>NC_137175.1:75767500-78562500 GCF_951804945.1 Podarcis cretensis | reverse complement strand
CCTACAGCTTATGAGTCTGTACACACCACACATTCACCCTCACCACCACAGTCCTTGGAAATGTAGTTTGTTAAGGGAGCTGGGAATTGCAGGTCTGTGAAACTCCCAGAATTGTTGAGGCGGGGGTCCTATACATGTATGGTGGGTACGCAGCCTAAGAACCCCACAGTAGTGTTGGATGCGAACTATAACCCTCTGTGTGTGTGTGTGTGTGTGTGTGTGTGCGCGTGTGCGCAGACAGATATAAAACACAGTCACACACAATGAAAGACCACAGACAGACACAGAGTCCTGTTCTCCAACCAGCATTCAAAGTGAATGGATGTCTTCTATGGGGTGACACAGCACCCCACATTTATGCTGTGTACACAATCTAAGCTCCGTTCCGGAGCCCCGTTTGCATCCTGAATAGAACGTAAGATGCGACGGCGCGTGCGCGGGTTGCGTTTTGCCGCTTCCACGCATGCGCATGACGTCATTTTGAGCGTCTGTGCATGCACGAGAGGCGAAACCCGGAAGTAATGTGCTCCGTTACTTCTGGGTTGCTGCGGAGCGCAACCTGAAAGCGTTCAACCTGAAGCACATTCAACCTGAGGTATGACTGTACTTTCTATATTCAGAAGCAGGTTAAAGAAAATAAAAATTTTATGGAGATAGAGAGACAGACAGATAGATAGATAGATAGATATAAATTACCTGTCCAAATTGGCTGCTGCCGCCACCGTATGACCCACCCTGTACAGAAAACATTTATTGCAAGAGGGTTACTTCCTATCTCACTCTTATTTTATTTTCTGTTTGTGTGTGCTGGCATGTGGCCCTCAGAAGACTGCTCAGAAGGAAATGCGGTTCTCAGGCTGAAAAAGCCCCCCCCCCCTTGTGTATACTGTTTATTACTAGCACATATATTATATACTCTATAAATGGTATATTACAAGTGTTTTTACCTGTCCAAATTGGTTGCTGCTGCCATATGAGCCACTCTGCAGAGACAACATTTATTTTAGAAGAATTACTTTAATATATATGTACAAACCTACTTTCTATATATTGTTTCTAAGGCTGGAAAAATAAAAAATAGAAGGTCCTAAAGGAGATCAGGGTACTATCATAAACACAACAGGAAATGGAAATACACCAGGGAGTGGAATTTGAACATACGGAATGGGCATGAACTAAAGGATATATAATAAGAAAAAAAATATGGAATATTCGCCCAATATGTGATCGCAGTGGAGAGATTTTTAAATGGACATGGACGGAAGAATTTACTCAATATGGAGTAATGGTAGTGGGAATTAAGGGAGGTAAAGTCAAAAGAAATAATATGGTTGGCATTTATCAATAATAACAATCTTGGACTTTTCATGGGGAAAAGAAATGAATGATTTCTGACACCTTGGCTTAAAAGAAATATTGTTTAACAGAAAGTGGAGAAGATGGATGTTAGCATAGATGGAACATTTTAGATAATGCACTTTTTATGCCCTCACGATGAAAAAGGTTCCCCAGACCTGGCGTATACTGTCTATTACTAGCACATATATACTCTTTAACCTGCATATTAATGGCTCCAAGTCTTCTTCCCTTGGGGGTTCCCCGGCTCGTTCCTTCCACCATTCCTCTGTGTCCAACAAGTCCATTACATCTGGCGTATGGCCCTCGGAAGGTTGTCCAGAATGGAAGGTGGCCCTCAAGACTGAAAAAGGTTCCCCAGAACTAGGGTATGCTGTCTATTAAAAGTCTTTTTACCTGTCCAAATTTGTTGCCGCTGCCATATGAGCCACTCTGCAGAGAAAACATTCGTTACAGAAGGATTACTTTAAGATATCTGCACAAAGATACTTTCTATATTATTTTTAATTTTATTTCCTAAATCTCTGTGGGCTGGCGTGTGGCCCTCAGAAGGCTTCCCAGATGAGAATGTGGCCCCTGGGCTGAAAAAGTTCCCCCACATCTAGAGTAGACTGTCTATTACTAGCATATGTATTATATACTCTATAAACTGTCTATTAAAAGTGCTTTTACCTGTCCGTATTGATTGCTGCCACCACTGTATGATCCACTCTGCAGAGAAAACATTTATTACAGAAGGATTACTTTAATATATCCGCACCAAACTATTTTCTCAATTATTTTAAATTTTATTTCTTGTAACTCTGCTGGTTTCACAAGAGCCTGCCAGTCAATACCACACAGTTCAAAGATGGCGTTAACTTTTTATTACCTAAAATACAACCTCCACAGACTCGGCTGAATGTCAGGCCTAATGAGCAGAGCAGCTCATTCCCAGTGGTCTTACTACATGAATAATCAGCTGCCAAGACTGAAGGTCCCTGCCTCTCCATAGCCATCTAAGTACCATCCCCTCCAAAGCTTTGCCCAAGCAATCTGAGACTGTGCCTACATGGAGCAAACCTCTCCGCTGCCCTTTTCATGCCTCTTCTGGTTCAGGGGGACGGGAGTTTGTCGCAGCAGGAGACGGAGACGCCCGTGCCTCTTCACCAGCCGGACTCATCTCTACCTCTTGGCCTTCCTCCTTTCCTGCTTCTGCTCCTACTTCTGAACTTCCCTCTACCACAGCCTCTTCCTGCTCACTAAATCCTGTTACCTCCTCATCTTCTGACACCTCCTCCTCCCAGTCGTCTCCCTCTGACTACTCTTTGTCATCCCACCACCAATCCCTGGGCTCTGAGTCTTCTTCCTTGGGGGTTCCCTGGCTAGTTCCTCCCACTATTCCTCTGTGTTCAACTAATCTATGACATCTGGCATGTGGCCCTCAGAAGGTTGCCCAGAAGGGAAGGTGGCCCTCAAGACTGAAAAAGGTTCCCCACAACTAGGATATGCTATTAAAAGTCTTTTTACCTGTCCAAATTTGTTGCCGCTGCCATATGAGCCACTCTGCAGAGAAAACATTCGTTACAGAAGGATTACTTTAAGATATCTGCACAATGATACTTTCTATATTATTTTTAATTTTATTTTCTAAATCTCTGTGAGCTGGCGTGTGGCCCTCAGAAGGCTTCCCAGATGAGAATGTGGACCCCGGGCTGAAAATGTTTCCCCACGCCTAGAGTAGACTGTCTAATACTAGCATATATATTATATCCTCTATAAAATGTCTATTAAAAGTGCTTTTACCTGTCCATATTGGTTGCTGCCACCACCGTATGATCCACTCTGCAGAGAAAACATTTATTACAGAAGGGTTACTTTAATATATCCGCACCAAACTATTTTCTCTATTATTTTAAATTTTACCTGTCTGTATTGCTTTAAATTTTACCTGTCCATATTGGTTGCTACCACCACTGTAGGATCCACTCTGCAGAGAAAACATTTGTTACAGAAGGATTAATTTAATATATCTGCACAAAGCTACTTTCTGGACCTGGACCTGCAACCCTGCAGTCACAAGCACATTAGGAACACAGAAGTCCATGGAGGAACAGGTCAATTCTGTGGCCAGGGCAGCTGTCTACCAGCTCCATCTGGTATGCTGACTGAGACCCCACTTGCCCTCAGACTGTTTGACGGGTGCATGGTGCATGATTTGGTTATCTCCCGCTTGGACCACTGCAATACACTCTACGTGGGGCCTACCTTTGAAGATGACTCAGAAACTACAACTAATCCAGAATGTGGTAGCTAGACTGGTGATTGGGAGTGGCCACCAGGACCAGGACCATAACACCAGTCCTAAAACATCTACATTGGCTCCCAGTGTGTTTCCGAGCACAGTTCAGAGTGTTGGTGCTGACCTTTAAAGCCCTAAATGGCCTCGGCCCAGTATACCCGAAGGAGCATCTCCACCCCCACCCTCCAGCCCAGAAACTGAGGTCCTCCTCCGAGGGTCTTCTGGTGGGTACCTCACTGTGAGAAGTGAAGTTACAGGGAACCAGGCAGAGGGCCTTCTCAGCAAGTGGTGCCCTCCCTGTGGAACACCCTCCCACCAGATGTCAAGGAGATAACAAACTACACAACTTTTAGAAGACACCTGAAGGCAGCCCTGTATCAGGAAGGTTTTAATGTTTGATGTTTTATTATGTTTTTATATGTAGTGGAAACTGCCCAGAATGGCTGGGAAAACCCAGGAGGATGGGCTGGGTATAAATACTAAAATTATTTATTTATTTATTAAATAATAATAATAATAATAATAATAATAATAATAATAATTATTTCTATTTCATTTTTACTTTTACTTCCCATATCTCTATGTGCTCTCAGAATGCTCCCCAGATGAGAATGTGGCCCCGAGGCTGAAAAATGTCCCCTACATCTATACTATTACTAGCACATATATTAGATAAACTATAAACTGTACATTAAAAGTGGTTTTACCTGTCCAAATTGGTTGCTGCCACCACCGTATGATCCACTCTGCAGAGAAAACATGTATTACTACAAAAGGATTACTTTAACATATCTGCACCAAACGACTTTCTATTTTATTTTTTAGATCTCTGCGTGCTGGCATGTGGCCCTCGGTAGGCTGCCCAGAAGTGATTGTGGCCTCAGTATGAAAAAGATTCCTCACATCTGGCATACAGTATGATCATGTCTTACACACATTTAACTTGTGTGATTTCAACCTTGCACGGTTGAAGGCCGGCTGCCTGAAACTACACAGATTAAATGCATGGAAGGTGAGGAGCTTAAAAACTCTATTTGCACTGTGCTTTCCTGGCGCAGAAAGAACTTTTAATCTCTCTTCCTTACTTATCAGGCTCTGGGATGCTCTCGCGAGATCTCAGGGAAACTTGGACAGTCCCACGAAAGCATCCCAGAGCCTGGAAAGCAGGGCAGAGAGCTTAAAAGCCTTGCTTGTATACTATGACTCCCATATATTGCACATATTATATATGCTATGTATGAAAAACGTATTTTTACCTGTCCGTATTGGCTGTTGCTGCTGCCATATGAGCCAACCTATACAAATAATAATAATAATAATAATAATTGCAAAACAGATTTGGTGGCCACTTTAAAATCTCTTAAGTAAGTTACTTTCTATATTTAGAAGCAAAAATGGAATAAAACTTTTTAGGAAATCCATCAGTTTTATTACACATCGAAAGCTTTTACCTGTCCATATTGGCTGCTGCTGCTTCCGCTGCTGCTTCCGCTGCTGCTTCCGCTGCTGCCGCTATATGATCCACTTTGTCCGCGCTATGGAGAAAACATGCATTACTTTGAAGTATTCAAAATATTACATTAGCAACTATTCCTGCTTAGACCCACTAAATGACACACAGGTGCTTCTGAAAGCGCACATTCCTACAATTCCTGCAGGGAGCCAGATGGCAGTACAATCATACCTTGGAAGTCAAACGGAATCCGTTCCGGAAGTCCGTGCAACTTCCAAAACATTCGGAAACCAAACCTAGGCTTCTGATTGGCTGCAGGAAGCTCCTGCAGCCTATCGGAAGCTGTGGAAGCGCCGTCAGATGTTTGGCTTCCAAAAATAGTTCACAAACCAGAACAGTCACTTCCGGATTTGCGGCGTTCAGGAGCCAAAACGTTCAAGAACTAAGCTGTTTGAAAACCAAGGTACGACTGTACTGAATAAGCTTTCAGTGGAAGTGAATTATGTGGAGCGAGGGCACTTGTGTTTGCCTACGCATAATTGGTTTGCTTAGAAAAGAAAAGTCTTCAAAAGCTGGCAGGGATTGCCTGGGGTCACATAGTTAGGAAGAGGTCCCATATTAAGGAAAAAGGGACTGAGTAACTCTTGAAATGGGGCATTCGAGAGCAGAAACTCCCTGCTTTTCACACTGAAAATGCTTAACTGTGGACATTTGGTGTAGCTATAGCCTGGCATGCTCTAGTCCATGGGGTCACGAAGAGTCGGACACGACTAAATGACTAAACAACAACAATATCACACTCCCATCCACAGACACCTTGCTTGTGGTTTCACCTGTTAGTGTAAGACCATAGAAGACATAGAATTTTTACCTGTGGACAGTTGCTACTGCTGGTTATTTTACCGGTATAACCATCCTGGAAGGAAAAAAATAATACATTTTTAAGGCACTGTTGCTTAAAGTAATGCATAATATGCTATCAGTTAAAGATCCAATTTCAAAAGCCAGCAGGGAAGTTGGTACTTTATAGCCAAATATCTTAAACTAAGTTAACAAACAAGGAGAAAGGGACATACCAGTCCACAAGGATTATAGTTGCCTCCTTGGGAATATGAACCACCCTGTGGAAAGTTGGAAGGAAGGAAAAAACAACAGTTACTTTCTATATATATATATATATATATATATATATATATTCCATAAATCAAGGTACATTCAGTCTAGGAAAGAATATAATTAGGGCTGGGGAACCTCTGGACCAAGGGCCCAAAGTGGAAGAAAAGGAGGGTGGGAGCAGGAAATGACATCACGTGATTGGCAAGGGGAGGAATTTTGCTTAAAAAATGGCCTCAGGCGCCATTTGAAGAGACCTGGTGGGCCAAATAAAGCCCATGGTCCAAAGGTTCTTTCCCAGTACTGCTAAAAGAGAAGCGAAATGATTTTCCAGTTGGAAATAAGTTGGTACAGTGGTACCTCGCGCCACCGGAGCGTGATTTCTGTTCTCATCCTGAAGCAAAGTTCTTAACCTGAAGCACTATTTCTGGGTTAGCGGAGTCTGTAACCTGAAGCGTATGTAACCTGAAGCGTATGTAACCCGAGGTACCACTGTACTCTCCAAATATTAATTGAAACAATCAGTCATGATGTCCGTGAGAATGTGTACTCTCCTTCCAGGAGGTAGAGCGCTGGATACTGTTACATGGACCCATCATGGTCTGTGCAAGCATAAACCATACAAATGCGCACTTTTGCATTGTTATCGGCTTTTGTATAGGGAGCAGCAGCTATGTAGAATTGGGTCCTAGGCTCTTCATGTTTAGGGATGGGGAACCTGTGCCCATAGGACTCCAACTCCCATCAGCCCCAGACAGCACAGCCTATAATCAGCAATGTATTCCGGTTTAGACTTGTGGTCCAATTTAAAGGCACACAGGTGACCCAAATGTGTGCTAGACCATAATTCTAATGGGGGGTATACAATATGCAATTTACCTGTTTGCTTCCAGTTTGCTGGGATGAGCCGCCCTACAAGGGAAAGAAGGAGGAAAAACAGTCTTTACTTGTGAAAGTTGACCTTTTCAAATACCAGATGATGCAATATTTATTATTACTATTATTATTATTAAGTTAAAAGCAACTCTACCTGGCTACTCCCGTATGTTTGTTGGGAGGATGATCCACCCTACAAGGGAAAGAAGGAACAAAAACAATAATTTCTTGCGAACTGGGAGCTTTTCAAATACCAAATGATGCAGTATTATTATTAATAATACTAATACTTAGTCCATAATAATATAGGAAGGTTCAAAACAGTTCTACCTGGCTACTTCCGTAAGACTGTTGAGACGACGATGCACCCTACAATGGAAACAATACAAAAACCAGTGTTTTCTTGGAAACAGGGAAATGGCAAATGATGCAGTATTAATTTTTTTAGCAAAATGGGTTAAAATGTAGGGAAATGAAGAGTCGCTTTACCTGGGAACTTCCATAAGTTTGCTGGGATGATGATCCACCCTGAAAAGCAGATAATTTAAAATACTGTATATTGTCAGAATATATAAAAAAAAGATTGGCATCTTTAACACCAACAAAAATATGAAAGATTTGCAAAGGGAGTAAATGAGGATTGTATCCTGTATATAGTCATGTTACGCTATATCGTTACGCAACAAGGAGGCAAACAACAAAGAATAATATAGAAATTTATGATAAATTAGAACCATTAAAAATGCCACATGAGGGAATATTTTCAGTAGGAATCATTTACCTGGATACTTCCAGAACTTTGCTGAGATGTTGATCCACCCTGTGGGAGAAATAATTAATAAAAACATTAATTTTGTTAAGTGTGGACCTGCGTCTACACTACTTTTGGTACAGTAGGGTGGGGTGCTAGCTTCCCCCACTGTGAGGGTCCCAAGTACATTAATGTGGTATTTCTCTCTGTACCACCCTTTTTAAATATGGAGACCAAATTAGTAGGTGGGAAGCAAGACCAGGAGACTAAATCCCAATACAATATTACAGCTGCTGAGTCAAGATTTCACGATATTAAGATCCATGCTGGACACAAGCCTTCAAAGAATTCAGAGCAGAGGAATCTTACCGGTTTGCAAGGATTGCCATCAGTTGTATAGCCCTAAGAGAAAATTATGAACATTAATATTAATCCTCCTCCTCAAAAACAAATCATATTTTTACTTCAGGTGGACATTTATTTCGATCTTCGACTCCATTGGTCGAGAAGAGATTGTGTCAATTAATTAAACTGCTAACTGGGCATTAATTATCAAGCTGACAAAGACTTAATAGACAGACAAATCAGCTATGCCTTTTATATTTGCTATGGGTTCTTCAACCAGTATTTATTTGTGTGCCAAGGCTCCGTTCCCTAGTGGATAAAAAACACATGGACACGAGTATTTAGGTTTATGGGTTCAAATAGGCCACAACTTTATTGGTTACAGATGTGAGCGGTTTGGCTTATGTATTGGGTAAAGCCAGACTATATTTTGACTCCTGCCCATCTGCAGGGAGTCCATCTAAGGGTAAACCACCAATAGGGGGAGTCCTATGACTTACATCAAATAGGGGCACCCCATGGGGTCCCCGCTGAGGTCGTGGCATGGCCCTAGCCCACATCTGGGCATTGTACAGAATCCACACCCCCAGATCCCTTTATGAGGATACCCTTAATGAGGAGGGGCAGGTGGAGTCTACAACATCCCCTCAATCCAAACAAAGGCTTAAGTAAAGGTAAAGGGACCCCTGACCATTACGACCAGTCATGGCTGATTCTGGGTTTGCGGCGCTCATCTCGCTTTATTGGCTGAGGAAGCCAGCGTACAGTTTCCGGGTCATGTGGCCAGCATGACTAAGCTGCTTCTGGCGAACCAGAACAGCGCACGGAAACGCCATTTACCTTCCTGCCGGAGCAGTACCTATTTATCTACTTGCACTTTAATGTGCTTTCGAAGTGCTAGGTTGGCAGGAGCAGGGACCAAGCAATGGGAGCTCACCCCGTTGTGGGGATTTGAACCGCCAACCTTCTGATGGGCAAGTCCTAGGCTCTGTGGTTTAACCCACAGCGCCACCCGCCCAATGCCTAACCTCACAAAGTTGTGACGATTGCTGCAAGGTAGGCGAAAACCAAATGGCTGGTACCAATTTGCCAAGTACCCAGCACCAACAATATGGTGGCCAACATTTGTCCATAGCAGTCATATCAGAGCAAAGCATGAAAAGAGGGTGGATGGGATTGGAAGATCCGGCGAAAGGGCGAGAGAGGAGGGCCCCCGACCATGCCGTGGTTAAATCTCCTGTGGCCATTCCCCCTACTGGCACTGATTGGCCAGCGGGGCCACACTAGGCATGGCCCCATCCAACGCTGGCAACACGGCCGAACAATATTGGGGGGGGGGGGTCAACTCTCCGCCCTCACACCTGATCACTGCAGTGTCCCAGATCCCTGGCTGCAACACTGCCCTCCGGAAAAGGTGAGCAGGCTTATTTCACAGAAGGTATATTCCACTTGGTTTTGGGCTTTATTTTCAAATACAAATACCTTGCAACTTATGCACATTTAACTTGTGCACATTCAGCTTTACGTGCTTGCCAAAACAATAAAATGTTTTTTTTTTAATGAGATGGGAATAGGATGGGTGTCCAGGAAAAAAGACTTTGGCAATCGCACCCACCACTGAACCCAAAGTGTGTTTACGAAATGTGATTTCGGCTTTAGGCCCAATATCCAGAATGTAACCCCAGCGTAAGTTTAGAGTTGCCTGCTAACTGAAAGTGGTTTGTAAAATGAACCAGCAGAAAGCTAAGCTGCTGGCAACTGATGATAACTTTATCAACTTACGGTGCAAAAATGGTTATAGAAATCTGAATTTTTAATTTTGAAACATCACCCACAATGCAATAAATCAGAACGGATACAAAAAGGTGTTTGTCAGGAACAACGTCAATTTAAACCAGTCCTCGTATTATTCAATTTTATTAATCTGCTTACACTAGGGACAATGAAACAAACTTTTCTTTAACACTACAAGATATGACACAATTTTGGCAAGTTCCTTTGCCACGCATTTGTGGCAATTCTTACCTGGCCGCAGATGCTACCTCCAGCTTTAGAAGAGGATCCACTGCTCACGACCGAACTCGAGGATCCGCTGCTCACAACCGAACTTGAGGATCCACTGCCAACAGAACCAGGAGATCCACTGCCTCCAAAAGTAATAGAGACCCCACTGTTGCCAACTGAAGTCGAGGATCCACTGCCACCAGCTGAATTAGGGTATCTGCCGCCACCAACTGAGCCGGGGGATCCACTGCCACCGAATGTCACAGAGACTCCACTGCCACCAACCGAAGTAGAGGATCCACTCAGCTAAAGCACATACACACAAAAAGCCTTGTCAACATTAAAGAACGCCATCACCCGTACTATTCAACCTTAAATCTGTTATCTTGGGGAGGGACTCTTTCTGTGGTAAATCAATAGGAATAGCATGAAGATGGGCCATTTTCAGTGGAGACGCCCCACCTATGGAACAGTTTCCCAAAGGAAATCAGGCAGGCCTCCTTTTTACCTGCATTCAATAAAACCCATGTAAAACTTCCCTTATTTATCCAGAATCCGGCAAAATTTTTATGAATATTTTTTACGCTGCTGGTTTTAAATGCTGCCTGTAGTGTTACAGTGTTACAGAGCTGCTTAGAATTGGTTTTTAAGCAACTTTATTATTATTCTGAGGTGCTCTTCACACCCTTTGGGGAGGAAGGGCAAGTTATAAATCTGAATGAATGAATAAATAAAGATTTGCAAAAGGTATGGCCATGGAAATTATAAGGCAAGGGGGGTAATTTCCAACTGCTGGAGAATATTTCCTCCATATTTTAAAGCTACAGGAATAATTAAGCAAATAATATTTGCTTCATATTTTAAAACTACAGGAAATGTTTTGGAAAACCATAGTGTGTCATGAAATTATTGCGTTCAGAAAACATTATGAACGTGTTGGCCATTTTTGCTCTGATCCAGGCAGGGACAAGACTCAAGACAACCTATTTCTTCATTTAAAAATGTGCTGTTATTCTAATTATTATTGATTTCTTACCCACCCTTCACCATAAGGTCCCAGGGTGGGTTAAAACTATACAAACACATAATATTTAAACCATTTCTCTAGTCAGATGTGCTGCAAAAAGGATTCCTCTCGCTGATACAACTACAGGTGCAAATCCCTCTTTAAAAACTTAGGTAACTGAGCAATATATGAATGGCTTAAATAATCAAAATAAAAATCGATTGCACTTATGAACCGTTTGCAGGGAGCACACACACACCTTGCTGTCAACAACTCGGTTGGCACAAAGCATGTTGTTGTTTTTTAAAGAAGGTTCTGTGGCTGTATCCCAAGAACTGTGCATGCATGCATGGGTGGAAGACTTCCTTGTTTAGGGAAGCTTTTAAAATTTGATGAATCATTGTATGTTAATATTCTGCTGGAACCCGCCCAGAGTGGCTGGGGAAACCCAGCCAGATGGGCGGGGTATAAATAATAAATTATTATTACAGTGGTACCTCGGGTTACATACGCTTCAGGTTACATAGGCTTCAGGTTACAGACTCTGCTAGTACCTCAGGTTAAGAACTTTGCTTCAGGATGAGAACAGAAATCGTGCTCCGGCGGCGCGGCGGCAGCAGGAGTCCCCATTAGCTAAAGTGGTGCTTCAGGTTAAGAACAATTTCAGCTTAAGAACGGACCTCCAGAACGAATTAAGTACTTAACCCGAGGTACCACTGTATTATTATTATTATTATTATTATTATTATTATTAGGTTTGGTGCATCTGGGTTTCTGACATTACCAGAGCAGTATGGCTGTAGGAACTATCCAGCAGCAGTTCTTCCACACCACTAAAATAACAATCTTCTAAGAACTCCTAGTGAAACCAGTAGGAATTATACAGGGCTATTTACCTTAGAGCCGTAGGAACTGCCTCCCTGTGACTGAATACTCTGTAAAAAAACAAAAACAAAACAGATATTTTGGTCACCTTGCTGTGTTGAAAAAATGGCAGGCAATACTTCAACAGCTGCAGCAAAGAGAGGAAGAAAGGAAGTAGGGTTTTCCACTGGTTGTCTTTGGCTCCTTCTCAGCTGTTATCTACTAGAAGCAGCCATTCCATTAGTCCACAGAGTAGAAGGGAAGCAGGACCATTCCACCAGCTCTGCTACAAAACCATCTTAGAATCATAGAATCATAGAATCATAGAGTTGGAAGAGACCACAAGGGCCATCGAGTCCAACCCCCTGTCAAGCAGGAAACACCATCAGAGCACTCCTGACATATGGTTGTCAAGCCTCTGCTTAAAGACCTCCAAAGAAGGAGACTCCACCACACTCCTTGGCAGCAAATTCCACTGTCAAACAGCTCTTACTGTCAGGAAGTTCTTCCTAATGTTTGGGTGGAATCTTCTTTCTTAATACTGCTTCTTAATACTGCTTCTCCTCCTGTTTCCATCCCGCCTGGCCTTCCTAACAACTCTTAACTTTATGAACTGGTGCCTGACTTTGCTTCCACCCCCCTTCCTTCTACAGTGGTGCCCCGCAAGACGAACGCCTCGCAAGACAGAAAACCCGCTAGACGAAAGGGTTTTCCATTTTGGAGGCGCTTCGCAAAATGAATTTCCCTATGGGCTTGCTTTGCAAGACGAAAATGTCTTGCGAGTTCCTGCGGGGTTTTTTCCCTCCCCCCCCCTTTTCCTAAGCCCTAAGCTGATCCGCTAAAAGCTGCTAAACCGCTAATAGCGCTAATCCGCTAAGCTGTCAATGGGCTTGCTTCGCAAGACGAAAAAACCGCTATACGAAGAGCCTCACGGAATGGATTAATTTCATCTTGCGAGGCACCACTGTAATTTGGTTTTTAAAAATTGTTTTTAAAATGCATACAAAAAATGTGGATTTCCACGCTAACTTTTTTAAAAAAAAAAGTTTGTGGAATGCCTTCATGCAGTTAAAAAAATAATAATCACAGTGTTATACAAGAATTGGATGAAAAGTGACACGGGCTGGAAATAAACTAATCTGTCGAACCCTTATTGGAAATACTAGAGGAGGTTTGGGAACCATCGGCCCTCCAGATGTTGTTGGACTACAACTCCCATCAGTTGCAGAATAGCCCAGAATGATAGGAGCTGTAGTTCAGCAACAGCTGGAGGACCCAAGATCCCCTAGACCTGTGCTAGAAGCTCTAGACAAGCAGAAGATTCCTACCTGCACATTATTATTATTATTAAAATAATAATAATTTATTTGTACCCCACCCATCTGACTGGGTTGCCCCAGCCAGTTTGGGTGGCTATTAACAAATATAAAAGCATAAAAAGGTTTGAAAAGCAATTTCATTCATTGTCGGAAGAGTTGTAATTTCACATATAATGGTACAGTCACATGATGTACTGTGATCTCACATTCTGATCGTGTTCTCCTTTAATTGCTGTATTTGTTGCCTTGGAACTGGTCTCAAGGCCTTAAATGCTTTGGCAAAATGTTTTGCTGGCTGTAGTTTTTCTCCACATATGCTAAATCTCTTTGCTAGTATGCTTAGAACCTCTTAATGACTCCCCCCCCCCATATCTTATCAAATATCCAAGTAGACAAGAGGAACATTCCAACACAGGGTAAGCTCCCAGAGCTATGTGTGTTTTAACAGACAGATCCCTCAAAGGAGCAGAAAGCAAGCTGCAGCCATATGAATGTGTTTACCATTTTACAGGCTTGGCTGTTGTAGGAGGATGAGGTCTGTGAAGTAGAAAAAGAAAGAAATTACTTCCTGAATTAACACAACTAATATGCTAACATGCAGAAAAATTCAGCATCCGTTAAAAGTTATCTGATGGGCATAGGGTTACTTAAAGACCAAACAAATCATTTCTTTGGAAAAATAAATAGTGAAATAGTTTATACATAGTACAGATTGCTATCTGTAATAATTTACATTTTTGTGGAATTTCCTCAGTACTGATATACAACTGCAGACACATATACACTGGTGTTTTGTTTTGCTTTGTTTTGTTTTATAAATGCTTGGTCCTTAAAGCAGTTATTGGAAGTTTGATCCATTATTGGTCGTTCAGGTAGTCTTCCTTCCAAACTTATTTCTTGGACGGAAGGCCAACGTTAGTTAGTATCCAACTCAGAGGTGAAACAGCACTTACCTTATCACAAACTCGCCCAGGTTGTCCACTCTAATTGGGGGGAAATAGAAGCCATTGTAAAACAAATATTTCAAATGCAATATAACACCATGTTAGAATAAAATCCTGCACGCATTACAGTCAAGACTGTTAAGCAAATTTCTGATCTCGAATATAAACGCTAATTGGTTTTGTGATGCAAAGTGAACATTACCGAGAAACACAACTGTTATCATTTTTGCCACTTAGAGGATTTAGTGCAGCTACACTATAGTTACCTGGATGGTTATTCGGATGTCATCTTGGGGTTTTGAGCCCTGTGGGGGAGAAGATGATAATAATAATAAAAACAACAGCAAATTTTACAATCAAAGTGCAGGCAGCAGAATGTCCTATAGCTACAAAGATTTCCCTAGATGACAATTTTTATTAAAATGTAATTTAATAACAGAGGGCATATAGCAGCCGCGAACTAGTTGCATGTCACACTTGCCCAGGTGACAAGCTGGATGGGAAAAATAAATATTTGTTGCATGAACAATCGGTGATCTCCCTCTCATAAACCAAAGCAAGTTGCCACAACAATGATCTGTACTGTTATAAAAGCATAAGGGCAAGTGCAATTATATAATTAAAGAGATATAAAGATATAATCGCAACTACATTTTCTTAGAAAGAGGATATAATGCATCTGAACTCTGCTTAAAGCAAGGAGTATTCTATAGCAATTCGCGTGCTTGAAAACTCACTTGCTTTCACTGAAGCTAAATTCTGATGTGTGTGAGAGAGATCGGGTCTGTTCCCACACGTGGTTTGCACCATATCTTTATAAATTGACTTTTACAGGTCAGAATCCAGCACGCTCTGGGTAACCAGCTTGACTAAACCACTGTGTTGCTGGAGATGGGTGTCTTTTAAGAAATAGAAGTCTGACATTCCTTGGCTATTTTGGGTCCTCTTTACAAACTTTGGGCTATGTTGTTGTATTTTGATTTTACAGATGGGAAAGTGAGGCTGAGAGATGATGATTGTTAACTTTAGACGGGCAAATATCTCTGTTTTGGTCTTTCTTCATTTCTCATTTGACCACATTCCTCCACCAGATTGCAACGTTTATTTATTTATTTTGCTGCGTATTATTTCTTCAGCAGTCAAGAGAGGAAGTTTACAGCTCTCATCCATGAGGCGTGGGGTTTGCTAAATATTCTTTCAATCCTGAATTTACTAATTCTTCACAATCTGGGGAAAAAAATTATGCAGCCATTGCAGCAGCACATGCTGCTTCCATGGCCTCTGAGTTGTTAGCAATTTAGACTGTAGCTCAGGTGTTTGGCACATATTTCCACAGTACTCTGTGAAAGCATCCTCAGTAACACAGGATAATCTGCCAGTGCAAACAAGGACCAGAATCAAGCTGTTAATTGTTACAGAGAAGCCTATAGATGGCAAAGAAAAATTAAAACGTACCTGGGCCTTGATTTTGTCCCCATATATAGTGCTCTGCAAAGGAACCAGAAACTAATTAGTTCAACATAGAGGAGTACCTGCCTTCTTGAAATACTTGCTAACTTTGTGTGTACTCCATTCTTACAAGTGATATCCCTTGTGCTGCATTGTTATTAATATTTGCTGGATAATATCCTGCTTCTACATCCTGAACCCTGTGTCATCATTACACTGAAGTGGAGTGTTCTAAGAAGCTAGCGGTTCAAAACAATAAACCTAATCCTCTCCCCTCGCTTCATTCATATATATTTTTGCATCATAGCACTCATCTACAGTTCCTCTTGCCCCACAACTCCCCATCCCTGTGGGGAAAACCACTCTTTAGTGCTCAGTTGAGCAAATTGCAATTCCCTTAGAGTGAGGGTTCCTGCACCTAGCAGAGCAGAAGTGCTTACCTGAATGTGTTTGTATTTAGAGTTGGCAAGTTGCTAAAAAGGAATCAAGAAACCATTTTATTTGTACTGCGTATGCACACATCACATCATTAATCTCATAGTCATGACTTTGTGCTGTGATAAATGATTAGGAAAAGAGGCTGGAAGAATGTTTCTTCTGTCAAAACAAACCAGCTGATAATTAGGGCATGCTCGAAATGGGAATAAACCCAAAGCTGTTTCACGGAAATAAAAATGAATCGTTTATAAAGACTTTTAGGCATAACGACAAAATGAGAGTGTCCAGCAAAAAAAAGTAAACGATGCTTCATTTGAAAGCAGACCCCAAAGTTGTTCAGGAATGAACAGTGCAATCTTATGCGTGATTCATCAGAAGTAAGCCCCACTGAATTTAATCTTGCTGAAGAAGCAGCTAAACAAATTAACAAAATAGTTTTTTTTTGCAGGGGGCATTTCATGAAAAGCAAAGCAGGAGTGCAACATAGGGTTGGCATACGTCCCGAATTTCCCAGACACAGCTGGGATTCAGCTGTCAGAAGCTGTGTCTGGGTGGAAATTGCTGAAATGTCCGGGAAAATCTGGACATAAGGCAAGAAGCGTAGATTTCGTCGGAAGTGTAGGTTTTGGCAAATTTTCTTATAAATTGCTCAAAAACGTCTTTTTTAAACAAATAGATTTTGCAAAAAAATAATAATTAGAAATTCTAGTACAAATATGTTGTAGTTCCACAGGTACCCATGCCTAAATATCACTTCCAGAAATAATTCCAGGAACGGAAGAATTCTTGCATTGAATTAGCTTAAGAGCAAGAAAAATGAAAATATTCTTACCGATGGGTATGTGTTGCGCTATGAAAACAACAGAAATACAAACAATTAGCCATTCCCAAATAACTTTCCCCACATTAATAAAAACCTCAAAGCACAAAATTATATTTTAAAAGAGCTTACTTCGGGTGGGTAGGGCTGGCTGGGAGCATACACTATGACCTGCCAAAAAGTAATAATAATCAAATGACAAGTTAAATTGGGTTGATTTCAAAAGACATTTCCTGTTCTGCCTCAGGTGGCAAAACATCTTGAGCCATCCCTTCTGAGGGCAGCATGGCTGCACCGATCTTCATCCCAGCTATTGCTTAAATCAGTAGGAAATTAGTTCAGAAAGAGATACATACCTTCCCTTGGTTTGAAACAGTTGAAACGGACTGTAAGGAAAACAGAAAACAAACATTGAATACTTTTTGTTCCCTTGTGCTCAGCTGACTGGGCTGGAAGCATCAGGGAGTACTAGGACAGGAATAGGGAACAGTTTTCCACTGAAGGGCCACAGTCCCTTCTGGGCATTATTTCAGGGGTCGCATGGTAGTGGTGGGCAGAGCCAGAGGTAAATGGGGATTTTAGCTTTCTATAGCAGGCTAGTTTCTACACACACACACCCTCTATCCTCCATCCATCCATCCAAGCAAGCAAGCAAGCAAGCAAGCAAGAAGCACATTTGGTCCCCAGCTTTGAGGTCCCTCATCCTTGCCCTGGTACTTCCTTTCTAGAAGGCCTGTTCCACATTTTGGGACACTTTTGACACAGCAGTACTAGTTGATTGCTTTGGCCTGTGAGGGCTCCAACTGGAGAACAGCCTTTACCAAAGGTGTTATGGGCTTTGAAGATACTCGAACTCAGGATAAAAGGGAGAAACGTGGAAAGAGGAAGGCATGCTTGGAAAACCCTCACCGTGATCAACTCCTGCCCGGAAACCTATGTCCCCACTGTGGAAGGATGTGTGGATCCAGAATTGGCCTCCACAACCACTTACAGACTCACTGTTAAAACCTTGTTTATGGAAGACAATCTTACTTGGCCACGAGTGATAGAAGAAGAAGAAGAAGAAGAAGAAGAAGAAGAAGAAGAAGAAGAAGAAGAAGACTAGCTGATTGCTAGTTCCTCACCTGTCCGTAGGAAGTGCCACTACCGTAGCTTACACCAGGCTGCATAAAAAAGAAACCTCAGTTACTTCTTTATAAAAGCCACGCATTTCAACAAATTGCTACGTTAAGAAATTAAACCCATTTGCCATGGTAAGTTTAAAGAGAGATGGCAAGAATTCAGGAAAACAGTGTTGATTAAGGGACATTCTGTTGCCAATTAACCTTTAATTTAAATATGTAGATCTTGAGGAAATCCTTGTTGGTGGTTGGGAGAATCTAATTCAGATTTCAGACACCCAAATGAGCTAATGCTGAAGACACAATGTGGAGGTTTTCGCTCGCACAACTATTTAATTGTTGCTTACGATACAAACCATCTATCACAAATCTAACCATGACAATAAACTTCTATGAGGAAAAGAAGGAGAATGCTTACATCATAGCAGCCAAACTTGTTATAGATATTAGCAGTGGCACCCTGTATGGGAAAAAAACAGAGAACTGATATGATTCTTTGTTTTGGTCTGCTGGTAAATGGAATTTAATGGCATACAGTAATATGGGTTCTGACGGCTGAGGAAAACTGAAGTGGATGCAGCTGGGGGTGGGGGGAGGTTGAATATATACAGAATACAGAACTCCCACAAAGGCTGCCTAGATTTTCAACAACAATAATTGCAGAGGGACAAGGTTTTAAATGAGAAAAGAAAAATGTCTGCTTACCGCCAGGCATCCTCCGCCTTTCTTTACACCTCCTTGGTACACTATAACTCCCTGTAAAGGAAGGGAGGACAGGTTATTTCTTTGTCAAAGACTTCATTCAACGCAGGCATAGGAAACTGCAGTGCCTTCATTGCAATCCATCTAGTTTTGAGGGGGTGGGGAAGTTTGTTTGAGAGTACAGCTGCTGTCCTTGGGAGCGACACGTGTAATCTGCAAAGACCCTGGAAACTGTCTTGCTGTAAAAGGGAGAATGAAACCCACTGGACGCTTCAAGTATCTTCCTGTTTTTTTTGATACAGGTGAAGGACAAGAAGAGCTTTCATTTCCCCCTGTTCAGTCTTCATCCTCTTGCTCTAAATGACTAATTCACAACCAGGGCAAAGTGACAAGGGGATGCTGCTGCCTGCTGGTGTCTTGGAGATAATGGATGCTTCCAGGTGGGGACTTAATTTGCAAACACGTTGTTGGTATTTTTCAGTGTATCAGATTTTCTCCAGAAAGGGTAAATCCAGATTAAATTGGGGTGGATGGGGGTTGGCATTTTGATGCCTTGGTGGGTACCAGCTTGGGGACCTCAGTCTAAAATATTCTTAACTAGCCACAGAAGAGGTTGTACAGGTGAGAAAGAGAAAAGGTGCAGTAGCAGCCCAGAAGCTGGCTCCCTCACAATTATCCTTTAAAAGCCCAAACTGCGGAGTCTAACGAAGCAAATACCTTTTGGACAGAAATAGCTTTGCGTGCTGTTAAGACTGGTACATAAATGTGGAAAATATAAGGGCATGGAATGCCACACATGGAAAACAAGGTACCGTGAGAAGAACAAAGGTGGCAGCAGGGAATTACTTCTATGCAATTTGCATCGGACTATGTCGTTGTTGTTGTTTAGTCATTTAGTCGTGTCTGACTCTTTGTGACCCCATGGACCAGAGCAGGCCAGGCACTCCTGTCTTCCACTGCCTCCCGCAGTTTGGTCAAACTCACGCTGGTAGCTTCGAGAACACTGTCCAACCATCTTGTCCTCTGTCATCCCCTTCTGCTTGTGCCCTCCATCTTTCCCAACATCAGGGTTTTTTCCAGGGAGTCTTCTCTTCTCATGAGGTGGCCAAAGTATTGGAGCCTCAGCTTCAGGATCTGTCCTTCCAGTGAGCACTCAGGGCTGGTTTCCTTAAGAATGGATAGGTTTGATCTTCTCGCAGTCCATGGGACTCTCAAGAGTCTCCTCCAGCACCATAATTCAAAAGCATCAATTCTTCGGCAATCAGCTTTCTTTATAGTCCAGCTCTCACTTCCATACATCACTACTGGGAAAACCATAGCTTTAACTATACGGACCTTTGTGGGCAAGGTGATGTCTCTGCTTTTTAAGATGCTGTCTAGGTTTGTCATTGCTTTTCTCCCAAGAATTTTCACAGAACTGCACTAATTCACACAATCAAGAAGTCACCGGAAGGAATCGTTGTACTCTTGTTTTTCTGTGTAAGTGTAAATGTCTGCTCTGAGCAGTTGGGTGTGGTTGCGCAAGACCTAAGATTATCGCGAAGACGAGTGAGCCTATGAAATTGGTAACATATTGGGGAAAGCGGAGCTTACCTGGCCTTGAGAGCTTCCACCCTGAGAGGAAAACGTTGAACCCTGTAAAGCAAAAAGGAACGAAAATGTGATGCTCTGTCCATCAAGCACAACTGTTAAATAACAGAATTTCCACAACCCTCCTTCAAGGCATGAACAAGACACAATGGCTTATTCAGCTTATCCTGTGTTTTATTTTACATCATTCTGCTGCTCTGCATCATTTGAGTGGTAATTCCACCCACTCTCCTTGGGTGTAAACCCTGTTGAACTCAATGGGATTTGCTTCCACATAAGCAGGCATAAATTACTTGAGCTGCTCACATGATAAATGTGTGTACAGTTAATAATAATAAAAAAATGTATTTATAACCCACCCTCCACGGCCAGAGTCGGACTCAGGGTGGCTAACAGCAGTAAAATCACAGTAAAAACATAATAGGGGAAAAAACAATTTAAAATACAGGTTAAAATGCAATTTAAAATGCAGCCTCATTTTAAAAGTAGCCCATAGATCAAAACCATAAGGGGAGGGAAACGTAAGCGTCAGACTGAGTCCAAACCAAAGGCCAGGTGGAACAGCTCTGTCTTGCAGGCCCTGTGGAAAGATGTCAAGTCCCGCAGGGCCCTAGTCTCTTGTGACAGAGCGTTCCACCAAGTCGAGGCCATTACTGAAAAGGCCCTGGCCCTAGTTGAGACCAATCTAACCATCTTGGGACTTGGGACCTCCAAAATGTTGTCATTTGTGGACCTTAAGGTCCTCCGCTGGGCATACCAGGAGAGGCGGTCCCATAGGTACGTGGGTCCTAGGCCACATAGGGCTTTAAAGGTCAAAACCAGCACCTTAAACCTGATCGTGTACCCCACCGGGAGCCAGCGCAGTTGGTAAAGCACTGGATGAATGTGATCCCGTAGCAAGAACCCCATAAGGAGCCTCGCTGCGGCATTCTGCACCCGCTGGAGTTTCTGGGTCAGCTTCAAGGGCAGCCCTGCATAGAGCGAGTTACAATGACCAAGCCTAGAGGTGACCGTCGCATGGATCACTGTGACCAGATCAGGGCGAGAAAGGTAAGGGACCAACTGCTTAATATGGCATTCAAGATAGGGAAGGAGGAGCAATATGAAGAAGGGCCGTATATCGCTCAGTGGCAGAACACCTGCACTGAGTGCAGAAGGTCCTGATTCCCAATATGTCTGGATAAAGCTGGGAACATCTCCTTTCTGAAACCCAAAAGGGCCGTCTGCCAGTCAGCTTGATGTGCCAACAGCTTGACTTGGTATAAGGCAACACCCCATGTTTCAAATATTGGACTCACCTGCCCTAGATTCATGTTTGAGTCGTGTGAACAGAGGCCATGTCTGCTCAAGCATAGCCTCTGTTCACAATACCTCTGCGTGGCATTTTAAGTGTCTGCATACATTGACAACAAAAATTAGCAGTGGTAATATTTATAGCAGTAATCCCAGTATATGGGGTGGCTTGGGGGCATAGCTGTCCCTTATTCCGAATAGGATTCCTTGCAGGAAAAGGGAAAAGATGACAGCTATGCTTGGGGGAAGTTCAATAGAGAGAGACAGAGAGTATGTGTAAAGATAAAGGAAATAGCTTTCCGCAAATAACAAAAAGGCTATCAAAGGGCTAACACTGTCATTTGTGCCATATATTTTGAAAAAACGAGCACTTACCTGGGCACACTTGCTGCTGCCTACATGAGCTCCTCCCTGCAAGCAATAAAAGGCATTTGATTTTTTAAGGACTTTTGCAAGTGTAGTACAGTTTCAGGTTTAGTGAAGGGGAGAGGAGAAAACGCATTCCCAAGCATTCCAAAGAAAAACAGAAGCAGGAAGATGGAGACAGGAAGTTGGAGCCACCAGCACTTCCTGTTCCTTCCCTTCTCCTCCATTGCATTATGGCACATGTAGGCAAAGGTTTCAGCACAAGAAAAGATGTCAGAGAAGAAAAATACCGTCATTCTGCCGGCTGAGAAACATTTTGCTGCTTTTAAATGCACAGTAATGGACACAATGCATTAAAAAAGCAGTTGTGTCAATAAGGGATATCATGGGAAATAAGGATTTCAAGGATACTTACTGGTCCACAGTCTATTTTTATGGTAACGGACTGTAAAGAAACAAAAATAATTACCATTTAGGAAAAGGGCTTGTGCTACAGCTTTTTTTAAGCTGTACGTATCATTGACATAAAAATAAATCACGTGAACACGTTATGTCACATGACTGTATGAGGATCAGAGACTCCATAGCGTGTGAACCAGAGGAACATGGGGTGAAACAGCTGCCCCTTCTACAAGTACAGATGTCGTAATCACAAAGGCTCATCCTATCTAACCACACAATTCACACTTAGACTTTTCTCGCTGGTTGTGCAATCCGTGGGACTTAAAAGTTCGCCATCTGGGCCAAATTCCAGTCATAATAATGTAAGGGGAAAGTGCATGAAAATATCAAGGATTTATCATCTGTTATTTATTTCAGCGTACCTTCTTCCTACTTTTTGACGATACATTGGCTTTTTTAGACTCATCTTCAACTTTAGTCTCATTGGAAAGCTTAGGAAACAGGACTATGCTAGGAACCAGCCAGTACGTTTCAGCATCTTGGAAAACAGTCGCTCTGGAAAGAAAATGCAGTTGTTAATAGGTCATGGTTTGGATCACAATGGGTTTCTTGTGCAGTGTCAATAACAGGTTTTGCCTTATTGCTCTAAGGTAGGCTTTCTGGTTGCAGTTTTCCCCATTAAATCCGAATGCATGCATATTTCTTCTATTTTTAATGGACTGTTGTTATTCACCAAAATGATAATATCACATGATGTGTCACACTATTCTGACATATAAATAACTTGTTGAATCAAAACTCTCCTCCGTCCCTCCTCTCCACTTTTCTAATACTTTCTTCTCCGTTATTAATAAATTCACATTCTGTCTTAAGAGTGTGATTGAATGCAGGCTCCATCATCGGTCAAGCTTTTTCTCCCTGGTTTTGTTTACTGTCTAGCCTGATGAAGAGTTCTGGAGACCTCAGAAGTTTGCACACTATTTTGTACCATTTCGGTTGGCCCTAATGTACACATTCAATGAATCACCACACCAGTAAACCAGATGGATCACTATGTCATATGTTGGGAGCGGCCAAATGGGAGAAGAGAGCTCTTCCTGAGACTTTAATAGTTGTGCAGAAGTGGGAGTTTCAACAGGTGTGGCTTGCATGTCACCCTATTTATATGTCTATCAAAAACATGCAACTTTTCCTGCATGCAGTATTATAATATTTAATCTGAATGCCAAGCTGAAGTTAAAAAAAAAAAAAACACTCCCAAAACTAGGGGATGTTTGTGAGTATCAGAGAAATTTTTGGATTAAAAAATAAAACCCAAAGAAACAGAAAATCACAACGAAGCTTTCTAATATGCACTTACATAAACTGAACCTTTTTAGCATCAGGTGAAACCCAAAGAGATGATATGTTGTGCTTCTCTTCTGAGTCCTTGTGAATTAATGCTGAATTCTGAAAAATTAAAGACAAGCGTTAAGATTATTCGTTCATTTTTAGACATTTACTGAACTTGCTTCTTTGAAGGAAATGCCTTAACAGCAGCACTGGAGACAGAACTCCGGTTTACTTTTTGCAAGGTTACTGAGTAGTATATAAATAGGCAAAATAAAAATAGGTACTCCAGAAAATGACAAAACAAGGCATTCAACAGCACTGTAATGCCCTCTCATATGCTCTTGATGTGCAACTCAGATGTGTTTTTCTGCATTGCTAGCGTTGTATAATAAAATATTCCCATTGTGTTTTCTGCAGAAGCTCATTATTGTGCTTTGCTTTGTGTCAGGACCATATAAGGTTTTTTTCTGTCCTAGGTTTCTTCTGTCCTTTGTAGAGATTACGAAAAATGAGACTATTCCCCATGGGTCACATGGGGAGCTGGCCATGCTGCAAAACACTGTTTCTGACAGTTTGAATTGCATCTCCCTAGGGTGCCTTCTTGCTTTCTTTTAAAGTGGTGCTAATGGCCCAGCCCTGGAAAATCACCATGGAGTCATTACCGAGCACACAGAACAGAATGCTACAAGGTTGGAACACTAAATGAAATCCAGTGGTTTGATGCAAACAAAATTATCCTTTCCCCTCAGGTGAACAGTTAACAAGATGCCTTTCCCACCCACTGCGTGATCCAGAGCTTTGTACTCATAAGTACAGATCAGACTCCTGCAAAAATAAATGTCCCCATTTGCTATTTGATTTTAAGAGGCTGAGCCCTGCAAAGGCAGCCCAGTGAGGACAACTGTGCATGTGCAGACACCATACACACCCTACACAGGCTCACATAGTAAGAGAGTGGTGCCTGTTGTCGAAATGTTATTCCCTATTATAAACATATCCCTGCTTCATCCTCATTAAGTATAACAGCAGCTGTATTCATTCATAAATATATTGCAACGGTCCCAATATTTATTCTTGGGGAAAATCCAATGCTTATTTCCCGCTATTGCGAAAGTGATTTCTTTATTACTGCCGTTCTGGGGTTATATCAAAGGTTGTCTTCCCTCTAGACAGCTCTGACTGATGTCCCACTAAGAATCCTTTTTCATGTAGCTTATTGTGTAATGTGCCAGACAGATTTCCTCTAGATGGGACCAACAAATTCAACCATATTAAATAGCCAAGCTGAAGGAGTAAACACATACCGTCATGTTGTAACAGTCGTGGGTCTGTGTATTTGGATCTGTGACTTGAAACGAGCCAACAGGGATGTTCTCATCAATGTCTCGGGCTTGTAGCATAAACCATTTAAATCCAGCTCCGGATGCTCCTTGTATGTCGACTGGAGAAACACAGTACATGAGAATCATAAGTGTAACATATTTTGCATTCTGTTTCAATAGTACTGACCATAATATATGGATGGTTGGCCTCACTTACGCCTCTCCACATTGCCTTAATTTCAGTAATATGGGACATTTTTAGCTGCCGTAGCTAAATCCATAATATTTCTATTAAAGCAGAAATAGGAGTTATGCAATGTATTTTCTGGTTTCCAAATTCCATTCCGGCAAAAAGACCGATGATGGAATGGAGAAAATTCCCTGCTCCACAAGGTGTCCACTACATATCAGTCGCTTATCAGAAGAATACAAGCACTATCATGAGTAAATTAAAACAGCCATTTAAAAGAAGCATCTCTATAATACCCCAATGCACAGGTTGTAAAAGCAGGAAAAATATGGACACTTTTAGGGAATTAAAGTTATAGTCTATTTTGCTATAGTAATTTGGCATACAAACCAACAAGTTGGTCTCATAAGACACATTACCTTTTATTTCACTTCCTGGGTCGTACACCTCTGATGGCACAGAAATGGAATAGGGCAATTCAGATTCCTGAGGCCGAGCTGGGTCGTCGGGCAACAGAGTTCCACAATCTATTGAAAAATTCCTGTACGTAACGCTGAAGACTCTTGACATGAAGACGCCACAGAGCAGAAGCACAACCAAGTGGTACCTCTCCATCTTGAGGGGGAACAGAGAACAAGAAATAGGTGAGCAGAAGTCTAGTGACCAAAGCAGTAAAGGTACCCCTGACTGTTAGGTCCAGTTGCCGATGACTCTGGGGTTGCGGCGCTCATCTTGCTCTATAGGCCGAGGGAGCCGCCGTTTGTCCGCAGAAAACTTCCGGGTCATGTGGCCAGCATGACTAAGCTACTTCTGGTGAACCAGAGCAGTGCACGGAAATGACGTTTACCTTCCCGCCAGAGCAGTACCTATTTATCTACTTGCACTTTGACATGCTTTCAAACTGCTAGGTTGGCAGGAGCAGGGACCGAGCAACGGGAGCTCACCCCATCACAGGGATTCAAACCGCCGACCTTCTGATTGGCAAGCCCTAGGCTCTGTAGTTTAGACCACAGTGCCACCCATGTCCCTATGACCAAAGCAGTAAGCAAACACAAATGGCACGACTCTCATAGTAGCCAACCTCTTGGGTCAAAGTACGAGGTGATGTCACTTTGATACACTACAGTACACCTGGAGCCCACCATGGGCCAGGGCAATTTTGGCAGTAAGTAAAGGGCTGGAGTGGAAGCTGTCATTTTATTGAGGGACCCAAGGAAACATAGAGAAGTGGTCTAAGCAGAGACAGTATGGGGTCATTAGAACACCTTCAACCTCAGACTGAGTCCTACCAGAACCTTTCTGGTCTATCTTGTGTTCAGAGCAAGCTTGAATCCTACATAACATCTCAGCTTCAACTAGTCCAGATTCTAGCATCCTAGAACCACTAGGAAAACACAGTGTGCTATGTCAGTTGTGGTACCTTGCATTGCAGGTTGGCCACTCACATTACAGGATGTTGATAACAAAACACCCTGCACAGGCATCATTTTTCAGGTGGCTCACCTCTACGCAATATCTATTCTGCATAGCCATCAAGCCTGACTGTCCTGATTAAGAAGGTGGCTGAGGGTGTTTTCATACGCCAAGTTTAAATTGGCTTGCCCTGAAATCAATGCCTAATGTGAATGCAAAACTGGCAAATGATCAGAACAGGCATTCCATTTCTCCTTCTCAGCTTATTGCCTTTGAACAACAATAGCACAAATGGTGCACAAAGGCTTCAATGCACATTTGATTTCCTTGTGTGCAGTCTTAAGACATATTGACTTAATCGACACAAAACTATATTAAATTCAAAATGAGGAATAACCAGCTAAGTTATTCCTTGTTATGGAGTTAAGAATAAGGTTCAGAAGTTATAAAGGACAGGAATGCATGAAAATCAGTTATGATGACAATGCTGGTATCATTTTAGGCTTTTATCATCTAAGCCAATGCTAAACAACTTCACTGTGTATAATTCTAGACAATGAAAATGAATGAGCATTTCCTGCCTCAATGAAAAATATAAGCGAAAGGCATATCAGTTTTCAACTATTTTGAAAGCATCTCAGCCAAAAAGGGGGAACAACTGATCTCAACAGCCACCAAAGATAGTGCAAGCAGCAGCAAATTGAGCAATACATTAAAAATATGTGAATTTTATTAAATTAAATAATCAATATTAAGGGGATAGGAAATCAGCAAATGTAGTAGCAGTTTAACTAGAGGATAGAAACGGGATCTGCTCAGTGGGCCAAAACCCTAATTTCCGCACCCCCAGTGAATCACCTTTGAGAGCTGAGCAGAATGACTCCCCAGTTATTACTATTATTATTATTAATTTTATTTCTATACCGCCCTATACCTGAAATCACCAGCCATCATAATGACACCAGGTGATTGACACCTGTCAAATTCAAAGCAGCTACTGATCAACCAAAGTCCATTTGTGGGAAGTGATTTGGATTCAACAGTGTGCATCTTTTTACCCCAAGAAGGTTTTGTAAGAAAGGCTGGACAAGAATTTTAAAAAAAGAATGTTGTGGTTTCATGACAGCCTTCTCTACGTTGTTAATCACATTGCCTTAACAATTATGACTGCTTTCACCTTTTGCATCATGTGTGCAGTGAATCCACCAAAATCTTTTAACACATAAATCTTTAGAAAGCAACCCAACTTGATGTTTCACCTTAAGTGAACAATCCTCTTTTCTGTTTTCCTGATTCTTATTTATGAGGACTCACATCAGCTGAGAACCTGCACTGACATGTTTGATTCAGAGCTCAGGGCATATTAATTTCCTTTAAAGGATTCCATTCATACTCAGCATCGCTGATCCTTCCCACCCCCACTGGAAAGCTACTCTTACATCCTTCATTTAATACTCCATTCATTTAATACTCATTTAATACTTCATTTAATGAGCATAATCACACTTCCTCTTGTCCTGCTGCTTCCTGCCCTCCATCAGGGGAAACCACTCAATCAGAGCAAATGGCAATTTGGGTTTTCTCCGGATTGATGTCTGCTCTGAGTTAGCACTAAAGAGTAGATTTTCCTTGGGAAAGGAGCAGAGCAAGGGGGAAACCGCTAGGAACTCATGCTTTCTAGGCATAGGAGAAGCAGAAGTGTGGACAAGCCCAATGTTCAACATTCTGTTGCTTTTCAGGTACAATTTTTCAGATGGACAGATCCACACAGGCTTATGGAGGAAGGGGATTTTGCACATGTAGGGCTTGTCCACACTTCCGTTTGCCCTGTTCCATTTATTCCTATTCAGTGGGTAAACAATGGGATTTTCCTGGGAAAAGCAGTGGGACAAAAGAACAACATTATGGACCCATGCCTAGAAATCATGGGTGATGCCTAGAAAACCTGGATGAGCCTTTATTCAGCATACTGGATGTAGTCAGTATTGCATTCACTCATTACATCTCTAGAAGAAGAGGAGGAGGAGGAGGAGGAGGAGGAGGAGGAGATTGGATTTGATATCCTGCTTTATCACTACCCTAAGGAGTCTCAAAGCGGCTAACAATCTCCTTTCCCTTCCTCCCCCACAACAAACACTCCGAGAGGTGTGTGGGGCTGAAAGACTTCAGAGAAGTGTGACTAGCCCAAGGTCACCCAGCAGCTGCATGTGGAGGAGCGAGGAAGTGAACCCGGTTCACCAGATTACAAGTCCACCACTCTTAACCACTACACCACACTGGCTGCCTCATGGTCCCTAGCTGGAGCCTGTGTCAATTCCCCTGACTGTCCACATGGCAAAAAAAGGGTGTGTGTGTGTGCTTTTTTTAGCAGGACCTGCAAAGGAGACACTGCTTGCCAAGTCCCTGTGCAATGTCCACACGAGGTTCTACGTTTTCAAGGTGGAGGAAAGTTTCCTGAAGCAAAGAGAAAGGAATTGACTTGCTGTCGGATCCTACAAAAATCACAAAGCAGCATATAATTTATTTTTTCCAAGTAGCAGCAATATAGAACCAATGTTAATGGCAAGGGATGCGCTGGGTTCAATGAAAAGTGGCTGCAGAGCAAGCCACGGCTCTATGTTATATACAGGAGGGGCGGGCTAAGCCTTCTCCCTGGTGGCCCATGCCCACTTGTGATTTGCTGATTAGGTGATCGGGCGGGACTAGTTACCCAGGCAGCAAGCTTAATCCCAGAGGCTTCCTTTGCTGCCTAGGAAATGGCCCCTGGGACTTCCCATGTCAGATTCTACTGCGTGCAGGAATGGCAGTCCGCAATGGCACCCATCAGAGACAGTGAGTGGACATAGAACCACCGATAAAGACAATGAATGCTAAGGATGTCAGTGGGTTGCATATGGACATAGAAGTCGTTTGCACTTTTTCTTTGTAATTTCTGAAATGAGTGCTTTCTTAACAGGTGCAAGATTTTAAACCAACAAGAGACTGATGCATCTATTGTGGCATGAGTTTTAGTCGGCATAAACCTACCCCCATGAGACAGATGTCATGAAGGAGATGGTGAAGGTGCTGGATATAGACCCATGTGCACCTACACAAACACACAGAGGGGCTCAGTTTGCAAAAATGTTTGCAAAGGCACAAAAAACAAAAGCAGAATCATCGTACATGAGTCGATCAACAGAAGTAAAGCAGACTCGGATCAGTGAGGGGCATCAACAAGATCCAGGTGGGACCAAGCACATCTTCTGAGCCCCATTTTGAATATTACAAAGGAGTATGGGTGAGTTGTGCTTCCCCATCCCCTGCTTAACACCACTTCAGCAAGCTCAAATCCCAAAGCTAGCAAACAAGATCCATGGACTGCTGGAGTCTTCTGGCAGCTGTGTTTTAGGTTCACAAGCTTAAGTGACAACAGAAACCAAGCAGCCATGGGAACAAGTCACAGTGTCAGCAGAAAAAGGAGGAGGTTGCAAAGGCTGTGATGAAAGAACTGAGTCATGCCAGGGGAACAGCCCAGGAGGACCTGCTTAAGCTTTGCCGTTGTCACAATCGATGCAAGGTAGTGAGCAATCAGACGCTTGGAGGAACAATGACCATCCCTACGAAACAAAAGGGATGGAGACTGTTTCGCTCTCGGGTGCCAAGGGAACTCATTCACATGGGATGTTCCGCATGGATTTATGTTCAGGTATCAGTGTGGTAGGTGTGGTTGCTCGCTTTCCTGTGGGTACATCCACTTGACCCACCTCTAATTAAATCTTAAGTACGGCATGTGGGTGCTGCTCTTTTAAGTGCTGCGATAAACAGCGATTTCGTATGAGCTAGTCTCTGTGTTGTTGAGATCTTTCCCTCTGACTCATAACTCCTAAGTAATGAGCCACTCTGTTCTGTTCTGAAATGTGGCATTTAAATCGGACAGGTTTGGGAAATGGGAGCTTTGAAATAATTCTAAACTTGAACTTTGTACTATCTTCCTTTCTTCTTGACCTGGAGGTGAAGGAGCAAAACACCGCATCCCTGACCAGATTCAGCTGAAAGGACCACTTCATATACTGCGGTTGTTGGTGTGTGGGTTTGTTTAGGTGAGTATAACCTAAGATGGTTTAAGAGTACACATAAAAATGTGAAGCGTAAATGTGCCAAACGTCAGCATCATTTCAGCTGGCGTCTGTTGCATTTTACATGTGCAGTTAGCATTTGCATGTTCTGGTCCTGCAGGGACATGAGGGTGGGGCAGGGGACCTTGTGTTCTTGTTCTTCAAGCAATGGGCTGGGCTGGAGGAGAAGCAATTGCCCACTCTACCCAAAACGGAAAGGAAACTCAAGTATGGCTGAGAGAGCTTGATTAGTGCATGGCTGTTTGGCCATACAGAAGAGTACAGAAGAACAAGGATGATATTCCAAATCAAGATGTGGGAAATTATTTCCCTCTGCAAATCCATATGCCTGACCAACTTTCCAGATCACTTCATGAATCTGGTGAAGTTTTCTGTATATCTCAAATGTTTATGCCACAATAAATGTGATAGGCTCTTAAGTTCACCTCTGGACGATCGGTATTTTTGCGGTAGGGATTCGATTGCATGGCAGAAATTAAGTCTTGCACAATTAAAATGGATTAAAATTCTCTGGTGCAACAAATCTCCACTCCCTTTTTTTAAAAAAAATGTCTTCTTGGAGTTAGGAAAGCAAAGTGTACCAGAAAGGATAGGATAGTGACTGGTTGATGGGAAGACATACAACTTCCCTGCAGGGAAAACAGGACTGAATGCTCTGTTAAAGGTGGACATTGTATAATCTCCATGCAAGCTTTGTGCCAGCAAATCAGGATGATTGTTCATTAAACAGGAGTCCTAAGATGCCACAGGCCTTTTGATTATATTTGCTACAACAAGCTCAACCCTGTTTTATACCATTGCCAATTCCAGAACCTCAACATTCTCCGTTGTTCTTTCCAGAACTCTTGAAGAGGCAGGATGTCCCATGCTCAGGTTTGCCAGGCTGGTTGCTGTGGTAGGTGAGGGTGGCAGCAAGTGGTTTGCTATGTGCCCACTCTTGCGGAGGACATAGCACTGGGCAGGATCTCAATCACGGGGATGGGGATCCCCATGTTGGGTCTTGAGGTGATGCACCAAGCAGCCCATCATAGCTCCCGTGGAGCTCAGCCTGGTGTCACTCAACTCAGGTTGCCAACAGGATCCCGTGCATGACTTGCACCATGTTGGATCCTTCCCACTGGTTAACTCCCATGACATTCCTTAGCTGGCATTCTGGGATGGGTTTTCTATGAAAAGAACATCAGACGTTTGCAGCAGAGAACATGCCATGCCAACCCCACAATTACGATGTGGCCTATTTTAACCCACACGTGTGTTTGGGGTCCTGTTGTCACCTAACCTTGTCTCTGGAGCATCTTAATGTGCCTGCCCCACAACTCCTGCACTCCCTCAGCTTTTTCTCACAGCAGCACCACAAGCCACTTCACCTCAGGAAAACGTCTGTAGATGTTTTCATGCCTGCCATGTCCTTCATCTTCTCAACTTTGGGCACCAATGACCTTAGGTCTATCAACTGCCCTTCACACCACTCAGCCTTATTAAAGCTATGTAATCTTTCCCTCTTCTCTCTGTCCCTTTCAGCTTCTGCTTTCATGTGCAAACAAACAACAACAACACCGTAGCAGCCTTTCCCAGTCATTTTTATTTTGTCTGTAATGCTGCTTGAGGAGGGGCTGCAACCAGGGCAGGAAGGAAATATAAAACCAAAACTCCTTTGCACATTGAAGCATCCCTGACTGGGGCAACCACAGCAAATAAGGCAGAGTAAACCTTCTCTCCAGACTTCTACCTCATTCTGCCCTCACAATTACCCAAGAGATTGCTGCTGCCCATGCTGGGCACTGCCAACACGGTCAAAATCAAAGTTGCACCGAGGGACATAAGAACACAAGAAGGATCTGCTAGATCAGGCCGTTGGGTCAAACATTCTGTTCTCACAGTAGCCAACCAAGCGTCCATACCAAGTCACTAGCAACTTGAGTGCAACTTGCATTCTCCCTACCTGCGGCTTCCAGCAACTCCTATCTAGAAGGATATTGCCTCTCACAGTGGAGGTAGAACATCGCCACCAGAGTTGGAACCCCAGATTCTCATTTGTTTGCTTCACATGTCTACCAACCCTGGCTCATACAATTAACAGGTGAGGTGGTAAATATATTCTGTATCTACAGTCTAAGTTCCACTTCAAATTGCATAGCCAGGGACTGAATGCCCCTCCATATGCAAAGCAATTATTATTATTATTATTATTATTATTATTATTATTATTGCTATTATTATTATTATTTATATATACCCTGCCCATCTGGCTGGGTTTAGACACACAAAAGTAGATGTTGGGGGAAACGACTAAAGAATTGTCTTTCCCCTGATATTTTAATTTTGCATGCAGTGATTTCCCCTCCACCCACCCACAGGAAGGTATTCAACCATACAATTACTCACCTCCACCCCTCGCAACACACACATTATGAAGTTTTACCATTTCACCTACAGCAGTTTAAAACTTGTTTCTCTAGGCCACACTTCGGGGGGGAAAAGTTGCTCGTTCCCCACACTGAATTTTTTATTGATAAGCAAGACAATGAAAAACACAACTAAGGATGCCCTCAGTCTCACTTGACGCTCTTCCTCTCTTTTTGAAAAGATCTCTATCCATATTCTGCAAATATAAAAAAAAAATATTTTGATACTATGCTACACTGAAATATCCTTCCTTTGATTGTCCTTAATCTTCCTGCCACACTTGTCATCTTCTCTTGCCACACCAGTCTGGCTTGCCAAACCCTTTGAGAACCACGGACACACAGTTTGCACAGACTGAGGTCTTAACACAGCTGGAGCTAATCCACAAATGGTTGTGTTCTTCCATTATAAAAAATAAGAATCTTGTGCAAAGATACCAAGTGGATATCCTATGCTCAAAGTTATCATGTATATCTTTTACATAATATTACAAAGGATGTTTGGAGATTAAAAAATATATTTTTTTGGACTTTTTGATTCAGGCCTGAAAATAAATGTTAACCAAAAGGAAATGGGTGACATTCACATGGAAAGAAATGTATCCAGAATTTCATAAAAACTATCACGGAAGAAGAGACTACAGACATTGAATTGGCCAAACTGTGCAAATGGGAAATAAATGCTGTACTATATTTTGTCCTTGTATTGAAAGCATTCCGAGTCTTATTGCCCTCAACCACAGACAGCACTGTCGAATCATTTACACAAAGCATCCAACCACTTACAAATTTAGCATTACTTCATAGCAATATATATGCTTACATATACAACAGCCTCAGCTGCAGGCATTAGAAAATTTCATCCCTATGGAGAAAACCTAAATAAGAGCACACTCAAGAAGCAAAAGAAGCCACATGCTTTTTTTGTTTTTGACATTGTCCCAGTTGCATATTTCTCAGCCAGATTTCCACCCAGCTTCAATATTTCTTAGCATAGCACATCCTTTCCCTTTAGGAATGAAATCACTCTAGAATATCCCATTAAAGCAAACTGCGGTGACAAAGGGAGCAGGTGAAAACTCTCCTCCTCCACCTCCCCACAAATTCCAACCAACACACCTTGTTTCTGGAGTGCAGATCAGCTGTGAGCAACTCCTGTGGTCAGTGTGCAGCAAGTGTACAGCCCTGGAGTGCAACAGCTGAGCTAAGAATGGCAAGGAAAGCCTATCCGAGGTGGGTGGATACACCAATCACAAGCAGGGCGGAGAAAGGAAGCCAGCCAATCACAGACACTGGTATCACCTCCTCAACAATTAGGACAGAGCAGGTGGAATCCTCCACCAAAGTGTGGCAATAGCCATTCGCGCTGTTCATGACTCACTCCTTCTCTGACCTTAAAACCACCTGTGTTGAAACTGGTAGATTTAAAAATGGAGCCTAGGGAGAGATTTGTTTCCAGCCAAGGCTTCTGGTTGGAATCGAAGAGAAGGTAACAGGAAACCCAAGTGTTTACACATTTTGTTGGCATCTCAAATGAAAAATCATTTTGAATTTGCATCTCTAGGCAAGCATCTTACTGTTACTATTACATTACTGTGAAGTGAAGAATAGGATACATTTCGGCTTCCCCCTTTCTAGTGTCCAAGTTAAAATCTGTGTTTATATTAAGCTGATTGTATGTCATGAAGTCACTTCAGGAAAATTTACCAAAGGATAAATTTCATATAAAGGAAAGGAAGGGGGAAAATTAATATTTACAGGCAACTATAAACTTTTTTTTTTAAAAAAAAATATTGGCCAGCCTAGGGGTTTGCAGACAATGGTTTGCATATCTCTTTAAACCACAGTTAAAGGTAGCTATGATTTAAAAATGAGTGTGTGGCATGCTGGTGCATGAGGCTAAAATTGTGGCTGTTTCCAGGGGCGGAGGAAGGGGGTGCAGTGGGGGTGGGACACCCTGGGCGTCACCACTGAGGGGGGTGACAAAATGCTGGGTGGCATTCTGCAGCGCACCCAAGCCATGCGTCTCTCCTGGGAGTGACGCGGTGGCTTGGGCGTGCCCAGGCTCTGTGCTGCCCAAACGGTTCGCCCGCTGCCTCCCCCCCAGATGTAGGGCGGCTGAGTGGGAGGAGGCAGGCAGACTCTGGAGGCCCCGCCCTCACCCCTCCCTCGCCCTGCCCCTATGGGCAGCTCACCCCGCCCCTGGGCGCACTGTCCTAGGCGCCTGAGTGGCTTCCTACGCCGCTGGCTCTTTCCCGTCTTTCCTACAGTTGTAGTGCTGCCTATGGCTAACCTATGGTTTGGCTTGGGGTTATGTCCAAAACTGGGCTCATGGTTTGTTTCTGCACCCCTCCAAACAAACCATAGTCATTAATCCAAGAACAAACCTTGGGTATAGATCATAGTTATTTTGCAGAGAGACTAACCACAAAATGTTGAATGTAACACTAAATCAAGCCATGGTTTGGCTCCTGGCAGGATATGGGGAGGAGCAGAGCAGCCGCCATGCGCCAGTACTCTGCATGTTCACATTTAAACTGTGTTTAACTTGTGCTTTAAAGAGATGTGCAAATTAGGCCAATGTGACCTTGGAAAATGATTTTTTTTAAAAAAAAAAAAAAGCTATATTCACTTTGTGAAAAAGAATAAATTGTTAAAAAAGAAATCATGATGATCAGTAAGAAATTATGCTCCCTCACCCTCAAAAAAAACCCCAATGCTAGGAATTCTAAAGACGTTAAATACAAATAGGTATATAGTTAAGAGAAACAAGGTATGGCTAGAACAAAAAATGTAGAGACCGCAACAAGTTAACTGCAGTTAAGTAATCAAAGATATCAGATCGCCAGCAGTTTCAAAATTAGCTGGCAAAAAAATAAACAAACCTCCTCCTGCCCAAACACGACCCAAATCTTCTGAATATTCTTTATTCATGGGGGGGGGGAATTGTTTCTAAGAGTCAAACCCATTTATTAGCAGAGATTCACTTTATCTGCATCTGTACCCAGCTGCCTATTTCTCCTTGCAAAAATCAGGATTGCTTTTTTGCCCAAATCCTGCTAGAGGCTGCTAAACATTCATGAATCTGTAGCTGAAATGCGAATTGTGTGAGTAAATGGGTGCTACTTATACGATTCCCTGGATCAAGACAACAGCTTGGGAAGGGGTGAGTAGCAGTGTTCAAATTATGTGGCAGAGGTGGCTTAATGAAACCCACAAGCCCCCAGCCTCCCCACACAACATTCCCAAATCATGCCTCTCCTCGTGACCTTCTATAAGTAATAGGTAAAGGAGACCATTAGGGTACAGGGGACTCGATCCTGTCTCCCCTGTCCTAGGCAATTCAACCTCTGATTATAAGAAAAGGTGGAATTCTGCCAATAAACAGCTTAAGGAAGAGGGATACTGGGTTTAATTGCATCCGCTCTGCCTCACCAATGGGCTAATTGGAGACAGTCTGGTGGTTCCTGATATACACACAATTGCTTGGGTTGGGACCGATATTTGGGTGTCCCCTTCCGCACTGCCACAAAAGAGGAAATGCGTCACCAAGGGAGAGCACAGGACTGCACACAATTTCCACATGCTAATTTATTTATATATGGGCAAACTTAGAAGTAATTCCTCTAATTTAAATACAGTGAAGCTTGCCATAGTTGTGTGAGCTGGTCACCCACCTGCTGTCCCAGTGCGAATGTCAATAATAATAATAATTTTATTATGTATACCCCACCCATCTCTCTGGGTTGCTCAGGCCACTCTGGGTGGTTTCCAACACATATAAAAACATAATAAAACATCAAATATCAGAAACTTCCCGAGGTCCAGCAGTAGAAGGGGACAGCTTGAAAAGTCTGGGGGCGTGCACAGAAAACCATAAATCCTAGCCTAAATTACTGTGTGAAATACGTCTAGCAGCAGACAAGTACATTCATGCACAGTCTTAAGGTTAATAAGCAAAGTGACAAACAAAACACGGCAGACATTCAGGGAAGTAAAAGTGCAACTATTTACCCCACCATTAATTTAGTAATAATAATAATAATAATAATAATAATAAATTTTCTTTATATCCCGCCCTCCCCAGCCGAAGCCGGGCTCAGGGCGGCTAACAACACTAAAACAGTACAACATTATAAAACATTATAAAAATGAATTAAAATCAAAATTGATGGCAACCATAGACTAAAGTCTTGTAAAGATTGCCAAAGGAGGGAGTCAGGCTGCGCCCTGACCAAAGGCCAGGTGGAACAGCTCTGTCTTGCAGGCCCTGCGGAAAGATGTCAAGTCCTGCAGGGCCCTTGTCTCTTGTGACAGAGCGTTCCACCAGGTTGGAGCCGCAGCCGAAAAAGCTCTGGCTCTAGTTGAGGCCAGCCTAACCTCTCTGTGGCTTGGGACCTTCAAGGTGTTTTTATTTGAAGACCGTAAGTTCCTCTGTGGCAATAGCATTTTTGGTTCCCAAAATATGTGGCATGCCACATTTCATGGCTAACAGGCTAATCAGTTTGCTAAAGCTAAGAATTAACAGAAACCATAACCTTTGTAATATCTCCTTGCACACGTTCCCTGCTCTGCCTTATGGTTCTTTGCCTTCAAAAATGGACTTGAACCAGACTACCAATCAGAGGACTTCTCTAAACAGAGCACTGTCTGTTATCGCTCTCATGGAATCACAGGTTTTTAGAGTTGGAAGGGAACACAAGGGTTATCTAGTCAACCCGCTGCAATGCAGGAATCTTTTGTCCAATGTCAGGCTCGAACCCACGACCGAGACTAAGAGTCTCATGTTCGACCAAGTGCGCTATCCCAGTCTCTGTCCTCTAACAGCTCTTTAAATGAAGGATTCTCCTCTGCCGAGAAAAACACATGGCCATGCCAGCCTAGACATCAAGGTTGGGGAACCTTTGGCACTCCAGGTTTTGTTGAACTACAACTCCCATCAGCCAAGGCTATTGACTATGCTGACTGAGGTTGATGGGAGATGTAGTTCTGTAACATCTGGAAGACTGAAGGTTCCCCATCCCAGGTATATACTATTTAACTTCTGTGTGTGTGTGTGTGTGTGTGTGTGTGCGCGCACACACACACACACACACACGCACACGCACACGCACACACATCGGTATGCACCTTACAAGCCATTAGTCAATCATTTTGATGAATTCTCTTCAAACCCATATTAGCTGCAAACATATACAGTGGTACCTTGGGTTAAGAACTTAATTTGTTCTGGAGGTCTGTTCTTAACCTGGAACTGTTCTTAAGCTGAAGCACCACTTTAGCTAATGGGGCCTCCTGCTGCCGCTGCGCCGCCGGAGCACAATTTCTGTTCTCATCCTGTAGCAAATTTCTTAACCCAAGGTAATATTTCTGGGTTAGAGGAGTCTGTAACCTGAAGCATATGTAACCAGAGGTACCACTGTAATATTTACCATGGGGTGGGGTTACTAAAGAAGCAAAAGTGGGAGGGTATGGACACTACAAGAAACCATCCTTCTTTCACACCAACTCTTTGAAGAAAAAGTATAACACATTTCCAATGCTGAGTATTAACCATTCGCCTCTTTGGGAGTTTTGAATGACACCAGGAAGCTGAAAAGATTATTGGGCAGGATTCAACTAAGTCAGTGTTGGGTCTCCAGCTGTTTTTGGAGTACAGTTCCCATCATCCCTGCCCACTGATCCTGATAGCTAGGGATGATGGGAGTTGTGGTCCAAAATCAGCTTGGGAAACACTGAACTATGTTGTTCAAATGGAACGAGGTCCGCCCAAGCAAGGAGACGTTTCCCTTCTCTTCTCCCCACAGGTATGTGCCCCTATATCGGCTCTGGGGAGTTGGAGGAAACCCCAGAACAAGTTATGGGGACGCAGTGGCAGGAGAGGTGGGAGAAGTCCTGCGGTCCTCATTCTGCTCACACATACCCCAATTTAAACGCTCTAATTCCACCCATTGAATTAAATACATTGCAGACGTCACTGACAGCACAATACAGCATTGTATTTCGGTCCCCAGTGTCATCAGCATCATCACCAAAGGAGGTGTTGAAAGGAGGTGTTGGGAGACTGATGGTGCAAGCCTATTTGCTGTGACATCCATGAGACAGCTGGGCGAGGCTTTGGGCATTTAAGGTCTCATGGCTATGTCAGCACCCCTGCGTTGAATACTTCAGTCACTGCAGCCTCTTTCTTTCCCTTTGCTTGACTCAGAGGAACTTATTATTAACTACTATTATACGTTTTATTGCATTAGCTCCTAAGGCCCACATCCTTTTCCACTGGCTGCTGTACATATCAGAGCAATTAGACCGTCCCTGCCCTGCAGAATGGCCGAGCTGGTATGTCACTGCTGTTAGAAGGATGGCCTTTCTTTGAATTCTGATTGTGTATCCTTAGTTGCAGGCCAGCATTCTACAGGCTCCTCTGTGGTCTCAATCCAGTCAAAATTAAAAGTCTTGTTTATTTAAATAGTAGAGGGACAACGACAACTGGCCTTCGGCTGAGAGGTTTTCGCTTTTCCCTTAGTGCACGGGTAGGCAAACTAAGGCCCAGGGGCTGGATCAGGCCCAATCGCCTTCTCAATCCGGCCCGCGGATGGTCCAGGAACCAGCGTGTTTTTACATGAGTAGAATGTGTCCTATTTATTTAAAATGCATCTCTGGGTTATTTCTGGGGCCTGCCTGGTGTTTTTACATGAGGAGAATGTGTGCTTTTATTTAAAATGCATCTCTGGGTTATTTGTGGGGCATAGGAATTCGTTCGTTTCCCCCCCCAAAAAAAAAATAGTCTGGCCTCCCACAAGGTCTGAGGGACAGTGGACCGGCACCCAGCTGGAAAGGTTTGCTGGACCCTGCCTTAGTGGATAGCAGGGGATGGTTAGGCTACTTTATATCTGTTGCAACTTCGTAGCAATGGCACCTGGTAGGATCTAAACATAACGGGGGTCCTCATAAGGCATCTTGAGGAGAAATTCCAGTTCCCAATCTGAGCCTGGCACCACCAGTTTCAGGTTTCCAATGGGATACTGGACACCTTCCACGGCATTTCCCAGCAGGCATGCTAGGGTGGTATGTCTACTGCAGATATTAATAATGTGCAGCATGAAGAAGCTGGATGCATAAAAGCTGGCTCCTTTTGGAATAAAAATTGTCCAGACCCATAATTATTATTTAGAACTTTACTTGCACAACTTTCTTCTCAAAGCAGAACAAAAAAGATCAAAGATACTGCCAAATAATTCTATACATGTAATATCTTGTGCATGTGTAGCACAAGCTCAGCATCTGATAAGAAGAAAAATATCATTTCATTCAAGTACAGTGGTGCCTCGCAAGACGAAAAGAATCTGTTCCGCGAGTCTCTTCGTCTAGCGGTTTTTCATCTTGAGAAGCAAGCCCATTGATGGCTTAGCGGATTAGCACTATTAGCGGTTTAGCAGCTTTTAGCGGCTTTTAGCGGCTTAGCGGATAAGCGGATAAGCGGCTTAGCGGCTTAGGAAAAGGGGGGGAAAGGGGAAAAAACCCGCAGGAACTCGCAAGACATTTTCGTCTTGCGAAGCAAGCCCATAGGAAATTCGTTTTGCAAAGCACCCCCAAAACGGAAAACTCTTTCGTCTAGCGAGTTTTCCGTCTTGCGAGGCATTCGTTTTGCGGGGCACCACTGTAATTCAGTTTGACTTGTAATAATTTGGAAAATTAATTTAAAAAGGGGGGGGGGGATAAAAGATCATTCCAAACAGACCTAGAAGCAAAGGTCTCTCTTCCTACAGTTTCTATTGTTTTTTAGTCGTTTAGTCGTGTTCGACTCTTTGTGACCCCATGGACCAGGGCATGCGAGGCACTCCTGTCTTCCCCTGCCTCCCACAGTTTGGTCAAACTCATGCTGGTAGCTTCGAGAACACTGTCCAACCATCTCGTCCTCTGCCGTCCCCTTCTCCTTGTGCCCTCCATCTTTCCCAACATCAGGGTCTTTTCCAGGGAGTCTTCTCTTCTCATGAGGTGGCCAAGTATTGGAGCCTCAGCTTCAGGATCTGTCCTTCCAGTGAGCTCTCAGGGCTGATTTCCTTAAGAATGGGTAGGTTTGATCTTCTTGCAGTCCATGGGACTCTCAAGAGTCTCCTCCAGCACCATAATTCAAAAGCATCAGTTCTTCGGTGATCAGCAGGAACCAGCAAGCCACTCCAGTATTTCTGCCAAGAAAACTCCATGGACAAAGACAACAGTTTCTATTAGTCTGGAGCTTTTTTCTCTCACTTCAGGAGATTCATTTACACCTCCCTTGGTCTCTCTGTGGCGTTCAGAGAAATACTAACTCACCACAAAATGGAGACCCACAGATTAACATAAGCTTAGAGTGTAATCCTATATCTTTCATGTGATCTAAGTCAGGCACATGACAGAGCAGAGAGCAACAACAGTTAATTGTCAACCCATCCAAGTGCTTAGAGAGCTGTTTTTTTAGCTTCAGTGGAATCTTCCAGTTAAACCCTTTCAGCAAAACACGCAGGCATTCTCCGTTTCAGAGTAAATTAAACAATTAACGGTGTTGGCCTTCAGATCGGAAGCCTTAAAGGTTCGCAGATCTTGACTGGCAACCCCACTAACTTCACCTGTGGAAAACAAACTAACCTGAAGTACAACAACTGTTCTAAGTACTGTGAAAGGAACTCTTGTGATACCTGTTACTCTCGATAGTAGATCAGATGAGATCAACTGAATGCATGCAAGTAAAATTTGAGCAAGGTTTTGGTGACAATTCCATCATCCTGCAACACAGTTCCTTACAGCAGACATAGCAAATATAAGTTGGAGGGATATTATATTACAGATGGCAACTTACCTAAAATGGTACAGATGGAAGTACATGGAGAAAAAAGGATTCTAAAAAAGTAAATACAACAAACTGCATATCACATTAATGACAGTGGCGCAGCTGAACCCCTGTGGGCTGTGGGAACTGAATGTAAGGTGATCTGAACTTTTGAAAATGGATTCAGAACCACATTGAATAAGAACACTTAGCCCAACACATAAGTGCTTATAGTTTTTCCTTTATTTATTCAGTAATGTACTAGTAATGTGGGAGGGATCATTATCCCCTGTAAGGGACCAAACCCACACATTCTGAAACAATATGTGAACCATAACACTTCAAAATCCCCACTTATCTGAATTTTGCGATACAGTTTTGCAACAAATGTTTACAAAAATGCATCTGAATATCTTACTGAAAATAATGTAAAAATGCATTTCTTGGGGGGGAATTGCTTGCAAAAATGTGCGCATTAGTCAAAACCGCATACGAAAATGTGTTTATTAGGAGAAATTCATACTAAAAGGCTGACGAATTTGTATGAGGATTAAAATATATAGCAGGAGATCATTAGGCAGAAATGTGGAGAGCTGAATTTAAGACTGCAAAAATGAAAAACTAAGAGAACCAAGGCTGGCAGATCCATCACTATTCTCAGTTTACTAACACTGAACTGGAACGGAAACTCGAGCTTTCTTACATTCCAAGAAAAGTGTTTCTTACCACATGCCCATCCTTCCTATCTGATAACGATAATGATAGTAATCATCTCTGTGTTGTCAACAGTAAACTAATTGCCTCAGTGTCAAAACAATCTCATGTTCGCATTATTATTATTATTATTATTATTATTATTATTATTGGTCTACTTGCCCTCTCAGGTGGGCACCATTGTGGGCTGGAATTCCCCCAAGCGCCAGCATCTGACGTGGGAGGTCCCAGGGATTGTTTCCTAGGCAGCAAAGGAGGCCTCTGGGCTGAGCTTGCTGCCTGGGTAATTGGTCCCGCCCACTCACCTAATCAGCGAATCGCGAGCCAGCATGGGCCATCAGGGTGAGGGCTTAGCCCACCCCTCCAGTATATGACATAGACATGTGGCTTGCTCTGCAGCCACTTTTTGTTGGATTTCCCGCCATCCCACCCTTTATATCAGGCTTCCTCGGCCCTCCAGATGTTTTGAGGCTACAGTTCCCATCATCCCTGACCACTGGTCCTGCTAGCTAGGAATTATGGGAGTTGTAGGCCAAAAACATGTGGAGGGCCAAGGTTGAGGAAGCCTGCTTTATATATTGCTGTTGCATGTTGTTCTCCCCGCCCTTGCTATGGCGTAGCCGGTCGCCAAATTCGGGCCCAGGCTGGAATATTCCCAGCTGGCAATTTGGCTCCAGCCCTCTGGTTTTCACCTTCCTCATAACAATTGTGACAACTTTGCTGGTTTAGGCATTGAATAGGCATAGTCTTGGTTGGAGGGGAGGTTGTAGCCTCTGCCTGGCCCCTCCAAAAATGGGGTATCCTATTAAAAGGACCTGGGGGAGATGTTAAGAACTTTTGAATGGACGCGTGTTGTGCTGTGTCTGTAGCAGATGAGTTTTTTATGCATGCCTCCTTCTTTATTACAGGAAGAGAACAGTTGGGTTAAATCAAGGTATGAACTGCTGATTGGTGTGAAATGGATGGAAATATGCTCACAGAGTGGAATCGTAGGGGAAACAAGCCTTATTCACTGACATGGAAACACCTATGATTCACAATTCAGTCTTCCATTAGCAGAAGCCCTAAAGGGAAAAGGATATGGCGGATTTAAAATCTTCAGTCACTGCTAGCTAACATCCAATCAATGAGGCACGTTCCAGGGTGTGACTCCCCCCACCAATGGTGTGACACTTGTTCTTCCACCACCACTGCCTTACTAATACTTCCAGACTTCTTTCAGCCTTGGTCCTTTAATCCCCAATTCTCACAACACCCTTTTGAAACCGGAAAGTGACTATTAGTTGTGTTTTACATGTGTGGAAATGTAGCATGTTAGCTATTAGGTGCTCTTGCTATAAACAGATGCAGAAAAGGGCAAGACGGAGCAGGTTTAATTGCTGATTTAAAGGGAACGAGCCAAAAGAGCAATTAGCAGCTAGACATGGATATGTATACCTTTATTTATTCACAATGTAAACACACACTGCATACAAAGCTGGCTAGTATCTGTGTACAATGGCTTTACCACAACTTTATTAGACAATCAGAATTATACTAGGACAAAATTTCATTGTGACCTTCTCCCAGGATGGGAAGAGAATGAGGCAGAAGCAAACATTCCCTGCTTTGTGTTTTTTTGTGACAACCATACTTTTTATGAGATGCATTTTTAAAAAATAAATGCATAAGTAGATAGTTGGCACAAGGGACGCGGGTGGCGCTGTGGGTTAAACCACAGAGCCTAGGACTTGCCGATCAGAAGGTTGGCAGTTCGAATCCCCGCGATGGGGTGAACTCCTGTTGCTCGGTCCCTGCTCCTGCCAACCTAGCAGTTCGAAAGCATGTCAAAGTGCAAGTAGATAAATAGGAACCACTCCGGCGGGAAGGTAAATAGTGTTTCTGTGCGCTGCTTTGGTTCACTAGAAGCAGCTTAGTCATGCTGGCCACATGACCTGGAAGCTGTACGCCAGCTCCCTCAGCCAATAAAGCGAGATGAGCGCCGCAACCCCAGAGTCGGTCACAACTGGACCTAATGGCCAGGGGTCCCTTTACCCTTTACCTAGATAGATGGCACACTTCAGAAGAGGGGTGCTCTGAATTATATGTTCAAGGTATCCTCTCTGTACACAGATTGTGTTTATAACACTACTTCCCATCAGCAGGGAAAGGCATTTTGCACACATTCAAACAATAAGGTCTAAACCATGGAGCTTCCTGGGCTTGCTGATCAGAAGGTTGGCGGTTCGAATCCCACGACAGTGTGAGCTCCTGTTGCTCTGTCCCAGCTTCTGTCAACCTAGCAGTTCAAAAGTACACCAGTGCAAGTAGATAAATAGGTGCTCCTGCAGCAGGAAGGTAAACAGTGTTTCCGTGCTCTCTGGCTTCTGCACGGTGTCCCCTTGCACCAGAAGCTGGCCACATGACCTGGAAAGCTGTCTGTGGTCAAACGCCGGCTCCCTCAGCCTGAAAAGTGAGATGAGTGCTGTACTCCATAGACGTCTTTGACTGGACTTCACCATCCAGGGGTCCTTTACCTTTACCTTTTTTTTACACATTCAAAGCCTGAGGTACCATAATTTTAGAACAAAATTCTGACGACCCTATTTTATCACAATTTAATGATGTGATTATAATTGACGGCTTACTGGCCTTACATGTCACCAGTTGCAATTGTGGTTCACATATACAGTGGTACCTCGGGTTACATACGCTTCAGGTTACATACACTTCAGGTTACAGACTCCGCTAACCCAGAAATAGTGCTTCGGGTTAAGAACTTTGCTTCAGGATGAGAATGGAAATCGTGCTCTGGCGGCGCGGCGGCAGCAGGAGGCCCCATTAGTTAAAGTGGTGCTTCAGGTTAAGAACAGTTTCAGGTTAAGTACAGACCTCCGGAATGAATTAAGTACTTAACCCGATGCCAGGGAACTGCCATCGGAGCCAAGGGTGGTGGTAAGGCTCCCCAATGACGCTGGAGAGGGAACCAGCAAGGAGAGAGGGGGAGCTTCCGCTGGGGAAGGAAATAGACGTGACGCCAGGGAGGAAGGGGAGGCTGAGGGAGCTTCAGAGGGAAGGCTCCGGGACTGTTCCAGTGAGACCAGCGGGGAGAGCACAGGACCTCCCCTTGGGATGCCCACTCTGCGCAGAAAGCTTCCGCGCAGGGAAGCTAGGCGGCGACTTGGTGTCAAAGAACTTTTATGTTGGAGGAAATTCAGGAAACGCCCACTGACGGATTCTGCCAGTGATTGAGACAGTCACGGAATACTGACTGTCCAGCCAGGGGAAAGTTTTAACCAAACTACTCAGCTTGGAGCAGTTTGCGCCTTACGCACAAGCAATCCCAAACCCCATTACACCTGAGGTACCACTGTATAGTTTTAATAGTGCTTGGACATTCATCCCCAATTTTACCACCACCTGAAAGGAAGGAATGTGCTTTGCAATGTATCCAGAATCGGTGTCATTATTTCCCTCTGGCTGTGTGCACACTTGCACATTAGAATTTTCTCCTCTTCTCTTGTCTCCTGCAGTCTCCTATTCACCCTCAAGATCTGCTACAGAGAGTTGGGGGACCCTGCGGAGCAGTTTTCTGGGCCATACAAGGAAAGGAGTGCACAAATGGAACTCTGCTCACACAGCACTGAATACAATCCTTAATTAAAACAACATCAGCCAGGTGGTTGTACATATCCCAAGCTATGATGTATACAATCTGCCATTTTTTGGCAATTTTTGCTTGAATTCACTCTGTAATGCCGAGGAAGAAACATAATATGTGTGTAAATTTTCTATAATCTCTGTTGAACTATCATAAAAAATATGGTTATGCAGAGAAGTGATTGGGGCTGCTATAGTGAAAAATTAAGGGAAAGGGGAAAAAAGAACATGCAGTGGGTTAGAATCCAAACCATTTAAGATTATTGAAGGTATTGTTGTTAAAATACAAGAGATTACATGTGAGTTAACAGGAGTTTCCTCTCATAAACTGAGAATAGACTTTTATGTATGCCTCAGAGGTATTGAGGACGCCTTGTTAATATTTGTGAAATGGGTTGCAGATGGTGCTGCGTAGTCATCAAATGATTATTATTTTGGTTTTGTAGGCTGCCGTGGAGACTTGATGACAGCATCAACCAATTAGCATTGGAAGGCATTGTTTAAAACATCAGTTGCAGGTACAGGTGCTGTGAAGCCATGGGTGGCAGACTGAGGCACGGTGAACTGCAATAAATACAGGGCAGCCAAATGGGATATAAACAGAGCACAACTTTACTGGTTACAGATACTGGCAATGTTTTGGCACAGGCATTGGGTGTGTCTCCTGAATCAACCAACCTGTCAGTTGGGGGATTATTTGGTAGGGTTAACCAAGGTTAAAGACCTATGACCAGCTGAGCTATCTTCCATGACAAGATTGCCCTATGACATACATTAGATCGGGTGGCCCACTGAGATCACCATTTGGGAGGGTATTATGTCCCACTAGCCCCCATCTGGCCACGTGGACAGCACCTCCCATTGGATCCCATTAATGGGATACCCTGATTTCTTGGACTGGAGGGGGCTCTCAATCCCTCCCACCGCCCACCAACCTAATGCCTTATCAGCCACTTGAGTTGACCACCCCCTGCTCACCCACCACCAAACCAGTCACATCTGCAACCAATCTCTAATGCTAATGCTGGTGAAATATTCACCCTATCAGGTCTGTTGTCAAATCTGATACCTGGGTGCTGAATCACCCGGCCCCCGAGTGCCAGCTTTTGGTTCGATTGTCAAAGTGCTCTCACCACCAATGAGATTCTTTTAATGTTCCACTAAAATCTAACCTCCTCTAGGTTAAGTCAATAAGACTGAGCTGTGTCCTCTGGGGCAAGACAAGACTCCCTTCTTCTGCATGACAACCTTTGGCCTGTCCTGGCCCCACATCATCCCTCTTTGTTCTCTTTTCCAAGTTAAACATACCCAGCTCTTTCAACCCAGCACTTAGCCTCAAACAAGGAAGTTGACTTGTTCAAGCGCTGTAACGATGATGCACTACAGGTTAGGTTTCTTGGAATCTTACCAGTCTATCAAATTGATTGCATACTGCAGCAGTTTTGGGATCTCACTTGATCATTAACATTGTTGACTCTTCCCCCACAGTACATTATTATAATTCCCTGTTTCCAGATGCGGCGTAACAATTCAACTTTGCAGACAAATTGCAGCAGCATTTGCCCTTGTCGCTTCTGCATAAACATTCATTGCTGCCGTTTGGTCTATGGGCTCATTACAAACAAAGGAGATGTTAACAGTTTGATTATCAGACGAGTCACACCTTAATGAGGGGCTGGTCCAGATTTGCTGCTGATACAGGTCTAAATGACATCCTTTCCAAAGCAAAACAAAGCCATCGTGAAGCGAAGTGGTTGTTTTTGATCTGCGTTCTTCCGGGGAACCCTGGCCATCAGTAGCACATGATGTGGGGGATGGAATGGCAAGTACTCATGGGCGGTAGTAGATAAATTCAATATGAATTCAATAAGTAAGGCAGTAGTAAGGTTGATGTGGTGCAAATAAACAGGTGGAGCCAGTCCTGGACTCCCACTGGTGTGTTTGCACCATGCCAACCTTGCCGCCACCTTTCCCCTTCCCCTCTACTTCCTGGTAAGCAGCAGCGACACAGCAAACCAGAGGTCCTGTGAACAACGATGCATGATGCCGGGACTTCCTGGAAGTGTCTCAAAGATTCTTCCATGAGAAGATCAGTAATGGTGGTGGAGAAGCTTTCCTAAAATACGTCTTTCCTGCTGCCGCAGAGTATATTCTCCAACGTTTCACAGATGAAAATGGAGACACTCTTGCGTTAGGGCCTCTTGAACTATGGCAGTGCCGATGTCAAGGGCAAGATTCACATTTGTGAATCTTTCCTGGCATTCTAGACCAGGGGTCAGTAAACTTTTTCAGCAGGGGGCCGGTCCACTGTCCCTCAGACCTTGTGGGGGGCCGGACTATGTTTTTTTGGGGGAAATGAACAAATTCCTGTGCCCCACAAATAACCCAGAGATGCATTGTAAATAAAAGGACATGTTCTACTCATGTAAAAACACGCTGATTCCTGGACCGTCCACAGGCCAGATTTAGAAGGCGATTGGGCCAGATCCAGCCCCTGGGCCTTAGTTTGCCTACCCATTTTCTAGACCCATTCAGGGAAACCTACAAGTGTCTAGGAGTTGCCAGCCATTGTGAAAAGAGAGAAAGAATACAAAATCTTGCGAGGAATGGGCCTATATGAGGCTCCATGTCACATAGCTCAGACTCAGTTCAGCCAGCCAGGCAGCAGAACATGTCTCACTACATCTCATCATCTGGAAATGGACACACCTTTGTGCACTTCTAACATCTCTATCATCACATCAACTTGTATTACGGTTTGAAAAACCTCCACCCCTTCACCACAGATCATTAAAGGCTCTTCACGGCCTGCTATATTAATTTGCTTGGAACAGCCTTCTTCAATAGTTTGACTAGCATGGTGTGTTAGTAAACAGACTCTCTGACTCTCTCTCTCTCTCTCTCTCTCTCTCTCTGTGTGTGTGTGTGTGTGTGTGTAAAATGTTTAACCAAAGGAACAATGAATTGTGAGCCCATGTGCTAACCCCCCGCCCCGGGAGCCAGCCTGAAATAAGGAGACACAACAACCATGTTATGGTAGTGATGGCCAAACTTGGCCCTCCAGCAGTTTTGGGACTACAATTCCCATCATCCCTGACCACCGGTCCTGTTAGCTAGGGATGATGGGAGTTGTAGTCCCAAAACTGCTGGAGGGCCAAGTTTGGCCATCACTGATGTATGGGATAAAATTAGGCCACAACTTTGTCGATTTCAGATGTAGGAAACCTTGGCTTAGGCATTGGACGGCAACCCTCTCAGCCCCGGTTGGGTCTGAGGATGCGCAGGGCAGACAGGTGTTGTGAGGGGGACTGTAAAATGAGAATTTACACAGCTTCCCCCCCACACTTCACCTGAAGTAGGGAGTTTGACATTACGCTGCCGCTCAGGGCCAGTGACTCCCACAATCAACCCTTTTATGGGCCCTGCAAACGCCGCCTCATGGGGGCACATAATAATGCTACCCCCAAGACTATAGGAGACAGTTCAAGACCTAAAACCTCCAAAGTTGTGACAATTGCTACAGGGAAGGCAAAACCTGTAGAAAACCTGGGAAACAGCAACCACCATGGACTGTAGCAACACCTGTGAACCTGGGAAGGAAAAGATAACCTGAAAGAAAACCATGTTAAAGTTAGAGGGTGGGGTGGTTGGGTGACGCTCCGAAGACTGACTGGAGAGACGGTCAGCTGGAACCCACAGTACCTGACCCTCACTCCGCCCCCCAACCAGCAGTCGATTGGTTAACTGGGGAGGGGGCAGAGCAATCGCCAGCAAGCGAGGGGGTGTCACCCAGGAACAGGAAACCCATGCCGGGTTGCAAACCCTGCCCACCACTTTTTCTGGGTGAGGGGTAATTGTGTGCTTGCTCAGAAGTGTGACATATGCATAGCTTTTCCTAAAACAGGAGACTAAGTGGTCCTTCAGCTTCAAATGAGTTGTCGTGTTCCTGCTGTGTCTAAGACATTGCGTTTGTTCTTAGCACCATTTCTGCTTTGCCTCATCCGGTAAGTGGGTACTGAGATTGCAATTGATGACACTTTAGGAAAGCTCGAAACTCTGCACTGATCTAAAACCGCAGACCAATGAATGTCTGCTTGCACACTCGCACAGACAACTCACCAATGCAATTGCCATGATTTGCCCTTCAAATGTTGTTGGAGTCAGACCACCACCATCCCAGCCATCAGGGATGGTGAGAGTTGTAGTCCAACAACAGCTAAAATGCTGCATTTTTTTCCTACACCTGACCTATGGTATACCCAGAGTAATCTTCACGTTGTGAGTCAAGGGGTGTTAAAACTCCCCTGGTTTACTGCAAGAGAACACTGCATTTTTTACCACCCTTGTTTCTTATACCTTTTTCACTTCCATCAGCACTAAGAGTAGATGGCCATTTTCAGCCTGTGTCTTCTATTTTAAATATGGGCTGCCATAATCCATATTAGCTAAATTACATTGTGTGTAGACTAAGGAGTTGTAATCCAAACAGAAAGGGAAATTAGTTTATTCTTTTCCAGTCGTTGTGTAATGTAGTGAAAAGACATGACAACAACGCAACCACAGAAATGCTAAAAGCAATAAACAACGCTATCATTTCCTCCTCCTTCCACAGGTTAGAACCAGAAATGGAAGACAAAGTTTATTGCAAGACATGCATTAGGGTGATTAAAGATACACACACAGAGAGAGAGAGAGAGAGAGAGAGAGAGAGAGAGACAGACAGACAGACAGACAGACAGACAGACAGACAGACAGACAGATATATAATGTAGAGAAGGAGCAATTTGCAGAGGGGTAGCCATGATGATGATGATGATTCACCATAAGGTTGCAGGGCATGTTCAAAGCAATATTAAAAACAATCAAAACAATCAAGAGAATAGCATGGATCCTAAAAACATATATCTCAGGTATCAAACGCAGGGTGAAGAGGTGTGTCTTCAGCATATGACAGAAGATATACAATGAAAATGTCAGAGGAACCTCTGCCAAAATCAAGGCCAAAGAGAGAAACAACAGTTTGGCTCATGGAAGAGACTGAGACCCAGGAGAAGGCCAGAAGGAGGAGGGAGATTATTTTTGCTGACTTCCCTTTTGCCCTGCACCACTTCTCACACTATTCCAGAAGCGCCCCCCCCCCCCACATTCTGGAACAGCTTTTTAGGGGCACAGGGGATGCAGGGAGAAGGTTGGATCCAGGAATATCCCTCCTTCCTGCAAGAACCTCCCCAGAGAACTCCTGGGAACCCCTTGATCCAAGCCAACATGCCATATCTGAAATACAGCCATTGCATCTCCTTCGCCTGGGAAGACACAGGAATACATCTACAAACATGGTCTTTTTAGAAGCAGCTGTAAAGGACCCCTGACCATTAGGTCCAGTCATGGCCGACTCTGGGGTTGCAACGCTCATCTCTCTTTACTGGCCGAGGGAGCCGGCTTACAGCTTCCGGGTCATGTGGCCAGCATGACTAAGCCGCTTCTGGCGAACCAGAGCAGCGCACGGAAATGCCGTTTACCTTCCCGCCGGAGTGGTACCTATTTATCTACTTGCACTTTGACATGCTTTCGAACTGCTAGGTTGGCAGGAGCAGGGACCGAGCAACGGGAGCTCAGCCCCTTGCGGGGATTCTAACCACCGACCTTCTGATCGGCAAGTCCTAGGCTCTGTGGTTTAACCCACAGTGCCACCCGTGTCCCTTAGAAGCAGCTGTAGACAACCTCAATCGGTCTTCTAAAAGGAAAGTTCAACTTTCCATGGGCTTGAAAGGTACCAGACACTTGCAAGGGTTCTACCCACACCAACCCACACAGATTAACACAAAATGCTGACAGCTGGAGAGCTGCACACAGGCAAGCAGTGGAGTGAAGACTGTGTGTTTCAACATATCCTGTTTTGCATTGATTCATTATCAACGCCCTGCAATTATTTATAGGAGTAGATCTCCTGTTCCCTGAAGGGCATTCGCTCCTCCTTGTACTTCACAGATGGTGACACTGTTTTGAGTCAAAAAGGAAGTTTGGCCTTTCTTCGGGCTACCCAGCCAGCCGAAGAGTTCAGGGAGTTGCATTCCAATCCTACAGTGTGTAAGATTCTCCCAAACATTCAGAGAAATCCTCCGCCTTGTACCTCTACTCCAAAAATATGAGCAACTCTGGAGGTACTTTCCATTCAGAAACACACACACACACACACACACACACACACACACACACACTGCATTTGCTTGTAAAATATGCACTTCTCTGATGAAGAATGAGGTTTCTTTTAACTGAAAAGTGGACTAATTTAAATCTTCATTACTGATAAGTAAAGCTAGGCAATAACTGGGGAAAAACATAATTAGGTGAATTGATATGGATGGAAGTGGCACAAAACTCTAAATGTTTTTTCAAAACCACCTTGGCAATGAATGAGGACTGTTCCAAAAATTACTTAGAAATGGGTATGACTATGAATTACAATTAAGGTTCTCATTTTTTTGGTGTATTGTCATTAATGTCATACCAATTTTAGTGCTGAAATGTGGGTTCAGCCACTGATTTCCCTCTAACTTGCATCGTGGAGAGGGGAAAGGACTATGAAATTGACAGGATGTTAAATTGACAGGTTCCGTTATGAGATCTGGGTGACTAAAAAGTAGCTGTTTGATTCTGAACTGACCCTGATTGAGCTCAGGTGCATTTGTGACGCTTTCTGCCTAAAACTACAACGAATGATTCCCCGCCTTCACCTCCAGAACCTTCCAGATGTTGCCAGACTCTGGTTCTCATCTGTGTGGCTAATGAATGGAGAGGGATGAATTGCAGCCATGGAGGAAAGCACAGTGGGTCCCCCTGATGGAGAAAAACATCATTGCCAACTTTAGCCCAGTTGCAAATAATGTCTGTGTTTGGAACCATTTATAACCGCATGGCTAAAAATGGAACCGGGGAGCCCAAAATGTCAACAGCTTTAACCCAGCTAAGCCAACAATTAGATGATTGCTCTGAATATCTAAGTATTTTTCAACTGACGCGTCGTGAGATGCATGTGAGACACCCAATGACGGAGCAATATTGCTGAGGCATCTGTATCCGCACTCACAAAGGCGAGGAAATAAACACATAGCCTACCAATTATTTTACTGACACTTGTACCATAATCACACCTCAAGTAGAATCAGGACAATTGCTTCAAAGGCTGCATACGCACAGTATTATTTCCAAGTACATCCTTCCTCCAAAGGAATTATGGACATGGTAGCTTATCCCACACAGAGTTACAAACTACAGTGCCCAGAAAAATGTGCTTCGATGTGCTTTAAAAGTATAGTGATATACAGCCAAAGTGGCTAACAATCTCCTTTCCCTTCCTCCCCAACAACAAACACTCTGTGAGGTGAGTGAGGCTGAGAGACTTCAGAGAAGTGTGACTAGCCCCAGGTCACCCAGCAGCTGCATGTGGAGAAGCAGAGACGCGAACCCGGTTCCCCAGATTACGAGTCTATCGCTCTTAACCACTACACCACACTGGCTTATTCCCAAGCAAATGTGTTGAGAATCGCAGCAACAGAAGCAAGCCACATTTTTTTCTTTTAAGCATAATAGTGGTGCTATGATTTAGGTGAGCTTACAGTGCGAAACAGCATGCGCTCAGGCTATTTCTGCTTTTTTAAAGAAGAAAAGAAATTCAGGGCTGTCAAACTGGATCATATTTGTTTGTTGCTCTAATGTATCAGCAGTGTAGCAGCAGCTGTCATTCATGGAGTGGTGGGGGACAGAAGATAACTGAGCTCCACAAAGGAGGACAACCTATCCCAAGCTGTAGGATTATTAAGTACTAAGTCTAAAAATTGTCTGGCTGCACCACTCTGTTCTGCTTTTTAGGGAAGCTCTCTTTCACATCTTCAGAAGAAACCGTGACTGAGAAAGGACAGTGAGTGTTGAAAAATCTGTCCCAGGGAGGTGGTTTCAGCGAATGAGATACCTATGACACAGGTAGGGATGGGCTAATATGTCAAATTCGGTTTCTCATTTTCCCAGTCTTGAGTTCAGTTCTCCACAATTCTACCTCAGTCAGTGATTTTTTTACATTAAAAAAATCCTCAAGAAAATTAATCGGTGTTTCTTCCTTATACATGCAATTCTGTGTGTAATTTTTCCAAACATACCTATTGTTGCAAAGCCGTATCCACTAATATAATGCTTTTATATGTCATTTTCAGAAAGATGTGCATTTATATCCTCTGCGTTTGGGGACAATTACTTGGCTGGAGAAGCCCCTTGCAAAATTCGGAGAAGCACAAATTTGAAAGGATGGCTGTGTCTCAGGGGGCATATTGTTGCAGAAAGCACGACTTCGGTAATTTCAGCATTAAATGGGAACTGGGTGGAATTTGTCCCCCATCCCTAGAGGCAGGTATCAAATCTGGTTGTGATATGCAAGCCTGAGAGTTAAACAGAACTTTTCCTCAGGCTGGCTGGACAAAAGTGGCTGCTTGTCATGTATAACAAGAATGCAGTTGGTTGCAAGCACCGTAAAGCTTTACCTTTTGCTTTCATCCAGACTGGCAGGATTGGTTCACGAGCGTTTTCAGACATTATTTACTGCATTGGCACGCAGGTGATTATAGCTTATAGCTGTGGCCCAGGGAGGACCCAAAGACTTGGAGGACTCTGGCACGACATCACAATTCGCTGCCAAGTATAGAATGTGTGTTGGCAAGCTCTGCTATAAAGATTTATTGCCACGAGGCTGAGAAAGCTGGGGAACCAACAAGTGGAGAAAGCCATTTGAAGGTTATGCTCCTCTCCCAAAATATGCCTTAGATGCTGTCTGCCACAACCACACAAAATGCTAGTGGAAAGGGCCTTCGGGTGTTAGGAATTCAGTTTGAAGGAGAAGACCAAACTGGTTTGGATTTTGAAATTTGGAACTACTACGTGCCTAGAAACCTCATTTTATGGACTCCTTGGCAGGTTTTGAATAAACATTCATAAACTTTTTATTGATAATAACCAGCTAAATAGTTTGAGGATCTATACAACTTTGTAACATGCAGAAAACAGCATTCTTAGAGAAACCAAAGACTGGAACTGAGGGAAGTCAGGGGGTGGGTGGGTTTTGTGTGGGAGGAGGGGAGGGAGGAAAAATGGGGGGGGGGACAAGGATGATATGTTTTTGGATAATATGTCTTGTTATAAAAATAAAAAATAAAATAATAAAAATAAAAAAGAAACCTCATTTTAGGCATCAAACAGGGGAAACTGCTGCTGCATTCATAGATACCATAGAATCATAGAGTTGGATGGGACCCTGAGGATCATCTAGTCCAACCCCCTGCTAAGCAGGAATATGCAGCTGTCCCATACGGGGATCGAACCAGCAACCTTGGCATTATCAGCATCATGCTCTAACAAACCGAACTATCCAGGCTATAAGTTCCTGCTTGTTAGTAACGTGACTTAAATAATGCAGAGTCAGGGGTGTCTTACCCATAGAGGCTAGTGGCATGGGGTGCCAGGGCGCCAAGTTCTGGAGGGCACCAGGGAAGAGAGGGAGGTCTCCCAGCATCAGCTCACCGCCCGGAGCCTCCGTCAGCCATGGCCATCACGGCACAAAGTGGCCAGCTGAGCCAGGAGGTGCCACGTCTAGCTTCCACCCCTTCCCCGCCAGAGAAGCCACCCTCCAGCTGCTGCCCGCCTCCTCCAGCCCTGCCGGCAGCGCCATCCTCCCTAAAAAAAGATGGACAACACTGGGAAATGGGGGAGGTGTTTGGCGTTGGAGGGACCTTTGCGCCATGGTCCTGTGTGGAGTCCAGAGAGAAAAGCCTTGATAATGCTTGATAATGCTTAACTGAGGAAAATAGATATAAGCAGTGCAATTCTGAGGAGAAAGGAAGAGGAAATATTTGCCTTTCTTTACTTCTGACCTTGTATGTGGAAGGTGGGCATTCAACGAAACATACGGAATAAAAACTCTCTCAGACTTACACAGCCAGTCAAGGCACATGCAATGTCTGTCAACATCATGCTATTCTGTCTAGTTGCTAAGGAGCACCTCCACCCACCCATCCCTTCTTCACTAACAGAGTTAACCCTTGAGTTGCAAAGATAATGATCTCTGCTGTGCAGTTCTGGCACTGCTTGCAAGCTTCCCATAGGCATCTGGTTGGCCCCTGTGAGAACAGGATTCTGGGCTAGAAGAGCCATTGGCCTGATCCATATGTTCTTAGTGGTGAAATCAATGAAGGCAGAAAGGGAATGACAAATCATTCCTGACCTTGGGGTTCTTCCACGTGCAGAGCAATCATGAAGGCAAACTAGAAGGGAATCAGAAGTGGGTGGAGAAGGAAGAGAGATATTGCTAGATACAGAGGCCTGGGTGGAGTGCAGAGACAGGGAGGAATAGACGATCAAATTAGGTCACTCTGTAGGCAGGGTGGCGGTACACCTCTGCTTAAAAGCAAGGACTAGCTTCACTTAAGCGTGCCTTCCAAATCTCTAATGCCTATATTTTATTCCTCTTCTTGTAAAGCCCCAAGCCTTCATCCTGGTACCATGGCAACTTTAACCAACTCTTGACGATGCCAGTTGGTTTACTATCTCAAGTTGTAATTGTAGTGGATGCATCAGTTTAATTGTTACTTTGTGGGCATCGTGTGTGATTGTATACAATGGAAAGAGAGAGACATGCCTCCAGAGAAGCCTCGTTCCCAGGCTGCTCTCCATCTCGGGTAGTGATGTGTTGTTGTTTTTTTAAAGTTGCAATTTGAACATCCCCATCATCTCAGAATAGCTTCGTTGTGCTTCTATAGGCCTGGTTCACACACAACATTAAAAACAGACAGTGCTTTAATACACACGAGCATAGTGCTGATACACATAATTATTTCTATCTGTGGTTTAATACAATGCTTGAACTTTGAGGGGTTAACATCCACTTTCAAATAACTCCATCTCCTTGTTCTGCTGCCCATTATTGCAGTCATTTATGTGCCTCCATCCAGGAAGTTATTTTCTTTAGGATGTTGCTTGCTTGTGGACTGCAGGGCATACAGTTATGTGACTGACAGGATGTGACTGAGGTGTGCTTCCAGTGATAATATAAATAAGGCCCCAGAGCAGGGGTGGGAAACTGGATCCAGTCAGCAGGCCCGGATCCTAATTTCCCCATGCCTCATGGGCCAAGTTAACCCACCTGCCAGTCACTTGATGGCACACTGGTGCTAGGTGACTTGTTTTAATCTTCTGGAGTGTGCAGCACTTTGAAACATCAGCAAACAGCTGGTGGTCTGCAAGGACTGGTTGTTGGGGCTGCACAAGGCACTATGGGGAGGCCTTTCCAGGTGCCCCTTTTTGGCCTAGTCATGTTTTTACCTGTCCCACCCCTGGTTGCTCCCGAGGGCCCCACCACTGTCCTAAAGTTTTAAGATTCGTGACAACTACATGCACTTAGTACAAGCACTAAGTACAGTGGTACCTCAGGTTAAGAACTTAATTCGTTCAGGAGGTCCGTTCTTAACCTGAAATTGTTCGTAACCTAAGGTACCACTTTAGCTAATGGAGCCTCCCACTGCTGCCATGCCGCCACCGCGCAATTTCTGTTCTCATCCTGAAGCAAAGTTCTTAACCCGAGGTACTATTTCTGGGTTAGCGGAGTCTGTAACCTGAACCTATAACCCAAGGTACCACTGTATATTATTCAGAATCAATTCATGTCTGGTCTTCTTTCTAAATAATGTATTGGAGACTGCATTCATTGTGGGAAGAAGGCTCAACGATGGCTGGGAACAGGTGCCAGTCTTTGCCTCAGGCCCTTCTTCCTGGACATATTTTGGCTAACATAGATGTCTGCAAGGAGAAGGCCAATGTATGGACCAATGGACCATTTCAAATGATGTTCATCAGTCATTGCGGCTGAGCTGCCATACCTGCAGAGGACAAAAGCACCGTAGGGGTGGGGCTTAAAGCTTACTGGGAGGGAGAAGGGCGAGGTTGATTTGGTGCAAAGGCACCAGCAGAACCAACCCGACACACCCAAGAGTGTGTTTGCACGGCACAGATTTCTCTGCCACCTCTCCCTCCAGGTAAGTCATGGAGGTGCCACCGCCTTGCTGACCACTAGTAGGAGGAAAGCTGCCACTGAGCAATAGCAGCTTAAAAACAAACAAACTTAAGTTTTTTAAAAGTCTTCTTAGCTGCTGTGGCTGACCACAGCAGTGGGGGTGAAGGTGGCTGTGCTGCTGCTGCTGCTGCAGCAAAGTGTCTGGGAAATTGCAGTCAAATCTAGCTATGCATGAAGGGGTTAAGATTCCTAGACTCAACTAGGTCATGCCCCCCTCTTTTCTGATGAGGGAGTGAAGCCTTCTCTTCCTGTTCCCTCTCTCCCCATGCCACATACCACACCAGGGAGGACATGTCTAAGCAAGCTCCAAGCTCAGAGCACGTTTTTCGAAGCGATTTCTCTGTATTTTCTACCAAAGAGTATTCTGCCTGTGTGCTCTTTGCTGCTGCTTCGATAAATGCACAAATCAGACCTTTGGGGCATTTTGTAAGTAAAGTATTTTAAACTTACTTAGCAGCAGTGCTTTTTTTCTAGGGGGGACACAGGGGTATGCATACCCATAAACATTTTGTGAATCTAAGTTTGGCCTCATTGAGGGGCAGTATTTCAATTTGAGTAGGAAAATGAGAGTACCCCTTAAGATTTTTTTAGAAAAAAAGCACTGCTGAGCAGTGTGTGGTCTGTTCATTGAGGGGGGTGTTAAAAGAGGGGAGCGCTGGATGCAACTAAACAGGACAAAAGGGTCTAACAACCTATATTCCTAAAGCTATACTGCTGTTTGACTGGGGGCTCTCTCCTGCTGGAGGGCTAGTTTATCTTGTGTTTTGAACCCAGGCACCCAGATGATTCTCATGTTATTTACCCCATACATGTGTGTCACAGGGACTCATATTTCCCTTCCACAAAGCGAAGGCTTGGCAGTGGGGGGCCTATCTGCCAGACTATGCCAAGTCTGGCACCGGCCCTTTGCTTCTGTTCCTGGAGAGAATTCTTAACCATTAGTTCTTGGTTCTTCTCTTTGCCTTTTCTGTTCTGCGATTAGTAGGATTCCCCCAACATACGTAGGTAGGCCAAGACAGTTCCTACACACCATGACATCAAGCGTTACTCTAGCACTTAGCCAATAGCCCTTAAATTTCTATGGCTGGTACCCAGAAAATGCTATGTTCCAAAATGCTAACTCAGCCATACTTTCTTGGCACATGTAGTCACTTCGGTTGTCAATGCAATTCCACTGGTCTCTCCTCCTAAGAATTCTCTTGCCACAACCATCAACACCATGTTTGGAAAGGGTATGAGCTTTAGAGTGCAATGGGGTTATATTATACTTGCAGCTGCAAAGCCCAGCTTGCTGCGGTGACGCTGGTCAGGGACTATTGGCACCGCCAATGGGGAGCAGTGTCCTCTAGTGTCCCTGATCTGCAACTGCAGGCACACAGCTCAGGGAAGGAAGAGAAGAGATGTCTTCATAATCAACCCCACACCCCTTTTGCTTTGAAGAAGGAAACCTGCTCCTTCTTCCAATGCAATTGGGGCAGTTCTGTTTGGACACGTTGAACGGCTGTTCCCTGCAACCCTCAGGTTTGGTTTGCAGTTAAGGTTGCCAGCTCTGCGGGTAAAATATTCTCACTGGGGTGAAGGAGGACAGCAGAGAAACCAGGGAGTGGTGGACTAGCTTATCAGGATGTGCAGATTCTGCAAGGCTTCTGTGCAAAATGAGGGGAAGATACTCCCTGGAGCTCCTTTGAGAGGAGGCATGGATAGAAATGTAATCAATAAAAATAAAGACTTGAGCATTTTAAGGAAAAAGTTGTTTTTATTTCACTTCACGACTCCTGATTTTGACTTGTGAAAACACGAACATTTCTGTTCTGCAGCGTGAGGTGTCAGGGAGGTGTCTTGCAGACGGGTAATTTTGCAATGTATTTGAACTTTGAGAAATTCCAGTTGCTCTCGTGACTATTGAATTATATCCTTCCTCTCCAGACCGGTTTTCTGTTTCAACACTTTATTGCTAAAACACATAAATACAACCATGTCATTCTGTAGTTATTTCATTTAAAGTTGTTATTATTATTATTAATATTATTATTATTATTATTTAAGAAGGATTCTTAAAAAGAAAAAGGAAAAAAAGACAACCTACATATCCCTTATTGCTGAAATTCTTTCCTGGTAACATTTTACTAACAATCCAACTTTCTTTGTATGGAATGACACAGCTAATGACCTAATCTTGAGATCATTTATGTGAACCAAGGCCTCAGTTCTAACTGTTGTTGGCATCTGTCTGTCTCGGGAGACAATGCTAAATACTTCCATCTCATATTAAGAGCAATGGGCAAAAGACAAGTTGCCTATCTACATGCCAGTTCATTTAAATTTGACATTATACATCAGTTGCTTGAGGAGCTGAACAGTGTGAATTTGTTTATCACGAGCATAATGTGGTTATTGTTTATTGGAATTGTCAAGGTAAAATGAAAACGTTGCCACCTACAATCACATTTGGGACACCATTTACTATGAGGCATATTCTTAGGTTAAGTGAAAGTTTGTTCACTTTCTGGAGCCTCAAGTGGTGTGTAACAAATTTAAGTCTCGTGCATATAATCTTCTGGTGCCCCTTCCTTTATATGGTTCCCTTGGGTTTGGGAAAGCTTCCCTGGGATCGCACAGAAAATCCATCAAATGCAACCCATAATACAAATGTCTCTGCAATATTCAAAGAGTAGGTATAAAAGACTATCATACTTTGAGATTTATCTTTGTATAATAACTGATATTTACCACTCAGCATCTGTTTCTGTTGTTGGAAGAAGTATCTATCCCCTGAGAGAGAGAAATACAAAATCAGAAATTACTTTGCCAAGTGTGAATTATGTAAGTTCACCCTTAAATGTGCATGAAATTGAATTTCTCTCATACACGTAGTTCTTACGGCTTTGTCCATACAAGACTACAAGCATATATACAAGTCATCCCTTGCATTGTCAAACTGATCTCCCTCCTCTGCTTGTTTCCTCTAATCCCCTTCCCTTCTGTGTGTCTTGTATTATTATTATTATTATTATTATTATTAAAATTTGTATACCGCCTTTCATCCGAAGATCCCAGGATGGTTCAGAACAGAAAATTAGGTTAGCAAGCCTGAGAACAAGCCTTGCATTTGTTTGTTTGCTACTGAAGTGGGCCACTTTGGCAGACAATGTTTGTTAGAAAAGCAGGATAAAGATATAAGAAAACAAACAACAACTGATGAACACTCTTGGATTGCCTTGAAGAAGTAACAGGACCGAGGTGCTAACTGACTCTCATCATTTGCTTCTGAAATTGGCCTTTAAGGAAAACTTGGTTGCTGACAAGGGCATTAGAGGGACAGAATCATATATATATAACTTTGTCAGGTAGCAAATCATAATAAAACTTAAGAGAAATGGAACATACCGGAGGACAAGCGTTGGGGTTGCCTTGATATTGTGAGCCACCCTAAAGAAGACAAACAGAGTGGGGAGGGGAGGAAAACACATTAAAATAGTTCTTGTCAGTTGAATTTCAGAAATCTAGTGTTCAGAATCTTTTGGGGGCACTCAAAATAAGGGGAGATTATTTTGGCTCACAGGAATTTAAAAGGAAATTTATAAATGTGTGGAAGCCCAGGGCACAAACAGCTGAAATGTTTTCTTGCACGAGCAAACTCCCTTGAAAGGAATGGGAGATGTGCAACAGTGCAATGGAGTTTGTGAAGGAGAACTTTCTAGTGAGCTGATGTCCTATGTTGTCTCAGCACCAATGGATTTTTTCTGATCATGCATTATATTCTGATCCAAATGAAAATGTCTAAAGATCTGCACGCCATCTGTTTCTGGCATAGGTCCCCTGTGCCCTTCCAGTATTCTGTCAGCACATTTGCTGCCATGTTTTGCATTTGTGCACTTCCTTATGGGAATTTTCAGATCCTTTCTCCCAGTTAAAGTGCCTGAAAATCAGTGCATCATCCATTCATCATACACTGGGAAGAAACAGCTAAAGGAAACAACCCCTACCTGGCCATAGGTGCTTTGTGAAGAAGAAGACGATGAATAAGATGATGATGATGATGATGATGATGATGATGATGACGGCGGTGATGCTTGGCCCTTTAAGCAGCACAAAATCAATAATCACACACAAATGCTACCATCTTCTCTTATTTGAGTGGAAAATGCACGATAATTTCTATGACGGAGGTAGAGTTGCAAATGCTGTTGGCTGCTCAAGAGATTGCTTGTTTGAAATTCTAAATAATGCACCACGCTATTTCTGCATATTCTATTTCGTGGCCTTTCCCCAAAACTCTGGGGAATTTGCCACACCAAAATGTGTTTGGGCTTCTTCTCTTCTTAGATTCCGATCACTTGAGCAGCTTTCAACTTGCTTCCCCAATGTTTATTGCTGTCTAGAGGGACACTATTGTGCAACAGCATAGCAAGAACAGTGGGGAAAGAGGGAACCCAGAACATTTATACTGTACCATGAAAAGCTGTAGGATTTCAGCAGGACATGCACCAAATGGAAACAAAACAGCATGTTTGCTCCCAAAACATTGGCAGGTGTGAACAGTATTCAAAGCAGAATCATTTAAAGCTAACCCAATACCATCAGTTGCAAAAAGCATCATGAATGCTTTCATCCATTATATTTGCATTTAGTTAGACCCCAAAACTAGATGTTCCATTGACAAATGTCCTTTACGTGAATAGAATGGAAATCTTACCTGGTTGCAGGGATTGCTGTCATATGTAATCCCCTGTTTAAAATGAATGTTTATTCTTGTTATTGTTAGGTTTGCATTTTTTAACACAATTATCTTTTTTTTTTAGTTTCTTAAAGTCCTGGATCATGGATCTGAGCACATCTGTACTTAAAACCAGCACCACTATGTATGCAGACACATGACTAGAGTGCCCTTCATTCTCATTCTCTCTCTCTCTCTCTCTCTCTCTCTCTCTCTCTCTCACACACACACACACACACACAGAGATGCAAAAACACAAGCACCCACCCTTTTCCCCTTCTCTCTCTCTTGCCTTAGAAAGCAGAGAGAGAAAGTATTTCAGTGATACATTCAATATACAGTGGTACTTTGGTTTTTGAACATCTCAGAAGTCTAACGCTTTGGTTTTCAAACACTGAAAACCCAGAAGCAAATGCTTCCATTTCCGAAAGCACCTCGGAAGTCGAACACTTCCACTGAGGTTTTTTTTTCATTTTCTCTATTAACTTTGCAGACCGCCCTTTGCACCTTGGTTTTCAAATGTTTTGGAACTTGAACAGTCCTCTGGAACGGATTACGTCTGAAAACCGAGGTACCACTGTATATGAAACATATGGCAAGAACTGCACTCATTCTCATATTGGTGACACGTAGACAAAGCCTCAAAGGGGATGTTGCCATGCCAGGATAAAGGTTAAGATAATAGCACTTCTTTCCATGGAAAAGCAATTCTACACCAGCATTGGTCCAAGAATAATTTATATCTAAAGATCTGCTGTGTGCAAATATTTGTATATTACCAATTCTAGTACTGTTTGCTATCAGAAGTAACAAGGAATTGCAGAGCTTCCCTATTGTATACTTTACGTTTTGCTCACATCTTCTCTTTCTCAACAAATTGTTCTATTGTAAGACAACCGATACTGAGATTGCTTCCAAAATATTGTCAAATAAAAGAATATACCTTGCCACAGGGACTGCCACCGGTTGAATAAGATCCACCCTGCTTTAAAAACAAAGAAATAAAAAAATGTACTATTGCCTTCAGAGTAATATATTTTCTACACACATTCCCTCCATTTGTGTTTTGTTTGCTGTTGTTTTCTTGCAGTCTATAATTGTTTTAACACTCCTTCCCATAATTTTTTTTATTTAAAAAAAATCACTTCAAAACAATAAAATACTGCCACCATTCACATGTTAGGCCTGAGATAAAGCGACTGGTCTGGAGTCACACAGCCAGCATCTTGGGCTAAGCAAGGGTATTAAATCAGATTTCACAGCTCTGAGTCCAAAACTGTTTAAACCACTACACAACCTGGATAGCTCAGTTGGTTAGAGCATGGTGCTGATAATGCCAAGGTTGCAAGTTCGATCCCTGTGTGGGACAGCTACGTATTCCTGCACTGCAGGGAGTTGGACTAGATAATCCTCAGGGTTCCTTCCAACTGTACAATTGTATGATTTCACATGCATATATACCTGTTTGCCAGAGGAGCTGCTGCCCTGTGAGCTTGAAGACTGGCCCTGTGAAGAAAAGCAGGCAATGACCATTAAGGATCTTGTGGAGGAGGGCTAGCACAGGCCAATTTCTTTGCCCAATCCCTACAAAGCCAGGGTTGGCAAAGCAGCTTACATTGAGCAGTTCGCCTGTCCTTATTATACAGCCACCACCAGCAGCTCATTCTGATGTCCAGGGAGAAAAATTTACCAAGAGCCCAGAATGGACAATCCTGGTGGCTCCTTGGAAGACACTTTCCCCATAAATTTCAGGAGACATAGAGTATCTCCATGCTGTTAACTTTTCCTTCCTTCCGATATCATTGTTGCTGAGCTACAATTGCTGTGTTGTACAGCTTGCGTCCTTTGCCCCCTCCCCAATAGACTCTACTCTCTACCAAGGAACCACCACCTCCACTTCTTCTCTAGAAGGAGGCCTACAAGGTCATCCAACCATCTTAAGGACTCCAGTCCAGATTTGTAAGGGGTTTTCTCCTTAGCTTTTTCTTCTCCCAAAGATATCCTACAAGGCAGCAGAGCTTTAGGATCAGAGTTTTCTTTCTCCCAGATGGGCTACCTTCCCAGGTTAATGAGCCCCATCTGCTCCTCACATTTGATATGAAGTATATATGTGTTTGCATGTACCTGTATGCCAACAGAGCTACCGCCCTGTGATCCTGAAGGCTGACCCCCCTGTGAAGAAAAACAAGACATCAACCTTGCTGCTGTGAGTTAATATTTTTGAGATAAAGTCAATGTTAAGTTGTGGGTGAACATATCAGACGACACAGCGATTCTTCAAACAGCTCTTGTTTATTCACAGGCCAGGACAGAACTGAACTGAAGGGCTCAGTCAGCCTGCTTATATAGAGCTCCAGTACCACGTTACTGTAACAAGTTTCTAAAACTATCCAATCACTGAACGTCACTTTCGATCCTTCATTTGCATAACTATCTACAGTATCCCCCTGCTGGCCCAGGGTGAGAACTTCAGTACATAACAGTCAACATTTGCTATAAAGTGTATAATATATAAGTATATACCTGTATGCTAACAGAGCTACCGCCCTGTGATCCTGAAGGCCGACCCCCCTGTGAAGAAAAACAAGACATCAACCTTGCTGCTGTGAGTTAACATTTTTGAGATAAAGTCGACATTTGCTATAAAGTGTATAATATATAAGTATATACCTGTATGCTAACAGAGCTACCGCCCTGTGATCCTGAAGGCTGACCCTCCTGTGAAGAAAAACAAGACATCAGCCGCACTATTGTTAGTCATTCTTTTTGCCTTCCCTTCAAATGTGGCCCTCAGAAGGTTGGGCTACATTAAAATCCAGCCCTCTGCATGAAAGATCCTTGCTTTAAAGAGGTACCTAGCACACACAAAAACCCTGTCCCTATGTGACTGAAATCTGGCAGCACTGATATCTTCAGAAGGAGTTACTCAGCTTAAAAGGTTCATACAAGTCTGATGAAAACTGAAGCATTTATTTTCCTTCTCATAGGCGATGGATCAGTCAACCAAGGTTCAGAAAACAAGGTAAGGCAACCCTCCACCAAGGATCCGTGAGGAAGTACAATTTCAGTACATGCCACCAAGCTAACACTACCCAGCAGGTGCCAAGGGTTGTGTGTGTGTATTTTCTTTGCATAACCCTAATAGTTACCTGGATGGTAACACGGACAGTTTCTGATGAGCCACCCTGAGGTTTCAAACCCTGTAGAGAAAGAATGATGAGGGTTATTGAAGCTGCTTTCCTATAAAAATCGCACACAAAATTATTATTCCAGTTCAGGTCACACAACTCTATCCTGTCTTAGAGGACATACCAGCCAGGAAGCTAGGATCTTAGTGTCTCTCCAACAAGAACAGAACATCAACAGGAAATTCCAGACTTAACCCAGATACAACTGAGATCAGTGTCACTTAGGGATTGTCTACACTTCCACTGCAGTCCTAACCATGCCTACTCAGAAGTAAACGCCTCTGAATTTGATGAGGCTTGTTCCCTGGAAAGCAGGGTGCTTTACCTGAGAGTTAATCCCACCAAATTAAATGGGACTCTGCTCTACAGAATTGCACTGTGGAAGGACTTTATTATTGGGTACACAAAGAACCACTGTTGGCACCTGCTATAGAAGGGAAGACCCAATTCATTTGGGGGCATTAGCAGCCTTCTGCTTGCTTGTCCCTATTAGCCATACTATTGCCAACCAATCTAAGAGTGGCATTATCAGGAAAGTAGCCAACATTTAAATAGAACGGTGAATGTGTATATCTATATACCTGTGTGCCGCCGAAGGAGCTGGTACTCTGCGAGTTTGAAAGCTGGTTCTGTTATAAAGAAAAACAGACATCAACAAGGCTATTCTTGACCAAAATTTTTGGCAGTTGAATTTTATTTCGGAAAAGCAAGCAACATTTTATATAAACCTTACTACTATATAATGAAAACAGATGTCCTTGATTAAAAAGGCCAATCCAAAATGGAAACATTTACTTTAGAGTAGATATCGGAGAGAAATTCACAAAAGTTCGCATTTAAAGGCAAATTTATCAAATTCACATTTTCCTGAACAGAAGGAGAACCAAAACACAGCTGTGTTTCAAAATCTGTAATTAACCAAATTTTGAAATGCAGTTCTCTAACCCAACAGTGTTTGCGTGGACAGGCGGAGTCCCCAGATCCCGAGTGGTCCCCCCCGTCATGTGGAATAACGACTCTAGACAACGTGCTATGGGATTAAATTGGCCACAACTTTATTAAATTTCAAATGTGGGTAGACCTTGGCTCAGGCATTGGGCGTTCTCCCTCCCCAGTCCCCAGCCGGGGACCTAGGGAGCATCAGGGTTATCCAGTGTGTGTGGGGGGGGGGGATAGGCTGGCTCTGGAGAACATATATTCAAGCAGAGATAGCCGCCCCCGTTACGCCGCCGCAGGGGAGAGCAATGACGACCTTTCGGCGTACGGCCAAAGCCTCCCTTCAAAAACCCCTTTAACGGGGAACCCTGGTATCGCCGCCGCAAAGAGGAAGATGGACTAAAGGATTCCGCCCAAGGCCTGATACCACCAAAGTTGTGACGTTTTGCTACAGGAAAGGCGAAACCTGCCAATGCAGGGAAATTCCTTTCCGGCCCTTTAACAGCGACCTTATCGTAGCAGCGCCCGCAGGTTAACCTGCAAAACCTATGAAGAAAAGTTAACCTGCAAAAGAAGACATTAACTGAGGGTGGGTAGGGTGGGAGAAGCTCTGGAGCCAAGTGAGGATTACCAGGTAAGATCCACCCTCTATTGTGTGGGCAGGTAATCCCTCCCCCTACCTGGCCTGGTTTCCCTGGCAACGCTTCCCCCAGGTGGGATTGGACAACTCACTGGGGTAGGCGGGGACCTCCAGGTATCCCACCTGAGGGAAGGCAAAGCCTATGCTGATGGGGCCACTCCAGATCCAGGGCTGCACGCGTCCACGCAAAGGGCGCCCCCCGTTTTAAGTGGGGAGCGGTCATTACAAAAATGCATATATGACGAGAGTATGCATAAATATGAAAATATTTTACAAAATATATAATATATAAAAATGTATTGGGGAAAATGTATTTGTTAAAACATGTACATTAGTCAAAAGTGCATATGAAAATGTGTTTCTGAGGAGAAATTGGCTCTAAAATTCTGATGAATTTTCAAGAGGAATTAAAAAGAAGATAAATTGCAATTTGCTGCAGAAATGTGGAGAACTAAATTTAAGGTGGGGAAAATGATCAAATAAGAGGATCAAAATTGAAAGCTCTTTCCATCCCTATTTCAGAGTTTATTTAAGAAATGGGGGGGGGGAGCAAAACAAGGATACAATATTTATTAATGTATTTAAAACTATGAACACCATCCAGTCAAATCCAAGGTAATGTGGAATGGAGGTGCTTACCTGATTACAAATCTTGACGTTATAGGCGGGTGAAGTCTGTAAAAGAGGAAAGGAATTACTTCATTGAGAAACAGGTTGTCTGAACACAACCTTTAAGACATCAAAACAATAAATGTTTCTAGATCCTGTGCGGATTCGAAAGCTCCAATTTGTGGGCTCTGGAGGTGGTATGTTGCCACCACAAATATGCTGCTGCTACTCTAGAGGTGGGGAGTGAATTTGCCACAATCCCCCTTCCCTGTAAAATGGCCTGAAGTGGATTGTCCCCGGGGAGGATAGGGGGTTGGTACATATATTGCCATCATGACTAGTAGCCAGTAATAACCTTTCCCTCCATTTCCCACCATTAAACCCCATTTTGGTAACCATCGCACCATCTGTGGCAACTTCCATAGTTTGACTATGTGCTCTATGAAGGAGCGTTTCCTTTTGCCTGTTCTAAACCTTCTTAGGATGACAGTCTTTTATCAGGTTTTTTTTTAAAAAAAAAAATCCAGGCCACTGCATAAGCACACCACATAGGGGGAAAAATAGTAATGTTATAATAAAACATAAATATAAACAAGTTATGGTGGAGACGAATCACTCACCTTATCACAAGCCAGACTACCTTTCCCACCCTGTGAAAACCAAATCAAGAAATCAGGGAGCTGGCTGCTTATGTGCCTGTTTCAATGTAACATACTTCACATTTATAGTATATTCCTATTTCTCCTCTTCAACACATTGGCTAATAGATGTAGCCAAAAACTGCGCCCCCCTTTTCAACCCAACCACCCCCATTGCATTTTGGTGAAGCTTCTGTTTTAAGACACAGAAGTAAAACAGAAATAAGTTTAAAACCAGGACTGGCTTACTACAATGCCCATAACTGGGAAACTTTATTTCCCCCATGCCAAATTTCCTTTGTCACTGAACAATAGTTACCTCCTGTACGGTAATACGAACAGTTTCCGATGAACCACCTTGAGGTCTGGGACCCTGTAGAGAAAGAATGATGAGGGTGGGACGAGTTAGAAAGGGGTTGTTGTTAAAAAAAATTAAAATGATACACAGAGTGACTTCCAAGTAGTAAAATCATCCAAATTACAGTCAAATATGAAAACTTAAAAGAAATCATGCAGCGACTGTGGCGCTGTACAATTACCCTGTAAACGAGCTTCACCAAAAAAACAACAAAACTGTTTGCCCATCATCACAGAAAGGAGTTGATAAGATCAAAAGGAGAAATTTACATTTCATAAAACAGCGTTGTCAATAACACAAACACAGCAGCACTGGGACGGGATGAAGAAAGTCTTCTTACCTGGGAATAGATTATTCCACCAGCGTTAGCAATTTTCTGAAAGAAAATTGGAACCATTTAATTTGGCTATGATGCAGCTAGTGGAAAAGTCAGTAAAGCATATGAGCAAGTAATCTGAACCCTTGTCTACTCCTGGTCATCTATAGCCGTGGTTTTTAAACTGTGTTGCAGAGAACCTTAGCGAAGGAAGCTAGATGAGAATCTGCTAAGAGAGCTCCAAGTTCCTTGCAGTAGATCGGCAAGGATCCCCACTCCCGGTTGTTTTTAAAAAGTAATCATGAAAATGCTTTCTATTCTTCTTCATTAGGTTGCCAATATGAAGGATGGTGGAAAGCTGGGCGGGGGAACCAGGAGCTGGATTTTTCTGTGACAGGATCATGAGTATCGTTCTGCTATTAAAAACAAACTTCTGGGCATGTAATCAGAGGCCAAGCATAAGAAGCTGCCTTATACTGAGGCAATCCATTGGTCCATCAGGCCCGGACTGGCAGCAGCTTTCCAGGGTTTCCAGCCTTAGCTGGAGTTGTTTGGGAGTGAAACTGGGACCTTCGGCATGATTGTAGGTTCGAGCCCCACGTTGGGCAAAAGATTCCTGCATTTCAGGGGGTCATACTAGATGACGCTTGGGGTCCCTCCCAACTCTACAGTTCTACAATTCTATGATCCAAAGCCTCCCCCTGCTCCGGATCCTGAATCTTCCCAGGAGCAGGAGGACATTATAGATTTGGAACAGTGGTTTGCAGAGGGGCCTAGTTCAGAAGGCAGAAGCTGGGAAATACTGAATGGGGAACAGCTAGGAGAAGAAACACTGGAAGAGAGAGGGTTATCAGATTCACAGTCTCTGGACAGCATTCCTTCTCTCAGCACAAAGTCGAGAAGAGCTCAGAAAGTGGCAGAACAGAAAGCACAGAGGGTAAAAGCTCAGATTACAAGACATAGGAGTGATGTAGATAAATAGGGATGGAAGGGGGGGTGATCCTTAATTATGAGCGCCAACATGTCTAGGAGATATGTTCCTTGTTCTCTCGCTGTGATTATTAAAGTTTCTAACTGGTAAGAAGACCCCTTTTCGTCTGTTCTGCTTATCTACTGCCGCGGGGGGAGGAAGGCAATTCCCTGAACAGGCACTATTTTGCACCACAGCCACAAGGGTGTGTTGGGTGTGTTCCAGATGGCACTTACAGCCCATTCAGAGCAATGGCGATGCCTCATAGACTTGTCCAGCAACCTGCAGGAACTCCAGGAACCTAAAACACTTCCCCAAAACTTCTGCATTCGTGCAGAAGTTCCCTCAGCAGGCAAGTCTTTACGGAAATGATTCCTTGAAGCTGGAAAAGTTTGTAAGCTCCTGTCCACAGAAACCACTCACAACACAGAAAATGACTACAGAGGTAAGGGACTTTTCCAGAGAAACTGGATACTTATAGAGCTCATCTCAGCTGATGAAAAGGAAGCAGAGGGTTACACAGTTAGATTGGGTTGGGAGGTAGGCAGCATAAGATTTGCTCTCATACAAATATCTGTTCAAATGAGATGTTTTGCTTACCGATGGATAAGTAGAATCACGCTATTAGGAAATGGAAAAGCAAAGAGACACAATGGTGTTATTCACTTGCAAAAGGGTTCTTTACAGAAAAGATCAAGGATGAAAAATTAAACGAAAGCATAACATGCAACCTCATTATAGGTTCCTTTTATTGTGCCAACTCTGTAGAAACAACTTGATCCCAAGCACTTAATCATCCTGCTGCCTGTGACCGATGTCCCTACTATCTGTCCTTAACATGTTTCCCCCCCTTCAGTTTTAAGTAGGAATGGGAGAGAAATTAGATATAGTTTTAATTTTATTGAAGGAGTACCTAATTATACTTCTGGAACTAATATGCAAACTGAGACACAGCTATCCTTTAAAATGTGCAAGTCTCCGAATTTTGCAATGCAGTTCAGCCAATGTGTACAACAATGCAAATATTAGGGCGGAAGAGTACATAAAAATGGATGTGAAAGTAGCATACAAAATGCATTGTATTAGGGAAAACAGCTTCAAAAATATGTATTAGGGGGAAACTGCATGCAAAAAAAAGTGTTTGTTTTTAATACTTCACATGAAAATCCTGATCAATTTTGATGGGGATTTCTTTATTTGAAAAATTACAAACTGGTGTGGAAATGCAAAGAACTGAATTGAAATATGAGAAACTGAGAGAAATGGAAATGGACAGATTCATTCATCCGTAGATCTGATCCCAAAAGTAAGCTCGCTTGGAAAAAAATGTTCAGGGTAGGAGTGAGTCAGGAGAGTCAAACAGCAGATGGGGAAAGTTGTTCAACTCTCTTTCTCCACACACCCGTTTTGCTCAGCACAGCTGAGTATAAACTACGAAAGGAGAACCAGGTGTAGCCAACCAGGTGTCACGAGCCTCAAACTGCCATGAGCTAATATGACTAATGGTCAGGGATGCTGGGAGTTGTAGTCCTATAACATCTGGGGAGCCCCAGGGGTCCCCACCAGTAGCTTCATGGACCCTAACTTCTACTAGGTCAGGGCTCAGTGTGATCTGTGATACACAGTTCTGTTTTGAGATCGTTTTCAATCCAGTTTTTTAAAGGTTACCTTAACTGAACATTATTTGCATTTTTATTGTAACCTGCTTAGAGATTTTAATTACATTAAATGGTACAATTTAAATCAATCAAACGAACAAATGCAGCACAGAATAGTGTTTACCTCAGGTGGGAAAGGTTTGCTGTCTGGGTAGGTCACAACCTGTTAATGAGAAAAAAGTAGGGTATTTTTTAATTAAGTGTTGGTGGTTTACCCTGCTTTTTGAACAAAGAAACAAAAAAGGTCTTCAAAATACTCAGAAAGAGAGGAGATGTAGCACTGCAGATTCACGTTCTATATACTAATAGCATACAGCTAGGAAGTTCAGTAAATAATCTCCCCTCCTATTTCCCAGTTTTAATTTTCTTGCAAGATCTGCCATTTCCCCCAAAAGAAGGTATTTTGTGGGTAATGACAGCCCTTTGCTATTACCAATGTTAAGAGCACAAAGAGGTCCTTTTGTAGATTCCAAGAGGCTAAAACGGATGGACACACAATCTCTTAAAGAAAAGACTACTGTAACCGATTCCCTCACAGCAAAACATGTATAAAACTTTGGCTTGCTGAAGCAAGGATCAATCAATGTTTGCCAGCATTTAAATTTTTATTGGAAAGGAAGGAAAAAAATCACCTACATACCTTTACTTTGCTGGTGGAAACCGACTGTAAGATATAGAATATAAACGTTAGTTAAAATCGCTTGAAATACCATGCATCAACTCATCAACAAAGCAGTTTTGCACCTAGATCTTGAGCATGGTTTGCTCCCTGTCAAGATCGCAACTCAGCACACATCTACCTTTTTGAAGATGTAAATTGAGTCATTAAACTTTGGAGAAAGTTTATACTTGTAAAATAAATAATAATGTGGAAAGCGTTCTTACCTGGCCATATGAAGACTGACTGCCGGAAGCAGCTGCATTCTGTAAACAAACCAAAACTCCCTTAATTTCCTGAATGGTATAATTTAACCAGAGGCATACTTTGGGAAAGAAAATGATAAGCTCTGTAACTGGATGCTTAGTGGAGGAAGGCTGGCCCAGGAGCTAAATTTATTAGGGCAGCCTTTAGAATTCAAGAAAATGTAGTAATAAGGCTAAAATTCAGTGTAAATCCTAGGAATTCTGGATAGCAGACCACCCTGTTGGACTGGTAAGAAATGAGAACCACTTCAAGCGGCCTTTCGGCTAAAAGGGAGAGCCTACCCTTGATATAGGGTCATGGGTGGCACTGTGGGTTAAACCACAGAGCCTAGGGCTTGCCTATCAGAAGGTTGGCGGTTCGAATCCCCACGATGGGGTAAGCTCCCATTGCTCGGTCCCTGCTCCTGCCTACCTAGCAATTCGAAAGCACATCAAAGTGCAAGTAGATAAATAGGTATCGCTCCGGCGGGAAGGTAAAAAGCGTTTCTGTGCGCTGCTCTGGTTTGCCAGAAGTGGCTTAGTCATGCTGGCCACATGACCTGGAAGTTGTACGCCGGCTCCCTCGGCCAATAAAGCAAGATGAGCGTCGCAACCCCAGAGTCATCCGTGACTGGACCTAATGGTCAGGGGTCCCTTTACCTTTACCTTTACCCTTGATATACAGACAATACTGAGTGAAATTGACCAATAGGCTGACATAGTATATGGCAGCTTTCCCTGCATTGTTGAGCAGGGAACAGGAATAAAACACAAAAGAAAGAGGCATACTAGTACTTACATCTCTGCAGCCAAATTTGTTGTACACGCCTGCAACTCCTCCCTGTGAGCAAAAGAAAAGCCAGTTGTCTATTTTTTTGTTGGTCAGCAGGCACGTCAGTGCACATGGATATGGTACAATTGTGACTATATCATTCAGATGGATAGATCAAACTGGATAGATCAAATCACACAGAGAGGGGCAGGGCCGGATTTAGGTTTGATGAGGCCCTCAGCTACTGAAGGCAATAGGGCCCTTTATATGTCCAGTTGTCCTTTGTCAACAACAAATTGTCACTGTTTTCTGTGTTGAATATATGCTATGTGGTAATTTATGGACCTAATAGGTCCATACACAACACAAAACACTGTTGCTGTATGTAGGTTTTATTTTATTTGTTTTTTATCTTATATTTTGGAAATGTATATCCAAGCTTTTTTCCTTTAATTATTTTTTTGGGGTCCCCAAGAGAGTGGGGCCCTAAGCTATAGCTTGTTTAGCTTATACATAAATCCAGCACTGGTGAGGGGCAGCTATAGAATGGGATAATCTCTTATTTTGCAGTAACACACTTCACCGCATCCTCGAGCACAACTTGTGTTATGCAACATTTACACTGGGACAAAATTCTAGAATCAAGAGGACAGAGTGTATACTTACCCCACCACAGCCGCTTCCACTGCTGCTTCCTTCTTTGACCACTATGACCTGGAAAGAAAAAATGATGCCAGTCATTTCTGAGCCTAATTTTTTTTGGGGGGGGGGGGACTGCAGCCTATTACACAGTACAGTGGTACACCGAGTTACAAATACCTCAGGTTACAAACACTTCAGGTTACAAACTCCGCTAACCTGGAAGAGTTACCTTGATTTGAGAACTTTACCTCAGGATGAGAACAGAAATTGCATGGCGGCGGCATGGCGGCAGTGGGAGGCCCCATTAGCAAAAGTGGTACCTCAGGTTAAGAACAGTTTCAGGTTAAGAATGGACCTCTGGAACGAATTACCGTATTTTTCACTCTATAAGACGCACCTTTTCCCTCCTAAAAAGTAAGGGGAAATGTGTGTGCGTCTTATGGAGCAAATGCAGTCTGTACAGCTATCCCAGAAGCCAGAACAGCAAGAGGGATCACTGCGCAGCCTGCATTCGCCCCATAAGACGCAGCAATCCCTCTTGCTGTTCTGGCTTCTGGGATTCAAAATATTTTTGTTCTTGTTTTCCTCCTCCAAAAAATAGGTGCGTCTTATGGTCTGGTGCATCTTATAGAGCGAAAAATACGGTAAGTTCGTAACTAGAGGTACCACTGTATACAAAACTTTGAAGCATTCACTGGCTTAACTGCTGTGTGGAAGCTCCCAACAGATGCACTTTTTGTGGACTTACTGTTGCTCATGTATGCAAGTTTCTCCCAGTGTCCACATGGCGTCGACCTCATCAAAGTGCAATTCCACAATTCCCCACCCCTACGTCCAGCGTTTAATTTTGATTTGCTGTTTCCACTGTACTTTTTTCTGTTAACTTATCAGATTCCCTGCAGAAATGGCAAATCTGGTTTAAATGGGGAAATACTATGGGGAAGGCATTTTGATGAGAATTTATTTCATGTGGATTGTGCAAAAAACCTCCATGCACGAGCAGCACCAATGATGTTAGGAGAAGCAACACAGTACTGCTCCTTCGTAAAATTGTCCCCTCCCAAGGACTGCTTGGATTGGAACAGCTGTGATGGGACTAACATTACTTGTGGCTACTGTGTAGTTTGTAGTGAGGTGTAACATGTAGTTTGGATCTATCAAGTCCTGAGAAGAAACAAAAAATTAATGGCAAGGAAAAAACAGCAATTACCTTGGCTTCACTGCCACTGCTCTGCGATGATCCTTGTGTACTCTGAAAATTAATCAGGAATTTAAGATTATGATGAGGGAATAAATGAGGGATTATGACGAGGGAATAAATGCAACCCAAACCTTTAATATTTAAAGATCAAAAAAGGAAAAAAACAATTATTTCATTATAAACAGAGCTGCTCTGAAATTCATTTCAGTGGACCCTTTGACTGCGCTCGAATGCAGCACAGGTTGATTTAATTTTTAAGACATGGAAGAAGAGTTAAAAAGCCTCTGTGGAATCTTTGGCAAGTGATCTGTTTGGGCAGGCACCAAGAACAAAAAGTGAAAGAAGTGAAAATTCCTCTCTCTGTTATTTGGGTCAAAACAGGAAGAGAGAAAATGGGAGAAAATGGAGGAGTGTGCTTTTGGGGGTAAAGTCAAACTGTTGGAGGGTTACAGCTGTAGAGAACAATACGGGAGAGACATGTTTCATTGCATCTAGGGCAGATGAAGGCGTCCAGCTGTACTGATGCAGATACACCAGGAACACAGACAGAAGACACACTAATAAGGACTGGATAATTTTATGCAGAAGAATGAGCCTGACACTTCAAACTTACCCGAATAAAAAACCTGTCTGCAGCGTTTATGTGCAGAAGGATTCTTTAAAAATTTAAGACAAATGTGTATATAATTGTCGTGTCCTGTAGGGGAATAAGGACCTTTTAAGGAAATAATGCTTACCTTGACACAACCACCACTGCTTGACTGTACTGCTCCAGCCTGAGAAAAAATAAGATAGTTCAAGTTTTGTTTTGTTTTGTTTTTTAAAGAACTTTGGGTTCTATACAACGCTGCTGTGGCGTTCGTAAGGAACCCTCAGTCTTCTCACAGACTATTGACCCATACACCACTAATCCGCTGCCACCAACCAGGTCCTCCCCGGTAAATCCCAGTCAGGTTCTCAAGTTAACAAAGAAGAGTGTAATTTATTGCAGACACAAACAATCTTTAACTGCATTCCAAACGTTGTTACTCTTTACCTTCTTAGTCTTATTTTATCCTGTCTTTATCTCTTCTACCTCCCCTCACACAAGAACCCACTGCACTAACTGTCTCTCTATTGCCAACTGCCTGCCAACTGCTTTTCCAATTGCCTTTCCCAACCAACCCACCCACTAAAACCAACCAACTAATCACTCAAACATTGGGCTAAGCCCTTTTATAAACAGGTAGGCTCCGCCTCCGGCTTTCCTATTGGTCTACATTTTAACCCTTTTTCTTCCCCCTGTACAGACATTTTCTAAACGAATGGGCAAACGCCACATCTGCTCTTCCAGTTATGCAGCAGACTCTTGTTTACGCAATGAAACACCCCACATCTCTCCTTGTAGCCTCCCGCAGGCTAGTCTAGGGGAGTGCTACTCCCCATTTCAGTATCTGTTGCCTGAGGCATTTGTCTCATTTTGCCTAATGGTAGGGCCGGCCCAGGGGTAATATTAAAAGGGACTTGGTGCCTTCCTTATGCATTTCAAGTACTATAGCGCTCACAGCAGTGAAATGAAGCAGTGTTCTCAGCCCACTCATTTTACTTAACCAGTCAAACTGCATTATAGCCTTCTGCCAAGTACAAATATGTCTCTTTCCCAGTATAACTGGGTGAACTTGTTCATACCAGGTAAAGAAAAGAGTCGATTAACTCAAGCAGAGTGGGCCGTTCTAAACATTTCAGGAGTGCAATCCAGGTGCATGCTGTTCTGTTTTATGAAATGGTACTGGTTGGCATCTGTCTGTCTCCAGAGACAAAGGAGGATGAAGGAGTGTGCCTTTGGGGGTGAGGTCAAGCTGTTGGATGGTTGCAGCTCCTGATGTGGCTGTATAGACCAATGCGGGAGAGACAAGTTTTGTTGCAGCTGGGGCAGATGAAGGTGTCCAGTTGTGCTACTGCACACCTGTTGGGCGTACCCCAGTTATGGAATAGTCTTCCCAGAGAGTTTCGCCTTGAGCCACCCTTTTTAGCCCTTTCTGTTTATCCAAATGTTTTAAATAACTTACATAGCTGGATCTCTCAGTTTTTAAATTTGTGCTTCAACTTTGGGGTTGTGGAGAGTTTTGTTTTCTTGTTGCTTTTCCTTAAACGGTAAGATTTTATTTTGCCTTGTATTCCCATTGTGTTTATACTTATTTAGGGTAAACCACACAGAGAACTTTATATTATGGGTGAGCTTACAGACACAGTAAATATATAAGCACGCAATTAAAAAGATCTTGACAGTGAGGGAAACACTGAGGAATCTTTTTTAAAAAAGGTTCTTACCTCGCCACAGTTGACATTCACAGTCAGAATGGACTGAAAAGAAAAGAGATACCGCTTTGTAAAATAGGGACTGTACCTAATAAAATGTTGCAAAGCTGTGAAGGAATACCTGGTGGTTCTGTAAGGGTGCATCTGCTTACAACAATTCCACCATGTTATTAGCCCTTCATTTTAGCAGCATTTGAAATCTGCAGCATCAATTGATGGTTCTTCATGCATCACCAGCCACTTGCCAACCCGGACAATCGCCCACCAATGGGAAACAAACTAGTACTGCAATCACTAGCTAACTGCTGGCTAGTGGAGTAGGAATACCATCACCACAGGGGTGCCAGAGAAGATAGCATTCCTGTTATATGCTCCATTATTGTTTATTGTGGCACCTCGGTGGTGAGGACACACATATCCCATCATTTTTAGTTTATCTTTTTCTAAATCTTAAATTTGGTTTGCCACCTTTCCACATACATTTGCAATTAAGGGGGAAAAACTTGTGTGCACATTTGTTTTCATTTTCCTGTGTTTTTCTCCTAACATACACAGTTTTGATTTCTGCAAGCAGACTGATAAACATTCTCGTGTGCACTTTTCAATTACGTACAAATTTCTGCTTGCATTCTTCGGTTGGAGGACTGCATCAGAGAAATAAGAACTTTAGAAGAATACTGTGTTTTAGTTTGCATATTGGTTTGGCAAGTGCAACTTTTGTAGGCTTACATTTAAGTGCGAACTGTTATGTACTGAAGTTCTCACCCTGGGCCAGCAGGGGGATATTGTAGATAGTTATGCAAATAAGGGATCGAAAGTGACATTCTGTGATTGGATAGTTTTAGAAAATTGTTAGTTACATTGTACTGGAGCTCTATATAAGAACCCTTCAGTTCAGTTCTGTCCTGGCCTGTGAATAAACAAGAGCTGTTTGAAGAATCGTTGTGTCGTCTGATATGTTCACCCACAACTTAACATGAACTGATTTAATTTTGTGGTCCCCCCCCCTGCATCTCTGCTCCATGGTATATGTAATACCTGCCACCTGAGAGCAGGGGCAAACTGGGTGCTTGAAATCACTCAAAATAAAGGTTCTTAAGATCCTATAAATAATGTTACCAGTTCTTAGAATCTAGTCATCTTATACTGTTCCAATAAAATAAGTGCTAGAAAAACAATAAAATTTGACTTTTGTTACTGCCTGTTCCAGTGTTGCAGCCTCAGCAGAAATTCTGACAGACTGGCATCTGATTCTGAATAAATGAGTCCCTTCTAAAGGGTCTCCTCCATTTCTTAAGTTACTGGAGTGATGTGGCAAGAAGCAGCCATACAGAAGATACAACCATGCTGCTAAAGGAACATAATGGTGGGTCATGTTCACAACATTCATGATCAAGTGTTTGAAAAACATGCACTTGTTCTGTTCAGCTGAATTATGCCCCTCCTTTGGTTTGTAATAAGTATTTCACAAATACCTTCCTCCTGCTCTTTTCTGTGGCATTTTCTATTCTGGAGTCCGGCGTCGCCTCAGAATCAACAGGTATCTCATTGTCATAAACTGCCTCAGTGTCACCAAGGAGGGTGTTGAAATCAAAATCATCATCGTACTCCTCAGAATCATCAGTAATATCAGAAACCGTTGATGCCACAGAATCATTGGCTAGGTCTGAGCTATTGGCTGCCATTGAAACATTGATGGGTTTGGAATCACTGATGGGTTTGGAAGCGTTGATGGGTTTGGAATCATTGATGGGTTTGGAAATATTAGCCACTTCTGAAAATCTGGGTGAGAGAGTTTTGCTATGAACGCCAACCCAATAGGTATCATAATCTTGAAGAAAAGTAGCCCTGAGAGGGGAGAAAAAACACCAAGAAATCATCACTATTTCTAGTGTGGAGACTTTTCTCTAATGAGCTATATAATATCGTATATATTATACATAAGATTTTTTCACAGGGGAATTTGCATTATACTTTTCAGTCCAGAATTATCTATTTCCCCAGCTACTCTGGGTGGGTTACAGCATATATAAAAACATAGCAATACATCACTATGTATTAGTCTGAGGTCCAGCACCAAGGGCCTTCTGGCGGTTCCCTCACTGCGAGATGTGAGGTTACAGGCAGAGGGCCTTCTCTGTAGTGGCGCCCGCCCTGTGGAACGCCCTCCCATCAGATGTCAAGAAAATAAACAACTATCTAACTTTTAGAAGACATCTGAAGGCAGCCCTTCCTTTAGGGAAGTTTTTAATGTTTGATTCTATTTTAAATATTTTGTTGGGAGCTGCCCAGAGTGGCTGGGGAAACCCAGCCAGATGGGCAGGGTATAAATAAAATTAATAATAATAATAATAATAATAATAATAATAAAAATAATAATAAAAAAACCATTAAAAACTTCCTGATACAGGGCCGCCTTCAGATGTCTTCTAAAAGTTATGTAGTTATTTATCTCCTTGACATCTAAAGGGAAAGCATTCCACAAGGAAGGTGCCACTACCACGAAGGTCATGCACCTGCCTGCATAAACATTTGTGAAATATATCACCACACATGCAACCTTGATATATTTTGTTGCTTTTTCAAAGAAGAAGTCCCTCGATAAATATTGCATAGCAAGAAATCCACAACTTACATAAGGCGAATCTTATTCGTACCCTGAGGAGCAACCCAAGTAGTTGTGACTTTGCGTTTTACGCTGGGACTCGTGTGACTTACTGCTGAATTCTGAAAGGAGAAGGCAAATGAAACAGAATCAAGACACACAAGTAAAAACAAAAACAAACAAACACAGCTCAAAAACAATATTTGAGGTAAATTGTTCCTCATGCTATAGTTGAAATGAGATCACTAATTAAGGCTGCAGTCCTATAGCTACTTACCCGAGATTGGGAATCACCCCACTGAACTCAACAGGACTTATTTCTGAGCCGATGTGTGTAGAATTGTGTTCTAAAAGTGCAGTCCTATCCATGTCTATTCAAAAGTAGGTCCCATTAAGTTCAATGGGACTTACTCCCAGGAAAGCACTGGTACAGGATTACAGCCTACGCTACTCTTACAGTTGAATGACCTTTCGACAGCATTTAAATCTGAAAACATGAAATTGATTTTCATACTTTGCAATTCGGCCTCTAGTGTTGATATTAACTCAAAGTTTCATAAAATTTTGGCCGTGAGTATTTATCTATTTAAGAAGGCGTTTCCAGAATGTTCCCTAATTGCAAGCCACCTGTAGGATAGGACCAGGTAAAGGTAAAGGTAAAGGTACCCCTGCCCGTACGGGCCAGTCTTGCCAGACTCTGGGGTTGTGCGCCCATCTCACTTAAGAGGCCAGGGGCCAGCGCTGTCCGGAGACACTTCCGGGTCACGTGGCCAGCGTGACATCGCTGCTCTGGCAAGCCAGAGCCGCACACGGAAACGCCGTTTACCTTCCCGCTGGTAAGCGGTCCTTATTTATCTACTTGCACCCGGAGGTGCTTTCGAACTGCTAGGTTGGCAGGCGCTGGGACCGAGCAGCGGGAGCGCACCCCGCCGCAGGGATTCGAACCGCCGACCTTTCGATCGGCAAGTCCTAGGCGCTGAGGCTTTAACCCACAGCGCCACCTGGTACTGACCACTAAATGTCAGGTGCCAGCAAACATTGACTGCTATCGCATTTCAGCTACCAGATACCATCAAAACCAATGTATGCACAATGCCACCATTAAATATCAAATATGTGCTGGATATTCAGTTTTCAAGAATATTTGCCATTATAATTCACACAGGAACATTTTGAGAAGCAAATTTATCCCAGCTCTATAAACACTTGTGTCCTTGCCAGATGCCCCGGCGGAAAACTGCCTTGCCTATCACAAATAGTTTGGTTATGAAAAAGGAGGAAGACGGATACCGTATTTTTCCATCTATAATATGCCCCATGTATAAGACCCCCCCCCTATTTTGGGGGACTCAGTTTTAAGAAAATAAGGGGAGATGGCCCAAAGTTGTTCAGCCTGTCCGCCCAGTCAGCTGTGGGCAGGAAACAGCCCCTAGATTGCTCCCCGCTCGCTGTGGCATTGGGGGAAGCCACGCTCCAGCCAACCAAATGGATGGTGGCGCCCCACTTCTCCCTGCCCCCCATGCCACTATCCGTGAATTGGACGACCCCAGTTTTTTTGACATGATTTTTGAGTCAAAAAAACTTCATCCAATACACAGAAAAATACGGTACATCTTCTGTATTTTTAAAGAAAAGGAAGAAACAGAGCAATGATACATTTTGTTATGAGGCTAATGAATATCACTCTGGCACCATCAAGAAAGCAATTTCTCATGTTAAATGAACACATACCGTCATGTTGGCACATGGGTAGCCTTGCGTATTTGGATCCCTGATGCGAAACATGCCAACGGGAACATTGCCATCAATTTCCCGAGCCTGTACCATAAATGCTGTGAATCCAGCAGACGACGTTCCTTCTAGAGTCACTGGGGGGAACCAACAGATAAATTTAATATAATGACTTTTAACAGAGTTAAACTACGCAACAGAATTTCCCCCTTTGATCGCTTGGGTCTTTCATTTTTGCAGAGCAGGTTTGTCTCGGTCAGAAACTATACTGGCTAAGTGATTGCAGCATTTAGAAAGCCAGGATGATTTACATCCATGGCAGTGAATAGCAATCGCCTCTGAATAGCTTCAGGAATCAGATATGTTCTCATCACCAGTGTGTCTTCTGTGAGTTCATTACATTAAAGAAACACCGCTCTCATGAACAGGCCACATGCATCAACATTTATTTCCATTTCCATTTCAAGTTTGAGTTGAAATACCCAGGAAGAAGCTCAGATTCTCTGCTCAGTAACTCCTGTATTTTTTCTAGACTCCACCACAGAATCCTGAAATATATTTTGCTACATAACCTAACTTCAAAGAACAAAACAGTACAATAATCTAGCTGTAAAGGTAAAGTGTGAATTTTGATGAATGGCTGTTTTGGTTCTTGCGTTGTTCTGGAAGTGCAAGTCAAGTCATTTTATTATGGTCAATGACCAGTACAATTTTTTTAAAAAAACGCCAATTACAAAATTTAAAAGCTCAAGGCAAGGTAAAATAATATAAAATCGCATATACATAAAAGAGCAGTTCTGGAAGTACAAATTTGGTAGTTTTGCTTTTTTTTAATGAACTGAATCACATTTCTCCACCATCCCTACTCTGATCCACAATGTTAGCATGTTATGTAATGTACCTTGTATTTCATTTCCTGGATCGTATCTATCAAATGATACAGAGACGACATAAGGTGGAGTAGATGTCTGTGGTCCTCCTCCACAATTCGGCAACATGGAGAAACAATCTATTGAAACATCTTTATATGGAAATCCAAGGGCCTTGGGCAGGAAGACAGCACATAAAATGATCACGAAGGAATAATACTTCTCCATCTGAAGAAAGAGAATAAAGCTATTTATAAGAAGGTGGAGGAACCATGGCTGACACCAATGTACAAAGAACATTTAATTCAGTTAAATATTAATGGTAATAAGAGTATGCATCTTTGTTATATTCAGTTATTTGCTTAATTATGATTATATTAGTAAAAGTAATGTTATTATGGACGTAGCACTTTTGATAAACAAACCTTACCTATTCAAACTGGACCTTGCTTGCGTATTTAGTATGTGAAAAAGCTCAATAGTATTTCTGTATTACAAGAGGGAGACCCAAGGACAAGAGGAACGAGTCAGTATCTTTTGTCGTCAGTTGCTCAAACCCTCAAAAACCCAAAGTACAGTGCTGTTTCGGCTTACTGGACCTCACCAACTTTGTTAACCCAAACTAAGTTTCACCAGATAATGTGTGAGCTCTAGTATATATCTCCCACTTTTAAAGACCTGAGAATCCAAAGAGGCTGGCTTGCCCAAAAGGGCCTCATGGTCCAAATAGAGTAGCATAGCAGACCAAGAATGGCATGCTGTGTGCATAAGTTCAGCTCTATGGATCTTGGTTAAGTTTCAGCAATAATAGTATATATAGTTAAAGTTATGCATTGTTATCATTTAATCCCATGTTGCTAATCTTCCCCCCACAGTCATATGAAGCCCATATTCAATGAATTAAGAAACAGTTGACTTTTACTGAACTTGCCAGCCTGACAGAACTAATCAACACAATAGTTTATTAAGGCAACCTATTACCACAGAGGTGGTTTATAAAAAGGTAAAGGTACCCCTGCCCGTACGGGCCAGTCTTGACAGACTCTGGGGTTGTGCGCCCATCTCACTTAAGAGGCCAGGGGCCAGCGCTGTCCGGAGACACTTCCGGGTCACGTGGCCAGCGTGACATCGCTGCTCTGGCGAGCCAGAGCCGCACACGGAAACGCCGTTTACCTTTATAGTTCTGGTTTAAATGCCAGAGGGCATTATATCTTGTAGTTGCCACAGAATAAGGGTGTCACACGTGCTCCTTTAAAACAGGGAGGTGGGGAATCTTTGAAATATTAGGGAATTAAGCTAGTGTCTGTAAGAAATATGCAGACATCTTCTTTGAAACTCTTTTCTTTAAATAAACAGCTGCTTGGGACATGTTAGCTGGCAAAATCCACGAGGCAATCCGAAAGAAACTTTAGACTGCTAGGTTGAATTGCTGAAGGGCACTCCCATCTGTAATTACCTAATTATGGGGTGCTGTTCTGAAGGGAAGCAGGTGGGGCTAATTCCTCTTGAGAATTAACCCTCTAATGCCTTAAGGAAACAGTTGAGGAAATAGTTCTCTGTCTGGAAAGAAAACTTTGGAACTGGACCCAACCAAAGAGGGTAGGGGGAAGCAGTAGAAAGAATGATGGAAAGTCACAACCCCACCAGGAATTTAAAGCACATTGCTTCCCCCAGAGAATCATGGGAATTGTGGTTTACCCCTCAGAGCACTACAATTCCCAGCATTCTTAACATTTCACACATGGGAGTAGCAAGGATTTTTGTTAGGGGGCAGGCCTTTTGTTAGGGGGGGCAGAACCTCAATTTGCTATGTATTTTTATTGATTGGGGGGCAGCTGCCCCTCCTTGTCCTCACCCTTTGCTACACCCATGATTTCCCAGGATCCTTTGGTGGATGGGAGAGCAATGCTCTTTAAATGTAAGTTGTGGGTGTAGCTGGTGGAATGAAACATGTTTGTGTCTGTTCTTCATTTAGCTACTTAGGTAGCAAACTGTTCATTCACATTTTCATCTTCAGTCGTATATTGTTGGCTGGGTTTATTTAGTTTACAGCATGTTATGGTTTAAGAAAAATATATATGAAAATGTTATATAGATGGCATCTAACACCTGGTAGATTAGCTAAAATGTACAAATTAAAATCGAGTAGGTGTTGAAAATATAAAGAGAATAAAGGTAACTTTTTCCATATGTGGTGGACCTGTAGTAAGATAAAAGCTTACTGGGAAATGATACATAATGAATTGAAAAAGAGTTTTAAGAGAGCTTTTGTAAAAAAACAAAAACAAAAAACACCCCAGAAGCTTTTCTTTTAGGCATTATGGGATTGGAGTTACCTAAGCACCATAAAATTTTATCTATGTATGCAACCACTGCTGCAAGAATGGTATTTGCCCAAAGATGGAAAGAGGAAGACATTCAAAAGAAGAATGGCTACAGAAACTAATGGAAAATGCAGAAATGGCCAAATTTACTGGAAAAATAAGAAATCAAGATAACAAAGTCTTTAAGGGGAAATGGAAATCATTTATTGAATATTTTCAAATTCATCGCAAACAAATTAAGACATTAGCAGGATTAATGTAAAAACGTGCAATTTTTTTTAAAAAAAGAGAGAAATGGATGGAAATAAAATATAAAATAGATTTAAATTGAGATATGTAGGAAAATAGAGTAAATATAAGAAACCACAGAAAGAGGGAGAGTGAAGTCGAAATATGATATGTAAAGATGATTCTGTTTGAAATGTTTCTCATAAATGAAAAATATAAATAAGAATAATAAATATTTAGTTTCATTCTTGCTGCAAAGGAGGGCTGGCCATGTGTTGTGTTTCCTAAAAATGTATCAAAAATTGCTCAGGAATTCTCAGAGGTCATATAAGAGAAGGCAGGAGGAAGTTCGTTGGATATCCACGAGTCACCTGACTTCCTAGGTAAAAGAGTTCTACTAACACCTGTAATTGCAACTCCTGTGAGCTGTCATGGCAATATAGTGAGTAAGTAATCGGTATTCCCAGTTTAAACCCTGAGTTAGAGCTCTTTTGAAACCATTTTCATCTGACTCATAAAGCTGATATACTTGATTCTGTTCTAATTATAGTGCACCCAAATGCACTTTAAAAACAGGAGTTAGTGCTTCTGTTTCTCTTAGGTAGCGAGTCTGTCTCCCCACACTAATTGTCACACTACTAATGACACACAACACACACACACAATATATGTGTAGTTGCATGGCTGATTCAGTTCTCAGACTTGAGACTCTCCTCAGGTTTCAGGTGGGCACTTTGTTTATTTACATTTATTCAGTTAGACAAACATTCATCCATTAACTTATTATTATTAAAAGTGCCCAGCAACTCCTTTTTATTATTGCAAATGTTGCTCTGGCGAATGGACAGGGGGAGGCATTTTGTAACAACACAGTGACCAATCCAATCTGTGCTATTCACTGACAGCTTTGGCAGCGAACTAACAGAACCAGTTCCAATTAAATTCAGTCCCAGGCACAAAATTGTTGGTCCAACATGAAACCGAACGTTCTTCCAAAGTGTTTTGCTACTCAAATTAGTCTGTGTGCACCCATCGATACTCTGACTCCATTGCATTCAAATTAGCCGGTCTGGAAAAACTGGTAAACAGGAATGCTGCTTAAGATACTCAATAGATTTACATGCTCTGGCTTGTCACCAAATAAATGACAGACTCTGGGGGAAATCTTCTTGATCTTTCATTTCTGACTGGGAGCAGACTAGCTGTAAGTTATGTGGCTGCTTGGAAGCAGGGATTAAGCTGGGCAAAAATGGTGAAATCTTACAAAACACTCTGTTATACCCTCCAACGTTTCTTTTTTAAACTGGAGATATCAGGAATTGAACCTGAAACCTTCTGTATGGAGAGCATGGATGGCACCCAACTAATGTGCTATCACCACAAGGAACTTGCCCTGTTCTCTCCCTGCTCATGCTCCTCCTCATCCCCATATCTGCTCTAGAGGGCTGAGGGAACCTCCAGAACTGTTTTAGGGGTGTGTGCAGGGGCGGAGAGGCATAACGTCCTGTTGCACAAGCAGAATTCCCTGAGCTGAAGGAACAAGTTAGCTGGGTACCACCCTGTGTGTTCAGCCACTGAACTGTGGTCTTTCCAGACATGTCACAACAGCTCTCCAATGGGCACCTTGAATCACACTCGCACAACCACATCCCACACAACAGCAGGACATGTTCCCAAAATCCTTGCATTAAAGATTCAACAAATGCAAAATACAGTGGTACCTCAGGTTAAGTACTTAATTCGTTCTGGAGGTCCGTTCTTAACCTGAAACTGTTCTTAACCTGAAGCACCACTTTAGCTAATGGGGCCTCCTGCTGCCGCCGCGCTGCTGGAGCCCGATTTCTGTTCTTATCCTGAAGCAAAGTTCTTAACCTGAAGCACTATTTCTGGGTTAGTGAACTGTGTAACCTGAAGCGTATGTAACCTGAAGCATATGTAACCCGAGGTACCACTGTATATTGAACACATACACGAAATGGACCCCAAGCAGTGAAAACTCATTCTTACATCTCAAGTACAGTGGTACCTCGGTTCTCAAACGTCTCCGTTGATGAACGTTTCAGAACCCGAAAGGTGAAAACCCGGAAGCAAATGCTTCCGTTTTCAAACGCACTTTGAAAGTTGAACGGCTTCCACTGTGTGTTTTTCAATTTTCTCAATTGAATTTGCAGGCAGCCCTTTGCGCCTCGGTTTTCGAACGTTTCAGAACTTGAACAGTCTTCCAGAATGGATTACATTCAAGAAATGAGGTACCACTGTACCAGATACAGAGCCAGATATGTGGCTCTGATTCCTGCCATCTCAGCCTATCAGCACAGGCAAAGGTGGAAGGCCAGAAGAAGGGATGGGAAGTATTGCTTATCATGAGACCTTTTGCTGACTTTGACGCAAGCCAGCCAATGCTGGAAAGGCACTGGGACTTTTGACATAGGGCCAGATATATTGCTCCGTATTTTTCGCTCTATAAGACGCACCAGACCATAAGACGCACCCAGTTTTTGGAGGAGGAAAACAAGAAAAAAAATATTCTGAATCTCAGAAGCCAGAACAGCAAGAGGGATCGCTGCGCAGTGAAAGCAGCAATCCCTCTTGCTGTTCTGGCTTCTGGGATAGCTGCGCAGCCTGCATTCGCTCCATAAGACGCACACACATTTCCCCTTACTTTTTAGGAGGGAAAAAGTGAGTCTTATAGAGCAAAAAATACAGTATTCTCTACCACAGTGTGGAGTCCAATTCCAATGACCCTGTTGGAGATCAAGGCAGCCTTTTCCCTAGGATATTTAAGACCATCACTCAGGTAGGAGATCTTGATCTCTGACAGCAATCCCACTACCGTTGCTATGCTCCCAATGACTCCAGAGGAGAGGCAATGCATATCCACCCAACAGCACCAAGACTAGTGCAGAGATAGAGTTTGGGAATTGACCTCACACTCCATGACTTACTGCTTAGACCCTCCCCATGAGGAAATACCTTCAGTGAAGTGGAGGCACGAGTATTCAGTGCAGCTAGTATGATAGTTCTTTGGAGGAAGTGGGGTCAAGGGAGTCTTGGCAGCCAGGAAGAGAGGCCCAGTGTATAGACTAGCCGCTGCCGAATCACTCTAAACATTGACCCGTCTTATTCACAGTCCTCCTGTGGGACAGGGAGCGGTCAACTCAGAGGTTGTGCTTTGGGCAGCAGCTCGCTTCAACCCTTGCTTTGGGCTCAAACGATTGACAAACTTGCACATCGGTGTTCAGTAGGATCCTTCATCTTGCAGGGGATCTCACATGTCTTCTGGCCTGAATTGCCTCGGTAGAACTCTCAACAGGCATTTCCGGGCCCAATATGAAACGTATACTTTGGACGATCCCACTTTCTTCCAGATGCATGAAGGAGGGGCCCACAATGAACGCACCCGAACAGGTCTGTGGGCCTGTTTCTCGGTCACAGCAACAACCCACTCTTTTTTTCAGCTGGTTGGACTAGGCTAGCAATGTTGTGCAAGGAAATCCAAATGCAAATTCAGATTGAGAAAGAAATGTGTATATTTACCACCCGAGAACTTGCGCAACTCGGAGTGAAAATAAAGAGCAATTTCGTTGAAGTAAAGTAATTGCCTGCATTCTTCAGATACATGGAGACAATTCCTGCTTAAGGCCATTGAATTTTATGTAGGAAGTGGAGGCATTAAGATTTATCTTCCTTCAATGAACTGTATGTTTCCATAGTCTATCTTCCTTCAATGAACTGTATGTTTCCATACTCTTTCTCTTGCTGTTAACAGAATGTATGCCCAATTGCCCATCAATCTTCACATTTATCTTGGCTTGACTTCATAGGACTGTATACACCATAAACCTGCATTATCTGCATTAACTTTTCTCAGCTACCAAGTTCATAGGTAAGTGTATTTGATCCTCAACATCTTGGTTTAACCCCTCAGTTAATAGTAACAACAAATACCTTAAACATGCACTCAGTTATGTCACTTTTCCATCCCAAACTTTACTTTCTGAATAAAATACAACCCAAACAAGCCAGTTTGGTTCCACCTGTCAGGGTTCAATATCAAAGCCTGGCTTTATTCTCCAGTTTAAAACATTTCAGCCAAGACATTCCATTAAGTACAATTCAGTGTCTATGAAAATCAATGGTACAAGGGGAAACTGTTTAGAATTCCAGCAACCTACCTTAATAATTCTGTTTCTGGTCAGCCTTAGTACTTGTGGCTCTGTCCTGCCAACTTGTAGTGTAGGACTCTGAGAGCAATGTAACAAATAGCAGGGAAGAACTGGGTGGCTCAACCTGTCGCAAGGCAGAGGATGGAGAACAGCCCATTAATGACACCTTAGCCTCCACCTCAGAAATTACCACATGGCAAATGAAATCATCTATGGCAGTAGTCATTCTTTCCCTGAACTTGAAGATACTTTCCTTTCTTCTTTGATCTGCAAAGGTTGATATTTAAAATAGCTTGAACTGCATTTGCTGCTTAAAGTTGTAACAGTTTGGCAAATCAAGGCTTCAGCTTTGTTGTGTTGTTTTCAACTTCCCAAAGTCTTTCTCCTCACAGTGGGGAAATAGAGCAAACCTGTACCCCAAAACTGACAACTTTAAAGCTGTTTCTATTTTAGCTGTAAGCCACCTTGAGTCCCTGGCAGGGAAAAAGGCAGGATGTGAATAAATACAACATTTACTACTAATCTGTGCCATTTTGTGTCAGGTGTTACAAGGAAGAGACATCACGGGAACCATCGTATTTTTTGCTCTATAACATGCACCAGACCATAAGATGCACCTAGTTTTAGGAGGAGGGAAACAAGAAAAAAATATTCTGAATCTCAGAAGCCAGAACAGCAAGAGGGATTGCTGCGCAGCGAAAGCAGCGATCCCTCTTGCTGTTCTGGCTTCTGGGATAGCTGCGCAGCCTGCATTCACTCCATAAGACACACACACATTTCCCCTTGCTTTTTAGGAGGGAAAAAGTGAGTCTTATAGAGCAAAAAATATGGTGATCTACATCTCTTCCAATGTCTGGTTTGACCCTAATTCTCACATTTTACTCAAGTGCTGTTGTTGGGGGGTTTTATGTATCCACAATCCACTCATACTTTTGGGGTTGTGCACAGGTGTAAATCATGTGGCCGTTACAAAATAGCTTTGCAGTGTATGGTTATTTTGAGCTTGTGGTAAATACCTTAGGGGTGTGTAGCTACAAAATGGAGTTTGATGTGTGAAGTGAGCTTCCTAAAAACAGTGAGCCCACCCAGGAATGGCTGTGTGAGGGGACACTGTTCTTTGCAGCTCAGCCTACATAATCCTGGTAAGAGAATATTGGCAGCAATGCCATTTAGATGTTTGGGAATTGGATTTAGTCTCTATAGTCTTTCGTTGAGAAAAGCAATGACAAACCTTGACAAACCTAGACAGCATCTTAAAAAGTAGAGACATCACCTTGCCAACAAAGGTCCGTATAGTCAAAGCTATGGTTTTCCCAGTAGTGATGTATGGAAGTGAGAGCTGGACCATAAAGAAGGCTGATCGCCGAAGAATTGATGCTTTTGAATTATGGTGTTGGAGGAGACTCTTGAGAGTCCCGTGGACTGCAAGAAGATCAAACCTATCCATTCTGAAGGAAATCAGCCCTGAGTGCTCACTGGAAGAACAGATCCTGAAGCTGAGGCTCCAATACTTTGGCCACCTCATGAGAAGACTTGACTCCCTGGAAAAGACCCTGATGTTGGGAAAGATGGAGGGCACGAGGAGAAGTGGACGACAGAGGACAAGATGGTTGGACAGTGTTCTTGAAGCTACCAGCATGAGTTTGACCAGGCTGCAGGAGGCAGTGGAGGACAGGAGTGCCTGGCGTCCTCTGGACAACAGTCTTTCGTTCCCCAAAACAGCAGGTTGGTGCCTTTCTCCTGACCTGGCTTGAATTGGAACAGCAACCCTAGCTGCAGCGTGTGAGGATTTGTGTGTTTCTGGATCAAAGACTACAGGTTTCTTTTGATGAAGCAGAGACCATGTTACTTCTCGCTTTCCTTTAAATGTCAGCTTTCCCATGTTCCCCAAATGACCGTGTGCAGCCTTCCCCAACCTGATGCCCTTCGTTTCTTGTTGAAATCCAACTTCCATCAGCCCCAGTCAGGGAAAATGGGAGTTGTGGTCCAAAACACCTGGAAGACACCAGGTTGAGAGAAGAGTGACTCTGTGTAATGTTCCAAGCTGAATGAACTCTGTTGGATAAGCTTTGTTTCTTGAAGTACAAAGAAACCTTTTTGAAACATAAGGGACAGTTCTGCTGAAAAGAAGGAACCAGGATCGCCTTTTCTAGGAAATGTTGCAAGAGCTCTACCTGCTGCAATCAGGTGCACATAAAGTCATAAGTATTTCCTCTTCGATGGGTGCCTGTGAGCTTCAAGGATGCATCATAATTTTAACAGGGATGACTTACTGAGCACTTACAGAAGACAATTGTTGCTGACATCAGTTCGTAAGTTGCTATAGCAGCTGTTAGCCAGAGCAGTCAACACCTTCCCCAAACACATAAGCAATGTACCCTGTGGCTTATTCCTCTCCTGAAGACATGCCACAAGGCAGTGGAGGTTTAGGGTCAGTTTTCCTTCTCCTAGATGGGCTATCTTCCCAGGTTGACGAGCCACATCACTTCCCCCTACAGCACATGCAGAAACTGCTTTCTTGACTGTTGGGCCTACTAGTGGTTGCTCAATCTGCCAGATCCTGTTTACACATGCAAGGAAAGTCCCTAACTCACCAAGGATTTGAGACCAATCATCTGATTTAGCTGGAGTCAAAGCTGTTTCCCGGGGTGTGGCCACTGTCCCATGCTGACAGCTTCTAGGAGCCACAAGTGAAAGATGAGTGGGGACCATAGGTGAACAAACTACCCCAGAAGGAGTATGGCACGCCCTCCACCAGAGTTACTAAAGGTAAAGAGACCCCTGACCATTAGGTCCAGTCGTGACCGACTCTGGGGTTGCGGCACTCATCTTGCTTTATTGGCCGAGGGAGCCGGCGTACAGCTTCCGGGTCATGTGGCCAGCATGACTAAGCCGCTCCTGGCGAACCAGAGCAGCGTACGAAAACACCGTTTACCTTCCCGCCGGAGTGGTACCTATTTATCTACTTGCACTTTGACGTGCTTTCGAACTGCTGGGTTGGCAGGAGCAGGGACCGAGCAATGGTAGCTCACCCCATCGTGGGGATTCGAACCACTCCCCTAACACTCCGTACACCCTGTGTGAAATATATATATAACAAACTTGCAGAAGCCCATGTTTCCATATACTTGGGCTTCTGCAAGTTGGACCTTATGAGCAGTGCTATTTTTCTAGAAAAAGAGGTGCCGGAACTCACCATGACCACCTCCCTTGTTCTCTTAGAATGCCAATGGCGCCCACCTGAGAGGTGCTGGAACTGAGTTCCGGGAAGTTCCGGCTGGGAAAAAAGCCAAGTCAAGAGTATGAGCTTCATGTGACATCATCATAACTAAGGTAAGCTGGATGCCTCATCCCATGATGTCAGGAACCAGACTAAAGGTTATTGCTCTGGGGAAGAATGGTGGGAGCCCCCCTCTCCCTCTGCTCAAGGGCCTAATCCTGAAGCTCCTCTGGAGCAGGAGGATAGTATTGACCTAGAGCAATGGTTCGTGGAAGGACACAGTTTGGGAACTGACTGTTGGGCTGAGCTGGGAGAAGAGCAACCAAGGGGAGAGGAAGAGGAAGAGAGAGAGAGATGGTTGCTTCTCCCTCACTAGAAAGTATGTATCCCATGAGCCTGAGAGCCAGAAGGCTCAGTGGTGGAGGGATCACATGGTGAGGAGACAGGAAGACGGAAGTAACTAGAGGGAAGTGGGAGGAACTCAAATGGGACCTGCACAGTGAGAATGGATGCTGGATGTTTGTGCTGGGTTCAATAAACCTCTCTGTTGCTGCAAAAGACCGCTTTCTCTTTGTGCTGTTATCTACAGAGAGGGGGAAGCTAAGCCTTGCCGGGCAGCCTGACACATAAGTAGAGTAGATGTCCTCCTCCCTGTTAAGTGGGGGAGGTTGCCTCTGTGCTGTGCAAGCAGGACTCTTGGAGTCAAGATGACTTACTTGCTAACCCTGCAGAATGAGAAGAGCTGGGCGTGTGGCCACTGTGTACAAAACCTATTATCTCTCCATCACTTGCCATCCTGTGCTGCAATCGCTCAGGTGATACCAGATCATTGTTTCCAAGGGAACAACACAGGGCAACTTGGCTTTCTGTCATTTATATCCTGATATTCAGCCTCTGCTCTGCTGGCTCCAAAATCAGTTTCATTGAAAGTGCTTTGAGGCATGTCCAGCCAAGTGTCACTATGTCTTAATTTTAGGACATGACTGCCAAGAGGTGTGGCTTGGAAACACAAGGAAGCCCAAGCAAACCATGCTATATTACACAAGTTTATGTTAAGTTACAGCACGGATCAACAGCTGTTGTTTCAATAGAGTCACCCAGTTGCTTCTTATAAAGATGTGGATTATTAATATAGGGTTATGAATGCATTGGTAAGATTACAAAGCTGACTGAAAGAACCCAGTTTGACTTCCTAGTCAGAACTGGCCAATTGTAACTGACCCTGCAGGGGGGCCCGGCCGCACCGGGTGCAACATCTGGGGGTTAGGGTTAGGGGGCGCAAATCCACGGGTTAGGGGGCGCAAATCCACGGGTTAAAGGTAAAAGGTAAAGGTACCCCTGCCTGTACGGGCCAGTCTTGACAGACTCTGGGGTTGTGCGCCCATCTCACTTAAGAGGCCAGGGGCCAGCGCTGTCCGGAGACACTTCCGGGTCACGTGGCCAGCGTGACATCGCTGCTCTGGCGAGCCAGAGCCGCACACGGAAACGCCGTTTACCTTCCCGCTGGTAAGCGGTCCCTATTTATCTACTTGCACCCGGAGGTGCTTTCGAACTGCTAGGTTGGCAGGCGCTGGGACCGAGCAGCGGGAGCGCACCCCGCCGCAGGGATTCGAACCGCCGACCTTTCGATCGGCAAGCCCTAGGCGCTGAGGCTTTAACCCACAGCGCCACCTGCGTCCCAATCCACGGGTTAGGGGGCCCAAATCCACGGGTTAGGGGGCGCAAATCCATGGGTTAGGGGGCGCAAATTACTTGCCTTGCCCCGGGTGCTGACAACCCACGCTACGCCACTGGCTCCTGTTGCTCGGTCCCTGCTCCTGCCAACCTAGCAGTTCGAAAGCACGTCAAAGTGCAAGTAGATAAATAGGTACTGCTCCGGCGGGAAGGTAAACAGCGTTTCCGTGTGCTGCTCTGGTTCACCAGAAGCGGCTTAGTCATGCTGGCCACATGACCCGGAAGCTGTACGCCGGCTCCCTCGGCCAATAATGCGAGATGAGCGCCGCAACCCCAGAGTCGGCCACGACTGGACCTAATGGTCAGGGGTCCTTTTACCTTTACCTAACCAGGCCATCTGATTGGATTGCTGCAGCCACTCTGCCCAGTTTCCAACAAATATAATAAAACATCAAAGATTGAAAACTTCCCTATACATTATCCTGCTGGTCCTAGTACTGTCCAGCTCTGGATGCTGGAACCAGTAACGCCAAGATCCCCACACTCTCAGCCTGTCTCAGGTTGTCAGAGGCATTTTCCTGCATTACAGTTGGTTGGGCCAGATGACTCTCAGGGTCCCTTCCATCTCTACAATTCTTCGATTCTCTCTGCTACCTTAATTTGAATATTGCTGTTCTCATCCCCCTAAATAGTACTGGTTTTCTGTATTCCAGATATCAAAAGTCCTAGTACATCTGAGGAAATGAAAGAAATGGCAAGAAAATAAGGTACGACTAGGAGCAACTCCATATGAGAGAGAGGTTTCGCAGGGACAGCGGAGGGAGAAATAATAACATTGTGAGCTCATATAAAGTTCTCTGTAGCTGCAGAAAAGAGCACATAATACATCAACAGTTTGTCCTGTGCTCATGATATTGACCAGATTTAACATAATCTGAAGCCCAAAATGTAGATTCTTTAAGAGGAGAGCTCCTTCTGTCAGCGGATTATAACAGATTGCTAATTATCTGTACACATGAATGCCAGTAATTACTACTTCCTTGTCCTGGAGGATATGAGGTTGCCAGCAAGCTATGCAATGAGGCAACGATGATTGGTACAAACAATAGCGAATACCTATAATCATTATTGTGTTAGCGTTTTAATGGCCATGGATGGAAGGCAAATTATGAAAGGGGTCTCCTGTGTTACCAGCAGAGGAAGAGAAGTGATGCACAGGGTAGGAATGTTCATCCTATTTCAGGGTTTGTCCATTTCCCCCCTCATCAAGGATGTGCTGTGGTTCTCTAGAGATTAGCAGATCAAGTTGCCTTATATCCTGTGGGATAGCTCAGACAGCAGAGCATGAGACTCTGAATCTCAGGGTCCTGGGTTTGAGCCCCACGTTGGGCAAAAAGATTCGTGCATTGCAGGGGGTTGGACTAAATGACCCTCATGGGTTGCAATCTGTATGTGAACCAGGAAGGGGCTCCTTCTTATCCTTTGCATCAGACATCAAACATCTTGGGCGGCAACTCTCCAAATTCTGAAGAGTTATAACCATGCTTCCTGAGCTTCTCTGAGCTGTTTGTGTAGGGAAGTTGTAGGAAAAGAGAAGACCTGCTTGCATTTGCAAGAGAGAATGCCACTTGTCGCTCAGCAAGACTTTTATTTCTACAGATGCAAAAAGAATTGCATTTAATCATATAAAATCTGAACAATACAAAAGGAATATTTAAAAATCAGCATATGAATAATACAAAAGTTGATCATAACATTGATGCTGGTGTTTTGCTTTGGATTATTACAGACGTAAGAATTAACATGCTGAACCAGGCCAAGGTCTACATAGCCAAATGGACTGTTCCCATTGGGGCTGTCAACAACCCGGGGGGGGGGGGAATGGAGCTCTCCTCCCCTCTTTCTGGCCACTGTTGCCAAGAAGAGAATAGGATGGGTAGCTCAATCAGTTAGAGTGTGGTGCTGATAACTCCAAGGCCGCATGTTTGATCCCCGTATGGGACAGTTGCACATTCCTGCTGTGCAACTGCAGGGGGTTGGACTGGATGATGCTCAGAGTCCCTCCCATCTCTACAATTTTATGGTTCTATGTATTCAGGGACAGGTGGGGGGTGAGGCTAAATAGCAAGTGCTGTCTTGTGGAGGAAGACCACAAAAGTCCCTTTGGACATTGTTGAGGATTGCAGATTGAAGGCAAATAACACAATGCAGGTATGTGGGAAGCAAAAAGAAGAAGTCATCTCTTCTGTGCTGGATGGCTGGAGTGAGCAAGCATCAAGGAAGAGGATGAAGAACAGAGAACGAGGCTCAGGTAAGGGGCAGGCAGGCAGTATTGCATTTAGACTGCAGAGCCAAATGGATTCTAAATTCATAAATCTGTGCTTTGACAGCTATCATGATTAGTGTTACATGTGAAAGCCACTCCCGACATAAGGAGGGGGGTTGCGGGCTCACGTCCCCATCTACATCCTCGCAGGGTTGGCTGCAGCCCCGCGGGACTAGGGGATTCCCAGGCTATTAGTATTCATTATTCATTGCGCCAGCCAAATGGCTGGCGGCGGGGGCGGGCTTACCAGGGGGCATTTAAGGTCGGGGCAGCCCGTGCTCGCCCCTTTTCTTCCCTTTCAGCTGCTGCGGTTTCCCACCCACCCACCCTCTAGGTTTGCATTTGGACTTTGCTATGGGCTTCGGCTGGTCGCCACAAGGGGCCTGGTAGGAGTTTTTCCATTTGGCTAATTGGCTGTATTTTGGAAGCCACTTGGTTTTTTCGCCTACCTCATAGCAAAACGTCACAGCACCTTTGGTTTTGGCGGTTAGGCATTGGCAGGGGGATTATTATGCAAATGAGTTGGGGGGGAGGAACGCCATCACCTCCCCCAAATGTTGAAGGGTAGTTCGTTAAAGGACTCCGGGGGGCGTCGCCTCGTCCGAAACCTACGGAGGCTAGGGCCGAAAGCGCGCCCCCGAGCGGTAACCTCTCGGGGAGCGCCTGGGGATGTTCATCTCGGGGGCTCCCCCTGTTGGTGCTTAACCCTTCCTGGTCTTATACCGGTTAGTCTGATAGGGCCAATGCCTAAAGCCAATACTGCTCTTACCTGTAATCAATAAAGTTGTGGCCATTTTTCGCCCGTTAACCTAAATTCTGGTGTCCGGTGTCTTTATTTATTCCATCTGTGGGAGGGGGCGGGAATCGCCATGCAAACATCTTTCTATTGCTAACTGTTTTAGAACACTGGCACTGAGTTGTAAAATGTGACAAAACATTTGCAGCTTGGGACGATCCAAGGTCTTGCCAATAGCTGCTGGACTAGATCAGTAATTTAAGGACAGCAAAACCATGGGAGAAAACATTAAGAGAGTAATGTGATTAATTTGGGGGTTGTCATAATTAAATATATGCTGTGCTCCAGTAATTGTTCACTGATGAAAGAGCTCCCTAGCACAACTCATGTCAAGAAATGTGACCACAGATTGTGTTCTACCTCTGAAATGAATGGAGCAGTCTGCAGAGGCGAGAGATCTGTGTTTATCTCCATGCAGCTGACCACACAGGCACTGCAGTCTTAATCAGACATGCATTCCAAAGCAGCCAGTAGGGTTTACTTGCAAATAAATGTTTGCAGGGTTGCAACCTCAGCGTGGTAGAAAGAGCGTGTTGATTGTACTTGCATTTGTCAAGTTAAGGGGAGTACTAATGAAGCCTCTGTAGTACAGTGGTGCCTCGCAAGACGAAATTAATCCGTTCCGTGAGGCTCTTCGTATAGCGGTTTTTTCGTCTTGTGAAGCAAGCCCATTGACAGCTTAGCGGATTAGCGCTATTAGCGGTTTAGCAGCTTTTAGCCGATCAGCTGATAAGCGGCTTATCAGCGGATCAGCTGATAAGCGGCTTAGCGGCTTAGGAAAAGGGGGGGGAGGGGAAAAAACCCGCAGGAACTCGCAAGACATTTCGTCTTGCAAAGCAAGACCATAGGGAAATTCGTTTTGCGAAGTGCCTCCAAAACGGAAAACCCTTTCGTCTAGCGGGTTTTCCGTCTTGCGAGGCGTTCGTCTTGCGGGGCACCACTGTACTTAGAATTTGTCTGAGAGTGAAATTGTAAATCCAGCCTTAAATTTAAAGTAACAGAATAACTGATTAAGATGGCATCACAAAAGAAGGGGGAGAGTTTCTCTTGCCATGGCTTGAAAAAGAAACCCTACCAATATCCAAAGGTTGCTCAGGTACATCAAACATGGTCAGGACTAAAGATGCATTTCAAGTCAACACACTCACATAATTGCATCTGCCATATTTGGCTTCATTTGTAAATTAGTTTCCCTTAGAATCATTATCAGACAACTTTCATGATCAGTGTTAATGCCTTTCGACAAGTAGTCGGTACATCCAGGTAGACAATTGCACAGAGGAGGTTGGAAATTTCTGTCTGGGTAGAAAAAGAGCAGAAGCCATTTTCATTCTTCCTCCAAATGGGAAACCGATTTTAAGAACTTCCAATACCTATTAGCAGAGCTATTAAAAATGCCAGGTTGCCACACAGGTACAACAGCAGCAGTATCACTTCAGTTTTCACCTAGAAAGGAAACAAAATTAAAACAATGAAAATTCTGCTTAACAGTTATAAGTTTTTGAATTTTATTTCCGCAGTTTGTACGCAGCTTAATCACAATCTCTACATGATATACAGTTTGAGATCTTCCATGAGAAAAATCTGTTCACTATACAGTGGTACCTCAGGTTAAGAACTTAATTTGGTCTGGAGGTCCGTTCTTAAGCTGAAACTGTTCTTAACCTGAAGCACCACTTTAGCTAATGGGGCCTCTCACTGCCGCTGCACCGCTGCTGCGCGATTTCTGTTCTCATCCTGAAGCAAAGTTCTTAACCCGAGGTACTATATCTGGGTTAGCGGAAACTGTAACCTGAAGCGTCTGTAACCTGAAGCGTCTGTAACCCGAGGTACCACTGTATTCCTTTTGAACGGCTCATCGATGTTCATAAAAAAGAGAAGACCTAATAACTGTGGCCTGGCAAGTTTGTCAACACCATCTGGCTGCTTTTCCCCCTTCCTGAAGCAACTTAGCTTTTTTAGGCTTCCTCCAGACTTTTTTTTGGGGGTGGGTATTATTCTACAAAATGCCATTGATGCAATAATACTGCATTAGTGGTGGGTTTATACGGGACTGTCCACATGCCATTCCACATTATTAGTTTTTCTGTGATGCTGCCCCAATGTTGTTGGATTATTGCTGTCCGGAAGGGCACGCCTGTGCTATAGCGCAACAAAAGCAGGAAAAATAAATAAATAAATAAATAAATAAATAAATAAATAAATAAATACCAGAATATTTGTGATTGCAAGGTTTCAACAGGAAGTTGCAGGATGCACACCGACTGGAAACAAAGTAGTATAACTGCCCCCAAACTTTTGGAGCTGCACATATAAGCAGTCCAATACTCTCATGAGCACAAATCATAATGCATGCATAATAAAAATAATGCCTGGAGGGTTCCTTAAAGTGGGGCAGAGCTAGCAACATTTTCAATATTGTTTGGTTTTCCCAATAACCTTCTGGTTTGGAGCTTCCACACAAGTAGAAATCTAAGAAAACAAAACACTGATAATGCCTGCAAGAACAAAAAGATTACCTTGGTGTTTGAATCTTCATACATTTCTGTAAAATACAAAGCAAAACAAAAAACAGGAATGTTATTAATTCCTACTTGTGTGCTTTGTTAAGAAAATCTTTTTAGACATAGATCCGAATCAAGCTTCACCTTTCTTTTTCAACCACAGAGTTACATCCATCAGGATAGCAGCTAAGACTTCCCAGGCCACAAAGCCTCCCATTGTTTTAACCATCCATTGGCTAGGAGAGCTGCTGAGCATTCGCAGTCCCAGAAATATGGCAGCAACTAAAGAAAGAAGAGGTGAGGCATTAGACCTTTCCATGATCTGGTGCTTCCAAGTGGAAACTTAACACCACAAGCAGGTTGCTTTAGCAACAGGGTTGGGACGTTGTTGTTTTTAACATCAAATTTTCCTCGCAAAGATAAAATCTGAATCAAATGGGGGGGGGATTTAGGGGTGGCATATCGGCATCCATGACATTGTGTGAACATTGTTGCATGAATGAGGAACACTGACACCCACAGCATCTGGAAGCACCTACAAACGCATGTGGAAAAGTAGCCTGTTGGAGACACACTGGCTGGTTATTTTTAATTAAAAAAAAACTAGGCGTAATATTCAATACATTTAGTCCCCCAGCTACAGGGGGCAATGGTACAGGAGAAGTTTTATCACCACCCCTACCGGGTTCATAAAGTGTCCCTGAAATCCTGCCTCCTTGAATTTTTATATTTTGGGTAGTGTTCAGCTAACACCTTGCGCACGTGGAATGACTTCCGCTTGCACAATGGGAATGTTTCCACCTCTCTCTGTGCATGCCCTGCACCCTCCCCAAATCTGCTCGGGGTGTGTGTGTGAGAAAACTCCAGAACAAAATTAGGAGGCCCATTCTACAGGAAAGGCCACAAGCCTTGTACAAGCAAAAGGTCTTCTACACAGGCAAAGACTGAGTTGAATACTGCCCTATAAACATACATTGGGGTTTTTTTACCACTTAAAACTGTCACGCCTTTCCATAGTCCGAAGATTACCCCCCAGTCTACAAAATTTGCAGGGCTCCCAAAAAATAAGTAGTAAAAATACAGTTATACCATTATCTCTGTAATATGGATATACAGTATGTCCTGTCTGACTTTGGCAAACGTTAACCTGGAGCCCTTGCAACAGAAATGGCCCACTTGTACTTAGGTTTCTCTGGACAATGCAAAGCTAGAATCTTTCTTGTTCAAAACAAAAACAGAGATTCCCTGCAGCCTGATTTTGAACACACGTGTTTGGAGCTACTAAGTCATGTCGAGTTTTGCTTATGTATATTACCTGCTATTGTGTTCCAGGTATCTACCTATTGCTGGAGTTTCTCAGTATGTGTCCTTAGGACCAGGGTGTTCACATTCCACTGCAGCTGCTGACCTGATTTTACTGAGGTGGGTGGCATCTCATTCTGTGCCGCATCACCTTAGCCTTGCGCCTTTCTAGACTGCCTTCCGCAGTGGGAATCAAGCACCCTACTTGTAAGTTACAACAGAAGCACCCATCCACTTACCTGCCAAAACTTTGATGACTAATGCGTTTAGCATGTGAAACCAATTAAAAATAAACCTCCTGTTGGTGCAATGCAAAACACTGTTAGATATCTTTGCGCTCCCAAGGAGTAAACATCAGCTGGTTACATCATGCCTACTCTGTCCATTGCATTCTCTTCGTGTCGGAGCAGACTTTGAGAGGGCAGTAAGGTTCAGTTCTACTAAATAGGAGGTGGAGAACTCATCTAGCACACCTATGGCTGCCACTGGGGGAAATGGAGCACAGCAATGCTGCTGTTAGCCTATTGAAACACGTTCAGAGGGCATGTGCCACTGACTACAAATTGGTGGGGTGCAATAGCAGCGAATGCTGGTGCCTTCAAGTTCTGCTTGAGGACTTCCTATAAAGTATCTGGCTGGTATCTGCATGAAACACAATGATGAATGAGATGGCTCTTTATTCTGCTCCAGCAGGTCTCTTTTTATGCACACCATTGTATTCAGTTCACATTCCAGATTTGTTTTCTGTAAGTCCTAAAGGCACTGCACCAGAGCAAAGCATTATCTTTCGGCAAATGCAATAGGGGTTGGTTTGTTTTTACCGTGAGCCAGAAAACAACAAGGCACTGGATGTGGTCAACAACAGCGGGCCTAGCTAACAGGCTTGAGTTACACAGCAGTGATTCTGACAATGCTGTCAGAGGGGGGCAGAATTAAAACCACTTATAGTACATCTCACAGGGAGAGCGTAAGGGAGAGAGCATGCAAGACACCTACTAGTCCCTCTTCCCCAACGTACATATGCATAGACACAAAGAGCTCTCACACGGATGGAGAACCTGTGGCCCTGTAGACATGGTTGGACACCCAACTGCCATCATCCCTAACCACTGGCCATGCTGACTGGGGCTGATGGGAATTGAAGCCCAAGAACTTCTGAAGGGTCAAACAGATTCCCCAACTCAGATTCACCTTCCACATTGGATGCCAAAAAGATCTTGTAAGCTGGCCACCATCCATGCCCTGTGCCAGGAATTCCATTGCTACTCCTGGCACACTGCACAGTTGGCAAAATACAGAGCTATGGAATCAGGATCTCATTGTTATCTAGTTCTAGAAGTGCCAAGGCCTTGCCTTCAGCCCCATTAGCTTTGCCTAATCCCAGATATGGTTGTGAACTGGTTTTGGTTGTAATAAATAACAAGATGAAAGGGGAGGAAATTATTAAAAGATGATCCAAAAAGAACTCCCTTAAGAGAATCAAGTCTTATTGTCTTAAGACAGTCTTTAAAAGAATATTTCACAATTTTTTAAATAAAAAATAATTCCAGTAGCACCTTAAAGACCAACTAAGTATAAGCTTTCTAGGTATGAGCTTTCGTGTGTATACACACTTCTTCAGATACTCTGAAGTGGAGGTTGCTACAACTTTATAACTGTTGATGACTGTTAATGATGGCAGTTGGTTCCACAGGGAAGGGCAAGGGATTTTTAAAGGGATAGATGACCAAAATTAGCTTCAGCGTGTATAATGGGACATGAATCCAATATCTCTATTCAAACCAGGTCTCTCCATAGTTTTTAGTTTGGTAATGAGTTTTAACTCAGCAACTGCTCTTTCAAGTGTATTTCTAAAATTCTTTTGCAATAAGATAGTTACTTTAAGATCTTGTATAGAATGTCTTGGGAGACTGAAGTGTTCTCCTATTGGTTTCTCTGTTTTATGATTCCTGGTGTCAAATTTATGTCCATTTATCCTTTGGCGTAAGGATTGTCCTGTTTGTCCAATATAGAGAGCTGAAGGGCACTGTTGGCATTTGATGGTTTTGGTTGCTCAGTGGCTATGCAGGTAGCTCACAAAACAGGTGCCAGAACACCCCTAAAAGGTGCCAGAACTCCGTTCCTGTGAGCTCTGATTGAAAAAAAGCTCTATGAGAAATAAATGGCTAAAAATAACACTTGTCTGTATTTACAATTTTGCTCAGCACAATTAAAAATCAAGAAAACCCTATAATTTCAGTGCTTCTGAAATGATAATGGGAAAGGGTAGCTTCTGCGAACCTCCCTGAGATCTTACGATGAATATATTTTTACTCTGCCACAGGCAGTTCTGAAGAAGCTAGCATCCAGCTGTCACTGTGCTGAGTTACTGATGACCAACACATTGTGGTATGCAGCTCAGAGCCAAAGCAGCTTTTTGAGGAAGGCTGTTCTGCCCATTTAGCGCATAATGCCTCTGCAATTCAAGGAAGTATTTATTTATTTTTTACCTCATTAATTACATTTGATGTACTGACCGGTTATCTTGAAGAGATGGTCGGAAGAAAGCTATGGCTGGTTGAATCAAAGAGAGAATCAGGACAATGCATCCAATAACAGCATGGGCTCCTGCACTCTGTCAGAGAGAAAAGGGTATGAGTCCTATTTACGCTTTGCAAAAGCCACCTCTCCTTTAGAAAAGGCTGCATCTTAATTCTTCTTGTAGGAAATCCTTGTTCACATTCAATGTCCTTGCAAAGGGACCGTGGGGCAGCAAAGAACATTGTATAACGAAAAAGGAAGCTGCCACCCATAGGTAGAAGTGGTCAGTCGGCTATTTCTCTGTACAGTCACTCAGGAAGGTTTGACATCTCTTAACATGCCACCATTTCCGGGGCATTTTTAGATGACATTTCCTTTAAAAAACAACCAACCACTATTACTTAAAACTTAAACTGCAATCACAAAACACACAATTACGAGTAAGTCCCAATGAACAGTTCGGAAGCATGCTTGCTTATGAGTAAATATGCAGAGGATTGTGCTGAATCCAACACTTTCTGCACCCTCAAGATACCATGTGGGTCCCTGCTGCTAACTCAGAGGTGTCTTGCAGTATATGTGTGTTGCACGTCTTTTTGGCTTTGGCTATAGGTTGCTGGCAATCTGCTTTGGAAAGGGGTAGCAAATTGGACCCTGCTCTATCATCAGCCTCCTTCATCACCCTTCATCAAAGTAAGTTGTTCAGCAGGGATCTAGGCGCTGTAGAAATCAAGGAAAGCTAAACTTACTTCACTCCACCCATTTGCTGCCACAAAGCTTAATATGAAAGCGATTGCCGTTGCCACGACAGTTAGCAACATCATCAAAAAGTGGATCTGAAAGGGAAAAAATGTGCTTAAATTAGATTGCAAACCAGCGAAAAGTGAAGGATTAACTGGTCTATTGCCATTATATAGAATAGATATGTATAAAGCCATTTTTATTTTTTATTTTTAACCCTCATTCCCCCTCACAGAACAGCAGTTCTCAAAGAGGTACCCCGGATTCCTTGGAAGAAGCCATGACAGTTGAAAGTTGAATGTTACTGCCTTAAATATATAGTACAGATGGGGAAACAGTCTCTCAGTGGCCTTGGTTCCTTCTTTAAAATAGCCAATTCACTTTCACCATCTACAGGCAGAACAGGGTAAGACTCAAAAGTCTGAGGGCTTCTAGAAATCTGGGGAAGGATGAATCTTCCCGTTAGGGAAAATTGCAGCAATAATGATGAGTGCTTTGCCAAAGATACTATTTCTATTTCAGAAATAACAATATATCCTTCAAAAAATGGCAAAAAGATATTTCAAATTTTATCTAGAATGGGAAAAGACCAAGGATAAAACATAAGATACTAACAGACTTAAGAGATAGAGGAGGCTTTTCTCTCCCAGATTTGAAATTGTATTTTGAAGCAGCATGTCTTGTATGGATAAGGGATTGGATAAAATTGGAAAAAGAAGAAGAGTTAGAAGTTAGAACTTAGAAGGACACGACACTAGATTTGGCTGGCACTCATATTTATGGTATGGGAAAGGGAAAATACATAAAGGTTTTTCAAACCATATAATAGGAAAGTCATTAATAAGAGTGTGGGAAAAATATAAAGATCTGTTAGAGTGGAAAACACCATGGTGACTGTCACCCACTGAAGCATTTTCAGCAGAGAGGGAGTTGAGGGAAGTCCAGAGGAGGGGAGGGAGAATAATTGTAAATAACATGATGAATGAGATTTGTATCATTAATTGTTATAAAATTCAATAAATTAAAAAAAATCTGAGGGTTTATCCACACCTCCATTTGCTCTGCCTCTTTTCTCTGGAGAAACAGTAACTTTACCGCAGAATCAGAACAAATAGCGGTGGTTGGATTGTGGTTACTGCTGCTGCTGCATTGAACTCAGAAAAAAACACCTGAAGATGTGCACACACTTCTATTACGATCTGTGCAATCCCAAAGCTTGAATGCGATTTCGCCATCTGAAACTACTCTAGTCCCCTGTTTGTAGGGTCCAACCTAACAGTCCTCTCTACCCAACCATAGATCTATTAATGTGCGTACCTGAAACCAAATATCTTTACCCAAGAGAGGTTTCTTGATGGATTTCTTCAAGTACCTGGCAAATATCATTCCCACACTGCCTGTGGTCATCCAAGCGATCAACATGAGGGCTCCTTAGAACAGAAGCAAAGAAAACACATGGAGACAAAGAAAAACCAAATTATCAGTGGCCTGAGAAGGAGCAGCTCCATGGAACTTGCTTCAGCTGCTCCCCGCCCGAAAATTACAAGGTTTTCATTAAGTGTTCAAGAGTGTGTTTTTGTGGGGGGGGGGGGAGTTTTCCCTCCTCTGTCCCAATCTCCTATCCTTTTGTGTTCTATCTTTTAGATTTTAAGCATGAAGGCAGGGGCCATCTTGTTTCGTGATTGTTGTGAGTCACTCTGAGAGCTCTTTTCCATTGAAGAGGAGTTGCAAGTACCTCAGATAAATAAGTGTACAGTGTGTTGTGTCTCACAAACACATTGGTATGCCCATCATTCTTCTACGCCAAAGGAACACAAGAAAAATAGAACGTATATTTACTAATAAAAATAAATATATGTTTGGCAAAACTCTAGGAGCTATTCTGGAAGATGTACCATTTCTCTAGTAAACTGACATGTACTTTATTTTGTTTTTACAGGCGACGTAGGGTACTGCACCACCCATGTTTATAAGATAAAGCAGCTCTCAAATTACTCAGCAAGCAGCGCGATCCTTAGTAGGAAATGGAAAGAAGAAGGTGTCCCAGTTAAAGAAGATTGGCAAGTTAAATTAATGGAATATGCTGAAATGGCAAGATTGACATTGATTTTAAGAGGAAGAGACGACAACGAGTTTAAAGAAGACTGGAAGGACTTTGTTGCATATATACAGAAGCAATATACACAGGTTAATACATTAGCAGGATTCTAGAAATATTTGTAAGGAAATATGAATGGACAATAAGTGATTTTAATGACTTTTAAAAATTAAAATGGACATGCAGGATGATGATAAATCGGGTCCTCCCTTAAAGAGGGCACGTGTTGCGGTGAGATCTGGCAACCAAACTCTGTGTTGTGGGTGGGTTTAATTGAATAGCCACAACACCCAATTGGTAGGTCCCTAGATGCTGGGTTTAATCAGGCCAATGGATGCTGGGTTTAATCAGGCAAGCTAAACGGATCAAGGGACCTATATATACCCATGCACGTGACTCAGAGCTTCCTCTTTTGGCGCGTGCATTCGGAACACCCACCCACCTCTCCCTATTTTGGGGGCTTTGCGCTTGACCTTGCTATGCCGTTGTGTGTCTTCTGTCATTGGGACAGGGGCACGGCAGGAATTTTCCCCACTTGGCTGATTGGCTGTTGCCATTTGGGTTTTGTGTAGCAAATCGTCACAACTCGTAAGGTTGCAGATAGGCTCTGGTTCAGGTGATAGGGATGTGAAGGGTATTCCATTAAAGGAATCCAGGGACTTGATGGTTTGGTCAACCCCTGAGAGGGGGTTGTGCCTGTGCCTGAGTCCAGGGGGACATTTGGGCGGCAGAGTTAGCCCGTTCCCGGCTTTCCGCTTATCCGGGTGTTCACCCTTGGCTGACCTATGCTGGAACCCTGGGTCAGCGCTACCTGCATGGCAGGGAGCTAGTCGAACCAGAGCCTATGCAACCAATCACTTTCTGTAATCAATAAAGTTGTGGCATAAATTCTGCCAAAAACCAAAACCAAAATTTGAGTCATGTGTGAGTTTATTTAGGCAGGAGGTTTCTGGGTCTGAACACACAATGGGTGGCGCTGTGGGTTAAACCACAGAGCCTAGGACTTGCTGATCAGAAGGTCAGCGGTACGAATCCCCGCGACGGGGTGAGCTCCTGTTGCTCGGTCCCTGCTCCTGCCAACCTAGCAGTTCGAAAGAACGTGAAAGTGCAAGTAGATCAATAGGTACCGCTCCGACAGGAAGGTAAACGGCGTTTCCGTGCGCTGCTCTGGTTCACCAGAAGTGGCTTAGTCATGCTGGCCACATGACCCGGAAGCTGTACGCCGGCTCCCTCGGCCAATAAAGCGAGATGAGCACCGCAACCCCAGAGTCGGTCATGACTGGACCTAGTGGTCAGGGGTCCCTTTACCTTTATCAGAACTTGAGTGGAGGGACAAACAAAGACACAAAGCAACTAATCCATCCCCACTAAACTGAGCTCACTTAAACATGTACGGAATCTATCTACAAGACCAAGAGCCACCAGGAGCATCTCTCACAGGAGGTACTGCAAGAGGTGGAATGGAAAGAGACTTTGGGACTCCACTCTCAAAACAGTTACTTACCATGAGCTTTGATGATCAAGGGTCTAGAACTGGTCCCACCTACTGCTGCAAAGCTTGAAATGTTCACCTTCTGATCAGTAATAAAGGGTGTCCTGGGATGTTTCCGTATCATCCCTCCAAGTGTTTTTGTTTTTTAAAAAAAGAAGAAGAAGAACTAGTTATCACAGGGCCTCTTGCTATAAAATGAATTCCTGCTTGAACAAAGCTATCGACAGTATTTAAAAATCAACAGCTCTTTGTAGTCAACAGGTCTCAAGTATACAAGAAGGTTCTGTAGAGGCATCGTTAAGGAAGATGATTGGGTCTTCCTTTTTTAATTTTTATTCAAAATTAAAACAAAACATATTATCCAGAAACATATCATCCTTATTTTTTTCCCCATTTTTCCTCCCACCCTCCCACACAAAACCCACCCACCCCCACCCCCCGGCTTCCCTCAGTTCCAATCTTTGATTTCTCTAAGTATGCTGTTTTCAGCATGTTACACAGTTGTATAGATCCTCAAACTATTTAGCTGATTATCATCAATAAAAAAGTTTGTGAATGTTAATGATGACTGGGTCTTCCAAACTTAACACTTTATCATAGTAAAGTAGATAATACTGATAATGCAAAACAAGAATAAAATCTTCAGGAGAGGAACCGCATATGGGCACCTCAGCCCCAGGCTACAGGTGCTAATATTTGCTTCACTAAGCTATGGACTATTTCCAAAAAATATCCAAAGTTACACTTAGGGCAAGTGTGGAGTATGGTTCTAGCACCACCACACTCTCTGGTGTTTCCATTTCCACAACTCAAACTGTTTATACTTTTCAGAGCTGGTAGCCTAGAAATTTTGGTCTAAGCATGATCAGCTTTGTAAGAGAAGCACTGTGCACAACCTAAGTAGGTACTGACTTGTATGTTAACCAAAACTGTGTTTAAATCTTCAGTTATGAGAAGGCAAGGTTATTTATGATTCAGAACGAATCATAAATTGTTCTTGTTTTTAAGCTAGACTTTGTGCTTTTAAAACCCTAACTTTGCTTGCATCTGATGAACCCGACCATCTCCTTAACCAAGGGTGGCCCTTCAATGAGGCAAGGTGAAGCCATCTGCTTTGGGTGGCAGATCTGTGCCCCTCCCTGACCGTGGTGTTAAGTTGTGGGTGAACATATCAGATGACACAGCGATTCTTCAAACAGCTCTTGTTTATTCAGAGGCCAGAACAGAACTGAGCTGAAGGGCTCAGTCAACCTGCTTATATAGAGCTCCAGTACACATAATTGTAACAACTTTCTAAAACTATGCAATCACTGAACGTCACTTTCGATCCCTTATTTGCATAACTATCTACAGTATCCCCCTGCTGGCCCAGGGTGAGAACTTCAGTACATAACAGGTGGCACCACTGCCAGCTCCACCACAGTGCTGCTGCCGCCCTCTCACCTGCTGCACCCTGCTTGCCGACGCTGTGTCAGGGTGCCATTGCAGTGGTGAGGTTGGCGATGGAAGCACACATGTGACAGCAGGGGCCGGGCAGGAGCTCAGATCAGCAACAGGGCATTGCTGGGGCATTTTGCCTTCAGCAGCAAAATGTCTCAGGCCAGCCCTGTCCTTAACAAGGCACTGGTAGTTCAGTTTCAAGCCTAGGACCCTCGTACCTATGGGGCCGCCTCTCCCGGTATGCCCCACGGAGGACCTTAAGGTCCATAAATAGCAACACCCTAGAGGTCCCAGGCCCTAAGGAAATTAGATTAGCCTCAACCAGAGCCAGGGCTTTTTCAACACTAGCTCCGGCCTGGTGGAACGCTCTGTCTCATGAAACCAGGACCCTGCAGGATCTGATTTCTTTCTGCAGGGCCTGTAAGACAGAGTTGTTCTGCCTGGCCTTTGGCTTGGAGTCAATTTGATTCCCTCCCCCTCTTTCTTTTTTCCTTTCTCCTCCTGTGATGAGGCTGCATTTTAATGTTTTTTATGTTTTAATGTTGTATTTTAATCTTGTTTTTAAGTTGTATTCATTCAACTCGTTTTTATTATTGGTTGTTAGCCGCCCTGAGCCCGGCCTTGGCTGGGGAGGGCGGGGTATAAATAAAAATTATATTATTTTTATTATTATTATTATTATTATTATTATTATTATTATTATTATTAAGCCTTACTTCAGATTAACATTCCACATATGGTTTTGTATCCTATCCTCAAGTCAGCAGTCCATGGCCACTGAGCGTGCTTACCCTAACGAGTTGTTTGCAGAGGAATCCCTACCCTTTGGGCTTTTTTCTGTTCTTCCACAAAACTTAGCATTCCACCCAAGCTTGCTGGTAAGTCCTGTTTCCTTCTTCTTCTTTGCATAGGTAGGTTTTTTTTTGGGGGGTGGTATATGAGCAACAACACTCCTAGTCTGAGGATTAGGCAAGAATCTAAGATCTCTTTGCATCTTATAACATGTTTTGATTGAGTACCATTAGCATTCTAAGTATCTGCAGACGATATTGGAGCGATAAAAGCCTTCCAGCTATTACAAGTAAAGGCATTTGCTACAATTAGGCTCTTTAAGCCTTGAGCTCCAGAATTCTGTATGCAGTTGCTATTGTAAACACTGTCCCCATTTCCAGTTTCTATGTGGAACTCACCATCAGCGTGCGATGGCCCAAAAGCCAGAAATACGTAATACAAACTGTCAGTGCTTCTTGGCTGGGTTGATATGGGGTTTCTCGAGATGAAAGAACACCTGATAATTCCCTCGCTGAAGGATGTTGTCAGAACGTCCACGTTACCCTAAACACACACACCACACACACACACACACACAGAGCAAAGCTATCTGTCACAGTCATTTTGACCATTATACATAAACTTATAGAACTAGACACAGTAGTAATGAATAAACTCATAATAATCAAGTAAAATAATGTGATGCTATTATAATATCTCTGCCTTTTCACCTAATTGTGGAGATACAATCCACAATTTTGTGTATCTGCCTTCTTCCTATAATAAAGAGCTAAAAGGGGATAAGTTTATACAAATCCTGAAGATTCATCATTATTGCACCTCAACCCCCCTGAGAAGAAAACCTACCGGTATATTCTTTCCCATTCTTTGAAAAACCCACCACTACAACTCAGGATGAAAAGGCACTATTCCCTTGTGCTATTCCAGTTTGACTAGTTTGACTCATTTCCAGCATCAGACAAAAGGATCGAACTCTGGGTGTTTCCGGCATAGGCTTCAAGCTTACTGACTTCCCTGAAAGGGATGATCGTCATCTAATCTTTGCCCTATTAAGCAGAGATCAAATCATTTCTGCCAATGGGCCTTTAGATGTTGTCTGACTGCAAATCCCACTGCCTGCGGCCAGTTTTCGCGGTCTGGCATTATGATGAATTTGTATTGTTTATTGTCTGTGGATATATATTTTTTATGTACACCACATAGAAATACGAATTAAGTAAGTGGTGTAGAAATGCCTTAAATAAATAAGGATGACTTTTAAAATTATCCATGGCGGTTGGGGCTGAGGAGAGCTGTCATCCAATAAGAAATCATGGGGCACAGGTTTCCCACACTCCTGATAGTTCCACACATCATACTTTAAAAAAACAACGGAGGTAGCAGAAGACATTTCCAGTACCAGAGGCCTTGGGCTGGGACGACTACGTCCAGTTGAGAAGGCGTGTTGAACCTCTATGCGATCTGTTCCATTCTTACCACAGATATAAACATCATCATCTCCCTGGGAAAAGATACAAAACAGTCTCCTGTTATTCAGAATGAGTGCACGCTATATTTGTTTATTCTAATGTTACTAGCCCACGGAAAATCTGCCAGTTTAGCTAAGGGTACCTTATGTCCAAGTGTACCTGGTTTGAGTATGGGATGCATATTGCAGAAGAAAAGAAGAAGCTTTGATGACAATGAATGGAGGTGGGGAAAGGGAAGGCAGGTATGTGATCTGATACCCTGGAAAGCTACTGCCATTCAGCGTACAGAAAACTAAGCAAGATGGACCAATGGTATGATGGTATTTGGCATCTTACTATGTTCCTACATTCATGCTTGCTCTGGTGTCCATAAATGCTCTATGCTTTCATAACCACAGGGATTGCTTGTTAAGTTGGTGGTGAACATATCAGATGACATCTTGTTTATTCACAGGCCAGAACAGAACTGAACTGAAGGGTTCAGCCAGCCTGTTTATATAGAGCTCCACTGCAACGCAACTGTAACACTTTCCAATCACTGAACGTCACTTTCAATCCCTTATTTGCATATGTGAACCTGAGTGAAAATATCTACAGTGTCCCCCTGCTGACTTTCAGCGACATGTAACGCAATACAAATAGTTTTTCTTACTTGTTTTTTTTTTAAGGGTTGCTTAATGTTTAGGTTTTTTTTAAAAAAATAGCGCTTTCAATTTTTGCAAGAACTAAAATCTTGCAAATTTGTATGCAGAATCAATGCAATGTGAACACCTGTGAAATTATGTTGAAAACAACACAATTTTAACTTGTTCCTCTCTTATTACCTTTAGCTTTACCTTTGTCATGTTTGCTGCACCTAGGGCTACATTTTTTAAAAAAATTGTGACATGGCTGCAAGCTTTGTACATTAAAGTAATATAGTTAGACCCTAAGCATCTTTTTTAAAAAAAAATAAAAATAATTCAGTATCTCACCATTATGGTGTCATCAGAAAAGGCAATGGCTACATATCCGTCTGAAAGTCCACTGATTTCGAATTGGAAAGCATCGCTCCCTAATGCTGCAGATGACATGAAGTAACAGTTTGGGTTGCTTGGGCTGCAGCCTGCAGGGTTACTGAAACAGAACTTGTATTTGCCACACCCTTCCTCTGTGGAGATCTGCAAGGAAGAGTAGATACCATCAATCATCAGCAATAAACATGGCTGTTAGTTATATCCCTAAAATATTAATTCCACCTCTAAGATAAGACTATGTTCACCTGTCTAAAGGTACATGATAAATAAATGGAATCCTGTTTGAATGTGTGTTCAGGGGTACATGTAAGTCCCAGGTAAGTCGATAGATTCATTGCAACCATAATGAACACATTACACACAGACACACACACCTGGAGTGCATAAATGCTGCCAGGCCTTCTTGCATTTGTTTTTAGCATGCTTTCGATACACAATCCTTGTGACATTTCCACTGGAGGGATTCTCGGAGTTTGCCAAACTTACAGCACCCTTTATAGCACAATTCCATACATTACCTAGAAGCGAGCCTGGGTTTCGGACACAACGACTGTCCTCTCCAAAAGAAACATATTTAGGTTACTTCTGACATGGAAGAAATGGGCTTGGATGAAGTGGGAAACAAGTCACATTAAAACAAAATGCAAAGATCAAACACTTACTGTTGTGGAGGAGAAGGTCTGTGAAAGAAAAGAACATTGGTTACATAAAAAAATGGTTAAGGAAAAGGATTTTACTTCTCAGCTTTTCCGTCAAAAATCCTGGGATTGAGGAGGAGATTGTGAGCTATCTATATTGTTTTAATTGTTGTACCCTGCCCTGCCAGGAAATAAATGTCAGGGGAGTGTGTATGGTGTTAAGTTGTGGGTGAACATATCAGACGACACAGCAATTCTTCAAACAGCTCTTGTTTATTCATAGGCCAGAACAGAACAGAACTGAAGGGTTCAGCCAGCCTGCTTATATAGAGCTCCACTGCAACACAACAGTAACCACTTTCTGTAACTATCCAATCACTGAACGTCACTGTTAATCCCTTATTTGCATATGTGGACCTGAGTGAAAACTATCTACAGTATCCCCCTGCTGGCCCAGGGTGAGAACTTCAGTACATAACATATGGCACTTGTTACTCCATATGTCTGTATCGTATGTATAGGTTGCTGGTATTTGGCCTTCAGAGATGTGGGTTACAGTCAATGTAGTTTTCAGGCCAAAAAAAGGTTGGTCTCCTTTGTGCTTATGAGTGTGGTCCCCCCCCCCTGCAGTTTTCAGCAATAGAATGTTTAAACTATTGACATGACCTGGTAGTCCTTACACCAAAAAATAGAGTTCTCTAAGAATAGTTTAAATGAAATGCACAGTATTATTATTACATGCTTGTAAAAAAAGGTGGCCAGTAAACCAGATTAAAACTTACTGGAACAAGTGGTGAACTGGAAGACACGAGAACTTGACTTTGAACTTGAGTCCAGTATACCGAAAAATTATAGACCGCTGTTGCTCTGAAAATGGTGGAATACACAGCATGTAAATAATTTTAGAAAGCATTGACCAGGTACAGCCAACCAAGTCTTCCACATTGCACTATTCTATTTTTCAAATATAAAATTTGATTTATTATATAGCCTGGAATTTGTGGATTTAACAGCTTCAGTCTACACTGTTAATACCACCACCACCCACCCTTTACCCAGGGTGAGCTATAATAACTTAAAATTCAGAATCAAAAACAATTAAAACAGATTAAAGTCATGGGAATTATGCATGCTGCTTATTGTTTTCACTGCAGCAGTTCCCAGTGCCAAAGAGCCAAGCCACAGTGAAATTTAGAAAAATGCTTGGCCCTTCTGCAGCAGAGACATGGATTCTTGTAGCCAATCCCAGCAGGATGTAGGCTTCCTAGTCTAGTATACATTTACAACCATAAAGTAATTTAAGACTTTGGGGGAAATTAAGGCATTAGGAAGTGCTGCTCCATTATACAGAGAAAACAAGCCTGTACCTGAACTCAACGTGCCCTACACCAGGAGCAGCAATCCAAATTGCTGTTATGTTTTGCTTCTTTGCCTTGTTTGTGTGACTCAGGGAAGAATTCTACAGTGGGGGGAAAAGAGAAAGAAAACCTGACGCAGAAGGAAATCAGGCACATTTCAGATGCTAAAAACAACTCAGAACAGTGGGCCCATGGAGTCCCTTGAGAAGCTGGGTGATTACAGAGAACCATGCCCCAACTCTAAAAACTTTCATTGCATACCCTTCAACTGTCCCAAATTAAGCGGGACACCTTAGGCTTCTGATTGGATCCCGGAATATCCGGATTTTGGTTCAGCTTTCTGGTGTGAGTCAGCCGAGCACCGGACCAAAAGATGCTTGTTTTTTTTATCTCGATCTCTGGTGCGAGTCAACTAACTCCTGTGTGAGATCAATTTTTTTTAAAAAAGGAGTGTCCGATTTTGATTAGCAGGATGTTGGACAAACAAGAACCATGCTGGCCTTGTAAACAAAATAATACTGGTATTGGGGTGATGGGGAAGTGGAGCAGTCTGATTAGTCACGCTGGGGGAGATGGGAAAGTGTCTCCCACTCCCCTAGGAACACAAATTTTACACCCCTGCCAGTAGTGCAAAGATGGGGATCTTGTGGCCCAGATATTGTTGGGCTACAACACCCACCACTCCGACCACTGGCCATGTGCTGGCTGAGGCTGATGAGAAATGAAGTTCAGCAGTGCTCAGAGAGCCAGAGACCCCTTATCGCTTATAGACAACAAAGATACACTCTTCTTCTTCTTCCCATGGGCTTGCTCTCCTGTGGAACTGGAAGGGGAGTATAAGACATACAGAGTCTCAGAGCTGCTGGGTTGAGGACTACAGTCATACGTTGGGTTGAAGTAGCTTTGGGATAAGTATTTTCGGGTTGCGCACTGCAGCGACCCGGAAGTAACGGAGCGCATTAATTCCGGGTTTCGCTGTTCGCGCATGCGCATACGGTCAAAATGATGTCACACGCATGCGCAGAAGCAGCGAGTTGCAACCTGCAGGTGCGCGGACATGGGTTGCGTTTGCTTCTGGATGCGAACAGGGCTCTGGAACGGATCCCGTTCCAGGCTGCGCACCTGAAGGACCAGGTGAGCAGCCTGGGAGCCATTTTGGACTCATAGCTGTCCGTGGAGGTGCAGGTCAATTCTGTAGCCAGGGCAGCTGTCTACCAGCTCTACCTGGTACGCAGGCTGAGACCCTACCTGCCCGCGGACTGTCTCGCCAGAGTGGTGCATGCTCAAGTTATCTCCCGCTTGGAATACTGCAATGCGCTCTACGTGGGGCTACCTTTGAAGGTGACCCAGAAACTACAACTAATCCAGAATGCGGCAGCTAGACTGGTGACTGGGGGCAGCCATCGAGACCACATAACACCGGTCTTGAAAGACCTACATTGGCTCCCTGTATGTTTCCGAGCACAATTCAAAGTGTTGGTGTTGGCCTTTAAAGCCCTAAAGGGCCTCGGCCCAGTATACCTGAGTGTCTCCACCCCCATCGTTCTGCCCACATCTGAGGTCCAGCGCCGAGGGCCTTCTGGTGGTTCCCTCATTGTGAGAATCAAAGCTACAGGGCAGAGGGCCTTCTCGGTAGTGGCGCCCGCCCTGTGGAAGACCCTCCCATCAGATGTCAAAGAGATAAACAACTACCTGACATTCAGAAGACATCTTAAGGCATCCCTGTTCAGGGAAGATTTTAATGTGTGACATCTTAGTGTAATTTTGGTCTTTGTGGAAGCCGCCCAGAGTGGCTGGGGAAACCCAGCCAGATGGGCGCGATACAAATAATAAATTATTATATTATTATTATCTAGAGGTACCACTGTAGAGCATTTTGAGCCCAGAAAAGAGTATTGGTGGTTGGGTGGGGGGGGGGAGAGGAGAAAATATCCATCTCTTTCTGCCAACTGAGGCCCAAAGCTGTGATTGCAGCCCTGACTTCTTCCCTTCTTCCTTCCTTCCTTCCTTCCTTCCTTCCAACCACATGTATTGTGGTGAGGGTCAAAAAGAACCATGAATATAGTTCTGTGCACCCAAGACACCTGCAGAGCTGCTGTTAGTCAATCAGCATTCCCCTCTCCACACCTTTTCACGGCCAACTGCATTTGAAAACAAAATATACCTTTAAAACATGTGTGGGGAATCTGTTTTGACCTTCTAGAAGCCGCATGCCAGACGTGGGCAGAGCAGGAGACAAAGGTGGGCAGAGCGATGAATGTCTACCATTGTAGAGTAGGCTAGGCTCTGCATTCACGCCTCTCTGTCCAGACAAGCCAGAGGCATCATCAGATTTCAAGGACACATTTCAGCCAGACAGGAATACTCAAGCCTGAGGAGAGTCCTGAGAGCCAGATAAAGAGGCCTTGGGAGGCCTAAAGTTTCCCATCACTGTTTTAAAATAATATGTGGTAGGATATAGCGTGGGATTAGCTCTTCAGACAAAAAAACAGACTATCCCCCGATCATATTCAAGGCCATAGGATAGTTCCCTCAGTGTATATGAGTCTCTGCTCTGCAACCAAAGCTTGTTTTTGCATCGCAAAAGCTGCTAACAAAAGAATTACACAAGCCCAAGCCAGACAAGTTACACATACCTGAATGTCGTTACACGCAAGGCCTTGAGAGTTAGGGTCTAGGATTCGAAAATGTCCCACAGCAACATCACCTCCAACTGCTCGGGCCTGGAGTAAAAATCCCTCAAAACTGGAATCGCCGCTTGCCGTAAGAGATACTGAGTAAGAAGGATGTTGTAAAAAGAGTCAGTTTAAATGTTTTGCCACAACAAATATTAAGGGCAAAAAGCAACAACAAATGAAAGTTGCATTTATTACTACCATCACTTCAGTGTGAGAACCTACAAGGGCTGTGTACACACACCAGGGTGTGTCACACAGATCTGATTTTAATTTGTGCACTTTTGTCTGCACCCAAGTGCTTTCAATTCAAATCTATCTTGATGTTTCCTGTCCACACTAGTAGGGGCTGATTGATGAAATGTATTTGTGTTCTGTGTTGTTCTCCCCTGCCTTTAATGACTTTTCCTCCAGTCCCCCAAAATTCCAGAGACTAGGGATCTGTACTCACTCAACTCTATCTATCTATCTATCTATCTATCTATCTATCTATCTATCTATCTAGTACATTTTTCTGGAGGAATGCAGGGGTACGCATGCCGCAAAACATTTTGTGAATCTTTGTACTTTAGCCATTTACTGTATTTTCTCCAATGTGAACTGTAAAATGGTGATTTTCTTCAGTCAAAATGATTGTACCCTTAAACATTTTTTTAAGAAAAAAATGACTGTATCTATCTATTCATCCATCCATCGAAGACCATATAACACTGGTCCTAAAACACCAACATTGGCTCCCAGTATGTTTCCAAGCACAATTCAAAGTGTTGGTGCTGACCTGTAAAGCCCTAAACGGTCTTGGCCCAGTATACCTGAAGGAGCGTCTCCACCCCCATCGTTCTTCCCGGACACTGAGGTCCAGCGCCGAGGGCCTTCTGGCAGTTCCCTCACTGCAAGAAGCCAAGTTACAGGGAACCAGGCAGAGGGCCTTCTCGGTAGTGCGCCTGCCCTGTGGAAAGCCCTCTCATCAGATGTCAAGGAAATAAACAACTATCTGACTTTTAGAAGACATCTGTTTAGGGAAGTTTTTAATGTCTGATGCTGTATTGTTTTTAATATTCAGTTGGAAGCCGCCCAGAGTGGCTGGGGAAATAATGTTGTTGTTGTTGTTGTTGTTGTTGTTGTTGTTGTTGTTGTTGTTACTACCACTACTACTACTATTATCCCTCCCTCCCTCCCATGGAATATCACAGTAACAATCTATAACCAAAGCCCAAATTCTGAACACATTTGAAAGTGGGCAAAATGGTCTCTTTAAAAAACCTACACACCTTATTTTTTTATTTATCACTAAACAGCACCCAGCCCCACCAGGTAGAAAGCCTACTAGGTACTGCCTCTCTAGGCTTGGCATGCAGAGATATGAGTACCTCTGATCTCCAGACCCTCCCTCCCGCTACAGTGTGGCTCAGAGAAAAACAAACTGTACATTTCACAGACAAGCACACATGGCAAAGTACAAAAACATGCCTACTTTCTTTATAGCAAACTGTAATGTGATTGAAATAGGAAACGCTTTCCATTGGACAAAGAATCCTTTTGTCTCTCCAGAGATGACTAATCCATGTGATCTTGTTGGCCAAAGATGACACACTTATTGCAGCTCTGAGCAATGATCCAAAAGAATCTAGCATGGCATTCAGGGCTCCCCCCCCCCCCCCCGCCGTTCCAACAACCATTCCCAAAAGACTGAGATTGTCAAAAAAGGAGAATCTAATGTGAAGGGCTACAGCAAAAAAGTGAGGCAGAGGGCAGGGAGACATGGCATCAATGCATATACATGCACACCCACAGAGCAATTTGGATCCTGTTCATTTCACATTTGGGCTTAAACCAGGGATAGAGAACTTGCTTCCCTCCAGATATTGCTAGACTTCAGTTCCCATCAGCCCCAGCCAGCATGGCCAATGGTCAGGAATGACGGTCAAAGCTATTTATGGAGTGCAACAGATTGCCCATCCTTGGCTTAGAGATAAAAAGTTATTTAACAAAGGTTTGATGTTAAGCAGAGACACGGGGGGGGGGGCAGGGAGAGTGGGAAGGAAGCACTTCCTAGAGTGGACCTTTGACCTCACTTTTGGTTTACATCGCAGTCAACAAATGGTTCTGAATTCACCTATAATTTCATCTCCTGGGGCAAATGAAGTTTGGGAGGTGGAGATGGCATATGGCGGTGCAGAGTTCTGTGCAGTGAGTCCGTGTCCAGGAACCATAGAGCTACAAGACGCACTGATTTTTCCATTTGAGTAGCCGAGGACTCCTGAAGAAAACACTCCCCATAAAAGGAAGAAGCTAGCCAACATTTCCATCTGTGAAGAAAGCAAAACATTTGAAACATTTAAGTGAGGATAACAGACGATTGCACAAGCAGGCTTAAAGGCAAATGGGGGAAGGATATCTCAATATCCTCTGTTATGGGGGTGGAGAACCTGCAAGCATGGTCAATGGCCAGCGATGATGGGATTTGTAGTCCAGCCGCACCTTGAAGGCCACAGGCTCCCCAGCCCTGCTCAACTGCTTAGACTTTTGCAATAAAATTAAGCTGAAAGGAAACACACTTTCAGATGATAAGCCACAGAATAAGACATTACCTTAGACAGCATGTATTTTGCATCCATGAAGATGCAGACAGCAAATGTCCTCAGCGCTGGACCTCAGTGTCCAGCATAGGCGCCGACTCCATGGGGCCTGAGGGGGCCCGAGCCCCCTCAAAAATTCATTTGGGGGGGCTCTGCCCCCCCAATAATTTAAGAAAAACAAAGCCACTCCCGATCTAGAGAGGGGGTGGGGTTGCGGGCTCTCGACCCATCAACAATCTCACGGGGCTGGCATCAGCCCCGCGAGAAGCGGGGATTCCCCCTAGCTCATTAATATTCACCGCCCACGGCGGCAGCCAATCGGCTGCCGCAAAGGGCGGGCCCTCACAAGTTCACTTAAGGTCGGGGCTCGCCCCTTTCGTTCCCCCAGCAGCAGCGGTTTGGAGGTCTTGGGCCCCCCCAATATTTTTTATAAGTCGGTATGGGCCCCCGCCCCCCCAATATTTTTTATAAGTCGGCGCCCCTGGTGTCCAGGCAGAATGATGGGGGTGGAGACACTCCTTCAGGTATACTGGGCCGAGGTCAACACTTTGAATTGTGCTCGGAAACGTACTGGGAGCCAATGTTGGTCTTCCAGGACCGGTGTTATATGGTCTCAGCGGTCGCCCCCAGTCACCAGTCAAGAGACCAGGGGCGCAATAATGCTACTTATGTGGTGTTCCACTGATACCAGAGACAAGGTGAATTACAGCAGCAGCAGCAGCAGCAGCAACTGTAACCCAGAGCAGTTATTTAGCAAGCTGGAACAAGCACATGCATTCATAGAGCAGCACACTTACAAGCCTCTGGGTGCAAGAAGCAATACACAGTGAGTCCAAAAAGCCAAACCTTCCACCATGCCAATGAACTGTTTTGGTTATTGTGCTGACATGCATTGGGTGGGGCTGAACAGGCAACGAGGTGGTAATAATACGCTATGCACTGATTTGCTTACTCCAACAACAAAGTTGTTGTACCTGGGAGACTGTCCTATACACTGTCATTAAGACCACCAGGGTCAGTCCTGCTATTAGAGTGATGAAGCTGCCTCAGGTGGCAGATGGTGGGGTTGGCAGGAGCCCCCAATTCATTTCCCTGAGTCCTGGAAGCAGACACTGCTCATTGCATGGGGAGACACCAGCAGCTGGGTAACCAAAGCAGAGCAGGGTGAGGTGGCCAGGAGGTTGTTTTATTTCACAACATTTATATACTACTTGATGGTAATAAAACAATAAAACTAAGAGTGAGAAACAGTGAAAATCAAGCATTTAAAACTAAAAATAATTCAAAACCGCATTAAGCTAGAATTAAATAAAACACACGACGGCTTCTACATGTCAGAATAGCCTTGCTTGAACAAAAATGGTTTTAGAAAGTGCCAAAGGGAGATACAGTGAAGGCGCACATGGTTGAGGTCAATGGGCAGGGAGTTCCAGGGTTTACACTAAAGAAAGAGTATAATATGGCAGCTGCGACAGGGCCAGTTTTGCACTGTGCGATGGGTGTCCTCATGTAATTTGTTTTGGGGGTTCCCCCCCCCCAGCATTCATAGGATGCCATTGTCCGCAAAATGTCAGTCCGTATTTCCCTACTCCACCCCCGTTTAATCTGGATTTATTACTTTTTCCAGGAAAAAAATCTGTTTTTCTTAAAAGGTAAAGGTAAAGGTACCCCTGCCCATACGGGCCAGTCTTGACAGACTCTGGGGTTGTGCGCCCATCTCACTTAAGAGGCCAGGGGCCAGCGCTGTCCGGAGACACTTCCGGGTCACGTGGCCAGCGTGACATCGCTGTTCTGGCGAGCCAGAGCCGCACACGGAAACGCCGTTTACCTTCCCGCCGGTAAGCGGTCCCTATTTATCTACTTGCACCCGGAGGTGCTTTCGAACTGCTAGGTTGGCAGGCGCTGGGACCGAGCAGCGGGAGCGCACCCCGCCGCAGGGATTCGAACCGCCGACCTTTCGATCGGCAAGCCCTAGGCGCTGAGGCTTTAACCCACAGCGCCACCTGCGTCCCTGTTTTTCTTAAAAGTTAGCAAATTTCCACATTACACAGAATTCCAGGAGTGGTGCAAAGGTGGTGAGGTCAGGGCTCGCATAGGTGCACCAGTAGGTGTGCAAGATTGGCTCCATCAGCATATCATCACCGCCCGGCCCCATCCCACAGCTCACACGAAGCTCTTAAGTACATGTGGGCGGTTCTCTTCTTAAACTTATCAGCTTTCAATTCATTCAGCATTTTTCATTGTTTCTGAGATTAAGACTTCAGGAATAGAGCCAAACCACTAAAGTCTCCCGGCTGCACGTATCTCACGTAACCCATCCAGCCTTTTAAAATAAATAGCTATTTTTCTTCCAATTAAAAATGAACTTTGTCACAGGGTTCTGTTGCTTATTGATTTCTGGCACATGAAAGTGAAACTTCAGACAAATATGAGAGCAAATTAAGGACCTGGAGGTTAGGGTGGGACAAAGAGAGAAATAGGGGAAATAATAATAATTTTCAAGTTTGGCATTTTTAAACTAAGGATGACTATTCAAAGCTATCCATAGTATCCTGGTCTGTCCTGCTCAATACTGTCAACACTGACCATCAGAGGCCAAGAGTGGGTAGCCAGGAGGAGCAGGGCAAAGTCACTTGCTTGGCTTCCCAATGTGGAGATTTGCGGCTGCCAGTAAAGGAAATGGCAATGTCAGTGGGGTGCAGGCGCAACGGTGGAGTCAATCTGCAATTCCCTGTGTCCACACCGCACTGACCTCCCCACCTCTCTGCTCTCCCTTAAAGGTAAAGGGACCCCTGACCATTAGGTCCAGTTGTGACTGACTCTGGGGTTGCGGCGCTCATCTCGCTTTATTGGCTGAGGGAGCCGGCGTACAGCTTCATGGTCATGTGGCCAGTATGACTAAGCCACTTCTGGCGAACCAGAGCAGCGCATGGAAACGCCATTTACCTTCCTGCTGGAATGGTACCTACCGTATTTCTCGCCCTATAGGACGCACTTTTTCCCCTCCAAAAATGAAGGGGAAATGTGTGTGCGTCCTATGGGGCGAATGCAGGCTTTCGCTGAAGCCTGGAGAGCGAGAGGCGTCGGTGCACACCGACCCCTCTCGCTCTCCAGGCTTCAGGAAGCTATCCGCAAGCCTTGGGAGCCCGGCGGGAGTTCCCGCCGGGCTCTCCAGGCTTGCAGGCAGCAGCCTGCAGCCCGAAGCACGAGGCACGCTCCGGAGCGTGCCCCGTGCTTCACGCAGATGTCTGCAAGCCTTGCGAGCCTGGCGGGAGTTCCCGCCAGGTTCGCAAGGCTTGCGGGCAACAGCCTGTTCTGGGGGCTGGGGTCGGGGGAAGCTCGGGCTTCCCCCGCCCCCAGCCCCGCAAGCAAGCTCCGGGAGCGATGGCGAGGGTGCGCAACCTGGACATCACTCCCGGACTCATTCAGAGGGCTGGGGTCGGGGGAAGCTCGGACTTCCCCCACCCCCACCCCTCAAGCAGTGATTTCTGTGCTGGGAAGCTGGGTAAGGAGCTCTGCTCTGCTACACTGGCAGCTACTGACAAAAACTCTCCAGGGTTTCAGATAGGGGTCTCTCTCTCTCTCTCTGCCCTACCAGGACATGCCAGGGATCGATCCTGGGACCTTCCACATGCCAAACATTTGCTCTACTGCTGAACCTCAGTTCTTCCCTTTGCAGATAACTCACCACAGAGCTCTTAGATCATTGATGTCCCTCTCAGATCAGATACTTCTCCACAGAGGCAGTTCAGAGATACCTACAAGATGCTGGGCGCTATATCTCTCAGTGATTTCCACAGACAAGTCAGTTCTGGTTTAAGATCTACTATGACCAAATACCTTCTCATTTAAACCACCCCTTATGAAACTGCTGGCCCTTGTTAAGTGTTAGTAATACCTGAGGCACTCAGCTGTAAGTCGATGCATTATAAAGGCAGATATCCATCACCTACCTTTCACCTATTCCTAAGAAGCATCTCTCTGCCTAACACTTCAAGATTTAAACTTTAAGTGATACTAAAGTGCTCCTTCAACAAAGCCTAGTGTGATTTGCTTACTGTTCTTCCACCCTCAGTAGTGGCACTTAAAGCTGCCCTTCGTTCTTGGAGAAAGGTAGAGGCACAAATGTAAGATACACAAAGTGATAAAATAAGTAGCTGCTACCCTATACATGTCTACTCTGAAGTAGACTACAATGAAGTCCCAAGTACAGCAGGCATAGCCAATACTGTGCTCTGCAGTTTTTGTTGGACTGCAATTCTCATTACAGTGGTAACTCGGATTACATACACTTCAGGTTACAGACGCTTCAGGTTACAGACTCCGCTAACCCAGAAATAGTACCTCGGGTTAAGAACTTTGCTTCAGGATGAGAACACAAATCGTGCTCCGGCGGTGTGGCGGCAGCGGGAGGCCCCATTAGCTAAAGTGGTGCTTCAGGTTAAGAACAGTTTCAGGTTAAGAACGCACCTCCACAATGAATTAAGTACTTAACCCGAGGTACCACTGTATTCCTGACCATTGGTCATGCTTGCTGGGACTGATGGAAGCTGTAGTCCCACAGCACCTCAAGGGCTAAGTGCCTGGTGTATAGGATTGCAACCTTAGTTACTTTGAGTGCTGGTAGCATCCATTTATTCCCCCTAAAAGAGTGCTGTGTTCTTTAATGCTTGGTGCTAGGCAAATACAATAGAACACACAAAACTGACCTGTAATGAAATTAGCAAAATTAGGACTGGGGAACTGGGAGGTGAGAGCATAATATAGATGTGGCTAAACTGGAGTCTGTAAGGGGTTCTGGATTCACCTTTAAGAATACAGCGGTACCTCTGGTTACGTACTTAATTCATTCCGGAGGTCCATTCTTAACCTGAAACTGTTCTTAACCTGAAGCACCACTTTAGCTAATGGGGCCTCCCGCTGCTGCCGTGCTGCCGGAGCACGATTTGTGTTCTCATCCTGAAGCAAAGTTCTTAACCCGAGGTACTATTTCTGGGTTAGCGGAGTCTGCAACCTGAAGCATATGTAACCTGAAGCTATGTAACCCGAGGTACCACTGTATAAAAAGAGCCTATGCACTCTCCCAAGTTGTGATTCCCTGTACTTCAACAGTGGAGGCATAACAAAGTCATTGTGGCTAGTAGCCACCAATAGCCTTACCCTTTCAAAGTCATCTAACTCAGTGCCTATCACTACCATTTCCTGTGGAAGCAAATTCTAGACTTTGCATTGCATAAACCACTGCTTTCTTTCATCAGCCAGGTACCATTTCCTCCACCTTGGAAGAAATGCAGCACTAAAATAGGTGAAGGGTGCTTTGTATGAGTGGGCAGGCACAGACCTAGCACACTTGCCAGGATTGAAGCAGCGAGCCACTGTGCTCTTGTGCTTTCCATTCTGTACAATGGGCAAACTGAAAAAGTGAGAAGTTATTTCCCCATAATGACATCTCCCATGCCTTTTGCACGAGTAAAGCCACAGGCCCCAGCTCGGCCTCATTCACACAGCATTTTCAAACATATGAGCTCAAAGGAGCAAAGCTAACAAATTCCACATGCCAGCAATCTATAGGTATATAGCGAAGAGGCCAGTAAAATTGCATCCAGGGGTGCAACACACACCTCTCATTCTCTGTCTCGCTCCCCACTTCCTACATCCCATTAACTGCACAGCTAAGAGTTGCGAGGCAGGCAGCCCATTCAACAGGTGCAGATTTCATCAACCCCAAAATGCACTAACTGGAAAAGCTTCACCTAGTGAATATCAGGAATATAGGAAACTATGTTCTCTTCCTATAAAGATCACTGGTTCATCTCATTCAGTATTGTCTACACCAGCGATTGTGAACCTGGTCCCTACCACCCACTAGTTTCAGGATTCTAGGTGGGCAGTAGAGGGTTCTACGGCACGAGCTGAATCCTCCTTCCATGAGCACTGGTGGGTGGTAAGGAAATTTTACCATTGAGAAAGATGCATTAGTGGGCAGTAGGTATAAGAAGTGAAGAAGAAGAGTTTGGGTTTGATATCCCGCTTTATCACTACCCGAAGGAGTCTCAAAGCGGCTAGCATTCTCCTTTCCCTTCCTCCCCCACAACAAAGTCTCTGTGAGGTGAGTGGGGCTGAGAGACTTCAGAGAAGTGTGACTAGCCCAAGGTCACCCAGCAGCTGCAGGTGGAGCAGCGGGGACGCGAACCCAGTTCACCAGATCACGCTCTTAACCACTACACCACACTTGCTCACATATAAAAAGGTTGACTACCCCTGGTCTACACTGACCGGCAGCAGCTGTCCAGAATTTCAGACCAGAGTCCATGGGCGTAGCCAGGATTTTTGTTTGGGAGGGGGCAGGCCTTTTGTTAGGGGACCAGACCTTTGGTGGAAGGGGCAAAACCTCAGTTAGCTATGTATTTTTATTGATTTATAGGGGGGCAGCTGCCCCTCACTACCCCCCACCCCCTTGGCTACACCCATGCCAGAGTCTCTCTCTCAGCTCCACCTGGACTGAGCCTGGGATGTTCTGCATGCAAGGCAGACGCCCAAAGCTTGCCAACATTTCAGTCTCCAGCCCTACCTGGCTAGGTCGAGGAATGAACCCGGGACCTCCTCCTACGTGAAAAGATGCAGCCGTGCAATGCCTCTCCCTCGAAGTCAGCTTCTTGAAGGCACAGGAGCCTTTCAAGACGGAAAGCGTGGCAGACTTAGGCGCATTCCGAATATTCCTGCTGCGGCCACTTTGCAGCCCAGCCTTGGGAACCTGCGCACGAGCCGCCTGCCTGCCTGCTGGATGCCAAGTGGAGCCTTTGCGCTCGCCCCTCCCTGGCTTTAAGACCACGCCTGGGCCCTCTGCTGGCCAGGGTGGGCCACTGCCTTTCCCGCGGAGCTTTGCTTATTGCTGTGACCCGGCGACACGCGTTTATCAATAAGGCACGCCGGGCGGGGGTGCCTTTATCTTCACGGCCACTCGGGAAACTTTAATTAGACATAAAGGGTTGGATCCGGACGTCAGCTGAACTTGGGTCCCCTTGAGTTCAGTGGGTCAAGTTAGTCGCGAAGAAAAAGGGAAGGAATCGAGATGTTGCTAGACCCACATTGAATGGTCCCGGAGACATCAAGTCGCATCTAGGCTAAGGGTGCAATCCTAACCCCCACATTGTGTGTGTGGGGGGGTTGTTGTTGTTTATTGAATGTATAAACTGCCCTATATGCAGGGGTCTCTGGGTGGTTCACAGAATAAAATCAAGATATAAAACCACAAAATGCATAACAAAAATAAAAACAACAACCCAATAGCGCCCCCCAAAAAACACATTTTAAAAGGGCATGGGATGTAAATCAGATCAACCAAAAAGGTAAAGGGTAAAGGGACCCCTGACCATTAGGTCCAGTCATGGCCGACTCTGGGGTTGCAGCGCTCATCTCGCTTTATTGGCCGAGGGAGCTGGCATACAGCTTCTGGGTCATGTGGCCAGCATGACCAAGCCGCTTCTGGCGAACCAGAGCAGTGCACGGAAACGCCATTTACCTTCCCGCCGGAGCGGCACCTATTTATCTACTTGCACTTGGATGTGCTTTCGAACTGCTAGGTTGGCAGGAGCAGGGACCGAGCAATGGAAGCTCACCCCGTCACGGGGATTCGAACTGCCGACCTTCTGATCGGCAAGTCCTAGGCTCTGTGGTTTAACCCACAGCGCCACCCGGGTCCCTCACAAAATACATAATAAAAATAAAAACAACAATCCAATAGCCCCCCAAAAAACCCACATTTGAAAAGGGCATAGGGTGTAAATCAGAGCAACCAAAGGCCTGGTTAAAAAGGAACATTTTTGCCTGGCGCCTAAAGGTGTATAATGAAGGCGCCAGGCGAACTTCCCTGGGGAGAAGGGATGGGGAGCCACTGCAGAGAAGGCCCGTTCTCATGTTGTCACCCTCCGCACCTCTCGAGGAGGCACACGAAGAAAGGCCTCAGAAGATGATCTCAGGGTCTGGGTAGGTTCATATTGAAAGCGACGGTCCTTGAGGTTTCTCAGCATGGTTTTCTCCCCACGCCAATCTCCACCAAAGAATGCTACCAGTTGGGGAGGGGGCTTCACCATGGTGAAGGAAGGTCCCAGTGCCACAGCAGTTCCCCCTTTAGTGGTAGCCAGTGGGGAGCCTCAAAGCAGAGATTTTCTGTATAGGGCACCTCCACTGCTATTCCCAATGAAGTTCACTGTTACCTTGTTCAAGTTATGAAAAATATAAACGAGGGAGGGAAACATTTGTCTTAGGCTTGTGTTGTACATGCTCCACCGATATGTGAATGGCAAATAGTTCCACAAAGACTTTTGTGGTTTGTGCAATTTGCTCCTACCCTTTTAATATGCTTGTTTCATCCCACTGCTGTGGGGTTGGGAAATATTCCATTCCTTTTATCCTCTCTACCCAACCCTCAGGCTTCCTTGCCTGACCCAATGTGAGGTAATATAGCCTTCCATATGCCTAGGTAAAGGTAAAGGTATCCCTGCCCGTAGGGGCCAGTCTTGACAGACTCTAGGGTTGTGTGCTCATCTCACTCTATAGGCCGGGAGCCAACGCTGTCCGCAGACACTTCCGGGTCATGTGGCCAGCGTGACAAGCTGCATCTGGCGAGCCAGCGCAGCACACAGAACGCCGTTTACCTTCCCGCTGGAGCGGTACCTATTTATCTACTTGCACTTTGACGTGCTCTCGAACTGCTAGGTTGGCAGGCGCTGGGACCGAACAACGGGAGCGCACCCCGCCGCGGGGATTCGAACCGCCGACCTGACGATCGGCAAGTCCTAGGTGCTGAGGTTTTACCCACAGCGCCACCCGTGTCCCCCTTTCCATATGCCTAATTACTTCCAAGATCAGAATGTTTGTCTAAATCCTACTAGAATGGGCATGGGTAGTGGGCAAGGGGTGGGCACCATAGCCCCAGGTTCACAGCTTTCATTTCTTTTGAAAAAGTAAGTTTTCAGCATCTGTAGAATTCAAGGTGAGGCACAATTTACAGGCACTACAAGTCTCATTTTTGTTTTGTTTTGTTTAAGAAGCTAGCCCCCTTTGCAGTGTTTCACTTTGCTCCCCACCCTCATCCACCCACCAAAAATTCCTGTGGACACCCATGAATGCAATACAAACAGCCCACAATTTCACTCAGCTGTGCGTTTGGAAGCTCCTCTCAGTCCTTCTAAATGTGGGATGAGATTTCTTTCTGCAGTTTAAAGGATGAGGCTTTAAAGGCCACATATGCATTTTGGATAACGTCACATGAACATGGAGTAAAAACCTAGCACTGGAAACACAATAAAATAGGACTGCAAACATAATCTCTGAGAAGACATGCTCCGAGGTGAGCATTCTCAATTGTTCTCTGGTGTGGGAGATGTCCGTTCGGGAGGTGCAGAATCAGCTGCATGCTTATTTGCTCAGCTAGTTTGCTTCTCCCATGATAGCTCCCTGAAGAGGTTCAATACAAGCATGGATGGCCACCACAGCTCCTGTGAGCAACACAGATGCCTTCCCATGTGCCCAAACAAGCCTTCGGTTGTGCATGCTTGCATGTGCTCATGGCAGATGTTTCCAATGGGCCCACAAAAGTAGGGAAGCCCTGGTCGGGAAGAAATTTGCTCTTGCAAATTGGCCCTAACATTCAAGTACAGTGGTACCTCGGGTTAAGAACTTAATTTGTTCTGGAGGTCTGTTCTTAACCTGAAACTGTTCTTAACCTGAGGTACCACTTTAGCTAATGGGGCCTCCTGCTGCCACCGCCGCACAATTTCTGTTCTCATCCTGAAGCAAAGTTCTTAACCCAATTTCTGGGTTAGCTGAGTCTGTAACCTGAAGCATCTGTAACCAGAAGCATCTGTAACCTGAGGTACCACTGTAAATATTTTGTGTGTGTAGATGTATAGAGATGTATATAAATACATGTATATAAATGTATTTATTTAGTTATGAAAATATTTCTATATATGTTATAAGTGTAGGATTTGTGGGGGGGGGATTCTTTCCCCCCCAACTATAAATGAGAAGTTTTTGTTTTTTTAAAAAAGAACTGTATATTGCACAACCTAAAGAAAATCTGATACATGAGTGAGTGACGTCCAGGATAGCATGAGCAGGCTTCCCCTTCCTCCTGCAGCCCCCACAATCTGCTCCAGAGGATTGAGAAATCTGCTAGATTGGCTTTTGGGCCTGTGGGGGTGGGGTAAAGGTGTGTGGGGAAGAGAAACCAGATACTGTATTGCACAAGTGGAATTCCATTTCACAAGTGGGGAGACGTCACTGGATACTGCCCATAATTAGGAATCTCAAATACAGACAACTTTTGACAAAGTGCTGCAATATACTTGGTGGTGGTTGTTGTTTTAAAATGAATAACAATAGAGCTACAACAGGGATTAGGGAAGAGTATAAGAATAGCCTGTCCAGTCCAGCATTCTGTTCCCATTGTGGGCACCACATGTCCATTCAACACCTGCAAGCAGAACATGAATGCATTAGCCCTCTCTGCAACCTGGACTCCATGGCAAGCGGTATTCAGATGCATGGTGCCTCCAGTGCGGGAGATCATAGTCATCAAGGATAAACAACATTTGTCTAATCCCCTTTTTAAAGCCATCCAAGTTGGCTTGTGGTTGCAAATTCCATAGTTGTGACTATGTGCTGTGTGAAGTGGTACTTCCTTTTGTCTGTTCTGAATCTTCCAGTATTCAGCTTCACTGGATGACTCCAGCATCTTCTAGTATTTTGAGAAAGGGAGAAAAAGGCCTCCCTATTCACTTTATCCACAACATGCTTGGTTTCAGACACATCTATCATGTCCATCCCCCGTTACCCACCTTCCCCCCCCAAAAAAAGCCAGAAAATGTTAGGATCTTTCTTCATAGGGCAGTTGTTCAAGCCTCATGATCACTGTGGTTTCCTTATTCAGAATCTTTCCAGCTCTTCAATACCTTGTTTGAGATGTGGCAATTAGAACTGTACACAGTACTCCAAGTGCGCTTGCACATGGTGAGATAACATTTCAGCTATTATGGTCACCTAGAGTTTTCATCTTATCAAAGCACCAACATGAACAAATGAAATAGTAATCAACTCTTGAAAGATTAAATATCCCTTAATACAGATGTAATGGAATTTATTCCTAACCTACCTGCATGCTTCTATAACCCACAACTTTCCAAACTTTTCAAGTTGGTGACAAACTTTTTAGACACGCATCATTTCGTGACAGTAATTCAGTTTTCCTCGCAAACCGGAGGTTAAACTAATCCTTTTCCAACCCTGGGCTGATCGCAGAGAGCATTCCTGTGACACACCTACACACTGCAGCTGACACACTAAACATGTCACAACACACGGTTTGGAAAGCTCTGCTATAGCCAATGGCCACAGTCCTACTCAAGGTTAGGTGCAGGGATACTTGCATTTACTTCAACTGGCTTAAATGCATCTACCGCTGTATTGAACTGTGGCCAGTATGACCTCAGCTAAACTCCACACAGTATGATTTTGCTCTGCAGATAAGCATTAGCAACACTGCTGAAATAATTAACCTTTGTGCTAGCTATAGTATGGCTCCAAAGTAAAAATAGCCAATCAGATCTGCAGTACAAACACATCATATTTTTAATCAGGCAAATCAGCATATTCTCCTGCAGTGCTGAAGGTATAACTGGCTAATCTCACTTTAGAGTGATTTATTGCACTGAGATAGTGGCACAGTTGGATATGAGACCAAACCATATTCTAAGTGCACAGAACAAGCACTGCTTATATGTCATCAGCGGTCTGAAGCCACTGTGTTCTTTGACAGGATTTTACCAATAATAACGTGGGCATATATTGGACCACCTGAGCTCTGACTGTTTGTGTTTCCTTGCCAGAACTGGTCTAGAAGCTCAATTTCACTCCTTTGTGACCAGATTCTCCCCGCAGAAGAACTGGCTTTGTTGTCAAGCTGAAATGAAGATGCTCCCTGACTGGACCACCCTGCCGAAGGTAGCCTGGGAACATTTCCACTCTTCTTTTTGTTATTTGAATAACATTGCAGAATCATCACACAAACATAACCTCCCTATCGGACTCTCTCATCTCCTTCCATCAGTGAAGGAAGATAACAACAACACTGCAACCTTCTCTAGATAGAAAGCAACAGTTACAAGCTCCCCCTAATTCAGGCTGAGTCTGGGTCATGGTAACACACTGACACTCACCCAGCCCTCCTTGCCCCATCTTTATTTGGGTTTCCATAATAGTTGCATTTGGTCTATTGGTAGAATCATAGAATCATAGAGTTGGAAGAGACCACAAGGGCCATCGAGTCCAACCCCCTGCTAAGCAGGAAACACCATCAGAGCACTCCTGACATATCATTGTCAAGCCTCTGCTTAAAGACCTCCAAAGAAGGAGACTCCACCACACTTCTTGGCAGCAAATTCCATTGTCGAACAGCTCTTACTGTCAGGATGTTCTTCCTAATGTTTAGGTGGAATCTTCTTTCTTGTAGTTTGGATCCATTGCTCCGTGTCCGCTTCTCTGGAGCAGTAGAAAACAACCTTTCTCCCTCCTCTATGTGACATCCTTTTATATATTTGAACATGGCTATCATATCACCCCTTAACCTCCTCTTCTCCAGGCTAAACATGCCCAGCTCCCTTAGCCGTTCCTCAAAAGGCATCATGTCCAGGCCTTTGACCATTTTGGTTGCCCTCCTCTGGACACGTTCCAGTTTGTCAGTGTCCTTCTTGAACTGTGGTGCCCAGAACTGGACACAGTACTCCAGGTGAGGTCTGACCAGAGCAGAATACAGTGGCACTATTACTTCCCTTGATCTAGATGCTATACTCCTATTGATGCAGCCCAGAATTGCATTGGCTTTTTTAGCTGCCGCGTCACACTGTTGGCTCATGTCAAGTTTGTGGTCAACCAAGACTCCTAGATCCTTTTCACATGTACTGCTCTCAAGCCAGGTGTCACCCATCTTGTATTTGTGCCTCTCATTTTTTTTTGCCCAAGTGCAATACTTTACATTTCTCCCTGTTAAAATTCATCTTGTTTGTTTTGGCCCAGTTCTCTAATCTGTCAAGGTCGTTTTGAAGTGTGATCCTGTCCTCTGGGGTGTTAGCCACCCCTCCCAGTTTGGTGTCATCTGCAAATTTGATCAGGATGCCCTTGAGTCCATCATCCAAGTGGTAATAGAAGTGGAGAAAGGGCGGTTGCCCTGTGCCCCCTTTTGTAGGCTTTCCAGAGGAACCATGATGTCAGAACCACCAAATGTGCCTTGTTGGGCCTGATCCACCAGGGCAGGGGAGCAGAAACATACAATTTTCTTATATGTGCTGGAACAGGCTTCCTCAACCTCAGCCCTCCAGATGTTTTTGGCCTACAACTCCCATGATTCCTAGCTAGCAGGACCAGTGGCCAGGGATGATGGAAATTGTAGTCTCAAAACATCTGGAGGGCCGAGTTTGAGGAAGCCTGTGCTGGAAGCTGCCCAGAGTGGCTGGGAAAACCCAGCCGGATGGGCAGGGTATAAATGTTGCTGTTATTATTACTATTACTATTACTATTACTATTATTATTATACCTCTCTGAGCTGAAGCAGGGACATAGAAGAGCAGCAGGGAGGCGACTGCAAAACACCTTCGCTAGGAATGCATTTTTATATTTCAGAAATATATACAGGATAGAGTATATCCAGTGCTTTTTTCTGGGGCTACGCAGGGGCACGCATACCCCTAAACATTCTGTGAATCTTTGTACTTTTGTCCATTTACTGTATTTATTTTTCCTGATTTGAACTATAAAATTGTGATTTTCTTGAGTCAAAATGAGAGTACCTCTAAACATTTTTTTTAAAAGAAAAAAAAAAGGACTGAGTATATCGCTGTTAGGCAAGAGCAGAAGTTGTCCACTTCGGTCTCGAAGCTAAAGGCTCTGCCTTGTTTCCTAACACACATTCCCAATTTCCTTCCAAAACTCTCTCTACCCGCGCTGGAGAGTTCGCTAAAAAAAGACGCGGAGGAGCAGGAGGAGGGAACCGTGTCTCTCTGTTAAAATAATCCCTCTTTGTTCACCCGCAGACAAGGCACTCTCGCGGCTCTGTGTCCTTCCGCACGCAGCTAGAAGCGGGCGGGTTTGTTGGTTGGCTGGCTGGCTGCCTCTTGCTCTCGCGCTCCCTCGCCCCGCCCCTCGCCGAAGGTGATTCGGCGCGAGGCCGGGGCCGGCGCGTGGGAGGGGCCGCCGCCGCCGCCGTTGTTGCCGTTGGAAAGCGGCTCCTTTTGTGTTTTCCCCCACAATGCACCAGCGCCTCCTCCTCCGCGGGAAAGCAAAATGGCGAAGGGCTGCGGTGGAGGCGAAGGGCTGCCCGTGAGGCTGCCTTGAGCTTCGTCCTCGTCCAGCCCAACCCCCCTCCCCGGTCCAAGGGTCCTATAGAGCCCCCAGCCCACCCCCGTGAGGCGGTTGGTTCGCGAGGAGCCCGGTCGGCGGGAGGCTTCTCTCGGGAGGAGCGCGTTGAGCTCACTTGATTTCCCTGTATGAAGCGGGTGGCCCCACCGGAGAGACCGAATGAGGTGGGTGAAGGGAGCGGGTAGGGTAGCTGTGGGGGGGGGGGTCCCGGGAAGGGAAGCCCCCCCCCTCGGCTGGCGCAGAGAGCGGGAGAAAGAGCTGGGCTCCGTCTCCCCTCCCCTCCGCGCCCTCAGTTTCCTCCGCTGGCTGGATTTCCTTTCTCTGTTCTCCCCAAATCCGGTTTTGTTGGGTGGAGGGAACCGACATCACGAAGGCCTCTCTCTCTCTCTCTCTTCCACCCTCCACTCCGACCTTATTTTTAATTGCGCTTTGTTAAAAGAAGGCGGGGAGGGGTGTGTTTGGGTGATATTACTGGCGACAGAAAAGCTGTATTTGTGGGTTTGAAGGGGCTTCTGGTTGTATTTCCCCTCCCCACCTCCCAGCCTGGAGACCAAAACAAAGGCGAGGGCCTCCCGGGTGGGGGTGGGGAAGAGGGTGGCACTTTGATAGCTCGTGGCGACCTCGACTCCCAGGGAACGGGGAAGTTTCCTGGCTTTGTTGATCCGTACCTATGAACGAGCCCGCGGCGTTTTGTTGTTTTGTTATGATCGTCGCTCTTTGCCTGTGTAGATGTTTATGTGGTGTTTAGAAAATGAGGGGGTCCGGTAATTTTAGACTCTGGATTTGCAAAAAAAACAAAACAACCCCCAATAAAGATGGTATTGCATATTATTTCAAAGGGTGTTCGTTACTCTCCTCTTCATCCCATGTTTATAGTTTTAACACATTCCTGGTATGTTAGAGCAAAAGAAGTTTAGCAGCCCTGAGATAGATAAATGGCCACACACAGTGAGTCTTCTAAAAGAGGCCCCATGGAATATGTGTACTCTGTATCCGTGGGGCTTCTTTTAAAGGACTCACCCTGTGTGTGTGTGTGTGTGTGTGTGTGTGTGTGTACACATGCACACACGCTTAGGCTCGATCCTCATGATGGGCAAAAGATTCCTGCATTGCAGGGGTTAGGACTAGATGATTCCTTGTGGTCCCTTCCTACTTGTGATTAATTGCAATTTCTGTCCAGCTGCTGTTTGCTTAGTGGTCTTGGTTGATGTCCTTCCACTGTCACTTCGCTATTGCAAAGTATTTTATGTTTTTTCTCTCTTTGATGTGGATAGCACAGATTACATTATTCTGGTTTTCAAATGTTACTGTGCCACTCATCTCAGTGTTTTGGTTGTTTGTTCCTTATGTGAAAAGCAGATTCAGTTCATGAATTAAATTGAGGGTGTCCTCTTTTCTTTGGGGGAAAAATCAGTTTCACAAGCTTTTAACTCATTTCTGGGATGCTAAATTCTCCACTATGACTGCCAGCCTCTCTTTAGAATTCCTGAATTCCAGGTACTCTGTGGCAGTATGGTGGAATTGGAGCAGCAGTATGTAAGAAAACTATCTTGAGAAAGTGTAGATAAGTGGGGCATGGCAACCCTCCTGGTGAACAAAGGTAATAGGTGTATATATATATCCCACCCTTTCTCTGAGGAACTCAAGGCAGCATACATAGGTCTCTCCACACCCTTTTATCCTTGCAGTAACCCTGAAGATGGTTAGGCTGAGTAAGTACAGTGCGATCGCATCTTGCACAGAGGGTAAGTTTTGGGGATGGTGCGCACACACAAAAATACATATACTCGAACAACCCCCTTGGAACCACTTCCATGCAAGCAATCTTACCTTCTGGAGCTGATGCACCACATGGGTCTTACTCCAACAAGCAAGGCAGAGAGCTTTTAAGTTGTCAGTCTTGCTTACCAGACTCTGGGAGGCTCTCAGAAGATCTCGTGAGAGGCACCCATAGCCTGGTAAGCAAGACTAAGAGCTTAAAAACTTTCCACCCTGGGGAAACCCTGTACAAGAAGAGCTTTTAAGCTCTTCAGCTTCCATGCATTTAAATTGTGTGATTTTAGCCAGCTGGCCTTCAACTGCATAAAGCTGAAATTGCATGTGTTAAATGTATGTTGCAGGTTACCTGTACAGGCAGTCATTGTGACAGCCCAATAACGAAGCCTCCACTAACACTATACAATGAAAAATGTCAGTTATTCTTTGGTGAAGAAAAAGAGAGAGCCAGTATTGTGAAAGAGCAACATATCTCAACCTTGGGGCCCCAGATGCTGGACGACAACTCCCATCATCCCTAGCTAGCAGGACCAGTGGTCAGGGATGATGGGAGTTGTAGTCCCAACAACATCTGGGGACCTAAGGTTGAGAAAGGCTGGTTAGAGGTTAAGAGTAGTACGACTTTGGAGAGTTGGATTCAAGTGCTTCTTCAGCTGTGAAGATTACTGGGTTCCCATGGGCTAGCTCAGGGGTCGGCAAGGTTTACCTTCCCTGGGCCGGTTCACTCCAGCTGAGATCCCACTGTGGACCGGATTGTACACGTGTGTGAGTGCGCACGCGATTTCCGGCACCGTGGAAGCAAGTCCCCGCACCGTGTTGCACTGGTTTAGCGCAGTGGGGAGGGGGCTCGCCGAGCAGGTGGCTCGATTCGAGGGCAGCTCATGGGCCATTTAAACAACCCCTGTTGACCGCTTGTGGCCCATGGGCCTTAGGTTTCCTATCCCTGGGCTAGCTAGTCACTTAGTCTTTGCCTAATTTCTTCACAAGATTGTTGAGAAGAAGAATTTGGATTTGATATCTTGCTTTCTCACTACCCTAAGGAGTCTCAAAGTGGCTAACAATCTCCTTTCCCTTCCTCCCCCACAACAAACACTCTGTGAGATGAATGGGGCTGAGAGACTTTAGAGAAATGTGACTAGCCCAAGGTCACCCAGCAGCTGCATGTGGAGGAGCGGGGAATTGAACCAGCCATGTAGGGTGCCTTGAGCTCCTTGCAAGAAATATAGTATATAATTAAATGATTTAAAATATATTCCAGGTAGTTGTTATTTATCTACTGGAATATTTTGGTAATTAATCTCACTTGATTTAACAAGAGGTTGCGGGGACTGCAGGCTTACTGAGGGCACATTAGCATGGGACTGGGTATTGGGGAAGCATGTTTTTTCTGATATATTAATTGGTATATTCAAGCTAAGTGCACCCCTGCATTGTCTTTCTGCATGTTCGCACAACAAATGAAAGAAATTGTGGATTCAGTGATAGTGATAAAATCAACACATGGGAGCTTGGTTGCTTGTGAAGCCCACAAACGAGGGGGAGCATAGCAGCCTCCAACTTCTGTGTAAAAAAGTAAGATAGTCACTTCCTACAAAGTTCATTGCACAGCACACAGTTCCTTACCTGCTCTATTTAGCTGTTTATTTACACACTTATTATATCACTTTTAACTACAGTAACCTCTAAGTAGTTTACACCCACACTGTCCTTGTTGTCCACCTTAAGGGTTCTAGGTGGAGGTCTTCCTAGCTAGAATACACACAGTTGTTAGAACTAGAACTGCCTGGGACTGAACATGTTATATTATATGCAAAAACATGAAATGTACCGTATTTTTCGCTCTATAAGACGCACCAGACCGCAAGACGCATCTAATTTTTGGAGGAGGAAAACAAGAAAAAAAAATTCTGACTCTCAGAAGCCAGAACAGCAAGAGGGATCGCTGCGCAGTGAAAGCAGCAATCCCTCTTGCTGTTCTGGCTTCTGGGATAGCTGCGCAGCCTGCATTCGCTCCATAAGATGCACACACATTTCCCCTTACTTTTCAGGAGGGAAAAAGTGAGTCTTATAGAGCAAAAAATACAGTAATACAGGCAACCGCCTTTTTGTGCACATTCAAAGAATGTGGGGAACCGGGTTTGCGTCTCCGCTCCTCCACATACAGCTGCTGGGTGACCTTGGGCTAGTCACACTTCTTTGAAGTCTCTCAGCCCCACTCACCTCACAGAGAGTTTGTTGTGGGGGAGGAAGGGAAAGGAGAATGTTAGCCACTTTGAGACTCCTTCGGGTAGTGATAAAGCGGGATATCAAATTCAAACTACTGCTGCTGCTGCTGCTGCTGCTGCAAAGCACAATGACATATGAATGCACCTCACTTTTCAGTCCAAACTTTGGAAAAGGAAAAAAGAAAAGCTATACTCTGTTATCTGTATGTTTTCTTTATTTTAACTTGAAAACTAGTGGGCAGGTTGTCCCAATCCTCAAAATCCCTTGTGCATCTTACCAAAACAAGAGAGGGTCTTCAGCTCTTATCTAAGCCTTACCTCCTCATTGAAGCATTGACTTCCTTCTGCAGAACAGAAGGATTGGTGATTGCCATGTTCCATTCCTCATTACCTCACAGCTGCTTCCTGGCTGCTGTTCACATTCCCTGGAGCATGTGAAGTGGTCATTGATGGGCAGTTAACATCTCATCTACCTTCAGTAGCCAGCGACCATTTGCATGGCAGACAAGTTGAGTCCCCAACACTTACTTCTATGTCTTACAGCATGTAGAGCGGCTTCATTGCTGGGTCCTCATTATTAAGCGGTTGAAATGGGACTCTGAGCTAGCCCTACTCTGGAAGCAGGGCTGTGGCATCCTGTAGGTCTACTTGAAGTCCAATAGAGTCAGTTGCAGCAAGCCCTTCTCAGAGCAGCGGCAACTCAGAATTTTAACCTTTTCAAGCTTACCAACTTGCTCGAGCAGAAGAATACGTGCGGGAGCAAGCTCAACTTGCTTCGTGCAGTGGCGCTTTATCATCTTGTGTGCACAGTGTGAACATGTGTAAGTCTCAGTCTGCTGCATCTGTGTGTCGTGTTTTCTGATAGTTGTGGTGTGCAGAAAGGGGAAGTACCACCTTCTGGATTACCAGCATCAGTTGGTGGTAGAGTAGGAGGAAATGGGGATGGGGGGAGACCACTTCTATTGCCATGATCTGCTCTAGACTTTGCCAGCTCTGTTTCTGCCCCCAGTTTAGTCATGTCCAGCTATCTCTGCAGTATTTTACCATTTTGCTTCAGTGTTGCACTATTGCTCTCCTGTTTTGTTTGCACTGAGCTGAGAGCTAGATTGCAGTGCCACTGATCAGCTATGAACATCTACTCCTTATGCAGTTCTTCCAAGCTACCAACCTCATCCTGGTGCACTTCTAGTTCCATGTACGTTTAGAAATCGTATGTATTTAGAAACCAGTGTAACAAGCTTTGTGTTCTTGTTTGGAGAAAGTTGGGGGTGTGTGTATATATATATATATATATATATATATATATATATATGTAATTCAGCCAATTATATGAGGTCTAGCTGAATGCAGATATCTATCAACTGTGGGAGCAGAAGCCCGCTTCCCTATGTGGATTTCCTATACAGTGGTACCTCGGGTTACATATGCTTCAGGTTACAGACTCCACTAACCCAGAAATAGTACCTTGGGTGAAGAACTTTGTTTCAGGATGAGAACAGAAATTGTGCTCTGGCGGCAGCAGGAGGCCCCGTTAGCTAAAGTGGTGCTTCAGGTTAAGAACAGTTTCAGGTTAAGAACGGACCTCCGGAACAAATTAAGTACTTAACCCGAGGTACCACTGTAGTTTCTCCTTCCATCACTAAGAAAGTAATAGCGTATTAAAAGGAAAATATTATTCTCTCATGTCATCGATGGTATGACGGAAGATTACCTTTTTTACTACTGTTTTCATAAGCATAACACTTGACAATCACAAAAACATCATAATTTGCTTATCTTAAAAAATGATTATACAAGTATTAGTGGTATATTGACTTTTCTTAATGATGATATTGCCTTTTTAAATTATTGGGGTATATTTGGGTATTGGCAACCAAATGCAAGTTTGTAGTATTAATATAAATTTAGAATTGCAGTTTGAATATCCTAAGTAGCCATGGCCAGTGGATTGTCACTTGGTAAAAAAGTAAAATGGGCCTTCTTGGTGATAGCACCCACTCTCCAGAACGCTGTCTCCAAGGTAATTGGGATGGAAGCAGCAATGATCTCTAAAACATATTCAGCAAACCTTTACTCAAAAGTAGACCCATTAATTTCAGTGTTTGTTCTGAATAAAACTTAGCTGAATACCACCCTATATGTTTATCCAAGCTTTCCTGGACTCTTGATTATGTTCTTTTTTAAAGGGGTTTTATTTGTGATACATGTTTTGCTTTTTTATCTAGTTTTTAGGAATTTTTAAATTGAATTTTGTATTTTTATGTGGACTGCTTAAAATACTGTGGAGCAAGCCCCATTGAACACAGTGGGGCTTCGTACAGTCATACCTCTGGATAAATATGCTTCAGGATAAGTATTTTTGGGTTGCGCTCCGCGGTGACCCAGAAGTAACTGGGTGCGTTACTTCTGGGTTTCGCCACATGCGCAGACGGTCAAAATGATGTCATGAGCGGAAGCAGTGAAACGCGACGCACAGTCGCGTCTTATGTTCTATTCAGGATGCGAACGGGGCTCCAGAACAGATCCCGTTCGCATCCTGAGGTACCACTGTAGTGAACATGAGTAGGATTATAATAATGCTAATTTTATTATTTGTAGCATACCCATCTGACTGGGTTGCCCCAGGCAGTATGGGTGGCTTCCAGCATATATAAGAACATAATAGAATGTTATGTTCTCTTTTAACACAATTCTGTACTTGTCAATATTGTTGTTGTGTTGTGTACAGCTGGTTTTGGGGGCTCTTCTATCAGTAGACATTTTCAATGGATGAGTTCCATCCCTCTATCCCAGTGTTCCCCAGTGATTATAGGGAAGATGAGGCTAGCCTAATTCACTTGTTAAAATTTGGTAGATAAATTATTGGGTGCAGGGGAACACTCTTTCATTAATACCACATTCTCCTTTTCACTGTGTGCGGAAAGTTGGAATTCATGATTTACCTGGCACTGCATCCATCCCAAGATTTAGAAGCCAAGAGCAGTGTTTGCTCTATTTCCTTACAACTTTCTGTAAGTGTCTTGGTTATGGTTTTGTGTTCCGATGTGTTATGCAAATACTCACTTTTTATTATTACAAATGGCACCAAATGACCATTTTACTCGTTAGTTGTGCAAGTAATTCAGATGACACCCTAAAATATAGGCTTAGCATGTGCAAGTTTCACTGCTTACGGATCAGTACTACTTGAGTATTTGGAAAGTACTGCAAAGAAACAGGTTGTAAAGGAAATTTCAGAGGATTATATTGGCAGTAGAAATGGCAGAACTCTGATGTTTACAGCTCAATCTTGACATCCAGGAATATGACCTACTTCCCCAGCCCTGAATTTTGATATTGCACTAGCTACAATTCCCCAGGAAAAAGGCTAACTTCATCTTTCATATTCATATCTCAGATTTTTCTTCAGATAAGTTCTGCTTTCAGTCCCACTCCTATTTTGAGTACTCTCTTTTTTCAGTATATTAACTTAATTAGATTGTATTTATTTGCATTGTAGTGTCACATGGCTTGTAGTTTTCTGATGGCTTTTAACTGGAGGGTTGCAAGGTGCAAAGAGGGCTTTATATTTTTACTACAAGAAGAAGAGCAAGTGACAAATTATTCATATTAATTCTACATTTATTTTTGTTCTTACTTTAGAGACTCTACGGGGGTGGGTAATTCAGTGGTCCACAAGCGGTCTCCTTTACGCCGAAACCAAAAACCACCAACGTCCTTGACCAAACTGTCCTCGCGGGATGGACAGAAAACCAAAAAGCCAGTGTGCAAATTTGAAGAAGGTCAAGATGTCCTAGCTAGATGGTCAGATGGCTTGTTTTATCTTGGAACTATCAAAAAGGTAATTTGTGTCCAACATCCTTGTAAAATTATCATACTTCTGAGGCTGTGCCACCTAAACACTAACATTTATTCTCCTTTTCAGATAAACAAACTTAAGCAGAGCTGCTTCATAATATTTGAAGACAGTTCCAAATCCTGGGTTCTCTGGAAGGACATACAAACAGGCAAGAACCTTACTTTATTTTTATTGACACTTTGAAATTTCAGACCTCATCTATTTCCAGTCTTGTCCCAGTGAGAGACCCCACGGGAGGGAACAGAATAAAGTTGAAGGCTTGGTCAGGGAGTTTGCGTTAATAGACACTTTAGGTCCCTTTTTGACAACTCTGCATTGATCTTGGATGGGCAACATTTATCAGCATTGGCCTTAAAGCAGGCACAGGCAAACGCCAGCCCTCCAGATGTTTGGGACTACAGTTCCCATCACCCCTGACCACTGGTCCTGTTAGCTAGGAGTGATGGGAATTGTAGTCCCAAACACCTGGAGGGCCGGAATCGATTTCTTATGCCTCTGCTGGAAGCAAGACCTGGCTGAGCCATCTGTATGGCAATGTCCTGTTTGAGGAACTTCCCCAGGGAAGTGCATCTGTTTCTGTTTAGATGTAAACAGCTGGCCCCCAAAATATGATTAGCTATTGCAATCATTTTTACACTGGTCATCATCCTGAGCTTTTATAGGAAAGAGGCGAAGAGGGTGATATAAAAATCAGTTTAATAATAACATGTAGTTTTATTCCGCGAGCTGGCTGGCGGTGTGCAGCTTCTCTCTCCCCCCCCCCCAAGATGCGGGCAGGAAACACCCCCCAGATCGCTCCCCACTTGCTGCAGCATTGAGGGAAGCCGCACTTCTGCCAAACGGATGGCTGGCGGCACCCTGCTTCTCTCCCCCCCCAATGCCACTATCGGTGTATTGGATGACCCCAGTTTTTTGACGTGATTTTTGAGTCAAAAAGCCTCGTACAATATACAGAAAAATACGGTAATACAACTGGTATCCGTTTCGTGTATGTATTTTATTTATTTAATGTAAGCTATAACTTTTTATTGTTTTAGGAGCTACTGAAAGTGGGGAAATGGTCTGTACAATATGCCAGGAAGAATATTCAGAAGCACCCAATGAAATGGTTATTTGTGATAAGTGTGGTCAAGGTAAAGTGAACTTCTTAATGTGCAGATTTTTTAAGAAAATCAGGATTGTATTACACAGTGTCACTCAGCTGATGGCAAGGGTTCCATCAGCAAAAGAGGAAGGGGATTTTATTTTTTTATCTATGTATCTGTTTATTTATTTAGCCAATTCACTATTCCCTCTACAGCCTTTCATATGCTCTTGAAGCTACTCCACAGGTTCCCTTAATATTCTGGAGCAGATTGCTGGAGGCAGGGGTTTGCAGAAAATTGCTCCCCTTCCTGTTTTGCTGATGGAAGCCTTACCATCAGCTGAGTGACACAGTTAAGTTAGTGTTGTGTCCACTGTAAGTACATGGGGTGAGATTGAGTGTTGTGCCAGCGGACCTGACAGGTCTTCCTCGTCCTTCTCTTCCCTTCTCCAGCTGGAGGGTCCTCTAGCCCTTCAGAGCAGATTTGGTGTATGTGTGGTGTGTGTAGGAGAGGAATTGGAAGTTCTCTTGTAGGTCTGTTACATAAGCAGGCTGGCACTGTTACATGTCGTCCTGTTGATACGGTTGTGTACAAATGGGATATGCATTGTACCTCTTGACATAAAATACATTTGAATTATAATGTAAATCAGAAGATGGTTTGGGTTTTCTTTATTGTCACGTGCCATTAAAGGTTAAGGTGGCAAGGGTGTTTAGTAACCTTACTGTAATAAAAATTAAAAAAATATTTTTAAATTCAGGTTATCACCAGCTGTGTCACACACCAAATATTGATTCAAGCGTGATAGATTCAGATGATAAATGGCTTTGCCGGCAGTGTGTCTTTGCAACAACAACAAAGGTAAGTTATCCACTTAGTGAAGTGACTACAGTTTAAATTTGAACTTGATTTTGTATAGTAGTGGTCGCTGCTTCAATCTGTTTTATTCCAGAGAGGTGGCGCACTTAAGAAAGGACCAAATGCCAAAGCACTGCAAGTCATGAAGCAGACATTGCCTTACAATGTATCCGACCTTGAATGGGATGCAGGCCATAAAACAAATGCCCAACAGTGTTATTGCTACTGTGGAGGTCCTGGAGAGTAAGCATGTTGAAACTCTTATGAAAAGATTTTCTCTCAGATTTATTGCTGTATATTCTATTAAATGCCAGTAATCTGTATGAGAGCTGAATGCTGTGTTCTGTTCCAGAAATATTACGTATATACCGTATTTTTTGCACAATAACACTCACTTTTTTCCTCATAGAAAGTAAGGGGAAATGTCTGTGCGTGTTATGGAGCAAATGCCTGCGGGTGGCGGGGGGGGGGGGAATCTGCTGCAGTCATGAGCAGAGGATCTATGGTTCCCCTTCCTTCCCTCCTCCGTGGTTACAAAGCATGGATCCACATGGATCCTCAGGATTTTTGCATTGGGCTACTCCAAACTCACTGTCAGATCACATGTCTGTGGCCACAGCATGAACCACAAAAATCATATATCCACTATTTCATTTAGAATATTATTTTTCTTGTTTTCCTCCTCTAAAAACTACGTGCGTGTTATGGTCTGGTGCGTGTTATAGAGCGAAAAATACGGTATTTATAAGGCAATTTTAGTACAGTAATGGCCATTGTATCAGCGACCCTAGGCTTTCATTACACTTTCTGTTCAGTTTTAAAGTCTGCATTCATAAAAATAGGATTGTTAAGCTCACGTTCCTACACGTTTAACTTGGGAGCAAGCTTCATTAAACATATTGGGCTGTATTCAACTAAGTCCTACTTGGAGTAGAGCAGACCCACAGAAATTAATGAACCTAGGGTTATGTTGATTACCTTAGGTGAGTCTACTCTGAATAGGACTAGCATTGAATAGCACCCAGTGGGAGTTACTTTCAAGTAAACATGCATAATATTAAGCCACACATTGGAGTAAAATTATGATAAAATTTCCTTCAGCTTTTTGCCCGCTAAGTGTCACTTTTCCATTTACTGAAATGGAATGGATTTCATCCAGATCTGCCATGCAGAACAGGCTTCCACTCATCACCTTTCTTTCTTCCCACCTACAGCCTCCTATGGGCCCTCAAAATCTCCTACGGGAGGTTGGGGGATTCTCCAGAGCAAGTTTTTTTGGGGAAGGGCTGCAGTGAGAAGGAGAGAAAGGTGAAATCATGTTCTGTGAGCAGAAGTCTGTTTGCACAAATTTGGATTCTGCCCCATGTGTTTGCACTTCAGTAGGGAACACGTAACACATTCCAATTCAATTCTTTCCTTTCTTCCTTCTGTTAACGAAGCTGGTATTTAAAGATGCTACAGTGCTGCAAATGCAAACAGTGGTTTCATGAGGCTTGTGTGCAGTGCCTCCAAAAGCCAATGCTGTTTGGTGACAGGTAAGGTGTATTTTCTTGATCCTACTTGTGTTTGTCAGGGTTTTATTCTGGGGGGCAGGGCAGGGCAGGGGGAGAGACAAGGAAAGAATGCATTTATACCTATAGCATCATAATACTATTATTTTCTGCACACTTGCAGTTATGACATGTGGTGACGTTCTTATTGCTGTTCCTGATTAGGATTGTATTAGTCTATATTTTTATTTGTAATTTGTTACAGAAAGACAGAATATATACCTAGCTATGTATTTAGTTAGCCTGTATAAATAAAGTTACCTAGATAAAGATAGTTATCTTAACAATTATATTTATAATAACCGCTCCTTATGCAAAAATTCAGTTTTCCAAACATAAAGAATTATGCCCAAACCTCAATATAAACGCCACAGATTTAGATAGCCAAACAACCTTTTCCGTGCTTTGTTGGTTGACTGCAGCCATTTTGGGCAGAAACTATGGAGGGAGTGGGGAATAAGACAAATGAGAGAGCAGGAGAGATCAGACAAATCAGTTTTTCCTTTGTCTCTCTTTTGCTGGTTGGCTGCAAGCATTTCAGGAAGAAACCATAGAGGGTAGGTGAAGAGGTCAGACAAATCCAGATTAGAAATGTTCCCATAAGAATCAATATGAATCATGGACTTGTTTTGTGAACGCTCACTTAACGAACAATTTTCAGGGAATGCATTGTGTTTGGTAACTGGGACTTGCATGTATATAAAACAAAGGAAGCATTTTAAGTTCACAAATCTAGATAACTATTAATTATTTGCTATGCTACTAAGTAGCATGTATTGGCTCCTTTGGGCTTTGAAGTCATAGACATCGTGAAAAGTGAATATGTTGCTACAAGTAAGTACCTTCTCAGCAATTACTTTTTTGGTTATTTATTTTTATTTTTAGGTTTTATACATTCATTTGTTCAGTTTGTAGTTCTGGACCAGAATACCTCAAACGTTTACCCTTGCAATGGTAAGTACAATGTTGCACTGGAGGAAATCATTCAGTAAACTAATAATTCAGTAAGTTGTTTTTAGTTGGTTCTCATAACATGCCTTTCGCTAATGTTTCTGGGGCAAGGGCCCCATTGACTCATGATCAGGCTTCTAGGGGTCAGATGTCAAAGTTGGCATGTCCAAGGAAGGTGCAACAGTTTTAAAGGTTTTTCTAAGGGACATATTTGGGGATTTTGTAAGGTCACAAAAACGTTTTGGCAGCACAGAATTGCAGTAGGGTGCACATGAGAGTAGTCAGTTAAAATACTTTTTAAAAAATGGGTTAAGGGAGGTGACGTTGAAGGATGACAAAAAACTGGGTATCACAGCAGGGCACAGATTAGCTACCCTTGCTGTAAACAAAGCACAAATAGTCCTCTAGTAAGTTTGTGAACAATTACTGTTATTAGTGTATTCCTCCTCTCTGGCTTCATATTGAGAAACAGAAATAAAATGTCTAGTAAGTGGTCATTCTTAATAAAAAGGTAAGGCTGTTGTCAGTTTTCTTGGTCACCAACAGGTAGTGCTGTGCTGTGCTGTGCTGTGAAATATGGCATGACAACAGACTTCTGCAAGCTGCTAGGCCATCATATCAGTGTTGGAGGGTGAGAAGGGATGTGGTGGAGAGAGAGGAAGGCTCTCCAGCTGTAGTTTGTTGCCCTCTTCTGTTCTTCTGTTGCCCTCACTTCCTACCTCTTCTGCTGAATCTCAAACAGTGTCATTGGTGTGAAGAAGACAGTATGAGCAGGGGAGGGGAGAGCAGGGAATGGAGAAGGGGGGTTGTCAAGGGAGCGGGAGGTAGGCCTGGCTGGCAGGCAAAGCAAGCTGGGGCATGACCCCAGTAGTTTATAAAGTTTATAAAGTTGTAAAGTTCCTTAATGTAGCACAGTATGCTGGCTGATTTATGAAGAGTCACATCACTACTTTAGCCGGGTGGGGTTCATACCTATGACATTTTAAAATTTCCTAATTGTTTTTATTAAAACCTTTTGAATTCTAGGGTAGATATAGCACACCTATGCCTTTACAACCTAAGTGTTATTCACAAAAAGAAATACTTTGATTCGGAGCTTGAACTCATGACATACATTAATGAAAACTGGGATCGACTCCACCCTGGTGAGGTAAGTTGTTGAAATGCTATTGGTCATCAGGTCAAACTATTGTGATCAGTAGACTTTTAAAAAATGGGCTAGTCCATTTACAGAATATATCAAGGGTATAACATTCTTGTCCTAATGAAATGATAGCTGGTTTTCAGAGGATTACGTTAGGGTTGTAAGCGAGGGACTTTAACATGCACACCAGTAGCTACAAAAGGCTGTCATTTAGCACATTAAGCCATAGCTTAAAATAAACAATGGTTTAATGTAAATGATCACTATGTTGGTGCACACTGCCTGAGAGTTCCATTGTGGTTGCTGCACCACAGACAAAGCAAACCAGAGTGTGTGATTTGTTTCTCTTCAACAAATCAAGAATGGTGACCAAGAATTGTCTTTGGCTTACCACTCATTGTTTGTCTGGAAAGAAACAAGTGTGTTTAGACAACATTACAAGCCAAACACTGTAGGAACTTTGCACTGCTCATTCATAGTAAGCCACAGTTTTAAAGAGTTGGTTTAAACTGGTTGTGGTTTCATATGAGATGTGATCCAGGCCAGTAAGAAGCTCTTAGTGCAACTTGTGGACTGCATCGTGGCCTAATTCCACCCCCACCTTTCCCTCTACTGTAATTTACCAGTTGATCAAGCATTGTTGCCCAATGTGTTTTCTCATCATTGCGCCACATCACTGGCTGCTCTTGATGTATTGTGTAATGTTGATTTTTTGCATTGTGGTTCTAGTTTTGTTTTTAATGTTACATTTCTGTTAGCTATCCTGAGCTCTCATGAAAGGAAGGGTGGGGTATAATAGGGAGGGGGAGGTTTATGAACGTGATCAAGTCATGGAAAAAGTTGTAATACCGGTTACAGAAAAGAGTGAAGAGAATTCAAGAAAGTCAGTGCATGAGTTGGTAGCAGCTCCATAGAATCATAGGTTTTTTTGCAGGTACAGCCTGATTTCCATTATGCACAAAATTGAATGGAAACCGTGACAGTGGCCTGAAACATAATTTTATGTACAGACAACGACCGATAAATATCCGCCTGATTGACAGTGCCAAACGCAGAAGTGACCTGAAAAATTTGCTAAACATACCACTAAAAGGGCCCCCCCACTCTGCCAACATGCGTGGGGGCTGTGGAAACCCCACATGCAAAGTGGTCAGCTCTATTGTACAAGATGACAGAGATCCCACTACACTATTAGAAAAAAACCCTAACCGCTTTATTGCATTTATTTGTGTAAAATGTGTGCCACACAAATCTGGCATCATTTTCTGTGCGCTTACCTCTAATAAAAATTGTTAACTCTATTTGTAAAATGCTTGTTTCCTGTCATTATAATGATAGTTGCAGTAAATTCAGTACCAAAAATAACAGGCTGGATGGTGATTACTTTTCCCTGATTGCACCTAATCTAGAAAAGATTGAGGATTTCAAAATTATTTTTAATAACAATGTTTTAAAAATTCATAAATGTACCATTAAAAAAACACTGAGACAGAATAATGCACTATGCATACAATCTCAATAAGACTTCATTCTCCTCTCCTCCCTCTGTAGCCCATCACACTCCAAAAAACAATTCTGTTATTTAGCTGCTTTGTTTCATTGTACCTGATACAGAAGTAGCCTGTTGGTAATATGTAAATAAAATAAAGCATGTTATTTTATTAACATTTATTGCTTTATTAATAAAACACTCCTAAACATGAATGCTATGCTTAGTTGTTTGAACAGATGTGGAATTTAGGAATTCTCCCTACAATTTCCATACTACCTTGTTAGGATGTTGAAGTTATTCAGCATACTACTTTTTCAAATTTCATTGTCTTAATAGTCAAATGCAGTAGGTATTCTAGAATATTACTCTAGAATTCCTAATGCATGTAGGAATTCTAGAATACAAATACACTTTGTCTCTTTGAATGGCTGAAGGTAATAATTGTGATTAGAAGTTTTACTGTAACTTTTAGTAGGTTAAATCACTTCTTAATACTTTACAGCTGGCAGACACACCAAAATCTGAAAGATATGAGCATGTTCTGGAGGCATTAAATGATTACAAGACTATGTAAGTTGATAGGGTTTTTATACACTTTTCTCTTCTTGATTTTGTCCTGAGGTTTCTTTGAAAGATTCCCTAAAAACATGTCCATGGTAGCAGCAGGAGGAGGCACTGCAAAATTGTTTAAAGTCAAATCTGTAGTTATTGAGATACAAGTTAGGTGTTTAGCTGTCCTTTCACTGCATTTGAAGGGAATTAAAGAAGGGACATAATATTGGTACTAGTAAGTTAAATTGGGGTTTATGTGTATAGTCAAAGAAATACTTGTAGCTTCATGTTCTGTGTTTAATGTTTAACAATGTAGGTTTATGTCTGGAAAGGAAATAAAGAAGAAAAAGCATTTGTTTGGTTTGAGAATTCGAGTTCCCCCTTGCCCCCCAAATGCTGCTTTTAAGGCTGAGAAAGAGCCTGAGGGAACTTCACATGAGTTCAAAATTAAAGGCAGAAAGTCATCTAAACCTGTGCCTGATCAGAGGTAAATCATGATTTGTTCTCTATTGGAGTAAATAAATTATTTGGCAAATAACTGGTAAATGGTAAACTGGTAAATGATACTTTTAAGTATCCAGATATGCAAATATTTATTAATTCCAGATTAATTACCACTGATTTCAGTGGCAGTTTGCAGGAATTATTGGGGGGGGGTGTTCTGTAGGATATCTTCAAATAGCACTGGTTAATATGTTACGCTTTCTCTTTGAAACTGAAGTTTTGCTTAATAGAATTAGTTTAGGCCTAGAATATTAACTGTTGTGTATAAGCTAATACTATAAAATGTTGCTTTATAGTAATAATCCTTATATAATAAGCAAATTAAATCAATTGGTTGGGTTCATATCTGCTCAGAGAACAAAATGTCCCTCCTGAAGATGTCCTCCGTGGAATCTGCAGTATTAGGCAACAGTTGCCCAGTCTTAAATTTCTGTTTCTTGAGCAAAGTGACATGAGACATAGCATGTTTAGTGGTGGCAACCTGCCTATGAAACTCCTTCCCAAGTGAGATTCAGTCTTTCTCCACTCTAGAAGGTGAAAGACAATTTTATTTGTCCAGGCTTATTAATCATTGGATAAATTATGGTGCCGCTGCTGCTATTTTTCTGTTTTACTATGACTTTGTGGTTTTAATGATGATTTATTGATGTGTAATTTTATTCTTTCTCAGCCACTCTGAACTTCAGATTGGAAGAAGGGCAGGATATAAAAGTACCATATAAATAAAGCTTAAAGTCTGACCCAGATTGGGTACTACATCATATATTTCTAGAATGTTTCCCCATGTGAGTTATGGCCTTTATCACATTGTGCTAGCCTAAAAGTATATCAGTATGATGAGGATGAAGGGCTCCAACAAAATCCTCCTGGTGCCAACGCTAAAATTCTTTCCCCATAGATCACAACTAACAAGAACAGCAACCTCTGCATTTCTGCTGTTTACATAGGGCAAGACCATGAAGAAAGGCTCTTCTTCCTTTGCTTGGATATGTGGTAGCACTGCTAATGGGGATGCTTCTCTTTGGCAATAGCCATATTCATACATAAAGAAAGAACATAGTTTAAGACTACATGAACAAGTCTCTGTGCAGCCAAGCAAAGCCTCAAGACTAATAACACTCCCAGCTCTCCTATTATTCAAAGACATGCATGCATTCCTGCAGTGGTTATCTTCTGGGTCCTATTAGTGTGTAACAAAAAGTCACAACGTGAGTTTCTTATAGAGAAAGTAATCATGTTTGATAAATGATGATGGTAAAAAAATGAAATCATAAATAATACTCAAACATGCATTCTTTTGGGGTATCTTTTAAAAATGACTGTGGACGTCCTTGTAGGGAAGTTACTAATGGTGTAGAACGAAAGGGGAAGAAAAAATCTGTAGGCCGTCCACCGGGCCCATATACCAGAAAAATGATCCAGAAGATGTCTGAGCCATCTATTTTAGTAAGTGGCATTTTCATTTACTCGCTGATTACTTTATCGACTTAAAAATGGCCAATATGTTAAACAGTATTTAAAAATAAAAAGCTATATCTCCTTGAAAAGGCAAGTATTTGCACAGCCTGAAAAGTTCTGTTCTTTTTTTTTTTCCCCTTCCCCTTGGGAAAAGGAACCTGTTGTAGTGCAAGAATCTCCTCCTTTGGATTTACCTAGCACTACTGGGTGAGTAGGGGAAATGTACTCTTAAATTTGTATTGTTCTTGCTTGGCTAATGTCTGATCAGATCAGATTTTAATATTTGATTACTTTTATCACATGGCAACATGAAATGGCTCAGATCTGATGGAACTGCACATTCATCCAATACCTCAGATGTGGAATCCACAGGTGCTGCCAGTACAAAAGAAACTACCTCAAACAGTATTTCCAAGCATTACAGGTACACTGCCATTTGCTTTATGCTGTGTGAGTGAAATGGTGGATTGCAGCTATTACTGGAAAGGTGACCCAATTATATGAAACATGTTGGCTCGGATTCTAATATAACTTCTCTCTGGAATGTTGGCAAGTCTCAACCATGGGGGGCTGCTGGAGGAAGAGGAGGTAACTGCACAAAATAGGGTCCCAAGAAATTAGAAAGGTCACAGAAATTTTTCCATCCCTTTCTTTCAGCAGTCTCCTGTTCCACACCCACCATTTGCCATTTTGTTAAAATTCTTTTACCACCCTTCATTCTTTTCAGGGTTTCAAGGTACAGTGGTGCCCCGCAAGACGAATGCCTCGCAAGACAAAAAACCCGCTAGACGAAAGGGTTTTCCGTTTTTCGAGGCGCTTCGCAAGACGAATTTCCCTATGGGCTTGCTTCGCAAGACGAAAACGTATTGCGAGTCTTGCGAGTTTTTCCCCTCCCCCCTTTTTCTAAGCCACTAATAGCGCTAATCTGCTAAGCCGCTAATAGGGATGCTCCGCAAGACGAAAAAACCGCTAGACGAAGAGACTCGCGGAATGGATTATTTTCGTCTTGTGAGGCACCACTGTAGTATACAGTCGTAATACAAATACAGTAATAGAACAACCATTGCAGTCAATCAAATTGGCTTGAAACAGAGTAGCAAACTACCTGATACTAGAAGAATCGCAACGGTTGCCACCAGGTAGACTGTTCTAGGGACTGTCTCAAAGTTTGGGGGTGTCAGCAGTGCAAGTCCCGTGTTGTTTTTTGAGTACCATATCTGATAAGGAAGGCACATGGAGGGGAAAAGATCTTAAAACACATACAGATTGGTTTGTAATGGGGCTCAAGTTGTGCAGGATATAGATATATACCCACACATATACAGAAAACAAGAGAAAGTAGAAAAATACAAACAAGAAGAAGGAAACGGATATACAAAGGGTAGACTCCCATTGTTCAGGGTTTTATTGGTAATTACCGGCATCTTGAATTGGGCCTGGAAACAAACAAGCAAGCAGTGATATGTGTAAATCGATGCTTTATTTTGCATAAACTGAAGCTTTGATCACCTTCAAGGATAGTCCCTTGGAGGATAGCAATACAACAGATGTATTGCTATAATCCAACAGATGTATTGCTATAATCCAACTGGAAAATTACTAGGCCATGGATGCAAATTATATTATGAGGGTGGAGCTCAACTATTGCTATCCTCCAAGGATTTCCACTGGTGCAACAGGACATTTCCCCACAACCCCACCCTGTCATAGGTTTGGGGGAATCCCTGGAGCAGATTTTGGGGGCGCACAGGGGAAGAACATTATGTAAGGAGAAATAGTTGCTCTGAAGGAAAGTTCACTTAAACGCTATGTTGAATACCACCCTCAACCTTAAATTATTGTTTCTTATCTTCCGTAGTTTGTCTGAATCCAGGAAAAGGACACGAACAGGAAGAACTTGGCCAGCTGCAATCCCACACTTAAGGAGAAGAGGGCGCCTTCCACGTAAAGCACTCCAGATTCAGAATTCCGAAATTGTGAAAGATGACGAAGGCAAAAATGATTACCAGTATGATGAACTTAATACAGAAATACTTAATAACTTGGCAGATCAGGAGTTACAACTTAATCATCTTAAAAACTCCATTACCAGTTACTTTGGTGCAGCAGGTAGGATAGCTTGTGGTGAAAAATACCGTGTTTTGGCACGTCGAGTGACACTCGATGGAAAAGTGCAGTATCTTGTGGAGTGGGAAGGAGCAACTGCCTCCTGACTGTAGTACTGAACATGTTTGCTGCACTGTTTTATTTATAGGCACTGTTTATATAAATCAGGAGTGCAGAAGGAAACCAAGTTAGCCTTAACATTTCTTTCTTAACAGTACAAAACATTGTGCTGAAAATTCTACCATTTTTTAAATGAGGCTGGATTTTTTTAAGATAAGGATTTAGATTGTTTAGGGCGGGAATCTGGGATTTCATTTGCTTTTAAATGTGCACGACTTCAGAAGAGACTTGTCTAGAGAACATTCCATGTGGGTAGAGAATATTTTCTGTAGCTAGAACAAATTTTTAGTAAGATTTCGTAATCTTTTCTTACCCAAATGTTTGCAAAAGTGTATTTCTACTTTGACAACCCTAGATTTTCATAAGGTGCAGTGTATATAATTCCTACTGAGGACTGTAAAATATTGAAATCTTTCAAGCAAAGTGTAAAAAAATATATTGAGCTTGTAAATTGCTCTGTGACTAGACTTCATTGTCTTTTTAATATATTCTTTGCATGTGTGTATATATACACATACGTGTGCATGTGTATATATGTGTGTGATTGTGACCTATGCAATATAAATTATGGGATTGGGCAGCTTTTGACTATATATCCCATAATTCTTTTATCAGGAATAGTTGCAGTATTTACACAGCAGCATTTCTTCTCAGGCTTTAATGGGTGCTGTTGTTTGCCACATACTACAGAATATGTGTCAAATGAGTGCTGTGTGTTTTCGCAGTGAGTGCAGTCGTTAATGTCATATGCCTTCGGAAAATAATTCAGGCTGCAATCCTCCACATAGAGGCCCAGTGAAGAAAAGATTTGGTATACCTTTCAGGTACACATAATCCCTCCCTGTCTCTCCTGTGCAGATTCCCCTTCCTTTCAGCATTAAGATATGTTTCAGCACTACATATACATAGTGCTAGAGATCCATGTATAGTTGCCAGGAGTACTTTTGCTATACCTTAGCCAAGGTTAAGAAATATGGGAATAATTTCATCTATTGTGGACCAGGTTGCTTTGAGGCTGCAAACCTGTACACACTTACCTGGGAGTAAGCCCTAGTGAGCTCCATGGGACAAACTGCTGAGCAGACATGCTGAGGATTGTGGTGTAAATCTTCTTGATCTAAGCAGCCTGGCTGCACAGTATTGCAGCCTCAGTTAATGTTGGAGAAAGTTAGCTGTCTGACACAAATCTGAACTTGAAAATTTGAACATAAACTCTGGCTAGGAGAAAAAAGGATTTGTGACACATTGATTGTAAATTTTGTCTCCCAGTTAATTAAAAAGTCTGCAGGAATCACAATATTCCTTTTGTATGTAATGTTCTGTAGTCATGTTTGATAAACATAGTTGGAGCAAAGTGTTTAATTGCACAGGGTCAACAAACAGTATGTTGCCACTTGAAGTAACAATACTGCTTTTATTACAATATTACCTCTTCTGTTCTTATAAATATGAATCAAGTTTTAAATGAGTAACTTTATTTTACTTGTAAAATAACAAGTGTTTTTGTCGGGGCTAGATGTATTTTCTTTATTGGTTTTGAGTTGTTCTTTGTTTTTTGTTTTGCCAAAGAGTGTAAACAACTACTTTTTCTGATGGTTTCTCATTTTACTGCCTAATGGTTTACTGTCAGACACGAGCTTGCCAACAAAACAAAAAATATGACTTTAAATAGTGAGAGGCTATATGGCTAAACCTAATTGTACTAAAATTGACTTAAAAACAAAATGCTGTTATGATTGTTAAGGGAAATAAATATTTTGTCACCACCTTATATAGCCAAAGGAAGCATAGACAAAATATGTTGTTCTGTGCTTGTGGCTGGCCAGTAAACTTACAAGCTTTACAAAGGTGATAATTTAAGTATACTTTTCTTTGCCTTCACTAGAAACATGAATCTCTTTTCCCTTCACACAGTCTTGGCTATTAAGTTAAAGTTGCCTTGCCTATAGCTGCAATATTTTGATAAGACCCAGGTTACTTTTTGAATGTTGGTCTCTTGGGACAATGCAAATTGTAGTTGTGATGTTAACAGCCAGATTTCCATTAATTTTCTTTTCCACAATCTTTGTAATTCACATCAAACACCAGCAGTATTTGCAGTAGGGCTTCCATACAAAGACAGCAGTTGGAATTGAGTTGGGGAGAGAAATTGACAAACTATCAACATATTTTTAGCTGTTTTTGTTCTCATTTTGTCACAGTGGTTGACATGTTTGTATTACTGAAACTGTTCTCACGTTTTTAAAATCAACATTAAATGTGTGTATTTTTAAGAAGTTGTTCCTATTTTTGTTATACAGGTGTGAACTGTAGTTATATCTTAAAAGCCTGAGTTAAGTGTGTTTCCTTAAGTAAATTCAATGGGACTTTATAAACATGTTCTGGATTTAAGCAATGTGGATTGTAGCCCAGTCCCAAGGTTTCCTACTCCAATCTTCAGTGCAACTTTCTTCCAAGTGATTTAGGCAACAGCACAATCCTAGACATGTTCAGACAAGTGCAAATGCAGGAACACAGCAGCTTGGCAATGCAGTCTCCTTTAACTCAGTGGGATTGATTTTGGCATAAATATGGGAATGAGGCTAATTATCTGAAGATTGCTCCTCCCTTTCTAGGGTCTGAAAGAGCATTATTGCATGTTGACTACTATATAACCTCCTTCAGCTTTTATAAACTGCAGGACATAAAATTTGGCAGTGTAGATTACATTACAAATGTGAGAAAACTATTTAGACCACTAAATAATAGCCCATTCTAAGCCACCGAGTCAGATAGGTGGATAATGATGATGATTGTTGTTATTATTTAATCTTTAGATTGAGTAGTCCACAATTCAGTATTGGTTTTAGCACCTGTATGCCATAGTTGAGACCACATTAATTTGATCTATTTCTGTTATTAGTTCAGAATCTCTAGTGAGACCCTTTTAAAACAAACTAGTGAATTATATTCTGCTGTACAAAATTTGAATGCTTGTTTGCGTTTTTATAGTTGTATTCTTAAAGATGTTATTTTTGCATAGTTTTGCTTCATTAATTAGGTATTCTCAGTAGCTTCCAGATAACTACTGTAATTTTAAATGGTCTGCATAAGTTGCAGTGCTAAAAATAGCGACCCCGCAATTAGCAAGCAGACGGAACTAAATCACCCAGTATCAGTTTTTATGGAGGCAGCTGCTATACTTTGTTTTGAGGTCATAGCATTGGAGCCCGTCCTTCCGTGAAATAAATGTAACCAGTGTTTGCCCGCTCCACCGGCAGAGGCCATATGAACAAATTGAGGTGAGAGGGAAAATGGCACAGGAATTTTATATTGCCAGGGGTCACAAGAACAGCTTTGTTAATAATGCAGACATTAGTACTAATCGTGCCTGGCTGTTATGGCTGTTCAACCTTTCTCCTATTTCAGATGGAACTCCTCATATGAGATAGAGTCATTGCTCCCAGTTTTGTCTACTAACAAATTAAACTGTGCTGTTGATAGCTTACTACACCATGTAGTTGCTGGACTATAGTGCTTCAGAAAGAGAATATCCCATTTAGTGCAGATTTTTGAGTGTAGAAAATATTGTCATGAGTCCCAACCTGAAATTGGAGATGGCACAGCCCACAATCACTGTTTGAAAACTAAGCCATGCTTGTATAATACTTGATTTTATAGCAGCCTGTTTTGTATTATTTGCCCTAACTTCAAAGACTAAATGGAAAAATTATTTATCTATATAGCATTTCTGCTTGCTGCTTACCTTCTTGCTATAAATCAGTTATTCCACTTGTAAAAAAAAGGGGGGGGGAATTATTAATCAGATTCTGTTGCCAAGTACTGCTATGCTTGCTTACTTGGCAGTAGTTAAAATAAGTCTGGTTGCTTCATGAGTATATAATGATCGTGCATATTTGAATTTTCTAAATTTTGCAGTCTGAGTAACTGGGATGAATTGATAATATACAGAACAGGGATGTGGAATCTATGGCCCGAGAGCCAATATTGTGTCCCCAATTTGGCCTGCCAGGCAATTTCAACTATGACCTGCCCTGGGACTTTAGGTGAAATGGGTAAGAAATCAAATAATAAACACTGAAGACACATTAAGTTTAGAATTCCTTTATTAAATCCATTTCACAGCCAGAAATTTATCCATTTACCGTCGTGTTCATTTTTACTGCTCTGTTCATTCTTACCTGTGGAATTGCACACACTATTCTGTAGCATTATGAAAATGTACAGCACAACCATGAGTGCCATAGTAGGCAATTTGTTAAGTCCCCAGCAATGTGGATGGTATCCAAATAAATTAAGTTCACTGATTTTAATAGGTCTGCTGAGGATGACTGAGAATGGGTACGATGTAGTTGGCTATCACCCTATTTTATACACATGTTAAGTTTTGTTGGAAACCAGAACTGTAAAGGACAGATCAATTGGCATTAGCATAAACCGAGAGGTAGAAGGCTTAGTCACAGCTTTTTGGTAAAGATACTTTTTAACATTACAGTGCTAAAAGATCGTATATTTTGAAACCTTGGCATCCACATTTGCATGACATATTTAATACTATGTTGCCTCAAATTGGGAATAATTCTCATATAATTGGCTTTAAGACTTCGTTTCTGCTGATATTTAGTAGATAACTACAGCCAGCTAGAGATCCCACTGCTGCAGCCTCAAAATGTATAGCTATGGGTCACTAGTACTAAGTCTCATTTAAATCAGCCCAATTATTTGACCCATTGGTATGTAAAAAATATGAATATGGGCAGAAGAGGATAAGCATAGATGCTGCCACTGTAGCAGCTGTAAATAACTACTTGGTCTGCTACCTGTAACTTAATATGCTTATATGTTCACATAATAATTTTTACATTTATAAACTGGTAACAATTTATGTATCATTAGCCACACCAGTATTAACTTTATGGCAAAAGTACCGTATGTGACATCTAATACTGTTGAAAAATAGGTTCAAGTTCACAAAAATTATTACCTGGTGGTTCAAAACCGTGAGCTATGTTTGAGGTGCATTTCTACACTTACCCCCACATAAGCTGCTTAGCATAATGGGAATTGAATTAATATCTGCATATCAACTTCAGCAGCTGACATGTTATTTGTGTAGTTTCAAGCAAAACAAACAAACAAATCCAAAACATGTTAACCATGCTAAGCATGGAATATATACACATATGCATGTTCAGAAATCAGTTTGGGACATCCAGGTTTGCTGGATTGGAGCCATCTCAGCATGCAAACATGCATGGCATTTTGATGAGCAACTGTTAACTGCTTTAATCAAAGTTTGGAAACTCACACTGTAACCCTTAGCCCATTAACTAGGAACCAAGTTCCACTGCATAATAGGATTTGCTTCTGAGTATGTATTCATAAATCACAGTGCAAGTTTTCCAGCTATTTTTAAGTTGCATATTTAAATTTTCATGCTAAAATTTAAAAGTGAAAACTTGCTGTTTTTTAAAAATCACAATAAGGGAAACTGGGCTTTTAGCTGTAAGTCAATTTCAGCTACCCTACCCAGTAACCATGAAAACTGGAGCATTCTATCTACATCCTCTCTCACATATTCAGAACTACAGTATCTAGGGCATAGCTGTCAACTTTTCCCTTTTCCTCCGAGGAATCCTATTCGGAATAAGGGAATTTCCCTTTTTAAAAAAGGGAAATGTTGACAGCTATGAATTCTAGCCTTCTAAATGTTGCTGTATGACAACTCCTGTTATCTCTAACAATGGAGTATACCGGCTGTAGCTAATGGGAGTGAGACATTGGCAAAGCAACAGGTTGACCACCCCTCTGGTGTATGAGGGGAATGTGCTATTATAGTAAACCTGGTTTGAAACACATTAGATGTGCCTGTGTATAAAAAAATCAAATGTTATTAATTTGTGTGGTAGAATAAAAGCGATTCACAAAGTCCCCCAAATTGGACATAATGAGTCCTTTTACAAACATGTATGCATGTAAGTGGCTACATGGCCTCAAAACTGGTTGCTAATATGCCTAGGCACTTGCAGGGTTCGTGTTACATAAATAATCCAGAGGGGAAAGCTGGTGCCTTTCAGCACTCTTGAGTTTGTGTTTTTGCAGTTTTGAATTATGAAGGCTAGCTACAACAAACTAACAAACCCTGATCTGAACTTAAAATTAATTCACAAAGTGAGGAAAATTAAAGAATTTGGAAGCAATATACATTTTAGATGCCAGTTAATTTTTGTTGAATAAGTTTGTTAATTAGTACAAATAAGGCACAAGAGTCTTCACTTACACCCATTTAAAAATATTGTCTAAATAACAGCATAGTTTGCTGTAGCAAATATTCCATTTAACTGACATATCCAAGGCAGGACTCAAATACTAAATACACAATTCAATTCATAACTTCATGAATCTTTTTTCTTTTTAAAATATTACCTTTAGGCTAGCAGTCATTAAGACATAGTATCAAATATTGGTAAATATAAAATCTGAATTTGTTGCAAAAAAAATTGTGCAGTATAGATGGCTGAGGAGATTCAGGCAAGTTTTAAGTTATCCACCATCTTAATAAACCAAGTTATTGCAATTTATTGGAGCAAAGAAAAGCATTCTGCTCATATTAAAAAGTCACATACGAATGTTAAAAACTGTTCATTCAAAACAAGCTGGGAAGAAACATCAATCTCCTTTTTCTTTAGCAGTGTATTGCATTTCCCTCTGTTTAATGCTGTTTAAGACACTGGTGTTACGTTCTAGTTTTCCTTTTATCTTCAAAAAGACTCTTCAGCATGTAAACTTGAACAGCTGACACCACCACCATTATTGCAAGGTTGACCATGGACCAGAAGTTTACCCTGTCAAAGTTGCTTTCTTGTATGTTTCTATCACGAGCTTCAAATGCTTTGAGCAGGGTCTGAATATGGATACTTTTGCTTAGCCTGGACTTCACACTGTTGACCGATTCCTGATAAAGATCAAAACACTAGTTTTAGAAAAATAAAAGAGAAGCACACAATTCAACACAGCAGACTCATCTACAAAATATAGCAATGACCTTGTGAGCCCCAACTCCTTGCCACCGTGCTTAGTTCCAAAGCCTCAAAATGAGAACTTGCATCTGTTACTTCCAAAGCTGAGATATGTACACTTCCCTTTCTTTTCACACGCTACAGAATTTAGGCTATATATTTAATCAATAATACACTTATCATAATTAAGGCCACTAGAGATAGTTGTGCAGCTTTCAATAGGGTGATCATTACCAGATAGTAGTAGCAGAGGAGCAAGTAAATTCCAAGCGTACAGAGCCATTCACTCCATAGCTTTTTAAAAAAGGATTGTAGATACATACCAGAATATCTTCTAGCTTCATATCCAGAAGATCTGTGCCAGTGATATACTTCTTCCAATCTTCCTCTTCATCTCCCATGTTATCCAATATCAGTTCAAAGAAAATAACCTTATCTGACAGAGTACTGAATGTGTTGTCAAAGCAGAACATATAGTCACCATCCTCTGTTTCCACCCTGTAAACACAAAAGACATTACACTTTAATGAGTGCAGGAAGGGAAGAGGGAACAGAAAAATCCCCTCCGGTGAAGTCCCATTCGTACATTTCAGGAATGAAGTCTTAATTACTAAGCTCTTAGAATGCCACTAAAAATGGTTTAACTAACATTGAATGAAATCATTTAAAAACTTACGTATGGACTCCATCCGATTTTCTCTGTTCAAAAACCAGTGCTTCACCTTTTGGTGATAATAGATGGAAATCAATATCTAAACCTGCTCCATCGAGAACCTGTAAAGTCAACAAACAGTGTATATGAGCAAAGTGTAATTTCTGTTGAAAAAGGCAAACCTAAAATGAATAAATGTTTAATATTCAAATCTTACTTGAAGACAAATCCACATGAATCTATATGAATACTGAGATGTTTTCTAAGATTACTACTATGTATTTTAGCTTTTCAGGAAACTATAGATACAGTTGGCAAAAGTAGTTTGTTTAAAGATTTTTTTACCCTGCTCTTTGGCCAAAAAGTATCCCACAGCAGCTTAGAGATCAATAAAAATCAGGACTATCCCTGCCCTCAAGCTTACAATTTAAAAAGCTGTGACACAAAAGGAAAAAGGATGGGGAGGAACAAAATAGCAAACCAGCTGGAATGGAAACAGTTCAGGAACATAAGTCAAAAGGAGGTGGGTGATCTCTCAGCAGAGCTGACTGAGAGCTGCTTCCCATTTCTCTATATTGTAATTTTATTCAATGCATTCAGATAGTGCTTGGTACTTCAGTACTCACTCACAACCACACCACTAAAGAACAAATGGCTGCATTCATAGACAAGATGTTTTAAGAAAGAATGTCAGTGTACATAAGACCTTACACCTTTGAGTAGCAACTGTGATCTCCAGGAACATTTAACACAGTTTCTAGATTACAGTTTGAAGACCTCTTCATTTTTTTTATGAACATTACTTGCCTTTGGAAGATATGCTGACAAAAAGGATGAAAAGCAAGTAAAAATAAATGCACTCATTATTACAGTGGACGCTCGGGTTGCGAACGTGATCCGTACGGGATGCACATTTGCAACCAGTGTCTGTGCACGCGCAGGTTGCGATTTGGCGCTTCTGGTCATGCGCAAAGCGTGATTTAGCGCATGCGCGACCACTGAAACCTGGAAGTAACCCGTTCTGGTACTTCCGGGTTTCGGTAGTCTGCAACCTGAAGCGGCTGTAACCCGAGGTATGACTGTATTATTATTTACTTCCCAATGTGATGATGGAAACCTCAGGCTCCTCTGAATGCAGCCCTCCATGCTTTTCTATCTGGCCCTTGGGCCTCTCTCCAAGGCATGCCCCCTCCCCACACCCCTAATTTCTACATCCATACATCATGCTCCATTAAATACCACTACAGGAACATGTACCAGTTGCATTCCATGCAACTAGAGCAGAAATACTGCTCATTTCCACCTTGTCTCAAACCTCCATTCAGCACTATTTCAACATATTTGGCTTACGTGGCTCTAAATAAATTTCAGAAGTCCTCTGGCTAAGGTCATCAGATCAAGCTCGCAAACCAGTTTGACCCAGCCTTTCATGACATTTATCTAGCCTGTTTCCTCCATGTAAAAAAAAAGAAAGAACTGTCATTCTGAAGCTAGAGGGAAGTAATACTCACACGGCTTTCTTTCTGGCCCTTCAGAACTACAGTGGTACCTCGGGTTACAGACGCTTCAGGTTACAGACTCCGCTAACCCATAAATATTACCTTGGGTTAAGAACTTTGCTTCAGGATGAGAACAGAAATCGTGCTCTGGAGGCGTGGCAGCAGCTGGAGGCCCCATTAGCTAAAGTGGTGCTTCAGGTTAAGAAGTTTCAGGTTAAGAACGGACCTCCGGAACGAATTAAGTACTTAACCCAAGGTAGCACTGTATACACTAATATTCTGATCCTGCAGGTATATCCAAATATTCAGGTTGGTACTTTGAGGCTAAAGGTGACTTTCATGCCATCCCACCCCATCTTTTATAGTTAAAGTCCTGTTTTACTTCATGGCAACAGAAAACACAACATATGGCTTTCCTCTTCAGGACCCAGCATTACTACCTCTACCGGACTATGGAAAAACAAAATGCAAATTACAATCCGAAGCACGCTTCCCTGGACATAAGCCTCTTTGCATACAGTGCTAACAGACACAGGTCTGCATACTGGAGCCCCAAACAATACCTCCCAGGAGTGATGGTGGACGGGTCTCCTTCCTCGGTGGTTTTAAAGCAGAGATTGGCTCGCCATCTGTCACGTATGAGATTCTCGCCTTGCGGGGGGGTGGACTTGATGACCCTTGGGGTCCCCTTTCCAACTCTATGATTCTATGTGGCTGTGCAGCAAGTAAGGGAGGTTCAGAAAAAGGCACACACATTTTTCCTTTCTGGCATGCAGGGCGTTTGTGTGCGTTTCCACTCGCTTTGCAGCCGAGGGAATGGATTTTCCTACGACTCGAACACGCGAGCTGGTCCTCGCCCGGACACGAGATTGCACGTTGGGCGCGGGTGCCCGCGTTCACACGTGCGCTCCTACCCCAAGCAGTTGAGGAAACTCGGAAGGGCACCGGTTCCCTCCCTCACCTGATACTCGATCTCCAGAGAGGCCTCCTTCTGCATGCTCTGGAAGAAGCACTCCTTGCGGCCGGCGGGCAGGGTGAAAGTGAAGTCGCTGTCCAAGGCGGTGGCGAAAGCCGAGGCGCCCGGCGGAAGCAGCAGCAAGAGCAGCGGCAGGAGGGAGGCCAGCAGACATCGCCGCATCTCCGCCTCCATCGCCGCCGAGCCCTCGAAACCCAGGAAGCGGGAAATTCCGGAGGAGACGGCACCTCCTCGCCGTCCGCTCCCGCTCCCTCGCTCGACTCAGGTCTTCTGAGGCGAAGAACGAGGCTGGGTACCCACAATGCACGGCGCGCCGCAGCTCCGCCTAGAGGAGGAAAAAGCGCGAAGGGAGCGACTTCCCCCCGTTTTGAAAAAAACGCGTGCCCGCCGCCGCCGATAGGAGGGTTCTCGGCCGCCGCAAGGCACTGCGGGAAATGTAGTTGAGGGCAGGGAAGGAAGCTGAAGGGGCGAAGCGGGGAGGGCGGGGAGGAGGGACTTCGACTCCCGAGAGCTTTAGCGCGGAAGGATTTAAGTAGCCGCTTCGCCCGCAACCGTCTCCTCCCCCTACCTGTCAGGTTACGGCCCGCGCAGTTCGAACGCAGGAGAGACGGGTCGCCCCGAGGGCCGCGATTCGGAACGCGCGAAGCGACAGGGCCGCACTGATTGAAAGAGGCGTTTCCTCAGAGAGGGCCTGGTAAGCAAGGGCTGCCGCTCTGGCTGAAGGGATTGAGTCCGGAGCGGAGTGCAGTAGCTAAACGGTTAGGGCTGGTTATAATGGGGAAACCAAGGGGACGGGCCTTCGCTTTGTGGGACGGCGCGAGGCCTATATGCTTGAGGGGGAGAGGCGTGGAGGCAGTGTTGCTAAGCAACGCGAGGCGCTCTGGCCTGGAACCCGCGCGGCTGAGGCGGTTCCTTGGAAAAATGCCGCCGCCTGCTAGAGAGAAGGGTGGGCCCTGAGGCGAGAAGGTCAGCCTGCCTCCGGGGCAGAAGCTGTGCAGGGTTGGTGCTCTCTGGGACTGGCAGAGTGGAGAGCAGCAGCAGCAGCAGGTGGGGGCCGGGGAACAAGACTGAATGGCTAGAAATAAGTAGGTGAGGCCTGAGGCTGGTTGGTAGTGATTCTGGACTCCAGCTCCCATGAGCTCCAGCCAGCGCGACCAACGTTGGGTCAGGGGTAATGGGAGTTGCAGTCCAGTAAAACATCAGGAAGGAGAGGCACAGCTTTAGTGCTTCTCAAGCTTGGCTCCCCTCAGCTGCTGTTGGACTACAGCTCCATTCACCCCCCAACCCCTGGTCCCTGCTAGCTAGTAATGATGGGATTTGTAGTCCCCACAGTAGCTGGGGACCCAAAACGCTGCTAGTAACGGGTCAATTTCAGCTAGGCAAAGGGGAGTACTGGAATAGCACATCACACATGGCAATGCTTTGCCTTGGAGATGCCAGAGTACAATGTAAGGGTCGCAGCAGACCACTGAAGAGCTGGGTATAAGAAATGAGCTGTTCTATATGCTGTAAAAGGCAGCATTGCAGTCGGCAAAAGATTGGGTCACCATTGGGTGGTAGGGTAGCGGGGAGCCTGTTATCACCCTGGTGTTCTTGGTCTCCCAACACCTTTGTTTATGGAAATGCACCCTCAAAAATTTGGATTTAAAATGCTCTTTTCAGAAGAGCAAGGAGCAGCTAAGCCATGCAAAAAACAAACAAACAAAACCTTACTTGAGTGCTGCTATCGCTTTCTGCAAAATACAGTTTGCAAGTGAATTTAATTCTCACCCCTTGCCTTCCCCCAGAACAATTCAATTTCCAAAGTTAACCTTACTTTTGTTTGTGCTTGGAATGCAGAGGTACAAACCACAGTTCCTTTACAAACTTTATAATCTTATCTGAAGCTTGTTTGCAAATAGTGTTTATGAGGGGGATTTTCTCCCCTGAGGGTTAGCTGTGTTTGTCTGTTGTGACAAAACAGCATTGACTTGTGGCACCTGCAAGACTAACACATTTTATCATGGGGAAAGGGTTTGAGGACTGCCCTCTTCATCAGATGTCAAAAGTGTAATCTTAAATTGGTGTATATAGGCGCACTGTGGTGCAAATGGAGAGGTCTGAGGTCTGAAATGAAATGTAAAAAGGACAGTGGTAATTACGTGAAAGTAAAATAGCCAAAATGACAGTAGACAAAGCAGTATTGGAGGAAGCCTGAATTGATCTGGCCATTGTGAATGCCTGGAAGGGGAGAGTGTGAGGGAAGTACATGTTCAAGAGGCCAACTCCAAATTTGCAAACTGGTTGCAGGAAGCATTATATCACGATTCTGTCATACTGTAAAGCCGAAATCTGAAAAAGAGGGCTATTTTCTCTGTCTTTTTAAAGGGGTTCTTCTTCAAAAAGTGGAAGGTGCTTTATTGATATGTTTTTCGTAGTTATCTTTTACATTAGACAAATGTATAATATCAATGGAACGTAACTTATGGACTTCTCATGACCACGATACGGATGAGGAAGACTTGTTTGCAAATGTTGTGTCATTAAGGAGTCAGCTAAAGAAAACAGAAAGAAATTTACAAGACTTAGGAGAAGAGCTTTATGTATGTGTCCAAAGGTAAAACTTACTGTGTTTGTTTACAAATATATTTGTTGCAAATTGTCCTAATTTTGATAGTCTGTTGGAAAAATTGCTGCAAAAATCAAGGGAAGGTATTGATATTTGTTTTTTTTCCCTCTAGTACCAATTCATATGATAATTCTGATGACACGCTTGAGATTTTAACCATGGAAGATCTCACTGATCCTAGTGAATTACATAATTGTTCAACTCAATCTTCTCTGAGCAGAATGCCTTGGCATAACAGGGATTCTTCAAGGAAACACAGGAACAAAGTAATTATTCAGAATTTGATGAACATTTGTTTGTTCTTTCTGGCAGTTTGTATATAATATTTTTATGGAGTTAGTTTTATAGGTCAGTTCATAATGTTAATCATAAAAAAAATAAGATAAATGAATCACTTTGGTTGGTATTTGTTGCAAATATTGTTCTCTGCCTTCTAGTGTTACTCGCTGTCTTTGGATAAAAGCCTGGAAGAAGAAAATGAAATACTAAGGGATAAATTGAATATAGTCCGCGAAAAAAATGCATCCTTGACTTCTCAGAACCATCATCTAATGAATAAAATTGAAACAATTAACTATGAACTGAATCAGTCAAGAGCACGGGTAGGTATTTGAATAAGATAAAATTTTGAGGCATTCTGATTTGCTAAAGATTTTGTTGTTGTTTAGTCGTTTAGTCGTGTCCGACTCTTCGTGACCCCATGGACCAGAGCACGCCAGGCACTCCTGTCTTCCACTGCCTCCCGCAGTTTGGTCAGACTCATGTTTGTAGCTTCAAGAACACTGTCCAACCATCTCGTCCTCTGTCGTCCCCTTCTTCTTGTGCCCTCAACCTTTCCCAACATCAGGGTCTTTTCCAGGGAGTCTTCTCTTCTCATGAGGTGGCCAAAGTATTGGAGCCTCAGCTTCACAATCTGTCCTTCCAGTGAGGTTTCAGGCAAGTTTCAGCGGGTTTCAGGCAAGGCAGATCCACCATAGACCACTGCTTCACCCTAGCCTATTTAATTGATAAATATGCCAAAAAATCCCGCGGGGTGCTATATGCAGCCTTTATCGATCTAAAGGCTGCCTTCGATTCAATTCCACGTGCAAGACTCTGGGATAAATTGAGCACATCAAGTATAGACAAAAGACTATTATTCCTGATCAGCTGTCTATATAAAGACACGGTGCTGCATGTAAGAACTTCGTTAAATGGCCATCTTATAGGACCAGTTCCTGTCAGCAAGGGGGTCAAGCAAGGTTGCATCCTGGCCCCAGTTCTATTTAACTTTTACATCAATGATATGGTTAACTGTTTGTCATCTCCGGACTTCCACGCCCCCAAACTGGCTGACAAATCAATATCAGTACTTTTGTATGCTGATGATGCGATACTCCTATCTCGAACAAGAATAGGCTTAAATAGGCTCATAGGTGAATTTTCAGCATACTGTAGGAGAGAGCAACTGGCAATAAACTATCAGAAAACCAAAATTATGGTTTTTGCAAGGAAACACAGACAGTACAGCTGGAGGATGGATAACCAGACAATTGAACAGGTTAAAGCCTTCAAATATCTGGGTATCGTGTTCCAGTCGACCGGGTCCTGGGATGTCCATCAAAAATGTGCCAAAGAAAAAGCAGCTCAAAGTATTAAGATGCTGTCCCGCTTCTTCTACACAAAGGGGGGCAGATACATCCCAGCAGCCCTTGAAGTTTTTCAAGCAAAACCTTTGGCGCAGTTACTGTATGGGGCACAAATCTGGACGGGGAACCACTGCTCCAGTCTTGAAACTGTTCAGTCTAAATTTCTAAGGCAGATATTCGGCGTCCCCCCCTGTGTTCCAAACGCAGCATTACGACTCGAGGCCTGCCTTCCATCTGTAGAAACTCAGACTTGGCAAAGAACATTCAACTACTGGCTTCGTCTTAATCTAAACCCACCTGGTCTACTGCCTCTAGTAATGCAAGATTCTCACAAAAGCAAGTGGTTCAAAACTGTGCATCAAAAACTCCTTACATGCGGTTTGCATTCACAGTCCCTACTATCAATGGGCCTCATTAAAGCAAAGAGTCTAATTGGCCAGCGCCTGAAAGACATTGAACGGCAAAACAACCTGACCATCTTAAAGAAACTGTGCCCATGGTATACCTACTTTCCCCCTTCTCATTTTGACTCCCCAGCCTCATATTTGTCTAAATTAACCATCCCAAAATACAGACGTGCCTTTACATTGGCTAGATGGGATGTTCTTCCTTCTGCCGTACTCGAAGGTCGTTACCAAAAGACTCCATTTGAAAAACGACTCTGCCCATGTGGAGATGGTAACACGGAAACAGTGTCCCATGTCCTTCTATCCTGCCCTATTTACAAAGACCTAAGGAATGAGATTATTACTCCACTTATTCTCTCCAACCCCGGCCGTTCACCAGACATTACACTGTATTTTCTCTTATCTGATACGGATAGTCAGATAATAGAGAAGGTCGCGAGGTACATCGAGAGAGCTGTGAAATTGAGGGCCACCATCTGAGCGACAGACTTGTTCATCTGACGGACCCCCTTTTGCCTGTTCTTTTCTTCTTTTTATTCTTATTTTTATTTTTATTTTTAATTCTTGTCTAGCTGTGGCCTGTTGGCTTTGCTAATAAAGTTTTGATGATGATGATGATACGTTTGATCTTCTTGCAGTCCATGGGACTCTCAAGAGTCTCCTCCGGCACCATAATTCAAAAGCATCAATTCTTCGGCGATCAGCCTTCTTTATGGTCCAGCTCTCACTTCCATACTAAAGATACTATTAAAAGATACTACTAAAGATACTGCTAAAGATACTATTCTAATATAACTTGAGTTAAGGAGCTAGTTCTATATTCAGGAGTATGGGGGTTGTGGGATGTGAAACACAGGAGCAGTCAATTACAACATTCCTAGAGTGTACATGTTTAGACATGGGGAGGGATGTTTGTCCAGCCAGCAGGTAAACTTCCTGGGACAGACTTCCTCCGCATGTGACTAGAGGTGGGTGTGGCCTCACCTGTGCAGGTAATGATAAAAGCACAGGGCAGGGGCAGCCAACTCTCTTCTCTTCTCTTCCTTCAAAGAAGCAACATCTGCTAAGATGCCCTCTTGGCTCCCAGCCAAGAGAGGACAAAGGGACTATCTTCTTATAAGATAGATTCTAAATGTATATTACTGTATTAAGCTGTCTGCCTTCTGGGATCCAATTGTGAACAGAATGTGAGTAAACTCTTTTTATACTTTTGTAAAGGACTGTGTTGTGTCTTCTATTTTAATAGGGAACAAAGGGGAAATTACCAGAGTGATTATTATAGAGGTACTAGCGAACCTGAGCACACGTTACCGTTGTGAACTTAAATAAAGGGGAATGTCTTACTCTGCTGATATTTTGGGAACTTGTTAGCAGAAGTTGGATAAGGATATAATCAGGCAATATATCCTCTCCTGCATCCCTGAACATTCCCACAGGGGTGACAATCATTAAAACATGTTATGAAAGTAAACCTGTGAGCCATATGTTCAGATCATGAAATTATTACTTCAGGGGTGTTACCCAAAAGTTGTATTGCACAAAGTTAGAAGGCAATTATGCATATGTGGATTTGCAGCATTATGCATACATGATTGGGAATTGTATGTTACATGTTCATCTCATTCACAGCTTTTATTCTAGGCTTACATTTAAATCTTAGGTATGTGCCAAAGAAATCTGTGAAGCAATAATAACTTGTGAATTTTTACAGTTTTATTTTATAGTATGGCAATTAATTAAGTGTTGCTTTCTCTGCATAACAGGAAGGATTGCATATGTTAAGAAATTATAAATAATGTTGCTCAAGCATCATCCACCACCCTAGAAATATTTTAAGCATGTGAAGGCATACTTTGAGCCCTACTGTTTGAGGGAAAGCGCTTCAGATATCCAAATTCTTAGATAACCCCTCTTCCCTCAGGCTTATCAAATACCAGCTTTCTAGCTAACATTAGAGTAACACTATCATTTTGGGGGACAGTTGGAATCCTCAGTTTTGGGGAAGAAATGTATAAATATTCTGTTCTCAAATTACTTCCCAACCCCTTCCTAGTAGTTATGTGTGCCTTGGACTATGTAGATAAACAAATTTCAGATCTCTGGCTCATTGTTTTGATAATGAATGTTAGTGAGTGATTACTAATTACTAACAAACTGGGTAGATATAATGAAGTGAGAATAAAATACAGAAAATATTTTCATTCTGGTCAATTACATATAATTGAACAGTATTAATTTCAATGATTGGACTATTTGTAATTTTCTTTAATTAAAAAACCACCACAGTATAGCAGAGATAGCTTTTTGGGAACTAATGAAGGAATAGCCTTCTCCAAAAGAAACTCCTATTCAAATGGCTGTGTGTGTGACTATGATGTTCAGAAGTTAAGAGACAACTCATTAATGGATTCTCCTTATTGTATTTATATTTTAGATATCTTTCCTTGAATCTACTTTGAGTACACACTCTGTCAGCATCCCAATGTTAGAAGAACAGATAGCAAGTTTGGAAGCAGAAGTTCAAGCACAAGATAAAGCTCTAAAGTAGTGAACCCTTTGTTTTTTATTTGTTTTTTTCAAATCTTCAGGGTTGGTTCATCCATTTTTTCAGCATGGGTCTCAGATGCACATATGATCCTTTTCCTTGCCACGTGAAGTAATGAGAGAATGGGGCTATATAATGCTTGTTTGAATGTGGTACCTTCATCCTAAAATAGATAGCCTAGCTCACTTATGGCACCTCATAGTGAGGGTGAGTAAAGAGTCTTGGATTTCATGTGATTTATCTCCTAAAAACAGGAGTGTTTATGCTATTTTTTCAAATTTGGAAAACTCACAGCAAAATTAGAATTACTTGTACACATCTCCAACCTCTGACTTAGAATTCTATTGACCTCAGTGAAATTAACTCATTGCAAACAGGTTCATAGTGTTAGGCAGGCAAATGCAATTAGGTCCAGTTAAGACACAATGGTAAACCATGGTTTTTGACTACACTTGGTTGTAGCTCACCAAAGCCATGGTGAGCTGCAGGCTTGTGTACTCTATTCTTCACCTCTTTCACAGTCCAGATGAGGAGATCAGAAAGATCTGCTGTGTTGCTCTGATCATACTTTTTTCTTATTATTGTTATTCAAAAAGGTTTCCCCCCATACTTTCCATAGTAGGACATAAAACACCATAATGGCTTAAAAGCATTCAACATAGCACGATAGTTTTAGTTGGCTACTCAGCACAGCTTTAAATTAACATAACAAAATTCTAAATTGTAATAATTACTCACAAAACTCCTTGATATTTAATAAATAATACAATGATATTTCCTTAAACCCATCAAATTTAACTATGGTATCATTCTATTCTATCCCACCAAACAACTAAATTGATATTTGTTATATTTTTATTTTCCCCAATAACTTATGCAGATTGATTGCATCTTGAACTTACTGTTTTTCCAATAGAAATTAAGTTCTATATTTATTAGTTTTGATCAGGTTTTTCGATTTTTAAAATCTCTTGTTAGGAGAAATAAAGGAGAAAGTTTGTGGCTTGCTTGCTTTGGGCAAAATGCTTAGTAAAACTTGTTTGTTCATTCAGGCAAGCACTTGGTATAGCTAACAAGATCCAAACCATCCGTATATACCCACCAAAATACTAGTTTGAATTTAAAAAACCTGATCTGTAGGATACCTGATTGGCCACTTCTCTCAAATTTGTGTGCTAGAGGAAGGGGGAAATTCTCTCCATTACCTGATGATCTTAACCAGATACATTCATGTTATTTGTGTGTGTGTACACATGCACACAATTACGCATACACATCTGTGAGTATTATGTGTTGTTTAAAATGCTGTTTTCTGATTTGTTTTTAGAGAAGCAGAAGATAAATTAGAGGAAAGCCAGAAAAGGCTAATGGAAAAAGAATATTCTTTCCAGAAGCTGAAGGAGGAATATAAAGAAATTAGATTTGATTTAATTGAACAATGCAAACAAGGAAAGAGGTGACAAATTACATAAGAGCTTGATTTTTATTCTGATAGCTTGATGACATATCTCCTTGCTACAAATTATTTGTTTTAAGATGCTTTGTCTTATGTTGAACAAAACCCACAACATTCTTTCAGAATTAATCCTAATTAAATAAGAAAAAAATTGGAATGACTGGCAGTACTGGTACCATGTAATATAGATGTATATGACTTTTTTTTTACCGTTAAACAAATTTTTAGGCTGGTTGATTTTGGAACAGATTAAAACAACTTCTCAAATTGAATAGAAATAAGTATTTGCAAGAATGTTTTCTCAATTATATTACATTTAGTAAATCCTAGTTTAAGCATTTCAAACCTTGATCCAAAAAGGCCTGAACTGAAATATAGTTGCCTATGCATAGATACATCAAGGCTGTTAAGAGGTCATTTCCTCCTGGAGAGATACTGGAAGTAGTCTGTGGTATATGAGTGCTATTCAAATAAATAATTGCACAAGTGGAACTACTTCACTTGCACAATGGGACTATCCCCCTTCCTCTCACAGGCACTGCATGCTATCCCAAAACCTATTCTGGAGGCTTGGTAGACCCCTCCCCAGAACAAATTTAAGAGGCATGTGGGGAGGGGGAAAAAGACTCCTTGCACAAGCTGAGGTTATTCTACTGGTGCAAGAAGTTACTTAGCACTACTTTTGAGTACACCCCTGTGTGTTTCTACCCCTGCCCTATTCTGCTCCCTATGGGGAGAAGTGAATGACTGAACCAATAGATTCCATATTAAGTTGACCATTGAGTCTCCCTTACAGTGCAGCATGAATGGATCAGGGAGATATCAAGTTAAAGTTATCTTCTCCTGGTTTCTTCTTGTGTCAGGAGCAAGGAAGGGACTGCATAAAAGCATGTTCCTGAAGCCCACTCCCAATTTCCAGGAAATAAATCATGTCAAAACAAAACCCTAGAACAGAGGTGGGGAGCCTTTTTTTATGTGAATGGCCATTGAGCCATGGGAAAAGTCAATTGGGTTGGAGCCAGTGGTAGACAGAGACAAAGCCAAAAGTGGGTGGTTTACAAGAATACTTAATTCGTGCTCTGTATGTGCACAGGAGATGGTAGTCAAGGTGCAATTTGAGTTCCACTTGCTGCTTTGCCTTTTGTGCCCTCCTGTGTGCCAAGTGAAGCATGCCAGCCAAATTGTTGCTTGGCTTTCAGCCCACTCTTGGCTTCCCAGATGATATAGGCTGAGGGACAAGTTGTGCCAATGGACAGGCTGAGTGGAGGAGCCCAGAAGGAGTTAGAGAGATGAGTGTCCGGCTGTGGCCCAATGTTCACCACAGCCAGAACCCAGAGTGGATCAGATGTTGCTGTAGCCAGAGTGTCCCTTTCTGGATGAAATTGATCAGCAGGGTGAATAGGACTCATAGGCTGTGAGTTCCCCAGCCTTAGACAGAGTAGATCAGGGTTCTTGCAGCGTTCCCTGATAGCTTTAACTATGTTTGCATATCCCCATTACCTCTATATATCTGTCAGTGCTGTGGAAATAAATTAGCAGTGCATAATTATCATAGAGTTTTATGTTTTCAGTATTGCAGGGAGTATTTATTCTCATATTTTAGATGTGATGTATTTCACCTTTCTTTAGTGGTTGAATCATTTATTGCTTGGAAAATGATGAAGAAATAAAATGCACCCAGTCTGCTTAATTCATTGCTGTCATTCAGCGAAAGGCATACATGTTTTTCTCAGCGTTCAAACTGGAGAACGCTGTTGTGCTTCATGACATTCAAATGCTTAACTGTTCCTATGAAGGAAATGCTCAGCAAATACTAATTTTCACTGTTAATGCTCCGATGAAATATTTACATCTGTAAACCTTGTCGTGTAAAATATCTATAATGCCATTTATTAAGGTGCAGTTGAATGAAACTAAAGGCTAAAAGCGAATGTCTGTTACCGTGTGTTGTTTTTTTTACAATGTTTTATGTTCCAAACCTTTGATATTGTGAGTATAATATTATACCATTACTTCACTTGGTTTGTTTAAAACTGCCATACCTTTTTCATTTAAAGAACTGAATGTCAAAGAAATGAAGCTTTGTTTAATGCTGAGGAGCTGACAAGAACTTTTAAAAAATACAAAGAGAAAATAAGTGAAAAACTGGAAAAGGTAAGATTTGACTAGAAAATGTCAATCATTTTAATAGCGTTTGATGTGTATTTGTCTCAGTGTTAAGATCCTGTCTCAGTGCTATAATTATTCATGTTCTTCTAGCATGCTCCTATGTCTTTAACTATAGCCTGACCAGCAGAAATCATCTTTGTGCCAAGAAGAGCATAATTCCCTTAATTTAACCACCAGGTTCACTGTTAAGGGCACAGGAGCACAACCTAGTCCTGGAGGGAAGCAACTCTAGCTAAAACAGCCCATTCAGTTGCATTGGAAGAAATGGTTTTCTTTACACATATTATGAATAGTTGTAGTTTTAGACAGCTTGTAACTTTAATTACTGCTGAGCAAATTCAGTGCTGACATAACCTTTTGAGTCTTAGTACCAATAAAATTTGAATCAATATTATGTCATAGCTACAAAAGCAAAATTATATTTATAGGCAAAGGCAATCCTGTGCCTGCTCCAGTGATATCTTGGAGGTCAGGAGGTGGGGCGAACCCTTCATTTACATCAAATAGCAAAATAGTATCATGCAGCACCTGAAAACCTTTTTGTCCCGGCTTTGGATTATACTAATTCAAATGTGTTGCCAAGATGCCATTCTGATGCAATCAATAGCAAAGTGGCAAAAAGTAAATTATCTGGTTGCTGTCTCCTGACCTGGACAAACACAGAGACCAATTCTTTGATCTTTGCACATCTTAGGTTCCAGTTGTATTTATATAATTTGGGTAGTGGGAACAATGGGACAGAACATTTCTATTCCCTCCCACACCAGTGTAGATTTTCACTGAAGAAGATTCTGAAAACAGGACTGTAGCCTTAACTTTTCCCCTCTAATAACAGATTAAGTATTGCTGATAACTGTCTTCTTTTTACTCAGGTTCAGGAAGAAGAGCAAACTTTAGAAAGAAATTTAATGAATTGTGTGAAAGAGAAAGAAAAATTGCACGCAAAATGCAATAGCTATAGGAGTGAGCTTGAAAGCACAAAGGAACAAGTGAGGTAAAACGTTTCACCTTTGACACCTCCACATGGAAAACATTGATACATGATCATTTTTTTAATGGGTATTTGGTTCATGAAGTACTCCGACCTTGAGCTAATGTCACAACACTATGTGACCAGCTCAATCTATGTGACAGATGACAAAGCAGCAAAGCTGTAATGTGATTGATTTTTCCAAACAAAGTTTTCTCAACCCATCTCACGTTGGGAGGGATCAGTTTGACTGCACAGTGGAACAACTGGATGACTGTTTAGTCCAACAGTCGGCATGTATTTTTACTAGAAGTGATTTGTTTTCTCAGTTCTTGTCTGTTCTGCCACTAGGCAGCAGCCACAAGGTCACTCTCAAGTGGGTGGTAAGTTTGTCCTGTTGAGGCAGGAAACAAAATCCATGGAACCTCTGATTGACCCTTCCCTACAGTGACACTCCCCCCCACCTTGATGCTTCCTTCCGATAGAAATCATAGGTTTCGTAATTTTAATAAGAAATCACGGATTGTATCCAATGGTGGCTTGATGCTTCCAGCAGTGCAGCACAAGGCACCCCATCTTCATATTGTTCTAAAGAAAGCAAAAGTCTGGCCTATTTCTCAAAAGCTTTTTTTTTTAAAAAATCCATTCTGTAAGACAACAAATGCAAAAATAATTGAAGCCCCATAGATTTCAACTTATGAAACAAGAAACTGAAACACAATTTTTCTAGCTTAAAATGGCTTATGGAAATTGAACTTAATACTGTTGAGATGCTCCAGCTCATTATCTGCTTCACTTTTTTTATTTATACTCAGATTTTCCTTGTGATTTTGATCACCCTATATTTTTGTTTTAAATTTTAGTTTTTAAATCCATGGTGTTTGCAGTTAGAAAATATGCAGAATTAAATCCAGAAACATGCTAGTTTTTTAAAAAATAAAGTATTTCTGGTGCAGTAGATTTTTTTGCCCCCCCCCCCCCCCCCGTTGAACCTTTCTCCTTTTGTATTTGTTTAGACAATTAACTGAAGAGAATAGTATTGGAAAAGAAAATCTAAGAGGTGTGGAAGCCAAATGTGCTGAAATGGAAGTGCAACTGAAGCACTCTCAGCAGAATATCCTGAAGCTCGAAAATAAACTTCAGGTCCAAGACACAGTACTTGAAGAAAAGAATACCCTATTGCATGAAATTGCTAGCTTAAAAGCTCTTGTTGCACAGCAAAATGATCACCTCAAGTTGTATCATCAAGAAATTGAGAATTCAAGAACTGAACTAAAAACCTTAGAAAATATTATTTCCCAGTTGTCTCATAGTTCACCAAGAGAGGTACAGTAACCTTTTTATTTTTTGTTACTGTCAGCAGACTAAATATACACTGGATGAAATGCAAAGCCTGTGTGTGCAAGGGAGGAGCACTTCTATTTATGCACAGAGGAAGGGGCAACAATGTCTTCTAATAGTAACCCGCCTGTCATTTATGCAGGGCATTTCACAGGGTCCTCAAACTTGGAAGTGAACTGTGGGAGGATACAGAGGGCAGCTTCTAAAAGGGGAAGCTTTATAAGCACCTCTGCATACAAGAACATCAGTACCCCAGTGTTTGTTAAAGTTTTTATAGTTCATTATTGAAGAAGAAGAATACATTTTAAAGGGGCCGCTGCTTGAATAGAACATTCATCTAAATTCCAAGCACTGGACTGACTATTGCTGTGTTAAAAGAATATAGAGTAACCTGTTTTATTGGATCTTGCACCGGAACAGTGTTCATTGATTTCTACTCTTATTAAGGGTTGTTTCAAGCACTGCAATCTATCTACATAGTAAACACATTGATGTCAGAATTGGTTTGTTAGTTTGGATTTTGGTTATATAGTCTAGGAAGCGATAATTGAGCAATGACTTGTCTCCAGAATAGACCACAATTTCTTCCTTGAAGAAGGAAGTACCTTGAAGTAGCTGCTGCTACTTCACATACTCATGTTGAGTAACTCTTCTCATTGTCCCCTGAAAGGTTTGCCTCAAAGGAAATATCCCCACGTTTCTCATTTTTACCTAGCTTTGTGTGCTACACATCCTTCCCTTAATTGAATAAAGCTTCTATAACTCTCAAATAGAGCAGTGCACCCTGAACAAGTTCTTAGGATGCATTACATCAGTGGTTGCAACCGATGCAATTGTCTGAAAAGCAATCTGCTAATCAAGAGGCAGAGATGATGGAATATCAACCACAATCCCAGTCCCTTGGTCACACAGATTTTGATTTATAATCTTGGCATAAGTGTGAAAGCTAATAATGGGGGAAGTAGATCAGAAATGACAATGGTGGAGAAAGCTAAGCAATTTTCTTTTCCCATCTATGTCACATTTTATGTTACTTTTTAAACATCGGCCAAGTTTTGCAGTACTGAAAAGTGGCTTGCAATTTGATGGCCTGTTGCATAACCTTGGGTCTTCACTAGAGTTAAGCACTTTTAATTCCTGCCAGGTTCACTGGAAGAGCACGTGCTTAATCCTAACTCTGTTGAGATAAGGAGAATTTAAACATTTTTAGTTTGGGTTGGGTGGTAGAGATTAAAGTTCCTCAAATAATGACCGATTATGCCATAAACAACATTTTTATATGTCTTTCCCCCCTAAACTTGCAGGCTAGTCATTCCATGCATCATTCTAAAGAAGCATCATGTCCCAATTGCTGTGATTTAAGTAGATCCCTGATAGAAGAGCTAAGGTATTATATTTTAAGCTGAAGTAATTGCGTGCATTTGTAACAAGTGTCAAAAAAGAAAGGAAGAATACAACTGCTCTCCCTTCTTTCTTTTTCCTAGATTAAAGCTGACAATGAAAGAAGCATTGATTCAGCAATTTCAGGCAGAAACTATGACCAGTAATCCATGTCAAGATCTCTTTGATGAAAGTGAGAGACAAGAATTGAATGGTCTAGAAATTGAACCGGTAAAATTGACAGGAAACCAAACAGGTATGCATACTATAATATACAATAGTTGAAACTGTACAGTTTCTTCTGGTATGGATTGTTGCTTCAGAACAATCTGCTGAGCAGTAAGAGCATGCACGCCTGCTCCTGTAATTTAAAGATTTTATAAATCAGTACCCTTAGACACATGTGTTTCTTTTGTGAAGAGAGAAAACACCAACAACTGGAACTTGTCGCTAAGCAGTTTGAAAAGGTCAAGCAAAGATTGCATGGACAGTTAGAAGAACTACGTACTAAACTGGAAAAATGTGAAGCTGAAAATTCATTTTTAAAGGAGACCATGGCCCAGCGAACTAGTCAGTTTCAAACAATACAGGATGAACTGTTGGAGAAAGCTGCAAAATCTAGTAGCTTGGAACGAGAAGTAAGTAGAAATGAAGAAGTCTGTATTCTTAGGAGCTCTCTAGAGCCTTATCCAGTGCTGCAGCCATGTGTTTCCTCCTCCTCTCCTGTCCCCTCCAGCCCACTGTACACCCTTAAAATCAGCGTTGGAGGGTATGGAGACCTTCCAGAGATTCTGGAGGTGCGTGTTGGAAAACAAGTTCTTTTTATGTTGTGAACTGCCCTGAGATCTACAGATGGAGGGCGGTATACAAATTTAATAGATGGTGATGATTATGACAACAACAACGATTTTGCTACTGGAACTATAATACTGTAATAACATTTTTTTTATTTATACTCCACCCATCTGACTGTGTTGTCCCAGCTGCTTTGGGTGGCTTCCAACATATATATAAAAATAAAACATGACACATTAAAAGGCTTCCCTATACAGGGATGTCTTCTAATGGTTAAAAAGTTACTCATTTCCTTGGCATCTGATGGAAGGGGGTTCCACAGGGTGGGTGCCACTATCGAGAAGGCCCTCTGCATGTACACGTACAACGCCTTGGGTACAACCCACAGTTTTTAATTTCATATAGTTCCTACTGTGAAAGGCTATGCTGTTTCTGGAGGAAATATCATTGGAGGAAATGACAGCATACAAATCAATATGGCTAATTTGACCCAACATCCCCCAACGCCTCACACACACAAACAAAAGTCACTGCAATCAGCTGTATGCAACCAACCATGATCTGGGCCCTCCAATCTCTTGCACCGCCAACAAAATCAATCAACCTATTTATGTGATGCTAACACAAAAACTCCGCACATACAGTATGCAATAGAATGAAAAATCACTAGCCCCCTTCTTTCTCCCACCTCCCTCTCCCCACTTCTCTCCCCAACCTCACAATGCCTATGATGGCAGTGTTTCACACCCAATGTAAACAACCCATAGAAAGGACTCTGAATTGAAACAGATATGATATACGTACCTTTGTTATCCATGAAAATCTTTTAATAAAAACATTTTTTAAGGCCCTAATCATATAGTGGCACCTCTTTGATTGTTACAGGAAAAGCGCCTCTGCAGCACCCTAAAGGTGTAATTCATCTAGAGATCCTATCCTTGGAACATTCCTTCTTTCACAGTGATAGTTCCTCTTGGAATTGGATTGCTGAGGTTGGCACCTGCAATCCAGCTTAGCAGCTAACTAGATGATTAGACAAAGAATGCCCAAAGTACATTGTAGTGTTTGTGGCATAGTCCCACAAGACCCAATGCAGTACAGTAGCAATATATTTTGTTCGCATGTCATGCCAGGGAGCGGGGTGCAATCCATTTCATCCGTGATACTTGATTGTGGGAAATGAAAAATGTCTAGTGAAACAATAGAGCATTCCTGGGTGATGAGGTGACTTGTGAATGTGCGTTGCACAAAGTTTTTTTCTTTAAGGTGTGGACAGAAGGAGTTGTATTATCACTGACATTTTATGAAGCGCATGTGACATTCATGGAAACACTTTTAATAATTTCACCATTGTTTATGCTAAAAATCTTTCTTATTTAGCCTGTGTGTTCTCAGTTTATATATTTTCTTTGTAGGCAGCAAGGAAATCCTCTAGGCTCTCAGCCCTTGAAAAACAGCTGGAAGAAAAGACTCTTGCTTACACAACTGCTGCTGAAAAAAATACTGAGCTGGAACGGGAATTAGTGGTAAAAGTCCTATTACCTATTCACAGCTTCTTGGGATGGAAGGAGATGTATTTACATATGTAATTTTATATCAAATACACCAACAGGCATTAGCGTTTTCAGAGTTTATCTCTAACGTGATTTTTAGCAAGCAAATTGTTTTACTTTAAGTGCTTTCAAACAGTGCAGTACAATGCAATTTCTGTTTATACTGTTTTTTAGATGCACTTTGGTTTGTTATATGACATAACGTGGCACTGAAAGATCCATATAATTTTCCACTGAAGCATTAATTTATGCAGCTCAATAATGAGGTTGTTTTTCCTAGGAAGTGAATGCTCAGCTTCACAGCTTAGAAAGAAACTTCAATGAGGAACGTGGGCACTTAGCCACAGTGCTTAAAAAAACAAAGATGATTCATCACGAGCATCAGAAAGAATTGGAAAAGCAGATTGAATTGGTAAGCTTCTAATTTGTATAGTATTTTTCCCCCAGTTCCTAAATATTTTGGTGATCTCTTAATAAAAGATTGAGTGTCTCTCCCATGCTGCCTTTGTGCTCGATGCATACATATAAGATCAGTCACATGTGAGAGGCCACTTGAAATTTAAGTGTAAGGAAGTAGCTTCAGGTGGCAAGTTGTTTCTGAGAGTTAGCTCAGATTTTGCCCTGGTGTTCTTTCCAGCTACAAAAATAATTCTGAAGCAGCAATAGGCTGCAGACATTGAGCTGAGTGAAGGGAAAGCCTTCCCAAAAATGTTCATAAAGGCACAAACCTACTTTCACTGATGGATGATTTGTTATCTCCCCTGCACTTTCAAGAAGCAACTCCATCAAAAAATGAAAATGTCATCGAGGACTTTCAGCTCTCTCCCTAAATTCAGCATACCACAGAACTTATAGCTGCAGAACATTCTTTAGTAAATACCTCCAGACATACAGTTTTACTCAGAGTAGACTTACTGAAATTAATTAACATGGCTTGTTTAGGCCCATTAGTTTCAACAGGTCTACTCAAAACTTACTTGAATGCCACACATAAATATATTGTTAGCGACCCTGTTATAATGAGTATCATGTCAATGTAGCCAATATATGTAACCAATTGTTGCAGCTATATTATTTGTCATTCTCTAACAAATACTTTATGGGTCAATAACTAATTCTTCTTTTTAATAGCTTGAGTCTCGACTAGAAACGAGATGCCAGCAATTCCATGAGCAGGAGAACACAATGTCACTTTTACAGCAAGATATCTTATGTAAACAACGTCAGATTGAATCACTAGATCTAATGCTAATAGAAAGCAAAGAGGTATCTTTTTTGTCTTGTTTTTTGAGGGCTGCTTGCAAAATACTCAGGGGTTTTTTTTTTCATATGGTCATTCCCGGTGCTGTGTGTTGTTGCTTCAGAAAGTGCTGCTGGCATGCTCTGTGGCAGCAGCAAAATCTTAAGATTTCCTCAGGGAGGGGAGATGAGTTTACACAGTCCTTGCGCAGGGCTTCTGCTGTCAGGATTTATTAGTTCCATCACTCCTGCTGAGTTTATTTTTCTTGGTGGACTAGTATTTTTTAAAAGTGAACTGTAAAATCATGTTTTAAGGTGGTATGTTTTCTTCTTTTGATGCTGTATTCAAACAGGAAATGGAAAATCAGAAAACCAAGAAAGAGGAAGCAATAAGGATATTACAGAGCCAATTTACTGAGGAAACAATCAAGGTATGTACACTTCCTTTTCTTTTTTGTCTTCTTGTGACTTCTCATGTCTTGCAATATTTTATTTCATAAAATTTATACACCTCTGATCCTAAAAAAAAAACCTCAAAATGATTTACAAGAAGTTTAAGCAATAAAATCAAGAAACGTTTGCTAATGCATTTTGAAACCTGCAAAAGTTAACATACAAACAGATTAAAATTGACTTATTAATTTAATTAGCTTCTTAAGCATCTTGGTAGGCTTTCTGTTCCTTTCTTTGACCAAAATTTTAAAATATTTATACTGAAGGCTCTCTTTCCCATCAATTAATCTCCTTATTTCATTATGAAAGGGAAGAATTTAAGAGTGAGTACCTTGAAATGATTTTTTCCTTAGGCACCAAAGCAATGTTTGAGCTATTTAAATTTGTAAAGAAAAACCCCTTGTGATTCTATGTTTATACTTATATCTGTTATGGTTTATTAAACTAATCCTTAATATTATTATTTTCCAAAAAATTATTGGTTTTCACAAAATTATAAACAAACAAACAAATAGACAAACAAACATAAATCATAATCTTATTAAAATTACTCTTATTAACATTGTTAAGTGACTTCCTCACTTTCCCTTGGTTGAATTTCAATGTATATCCTTTTAACGGTTTTCCAAATCAAAGTTCTTATAAACTTAATCAGTTAACATCATTCTATCATATCAATTCAGCATTAAACATATTAATTCATCACTTAACTTGAATATAAATCCTGAGCCGATATAGTACTTGCAAGCTATTTCCAATTAATTTAACTTAATGTATTTAACTAAATAATCATTAAATTTCGTCCATTCTTCCTGATCTCCTCCTTCTGGTTGCAGACTCTTCTGCTCAGGTCAGCTAGCTCCGAAAAATCCATCATCTTTATCTGCCATTCTTCTACAGTTGGTACTTCTTGCATTTTCCACTTCTTAGCTTGTAAAATTCGAACAGCAGTTGTGGCATACAAAAATAGTTTAACATCTTTCTTGGGCAATTCCAGACCAGTTATTCCAAGAAGAAAGGCCTCTGGTTTCTTTATGAATGTATATTTCAACATTTTTTTCAATTCATTATAAATCTTTTCCCAGAAGTCTTTCACCTTGGGGCAGGTCCACCACATGTGAGAAAAGGTTCCTTCCTTTTCTTTACCTTTCCAACATAGATTATCACAATTATGATAGATCTCTGCTAGTTTAACAGGAGTCAAATACCATCTATACATCATTTTCAGTTAATATTATTATTTATATAGCATGATCACAGTACAAAACACTATACATGCTAACAATCATCACAGGCAGGCCTCTGCCCCGAAGAGCTTACAATCTAGATTTTTAATCATGGAGCTGGCAACAAAAAACGGGGAGGGAAGAAAGGCAAGGATGATTAAGAATGAATATGAACAAATGTACACATACATTTATTTTCCTTATGGGCTAAATAACCAATAGAGTTCCAAACATAATCACATGATACTTTTGCCCCATTTCCCACAACCCACAGAAAAGAATGTTTGAGGGAGAGAATGAGACATCCTATAACATTCTGTCTGTATAACCTACAGACAAGAATCACAACATTAGGGTTCTTGTAATTTTAATTTATTGCACTGATGAGATTATGCCAGGGTTATTTTTGAGTCCCTGGAATACTGCACTGTGAATCCTGATGAATTCCTTCTGCTGCATAGCTATTAGAGGTGCAGGTGAGCTACAGCTGAAATGTTTCTTTTTCTCCGAGGTATAATAAATTAATAAGTACTGCACCACATTCAACTTTAATTTGTGAAAAACATTTGTGGTGTGGGTGTGCAAACATGCAATTACTTTCTTATGGCTTCATTTTAAAATGTTGTGCTGTTCAAAGATGTGCTCAGATATTGTTATTTTAAAGAACTGGTTTACATTTCTGCCAGTATATTAACTAAAACTACATTGGCTTTGTACCCATAACAAAAAGTAGCATATTTTATTGCAATTTTAGGTTCTGGGGGTGTTTCAGAAGAGCAATTCTTTCCCAAATTTTATCTCCCTTTGATTCTCATTAGGTCAGACAGCTACAAGCCGCACTAGATGACTGCAAGGAAGATCTCGCGGTATATTTAAGTAATCTCGAAGAAAGTAAAGTGTTATTTGAAAAACAGCTGGCAAAGAAAAATGACGAGGTAAACTTTTTTGATGCCTACGTCATTAATGCCTACATTAGAGCATTAATGTGTGCATGGGCCATTTTTATGTGAGCACATTTGTGCAGGTTCATCCACCTGTGAGTGCTTTCAATTTTATGTTTCCAAAATCTGTCATAATGTTTCTCATTCAAATTAGTGAGAGGTGCTTGCTGGGGTGTATTCATTCTATCTGCTGTTTCTTCCCCTCACTCAGTACTTTCCCACCCTCTGCGAGTTCTGGAAACCCTAGGTCCATTGTGGGTGTGCACATGGGTATTTGTTTATGCACAAGACAAAGACATTGCTCTTAGATTGTTAACAACTTTGTGTTCTTCTGGACATTTTAACTGTCACCCCTCTTTCAGATGGTTCTGATTATGTTAATGCTTTGCAGAGGAGGTGGGGGTGCTTTGCTTAGAATTGTACATTACAATTTGTTTAGTTTTAATTGTTGTGTTTTATATATTGTGTTTTTATATCGTAAGTCCTCTCAAAATTATTTTAGTAGTAAGTGTATAATAAATTTACACACATACACACTTATATTATATTATATTATATTATATTATATTATATTATATTAATATTCCGCCTAAAGGTGGCAGACATGAAGTTGGCCATAATCATGGTAGCTCTATGTGGTGGCATTTGAATCTTTGTTCAGAAAAAAAGCTTTACTTGAGAATTGGCTTAATTGTGGAAAATATTTTACTCGTAGGAAATGTAAGGAAATACGGAAGCATTAAAATCTTCAGTGTGACTTAGGATAGAAAGTGTGCCAGCAGTATTCAGATATAATAATTTAGGATGATTTATTTTAAAATATAAGTAGGTTTTTCCCAAAGTTTCTCCTTTTTTTTTAGATAGATAGAAGCATGTTTTTAAATATAGACCATACTATGTGAATTTGATTTTATACTATAATGAAATTCTGCAATGATGTGTGTTTTAGTAGTAGCTTATGTATGTTGTCAGGCTGCTCTCCTATGAATGATGAAATGGGAGCAAGTTGAGAATGTATCTCAAAGTTAATACTTCATCCTTTTTATTTGTTTCCAGATACAGCGGTTGCACAAAGAAATAAAGTTGAAAAATAACAATCTTCAGTCAACTAGTGAACAAAACTTCATTCTGCAGCAAACACTGCAGCAGCAGCAGCAAATGTTAAACCAGGAAACCATTAGGAATTGTGAATTAGAAGACAGCCAAATTAAGCTCCAACAGCAGGTACATAGTGATCAGTAAAGGATTTATATTGTCCATGTTACTATTTGATACACTTTCATGTACCGTGTATATTTGGGAAACAAAATTATGTTATGGCATATGCTGCTCTTGAAATTGCTTTCTCTATCAAAATAGTTTCCTATGAAGTGTGAGGGGCTACTGTTTGAGGAACACGTGCCTAAAGCCCTGTTGGCCTTATAGAATTAGTTTGTTTATTTAGATATTTGCCACTGGATGTGGTCTATAAAGGCACAAGTGCAGCATAGGTCTGTACACATTATATCCTGCCGTCAGATTTGCAAAATTCACATACACAGGATTAGGCAAATGGCACAACTTTTTTTTCCCTGAAGTTTGTAAAAGCTTATTTGCATACTAATAGCCTGTTGCTATAGTTACAGTACAATCTTATGCATGATTATTTAGAAGTCCCACTGTGTTTGTTGGAGCTTATTCCTTAGTTAAGTGTTTTTAGGAATGTGCAAATATGCACTTCCCTGCTTTAGTTTCATTTTGTTTGAGTGATGTTTTACAATCCATATAATGCATTGTGTCCATTATATGGAAGCTTTATACTTTTCATTGATACCAATAAAAATTGACTTTAGGGTAGTGGTACCACTTGAGCAGTCTCCAAGCCATCAGTTCCACAGCAGTCTTGTTACATTAAAATTAACTTCTCTGTTGCAACTGGTTTCTGGTAATTCTTCAGTAGTTTTATGCCTTAGTTGCCTTTTGACTGGAGAATTATGCTCTATACCTGTGAATCAGAAGGTGAACGGACAGTAATTTTTTTTTAATTGGACATGTATCTTGAAAATTATTTCCAAAGGAGAGGAACTTTATCCATTGGGCAAACAGTAATCAAAGGCCTTTAAGATAAAGCTAGATACACAAACTTGCACATGTGTATATTTGTTTGTGGTTTCAGGGGATGTATACCTGCAAATGCTCTTTCTTGGCTTTCTCTCTAAACTTTGGATAAGTAAATAAATATTGAATAGCCTAACAGTGCTGTTCTGTGTATGTCTACACACTTACCTCTATTAAATCCTTTTAAAAATAGGTATTAAAATTAGAGCAAGAACTTCAAAAACAGAAGGAAATTATGGAGGAAGAGTTGAGAAAAACTACCGAGAATCTCCATTTAGTCTCTGAAGAAGCTGATTTGAAAAGACAAAAAATAGCAGAACTCACGGGCACAATCAGGTAGGTTCTCTTCTATACTGCATATATCATTACTTTTAAATTCTTTTTCTGAATGTATCATCTTTTGAAAGAAGAGGATTCCAGAACAGAACTTTTTAAGCAAGTTAGTTCAAACATTAAGGGCCTGGTAGCTTAAGCCCACCTTCCTCAACTTGCTGCACTCCAGACTTCAAGGACTACAACTCCCATCAGTTGTGCAGGCTGGGGCTGATGGGAGTTATGGTTCAAAACATATAGAGGGCAACACTTTGGGGAAGGCTGGTATAAGCTATTGTGCTGTTGCAGACCCATCTTACTTGGAGACAGATACATAGTTCCAACTTCTTAAATACTCAAGTTCAAACTCAGTGTGCCGTAGATCTATATTTTGCTCAGAATAGCATGACGAACATGCTTATTTCAGTTACTGATTGAGATTTTCTAATTCTGCTTGTTTAGGCAAATTAAGATAGAGATGGATCAATGTAAAGATGAGCTAATAGACATGGAGAAAGAGTTAGTTCACTTAAGACGAGATGGTCACGCTAAAGCATCGCAGCTGGGCCACTTGGAAATGACTTTGGAGGAGAAACATGAAGAACTGCAGAAAAAGACGCAGCAAGGTAATCTCTTTACTGTGCTTTTTCAATGCAAAGGCCACACATAACTACTTTGAAATGAATGTGATGTGTTTCTCAAGGATAATACACATTGGAATGGTAAGCCTACATGAACGAAACTGACAGGGAACAGGGCTGTAGAATCTTTGCAGAGCTGTCTAATATGTATGACTAGCACAGATGCTAGCTTTTTCACTGCTAGAACACAGTCGTGAATTCAGTATGTAGTCCTCAGTCTACACACACACACACACACACACACACACAAAAAAAAAACACACACTTAACATCCTTTTCTGCTTTCCATATGCACTACAGTGAAACAGTTAGAAGATAAATTGCTTCAAGCTGAGACACAGCAAAAGGATTCTGAGCAGAAAATAGGAACACTGGAGACTGACTTGCAGAATGCCACTGGGAAGCTAAAAACTAGTTTGAGACAACTGCAAGAACTTCGGAATATGCTACAGGAAACACAGTTGGCTCTGGAGGAGAAGTATGCTGCTATCGAGAATTTAACAGAAGAACTAAGGTAGGCTGAACCCTTGTTACTGAGCTTCATCACCATTGTGAACTAGTACTTTGGAAACCTTATGCTTTATTTTTAAATTTAAATTGCAGAGATTGCAAGGATGAACTTGAGAACAAAAGGCAAGAACTCCTTGAGATGGAAAAGATACTAAAAGAAAGGAATTGGGATTTGAAACAAAGAGCAGCTCAGGTTAGAACTTTATCAGTATAATTTATGAATTTGGAGAAGCCTCATACATGTTTTGGGGGCCTAAGTGATAACCACAACTCTGTGGTGCATAATTTCATACATGGTAAGCAACTTCTAATTCTTGTTTAATGTTTCTGCCTTCTCTCTCTCCCTTTTTAGGTTACACAGTTGGATATGTCAATTCGTGAGCACAGGGGAGAATTGGAACAAAAAATAATTAAATTAGAAGGAAATTTGGAAAAAGCAGAGTTGCAGATCAAGGAATGCAACAGACAGGTGCTTTGATTATCTGTTGTTGGAAAAAAATTATTGTATTGAAGTCAAATGTAACCCTTACTAATATAATAGCTTGCGGAGTTTTGAAGCATGAAACAGTATATGGGCTGTGTGTATCTTAACTAACAATATAGTTTTTTAAACATAGCAATACATGTTGTGCCATTAATGTGCATAAAATTATAACAGTTGCACAAGTAGAACAGTACCATAATCACAAGTGAGTTACAAGAAGGCTCACAGCACATGTTACCTGCCTATACACAATCAGTGCATCAGTGGGACAGACAAAACAGTTACCTGAAACACATTGGTGCTGCAACATTCTTTTGTACCAACCACATAGGTGACCCCCTTTTCCTTTTATTGGTGTCAGCAGTTGCAGGCCCTGCCCATTCTGAGGATGCCTTTTCTGAAACTACATATGTATGAGGGTAAAAAAATGGAAGGGAAGGAGCCAACTTGAACCACAATTAATGAAAATACTATTGCATTAACTAAAGTGGAAGAGTTAAATACTGTCACAGAATCTGCACAACTGACCAACTGTAGATTTTAAACAGAAGTTGTAGAGTAATTCCCATAGTGTATATAAGATGTGCTGTGGGGCTTTTGTTACAATTCCTAAAATAGATAATTCTCTTAATAAGTAATCCTGTCCTACACCCTGTTGCCAGATTGAGAGTTTAGAGAGCAAGCTACAGCATTCCAAAGGTGAACTTCAGGAGAAAGAGTTGAACATCCTCCAACAAGATCAAGAGATAAATCGTCTTAAAAAGGAAACTGGAAGAAAACAGGAAAAAGTAACAGATATTGAGAAAGTAAGTTTTTTATTTGCATAATGATTTTTGTCTGTGACTATAGTCACTATCTGATTTTTTCATCAGCCTAAACCATAAAGGATAGAGAGAAATGCTTCCTGTTCATAAGGAGTTGAATCCAGATTTGCTCTTCTGTAAACAGAAGGCTCCTGCTGAAGGAAGCAAGGGGTATCTGAATTTTTATTTATTTATGAATTTATTATTATTATTAATTATTGCTGAATATACACACACACCTCTCTCTCCCATTCTTCACAGCAGATTTTTATAAGTGCAAGGGCACTTATAAGAAGTAATTAGCAAATATTACTTCCCATGCAAGCAGCTTTTTGTGCTCTTAATCCATCAATTTGACAGTAAGTGTCTATATAGGATTGTGGCATTGTTTGTTTCCCTTCCTCTCATGGTGGTCTTTTAAGTCTCCTAATATGCTACTGATTAGTTATCATAGCGAGGACAGAAGGCTACCTAGATAATGGATCTGATAAGGCATGGCAGCAGAATGGTATGTTAAAAATGGGGGGGGGGGAGGATGTAAAAATGCTTATGTTTTGTTAATGCACATTGTTTACCCCTTTTAGAAGGTGGAGGAACAGGAAAGGTTCATGGCAGAACAGCACAAAGAAATACTTGATTTGGGTCAGCAGCTGAGGCTAGAACGTGAACAGATGAAAAAGGTCCATTTGGAGCTACTGGAAAGTCGCCGTCAACAGGCTCAAGCTCAGAGAGATGTGGATAGGCTCTCTCTTGAACTGGAAGAAGTGAACCACCTCTCGCATGAAAAAGTAACCGTTTTTCATAGTTCTTCCTGTCAACAGAATTGGCCCGATACAGGAGTGTTCCTGTACCCAATTCAATGTGTATTGGGCAGCAACAGCTTCCTCACTTTAATGGGGGTTCATTGGTTCCCTGCAAGCAGAAAGGGAAAGGAGGAAGGAGGACTATATACTACATGCTTAAATATATTGTTGCTGATATTATTCATTTCATAACTGCCTTTTAGGAAAGTCGTACAAATCATTTGGCAGAACAACTAGGGGCAGCTCAGGCACGGGAAGCCCAGTTAGAAGCAAGAATGCAAACGGAGATTAGGAGGCTCTCAGCAGAAATACATTCACTAAAGCAGTCTTATACGTCAGAGGTAAAAACAAAATTGCTTTTACCAACATGTGTTGTATTTTTAGATGTATTAGAACTGAACAGTTAATTTTTATCTTGGAATTTTAGAGACTGGCCGTAGGTTTTGCTTGGCACCTTGGTTTAAAAGGAAAACTTTTGATTCTGGCATTGCAAATAAGGGAGAACATAGGAAGGTCCATTGGCCAACCTACAGTGATTGGCAGTGGCTCTCCGGGGTTTTAGGCAGCGTTCTCTCCCAGCCCTACCTAGAGATGGTGGGGATTAAACCTGTGACCTGCATGCAAAGCAGATGCTGTACTACTCAGCAATAGGCCTTCCCCAATGCTTCAGGACCATTCATCTTTCTCATCCCTTCCCAAACGTAAGTTTAGCTACCTTCATTAAATTACTAAATCAACACTGATAGACGTCACTTTAACAGCAGAACATTTGATTTTGGGGACTGTCATTTGAATTCCGTAATTATGTATCAATTGGGACATTAGCTTAATAAGGCTGTTTGTTCCGTGTCTCTATTATAAGTTTAAATAAACGGATCATAAAGTTTTGAATATATTTTGTTGTCTTACCTTTATCTCTTCAGAAACTCTTACATGAAACAGAGGAAACAAAACGGAAGGAGTCGATATCTAAATCTCATCACCTTTATGGGCAGTTGCAGCAGCTGAAGCTAGACCTGGAAGATGCGCAAGGCACTGTCTGTAATCTACAAGAACAGCTTCAGTCCAGAAATGACATGATTGACGCAGCAAACGAAGCTCTGCTTCTCAAAGTGAGTAAGCACAAGAATGTGTTTTCTTGACATACAAGGCAGTATGGCAAAAAAATCTCCTGTACAAGGAGAAATTAATAAAATTATCCAACTTCACTGATACTTACTACCAAAGATTATTAGCAATTAGGCTTTTGTGAGACTTGAGGGCCAAAGATGGTCCTCCGAGCCTATTTGGCTACTGAGACTCTCCCCAGACCACATCCTGTCTCCCCAGAACCTGCCTCTCAGTGGCCGTACTCTGTATCTTCCTAGAGTACCTTTGCTTGGCTGGAATGTGTCCTTGATGGTGCCTCTTGCTTGGCTAGATGGAAAGGTAGGGGTGTGTGCAAACCTCTGGCTTTTGCATGATAGAATCCAAAGCTAAGAGTTCCATCCATTGCTAAGAGTTCCATCCACTTTTGCCTCTAGCTCAACTCGTGATGGGTGTTCAACCCCAGGGAATGCAACTATGGGACTTAAAAATTTCCCCTGGTTTGGAGCCTGACTAGACATTTTTAGGGGGTGGCTGTTGTTGACCTATGTCTTCCCATTTCCTGGATAATATCTAGAATAAAAAATAGGAAGCCCAATCATGTTCAGTGTCTTCCTGCCCTCTGTAGATGGCAGCCAATGAAGGGAAATGCTGAAAACATTGTCACCGAATGCAGTGCTAAGCTAATATGAAAGACATAATATTTTCTTAATAAAAGTGTTGAGTTATTTGTTTTTGTTACATTTTTAGGAATCTGAAGTAACAAGACTACAAGCTAGAATTGCAGGTCACGAAAGAACAGAAAGCATCAAGCAACTATCAGCCCCACAAAGCATATCCACTCATCAATGGTTAGATCAAGAGCCAGACTTTGACAGGCATTCTCAGAGAAAATCTGCAAGCGCTAATGATCCAAGTTTTAAAGATGATGGAAATCTATTAAAACCGAAAAACATTTTTACAACCAATTCTTTGGTAATTTGTAGGAAGCCAAAAGACACAATTCACGACTCGCCAAAAAGTCCAAATGAATCCTCCTTTGATCCTTTGACACACATTGTGGAAGAGGATGAGACTTGTGATAGCAGTGACTTCCAAACTCTTAGTGGCATGCTAAAATATATCAACAAAGAGATGAGTTCTGAAAATTCTCCATAATTTTCACCTGATGTAAAGGACAATTCAAGTATGTATTTCTGTACCATAGTATTTCTTAGGCAAATAGGAGACAGTGCACTTTGTCTGGAGTTGGGGCAGGGAAATGATAATATTGTTTCCTCTTTGAGTTACATTTTGTGGAGCAAGCATGACTACTAAGATGTGGACAGACTTTACAAATGTATCAAGAGTGCATATAGGGTCCCCCCCCTTTTTTTTTAAGGACACGAGCTCAATCAAAAATAAAAAGCATGATCCTTTGCAGAAGTAAGCAGCGGCGTAGCGTGGGTTGTCAGCACCCGGGGCAAGGCAAGTAATTTGTGCCCCCTAACCCGGGGCAAGGCAAGTAATTTGCGCCCCTAACCCCTAACCTGCCGCCGCTGCCAGCTTCTTGCTGCTGCCTGGACTGGTCGGGTGTGGTTCTCTCCCACGCTCAGCGCTGCGCTGGGCGGCTGCTGCACTGTCCCTCCCCCAGATAGTCCCTCCCTCGCTCTCGCTCCGCTCCGCACCGCAACGCACGCCTGGCACCCTCCATCTCCACAGTGGGCGGCGACCCAGCAGCTCGGATCGGATTCGCATAGCCAGCACTGTGAGAGAGAGTGAGTGAGCCAGGTAGGGGCAGAAAGCTGCGAGTGTGAGCGCGCCCCCCCCAAATGTTGCGCCCGGTGTGGCTGGCCCCCCCTGCACCCCCCACGCTACGCCACTGGAAGTAAGTTCCACTGTTCAATGCTTACCTATCAGGTGAGTGTGCGTAGGAGTGCAGCCTAAACCTGAAAACCGTTTTGAGGAATTTTCTTCTGGACTAGTTTTTACCTGATTGTAATTGCAAATAGAGCATTATGAATAATGTAATGGAATGCTTTTGATAGATAATAGGATATCATCAAGTGCATAAGTTCTGATTTAGACCAGTTAATGCTGTATCCCAAGAGGTGTCCAAAATCATTTATGAGAGCTGTCAGGGTAGGGATGGATCTCTCTGGGTTTGTGATAGTGAGTAGCATGTCATCCACAAATAAGACTATCTCTTGTTCCCTAACAGCTGCATGGATACTGCTGATCTCACTACTGTATATCCATGGGTTGCACAGGTCAGAGGTTCCAAACACAAATAAAAAATTAAGGCTTATTCCATTTCTTACCAGGAATGAGGGGGGCGGGGGAAAGTATCCTATTTGTAAATTACCCAGGAAGACCATAGGATCCTATCAAAGGCCTTCTCTGTATCAAATAAGGGGAGGGCAGTTGGGTAATTATTATGCTTGTTCAAGTACTTAGTGTGAGACCAGTAATTCATTTTAACTAGAACTTGAGGTCTGCATTAATTTCACATTAGTTAATGCCTATGTTAATATCTGTTTCAGGCACAAAGATTGTGAAGTAACAGTGTGCTGGCAAGCAGTCAACCACAGATGGATTTATTGTCTTCATGAATATAATGATGTGCCATTTTATACATACCCTGTATATATGTGAGAAACATAGTGACTCATAATCCCTTCCTATTTATCCCAATTCTATTTTTTTATTACTGCTTTGAAGTAATTTGTACAGTAATAAAGGTGTGGTGTGTTTTTTTTTCTCTTAAAGAGAAATCTGAAGGATCTGGATTTTTAAAAAAACTATTTTCCTGATACTTGAATATTTCATCTAAATGTATTATTATTGAATTAATAAACAAACAATACACATTGTGTTACTTGGCTTTTCTGTTACATATCCACTACTATAGTTACCATGTGAGGGGAAAAATCCATAAATTTGTCCAATTTTTATTTTTTTAAAAAACTGAAAGGCACCAACTTACCTTGTGAATTTTGGGATTGTGTTGTGTGGATAAGTCCTTCCTTTTGTTTTTCTGAACCCAATGCAAATTAATATTATCGGGTGACCCACAGTTATGAGAAAGAGATCAGAGGAATGTATCTCTGGGCAAGCCATGCTATTCATAATTCTATAAGCCTTTCATGTCTGCCTCTCCCTTAGCAATAATGTTCAAATCAAGGGCTATTACATATGCCCTTTTGCTCCTAACAAGCCCCCTTTACGCATGATGAATCTCTTTTTTAAATACACGGCATTTTAAAAAATCTCAGCAGGAATATCTAACAGAAAACAGATATTGCAACACATAACAGAAGGCAAGTTGTTTCCTCTTCTAGATGCTGAATGTGAAGTGTTACATAGCGCATGTTTACATTGGGAAGACCAAGAAACCCCCAGCCCGGCCTGCCTCCACCATACATTCTTTGATAGCCTTGACGGTGTCTCCCTGCTGTGGAACCCCTTGATATGTTTCTGCTAGTCCTTCAGTGTCCAAGCAGCCATCAACACCAGTACTGCCTGAAACAAAGGATAGCTTCAGCAAGAATGTAATTTGGCCACAATGTTTGTGCCCAACAATGATAGTTATAGGAATTGTCAAGACTGAAGGCCCCAATTGAGTTTCTTTTAAGGAGGCAACTGACTTTGAGTTGCCTCAGATCTTTTGAAATTAAAGCACCTATTTGAAGGATGCATGCAATTTGCAAATACAACTTGGGCAAAGTATTGTCCTCTAGGTTTTGGTATAGTTGATCTCCAGTCCTGTTACCTGTTTAAATTATAATAACCCACCCTTCATATTTTGTTGTTCAACTTTTCAGTTTAAAAACTGCTGAAACCTTGAAGCCTAACTTCCCTACAATGCATCATCAAGCCAGATTATGCGACCTTTATATATAACCATGCCCAAACATCTATTTTTGTTTATTGCTGTCCATACGGAGATTATCTTCTTAGCTCTGTAATGCATAGGTATGCACCTTTAGATTTGCTGACACGTAAAGTCCTGTGGATAAAAGCATTCAGGGGAGTATTAAGCTTTTGTCCTGCAAAGCTACCAGACTATCCATAGACTGTCTAAGGGAAACGTTCCAGCGCATCTGCTACCATCCACAATGGCTCAGAAAACTGTGCTTATCACAGGTTGCTCCTCAGGAATTGGGCTGGCGTTGGCTGTAAAAATGGCCACTGATGAACAGAAAAGATTCAAAGGTAACACCTCTCTTTAATTTTGCTCACCTGTGTTGCTGAACATTACCTAGTGTGAGCTATGCTCAGTAGTAAAGCTTTACATAGCACGACTTGATGCAACTTTGCATCCTTGCAGGCTCTGCAATTTAATTTTAGAAACAAAAGGGTAAGGGTTTTTCTTTCTTGGAGAAGCCAAATGTCACTAGCCTCCATTATTTTACAGCCTGGTCCTATGCTTATTAAAAAGTAAGTCCCACTCTGTTCAGTGGGGCTTGCTCTTAAAGCTACACAGGAGCTGTTTATTTTGATCTATATGTTTAAATTAGAACTGATGGAATATTTCTATTTTTAATGTCAGCTGATTATTTTTCTTTCTCTTTTCTTAAAAAACAGCCACAATCCTCTATCCACTTGTATGGAAGTATGCCATTTTTTAAAAAGAGAGAAAAACCAACTGGTTGCAGTGTTCAGGAAGTGGAATTCTATACATGTCTGTTCAAAAAGAAGCCCTGAACGCTGCAACCAGTTGGTTTCAATGGGTTAATTGTGTGTTAGGTTCCGACCATGCTGTTTTATTTTCTTCTAATCTGGAGCCTCTATCAAATGGAAATATAGTTGGGTTTCTATGACCTTAGAGTGTGGAGCTGAAGGTTTATGTAATCGGTGTTTAATTTTCATAACCCTTCTGAAAGGAAAGGCTAAATACTGCTGTTTGTGATATTTATTTTCCTCCTTTTTTTTTTGCAGTTTATGCTACAATGCGGGATCTGGCCAAACAGGATAAACTGATAGAAGCTGCAGGCAATACTGTTGGAAACACCTTAGAGATTAAACAGCTGGATGTGTGCAGTGATGAATCTATTAAAATGTGTGTCAGTAGCATCCCAGGAAGGCGTATTGATGTCCTAGGCAAGTAATAAATACCAATGGAACATTCATTTTATGTATATATTTTAATGTAATATTTAATATTTGTTACATTTCTATCCCACCAATCCTCCAAAGAGCTCAAGGTAGTTCTCTTCCTACTCATTTCATCCTCACAATAACTGGCCTGTTCTGGGAGCTCCTGGTTGTATTACTACCCTAAGGTAAAGGGACCCCTGACCATTAGGTCCAGTCGTGGACAACTCTGGGGTTGTGGCGCTCATCTCACTTTACTGGCTGAGGGAGCCGGCGTACAGCTTCCGGTTCATGTGGCCAGCATGACTAAGCCGCTTCTGGCGAACCAGAGCAGCGCACGGAAACGCCGTTTACCTTCCTGCCGCAGCGGTCCCTATTTATCTACTTGCACTTTGACGTGCTTTCGAACTGCTAGGTTGGCAGGAGCAGGGACCGAGCAACGGGAGCTCACCCCTGCCGACCTTCTGATTGGCACGCCCTAGGCTCTGTGGTTTAACGCACAGCACCACCTGCATCCCAGTTTATGGAATACCCTCCCCATAAAGGCTTAACGGTACCTACATTATAGTCTTTTAGGCAGCCAAGGAAAAGATTTTTATTCCCCTTTCAAGTTACACATTTCATGCTCTTAATTTCCGCCCCTTGTTTTAAAATGATTTTATGCTGCTGTGTTCATACTAGCATTTTGATGCTGATTTGCAATGGTGCTTATTGTTTTACATTTTTTATTTATTGTTGTAAACTGGCCAGAGACCTGGGTTAATAGGTGGTCCCACACGTTTGTTGCACATGAAAAGAATAAGAGCAACTTGAGTGGCAAGTGATGGCTGGTCGTTGTTGTTGTTCTTTTGCATTTATACAGTTAGCAATGCCGGCATGGGACTCATTGGACCTATTGAATGCCAGACCATCAAAGAGATGCAAAACGTGATGGATACAAACTTCTTTGGGCTGGTCCGACTGCTGAAGGAGATTTTACCCGACATGAAGAAGAGAAAAAGCGGCCATATCGTGATTATTAGCAGTGTCATGGGAGTACAAGGCAAAGTAATATTGCATCTAATTAGTTACTGCAGCGTGTATTGCAGTTTAATGATGGCTATGCTCTGATCCCACAGATGGAGGTAGTTATGCTTCTGAATGTCAGTTGCTGGAAACCGCAGGAGAGGACTCTTGTAATAGGCTCCCGGTTATGAGCATCTAACATAGGCGTCTGGTTAGCCACAGTGAGACCAGGATGCTGGACTCAATGATCCAGAAGGCTCTTATGTTCCCATATTCAAGAGCCATCTCATCCTACATTTTTGTCCCATTTTAAGTGGCAACACTAGCTTTAGATTTGCCCTTTGTGCTTCCCCAGAATTACCGTATTTTTTTGCTCTATAAGACTCACTTTTTCTCTCCTAAAAAGTAAGGGGAAATGTGTGTGCGTCTTATGGAGCTAATGCAGGCTGTGCAGCTATCACAGAAGCCAGAACAGCAAGAGGGATTGCTGCTTTCGCTGCGCAGCGATCCCTCTTGCTGTTCTGGCTTCTGAGATTCAGAATATTTTTTTTCTTGTTTTCCTCCTCCAAAAACTAGGTGCGTCTTATGGTCTGGTGCGTCTTATAGAGCGAAAAATACGGTAATTCTGCCTCAGCCAGTGTTTGAAACTCCCATTGTTCTAGGACGGCGCATTTTGCATCAGGGAGTTTCATTAGCACAAGCAGTTTCTGAGCTCTGGGCGCAGAACTGCACCCAAGATTTCAGATTAAAATTGCAGAGTGGAAGGGAAGGAGGACCTCTTTCTGTCTCCCCACTTCCAGCTACTCATGGAAGACTGGAGAAAAGACCCTCGTAGAATATTAGGGGGGTGGGCAGGAGAAGGACTAGATCATGTGAAAAATGAACATAATGTTTTAGCTGCAGTTCATTCATTTTCAGCTTTATGTTCTTGTTACAAAAATGTGCCTAGACATTCCATTGTTGCGCCCATAACCTAGATTTAAGATGCCATTTAGTTCCTAGCTTTCATACCTCAGTTTTTAACACTGGCATCAGCTGAAGTTTTGCTAACGCTGAAACATCTCAGCCCTGGTTACTTCTGCTCCTGATTCAGCAGAAAGTGATTTTTGTGGCTTTTCCTCCCTCCCTTATTCAAGTAAAGGAATGCCAGATATCTGGCTTGTGGTTTTCGGGCAAGAAACAAGATCAATGACGACAATGATTTTAGTCCTATAGGCAACTGAGCTGCAATCTGCAGCTAAAGAGCAAAGTCTGCTCTTGCAACACAATGCCCTTATTTGTGGCATTGTAACCCAGAACATTGTGTCAATGGAGTTGTGCCACAGTGTGTAGCAACAGCAAAGACTGTACAGAAGTGTTGTGTCAAGCCCTTCTGGGAGAAAGGACTGGGCTGGAGATTTATGGTGAAGCAACGGCAAGACTGAAGTTTACTTGCCTGCGTGTTATCCAAAATGTTATCTGAAACGCTTTCGGTTTGCATGGACTTAGAAACATTTGCCTAACCTAAGGGATGGGAACCATCTGGTGCCTTTCCATCCCCTTTCCTGAAAACTGGATGCGATTTGAAAGAAGGATGGCATGTGCATTCATCCCATTTAGTAAATGAGCTTTGTCGCAAAATCTTTTGGGCAAGAGGTGAAAGAGGGGCAAAATAAATGTCCGTTCGTTGTTCCTTCTTCTGGGCCTTGACAGTGATTCACTCTAATTTTCATTAAATAAAAAAGCATTTGTAATGCTGACAGCCTAAAATGATGTTGATCTGATGTTGTGTATAGTACACAGGAGACTCTTACACAATGGTTTCATCATCAGCCCAGGGTATGTTAAGATTAGCAACTCACTATTTTTTTAATTTTTTTTTAATCTATAGGGATTTTGTTCAATGATGTTTATGCTGCATCTAAATTTGCGGTGGAAGGATTCTGTGAAAGTTTAGCCATACAAGCACTCAAGTTTAAACTTAAGTAAGTATCAGCCTGGCTCATTTATTACTTTAACTTAAATTTACTTCAGTGCTGCTAAAGCAGCTGTTTAACTTCACCCCAGGAGGTGCACTCCATTGTTTCTTGAGACAGATGGATGTTGACTGGCAGAGTGTCTAGGACAGGGGTCTGCAAGGTTTACCCCGCCTGGGCCGGTTCACTCCAACGGAGATTCCTCTGTGGGCTGGATCGTGCACGCGATTTCCAGTGCCACGGAAATGAGTCCCCGTGCCGTGCTGCGCCGGTTTAGTGCAGCTCGCGGGGACTCGCCGATCAGGGGGCTCAATTTGGGGGGCAGCTCATGAGCCAGTTAAACGATCCCCTTAGGTTTCCGATCCCTGGTCTGGAAACCACGTTATACCACTCGTATACAATCTTCAGGTCGTATAAATCTTTTGCCTTTTACTAAAGATGTCCAAGGGTGAAATGCAAGATGCAAATGCAAGAAAACAAACTTGTCGTTTTGAATGTTCACTTCTGGATATGGATTAAAATTAATGCTAAAATCAAGCATGGCTTTACTCTTTGCCAATTTATGCCCAGTAACTAAGGGTTTGCATCTACCATCTTATGCGTATAGTAGTTGACTTACACAATATATCCTTTTTCTTTATTTTCCCAAACAGTCTAAGTTTAATAGAACCAGGGCCCGTGGTTACAGAGTTTGAAAGAAAAGTGTTTGAAGATGGGATGAACATGGATCTTTCGGCTGCAGATAAAGAAACAGCAGACATGTTTGTAAATATTTACCTGAAAAATTACAAGCAAATTTTCCAGACCCTGGGACAAACAGCTGAAGACATAGCAGAGGTAATGCATTGGAAGGTTTTTGTGGAATTTAAGACTGGGTTACATAATTATGGTTCGCCAGCCTTGAGACATTATGCGACTGGCAATTGCTCAGCATCAGCTTCTGATGAAATTACAATCCAATGAAAGTGGGGGGAAGTGACAGCCAAGTCTAAAAATATCTGTACTCACAAGGCTCTGTTAATGTGAGTAATAACATTTTAGCCAGGAAGAGTCTAGCCAACGCCAAATGTAACTAGGCAATGGGCCAACCTTTGTCTGAGCATCTTACCGAAATCACTTGCATGTTCAGGATGAGCTCAAGTGGATAATATCTTCATTGCATATCTTTAGGCGCCAGGCAAAAACATTCCTCTTCTCCCAGGTTTTTGACTAATTCACAGTCTATGACCTTTTTAAACGGTGGTTTGTGTGTGTGTGTGTGTTACTATGTTATGTACCCTATTTTTCCGTGTATAAGATGATGTTTTTTGCCTTAAAACGTTAGGCAAAAATTGGGGGTCGTCTTATACACGGATACTGAATGCAGAGTGGGGTATGGTGGCGATTTTCTGCAGCAAGTGGGCGGGCAGGGGATCAGTTGTGACCCCCCAAAAAAGCTCAATAACTTTAGCGATTGTTGGCGATGACTGGCGAAAACACATTTGGTGGCAAGTAAGTGTGCGGGGGATTGGCGTTTGTGGTGGTGAGTGGACGGGAGATTGGCAGTGGCCAATAACTTTGGCGATTGTTAGCAACGGCTGTGATTGGTGGTGAGTGGGCGGGTGATAGTGGAAGCTTCATTCCATTTCTTCGGTCTCAATTTTTCCAGAAACAAATAACACATTTGAAACCAGGAGTACTCTATTACTGGTAGGGGACACTTATCTTGAAGGAATGTTCTGAGAGTGTCACTGATATAGCAGTTTCAGATTAAAAATAGTCCGAGGTGTGTGTGTGTGTGTGTGTGTGTGTGTGTGTGTGTGTGTGTGTGTTTAAACTGTTCCTGCTCTTCCAGTAAGCTCACTTGCAAAACATCATTGCTGGAACAATGTAAGCAACCCAAACAGCAATATTGAGTTAAACTGCTGATTTTATTCCCCAGAGTTTTTTCTCTTTGCGTTCTCCACCCCCACTTCCAAATATATTTACACACATACTCAGTCTGGTGCAATTCCAGAATGTTATCATGCCTTCTCTTCTCATCCTTACAGCATACAGTGAAGATAATTCTGGCCGAAAATCCTCCTTTTCGCCACCAGACCAACACATTATACACTCCAATTACAACACTGAAATATGCTGATCCAAATGGAGACCTGCCTATCGATACCTTCTACAAAATGGTTTTTCAGCACGATAAGGTTTTCAGTGCGAGTCTTAACTTCATTAAAATGCTGCGTTGGAAAAGCAGAAAAAGCTTTGACTTGGGAGGAGGAAGATCTTCCCAATGAGCAAATGGGTGATTTCAGCTGCCATGTGGGCTGTTTCACACACTTCCATGTTTCCTTATGTGTAAGTGCTTGTGTGGGATGGGAGACATCTGAAATAGCCCTGGCTGAAGCTACAGTCCTATACACAATCCTTACTTAGGGGCAAGTCCAACTGAAGTTGGTGGGGCTTACTTCTTTTTTAAAATTTAACAATCCAATAAAAGCCACATTAAAAACATTCCAAATTATAAAATAATCAAACAGTCCAAATATTATGCCAATTTATAAATCTTTGTTTGACTTCCCATGCTCTTAGGTCAGGGGGTGGCGATCATCTCACATTTGTTCTGCTTCTAAGTTAGTCCTGGTGATTCCCATAAATCAATCCGATGTTAATCCTTCGTTCATTTTTCACAGCCTCCGAGTTCATCTAGCAAGCAAGTTAAAGTAAACAATATGTTCCTGTGTGGGTGTTTATTTTTTTCCATGTCTTTCGCTTTTGTTTCTTCATGACTGAAATTATAAGCTACATGTCCCAAAATGGAGGAAATCTGGCTTTCTGCCAATTGTACCAGGCGTTATGTCCAAATCTCTTCGTTTTAAGTCTGTCCATATACTATTCTGACCACCTCAATATTTTTCCAACACATACTTTCATTTACCTGCAAAACTGGGTAGGCGTAATGTGAAATCTATTGAAAGATCAAATAGTGCTTTAGTGTAAATGATCTGCTTAAGGGCAACATATACCACTTTAGGCTAGCAATGGGTGTGTACATGTTGCACTTCTAATGTTTCCCCATGTGGGGGGAATCGTTTACATGGAAAAGTAGCATGTCAGGGGAAAGGGTTTATCATGCCTCACAGTCTCCCTAACAGACTATGTTTCTATGTGAAATGGTTCCTGTTTTTAATTAGAGAAGTATTCAAAGATGCAATTCTTCTCACCAGCAGCCTGAAAGCTCTACACTTTATGCATAAGAAGAGCCCAGCTGGATCAGACTAAGTTCCAACATGCTGTTCCAGAGCTGTCAGGGCAGCTTATCCAGAGGAAGGATGAAGCTACAAAAAAGACACATAGTATCTTTAAATGAAGCCTTTTGGATCCTAACATATCTTTTACCTGCTTACTGCATATAACCCTCTCGTGCACAGCAAACTATGTTGCTCTATGTCTCATATGCTTTGCTCCAACCAATTTTCAGTTTCTTTGTTCAAGCTTCTCTCCTACTCTATTTTAAATATACCCATAGCTGTCAACTTTCCCCTTTTCTTGCGAGGGATCCTATTCGGAATAAGGGAATTTCCCTTAAAAAAGGGGGAAAGTTGACAGCTATGAATATACCTCCCACACAACATACCATATACTCATATCTTTGTGAGGATTTCTAGATGCTGCCTCTACAGAAAGTACAACTGTTTGCTGGTGGCACTTACAATAAAGGTCAATTCACATAACAAACTTCTTAGGATCCTGGGTACATACCAATTCCAAAATAGCTAACTGTATATAATTTACTGTGTGTACAGAAAATGGGTAGAAGACAAATTGCTTCAGCAGAGATTGCAAGAAATGTTGTAGTGGTTTGTAACCTAATCCAGCTGTATTCACACATTTTAAAAGCATTTACATGTTACTTGTGGGTTCAGAATGTGGTTAGAAATGTACATTCAGCTGAAAGAGATGTAGTGCACTCTTGAATGTCTAGGTTTCACCTGTGGTTCTTGATGCAGTGTTTTTTTATATGGCTTTCCTTAAACTGGATTTAGAATAATCTTATCCACCAAGTTAGTAAAAGTCAAATGTAACCATTCTTGTACTGAAGACATTTTATGCTTTTCAAATATTTCTAATTGTTAATAGGTATTAGATTATTAATCCTGAATAAATCAGCATTCAGAAGGAAAAGCAGCTGATGAGCTGGCAATGTATGCACCAAACAAGTACACTGTGTTGCACAGTGCAGTGTATGGGGTTATCATTCAAGGAAGAGAACTGTTTGCACTGCTAGCTCTAAAAAATTAAAAACTGCAGTTTGCCTAATAACTCGACTCTACTTTTAATGGTAATAATATTCACATGCATTGCTTCTATAAAAGATACCAGGTTTCCTGGTACACCTTTTATACCTTATTATTATTATTAAATCAGATGTGGGTGCCTAAATGCACACATGTGGGTAAGGAACAAACACACACAGCAGAGACTATGACATCTTTTATTGTACCATTATTAAATGCCACTTTAACCCACCACCAAATACTACTTTCTCCAACAAATACAAAGTAGTTTTCTGCCTGCTCATTTTCTCCTAACACCATTGTGGGATAGATTAGGCTGAGAGGATGCCCAGCCCATAGTTATCTTAGTAAAAAGTTCATGGCTTTAAATCTTGGTAACAGCCATACGTAATTCTTCATGGGCACATGCAGGGTTGTGTTTTAGGCTTCACTAGTCTAGGTCCACCTTCTTTTCCCATTTAGATTTCCACAACAGAAGACAAGAGAAATCATAGAACTGTAGAAGCGACCAGGAGGGTCATCTAGTCCAAACCTTGTGCAAAGCATTAATCTTTCACCCAACTTGGGGCTCGAAACTAAGAAGAGTTTGGATTTGGTATCCCGCTTTATCACTACCCGAAGGAGTCTCAAAGCGGCTAACAATCTCCTTTCCCTTCCTCCCCCCAACAAACACTCTGTGAGGTGAGTGAGGCGGAGAGACTTCAGAGAAGTGTGACTAGCCCAAGGTCACCCAGCAGCTGCATGTGGAGGAGTGGGGAAGCGAACCCGGTTCCCCAGATTATGAGTCTACCGCTCTTAACCACTACACTACACTGGCTCTCTAGAATAGAAATACTGACTTAAAAATAAATAAATCACACAACTAAAAGGATACACCATAAAGGTAAAAGGTAAAGGTACCCCTGCCCGTACGGGCCAGTCTTGACAGACTCTGGGGTTGTGCGCCCATCTCACTTAAGAGGCCAGGGGCCAGCGCTGTCCGGAGACACTTCCGGGTCACGTGGCCAGCGTGACATCGCTGCTCTGGCCAGAGCCAGAGCCGCACACGGAAACACCCTTTACCTTCCCGCTGGTAAGCAGTCCCTATTTATCTACTTGCACCCGGAGGTGCTTTCGAACTGCTAGGTTGGCAGGCGCTGGGACCGAGCAGCGGGAGCGCACCCCGCCGCAGGGATTCGAACCGCCGACCTTTCGATCGGCAAGCCCTAGGCGCTGAGGCTTTAACCCACTACAATTCCCATCAGCCCTGACCACTTGGTCCTGCTAGCTAGGCCTGATGGGAGTTGTAGTCCCCCCCAAAAGGGCCCTGGATACCCAAGTTGTGGAAGGGGGGGAAGCAGCCTAAAGCACCAGTGAGGGGACAGACAGAAAGGGGTCCACAACCGCGCCCAGACCCACGCACCCCGTTCGAGTACCACAAAGCCGCTTCCGGGCCAGACCGGAAGCGGAACTGGCGGCGTGAGGGAGGAGGAGAGTGGGTGAGGAAAGCGCAAGGAAAGCGCTTCCGGCGGAAGTGCCGCGCGCCGCAGCCTTGTGTGTCGGCTGCCCCTCGCGAGCCTTTCGGCAGCCTCGTTCCCTGCCGCAACCGTCGCGCGGCGCGTGAGGAGGGAGGGAGGGAGGGAGCAAGAAGTCGGAGCCGCTGCCGGCGCTACGCGGAGCCTCCTCCTCCTTCTTCGCCGGCGGCGGGTCGTCTGTCATCCCGGCTCCCCTCCCCCCCCCGACCCTCTCTCTGAGGCGGCAGCGCTGACGGTTCGCCTCCGGGCGCCTGAAGGGATGTTGTGTTGGCGGAGGCGGCGCCGGTGGTCGCCGTTGCTGTAGTGAGGCGGGCGGCTGTGGAGGAGCCGCCCGGGGCGGGACGAAGAAGGGGTGGCCGCTTCCCGCCGAGGCTCCCGTGTCGCTCTCGGTCCCGTTCCTGGCAACCTCGGCGCGGGGCGGCAGTTGGGCCGCCCCTGCCGTCTCCGGCCCGGAGCCCTTCCCCTTCGAGGAGGCGCTGCCTGGGCGGCCTTTGACGGGGCTTCCCCGCCATGGCTTCTTCCTCCGGGAACGACGACGACCTGACCATCCCCCGCGCCGCCATCAACAAGATGATCAAGGAGACGCTGCCCAACGTGCGGGTGGCCAACGACGCCCGGGAGCTGGTGGTCAACTGCTGCACCGAGTTCATCCACCTCATCTCCTCCGAGGCCAACGAGATCTGCAACAAGTCAGAGAAGAAAACCATCTCCCCGGAGCACGTCATCCAAGGCAAGGGGCAGCCTGCTCTCTTACCTCTTTAGTGCCCAACCGGAACAAAGCCCTTCACTTGCCACCCTCTGGTCTCTTGCTGTGGGGTAGCTCAATCGGTACAGCATCTCGATCTCAGGGTTGTGGGTTCGAGCCCCACATTTGGGAAAAAGGTTCCTGCATTGCAGCGAGTTGTGCTGGGTGACCTTTGGGTCCCTTCCGACTCCACGATTCTGTGATTCTCCGTAGGCTTTCTGTTGCTACAACTTCAGAAGTGCATCCAACCACCGCCACACTCTTACAGTGTGCTGTGTAGCAGAGAATTACAAAAGGCTAGATTGCCTGGAGGACTCTGGTGAGCTGTAGACTAGATAAACATTTCACCCCTTCAGGCAACTGCGTAGCATTTGCTGAGAGCTACAGCTTCATTAAGGTCTAGAAACGCAGGTCTTTGTTTGTGTCATAAACTCCCAGGCACGTCTGAGAAACTTGCTGATGTCAGTTGAACTTCCAAGTAAAGTTATTTAAAACTCCTTGCGAATTATAGCTATTGTTTTAGTAAAGTGAGCACTTTTTGTGTTTAGCTACATGAATCTGAGTTGAAGTAAAAGCCTCTTGTTTTTTGGGTTTTTTTTAGAAACAGGATGTAAGAGTTTAAAGAGTATTATGAGAGGGGAGTTCGCCATTATGCAATTGTTCTCACACGTGTTCATTTTTTCCACTACTTTTCATTTAGCTAGATTTCTAAACCACTGTTCATCAATTAAGGCAAGCAATCCTAACCTCACTTACCTCAATAGGACTTACTTCTTTATAGATGTGGTTAGGATTGAACCTTCAGATCCCAGGGTAGTTTACAACAATTACACCAAAACAATAAAATACAATATGTTAAAATCCCAGAAAATATTGATTTTAAAAAATTATTTATTGAATTTATATACTGCCCAGTACCTGCAGGTCTCAGGGCAGTTCACAGGATAAAATCAGAATACAAAACCGCAAAATACATAATCAAAATAAAAACAACTACAACCCAATAACCCCCTCCAAACACATTTTAAAAGGCATAGGATGTCAGTGACATCAATTATAGCCAACATTACCATAGATTCCTTGCAGTTTGTTGGAAACAACTTTTCCTCTCTTTATTTCCTTATCTAATTGTTTCCATTTTATAAAACAAGAGGATTTTAGTCAAATATATATAGTTGCTCTTTCCTACGAAAAAGGAGGGCAAATTTCATTAGGCTATTACTTTGTTTTATGTTACTTTCCCTTTAAAATTCATGTTACTCATGTTCAGTTCAGCATTCAGAACAGCAAAAGTGAAAGTAGCTGGAGTCTTGGTTTCATTCAGCTGTTGCTTAATGATACTACTTTCAGCATTAAGAAATGTAATATGCCTGAAATGAAAACCCTGTTTTTAGAGTGTAAGAGCAGTACAGCTGGATTTGATCAAGGGCCTGTCAAGTTCAGCATCCTGTTTCCCAGTGTCTTTGGGAAGCTCTTGAGCGGAATATGAAGATAATCATCATTTCCCAGCAACTGGTATTCAGTGATATGCTGCCTCTGGGCCTGGAAGTAATATATGGTTGCCAAGGCTAGTAGCTGTTGATAGCTATAGCCTTTTGGGGTATTACTGCTTCATCTTGACTTTTGTGCAGTGCTGCACCAGAGAAGTTCTGCTTGCATAATGACACATTCGTATCAGCTATGCCCCCACAAAATCTGCTCTGGAGCTCCCCTCAATCTGCTGGAACTGATTTTGAGGTCACACAAGGAGGGTTGAAAGGGACAGGAGAGAGAGAGGAAGTTCTGCTACATGAACAAAAGTCTGTTACATGGACAGAGCTGTAGCACAGGAAATAGCTCTTAAACTTTTTTTTATTGTAATAGGAAGACCCTAATACGGGAAGATACTTTGGATGATATACAATGTTAAGTCATTCTTAGAGCAGACCCACTGAAATCGTGGGCTTAGAAACATTTGGATATCACCCTATATTGAGAGTTGTGCCACTTGTGTCCCTGACATAGGTAAATTATGCTAATTTCTAAAGTTCTTTTGCATAATTGCAAACTGTTGTTATGGGAGAAACAATGAGAAATTATGGGCACTGAAACAATGACCACTGGTTAGGCTGCTGAGTTTCATCTGGCTGTTGTAGAGCAACCTTTCCCAACTGATGCTGTACCAGATGTTGTTGGATTCCAACATCACCCCCAGCCAGCAGGGTCTGTGGCGAGGGATGAAGGGCAACCAGCTGGGGAAAGCTGCTCTATAGAGCTCCATCTGTTTTTGAATGCTTATCTTCGCAACTGAAAACACATATCCAAAAATGAAAACTAAAGTCAGGATGTTGAAATATGAACCCGATATCAAATTCTGTATTTTTTTTTCTGGTAGAACACACAAAAAGGTCTGGATTCTTCTGAGTACAAAGTTAACGGGCTTGTAGAAAACTACACAGGGCCCACACACATTCAGTAAGTAATGTCTCCAACTCATCATTTTGTGCTGGGTTGGATGATCGATGAGTAGAATCGAGGTTTCCATATATAGGTGCAATATACACCATAGGTTTCAGCACGCGCTACTGGATCATTACCTGATCTAACATGGGTTGCAGCAACAGCACTGCCATCATACAGATACATGGTAAAAATATTAAGGGCTTCCACACTGATGGTTTGGTTAAAGGAGAATCCCAGGTCTGAAAAGGTTAAAAATTGGTGACTTATTTAATTCACCTTTAAGATGTTCCATCGTCTTGCAAATAACAATTACTACCTCCTAAGAGAGCACCCCAGGGGATAACTGATGCCATGGTGGCCGTATACATAGGGTTCTTTCTAACTTCTGGCCACAGAAACATTGTTATTTGACCACTTACAGAACTAATAATCATAGAATCGTAGAGTTGGAAGGGACCACGAGGGTCATCTAGCCTAACCCCCTGCACTGCTGGAATATTTTGCTCAACATTGGGCTCGAACCCATGACGCTGAGATTAAGAGTCTCACACTCTACTGACTGAGCTGCAGGGGTGAGGAACTTTCAGTCTGCAGACCTAATTAGCCGTCCCAGGCCTCCCCATTTAGCCCACAAGGCCTTTTCGACCAAGCGATGTCCATCTGCTGCACACCTGACATCAGGTGTGGGAGAGGTAAAGTGTCTGGACCAAGAAAAGGGTTTGTGGGTGCAGCTGATTGGGGTCATCTGCAAAGCCCTTTGCAGGGTTATTTGAAATCCTGATTATCAGCTGGTTGGGCCTCAAAGTGCGGTGTAGGGCTTTCTGCAGCCACTGAGCTTGTTGGGGCTTGAAGAGAACCATGCACAGCCAAATCCCTGACAATCAACTGAAAATGGCTGGCACTAGGGTGTCTGCACTTGTCTATCCCGTAAACTGTTTTTCACTCTTTCCAATGGTGTTACCACTAAACCACAAACTCGAGCAAATTGGGCCACTGCACTTTCAGTTTTGGTTTTGACTTTTTATATTCACTGTGCCTGGCTTAAAACACCAAGACAAGCTGTGCAGTATCTCTCTGCAGGTTTGGAGCTTATGCTTCCTCCCTTTCAACTGCTTGCTACCACATGTCGAATTCTATACTATCTTTGGGGAAAGTTCTTTGTATCTAGCTTAGTCATTTTTGTTTGCATTTATCAACACATCTTTGGTAAACTTAAGTCTGACAGTGCTCAATGTAGTCACTGCTGTTAATTTCTCTTCTCTTTAAATTAGAATTTTTAACTCTTTATATGTTGGATATAATTTGCACACCATGAAAATAAGGAGGGATAGCCTTAGTTGGTAGAGTCTGAGACTTTTAACAGTCTCTTAATATCAGGTTTGTGGGTTCAAGCCCCACGCTGGATGAAAGATTTATGCATTTGACTAGATGAGCCTGTGGTCCCTTCCAGCTCTACAATTTTGTGAATGTGTTTCTATGGAGTGATCCACCCATTCAGCAGTGCATTCCTTTAGGTTTGCTACTACATGGTTTAGAAATAAATATTTATTATATCCCGCAGTTCCCAATCATTCTCTTGGATCCACACATGCTTAGCCTCAACACATCAGGCATTCTCAGGCCACTGTCATGTTTCCCAGTGTTAAACATCTTGTGTGTAAGTTGAATCCAGACTTTCATGGAAGGGACTTAGATCCAGTGGATGCTGCAGCTGGAGGAAGACAATTCGCTGCTGTCACTGATTTCCACTTCTCTTGCGAACCCTCAGCATCGTATCCCACTGTTTTGGAGGGTTTCTGCAATCATCCAGAGCAGATTTTTAGGGGGCTGCATAGGGAAGGGAGATCTGGTGAATATCAGCCCCCTCCATTTGTCAGCATTTATTTTATTTTTTAACATTGATAGTCCACCCTTCATGAAAAGACCAAAGGGCAGTTTATAACATACAACATGATAAGCAGTATATGTCAGTACATAACCTAATATCCATACAATACAAGAAAACCAGAACAGTTATATAAAAACAGTTCATACTAATAAATAATACATAATTATTACTTCTTATTACTCATCCCAGCATTGAACTCCACGCCTGTAAAATGCAGTGTTTCATGGCATAAGTTATTTTTGCTCTATTTTTTGCTCTATAAGACTCACTTTCCCCCCCCCCTAAAAAGTAAGGGGGGAAGTGTGTACGTCTTATGGAGCGAATGCAGGCTGTGCAGCTATCACAGAAGCCAGAACAGCAAGAGGGATTGCTGCTTTCACTGCACAGCGATCCCTCTTGCTCTTCTGGCTTCTGAGATTCAGAATATTTTTTTCCTTGTTTTCCTCCTCCAAAAACTAGGTGCGTCTTGTGGTCTGGTGCGTCCTATAGAGCGAAAAATACGGTACCTACTTTTCTCGGGTGCAATTAGGAAACATAATGCATATCTAGTAACAAAAGCCTTCTGAAAAAAACGGAGAAATCAGCAGAATATCTAAAGTGCAGAAACAGTATACAAGTACATATACTTATCTGTACAAAACTAGCTGTTAATCCCTTTGCCCAACCTCAGAAAATGAGAAACCCAGCTCTCACCTGGGAGCTTTCCTTTGCTCTCAGTTTCTCACTTTGGGAAATCTTCACTTCCTTGCTTCTCACTCAGAACCGTTCCACCATTAGCCTACCATTTTCATCGGGCACTTGCCTCCTGTTGCGCCCCATGAAGGGGAGGCACCAGAGGGGTAATTTCCTGTGGACTTTCCCCCTCAGGGTGTTCCTCACTAGCAACAGCCTGTCATTGGACAGCCTACTGCCTGCAGAATGCCCACCTTCTCTCTCCCCATTTTGAAAAACACCTCAGGTTGGGTAGTCTGATTTGCTTGCCTTTGTGCAGCAGCAGCCGCTAAACAGTACCATCTCATGTACCAAATTGCTCGTAAAGTAGAAAAGGCTTCCCTGTCAACTTGCATATATCCACACCATACATAGTCTATAACAGATTGTTACTCAGCTAGTAAAGGAATAGAAGTCAATAATACGTCACTTGCAAGTGCTGCCCAGTATAAGGAATTGTTTTTGAAAAAAGGTAAAGCTTGCTTAAGTGAAGCTTCAGATCATATAAAAAAATTCATTCCAGTAGCACCTTAGAGGCCAACTAAGTTTGTTATTGGTATGAGCTTTCGTGTGCATGCACACTTCTTCAGATACCTGATATCTGAAGATAGCTGAAGAAGTGTGCATGTACACAAAAGCTCATAACCAATAACAAACTTAGTTGGTCTCTAAGGTGCTACTGGAAGAATTTTTTTTATTTTGTTTCGACTACAGCAGACCAACACGGCTACCTGTAACCTGTAACTTCAGATCATATGTTCTTTGTCCTTTTAAAAGAAGTGGCCTGACTTAGATATGCCAATCTGCGGATTTCTGTAGTCCAAAATTACTCCCTCCCTCAGAAGGTAACACTATATAGCAATCATTGTATGTTTTTTGTGGTAGTGGCAACTGTGTCTGATAGGTTAAGTTGGTGTCTTGTTGCCTAAAATGCTTGAATTTTACTAACTAGAAACCTTTTTTTACCCTAGCACTTGAAAGCTTAGGTTTTGGCTCCTACATCAGTGAGGTAAAAGAAGTTTTACAAGAATGCAAAACCGTAGCACTAAAGCGAAGAAGGGCTAATAATCGTTTGGAAAATCTTGGCATTCCTGAAGAAGAGCTCCTAAGGCAGCAACAAGAGTTATTTGCAAAAGTAAGTGAGGAAACAATATATGCAGTGCTTATATTTCCACATTTAATTGTGGAAAGATACAGTTTGTGAAGATGAATCAGCTAAGCATCCTAGACTTGGATATTGCATACAAATCTAAATTTTGGAAATGACTTGAGTTTTCATTCTTTGAATATGCAAAACTTGATTCATTCAGCTTGGGTATAAATGGATGTGACTGTCTCAGTATGTATTAGCTTGAAATAGCTACATCAAATAATGTGTCAATGCAAAAATATAGGGTTGCACCTGAACTTTGTATACTCAAGTGAAATCAATGGGACTTCAGTTGGTTATGACTAACTTAATTCTCATTTATTTCTTTGGGTCTCTTTTAAGTACAGATAATTTTTGGGAACTAATTTGGGCTGTAATCCTGTGCACACTTATTTTGGAGTAAACACCATTTGATTCAGTCAGACTTCCTTGGTGTCCTTTCCGCTTCAAAATCAGGATATCATTAAAAGCCTGTCTCCCAAAATCCATTTCTGACAAGGGTTAATGTAATTGAAATGGTATAGGTTTTGGGTTCTCTCTGATTAATTCCAGATTGCAGAATCTATCTGGAGTTATACATTAAGCATACCTGACAGCAATCCAAATGGCTGGGATTAAGGGTTGGATTAGGTGAAGGTGTCCCTGTGTCCTGCTCTCCTTGCTCAGCTGGCCTCTTGCTGGCTGCATGAGTGGGCAGGTATGGCCCCTGCTAGTTGTATCCCTGCCAGTGGAAATCGCTAAAATTGAGTGTTCTGAGGGAGGGGCTGAGTTGGCTGAAAATTCACTGGATTCCAAGACACTCTGTGTCATGTGATGGCATCAGGTCCATTCCAAGTCCATTGGTTGAGCCTGCCTGAAGCCTTAGTTGACAGAACTGTTCCTGCTTTTAAGCCCTTCTTGTACTGAGAAAGGAAGTTGAAATGGGAAAGATGCAGGAGTCGAGAGGGAGAGGAGCACAGTCCCTCTTCTCCCCACAGCAAAAGAGAAGTTGTGGAGGGGAAACCAAATCTGACTAGTACAAACCCCTTCCTCCAACCAACCTGAAAAGTGCAGTGGGACAGGGGAAATGACCTCTTTCCCATTCTCCCTGCATTGTCTGAGAAAGACACTCTTCAATCTAGGGCAGGGCTTCCCAAACTTTGGTCTCCAGCTGTTTTTGGACTACAGCTCCCATCATCCCTAGCTAGCAGGACCAGTGGTCAGGAATGATGGGAATTGTAGTCCAAAAACAGCTGGGGACCCAAGTTTGGGAAACTCTGCTCTAGGGAATTTTAGCTCTTCCTAAAGTTCTGTACCTTTGGAAATACTTTTTCTCATAAGCATCCCTCATTTGGAGTTTGTGTCAAACCCAGCAATATGTTTTTTTAAACACGACGGGAAGTTCTCAAGTGTGCAGCAGGGTTAGGCAACCTATGGACCCACGGATGATGATGTTGTTTCACTTGTGAAGTAGTGGTCCTAATTTCTTCTCTCGAAACAGATCACGAGAGGATGCCATAATGTTCTTGTCTTACCTCTTGCACTGATCTCCCCGTGCGCATGTGTGTGTCTGTGCACAACTGTGTTAGGTCATGCTATAGACACTGAACTTACGGTTTTGTGTCCCTAGGCTAGACAGCAGCAGGCAGAGCTAGCCCAGCAGGAATGGCTACAAATGCAGCAAGCGGCCCAACAAGCACAGCTTGCTGCTGCCTCGGCCAGTGCATCCAACCAGGCAGGCTCTTCTCAAGATGAAGATGATGAGGACGACATCTGAAATCTTTTGGGCTGAGTTTCAGTCCCCGCAAGGAAATAGTTTTCGCTGGTTTTGCTGTGCAGGACATGAATGCTTACCCGTCACTTTTGTCTGCATCTTGGACCGGCCGTTGGTATTTTAGGGATGTCTGCTGTTGTGTGCTGTACATGTCGAAACTGTCTCTTTGAACTCTTGAAGACTTAAGGTTCAGTATCATATCAACTTTGGATTTTTAATGGTGTTTATGGAAATTTTAGATAGCAGTGTGTCACTTATTTGATCAACAAACAGTGTTACAATAAAGTTTATAAAATATAGCAAAATTTATACAGAGGCTCTAAATTCACATTTGCATTTCTCTTCCCTTTTAACCATAGAATCTTCTGTAGAAATTTTTAATTTGGGTTTTGTTTTGGTTTATTGGAACGGAGCAGCCAAGCAAAGGGTTCGGCATAATTGAATTCTTTGTCTTCAAAAACGATATATATATGGGCAATATATACTCTGTGCTCATATACCACCAATCTTGAAAAATGATACGTTTTTGCCAAACTAGGAAAATGTATGTTTAATAGTTGTACAGATTGAATTTCTTTTGTATAGAGGTGAAAACAAACCCAATACTTTATTATGTCATCAATTCAGTGTCATGAGCAACATTAATATTTCATTTCAAATATTGTCTGCTTTGAAGAATTAAATCTGTTCCTGTTTCACAGCCATTTAATTTTAACTTTAGGTGGTATTAACATGCATCGTGCATGTTCCAAGTGTTCAAATGGAGTTTGGTGGAACAGAGTTGTTTTAATTCTGTTTTGACTCAGAATGCTGAAATAGTCAGGTCTATGAAAGCAAATATTGGAACTAATAAGCATGCTTGCAATGAGAGGAATCTTCATTTAAATCCAATGTACTTTTTTTTGTCAGCACAATATTAACACGACGTTTTCAAGACTAGTGTACCAATAGAGAAGTTTTATCTGTGAAACTGGCTGCTTCTACATTAGAAACTAGTAGGGTACTAGTTCTAAGTGTTGCAATTCCAAGTTCAGTTTGGTGACTGAGCCCCAAGACTGACCAACAAGACCTAATTATTCTGGGGCATTAGAGGTGTGGATTTTATATATATAACAATGCTTAGATTGTTATTTGTGTTGACAATAAGGAACAATAGAGTCCTTTTTAGAATCTGAAAATATACTTGAAGATACATCAGCATATTTTTCTGGTTCTTGCTTGCAGGGAGGTAGAATCTCATGCATTGCATATTAATGCATCATGCAACATTACCAAGACTGCAATTTTTAAAAAACTTTGTAGCACAGCCTTGATGGCTATAGAAAATTATGCAAGAGCTGAGAATGAATGGAGAAAGTCTTGTCTGTGAAGCAGAGAGCCAAACTGAGAGTCAAACTACGATCTTGAATTGCAGTTAGTTGAGTTTTATGGCTTCACCTGAAATAACTTGCACCCTTATTTATACACTGGTAGCTGAGAGATAAATTAGTTTGAATGTTAAGCTGAAACACATTTGTTCAGCAGGAGAAGTATTGGGCAAAATCTGGTGAAAGATTGTCTTCATTAAGGTTGAAGTACCAAAGGTAGAAACACTAGGCTAGTAAAACCATGTTAATGTGCAGTGTTGGCTTTCCTAATTTGTACTGTAACACCCTTGCCCTTCCTATTTGAAATAAGTCTTCTTCTTTTTTTAAAGAAAGATATACATTTTCACACTTCTTTTCTGATGCAGAATTCAGGTTAATATTTTACTGCATCTGGTATGTATCATAATATGTTTGAATCCCTGTGACCTTTCCTTTGGACATTCTTGTGCTTTTTCATATGCTGTATTCCTCAAGCAATAAAATTCAAATGTGTTTTTATATTCCACGTTTCAATATCCAACTTTCACGGTTTGTCATATAATAGAGAAACTTAATTTTGTTCTGCCATGAACCAACTTTGCAAACTTCACGGGATCAAGATGTTCTCACCAAAGAGATGCCTATAATCGTCCTTCGTGTTAGGGCTGGTTCTTTTCAATTTGCATAATTTTCTTCCAGGGACAGAACATATTCTGTCTAGTCACATCACGTACAGTTTGCTCGTAGATCCTGTACCATTTCAGCACATTTTGGACTACCATGCTAATCACACTTACCTGGGTGTCAGCCCCAACAGGACTTCCAAGAAGACATGGTTAGGAGTGTGCTGTTTTTTAAAAACAAATCTGTCCAAGTAAGTACTTTTTAATTTTTTTAAGGAACCACATTAATTTACCGTACTTTTATAGTTTGAGATGACTATTTAGATATTTTGAGAAAGTGTTATTGATATGATTTACTGGCTATGATCCAAAAATCCAGTACATATATGGAAACTTCCCCTGATGGGAGCTTCCAGTCTTCTCCATGATAAATTTCTGGTATGCAGAAAGATGTATGTGCTGTATTTTCATCTCAAGCAGGATTAAATTCATTGTGTATAGAATGCAAGATAGATCACTTTTTTCATGTCAGTTTTAATGGTTTTTTCTTAAATGCAACATGTCAAATAAATACTGGATTTGTGAATAATTCAACAAGTATATCAGCTATTGTATAGTCTTGCGTTAAAAGAAAATTGCAATAGAAGCAAGACAATGTCAGAGTTGGAAAATCTCCAGTTTCCGCCAAAGTAATCAGCTCCTTACGTTTTGTGTGCAAATGTTCTCTTTGGATCCCCTATTTAAAATTTCCTTTCTGGTATTAATTTGCGCTGCTTTAAAAAAATTCCCAGCTTCTGGAGTTGAATGTATGAAAACGGGCATTTTTGGTTGCGGAATTCCAATGCTTGCGACTGGAAGAAGAACTAGAAGTATGCTAAGAGCACAGAAAGACCTGCACGGCCCAGAAATCGCAAAGTAAGAAATTATAAAAGATTCTGAAGTTATTTTCCTACACTACTCCCAACCTCCATCTTAAGTAATGTTAGTGATAATTGCAGTGATGCTATTGTGTGGTTTGGGCTCAGGTTAGTAGCTGTTTCCACATCCATCTCCAAAGCAGTTTATTAATAAATTGAGTTGGGTGTGCATTTAATATTTGCTGCTTGGCATGTATAACAGCTTTTCTGGCTGCAGTGCACTAGGCAAAGGTTAATGCAAGATCAGTCCCAGGGTGGTGATGGCGTAATTAAATGTTCCTAAGCATGCTTTGAAATGAGAAATTGAGGCCTGGGAAGGTGTGGAAGCATGACTCTGCCTTGCATGGGAGAAGACCTTGGCTGGGATCCAAAATGCTGCGCAAGTACTTCCTCCGTGCTCAGAGAGGCCTTTGGACTCGCTATCTTTAAACAGAACCTCTCCCTGCCACATGGCAAACTCAGGACTTTCAGAAGCGGTTTCCTTTTTGTCTTCAATGGGAGGCTCCTGTTCAAAGAAAGCAATAAAAACAACTCGGCAACAATCCTGCTGGGTGTGCCGAAATCCTTGGGTGTGCCTGAAGTCACTCTTTGGATTCCAGCCCTTGTCCTGTTTTCACACAGGAGGGCATTTTCTCTGCTTAATGTCGGAATATGTGCATTGCCAAGCAAGCAACCTTTTAACAACAACAAAAAGCTTTACCCCAAATCAAATGAGATGAATTCTCAATTTAATTTGCTTTGTTTTCCTTCCGTTCCCTGCCCAAGCCTTGAGCCGGGGTAGTTTGTAGAGAGACAGACAGGCAGAAGCGAGGATCAGACTTTTTTACTTAATATAAAAAATCCTTGCTGGGTCAATCTAGCTTTCTGTCTCCTGCAGTGGTGGACCCCATTTCTCCTGAAGTAGAGTAGTAATCTTAGCAAGACCAGAAATTTGTACCAAAGGAATGCTGTGTGTTCTGCAGTGCAAATGTCACCACAAAGAACCAAGCGAGACATGTTGTGGACTTCCTTTATCTCCTTTGCAGAAAGCAGCTGTTTTATGCGTAAGGGTGGGTATATAATTTTCAGCACAGAAACAGCAAGAGGGGTGGGGAAGAGTTAAGCAGCCCCTACCCTGCTTTCAGCTTCTCAAGAGTGGCTCAAGGAAAATCACACTCAAATCCATGCATTTAAACATAAATAAAATTTAAATTTATTTAGTTCTTCGATATATGGTACATGTTATTAACTGACTTCTGTTTCTCCTCCCCCGTCTTGTTTCTTTTAAAAGTAATCAGCGAAGAAGCTCCACCTAGTGATCAGCCTGTGTTTTCAAAAGCGATGAACTAGAAAGTAAGTGTGAAACTAGGGCCATACGTTTCTTTCCTGCTTTGAGCAATTGCCTGCGACACCTGCTACACATAAATTTAATTCCACAACGTCATGCTGTAAGTTCATTGCTATAATTAATATACAAATAACACTGTGCTACTCAGTGAGCTGCAAGTACTTGATTAGCAGTTTTCTGGAGGAAATGCTCAAGTATGTCTGTTGAAAAGACCAAATGCTTTCATGAAATATCTTGACTCGCACAAGCTTCCTGAAGGACAAAATTGTTTGGGGTCATTTTGTGGATGTCTTGAGTGCAATTAGTTCCCGTCGAACACTCGAAAGCTACTGGCCCAGTGTTGTTGCTGCAAAGGTTTAAGTTACAGGGTCTGCTGCACAGCAAAAGTGATTGGTTGTTATAACTGAGCCTCCAATCTCCCCAGAGGCTAACTCATAACTACTGTCATCTACTCATGCGAGAAAAATTATTTTGTGTGTTTCAAATTTAGTTATGTTTGGGAGTGTGGGTGGTGGACAGCTGTAAGAATGTTGCCCCACTAGGTACCACTAGGTGGTGCTCATGCTTAACACAATAATTTATTGCTGCTGCCTGAGAAATAGTGAAACTTTCTATCTTAAGGAAACTTTCCTTTAATTATTACAAAGGTTTGATTATTAACTTTAAAGAAAAACAGGGATATTTTTTCATAATAAGTATGAGTATTTTAAAATGTTACGTGCATTAATTTCAGCATTGATTTTAACAATGTAGGGTCCAGATATGTAAAAGATCGACTCATTTTCTACAGGCCCTCTTGGGTGTTAAAAGATTATCAGAGTGGGCCCAATTGGTAGTTCCACCACTAAATTTGTTGCGAATGGAGGTAGAAGCCCTACAGTTATTAAATTTGTTCCCCACAGAAGTGAGTCTGGACCCTTCATTATGAGCTTTTTTGGACATTGAATGATGGGTAAGAAATTGAAATTTATCCGTATTTCACAAGATTTATATACTGCTTGATGGTAATAAAATGTCAAGGCAGTAATAATAATAAAAAGCTAAAAACAACTATTGAACCATAATTAAGATCAGTGATAAGCTGGTGTCCAGGTTGAAACACACGTCCACATTCTAGGCAATAATGAAACAAGCAATTCTATATTTATTGTTCATTAGAGGTTTGGAGCTATGTCACTGCCACCCAGCCTTCCTGAATGCATTTTGATACTTCTTTAAAGCTGAAATCTGCATCAGAAACACTGAACAAAGTCCAGGGGATTGTGGGTTGAGCAATCTTACTTATACTTAGCGTTCACCAGTTCAGAGAGATAGCACTGCTATGTTGGTGGAATGGCTTGCCAAATCCTGTGCCCCTTAGTTTAGGCAGAGAGGGTAAAAAGGAAGAACAGTCACAGAGGAAACAGAAATGAAATATATATATTTGGTAGAGAAAACATGTTTACAAATATGTATCTACTTATGAATCTTCAGGCACACTACTCCTTTTCCTGCATTGCCGGGGGTTGGACTAGATGACCCCTGAAGGGTCCCTTCCAACTCTACAATTCTATGATTCTATTATTATTTTGCAAATTAATATGGAAGTGCAATGGAACAGACTTATGCGTGAGTCCATATGAAAGTGACACAGACTAGAATTTGACTGATCTGGCTATTCTTACCCCAGAGTGGCACTCACTTTATTTGGTTTCTTGATCCGAGATCTACAATATAAGACGGGGTATAAAAAATTAAATAAATCAAAAATTCAAAAAAGGATTAGTGGTTACTGACAGTCAGTTAGATTAGCTGTCTCCCTGTACATTTGCATAATATCTTTGCACTTATGCACAGACATCTTTGGCCCCTAGCCTATGTATTTTAAATACATTTTGATTTTCAAATAAAAATTTCCTAATAATGAAGAATCAGATATATGGCTAGCATAGCTTATGGGACAGGATACAGTATTGCAAGAGTAGGCTTCCGCTAGCACAACAGAACTTCATCTGCCTCTCCTCTCCCCTGCAGCCCCTCCCCCCATGCACTCCCAAAATCTTTTCTGGAGTGTCCACCAAACCCCCAGAACAGATTCTAAGGGCGTCAACAGCATTGGACACATTCTGTGTCTTTGGCCGCATTGCAAAAACATCCAAGGCTTATACTGGACATCGTTTGCCAGCCAAACCACTGTGATCTATTTACTTACTGATCTATAATTGCCTGCTCCTCATTAATGCATTTTCCTGAACTTTGCCTCGGCAACTGGGGATTTCCATCATCTCCTGGGGAGATTTCTTATAACCATACCACATGCAAATCCCTGCTTTCTGGCACAAAGCTATAAGCAAATCATAGCAAGAAATGTGCGCCGATTATGCTAATCCAATGTTGCGATTGACATTTTGGCCTCTAAACTCCTCATCCATACATCTACATCAAACATGGCAATTACAAAGCATGACAGCTGATGTCATGCTCCATATGCGAACCACTGTTAAAAGAACAGTTTAAAAAGGGATTGTGCATTTCAAAGCCAGTGTTGTGTGTGTGCTTTTGCTTGAGAAACCTGGGAGTACAGCTAGATCTAAGAAAAGGAGGAAGAAGCTATATATTTTTTCCACTTTCAGCAGTAGTTCTGTGCATTTTATTTATTTAAAATATTTGCAGGCCATTATTCATGACCAAAATGGCATTGCAGAGCGGGTTACACTATTAAATCCTTCAAACGCCAACATGAAACAAAAAATAAAGCAGCAAAAACAGTATAATTTCATCAGAGCAAGCTTCTAATCCAGTAATGACAACAATATCCAGGCACATAAACAATGTACTTCCAGTTCCTTGATTCTCAGAGAATTATATCTTATCAGCAGGAAGCATACTTAAATTGTATCATCAGGATTTTGAGATTCCCTTGTTATGAATCATCAGATTGTTATGGGAAGATGAGGGGCATTTTCAGCTCCCCCCTCCCCGTAAAATGGTACCTTTCTACTGTATGCCACTTTTATCTGTTTTAATGGTATGCTATATGGGTTGTGAAAAAGGACTGAAAAGAAGCATGGTACCCCACACCCCTCATTTTTCCTCCTAGCACGGGGAAGGGTTGAGGTGGCTATGCTCTCGCCCTGCTTCCTTTTCTCTGCAAACAACAGGAGCTGTCCGCATCGCCTGCGCTCGTGAGCAATGTTCCACTGTAAACAAAAGGTTGCCAAATAATGGCAGCCTCACAGAAAGAATAATCAGCGTGTATCCTGGTGATAACTTGCCCCTGAAAAGCTGCCAACGTTCAGATGTGCCAGAACTTTCCAGAGTTTTCGTTTGCAAGGGGCTAGAACAGCCAGTTTGTTCAGTCCCAGAAGAAAACGGTTCAAACAGAAAGGTGAGGGACAAGGCTCAGAAGAAATGAAGATGGAGCCTCAGCAGCAGGGAGGAAAACAATCCTTCTTCCTCCCATCTAGTAGCAAGCGAGAGGTTGTGCGAGCAAAGACCCCTTGTTTAAGAACGCTTTGAAGACCAAAGGGAGACCGCACCTCTTTAGAATTGACACAGCTAACACATTTTTTTTAATGCACTTCTACAATGTCACATCAGGGGCTTCAGTTATTCTTTTTTCCTATTTTACAGAAGTATTGTTGTGGTACTGATTCTTCTGATCTTTTCTTATTTTAAAAAAATATTCTTCCAGTGTAGGTGTGCTTGAATCTGTGGCATGTTTCCAAGGGATTAGCTTCCCCATGCATATTTCCTTTAATTAGTCTGCACAATGTGTTGTTTTTCTTAGAGGTCTTCCTCCCAAGTTAACAATGTCCTTGTTTTCACATTCCTTACTTTATGAGATTTGATCCAGTCCTCCATGGAGATGCTGTACAAAAATGCAACTTCCTTTTTTTAAGGGTGGTAAATTTCACACAAGACTCGTGATTCTTTTTTACCATTCACTTCTCTCTCTCTCTCTCTCTCTTGCTGCATCTATTATTTATTCTCTCTAAAAACATGATTTGTCTTGCTTTGTTTTATTATTATGGTTTATCCATACAAGCCTGTACAGTGGCACCGTACAGAGTTACATGGGTTTCTACCAGGGGTGCTGCTAGGTATTTAAAAGATCTGGGATGGTACAGGACAAAGTTTTGCCTCTGGGAAGATTCAGGTGGCTGGGATCTCTTCTTTTAAAAAAATAATATTTTTTAAAGTTTCAAGAATTACAGAAAGAAAAAATAAAAATGCCACATTAAACAAAAGCAAAACAACACATCACAATATATATAAAAAAGAAAAAAAAACAGAAATAGAACCCATTAAACAAAAACAAAAACACAAAGAAAAATGCATCAAATCTCCTCATTACTAATCTTTCATTAGCTTATTTCCTTGACCTCCTCCCACCTCCCTTTTTTGTATTCTAGGTCAATTATCCATTTCAGCAAATCCTTTCCCTCTTTTAAAATTTTTATCCTGTAAATTGTCTTAATATAATGTAACCTTACTTTTCCTCCTTTCACCAATTAACAGTCAGTTATTCCCAAATCCTTTATATCATTCCTGCTAAAATCATATAATATTATTCCAACATCCTTCTAACAGATATTAATTTTACAATGTTTCTGTAAATAGTCTTTAAATTTCCTCCAAATAACATTTCTGCTAAATCCATAAAATATCAATCCATCAATTATCTATCACTCATTAATTTTGCAATATTTCTATATATAAACTTTAAATTTTTCAATCTTCTTCCATCAACTCCTCTCCCTGGTTTCGGATTCTGCCAGTCCTTTCTGTCAATTCCATATAGTCCATCAGCCCGGAGATCTTATGTCCGAGGCTCTTAACTCTTTTCCAGGTCCCTTCTGCCGATCTCCTTCATATTCTTTGATGCTAGAGAGCAAATCTCGAGAAAACTCCATCTTAACAATGTTTTTATTCCTTTTGGACAGTTCAGCCAGATTTCCATAGTTGAGGCTAGGGTCAATAAAGTATTTCAGGTCGTATTTCAAGATTCTTCCAAATCCAAAGGCCCCCAAACCTTCAATCTCCTCCAAGTCCAAGTCCATGTCCCAAAAATCAATTAATCCCTGGATAGAGGGATCATTCTGACTTTCCTTCTTCAGTCCAAACCGGGAACCAATCCTCAAAATCTGACTTTTTCTATATTCAATCATAGAAGGCCTCAATTTATAGTCCTCAATTTGCTTCTGTAAAACTAAGGGTCCTACTTGTGTTATTTTAGGTTCAAAAACAACAACTTTCTCCTTTTCCTCCACCATTTGTTCTGCCAAAGTAGGTTCCTGTGCCAAGTCCTGAATTATTTCTGTGTTGGTGCTCTCTTCTCGTATCAAATTAGTCACTTTCTGTTCCAAGTTATCAACTTTAAAAGTCGTGGCATCTGTCTTTTTATTAAGCTCTTCCAGCGAATGACTTATTTTACATAATAGAGTCACAATATCTTCTATTAACATTTTGAATAGTCCAAGGTCAATCACTGGTTCTCAGAATCCTTATCTTGCAGCTGGAGATCCGCCCCCCCCCGTTACACTCCTGTAACAGTTTCAAAAGCTCCCTCTAGAGGGAAACAGTCTCCACTTGTATGAGTTCTTTCAAGCACAGCTCAAGCAAAAGGTACCAGCCGAATCCCAGGTTCACAGGTTTCTTCCACCTGTGATTTCAATGGGTCTCCGCCTTCGCCGTGGCGGTCAGACCCTGTTTTTCACGGAGTAAGTTCCTCCCGATTGGAGGAGCTCAGCCATCGCCGGAGGCGCCAACCCGGAAGTCCCTCTCAGGTGGCTGGGATCTCATTGGCATGGTGTTTTGTAGTGTGCCCAGCCACCTTGTAAGCACCTTGTAAGCAGTGGCTGAAAAAGGGGAGGAAGAGACTTAAGATCTGGGGTGCACAACAAAAGTCTTTGAGCTTGTGCCCCATTGGGCAACCCCCAACAATGCCCCTGGTTCCTGTCCCCCAAGGAGCTTAAAATCTAATAGATGATGGGAAGGGGAAAGAGGAAGGAAAGTAATGACACTGGTAAGGATGAATGAAAATAAGCAAATATGGTAGCTATTCAGAATGTGGATTAAGGGAATGAACCAATGACCACAGAAGAAGTGGGTTTCAAGAAGAAAGCCTACATGAACATTTGCTGGCATCCGTCTGCCTCAAGCAACAATGGAGTGCTCTTCCAGGAGTGAAGTCAAACTGCTGCATTAGCACGTTGTGATCTCTCCTAGGCACAAACCTGGGAAGTGTTTATGGAGGTTCTGGGCTGCCCAGACGACAACGACCCACATCTTGGCCTCACTGATGTGGTTCAAAGGAAATCCGAGGTCCTGGGCTGCAGCAGTTGCCAGAAGGAGGTGAACAAGGCGCCATCCAGGTGTCTTAGGGACTCCACTCTGGATTTGTGTAGGCTTTACTTCTTAGCCTTTTCTTCTCCTAAGACATGGGTAGGCAAACTAAGGCCCGGGGGCCGGATCCGGCCCAATCGCCTTCTAAATCTGGCCGGTGGACAGTCCGGGAATCTGTGTAGAATGAATTTTGAGTAGAATGTGTCCTTTTATTTAAAACGCATCTCTGGGTTATTTGTAGGGCATAGGAATTCATTCATTTCCCCCCCCTCCAAAATATAGTCCAGGCCCCCACAAGGTCTGAGGGACAGTGGACCAGCCCCCTGCTGAAAAAGTTTGCTGACCCCTGTCCTAAGATATCCAGCAAGGCAAAACAAGGGACTTGGAAAGCGGTTGGGTGATGGATTGGTTTGAAGTTTGTGGCACAGCTACAACTAGGCCAAATTGTGGCACACATTGGGCTTGTTGGAAATATGTGAGTTGCCTTGAAGAGAGGACAGCCAGTCATTAAGAGTTCAGGATGGGGGATGGGCATATTTTACTTGAACCATTAAGCTGTATGACCCAGCTATGCCCCACTGAAGCAAATCACACAACTTAATTTTAGCAATTGACTCATCATCATCTAATTATCCAATCATGCTTGAGTAGTTCACAAGTTTCTGTTATGACTCAACCTACCTGTCATTTGTTTTCCTATTTTGCAATCTACCCCTTGTTTAAATGCACAGAGTAAGCGAGGTGGCATCTTTCCTCAGACTAGCAACAGTTTGGAGAAAATTATCTGAGAACTATGTTTTTGCTTATGGACGTCTAGCAATGAAAAGGTGTCACTGAAGATGTTTTTCTTGTAAAAATTTCGTTTGAGAGGATTTCCCTTTCAGTATATTTTCTACCAGTTTGCCAGAGGTGGTGCTGGGCAGACAAGTTGCTTTTGCTTTCCCTTTGCCAACTGCAGTATACATTGGCTACACCTTCCCTTCCTTTCCCTTTTGGATAGCTGCAAGGGTTCTCAAGAAGTGCCCATGTTCCAGAATTTACCTCTACACTACTGCTTGAAAGTCAACTGCACGAACGCCAACAGAACTTTCTTCAGACAAATCTCGCTATTTTTCTTTCAGAAATCCAACATGGGAAACAAAACTTGCTTCCCCATATATGCACTTTACCTTTTCCGCAGCCCCACCCCCTCAAATATATATTTCTGGTGCTACCTCTGCAGTTTAGAATTTAATGGACCTAAGGTACTCATGTCTATTTTCAATGGGTCTACTCTAAGTAGGACCAACATTGGGCACAACCCAAAGAGTTTCTTTATGTATATAAAAAGATTCGTCCTATGGTTTGCCAACCCTTTCCAGTGTTCATCAATTGCCCTCTGGTATCTCAAATTTCTGGAGGCTATAAGTGTCCCACTTCTCTTCAGAAGGTCACAAGAGGCCCAGGATACATTCCTCTACATTTAAGTCAATGCCAGGGCAGTATCGTAACAAATGAGGTTAATTCGAGGCTGTTTTAATATGGCTGTTTAAGATACAGCACCTAAGCACGTTCTACTTAATTACCAGTCTGTTCACATGGCTCCTAATTACTGTATTTTCTAATTTGCTCATTAAAGAATCTCACTACTACACTGTTCCTTTTTTGTTTTAAGAAAATGGAAGTGCCCAGTAACTCACCTGTATGAGACAATCCATACTACTTAGTATTTTGACCCCCCCCCCCCGGAAGAAGCGTAATGCAAAGAATTTCCACTAACAGTTAAAACCATTATTTCTGATCTTCACGCTTTGTGTTTCCTGTGGTTAAAAGCAAACAAATATAGGGGTGCTAACTGTGCCTGTGTGACTCATACAATGCCAGCTTTGATTTGTTTTTACTTACTTTTGTATTAGATGTTACAGTTCCCCTCGCCTGTACCACATTTAGATAAACTGAGCATTTAGGGATAAGAGTTTGTGACAAGATTTAAGAGTGTCCATGAAGGGTATAAAAATTCTTTTAAATCCACAATAAATTATTTCAGATAAGTTGCCTAAACCAGAAATAAAATTGAGAACACAGGCCATAAAAATGAATGACCAATACCACCTTCAAGACCAATCTTTAAAACTGGGTGTGTGCAGGCAACAGATTCAAATCCCCATGCTATCATGAAGTTCATTAGAGACCTAGCATCAGTTGCTATTTCTTAGACTAACCATTGCACAGGATGGTTGTGCAAAAGCAAAGTTTTCAAGTTATCATATTGCTTCACTTCCAATCAGTGCATATCCTGTAACTTTTAATGCTGAAATCCTGTAACTTTGCATACTACAAATGTGCCGTGGGGGTGTTATCCTGCTTTCATTGCACAATAGTCTTTTCAGACAGTGAAAACGTAAAATTGGGAAAGCATCGCAGAACAACTAATGAAGCAGAAGAAACCCACCACTAATGTGCTGTTATTGTATCAAGAATGCGTTACATCTGGAGAGCTGTTCGACAGTGGAATTTGCTGCCAAGGAGTGTGGTGGAGTCTCCTTCTTTGGAGGTCTTTAAGCAGAGGCTTGAGAACCATATGTCAGGAGTGCTCTGATGGTGTTTCCTGCTTGGCAGGGGGTTGGACTCGATGGCCCTTGTGGTCTCTTCCAACTCTATGATTCTATGATTCTGTGGAACTGAATGTTTTGAGGTTTACAGAATGAGGTTACATTCACACAAACAGTTATGCTGTTTAGCACTCTAATTCTCATGAGCCACCAAGTCACTCCATGCATTCAATTAGTGGTCCTACTCATGTTTCCCCCACTTGGCAAAAGGAAGATGGGCTGCATTTGACATTACTAAAATGGTGCAGATGCGTAGGGAGTAGCATAAAGAAACCACTTCCTATTCTATTCATTCCTTGAACAGAAGGACTGGCCAGACCTGGAAGTATAATGAGTGCAAACCAAAAAGTGTGCACTCCTACAATCCTCATTCACAAGTACAAATGTTGAACAGGGGAAGGCAGGAGGGTCTACTTTCTCTCAAACAGTTATTGCTGGAATAACAATGTTTCACTGCAATCAAAAGCAAACTATAGTAATTTGTGAGGTGGCTTATAAGGTATGGGTGGGACGCGGGTGGCGCTGTGGTCTAAACCACAGAGCCTAGGGCTTGCTGATCAGAAGGTTGGCGGTTCGAATCCCAGCGACGGGGTGAGCTCTTGTTGCTCAGTCCCCGCTCCTGCCAACCTAGCAGTTCAAAAGCACGTCAAAGTGCAAGTAGATAAATAGGTACCACTCCAGTGGGAAGGTAAACGGCGTTTCCGTGCGCTGCTCTGGTTCACCAGAAGCGGCTTAGTCATGCTGGCCACATGACCCGGAAGCTGTACGCCGGCTCCCTCGGCCAGTAAAGCGAGATGAGCGCTGCAACCCCAGAGTCGTCCACGGCTGGACCTAACAGTCAGGGGTCCCTTTACCTTTACTTTTATAAGGTATACAATGATGGAGCTTTTTTCAAAGTGGGACTTCATCCCTGGTATTACGACTATTAGATGAGAAGCAGGGACCCTGCTTATCTTAAGCAATGCACTGAGTGCACTGAATTTTAGATTTCACTGGAGGTAGTGTGACTTCCACACTCAAAACAACAATTAGCAGTCAACATTTTTGTTTCTTCACTTTGCTCCAGCAGCTACAAAAAATTCCTGGCCATCTCGTTCCTCCTTGAGCTTGGCAACTTTTACTGGAACCTATTCCAGACCGAGTGTTTCTAAGCATGTGCAGAGTGACCTTTCTTTCTGAAATGGAAGATTACTAGCTTCTGTCTTTCAAAAAAAGAAAAAAAGACCAACCGATGCATTACCCTTCAAAAATGGCTAGAACCTGTACTTCTTGTTCTGAAATTTGGCCAAGGGCTTGGTTGAAAAAGGCTGCCTACCTTCACCTTGAGGCATTATTGCAGTCCCTGACTGTGCTCAGATAAAACGAGGTGGCCGAGTTTAAGGTGGTCGTAGCATGGATTTTACCACTCAATGTTTGGAATGCCCCTTTTAATTAAAACAAGAACCCCAAAGCACCTAACTAGGGAAGCTGCAGGGCAGGCAAGGGTCTGTGTGCTAGAACCTGGATGTCACAGCCAGTACCATCATTAGGCTAACTAGGCATCAGCCTTGGGCACAGACCTCAGAAGGGCTCAGTATTAACTTTTGAGGGGCACAGTTCTGCAGATCCTCCAAGTGGCCCTATTTTCCTGGATTTACAGAAGCCATCCCAGTTTCTAATTTGATCCTGGAATGTCCTGCTTTTCCTTAAAGGTAAAGGTACCCCTGCCCGTACGGGCCAGTCTTGACAGACTCTGGGGTTGTGCGCCCATCTCACTTAAGAGGCCAGGGGCCAGCGCTGTCCGGAGACACTTCCGGGCCACGTGGCCAGCGTGACATCGCTGCTCTGGCGAGCCAGAGCCGCACACGGAAACGCCGTTTACCTTCCCGCTGGTAAGCGGTCCCTATTTATCTACTTGCACCCGGAGGTGCTTTCGAACTGCTAGGTTGGCAGGCGCTGGGACCGAGCAGCGGGAGCGCACCCCGCCGCAGGGATTCGAACCGCCGACCTTTCGATCGGCAAGCCCTAGGCGCTGAGGCTTTAACCCACAGCGCCACCTGCTTTTCCTTAGGATGTCCCTATTTTTATTGGAGAAATGTTGGAGGGTATAGAGTTATGCGACTCCCAAGCCAAGGAGATAAGTAACTATACAACTTTTAGAAGACATCTGAAGGCAGCCTTTTATAATGAAGTTTTCTTAATGTTTTACTATGTTTTTATATATGTTGGAAGCTGACCAGAGTGGTTGGGGCAACCCAGTCGGATGGGCGGGGTATAAATATTATTATTATTATTACTACTACGGGATAGGACCTCCCTTTTTCAACGGAGGAATGTTGGAGTGTGTGTTTTATACGGATTATTTTTGTTGCCTCTTATAAATTTCTGACAATAGTCCATTTTATATTTCGAATAATTTTATCACTTTTAAAGGAATTCAAACAAAGACGTTCCTTTTGAAAACCGAAGCTAGTCTTTTTTATTATTTTGGAGAGGGGTGCAAGCCGTCGGCCTTGCCGCAAAAGAGCCTGCCACCTGCGCTGCTTGGCGCGCTAAATTCCTAGGCGCAAAGAGCGGTTTGCTCGCGGGAGGAGCGCAATCCGCGCCTCGCCTGAAGCGACCCAGCTGCCGCCTCCTCTTACCTCCGACTGCCGCGCCTCCTCCCGGCGCTGCTTTGCGCGCGGAGGGCGCGTCCCTCGGGCGGGAACAGGAAGCGTGCCGCCCAAGCCACCCCCGACGGAGCCGCAGCCTCGCCTCGCGTCTTGTCCCAGGGCCTCCCTGAGGAGCGGCGGTGGCGGTGGCCGAGCCCGCCCCTCTCCCAGCCTCCATCGCGGCTGCCCGCCTTCCTCCTCCTCCTTCTCCTTCCTCCTCCTCTCCCAATTCCCATCCCCAAGCAAGGCGGAGCTGGAGATTGAACCTTCGGCTGCCGCTACCGCCGCCACCTCTCCGCCCGTCTCCCAGGCGCCCGAAGCGAGACTGCCACCCCCTTCCCTCCCGGTGCTTCTTTCGAGGGGGCGACGCGGGGGCAGCAAACGAGGGGCGGCGGGGGTCGCGCCTTCTCCGGCGGCAGCAGTAGCCGAAGCCGCAGCAGCGCCCTGACGAGAAGCGCCACAAAGGAGCGCCAGCGGCGGCGGAGCTTTGCGCCGCCTGCGGAGTCGCCATGAGCTGGGGCACGGAGCTGTGGGTGAGTAGTCCGCCCTTTCATTGTGTCTGGTGGTTGGGAGGGCGGGGGGGGGGTCGGGTCCACGCTCTGAGGGAAGAAAAAAGAGGGAGGACGGCTTCGTTGGGGGGGGGCGCTCCTTTGGGGAGGCGCCGTGCCGGGGATGCGCGCGGGTGGTCGGGGCGCCTTTGTTGGAGGAAGTGTTGTGGGGAAGCGCCTGAGGGAGGTAATGGGTACTGAGGGGAGGCGAGTGGGGTTTTTTAGGGGGGGCGGGTCGGGGAATTTCCCCTGGATAGCCGAGCAGAAGGCTTAGGAAGGGGGGGGGGACACACCACACAAATCCTCATTTGTAATTTTCTTGGTGGAGGCGACCCCCTTATTCCTCTTCCACCCCAATCTCCCCTGCTGGCGTGTAAAGCGGGGTGCCCCTCATTTCAGGACACTGGGAGCGGGGAAAGGCGAGTGAGACCCCCACATCGGCGCCCCCTCCTTCTCTATGGGCGGTGCGTGGCTTGCTCTGGTTTACTTGCCATGCAGGCCCCCCCCCCTTCTCTTTCTCTGTCTTTTTTCTTAAACAAAGGAAAGGTGTTCGGACACAAGCCAGCAGTGGCACATTGAATGCACGGCTTGGTGAGATAAGCCGGTGGCTCGGCGCGCAGTTTGTGTATGTAGCGAACCCCTCCCCTCCCCTCCCCCCCCCCCCCGCCGCTTAAGAAAATAAAGGTGAAAATGACTTTCAGGTTTGATTGCTTCCCTTTGGTGTGAGTCAGCTGCGCCTTGGATCCTGCTTGAAGAGTTTCAGACAATACTGGGCAACTAGGGAAGGGCTACGACGAGAAAGCGATGTGCTGGGGGGGGGGGAGTCGAAAAATACGAGGCGAGGGGCTTTTGCTGAGGGCGCTGCAAGCTCCGTTTGGAAGACAAGTTGCAGATCCAGCCTTTATTTGCGTTCATTCGAACTCTAGGGCTAAAGTCAGAGGAATTGCAGTCTTATTGTTGATGCAGGTCAGGCAGGCAGGTCTGAGTCACTGGGAAACCCATATATTAACATTCTAAGACGCTGCTCCTTGGTGCAGAAAATTTTGTGCATAGTACTACACTGCTTTCTGACAAATCCTTGGGTGGGTCGAGAAGCAAGCAAGCAGCTCGTTTTGCTGTTCAGGAGCACGCAGTTTCCTTTCTTGAAAATCTCATTACTTAGAGCTTGCTGATTGCGACAAGGGTAGGAAAGCCAAGGTAAAAACAGCTCCAAGGAGCCAACAGTATGACATAGTGCCTAAGGCACCAGCTGCCACTGGTCCGTTGTACAGATGAGCACTCCCTCAGTTGGTTCAGTAAATGGAAGGAAGGTCATGGTGAACTTTTGAGGTTGGGGAAATAATTTTGAAGCCCAATTCTGAACCATATAGTGGCTGGTGCATGACAGTCTTCAACAAAAATGACGTAGAGCTATTAAAAATAGGTTTTTGTTGTGTGTATGGGCTATCAGCAAGCCCTGTCATTCAGTGCTTTACGCTTGGCTCTAGCTTAAGGGGTACTTTGATGTTGGCTTCAGTAGACTACAGAGATTTTCCCGTCACCATCCGCATTATATTACAATAAGCATTTTTACAAAATTTTGTATTACATCAAGTGTTTATACACACCGTTAGCAAAATAAGGACACAGAAATACTGTATAGTCGTACCTCGGAAGTAGAACGGAAGTCCATTCGACTTCCAAAATGTTTAGAAACCAAGACGCACGTTTAGAAACCAAGCTCCTGCAGCCAATCGGAAGCTGAGTCAGACGTTCTGGTTCCCAAGAATGTTCACAAATCGGAACACTCACTTCCGGGTTTGCGGCGTTTCGGAGCGAAAACGTTCAAGTCGCAAGAGTAAGCTTCTTAACATTTTATAGCCTGTTGGTGTCATGTTAGGTTATAGTGTTTTCGAACCTGTTGGTTTGAAAATAAAATACATATTTTATGTGTATGCAGGCAGCAGCAATAAAGCTTGAAATGTGTCTGTTCATAACCCCTCTTTTTGAGGGATAGGTAAAGGAATCAGGCTAAGCATTTAGAGGGACGTGGGTGGCACTATGGGTTAAACCACAGAGCCTAGGACTTGCTGATCAGAAGGTTGGCAGTTCGAATCCCCGTGATGGGGTGAGCTCCCGTTGCTCGGTCCCTGCTCCTGCCAACCTAGCAGTTCGAAAGCACGTCAAAGTGCAAGTAGATAAATAGTTACCGCTCCGGCGGGAAGGTAAATGGTGTTTCCGTGCGCTGCTCTGGTTCGCCAGAAATGGCTTAGTCATGCTGGCCACATGACCCGGAAGCTGTACGCCGGCTCCCTCGGCCAATAAAGCAAGATGAGCGCTGCAACCCCAGAGTTGGTCACAACTGGACCTAATGATCAGGGGCCCCTTTACCTTTAAGCATTTAGAATATGGCAAGCAAATCTGCAATCCTAACCCTTTTTGGGAGTTAGCTGCAATGAACTCAATAGGAGTTGCTTCTGATTGATTACAGTCTGATTGACTGGATTCTGCCATTATATGCTACTTGAAGTAGCCCTAGGTATCATCTTTTTTACTGTGTGTCTCTTTGTGTGTACCTGACTGCAGTATAGTACATAGTGGCAGGCTTTATTCAGAAGAAACAGTGCAAAACATGTACTGTACGCTTTTGTTCTTTACTATGTCATTTACCAGATTTTTCAGGTTTTCTTATCGTTTTCTCATTTTCTTGTTTTTCTGGCTTTAAAGCTGACCTGGAAAATCCTTTGAAGACACAAATAAAAAACCTGAACTTTCAGTGCATTCTAAAACACTTGGTTTAGTCTTAAAATTGGGCCTACGTTTATTCCTTGTCTTTCTTTCTGTATGAAATAAACCTAAGCCTATGACTTTTAAATTGCCGAAAAAACCATGCTTACCATTCCTCCTGCTGACTTGGTGCCATTTGTTTCATGTTGTCAGACCCTCTTGACCTGTGTAGATGATCTGCTGATATGTTCCTTTCTAAAACCCTGTCCTGTCTTGTTCTATGCCTTCTGAGTCGTAACCGTTTCTGAAGGGGAAAGTGTGCCATTTCTCTGTCAATATATATTGCTATTGGGCTGTAGTGCAAGTAGCAGCAGCTTCTTCTTCTTTGGCAATCACTCGTAGCCGTGTAAGATTGTCTTTCATAAACACGGTTTTAACAATGAGTCCGTAAGTGACTGTGGAGGCCAATTCTGGATCCACACGTCCTTCCACAGTGGGGACATTGGTTTCCGGGCAGGAGTTGATCACTGTGTGGATTTGCCAAGCGTGCCTTCCTCTTAGCACATTTCTCCCTTGTGTCCTGAGTTTGAGTGTCTTCAAAGCCCATGACACCTTTGGTAAAGGCTGTTCTCCAGTTGGAGTGCTCACAGTCCAGTGTTTCCCAGTTGTCGGTGTTTATACATTTTTTTTTTTAGATTTGCCTTGAGACAGTCATTAAACCTCTTTTGTTGACCACCAGCATTACGCTTTCCATTTTTAAGTTCGGAATATAGTAGTTGCTTTGAAAGACGATCATAAGTATCACTACTATTCTGGCATATGCAGTAGTAATTGGAACCAGAGAAAAAATATTTATGCAAATGCAACAAAGCATAGCCAGTAGAAATGGGCATTTATTTACATTTGTATCATTTTATTTATCACCTACTCTTCACCTGTTATGGTCATTAGAAACAGTTTTAAAACTTAAGCAATCACAAGAAATAGGGTGGGTCCTGAAAATATATACCTCAAGTGCCAGAGGCCAGGGTAAATGAAGCCTTTATAATAGAAAGCAGTATCGAATCTGCTAGGTGAGTTTACCATCTGTAATACCCCCGCCAAATGCAGATTTCTCCTGCTGCCAGTGCCACTGCTGCTTTTGTGTGCAGTGGTACCTTGGAAGTCGAACGGAATCCAAAACATTCAGAAACCAAAGCGCGGCTTCCGATTGGCTGCAGGAAGTTGCGAACACTGCAGGTTGTGAATGTGCTTCCTGCATGGATCACGTTCGCAACCCGAGCGTACTAGAATATGGAGTACTGGCCTTAGCTGGAAGCAACCATAGCTGGAAATACTTGTGCCTCATGTGACAGTTTTGAAACCACCCGGGTTCCTAGCCTGCTTCTTCCATGTTCCAGCACAATGGAGTTATAGTAAAAACTTTCCACCCATATTAACCACTGAACCCTTGTGTACTGGCCAAAGATTGAGGCTTCTGGCACAACATGTCATCTTTGATCTAATTTACCGTATTTTTCGCCCTATAGGACGCACTTTTCCCCCCTCCAAAAATGAAGGGGAAATGTGTGTGCGTCCTATGGGGCGAATGCAGGCTTTCGCTGAAGCCTGGGGAGCGAGAGGGGTCGGTGCGCACTGACCCCTCTCGCTCTCCAGGCTTCAGGAGAGCCCCAGCCCCGCAAGCTCGGGGGACAGCGGGGAGGCGCAGGGCGCCATCCCGCTGTCTCCCGACGTGGTATGGAGGCCGCCAGCGGGGAGAAGCCCCCTTCTCCCCGCCTCCAGCCCTGCTAGCTCGGGGACAGTGGGGAGGCACAGCGCGCCATCCTGCTGTCTCCCGACGTGGTATGGAGGCTGCCGGCGAGCTTCCCCCTCCCCCAGCCGCGCAAGCTCCCAGAGTGATGCCGAAGCTGCTCTGGGACCCGTTCTGGGGGCTGGGGGAGGGGGAAGCTCGGGCTTCCCCCGCCCCAGCCCCGTGCCTGGGGGGGGGGGACAATAAAAATGTTTCCCTTTATTCCCCCCCCCAATCTAGGTGCGTCCTATAGGGCGAAAAATACGGTATATCATGGTAATATTTAGTCTTTAGCCCTGAAGACAGTTGCATTAGCAGGTGTGTCTCATTAATTTATGATGGGGATCAGCATGTGTATCTGGGACAGCATTGGAGATCTAAAGCAGAGTAAAGAAGAGAACCAGTATGTAAAAGTAATAGCTTTTCTCAAGTCCTGCTGTGAAAATCGTAGAATTATGGAGTTGGAAGGTACCACGGGGGGTCATCTGGTCTAACCCCCTGGGGCTCTCTTTTGCCCAACGTGGGGCTCTTCCGCTGCTCCAACACTTTTATGGGAGATGAACAAGAAAAAATCCACTGTGCACCTGACAATTAGGATCAGCTCCTGTTTGCACAAATAATGATGAATTAGACATTTGAAGGATTGCAGATTTTGATAACATTGATGGCAAAGGAAGACGTCATGAATTGTGGTGGCAGACAAGCTTTCAACTGGGCTTATCTTTAAATAACTGTCTAGGGTGTGATTGCAATGAGAACTGACAAATTTCAATTTGTATCTGTATTTCTAATAGCATATGCTATTGTATATTGTAGATTAGTGGGGGGGGTTGTTTTTTGTTTTAAAAGCACTTTACGAATTTGTTCTTCTGGCTATACTTTGTGCCTCATAACATTACTTATAAAACAAGTGCTTCATGTGTAAGGATTTACACTGTGTGCTCATAATACTTAAATATTTTTGTATCTTTTGATACAGAATTGGAGTCTGGCAAGTTCCAAAAATGATAATGACACACTTCACAGCTGACCTTTGGAAAGCTATAAATCTGTTTCTTTATAGTGCAGGAAAATGGCTTCAAGGCTTCTTTTGAGATGTGTGTCCCCACAGATTATAGGCACTCCCTGAAATAGCTTAATCTCTGGTGTGTTGTACACACTTGCTTCCCCCCTCCCCATGACCATGTTTTTATTTTTGCCTTTATATGCACCAACAAATGATGTATATTCATTACCTCAATTTGACTACCTTATTTTGGGAGGAATTCAACATTTGCTAAGGTGAACTTTCCACCAGTGCAAGCGTTTCAGCTTGCTAGACACAATGATTTCATCTCTCCTCCCACCTCCTCTCCTGGCTCCTCCAACCAATGGGGGGGGGGCAAGTGTGGGGAGGAGAGGGGGCAAAAGTTCTTGCACAGGGCTCCTGGTAACCGGACTTCTTACATGAATTCTGCGCTTTGTGATTAAACAAATGATTGAAAATTAGCTCAGGGGCTTAACACATTTACAGTGTATTAAAATGCACGCCTGCTCAAAAGTAAACCCCACTGATTTCCCAAGCAGTGTTAGAAATTAGCCAGGCGCCAGGTGCATTTTGCAACTGGCACGGGTCCAAATGTGACCAGAGATGGAGATCTCTGGATGCGAGGTTGAGGACTGACATCTTCATCTGGCTGGTTCCTTCATCTTTCTTAAGCAGGTCTGCCGAACAGCTTATTTACTGCATGTAGATTCCCACCTTTTTCTCCAAGCAGTACATGGTTCAACCCCACCCCACCCCCAGTTAATCCCTATTACACCCCTGTGAGGTAGGTTCAGAGGCTGTGGCTGGACCAGGGTCACCCTGTAAGCTTCACAACTGAATGGGGATTTGAACCCTGACCTCGTCCGACACTCTAACCCAGGGGTAGGCAACCCGCGGCTCCAGAGCCGCATGTGGCTCTTTTACACCTTTGCCGCGGCTCCGGGGCGGATACTAGCGAGGGGAGGAGGCGCATTGTGCGCCCCGACACTCCCCACTGTGGCGGGCGCTGTACTGGCTGTGATGTCGCATGGGGGCGGTGTGTGCGTTAGTCACGCACCGTCCCGATGTCACCTTCCCGCCCGCCCGCTACATTGTAAGGGGCATGTACGCTGGTCACTGCATTGAAAGGGGGCATGTACGCTGGTCACTGCTTTGAAGGGGAGTGAAGAACACACACACACAAAAAGGTAACTTGTTAATTTAACGTTTATTTCTATGAGGAGGAGTAATTCTGAGGGGTCAAACAAAGAAATAATTTAAAAAGTGACAAAAAAGTTATTTTTATAATGACGAGTTTTGCAGCTCCCAGTTTTTTTTCCTTCGGAAACGGGTCCAAGTGGCTCTTTTTGTCTTAAAGGTTGCAGACCCCTGCTCTAACCATTGCACCGCACTGGCTTCCTAGAGTTATTCTGCTATGAGGCAGCTATATAAATTAAGTAGGTAAAGAAATAGGGTGAAAGCAAAATGCCACTTAAAGAAGGATCTGAAATATTTTCCTTGAAGCCTGAATTGGTTTTATTATGTATTGTTCTATTTGATGTTCCAATGTGTTGCTAACCGCTTTGAGATTTTTTTTTTCTTTAAAATATAAAGCGGTATAGAAATGAAATGAAAAATAATAATTAATGCCATTGCAAAAAAGGCACTTAGACAGGGACGTTAACCTAGGCTTAAGGTGACACAGCATCCTTTGTAAATCCTTTGTAAATTGCCTCCATGTTGGGGCATCTGAAAGGGTCCTGAGGAGACCCCAAAGGAATCCACCCTTGACTTGTAGCTTAACTTACATTTTGCTAGTCCCCCCCCCCCCGCCCCGGCAGTGTATTTGGAAAAGAAAAATGCAGCAACTGTAACTCTATCTATTAATTTCTTTTGGAATGCTCTTTTGTGCTTAAGAGTAGGAAGCTGCAATGGAATGTGGTTGTGGCAGATAGATTTCTCGGCCACGTCTTGCAAAACGTTATGACTCTGGACTATGATGCAAGGTTTTTTTTTGTGTGTGTGTGTGTGTGCGCGCACTCTTGAGTGAGTGCCTTACCCTTTCAACCGTGTTTCTTATTTATTTCATGTGGATGCTTTCAGACTTGAGCTGATTCTTAGATAAGGGCTTTTTCCTCTGCAAGTTCCGTAATGGAACCGACTCCCTTAGCTTCAGTGCTGTGGACAGATAACAGAAAGCCCACAGAAATGTTACCAGTTTTCCTGCTCATACCGTAGAGGCAGCTTGAGTGACAGGTTAGGTGAGTTACTTGCCTGGAAGGAATTGTTATTGCCCACAGGTGAGTTGGCTAACTGTAATGCTACCTTACTCTAGAATGGCAAAGTTTGTTGAGGCATGAAAATGTAATGGGGGGGGGGAGCAACTTACTAGGCCAATTGCTGTTCCAACTGAATTTTGTTTTACTTCACCCTGTTAGTCAATATTTTTCCAGCAGTTGTCTGAGTCCATGAACATGTGTTTCCAGGGAACGTGAATCACTGATCCTGAGGGTTTTTGTTTTTCTCCGTTAGTTAAATCTTCCAGATTGACAGGGATATTCCAGTGGTTTTCAACCAAATTGTTCTAACCTATCTGCTGAAGTAAAAACTCTTCAATTATAGTTTATCTAGCTCAGTAGTTCCCAGAACTATTTGCAAAGTGGACATGGTATTATTTTTAAAATAATACCATCTGTCCCCATTTTTACTTTACTAAAACCACGTAGCTTCATTTTTTGCTTCTTTTTTTAAAGTTAGATTGTCTACACTTAACAACCCCCTGCTTCTTAAGAATTAAAAGATTTCTGATAAGAAGCTACCTGTCAAAATATCTGGCATATTTGAGACCACTGAAGTGCAGTTATTCCATCACAGCTGGGGGTGAAAGAATGAGGGAGGCTAATATCAAATTAAGCTTGAAACCATGGCATAGCGGAAACACAAATAATACATTCTGACAGCGGGATTTGTGAGTGTTGGCTGGGATCCAAAGGGCCACACAAAGTGTTCTGGATGTGCACTGAAGCTTTTCAAACTCTTCCCCCACCATGATCACCCAAGCTCTTTGTATGCTCTGAAAAGCCAGTTCTGAATGCCGGGCAACCCACCTGAGCGGTTTTCATTGCATTGCGAGATGTTCCATCCGGAAGAGGGGGAAATTAGCAATCCCTTCATGTCTAAGGAGGAGCCTAGGTGGTGGTTGTAATGGCTACTACTCAATTTATTTATGCACCATTAAAATCGCATAATGGTTTACGGGATTAAAGCCAGTTCATCAAGTAAAATTATAAATGCTTAAACTGGCAACAGCAACAGAGTATTTCCTGTAGGCACAAAGCAGCTTGATGGAGGTTGAGCACCCAGGTGGCTGTTCTGGTCCATGGGATCATAGAATTGTAATGTTGGAAAGAGACCCTGAGGATCATCTAGTCCCACCCCCACCCCCCCGTCCCCTGCAATGCGGGAATATGCAGTTGTCCCATACTGGGATTGAACCTGCAACCTTGGTGTCATCAGCACCATGCTCTAGCCAGCTGAGCTATCCAGGCTATGCAGGTCCCTTTTAGAACTTTGTCCTGGCATGGATCAGCTAACTGTGGGTTAGACAGAGGGATCTTGTTGCATTTCCATGCTGCGCAGCGCTAGCCCTTTCAGCACTGCACAGCAAAGAAGTTGACCGGGGACAGGGACACGGTTCTCTTCCTCCACGGTCTGCTCAGTATTTCTGAGCTGTGTGTCAACTAAAGGGGAACCAAGTTTCTGTGTGTGAGAATGGGATGCGAGCTTCGGCTTCACCCACTTTGAGGTAAGCAGCCTCCAACCTCTTTCCCCTGGGAGAATGGGGCCATTGGTGGCTGTGGAGAGACTTTATCCCTCCTGCTTTAGTATGCAATGAAACACCGTGTCTGTTCAGTTCCCTGCGAATTTGGATACAATAAAGGAACTAGAGGCCCCTCGACTGTCCTCAGGTCCAGTATTGGACCACTTTGACCGGATATCCCCAGCCGATGTGGACAGACTCCTCCAAGCTGGAAAGCCCACCCCCTGTCCTCTTGACCCATGCCTGTCGTGGCTGATTAGAGAGTGTGTCCAGACGAGGTGCGGCCCCCCCAGGGGATATCATCAATTTGTCCCTTGGCACCAGGACATTCCCAGGGGAATTGAAGGAGCCAGTTGTGCGCCCGCTCTTAAAGAAAACACCATTAGATCCTTTAGATCTATCCAATTACTGCCCAGTTTCGAATCTTCCATTCCTGGGTAAGGTGATTGAGAGAGCAGTTGCTGGACAGCTTGGTGGGTTTCTGGATGAAACATCGACCCTGGATCCATTCCAATCCGGCTTCCGCTCTGGTCATGGGACCGAGATGGCTCTGGTTGCCCTAACAAATGATCTCCGTAGGCAACTGGATCGAGGTGGGCCGGGGCTGCTGATTCTTTTAGACCTGTCAGCAGCCTTCGACATGGTCGATCACGAACTCCTGGACCACCGCCTCGCTGACATGGGGATCCAGGGCACAGTCCTTCTATGGCTGTGCTTGTTTCTCTCTGGTCGGGGACAGAGTGTGGCGCTTGGGGGCGGGGACTGTCGTCGCGCCGCTCCTTGGTGTGTGGAGTGCCGCAGGGTATGATTCTCTCCCCAATGCTTTTCAACATCTTTATGCGCCCCCTCGCCCCAGCTTGTCCAGAGTTTTGGGTTGGGCTGCCATCAGTATGCTGATGACACCGAACTCTATCTGTTGATGGATGGCCATCCTGACTCGGCCCCAGACACACTGATCAGATGTTTGGAAGCTGTGGCTGGATGGTTACGTGGGAGCCGGTTGAAGTTAAATCCTTTGAAGACAGAGGTCTTTTGGCTGGGTCAGGAGGATATGGGACTGGGGGGGCAACTCTCATCTCTTACGGGGGTGCAATGAGTGCCAGCACTGTCCGTTAAGAGTTTGGGTGTAATATTCGACACCTCCCTTTCCATGGAGGCGCAGATTGCAGCTATAACAAAGACGGCATTTTTTCATCTCCTCCAAGCTAATCAGTTGGCTCCTTACCTCTCGCGCCCTGACCTAGCCACTGTGATCCATGCGACAGTCACCTCCAGACTGGATTATTGTAACTCACTCTATGTGGGGCTGCCCTTGAGACAGACCCAGAAACTCCAGCGGGTGCAGAATGCCATGGCAACACTCCTTACGGGGTCTTCGCTGCGATATCGCATTCACCCAGTGCTATACCAGCTGCACTGGATCAGGTTGAAGGTGCTGGTTTTAACCTTTAAAGCCCTATACGGCTTAGGACCCTCGTACCTACGGGACCGCCCCTCTCCTGGAATGTCCCACGGAGGACCTTACGGTCTTCAAACAAAAACACCTTGGAGGTCCCAGGCCACATGGAGGTTAGGCTGGCCTCAACCAGAGCCAGGGCTTTTTTGGCTGTGGCTCCGATCTGGCTCTGTCACAAGAGACTAGAGCCCTGCGAACATCTTTCTGCAGGGCCTGCACAAGACAGCTGTTCTACCAGGCCTTTGGCCAAGGCACAGCCTGACCCCCTCCTTTGGTAATCCTCACAGAACTCTAGCCCAATGGTTGCCATTAATTTGATTTGAACTGATTTTATAATGAATTGATTTTAGAATGCTGTATTATTTTATTGTTGTTAGCCGCTCTGAGCCCAGTTCCGGCTGGGGAGGGCGGGATATAAATAAAATAATTTATTATTATTATTATTATTATTATTATTATTATTATTATTATTCCAGGCTTTGATTCTGCAGTTGTATGTGGCCAGCAGTAGCAGTGCTTGGATAGAGTGTGTGCACATTACCTGCTTGTAAGGTTCCGTGTCCATCAGCTTCCCTTCCCCTCCCCTCCCCTTCTTCTGCACCGTGCATGTTTACCCTTGCACCATCTCTGTGGGAGACATTGGTACTAGCTGTTAGAATCATAGAATTGTAGAGGTGGAAGGGACCACGAGGATCATCAAGTCCAACCCCCTGCAACGGAGGAATCTTTTGCCCAGTGTGGGGCTCGAACCCATGACTCTCTGAGTCTCAATCTCAGCAGAGCTATCCATCCCAGTGAGAAAGGATTGTTCCGCCACTGCAGTTTAGTGAAAACGGCATACACTTCAGAGAGAGTGAGACACGGGAGATACCCTGGTTACTTGTAGGGAGATGCTGTTGGGGACTTGTCTGACAGTACACTTGAAGTGGTTTGGAGTTCGCAGTGTTCTCTTAATGTTTGTACAGAATGCTGTCTTTTAGTGCATAGGGACTCGGGTGGCGCTGTGGGTTAAACCACAGAGCCTAGGGCTTGCCTATCAGCAGGTCAGCGGTTCGAATCCCCGCGACGGGGTGAGCTCCCGTTGCTCGGTCCCTGCTCCTGCCAACCTAGCAGTTCGAAAGCACGTCAAAGTGCAAGTAGATAAATAGGTACCGCTCCGGCGGTAAGGTAAACAGCATTTCCGTGTGCTGCTCTGGTTCACCAGAAGCGGCTTAGTCATGCTGGCCACATGACTCGGAAGCTGTACGCCGGCTCCCTCAGCCAATAAAGCAAGATGAGCGCCGCAACCCCAGAGTCGGCCATGACTGGACCTAATGGTCAGGGGTCCCTTTACCTTTACCTACCCTTTATCCAGTTTTAGTCACCAAAGTTTCCACCTTCTGAGCTCTGCAGTATGCATAAGTTTAAGCTGCAGGCATATATAGCCCATGCTGTTCACACTGGCTGGAGCTAATGGGAATTATAGTCCAAAACATTTGAATGGCACCAGATTTTTAAAGCGTCACATGCTGTTTATTAGTGAGCTCTGTTTGGTGCCTTGGCAGAAAGTTTGTGTACTCATCCTTTTGGGCAATTGTCATTTTTTCCAGCTCTATAAATCTTGAAAAGGAGGGGCGGAGGGAAACAGAAGGGTATAATTAAATGTGCATCCTCCGTACTGACTTTTATTGCCCAGTGCAATTGGTTCCCCAAAGTACAGAATCTTGGCTGATCTTTGTAGCTGTAGTTCCCTCTATAATAAGTGTTGCTCAGCAGCAGCTGGGTGATCCTTGATGAAATGAAGGCTGTCAAACAGCAGTATTAGGCACAGGGCTCCTCACATTTCCAATCACCAAAATGGTACCTCATTAAAAAAAAAGTTTGGTAAATGAAAGACGTTTTCTCAAATGCATAGATTTTCCATAACTCTGAAACGGGTGTGGAATCTGCAGTCCTCCGGATGTTATTGGATTGCAAATCCATGTCTCTGACTGTTGGCTATGCTGATTGGGACTGATGGGAGTTCGAGTCCAACATATGAAGGACTTCAGACCCCTGGATCTCTATTCTCAAACACTGCTTACTTGCTCTTGTTTTGTATGCTGTGAAATCACACTGGGTATTATTGTTCTACGAATCAAACACTTCCTTTGTATGATGCTCTCGTAAAAGACACATTGTAAAACATCAGCCATTGAAAATATCTTCTGTTTCAATAAACTGGTTTATTTTCTGGTACATAGTATTTGCTCTTTAACACTTCTGCTTATCTGATATTTGCTGAAGAGAGAGGGAATGTGGCAGAGGTTTGGGCGCAACAAATAATGCTCCGTGAATGTTCCATTCAAACTCTAATGGATTTGCATGTTTCCACCATTGTGAGGCAAATTGCCAACTGCTAATAGAGGAGGCCATTGATAACTAAATTATAAATATATAAAGCACTCTCGAACATATTTATAGCATTAACTATTACATAAGTAATAAGACTAACTCTACGGTCTTTGTACTCTTGGCAGCTGCTACCCTGTTTCGATGCTGGCATAATGTAGTAACAGGGCTGTTCAGCCAGCAGCAGAGTCTACATCATTGCAGTAGCTGCAGAAACCGCAATTTACACTGACAGCTAGCACAATCCTGGGAAGTTCTATCACTAGTAGTTGAGCACAGTGTTGCATGCTGATTGCGCCCACATTACTGAGCAGAAAAGGCACAGAGATCAGCAGCTACAACTACAATATACAGCTGTCTGCTGCTCAGTGGGAGAGGGCAATGTAAGAGGAAGAGAATATTGGTCTTGGGAGTCCTTTCAATGGAGGTGTAAATGTGTCTCCGGCAAAGCAAAGCCTATCCTAAGATGGTCCTGCCAGCATCTGTAATTTTGGGACATGCATTTCATGGGTTTGAGTTTATTTGTCACTGTGTGCTTAAAGACCACATTAAAAAATGGACATACCGTATTTTTCGTCCCATAGGACGCTCCGTCCCATAGGACGCACCTAGTTTTTTTGGGGGGAAATAAATTCCCCCCCCAAAAGCAGGTCGGGGAAACCGAACCAGGTCGAGGAACAGCAGGATGGCGGCGCTGTGCCTCCCTGCTGTCCCCCGAGCTTGTGGGGCTGGCCGATGTCTGCCCAGCGCGAGGGGCGCTCTGCTTCAGGGCGCTCCACCCACCGGGCGGCAGGCTGCTTTCCGCAGCGTGGGGAGCCCTGCGGGAACTCCTGCAGGGCTCCCCACGCTGCGGATGTCTGTCCGGCGCGCAGGGCGCTTTGCTTCAGGGTGCCTTGCCCGCCGGGCGGCAGGCTGCTGTCCGCAGCGTGGGGAGCCCTGCGGGGAACTCCTGCAGGGCTGCCTAGGCTGCGGATGTGTTCCCGAAGCGCCGGGCGCTCTGCTTTCAGGGTGCCCGACGCTCCGGGAAGCAGACTGCTATCCGCAGCCTAGACATCCCTGCGGGAAGTCCCACAGGGCTGCCTAGGCTGTGGATGTGTTCCCGAAGTGCCGGGTGCTCTGCTTTCAGCGCGCCCGGCGCTCCGGGAAGCAGACTACTATCCGCAGCCTAGACAGCCCTGCGGGAACTCCCGCAGGGCTGCCTAGGCTGCAGATGTCTTCCTGAAGCCTGGAGAGCGAGAGGGGTCGGTGCACTCCAAGCTTCAGCAAAAGCCTGCATTCGCCCCATAGGACACACCCAGATTTCCCCTTCATTTTTGGAGGGGAAAAAGTGCGTCCTATAGGGCGAAAAATACGGTATTGGCTGCATGAGCACACACAGCCTCTGTGCTTGTAGGCTCCTTTAGTCTGTTCTATAAGCCAGGGAAATCTTCTCTGTGCCTTGGGGACAAATGTATGAAAATGGAAGCACACATGTATTTGTGTGTGTGTATGTAGTTCTGTTTGAGTCTGTTTGAGTCTACAGAGTTTTACGTTGTGCTATTAATAAATCTTTGACTAGAACACCGTCTGTGTTCGACAAGCTTAAGCCTGTTTTAATCAATTGTACAAATACGTTAAAAGTAAGCAACTCATCCTACAGTTGTTGTTGTTGGGTTTAATTGGTGGCAGCATAGTTAATATCACAGCAGTTGATTAAATATTAAATGGAACTTCTGGTTCAGGCGTTATGTATGCTGACTTAGCTCCACATTAAGAAATGGATCTACTGTTCAAAATACATGATCGATACAAATTTGCTCAGCGTGGATTAATGTACCACTTCCTTTTCTGTCAAACCTGTAGACATCTTCCAAAACAATGTTAAGATGGGCTGCCAAAGAGAGGCAGATGAGAACTCCCACTGTGAACCAGGAAAGTCTTAACACATTTAGATAAAATGGAAAAACTGATAGTTAACCGTGAGCATTAGAAGTCTGTGCTCTCCCACGTATTACTGAAATCTGTTGGATAGGAAATTAACCCTGTATCATTTGTGTCCACCAGGTTTCAAGATATAGCACCAATTTAAATTTGAGGAAGCATAGCCCTGGTCACTACGTACTCCTGGTTAGGTACCCTGTTCAACAGTTGGCCTGTTTTTAGTTCTGTACCTGGTATCTGTTTTAATTATATTGTTTTATATATTAATGGGATTATTATTAATTTGTTGTAGTTTAAGGAAAGGTGTTTGAATCTCCTTAAATTATGGATAGGAGTGAATGATTGCACCTTAGCACTCCAGTTGGATATGGGACAGGTAAGGAAGATAATATCATGTTTCTGTTTCTAGTCCAAAGCATAATCTTAACATATTTTAAGGAGCTGTTTATAGTCTCTGGGCAGATGTTGATTTTGGTAGCAGTATTTTCCCACTTTGCTTTTTTGAAGAATGAAGAAAGAAAGAGATCCTTGGGACTACTAACGACACCACATGTCACCCGTGTTTGACATAGCTATTGATGTCCAAATGGGGGTGGAGTGGGGGATCTAAAATGGGTAATCATTTGGCCTGGTGGGTCAGAAGCCTGCTAGCCTACCATGTGCTTGTGGGTGAGACTGGTTGGGAAAGAGATGGGTAGGACTACAGTTAAAGAAGCCAGCTAAGACATCTGGCTGTAAAATACATGCTTGATTGGTATAACTTTTTGCAATATTACATGAGCAGCCATAATAATAATAATGCTTTTGTGACCTAAGGAGGCTGGCATACGTTGACTGCAGTGATTCACTAGCTTGGTGGGTTACAAGTTTCAAAGCCTGATATAAGACACAGGGGGAGTTGGGCTACATGTCTGCTCTGTTCTACTCCTGATATATTAAGCAACTTCAACAGCACTGGGGTGAAAACAGCAGCAGCTGGAGTCATTTAGGCCAATATGGAGAAATGGTATTGTCTGGTTGCACCACATGGTAGCTTAGTTAGTGTGTACACACACAAGTCCTGCCTATTGTACTCCTCACTCCACCTATAGATTATGATGGGAGTATTGCCAGGCAGGCCAGTATAATGTAGTAATATTCTGCTTGTGTGCCTAGAACTTCAGGCATGAAATGGTTTGCAACATCTATCTGGGTAAGGCTCAGATAAGGCCACCCAGTGGGATGTGAAACTAAGTGGATTCAAACTCTCACACATTCAAGTCTACAACACACCACACTGTTATATGCATTGCATATAAAGCCATTGCTTTTTTAGGATGGAAAAATGAGGTTCCTACCCGCATCCATTCTAAAGAGCTTTATTTTTTTTTAATTAAGAGACCATGCTCAAGTGGAGTTGGGAGAGCAAACTTATGACTTTTTCTTTTCTTAAGGCTTACTAAATGCTTTAAAATCATCAGACTAAGGAATGTGGAAGATGTATTGCTGTATTTAGTCCCAGAGACTAAGAAATATAAGGCACTTACTTAACTTTGTGGCCCAGGGAGGATAGAACACCATTAACGTGACTAATACCATTGCAGCTGTTAAAGTGACCCACCCTGTCCCTAACCGCTGGGGTGAAAATGAGTTTAACACTTCTGGATTGCTTTGTAAGTCTCTTTTTTTAAGGGGGGTCATTAATTCACAATAACGTGGGGATGCCTCTAATATTTATGTAGGCACTTGCTGTCATGGTGTCAAATTGATCAGAAGGTCGGCGGATCGAATCCCCACAACAGGGTGAGCTCCCATTGCTCGGTCCCAGCTCCTGCCCACCTAGCATTTTGAAAGCACGTCAAAGTGCAAGTAGATAAACAGGTACCGCTCTGGCGGGAAGGTAAATGGCGTTTCTGTGCACTGCTCTGGTTCGCCAGAAGCGGCTTCGTCATGCTGGTCACATGACCCGGAAGCTGCCTGTGGACAAACACCGGCTTCCTCGGCCTATAGAGTGAGAAGAGCGCCGCAACGCCAGAGTCGTCCGTGACTGGACCTAATGGTCAGGGGTACCTTTACCTTTAAGGCTGCAATACTAATCCATTTACCCGCGAGTAGGCTCCATTGAGTTCTGTAAGTCTTACTTCTTAGTAGACATGGTTCGGCTTACAATGTGAGTCCTGCTTAACTCAGTGGAACTGACATCTGAGTAGACATACCTAAGATGGCGCTGTGAATTTATCTCTCTTGGAAACTCATGGAATAGTGAGTGACACTAAATTTTTCTGTTATGTTTGCTCCAAACTAGGATTGTATATACAGTGGTACCTCGGGTTACAGATGCTTCAGGTTACAGGCGCTTCAGGTTACAGACTCCGCTAACCCAGAAATAGTACCTCGGGTTAAGAACTTTGCTTAAGGATGAGGACAGAAATTGTGCAGCAGCAGCAGGAGGCCCCATTAGCTAAAGTGGTGCTTCAGGTTAAGAACAGTTTCAGGTTAAGAACGGACCTCCAGAACGAATTAACTACTTAACCTGAGGTACCACTGTAATGTAAATGGAAGCTAGATGGACCAAATAATAGTTTCTTCAAGTGAGCCACTTGCTAAGATCCACCCCTCAAACATCCCTTTTCTGTCCAGATATATAATAGACCAGTAGGCTGGTAAAGTTTTGGACACATCTTCCAGACTGTCTTATATAATTCTGTGCTCCGTGACACCTACCAATGGATAGTTTCATGAACGGAAGCTATATGAAATATAGCTGACAAATAGATGACTAGCTTTAGTAATTTATTTCAGTTTCAACTAAACCCTGGAAAATCTTGTTCAACAAACAATTCAGAATTTGACAGCTGCCAACGTGGGTTAGTCTTTTCATTGTCTACTAAATATGCTTAACACATTGTTCTGATTTCTACAACAGACTGTCCTTGCTGTTAAAAAGTTAGTAAATCAATACGCTTGCTTGACTGCCCTATCTGGGAATGTCTTTAGATGCATATAAAGCATACAGAGCCTTTTTCATAACAACCAGTGTTATGAAAACAATGCAAGGTGATCATACAAGGCTGTATAAAGTACTGAACTTTGCTTCTGAGTAGTAGCTGAGAAGAATGTTACATCATACAGTACAGATTGTCATTTACTTTTCTTTCAGTTGTTATTTACTTTTCTTTGCTTAACGGGGCTTCATCCTCAGTGATGCAGTTCTAATTAAGAAATGCTGCTGTCAGCTACTTTGATGTTCGGAATAAAAGTGCAGATAGGGTTCTTTTTTTAAAAAAAGAGGATGTAAGAAAAGCTGCTGGATTGGACTATCAGGGGTCAACAAACTTTTTCAGCAGGGGGCCGGTCCACTGTCCCTCAGACCTTGTGGGGGGCCGGACTGTATTGGGGGGGGGATGAACGAATTCCTATGCCCCACAAATAATCCAGAGATGCCTTTTAAATAAAAGCACACGTTCTACTCATGTAAAAAACACCAGGCAGGCCCTACAAATAACCCAGAGATGCATTTTAAATAAAAGGACACATTCTACTCATGTAAAAACACGCTGATTCCCGTGGTCCAGATTTAGAAGGCCTTAGTTTGCCTACTCATGGTCTAGTTCTTCATCCTGCTTTCACAATCAATTAGCTATGGAAAGTCCTCAAGCAGCACATTAGGGCAATGGCCCTGTCCCTTTGTGGTCTCCCAGCAACTTGTGTTCAGTGAAATATTACCTCTGATCCTGAATGTAGCACTTCAGCAGCCTTATTCTCCATGAATTTATAGTGATTCCCTTTTAAAGGCATCTAAACTTGCGGCCATCGCTTCATCTTATACGTGCTGTGTATAAAGAAAGCGCTTCTTTTTAATCTGTCTTGAATATCCTACCATTCAGTGACATCAAATGGTACCCTATTATCAGCTTTCTTCACAACATGCATAATGTTATAAATAAATCTGTTATGCCTTTCCTTACTCATCCTTTTTTTTTCTCTCAACAAAAAAGCCCCCAAACATTTTAATTTTCCTTGGTTGCGTCAACTTCCCCAATCATTTTGGTCACAATTTGCTTTTGGTTTTAATTTATGTTGCTGAGCTTGTTCCTGTTGGAAAGCTGGGGTTTGTAAGAGGTGGTGTGGTTACTGCCCTGGCTTCCTTGCCCCCGTTGCTAAACTTGGGTGCTTCGACTTCTATTCTCCTGCAACTTCTGCTGCAGACAAGGAAGTCTGCAAGATATTTTGGAAACGTAATTGTTCAAAAAGTAGAAATGCCAGAAATATCCCTAGTAAGTTTGCAAGCAAAGCCGAGCAACGGGGGAAGAGTGTTTGCAAAGGCACCAGCTGTTGGAAAGGAAACTGCTAAATATAGGAATGCTGGTTAGGGCTGTGCAAAATTTTGTGGGTGAGATGAAGGGATGTTGTTGAGGTGTGTGGGCAGGGGAGCGAGAAGGGCTGCAGCATTTCCAATGACTCAGCATAAGCAGAGTCATACTTGGGGAAATACCTTTGCATTACTAGGGCTATTGGTGCGGACAGAACAATTAACATGTCCAGAACTGCTCTGACACATTCCCCTTAGCTTGCTGGAAATGCAAATCAGAATCTCTTCTAGCTTCCCCAACCCAAGCAGTGGGGTGAGAGAGAGGGAGGAACAGAAAAGCATGCAAGGCAAAGGCCTTCCACACCCACTGAAACTCACTCCTTGGTCAGGCTGTGTGTGTGCGTTCCCACTTTGCCATTGCTCAGCTTCTTCCCAAACAACTGAGCTGCAGGGGTTAAATCTCCCCAACTCAAACTTCTTAGCAGCTGGTACAGAAACAGCTGATTTAGGGCCAGGAGGGTAGTAGTCCTCCCACTCAGGGTGCTGAGCCGAGGGGGGTGCAAAATTGTGGTACCTCCATACAGTGGTACCTCAGGTTAAGTACTTAATTCGTTCCGGAGGTCCGTTCTTAACCTGAAATTGTTCTTAACCTGAAGCACCACTTTAGCTAATAGGGCCTCCTGCTGCTGCCACGCCGCCGGAGCATGATTTCTGTTCTCATCCTGAAGCAAAGTTCTTAACCTGAAGCACTATTTCTGGGTTAGCAGAGTGTGTAACCTGAAGCGTATGTAACCTGAAGCGTATGTACCCAAGGTACCACTGTAATTAAGAATATGCATTTGGGGGGCGCCAAATTTTGGCCTTGCATAGGTCACTATATTACGAAAGATTATCCAAGATGCCTCTGCCAATTTTCTTCTTTCTCTTTTATATGCTGTAAGTGCAGCAGTGCTAACTGTGGCACAGAGAACGACACCTCAGCCCAGTAAAGCAGAACTCAAGGCTACTTCGGGAGGAGAAAAGAAACACTGAAATAACTCTGCCAATTTTTTAATATTTCTTTTTGCTGGAGGAAAGAGAAGAAGTGGAGCTCTGCAAGTGTGGAAGCGGCACTTCTAATTCCTTGAACCAAAGATTGTATTAAATGCTTGACTGGGATTTACAAACATACCAGCTTTTCTTAGTACAATGGGTTGATGAATGTGATATTTTGACCATTTGCAGCCCCTTTTAGCAGAGTTTACATCAACATTTTTGCAATTTATTTTTTAAAAATGATTTTGTTGCTCACTTTTTATTTTAACTTTCAGACCGCTCAGGAATTGGTGTATTTGCTCTTATTCCCAGCTAGTAAAGCTTCTTTGCCACTTAGGGAGGAAAAACCAACAACATTAAAACTGGCATAACAGATTCTTAAACTCTTTTGTAAGTTCTGTAATTCCCACAGGTGATTCAAAGGGTGTTTTCTCTTCACTCTTGACATTGGTATTAAGAAGATTAGCATGTGTAAATAGGTTATGAATTTCTCAGTATGCATTAAGGGCAATGATGATTTTCAGTTTTCACCACATTGTGGCTAAGATGTTAAAGGCACATTCAGATACTGACCCCAAATATTCTGCCTGGAGATAAAATTGAGAGTGGACCTCAGTGGTCCTTTATAATCCCTTCTCTGACTCATTCTGGAAAGAAAGTTACAGGTCAGCTGGAAGGTTCTGTGTTTTGTTTAAATACAGGCATCCTGTGTTTGTTTGAATGTGTTACTTTCTTCTCACCCACCCCCATGGAGGGAGCATAAAACAAGATGCACACTTCTCATCTTGGAGAGCCAGGTAATATCTGAACAAGCGCTAAGAACTAATTACTTTTGAGAATAAATCCAAGCCACCATTAACTTTGTCTCAAAACAAACTCTGTTATGCAAGATGTAGACCTTAGTTGTCAGCAGTTGCAGCACTGATATGGATCATTTAACAAGTTTCTGACCGAGAAATTGTTGTATTGTGGCACCTTTTTTATTGAGATATGATTTCTCAGAGTAAGTTATATTGTTCAGCGTGGCAGGGGGGAAAGCTGACTCCAGGAGTTTTACCACTAAACAATATAACTTGTGTAATTTTCCGTAGTGATAGCTATCCTCTGAACAACGTGAAGGAAAATTGTGAATAATGAACTGAGAAACTATGAGCAAACAGCATAAGAAGCCATTCCTGATTTAGGATTTCTTTCCAAAGCTGACATTTTGGAAGGAGTTTACAGATCTTACTCACTTCAACGTAATGTGTAAAATTACAACACAATGATCATCACAGTCTCTCAGAAAAAAATATTTTTTTCCTACCAGACAACTTTAGGACCAGAACTCTGTGTAGCTGACCTGGTTTTCAGCTGGCAAGGCTGTGGTTCAGATATTCTGTAACAGGTGGTGTCATTGGGGGTCAGTCAGCAGATTTCAGAAGAAAACAAAATGTGAATTCAGCTGGCTTTCCATAATAGAAGGTTTTACATAAGTGCTTGACAATGACTTACCATTGGGCTTTTTAGAGAGTGCAAGTTTAAACAGGCAGACCTGGAGGGAGTCCTCTTAAACATATAACTATCTTAACTTTGAGAAGCCTACATAATACAGTTGTTTACACTAGTGACTTCTGGATATTTCAAGCACTTAGTGTACAAGGAAAGAGAGAGAATCTGGCAGCGAGGTTTCATTTGTTGTGTCTTAGATCTAGAAAAGTAGGATTTGACTCATGAGAGCTGGTACGGTACAGAACGATTGTACAAATACAGTGGTACCTTGGGTTAAGTACTTAATTCATTCTGGAGGTCCGTTCTTAATCTGAAACTGTTCTTAACCTGAAGCACCACTTTAGCCAATGGGGCCTCCTGCTGCCGCCGCACCGCCAGAGCACAATTTCTGTTCTCATCCTGAAGCAAAGTTCTTAATCTGAAGCACTATTTCTGGGTTAGCGGAGTCTGTAACCTGAAGCATATGTAACCCGAGGTACCACTGTATTGAATACTAGCAGGGACTTAGTGCCCAGTGCTGCCAGGGTATTCTTAGAAGCCTCAGAGTTGTGATTTTTAAAGGGATAATATAATTTGTGGATTTTGACCTGTCAGGTAATGTGTTATTACTTTGTATTTTATTCTGTGAACCACCCTGAGATTTCGTGATGAAGGGCAGTGTATAAATTCAATAAATAATAATAGTAGCAATAATGTCAAAAATCAGGTCATGTTACACACAGGTAATGTTTGGTCTACCATCTTGATTCAGAATGGCACCTGGCACTCCCCATATCAGTTCATGCCAAATTTGGCAGCTGAACCTATGCCAGAAAACAGGTGAAGTCATGCCAAAGTGACATTTCACTCCAAAATATTGATTCAGCATGGTGCCTGGCGTCCATATGACATTGAAGTCCACCACCCATGCCTCGGAAATCCCTATGCTGAGTTTGGTTATGATATCCTGACAGTCACCCAAACACATAGAGCACAAACAAACAAACCATTTCCCAACATATATTGTATTTAGTTAGATGCGAATTTAAAGGCCACTAGGGAAGAAGGTGCCAGGGCTTTTAATTGCCACATTTTGAATGTTTTATTGAAGTCAAGGAACAGGATAGATCTAGAAACCTATCTTAGATATTTAAGAAGTCAGTACTTGGGCTACTGCACACTGTTTCTGGATTGGTCATCTTGAACAGGAGCACCCATAAAACGTTTTCTGAAGTATCCATGTGACCTACGCAGATCCAAGCTTCAAGAAAAACACATTTATCAAAAAGTGATTTGCAAAACTAAAATGTTTTTCTTTTCTGGAAAACTTAAGCGTGGGGTATTTCATACAGACGTTTTTGAATGAAGATGGAGCTATATAAGGCAAGAGTGGCAGCCCTGTGTGGAGTGCTGATATAACTTACTGGTTATATTTGGTGTCATTAAGGTGGACGTCTTTCTGCCAAAGACATGTAGTGGGACACATAACCAAGTGTACTAACTTAAGATAATAGGAATACCGTTTTTGGTGGTGGCGCTGTATTCTGTTCTTAGTCTCTCCTGAAAGGAGAGTCTTTTTGGATGGGCAGATGTTGGTATTTTGGAACGCTTTCAACATAGTTACTTCCTATGACAACAAGTGAGCCATAAAGGGACTGTGCATATTAGTTCCATGTGTACATTTTCAAATAGTCTAAATTGTGGAACAGTGACTCTTAAGCGTGTCCTTTCCAAAAAACATTAAACAGCTACAGAAATGTAAATTCTCAGTACTTCCTTTTGAATGCTCCTCTGCGATTCATTATAGGCCTTAGTAGACTATGACTCTCTCTTCTGGTATGGAAGCGTTGAGCTTCATTCTGCTTGAAAGCTGAAGTTAAATATCTGCTAGGGCTCATCATCATAGCCCAAGAGACTTAATAATAATAAATGCAACATTAATTAACAAGTCATACAATTTATAGTTTTATTGTTAAGAATAAGTGTTGTATTAGCTGGGGAGGTGCTATGCTCTAACTCTGGCAATAGCAGACAAGAATAATTAACCATAGCAATATTTTCCACAATTTCTTTTTCTTTCTCCCCCCCCCCCCCCCCAAATCCTGTCTTTGGTACTCATCGAAGGCACCCTTCACATGCCTCACGCTGATTTAAGATTCTTGGAAAACAGATACTTCAGTCACTATGTGTTATCAGTTAGTGAATTGCCCATTGCTGTTTGCTCCAGCACTCAGAATGTATTGCAGGTGAACAGACCACTTCTTCAGTGCTTATTTAACTTAGTTCCCAAAGGAACATGATTGTCTTCTAAGTCTTAAATTCCTTGAGGATTAATGTTGGGGACGACGTAAAAAAGGGGGCCAAAAGCCACACCTGCAAAGGTTATCAGCCATCCAGGATCATAAATACTCTGCAGGTGTACATATCCCTGACATTCTTTATAAGTCCTTTCTTTTACCTGTGACAACTGAGGTACACAATGGAAAAGATTAAAAGGATCAGGCCTAGTGGGTTAGATAAACCTAGCTGGATAAGAGTTAGAATTAGATAAACCCCATGAGAAATTCTTCCAGAAATAAAATATCCAAGCTTGAGTTCCTAACTGTCTTGGGTTCAGCTTCATTATTAGGTTCTATGGAGAGTGGTAAATACATATATTGCGTGCACTTTGGCCTAACTGTCATCTTAGGGATGTGTACAAACAGGTTACCACTGCTTATATTTTTATATTATTGTAATAATAGGGAAGCTTTTAATGTTTAATGGGTTACTGTATTTTAGTGTTTTGTTGGAAGCCGCCCAGAGTGGCTGGGGAAACCCAGCCAGATGGGCGGGGTATGTATAAATAAATAAATAAATAAATAAATTATTATTATTATTATTATTATTCGATGATTATACTTGGTCCCTGTTCATTACCTTGCTGCATTTTTTTTTTTGTATCAAGTGAAGGTTGAGATCCTTTTTGAAGACAGCACTACATATTATACATCATAGCAACCTTACATTGACAAGAAAATGAATCGTTGCAGCAAGATCATCCTTATCCTGATAGGGTGCAGTTGGTGCACCAGATGATGTTGGTGGAAGCTGCTTTGTACCGCAGATACCACTTGCGTAGCTATAGACAAAGATTGATCACCACCACCATAAAGGGAAAATGCAGCATTGTTCAGCACAGGCTGAACTCCTACGTCCTGGTTAAGAAAAACAAAAACAGAAAGCCTTGCACTTATAGTACTTCCTTTTGAAACCTACAGGGAAGCTCTTAATATTCAATTTTCATATAGGATGGCCCTGTGGTTCCTTCTGATAGTTTGAGAACCTCTAGTCTTCCTACATGCATTAAAGCAATACTCTGCACTTGCAGTTGCAAAATATGCCAATCCCTGTTGACTTTGCTTTTATATTCTATTTCAGTTTGTGGTTGTAATATTGATAATGGGTATATTCTACTTCTACTTTGCCATGCTTATTTCCTACATAGTAGAAAACTTGTGTGATAAGATACCACCTTCTTCTGCTCAATGGTAATGAATGCCATGTTTGGCTGTAGGAATTCTGAGACATGTTTTATATTGCCAGTGTCTCAACTCTAATATGTGTATACCCAGTCCTCCTTCAGTCTAATCTGGGGGTGGCCAACCTGTGGTCCTCAAGCTGCTGCTGGACTTCAACTCCCATCAGCCCCAGCTGCATGGCCAACGGTCAAGGTTAATGGGAGCTGTAGTGAGTCAGCATCTAGAAGACCACAGGTGAGATGCTTCTGGTCTAATATCTCTAATCACAGGGGATCATGGAATCTGTTTGGTGATAAAACTGAACACCAGTTCTGAGAGTAGGAAGTGAACCCTAACAAATGACAAAGCCACTACTGTACACATATTTCATCTTGTGATATTATCTCAATAGTTACCTTGGGCATGGTGCAGTGTAGACTGATCTTTGCTTTGCTGCCAAGTGAGCCTGGTGACTTCAGCTTCTAACAAAGAATATAAGAGGAGCAGTGCTGGATCAGACCAAACAGCTATCTGGGCCAGCATCCTCTTTCTCACAGTGGCTAACAAGTTGCCTCTGGAGACCCCCAAAACAGGACTTGAGGGCAATAGCCCTCTCCTGTTGTCCCCCAACAACTGGTATTCAGAGGCAAAGTCATGAGTTGAGAATTCTCCTGGATTCTGAGAGTGACAAGGTATGAGATTTTACTCCGTTAATCAAATTTGTCTTCATCAAGTTGTGCTTTGGGATCCAGTGGCAGGAAATTACCGTAATTGCTTACATTGCCTTCCCCCAATTTGCTTGAGTTCTGTTTGTGAGGAGATCTAGCAATGTTTTAAAAAATGGCACTTGACTAGTTTTCCACAGACCTGGCAGCTTTTCAGAACAGTGAACTAAGAAGTCCAAACTAGGACAGCAAAAGCATTGTTCTTGTGTTCACGGCAGGAAGCTTGTTCTAATGTCTCTGACTGTTGGTTCAGTTCCAGAGCACCTTATTGGAGTTTCAGTGCAAGAGTGAAATAGTCAAAGCAAATGGATAAAGCAGAACAAAATGCAGAATAGCCAGATTCTATTAACTATTAACTTAATGAAATGCATTATGATGAATGGATGAGATAGTTATTTCAAAGCTGTACATGCGACGTTACACCTTCCCCCACCCAAACGTTGCCTTGCCTACTTCGCTGCGCATACTTGGACTCATTATTTAAGATCCATAGTGATGTGCTAGTACCGTATCACACAGCACAGACAAGGCTGTTGTCCAAGAATGGATGGCGCTCTAGCAAAAACATGGCCATATTTCAAGCTAGGTTTTCACTTACATTGTGTGATGCAGATGTATCACATCTCTGTGTGGTTGAGGCCATGGATTTACGGAGATGCTCTGTTGTTCTTCTTCCCCCACCCCCAAAATGCTTAATCGTTTGCACAGAACAAGGTTCCTGGATTATTAACCTCTTCAAACTAGAAATGCTTAATATTATTGAAGAGTAGAGCACTCCAGTGGCCAAGCTGGTCTTTACGGATCCAGTGTTTTGAGTTTGTCAGCAGCACATCTTCACATTCCTTCTCATTGATGCAGTGTTCGTCTACATACTTGGGTTGCAATGAAGAAGTAGATGAATTATAATGTGGTTGGGATGTAATATATGGCCATATTTACCCAGTATGCTGGATATGACTGAGAGGATAATAATAGAAACCTGATAGCCTTCATTCTTTCTAAGGCTGAGTTTTGGCTTCCATTTGCTGCCTCATATCGCTTTACCATCTACCATTGCCATTAATTTTTATGTATCGTCTAATCTTCAGGTGTTATATATATTGCATGTAATGTAAAATGGCTTTAATGTCAGTCTGAGACCATGCACATGTTTTGAATATCAAACAGTTAATTACTAGGTTTGCTGAACATTAAAGCTAAAGTTGCAGTTGAAGCAATCGTCTTAAACAAGGCAAACTAATAAAAATGAAATCAGCTTGAAGCGCAAGTTTCAATTATGGGCATGCTTTTAGAACTAAGCCTCTTGGCGATCATGAACAGTTCAAGTGTAGTCTTTGTGCACTGAAGCGTTGAGGTTTCCCTTTGTCTCATCTTCCTCTTCTCTGTGGCCCAAACAGTAGCTGCAGAGCCTTGGTTTATTTACTTCATGTGTAAGGTTTGCTCCTCTCTGTTGAACCCATTCTGCTTCACCACACTGTGGCGTATATATTGGGGCACATTGAGGCCAGGAGATAAGCATAAGTAGAGTTTGAGGGAGGCGACAGCCACAACTCTGCCACAACTGTAGGGCCTGGGTGTTTTTTCTAAAGTGGGGGGACACGGGTAAGAAGGAGCTATCTGCCAAAGTGAACTCCACCGCCATTACTAAGGAGAGAATCCAGTAGGGACTTCGTCTGAGCTCAGAAAGAACTACAACGGTGTTTCCCAAACTTGGGTCTCCAGCTGTTTTTTGGACTACAACTCCCATCATCCCTAGCTAGCAAGACCAGTGGTTAGGGGTGATGGGAATTGTAGTCCCAAAACAGCTGGAAACCCAGGTTTGGGGAACACCACAATAGAAGGTTCTTTCATGTTCAGCTATCTGAATCCTAGAGCATATTTCAAATATGTACTATAATCTGTAGTAATTCTATGTAATATACAGTGGTACCTCAGGTTAAGTACTTAATTCGTTCCGGAGGTCCGTTCTTAACCTGAAACTGTTCTTAACCTGAAGCACCCTTTAGCTAATGGGACCTCCTGCTGTTGCCGCGCCACTGGAGCACGATTTCTGTTCTCATCCTGAAGCAAAGTACTTAACCCGAGGTAATATTTCTGGGTTAGCGGAGTCTGTAACCTGAAGCGTATGTAACCTGAAGCATATGTAACCTGAGGTACCACTGTATATTGCACTGTATATGTAAGTGCTGTGTGAGAGAATCCAGCAACCAGGTTGCTCACTTGGGTGAGAAGGTTTGAGCATATAATGCCCATCCTGGCCTGACTGCACTGGCTGCCAATTAGTTTCCAGGCCTGGTTAAAATGCTACCTGCTCCCCTATAAAGCCACAACGGCTCGGGACCACAATACCTCAAGGACCACCTCTCCCCGTATAAACAGACCTGGACCCTGCAATCATCATCTGAGGCCCTTCTTCATGTGCCTCCTTCATGAGAGGCCCAGAGGGTAGCAACATGAGAAGAGGCCTTTTCTGTGGTGGCCCCTCACTTGTGGAATGCTCACCCCAGAGATGCCCGCCTGGTGCCTTTGTTATGTATCTTTAGGCGCTAGGCAAAAACACTCCTCTTCTCCCAGGGCTTTGGCTAATTAAACAATCTATGGCCTTTAAAACTGTGTTGGGGGGCATGTTTTTGTTTCTAAGTATGTTACATATTTTTGTGTTTTTATTTTGTAAACTGCCCTATGATCCTTGGATGAAGGGCAGTATAGAAAATTGATCAATAAATAGAATAAAATAAATAGATACACTTGGGTACAGAAACCTCCAGTGACTCACTATGTAGGATGGACATTGGGTTGCTGAACTAGAGATGAGAATTTGGTCCCTAGCAAGGGGGTGGGAAGAATATGGCTCTTCCAGGGAACAGGGGAGCTAAGTCAGCAGCAAAAGAGTAACAGAGCCTGGGATTAAAATATATACTGCAAGCTCCACAGTTCAGCTCCTTCAATCTTGACCCCTGACCCCCAGCTGGACCTCGTTTTCAAAAGATGCTGAACTAGATAGACTGTCAATTTCATTCAGCAGGACTGCTCTTATGATTGTGTCTTTCTAAAAACAAAAAAGCACCTTCTGTATTGAAGTACCGTATCCTAGTATCTGTTTTCTTTGTGTGATTATGTTTATATTTTCAATTCACTAAATGTGTAGAAGACAGAACGTAGCATCTGAAAACAATGTGGGTGGGTGTCATCTTGTTCAATTTAGATTTTTTCCCTGGCTTGTGTTTTACAGGATCAGTTCGACAATTTAGACAAGCACACACAGTGGGGCATTGACTTCCTGGAAAAATATGCAAAATTCGTTAAAGAAAGGATAGAGATTGAACAGAATTATGCAAAGCAGTTGAGGTAAGCTTTATTTTACAAGTTCCATTACCCTTCAAACTTCTATTACCTTTTAAACTGTTTTGGTGTTTTTCGTTTTTCATTTCCTAATTATATTTTTAGTTAAAAGTAGTTCCCGTACTGTAGGAGAAATCGAATATGCAAATATTGTTGTCCTGGAAGAATAGCCATACTTGTTCCATGTAGCTAAAATCACTTTTTCTTTTCCATCTGAATTAGTTACTCCTTACTACAGATTCACGGGCAACATGATTTTTTATCCCCCTGTTGCAGCAAAAGTAGAGACATGTTTGTCATTCAACACAAGCTTGCAAGTAGCATAGCATGCTTTGCAAAGCAGAGATGGACTGTCTTGATCAATATGCATTGAATGGAGGAGCCCCTTAACTGTGTTACACTGATGACTGGTGCTGTGGCTCACATTTCTTCCATTATGGTTTCTATGGGGAAGGGTGCTCAAAAAACCTCTGAATTAAAATTCGAGTGCTCCCTTATTTTCTTTTAAGGCTGTAAAGCTTATCTGTATGTAAAGGCGTAAATATGCTCGCATCCAGAATTGCTTTGCTGCATCCACTGCAGCTGCTTTGTGTTGCTGAAGAGGCAAGCTGTGTTGTTTTTGTGCTTCCATCAGCATGTGGTGCAAACATCAAAGAAACCTCAGCATTTTCCTCTACTATCTTCATTTTCATTTGTGGGTAGGCACCACTGGCCACCTTTGGAAAGCAAGGGGAAATCCTGTTGCTCTAGTTTTTCTAGCCAGTTCCCCTTGCATGTACTGGGAACTGTAGACATGTTTCTCCTGGGTGAGTTGTTAGAGGCACCGAGCAGTGACCCTACTCTGGAAGAAACCCTTCTGCAGTACTGCATGGAGACAGCCTCCCCCTGAGTCAAAACAGTAGTGCTGAAGACTTCTGTTAGTTTTATGTAGAAGCATAGAAGGTCTGCAGGGAATCTTGTAATAGATTATGGAGACCCAGTCCTTTAATATGCACAGCAAAGCATAGAACAGGGGTCAGCAAGGTTTACCTTGCCTGGGCCGGTTCACTCCAGCGGAGATCCCCTCCATAGGCCGGATCGCGCATGCGCCCATGATTGCGTAGAAGCGATTTCCTGCGTCTGCGCAGATGTGATTCCCTGCACCGCGAAAGCAAGTTCCCGCAACGCGCTGCACCAGTTTAGCGCAGCGGGTGGCTCGGTTCAGGGGCGGCTCGTGGGCTGGTTAAATTACCCCGTGGGCTGCTTGTGGCCCATGGGCCTTAGGTTGCCGACCCCTGGCATAGAATCAAATTATTTGACCCATTGAAATGAATGAACGACATAGTAATATTGATTAATTTCAGTCTGCTCCACGAAAAAGAATGAGTTGACTACTACCTATCATGTCTTAGCCAATGAAGCTTCAATATTTTTTTCTTGTTTTGACACCTGCAGAGGCTGTATCTGTATTATCAGAATTGCAGGAAAAATAAATGTAGGGCTGCATAATAAAGTGTGTGCACTGCTTTTCTTTACCAGTTTATTGAGCGGCCTTTTGGCTGTGAACTTTTCCACATGGAACTTAGCCGATATATTTTAAGCCTCTTTTCCATGAACAGTGTAAACAAGTAATCTGCTTACATGTATTATTTTCTGTGCGGGGGTCCATAGGTAAAAAGCGACAACTGTTTTAAGTGTATGCGTATCTTAATCTTTGGTGTTAACTGGTCTACTATATATGCATTTTTTAAAAAAGACTTCACCTATCAGCTTTCAAGTAACCTGGGCTTGTAGTTTCTTCTGAAATCGTAGTAATTTGGGATGTATGCCAATGTGCTCTATTTTTACTTCAATCTTGTCTTAGAAGCTGGTAAAGAAAATCGGGAATTCCAAGATAAATAATGGGGAACAGTCTTGATTCTCAGAAAGTTCTGGATCTGAGCCTCAGTTGCTCTTACCTTCTCTGTCTGCATTCAGTTGCAAACAGGACCTGAGCCCATTGTGGAGTTTTTGTTTTTGTTTTGCAATTATCCATTCTAATCCTAGTTATCAGCTGTTGTTTATGATTAAAGTAGCCAGTGTTGATTTAAAAGGGGAAACAGTTTGTTCTGTTTACTTCCTCTCTTGACTACAGCTAAGTGTTCTAAAGGCTAACTTACTTTCTTCTTATAAGCAACTGTTGTTGTTCTTTGCACATTAATACTCATGTCCTGAGTGCAGCTTCGTTGAGCTGTATGTATAAACGCTCATCTTCATAATAACCGAGTGGCTAGGAGACAAAAGTTTTGCGAATTTGCCTGACTTTTTCTCTCTGAAGAAATGAGTAATGTGTATTCCATATTCTAGATTTCCAGTCAAGGGCAATTCCGTTGTAACACGATACAGCAAGGTATCTAGAGGGAATTCCTTGATTTGGAAGCTGAAGAAAGTTGTTTAAATGGCTTGATTATCTTCTGCAGTGGGAAACTATGTAATTGTGCACAGCCAAATGAAGATTTAGTTACCTAAATGACTATATTTAGAAACTTGGCAAGCTGTCTGGATGCTCTACTAGTTTGAATTCTAAATTGGAAACAAATGGTCACGATGTGGGCCCTTGTTTCTGAAGGCTGTTCTTCTTTAATTGAAATTGAAAACATAAGATGTTGATTATTATCCAAATGTAGATGTGGCAGACTTTCCTTGAACAACTGTGCAAATGGACTCTTATTCAAAAGAGTTTCTGTGCTGAAAGTTATTCCTCCCCATTATTATTTACAAAAGTTTTTATCGGAGGTAGAATGCCTTTGTTTCATGAACAGAATGCTGCAGCTAGCCTGGTGACTGGGAGCAGCCTCTGGGACCATATAACTGGTCCTAAAGGATCTTCACTGGCTCCCAGTACGTTTCCAAGCATAATTCAAAGTGCTGGTGCTGACCTTTAAAACCCAAATGGCCTTGGCCAAGTGTACCTGAAGGAGCGTCTCCATCCTCATTGTTCACTGAGGTGAGGTCCTCTTCCGAGGGTCTTCTGGCGGTTTCCTCACTGCAAGAGGTGAAGTTACAGGGAACCAGGCAGATGGCCTTCACGGCAAGTGGCGCCCTCCCTGTGGAACGCCCTTCCTTCAGGTGTCAAGGAGATAAAGAACTACACAACTTTTAGAAGACATCTGAAGGCAGCCCTGTATCAGGAAGATCTTAGTGTTTGACCTTTTACTATGCTTTTATATGTGCTGTAAGTCACCCAGGGACGCAGGTGGCGCTGTGGGTTAAAGCCTCAGCGCCTAGGGCTTGCCGATCGAAAGGTCGGCGGTTCGAATCCCTGCGGCGGGGTGCGCTCCCGCTGCTCGGTCCCAGCGCCTGCCAACCTAGCAGTTCGAAAGCACCTCCGGGTGCAAGTAGATAAATAGGGACCGCTTACCAGCGGGAAGGTAAACGGCGTTTTCGTGTGCGGCTCTGGCTCTGGCTCTGGCCAGAGCAGCGATGTCACGCTGGCCACGTGACCCGGAAGTGTCTCCGGACAGCGCTGGCCCCTGGCCTCTTAAGTGAGATGGGCGCACAACCCCAGAGTCTGTCAAGACTGGCCCGTACGGGCAGGGGTACCTTTACCTTTACCTTTTTAAGTCACCCAGAGTGGCTGGGGAAACCCAGCCAGATGGGCTGGGTGTTGTTGTTTAGTCGTTTAGTCGTGACCGACTATTCATGACCCCATGGACCAGAGCACACCAGGCACTCCTGCCTTCCATTGCCTCCCGCAGTTTGGTCAAACTCATGCTGGTAGCTTCGAGAACACTGTCCAACCAACTTGTCCTCTGCCGTCCCCTTCTCCTTGTGCCCTCCATCTTTCCCGACATCAGGGTCTTTTCCAGGGAGTCTTCTCTTCTCATGAGGTGGCCAAACTATTGGAGCCTCAGCTTCAGGATCTGTCCTTCCAGTGAGCACTCAGGGCTGATTTCCTTCAGAAATGGGCCGGGTATAAATAATAAAATTATTACTATATTATTATTATCATTATTACATGCAGTGCGCAATCCAGCCAGAGTTGGTTCTGAAGACCCGTTGATTTCACTGAGAAAGTTAAGCAAATGTTTAAATTTCTTCCAGTGAAACCTAATTAAATACAGTGGCAGGAGCAAATTCTTTTTTCCGTGGAGCCTTCTGGGAGCTAAGGCAGGGCACCACTGTGAAAAAGGCCCTATTTTTAGTCACCATTCAGCTATGAAATGGTGCATCTGATTCATTACTATGTAACAGTACAAAGTGAAATCCACTAATTAGTAGATAACAATAGTACTAGAACTCTGATCGTAACCATTTAAATTAGATTTGTGACCATCACAAACTAGAAATCTTGGGTGAGAGTTCCATATGAAGTTGAACCTGAACAAGCAAGAATAGTACAGCTTCTATCCGAATTATATTTTTTTTAAGTGTTCAAATCAAAAGATTCCAGGGCAATGTACAACATTAAGAAGACGTTTTACAGAGCATAATACTAAAAACATAATAAAAACCATAATACAAAAATAATAATAAAATAACCATAACAACAGTCTCTGCCCCCCACCTCCGCCCCCCAGCTTTAACAGGCCATAGATTATATAATGGCCAACATCATGGGTAAAGAGGAATGTTTTGGCTGGCACTTAAAGATATATAATGATGGTGTCAGGTGGGCCTCTCTAGGGAAAGCATTCCACAGACAGGGAGCCACCACAGAAAAGGCCCATTCTCATGTTGCCACCCTCTGAATCTCCTGAGGACTTAGAGAAGGGCCTCGGGTGACAAGCACAGGGTCCAGGTCGGCTCATATCGGGAGAGGTGGTCTTCATAAAGTATTGAGGTCCTGAGCTGTGTAAGGCTTTATAGGGAAGTGGATGGCATTGTGGTCTAAACTACTGAGCCTCTTGGGCTTGCCGATCGGAAGGTTGGCGGTTCGAATCCACGTGGCAAGGTGAGCTCCTGTTGCTCTGTCCCAGCTCCTGCCAACCTAGCAACTCAAAAGTACACCAGTGCAAGTAGATAAATAGGTACCGCTGCGGTGGGAAGGTAAACAGTGTTTCAGTGCGCTGTGGCACTCCTCACGGTGCCCCGTTGCGCCAGAAGTGGTTTAGTCCTGCTGGTCACATGACCCAGAAAGCTGTCTGTGGACAAATGCCAGCTCCCTTGTCCTGAAGCGAGATGAGCGCCACACCCCATAGTCAACTTTGACTGGAAATAACCATCCAGGGGTGCTTTTCGCCTTTGCCCCCTTTACCTTTAGTGGTCAACACCAGCACGTTGAAACTACTTGGCGGCCAGTGCAGCTGGGCCCAGATTTCTAGTTGTCCTGGTGGATTTTTATGCATTGCAGCCTTTTTAGGAATTTAGTGCCAATACTACCGTATTGCAAAATGGCAGAACCTGGATTAACTATCTGCATGGCAATTAGTAATCTGCAGTTGTGACCCTCCCCCACTGTCAGTCCAGTCTGTCAGGGAGTATGCATGTGTGTGCTTTCCTGGTAAGTATTTTCCATTCTTATCTGCAGCACACCAGAAAATCTCTTCAAAAGACTCTCTTGTGCAGTTGCCTGGTTACAGCATTATTGTTTCGTCTCCTGAATAATAATGAGTTAGATTTTAAGCCTTCCCACTTTGCTCAGCTCTGTGCAGCAGACATAGAGATTAAAGATGGATAACGTAACGTAGAAAGGTATGGCTTTAGGTAGCTTAAGAATGACATTTCCCTCTTTTGGGCCAGATCTATCGTCGTCTAACTTTAGTATATGTTTTCCCAAAACAAGCGATGTAGTCCAGTATCTAAAAATTCTTCAATATATTCAGAGTGCTGCCCCATGTCATAATAAATTAATATTTATATTTGGTAATGTGATTTTTATTATCAAAATCTCAATACTGAGACTTCCTGAAATATGGAGGGAAGCATCAGAATCATGTGCTTTGTCATAACAGTGTATCTAGTAGGTGGGGAAACTGGTGAGATAATAAATACCCAACAAATTCTACAGGGACACATTTCATAAAGGTAAAGGTAAAGGTACCCCTGCCCGTACGGGCCAGTCTTGACAGACTCTGGGGTTGTGCGCCCATCTCACTTAAGAGGCCAGGGGCCAGCGCTGTCCGGAGACACTTCCGGGTCACGTGGCCAGCGTGACATCGCTGCTCTGGCCAGAGCCAGAGCCGCACACGGAAACGCCATTTACCTTCCCGCTGGTAAGCGGTCCCTATTTATCTACTTGCACCCGGAGGTGCTTTCGAACTGCTAGGTTGGCAGGCGCTGGGACCGAGCAGCGGGAGCGCACCCGCCGCAGGGATTCGAACCGCCGACCTTTCGATCGGCAAGTCCTAGGCGCTGAGGCTTTAACCCACAGCGCCACCTGCGTAGGCTGTAAAGCAGGGGTCAGCAACCTAAGGCCCATGGGCTGGTAGCGGTCCACGAGGCTTGTTTAACCAGCCCATGGCGACTCTCGCTGCCCACTCTTACTGGCGCAGCGTGGGGACTGACTTCTGGGTTAATGGCGCCTGTGCGCATGCACACGGGTGCTCCTCCAACCCGGATGTGCGCCGGAAATAGCGTGCGCACATGTGTGGGATGGAGAAGCGCCTGTGCGCATGTGCATACACTATTCCCAGCACACTTCTGGGTTGGAGGAGCGCCGGAAATAGCACGTGTGCATGTGCACGGGCACTGCTCCGACCCGGAAGAGCACATGTGCGCACATGCTCTTGCCCATCCTCCGACGGACGTAGTGTCGACCCACCCATCCTCGGATAAGGTTGCCGAACTCTGCTGTAAAGGATTGTGCCTACCTCCCCAGAACCCTTTTCACCATGGGAATGCTTTCAGCTGGGGTTGTCAGCCAGCTAAAGTTTTTTTAAAACTGATTTATCATTTTTGTCTTTGCCAGTTTGTCAATTACCTAGAAATTTGGGGGGGCGGGATGGGAAGGTGGCGTGGGGTGGGGAATGGAATAGAGTATCCCAAAGGAGGGTGGCTGCCTAGCTGAACAGGAGCACTCCTGTTCGGAGGTAAGGCTACACTGCAACATTCTGTTGCCGGTTGCTTTGTGTTAACAAAGCCTCTACAAAGGTGCCTTTTGAGATACTAAAGGACGTGTTAATATAATGTATGACTTAATGAACAAGAGATACTACTTAAGAAAGGTCTTTTAATAGCTGAAAAATTGTTACCCTTACAGTAACGTATCAGAACCCAAGGAGCCTTGAAAAAGAAACATAAGTGTCCTTAACATTCAGACTCGCTGATTAAAATTGTCTCCTCCCCCCCAACCTTGATTTATCAACAGACTAAGCTGATTAAAACTTGCATTCCGAGTTACACCATTAAGGAAGGCAAAAAACCTAACAAGCTCCTTCTAAAAATAACTTGCTTTTGCAAGTAAAATCACGGCTGCAAAATGCACAGGCTGTTATGGCTCAGTGCATTATTTGTGTAAGGTAACTTCCCTGTTGTATAGTACTGAAGCATGAAAGTATAATCTGAATTTTTAAATGCACAAAACTATAGCCCACTCAAATTGCTGCATAATAGTGAACTCTTTACTACATGCACTCAACGATGACTCAAACCTTTGGGATGCTGGAATACCAGCTGAGAATCGTTTACATTTTATCCAGTGGTGCACCTTCAGTGTTGTTAGGTTACATTGGTCCTGTTTAACAGGGCTGTCTTACACATATATGACGCAGCGCCCCCCCCCCAGGTTGCCCAGTCCCAGGCGCACAGGAGTGCGGAGCCGCCCGCCCGCCTCAGCATCTCACTGGCTCGGTCGCCCCCGAACTTGCTGTGCAAAGCGGCGCTCCGACCAATGGGTGGGCTCTTCCCCAGACTCAACTTTCCGGCCCCGGACTCTCGGCCTGGCGCCCCTGAGAGCCCGGAGCCAGGGTGCCCTGCACCCCTAGCGCTTATGGGTAAGACGGGCCTGTTGTTTAAGTTGATATGTTACAAGTGCATGGTTTTCTTCCACACATGTGGAAGATGGAGTGTTTCATTCACTCAGTTTTTTCTTCAAATGAACGAAACAATATACCGTATTTTTAGCTCTATAACACGCACCCGACCATAACACGCACATAGTTTTTAGAGGAGGAAAATCCGTAGGCATGCCACCCGTAGGCATTCCCTCCATAACACGCACAGACATTTCCCCTTACTTTTTAGGAGGAAAAAAGTGAGTGTTATGGTGCAAAAAATACGGTAATTTACCTTCTATCCCTGGCAAGCACATACTTGGTTTCTTGAACATTAAAACTAGCCTATTCTTTCCAAGCCGTTGTTGTTGTTGTTGTTGTTACAGCAGAGTTGGTGCTTGTTTCCCCCCAAATAGCATTAAATTGGAGCGTTGTCCTACCTCCCCCTTAGTATGTAAGTGTGAGCATCCAGATAACCTTATTGTCTGTTCCTTATGTAATATATTTGGAACCCCTGCCCTTATCTTATATTTGACATTCCTGTTGAGCCCAGTAGGATTGGGTTTGTGGCACCTTACGCTGACTGTGGACCAACTAGGTTCTCATGCTTCTGGCTTGGCTGTGCTAGTTCTTGGTCAGCTGCACAAACAAAGCGATTTGTCAGAAATTCAGAATTTTCCTGGGAAAGTACTGTCAAGTTTGTAGCTATTTTCCCCGAGGATGAAATTTAGTAAAATGCTATTTCAGGACTTTGGCATGTTTGTGTGTGTTGTTGTGTTTCCGGATCTTATAATTCTGCTTGCATCCGTTCTTGACATCCATTCCGTTTTGATAAATTCCAGAAAGTCTTGCTTGTATAGCTGCACCTTCTTTGCATTACTTGGTTGTGTTTCCATTATCTATATTGCCCTAGAAACTATTTGGCACTTACATAATGCCACTAAACAAAAGTGTGATTTGTGGGAGTCTTAGCTTTGGAGTGGGCCTTCCATACTGCAATAGTAGGGTTTCCTAAATTTGTCATAGCCAACTGACTTCCCCTTTGGAAAGAAAACCAATTTACTCCCATATGGAAAAAGGGAACTAAACATCACTGTTTGCTGTGATGTATCACACAATTCTTTCTTTAGTGTGACCTAAACAAAGCTTTTAGCTTTACATTTCATATACAGTCATACCTTGGTTTTCAAACAGCTTAGTTCTCGAACGTTTTGGCTCCTGAACCCTGCAAACCAGAAAGTGAGTGTTCCGGTTTTCAAACGTTCCTTTGGAAGCTGAACATCCAGCAGGGCTTCCACGGCTTCCAGTTTGCTGCAGGAGTTTCCTGCAGCCAATCAGAAGCCATGCTTTGGTTTCCAAACGTTTTGGAAGTTGAACAGACTTCCGGAATGGATTCTGTTCAACTTCCAAGGTACGACTGTACTAGTAGACACAAGTGCTTTTTGAAGAGATGGGTTGAGAACCCAGATCTCTGGTATAACAGAACACATTTTCATCAACATTCTATCATGGCCTCTTAAACTGAATGTGTTAACCATATGTTAATGCTTAAATCAAACCATCTTCCATAGTTTCCCTTTGTGGGGAAAGTTTCCTATTGTCATCAGCTCTTGCTATTTTTAAATAACTCAAAAACCTCTTTATTTCTTCGTTGCTAACTTCTGTGACTTTTCTTTCCCTGGGATTATGTGAATGTTGTAGTGTTTAGACGCAATATAACTTTTATATACCCAATGAGAATAGCAAGAGAGTTTGACTTTAAGGTTTGATAATAAAACCAGGATCCGTAGTGGGACTAATAGCCCAAGGGGAAAGTTGTACAGAAGTTTAGTTCCATTTCTTTAATGCATCGCTTGGGGAAAGAAAATAGATTTCCTGCTGAAGAACATGAAATATATACATTATTCCTTTGTGGGAATATTTGTGGGCAGTGAACTAACTTGAGGCCTCTGGAATCCTTGGAATTCCTGCTGAACTCTTTAAAATGTATTAAACTAGGCATTCTGTTACTGCTGCTGCTCTTTAGCATCATCTAGAGAATAGCCTATTCTGCCTGGCTGAAACAAGGCATCTTTTTACCATACTGGAAAGAAGTGTATTATAATTATCCATTAGAAATTAATTTGCAGTGTCTATAGGACAATTCTCATTCTCTCTCTCTCTCTCTCCCTCTCCCTCTCCCTCTCCCTCTCCCCCCCCCCCCAAGTTTTTGGCCCCTGTCTTTGTTTTAGTCTTTCTACTCTGGATAAGCATAAGATAAAAACAATAGGTTGGCTTTGTATCAGTTGCTCAGCGGTGGAACAATTTTCACTCCTTCCTGCTTGCAACATTTGCGAGAATTCAGGCACCCATGTTTATTAGTACCAAGGGCATTGTGCATTTATTTTGTCCAGAAATGGATAGATATTAAAACATGCACCTCACTTTGATGCTTTTTGTCAATCACTTCATTCTCCTCAACTTATAATATTGTAAACAGGAAAATAAGCTTCTTTTCTGTTTTGGTTTCTGAGAAGAACAAATTGTGGCTGTTTCATTATCATAAACTACATCTTTAGAGTGTGCTCCCGGATCCTTGTTTCTGATAAATTATTTATTGTCAAGAAAAACATCTTAATGCTGTGAGGAATCGAGGTATATTCTGACGGAGGTGCTGGCATTCAGAAATGATTACATCACAAGGTGTTTATTGAAGTAGGTCCTCTTCAGAGGAGATATGTGAACTGTAAACTGAGGACAAAGGGCTGTTTCCTTATTCACCTAGTTTTGAGACTGATCCTTAGACAAATACTAACAGAAATTTATTAATGTCCTTATTTAGTAGAACACTATGTTTTCTTCCCTTAATAGAAATCTGGTGAAGAAGTACTGTCCTAAACGTTCATCCAAAGATGAAGAACCCAGGTAAAATGAGCATTAGTTTTCTATTGTCTGTCAGGGGGAAAAATATCACAGTGTTCACAGTGTCCTAAATATTTTTACACGTCTGTGTACCTTTGTGATAGGCTGGTGTGGTTTTTTTACCTCCACTTGCGTGGTAATAAGCTCAGTTTAATTCAATAGGACTTACTTGCAAGTAGACCTAGTTAGGATTGTTCCATTAATTTCATACCAGCTTACATCAGAGTTTGGTTTTTAATGACCAGATATAAGGGTTCTGTATTCAGAAATCAGAAAGCGAAGGCATTATTAACACTTTCTGCACTGCTTTCCAAAGGATGTTGAATATTTAAGTTTTGAGATCATGTTTAACTATTCTGAGAATCCCTAACATGTAGCTTTGCTGTGAATTCTAAGACTTGGTTCTCACACACAGCAGATGAGGAAGTAAATTAGACTCTGGGCTGTACCACGTATTTTAGGTAGGAAGTAATGGTTGAATGCTCTACCATCCAAAAGAAATTTCATATGCAGAAAACTGGCATATTGGGAAGAATGCTAGAATTGTTCTCCCTTGACATCTAATTTTCTTTGTGGAGTTAATCAGTAGTATTCCGCGTTACTACTCCTCATGAGTAGCCCCACTGAAGTTAATGGACATGGCTAACTTAGGCTGAGAAATTTCAGCGGATCTGGTCTGAGTAGGACTTAGTTCAATATCACCAAGTGTTTCATAGGGAGAATCGCCAAACCACACAATTTTCCATCCGGTATATGAAATAGGTAAAGCCCAGAAGTCGTTTTATCTCCTCATTTTTGCTGTTTTGCCAACTAGACCTGAATTCATTATTTTAGCAATGTTCTTTTTGTTGCATTTCTAGACACCAGCCATGGCACATTAATTTTCTTTAGCTCAAAGCCAAACTTAAGTATGGTGACACTTTGCAGTGTCAGCGCTCCCTGATTAAAAGGCGGTGAGTTGAGTGCTACGAAGTGTTGTTTTATTTTTGGAAAAGGTTCCTTTGTGAAGCTGTACATTGAAAACTACTATAGAGGAACACTGCAAAGCTGTATGTCCTTGTCAGTCTTCACTTGTTGGGTGGAGTAACTTTCTCTCTATTCTGTACTTTATATAGTTAACAGTCTTTCAGCATAGTATAAGGGAGAAAATAGCAAACACTCACCACCACCAACCTACTAACATTGATTGCTTGGCCATCCTTAACACGGGGGGCGGGGGGAAATGAAATTTAGGTTATTCCATTATTACCAGTGTGGACAGCACAGGAAGCATCATTTTTTTTCAGATGCCCTGGTCAGAGATTGATCAAGGCTGATTTTACAATTGAAGGCCGTCATTGAAGGAAGACGGTATTCACTGGGTTACAAGAGACAGAATTTGGTCATCTAGCCCAAAATCCAATTATCGATGAGATTTAAGTTTCATCAGCCAAACACTATTTCTCACAGAAGATCATTTTGAGCCCCTCTGCTTCATTTTAACCTTTTTTTTAAAAGAACAGCACAAAACACAAACCTAGATGACAGGACTTCCAGAAGCTGATATGGAGCTCAAGACCTGAACCTTTGAAAGAGATGGCAAACATTCCACAGGCTTATGAGGTCTTAAACAAAAATAAAAAAAAATACAGTGACATGTTTGTTTGTTTCTCCCTTCCATACACATTTTCTCCCCTTATTTTTTCCTCCTTCTTCCCACCCTGCTCCCCCCTTTGTTTTAGTGCCAGCAATAGTGTGGCACCCTTTCCCTCCAACCAAAGAGGTGAGCAGGCCAAACAGGCAGCTGTCTTCAGAGCTGGTAGCAAACTTGTTCAGTAGATCCATCCACCGGGGTGCATAGGAGTGGCATGGTTGGCATGTTCCACCCTCAAGATCAAGCAAAATCATCTCTGCAACAAGTTCAGCTTCCCAAGCCTAGGAAATTAAGTCCTTTCCTAGGTTCAGTCCTTCTTCCATTTCGCATCTTAGGAGATACCACTATACTGCAGGGCTTTCCAGGTAGTGTTCTTTATTCTTTTCTACCTTTTGAAATCTGTTTTCATTTTTTAAAAAAACAAACAACCAATGTGCGTGAAGAGAAGTGTATTTGGGGAATCTCCACTGTGCATCTTTCTGCAATTCGTTTTATCAAGGTTGTACCCCACGCTAACTGTGACATGTTTTATGGTCCATTTATGGAACAAAAGCTGTAACTTCCGGATAAATAGAAACATGACATTTGTTTCCCTCCTTCTTCTTCACTGTGTATTGCCAGGTTTACCTCATGTATAGCCTTTTATAATATCCTTAACGAATTAAACGACTACGCGGGACAGAGAGAAGTAGTAGCAGAAGAACTGGGACATAGGGTATATGGAGAACTGATGAGATATTCCCATGAACTCAAAACAGAAAGGAAAATGGTAAATCACGAGGGGTTCACGATTGTAGAATTTATGCGATTATTCTTTTCACTGTTATCAAGGTCTCGTCTGTTGGACCAGCTCTTCTTCGGTGTAGTAGTGGTGCACAAATTTGAATTGCATGGTTTTTTCCATACTTCTGTGACAAGAGAACAGTGTACCACAAAAGCACGCATGCTTCTGAACAGAATGAAAGGCCACCCAATTTAATAAAGTGTTGCTTGCTATGTTATCTTTTAGAATGTTGGTGTTTGTGCAGTCCATTCCTCCAGGTGCCTGCTCAGAAGCCAGTCACACTGCAGCGCATTAAGGAATAACGGCTTGTCCCTTACTTGAGTGTGTTTTAGGATTGCAGCCTTTTTTTATACTTCGATTGTATGCCTCCTCAGGTGTTATGGAGAGTTGGAATACAAATGACTGAAATAAATAACTTTGTGTTTTTGATTCTGTGGACAACTGTTGTCTGTTGTAAAGGCATTTAAAGTACAGTCGTACCTTGGTTCTGGAACGCCTTGCGACTTGAACGTTTTGGCTCCCGAACGCCACAAGCCCGGAAGTGAATATTGCAGTTTGCAAACCTTTTTTGGAAGCCAAACGTCTGACGCAGCTTCCGATTGAGTGCAAGAAGCTCCTGCAGCCAATCAGAAGCTGTGCCTTGGTTTTTGAACCTTTCTGGAAGTTGAACGGACTTCCAGAACGGATTCCGTTTGAGAACCAAGGTACGACTGTATCTTTTAATTCTCACACATTGGTCTGAGAATTAAAACGTGTGTCACAGCCCAGAGCCATGCATTTAAGGGAGCTGCATGTGCATCCGCTGGTCTTTGCCACTGTACACCAAGTTATTTTTATTCAGATGATAAAGTCATGAGCCTGGGCCCTTGTAGATTTGAATGTTGCTGTCTGGTGCTTGGAACATTTTAGGTGCTTTTAGAATAAAACGCTAACCAATGATACTGTTATGAAGATGCTGTTGAGTTTTAATAGTTTGACTCCATCAGGCACGGGAGATGCGGCATCAAAAACTAAAAGACAAAACCCTGACTGCACTCATGGTGCAGTTTCCTTGTGCACATTTATAATGTCACCATAGAAATAGGGTAATATTTTCAAGTAGAACTGATGTTTGTCCAGTTGTTTCACTTTAACAAAATGGGTGGAAATCCATTTCTTCTGCTGTATTTCAGTAGATTGGAGAGCAGTGGAAAGTGTGGAACGTTTTTCTTTTGGAGGAAGCAATGTGCATTGTGGTTTGCTGAAACAGGTTTGTTTCCTCCATGCAGTAGCGAGGAGGAAATAAACAGACCCAAGTAGGTTTACTTTGAGGTGCAAACTAGGCCACTGTTGTTGTTCGGGTTTCTTTAGTACACGCAAGTAAAAGACTGTAAATGCCATATCAGATTTTGAAAGAAAAAGAAATTAAAACCCTCTTGTTCGTAATTTCGCAGCACCTTCAGGAGGGGCGAAAGGCTCAGCAGTATCTTGACATGTGTTGGAAGCAGATGGATAATGTAAGATTTCTTCTCTCTTCTCGCCCCTATCTTTTCCTGTTTACTTTTAGGATTACAAAGTTTGGTGGGCAATTGTTAAAGAAATTAACTGAAAATTAGCTTTGTTATCATTGTTATCTTTGTTAAATAGACCAGATAGATTGCTGTGTTTGCAGAGATCATAACAGCCCATAACTTCTAAGTGTGCAACCTATTGCGCAATTCAGTGTGCAGTTCAACAGGAATTCTGCCTTGAAGGATTTACAGACTTCATCTATGTCAGAATTTATTGAAAATGCCTCCCAGCTCTATGATTCTTAACATGGTTGCTGAAATCAGCCTCCAGCACAGCAGAATGGAAGATTTAAATATATGTTGCTATCGGGATCTTTTAAAAACAAGTGAGGATTTTGCAAGTGTCTTTTATTAATTAGGCTTGAATTATAACTTCAGTTTTTGTTTACTTTTTTTGTTTTTGGATAAAAATCTAAATGAACTACGCAAGACAAAACCTCGTTTTTGTTTAAAAGTTGTCAGTCATGGTATACTAATAGAAATTAGTGGGATTCTACCATATTAAATAGTTCAGTGAGAGCAAGTATATGAGTGTTTATATGGGTATACACATGTGAACTTTAGTGTGTCTTTTTATAGTATTTTGTAAAAAAAAAAAATAATAACATGATGATGTTACCATTGCAGAGTAAAAAGAAGTTTGAGAGAGAGTGCAGAGAAGCAGAAAAAGCACAGCAATGTTTTGAGAGACTGGACAATGATACTAATGCCACTAAAGCAGATGTTGAAAAGGTAAATATTATTATTATTATTATTATTATTTTCCTATAATGGTATTTGCATTTTTTCAAATAATGTTATCTTTTTAAAACTTAATGTGCCAGCCAATGGGACAGTGAATCAATGGCTGCATTCAGACATCATGTTTTGTTATTTTCCAAAGATTTGGAGGATCAGGAACAAATTCTGTGTGCATGTGTCCCAACACCACCACCTTCATAGGGCCTAGTTTATTAGAACGGTTTCTCATCTGATCAATTCACAGTTTACTGTTACATCTGAATTGCCAGAGCATGGTTTCTGCAATCTCTTCAAACCAGAATCGGAAGCCACAGTTTGCTCTTGGTTTGCTGTTCTCTTTTGGAGGGTTTGCCAAAGCCATAGTTTGCCGATTCAGAAGTAGCAGAGAACTGTGGCTTGATCGACCAGGACGTTTTGACCAGTGGAAGTTGCAGTTTTCTGGATGGTATCATCTTGGTTGCCACTGCTGAAAAGAAAACTTTAGTGGCTGAAATAGGAACTTTCAGCAAAATGGGGCTGTGTGCCATATTTGTTGTCGCTTGAAATGAATGGAATTGTACAAAGTAATGTTGGTGAGACAGTCACATATTGTCTCTCTTTCTATATGTGTACATGGCAATTCCTTATTTTTGGTCATTTTTAAATGTTTTGTTTGAGAATAGCATGGAGAGATATACATGCCCAGCTTAAAAGATGCTTTTCTCTAAATAAGAACAAGCTACTACAAATGTTTTGGAGTGGTTATGAATGTTTATAAAGAGAAGTTTATACACCTTAGGTTGTATTCAAAGTCCTGGGGTTCCTCCAATCCACTGAAGCAGATTTGGGTACAACACAGGGCATACACAGGGGAACAAAGGGTGGAAAAGTCATTCCGCTCATGCATTTATTTAGTTGAATACTGTCTACTGACCCTGCAAATGCTAATGTAAGGTAAAGGATACAAGGGCATCTCCAGGGCTCATGAAAGGTGATGGCATTTCACTTACAATGACCATGTTGCTAAGTAAGATTTTGTTTAAACAGAAGACTTCTAGAAAACACTGTCATTGAACTGTCTCTTATTAGGCAAAGCAGCAATTAAATCTCCGTACACACATGGCTGATGAGAACAAAAATGAATATGCTGCCCAGCTGCAAAATTTCAATGGTGAACAGCACAAGCATTTCTACATTGTCATTCCTCAAATCTATAAGGTGAGTTTTAGATCTAAATTTTGTTTCGATTTTTCTTTATTACATTTGTATACTTCTGCTGGGTGCCCAAAGTACTTTACAATTTTCAATATTAGGGGGAAAAACATTATTTAAACTGCTGAAAGTGTGACAGTGACTTCTAAGCTCATCCACACTGCTGCTCATCACATGATTTCTAGGCACAGGTCAGAAATGTTTTCCTTTTGTTCCTTCGCTTTCCCCAGGAAAACCCACTGTTTAGTGCTGAATCAAAACAAACATCAGTCTGAAGAAAACTCAATTGACATTTGTTCCCATTCAGTGCTAAACAGCCACTTTTCCTGGGGAAAGTGGCAGGAAAAACCTTTTGGACCCATGCTTAGATTTGAGATGGTTTGAGAACACTGCTGTGTTCATAAAAATTATAAATGTTTTATCAGCACCTTACATAGTTCTTCCTTAATCCTTCACTGTTAATTTACATTAAACTATGGTTATACAATATTTGAAAAGATATTTACAGTAGCATATCATTTGTCTTGCTTCCTGACATTCCCTGTTGTTTTTAAATGAAGTAGATTATTGATTTCCATTCATTTGCTGCTCCTGTATACTTATTTTTAACTTTGCAGTATTCAGTTGCTCCCACAACTCCTTGGTTCTAATTTCCTTGACACTTAAAATTTTTGCCATTGCTAAAATATGTAGTACTTTTGTTTGATATATTTGTGGAACAAAGCAACCATGCAGATAAGGGTTGAGATGGTGAGGGGAAAGAAAAAAGAAAATAAATCCTTTATTAAGTTACTATAGTCCCAAAATCATTCACCTTCTGGTACTTCCACTGCAAATGATGAATATCGCCTTTTCTTTCTACACAAAACTAGCAATTACTTTCTCTGGTTTTCTTCATCATTTTGAACTTCCATGGTGACTGTGGCCATATTATCATTATACACCTTTAGGCGCCAGGCAAAAACGTTCCTTTTTAACCCGGCCTTTGGTTGACATCCAACACCCTTTTAGAATGTGGCTTTTGGAGGTGGGGGTTATTGGGTTATTGCTTTTGGTTTGATGTTATATGTTGTGGTCTTGTTGTGAACTGCCCTGAAACCTCTGGGTATGTTGTTGTTGTTTAGTCGTTTAGTTGTGTCCGACTCTTCGTGACCCCATGGACCAGAGCATGCCAGGCACTCCTGTCTTCCACTGCCTCCCACAGTTTAGTCAAACTCATGCTGGTAGCTTTGAGAACACTATCCAACCATCTCGTCCTCTGTCGTCCCCTTCTCCTTGTGCCCTCCATCTTTCCCAACATCAGGGTCTTTTCCAGGGAGTCTTCTCTTCTCATGAGGTGGCCAAAGTATTGGAGCCTCAGCTTCACGATCTGTCCTTCCAGTGAGCACTCAGGGCTGATTTCCTTAAGAATGGATAGGTTTGATCTTCTTGCAGTCCATGGGACTCCAGCACCATAATTCAAAAGCATCAATTCTTCGGCGATCAGCCTTCTTTATGGTCCAGCTCTCACATCCATACGGTGGTGTATAAGTTGAATAAATAATAGTGGCATAGATTGCAGCTATGGAGAATGTTACCCAAAACAAGTAAGCAAACAAAAAACAACGCGTACATCATCTGGCCCATACATCTCTAAGCATGTGTCATTGTTTTTTAAAATGAGTTTGTATGTTTTGTGGAACTTGTGTTCCTTTTAAAAGCAAAAAAGCCATCACAGCTACCTTTTTGCAAGCCAAAGTTTCTCATTCCTTATATTAATTTTTTAACTCGGTTTCCCTCTGTTTATCCTTTGCTTTTGTTGCAATCTGTTCAAGGGTGTTCTCATTTGATGAACCAATAGAAAAACTGTTTGTATTAATCTGCACCCAGCCTGATATATGCCACTTACCCAAACATTGAACTTCCCTAGTTGTGTCCCATATTAAACATTCCTTCACTAATAAGAGTTTTTGTTCCTAAACAAAAGGACTCCAGCTCTACAATAGCTCCATTAAATCCCCCTCTTTCTATGCCTTACAGCTTACATTTTTAGGTTCCTTAGCTCTTTTTAACATTCCATATAAATACATTGTTTCTGCCATTATTGAATAATTTGGCCTGAGATTTTGGAGCAGGAAATTTTGGCAGTGCACAGACTTTTATTGTATTGGTTCTCCCCAATAAAGACAGTTTCAGGTTTTCCCCATCTTCATATCTGTTTCATTAGCATTATGTAATTAAGTTCACACAGATCCTCTAGATGTTTTCTTTAGCATTGGGTTATTGGCAAGGGAAGTATAAAGTTTGCTGAGGGGCACCTACACCCTTGTGCAAATTAAGTGAAACAAACAATGTAGTTTACTGTACAAAACTCACATATACCTGTACAAAACTCATACATTAGTAACGGATATAACCTCCGCTATTTTTAAGCAGCATTTGAACATGGTTTGGCATGGAGTCTACTACCGTATTTTGTGCCCCATAGGACGCACCGGCCCATAGGACGCACCTAGTTTTTTTGGGGGGAAATAAAGAAAAAAAATTATCTCCCCCCCAGGTGCGGGGCTGGAAGAACCAGGTCGGGGAACAGCGGGAAGGCGTGCTCCGCCTCCCCGCTGTCCCCCGAGCTTGTGGGGCTGGCGATGGGGAGAAGTGTGCTGAGCCCGGGACTGCAGGCAGCTCTGCGCAGCCACCGGGAGCCGAGCGGGACTTCGCGCCCCGCTCCCGATGGCCGCGCAGAGCTGCGCTGAGCCCGGGACTGCAGGCAGCTCTGCGCAGCCATCGGGAGCCGAGCGGGACTTTGCGCCCCGCTCCCGATGGCCGCGCAAAGCTGCGCTGAGCCCGGGACTGCAGGCACCTCTGCGCAGCCACCGGGAGCCGGGCGGGACTTCGGGCCCCGCTCCCGATGGCCGTGCAGAGCTGCTCTGAGCCCAGGACTGCAGGCAGCTCTGCGCAACCCTCGGAGCCGGTCTCCTGAGGGTTGCGGAGAGCTTCCTGAAGCCTGGAGAGCGAGAGGGGTCGGTGCGCACCGTCCCCTCTTGCTCTCCAGGCTTCAGCAAAAGCCTGCATTCACCCCATAGGACGAACACACATTTCCCCTTCATTTTTGGAGGGGAAAATGTGGGTCCTATAGGGCAAAAAATATGGTAGTTTCGAACAGTCACTGTTGATTTTCAGATCTCTGTACCACACTTGAATCAGAGCCTGAATGAGCTTCTCCATAGTCATACAGTCTGCAGCACGGAGGCGACTTTTGCATATAGCCCACAAGATTCTCAATGGGATTTACATCTGGGGAATTCCCTGGCCAATCAAATACCTGTATTTGCTGCTCTGTCATGAATTTCTTCACCACTTTCAATGTGTGAGAGGGGGCTATGTCCTGCTGCAGTATCCCAGTATCGTCAGGATACCTCTTTTCCAGCTCTGGAATAACTCTCTTTCGTAGAACCTCAATATATTGTGGCGAGCACGTCATTCCTTCTGTTGGCTGCAGGCTTCCGACACCATAATGATCAACTGATTTTTCGTGTTTGTTTTAAGTACAGGATTTCAAGTAAGATAGAAAACATCCTTTGTTTCAATTAATTTGCACAAGGGCATACATTGTAGTAGATGGGGCATCAAGTGGCTGAAAGAAGTTACCTCTTCTGAGCTCCCCCCCCCCCAAAAAAAAAAACAACAACCCTGAGTAGCTACGTCAATGTGCTTCACACCTGGTGGTTCTGTTGTTAAATGCCAGGTTAAAGAACAATATTCCTTGCCAAGAAACTTATTTGCCTGGCAGCCAGATGTGAGCTACAACTCCTCGTGTTGGGCCAGAGAGACAGAACTGCTTGTCTTGCAAGACTTCAGGGATCATACCTGGTCCGCCTCAACTGCTCTAGCTCAGCACTTCATGGTCACCGTGACAAACATGGAGCTGTCTCAATATATTGTGGGGCCAACACATATAAGTCATCTCCTCAGTCTGGTTTTTGCAATGGAGCAGATGAGGTAGTTGTCGGGGGAAAGTGTGCATAGGATTTCAGCCTCTGGTTTCTTTCTGAGGTTCTTAACCACATCCCTCAATTGTTTTGGGTTTTTTCTTCATCTTGTTTAATACAATACCGACAAGCCATTGCAAATGAACAAAATTCCACTGGAAGGCTATCGTAACATTTACAAGGAAATACTCTGAAGGAAAATCATGTTTGCTTCATAAACATGAGCAAATTTTCAAGAAAATATTTGTTACAAGATGATATAGAAGCTGCAGCAGTAAAGTCTGCATTCCGTACATGTAAAAACGAGCCTTTTATTTATGATGTAAAATGAATCTTCTATAGATGACAGGTAGTTAAAACAACATAAAACATTTATAAACAATAGTTTTTCTCAAGCATAAAAAGAAATAAGTAAATGAATGAATCTATTACTAACTCACTATGAAACTGAAAGTGGAATCTTTTCATTGCCTTGCAGATGCTAAAGAGGGAAGGGAGCCCTGGTCTTATTTTCCTAACAGGAAACCGTGGTTAGGTTAACCTAACCATGGGTTCAGTTAAAATGAACTTTGGTACACTCCTATGTCACACCAAGCCTAGGTAAAGGTTCTTTATTAAATGATCTGGTACAGGAAAGCAAACTCAGCAAATTGGTGATGCTTTAAACAAAGTTGGGAGGAAATGTAGCCCAAATATACGAGTATCTATATAGTACTGTATTGTCATAAGAATACTCAGGCTTTTTCTTTATAATTGTAGCATCTTCAGGAAATGGATGAACGAAGAACCATCAAACTTAGCGAATGTTATAAGGGGTTTGCAGATTCTGAGCGCAGAGTTATCCCAATAGTCTCGAAATGTTTAGAAGGAATGACTGCTGCGGCAAAATCGGTTGATGAACGCAGGGTAAGTTGACTTTATTTTGTAGGATTCAGATTATCAGTGTAGAACTCATTGCTTTGGAAGTAAATCTAACTAATTGTGGGTCTGCTCATGTCCTACCACAACTAGGCAAGGAATTAGGCAGATCAAACCTATGAAACTTGTTTTCCATGAAGGCAAACCAACAGAGGGTTTATCAAGTCTCTTGCGTGCCATAACTCTCTGGCAGACAGCTTTGTTGGGTCATGAGACCTAGGGCAAGTAATTGTGGAAAGGAGTCTGTGTTTTATTCAGACTTTTTTTTATTTTACCCATTCTCTCTTTAACCTCTCTCCCTCTTCCTCTTATTAATATATGATGCCCGAATAATAGATTACTTTATTGATTATAGATTATAGATTACTGTTGGTTATACAAGTCTGTTCTTGCAGACTTTGTTGTTAATCTTGATATGAAATTTCTTCAGCGGTCTGAGTAATCCCAGGGATTGGGACTTCACCTTGGCAGCTTATGCATTTCCTGGATGGAGGTAGAGTGGTGCCTCGGGTTTCAAACACCTCAGGTTACAAACACTTCGGTTTACAGACTCCGCTAACCCAGAAATAGTACCTCGGGTTAAGAACTTTACCTCAGGATGAGAACAGAAATCACATGCTGGCAGCACGGCGGCAGAGGGAGGCCCCATTAGCTAAAGTGGTACCTCAGGTTAAGAATGGACCTCCGGAATGAATTAAGTTCGTAACTAGGGGTACCACTGTATATACAAAAGTTTCATTTCGGATGTGATGGGATGTGGAGGAGCGGGATGCTCATGGCACAAGCATTGTTTGTTCTCTCTGCAAATGCCCTGTAAATGCCCTGTAGATGGTAGTCTGCAATTTCCCCTCTGTAAACGGACTTAATTCTTTCTGGAAGATCAGTAATTTCTCCTGCTGTTTTAAGTTACTCATTTTTCATCTGCTGCATTGGTAATAATATCATTTCAGTTAAGCCATCAGCTCTCTTGAGTAATCATTTTTTTTTTATAAACATTGCATCTCTCCCATCAAGGACTCTCAAATAGTAATAGACTCCTTCAAGTCTGGTTTTGAACCTCCTGGAGACTTTCCATTTGAAGATTACAGTCAGCACATTTACAGAACTGTTTCTGACGGAACAATCAGTACACCAAAGCAAGAAGGGGTGAAAATCGATGCAAAAACCACCGTGGGCAAGGCTAAGGGCAAGCTGTGGCTTTTTGGAAAGAAACCAAAGGTACAACTTTTAAAATATATTTCACATGAGAACACACTCAGGATTTGTGGTTAAGGGATCAAATGTAGTCCTTTGGATCAAAATAATGTCATTTTGACCTTATATAATTTTAAAAGACAGTTTGCATAGCCCCAACTGTCCATTTAGGAACTTGGTTTTTGGTATTATATGTCTGTTTTGCTCCACCTCAGCTATAGTATTCTAGCAGCACAGGAAACCAGTACAACTGGGGTAGCAAAATGCCGCACAGTAACTTAGCTGCTGGCTTTGCTGGAGCAATTACAACAGTAGTTAGTGACCAGGAACTGCAAACTCCTGGTAACATGTTCCACCAATACTCACGCGCAGGTCTTGCGAAGGAACCTGCTGCAACTATTTTGACCAGTAATAGCATCCTCTGTGGCTTGTGTATCCTCTGTATATGTTGGAGTTTTGCTATTGTGTTGAAACTGGAGGGAGATCAGATCAGTTGATTCTGATGGGTGTGTCAATCATCTCTTTAATATCAGAGATTCAGCCGCCTTTTGGCTGTGGTCCATTTAATTGTTTTAGGTACTGGAGGAACTTGCATCCTGCCTGTAATGTGCAATTTTAGAAACTGATGTTTCCATTCGAAGCGCATGGTTTTGGCAGGTCAGTTTAAAGATATTGAAAGGCACTTGAAGGTTAAAGCAAAGCAGGTGATAATATTGCTTTGGACATAATGAAAGAATAATGATGTGAAGGCAAATTGCACCTTACCTTTGCAGAAGTTCTTAGTATAGAGAGCAACAAATAACATAAGTAATATTCTTTTTTAAAAACAACACTAATTAAAATTTCATGCAGTGTGTGAAAAAATTGTGTAGAACACATGAGAACGGAATAACCTTCCTTTTCCAGCTGTGCTGTACATCTCCATTACCTTATGAATGCCATTCCTTAAGTCTTCCTTTCTGCCCATACGATTTGAGGATATAAGAATTTTAACATTAGAAGACTTAGAATAAATTTTACTGGGGTGCTTTTTTTTGTAGGGGATATGTTTTTATTCTTTCAAAAAGTTCTTAGATGTAAAACAAATAAATCTAAAGCCTGTTATCTTTCAGCAATGTGTGTTATCTGAAGGGTGGTTCTTGGTGTTGTTTCGAAACTCGCATGTAAAAGGACATTTTAAACCATTTTAACATCGTAACTTAAATATTCTCCCTCTCTTACTTTTTAATTTTCTTACTGTGTTGTATATTTCTGATGGTGAAAACAGCAGAGAGCCTTGTGATACCTTAAAGACCCAACACATTTATTATGCCGTCAGCTTTCTGATTATAATATCTGATGGTGGTTGTTATGGGGTGGGGGGAGACAGAAGGGGGGGGGGGAGACAGAATTTTCAGTTCAATGTTTGCCTTATCTGTTCCTTTCTTTATTTCCGCATCAGCCGCAGTCCCCTCCCCTTACCCCTACTAGTTTATACACGTCCAGTACTTCTAATGGTTCCCAGTATTCCTTATGCTCGATTGAACAAGTCCATTATTGCATGAGTGAGATAAAAACAGGGAAGCCCAGAATTTCTTCTTTCAGAAGCCTCAAAAGAGGGGTAAGTTTTATGACGGGTTTTAGGTGCATGATAGTGCTATGAGCAGTGTGCTTGTGGTGTGTGGCTTTTCCCAGTCTTCTCCACCCTCATCATAAGGCTGAAGATCCTATCAGAGGTCATTGTGCTTTGTAGCTCCTTGTTCAGAATAGCTGGCTCTTCGAAGGGTGCTGGGTCCGTGTTCTCACAATTTTCTCATTCGCAGCCATGACTGTGTTTAATGCATAATATGTTTGGGGGAAGGAGAAGCCAGGCCATTTTAAAGAACAGAACAATAATTAGTTTGCTCTTTTTTCTAATGATAATAATAATAATTTTATTATTTACACCCCTCCCATCTGTCAGGGTTTCCCCAGCCACTCTGGGCGGCTTACAGCTTGTCTAAAAACATCAAGTGTTAAAAGCCTCCTGATATAGGGCTGCCTTCTAACATCGGTATGTGGATTTCATCAACACATTGTCAATTTATTTGCAAGCTGCCAATTCCAGAAAAAGCACACACTATAAGAGCAGCTTACAGTTGGATGAAGAGCAACAGCGTATCACAAAATCAACGTTCGCAGTCACAGTTTCATAATGATAGCGATAATTAACACTACCTAGCAAATATATCGGTGTAAGTTTTAATCTTTTTTTAAACCAGAAATAATAATTAAAATTAAATAAATAACAAAAAGCATATACAGACCACAAATGTAACAGCGTTATTCCTCTCTCAGCAAAACCAGTAAGGGGCCAGATGAACTTTGAAAAGTTTCATTCTGTTCCTAAATGCCACAGCCATTAACTGCTAAATCCACTAAAAGGTAGCTCAGACCTTTTGAAATTTCTATAATATTTGTTCTTTCTTGTAGTGTGTGCAGCAGAGCTCAGGCGCAAGGCAGAACCACAGGGTTATTTTTCCTTATCTTTTATGAACTGGCCCCCTAGTGGGCATTTGAGTTCAGTTCTTTCCTAGTCAACATTCTGCACATGCACCCACTGACAATGCCCCATTATCAGAGCATATGGGTTTTGTTGTTCGTTTGTTTTTTAAAAAGCATGTTAGTAAATGGCTCAAATTGTTAATTTAACCAGTATGTTAAGGCATCTTCTGCAAGTCTCTGCAGGCCGTTTCGTGTCGTAGATGACAGATTGCATCGGCCGATTTAAAACACAGTTTATTGGGGGAAGTATTTCAGAAAAGTAAGCCAGTTTAACTGATAGGAGTACATATACCTAAAATGTTTTTTAAAAAATTTATTTCAATGTAGTATGATTTTTCATGCAATGTACTTTGACTCAAAACATTTAATTTAGATTTGTTTTCTTGGGGGCTTTGGGTGGTTTTCGTTGGTTTTGTTTTTGGTTAAACTGCATTCCATTCCTGGATAACTGCTAAATGCCACTTTTTGAGAAGAATCAAGGAAGTATACTTAACTAATTTATTCTGGCATATTCTGCAAAGTAGCATTTGTTCTAGGGATCAAGTGACTGCCAAACATTGATGATTTTGTCATGATAAATGAACCAGCAGTAACTCCTTAGGACTATAAAATACAGTCTTTTGTATATGAGAAATTGATTTTTTTTGGCTGTTGATAACCAGAAGCTGAATGCATTTGCCAATATACAAATATGCCAATATAAATTATAATTAGGAAAAATCACACCAATTTGATTGCAGTTTAATACTTTATACCAGTCTTAGCTGGGGCATGTTGTTCTAGAGAAGCAGATCATAGTCCATAGATATCCTAAGCAATGCCGGTTAATGATTAGAGGAGTTCTCTCTGTTATGGGAAGGCAGTTCCTTAACTTGTGGATTTTAAGTTGGAGCACCACAGCATGGTAACTTCTCTTTTCAGCAGTTTGATCTGTGCTCCTAAAGATTTTAACTCTACGCCCCAGAATTCTTAATTCTGCATTTGCAATATATTCCCTTTATCAGGAAGTTTTAAATGTTTGATTCTTTATGATGTTTTATATATTCTGCAAGCCGGCCAGAGTGGCTGGGGAAACCCAGCCAGATGGACGGGGTATTAAAAAATTAATATTACAATTACTATTATTATTGCAAAAATTGAGAGTTGCTTATATTTTATTACATTTCCATACCTTGTTATGTGCTCAAAATTCAGAGTTTTGGATACGTTTTTGGTAAGGGAGAAAGTAATTTTGGCAAGGGTTATTTTTGTTGGTAAGGAAGAAGTGGAGACAGCTGGAGTTAATATGTTTTCAGGATGTCCTCACAATCCATGGAACTGGATATTTAGCCAGATTCTGCACTAATATTAGATCTTACGCTCAAATTGCACATCCATAGACATGCAAATGCGCACAGGCCAAGCCATGCTCAGGACACAGAACATGTGTTAATGATCAGGACCATTCTTAGCATAATAACTTGTTAGCACAGCAGCAGAATCTGATCCTCAATGAGCTGCTTTGGAAGTTGGCTGAAAATGCTCCTGTTGCACTTGTTCTTCCTTTCTCCTATCGATGGATCCTGCTGGATATATTTGCAATTATGTGTTACTATTTCTTCCTTATAGACGAGGAAGTGGCTACCAATTCTTTTTGGCATAGTCATGGAAAATTAAAAGGTGATGGGATTGAAATTACCGTATTTTTTGCTGTATAAGACTCACTTTTTCCCTCCTAAAAAGTAAGGAGAAATGTGTGTGCGTCTTATGGAGCGAATGCAGGCTGTGCAGCTATCCCAGAAGCCAGAACAGCAAGAGGGATTGCTGCTTTCGTTGCGCAGTGATCCCTCTTGCTGTTCTGGCTTTTGGGATTCAGAATTTTTTTCTTCTTGTTTTCTGCCTCCAAAAACTAGGTGCGTCTTGTGGTCTGGTGCGTCTTATAGAGCGAAAAATACGGTAAATTTCATTTCAACATTTTCTTATCATGTTGTAAATTTGATCAAATTACTACCAGCAGTTACTAGCCTGTCACGTTGCATCCCTTGAAATATGCAACCAAATCTTTTTTTCCTTTGGTTTAAAGGAACAAGTTCAGGCCAGAGGTGCCTTGTGAAGTGCACACGTATTATCTCTCACTAGTTCCTTGCCAGAATCTGCAAATAGAGATTTTGGTGTGAATGCTATTGGCTGGAAAATCTTATAGGGAAAAACAAGTAGACCTGGAGACCATTTGTAATTTAGCTGACCTCTTACAAAATCCCTGGAATTTAGGGGTGTGACTGAGCACATATAGAAAACCCAAGGTTCAATCCTTAGGGATTTCTAGCTAAGAACTTTTTTTCTACAGCTCCAGTGGATTTGAATTAAAAGAAAGGAGATTCCAGCTAAACATTAGGAAGGATTTTCTGACAATGAGAGCTGCTTGACAGTCGAATGGACTCCATCAGAAGGTGGTGGACTCTCCTTCCTTTGAGGTTTTTAAGCAGAGGTTCAGTAGCCATCTATCACAGATGAGAGTCTTGCATTTCAGGGGATTGTTTCTATTCTCGATAGGTGCCTGCTACGTCATGCTCACTAGTCTTCAAAATTCCCATAAGCAAGCCTGCTGTTTGGCGATAATTAAAATGGGATTAGATTAGTTCTTCATGTAAGCAGTCGGGCTATTGTCTTGAACCAATGGCCCCACCTCACACGTAGAGCACCAGTTTGTGAGGGCTGGAGCTCTGCTGCCTTCCGGTGACTTGTAATATCTGAGCAGGTATAAAAGAGGTTCCTTGATATAGAAGAGCATAAATAGGCACTGCATGTTAAACAGAAGATGTTACTATCATGCAAGATGCTATTTCTCTTGGTGTAATTTACTATTCATACTATATAAGCAAAATAATGGATGGAAAGCTTCTGTTCATTCCTTGCTCTTGCTACCATATGTGCCCTCCAAAAAGCCTCTCTTTGGGGAAGTGGGGAGGATAATTGCTGCAATTTGGTCTTGATTTCCTGTCACTTCTTCCTCGCCCCTCAACTCCATGCCTTGCCTACGATATTTAAGATGGTCTTCCAAACTTCCAGTGAGACCTTACTGCAGGAGGAAGAAGAGGGTGGGATACTTTCATTCTAGGACCTTTCTTAAGTTATCTTAGGATCCAATCCATAGTTTTGCTGGTAGGGGCTAAATTTGTCAAAGCCTCCCAATCAATCAGTCAATCAATCAATCAATCAATCAATCAATCAATCTTTATTACGGTCAGAGACCAGACAGCAAAACCCCCCACTTTCTAGTACATTAGTGTTTTAACAGGCTTTTTAAAAGGCTTTTAAAAGGAAAAAGAAAAATATTAGTAGAAGTCAAGAGTGAAATGGTTTATGGATAACCTGAGAAGCAAAATATTTCAACTTCTTCTGCCTGCATAAAATATTACTCAAGACGCTGGAACATCATAAACTCTTAAACGGCTCTCTGCTTCATCCATCAGGAGTCCCATCTAGCAGCAGCTGGGCATACAGAAAAGAAATAAAAACTAATGAAATCTTCATGGGCATTTAAGTCTGAATTGTTGACATTGTCCATCCAAATGTAATAATAAATACAGCTGTATGCCTTGTTTTTTATTTAATACAAAAGAGCAGAGGGAAATGTAGCAGATGTCATTTGGTAGAAATCACGACATGACACACAAAGCTAGATATGATGGATAAATATTTTTATTGTTTGTTTATTACTTTTTTTAAAGGAAAATTTCCAAATCTTTACACATGGGACCTTTTAGTGCTTCAGTTTGCCAGTGAGACAAAAAATACTGCAAGTGTTGGTTTGGATATTGGCCCCAGTTGTGAGCTATTTTTGTTTGGAACTTAATAATTCTCCCTCTCCCTCCTTCTCTCTCTCTCTCTCTCTCTCTCTCTCTCTCTCTCACACACACACACACACACACACACACACAAACACACACACACAGGATCCCATAATTGACCCAAGTTGTAGCCAAATGAACAAATTGTGTGCTTGATTTCTGTTATCTTTCTACCCTTTGAGGGAGGGGGAAAAACTAGAAATTGGGCAGATCACACATTTCTATGCACAAAGCTACTCCTTTTCTTCCCTCATCCTCATAAGATAATCACCAGATTCAGAAAACCAGTTTAAGTGTGCAGTCACGATGACTTTTTAAATGAGCAATCCTGTATACCACACAGCCAACCTATACCACAAGACTCAACTGTAATCATGGTGTGATCCATGAACTTTCCTAATCACAGTGACTTAGCATTTCATCTAGTTTTGCCAAGCAATAACTTCCAAGGATAATTGCTAGGATAGAGAGCAATCCCCGGGATCCCAAGTCTAAAGATTTGTATCGGTGCATCACCTACAGCAGCACTTGCAAAACTGATAGCCTCCAGATGTTTTGGAGTCCAGTTCTCATCAGCACCAGCCACTAAGGCCATCCTGTTTGGGGCTGATTATAGTCTGAGACATCTGGGAGGCACCAGATTGGCAAATATTGCCCTACAATGTTTAGTGCAGTTGGTCTACAGCTCTGCCATATGGTCATATTACGTGGTACACCCTCTTAGTCACAAAGCATGTAGTTGCTCCAAATTTTGAGACTGGGTTCCAATGTATATTTTGGGTGTGCCTTGGCTTATGCCTTCGTTGTGGCTTTCTTTCATTGTGGCACAAAAGGGTGCTGTTTTGGGGGGAAACCTCCAAATGCTGCTTGGATAGATAGAAGATATTGCACAGAATTTTGAGCCTTGGCTTTTCATCGCTCGGTATGGTCCAAAGCAGTTTTCACAATTGATTGTTTCACAGTTCCTTGTTCTAACCCATATTTCAAGCATCCTTAAATGGAGTCATTTATAAAACAAATCATTGGCATTTTCTGTTACCACATCATAATACAAGGTTGCTAATTAAGAACCTTAATAGGAAGGCTTTTCCCAGTGCTTTTCAGCAAAATTGGATACTGCCAGAATAAGATAAGACGCCATCTGTGTCTTTTTTAAAAAAGATATCGTGCCCCAGAATCAATCTGTGTATGTCTTTTTACCCTTTCCCCGTTTTTATTGGTGATTTAGAAATGATATGTTTCGTAACGCTTGAGTATATAATAAAGTATACACAGTCATATGTAGAATTATAGACTACAGTGGTACCTCGGGTTACATACGCTTCAGGTTACACACTCCGCTAACCCAGAAATAGTGCTTCAGATTAAGAACTTTGCTTCAGGATAAGAACAGAAATCGGGCTCCGGCGGTGCGGCGGCAGCAGGAGGACCCATTAGCTAAAGTGGTGCTTCAGGTTAAGAACAGTTTCAGGTTAAGAATGGACCTCCGGAACGAATTAAGTACTTAACCCGAGGTACCACTGTATTACTCTATAATAGCCTCCAGTAATAAATATTTTGATCTAGAATCACTTTGATTAGAAAGTGTTGAAGATTTTTCACATGGGCTTTTGGGAAATAGTCTTCCAGTTATTCAGTTGCAAAAGTGTTGTTTCCTCTAACTATTCATTTGAGCCTTACCGGTAACTTGAATCTGTTTTTGAGCAAGGATGATGGAAGTCCTCTGATTGCCTAAGAAGATGGACTTCTTTGGCCACGACATTTCTTTACATCAGCCATATCCACCTTAATGACAGTTGTGTTGGCCGGCCAGCTACTTGCCCAAAAAGATGAAACCTAACTGTGGAAACTAGGAAAAACCGGGTTTCAGAACATCATAAAGCGTTGCTGTTTTGCTCCCGGAGCTTCGCTAAACAAGACTCTGTTTACAGTTAACCAGGTCATTGCCATTGTCAAACGCTTCTGCTTTGTGTGGTGTTCCTGTGTGCTTTGTTGTCGTTTCCTTCAATGTAGAAATACGTTAAAGAAATAATAGTTCAACAAGATTATACTGTATTGCACCTTTTCAAGCCATAGGCTGTCATCCCATGACTTGAATTGTGGCTGCTCTTCAATTCTGCAGTGCCTTAGACAATAGTTAAAATGTTGGGAACTTTATGGGGTTCTATTAATTAAGGTTAAAATATCACACACAAAATCTTACTTGGCATCAAGCCCCACTGGGGATTATTCCCAAATGAATATGCAAAGGATTGGGCTGTAAAAGATGCAGATATATATATATATATATATATATATATATATATATATATATATATATATAAATCTTCCTAAATAATGCTTGGTAGCATGAAAATAATACCCTGTTTCTTTCTGTTTTCAACTGTACCGGTCAGTGGTCTGTGAAGACGGTAAGGCCTGTGTGCTGTAAACTTCATAACAACAGCATGAAAGTAGCTTATTGAAATCGTGTCCATCTCATAGTTGCTTTGAGTGAATTGGTATTCAGATGCGTATTCTTAGTCACTCTTTGTCTCATTATCCATTTGTGCTTGGTGTGAACAAAATAGACTCCTGACATTGCGCAGAGGAAAGGAATTCAACCAATAGACAAGGATGTACTCCTGTTTTGCCTCCATAAAATGAGAGTGATACAGTACCTACTCAATCCAGAGCTTCCTTTTTCTACAAGGTGCTTGTGAACGAGGCCTACAAGGGAGTCAGTCCTGTGCATGCCTGGAGCTATACTATCTGAGTCTTATATTTTAAAAACATTTCATTTAGTCCATAACTGATAACCATGGTAGTTATCGCAATACCGTTCCTGAAAGTCTTTGTTGAAGACAGCAGAACCTGATTCCCCCCCACCCCACTTAACACATTCTCTTACACATGCAAAGTAGATGGATTTTCATGGCCAGGTAATAACAAATGAATGTACTAAGCGGTCATCCTCTGAGTAGACCCACTGACTTAACTTAAATCCATGGCCAGGTAATAACAAATGAATGTGCTAAGCGGTCATCTTCTGAGTAGACCCACTGACTTAACTTAAATCCATGGATTTCAACAGCCATACTCTATTGTGGCTTAGCCAGATATCACTCACTATTATTAGGACTTGGTCAAAACTGCTGTTGAAAACTTTTAGCCAATGATGGTGGTTTGTTTAAAATGAAGTCGCCTGGCTGTTTACAACAATCACTGCTATTTAACAATAAATGAAAATAAAGTAATTTAATAGATTAAAATAATTCTGATTAGCGTAAAAAGGCAAACTTTTCTTCTGAGCTTAAGTTGTATTGATCACAGGAGAAATATGCCTCAAAGCTTTCCTAGTTTCTCTGATGTGTATAGCATTGTTCATTGATCATACTTTTACATAACTTCTTTATCCTTATTTGTAAAATCAGCAATTTTATATAACTAAATTCTACAACTTAGTTAAGTGTTCACAATAGGTGTGGCAGACAGAATCTGGAGAGGAGGATTCGAGATAATCTGTTTCCTTTGGTAAAGGAGGCATGAAACATAAATAAGATGCCTATATTTATCCCAGTACTTAATATTTACATATAGATTCGTATTTTTAATTGTGTTCAGTACAAAATAATTTCTGTGGCAGGAAGCTGGTGGCAAATTTTGCTCCTTTATTGCAGACAGTTCCATTTTATTTCAAATAAGGTTTGAAGGTAGAATTATGGCAAAAGTACAATGGAAATGAACAGTTAAGGGGTTAAGTTCCATTGATTCTCATGGAAATTAGAAATGCCTATTTTTTGCGAGATTGTTTCCATAGTTTCTCCTTTGTGTATATTGAGTGAGGCCTTTATTATGCTTAAAAATAAAAGACAATTATGTGAGAGCAAAAGTTACCTCTTATAAACTACCTTGAATGACACAAACCTAAAATCCCTAATGCAGCTCATTGTTCTTAATTAGAACAACTTAATATAATACACAATGCATGATAATTTTATAGTTTTGCATTTAAAATCATGATTTATGTAGGAGCTGTTTAGCACAAGTTCAACACACAGAGCAATGCTTTTAAAAGGAAGGCTTACAACTCTGCTGAAAAGAAGATTAGTATGAGATTTTGGAGGGAAATTAACTTAATAGGCCTTATTGTTTTACAGCCCTTTGAAACAGATTCTCTGAGCAGATGGCAAACCGTAAACACAAACAGACTTTTGAATTCTTGTTTAGCTTGTAATTACTGGTTGGTGCTATAGTTAACTTATTAAATGTGCTCAAGTAGGTGGATTTGTGAGCCTTTTCATTGAAACACCCTGTTTGTAGCTCAGAACTTGTTAATTATAGTCCAAACCAACTAATGTTGGATGTAGTAGGAACTTTTTGCATTGACTTTGGTGGCAGCAACTTTACAAGACTTCGGTAAATTGGAGGTAAATCGTCACATTTGCTTCTGAGCATGTCTGCATTGATATTTGGCAGATTTTAGCAAGAGAAATCTTAGTTGGCCTATTCAGTGCTTTCTTCTTCTAGAAAAATAGGTGCTGGTACGCACTATGAAATTGTTACAGTAAGTTCCACACTTTTTAACAACAAAAAGTGGTGCCAGTACTGCGAATCCTTGAGTACCCCCTGGAAAAACAAACAAGCACGATGGGCCTATTTCTAGTGAATATCAGTAATAATTCTTAGCTGTATTCTGAACCAAGTGGTAAAGGGAATAAGTTAACTTCTGATCCATCAGACTTTCATGTAGACTTCATGCTGCTTTTGATATATCCTGTGGTTAGAGGATAGAGGGAATAAACTTAGATACAGTATGAAGATGCTGTGATGGCTACCACAAGATGTAGCGACGGGTACCAACTTAGATGGCTTTAAAATGATTAGAGAAATCTGGATGGCAAACTGCCAGTGGATGATGGCTGAGCACTGCCTCTCATCTTGGAGATGGGATGCCAGTTATTGGGGAGAGTTTTCAAAGGAAGCTCAAAGTGGCAAAGCAGCTTCTCTCTCCTCCAGATTTCAGCGTGATGGAAGAGAACCTCTGGGAGGTTGGCCTGTCGCCACAGCAAGCTTGGAGAATGGAATTGTGGAGCGTTCTCAACAGGATAAAGAGTTGCGTGCAACTGGGAAACCTAATAATGTATTCTGCTGTTTCTAAATTGCAGAGCACTTTGTTGTCACCATGTTTGCCTATTTTAACGCCATTGAAAATGAGTTAAACCACAGTTTGGCAAAAGGGACTTAAGAAATGGAGTATTATAGGCTTGGTTATGCTACAAGGCCTGCTTCCCTCCTTGCAGCCTCTCCCCGGTGCTGATTTCCCCTCCCTTATCATCACAATTCCCTGGCAAAGAGATTAACAATCATTACTCCTAACCAGGATTTCCCTTAAGTCAGGTGCCCATTTTAAAACTGACATTTCAGATCCCTGGGTTAAGCAGTGCTGAAAAGTTTTAACTTGGGTGCCAGTTAACTTTTTAGCCGCTATTCAGGTGAAAGGGAACTTGCTCTCACTGGGGAGGAAAGCCTCAGGATGGCTTTCAGTTAGCAGGGAGCCAGCACTTCATCTGTGCAAAGGAAATGCATTTTTTAAAAAAATGTATGTTGTGGCAAAAGGTTTAATGAATCCAAGCCACCTCTAGGAATGATGTCTCCTCCCAAAGAATTTTCAGAATTTGAATAGATCTATGGGATAACTACCCTGAGACAGTTACAGATAGGTAGCCGTGTTGGTCTGCCATAGTCAAAACAAAATAAAAAAATTCCTTCCAGTAGCACCTTAAAGACCAACTAAGTTAGTTCTTGGTATGAGCTTTCGTGTGCATGCACACTTCTTCAGAAGAAGTGTGCATGCACACGAAAGCTCATACCAAGAACTAACTTAGTTGGTCTTTAAGGTGCTACTGGAAGGAATTTTTTTATTTTGTTTTTACCCTGAGACAGCCATCCCTGCACTTAATGTGCACAGTTCAGGGATGTTTTCAGATCTGTTTAATAAGATTTTGGTTAAACCTCCGGGTATGCAATGTAAGCCACTTAATAACATCCCTGTTGCTAGTGCTTTGTTGTTGTTGTTGTTGTTGTTTAGTCGTTTAGTCGTGTCTGACTCTTTGTGACCCCATGGACCAGAGCATGCCAGGCACTCCTGTCTTCCACTGCCTCCCGCAGTTTGGTCAAACTCATGTTAGTAGCTTTGAGAACACTGTCCAACCATCTCGTCCTCTGTCGTCCCCTTCTCCTTGTGCCCTCCATCTTTCCCAACATCAGGGTCTTTTCCAGGGAGTCTTCTCTTCTCATGAGGTGGCCAAAGTATTGGAGCCTCAGCTTCAGGATCTGTCCTTCCAGTGAGCACTCAGGGTTGATTTCCTTCAGAATGGAGAGGTTTGATCTTCTTGCATCCATGGGACTCTCAAGAGTCTCCCCCAGCACCATAATTCAAAAGCATCAATTCTTCAGCGATCAGCCTTCTTTATGGTCCAGCTCTCACTTCCATACATCACTACAGTGGTACCTCAGGTTAAGAACTTTGCTTCAGGATGAGAACAGAAATCACACAACAACAACGGGGCGGCGGGAGACCCCATTAGCTAAAGTGGTACCTCAGGTTAAGAACAGTTTCAGCTTAAGAACGGACCTCCAGAACAAATTAAGTTCTTAACCCGAGGTACCACTGTACTGGGGAAACCATAGCTTCAACTATACGGACCTTTGTCGGCAAATTGATGTCTCTGCTTTTTAAGATGCTGTCTAGGTTTGTCATCGCTTTTCTCCCAAGAAGCAGGCGTCATTTAATTTCATGACTGCTGTCACCATCTGCAGTGATCATGGAGCCCAAGAGAGTAAAATCTCTCACTGTCTCCATTTCTTCCCCTTCTATTTGCCAGGAGGTGATGAGACGGAAGAACATTATTATGCCAGCTTTTAATACCTCTTTGGATATTCACAGCCTGTTTCCTCCCCACCCCCACCCATTGTTTTCCATCCCCAAGTTCCTTACGGGTTCTCTTAATGAAATTTTGCCTTCTCTCTGTGATGAGGCTGGCTTGACATTTAGAAGCCCATATAGATCGGTAGAAAATCTCCTGAACTGGAAATTTGGCAGCTCTAATAATGTTCAGATCCAATAATTTTGTGCTCTGCTAGTACTTTCGGGCACAAATAGTTTCATGTTGTCCCAGTAAGCTCCCTGTTGAGAATACCATGTTGGATATTTCTGGCATCGCTGCTCCTTATGACATTGATTACGTCACATTACTTGTTGGGAAAGGGGTTTCCGTGTTCCAGAAGTTCCTCCCTTCCTATTGGAAAAATTGGTGGGGAGCCACTAGGTGGCGCATCGGAAGATGGCTGACAATAACATCTCTCCGACCCACACGAGGTAATTTGGAGGCTATGATGGGGGTAATTAGCCTCCTTAACCCCCCCAGGATTATGGGGGGGACGGCCCTTGCCTGCTGTGCCCTATACCACCCCCGAATTTGTGGGGGTGGGGGCACTAGGCACAAAGCCCTCCTGTGGGATTTTCGGCACTCCTCGACGCCGTCCCCGATTCGCGCCGCTGGTTGCAATGATCTTTAAAAGGAACAAATTTGGACGTGATTAATTGCACATACATCAAGGAAAAAGGGGAGTAAATACTGCTGACAGAAGAGATCTCTGATAACAAGATAACAATAAAATACGAGAAGAACGTCAAGATACGGTAATGACTGAGGGGGGAGGGGGGGAAAACCTGCCTCTACCTTTTTATGTGACTTAACAAGAATCCCCCTCCCCTAATGAGTCAGAAATTAAGGACTTAAGCTGTGGATTTAAGGCTGTGTGGAGATAAACTTTCGATCCAAAGCAATGTTTCAAGATGAAGCTGGAAAGCTAAGAGTTTTGGAGTGACGCAGTCAGGAAAAAATGCCGTTCGCCATTTTGTGAGGCATTGTGGGAGCTCTTGGGTCTGGGAGGAGAAAGAGAGAAATAGAGTTGTTTACACATCGTGAATCAACTCCTCGGTGGGACTTAAGAGCGACAAATGCCAAAATTTACGATGGAAAAAGTGATGTTATCTACGAAGGAGATATATGGAAACCATCTGAACTTAGTGGAGGAACGGGAAATCCACACAGGATTATTACACTTGCTATCGGCTTAAGGAGACTAACAGAAGAGATCGTAAAGGAAAAAGAGAAATTATATGAACAAGATATGATGTGGCAACACCAAGATAAGACTGGATAGAATTATGAACTTTGTTTGGACTGATTGGGACTGATTTGGACATTAACGCAGTAATAAGATGATCTGAATCCCCCTTTGGATCTTGAAGTATGGGTTCCCCCAACAAAGTTTAAAAAATTGGCTTTGTAATTCGGAATTTATATGATGTGATTTAATTTGATGTGATTGGCCAGTTAATAAAAATTATTTTTTAAAAAAAAAAGAAAGAAAAATTGGTGAATAATCTGTGGGGATCGTCTTCAGTGGTGGGGAGGAGCAATGTGAGCAAGCTTTATCAGGGTTTGAGGTTCTAGGGGAGCCTGGGCCGATGTAAGTTACTTTTTACGTGGTTATCAGCCACGTTTTACATCTCCTAATACAACTTCTTCATGATTTGGTTTTTTAAAAACTGCCCAAATTCCCTGTAATTCCCAGTTTGGTTCTGACTGCCCTTTTTATTAACAATAGAAAATCCCAAGGCGATCTATGGAACTTGGCAATGAAAATGTTGCTCTGTTAAAATCTTAATAACTTGGAAATGTGTCTGTCAAAAATCATGTCAAGACTGAGAGTCTTGTCGCACTTCAGATTCATTGTGCCTTGTGATTTTGAGGGGTAGATGTCTTATCAGAAGCAGTAATGTTTGTTACAAGAGGCTAAACATGGCTACTTTTACCATAATTTACCCTAAACCTGTCTAGTCTTGCAACTGCTTGTTCCATAACGACCAGAGGTTTTCCAGCAGTGTCACCAATTGAGCCTACACTCCCCTCATTCAGGCATTTGAAATATTTTGCAGGGTTCCCCCCCCCCCACAAATTAAAGATCCTTTTTTCATTCTGGTTCACTAGTATATTTCCACACACACCCCTTCTGAGTATATTGCCTCTGAAATGGATTTGCTTTCCCTTCAAGATTATTTAACACATGGAAGAACTGTTTATAATCTGTAACATCTTGAAAATCTCAGATTGAGGGGGGGGGGGAGGAATCACAGACCATCAAGAAAATAATTCAGTCTGATGTGTGCATCCCCTGCCCCCGCCCTGGAGCTATGCTTTGCAGCATTGTGGTGTTTAAAAAAACAGTTCTTCCTCCAGTGAGGAAGTCCTGTTGGTTATGTGTGAGGTGCCAGCAGAAATGTAAGTAGCTGCACTTTCTGAGGGTTGTATTTTCACTTGGTTTCAGGGCCCTGCTCAAGAAGATTTCAGCCACCTGCCTCCAGAACAAAGGCGGAAAAAACTGCAGCAGCGAATTGATGAACTTAACAGAGAACTACAAAAAGAGACAGATCAGAAGTAATTTTGCTTTTCTGTTATTGTATCTTGACCTTATCTTTACTGCTCTTTTCCTAGGCATCGAGATGTCTCTTCTGCAAACATCAATTTGTCTTTATTTTTCTGTGTTGTTCATGAGTCCTCTCAAACCCCATAGTTTTGGGGGTGTCCTGAGTGTTAAGAAATTGTACTGCTTTCTCTTCCTCCCTCCTCAGTTTCATTGTTGCAAGGAAAACAATTTTCTGATTCGATATACTTTTTTTTTCTTTCTACAGAGATGCGCTCATCAAAATGAAAGATGTATACGAGAAAAACCCGCAAATGGGTGATCCGAGCAGTCTTCAGCCAAAGCTGGCTGAAACTATGAGCAACATGGACCGCCTTCGAATGGAAATTCACAAGAATGAGGTTAAAATCTATTAAGACATTTCGAAAGAAGGCTGGTATAAGATTTCAGATGCCTCTTGATAAGGAATCCTCCAAAAAATTCTGAAAGGGTATTCATAATGTGGGGAAAATCCTGGTTGCTTTTGCACTCCATCCATTTACAACAACTGTCACTTTAAAGCCACCTGGCTTTAATGTTTCCAATTTAGTTAAAAAGGAGAGATTTGTAAAAATCCTATGGCAGCCCTTGCCTGTACCTTTAGAGATGTTCGAGCCCTGAAACAAGAAGCATGTAGCTATTCTCTACAGAACCAAATAGCCGGAAGAGCACTGGTTTGAAAATATTTTTGCAGATTCAGTTTTTCTGTATCTGTGGTACCAGAGCTGACAAATCGTACACTTATGGGTGTGGATTGGGAGACTTCCTGAACAGATGAGTGAGTTAAGAGAAACTGAAGAATTTTTAATATAGTACTGGCGGCGTGTGGTACTTGTATATACCCATCAACTGCCCCCCCCCCCCAAGGGACATCCCATTTTTTTCTTGCAAGAGAACAGCAGCCAAAATGGCCGCCACAATCTCCGGCTGCACTTTTTTCGGGCATGGCACCACAAAACGCACATTTTTTGGGTGCTGTGTCCCAAAAAGCCCCTTTGGGAGGAGCCACGAACTTGTATGGGTCATGTGACTTGTGCAGGAGTGCAGCCCGGGAAGATGGTATCCCAGTTTTTGTGCCCCTTCATATTGCTTGTGGTGAATTTGGTAACTCACAGTTCCAGAATATTGCTTTAGAATACAAATCTGTTTTGAGAACAGTTAAGATGTGTGTTTGGTCTCTTAAGCATTTATTTTTCTACTGGTGCCAAATGATCTCTGTCTGTCTGTCTCTGTCTCAAGGCCTGGCTTACTGAAGTTGAAGGTAAAGTAGCAGCAAGAGGAGACCGTAGACACAGCAGTGATATCAACCACCTCGTAACCCAAGGACGAGAGAGGTCACTATATTTATCTTTTAAACTAAGTTCACTGTCTTTGCCACTGTCGTTTTCTAAAACAGCAGTCACTGCATCCATCTAGAATTTGATTAAACAAAAAGTATTGCCTTTGCCCCCAGGACCTCCCCAAACCCTTTTCCACTTGGTTTTCTGCCCTCTTCCCTCTCTTTCCTTACTTCCCAGAGATCTAGCCCAGGGGTGGGGAGTTGGAGTCCAGCAATAGCTAGAGGTTGATGGGTTGCCCACCTCTCATCTAGGCACTGCAGTTGTAATTGCTGTGTTACACAAAAGCAATGTTTTTGTTGCTGGAGCTGAAAAGAGAAGGTGGAATTGCAGATAAATTAGGACTTCCTCTTCAAATCTTGTCTTCACCTCTCATGTAACACTCTCTCTCTCTCTCTCTCTCTCTCTGTGTGTGTGTGTGTGTGTGTGTGTGTGTGTCCAACACACGCACGCACACACACACACACACACACACACACACACAGATGTGTGTGTGTCCAGCACATTTTAGTGTTCGTTTTGTACACCTTTTGAATTATGACCGTTTGAATGCTTGAAATTTGAGTGATGAGTGTTTAAATTTATAGGCTTTCCCTTGGAATGCTTTTTTAATTATTGTATCTTTTCATTGATTGCAACACTTTAAGATGAGCAGTATCCATTTTTAAAATGAATTATTTGCTTAAAGAATTGCACCCAACTTCAGATAGTTTCCTATTCCCTCCCTTCTCCTTAAAAGGGCCGGTGAGGTATTTAGCTCTCCTTAGCTGCAGTTAAGGAACAACTGCTCTTCACCTTTTTGTAACTAGCAAGGTGAAACTGAGGCTTAGACAGTCCCAGCAATGACCCAAGGAATGTGACCTCTGATTTAGAAAGCTGTATCAAAAAGATGAAAACCACACATGTACAATTTGTATTTTGGGTAGCCGATGAGGAACAGAGCCCGTACCTTATCTTTTGCCAACAAAGCAAACTTCAAGGACTGTGAATGTTCTTGCTTCATGAGTACAGTGGTACCTCGGTCTAAGAACACTCCTGTTTAAGAATCATTTGGTTTACAAACTCTGCAAAACCGGAAATAGTGTCCCAGTTTGAGAACTTTTACCCTGGTCTAAGAAAGGAATCCGAACAGTGGAAGGGCACCGGCAGCAGGAGGCCTCATTGGCGAAAGCGCGCCTTGGTTTAAGAACGATTTTGGTTTAAGAACGGACTTCCGGAACAGATTAAGTTCATAAACCGAGGTACCACTGTATTAGCATGCATGCAGTTGTCTTCTCCACTCTCACAGCCATGCATGGTTCTGAGGAGAAAATGATAGCAGTTGCATAATTCTGTTCCCATAGACAGAGCTTTAAAAGAGTGTTTCTGTATTCTGCCTATTTTGATCTAATAGGCTCTCTTCTGAAATCAGAGCTCCTTCTTCATCTAAGGACTGTCCTTGGATTCTTATCTATACTCCCTGCCTACGCCTGTATTCATCCGTAGCAATAAGTATGTATGTCAGGGTTTGCCATGCATAGTTACTGTGAGCTGAAACAGAGTCAGCAAATGTTATGATAAGCGTATGGGAAATGTTGGTGTTCTTGGTTTGCAAAGTGTGAAGGTTCCCTTGTCTCAACCATTGCATTGCAGCCCTGAAGGGAGCTACACTGATGATGCCAACCAAGAAGTTCGAAGCCCACCCCAGCAGCACGGCCCCCATAACGAATTTGACGACGAGTTTGAAGATGACGATCCCTTACCAGCCATAGGACACTGCAAAGCTATCTATCCTTTCGATGGTAAGATTAGCTTAAGGGAAATATATTTACACACACGCAAAAATGTGTGTGAATCCTATATATGGCAATTACCTTTTGCCTTACCTAGATAATAATTGTCTGCATATAAATGATTCTAGCAGCTGGTTTTGGTTCTGGGAAATCATGCCATAAATCATTTTTGTTTGACGGCAGAAAAATGCGGCAGCGTGGTAACAAAACAAATATGTTAGATTAGAAAAACAGCCATTGGCGTGCGTTCAGCTTTGCAACAAGAGACCATGTTTTGTCTCCTGGCCTACAATTGGAACATATGCTCCGCTTCACAGATTTGATGTATCCTCCCATGGGTGGAAAATGAGAGCCGAGGGAGCTTGCATGTAAACCCTGCGAGAGCTGTGGCGAAGATTTTCTTATTGTGTGCGTATGTGTGTATCCCCGTTTCCTTCTAGGTCACAATGAAGGCACTCTGGCGATGAAAGAAGGGGAGATTCTGTACATCATAGAGGAAGATAAAGGGGATGGGTGGACTAGAGCCCGGAGGCAGAACGGAGAAGAAGGATACGTGCCAACATCCTACATCGATGTAACTCTAGAGAAGAACAGTAAAGGTGCAGTAACCTATATCTAACCTCCAGCCCGTCGGCTTAACAATGAACATTCCTTAAAGAATCCTGAAGCACACAGATGGATGGAAAGTGTTAAGAGCATTCGGGAAGCCTTTCAATCTGTTGTTCACCATGTGAGCTCGTCCGGGGATGTCTGTACTGAAGCTGGAAGAACGTCTGCCTTTCAATGAGTTTCTTGACACAGCTTTGGCCAGTGCCATGTCCATAAGTCTTCTTTCTCTGCCTCTGTCTGCTTCAGGGCTTCTAAGCATTATCCTACAATCAATGGTTAATCTGTTATGATTTTGATGGTTTATTTTTTGGGGAGGAAAACCTTTTACTGGCTTAAATGTTTTTTTAAAAATTGATCACCATTACTATTATTTCCATGGCATCAGTGTATACAGTCCATGAGCCAACCCCTGCCCCCTTCCCAAATCCACCCCCACCCAAAAAAAAACAAAACATTTTCCAATACCCAGCTAATAACTATAAGCCCAGTGCAGTGAAAATGGCCCTGCTGCAAATAAAGTGGGCAAGCAGATCTGCTTTTGCTTTTCTGAATGCAAGCCTTTCTTCCTTGTTCTCTTGCCCGGTTCTGCATTGTGCATGGAAAACGGCTGACAATCCAGTGCAATGAGGTGCAGTTCAGAAAACAAAGAAACCGTTTCTGCTGCGAATGTACAAGCCATTGCTTAGGTGTAAGAGGTTGCTGCTAACGTTTACAAACATGCATGTCGCGTACGCATTATTGCAGTTTTTACTTTGCAAAAATCAACGAGCGGCACTTTCCCATCCTACAAAGGATGAATGTGGAAGGTAGCTGGGGATGTGCATAGCTAGTAACTGGGGACTCCGCAGGCGTGCAGCATTCTGATGTGCCCCTCTTTACTTCGTTCCTACCTGTTAAGAACTTTGAATGTAACGTGGGTTGCTGAAATGACTTCCTTCTCCTTGGGATTCCTGACGAGGTTATTCTGTCGGTAAAAGGCAACTTCCTCTTCTCTTGCACTGACACTGAAAAAACATCTCTCCTGGGAAATATCTGATCCAGGAGTCCAGGCAACGCTGCATCTCAATTTCATGTGCACAAATTCGGTGTGGACCACCCCATTCAGTCCACCAGAAGGAGCATATCTCATATGTGAAGGAAGGTGGGTGCTGATGAGCTCCCCTTTGCTCAAATGAAAATCCCTGTGTGCACATTGGAGCGCCTGGGCCTGGAATAGATCGCTGGACTCTGATGATAGTTGCTGATGCACCTCTATAAGTAGAATTTTCTAAGTGCTACTAGATAACCTGTACATTTTCACTTGGGCTGGGGAGTTATTCTGGTAGCAAAGTTGCACTAATTTGCTACTGGATGAACTGCTGTCTGGAAGCTAGGAGTGCTTGAAAAGGCTTGGTGCCATTACCTGTGCATAGGATTTATTTTCTAACCATTTAGAGGGGTTATTTTATTTTATTTTTTACTTTATTCTATGAGCACACTTCTCTCTCTGAAGGCCTCTGGTAATTCTGTTCTTCTCTTTTTTCCTCTTGGACTGCAGGTTCCTGAAGCGGGTTTCTGAGAAAATGGGCGAGATGTTGAAGGAGGTTACATGCAGCTGCTTTTTTTTTATTTTTAGGGGGGTGGGCGAGGGAAGGAAGGGAGTAGGGAGTTAGGCCCAGCAAGATGGGCAAAAGCCAGTTGCATGAAGGCATGCAGGCAAACATGACTCACTAACCATGTTAGCATCCCTCTGTGTATTCAAAATCGTTACAGTAAAGCCACAGCTCCATTTCAGCAGAACCAAACCACCTGAAAACGCATTCCTTTCGTGGTTCTGAAAAAGCCCTCCTTTTGCTGTCTGCCCGTTGCATTGCCTATTGGCTGTTTCGGCTGCCTCATTTTCCATGCCCATTTTGAGCTGGCATTGAATTGAAGCCATGTCATCCTTCACAGTCTCTGCCTGTGCCACCTCCATTCTCGCCCTAACCTCCTCCTGCATGTCTAGATACGTATCAGGACTGCCTGCCTAATGTTTTGTATTTCCATAGCTCTTCCTCCTCTTCTGCATTCGTAGCAAAACCCCACTTTACTGTAGTTCTGTTATCTCCAGCACTAAAGTTTGTTTTCCTTTCCATTTCATTTTCCACTTAATGCTGCTATTGTTACCTTTTTCTTTTTCTTTTTTTTTCTCATTATGACCATCATCATTACATTCCAGTTCTTCTTTTGTGTTGCGACTGATGTGCAAAAACCTAACATTCATTTTGATTTGGGGGAAAGGAACGTGTCCCAGCAGCCCATCTTCAGCACCTCAATAACCTGTGAGCACTGAAAAGCCTGAGATTTAACAGCACAGATTTTTTTTCCACCACAAGACAAAACGACTGTTTTCAGAAGTGCTTGCCATTCAGATGCTGCCTTAAAACTCTCGAGTGCCTAAATCTGTTGATTGCCAACACTTACCACTTCAGTATCCCACAAAGGGCTCTGAGCCTCTGCTCCGAATGACCTCCTGCATCTTTCTACAGTACTACAGCTGCTGGTAGCCTTGGCAGATGCTTTCTGGGCCTCTGCCTCAACATGATACATGGTGCATTGTAAACTTTATGCATTGGAAGCAAAACACATGTATCGTTTTCATTTTATGTCTAATGAATGTTTTTAATAGGATTTTTATGGAGCCTTTTTTTTTTCTTTCCTTGATTGTCTCTTATTTCTTGAGTTGGCGGGGCAGGGTTGGGTTGGGGAAAGACTCCAGTTTCTAATTAACTGCAGTGCTAGTCTGTTTCCAAGTGACGCTTCATTGTAAGGACCATTTGAAAAATTGGAGTGATACTTTGTAATGATCTATGTGCACTTTTACTTGTAAACATTTGAGATTTGAGAAATGTTTATACATGTAAATATAGTTGTCTGCAGCACACACCCCATATTGACCACGTTGTTTTGTCTGCCATTTGTGAGTTCTGTTAATGAAATCATCCCTACATCTAAAATAAATAGGGGAATCTTAGAATATGGGGAGTTGGGAGGGAGGGAGGGAGGGAGGAACCATTTAAGTTAAAAGCTTCATTGATCCAGCTTTTTTTGCTGTTTGTGGTAATGTTAAAAACAAACCAACCGGTTTTCTAGGGGTAGGGTGGGGGGTGAAGCAATATTTGGACACAGCAGTGCTGGATTCCTTTAGAACTTTTTTCAGTGTTATTAGGAATTGTACTACCAGTAAAACTAAAATCTGTGTGACTATTGTGGTCTCTTCTTTTTATTATTAAGTGTGCCACTATTACGCAAATGACATAGTGTATTTGCAGGGGCGGCGGCGGGGAATTAAACACTAAAGGTTAGATTTTTTCGGATATTGTAAACAGGGTTATTTATATGATGTGACCTCTTTACTCATTACTGACAAAACTACATTGTATTAGTCATTCAGCTTTTGGGTTTTTAAAAGACCAACCTAGTGGTTGTTTTTTAAAAAAGAATATTATTATTTCAAAGTTAAATATAATGAGAAAATGTTCTCAATATAACTTGCAGCCAAGAGCCCTGTAGATTGTGCCTAATGAACTCATGGGCTTCTACTAAATAACTCATAGCAAAGGACTAATAACCGTTCTTTCATGCTACTGTTTTTCTAGGAACAGGATTTGTTTCCTCAGGAGATATTCTTTCTGTGGTATAAGGCACAGTGAATTTATGAGGGTTATTACATTTAAAGGGAGGGGGGGAATATTTGTACTTGCACAGTTAGCTAAAATCATGCTGAAATTTTGAACATGATGAATTGTCTTGAGTCTTACAACTTTCCAGTAATTTTTAATCTTTTGTGCACGTGTTGATTTTTAAATGTTTAAATGCTTTGTTAAAAAATAGTGGTTCTCTTGAAAATATTTTCATGGAATTAAAAGCAACCTTTTCATGGCCCGGACAATTTCCTTGTCTTCTGTTGCAGGCGAAGGAATAGGTGGCTTTAGGTGCCGCCCCTTTTTAATGTTAACATGCTCATGCTTAGAAGAAGGCAAGAGCATTCATTTGGTTAGAAGGACAAAGCCCCCCATTTTCCTGTTAGCAGGCCCAGTTCAGACAAGCAGATTTAATCCCTGGTGCCAAAACTAAGCCCCCAAGTTACCTGAACAATTCCTTTACATGATCGGTTAACTTGCAGTTCTATAACCCTTAACTTAGTTCCACTTGAATTTCTTCACATGCTTTAGGAAGGAGTTAGAGGATGGAGCAAGCTGAGGGGCAAAGAACCTCTAGTAACATCAGAGCCTTTCAGCATGCCTGGGTAAGTGACCATATATAACAAATAAGCAGCATTGTTTTGTCTGGTATGCAGAGGTGGGTGGAGTACAGAATTCGGGGGGGGCAGCAGCTGGTGGTTGGGGAATTCGGGAGGATGGAATAGCCTGGGACATTGTCATTGGAGCTTCTGTGCAGTTCCACATATGCAGAAAAGAGCTTTGCAAAGTTTTTGGAGCAAGTGTCTATCCAGCCCCCTCTCCCTCTCCCTTAATCAGTGCCGTCTGTATGTATGCCAAGGAGTTGCAGCCAGCATGCTTGCAGATCAGTTACATTCTCCATTTGAGCCCTGCTTTCCTTGGTAGATCTTTGGGCAGCTGCCTCCTTCGTCTTCTGCTGGCTTCAAAATCCAGAGCGGGTCTTTTGTGTGCTCATTCCTTAGCTTTCTAATGCCAAAGAAGTGGAAACTTGTGTCAGAACTTTGTGACTCTTGACTGGGAAGCTGCAGATTAAGACATGCCTTGCGATGATTGCAGGGCACGTGCTTGAAAGCAATGAGGAATGCACTAGAGTGTGAAAGCTATCCAAAAAAACCTTGGCATTATTTTGCTTTACTTCTTTCTTTTTTAAGTGTCACATTTCCCAACTTCGCTAGTTTGGTAAAAAGCTGTGGGCAGCAGGCCATGGTGGAATCGAGTGCCTTTTTTTAATTAAGCCTGATTGTTTGGTCTGTCTTGGGATTCCTGTCATGGTCACCACCATGCGTTCCAGCATACAGGCAGAAAGATAGATGGGTGTTTTTTCTTTGAGCCATTGTTGGACAAACTGGTTGCAGGGAGAGAATGTTTTTGCCTGTATAGTTCCCTGATACTTTATGAGGGGGAAACGTATATACTTTAAATAAACAATAGTGTGGCTGGTGCTTTATGAAGTACCACAATCCAAAGTAGTCACCTTCCCTCCCAAGCCTTTGTCTACTCTTTTCTCCATATACTCTGCAGACGGCTTGATTCGGGCATCAGGGGATCTGAGAAATGTTACATGATACAAGTAATGAAATACATTTGTGGTAACAATTGTGGACAGAGGGCACTGAGGGCTCTCAAGGCAGGAGAGCAGAACATAAAAGCAGTTTTAGCCAAGGAAGGGGGCCAGAATTACAATGCTGTATGACGTGGTGAACTTCCAGATGCTGCTGGATGCAACTTCCAGCACCCTTTATTTTGTAAATTAGTTTTGAAGGATTTTGTGTTACAAAACAGACAGGGGTACATTTATCATTACCACTTCATTTACATTTAGTGATACTTTTGTTGTAGACACCTTGTGACTGGGAAGAAAAAAGTGTGTGGGGGGGTACTGGTCTTTTGTTCTGTTGCTTAGTGTTGTAGGGGTTTGGGTCAGCATCACTTGGGTAGGTCTTTGTTTATTTATTAATTTTTCATTGGTATTGTGAGAGATTAGGGGGGTCCTGAGCTTGCTTGGTTGCAGTTGCTTGTGTATATGTGGGGGGTCAGGTTAGTCATATTGATTTGTATGATTTTGCAGGGGGATAGGTCATTGTCCTGTGTATGTGATTCAGGGGAACCATACTGGGGTGAAGGCATCCTCCTTTGCTTGTCCCTGTGCTAGTTTTAAGTTTGTTGTTCAACTTTTCTAATAGAGCAGTTTTTGCCATACATGTTGGTACCAGTGGTCTATGTTCATTCCTGATAGGTCCTTGCAGTGTCTAGTTTTGTTTCTGGCTGCTGAGAGCAATTCCATCATCCTTTATCACTACCCTTGCTGCTTGGGACTGATGGAAGTTGGAGAGAGAAGAAAGTTCTGGAGCAAAGATGAGCAGGTCAGTTCTGGACAGCTTGGGCCCCTCAGTTTATCCACTCCCATTTCACAGAGGCAAAAAACAAAACACTTCCACCATGAGATGCTTTAATTCACAAGCACATGTACAAGTTTCCCTATCCATTTTAAGGGATATCATACAACTGATACCTTCTGCAAAGCCATTCCTGTAACTTCTAGTCTTACTTACATTACAGTTTATTAATAACATTTTTGATGCAAGACTAAAAATACTCTAATAAAACCACTGTGTCAGCAATACTTTACGTAACAGGACAGTGTCTTTGTTGAGCGAGAGATAAAGATATCCGTAATAAATAAATAATGATTTCTTTGTAAATCAGTAGTCAAATCTTATTAGGCAACTAAATTTTTAAAAAAATGCACATGGTGCAATTTACAAATCCCGAAGGTGCTGCAAATGAAACTGCATACAGCAAAAGTATGCAAAAACGATTGGCAGTGGCAACAAGTACTCTCACACCCCCTTCAGCAATTCTCTATCGATTATGACCCAGAAAGCGCTACCCTTTTTCTCAAGGAGCCGTGCATGTGAATTCACATTGTGATCCCTGTTTTGGCTGGAATCACTACTGCCAGTAAGGAGAAACAGTTTTTAAGAATGTGCCAAACAAAAAGTCTGTCAGGGAATACAAATATTCCTGTAAAATACTTTTCAGGAAGTACTTCCTCCCCACCCCCCAAAAGGCACCCTCTTCTTACTCTGAGGGGATAGGGAAAGGCAAACATTTGATGCAGGCCTGTTTTACAGTGTATTTTCTTTAAGTTAAGTAACTGAACCAACTATATCGTTGAGTGTCCATTGAGCATTTCACTGCTCAATCTGTTGTTTTGCTAAAGGGGGTTCTAATTTTCGGGAGAGTGCAGTTAAGATCTGGCTGAATTTCTCGTATCTTTCACTTTGGTTAACTTGTGCTCCTTTGCTGCCCCAGAGCAATCTCATCTGAAATTCTGTTTTGAAGATCTCATTCATCTCGTCATCTGGCTGAAAACCTGATGGGAGGAAATGGAAAATAAATTACTGTAAAATAGCCTTCTCACCATGAAGGCATCCAAGACAAGCACCTTTTACTGCAACAGACTGAAAAGGCCAGCTCAGAAGTCTGGCAATGCTTCTATGCAAGAGCATCTGTAGAAGCAAACTTTGTGATCTGGTGATAAACCACGTTGTTACCTTGCAGCGCTGTGGTAGGAAAGCAGGGTGTCAGAGTGACATCGCTGAGGCGGTTTCGCCCCAGTGAGGAAGCAGCTTCGCAACCCAATCCTTCTCCTGCTTCTCCACTGGCTTGCACAAGGCTCCGTTAACTGCTTAGTTAAGGGAAGCAGCAACCACCGTTCAGCAGAGCAGTTTCACGGAGCTGCCACCTTGGGCAAGCTGGTGGCTCCATAAAACTGCTTGGCTAAGGCAAGGACAGCCACGCTCCTCAACAGAGCAGTTTAAAGAAGTGGAAGAACAAGCAGTATAGGCGCCTCACCGAAGCAGCTTGTTCCTCCCTCTTTACTGGTATGAGGGCAGTTTCACTCAGTGGTATATTGCAGGTGAAGCTGGACTCAGGAGCAGTGGCAGTTTCACCCACAATATACCACCTGAGTGAAGCTGCTGTTGCAGTCTTCACATAAGGCAAAGGAGCCGCCACTGCCCCAGCCACCACACACACCCCTCCAATGCTACGCCACTGGGTCAGATTATCATCCACATGACTGCATCCCTAGGAGATGCTCTTCATATCAAAAACTAGCCACTTTGAGGAGGGTACCCAAAGTGGAGGGCTGCCTCCCATCCCCCCAGTGACCAAACTGGATAAACAAGGAAACTAGTTCTGGACCTGCCAATCTCATCCCATAAAGCTTTTGCCATCTTAAAAACCTATTCATCCAACCATACTTTAAACCTGGTAATGAGAAATGTTTCTCATAGATGTATCACCTACAACAAAGCCTAAACCTCAGCTTCTTAGGCCCAATTTGAAGCTGTCGTGCTATATAACTAGTCATGGCAAGTACCTAAAAAGGGCAGGCACTTTGTTCCTCAGTTCAATCAACTTGCAAGGCTTGGCTGATTCCAGCTTACAACACTGTATAGACATGGGCAACAAGCACAGCGTACACCAAAGCTGCTACTTTATGCAGACTGCAAATACCAGGAGCTGCGTTTGATGCATACCCATCCTGCAACATCACTCTGCAAGGGAAGATCTAAGAAACAAGACCTGTTTTCAACAACCCTGAATGTGATTCCCTCCCCCCTCATTTCTGTGGAATTAAACAGTGTGCAGCAAGTACATTCCCCTCCTACCTGCTAACATCCTTTCCGCATTTGCGCTGTACAGGTCAGCATTCTGCGCTATCAAGCGAGCAGTTGCCAAGTGTTTCAGCATTATTTCGCAGCTTTGGTCTGTGTTCTCCCACACGTCCATTCCATCAAACACAACAGCCTGGCGCTCCAAAAGCATAACAAGAGGCATCAGCAGGGGGACAGTGACCACATTTTGTGGAACGCAGGTTGCCTCTGAAAAACAAAAGGTAAAAAACAAAACATTTTGCCCCCTTGCTAGCTAGAGGAACCAGCCTATCTCATGTCATACACAAGCAGGATTTCATTAATTTGCTGGCTACGCAGTTCTGTAATATGACCACCAATTCGCCCCAGGCAAAATGCTGCCTGATGCAGATACAACCCCTTTCGTTGGTTCCTTCTTCTCTCCCTAACCATGACTTGTGCTCTTTGCTTGGCAAGTGGATAAAAAAGTTGACCTGCCCGTAGGTTTCTTCTTGTTGCATCACCAGAGAAGCAAATTAGATGTTCAGTGGAAATTATTCACTGTTCCTGAAGATCTAATTCATGCACTGCACATGGATTATTTTGTTCAAAGCATTTCAGTGACAGGGAATGATAGAATACCCCTCCTTCCTGAGTTATTTTTCCCACACAACAGGAATGAACCATGAGTAAGGCAGGATGTGGTTACATCTAATGCATTTTGTCCGTTACCATGACTTTTAGGACTTGGGCTTTCTCCCGCACTCTCCATTAATGCAATAACAGATGTGGCCTATGGACTTGATTAGACTCCACTGATGATGACAGTGATAAATGTGATGCAGCTGCCCTAACTTACCTCTTCCTTCATGCAAGGCTTTGCTGAACGGCTTTAGCTGCTTCTCATATATAATGGCTGTTTGTGTGTAGCAGTGCCTCAGAGCGGTCCACGTTTGCTCTAACCTTGTGACCTGTAGAGGAAGAATAACTAAACTGTCAAGCAGTCCCTGAACAACAAAAATTGAACATGGTGCAACTTAAAAGAAGGGGTATTTCATACAAATCAGCAACATTTGGCTGCTGTTCCATCAAGTGTGCAGTTTGCATCCTCAGAGAGCAGAAGCTGCCTGTGGGAAACTGCCCTAACATGCTGTATGAAGTGGCAGACTAGAACATTTGCTTGTTAGCTGAAGCCGTCCCAGCCACCAGCCCTGCTAGGTGTTTAAAAACAGCTCATCCCAGCAAAGGGCTGCAGCAAATCTGCAGCAAAGGACTCCCTTTTAACAGTAAGCTTGGTTGGGGCCCCCCGACCTATTCTACTCATCAGATGGTCAGGGTTTCCCAAATTTTGGCCTCCAGCTGTTTTTGGACTACAACTCCCATCATTCCTAGCTAGCAGGACTAGTGGTCAGGGATGATGGGAACTGTAGTCCAAAAACAGCTGCGGAGCCAAGTTTGGAAAACCCTGTAAAAACAGTTCTTCCCAGGTATCCAATCTGATCCCAACAAAGGGGTATAGCAAATGTGTCACACTTTGGAATGACTTGTTTTTTAGCAGTAGGCTTGGGCCCTCCCAAGTCAGCAGTTTAACTCAACAAACCCTCCAGCCTGCCATTTTACTTGTGAATGGGCATTACCCATAAGATCTAATGAGCTTGGCTACAGTAAAGCTAATACCTGTATAAATGATGAATTTGCATATCTGGAAGTGGATCGCTGATCACCCAGCATATTTCTTAGCGCCTATTAGGAATCCTTGTGCATCTTGAACTACAATTGTAAATGCTATTCTGCGGTGCCGGAATAAGAAGCACTGTGCGCAAGGATGGGAATGACATCTACTCAACACTGGCTCAACCTCTAGCACTAGGTTTACTCACCATATTTTAGTAAAGATACAAACAAATGTTAGCAGTAAGGAGGACAGCCATAAATACAGTAATGTCGCAGGACTGCAAACACTGGCCAACCCCACTTGATGATCAGGGAAGCTGGGACTAAATCTGGAGAATCATTCCAGACAGTAAGGTGGCGTGTTTTTTACCAGCCCTGTGGATCATTTTTACCTACCAGTGAGTAGCATTGAAATCCGTATGGATTTTTTGCTGCTCTTCACTCACAGGTCTGTAGCTCTTAGCCTACAGTTAATTCCTTATACTAGAAAAGGCTTCTTGATTATAGTTGAGGAAATCCAGGCTTACGTGCTACTTATTAAGGTTAGTAAGTCAGCTATGAACCTTGCTTAATGAGTGAACCTAAACCACAGTTAGTAGACGATAGTTAAGTTGCTGCGATGGGTTCAGACATAATGCTAAGCTGTGATTTAATAAACAATGGCTTCGTTTTGTGTGTGAAGCCCTCACGTGGGTGCAATCTTACTGTCTGCAAGGTGTCCCAGGAGTCATAGGATAGATTGGCTCTTCCTCTCTGATATTGGATGGGTGGATCCAATGTTGGAGACACCTCTTTGGTCAAGCCAGGGTGTTGGGAGGAGGAGAGTCGGGTATTCCAGAACAGGAAATGAACAGAAGAATGCCAGAACCTTATCCAATGCCTTGCTCAGCACAAAAGGCAGTTCCTCTTTCCCCACACCTTAAGATTGCATGCTATAGTTTAGTGTGGGGAATTCCTTTTACCTGAGGCATTTCCAGAGCTTTCATTATAGCTGAAAATGCATACAGATCCCCCATGGAGTCTTTGAGTTCCACAGCGACCTGGATGATCCTGTTTAACGTTGCAACTCGTTCTTCTAAGTTTCCTGTGCAGCCGAGAATATCAACCGCTATCCCTATTGCCATGGTGTTGTGTCTAAAGGGGGAAAGAAATCAGAAACAGTCTTAAGATATCAGGAGAGCCATGAGATTTCAAGCTGCCCATGGAACTGAATCCAAGCACAAATATGACCTTAAAGTACTGTGGTGACGTCATGCAGCATGCATTTATTTATAATAAAGCAGGAGATCTGAAGAAAACAAGTGCTCTCTGTTCTTAGAGGTTGCACAGCACACTCACAAGCAGGAACTTTCTCAGAAAGTTCCTTCCTTCCTGAGGAGCGTTTCTTAAAGTGTGTGTGTGGATATAGGATGAATTTTTAAAATTATTGTTTTTATGGCTTTAAGAATGCTTTCCTTCTTACTGGTCCCCAAAATAAATTGTCCAATTAATTATTTAGCCGATCAAAATATTTAAGTCAATTAAGTGACTAAAAATTGCAAATATTGTTACAATACATTTCTGTCAATCTACCACAGCGTGACAAATCTCTATGTAAGAGGAAAATACTCATTTAGAAGGATCACACCAGAATAATCAATCTGCCAGCTTTCATTGGCTTAATTAATGGTTTATTATAAATGTGGAGATGGCTCCCTCTTAGCTCATTTCTTTGTGCATGCAGCAAACCATGATCCCTGGGCTTAGATTTACATCCAAAATTGGAATTGTCATCTGTTCCGCTCAATCAAACCAAGATTGGCTATACTCTATGGTTTGTTTGAAGCATGCTAATCCAGGAATCATGGTTTGTTAACTCTTGCTTGCACTGGGAAAGGAGTGCAATGGGAGCCCTTTCCATGTTTACAATAAGCCATTATCTATGGTTAACCATGATGTGGGAACATAGCCATTGTTTCAGTATGAAAACTAGCCAATCATCAACCTAATTGGCAGCTTTTCAAAATCTTTGGGGCTATTTAAGCAAGCTCCAGCAGCGAGTTTGAGAACATTCAGAGTGAATTCTCTCAACGCCTAACAATCATTTTGACAATACTCTCATCGTAGCTACCCTCCCTTTCAAGGAAGAAGAAAGGGGAAAAGGAGACAGTAATGCCTGTGACCAGGCATGACAGGGCAACAAAAGAATGCCAGCCCAGTTGGAAGGGCCTGGTAGGAAAGAACTTGCCAGCCCCCATGCTGGCAGCAGAGGTGCCAAGACTGGCAAAGCAATTTGAAGATGTCTGTGACAAAAGCACAGGAGTGGATCATCTCGTTGCTTGGCAAGAGGAGCAGGAGGAGCTATTTGCCAGTCAGACCATTGTGTGCAATGGGTCTCTCTGATCTGGAGCAGGAAACCATGGCAACCACATGGCTGGCTAAAAGCTCTAAACCACTGCATGCAACTTTTTGAAGAAGAGGGGCGGCCTGGTGGCTTTGAATGCAGACAAGATATTATTTTGTAGGCCTCAAAGGAGGCTTTCAAAGTCCTTGGAGAGATGTTTTGCACTTAAGATTCTGGGATTATCTGTGTTGGCGACATGTGGGAACATAAGGCATTTAGCTTTTCAGGTCGTGCTACAGATCTTTATGGACTTTTTTCCTGCTTAAGAATATCTTCCATTAAAAAAAAAAATTCCCTTGATATCATGGTTTATTTACAAAAACCTGTGCACAGTTCATGATTAAATGCTTCCCAACCCACCCCTGCAATGTTGGTGTCCAGAAGCCTTTAAAAATATAATAATAATAATAATAATAATAATAATAATAATAATAATAATAGGTTCTAATTTTTCCTTGGATAGTCATTTTGTAAAAGGTGCTTAGCCTCTCAGCAGCCCACCAAAATCACACCCTATCACTGGGAATCTATTAGTATGCCATCCGTTAGGAATCTATGCCATAATAGATAAATAGTGGGAGGAAAGGCAGAACGGACAAATACCTTTTTTACAGAGAACAACAATGAATCCGACAATTTTCCTCGGCAGCCTGATATTTTCCGCAGAGCCTACAAGGGGAAGGAAACTTGTAAGGTAGCAATAACAGCGTTTACCTTTCAATTATGTCGAGGCGCAGTTGGTGTCCATACGGCAACGTAATAAGTTCCAGGCCTGAATTCACTCCCATGATTCTCCTCATCTCTTCGGAGACCTCCAGTATCCTAGCAACCTGTCAAGTGCAGCAAGAGTGCGTACGGAATGAGTCAGGGTGGAGACAAGGCAGCCTGAACATTAACCAACATTTATGCTGAAAACCCACAGCAGCCCCAATTGCTCCTTGCTGCTTTACATGCCAGAGCAGCTACCATCCAAAGGCTGCCAGCTTGCTCAAGCAATTCATAAAACGTAAAGCAGCTTCTCTCTCCAAGGGACACACGATTGTTCCGTTCAAACGCTTCATGGGGATCCAGTGTTGGTTATACAGAGCTCCTGCTAGAGTTGCCAACTTTTCAGCCTGCAACTGCAGCTGTGCTTTTAATAGCTGCTTTTATCAGATGGTGACGCTTGCCTCCACACTGTGAAAGGATTCACCTGTTGATTTCTACACATGGGTACTTTTAAAGGGGCAAAACCTCCCCACCCCCAGTCAGCTGGCAAACCCCCAAGCTCCCCTTTCCTTGCTGTTCCTCATTCCACTGCAGCCCATGAACCTCAAGAGTTGTTCCCCATAGACAGAATTCCACTGAGGTTTCCTTCCATGGTCCTCGCTTGGGTGGAACGGTTACCGAGCTCACGGTTCCTTTCACATCTTAACACTTAATTCTTTTTGCAATGAATTTTTGCAAAGGTCAATAGACTGTTTCTCTAGTTGAATTAGAAACTTTTTAAAAAGCCAAGCAAATATACTCTGAAGTTTATAGATTTCTACTGCATACAGTTTAAGCTATAGGTTTGTTTCAGCTGTGTTGGGAAACAGTAATCAACAAAAATTGTCCATTTGAGCACAGCTTAATCCTAGCAGGTAGTCCCAGGACATGGTATAGGAAAGGCACACAATGGGGTGTTGTCAAACATCCCAAGGGCTGGCCTTGTTGAAGCTACAGAGGTACTACCAGAGAGCCCTCTGTGTGAGATCCTAAGTTTCATCATGGAAGGTGGGTTACAAGCATAAGAAACAGTGGCATGGCCTTCTCATTTACCCTAACTACAGGTGGAGAGGGAGGCAGAGAAAAAGCCAAAACAGAAAGGCAGCAATCTCTAGGCTTGCCAGTGGAAAGGTGAACCAATCAAGAGATCAATCTATGTTTGTTAGGATTTGTTTAACCTCCCGCACAGGAACACAGCACATTTGTTGCACTAAATGACATGAAGCAAAGCAAATGCACCTCAAAAGGTGAATTTAAAGCGGTTTATTAAGGCCTGACGTGTTTTAAGTCAGACAGCTCTTCTTCAGGGCTAAACGAACCCCTAAGGAATTGGGTTTGGCTGCTGGCGGCTGTCTTGATTAAACTGTTGCCCACAAGTCAACCGCTTTGAAAAGCACTTGGGCCTTTCAATAAACTTCAAATTCACCTCCTTCCTGCATTTTTCTAACCCTTCTGCTAATTGTTGCCATCCACTGGTCTCAAAAGACAATGGAGTGTGCCTCCAGGGGTAAAGTCAAACCACTAGAGAATCACAGCACCTGCTGTGGCTGCAGAGACCTCTAACTCATAGCTGCTGCGTTACCAGCACCAAAATGACCTCTCCAGGGCAATGCATATGGAAGTCCTGGGCTGCCCAAACAAGTCCTCCCTCTCAGCCTCACTGATGTGGTCCAAAGGAAAGCAGAGCAATATGTTTTGGCACCAGATTGACTGCAGGAGTTGCCAGAAGGAGGTGTACAAGGTGCCACCCAACTGCCTGAGGGACTCCACTCTGGATTTGTTTAGGGTTTACTCCTTAGCTTTTTCTTCTCACAATGATGTCCCGCAAGGCAGAGGGTTTCTGCTAATAGGAGCCATATTATACACAAATGCAACCCCACCCATTCAACCCGCATCAGTTGGAGGTGACATGACCCTCGCTGCTAACAAAAGGGGCATGCCGGTGAAATACAGTGGTACCTCAGGTTACAGACGCTTCAGGTTACAGACTCCGCTAACCCAGAAATAGTACCTCAGGTTAAGAACGTTGCTTCAAGATGAGAACAGAAATCACGTGGTGGTGGCGGCGGCAGGCCCCATTAGCTAAAGCGGTACCTCAGGTTAAGAACGGACCAGAACGAATTAAGTTCTTAACCCGAGGTACCACTGTAAAGAGGTGTATGCACAATTGTCTTTCCCTTGGTGACCACCATGTTACTGTGATTTGAAGTCACTTGTGCATAAGTGAGGTCCTGTGTGAGATCGTCTGGGTTAGCCATTCAGCCCCTTCCCAAGATCATCACCAGGAGATATGTTACAGCAGCAGGCCTGTGACAGCATTGCCAGCTTTATCACCAACAGATAAGACAAGAGAAGCATCTGGCACATTTTACAACATCCGCCAGAAATCTTTGATGAGTCATAATGGCCATCATATTTTACAGCATCGTCGAAGTATCCAGCATCATCCTCATTCGGGACCTCTAGCCCCTCTGGGCTGCAGGCAGGTGGCACTAAGTGTCATTAGTAATATTATCCTCACTCTCTCTAATAACGGGCCCCAAATGCTACTTGGTTTAACCAATCTCATCTGGAGACCCTCCTGTGACCGGGGCAAATGCAATGTCAGGAGACAGGCAATTCCTCTAGTGCCCGGTTTAAACTGAACATAAATATAGATTAAGCTCTCAGAGTGGAGTGCTCTAAGTAATGAGGAGAGTGCCGGAAAGGTCTTCACCGTCCCTCTTGGTGCAGTGGACTGCAGCTGATGCCAACTTGATTTACAGAATCCTCAAAGAAGCTGTTGATTCTAAAAAGCCTGTAATAGCTTTAGGGGGAAGCATTGAAAGGAGTGTCACTGAACCGATGACAGCAAGAGGGGAGATAACGCTGTGAAGCTGTGTGTAGATAATGCCATTTGACACCTGGGTGGTATCAAGCAGGGGTTCCAAGTAATGGGTCATTCTCACAGAAAGTGAGCGGGGAAGATGTGCTGCAGCACAAAAGACTGCTTTTAATCCCCATCTCCCAAATAAAAACAAAGCTTATCCCATTAACTTAGGGTGTTTCCATAAAGCAAGCTCACCATCCAACTGTTGCCTCTAAACGTGAAACAAAACCTAGAAGAGGTACTTGTGATCACAGTAGCTTGAAGTGACTACTGCAGGTTTGTATACAGCTGTTGCCATGTCTTCCCACCCTGCCAGTACATTTGGATAAGCATTCATCAGCATGGCTCTTGCAGTATGCAACGTGACCAGCCCATAGAATCACAGAATTGTAGAGTTGAGAGGGATCCCAAGGATCATCTAGTCCAACCCCTTGCAATGCAGGGATATCAACTAAAGCACCCATGACAGATAGCCATCTCCTCCAAGGAAGGGAAGTCCACCATCTCCTGTTAGAATCTCCTTTCTTATAACTTGAATCCATTGGTTCAGGTCATACCCTGCAGAGCAGGAGAAAGCAAGCCTGGACCATCCTCCACGTAACAGCCCTTTAGATATTTGAAGATGGCTATCATATCTCATTTTTTTTTTTAAATAAATCTAGACTTGTTGTGGCATTCCTAGTGGTATCACAAGGAATTCTGCCCTCTGCAAAATCCTGCTGCTTAAATTGGCAAACTCGAGAGCTACTCCCAAGTATACCCCAAACAATTGCCAGGAGGATCTAAATTCTTTGTTGCTACAAACACAGATAGCTTCACTTATTTCAAAGACAGCTCCGCTAGAGGGCAGAATTAGCATGCCAGGAATCTTGGATCCAGCTGCAGTGGAGTCTATGTAGTTATTAGCTGGCTGGCTGCATCCTGGGACAGATACACGGGGAATCGAAAGTGATTTGGGCTTTTACCAAAACTCAGGTGACATCAATACTCCTACAATAAATGAGCATTCCTCTCTAGCTCTTGCAGCCTCTTCTGCCGCTACAATGCACAAAACTATTTCCTGGAGCTCTGCTGATTAGCACGACTGCTGTCTCCTGGGCCATTCTGCCTTTCACGGAAACACAGCCATCTAACCCCAAGCTCTTCTCTCAAGACCAGAAATCCTTTAAGTTTCATCAGGCAACATTGAGATTCCCACCACCTCACCCCAAGCAAACAATATGATAGCACTCCTCTTATGCAGACTTGCAGTCAGTTACTTGCCCAGAAGGAAGAGTTTTTACCGTATTTTTTGCACCATAACACTCACTTTTTTCCTCCTAGAAAGTAAGGGGAAATGTCTGTGCATGTTATGGAGGGAATGCCTACGGGTGGCATGCCTACGGATTTGTATATAGGGCATCCGCTTCCCGACAGTCACAATTCCTTCTGGGCAAGTAACGTGCCAGAAACCACTAGCCTTGATCTGTCCATATATGAATGCAGCCACAGTCAAATCATCAACGGCACAAACCAGCTGAGCTCAGAGGAGGCAGGTCTAAATTCAGCTCCCTTCTGCCTCTCTAATTGCTATGATTTGATTGAGGCTACGCTGTTCTGGCTGCTAAGTCGCACCTGGAGTCAAATGTGCTGCATTATGCTGTTCTGCATTGAGTGTGAAGAAGCAGAAATCAAGCACCATATATTTTGTGGCTCAAAAAATGCCTTTCACCAGAGATGAGTTGGTGCACAGGTTACATGAACCCTCTCCTGCCACACTGTCCTGCTTGTGTTAGGGTCCGTGTTGGATTACTACAATGCACGTGTTATGCGAAGCTGCTATTGAACAGCATTTGAAAACTTGCCACTGGTCCAAAATGTGGCAGCAAGCAGTGGAACCGCCAACACAGTAATTTTAAAGAACATACTATACACATGTAAAGCACAAGAGAACCATGGGAACTGTAGTTTCCCCTCATAGAGCTATTACCTCCCAGCACCCTTAAACTACAGTTCCCATGATTCTTTTTTTTTGGGGGGGGGGTCATGTGCACTGGATGTACTTTAAATGTATGGTGTGGGTTGGCTCCTTGTCATTAAGGAGGATCCATCACAATGAAATGCCCTTTTCCTAGGTTACTGGTTTAGACAAACTCCTGGTCTGATCTAAAATGGCTATTACTCTTGAAAGGACACTTCCCTTTAGCCTTATTTACCGTATTGGCCAGAATATAAGACGCACCTGCAAATAAGCTGCACATTTAAAATTCAAGGCTTATTTGTGGGTGCAGCCCACCTCCTGGCACTACCTCCCCAAGCCAGTGCTGGGGGAGGCTTGGGAGTGGTGGGTAGGCGGCAAGCCACTGCCCTGCACTCCCGGGGTGTTCTATGGGGGGCGTGCTGCTTTGCCAGCGGCCTCCCCTCCTTCCCCCTTCCTTAGGTGGCTAGGGGAGGCTTGGGAGCAACGGGCAGGCAGTGCGCTGCTTCCTGGGGGGGGGGGGAGCTGTGCATTAAGGTCACAAATAAAAGCTGCACTTTAACTTTTTACGGCCCAAATTTGGGGGGAAAGTGTGGCTTATATTCAGGCCAATACACTACTACTGCTTTTTTTAAAAGAAAGACAGTTTACCTTGCAGTCCATTTTAAGAATATGCAGAGCGATTCTCTTTGAACTGTTGTTTGTGAACAGCTCCTTCACCCTTTTCAGCATGGCTGTCTCCAAGGGCTTGTTTTCCGAGGGAAGGAGCTTGGACTCGAAATCGTTAGGCCTGAAACTGGAGAACATCTCAAGAACAGGCGCGACAAAGACGCTGCTCTCTTTGCACATCTCCGTCTGTGCCACGAGTGGGTCCGCAGCGCTCAGCAAAGAATCATTGTCGCCCAGGATCAAGTAGCTCCTTTTGGAATGCCTGGATGAATGTGTCCCATTCTCCCTCGTTGCCAGATGCTCTACAAAGCTGTCCTTCTGGCATAAAGGTTGCTTTGTCACCCCGCAGTCTGTGGGAAACGCTGCGTTCAATTCACAATACAGTGCCTCCGAACCGTGCGGTGGCCTCAGAAAGGGGACTTTGCTGGGCTTGGGCGGAGGCCTGGGGTACAGCTGGCTGTCAGAACCCCTGAGAGCATCGATGAGCTGCAACTCTGAGGCAGCTCTCCGGAACATCTGAGGGCTCAGTGCGGGCTCACTGCCTGTCCTGAATGCTGGCGACTTTGGACAAGGGCTGGTTTCAACTTCAGTTCCCTGAGATGGGTACCTTGAACCTGGAAGTTAAAAGGAGGAGGCAACACAGGTTAGGAGGTATCAAATGGCAAGGGAGCAGCGCTTGTCAGGGAGACAGAGAAGGAAGAAGACTTCCAAAATCTAGAGTCACATGCCTTGGCAAGAAATGGCAGGCTTTCCTTCCCATCACAGTCATTGCACAGGTGATGGGTGAGCGAGGTGTTGAAAGGCCACAAGTGTGGCTGACCTCAGGAGTCACTCACACAAAAGGGTATTACAAAGCAATCTACCCCTATCAGGTTTTCACACACTGAAGTGGCCTTGTGAAAGTGTTCACTCAACAAATTACTGGCTGGTTTTTGAAGGGTGGCGCATGCAGGCAACATGCAGCCCCCAGGCCCATCTTGCCTCCTCTTCTGTGCACTGCAACGTACTCACATTCAAGATCTGGAGTCCCCTGAAGAGCACAGAGGGAGGGAGGGATGCACAAACCCTCTCTGTAATGTCCTGGAGCTGAACAGAGAGGCATACTAGGCTCCCTTGTGCCCTTACTAGAGGAGCTGAGCCAGAGTGGAAAGGCATGATTTTTGCACCCCTCTGGGCCTGTGCCCTTGGCAACTGGGCCAAACCCTAGGTACGCCCTTGTCTGGAGAGGCAGGAGGGTTCAGAGAGAAAGAAATAGGGTTCTGTCAAGCCAAGCAGGCATTGCTCTTCAGGCAAGTGCTGCACTCTTGCACAAAGGCATCATTTCCATGCTGGACTTTTCATATCTGAACATAATGAATATGTCACCCCTGGAGCCAATTCTGTGCACTCATTATTTCCTTGGTTAAAGTATTTGTTTGTTTGTTTGTTTTTCTATCCCACCCTTCATCAGAGGATTTCAGGGCAGTTAACACAAATATACATACCATAGTTACAAACCAAACAATATATTTGGGATGCATTCTTCCCAATGCCACATACTTAAGATGCATAGTTTAGAGACAGTGAAGCGTAAAGCTCCACCAATATACAGGTCCTCCCCCCCCCCCAAAAAAAAATCAGAGATATACAGAGCAGCTGCACTGTCACATTATTCTGCAGTGAGTATGATAATGTACAGTCAGGAGTGGAAAATCTCCAGGGCTTGGAATAGGAACTGGTTTGTAACCGAATCTGATGGGTAAGAGCAGAAATGAGCGCTTGTGACTCACAAGAAATAGCCCCACATTTTGCACGGAAAGAACATTTTCCGAAAAGGGAACCTGAGTGCACAAGGAGTTATGACAGGAATGGATTTCAGAGCATAGCTCATGTAAAGCTAATTGTTTCCAGAAGGCAGGAAAATACCTACAAAGACCTTTAAGGCACATGAAAATCCCGTCATTGTAGATGCAAAGCTCCAGGTGGCATATGAGATTTTGCTGAGGGCAACTTTTGCTAGATGGAAAAAGCAGGGGGGAAGGAGGAGGGCAATGTCCCACACTCTCCAAAGTCTTGTGAGGCAAGTCCAGCCAACACTTCCCCCTCTTGTTTGGTTCTTCAAAATTGGGGGATCGAAGAAAAAGGCAGGGATTATGCAATGAATGGGTGGCATGTACTTTACGCACACACAATGTGTTTGTTGTTTTCTTGTGCCCAGACAATAAAAAGTGTACAATTCCCCAAGGACATGTTTAAAACAGAAGCTCAATGAACAGCAGCCCACTGCTGCAACACCCTCCGTTTTGCTCCAAACACATAGCTCAAGTGACACATACTGATGGGCAGGTAACTTTCCGACTGGTGAGCCTTCAGGGGGAATCTCTTCTCCTGAACATGGTCCAAGCAGGCTGGATGGCTACCGCTTTTTTCCTTGTTTCTGTAAAGGGGAGGAACGTCACAATGTTAATTAATGTTAATTTTTAAAAAAATGTAAGTTCTCCTTTACACTTCTGCACATAGACCATACTCTGAGCCGTAGGCTGCACATCCCTGCTTGATCTCCTCAATTCCAGGCCGCCAGGCATCTGACTCTCTTGACTGATGATCCCAAAGCACAAAACCATGAAAAATTCTGTCCCCACCACCATGTCTATAGACATTCTCACTCTGAACCCAAGCCACCCTCACAGGATTGTTATGAGGATAAAATGGGGTGAACTTTGTGAGCAAAAGGAGTGATATTAATGAATGTGGATTTAGTTGATTTGCAATGCTACTTAAAAGCAGTGCTAGGAACAAGGATGTCTGGATCTCTAGAACCGTAAACAGCTGGAGGATGGGGGGAAACAGGGAGATGGACTTGTAGCAGCGTGGGGGTGCCTAACTTTTCTCCCAGCAACAGAAATCACTGCCACAAAGCTACCAATAGGCTCATTCGGGTGGGGGGGAGAGATAAAAACACAGGCACCAGCCTTTTCCCCAAAGCACGGCTAATAGATGTTTTAAGAGCAAAGGGTTGATAGATTTTAAAAGAGAACCAGGCAGGGAGAAAAGGTTAAAGAGCCCTTCCCAAGTAGTAGTAGCATTTATTAAATTTGCATACCGGCCTATACCTGTAGATCTCAGGGCAGTTCACAACATAAAATTACAGTATTAAAAAGTAAGGCTTCCCCCAGCCATTTCAGACAAACCTAAGCTGTTTTAGGCTTCTTTTTAAAAAAAGTCAAGAAACCCAGCCATGGATCTTCCGCACGGATCCATGAATACAGATTGGCAGACAGTTGCTCTTCAACATGGAGTGTGATGGGAAGGGATAGAGCTTCCTTGATCATGTATACTCTCCTCTCCTCCCTTGTATAATTAGAGCCACATTCTGGTCTCCTGAGTAGGGCATCCATCTCAAACTCTCACAGATGGCGCAAGACAGTCGTACCTTAGAAGGTTTCCTCGGGCTGAATTCTGCTCCCTGGCCTGCCGAGTGCACATATTAAGGCTCAATCTTTTTGGAGTTTCCACTTTTCCTTCCGGAATGCTGCCCTCCCTTTGCAGGGCTGGGGAAGTGCCATATTTTTCTTCCAGACACCTCAATGGGACAGTCCTGTTGATGGGCTGAAATATAATTGCTCCGCTCTGCTTTGAGATTGGCCGGCGGTTCCCCACATAGCACCGGACCAGGCCAGGGATGCTGTCGAAACTTTCGTCCTCAAATTGGTACTGAACACGGCAGTAGGCTTCGTTGAGCCTCAAGATGGTTTTGTTGATCTTGAAGTGCTGAGAGGTGTTTTTCCATTGACAGGTAAGGACAAAATTCCCAGGGCTTGAGAGAGAGTCCCTGATCAAGAAATCTCCATCTCTCTGAACAAGGCTTTCAGACACCTTTAAGAGAAAATCAGAATGAGATTAGCCACTATTGGACAAGTGTGCCCTTACTTTCTTTTACTGAAAGCCTCAGCGTATATTTTAAAGTTACAATGCTTCGTTGTAATCTATCACAAAAGTTGTTGCATTTAAATAAAATGGCAAAACATTTAAGATATATCCTAGAGCAGTGTTTCCCAAACGTGGGTCTCCAGCTGTTTTTGGACTACAATTCCCATCATCCCTGACCAATGTTCTTGCCAGCTAGGAATAATGGGAGTTGTAGTCCAAAAACAGCTGGAGACCCAAGTTTGGGAAACACTGTCCTAGAGTAACCATTCCCACAACCTGGTGTCCTCCAGGTGTTTCCAGATGTTCATCATCCCTGACAATTCACTCTGAGGCTGGTGTGAGTTGTAGTCCAGCTATAGGACTATACCACTATTCAACATAGTCAGCTAAGCCACAGGCCCTTCTCCTTTTCTGAGGTTCACATACAATTTTTCCATCTCAGTGATACAGAAGACCTGGCACTCTGACTTCTGGTATTGTGCTTAGGCTCCAGCGCCTGACAAAGATAGTTCAAACTGCTACTTTTAAATTTGGACCTTGCAAAAGACTAAGATCAGCTTTGCAGCCCAAATTCTGATTAACCTAGGAATATAAGTAGAATCCATGCGATACCCTGTCATGATGAAGTTAAATTCCTACCCTTGTTTACATCTGGAAACAAGGCCATGGAATCCTTTGTAGCAAAACGAAGCTCTGGTAGGCACCTGGGACCCCAACATTAGGAAAGGGGTTCCTCATTCACAACTCTGAATTACTGGGCACACTGAGATCTGGACTGGAAGCCAAGACACCTCCATTCCTTCTTGCTAACACTGAGGGTATGGACACATTACAGGCTTAAAACACAGCTAGGTTTTTCCTTTTCTCAATTAGGATGGAAGAAATGGAAAAATGCATAAAACTGCGGTATTCCATAAGGAAAGACAGGATAGACATGGGTTGTGGGTAGCATCATGTGCTACCAGTGGTGGTAGTGTACTGGATGCAGAGTAAACATGAGTGTGCATGCAGCCTGAATAAGGATTGTGAATGGCTCTCAATAAGAACAGCTGAGTGCCATGTGGTCATGTACTGTACTCAACTGTGTACTGCTTAAGTAGTCAGAGAGTGTTTCATTAGCCTTAGCATCCCACTGATTCACTTTGTTTTCAGCTCAGATGAGGATACCTGCTGTGTTTTCAATCCACCTAACACAGCTAATTATGAAGGCCGTAGCCTACAGGAGCCCAAACCACAATAAACCAAAAACAGTTTAAGATTCCACACAACAAAACAAAGCCTTTTTTAAAGCTGCTACAAAACAAACATAAAATACGCTTCTGGAATTTTTACGGGCACACCAAACTGTAATTTGCAAAGGCAAAATAATAATAAAAATCATGATGTGATCAGAACACAAAGAGCTTTCAGCACCCCAAAGCTAAAAAGATGCAGAGCTGTGTGACTACACAATGCGGTCAAAGCCAACAGAGCTTACAGTGGCTCTCTCTTTCCAGCTAGTCTCCTATATTCCCAACATGCTGCATGTCAGGGACAAAATAGGTGTGACGTTAATTGTGTGAATATAAATTAATATACAATTATTTAAAAGAAATATAAGCTGCTCAAGCAGCAGGAGGAACACTGGTATAGTGAAGGAAAGTTTGATCCTTTTTCCCTTTGTGTTGGTGCCCACTCCAAAACTGCTACTGGTGTGTGAAGAACTTTGCACTAAATACATCTGTCTGTTCCTAGCTTCAAAGATGGGATTATCTTCCTGGGATAAATTCCTGTTCCTACTAAAAGACATGGATAAGTATTCTGCATCCAGGACAGTGAGGTTTCCTGCTTGCATACTGCTTAAGTGCATTAATACTAAAATATTAATGGAAATGCTATTGATTACAACAGAGATGCTTGACTTCCTTGTGGCATCAATATTTGATATTTGAAATGTTTTTCCCCCTTGAAACAACTTCTGAAATCTTAATTGTACGTGCAAGATTTGTTTCTTTGCTATACAGTTGTAACTTGGAAGTCAAACGGAATCCGTTCCGGAAGTCCGTTTGACTTCCAAAATGCTCAAAAACCAAATCGCGGCTTCTGATTGGCTGCAGGAAGCCGCAGAAGCCCCGTTGGACGTTCGGTTTCCAAAAGAACGTTTGCAAACCAGAACAATCACTTCCGGGTTTGTGGCATTCGGGACCCAAAACGTACAAGTTATAGGGCGTTCGACAACCAGGGTATGACTGTATAGTCCAGGGGTTGTCAACCTGGTCCCTACCGCTCACTAGTGGCCGTTTCAGGATTCTAGGTGGGCAGTAGGGGGTTCTACGGCACAAGCTGAATCCTCCTTCCCTCGAGCACTGGTGGGCGGTAAGGAAATTTACCATCAAGAAAGATGCATTAGTGGGCGGTAGCTATAAAAAGGTTGACTACCCCTGACATAGCCAAACCAGCACAATAGCAAGTGGCTGTGTCAGAATAAATGCATTCTGAATCTGAGTGAGGCCTGCTGTTGCTTGTCCCCAGCAGAGGGCGAAACTAGACATAATGGCCAAAAGCACCAACTGTGGCAGGCTGCATTTCACCACCTTCTCAAAATGGCTTGCTGGAACAGGGCCTTCTCGGTAGTGGTGCCCGCCCTGTGGAACATCCTCTCATCAGATGTCAAGGAGATATACAACTTTTAGAAGATATCTGAAGACAGCCCTGTATAGGGAAGTTTTTAAATGTTTGATGTCTCACTACGTTTCTATATTTTGTTGGAAGTTGTCCAGTCAGATGTGTGGGATACAAATAATAAAATTATTATTATTATTAATTATTCCTAATCTTACAATCACATAAATGCAGCTTCCTCCGCACCCACAAATTAATTCTGATACTCCCTCTTTTTCCAATTACAATTTTTTTTTAAAAAAGAGAGAGAGATAGTTAGAATGGCAACTACGGTAACGACCAGGTTTTCATCCCATGAAAAAATGTGCAAATGATGGCATTTTGTATGTATTTTACTATGGTGGGATTTTTTTCTGGTAAGCACAACTTTGGAAAACTCGCAAATACAATTGGATTCACTCTGTTTTCTCTAAATTGTGCCCATTGTCATAAAGTATCCTCCACACAACCAAAACCGTAGCTGGGCTCAGCTACCATCAAGGTAGAACTTTTTATTTAAATTGGCCCTAAAAGTGACCTCATCAACGCCTTTCTTCAGTGGGTTCAATATACTGGCTTTCTTTACCATTATCTGGCACAATTACTCATAACTCTAATTTTTTTAAGGCTCTCGTCTTTTTCATCAGACAAGCTTTAGCCAATAAGCATGTACATCACATGGCCACCAGATTCTGCTATCTCTGAATGGTTTCCAGGGCTGATATCCACAGGGAGGCTCATAACTCCAGAGGTCTGCACTTTGATGACTAGCTCATGCTGTTTCAGTTGCATTAGATTAAAATAATAATGTCTGCTTTCAGACAGATGTGGAGACGCATGTAAATATGGTGAAAACAAAGAAAAAGCAATGTGTTGCTTAATGCTGTAAAACGGCCTCCCATGTCCTGATTCCAAAATCATCATCATTATAACATCATTCAGTTTCCAGCAAGGATCAAGCAATTTCTGTAGCTAGAGCATATATTATGTGCTCAAAATCTTGCTAATCAGAAAACCCGATTCCTGCAATCAGGGATAAATGAAATAAATTAGAAATATCTGGCTGATTTTTACATAAATTTAGTCACGTTTTCAAGTAACATCGATCCCTTTTCTCCAGGATAGGACTGACAGGGAGTAAGAAAGGAACAGCAAAAATATCGAAACTGTGAGAGCTATCACCTTGCTTGTTGTTTTTTATAGTAAAGATTCTCAGAATAGATTGGAGTGTCAATTTCTGTGCCAGAAAGGAGACTTAGTGGTTGTGTGGCCAACTCTCTCATAGCTATATTCCCAGCTATGCTTAAGGCGTTGCCTGGGAGTGTATTTTAGAATTGAACCTCTGGTGATATAATTGGGTTCAAAAACTAACTAAATGACAGTTCCTGCAAGTCTCTTTAAGATAATCTTTATATTAAATAAACAAGCTGAGGGATAATTACAGGGAGAGTAAAATTGGGGTCTTGCAGGTTTCCTCCGTATCATTTGCGACCGCTCTAAGTGGGTAGCAGGCGTGACTGAACTGGATCTAGGCTCAGAGTCAGGACAAGGATAGGTTTCTGCACTTCCCTCTATATATCCAATTCCTCCTCCCATAATAACATCCTCAGGACGTTCATAATAAATTTGAACCGATTTGCAAAAACGTTCATAATAAATTTGAACCGATTTGCAAAAAAAAACAACAACAACACAGGTGATTGTGAAAGACTTGAGATAGAATTGTGAAGTACCTGGATTTAGCAAGCAAGGAAGAAAGAACAGGAAAAGAAAACCAGCTGGCAGAATCACCCAACTGAGAGAGACCGAAAAGGGACATACCTGCCGTGGAATACGTCCATGATACCAGGCATGGCTGCGCAGATCTTCACTGCTCAACTGGAGCTCCTCTTCCAGCTCTTTCTTGAGTTTTTCTGGGGAACTCTCCATGCCCAGCCTGTCCATAACATGCTTTTCCTTGGAAAACTGCAAGAGGGAAAGAGAAAGAAGGCTTGATCACCCCAGGCCTGACGGAACCCCTTATCTTGCTCAAAACTTTCATTCTGCCCCATGTGCCATGAGACTCGCAACAAGCCAATGAAATCCGCACGCCACGTTTTACGAGCCTTTGATCCCTAAGCAGTATTTGTGGAAGCTCCTGCCAGGTGAGAAGCTAGGTAATGATTACATGCTGCAAGGTGATATTGTAAAATGTCCCACCTGGATGCTTGCGATAATAACTGGCGTGCCTGCTGAGTCATTTCTGTACCTTTGCAATAATAACGCTTTATGGAGAAAGGAATAAAAAGAAGATCCCAATTTGGGAGAGCCATAATTGCTCAGTCATCAGCCATGTGCTTTGCATGCAAGAGGTCCCCCAGGTTCAGGGCTGGAAAAGAATTCCTGTCTGAAACCACTGGAGAGCTGATGTCTGTCATTGGACAATACCAGCTCAGTATAAGGCAGCTCCAGCACAAAATTCTATGTTTTACACAAGTTACACATTATTGCTAAACGATTATTGCCAAAAAAGAAGAAAAAGGTGCATCAAAAATTGATTCATATGACCCTGCAAAGTACACCATAATCACATTGTTTTCCTTTGTGACACCTCCTGCAATACCTTCAGCAACAATTTAGCTCTCTCCCCCCTAATCACTTACGGCTGGTTCGGACCCAATCAGCGTATAAAATAATAAATGGGCTTGGGTATATTTCTGTTACAAAGCTTAAAGTCATATATAGCACAGGGTGTTTGTGTTTTGGCTTATTTGTGGATGATCCTTATCGCTTTTACTTCCTGTGAAACTGAGCCTTGTCAATTTCACTTTCCCACTCTGGACTGCAGAAGTCAAACAGATAAAGCTCAATTTTCCAGCAAAGGAAACTGCCTTATACCCAGGCATACTACTTGTGTGTCTACCCCAGAACTGTCTACCTTGACTCTAGAGTCTTGGACTTATGTCTTTTCCAATTTCTTTATCTGGCAATTCCAAAGACTGAATCCAGGAATTGTACAAATAACACACTCTACATTACTGAAGGTAAATAGGTACCACTGAGGCGGGAAGGTAAAAGTGCTTCCATGTGCTCTGGCTTCCTTCATGGTGTTCCATTGCGCCAGAAGATTAAAAGCAAGATGAGTGCCACACCCCGTAGTCAATTTGACTGGACTTAACCGTCCAGGGGTCCTTTACCTTTTCCTTTACCTACACTACTGAGCTATGGTCCATCCCTAGAGCTCACTCCAAAGTGCCCCCTTTTTAAAAAGGTGGGAACAAATAGAAGCCAGAGGGGGTTACAGTTCTCTCTCTCTCCCCTCCACAATAATGCAGCCCCCTATCACCTATATCCTGTCCTAAGTGTAGCAGTGTTCAATATTAGGGATTATTAGGAAAGAAAACACATTTGGCTTATTGTATACATTTCTAGTCACAACATATTTTTAAAAAAAACAGTGCAGAGCAAATGGCAACCCAATGCTACCGTGTTTAGGGATTTTATTTTATTTTTAATTAAAAAAAAAACTACAGAGATACAGGATACAGTGGTACCTCCGGTTGCGGACAGGATCCGTTCCAGAAGTCCAGTCAGATCCCAAGGTTTCCACAACCTGAGGACCGCTTCTGCGCATGCGGCAAAACCCAGTAAAATACCTCCGGGTTTGCTGCGCACACATCCTGAAGTTTACGTAACCAGAGGGTTACGTAAACGGAGGTACGGCTGTACAGATATATAAAACTATTTGTGGTGTGGGCACAAATATGTTTCTCCCCCTCTCTGGGGGGTCATCCAATGAAAATGATTGGCAGAATATTCAGAATGGACTCAAGAACACAGAGACAACCCATAATTCACTTACAAAATTTGTTGCCACAAAGAAAATATGACCCTGAGCCACAGTTGTTGGGACAACACTGGGAGATGTGCTGAAAGCGGAGCAATCACACAATGCCAGTTCATTCAGTACACAACTTAGATGAGACTGTTCTCATTCACATTCTCAACACACCACCCTCACTGTGTCAAGTAACGCGCGCTCTCTCTCTCTCTCTCCTCATCTTCCCTTTCGACAGGGCTCTGGCTGAAATATCCCCACAATTCTTCTTGGCATGATGTCAGCGACCTGTCCAATGAGAGATTCTCATCTCTGGCACTCTGATTAAGGATCAGCTGCTTTGTTCTTCACGAACACAGAATTAGGAGACGCAGGGTTAAATTAAAAGATGTGGGAGCTGAGCTTAATCCCTCATCTTTGTTCTCTCCCCGCCAGTCTATGCCTGCTCCCTTAGTTCAAACAGACAGCTCACAAGGCTTCAAGCAGCATTTTAATTAAGCCCAGCTGGCTCTCTTGCTGCTATTATTGCAGATTTTGTTTCAAAAATAAGGTATCCGTTACAATGATTTGTCCCCTACTCAGACATATTTGCTTTCTTTTCAATCTGGACTGTTTACATTTTGCTTTGTAGGCTGTGACCTGGTCCCAAAACACAACCAAAAACTGAAGAAACAGAAAGCTCTCTCATCAAATCAGTGACTGATGCAAGAAACTGGTCCTGTGTTTCCCAAGACTCTGCTAGTCACACACAGTAAATAATAGTAAATTCCTGGGCATGCTACAGCATTATTATCACATGGTCTGATCCCTAAAGCCATTTGCACAAGCAACACTTAAAAATAATTTTTTTAATGGCCATCAATTTAACAAAAAGGCCATGTGCACTCACTCCCCTCCCCCCGCCTGGTCCTCTTTTCTAAAAAGAAAAAGAAAATATTGCCTGTCTCTAGCCTTAAAAGGTACTTTCACAGTGTCTATCACTTGTCTATACACACACACACACACCTATATCTGTATCTATAAATCTGGGTATCTGCAGCAGCTTGCTGGTTGCTAAATAAATCCTTGCTTGCTCCTTCCAAAAACAGCAGCACGCATAAAGCGATGCAGAGTTGGAGACCCCATTGACTGTAGAGCATTACCATGCAACAACAACAGCAGAAACATTCCCCTCACAAATGGCTGTGCATTTCTTCTTAGTAACTTGGATGAACCCCAAGGCCTCAAAGTGATGTGACTACATCTCTGCAGTACTTGAAAAAGACCAAAGGGTGCAAGTTATCATCCTCCAATCTAGGTTTTACTATGAATGCTCTGATCTTGAGAGCTCATCCTCCATTGTATGCACTGTAGGAGGCATTTGCTACAGACTTCCTCGTTGTGCTGCTCCCTTGTGCAGCTAGTCTATTAAACTACCGGCAATTGGCCATACCATTAAGAGAGCATTGTTCGAAGTGGAACATTGCCAAGAAGAAAGACTGTTGTTCTTAGCTGACCTTTTTAATGTGATGGGAGCCAAGGCTGGCTCTACTGTTGATTTTCCTCTTGTGTTTTGCCTTCAAAGAGCAATGCTTTAAAGTCAGGGGTCAGGGAGAGCATCACCAAATGATAGCCGTTTATATACATGTATGATGCAGGTTAGGAGCCCACCAGAATTTAGAAATACTATTTCACATCACTGGATATTTATTTCTACCAAGTTAACTTTGACCTGAACTCCCCAAAAAGGGGTAGATCACTGCCAGTTTTTGTATGAGTAGATTGCAGTCTCTTGGAAGTTGGCCGTCCCTGACTTAAGTCATAGTGCCATCATGGCTGCAGGAATAAAATGGGTCTTCCTTTTACTAACCTGATGGTAAACACATTTAAACATATTTATTTACACCATTTTGTTGTAAAAAAGGATTAGTATTTCTCTCTACATAGTAAGAATGTAGTGCCTCATCACAATCCTGGATTTGCATGAAGTCAGGACAGTAAAAAGGAGCACAAGAGAAGGCTGGTTTCACAAGAGCAGTTGCCATGGTATAGGAACAAGAGAGAAGGGACACTGAAATGGGGTAAGTGATGGTTTAAAACAACAGCAGAAGTTTGAGTAAAGCAGAGATGGAAAGGACTGGGAGGAAAATGGAGACGACGGCCACCGGAGATAGAAAGACGACAAAGTCCCTACCAGAGAAGAATGGCAAACTGGGGAGGCCTGGCCAGATGGGTGGTGTATAAGTAATAATAATAATAATAATAATAATAATAATAATAATAATACTATGCCAAAATGGCAAAACTGACTGGAAAGCTCAGGAACCAAGAATACCCAAACTTTTATAAAGAATGGGAAAAAATTATAACTTATCTGGGAGACCACTGTAAGCAGATGAAAACATTAGCAGGATTATAACAACACTTGTAATGTTGCAAATATTATGGACAAAATGGAGTGACATAAAATATGGATTACTTAATAATATGCAGTTGAATGGGTTGACAATAGGACCCATGGAGGGGAACGTGGGAAGTCCAGAGATTCGGATGAATCTCTAAATATGGATATGCATTTTGTATTGTTATAATTTTATACTTGTAAAACCAAATAAAAATTATCAGTAAAAAAAAAAAAAAAGCACAGAGGATAATGGTGGGTAAGTGCTATGGAATATTTGAGTGCTTTGCATCCTTCTCTCACACATAAGGCAGCCGAGGAACGGAAGCAAGAGAAGCTTGGGTAAAGTGAGAAGGGAAAGACACTGAAAGGGAGAAAAGTGGCTGTTTTGAACAAGGCAGAAGGTTGAGTAAAGCAGGGGTGGAGAGGCACTGAGAGGAAAGTGGCACCTGTAAAAAATAGCAGAGGTTTGAGTAAAGCTGAAAGTTCACATCATATCGAGCTGATAATGTTTTTTCTTCTCCAACATTCACATTATAATCTGTGGTGCAGAGACAATAAAGCTGAAGGTACAATTCTCAACAGTTCCCTTCTTTTCCTCTGTCCCCTCCCTTTTCAGTCTTGTGTAAATCATGCCCATATTACACATTACTGTACATTACATTAGATGCATTCACATTACATTGCGTGTACAAGTTTTACCCTCAAGAAAGGAATCAGCCAGGTAAGCAATTGAATCAGCCTTGAACCAGCAACTGACCCTGCTCTAAATGTCAGAGCTCAGCCTTGGAACATCTGAAATGATGGGAAACTGCTCCTGTACAAGGCAGCTTAAACCCAGGCACCTCTCGCTTTTTAAATAAAACACTCCAATCTCATAACATTCCAATCACGTAACAAATACTCCAATCTCACAACAAGTTTCTTCACCCCACCCCCAAATTATGAATTCGGCCTCCCAGATTTAGAAAGTCTCCAGATTGCCACTATTTTTCAGGAGGGCTTCATACAGATACCAAAACATGAACAAAGGGTTGCACAATTTAAGTGCATTTAAAGCACTCCAGTGGCCTACCACAACAAATCCACTTAAAAAAAAAACAAGCAACCCAGCCAGATGTGAAGGGTATAAATGATGGTGGTGGTGGTGAAAGTGTTATGAAAGTGACAAGGAAATGCACTGTGGGGTGTGTGGATGATTAATGGGAACCCGTTTTAATGCCCTGTAAGCAAATCAGGACAAATGCAGAATGAACGGCCACTGGTGTATGATCACCCTGTAAACAAAACAGAACAAATGCCCAATAAAGACCAGCCATTGTACAACCAGTGTGTAAGCTTTATGCAAGCAAATCAGGAATAAACAGGTCATCTGGAGGAACCCTTCACTGAAAATAAGCTCATTTTATTTTGTGTTTGTTTTTTCTCACAACGACAACAACAACAAAGCCCCTGGTGAAATAAAAGAAAACAAGACAGTGACTTCAATTTTTTTGTACATCATCTCTAGTTTCTCTCTCCTCATTAGGGGAATGCATTAGCAATCTTCTCCATCTGTTTCGTAAAGTATTATTTACATCTAGCGTACCTAAAAAATTAGTGTGGCTTCCTGCTCTCTATAATTAAAAAAAAAGGAAACCTGAAACCCTGATGAGATTTTGAGTAAGCTGTTTGTGCAACATTTTGATGTCCTTTGCCTTCCTAGTAGGCTATCAGCCTTTCCTGCTGCTATGCATAGAGCCCTGCCAGGATACACTGAAATTAACCCCAGGAGCTGCCATTCAAGGGCTTCTCACTTATGACAGGAAAGACCTCCGTGAGCAGATTTCACATTTATGATGAGACAGAATGCAGCATATTTAGAATATTCTGAATCTTCCTAAACGACAGATCCTACAGATGCCCACTTAGGAACGGCTTGCAGTAAAAAGTAGCAAAATGCACAAGGCAAGTAGGCCAAGGAGCCTATTATAATTTAAATAACAAAATACAAGAAGAAACTGAGCATAATATAAGGTTGTAGGAGCTGCCCTAAAAGCTGCTCCAGAAGCTGAAGCACGAGCCTGTCATGCTCATCTTATCGTGATCTTAAAGCAGTTGCATTGGCTGTTAATAAACTAACACACATGGTTTTAGTCTTGTCCTATAATGTCCTAAACAACCTGAGACCAGAGTACCTGAAAGTGTATCTTCTCCTTTACTGCCCCCCATGATTGCTACAATCAGCTGATAAGGCTCTCCTGTACTGCTGTCTGTGGAAGTGTGATTGACATCAACCAAGCAGAAGGGCCTTTTCTGTGGTGGCTCCCTTGTTGAGGAAACATCTCCCCTCAGAGCTTAAGCAACTGCCCACAATGATGATATGTACCTTCTAAACACACCTCTGTCCTCCCAAGCATTTGTTGTTGCTTCACTCTAGCAAGTCACCATACTTTTAAACTCTTCCCTGAGTTCCAAGGGCTTTTTAGCTGTTGTTATTTTAGTGTTAGATGTGTATTTTAAAATTGATGTACACTACCTCATGTACGCAGGTGGCGCTGTGGGTTAAAGCCTCAGCGCCTAGGGCTTGCCGATCGAAAGGTTGGCGGTTCGAATCCCTGCGGCGGGGTGCGCTCCTGCTGCTCGGTCCCAGCGCCTGCCAACCTAGCAGTTCGAAAGCACCTCTGGGTGCAAGTAGATAAATAGGGACCGCTTACCAGCGGGAAGGTAAACGGCGTTTCCGTGTGCGGCTCTGGCTCTGGCTCTGGCTCTGGCCAGAGCAGCGATGTCACGCTGGCCACGTGACCCGGAAGTGTCTCCGGACAGCGCTGGCCCCTGGCCTCTTAAGTGAGATGGGCGCACAACCCCAGAGTCTGTCAAGACTGGCCCGTACGGGCAGGGGTACCTTTACCTTTACCTTTACCTTACCTCATGTGAGGTGGTACAGAAATGTTTTCATAAATAAGCAGCAAAAAAAACCAAACCAACCCCAAATAAGGGTAGTCCAAATGACAGCTTATGCCCACAAGAGACACAAACAGCAACCTGCTTACTACAGGTCATTCCCCTTTGTACCATAACTGCTGCACTGTCTCTGCACAGACAAGAATATAAAATGATGTCACATAATTATGAATATTCATTTGGAATCCACCCTGACTGTTGTGCTGCCAACTTCTAAGAGAGATGGGAAAGAATTTGTGGTAGAGGCTCATGAGATCAAGATCAAGACCTTAGAGGATTAAAGACAAAGCTTTGGGAGGGTAAAGGGGTGGAGCTCATGCTACAAACATGATGCTCATCTAAGGCAGAGGGCAGCCAATGTGGCACCTTCTAGGAGTTACTGGATTATAGCTCCAAACATCCCTGACCACTAGCGAACAGGCATGGGCTGATGAGAGTTGTAGGCCACAACACCTGAAAGGCATGTTGGGTATCGCTCATCTGAGGTGCATGGCTATTCCATATGCTTTCAAAGTCCCCTGCTACCATGCAATAGGTAAAGGTAAAGGTACCCCTGCCCGTACGGCCCAGTCGTGTCCGGCTCTAGGGTTGTGCGCCCATCTCACTTAAGAGGCCGGGGGCCAGCGCTGTCCGGAGACACTTCCGGGTCACGTGGCCAGCGTGACGAAGCTGCTCTGGCGAGCCAGCACCAGCGCAGCACACAGAAAGGCCATTTACCTTCCCGCTATAAAGCGGTATCTATTTATCTACTTGCACTTAGGGGTGCTTTCGAACTGCTAGGTGGGCAGGAGCTGGGACCGAAAGACGGGAGCTCACCCCGCCGCGGGGATTCGAACCGCCGACCATACGATCGGCAAGTCCTAGGCACTGAGGTTTTACCCACAGTGCCACCCGCGCCACCATGCAATAGGGCCTAGCAATATTGGTTGGGCATGTAGAAAATAAAAATCTATCCCTTGCAATCTTATTGGACTACAGTGGTACCTTGGGTTAAGTACTTAATTCGTTCCGGAGGTCCGTACTTAACCTGAAACTGTTCTTAACCTGAAGCACCACTTTAGCTAATGGGGCCTCCTGCTGCCGCCACACCACCGGAGCACAATTTCTGTTCTCATCCTGAAGCAAAGTTCTTAACCTGAAGCACTATTTCTGGGTTAGCGGAGTCTGTAACCTGAAGCATATGTAACCTGAAGTGTATGTAACCCGAGGTACCACCGTATAACATTTCCTCGGCATCAAAGCTTATACTTCCAAGGCGGAAAATCAGGGCAGGGATCAGGTCTTCTAGGGCTCACAACCAATAATAATATACAAAACTATCTAAGCTCCACAGCATCCATCAAGCTTCACAACTATATTCTTAGCGTGCTTCTATTTAAACTAATGTACTGGCTCTGGTCAGAGCTAAGATCCTGCCTTACAATCTTGTCAGCACAGATCTAGCTGAGATTCCTGCACTGCAGGGGGTTGGACTGGATGACCCTTGGGTCCCTTCCAACTCGTATGATTCTGTTATCCATTTCAACTTATATCCTCAGAGAGCAAAAGTTAAGTTGCCATCTCTGGTCCTCTTTTTCTATGCTTACAAATGCTTTAAAATAGAACTTTATTGAACATGAAGCAGCAGAGATCTCTAAAGTTCTGCAGTGCATAACCAGCCTATTTTGAAGAGCTGGGAGCCTCTCAAATAGAATCTTATTTCTGAACAGGGCCAGATGGATTTCTATATAAAAATAATGTCCCCCCCATCATCCTGTTTCCCCAGAGGACATGTGGATTGGGTCAATGGAATGTTACCATGACAACATGCTGCATGATTTTAGGTATTAGGCCATTGTGCCAAGATAAACAACGTAGTCAAGAACTGTAGCTCTAATTCTACTTTGATAATGAACACTAAGTCTCAAAATTCACATGGAAGTTTTTATACCAGCCAGGCTAAAATAATGGCTTTTACAACCTTAATCATGACCTTAAAACCCCTTCTTAAGCGGCGTGTTTGAACCAGCAGCTTTCTTTCCATTTGCTCTTACATCACCCCGCAGTAAATTCCTAAGTTGCTCTTCTGCGAATTGCAGTCTACTCCACAAAGAGAAACATAGGGGACTCCTTGTGAGTAAATGCCTTCCAAGACAAGTTGACATGCTGGCTTTAACAGCTGCATGCACAGCAAAAACTCAACATGTTTTCCTCAACATCAAAATATAGTAGCTTGCATGGGCATAGCCAGGATTTTTGTTGGGAAGGGCAGGCCTTGGGGGGGGGGGGCAGAACCTCAGTTAGCTATGTATTTGGATTGATTATGATTGATTTAGGGGGGGCAGCTGATAGCAGGGGCAGCAAACAGTGGTGAGATAATATGCTGGGTGGTTTGCCCTGTACCCCCTAAACTAGCCAGCTGCACTGAGGTGTGGTCTAAGATTCTGCCCCATTACCAGTGTTGAAGTAAAATTCTGTTTCCAGTCTGGTCACCTTCTGTACATTGGAACAGAAGAGGGACACTATCTTGCCTTTTGCCTCAGGCAGCAAAATGTATTGAGTCATGAAATACTCCCTGCCACCCTGCTTGCCCTATCACCATTCCCCTGTTAGGGGCCCAGGTAAGCCCCACTCCACATCACAAAATGCAGTGTACACACACCATTTGAATGGCAATGCCCATCAACTTTGTTGAGGCCTGGCCCCCTCAAAATATTTTATGGGGTACGGGCAAAGGGCCTTTGATTCCCTAGAGGTTGGCTCCTATATCCCCCAATGCAAGTCTGTACCCAGACTAAACGATGCTGAATCATAACCAGGATTGCCCTCATAACCAGAGTTTGAAACCAGGATTTGAAGATAGTTATGTAAACCCTGGTCATAATGAATTGATCACATAATGAATAGATCACAAACAATTAAAACCACAACAGGAGGGCAAAATTCACAAAGGGAATATATGAGTCTATGGCATGTTTCTGACCTCCTAACTGAGGGATGGAGTCACTGTTGGTTATGAGCGTCATCTTTTGACAGTGATTAGTATTAATAATAAAATTATTCTTAGAGTTGCATACTTAACAAGATCTGAGATTTTGGTAACACAGTGCTTTAAAAAAAATGTATATAAATATATTTTGCTAGACCCTTTTCATGAAACTCAGTAAAAGGTATCTGATAAAAGAAAGTACATTGTGTAATGAATTTCTATATTAAGTGCCTGTGTATTATTTTTAGTCATATAGCATATCACTTTCAGGTTCCCGTAAAGAAAAGCAGAGATGTTTTGAATGCTTTATGTAATCTGATAACCAATTTGTAAATAAATCCTTCTTGCAACTACTGACTTCACATTTTCTTTATGATGCAACCTTCTGTCTGTTTACAACTTCAGGTTAGCAGGCAGCCTAAAGTTTAAAACAGAGGTTATTGAATAATTCAGTCTTAGTAAATTTCAATGCATGTTGACCTGATCTGCATGCATCTTCTAATCTAGACTATTGTTATTATTATTTTATTTATTTATTCAGACCTCATCTTTTTCCCTGATGGAACTCAAGGCGGCTTACAGATAAAAACAAACAAAAAAATCATTAAAATACAATTAAACATTAATAGAATTAAAACTATGTACATATAGAAAATTGGTTGAAAACATACCAATAATTACAATAAAAGCAGCACAAAGAAAAAGCATGAATCAGGAAATATTTATTCATCCTTCCCAAATGTTTCAAAGATCATGACCACATATCTAAATATGTTTTTAAAGGCATCTTTTAAAAGGAAGTATGTTTAGAAGAGTTTATCTGGAAAGAAAGGATGCATTTAAAATGTTATACTCATGAGTTTTCACACAGATTTTAAAACAAACATTGCAGATTAATTGTGGAAATGGCATGGAAAGGACTTGTGGGTAAAAGAATGCAATAATTACCCAGACTGAAAATAAGACTATTTTTTCTTATTTATCATTTCAGCTACTAGTAGTCCTTATACCATTTCTATCCACAAGCAGTTCAGAGTGGCATACCTGGGGATTTTCCACATTTTATCTGCGCAAAATCTTGTGAGATAGGGAGGGAGAGATTTGGCTAAGATCAGTCAGCGAGCTATGCGGCTGAGCAGGATTTTGAACACAGGTCTCTGTGGCAGACTCCAACATTTTAACCACTACACCACAACTATGCCTGGACAACAGTGTGTAACATAAAAATGTGACCTTTTCTTGATCTGTAGATAGAATATACGTGTAAGTACAATAGTGATATCAATCACACACACTTCCTTAACATTACAGACCACCTACCTTGACACCAATAATGGCCTTGCGGTGATAAAAACAGCAGAGAGATGCTATGAGCGTTTGAAGAACATTGGAATCTTTCGGCATTTTCAGATCTTTTGTCCCGCAGACCAACAACCTCCCTTGGCACACAAGAGGAATGGTCCCTCCCAGCTACTTCCAAGAGCTCCCACTGAGTTTAGCTCCTGCTTTGCTGGGTCTTCTACACTTCCCCCCGCCCTCTCCAACCTCATATTTTAATCCCAGGCCGTTTCCTCAGTGAAAGCTGATCCTGTCATCTAAGAAGGTCATCTCCCGCTTGCTTCCAGCAATGGATCAGAATCATCATGGGACTTCATTCAGCTTGCCAATGAAATCCTAACCCTCAAAGAGAGGGAGAGGAGGGAGCGAATCTCTGTTTGGGAATCCCCCAGATTACAAACCACATATCCCCAATCCAGCAAAAAAAATCATCACCTTGTTCTTCAGCACGTAATAGATTGAGTCATTGGGCCCAGAAAGGTTTCCAAGTCCAGTTATACCTCTGCAGCCACACACTAAAAAGCAATGCCCATGCTTGCATCAGTAACATTGCTACGTACACGACTGATAAACAGGGTTCGGGGGTGGGGGGAGAACAGTTGGTTGCCTAGGGGGTTGCATGTCTCTGTTACTCATCATCTACGATGTTACATCCTAGCGCACAGGTAACCAAGGGAAAAAAGTCGAGACTGTTTGTCTTGAAATAGGAAGCTGCTGACAACCTGTCATGCAGCAACAACAGAGAGCAGCCAGTAGCATCATCACAGCAGCTGCTAGCGTCATAGAAGCAAACGCAGCCTTCCTCTATTTAATTAGAAGATAAGTCGGTCAATTGCCAGATCTGGTGCACACAATTATGCAGCCTTCTGGAAAGCAGCACTTACTACAGCTTTCTAGGCAGCCTTTGGGTAGGAGGCAACTGAAAAACCACGGGATTGTTGCCATCGATTTCAATTGAAACAGGAGATTCCAGCTTCTGGAGTGGGTGGGGGCAAGTTCCTTTGAAAAGACAAGTTAAGCCAAACTTTGTCACTGGCAGACCAGAAATAAAGTTCAGTCTATACCCTATGGTTCTGGACATAAAAAGCTCAACACAAATAAGGATTATGCAAGGCAGCATGCACTTTTAAAACATATCCCTTTCAATGCTTTCCCTTAATTATAGGTTGCATTGCAGAATCCAGCCCACAATGCACCATGAGCAGAAAGTGGGAGGCCTGTAGAAAGGAACTTGCAGAGTAAAGCGTCCCAAATGTGTCAAGTTAGTGATCCAAGTCATATACTGCAAAGAATGAACAACATACATATAAAAACAAGCACACGGTGCATTCTCAGCTGGAAGAAAAGCCGCTCCAAATCTGCAATACAATGGTCAGAACTCTAAGCAAAACTCACCTACTAAGTCATGTCAAATGACATTTTGGTGCAACTTCACACCATCTAAAATCCTGTCCCAATGCTGAGGCAATTAATATAGAACTACAGTGGAACCTCGGGTTAAGTACTTAATTCGTTCCGGAGGTCCGTACTTAACCTGAAACTGTTCTTAACCTGAAGCACCACTTTAACTAATGGGGCCTCCTGCTGCTGCCGCGCCGCCAGAGCACGATTTCTGTTCTCATCCTGAAGCAAAGTTCTTAACCTGAAACACTATTTCTGGGTTAGCGGTGGTTAACAGTGGTACCTCAGGTTACATACGCTTCAGGTTACAGATGCTTCAGGTTACAGACTCCGCTAACCCAGAAATAGTACCTCGGGTTAAGAACTTTGCTTCAGGATGAGAACAGAAATCACGCAGCAGCACGGCAGCAGCAGGAGACCCCATTAGCTAAAGTGGTGCTTCAGGTTAAGAACAGTTTCAGGTTAAGAACGGACCTCCAGAACGAATTAAGTTCATAACCCAAGGTACCACTGTAGTAGATAGGAATCCTCCAATATAACTAAGAAACATTAACATCGTAACCTCATACATTTCTATTCAGAAGCAAATCCCGCCCTCAGGTTAAGTGGCTACAAGACTGCAGCCTAAAAGGTAACGGACCTATCCATGCATTGAAAAAAACAACATGTGGTTCAGTCCTTTCTGGACTCTTACCATTTCAGAGTAGAGCAAGGATTTGCATGTTTGAATACACTCCCATGTCAAAAACCTTTGCCTGTAGAAAGTTAGCATGCTGTAAATAAAAGAGTTCTTGCATAGCATCGTGTATCAATTCCAGTTTTCTGTGCTTAGATACATGTGACAGCGTTGTTTTAAAATGTGGTGGGAACATTCCAATGTGATTTCTAACCAAACATCTGAAACAGAGTACAGGCCAGAAAATATTTTTTTGAACATGAAAGTTCCACAATGCAGGCAATATGAAAGAAGTCATCTCCCCGCTCACTCTTGACATTATAAAAAGTTACTGGAATTCTCCACCACAATATGTTTATTATGAGGCAAGCATTTAAATAGTTTCAAGTACATGACCAGCCATATATAGTTTTGAAAACATCCAAATGTTTAATTTTAGGTGTTTAATTTTAGAAGGAACCAGAAATCCATTGCCAAACAGATGCATAACTTGTCCATAATGTGTTCACAGAGCAGCCAGACAGGGGATGGATTATGGGAACAGCTCTCTTCCTAACAGCCTTATTCTATAGTTTCGGTAAAGAATATTTTTTTCCTGTTGTTCTGACTGTATCTGATGGAAATTCTAAGTGCAGACAGGGTAGAAGAGCTTTGCTGGATTAACTAATCCAGGCTTCCTCAAACTCAGCCCTCCAGATGTTTTTGCCTACAACTCCCATGATCCCTAGCTAGCAGGACCAGTGGTCAGGGATGATGGGAACTGTAGTCTCAAAACATCTGGAGGGCTGAGTTTGAGGAAGCCTGAACTAATCCAAAATAAGAAACACTGCAACGAAACTGAGACGATCTAGTTGGATAGTGATTTATTATAATCCCTAAACCTGCTGTGTCATCAAACAGATGCTCAGGAAAGCAGATTTTGATTATAGGCCTACTGGTGATGTGATAAAAGTTTTGCTGATGCTTGCAGGGACATTTCTTTGCAAGTATAGGAAACACACATCTTTTTTTGGTATTTTCATATTCCATCAATGCTCAGCTCAAAAGAGTCCTGCAATAGCTTACAAAACAAAAAGTGTTTTTCAGAACAGCTAAAAATGACAATAATTCAATAGGATGGTCACTTAGGCATTGTAAAAAAAAAGAAAGACGTCACAGATTTGCATAAATGTACACCTCTTAAGTTATATGGACAGATGCAAAATTAAAAATAACTGTTTTAATTTAAACAGAAATACAATGCATCTCACCATTGTGGAAAAGACTATGACCTTATATAGAGATCTCAGAGCTTGTTTTTTGGGAAACCTTTTGTGAGCAAGAGCTGGTTGGACCCTCACTCATCCCAATTGTGATCTTTCGGCAGGCCACAATAAAGCTGTTACAAACAAGGTGGCCATTTTTTTCAATAGCAGCTCAAAAAAAATCACTATAATTTCCTAAAGACTTCTGCTGTGAACAGCAAACAGGACCACTCACAATAGTATGGTTGATGTTCTTGTTAATCTCAGTTTGTATTGATAATTATTAGGGTCATATATTATGAGTGCTATTTTCTGTCCCTGTTTCTCTGGTGTTTCTCTTAGCTGGAGTCCTAATCTGCAACTAATTTGTGATGGTTGGTATCTGTACTATTCCTCTGTTTTGTAATTGTCATTGTGACAAACGCAAATAAAATCGATCAATTCTATTCTACTCAGTTGGCTCTCCAAATACAGGCCCATTTTTATGGTTTTTTATCTTTAAAACTGACTTGGATCAGGACAACCTTTCAAATAGGACTGTCCTCTGCAAAGCTGAACACATGACCATTCTACATCTCAACTGTTTCCACTTAGTGCCTACTTTATTGATCCAATTGCACACAAAATGGATTGGGCTTCTGCATCAGACGAAATCCACTGAGGGCATTTTGCGCACAACACTGAAAGTGTATCTCTGCATTTCCTGTCCCTTTAATGTGAATGTAGAACCAACCTAGGATAAGTCACTTTGTATTCGATTTAAAAGTAGCTCTCCTGCTTTTTATCCCATGGGAACCATATACACAAATGGGAACAAACTGCCAGGGAGGTTCAAAGGTCAATTTTAAGGTCATGAGCAAAATAACAAAGCAGCAGTTGTCATATATTCCCTAAGCCTACTAATTGTGATGATATAGCTGGTTACTGAGATTCGTCTGGCAAGCAGTTGGTGTAGGAGGTTTGTTGTCTCTTCACATAAAAATAAACTGAAAGTGTATATTGCATGAAAGTACAGCATCAGATCTACCCAACAGAAAAGCTCTAGTCAGCACTCAGTTATAATCTGCCAGAATACGGATGTAACAGTCAGAGGAAAGCATCTGTTCGTAGATTCAAGCTCAAAGTGGGTGAACACTAGAAACTATTCTAACAACACACCTCATATTAATGCGACCATTCAGAATTAAAACAGCACTTACATAGCTGCAAAAATCAAGCTACTTATTTTAAATACAGTGGACGCTCGGGTTGCAAACGTGATCCATGCAGAATGCACGTTCGCAACCCGCAGCTTCGCAACCCGCGTCTGCGCACGCGCAGGTTGCAATTCAGCGCTTGTGCGCATGCACAAAGCACGATTTAGCACTTCTGCGCATGTACGACCGCCGAAACCTGGAAGTAACCCATTCCAGTACTTCCAGGTTTTGGCAGTCCGTAACCCGAAAAAACACAACCTGAAGCGGCTGTAACCCGAGGTATGACTGTACAGTCAAAGCCAAGTGACTGGCATGTGAAGTAAGTCAGAAGATGAACACAAAGGACTTCTAAATCTCACTGGTTTCAAATTTAAAAACATGCTTCCACCGAGATCTACTTCAGCAAAATCTAAATTGCATCTTGGCAGGTTGGAAGCCAGCAATGTGCTATTCCATCCATGTATGCATGCACTAACATAGTCTTTTGCACGTGCCCAGTTTTTGTAGCATTCACATGGCATTTCTGCACATTACATAAACGATATGACTCCACCACTGAAGTCTTGCACCACTCCTCTAAAGAACTGCTGCCACTGCTTATAGGGCAGCAGAAAACAAAGCTTTCCACAGTGAAGCTCAACACAGACAGCAGTTTTTAAGTGACTTAATGGTGGTATGAGAAGCTTTTCTGCTCATAGTGCACTGTACATGAATATTCTTTTGTCCCACTGCTACCAAATAGAAGGTTCCTGGTGCAAATGGATGCCGCTTCCAGCTTGCGACATGTCGGGTTGCCAATTTCCACTGGTTGCCCTCCCAACTCTCCCCACCTTGTGAAACAACGCAACACCACACACACTCTGCAACATACTGCTCAATTAGTGTCCTCTGACTTTGTAAGGACTCGCATCACAAACTGGTCAACTTATGTCTATCTGCAGCCTTTCACAGGATCAAATCATCATTTTCTCCAGCTCAATCCTGTTTGCTCTGACTAGCAGTATCTCCCACCCTTGTTCATTGGATCATTTAAATGGAGATGCCAAGGATTTAACTAGGAACCTTGAAGATGCAAAGCATGAGTTTCATCTTTGAGCCTCAGCCATTTCCAAAATAGTGACAGCCCAGAAAAATATTTTTAGTTAGAGACCACGGCTCAGCTGTAAGAAACATCCTTTGCATGCAGGAGGTCCTAAATTAAATCAATGGCATCTCCAGTTAAAAGGATCTGGTTAGTACGTTGTGGGAAATACATTCTGAAACAGGGCCAGGAGGCCGAATCTAGAACTGGCTGACCCTTCACAGGCCATTCTGACAGGAGGGCAGGGTAGCTTACCTATCAATTACCTGACACTGTATGACACCAGATGAGTCAAGGTTCAAGCCCTGGGTGCAGGCAAAGCCTTATCTCTGCTAAGATGGAGATCAGCCTCTTCATGCTCTTTGAGAGTAAAAGGCAGCAGTACAGGTTTGTCTCTGCCCCAAATGGCCATATGGATCAAATTCACAGACCTGGAAGGCATGGTTAGGCACATGGGCTGCAGGTTCCCCACTACTGCTGCAGAACCATTTCCATCTCCGATAAGCAACACTGGGCTAGATAAATAAATGGTACAAGGACAATCCCTAAATTCCAAGCTATATATATCTTTGTGTTATAAGGTCGCAAAGGAAGTTTTCATTCCCAAGAAGGCAACTGCAACTACAAGAAACAAATGGGTGTTGCCCATGCTCTAGGAAGCAATTGTTCTTCTATGAAATAGGGTGAATATAATCTGGACAATACATGTAAAAATGTATTGACAAAGCTTATTTTATGCATGCTACTGCTAACTAAATGGCCCTGCTGCATGGAGGAACACAATGCACCTCTTTTGTGTTAAGAGTCTGAATCTAGTATCCACATGGCAAGAAATTACACTCTGGCACCCCCCTATGGATAACAATAATATGTTGGGAGAGTTTGTTTTAAAAACGAAACACTGCAGTGCAGCTCCTTTATTTTCCTTCTTTTGAGGAGCTGAGAAACTTGCCAAGGTTGAATCTCCAGCAAAATGGTTTTGAGTAAGGTGCAAAAATGCCTCATTCTACTTTCAGAACTTTTTAGTAACCAGGGTGCCCCAAATGTCAGCTTTCTGAATTGCCTAGAAATACCTTTGCCACCTAGGAGTGCAGTTTTTATCTCTCTTCCATTCCTAGGTTTCTTATCCACTACTTCTTGGGCATCTGCACTAATTGAAGGATATGCAGATCTGTGAACCTGTGTCTATTTAAAAACCAACCAACCAACCTGTATTGAGAGAGAACTGACTAAACATAATGTGAAAGTCTTGAACCAACGAACCGTACACATACTAAATTTTGGAGTTCTAACCCATATCAGATGTACAGTTTAAATAACCCTGTGAGCTAGTCAGGGCAATCAATTACTGAGGCCCAAGAGTTGCGGTTCTCAAGGGTGTGGTAGAAGATAGAAAGTGAAACGGGAAGATTCAGTGACAATCAAACAAATATTTAAACATTTCAGTATTAGTATTATCAGTATGGGCTGGATAACAATTATTGTTAAAGCAGTTATTTTATATTTATCCTTTTCCAGAGAATCTGTCCAAGTCCAAAGTGAAGTTTAAGCAGAGTATCTCACATTTTAATACCAGATAACTTGTTTTCTCTTTTGTATCAATGGGGGGGGACGACATCATTCTACTTGTCACACTAGAGGGCAGTGTATTACCACAAGGAACATTGCATAAGTGGATCTAGCAACAGCTAAACCACAGCGAGTTATGTTCAACCATTTCAGTATAAGTCACCTGTCAATTACTGCCTTGGTCTGCCATTTTCAGAAGTTGAAATAAGACTGAGCAGTTAAATTGAAAATTAAAACAAACACACACACACACACACACACACACTTGAACGTTTGTGGGTATATACATATCCCTTTTTAGATTAATAGGGGACTGAGGGGCAGATGGGGCTCATCAACTTGGGAAGGTAGCCCCATCTAGAAGAAGGAAAATTCTGATTCTAAACTTCTGCTGCCTTGTGGCTATACTTATTTGTGAGACTTTGGGAGTAAACCCTGAGGAAAAACCTGAACCCACTGCCTTGTGGGACATCTTTGGGAGAAGAAAAGGCTAAGGAGTAAACCCTACACAAACCTGGAGTGCTGTCCCTAAGACAGTTGGATGGTGCCTTGCATGCCGCCTCCTAGCAACTCCTGCAGCCAAGCTGGTGCCAAACATTTTGCTTTGCTTTTCTTTGGAGCACATCGAGACGGGGGGGGGGGCGGTCTTGTCATCTGGGCAGCCCAGGACCTTTATACACACTGTCCAGGCTTGCACCCTGGACAAGTGGGATGGACAACCATAGCAGTGCTTAAGGCTACCAGCATCACAAGGAAAGGGCAGGTAGTAGCAGAAGCATTGTCATGCCTGCCTATTAGAGTTGCCATATTCTGAAGACCAAAAAAAGAGGACACATTTGTCAACTTCTACTTTTAACTATGGATCACTATGACAACTCTCATTTTATATACTCATGCTTGTTTAAAGTTGTTGCCTCCTAGTTTCCACCATCAGTTACCTTCATGCACTTTAAATATGTGTAGGGAATCTAAATGGTGCAACTGTGGATGATGTGCAGATTCCAGAACAGGCATGCATCACTCTAAAGCTTGATAAAATGAAATTTGGATAGGATATCCTTATTACAAGAATGTGATGTTCCAATATTTGGTTTTAAAAATAAAACAGTGCTTGGTCATGTTCATGTATTTATGTAATTGGTTATTTCTTTATTTTCTAACGTCACATCCACATCACACATTCAAAGCACTCTTATAACACTTTGACAGCCATGGCTTCCTCCAAAAATTCATGGGAACTGAAGTTTGTAAAGGGTGTGAGAACCTTTACAGAGGTACAATTCCCAAACTGCTCTGAGTACTTACTCTAGAAGAGCAAAATATAAACTACAAATAATTTAAAACAGTTAACAAGGTGTTCTCTACTAAATTTTCAAAGCCATTTGTGATTCACATGAAGCACCATTCTTAATAGATTTCATATGACCCTCTTTTAAAATCTAATAATGCCAAAAAGACGAGCTTCAGAAAAAGCCAACCTTCCATGTCCAACAGAGAAACTGTTTCAGTTTATCTTTTTTGGCACAAACATTAATCTGACATGTGGGTGTGTGACCCACAATGGCAAGAAGATTAGTGCCGGTAACCGGTCACGAGTGCAATCATTGTCCAAAGAACCAATGAGTTGTAAAAATGTGCTTAGCTTTAATTTGGCAAAAGTAATAAAAGCAATTGCTCTCAGTTCTCTCTTGATTTACCACCCAATAAATGTCACTAGATGAGTACCAATGTTTCCTACAGGGGAGGTCGGCTCTATAAAACACCAGCCTGGGCTGCAAAGCCATGCGGATCAATGTTTCCCAAAGGAAATGCAAGGGCAGAACCAACAATGAGTGGCAGGAACTGGGTGGGTGGGTTACGAGGCTGAGGGTGGGTGGTCAATGGGCATCAGGGACAATTCTTATTTTTATTATTCTTATACAAATTTAGAGACCACTTCACAGCATAAAGCCATCAAAGTTATGTCCACGGTAAAAACAAGAGTACACAAGCTCTAAGAACAATAAAATCAGTTCAGCAAACTTCAAAACAATAAAACTTTCCAAACAAACTCAAAAACAAAAACAAAACAATGGGTGGCATTCAACGTCAAGCTACTGTGATTATTCCATCTGCCCGAGCGTTTCAGCTAAACAGAATGTGACATACTGAACAATCCCCACACATACACATATGCTGTTTTAGGGGTTCTTGTGAACTCCCCCCTCCAAGCCATTTTGGGGTTGGGGGCACAGGGCAGAGAAAGGAACCCCCCCCTGTTCAAGCAGAAGGTCTTGTAGAAGACCTCCATGGTGGGGCTCCTTAGGTGAATGCTGCCCAGCTGAACAATTTCATCAGATATTAAACTGATCTTCCATAATGAATGGGTTTCACTTCAACAGGCACCTAAACATCACTGTCTGATTGCAGCTAGTAACTGATTCCAGAGAGCTGGAGCTGCAAACCTAAAAGCTCAGTTTCTAGTATAGGCCAAGTGCACCTATGGAGAATATGGTACTCTCAGCAGCACCCCATATGAGGAGTGCAGTTGCTGGCCAGAGACAGAGTAGGCAAGGTGGCCTCTTAGATATAAAGGTCCCAAGTTGTTTAGGGTTTCAAATGCTAGAAGCAGAAACTTGAACTGCTCCCCATAGCATGTTTACAGCCAGTGTAGCTCCTCTAGCAGAGGAATGAGTAAACGTAATGTCAATGGAGCACCACAGTCAACACAACCTAGCTTGCTGCATTCTGAACCAGCTGCAGCTTCCAAGTTAAACTGCAGAGAAGTCCCACACAGAGCAACTGCATAATCCAGCCTTGAGAGCACCAATACCAAAATCACAGGGGCCAAGCTATCTCTATCCAGAATCAATGTGTGAAAGAAAAGCTTAGAACGGAAGGTTCCATCTGAGAAAGAGGGCAAGGCTAACACGTAGTTCTTCTTCAACAAGATACAGAATTCTACCAGTGGGTGTCTTGGGTATTATCACAAGGACCATATGAACTTCATGATTGGTTCTTCTCTGCACACAGTTGAAAGTGAATTCAGAACTGTATCATGTTGCAAGGGCTTAACACAACTTTTCCAAGCTGTAGACAGTAAATTTGCAGTCCTCACTTAAGTCTTTCCTTGGTAGTATCATTGTCCCTGTTTTGCTGTTGGGGGAACATTTTGTGGGAGTGACTTTTTAAAATATTCCTTGCATGTGCACTAGAGATCTTTAGATTTCAGAAAAAGAAACCTGTTATGATCACTTTACTGGGAGCAGATGCTAGATAAAACCAAAGGCCTTTCTAGTCCAGCATCTTCTGTTTCCCAGAGTGGTTAACCAGGTGCTTCTGGGAATCCTGCATGCAGGAAACAAGGGCAATAGCATTCCCCTGCTTGTAATTCCTCAACAACTGGCAATTCGAAGAGTTACATCCCTACAGGTGCTCTGAGCAATGCCAGTGGGAAAACTAAGAACATGCCTTCTGACTGTAATCGCTGGGGAAACTGTAATAAATTCCGCAGTTCTATCCCATCAGACAATCCTCCGCCAAGTCATCTATAAAGAACTATTCTTCAAAGCTTGCGCCCAACATCAGTATTCAACAGTAATATTTCCTTTTAAGGCAGTGATGGGATTCATTCTTCCACCTTCCTTTCTCCAGATCCATGCACAGCAGAAACAAACCTTCTTCTATGCAAAACAGATTTTCAGTGCTGACAGTGGGTGAGGAGGGAAGCAATGCCAGAGAGCTTCTACAAATTTTATTGCAAACGCTCCGGTACTGTTCTCTTCTGCACTCACAGCTGGCACTGTCTTAGCTGCTCTCCCCCACAGAGACAAGGCATTTAAGCTGCTCATGTGCCGTCTCTGGGAAAGGCAGACAGTGAGGAAATCCTCTAGAAGCCAGTTTGCCTTTCCATATTATTAAAAACAAAACAAAAAACAAAACCTCTAAGGTGCATCTGACTATTGCTATTATTCTGCCTTACTAAAAAGCATTTCTCTTTCATGAGGAAATACAGAATTTCTTTCACAGCTCCTTGCAAGCAGCCATCCCAAAGAAGATTGGCCTGTTTTCACTTGGGGAATAAAAGCCCAACTCTAAAAGAGCCATTTAACTGTGACCAGTTTCATCAGAGCTCACAGAACAAAGGAAAAGCCCTCGTCATATGGCCACTTTCTCAGTACTGAGACTCCAGCAGATCAGTACATTTGCTTGTTCCCGAGACTGGTTTTTGTATAATTAGCAGCCTCCTTTTTTAATCCACAGAATGACCTAATGCATCAATACTTTAGAGGTTATAAAATGCATTCATTGGCATTCAGCTATTAACGCTAACACATACGACCTAAAGAACCATTAAGAATTCTGCCTCCCCAAGAATCTATGCAACAGGAAAAAATGAGTAGGCTAAAAATACCCCTCCTCACATGTCCCTGAGCAACATTAATTCCTTCTGCTTTCACTCTCCACTGCTGTATCCAAAGCAGAGCTCTTAATTTACATCCAAAAAGCAAGACTAATAATTTGCTTCGGAGACACAGAGAAGTGTTTGTCAAACTAGAGGAAAGCACAGATGATGAAAGGTATTGTTCAAAATGAGACTATAAATAAGACTATAAATAGAGTTTAAATGGCCATCATAACTCAGCACTGTTTATTGCATAGACACATGCAGGCTGTAATTACTTTCTTAAAAACTGGAGAAACTTTTATCTTCACTCAAATAAGTCTGACAAGATCACACTTTATCCACTGAAGGCAGATGCCATGACCATTTGTTTAGTAGTAACATTGGACCAGCAAGTCGTTGCATTGTCCCGCCAAGATGTGGAAGTGAATCTTACCCATATTTCTGCTGCTGATAAGCAACCCGGAAGTGGGCCAGTAGTGGTGGCAAGATTCCTAGGCATTTGGCAGGACAACACTAGCTTCTAAAGTGGCTTAATCCTATGAAATGCTACTATGTGATCCTATATCAGGTCGGTGGTGAAAAAGTTGCTTGGTACTAGTTGTTTTGACTCTTCTGCCATTGTTCTACCACTAACAGAAAATACTGAAGTATTTCTACTAGCGTATAATCTCCATGCAATCTTAAAACAAATTGCAGAATGTCCCCGTGCTACACAGAATTGTAAAATCGTAAAGTTAGAAGGGATGCTGAGGATCATATAGTCCAAGCCCCTGAAATGCAGGAATATGCAGCTGCCCATACAGGGATCGAACCTGCAACCTTAGAGTTGTCAACACCTGCTATAATCAACTGAGCATGCCACTGCAATCTTTGAGCTGAGTTCATCCTCATCCCTCATTTATGGAAACAGGAACCCTAGTCAGAGAAAACTGAGACACAGAATGTTATTGTTTATACCCCACTCATCTGACTGGGTTGCAATGAGCTGGGACCTAGAGAATCTGTATTACAGGACATCTTCCTATGTTTTGAAATATAAAGACGACTGAGACTGGCCAATGCAAGAGTTGAACTGATGAGAAATTTAATTTTTATAAGTAAAAAACATTGAAAATGATGAAGTTGGGTTCTTAAACTTGCAGTACAAATTTGCAAATATTCCTTTGCTTTGAATTCTTTATTCTCACTCTGCTAGTTATGGGAAAGGGGAAAGCGCTTTTCTAGGCCTGGCCTACAAACACTAGGAATCCTATTCAGGGAAGTTCTCCCCATCCCTCTAGTTATTGCCTTCAAACTTCTGAACAGATCTAAGAGCAGGGAAACCTTGCTTTTAATTTAAAAAAAATAAATTAAATTAAAAAGTAAGTTGAGATACAAGTGACAGCACTGTACCTACTCCTAATTTTTGCACACGTATGGTACAGCTATAGCATCCACACCAGATGCTGCAAAGCTTGCCATGTGCCTGTCCCAAGGTTTATCACTGCAAGAGCTTTTACTCTTCCTGTCACATGCACAGAATTAGTCCCAAAGTGGGTCAAACTAGGAGGAACTATTGCATAGATATCCTATTAGTTACACTTGAGAAGGCTTCAATAGCTAACTTCCAAACTTGGGTTTGGCCTGGTGGGTCAAAGTCTGAGACCCTCTGACCTATAGCTTTAAGCAAATGAATAATTTACCCAGACGTCTGTGAAATCCATTGATTGCACATATGCGACTATAAGCCCGTGCACATCCTCTCACGCCCTTGATGTGTCATGAAGACATCATTCATCCATGCTATGGTTCCTGCTACAGGAAGCTCTACAGAACATTTTTGGGACACCAGCAGGCTGGAAGGGAACCCATCCCATCTTAATGTATTTGGAATCAGTCCAAACCACATTCTTCAACACCCCTGAACGTAATCTGCCGTGTGTAAAAGACACAAATTGCTGCAGTGAGACTTTTCTGCAACCAAGCAGGACTGTTGTCTAACAGTCTGATCTGTTCATGATTACTTGGAATGAGTGGTGCTTACTCCCAAGTAAGTACACAGAGCTACAGCTGAAGGCCTATTTTTATGACCAGCTTCTTATCGAAGTTGTTTATTTCTATAAAAAGATTACTGGAAAGGAAGAGGTGAGATAACCAACAGACAGCCCAGAATGTGATTTAACTCTGAGCTCAAGGAAAACAAGCAGACTTTGTGCTTCAGTTGCAACTGCACTTCTTGTGCAACTTTAATACAAAATGAAGGGAGAATAAAAGTTAGCTACTTAAAAAAAACACCTGAGTACCCTCAGGATCTGACCGTGCTATTGTTTGACTGTCAACACTAATTCCATCCCATTCAGAAAGGGAGTTCAAATAACATATGGAACCTATTTATCATTATTGGGCTATCTATCTATCTATCTATCTATCTATCTATCTATCTATGAATTATACACACACACACACACACACACACAGTACTATGAAATTTATATGTAAATGGTGAACATTCCCCTAAAATGAATGGTTTTTAATCTTTTTTTCTGGAGAATACTCATTCTCACACACTTTTTTGGGGTAACTGAAACTGCATTGCAAAATCTGAAGGAGTTTGTGCTCTGGTTTAATAGCTATGTACATATAAAACTGGAACTGAATAATTTAAAATACTGACTGAAATAATTTTCTCCATCCCATGTTTCAGCAACATTCCCTAAGCCAATGTTTGTCTGCTTTCAGAACTCTATTAATGACCACCACATATATATATATATGAGACAGACAGAGAGAGAGAGCACACAAGCCTATGACTGAGTGTATGCAAAACTAATTCAGAGTTGAAATAAGTTGATGCTCTGTATCTCAAATACACAAATCACGAGAATGACAGAGTGCTTCACGCTCCACTGCCTGGACTGTCCCTCGCTGCCTCCAAACAGGGAATGTTGAACATTTGAATACTTTCCATTATATGAAAATATGCAAACTCTCCCTGCAGTTAGAAAACTAGCACATAATGGATATGTTTGCTATGAGTGGCAAAAAGCAGGTATCTGCAATCGCTTAAACACATACCCCATGCCAGATGTTTCAATTGGAGAAACATTTAATGTTGTTGCAGCAGCTTTCAAGTATGAGGCAGTAGCTTATCAGCCTGTAAGGCCTAGGAAATTTTTTTAAGGCCTTTTACATGATGGCGTCACAATATACGAAAAATGACTCCCTTCTAGAATTGCGCCTTCTAAAATTTTATTTATAGAAATAAAATATATCCCACAGTGGCTTAAAACATAGGCAAGCAATTTGAAACCCTATAAAATATCAAAACTATACACTATTAATGTTCAGCAGAATTAAATCAGTATTTAGATCAATTTTGATATGGGTTCAGTTCTGGCCATGGTCATTCTGATGGATGACCTTTACAGAGAGTAGGGCCAAGGGGAATGAGTGCAATCTTGCTCCTGCTTCTCAATCTTTCTGCAGCTTTCAATATCACTGACCAGAGGTTTTCAACCTTTTTGAGTCCACTGCTCCCTTGACCAACTACATTATTCCTGTGGGGAAACATGCTCTGAGCCCCAGAAGCCCTTGCCTGTAGAGCCAGCAGCCCCTCACCCCTTTTCGAACACCCTCCCTTGTGGAGTGTTCCCTCAGCCTCCTCTCCTCTCTCCTTGGGAGTCCTCCGGGCGGCTACCAACCCAGTCTCTGAGCTGCCCCCACCCCAAAGAGAGGTGCCTCCTCCCTAGCCAGCACCAGAGGCTTCTGGGGAGCTTGAAGCCAGGGCTGTGCACACCTTTGGGAGGCAGAGACGCAATAGGGCATCAGAGAAGGAAAGAGGGACAGAGACCAGTGTTGCCTGTGGCACCCCTGACCGTCATTCAAGGCACCCCAGGGTGCTACGGCTCACTGGTTGAAAACCGCTGCCATTGACCGTGGTATCTTCCTGGACTGGCTCTGCGGGAAGGGAATTAGAACGCTGTGTTACAGTGGCTCCAGTCCTGTCTACAGGACCAAGTCCAGAAAGCGTTAATAGGAGAGTGCTTTTTGACCCCTGGTCAAAATGCTGTGTGGTGTGGTGTGGCTGTGAACTATTCAATCCCCAGTGCTATCTAGCTGTGGCACTGGCACTATTACAGATGCCTCACAACACCTGTTCCACACCTGTAAGTCAATCTTTTAGTGTGGCAGCATCTACAACTTTGGAACTCCTTGCCTACTGACATCAGGCAGGTGTCTTTCCTGTATTCTTTTTGGTGCCTGCTTAAAATGTTTGGTTTTTGGTTTTTGTTCAAGCAAGCCATTCCAGACATGTAGAAGCTTACGTGTGTTTTTAGCTACTGTTGTTTTTAATCATCTTTTGACTGCTTTCAAATAAACTATTTTTATCAATAATTTTAATGTTTTATTTTAATTTTTTTGTAAAGCCATCAAATGGCATATAAAGCTTGTTTATATAAATATATAAACAAAATGTATTTTTAAAAAAAGTATAAACATAAAAATAAAATGTTCCCTTTTCCTACGTAGGTCAGTATTTGACTCTACTCAAAGTGCCCTGTTCCCAATGCAGTTTGTGGCACTAGGGATCAAATTGCAGATGCAAGACCATGAATACTGGAATATAATCAAAAGAAAACGAAAAAGCCCTTAGTGACAGTGCTGATTAATTACCAAGGTCACAAAGTGACCTTATCTACTTTCTACTTGTTTGATACAAGTACTGATTAATTACCAAGGTCACAAAGTGACCTTATCTACTTTCTACTTGTTTGATACAAGCAACTCTAATTAGCTACCCCTTTTTTCCTTGAGAATCAAATCACCATAATACTGTGGAACAATGAACCAGAGAAGAGATACACTTGCAGTTATTGGCATTTACTAATAAGATAATGAATTTTAGCCTTTTTTTTTTTTTTACAGGGACTTGGAAGTAATTAAATAATATTTCATACCTTTACATACTCCATAGCTGGGTCCATAGCATTCTGATCTCTGTAAAGGAGAAGTACAGCAATGAGTACAAAGGTTTTGTCTGATTTAGAACAAAATCAACATTTTATTTGCTTTTTGGATCAAGTGGCATGAATAATGCAACACACTACACGCACAAGTTGAAAGCTTAGGAACTGTAGAGCATCTGTTTATTTATCTGCCATTGTTATAATTCACATACTATGTGCATCATGATCATGTTCATCTTATCGTATTCAAAGGCAGAATTAGAATCAGTTTACACAACCACTTTAAACGACTGTTTACAATTCATGCTCACCTTTTAGAGAGATGATTATATGAGCATGCCATGGCCAAATAGGAAAAAAATACTGAAGACTGCATCTCTCTCATTTATATCTCTTTAAAAACCAGATGTAAGGAGATGTGAAACTGCTCAAGTAAATGAACCCATACTATCAAAGGCACACATCAGAAAAATACAGAACTGTACCGTGTTGTAATAATAAAGGGAAACCATCACAGAAGTAGTCTCTCTCACTTTGGGGAAGGGGCCATTTAAGTTGACTATATTGCTTTCAACTTACTGTGTTGACTGTGGGTTTTATATAAAGCATGGGATGGTATTAGTTCTATTCAAACCAACAGTGAGCTATGCCAAAAGTTACAAATGAGATGTGGACTGTACCCATAGTCTTAATTCTTCAGAACAACAAGAACTAGAAATTAATTGCATACACAGGCTATCATTTTACTGCATTTTCTACCACACTTTTTATCACATATCTACACTTGGAAGAGCAATAAAATCATTCTTAACACTTGGCAGTGAGATACAGATGATCAAGCTACTTCAACGATAGGTTGTCCAAAGGAAGCTTGGCTTACTACAGTCATCCTGCCAAAAATAACAAAAGTATTATAACACACCCTTCCAATGGGCAACCCAGTGTGCCGCACCACAACATCTTGTGTTGTGAAAGTTTCATTTGGATGTTCAAATTAATCTATTCTGGAGTAAAAATGAAGAGGGCCAGCTGTGAATGTATTTGTTTGTCTAAGGCGGCAATGTAAGTAAATCCCACTGAAATCTGAGGGCCTTATTTTGCGGTAAACACATTTAGGACAGATTGTGCTGTATGACAAGCATCTTCTCAGAGGACGTTTGTTAAGTTGATCTTCTGCTTGTAACTTGATATCCAAGTTCAAAAAAATTTAATGGGCTGCAATTTACTTTCTCTGGAGCCAATTTGATAAGGAATTCTGTTTTCCAGTCTCTGCATTGTTTCAGAAAAGATTATTTTAAGCTCTCCAAAATACTGAGGTCCAGTATTCATGCTCATCTGAGGTAAATGACATGTGCACAGCTTCTGTCCTGGCTGGGATACAAAACTAAGGTAGCAGCAGAGTAGAGTAAGGTACCAGTTCAGAGTAGAAACAAAGATTGGACCAGATTAAATACAAATGTCTCCCATTTGCCCCATGTGTGGGCCCATACTGGGGAGTAAGAGCATGTTTTAGCTCCTGTCCACCAGTGCCGTAGGAAGGGGGGATGGAGGGGGCAATCCGCCCCAGGTGCCACTCTGGGAGAAGTGACAAGATGGCCCCTGCCTCCCCCCAGCTGTAGAGCAGCCAAGGGCGCCCGCAGTCCATATGGGCGCCGCTTGTGCAGCATCCGTACGGAATGCCACACACGTGCAGTCCGTACAACTTGCACCGCCCCAGGTGCCGGAGAAGGTTGCTCCATCACTGCTGTCCACCCAGTGCACCTGACCCATTTTTGTTGTTCCTGGATGTCACTGGATTGTATGCAAGTCTTATTCAAGAAAATAAAGAGAACCTGCTGGATCAGGCCAATGGCCCATGTAGTCCAGCATCCTGTCCTCACAGTGGCCAGCTGGATACCCGTGGGACCCACAAGCAAAACTTGAGCAGAGGAGAGCTCTCTCCTCCTGCAGAACTGGTACAGTGGTACCTCAGTTTACGAACTTAATCCATTCCGGAAGTCCGTTTTTAAACCAAAACCATTCTTAAAGCGAGGCACATTTTCCCTAATGAGACCTCCCACAGCCAGTGCCCTTCCACAGTTCGGATTCCGTTCTTAGACCGAGGTACAGTTCTCAAACCGGGACACTATTTCCGGTTTTGCGGAGTTTGTAAACCAAATTGTTCTTAAACCGGACTGTTCTTAAACCGAGGTACCACTGTATTCTGAAGCACTGCTGCCTCAAACTTTGGAGGCAGAGCATAACCATCATGATGAGCATCCATTGATGGTTTCATGGAGGATAAGGCTATCCTCCAATAAACTCCTTTAAGTTACTACCGTATTTTTCGCCCTATAGGACGCACATTTCCCCCTCCAAAAATGAAGGGGAAATGTGCGTGCGTCCTATGGGGCGAATGCAGGCTTTTGCTGAAGCCTGGAGAGCGAGAGGGGTCAGTGCGCACCGGCCCCTCTCGCTCTCCAGGCTTCAGGAAGCTCTGTGCAACCCTCGGGAGACCGGCTCCGAGGGTTGCACAGAGCTGCCTGCAGTCCCGGGCTCAGCGCAGCTCTGCGCGGCCATCGGGAGCGGGGCGCGAAGTCCCACCCGGCTCCCGATGGCTGCGCAGAGCTGCCTGCAGTCCCGGGCTCAGCGCAGCTCTGCGCGGCCATCGGGAGCGGGGCGCGAAGTCCCGCCCGGCTCCCGAGGGTTGCGCAGAGCTGCCTGCAGTCCCGGGCTCAGCGCAGCTCTGCGCGGCCATCGGGAGCGGGGCGCGAAGTCCCGCCCGGCTCCCGATGGCTGCGCAGAGCTGCCTCCAGTCCCGGGCTCAGCGCACTTCTCCCCATCGCCAGCCCCACAAGCTCGGGGGAGACAGCAGGGAGGCGGAGCGTGCCTTCCCGCTGTTCCCCGACCTGGTTCTTCCAGCCCCGCACCTGGGGGGGGGGGAAATAAAAAAATTCTTTATTTCCCCCCCCCAAAAAAAAAAACTAGGTGCGTCCTATGGGCCGGAGCATCCTATGGGGCGCAAAATACGGTAATTTACAGTACCATTTATTGTTGCAATGTTTTAATGAAATGTTTTCTTGTAACAAAGCTCTATTTTGAGCTATCCCCTGAGATTTTTCCTTTTGAGAGGAATTCATGCATGTGTGTATCAGAATGGAAGATGGCAGAATCCACAAGGACGTGGTCTACAGGGAGATGGCCTCAGGCACCAGGCCCTTTGGCAGACCAACTCTGCGTTACAAAGATGTCTGCAAATTTGACACGAGGGCTGGCTACGTCAACCCTGCCATGCGGGAAGCCCTTGAAGATGACCACAGCACCTGGAGATGATCAGTCAGGTTGCGTATCCACAGCAGTGACCAGAGGAGGAATTACCACTGGGAGGAGCGCAGAGAGAAAAAATGCCATGGTGCATCTGCACAACTGAATGCCTTCATCAGCCCCAGCTACAAAGAAACATGTCTCTCCCATATCGGTCTGTACAGCCACAGAAGACGCTGTAATCTTCCAACGGTTTGACCTCACAAAGGCACACTCCTCCATTGTCTCTCAGGGCAGACAGAGGACAGATAGATGCCTACCTACCTACCTATATAAGCCAGGCTTCCTCAAACTCGGCCCTCCAGATGTTTTTGGCCTACAACTCCCATTATCCCTAGGTAGCAGGACCAGTGGTCAGGGATGATGGGAACTGTAGTCTCAAAACATCTGGAGGGCTGAGTTTGAGGAAGCCTGATAACAAGCTTTTTCATATTGACTTGCCATCTATCTCCCCACCCCACAAACCAAAGACAGCTGGCTACAGGCTTGCGTACGTATGCGAAAACATTCCCAGAGCTGTGCCTCATAAGGTTATCAGCTACAATCCCCCCCAATTTATTTCTCTGCAAGCAACATATTAAAGAGACCAATAAAGAAAACAAACCGTCACTGTTACAGTCTCTTACCACCAATTCTAATTAGCCATGTTTATGGGGTCACCGGAGATAAATCAACAGGATTACAACTGTGCTCAAACACAGCTGCTCATTGAGACCTTGAGTATCAGTTGCAGTTGAAAGCTTGTTTCGCTGCCTTAATAAGCCATCTTTCATCTGGCATTATAAAAAGTTCCTAGTTAAAAGGGATCTTAACTTTCTGTAAGAACCTACCTACATCACTACCTCCCTGGGGTATCTTTTGCTGTTTGCTTACAGGCTGCTTTCTACTTGCATATATGATGAAATCAAGTAAGCCGTGGGGCTCACACAAGTGTAGAGTTTGCACTGTATGTTTGGCTTCCCAGTCATCAGATAAGTCTTATTTCCATGTCAACAAAAGAGCATTTGATGTAGAGAGTAGCTCATTAGCATTGGAAAGGAAAAGATGTTTTGTTCTTTAGAAGATAAGAGAACAATTATAACAAAAAGCAGCTTCTCAATTGAAGAACAGCATCAATTTAGGAACTATTTGGGGTGACATCACAGACACTCAGAAACTGCACACTAGAGGCAAAACAACCCAATGTTGCTTGCCTTTAGAGCAGGGGGTCAGCAAACTTTCAGCAGGGGGCCAGTCCACTGTCCCTCAGACCTTGTGGCCGGGCTGGACTATATTTTTTTTTTGGGGGGGGGGATGAATTCCTATGCCCCACAAATAACCAAGAGGTGCATTTTAAATAAAAGGACACATTCCACTCATGTAAAAATATGCTGATTCCCAGACGGTCTGCAGGCCAGATTTAGAAGGCGACTGGGCCGGATCCAGCCCCTGGACCTTAGTTTGCCTACCCATGCTTTAGAGTGCTAACCTTTGGGTGCCTTTTTTTTTTTTTGTATAATTTTTATTAATTTTCCAATTTTAAGACAAAACAACATACATCGACAAACAAAAACAAACACACAGATATGATTTCATAACCTCATTTTCATAAGCCTTCTTTCTCGGACTTCCCCATACCTTCCCCCTTTTTGCATCCTTATTTTACAGTTTTTCAGCAACCCTTTACTCCAATTAATTAAAACTTATTATCTTATTATCTTTCTCGATTTCATCTTATTTCAACAAACAATTTCCGCTGCAATTCTGTATCTTCCTTTCCCTTGACATTTTAGCACTCATCAATATTGTAACAGTTCTTAAGATAAGCTTTAAACTTCTTCCAGTCTTCCTCCACCGTCTCTCTCCCCTGGTCACAGATTCTGCCAGTCATCTCCGCCAGTCCCATAAAGTCAATCACTTTCGTCTGCCATTCTTCCAGTGTGGGAAGTTCTTGTGTCTTCCAATACTTTGCTAGAAGGATCCTTGCTGCTGTAGTGGCGTACATAAAAAAAGTCCTATCCTTCCTTGACACCAATTGGCCGACCATGCCCAAGAGAAATGCCTCTGGTTTCTTGTGAAAGGTACATTTAAGTACCTTCTTAATTTCATTATAAATCATTTCCCAAAAGGCTTTAATCTTTGGGCAGGTCCACCAAAGGTGAAAGAAGGTACCTTCAATCTCATTACATTTCCAGCATTTATTATTGGGCAGATGATAAATCTTCGCAAGCTTGACTGGGGTCATGTACCACCTATAAATCATTTTCATAATATTTTCTCTTAAGGCATTGCATGCTGTGAATTTAATACCGGTGGTCCATAACTGTTCCCAGTCAGCAAACATAATGTCATGACCAATATCCTGTGCCCATTTAATCATGGCTGATTTAACTGTCTCATCTATTGTATTCCACTTCAGCAACAAATTATACATTCTTGATACATTCTTAGTATTGGGTTCTAACAATTCTGTTTCCAATTTCGATTTCTCCACCTGGAAGCCAATTTTCCTGTCTTGTTTGAAGGTTTCCATTATTTGGTAATAATGGAGCCAATCTCGTACCTTGGACTTTATTTTCTCAAAACTCTGTAGTTTAAACTCACCACTTTCTTGTTCTAAAATTTCAGAGTATTTTGGCCATTTGGATTCTATGTTAAGTTTCTTCACCTCCTTAGCCTCCATAGGTGATAACCACCTAGGAGTTTTATTTTCCAACAAATCCTTGTATCGAATCCAAACATTATATAGTGCTTTCCTAACAATATGGTTTTTAAAACCCTTGTGAACTTTACCCTTGTCATACCATAAATATGCATGCCAGCCAAACCTATTATCAAACCCTTCCAGATCCAGAATGTCTGCATTCTCAAGAAGTAGCCAATCTTTCAACCAGCAGAAAGCTGCCAATTCATAGTACAGTCTTAAATCCGGCAGGGCAAACCCCCCTCTTTCTTTTGCATCAGTAAGTATCTTAAATTTTATTCTGGGCTTTTTGCCCTGCCAGATAAATTTAGATATATCTTTCTGCCACTTCTTGAAACAATCTAGTTTATCCACGATTTGTAATGTCTGAAACAAAAATAACATTCTAGGCAATACATTCATTTTAATCACTGCGATTCGGCCTAACAAGGAAAGCTTCAGATTCGACCATATTTCTAGATCTTTCTTTACCTCTGTCCAGCATTTATCATAATTGTCTTTAAATAAATTCACATTTTTAGATGTCATGTTAATCCCCAAATATTTTACTTTCTTTGCCACCATTAACCCAGTTTCATTTTGGAATCTCTCTCTTTCGACATTTGTTAATTTTTTTTCCAAAACTTTAGTTTTTTGTTTGTTCAACTTGAATCCTGCCACCTGACCAAAGAATTGAATTAACTCTAAAACCCGAAGTCACAGCCGACACTGAGAGAAATTAAGCTTCATCAAGCACAATATTCTAAATTGATAAACCAGGAAATAGAGTGGAAGATTAAATTAATGAAACAAAAAACCTTTGAATCGGCGAACAAATGTGGAAAACTGCTAGCTTGGCACTTGAAGAGGAGACAAAAACTAAATACAGTTACAAATTTAGAGATTGAAGGAAGAAACATTCAGAACCCTGTGGATATTAGAAAGTGCTTCCAGAGATATTTCAAAAAATTATATACCCAAGGGCCACAAGATGAGAATGAGATTAAACAATTTTTGGAAAAAAATGGACTGCCAAAATTGTCACAAGAAAATAGATCAATCCTGAACTGTAAAATAACACGACAAGAGATGGAGCAAGCCATTCAAAATATGAAATTGGGCAAATCTCCAGGACCAGATGGGCTGACCTCCAAGTATTATAAGACATTAAAAGACTATTTGATACAACCACTGATGGATGTTAGCAATGAAATTATGGAGGGGAAGAGGGCGCCAGAATCGTGGAAGGAAGCTTTTATCACATTGATACCAAAATCGGAAGCTGAAAAGACACAACTTAAGAACTATCGTCCCATCTCTCTTCTAAACGTGGATTACAAAATTTTTGCAGATATTATGGCAAGTAGATTTAAAAAAGTTTTAAATGAAGTAATTCACAAGGACCAGGCGGGCTTTCTCCCAGGTAGACACCTGTTTGCTAACACAAGGAATATTATTGACATTTTGGAACTTTTGCAAACAGACATAAATACAAAAGCAGTGTTAATTTTCATAGATGCGGAGAAGGCCTTTGACAATATCTCCTGGAAATTTATGAAGGGAAACTTAAAAGAAATGGGAGTGGGACGGGGTTTTGAGAATGGGATTGATGCAATATATTCAGAACAAAAGGCTAAACTGATAGTTAACAATGTGGTTACAGAAGAGTTTAAAATTGAAAAAGGAACACGACAAGGCTGCCCTATTTCCCCTTTGCTATTCATTTCGGTTCTGGAAGTGCTCCTGAATATGATTAGAGGGGACAGGTTGGTGGAAGGAATTCAGGTCGGAGCGAAACAATATAAACTTAAAGCTTTTGCAGATGACCTAGTTTTGACCCTGCAGGAGCCAGAATCTAGTACGAAAAGAGTATTACAATTGATTCAAGACTTTGGTCGGGTGGCGGGATTCAAACTAAACAAACAGAAAACCAAGGTATTGGAAAAAAATTTGACAGTTACAGAGTCGGAACGGTTTCAGAGAGAGACAGAATTAAATGTGGTTAAAAAAGTAAAGTACCTAGGGGTAAACATAACAGCAAAAAATCTGAGTCTATTTAAGGATAATTATGAAAAATGTTGGTCAGAAATTAAGAGAGACTTAGATAGTTGGACAAAATTGAAACTTTCTTTGCTAGGCCGAATTGCTGCTATCAAGATGAATGTATTGCCAAAAATGTTGTTTTTGTTTCAAACACTACAGATTGTGGACAAGATGGAGTGCTTCCGGAAGTGGCAGAGAGATATCTCTAAATTTGTCTGGCAGGGCAAAAAGCCCAGAATTAAGTTTAAGATATTAACTGATGCGAAAGAGAGAGGGGGCTTCGCCCTGCCGGACTTAAAGTTGTACTATGAGGCCGCAGCTTTCTGCTGGCTAAAAGACTGGCTACTTCTCGAAGACACTGATGTATTGGATTTGGAAGGTTTTAACAATGCTTTTGGTTGGCATGCATACTTATGGTATGATAAGGTTAAAATCAATAAGGCCTTTAAAAACCATATTGTCAGAAAAGCAGTGTTTAATGTCTGGACAAAATATAAAGACTTATTGGAAAATAAAACTCCAAGGTGGCTATCACCTCTGGAAGCTAAGGCCCGAAAAAGACCCAATATGGAGGCCAAATGGCCAAAATATTGGGAAATTTTAGAAAAAGATGGAGACAATTGGAAATTGCAGAGTTTGGAGAAAATGAAGGATAAAGTGCGAGACTGGCTACATTACGCTCAGATTAAAGAAGTTTTCAAAAATGACAAAAAGTTAGGGTTCCAGGTGGAGAAATCGAAATTGGAATCAGAACTGTTAGAACCTAAGACTAAGGTACTTTCAAGAATGTATAACTTGCTGTTAAAATGGAATACACAAGATGAAATGGTTAAATCGGCTATGATAAAGTGGGCACAGGACATTGGGTACAATATCATGTTTGAGGACTGGGAAAGGTTGTGGACCACTGGGTTGAACTTCACTGCATGTAATGCTTTGAAGGAAAATGTAATGAAAATGATATATAGATGGTACATGACCCCAGTTAAACTTGCCAAAATATACCATTTGTCTGATAACAAATGCTGGAAATGTAAAGGGAATGAAGGAACATTCTTTCACCTCTGGTGGGCGTGCCCTAGAGTGAAGGCCTTCTGGGAAATGATATATAATGAGTTGAAAAAGGTATTTAAGTATGCTTTCCCTAAGAAACCAGAAGCTTTTTTCCTGGGTATTGTCGGCCAGAGGGTGATAAAGAAGGACAGAACTTTTTTCCTGTATGCAACAACAGCAGCAAGGATACTCATCGCCAAGCATTGGAAAACTCGAGATCTACCCACACTGGAAGAATGGCAGATGCAACTAATAGACTATATGGAACTGGCTGAGATGACCGGCAGAATCCGAGACCTGGGAGAGGAAAGGGTTGAAGAAGACTGGAAGAAATTTAGAATTTATTTACAAAAATATTGTAATTTGGTTGAATGTTAAGAAGGATGCCAGACTATAAATAATTGAGCACCACTAAAATAGATGTAATCTGGATGACAAGTGTGATGGAGGGAAACATAAACCTTTGGGAGAACTATTAGACTAAATTAAATGAACGGGATTTAAGAATTTAAACAAGATGATAAATTGCTGGTAAAAGTTTATAATGATGTAAGTGGGAGCGGGAGACGTGAGGGAGTCCAAAGAAGCTTTGAAAATATGTTATGATACATGTTATATTGTTTATTATTTTTGCATTTTGTATTTAAAAAACCTTAATAAATATGTTTTTTTAAAAAAAAGAATTGAATTAACTCTTGTCAGAAACAGCAGGAATTAATCACTTAAATTTCCTCTCATGCAGGTTAAGCCAGGTTCCCTTTTCTTCCCCCCCTGCTCCTGCTTGCTGGAGGGGTAGTTAGAGTTCAATGCCAAAGTTAAATAATTCAAAAGCTCAAAGTTACTTTTCCTTCAATTGCAGCTTTCCAGTTCCGTTGCTTTAAAAGCCATGCAGTCCGGGGGGGGGGGGGGGGCAGACTTCCTTTATTTACCATCCCCGTTTTCAGCCAAATTTCAAACGTTTTTTTCTTTATAATCCCAGTAGGTTTCCCAATCCTACTTACAGGTATTTCAATTTCAGTCCAGATTTCAGGAAGGAATCGGCGCTCTCCGCCTATGGCGACGTGGCTTCACTTCACGGGCTGGGTAGCGACTCTCAGCACTGCACAATCCCCCGATGCTCCTCCGGAGCCTTTAAAAAGGCTCTTTTGCAGTAAAGGGGGGCACAAATGGTGCCCACCGAGTCTCCTTGTTCACAAGCTTCCGCGCCTGTGATTTTAGGGGTCCCCGCTTCGCCGTAGCGGTCAGACCCGAACTCGTGAAGCAGCCCTCTCTCCGGAGATCGGGTAGAGAGCCGCCATTAGGCGCTGGCGCCGACCGGAAGTCAGTCCACTGTCCCTCAGACCTTGTGGCCGGGCTGGACTATATATTTTTTTTGGGGGGGGGGATGAATTCCTATGCCCCACAAATAACCAAGAGGTGCATTTTAAATAAAAGGACACATTCCACTCATGTAAAAATATGCTGATTCCCAGACGGTCTGCAGGCCAGATTTAGAAGGCGACTGGGCCGGATCCAGCCCCTGGACCTTAGTTTGCCTACCCATGCTTTAGAGTGCTAACCTTTGGGTGCCTTTTGGAGGCATCAACATTTCCCTCTAGTTTTAAGCATCTCTCTCTCTCACACACATACCTCTGACTTGCAAATCCTGCTACTAAATGAGATATTTCTATTCAAAGCAGCAAAGACATTACTGTTAGTATGATAGCATACTGCAGTTGTGCTGGATCCAGAGAACTCAGTTGTAAGCCCTATTTAGCATGAAGTCTTGGTGTGGTGCTTCAGTGCTGGAAGAAGAAATATTCGCCTTCCATACATAGAAAAATTGATTAACAATTTTCACTCCATGTCCCTATCTGAGCTGACAAAGTTTTGATGTGACTGCAAAAATGAAAAATACACAAACACTAAAATGAGCCTTTCTTGAGACATATGTCCCATAGATGGCAGCCCAGTTTATTTGTGTTCATAATTTATATTGTTAATGTACAAGATGAGAGCATTAATAAAATGAAATGAATGAAACAAATTTGGAAAACTATGGTATCCTTTTATTGAATTTGCATGTAAAAAGGGAAAACCATTTTGCACCACCTTGAATGCATGGTAACCTATGGAAAACTGATCTTGGTTAAATGCAGTGCTTTTTTCTTTAAAAAATGTTTAAGGGTACTCTCATTTTCCTACTCATATTGAAATACTGCTTCTCAATGAGGTCAAACTTAGATTCACAAGAAGTTTAGGGGTATGCGTCCCCCTGTGCATCCCCCCAGAAAAAAGCACTGGTTAAATGTATTATTTTTACGTCCTTCTCAGTACTGATTGGGGATGACTGACCTGGTGAACTGTACAACTGCTCGGTCTGCTGTCAAGGTGCAAAATGTCAATGCACAGCTCCAAGAACCCTGCTCTCCCTTCTTATGGTTCTTTATCAACTTGAACCACACAACCATTCAAATAGAGAACTGCAAACAACTAGGGCACATAACCACCACGTGTCAGTGGAATTTCAGAACCCCTAACTTCAGCAGGATCATGCATAAAGAGTTACATAAGATTACATGTGCAAGTGGCTCATCACAAGACTGATCCAAGAAAACTTTTTTGCATCAAGTAAATTTAGTTCACATTTCTACTGGTTACAATAATCTATAGCATTTTAGCACTGCATTTTGCACACAATATTTGAATACAGTCTTTGAGAAAATATTATGAAAATGATTTATAGGTGGTACATGACCCCAGTCAAGCTTGCTAAAATTTACCACTTATCAGATAATAAATGTTGGAAGTGTAAAGAAAATGAAGGTTCATTCTTTCACCTCTGGTGGACGTGCCCAAGGATCAAGGCTTTCTGGGAAATGATATATAATGAAATGAAAAAGGTATTTAAATATACCTTCTTGAAGAAACCAGAGGCCTTTCTCCTGGGTATGGTTAGCAATGTGGTGTTAAAGAAGGATAGAACTTTGTTTCTGTATGCCACAGCAGCAGCAAGAATCCTTATTGCCAAGTATTGGAAGACACCAGATCTACCCACTCTGGAAGAATGGCAGATGAAAATGACAGACTATATGGGACTGGCAGAGATGACGGGCAGAATCCGGGACCAGGAGAAGGAGACAGTGGAAGAAGATTGGAAGAAATTTAAAGACTACCTTAATAAATACTATAAGATTAGTGAATGTTAATAAATACTATAAGATTAGTGAATGTTAGATTGACAGGGGTTTAAAAATAATGTGGTTTTCAGAGACCTTGATTAAGAAAAGGAATGGAATTAGTAAAAAACTTTTGGGAAACAAGGGAATGGATTTGCTGATTGGATAATGAAATTAGAATACAAAACGGGGAGGTATGAGGAAGTCGGGGAAAATAGGTTGAGAAAATTAAGGTTTGAAATTATACTTGTTTTTTTTTTATTGTTGCTGTTTGTATTTGTATGTTTTTATTGGAAATGTTAATAAATATTATTTTTAAAAAAATGAATACAGTCTTTGAACAGTATTTTCACACCAAAAATAAAAGCTAAAAAGCAGTTTCCTTTAGGTTTCAAATAGCCCCACCTCTGTCATCTACCAAGCACTTCACAGCTGGACTCCAATTCATTATCAATGAAATGAAATGAAAAAGGTATCTTAGGCCTCTTAGATGCATAAATCTCTTGAGATGAGAATGCATTCTTTGGCATTTGGTATTTGTCAATTAAGTTAACCAACACGTACACTCCTCGAGTACATGGCATGTGCTCATTTCACAAGTAAAGAGTTGTCCGTGTGTGTGTCAGTCACTAGTTCAGGAGATCTGAAACTGAGTAAGGGTGTAAGTGTAAAACAAATTTGAAAGGCTTCCCCTACCCAGACTTAGAATCACCAGAGCAAAATGTGAAAGCTAAGACACAGAGCATTGCAGTGAAGCTGGATCTCGGAAGCCTTTTTAAAACAGAAGAACCAAGTGTTTGGGGGACAACTATATTGTTCATTAAGTTCCTTAAAATACCATTCAAACCTGAACTGTGCAAACAGAACTCCTATAGAGCTTCAGTACAGCATTCGCTGCCAGCAGCTTCTGAACTTACTGCAGTTCTGGGGCAGGCCATTACAAATCGTTCCTTGGTGTCACTGTGCTTATTTTTCCCAAGCTCCCAGCATGCAGCTCTACTCCTCCTGTACACAATCTGCATGTCAGGGGTGGTGTGGGGAACAGCAGGTTTGGGGAACACCAGGTGTTAGGATGTTTGCAGTTAAGGTGCAGAAGGACTTTGACTGGACTTACCGGTACATGGCCCGACTTGAGCATTTGCCAAACTATACCTGTATGTGCAACCAAGACTTCAGGAATACATTAGGATTCAAACGCCAAAGCAAATCCCAACAAGGTCAACAGGGTATCTTATCCATCTACCAAAGAAGAATGCTGGTATGTCAACTCTATATACCAACATTGCAACAGACCACACTGTGCTCATAGGAAACTGTTTGTGGCTTCCAGTTCTCTGAAAATTCACTTTTTTTTTAGCTCAAATGCAAAGAAGTGATCTCAAATGCCAAGATGTCAGAATGGAAGTTAATCATGCCTGCAGGATCCAAGTTATGCTCTCCCTCAACCCCTCCCCATTTTGCTCCTCTTTTACATCAGCAATGGACACAGCGTTACCAAATGGTGCTGCAACAGTAATTTCCTGTATTGGCAGGGAGTGGGAATAAATGACCTTTGAGTTACCTTCCAACTCCAAGATACCAAATCAGATGAGGATTAGGCAGTGGCGTAGCGTGGGGGGTGCAAGGGGGGCCGGCCGCACCGGGCGGAACATCTGGGGGGTTAGGGTTAGGGGGCGCAAATCCACGGGTTAGGGGGTGCAAATCCATGGGTTAGGGGGCACAAATTACTTGCCTTGCCCCGGGTGCTGACAACCCATGCTACGCCACTGGGATTAGGGAAGCTTGGCATGGAGTCAAAGAGCCAGGAGACAAAGCCTACCAAGCAGTCTTGAGTTACTAATGAGCCTGCCTTCTATTTTGTTGAGGTCCAAAGCAGTAGAACTCCCAGCTGATCTCAAAATAATTTCTACCATTCACTTTCAGCTGCGACAGAGCTTCCTAAGCCATAACAGCAATATAGCTGGTGCTTCCATTATCCATGTAGCTGATGAACATTTGCAAAGCAATGTGCACATCAGCGCTCTCAGAACTAAACAAGCACTGTGTGTTTCAAATGCTTATACCCCCTCCTTTAACAAGCATGCTTGCTCCTTTTAAATAGCCATAAATCTTTCCAGGACAAAATTATCAACAAGTTTATTTCTCTGCATTCTCACAGCAGACGTTCTTTGCTATGCACTTTTGAAATACTTTTAAATACTTGAGTAGCTGATACTGAATGATGACTTGACTGAGCATCATGTGATAAGAAAGGAATTTTTAAATAAAGAAAAAAAAATTGAAATCCGTATGCATAAGTTGCCTGAAGGGCACTGCACATTCCAGAGACCTACTTGCATTTTTCTTCCCTGCTTCTCTCTCATTTTTAATGTCTTTGTAATGCGAGTTAAGTTCTGTTATGCATTCACTTTCGCTCTAGGGTGCCAGTGTATATTTGTATTTAAAAATATGTATCATGATTTTGCAACCAGAGCATTCCTGCATTATAGCCAAATAGAATTTTTGCACTACATAATCAACTCTACAGGTTTACTGTGAGAGTTACAGAGCCAAACAACAACAGTTGAAATCAGGACACTTGGTTTGGTCAAGCCTCCTCAGGAACGTGCTCAGAGGTAGATTTCAATAAAACTGTAATGTACACAAGTTATAAAGCTGAAAATACTCTGCCATAGCTCACAAACCATATGTGTTCTCAGATATGCCAGTAACAAAAGCTTCTCTCAGGAATGATTTTACATTCTGCAGCTCGGGACACATCCCTGAACAGAACGTGCATGTCTGCTTCATGTGCTTGGATATGGATTTTACAGAGCACCAAAAAGGAAAACATATGAGAGCAACAATGAGGAAGCTATCACGTCCCCATTTCAAATATATTTTGGAAAAGACAAGTGTCAAAATATAAACATCACACTAAACCGTTGATGCATTTTGATGATTCAGGTTATTATTTCTTTTGTGCCTGTCTTATTTATTTATTTATAATAATTTTATTGTTTATACCCTGCCCATTTGGCTGGGTTTCCCCATTCACTCCAGGCGGCTTACAGAATACATAAAACTTAATAAAGCATCAAACATTAAAAACTTCCCAATACAGGGCTACCTTCAGATGTCTTCTAAAAGTTGTATAGTTCTTTATCTGCTTGACATCTGAAGGGAGGGTGTTCCACAGGGAGGGTGCCACTACCGAGAAGGCATTTTACATTTACTATGTAAAATAAATTTTATATACCACCCTTTTCCATAAAGGTCTCAGAGTAGTAATACAAAAATATATAAAAGGCATATATCTGAGCACTGGCAGCAAAAGGGAGATTTGGCCTGATGTGTCAATAAAGGCAACTCAAGGCAAACCTCTGCATCTCAAACATTCTAAAACTACAAGACTGCTTTGTTTATACTGATGGTGAAAGTGGAAAAGCAAAGTTGCACCAGCATAATGTTCACCATATAAGCTTGCAAATGCCAGATACTTGGGACTGTTATTTATTACTTCATATATGCTTAGGAATGTTCTTCATTACTTCATATGTTTCTTTAAAGAGGAGACATAGCTAGAACAGTGGCTCAAACGGTCTTTTGTGTCGCCAGGCGAGTTTTTTGGGGGGGCATCCTAGGCGTTTATGAATTAAATTTTAAGACACACTAAACTTAGGGCACACTATTGTGCCCAGGAAGAGTTTGGAATTATTATACTGGGTTAAGCAAAATCTATGCCTGCCCTGTTCCCAATTTCCAACTGCCAAGGCTGCACAAAACACCACTGGTTATGTACAAGCTAAACAGTCACCTGCATTTATAATAAACAATATGCTTAAACAGCTACATTCTTGCTTGCTTGCTTGGGGACATAAGTGCAATCTTTTACCCCACTATATCAACACACTACAGTAGATTGCTTACGTGAAAGAAGGCCTGTGAAATCCAGCAGCAGAGCATTCTTCTTCTGATAGTATCTCTGCCTATTTGTACCATCCAGTAAAATAGCAAAAGTTAGACAAGGCAATAAGTTCATAAACCAGCTCAAACAAGCAGCAACCTTCTGATAAGGTTGCTCTACAACAACAATAAGCCCCCTCCTTAGGGCATTTCTTTCCATGTGATCTCAATCAAGACTTGCACAGCATGGCCATGCACCCTGCACCACACAATTGTACTCCATGACAGCTCCTCCCAAACACCGTTGACGTGGTAGAGGACGGTCTGAAGAGGATATATCTAATGACATGTGTAGGCTCTATCCTACACATGCCAATCATGCAGCTCATGGAGACAGCTTACAATCCATTCAGCTGGATTTCCCCCTTCAGATCTTCCCCTGACAGGTTGACAAGTGTGAGGGTGGGGGCACAGGCAATAGCACACACAGGGTGAGCATGTGCTAATCTGCTGTCTCTACACAACTGAGATCACATGGAGGGAAACACAGGGGTGGGTCTACTATGAAATTAATGAAGCTTAAGCTTCAGGGCACCTAATCTGGGAGGAGCCCCAGAAGCAACTTTAGTCCACATTGCTTAAAAATTTGGTGTCTGGTAGACCCAATATAAGTCGCACTTGGATGTTTACAAAATGTGTCTGAACTCAATCAAAGTTCATGTACGTAAGTTGACATTCAACAACAAAAAACCCCCATATATTTACTGGTAACATTGAGAGTTCTAGTATCTGGACTGCCTGTTCTTCAAGCCCTTTTCAAAGCCAAATTATAAAGTTCAAGGAGAAATAATAGCAAGCCATTCTTTCTTCTTTACAGTGCAGTAAATGTAGCACCGTATTTTAAAAGATGTATTATCACAGATCTATACAACTATTGTCCAAATAGGTCTCTAGAAGTCAACCAATTTCCACACCCTTCTCTCTCTCCAGCATTCATCATCTGAAGTCTATCCACCTGCATGGAAAATAGGATTAACACAAACCACTCAAGAGATGATTATACACAGCTACTTTATAAAAGCTTCTAGAGCCAAGGATTCCACAACCTTCCCTTGGTGACTCAATAGCTGTTGGACTGTGGTAAGCAATATTACTGAGGAAGACCTCACCCACCACTGTCCCCATTATAGTACTTTGTGGCTACCGTAATTTAAGGAAAAGTTGAATAATGAGTTCCATGGTGAAGAGATACTTGGCATTAACAATCCAAGTACCGAGTTAGCAAACTAAAAAGATACTGAAGTACCTCGAAGTTTTGCGTCATTTGCAAATAAAGATCCCCTCCATCACTTTCACCTGAGTAGCTGGTAAAAATGTTGAAGGGAACCAGGTCTAGAACAGAGCTCTGCAGTACTCAGTTTGAAACCAAACTTCAGTTTGATGAGAAACCATTGGTGATCCCTGAGTACAGTTTTCCAACCAACTTTGCTGAAATCAAGGTAAATTACATCCACCACATTCCCATAATCAACTACACTACTAACCCAAAGAGAGGCGGGGGTATCAGGCAGAAATTACACTCAACAAATCCATACTAGGGTTTCTGCTAATCACTGAATTGTTATGAAGATGCTTACAACAAAATGCTTATTGGGACTTTATGTTCTAGCACAGTGGTTCCCAATTAGATAATTACTGAGGACCCCCTATTTTTCAAAAGCCAAGCCACGGACCCCTTACTTTTGAAAATTTTGATAACTCTATGGTAGTTAGCTCTACAAAGCATTTTTTTGAACAAAATGTGGGGTAGCAAAGGATTTTAGGTATACTAAAAAACACGGACCTTAAAATTTGTGATATTACCATGCAAAAATGACAAAAAATTAGTTGGGGGAGAGGCAAGGGATGGGGCCGCGGACCCCCTGGGTGCGTTCCGCAGACCCCCAGGGGTCCCTGGACCCCTAATTGGGAACCACTGTTCTAGTATCTTCCTTGGTAATGAAGTCAGATTGACCAGCCTGTAATCTGCTGAATTCTCCCTCTTCCTTTTTTTTTAAAAAAGATTGGCCATCAGCCTGTTTCCTGTCCAGTAGAGTTCAAAGTATAACGTAAGGAGGCACACATCCCTCTGGATATCAGATTACTACCCCTAGAGTTTTCAGTGTTCACTCTCTGTTCTAGAGAAGGGTCTAGATGAGCAGCAAACCATTCATAAAGTTGTTTGTTCTGTCTGAATGCTGCTTTCTGCAAACCCCACAAGATTATACTAGAAATGGCCATCCCACAATGATACACACATCTGCATAAATATCCTCAAGGATGATAAAGCACAGCCTTAGAGTTTTTCCTCACAGTGATGGGTTGCAGCCTGGGCTGGGCCTAAGCCCTTGTGGAATGTACCCATCTTTTCCGACCTTGCTGTAGGGTGAAGCGATGACACACCCAACCTAGTCAGACTTCAGGTATTCAGAGACTGTACAACTCAGTTACAAAAGCTCTCAGGCGGCAGTCTTCAGCCTGTAGCATCTTAGCTCCTGGACAGTCCAAGAGCAGCTGCTGTAGTCAGTCACAGCAATAGGAGCAGCTGCTGCACAGCAGTTGCACCCCATGTGCTTCCAATGCCAGGTACGCCAGCGGTTTGCCAGGACTCAACTGCCTCCATCGGTGCATGGCAAGGGAGAAAGTTTTGTGGATTGTGCCTTTTGCTGCTAAGTTTTGGAATAAATATATGCAACATGGTGATGTCAATGAATTCTTCTAACTATGCTTTAGTCAGAGTAGATCCACAGAAATTAATGGGTCTAAACTGGCCGCATCCATTCATTTCAATGGGTCTACTCAGAGTATGGGTCTACTCAATGGGTCTACTCAGGGCGCAGGTGGCGCTGTGGTCTAAACCACTGAGCCTAGGGCTTGCCAGTCAGAAAGTCGGTGGTTCGAATCGCTGCAGTGGAGTGAGCTCCCGTTGTTCGGTCCCAGCTCCTGCAAACCTAGCAGTTCGAAAGAACGTCAAATGCAAGTAGATAAATAGGTACCGCTCCGGCGGGAAGGTAAATGGCATTTCCATGCACTGCTCTGGTTTCGCCAGAAGCGGCTTAGTCATGCTGGCCACATGACCCAGGAAAACTGCGGACAAACATCGGCTCCCTCGGCCAGTGAAGCAAGATGAGCGCCACAACCCCAGAGTCGTTCACGACTGGACTTAACTGTCAGGGATCCTTTACCTTTACTTTTTCTACTCAGAGTATAACTAACATTGCACACAACCCAGTCTTTTTATGCCAACTTCACTTTCCTGACCCCCAACACAGAGAGACCTAGCAGTATCTCTAATGAGACAGAGCTCCCAATGTGTCAAATCAAAACTAAATATGTTTAACCAAACAAGACATGCTGTTGCAAACGGAGGCCAAAACAGACAAAGAAGCAATTTATGTGACAGATGCCTGCTGCTTTTGTTTGAGAGATGAAAGACGGACACATCTGTTAGTCTTTTTTTTTTTTTTAAGGCTAAAAAGCATTTCCCTTGTTAATAGCAATGCATAAGAAAGAACAACTGGGCACTGCAAAAGGAGCACATTGCTACAGTTACTGCTAAAAAGGATGAGCATCAAATGTAATATTGGTTCCTCTCAGGGCTATGCATAGAGGAAAGACAGCCAATAGATAGATATGGTCGTTTTAGGCATGGGCAGGGCAAGCAAGATGGTTTACTTTTATTCTGCCACTGTGCCTGCAACTCACTTTAAAAAAAAAGTTCAAGTTATTTACATATGAATGGCTGCTATAAGCAAACAAATAAAGCAACATCTGTAAAAGGACAGCATATTTACTTATGATGAGCATAAACAAATATGTGTTCACCTATGCATTACAATATTTTAAGCATCACTAGAAATACCAATAAACTTAGGTAGCACCCACAGCAGGTTTAAAATGTAACATGATTTACCTGTGGTGGAAGTTCTCACTCTTGTGGTTTTTCTGGAAATACTCCCCTATAACACCTTGCATCAAAGGTTCTTGGGGTCGATGTGCTTTGGAGTAAGGCAAAGTCCCCATGTGGCTAAAAACATCACAGGGTCCAAGAGGAATGGTTCCTTTTTTCTTCCTCGGAAGAGTGCCATGAATGGAAACATCTTGACAGGTATGGGAGCGGTGGTCTGCCAAAGATGGTTTGCTGCTCAAAAGGTCCATAGAAGATGCCAGCGAGAACTCATGGCTCATCTGCATATTTCTTGGGAGACTTGCAAATTTCCCAGCTGCTATCATTGTTAATTCTAGAAAACAAAAGTTGTGCATGGTGGAAGTTAGAGAAACACCAAAGCTAACTTCTTGGATCAGGATAGGCTAAATCATGGATCAATTGTTTCTATTCAAGTTGCTCATGTATATTAGATTCATAAAGGGAAAAAGAAAGAGTATATCCCTAAAATTAAGGCTTTGCAACTGAGAGCTCTGAAAGCAAGAAAGGCTGCTACAAATATACCCAGTTTTAGATTCTCGTGTCCTGGCTTTCACCACAGTAGCTGCTGTGACTTCCAAGTCAACATTGCACTGGCAAGACTTTGAAAAAAATTAGATGGAAGAGTGCAGTTGGAATAGGAACAACATGGGTAGCTGCTGATAACCCCTCAGTCATCCCTGATAGCTATTTATAAAGGTAACTGAAAATTCTGTAAAACAAGAGGAAAATCTGTCAATGGCTACTATTGCTCTGATATCCAATGCAAGAGCAGCTCAGCTCACCAAGTTGCAATTGTATACTGGTCTCATCCACTGGCACAATATCTCACACACTGCTTTGCCAGTACAGTGGTTTATAGGGTTGGCGCAATATGCATGACAAGACCCAGGGCTGGAGACTCAAAACATACACGCGAGTGTTCGGAAGGATTTCTGGAGGTTAGGCTGTTATTACCGGCAACATTTATCTTTCTAATTGTTTTTTAACCCCAAAGTTTTTAAGCAGGTCAAACATCAGCCAAGAATCATTAACTACAGCTAAGCTGTCAGAAAAGACTGATATTGTACAGACTATCCTCAATTTAAGAGATTACAAATCTAAGCTCAGCAAGGGGTGCCATTTGAAAAAAAATATCTTTAGTGCTGCAAGAAAGCAGCTTGAGAAGCAAAGGTATGCTCATGTATCTAAATGCCTGCCAACAAAAAATGCACACACATGCTTGGATCGTGAGCTCCTGTGAGCAAAACTCTGCTCATGGGACTTGCCCTCCAACGTAAGCAGGGGAGGCAATTTTCAGATTCTCTATCCCCTTGAAAATCTGTAGGGGCCCTTCCAGAACAATGAAGTGGGAATGCAAGGAAAGGGGGAACTGGCAAAAAGAGTGTCCCTGTCTTCTACCTGTAGGAGTCTATGCTGGATCAAAAGACCTTTGACAAATGGAATGAGACTTTCTCAAAAACCTGCAGCCAAGGAATTGCAGTCTTACAATAGATATAAATAGGGTGCACAAGTAAGCAAGGACATAACAGAGGTGTCAGTTGCAAGCATCCAAATGCCAACACAAATCAAAACATCTGAGTGAAATGAATGGAGGGCAGGGATAGTTGTGGGCCACACCAAAAGAAATAATATCCATTTTATGCAACTGTTAAAATCTGAGTTCTGGGCTGGGGGGAAAACCTGTAGCATTTATCCCATGGTAAAGTTAAGTGTTCTCAGTGTAAATGGTACAAATAGGTCACAAAATTACCTTCTTGTATACTTTTCTCATACATGTCTCCTCATCTCTACTATTTGTAGCTGCTGCACTCTATTTCCACTTACCTAGGAGTAAACCCCATTGAACTAAATGGGACATACTGCTGGGTACACATGTACAGAATTACACTGTAAGAGGGTTATTCATATTCTGTGTTATTCCCCTTAAGGTACACACTCCTGCAACACTTTATCCTAAAAACACCATGGGTGGAATTCAATGTCACACTATGTTGAACGTCCCACCTGTGCAAGCATATTAGCTTGCCATGTGAAATTATCCCCCTTTCCCTGGTTTTCTGGGGGTTTTCCTGAGTCCTCCTCCCAACAAGCCAATTTCAGGGGTGTGTGGAGTGGAGCCCCTTTGAGCAAGCCCAAACCCTTGTATGGGGCTTCTACCAACAGGGTTTGTTAGGCGAATCCTGCCCTATGGTTTTATGTAACCCTTACAGGAGGCTCAAGACGGAATCTTCCTCCCCTGGAGGGAATTCCCCATGCAAAACAATATCCCAGCATGAAAACATCCAAGACATGCTTACTAATACAAGCAACCAGCATAAAATGTTCACAGGTATGGCTTTTTGCTGAGCCTAAGCAGTTGTAGAAGTTGTTCACTACACAGCTGGGAGATCTCAAAATTTCTTAAAGGATATAGTATTAAATTCAGAGATGAGTATTGCTGAAAAAGCAGATTTGCTAGGAAATATTCTTTTCTTCTTTCTCTGCCAGTGTCAGCTCAGTCAACCAGCTTCAAAGGTTGGATCAAGATGCTGGAGGGGTTTATTACAAAAATATATGGAAACAAGTTTTGCATGTCTTTGCAGAAGTGCGATCAACTACAAAGCTTCAAACTCTGAGAACTAAGGTCACTTGGTACAATTTTTATCTAGGAGTTCCATGATGTCCCCAGTTAAAGCTACCAACTTTTGAACCAGCCTCCAAAATAACACCATTTATCTCCATGCTTTACAACTGTTCACACTGATTTCTCCATGCTGCTATTTAAAAGGCACAAGTGATATCACAGGGTTTTTTTCCTGATGAGTTGGCAACCTGGTGATGAATCAAGGTGTGGACTGGGAAACCCACCAATGTTGGTTGAGTAGACATGCTTATACATTCTTTTCACATTATTATTTTCATCAAGAAAATGACTACAAAAATAACCCTAGGAAAGAGTTTTTTTTCTGTTTTCCTTAGAATGTTAAACAGAATAAATGCAATGTAAGGAGCCTGTTGGATAATGATTAATGTGTGTCATTGTTAATCAGTTTCGAGTCCATTCAGGAAACCAGCAGGTATGAAGTACTACAGACTCATGTCAGTCATCAAAACTCTGGTTGTTGGGCACACCCACAGGGATAGACTGGAGTGACATCACTGCTTAGGTACTACAAACCACAAGAAAAGTTATGAAGCAGACTGTTAAATCTTCTTGAATGCCAGTACTGTGGTTCAATCTACGCTCATTAAAAGTTTGCAAAGCACAGTCCCAAACATCCAAGTGAGATCATTAGTGTCCTTGCCCTCCTTATCTTCTTTGATTTGACTGCGTCTTGGCAAGGTTGTTTGAAATGAAGTTAAACATGCCATCACACCCTTTTGAAAGTTTTACACCAGTATCAAGGGCTATCATTTTGTTCACTCTTGTCCTCAGGGAGCAAAAAAAAATTTTTAAATTCTACATACACCATATTTCCTGTTCCACATTCAAAAATTCCAAGGCAGGGATGGTCAACATCTTGGGGGTGGGTGGGGTGCTACTTCCTCATGAACGGTAAGACTTCCAATGAGAGCTTCCCACTTACTGATCACACAGTGATCAGGGCAGGACTTTGGGGCAGAAAGCCAATGCCTCACCAAACAGAAGAAAGAGGTGCTCCCAAAATGCACAAGAGCTAGCTAATAATAATAATAATAATAATAATAATAATAATAATAATAATAATTTATTATTTATTATTTATACCCCACCCATCTGGCTGGGTTTCCCCAGCCACTCTGGGCGGCTTCCAACAAAACACTAAAATACAATAACCTATTAAACATTAAAAGCTTCCCTAAACAGGGCTGCCTTTAGATATCTTCTAAAAGTTTGGTGGTTATTTTTCTCTTTGACATCTGGTGGGAGGGCGTTCCACAGGGCGGGTGCCACTACCGAGAAGGCCCTCTGCCTGGTTCCCTGTAACTTGGCTACTCGCAGTGAGGGAACTGCCAGAAGGCCCTTGGCGCTGGACCTCAGTGTCCAGCTTATCACATTTTGAAGCGAATTAATACATGCTACCATCAAAAGAGCATCCCCGCATAAAAAACATTAAGTAAAGAATCTAAAATTACTTAATTGCAGCACCGAGAACATGTGTGAACCAAGTAGCTAGTCCAATGGTGGAGCATCATTGAACAAGTGTACACAGAGCTGACCTGATCAAAGTTTGGAAGAGTGAATCTTTATTATTTCAGCCTTGCATCTTGCAGACACTGCTGGGTCATGAACTTGGATAATACTGGGATCTAGATCAAATAAAAATGGGATTCGGCTGTGGGACAAACAAACAAACAAAACCTTGAAACGACTTAAATTGCATCTCTAGAAACATGTTCTCTTATTAGCTGGGGGAATGCCTAAAACCATAACAAAAACAGATTCCAAAAACAACAAAGTATTATTTTAGTTTGCTTCTTTTGTATCTTTTCTTTTCAACATGTCACAGTAGAATTATATCTGCAGCATGGTCATTAACCCTAAGGCTAGTTTTGTTGACAGAAAGCTACAAGGAAGAGATAAAAGTTAAAACCTCAAAACTCACAGAGAAACAGGTTGTTACACCAGCAGTTAAGTTTATAGTCTGTGGGTAGAAAGTTACACTTAGATCTGGAAGACTTGGGCTGAAATCTATCTCCACCACAGATGCATTTGCCAGCCAATCCACTTATTCAAACTAAACATAGTCTGGCACTGCTGGGACCCTGAAACTTGAGAATGCAGATTGGGGGTTGTGGTAGACATCACATTATCACTGTCTCCAAACATCTAAAACTTCTTGCCCACAAAGCTACCACATCAGGGAGCATGGTTTTGGCCTAACCTTCTCCCAGATGTGCTTGTTTTTAATCTGTGCCAAGAGTTTTTATACATGAAATCACCAAAAACATCAAATCCCACACACCTGAATTGTGAAATGGCACAATGCTAAGGGCTACTTGATATTTCTGAAGATGTAGATTGGAGGAGTCACTGCCTGCAATATGGGAATAATTATATTAAAGGAAATGATGTGGAGCCAAACACAATAAAGGTAACTCATTTGCAATTAAATTTGTCGTTGATAGGGAAAGGGAAAGAACGCGTGTGTGCTGGCGATCCACGCGGCAATTCCCAGACCAACCGCGGGCCAGATCCAGAAGGCAATTGGGCCTGATCCGGCCCGCGGGCCTTAGTCTACCTACCCATGATCTAACTGTTCCATGAAGCCTAATGTGTCTCTGGCTCCAATTCCCTACTATGACCTGCTTCAGTTGTACCATTATTAGGGTAAAGCCAAATGGCTTTCTATACTGATCCTAAACATATTTGTTTCAACTGAGCCTCCAAGTGAAAAATTTAGGATCACAGAATTTTAATGAAAATATATATTCTGAAAATCATGAGCTCCCTACAGATAAATGACATTAAATTTTTGAGCCATTATTCTTTTGGATAATCTGTGAGGACAGATTAACTGTCTAAACTTTACTGACCATATTCTGGTCTATATATACCCAGGCTCTAGAGATCAACTTCTCTTCCATATTTTGGTCTAATGAAGATGCCTGTGCAAGAATATTAGTTAATATTTCTATCAACAGAAAAGGCTGAACAGCCTGACCCAACCTAAGTTGGTTTGCATTTCTGTTTTCACAGGCACAGTCTTCCAATATACATAGGCACTGCAATGAAGAAATCCAGGGCTTGCTTTTTCCTTTTTTTTACAAATGAACCTTTGAAAAAGAATACAAAGGGGCTGTGGAACACACAGCCTGATAAAGATAAAAGATTATCTGGAGGGAATAAACACACCAAAAGCAAAAAGTCTGCTTAATTCCATCACCAACAAGTGTGTCTGCCAATTGTCAAAACTCCAGATATCAAAGGGTTCCACCTTTCTCTAAAGAACACAAGAACAACCCTGGACCTTTCCAGCCCAGATCTAGTCCAGCATTCTGTTATTACTGTGACCAACAGATGCCTATGGGAAGCCCACAAGCATAAGAGGAGTACAACAGTTCCCCCCAGAACTAGTCTATGGTGCTACACCTTTTTTATAATTAAAAATGCTGACTCATCTTTAACATAATTATGAACATCTGAATGCGCATTGGAGCAGCTTCCCATGACGACAGCATTGTGCTGAATCAGCGGGATGAGCATGGCAGCTTCATTTCTACCCCAAGCCAAAAGTGAACACATTTGTGGGGGTAGCTCTTAGTTGCCTGAGCGAACTCTTTTTCTTTCTGTCTTTTTTTTACTCATTACTCATGCCGAGCCAGCCAAAATCATAAGAATTAATGATTCATTTTCCAAGTAATTTTAGAGCCAATGCATAGCCACAAGCAATCTATCTTACAAAAGGAAAAGCCAGAGCAGCAGCACAATACAAATAATTGTGTCACCCAGTGTGGGAACTTTTATTGTAATGGTTATGAATGTATTTGGTGAGGCTTCCTAGGCAGGTTAGGGCAGGAGCAGACTTCTCTCCCATTCGTACGCAGTCACATTTTTGTCTATGCTACCTCTGCCCTCCATTCTCCTCCAACGCCAGTATCTCAACCCCAGGACACCTTGTCATTGAGCTCTGGCGCTAATAAATTTGTGTATCTTCTCTGGTGTTGCACTGACCAACAGTACTGAGAACCAACAGAGAATACACTTTTAATCCCACTTTTATTTTGGGGTAGCTCTTTTCTTGGGAACTATACAGTGGATCTCTGGGGAACCTCTCATACATCAATGACAGGTTCTCCTGTTGTGCTGTTATTGGCTACAATTGCTCAATTGGCATTTCAGCTTTTCCCATCCACCGACTAGAGCATCCTGGGGAAATATTCCTCTTGAAGAACAGACCTTAAGTGAGGCAGAACAAAATACCTGATTGCTAAGCTTGATGAAATCACACCACAGCCCTCCCAGGTAATGAGGGTATGCCAAAAACTGCTTTGACCAATTCTGCACCCTGAAGTGAAGCCTTTTCTTGCCTTGATAAGATCAAGTTTTAGAATCACAGTTCTTAACACAGCATGGTGCAAAGGCCTTTTCCACTGGTATCTCCATATGCCTTCTGCAGTTGCTTCTAAAGTCAGGAGACCATCCAGAGTGGGATTCAACATGCAGAGTGGGAACACAAAATCAGCAACCCCTCTCCCTACAAGCCTAAGCACCTTTTGCTCATTCATATGGGTGTTAAGATCCCTGAATCTAACTGCCAGCTAAAGTGACAATTTTATTCATATCTTAATTGTTTTAAATAATTGTTTTTACTATTATACTACTTTGATGTGAGGCTACCATGCAGGTTGCTGATCAAATTACATGGTCCATCAACACTGGAGCAATTGGAGCTCCCAGGAAAATTACTGGACCTACATATTCTTAATATGAATTATTCCTGTCTATGGGATTCTATATGACTGTCACATTAAACCATATGCATCTCTTGTGAGAGTGAATTTAAAATACACTTCCAAATAACATTATACAGTCAAAAAGCAACTAATACTATTTAAGAAGCTTCCTGCCACTTTTACTGAAATACTATCATTTATTTTTAATCCATTGATTGCTTAAAAACAGGCCCTTAACTTAATACGTTCTGCTGACAGCTCAAATAAGAGCTAATAAGCAGATTTCAGAGAGGAATGCAATTCATGATTTAGCTCTTTTGATCATATTATATGACTCTTTGTGAAAGGTTCCCTCCATATTGAAGGAAGGGAACTACATTTAACCTTCTCAAATAGCATGTCACTCAGTAACATGTCAAGATATTTTACAGCAGGGATGATCAACCTTTCAACATCAGAGCTCCAAAACCCTTAATTCCTATGTAGAGAAAAATGAATTTGGGGCAGATGAACTCCAGTCACGCCACAGGGCTGAACAGCTTAAAAAGCTGCACCTTCCAAAATATCCTCTTTTATACAACTATGAAAGTACAGGATCTCTACTGCTGAAAGGTTGGTCATCTCTGGCTTACAGTGAGAGCTCTCTAAGTCTTACCAGTTAACAAGCAGCAAACTCCTCAGTCCAGTGGATGCTTTCTCAGCTGTTTATTATCAGATTTACTTAAAGGTAAGGGCAGATTCTAAAAGGACCGCTATGTTAGTCTCTTGCAATAAAATCAGACAGAACAGCCCAGTGGCACCTTGAAAGACTTAACTCATTTACTGTGACATAAGCTATTATCTGCCTTGTCAGATGCATGACAGAGATCATGAAAATGCTAAGCAGACAAAACAGAGGCCTGGTTTGCACATAACACTACATCATGGTTTGTTTAAGCTAGGGATTGCTAAAGTGTAGTTTTCTAGATGTTGCTGGACTGCAGTTCCCATAACCCTTGACCATTCACCAAGTTGACTAGGGCTGATGGGAGCTGGCACTCAACAAAATATGGAGGGCCACAGGTTCCTCACTCTTGATTTAAGTCATGGTTTGTTTAACAAACCACAAATTTCCCCACATGATTATATTCTAGCTTGTTTCTCCAAAGTTTCTTTTGTTTTCCAGCCGTTCTCACCTTTTGCCTTTTATTACTTGTTGAGCCTCTGGAGTTGAGTGGCCAACAAACCATAGTTAACAGTGCTGGGTTCCTGCATAATGCCAAGCAATAAGGCAAACACAGTTTCATAAGCAAACAATAAACCATGGCTTCACACTGTGGTTTGCTGGTGGTGATTGTGGTAAGCTTCTGGGCAGGATTCTCACGTAACACTAACCCATGATTTAATAAGGTATAGCTGAAAAAACAAAGTTTACGGTTATGTGCTAACCAGGCCAAACAGTCATACCTCAACAATCTTCACTAGCTTCATTCTCACTAAGGTGGTCAAAGGGGAAAATTTGCCATGTGAATCCCCGCAGGAAATATGGCAAGATGCAGCCCAGACACAGGCTAACCACCTCCATAAGGACAAGCAAGCTCTAGTCCAGAGGTGGCTAACTTATAGGCCTCAGGATGTTATTGGAATACAGTTCCCACCATCCCTGGACATCAGCTGTCTGGAGGGGCACATGTTAGTGACCCTCTACCCCAATGTTTCTCAAACTTGGGTCCCCAGCTGTTGTTGGACTACAACTCCCATCATCCCTGACCACTGGTCCTGACAGCTAGGGATGTTGGTAGTTATAGTCCAACAACAGCTGGGGACACAAGTATGAGAAACACTGCTCTAGCCCATTAAAGACTATGGCAAGATGTGCTAAGTCTTTAAGGTGCCACAAGGCTTTGCCGTTTTTACATCCAAGTATGCATAGTTGATATTGCAACCTTAGTAAGGATTCAAATTGGACCTAAAAAAAAAATAAACCTAGTGACCAACTAAAAAAGGGGGGGGGGAGTCCTCTGCCTCTCTTCTGCAACTAGGCAGACTTTTTTCTTTTCTTCTGCATGTCGAGTCCATCCATTGTCCTCCTACCATTCCGTTACCATGATTTCTGAGAGTTGTCATGGATATGCATGTGAACTTTCCCAGACAAATAACTTTCCTAAGAATAAACCTAAACACCTTTTTTTTGAAATAATGGACTTATAGGGAAATAAAGAAAATGAGAGAGAATGAATCCAGCCCAAAGTGGTTTATTGATGTAATCAAAGTATGTTTTTATTTACTCATCCAATTAAAACAGCCTAACTATGTAGTTAGCAAAAGTGGAATGTATTTCAGGTACAATCCAGAGTTATGGACATCCTTAAATGTCTCCCAATGGAATACAAGAACTTTAAAACACTTAATTTTGACTAGATTGGACACACCATTGTCATTTTTCTCATTCCCTGCCCCATCCCCTAATGCTCTATTATACCTTCTCACGCCACCCTTGCAATGTAGGCTAGGCTGCGAGACCCAGAGATCCTCTTGATTACTGCATCAAATGCAGTTTCAGTTTTTGCTTTGAAAAAAAATATTAAAAATTGAGTGGAATCTTTTCTCTCTCTCCCTCTTTACCAATCTCAAGCCATTTCCTTGCCTATCTAACCCAATAGCTCACACGGGCTCCACAGCCTCTCTGTCTCTTAGTAGCTTAAGATTCACATCAGTTCTTCACAAAGAGAGTTCAGGGTGAGTCATATCCAGAGAAGTGGGCTTTTCTCATCTCCCTTCCTCCTCTCAGGGACAAACACAACCAGCTATTCATTCCTTGGCCAAACAAAGCAGGAGAACAATGTTGTCAGCAGAGTTACACAGGCAGCCCACTTCTCACTCTTTACTAACTTTCCAAAACAAATTAGTTAGGAAGCCAGACCCATCCTAAAGTCCTGCCTTCACTTAAGCCTTGCCCATATAACACCACCAAGGCTTCCTGAGCCGTTCAACAGTAAGGTAATTTTGGTGCAAATCAGTAAAACAAGTGAAAGGGTTTAGGTTAGGGGGAGAAAAGCAACATAAATTAATTCCAAACTATAAGAATAAAATTCTATTTGATAGGACTCCTAACTAAAGAGGTAATTTTTTAAAAAAAGGCCAGCACATTTTATAAACTTACTTTAAGAGGAATGTTTTGTACTTCAATGCCAGTTGTGTCTGCTGAGAGAAAATCAGCTGGGATGTATAATGGGCAAATTCCATCACATTCTTACTACCATAGTAACCTGTTTTTTAAACAGACACACTTGCCTTTTACAACTCAAAATACGCAATTGCTGGCAACTCTTTAATAAAAGCTCTCTATTATTAACATCTTTCTAGTCCAAAGGAATCCCTGATCAAATTAAGCAAAGCCAACATAGTGGAGAGCACAAGCATTAGTAAACATCTTAAAGGCATCTGAATAAGCAGCTTAACCCTTGCAGAATACCGTATACACTGGAAACATTAGAAACTTGTATACTGCAGAGACAAATGAGACAGGTTGGCACTGAAAACTACAACAAAGCTGGTGATAATTATGATTATTGTTTTCTGAAGCACTTCATGGTACTTTACAAAATACAGAAGGGCAGGTCCTCGCCCACAATGAGTTTACAATCAAAAATTCAACACATGAAGACAGAGAAAGGAGAGTGAAGTGGAGGTGAGGGAGATGTGCTTGCTGCTATTACACATATATAGGCTTAGGCTGCAAACACACAATACTTTTAAAGCACATTCACACACACCCAGAACAAAACACAAGCTTGGGAACTGTAGTTTGTTATGCGTGGTCAGCATTGTAGCTCTGTGTGGGGCTAAATTACGGTTTCCAGGATTCTTTGGGACATAGGAACTGCACATAGTTGGTCCCGTAAGACACAGGAAGTACAGTACTATATACCTATACACTGATGAACCACAGAAAGAAATTTAAAAGCTCTTAAAAGACCATCTCCAACCGCCTATGCTAAGGAAAGATAACCCACCAACTTTGACTCTCACTGGTAGTTCCATCAAGGCAGAATGTTACAATAATAAGACAAGTGGATTAAGGAAGGGGGGGGGGGGAATCCGTTATGAATATTTTACCATATTATCCAGGATAATCTTTGACAACTGCATTTTTTAAGTCATATTATACATTCATTCCATACACACACACACCTTCTTTACATCTTCAGACTCTAACACAATTAGTAAACCACATCATGTGTGCTGTTTGCCAAATGTAAGTCAATAATCTTAGACGTTTGGGTATTTACCAGTTATTTGACTTTGTACATTTAAGTTAGCTCCATTCAAGGGTCTTTATATTAATCTTTGGGGGGGGAGGGGGAGAAATAAACATGCCATATCTATATACATGTATCAGCCTGTATTCACAAGCACTAAACCATTGATTATGCTCTTCACTTTAATGCCCCATCAACATGACTCTAATGTGTGATGAAAAACCCAACCTTTCGCTCTCCCTACTGAGGTTATGGAGGGAACTGTTAAGTAATCTGCATTCAACAATCTTGTGTAGCCTTTCCATAGAAATCAATTTCGTTCCCCAAAAGCATTCTCTTCTAAAACCTAAGTAGGCAATTTCAGAATGGAAGCTATTCCTCCTAACTACACTGGTACCTCGGGTTAAGAACTTAATTCATTCTGGAGGTCTGTTCTTAACCTGAAACTGTTCTTAACCTGAAGCACTGCTTTAGCTAATGGGGCCTCCTGCTTTGCCGCCGCTGCACGATTTCTGTTCTCATCCTGAAGCAAAGTTCTTAACCCGAGGTAATATTTCTGGGTTAGCAGAGTCTGTAACCTGAAGCATATGTAACTTGAGGTACCACTGTACAAACCAACCAGCATTCCTCTTGATGTAGTAGCCCAGGGCTAGGCAACCTAAGGCCCATGGGTCGGATGCGGCCCAATCGCCTTCTCAATCCGGCCCGCGTGTATTTACATACGTAGAATGTGTCCTTTTATTTAAAATGCATCACTGGGTTATTTGTGGGGCATAGGAATTCGTTCATCCCTCCCCCCAATATAGTCCGCCCCCCCCCACATGGTCTGAGGGACGGTGGACCCGCCCATGGCTGAAAAAGGTTGCTGACCCCTGTAGTAGCCAGAAACCCTGAGCGAACTTCATGGCGAGTAGGCAAGTCTCGTTGGATCCTGTAGGACTTACTTCTGAGTAAACATGCAACATGGGCCTGGACTACACACAGCCTACTTTCCCCTCCCTCCACAATTTACTCCCGTTAAAAATAAATCTAATAATAACAATAAAGTAATAAAAACTCCAGCAGCATGGTCGAGCTCCGCAAACCTTAAATCAACTTGTTGCTGTTGCATCGAACGGAACTTTCCTCAAAGGAATACACCGGGGTGTATTTTTTTTATTATTATTATTATTTTGGAAACCAACCACCCTGCTCAAGTTTTCTTTCATCGCTCTACAAAACCAAAAAGGCGCCCCTCTTACCTCAGGGGATGCTGGCTCGCGGCGCTGGAAGGGAAAAACTCGGCAGCCGCGCACTACTCGCCCCAATTTGGGCAGCCGGTGAGACTTAGGACGCCGCCCCGCTCGTCGGGCGCGGATCCTCCGCCAGGTTCCCTTCGGGCTCCGTCGTTCACCTTCAAGCGGCTTCGCCGGGGCAGGAGCGCTGCATGGTTCCCCGACCGCTGAGCCGGCGGTAGTGCGGCTGCGAGGCGAGAGTTTCGCAGCTCAGGCAAGCAAGCAAGCAAGCAAGCCGCCAACCAACCAACCCCGGGCGGCGCGCGCTGCAAACTCAGGCAGCTGCAGGCACGGCGGCCGAGCCCCACACGAGGCAGCGCCGGCGCTCCGGGAGTGATTGAGAGCCGCTCCACAGCCACACCCCTGCGCCGCCGGAGCCCCCTCCAGAGGAGCTATTTACATACGGTGACCTCCCGTTGCCCTTTGCCGCGCCGAGAACTTTTCCTTTAGTCCTCCCCATAATTCTTCCCTTTAAAATCAGCTCCCTGAAAAAGTCATGATTTACTACTTCCTAAAGGCAACCTTTTTTTTTTTAATTTTTTGCCGCTAGGTCAGGCCAGGCTGTTAAGCGCAGCTGATTTCATTAGCTTGAGCCCCTCCCTTGACTGGCATCCAATCTTCCCAGCCATAGTTTGTGGTGGGTGGTTTTTTTTCTTCTTCTTTTTGGTCTTCTTGTCAAAAACTATTCACCGTGTCAGCCAAAAGGGCCGCATACCAGCAAATAAGCATGCTTAATTAAAACAGCAGGTGAGGAAAGCAATAAACAAGACAGCCCTCTCGCCCCTGTGTGATTTCATCCTTCGCCAGGCTTAAGGAGAAGAGAAATTTATACCACCGCCCACCAAATGTGGATATCCGACGGGTCAAACTGAGCTGCAATACTGGCTGCCTCTGAACGGTCATATTATTGCCACGGTTCGAAGCAAAGCCGGCCCTAACATTGGGCAGAATTCAAGTGGTCCATCTATAACAGCGCATATACCTGAAGGAGTGTCTCCACCCCCATTGTTCAGCCTGGACACTGAGGTCCAGCACCGAGGGCCTTCTGGCGGTTCCCTCACTGCAAGAAGTGAGGTTACAGGGAACCAGGCAGAGGGCCTTCTCGGTAGTGGCACCCGCCCTGTGGAACACCCTCCCATCAGATGTCAAGGAAATAAACAACTACAGTGGTACCTCAGGTTAAGTACTTAATTCATTCCGAAGGTCCGTACTTAACCTGAAACTGTTCTTAAACTGAAGCACCACTTTAGCTAATAAGGCCTCCTGCTGCTGCCACGCCGCCAGAGCCCAATTTCTGTTCTCATCCTGAAGCAAACTTCTTAACCTGAAACACTGTTTCTGGGTTAGTGGAGTCTTTAACCTGAAGCGTATGTAACCTGAAGCGTATGTAACCTGAGGTACCACTGTATCTGACTTTTAGAAGACACCTGAAGGCAGCCCTGTTTAGGGAAGTTTTTAATGACTTGATGTTTTAATGTATTTTTAATCTTTTGTTGGAAGCCACCCATAGTGGCTGGGGAAACCCAGCCAGATGGGTGGGGTATAAATAATAAATTATGATGATCATCATCATTAATTAAAATATTTATCACAGGAACCACAGAGGTATATTTAAGGCAAGGTGTAGGTGGTTCAAGGAGGTCCAAGGTTAATTGAAAAGGGATCCCAACTATACCGAAATTACAGTTCAGGAATACTAGAGATCTGTAGAAGAACTAGAAGATTGCTGTTTGGAGCGTGTCCTCTTTACTGTCAACATCTGTTCTCCCTCCCTCTCATTTCATTCCCTTCACAACTAACTTCTGCTCCAAGGCACAGCAAGCAAGGCATCACAGTCTGTTTCTGAGTCCTAGAGTTAAATCTCTCCCTCTCCTTTATCAACTAGCCTCCTGACCACAAAAGCAGGCATTGTTGTGGGGGCCTCAATCCCCCTGGTCCATCTTGGGGGAGAAGGGCTGTGGTCCCCTCTCCCCCCTTTAGAGTCCCAGGTGTATCAACATGGCGGAAACACCGTCTGAATTTTCTGCATGACTCTGATCTAAATAACTACTTTATGAGCGCACAAGGACTTTGGCACACCCAGGAGGATATTTTACTTTGAGAAGCCAGTCAGCTCATCCCTTCCCCAGCCCCTATCGTATCACAAACTGCTTTAGAAAGTCTCCTCATTTCCAACAGGCATTTGCCTTGCAGCATGAAAAACTGCCCGTTCCAAAATTCAAGTGCTTATAAATCTAGTTGCTTGGATCCAGCAACATGCCCAAGGCATGTTTTGGTAAACTGTTTTGGTAATCATGTGGAAAACATGATTATATGACTTAGCCAAGAGGGACTATCATCATTAGTTGCCATTCGGACTGAACTAGGACTAGAGGCATACCTGGGCTTGTGTGCGCATTTAGCAAGGCGATGTATTGGCACGAGTGCAAACCCATCTCCATTAAAAAAACATGGCATAATTCACAATCACAAATCGCAAATGACCCTTAAGCTGGGCATTTAACAATGCAATCCTATAAATGTCTACTCATCAAGTTTGTTGGGGTTTACTCCCAAGAAGCTAGGTGCATAGGACTGCAGTCTAAATCTAGCAAGCCAACTTCAGACAATACCTCATTTGCCTTCTCACTTCTGACAAGGTGCCAGAAATAAGCCCCACTTAAGTCAATGGCCATTGCTCTCTGGGGTCTTGGGCGGGCAGCCCCTCTGCCAGATTGCTTGATCAGGTGCCTTTTCCAGTAGCACCAACTGTGACTTGTTGGGAGAATACAACTGGGCAAGACAGCTGGCCAGCAACAAACAAGCATCTAACCAGCATCAGATCAGGAGGGTGGCAATTGCTAGACAGCACCATCCATACACAATGTCCAGTGTCTGCCACCTGAAGAACAAACCATAATACTTAGCCACAGTTTGAAATTGGCTTAGTTCAATAAGTCACAGTTAACACTAGCCACAGTCTGAGCTTGTTTGCACAGAATGCTAAATAATGGTTTAGTACAGTACTTACCGTAGTAAGCGGGCTTTGGGCTTAGAAGCTCCTCTCACATGGACGTGAGGAGGAAATCTGAATCTGTGGCTTGTCTGTTTACCTAACCACAGTTACTCACTATGTTGAAACCCAGGTAAACTGTGGTTAGTCTTAACTTTGATTTAGGGAAACATGCCAACTTCAAATGACAGTTCACGATCTTTCCCTAAACCATTGTTTGCGGTTTGGATAAATCATGGTTAATTTAAAATGGAAGCAACTGCTTCCATACTCCCTGTCATACATGTGCTGGTGGAGGGAGAGTACCTGAAACTGAGGTAGTTTAGTGTTTTGTCTTAACCAGATCATTTGTTAGGCATGAGAAGTTGTGGTTAGCTAAAAACAGCAGAAAATGCTTCCAATTTCCTCTAAGCCATACTGGAGGAGGAGGGGGTTATATGGGCCTGAGGTTTGTGTATGTAACACTAAACTATGGCTTAGTGTTGTATCTAAATACAGTATATAAGTTTCCATATATGTATATTTTGTTATTTTGTAAAACTATGTGAGTACACTTTTTTAAAAAAAGCCTCTCTAAGAAGAAACCATTAATTTTGAGATAAGACAGCCACAGGCAGCCTCACCCAGAAATAGAAAAGGGACTTTCTTTCTTTTTAATTCTAGGAATTACTGTACAGCCTTGTTTATTCATAAGGCATGGAAGAGATATAAGAGTCTTTCAGATAGTCATGCTTTCTGATAAAGCAGAGGGTAAAGTATACATTACATGGAGAATGTACTATTAATATATAATGCAAAATAAGATAAAATTAGAATTTTTAATAGCCCTTTCTGATAAGAAAAGTTCTACTATCTTCTCATGTGTTACTCTTTTTTGCAAATAGTTCCTGGAATAGCACTCATCTATGTGGTCTTGCAGGAAGAGAACTGAATTCGGTTCTGGGTTGAAATTACGGTACACATCTGCCATGACCTCAAGTATGTGGCTTTGGGCAAATTACCGTATCTGTCAGCTTTGTTTGAAAAGAGCATAATAGTGACTATCACCTACCTCGCAGGGTATTGTGAGGACAATCAATAAAGTATTATGGGGAAGGGGAACAAAAGAATGAAAGAAAGCAAAATAAAAGTGTCTGAGTTGTTAACTAGAGGCTTTGGCAGTGTTCTATCAGTCTTCTACAGCCCAGAATTACAAGGAACTCCAGTGCATATTGTCCTGTACCGCATGGGCCTTATTTTCCATTCAAATAGCTGTAGACTTAGTTTCTAATGATTGATTAACACACTTACCCAGCTAGTTATCATTGTTCTGTGGTGGAGGGAGCAGGCAGGCATGTGCACCTTATTCTAACTAAGGCCTAAGCACAGAAGTCCAATTTGCATGATCCTTCCTCCTCATTAAAAGGAGGGAAACACTGCATGAATTAGATCCATGGACTGGAGTTCACCATATGAATCTATGAATCAATTCCTTTCACCATGTGAGTATATGAATCAGTCCTATGATATAATCTCTGTGTTTGGTTTCTGGGATTAAGCTAAATGCCTATCAATAATCCATTCTTTTATATGTTTTGAACATTTATATACACCTCATAATCTAAAAGAATTTGTGTTTTCAGATTTGCTTCTTCTTATTCAAGGGACGCAGGTGGCGCTGTGGGTTAAAGCCTCAGCGCCTAGGACTTGCCGATCGAAAGGTCGGCGGTTCGAATCCCTGCGGCGGGGTGCGCTCCCGCTGCTTGGTCCCAGCGCCTGCCAACCTAGCAGTTCGAAAGCACCTCCGGGTGCAAGTAGATAAATAGGGACCGCTTACCAGCGGGAAGGTAAACGGCGTTTCCGTGTGCGGCTCTGGCTCGCCAGAGCAGCGATGTCACGCTGGCCACGTGACCCAGAAGTGTCTCCGGACAGCGCTGGCCCCTGGCCTCTTAAGTGAGATGGGCGCACAACCCCAGAGTCTGTCAAGACTGGCCCGTACGGGCAGGGGTACCTTTACCTTTACCTTTACCTTTACCTTTACCTTTACCTTTACCTTTACCTTTACCTTTACCTTTACCTTTACCTTTACCTTTATTCAAGGTTATGTCCTCTTGCTACCAGTTCCTCAAAACTCCCACACTGCCTAAGAGTTGCCTCTCTCTTTCTTTGAATGTTGACATTCTGCAGCTGTGTTGTCTTCTGTAATCCCCAAAAGTTTTTCTTAACATTGTTCTATTACTTTCTTTCCTTTGTCTGAGTTCATAAACTAGGAGCTCAAAGGCTTTCCTGCTACTACATTGGTAATAATTCTGCCTTAGTCAGCAATTTATATTTCTAAATAAAACAATGGTTTTTAAACAAATATTGTTCCATAACTTTTGTCAGGAGTCTTGACTGCTTTTTAGATAACAATATTTTTTAACAACTTCTATTCCAGAACCTGTTTGTGTTTTCATCTTTCTCTTCATTGCAGAAAGCTATTCCAACAAATGTTTTCTTCTCAGGCTATAGCTAAATGACTACAATCAAATTCAAACTGTGTAGATCTGTTGACTCTATCTCAAGGGTACCATGATCACAATGATTATTTTAAAACAAACTGTGGGTGAACATAATAATTGTGTCAACCAGAAATCTTAAGAGTCAAGGGTATGTGAAAGGCACACACTAAGCTGGCTGAGACATACAAATCTTGGCTTTGTGCCTGTGTGCTCCATCCTCACGCTGCCTCTTCCTGCCTCAGCCTGCTCAGATTATATCTATTTAAACCGTAAAATATAGGATACAGCATAGACATAAAATCAGAAACATTTTTTAAATAGCATCAAAATAAAACCAAAACCAAACCAGCGAAGGGAAAGCAGTAGTACCAAAGACCTGCAAAGCACTGAAGTGCTTAAAAAACAACAACAACAGCTGTAAAACCTGGAAATCTCATAGTTGTAGAGTTGGAAGGAAGCCCAAGGGTCATCTATCTAAACCAGGCATGGCCAAACTCGGCCCTCCAGCTGTTTTGGGACTACAATTTTCATCATCCCTGACCCCCTGGTCCTGTTAACTAGGGATGATGGGAGTTGTAGTCCCAAAACAGCTGGAAGGCCAAGTTTGGCCATGCCTGATCCATTCCAACCACCTGCAATGCAGAAATTTTAACATGTGGTTCCCCAGCCAATTTGAAACCATACCGGACCCTGCTTAGCTTTGCAAATGTGCTAGCAGTTTCATTGCTGCACCACTCTTCACCTGGTGCTGAAAAGTACCACAATGTAGACACAAAGCAAGCTTCTTTGGGGAGAAAATTCCACAACCAGGGCACAAATGAAAAGGTTGTTTTCTTCATAGACACACTCATCCAGAATGCAGATGGCTTCTATTAACTGCAGTTTCCTGCTACATCTGAACCAGAAAGCCATGGTTACCAGGTTCACAAGCAGTCAGAATCTGAAACCACAGTTTGAACTTGACTTAAGATCCTGCTTTGTTCTGAAACTAGTAGCCATGATTTCCCAGTTTGGACATAACAGGAAACCCATGGCTAATGGAAGACTTCCTGGGTTAATATCAGTGTGCTGAGAAATAAAGCTCTTTTTTTGCTTATTTTAGAATTCCTCTTTTTTGCTGTCTTTTCTTTCGGACTATCAGGGTCATTGAACAGTAGATTGTTTTCACTTTAACAGGCTTCTGCCTCATCATCAAACTTGTCACAGAAGTGAGAGCAGCTGAGAGGCAAGGACAATTATTTCAAGATAACAAGATCCTGACAGCTGTAAGAATGTTATAAATACAGTCACTCACAAGGGCAGTAAAACAGATGAAACCACTGGAGAGTAGATTTAATTCACCTCAGGTGTCACCTTTCTCCTATTCTTTCATCTTCTTTGCACCTTAGCCTAAAATATTTATTGTCTTTCCTTAAGTCTTTTTTTTTTACCTGAATGATCTAGAATTGGATCAAACACTCTGTTTTAATATTTCCACCAGACACTGTCTAAAAAAAAAATCAAAGTATCTGAAGATTATAAACTGTAAATTTTAAAGAAGAAGTATTGAACTAAATATGGAACATAGGCAGAAATTACCTTCAAAACATTCATCTGCAAAGGAAAGAGGAAGCTCCAGTGGATTTGGAAACAAAGGGATGAAAGGAGGGCAAATAAAACTTATCGCTAAGAACATAAGAAGAACCTGCTGGATCAGACCAAATCCTGTTCTCAGTGGCCAACCCAATGTCTATGGGAAGCACACAAGCAAGACCACAATGCACCAGCACTCTGCCCAACCCTGCCATCTCCAGCAACTGCTCTTCGGAAACCTGGTGCCTCCAGCAGCAGAGACAGAACACAATCATCCCACCACTAGTGGGATCACAATCCATAGTTTAACTGTGCATGAAGAAGTACATTCGTTTGCCTCTCCTGAATCTTCCAGCATTCAGGTTCAACTAGGAAGTTAACTCAACATTTATTTATTTTTAATGGAAACTATACTGGGCCACTTCACAAATTCAACTGGCTTGAGGATTACCATGGTTGATAGTGTAAGCATAAATAAGGCACTTTGCAAACTGGGTGCTGTGGGATGAAAGCATCCCAAATGCCGAGTTAAAAAGGGTCAATGCTCACAAGGGCTATAGAACTGTGTGATGTCATATGCCTGAGGCAGTTATTTCAATTGGTACAGTTAACAGCAGTTAAGGAAAGTCTTTTAACAGTTTGAACAGCAGGTATGTTCTGTTGTGCTGCTGCCTGCCTCAGAGTTAGTCTGTATTTATCTTGGATGCACATCTATGTAAGATGTCTTGGCAACATAAGCAACGCCTATCTGCGTTGTGTATTTTAATCTGCAAGTGCAAGTATGCTAAGTAAAATGTATTTGTTATTTAAACTTTAAAAGAGAGCACCTTGCGTAGTTTTTGTACGAGGGAAAAGGGAACTAATTAAAGGGTCAAACGACCCGGGGAACTAGAGTTTAAATGGGAATTAGAGTGTAATTCCCACAGGTGTGCCATACCCAGGCCCAAGCATACATAGACTTGAATGGCACACTTTCCTCCCACCCTTAGGGAGCAGGAAGAACCATATGCATTGGACCTAAGTACAAGACGATGGCTGGAGTGTCCGGTTTATGTAATGTCTTATATGCACCATGGGGAGAAGTGACTGTACCTGCTCCTTCCACTGCAGAATGCCAGTCCTTAGTTATGACAGTGTGTAAGCTGAGCTTTTGCACCTACCATGCAACACACTTCTGTTATGTTTTTTGGGGATTCTCCAAATCTTAGCTGGCCTTGGTAGCTAGCCATTATTTGTGGTTCTCTCAACCCTACCCTACCTGAGTCTTCTTGCATACTGAGAGTATTCAAGGGAATGGGAGTGGAAGGGGCAGCTATTAATTTTGTAGTAATATTTGCAAGTGTTCAGAAGTAGCAAAAACCCCCACATCTTGTTGCTTTCAATCACCTTAAAAGGATGACATATAGTAGGGTGTATGTTTGTGGTTTTTTGTTTTTAAATGATTCTTTTTTTAATTGCCCCTTTTTCCAAGTTCCAGAGGAAAGGCAACGGAATAACCTCTCACCTCATGCCTGGATTTGGAGGTGCTCAACAAAAACAATAATTCCTAGTTCTGCAAATCCTGGAGCCATGTGTGAGACTGCATTCCTACCAATCCCAAAGTCTGCTGCATATGCCGGACATATCAAGGGGAGGATCTGTCTCTTCCATGCATCACAAAAAAGAGATCCCTCCCCCAACCTCCAAATCTGTTTCAAGCAGTAGTCAGCATGCTGCCTCTAGCACAGTGGTTCTCAAGGGGTGTAGTGCACCACACTGGTGTGGCAGGAGAGGGTGGCAAGTGTGGCAGGAAGATTTGAGGACAATTAACATTATATTTGAGGAATGATTCATGTTCTTATTTAGCTGCATTGTTTTATAGTTGCTGCATGTCCCATGATCATATTATAAAGTAGTTGTGTTCTATGTTATATAAATTAGGCACTGCTAGGAATTCTTTCTTTTTGTTTTGCAATGTATTTCTCATCAGTAAGAAATCCGGAGGGGCATGAGCAAATTTTTATTCTGAAAGGGTGACCCAGAGGAAAAACTACTGGGTCTAGGAAGAACAGAAGCAGGACATGAACGCCTTCCATTAATTTGTGACCCCATAATTGACACAGCAAATCGGGGGCTAATGCCCCCAAATGCAACCTTGTCCGATTGTCTCCAAACAGGTGAAGAAGAGTTTGGATTTGATATCCCGCTTCATCACTAACCGAAGGAGTCTCAAAGCGGCTAACATTCTCCTTTCCCTTTCTCCCCCACAACAAACACTCTGTGAGGTGAGTGGGGCTGAGAGACTTCAAAGAAGTGTGACTAGCCCAAGGTCACCCAGCAGCTGCATGTGGAGGAGCGGGGACGCGAACCCGGTTCCCCAGATTACGAGTCTACCGCTCTTAACCACTACACCACACTGTCTCTCCACCAAAGTTTTGTGCTCATTTTGTGCCACTTTGTGCTTCAAAGCCCACATTTTGTGCCACCACCCCCCAAACTGAGTAATCAAACATTCAAACCGGGGTCACAAGTAAATGGCCCAAAACCCAGCCTTGTCTGATTGACTCCCAACCAGTCCCAAGTTGTGTGCTGGTACATGAAGGCAACAGCCCTTCACGGTTACTTACCAGCATATAGTACCCAGAGGCCTCCTCCACTTGGTTATAATGGTTAATAGCCTTTGATAGGCCTATTTGTGTGAATTTGTGACATCCTTTTCAAAAGAGTCAACAAAGCTAGTGACATTCACTATATCTTATGACGGTGAGTTCCATAAAGTCAGGGATGGGGAATTTATGGCACTCTGGGGTTGTTAGACTCCATAGTCAGCAATGATGGGAGCTGTTCTTCAACATCTGGGGGCCAGAGGTTTCTCATCTCTGTGAACATATTGTGTGAACAAGATTTTTCCTATTTGCACTTACAAGAAGCCCTCAAACATAAAGGAAATGCCTAGTGGGTGGATTTCATGCAGGGCAGAGTTCATTAGAAGCATATTTGAAGATACCCAGAAAGAAGATAGAATAGTTCTCATTTTTTTAATTTCTGAAAAACCATTTATTAAAAAAACAAAACAACCAAAAAAACCCCCTCTCTTACATAAATTGTGCCTGGCTCAATTTATAAACTCACTCTGGAAGTTAATTCAAGTTAATATAATGAAAGATCTCATGTTGTCTCAGCAAAATGGCTCCTTTCCAAAGTTCCAACATAGCAAAAGGAGATTATTTAGGATAAATTGCTTTAAATAACATTTGGAGTTGTGTAAGAATTCAGGAGCCTATGTCTCAATTCAAAACAGTTTTTTGGCACACTTATAGAAGAGTAAGTTCGTATAACATTCTGACATCTGGCACTCAGTAGCTGTTATACAGAAGTTCGTTTTTGAAAGTTGCTGGTATAATTCAGAACTGTAGTGGAACACATACATTTCGCAGAAAAATTCTATTCAATAAATTATATTAATATGCAGTGCAAACATGATAAAAAGACAGAGGCCACAATCCATTAACAAATGAGTCATGGCTAACTTACTTATTGAGCAAAACAACTTTCTCAAGAAAGAATCATTGAATTGTAGAGTTAGAAGGTATCCCGAGGGTCATCTAGTCCAACCCCCTGCAATGAAGCAATCTTTTGCCCAAAAGATCTCACCTGAGACTCCAGGGGCCACTAGCAGCCAGAATAGACAATATTGTGCTAGTTGGACAAACAATCTGACCTGATATAAGGCACCTTCCCATGTTTCTGCATTTGTGGTCTGGTGACCATAAGACTGTGGCTCAGAAAATGTAATACATCAACACAGTCTTAAAATACACTAGTTAAAAGCAGTTAATAAATGGTACAAAATACCAGTTCGTTGAATGCACACATTGGTATATCTTATGATTTTTCAGTGGTCACATTACTATGAGTACAGCAAAAGAAACACCACACTTCCTCATGAAACAACCAAGTGCAACATAATGATGACAATTACTCGGGTCATGTGATCATGTATCACTCATATAATTCTTCAAATCATGCAGCATTACTTCCTATTAGTTTTCCATTTCTTCAGATTAGTACTTGCAAATGAAAATAATGAAATGCAGGAGGACTTTGCACCATTTCCAGAGTTAAGAATGGAACTATTGCTTTCAACCCAGGGCTACCGCCCCCATCCCCCAAAAATGGAATTGGACTCTGGGTCACAGTTCCTTTCCATTCACAAAAGGGCAACTCAAGATTGAAGCTCTGAGTGTCATAATGGCAACCTTATAGATATTCCCACTATTTGAAGGACGACTGGATCTCTCTCTCTCTCTCTCACTGTATGGAACTTCGAATAAAAAACATGCTATCTTGCAAGGATAGAAATTGCTTCAGTTTCTTCCAGGAATACAGCGGTACCTCTGGTTACGTACTTAATTCCTTCTGGAGGTCCATTCTTAACCTGGAACTGTTCTTAACCTGAAGCACCACTAATGGGGCCTCCTGCTTCCGCTGCATTATTTCTGTTCTCATCCTGAAGCAAAGTTCTTAACCTGAAGCACTATTTCTGGCTTAGTGGAGTGTGTAACCTGAAGCGTATGTAACCCGAGGTACCACTGTTATACAAAATGAGCAATAGCTTTTGTGAAGACTCAGTTTGTGATGTCCACAAAGAAGTGGCTCAGTAGGGTTCCAAACAGAAAAAAATAAGGATACAGATGGAATCTTCAAAGGATAGGGTAGTAGAGTCATTTGTCTCCTCACCCCACCCAAAATAGAACTTCCTTAACGACATACAAAAGCCAGATCTGTTTGTTTACATTTTTGGCAACTAGGTCTATGCGTTCAGCTCTTCTAAAAAAAAGGTAACAAGATGGTCTAGAAGTCTCCAGTTCTGATAGCTGTGAAGGGTAGCCAGAAGACCACACAGGTACTGATAGAATATTTGGATGAATAATAATATGGAAGAGTTTGAAGTGGAATGTTCTGTCAGCTGGCAAAGCTACTAGAGGGCTTGGCTCCAGTCTGCAATCTGCAAATCAGAGCCAATCAAATACACTCTTGCTGTGATAGTGAGGATTTTAAACATTATCAGAAGAACAGGCAATGATCACTACTTTGCTATGAAAACCTGATTGTTTTTGAAATGCTGCAATTGTAGCAGCATGTTGCTGTTGCTCTTGGATTTGTTTCAAATGAATCAGCATAGCTACCTGAAATTTGTTGAGAGATTTTACATTCCAGTTCAGTATGGATTTGCTGAAATAACTGGGTTCAGAATCAGTATGATTTTTTAAAATCTATTCATTTTATCCTGTAGTATTGGAAAAACTTTACGTAGAAAAAAATTAAATAAATATATTTTGCAAACAGAAGGATAAAAAGCAACAATAATTTGATGCTCAAGTGTAGTTCAAGTGCTAAAAGCAAGCATTCCCAGAGTAACTGATCATGCACTCTTGCTCCTAGACACAGCACTTTATCCATAGCAGACACAAAACAAAAACTCTTCACAATGGGCTGCAGACCAGATAACAGCTTCTCGTCCACACTATGAAAACAATAGCCTGTAGTCACAGTTAACTGACACAACAGATCTATTTAAAAGCAAGATTCCCAGGCCCTTTGAATAGGATGAACCTATTCTTTCACCAGCAATGCTGTGAAACAAGGCAAAGATGTAGTTCAGGATCTTAGTTCTACAACTTGCAGTTCAGTTTGTGTCTAAAAAACAGGAGCAGAAATTGTTCTACCTCTTTTCGTAAAGGTGGAAACCCTTCCAGCTTCTGAGTTCCCTCCTCAGTTAACACTAGGCACTCTCATTTGCACATGCTACATAAGATGTTCAATTAAGGAAACTCCCACACATTTATCAACAAACAAGGGACTCAGCATGCACAGCAACGACATATCCTATTCTCTAGCTGTGATTAAGAGATGAGGAGTAGGATGTGGAATTGCGAACTCCCCAGCCCCTCCTTTTTCACACATATTTTCTCACCATATTCTTGAGTGCCTTGCCCGAAAGTGAGATGTTTGATGCTGCTGGATGAACATTATAAAGGGCAGGAAGATCTTTTTCCATACTGGTTTTACCACCACTTCCTGCAATACTGTTGGAACAATGTCCTTTGTTCCCCAACCAACTCAGCCTACCCAGCGCTGGCTTCCTTAATCAACCAGAAAGGACAAGGATTGAGCATGCCAAGTGATGAAGCTCCCAACTTCAAGAATTCTGTCTACATCCACAGGCTATGCAAACCAAGAAGTATCCGTAGAAACAGGAGAAGCAGCTGCATCTGGTGCTGCCCTCAATTTGGAGTCAAGGCAGAAATGTCTATCAGAGATGTTGACTACAAAGTGCTTCGCAAATAAGGCACAACAGGCAACCATCTCCTCTCAGGAGGCACTTGGAACAATTTTGCCAGACAACTCTGTACGGACAAAATGGTGCCAGAAAACCAAGACTTATTTTCTACCATCACTGCCATGAGATGAGCTCTGAAATGAGCTTTAGCCCAACTTCAGTCAAATTCATCATGCATTTTCCTTTGCAGGAAGTGAAGTTTCATTGCTCAGGGAGCCTCAGAAAACTAGGGAGCCACATGGGCTCACCAAACAGAGAGATCACTCTGGAGTGAACATAGCAACTGCTCATGTAGTTTCTCCATTCCAGATGTTAGCAAGCGCTTTGATGGGACTGCCAGCATTACATTGCCCCAGAGCCAGCAGGACTTAATCTGGACTGGATCTATTTTTCTCTAGGGGCAGATTGTTCTAATAAGCCCTCCACTCAGTAAGCCTAAACCCTGCCAGGCAGAGCTCTATCCATGCCAAGGGAACCATGTCAAACTTCTCCACCCATGATCACCATCCTGTTCAGAATATAACACCAAATCAAGTATATGACCAGCCAAATGAAAGAGGCCGGATATCAATCGAGACAGATATTGTTGTCATGGAGACCATGAAATCCTGATCTGCAACAGATGCGAGGGCCTCAGCAAGGATGCTTGAAGTTGCCGTTCCCGTTCTGGTTTTGCAGAAAAGCCCACTTGGCACCCACTGACATGCTGTTGGGAAAATGATGATGATGATAATTGATTTATATGCCCATCTGACTGGGTTGCCCCAGCCATTCTGGGCAGCTCCCAACAAAAAATAGTAAAAACACAATACCACACACTAAAAACTCCTCTAAACAGGTGTGCCTTCAGGTTGAACAGGGCTGTCTTCAGATGTCTTTTTAAAAATCACATGGCTGTTTATCTGTTTGACATCAGCTAAAGTGCCTTCCACAGATTGGCAAGACTACTGAAAAGGCCCTCTGCCTGGTTCCCTTTAACTTCACTTCTTGCAATGAGGAAACCACCAGAAGGCACTCAGAGCTGGATCTCAGTGTCCGGGCTGGATGATGGGGGTGGAGATGCTCCTTCAGGTATACAAGGCCGAAGCTGATTGGAAGGAGGTAGAGCTCTCAGATGTCTAACCCCCTTATCCTGTAACAAGCCAACATAATTCACACTGCCACACTTCCTGCAACTGCCCACACTCCGAATGGTGCCATCTAGGCCACACACACTGCCAACCCTCACCACTCGATCAAAGCAAAGTTTTAGTAAGACTAAAATACAAGGCAAATTGCTTCTGAAGAAGAGTTTCAGAAGCAGCATGGCAGCACATTACTGAAAGGGGGGGGAATAAAAAAATTCACCAGGGCGGCCCATTCATATATATATATATATATATATATATATATATATATATATATATGCAAAGTTTTCAAGAAAAAAATATATGAAATCACAGATCGATGGAAAAAGAATTTGATGGATAAATAGTGCCTACAAAGCACACACTATCCCTTTTGATAATGGCTTTAATTGCAGAGAGGCATTCATTTTCTCATATTTCTCTTATCGCCCAGGACTCCTCTGTGATTATGTGTTTTGTTTTTTAAAAGTTCTCCTCTGCATTCCTGAGGAAAGCTCTTGAGTTTGTTGATCCTAAGCTGGCACTGAATCTGCAGAGGATGTCAACATTCACATTTGTTCAGGACAGTTCTTGCATGATAAGTCTCTTTTCTGTGCTTTCCTCTGCTCAGCTTCAATCGCCCCTTTCAGTAAAATAGAGGCAGGGACGAAGTAATGCAAAAAGAAGGCTGATTTGCTGGTAAGGACTGTTAATCCACAGTTTGCACAATCAAAACACTATTAGGAGATGAATTTGCTGTGTCTTTCAGAATCACAATCATCTTTCCAACAGGATGCAAAATAAAGTGTGTAACTTGTATATGAAACCTATGCATCAGAATGTTCATGTGCATTACAAATGCCTCTCTTCCCCACTATCGGCTGTCAGACACTTACTTTAAAAGCACAAGAGATGATTAAAAGTGATTTAATCTTAACTGTTTACCTTAAGAACATAAGAGCATTGTTCTGTGCTTTAAACTTGCAACAATCAGCTGATCATTGGCGCTTCAGAAGGCAGGTGTGCAGCACTTCTGAAATGCTCCCTGATGGGCTGATCGTTGGAACTTCAGATTGTGGACTAAGTAAACCACAAGCAATAAAGATAAACAATTGTACAGTTAATATACCATAAAACGACTGGATTATCTGAGAAACTGGATTTTCCCTTGGGGAATCTATCCTGGTTCTTCTTCAGGGAAGGTTACAACATTAAAACACATCTCTGAAGGTGAAATAAATTTAAAAATTGTCCAGTAGCACCTTAGAGACCAACTAAGTTTGTTCTGGATATAAGCTTTTGTGTGCATGCACACTTTTCAGATACTTTGTTGGTCTCTAAGGTGCTATTGGATAATTTTTTAATTTCAACTGTGTCAGACCAACACAACTACCTACCTGAACCTCTGAAGGTGGACGAACTACAAAGAAGGCCCCAATCTGCCAATCTTAACTTTCCAGAGTGTCTGTAAGGAAGGAGATGATCTTTCAGACATTTGGGGCCTGAGTCATTTAGTGTTCAAATGTGAGTACCTTGAACTGACCACGGAAATGAATTGGCAGCCAGTAACGAACTGTTCATTTTAAATTCACCAATAAGACTGACAAATTAATTTTAGATAGAAACTACTTCTTACCATCTTTTCTTTCTGTTTCCTTAAGGAGCAAGATATTAGAAAGGATTTGATCCTTAGCTCCCATTTTCTTCAGTTCAGCTCTTGTTAGGTGGAGCAAATCCTGGAACCGGCCCAACAAAAAAGTAGATGGATGAGAAAATATTGACTTTGTTCATTTTTTAAGAAATAATATTCTTTTTTAAAAATGATCCAACATTTTATGACAATAAATTAAAAGCATCCAGAACATAATCCCATAACATAACAAACACTGCTCATTTTTCCATAGGTACTGCTAAGAATTAACACCTATCAAATGAATGTATTGCCAAAATACAATGCTATCAAAAGGTTGTTTTTCAATAGCTAATTCTTGTTACTTATTTGTACCACCCTCCTAACCATTTGAAAGCACTGTGAGAAACTCTTTTAGTTCATTATCACTTTTCACTTTTTTCTCTCTCTCTGTGCCTTGTCTCTGAGGATCATTAAAAGACACATTCTTTGGAATTTACTTTGAGGAAGGAGTTCTTAACATCCAGGTCTATTGGGGGAATTTTTGTTTGTTTGTTTACAAGAACTGGCATCTAAGCTGTAGGGCCATAAAACACAGACCACACCATTTAATTACTGTCAGTGTATGGCAAAGAACCACCTGCAAGCAATTTCTATTTTAAATTGTGCCATGATCTGAAAAACCTAATTGTTCCCACCCAGCCACCCAGAAGTTGGTGGACTGGACAAAGGAGCTGCCAATTCATTTAGGAAACATCCTCCACTTAATTTTCTTAACCTCCATGACCTGTAAAAAGCTGGAACATAATGGTAGACTTGCACATTTGAAAATGTCTAATTATTTAGTATTATATTTTAATATAAAACCTTCGTGTGGCACAGGGTTGGGAGCAATCTCAGTAAGGAAACAGCTTCTAAAACTGTAAGATAGTTCATAGATAGAAGAATGACCTCAAGCACTGAACAAATCCATTGTATCCAGGATGCCACACTAGTCAACCAAGGAGGAACAGTTAATTCCTACCTTCCTACCCCCTCAGGCAAAGGTTCTGGTCTATTTAACTATGAAAGCACTTCTGTTGTGCATACTGTATTATCTTCCAGTTTGCTGTCTGTGTGAACTCAATCTTTCTCTTCTTCAGTTGTATAGTGCAGCCTTTTTGCGTGCATCTCAAAGAAAGAAACATTCTCCAGTCCAATGCTGCACAATGTTGACTGCCTACCTATTGAAAAATGGAACTCTCTGGTGAGGAGGGATCACTTGGGAAGACAGGCGAACTAATATCAGTGTACTGGAAGAAGCAAAGATCACCAGTGTTGAAGCAATGATTCTTCAACATCAACTTCGTTGGACTGGTCATGTTGTGCGGATGCCTGATTACCATCTGATTACCGCAACTGCTCTATTCCAAACTTAAAAATGGAAAGCGTAATGCTGGTGGTCAACAAAAGAGTTTTAAAGACTGTCTCAAGGCAAATTTTTAAAAATGTAGTATAAACACCAACAACTGAGAAACACTGGCCTGTGAGTGCTCCAACTGGAGAACAGCCTTTACCAAAGGTGTCATAGGCTTTGAAGACACTCGAACCCAGGACGCAAGGGAAAAACATGCTAAGAGGAAGGCACATGGAAGGACATGTGGTTCCAGAATTGGCCTCCACAGTCACTTATGGACTCACTGTTAAAACCATGCTTATGGAAGACAATCTTACTCGTCTACGAGTAATCGCCGAAGAAGAAGAAGAAAAAGTGTGTGTGTGTCCCACCCTTCAGAAGCTAGTACTGACTCAAGGCTATATCCGAAATCATTTTGTCTTTAATCATCAGTCTAGATTATCAGACTACATTTCCCCAAGAAGTCGTTGGCAATCTGAACAGAGACACAAGGGAAGCAGCAGTCAGAGGGGAATGGAAGTAGGTGTAAACAGGGGAAGAATGTGTGATTATTTTCATTGCAGTCACATATTCTTCGTCTGTTTACACCTACTTCCATTCCCCTCCAACTGTTGCTTCCCTTGTGTCTATTCTTAGATTGTAAACTCCTTGGGGTTAGGATCTGTCTTCTTCCTCTCATTATTTTCTAAGGTTCATGTACATACATGATGCTATATAAATAAGCAAATAAAAATAGCCCCAGTTTATGTACAGCACCAGATGGGCACTGTCCATTGTCTCTCTGTTTGGGAAGGTTCTACAGCTGGGGTGGGGAACCTGTGTCCCTACAGATGTTGTCTCATCATTCCTGACCACTGACTATGCTAGCTGAGTCCAGCAACATCTGTAGAACCAAAAGCTCCTTGTCCCTGTTCTACAGGACAGGGCAGATAGCGCTGTTAATAAATCAACTCCATTTAACAGATTAAAGCAGATAAAATCTCTCTTGCTCAAATCAATCCTTCTTTCATGTGATTTTAAAGACTGCAAATTGCATCTGAATCAGCTGCAGGGCCACCAGAACTCAGGGAAAGTGGCATGAGAGCACACCAGCAAAAACATCAAGCCCTAAAACACAAAAATAGTGTCATGTCTAGGACAACCACATTGGCAGACATCACACTACAGTAGTTGGGTTTACTCACTAATAAAGTTTAGAGATTTTCTTATGGGAAACAAACGGGAGGGTTACAGGATTTGAATTACATTATATCTGGTGCTGGGGGAAAATAACGATAAGTACTGATCCTGATTTAAATGCCTACTCTGGAATTGACCACCATTTACATGTGAATAATGTTTGATTTTCCTTATACAACCTGGTTGCTTGAGCTGCTGAGCTTTAAGAAACATGCTTCCACTTACAGAAAATGTATTATGCTCTGCTTCATGCCTTGAGATTTGCCTCTTTTGTCCATTACCCAAGCAAAAATTTTTCTGCCTGTTATGCAAAAAAGAGAAAACTAAGGAAATTATGGCTTCTTGGCATCAAAACCACTTGTTCTAGCCTGCTTACATGCTAAATATGTTACACACACATTTGCCCACAGGCTGATGTCATATGGTCAGCAACGTGTCAAAAACATCGTTACAGCCCACACTGCTGAGATCACAATTTTTAAACAGACTTGAGGGCTGGAGGAAGCTCAAGGCAGGCATGACATAAAGCAGTTTCAAGATTACTCCAAGTACATGGTTCCTTTATTACTAGAAATGTTGAACAAGCATTCAAGCAAGAAAAATGACAGCTCTGTTAGCAATATTTTGGAAGCCACCAAGGATTACAACTAGACCTACATTAGACCACTGGTCTGACTTGAAATAAGGCAACTTCTGATATTCCTATAACATAAAGAAAATTGAGCTGGGAAGTCCTAGGAAGCGAGCACAATTCATTCCCTATAATTCTTCCTGTTTTCTCATCTCCCCTTCCATTTGCATTTAACAATTTCTAGTAGTTCACATTCGTCTTTCTCACTGGGAGGACTTAAGGAAGTACTAACCAACGCTTCCTAACCAAATCTATATATCTGTTCAGCTCGCCTGCCCCACCAGGGGTGTACAATGATGTCAAAATCACAGCCTTTAAACATCACTTCCCTTAAGCCTGTTAATTAAAACAAATTTTGAAAATAAATTACTATGCAGTGAAACCCCACACTAAGCCCTGCAATTCTCTTACCCTTTTGCTTCATCCAAGTTCAGAAAAGTTAAACCTTCCAGGCATGTTGCAAAGTCTACCTTTACCTCAATCATTAAAGCATTTGGGCCTTGATCCAGCAAAACATTTATAGACATGCTTGAAGTTCATCAAGTGCGTATATGGGGTACTGCTGACTCAGTTGTTCGCAAAGAGGCAAGTAAAGTAAAATGAAATGAAATGAAATGAAAGAGGTAGTAGATGCATGAATCTAAGGGGAGCACCAACAGATAGGCATCACCAGAGCTTGCAGAGCTCATTTCAAAAAGGAACAAGCTCTAGTTCAAGTTCAAGGTGTCCAAAAATGAACTAATTCCAGTTCAGATTCGTCCCTTTACAAAACAAACTAGTTCAGCCCATGTTCAATTTGCAGTTCAAGGCCATCCAAATGATCCTCAGCACCCCCCATCACATTTTGCCCATTCTCGGAACAAAATAAAGCAATATTCTGAAGAGTGAGCAATTAACCCATCAAGCTCTACACAGAGTCATTGTGTCTCTCTATGTGCAACACGCTCTCCAAGAACTACAAGTCCCAGATTTCCTTAGTTCCTGCTGGTCTTTTCTGTGCATGGGCAGGTAGAGGCCACATCAGAACACAGCAGTAGGCAGCACCATCAGTAATTTAGGGGCACTGAGATAACATTTACAGCTCCCCGGAATATGTGTGAGTTGGGGCCTGTAGTTTCCTGAGTTTATAGGAGAATCGACCCTTGGTCCAGGGGCAAGGGAAGAGCAGCTAAATGTCATTTGACTTTATTTGCCAAAGATGTAAGAAGTTTTAACAAAAAATAAGGACCCAAAGAAGCTCAAGGGCAGACAAAGGATTTGGGGATGGGGTCTTGTATTTACAGAGTTGCTCCAGGCCCAGATGAATTACCGTATTTTTCGCCCCATAGGACGCACTTTCCCCCCTCCAAAAATGAAGGGGAAATGTGTGTGCGTCCTATGGGGCAAATGCAGGCTTTCGCTGAAGCCTGGAGAGTGAGAGGGATCAGTGCGCACTGAACCCTCTCGCTCTCCAGGCTTCGCGCAGATCTCTGTAAGCCGTGGGAGCCCGCGTCGGCTCCCACGGCTTGCAGAGAGTTGCCTGCATGCCGAAGGCTGGGCGCGCTGAGCTCAGCGCACCCAGACTTCGCGCGGCTCTCCGCAAGGCGCAGGAGCCCGGTGCTGGGCTCCCGCGGCTTGCAGAGAGTTGCCTGCTCTGGGGGCTGGGGTCGGAGGAAGCTCGGGCTTCCCCTGCCCCAGCCCCGCGCCTGGGGGGGGGAATAATTTTTTCCCCTTTATTTCCCCCCCAAAAAAACTAGGTGCGCCTTATGGGACGGTGCGTCCTATAGGGCGAAAAATACGGTATGTTTGGGCACTGTATTCAGATCCAGTATATCCCACAGCACTTTCTCTCTCTCCCTCTCCCTCGTGACCTCATGCCTTGATGCTTTGTGAGCTTCCAAAAGCATTTTGCTGGTTGGAATTGCAAAGCCAGGCAAGGTGGACTTTGGTTTCCTCCAGCAAGGCAGTTGCAATGCTTATGTGGTTGTCTGAGCCAAACCTTGGTTTTCCAAAGCTCCTAATTATTAACATGTTTTGTGTCTCCTGACTATTTTACCCGCCACCCACACACTCCTGTTTTATCCAAAGATGTTAATGTCCTGTACAGATCAATTGGATTCAATGAATTTTACTGTATTTTAGGTTTATTAATGTAAAGCTTTTCTTTTTTTTAAAGTATGTGGCATTCAGTATGAGCCCTGCCCTTCTTAGTGTGTTGAGGATTGCAACCCTCATGCTTGACAAACTTGCAATGCAGATCTGCTGCAGTTTGTATAAAGATTTGCTGCACTTTTAACCTTGGGACAAAGAGAAATGCCAAAGGAATTGGAGGATTTACAGAAAAGAGCACATACTGAACAATGAATGAAATAATAAACAATAGCTATCTAATCTCCCAGGGCCAGCTGCATTTGCTCTGCTATTAATGTGCTAAAGAAAACCCAAAGGCAAATCTAATAAATACAAGAGCTCTATGGCTTGGCCTCACAAAACTCTGCTTTCTATATATACTTAACTGTTTCGTGTCAATGCTCTGTGGAGCATTTCTTCCCACACTTGCAGCTTTCCATATCCAGAGCAGATAAAGGTTCTTTCTATCTATAACTAAACAAGCTGATCTAGCTGTTCACATTTTGCAGTCTGTTCCATGCATTTCAGTGGCCATGTTTGTTGCACTTCACAGACAACAATCCTCGACTTCAAGAGCAGTAAGAGAACAAACCTCTAATTGAAAGCATCCTCTGTTTTGGGAATGGGAAATGTTTTTCATTCTGAGGTGAACCAGAGACAACTGTGGATAGAGAAATGAATATAAATTTTATATTTGTACAGTAGGATAGTTTCTACACACTCATTCATGTACTCCTCTCTATCCTCCATGCAGTCAAGCAAGAGGCGTTATCAGATTTTCAAGGATGTCATCATACTTCAGGGTTGGGGACACATGTGGCCTAGAGAGAGCGGGTGTGGCTTAGGACGTGTGGGCTGGGGAATAAATAAATAATAGCAACCATGCGATCCCACCAGCATGGGGGTAATGTGTTAACCCCTTCACCTGCACACTATTTTCTGAGTTGCTATTAGCTCAGCTAAGCAAAGCACATGGGAAACCACATTTAACTGTTATGAGTTTGTGGGTGCTATACACCCTAAATTCCCTGGCTCCAGTAGGTGTTAGAATCTAATCAAGACAAATGTTTAAATATAAGCCAGGCCAGTTTCCTGACCAGGAAATCGCCTTGGGTGAGAGGCCATTAGGAAGACCTAATGGCAATAAGCCAAAAGAAGGCAATGAGCCATTAGGAAGGCAGAATGAGGGGGGGCTTTGTGCCAGAAGACAGTTGGGTAGGGCCCCTCCTTCAGGTGAGAGAGATGGTTAGAAGAACAAAAGCCAGGGTTTAGAGTTTGAGTTGGAGGGGTAAAAGGTTGCAGTCTGGTAAAGGCAATAAGCTGGAGAGAGGGTCAGAACATGATGTCTGATGGCTGGTTGAATCCTAAGCTGACTCTATTGGGGTGTCTTTGCTGTTGCTATGATGTGGAGGGGTTCGCGACACCCCAATAGGGTCAGCTTCCTTCACACTGCCACACTGTCTTGTCTGAATCAGCAATGCACACTGCTGCTATGATTGCTTGCTTGCTTGCTTGTTTGTTTTAATGTGGTAGACCCTGTTCACATGAGCACCCGCATCACGTCCGTTTTGGCTCACTGTTCGGTTTATGCAGTTTTGCATACGTACGCTTCAGCTGTGAAGAAGGCATGGACATTTCTTTAAAAGAAAAGAAACACGAAGTAGGTTATGCAGTTGATTCTCCCAAACACCCAAAAAGAATTCACACTGTCCACATTAGGCTTTGACATGTGTGACAATAAAGTCACACTAAATTTGTTGTGCGGACAGAACGCAAATTGCCAAAAATCTTCAGGACCAAAGGCTGAGAAGATACTGTTTAAGTGAACTATAAACATCAGATCACTTTATTCCTTTGTTTTTACAGAATCCAGCCAATCCTATTCCTCTTTCCTTCTTCCACTGGTAACCTCCAGCAGCAACTAGTTGTGCTATACCAGGGGTAGGCAAACTAAGGCCCGGGGGCCGGATCCAGCCCAGTCACCTTCTAAATCTGGCCCGCGGACGGTCCAGGAATTAGCGTGTTTTTAGATGAGTAGAATGTGTCCTTTTATCTAAAATGCATCTCTGGGTTATTTGTGGGGCATAGGAATTCGTTCATTCCCCCCCCCCAATATAGTCCGGCCCCCCACAGGGTCTGAGAGACAGTGGACTGGCCCCCTGCTGAAAAAGTTTGCTGACCTCTGTGCTATGCTGTAGCTTCTGCCTTAGAGCAACAGCTGATAGGATGAGGCATTTTTTTATGGGAGCTCATGGGAGAAACTGCCACAAGGATTGTTATTTTCACTGTAATTGATGAGCATCATTTAAGCACCAATAACCAGCAGAGAGGCAGTTAAGTAACAGAATAATGTGTTGCCATTCATGGGCCTGAGGCTCAGTCCCTGCCATGCAGGGATGGATCTGCTAATGGAGACCATGAAGATCTGCTGGCAGTCAGTAGACTGCAGCATTCCAGAAGAGGGGCTGAAGCGTGCCATTAAGCCCTTGGTACCATGGATGCCCCTATTCCCTCTGCCAGTATGGACAGTGATATTATCCAAGCAAAGTGAATAGGAATGCACCAGACTCCCTAGTGCTACCTGCACAACAGCAGGCTCACACAAGAGGAGATGCAGAAGCCTCAGCATTGAGAAGAAAGCACAATACCAACACCCGTGCTTTGACTCACTGGGCAAAGGGGAAGGTGGAACACTAAGAGACACTGAGCCGATGCACTTTTACCCATCATGCACTGGCTCCAGGGCTTCAACGCTGGTTAAAACAAACCACAGTTTCCCTGTTATGCCTGAAATGAGAAACTATAGCTTTACTGTCAGTTTACTAACCACATTTTAATCCTGGTTTCAGATCCTGGTTAACCACAGCAGAAGAGGATTTGGGGGAGCACGACTGGTGCAGTCACACTGGGCACTGAGTCTTGGGGGCAACGCCAGGGACCCCACAAATATGATTTACAATAGTTTTGCAAGAGGTGGAGGGGCGCCGGGTTTTAGCATTGTACAGGACACCGCTGAAATTTGAGACCCCAAGATCCACCATTGGGCAGAGTTTCTAGTGTTGGATTTATTAGGAAATGGATTTGCTTTAACTGAGATCAAAGTGCTAAAACCAGCATATGAGGAAGGAGAGAGGGAAGGCATGAGAAATGAACTCGAAAGGCTAACAGTCATTCCCAGCTTCATATGAAACCAGTATCACTGTATCCGAACTGGCTCAATTATAACTTGTTTATCACACAGTTGCAATGGTTGCCCCATACTGCAGTTCTAAGAGCTGACTGAGATCAGTGATGCAGTTAGGTAATAGGGGGAATTATTTAGATGGCAATGTGCTTTCCAAAATGTGTACTTCTTCAAAATGTGGTGGCACAACTCTGCTTGAAAGAATGTACACATTTTTTAGTGTTAAAAAAATAAAATTGTGCCTGAATATAAAACATTTCAGAATCACTGGAGTAGAATATTGCCCATGATATAATTCAATAAGATTCAATATCTCTTCTAAACAAAAAGTATCTGAAAAATGGATAAAATATCTTTATGCCCCTAGTCCTGGACATGCATACCAAAAAGTTTTTTAAAAAAACAACTGGCCATAATGTAGCAAACCATGCTAAGTGGATTTAGACAGACATTTTTCAAGTATTTCTGTACGCCCTGAAGCTGAGACAGCATCATACTCATCAGAGCTCAGCATTTGCTGCCAAATGGATAAACCCAAAGGCATGCAATGCATTTTCTTCCTACACGTCACACCAGACTATAAATTTGTTCGAAATGCACTACAGAAATTGCCTTGGAAACATTTGGCAAAAGACAGCAGATTTTAGGCTGCAGTGTGAGAAACGTTTTATATTCTAAATAAAGCACCGCTTCCCCCCACAGGAGATTTGATTAGGCAGGAACAATAATTATAAATGGGGAAAAGAGCTGTAATAAAGCCAAATCCCTAAATTAGAAGCACTTCCAAAAATGGAAGGAGAAAAATTGGCTTCTGAAACTTGAACTTCAATGGAATAATCAAGGCCCCTGGAGCAGAGTTAGTCATTCAGGTTGTTATATCCGCAAAGAGAAGTGAAAGGCACTCGGAGGGTTTGGTTCATTATTGAGACCTTTCCTTGTGTCTGGTGAACTGTGAAAATGCCTTTGTCCATACTGCAGATGTGCTGGATGCAATAACTGCACTGAATCTGGATCTGTATTTCAAGTTCCAGTGCAATGTGTAGGTGCAGATTGTGCCCTCTTTGGTACACTTCACTATCTTACCCCAAGATCACTTTAGACACTTCTTGGCCTCCTTCAAAAGATAGTGCAGGGCCATCCGCAATCACAGTCAAACTGAGATTAAGGTAGAAATTGAATGTGAAATGAGAATGGGAGAAGAAATTACAGGAGATGGGTAAAAATAGTTTAAGAAGCATGTGGGGGTAGGAAGGGAAAAATATATAAATGAAAAAGTCTTCTCTACTTAGAACCTTTGGATCAGCAAATTGTGCCTAAAACTAGGAGGCTGAATCATAATACTTGGAATGCAAATATCTGTACTTGGCTTGAGGAAAGCTGAGGTATAGAACTCCTTGCCACAAGGAAGATGCCGTGGCAAAGAATTTCAAGGTTTTCAAAGATGAATTCTAAGATGAAAGTGATGTCAGTAATTGCCAGCTGATTATACCAAACTCTACCTCCATGTGCCACCATTTTGTCACAGATTTGCCTCAGCACCACCATTTTGTAACTGGTGGGCGTCGGTAATCTTCAGCTATCTCAGGTGGACCCTGGCAGTAGAAAGTTTGAAGATCTCATGCTTTTGAGATCCTCTTGGAAGGCTGATGCTCTGAACCCCTCCATTGTAGGCTCATGTTGTATATATGTGTAAATAAACCATATATTATAAAGACATCAGTGCCTCATTATTTTCCAAAAGGAAACACAAGCACTTGGTAAGCACCTGAAACTGTCTGGAATCTTGCACTGCTGTGGAGACTGGGGGTGGAGTTTAACAATATTGTTACAGATTTGGGGTAACAGGGTTTGGGGTTGCAAGGGCACCCATAATTGCTAAAGTTAGTGAGTGTTAAAACTTATTAAAATGGTAGAATTTAGATAATATTTGGTGTATTGAAAGGAAGATGCAGGCCAGTGGAAAAATACAGGCTAAACTCCCTTTTCAGTCCAGGGTCTCACTTGGGGATAGTAGCTGTTAAGCATAACAAACAGTGTTGATATCCCATCACAGGAAAATCCTTGAGTCTGTGGCAATGGAGGTTGCCAAGGTTATGCAGAGTGATGACGTACGGTTACAGGAAAATGGTCATCTTTTAAATCTAGACTTGGCATAGCAAAGGGGCAGGGCAAGCAGACAGAAAGGGAGGCAAGCAGACAGAAAGGCAAGGTGTTCTGGGAACAAGAAGAAGGAAGCAGAGAGAATTTCATGCGACAGCTGAAGGTCCGAACCATCTTCGCAGGCTGGCTGAAGGCAGGCTGGGACAGAGACACGGAGATGCCTTGGAATTAGATGCTGCCCTACTGTAAGGAACAAACCCCTCTTGGGATGTGGATGCTATCAACTCTGCACTCCCTCCATTGAAAGCTTCCAGTGTAAAATAAACCACATTACTTAAAGTCCCCCCTGCGTCTTGATTCCCAACGAATACACGGCCTGGAACTCCCTGGAATTTTGCTACAACTCAACAGAGATTGGGGGTGGCGCGCAACCTTCGTAGAAATAGCACACCTTAATTTCAACTGCAGGCAGTTTCATTTTCTCCACAACAGGGCCTGCAATTGTTTAATTGCCTCCTTTAAAAAATGCCTTCCTGAAGCACCGAGCCTTGCCCCAGTGGAATTGTAGTGTCATGAGGAAGGGAAAAAACACACCTCTGGGTCAGATCTTGGCAGGTACAAACCAGCAAAGTGCTGCTCAAAGCAAAAGAGACTTGCCTGTCTGCATTAGCTGAGGCGCTGAAAATTTGCATCCATCTGAGGCAGCCTCCCCTTTTGTTTGCTCTTTCCACTTATACTTCATAACCATTCAGCTTGCAGAAGCTATTTCCATCTGAATGAATCTCTCCGCTTTATCTGAATAGACTACTCTGTTTAACCAGTTGCTTCTCTGAGGGCTCAAACTGTCACAGACATTACACATACTCTTCAGTCTGAAATGAGACAAGAGGTTCCCCGCTCCTCCTCAACAATAGCCCAGATCAGCCTGAACGACTACTTTAGCTTCTGCTTACAAGTAGGCAGAGGCCATATCAAATAACTCACCAAACAGCCCATCAATAACCCCATTCATACTTTATAATCCCCAAACTTACTTTGTTCAAATCATTGTGCGGAGCTGCCATAACGAGGGGCCATTAGCCACGATCCTGACAAATTGTTTGCCACACAAAAACTCTGGCCATTTGAAAAGATACAATTCACATGGTCTGTGGTGAGCAGACTCTGCTCTCAGACTTGAATATGCAGCTCATGCCCACGGTTTCTCTAGATCATATACTGCAGAGAAGCTTGAGGGTGAAACACAACTCAGGACCATGTTTTGGTAATGATACCCTCTCACAAGCAACTGCCTCAGCATTTCAAACACCCTTTGGATCAGCAAGTCCACTTCAGAATTAAAATTAAGGCTGCAATTATTATAAAGAAGTGCTTCTTACGAAGGTATTGTGTTAGATGTTGCCCGTTCGCCCCTCCACCGGGCGAACTCCCCCCTCAGTCATGTACGAACATGACTCTTTGCTGCTACACATTTTGGTTTCCTGGTGATATTCTCAAAGCTCTATCATTAAAACAACACAGTTAAGTCATCTCATCTCACCCCCAGCTGGAACTTTGGTGTCTCCTGTTGGGCAGGAAATCTGCTAGAAGACTCACCATTGTTCTTCAAGCTCAGATGAGTATTTGCGCTAAACCCTGTCTGTGGTGCCTACCCCCTTTTCCCAAATGATGACACAAGAGACCAGAGTATGGGTTCAAATTGGCCACAACTTTATTGAACTTCAGAAGTGGGAAACTTGGCACAGGCCTTGGCAGGTAACCCTCTCAGCCCGCCTGGCTGAGGATATGCAGGCAGTTGAGGCCCAGTGAGAGGGGACTGCAAAGCGCAAACTTACACAGCATGCCCTTCCACTGACCTTGTCCGGGGAGTTTGACCTACATGCCGCCGCTCTAGGGCCAGGGACTCCCGGTTTGCCCTTTAACGGGCCCTGCACGCGCCGCCGCATGGGGAGGGAGCATGAATGCATCCCCCCCAACTTGATGTTAGACTAAAGGCTACCTTGCCAAGGCCTAAAACCGCCAAAGTTGTGACGAAATTGCTACGGGGAAGGCGAAACCTGCCAATGCAGGGAAAATTCCTTCCCGGTTTTGAATATAGCAACCATCTTACGACCGCAGCAGCGCCTGCTGACTTGGAACGCAAAATATTAGCCTGCAAAGAAGAAATTGTTAAATTGAAGAACGCCGACCTAAGCTGAAATTAAAAGGCAAGAAATATTAATTGAGGGAGGGTGGGTGGGTGATCCCAGAAGGAAGAACAGCAAAAGAGGCTTGAGCTCAGGGGTCAGCCTCTTTTCCTTTGGCCTTAGGCCCACCCCCGGCCGGCTGTCCATTGTCCTCCCTGGCCGAGGGCGGGTCAAAGGCCAGCTCAAGCAGGTGGGTGGCACCCACCCAGGTGAGCGTTGCTTGGTGCCGCAAACCCCGCCCACCTGTGGGGAAGGGAGGGCAGATATTGTAGCATGCTGGAAATGGCCTGCTAGCGGTTTGTGTCAGGGCCTGTCAGGCAGAGTGAGGCAACTGCTTCAAGTGGCAGACGCTGGTGGTGAAAGCCCCCCCAGCCCAAAATTCGAGCCATTTTCCTGTCTTGGAAATCAGTTGTGCTGCTGGATTGGAACTGGGATTGTTAACTTTAAAACAGCAACCTTGCTGTGTGTGTCAAGGTAACCAGGCCTGAAACACACATAGGCCGGGATTTTCCTTTGAAAAGGGGGTGTAAGGACAAAGAATCAAGCAAAATAGAGGTTCAAAAGCTCTGTTTCCTAACCAGTTTTACACAGCTAGGGCTTCCTCTCCCTAATGGAAAACTACCCTTGAAAAAGGGAAATTGGAATTTGTAGAGAAAAGAGTTATCCTACCTAAGCAGACTAAGCAGACATATACTAGGGATGAGGTAATACTCAGACTCAGGAGCCTGGCTGGGGATCCTTGTGGCAAGCAAAAATAGGAGAAAGGTGAGGTGCTGAGAGAAGGAGATGCTGCAGATATGTTGCCTCTTTGGGTTCGCTGTGGAACCACTGGAACAGAGTGTTATGTGACAGAAAACTAAGTACATGTTAGTGGCTTGAAATGCAGTGAGGTCATTTCCCCCAACTGCATTTCAAGTTGCTTTCTTATGTTCCTATGCAAACCAGGGTGCAGGGCAGTCTTCACCTGATACGCATTGTTTCATCCCTGCGCTGAATACTGCAGCTTCTGTTTTCTAATCAGATGGATTAAAGCTGGTTTGAGGGAAAGTGCATCCAGCAGGAGTGTTACTCAAGAAGCTACAGGATACAGATGAATTCTGGCTAACATCATGTGTACTAAGTTCAGACATCAGTGGTATGTAAATGGTAATGTGTACAAAGCCTAAGTTGGGTCCATTCATTTTACTGGATCTACTCTGAGGAAAACTTAGTTGAAAATATGCACAGCACCCAAGACTAGTCAAGTTGTTTTGACATCTGAGGCAGATATGGCCACAAGGACCTTTCCTCCTTACTGGCAGTTGTTGTTATCCTTTTTGTAAAGCATTTTGAGGTTTTCTTTTAACAATCAAGTAGTGTGAATTTTTTGAAATGAATAAATATTCTTATTAGCTACCTTTTCATAATACCAAAAATCTGCCTGAAGTGGCCACCTCCCTCTGTCTAATTGGGTGCATCCTTTCATCACATTTCAAGACTCAAATTATGCCCCCCACAAAAAAATATGGAAATATTGTGTGATTCAGCCCCACTTATGGAATAAATGCCATAGGTTATATTATACGTGGTGGAGGGGGATTTCAACCTGCTGTTATGAATCTGCTTTGGACTTGCCTGCTTCTTCCTTCCACCCTCTTTCTCTTCCCTGCTCCAATTTCCCCTCTCACTGCCTAGTTTGTGCTAACCACAGTTTGCTGTGACATCCAGACTGGGCAAACTATAGTTTCCACATGCTACAGTTTACATCCAAGCTGCTGTTTGAAGTGAATTTGAAATTCTGGTTTGGATTCAAACTATTGCTCTGGGTTTGAGGGTGGGTCTGAGTGGCCTTTCAGGATGTCTTGTAAGCCAGAGATTTTGAGTGTGAATGGTTCAGGGTTAGGAAGAGTGCAGGAATCGGTTTGGCAATAACTTTGCCTGGACATGTCCCTGTGCTAACTGATGGTTTTTAGCTCAGCGACTACCTTTGTGAAGGAGCCTGAAAGCTGGTGTAATGATTCATATTTTTGCCCTCCGTCTGTTCTCAAGAAAGAGGACAACCTAAGCCCTTACATTTTTAAAATCAGTATCTGAAGAAAAGATCAGGACAAAGGTCAAAGAGCTTGGAAGATTTCTTGGGTAACCTTTGGGGGTCTCCCAGCCAGTGTGGTGTAGTGGTTAAGAGCGGTAGACTCGTAATCTGGTGTCCACATGCAGCTGCTGGGTGACCTTGGGCAAGTCACACTTCTTTGAAATCTCTCAGCCCCACTCACCTCACAGAGTGTTTGTTGTGGGGGAGGAAGGGAAAGGAAAATGTTAGCCGCTTTGAGACTCCTTCGGGTAGTGATAAAGCAGGATATCAAATCCAAACTCCTTCTCTTCCTCCTCCTCCTCCTCCTCCTCTTCTTCTCCTCCCATACCAATCATACAGGGTAGATGGTTGCATCCCTCCCTCATCCGTTCTTCGCACACCACAAAACCATTCAGCAACATCTGCAGTCTAAAGTTCCCTTAGAATAAATTATTTTAACACCCAGGAATGTATTTCAAAGGCTACTGAAGCTTAAGAGGAAAACCTCCCTTTGCCTTTAGGGAGCTTTGGAGAGGATTATAGATGACTAAAGCATTGCAAACAATTGTCTCCTCATTTCAGATGAACCAAGTGCGGTAGCCAGAAGGCAGGAAAGCAAGGTAGGTACAAGACATTCAAGTAACATTACATGCGCCACAAAATCACTCCCTTTCCACATGCCACACCAGTTTGTCTGCTGAGGAACAGAGGAAACAGACTTCCACCTGCTGAGACCGCTTCTCCCAAAGGGTCTTCTTTGTTACTGGCTCTCCCAGAATTGCGAGCAGAGAAAAATATTCAACGTTACCTGCTGCCTCTAACTGGAGACAGCAGGGATTGAAACTGGCATCTTCTGCATACAAGCAAGCAGAACTAGGTTATTTCTCCTGAGACACACACACCCCATGCACCTTGCCCTGGAACCACCCACACAGCACAGAGAATTCTGTAGAAAGTCCTAAAGGGTCCACTCAGTTTGCAGGGGGCATCAGAGCTTTGTTACACCCCTCCATGGGAGTCTACCCGAGAACAACCAACACTCCCTTGTGGTTCCACTCTTTTGTGGATGATCAGAAGTGATGTGCAAGTTGTCTTTCTGGAAGAGTTGTCTGCTGTTATGTATCTGCTCCTAGAGGAACCACAATATGCCCTTGAGGAGCCCCAGGAGCACAGCATTGAAAATCCACTAACTTACTGGCGAAGGTATGCTTTCCTGTTTCTATTCTGTGATAAAAGAGTCCTTGTCTGTCATCTTGAGGAAATGTCCTCCAAGCCTTCCATGACAGGATGCAACCCACTTATAGGCCAGAACATACAAATGCCATGTATGAGACCTACTGCTTTTCAGACCCTTCTGGTATAATTGCCAAGACTGTGCTGTCCTCTGTTGCCTTAGAGTCAAATCTGAGCTCATATCCTTTGCACATTCAGCTTCCAAAGCAATGAAGGAAAAAGCATGTTGTTTTGTAATATACAAAATGCAGAAAGAACTAGCAAAAATGTTTTTATTAATTCAAGATAGCAGTGAAGTGTTGTCTATTGTCATGCCGCCTTCAGAGGCTCAAAACAGAAAAGGCTCCATTTTCTCCCTCCTTAGAGATGAAACAACTGAGCAGAAACTGGACTTAGCTGCCCAGGGCCAGTGCAAAAGCAGAAAGAAATGAAGTTTCCAGAGCATAAGAAGATGGTACCAAGGATAAAGGTAAAGGTACCCCTGCCCGTACGGGCCAGTCTTGACAGACTCTGGGGTTGTGCGCCCATCTCACTTAAGAGGCCAGGGGCCAGCGCTGTCCGGAGACACTTCCGGGTCACGTGGCCAGCGTGACATCGCTGCTCTGGCCAGAGCCAGAGCCAGAGCCAGAGCCGCACACGGAAACGCCGTTTACCTTCCCGCTGGTAAGCGGTCCCTATTTATCTACTTGCACCCGGAGGTGCTTTCGAACTGCTAGGTTGGCAGGCGCTGGGACCGAGCAGCGGGAGCGCACCCCGCCGCAGGGATTCAAACCGCCGACCTTTCGATCGGCAAGCCCTAGGCGCTGAGGCTTTAACCCACAGCGCCACCTGCGTCCCAGGTACCAAGGATAGGTCCTCATAAAATACTGACTAAAATATTTCCAAATTAGGAGGCAGGCTGTAAAACCTTTCTTGTCCTAAGATGAATTGCTATTGTTAAGGAAACAACTGGGGTGGTGATACCACCTCTCTGTGCATATGGCCTTAGAATTTTGCATTTGTATGCAACCCCCCCCCCCCCCCGGGAACCGGGAACGATCCGCTATGAGAGACTGGTGAAGAGACACAGAAACTTTGACAGCTGTCAAAGTAGCTGTCAAAGCAGGAAAATAAAAAAAAGAGAACTTTGTTACGATGGCTTTGCTGGTTAGATTTGTTACAATTTGGACATAAACTATTGGAAATAAAGGCAACAAGTTATTTGACTTTTGGGTCTGATTTTGAAAGAAATTAAGTTACCATACTCCCTCTAGAGGGAGGCTGGGACATTGCAACAGTAGCAGCAAGTGGAAAAATACTATGAATTTGAGCAGGATCTGTTATCTCTTGGGAAAGCTGCAAAAACGAAGCATTATTTTGTCTACAGAGGTTTCTATACTAAAGGAGACAATGGATTTATCTATTGAAGAAAGGAAGGGACTTGACACAAGTTATGTTCCTGAATAACAAAAGCCTCTGTGGAGAACAAGAAGTTTCTGAATTAGAAGGTTTCTGCAGCAGAACAGGAAAAAGTAACCTGAGGAATAAGAGCTGGACCAAATTTGAAGCCGGAGTATTTGGAACATCCAGACTTTAAAAGGACCAAGAAATAGAATTTAAGTTAGACTCTTAAACATAGAGTTCTGGATGGAAGAACAATGACTTTTTCTGAGAGTTTTTTCGAGATTGGACTTTCTGAAATTAAAAGCTATCAAAAGACGGCAAAGTGGAGTTGAGATATAGACGTGGATACACCAGGCTGGCAGTAGACAATGGATGAACTTTGGGGATTGGAACCGGGGAATGGGGGGGGGGGAGAGATTTGGAATCCAAAGGCTGTAAAATTATATATTATTTCTTTCTTTACTTTTTTCATGTTTGTTGTTTGAAAATAGGGGAATTCGTGGAAGGGAAATGGGGTCGATCTTAGGGAATTATATAAAATATAAGGAGAAATGGTTCATTAAGATAAATAAGATAAATTAATTTGGAATAAATGGGTTATTTAAAATTACAAATAAGGTTTTAAAATTTGGGGTAAGAATCTGTGGAATCAATTTAAGGGAAATGGAATACAAGAGGGTGAGGGGGGGGAAGTCCGGGAAAGATGCCACTGAAACCAAGTGTAAATCATATTTGTTTTTTCTTTCTTTCTTGCTATCTTTCCTTTTTATTCTGGAAAATTGTTAATAAATATTATTAAAAAAAAAAAAAAGAATTTTGCATTTGTATTATGCTTCAAGATGCCATAATAAAAGCAAAACCTACAAGGATCCCCACACCGTCAGCAAAGGAGATGTCTGGAAATCTCAACTGGTACATTGCTTTGAGTGCAGTGGTACCTCAGGTTACAGACGCTTCAGGTTACAGACTCCGCTAACCCATAAATTACTGTTATGGTACAATATAACTCTACCTCACCATGTTCAGTAAAGATCAAATTCCCCCAAAAGATAAATACAGTGGTATCTCGGGTTACATACGCTTCAGGTTACATATGCTTCAGGTTATAGACTCCGCTAACCCAGAAATAGTGCTTCAGGTTAAGAACTTTGCTTCAGGATGAGAACAAAAATTGTGCTCCAGCGGCGCAGCTGTAGCAGGAGACCCCATTAGCTAAAGTGGTGCTTCAGGTTAAGAACAGTTTCAGGTTAAGTATGGACCTCCGGAATGAATTAAGTACTTAACCAGAGGTACCACTGTATGTCAGGGAACCTGAATACCACCATACAGTATGAAAGGTCCATGCAAAATTCCAGGAGCCTAGGGACTAACCTTGTCTCTTGAATCTAAGCAAGGTGTCATCTTGACAAACTAACTGCTTTGTTTCAAATGGCTTGCATTTTACAAGCTGGTAGTATGTTTTCCATGGAGTGTTCTTGCTAGTGCTAGTTTCCTCTGAACTATGAAAAGATCTCAGAAGCTATCCATGATCTCATGCTTCCTGGAATTTTCCTAAATACATAGGAAAGTACACAGTGGCTCTTGTAACTTCACAGCAAGAAGAAAGACCGAACAAAAGAAATGCCCATCTCTTGATGAAGCAACGCTGTAAGAAGTACACATAGTTCGAGCATGAAGGTTGCAATCGTGTGCAGTCAGGATGGGGAACCAGTGGCTCACCAGATGTTGTTGGACTCTGACTCCCATCAGACCCAGCCAGAATGGAAAATGGTCAGGCGTTATAGGAGCTGTAGTCCTATAATATCTGGAATACCACAGCTTTTCTATCCCTGGCAGTGAGTCCCATTGAACTCAACGGGGCTTGCTTCTGAGGAAGCATGTATCAGATTGCACTGTTGATTTCTTAGGCACATACTGGGAAAGCGTCTTACAGATACACCTAAAGTTGTTACGTGGTAATGTGACAATATGTGTTTGCAAATACGTGTGTCGTACAAGTGCACTTGTCAAGGAGCAGTGGGTAACTTGGTGGCAAACCCACACTTGTCTCTGTATAATGTTTGCAATGCCCCTAAATTCCCTTGTTCTTCCATGGTTGACATGCATAGTTATGCACAAACAGGGCCAGCCCACCAGGCAAGGCAAGGTGACCACCTCAGATGGCAGGTTCCACAGGAGCAGCAGATCTGGCGTTCAAGACATGCAGATCTGCCAAGGAATGCAAATCTTTAGATCTGCCACTGCCTCAGCAGCTGCCCTCCCAATGCTACCTCTAAAACCGTCTCTCGGAAGACACTGCTTGTCTCCTCCCACCCTTGTTCCTGATGTAGATCTTCGCATACTCATTCTTCCCTGGCAGGGGGCATTTTGTGGGTCTTACGTCAGCCCTGTGCATAAACTATCCCTACTGTTTGTGCAGATAGACAGTACTGCAGATAGAAACATAGCAGGTGCTTTTCAGATCAAAACTTAAGAACTTCTGATTCTGTCACCCAGTTCAGTTCCCACTCATTCCTCTTAGCCAATTAAATGGTGAAGCTATCATGATAAATTGCTAAATAAGCTTTGTCCAGGAAATGTACATTTGCTAGATTGGTCTTTCACTCCTGGTTGCTTGAATCAAATGAGATTAGACATATTTAGGAAGCAGCACTAATCTGATAACTATTTCAGCATAAAGAGCAACCAGCCTTCAGCAAAGGCAGATGGTTAGGGTGTTGTACAATTTGCTGTACAATTTTATTTCCTTTAAAAAATTATTCATTTGCAGTATTTATATTGGCCACCCAATAACATAGTTATCTTGTCTGCTCACAACTTCTTTTAAAGGACTTCTTATAGAGGGTCAAATCATACATTGTTTAAATTCTGACTTCTTCTGGTGTCTATAATTTTGTGTTCACAATAACAAGTAAACCTTTGTAGGTTAAAATTAACAGTAAGGCAATGCTGCCCTGAAGGCCCCAATTTGTAGGAAACAAAATGTTTGTTTGTTTGTTTAATTTATACCACACCCTTGTTACCAAATGAACCCCAGGCAGGAAACACACAAACAATTTTAAAATCTGCTTCTGTAAAGATCCAACTATTTTTTTCCTTAAAAACATAAAGTTGTATAGAAATGAACAAATACCGTAATAATAATGATGTCCTGCGGATTCGGTTGGACCCCCACTCACATCAGCTGTGGCCAGCATGGCCAAAGGTTAGGGTGGGATGATGGTAGCTGTAGTTTGACAACATCTGGAGAGAACCAGGGGAAGGCTGCTTTATAGCTTGTCTTTTGCTGATGAAGGGCAAAGGAAATCAAGGGTAACTGTCAATGAGTACAAAGCATTTTAAAACGGGGGATTTAAACCAGAGGTTTAAAAGACATTGGGTTGTGTCCAATGTTAGTTTTACTCAGAGTAGGTACATTAAAATTAATGGATTAAAATTAGTTGGCAGTTTTTAAGCAGAGGTTAAGAAGAACTAACATTGGACACAGCCCCTTAATTATTCTTATAGTGTAAAGCTGAAGTCTAATGCAAGAACGAAAGCAAAAAATCAAACTATTTTTTCCTTAAAAACATAAAGCTGTATAGAAATGAAACAAATAATAATAACAAAATATAGTAAATATTGTGTGGGATGAGAGTTTTCATATTCTCTGCTGTTTCACGGTACACCATGCTGCACATTTTCTACAGAAAAGTGATCCAAGCATTTTCATTTTTTAAAAAATAACTAAAATATGGTGCAAAGATGGATGCCCTTGACCATTTTAGATACCTCTTTGTTCAGACTTTCCCTCACCAGATGATTGGAGCTGATGAGGATTTTCCTAGCTTAATAGAAACTGACACAGCTGAAGTGTAATCGGCAAAATCTTGTTATGAACAATAAGGTGATTTTGAAAGCTGGTGGTTTGCCATTGCTGAGATTGTTGTTGTTGTTTAGTCGTTTAGTCCTGTCTGACTCTTCGTGACCCCATGGACCAGAGCACGCCAGGCACTTCTGTCTTCCACTGCCTCCCGCAGCTTGGTCAAACTCATGCTGGTAGCTTCTGTAACACTGTTCAACCATCTCATCCTCTGTCGTCCCCTTCTCTTTGTGCCCTCCATCTTTCCCAACATCAGGGTCTTTTCCAGGAAGTCTTCTTTTCTCATGAGGTGGCCAAAGTATTGGAGTCTCAGCTTCAGGATCTGTCCTTCCAGTGAGCACTCAGGGCTGATTTCCTTAAGAATGGATACGTTTGATCTTCTTGCAGTCCATGGGACTCTCAAGAGTCTCCTCCAGCACCATAATTCAAAAGCATCAATTTTTCGGCAATCAGCCTTCTTTATGGTCCAGCTCTCACTTCCATACATTACTACTGGGAGAACCATAGCTTTAACTATACGGACCTTTGTTGGCAAGGTGATGTCTCTGCTTTTTAGTCTTCTAGTAATATATAAAGCTTACTATTGTTTTCCCCACATTTTAAACCCTACCTTTCAAAGTTCCCCACAGCTAACGTAAACTATTGTTGGTCTTTTTCCCAGGAAAGTGAGCGTGGCATGGGGTGGCTGACTAACTCTGACTCAGCCACTTCCTTACTTCCCATGAACCGCTTACCACAGAAGGTGTAGGTCTGTTTACATATGATTTATTGTATATTAATGTGCAAAATAGCCACCAGATGATCTACCAGCTTCAGAAAAATGGAATGCGAATGATGTTTTCTGAATATAACACAACCATGCAATTTAGAAGCAGCTTCTCTTTCTAAACTGTACTCCAGCACTGACCATATTTGCCAATCCTAGCCCTAGGACAAAAGGTGAGGTTTCTGCTGGGAATACACTTAATAAATCTACTTCCTTCAAGCCTATGCTGCACTTCATCCCCTTCTTGTGGCACCTAGCATTCATTGCCATTCTCTGTGCTTTGAGGAGTAAGGTTAGTGCTGTGGTGAAGGACTGATTTTTCAGAGAACAATGATGTGCGCAAGGGCAGAGCAATACCTTTAAGAGAGACCATCCAAGCTCACAGATTCAATATTAAAATCTTTCCACTGGTGATCATCATCATCATCATCATCATCATTATCATCCCTTTTCACTGGGGAACAGACCTAACTCCATGGAAGAAAACAAGCTGTGTGCAAGAGTTGCACCGAATTCAGTACAGTAGATGATGGGAAAGAGCTTTGCTTAAGACTTTGGAGAGCAGTTTCAGGTGCTCTTTGGGTCTTACATTTATCATGCAACACTAGCAAGAAATAACTTACATGCACATTCCTGTTCCTGTGATTTGTTTCCTTTAGTAATACATATTTACTAACCCTATCTCAATTTTGCCTACACAGTAATCCAGATGACAAGGAAGTAATTCATAAATGCAATAATTTATATGTTGCGTCAACGTTTTCTTCCTTTCTGTTGCCGAAGGCAAGAAGGGATTCTAGTTAGCAGAATCATGTGAGGTACTTATCTAAGCCATAATAATGTCTTAGATGAGACTCCTTAAAGCAGCATTTTAAATCTCTCGCATTTTAAATCTCTCACAGACAATGTAGCTCAGCAAAAAATCCTCTTGATATGCACCAAACAATAATTAGCCCATTCATTAAATTTTATAACCCAGAGACTATTGCATTAAGTATTAATAGAAAAGAACACACAACCGTTCTTCCTGCTCAATTGGCTATCATTTCCCACTGATATATCCTTGTAACTGAAATGTCCTCTTGTTGAAAGACATACCTTGAAAAGTCCTTCCCAACCAACAAAAGATCAGACCTACTCAGATGTCAACAACTCGTGAATCATACTGTGAGGGCTGAATTCTTAAAAATATTCCCCATTCCAAGCAAATTTAGAGATTTATTACATCTTTAGAAATACTTAAATGCATAATTTAAAACACCATTGCTGTTTTTCTGCTATGCTGTAGTACATCTAATATAACCTTGATTATGTATCAGTTGGGTCATGTTGAACTAATAATTCCTACCAGCAGTGGAGGAAAAAACCTAAATGCATAAAAATTCATATAATATATAATGCATACATGACTAAGTGCCAGTAAGAGCCTGATCCTATATGCCGGTGAAGGGGAGCCCTCCAGATATTGCTGAACTACAACTCGCATCAACCCTAGCTACACGGCCAATGATCATGGGTTGGACTCCAACAATATCTGTAGGGCCACAGATTCCTCAGTCTGCTATACATGTTTACTTAGAAATAAGTCCCACTGAATTCATTGGGACTTACTCCCAAGTAAATGTGCATAGGCTGGCAGCTATGTGTCCTTATCTTATTGCATACTTGGAAATAAGGTCTTCTGGATAGCTCAGTTGGTTAGAGCATAGCGCTAATCATGCCAAGGTCACAGGTTCAATCCCCATATGGGACAGCTGCATATTCCTGCATTGCAGAGGGCTGGACTAGATGATCCACTGGGTCCCTTCCAACCATTCTATGTCTCTAAGTCCCAATGTAACTTATTACCAAATGCCAGAAGCCCTGCTGTGCTCTCTGGTTCAACGCCAGATATGATGCTGGCATGACAGATGTGCTGGCAGAACTCTCCTGTTATGCTGACAGAACCATTCTGCCTCTGCAGCAGCCAAAATAAGGCAGAGATGGGGGTTCAGATAGGGCAACAGGGGAGGAGCATATTCCTATACTCCTTTCAGGCTACATCTACATTGCAGAACATTCTTCTAGACACAGACCCTGGTGCAAGAAACTTGACTCCATTGGGAGATTTAAGAGAGAAAAGCTTGTCCCACTTCAGTGCGAAGGTCTATAAAAAAATTAAAGAACTGTCTCCATGACCAAATGTCTCCTCTTGGTTTACAGATTCATCTGTAACTTTTAACAAATCAGAAAGTCAAGGAACACATGCAACCTCTCTCCTACGCATGTCTTCTCAGAAGACATTTTATAACCACTGGAGAATCCTAGATAGCTAAAACCTCCCCCCAAATAGATGGATGACCTGATGAAGTAGTCTATATGCTTTCATAATACGGTTAATTAATATGTTACAACAATGAATGTCAACAGCAGATAATGCAAGTAATTCCTGCCACTCACATTCCTGTTCCTATACCCTTGAAACTGAAATATCCTCTTGTTGAAAGACATACACTGAAAAGTCCTTCAATCATTCATGTTGACATTCCAAGTCAAAATTGGTTAATGTTTTGAAATTCACATTTTTTCTCATCTGTTGGACATCAGTGAATAGTGACGACCACCTTCAGGCTAAGATCAACATTCATATTAGGGCTATACCTTTATTAGCACAACCAAAATGTCACAAATTATTGTACTGTACAAGTTCTCCTTAATTCTTCATCAGGCTAGATGTAAACAAAGCAGGGGGTGGAGAGACAGAAAAATTCGCCAGTAGTGTAACCATATCTGCCTGCATTCATCTTATGACAGAGTGCTGGAGGAGATGGGGACCTTCAAATAAGGTTTTGTTAGACACTATACACGAATGCACAAAGCCTGGAGATGCTTTCAGACTGTCACTATACTGGCAAATGAAGACCCCACAATTAAAGATGATTTGCTGCTTTTTAGCAACAAACTTTTTGTGATGCAGGAATTGATAGCAAAATGCATTGCAAAGTGTGGGATAACATTTGCTTGATGCAACAGTCATCTAATCACCCCTCAAGCAAATTTAGAATTGCTGATAATCTGGAAGCAACAATTGTGGGAAGAAAAACAAACTAACAATGGCAGTTCCCCCATCTCCGGAAATACAAAACCTAACCCTTACAACAGTCCATTTCCATCCTTAGGTGAAACACACCGGTACCTCATTGGGTGAAAAACAAAATTAATCAGAAGCTTTATATTAGAAGGTATGGAGATTAATTTTAGATAGTGTGTTCTATTTTATTTTTTAAGTAATTAGAATAAAATTGGGTAGCTTTACCTAGCAGTTTGAGGGATTGCTCCCTAAGGAGAACAAAGTTTCATCTTCAGGTAGTGCAAGACTCTATTCTTCCCATTTAGGATCACCAATGTGTCTCTGAGTTTTGGGACATTCACAACAATATCTGGGACTGCTGACATTCACCAAATTTTAGGCACTGATATATTATGCAACAAACTCTGCCCTTCACAAAATACTTTTGGTTATTTAATCAACATCCATTGCTCGCTAATATTTCTTTTTCTAAAAAGTCCAAAGGAACAATGTGAGACATTATTTCAGTGTAATGTTAGAATGTAGGACTATGCCATGCTTTCAGAGCATAAGAACGAAAGTGGCCAATTCACTTCACAGAAAGAGGCCTTTGTTTGGGTGCCATCTGCAGAGGGAGGCTTTGAAGCTCTGTTTTTGAGCTTCCCCACATTGTTGCTTCCTCAGAGTGATGAGTTTGAGGCAAATTCTGATATATGTCATCCTATCAGGGAGAATGTAACCGAGAGGTTTATACTGCTCAAGGGTAATCAGTCACAAACGCAATTGTTGTGTAATGGAGATTGGAATGAATGCCCCAGTAGGTGAGAGATGTAGTTTCTTCTTAATCTGAAAACTGACTGTAAAAGGGACATTTACAGTGGTACCTCAGGTTAAGAACTTAATTCGTTCTGGAAGTCCATTCTTAACCTGAAACTGTTCTTAACCTGAGGTACCACTTTAGCTAATGGGGCCTCCCGCTGCTGCTGCACCACCGCCACACAATTTCTGTTCTCATCCTGAAGCAAAGTTCTTAACCCAAGGTACTATTTCTGGGTTAGCGGAGTCTGTAACCTGAAGCGTATGTAACCTGAAGCGTCTGTAACCCAAGGTACCACTGTATATTCTAAACTAAGGTCCATATGCAACACTGCAGCTCTGCTGCTACAAGGGACTTCTTGTGAACAACATAACTTCCTCGCCCTCTCCTGTTGCCTCTAGTCCCCCTGCGCCCTCTCAAAATCAGCTTTGGAAGGTAGAGATACTCCGGAGCAGATTCTGGGTGTGTGTAGTGGAAGCTGTCTGTGGACAAATGCTGGCTCCCTTGGCCACTAAAGCGAGATGAGTGCCGCAACCCCCAGAGTCAGTCGCAACTGGATTTAACAGTCATGGGCCCCTTTACCTTTTTTAGTGGGAACCACCATAGCCACTAAAGGTAAAGGTAAAGGTACCCCTGCCCGTACGGGCCAGTCTTGACAGACTCTGGGGTTGTGCGCCCATCTCACTTAAGAGGCCAGGGGCCAGCGCTGTCCGGAGACACTTCCGGGTCACGTGGCCAGCGTGACATCGCTGCTCTGGCCAGAGCCAGAGCCAGAGCCGCACACGGAAACGCCGTTTACCTTCCCGCTGGTAAGCGGTCCCTATTTATCTACTTGCACCCGGAGGTGCTTTCGAACTGCTAGGTTGGCAGGCGCTGGGACCGAGCAGCGGGAGCGCACCCCGCCGCAGGGATTCAAACCGCCGACCTTTCGATCGGCACGTCCTAGGCGCTGAGGCTTTAACCCACAGCGCCACCTGCGTCCCTACCATAGCCACTAGAGGGCTGTAAAAATTTTTGTCCCTGGCTTTTTAGACTTGTCTACCCCTGTATTTGGGACGCGGGTGGCGCTGTGGGTTAAACCACAGAGCCTAGGACTTGCCGATCAGAAGGTTGGCGGTTCGAATCCCCGTGACGGGGTGAGCTCCCGTTGCTCAGTCCCTGCTCCTGCCAACCTAGCAGTTTGAAAGCACGTCAAAGTGCAAGTAGATAAATAGGTACTGCTCCAGCGGGAATGTAAACGGCGTTTCCGTGCGCTGCTCTGGTTCGCCAGAAGCGGCTTAGTCATGCTGGCCACATGATTCGGAAGCTGTACGCTGGCTCCCTCGGCCAATAAAGCGAGATGAGTGCCGCAACTCCAGAGTCGGTCACGACTGGACCTAATGGTCAGGGGTCTCTTTACCTTTACCCCTGTACTTTATGAAACCAAAAGGAATGCATTGGTTGCTAGTTGTGATTCCCACCCCCCACCCCCAGCTCTCCTACCACACTATTTGAGCAACTATTTGGTTCTTTATATACAACTCTATTATCACTAGCACCAACCAGTGGCGTAGCGTGGGTTGTCAGCACCCGGGGCAAGGCAAGTAATTTGCACCCCCTAACCCGTGGATTTGCACCCCCTAACCATAACCCCCAGATGTTGCGCCCGGTGCGGCCGGCCCCCCCTGCACCCCCCACGCTACGCCACTGGCACCAACTAGTGAAATTAACTGTAACTGCACTTCTTACAAATACCAGATTCCATGTATTACACTAGAGCAGGCTTCCTCAAACTCGGCCCTCCAGATGTTTTTGGCCTACAACTCCCATGATCCCTAGCTAGCAGGACCAGTGGTCAGGGATGATGGGAATTGTAGTCTCAAAATATCTGGAGGGCCGAGTTTGAGGAAGCCTGCACTAGAGACTATAGGAATAGTATTGCATCCTAAATTGTATTAATGATTCAGCACTACCATCAAGAGAATGTTTTAACTGCAACATACTGTACATTCCTTTTTTAAAAAAAGTTTTGAATTTTCAGACTATCTTCTGCATTTATAGAGTCTCTCCTGTCCTTCTTGGTCTTTTATCAAGTGTGCCAGTTAAAGCATAGAAAGGACATTTCTTCTTAACTGGAGGAAACATTCTTGCATTAAAGTTGATCATTTTAAAAGCTCATTTTAAAAGCTCATTTTAAAAGCATTTAAAAAACATTCTTGCATAAAAGTTTCATTTTAAAAGCAATGTAAACATTGGCAAGCATCCAAACCACACTTTAATACAGTAGTAGTGTTAACTGGAGGAAGTAGAAACAGGCAGTAGAATCGGTGCAGAGAGATCTCTGGGATGATTTCTATGATCCTGACTGAACAGATTGACAAGGGATGCACCAATGGTGTGCACATTCCACACCATCACTACACCACCTTGAACTTCACACCTCTTCCACGTGATTCCATTATGCCAGTGGTTTTCAACCAGTGTGCCATGGCACCTGAGGGGTGCCAGGGGTGCCGTGGGCAACACTTGCCTCTGTCCCTCTTTCTTTCCTTCCCTCCCTTCCTCTGATGCCCCCTCACATCTCTGCATCCCAAAGGCTTGCACAGGTGTTTGTTGCAGCAGCCCTGGCTACAAGCTCCCCAGGCGAATGGTGCCTCTGGGACTGGCCAGGGGGTGCTTCCCAGGCCCCTGTGGGGCAGTGTGAGGAGGCACCTCTCTTTGGGGCAGGGGGGGCGCAGCTCAGAGACCGGGGGTGGCAGCTGCGGCTGCCCAGAAAACTCCCAAGGAGAGGAGGCTGGGGAAACACTCCACAAGGGAGGGTATTTGAAAAGGGGTGAGAGGCTGCCAGCTCTGCAGTCAAGGGGTGACATAACTCCTGAGCCCCACAGGAGTTCCGCAGAAAGAATGTAGTTGGTCAAGGGAGCTGTGGACCCAAAAAGGTTGAAAACCTCTGCATTACGCAAACATTGCTGTGGGATCCAACGATGAGGAGGCAACAAGCGCACTGCCCTGGCAATGGGCAACTGGCTGGCAACTCTTTTTTCCAGCAATCACAGGCCCAGCACACTTTGAGCAATGAACGCCTTGGATCTGTTATTGTTTCAAATGATTGCTGCTGCTGTTGCTCCTGCTATCTTGCTACTCTGTAGTAAAGCACCCATCTGCAAACTTTTGTTTTGAGAATAGCGAATGCAAGCAACTGAAACTTTAATTTATAGAAAACAACACAATTCTTATCTCATTGATATGGCTGTGTTTTCTTAGGTTTAGTCACATTGCTCAGACATCTGCCTAGCCTGAGCATCCTGTTTACATTAGCAACTAGGCAGTTCTAATAACAGAAATCCCTGCTGGATAATTCCAGGTGCTGTGTGTGTGTTTCATATGCTCATTTTGCAAAGAGAGGCATTGTGTTGTTGTCAGCTGGGAAATCAATTTCATCACACTTAACCTTCTAGCAGAACTGAATGCGGCTTGAATATTTTTTTTACACATGTGACTAGGCTTCATAGAAAAGTGTTAATTAATAAAAGACTAGGTCAAGAATTTATTTCATCGGACAAAGTTAAGAAAAGAGGTGTGGTGATTTATGCAAAGGAGAGCCTGTCACCAAAACTCTTATTTAAAGACGAGCAAGGAAGAATTTTGGCAATTGAAATACAGGCCCAAGGAGAAAAGTTTTTAATATTAGGAATTTATGCGCCGAATGAGGGGAAATCAGAATTTTACAGGAAACTGCATGAGACAATTCTGGACTATCTGGACTATACCAACATCATTATGATGGGAGATATGAATGGAGTGGTCTCTACAAATATGGATAAGTCACAAAATCAAAATTTAACAAATGACGGCAGACTACCTAAAACTTTCTTTGAACTAACTGACAATATGGATTTGATTGATATATGGAGGACAAAGAACCCCTTAGGCAGAGAAGGAACTTTCTTTTCTGAAGCCCACCTGTCATGGACAAGAATCGACCAAATATGGATAACTAGAGGACTGGCACCTAAGACTAGAAAAGTGGAAATCTGCCCAAAAACCTGCTCCGACCATAATGCTATGAAAGTGGAAATGAGACTTATTCCAACCGGTTCCTTCAGATGGAAAATGAATGACACCCTATTAAGAGATCAGGAGATTGTCAAGAAGGCCCAAAAAACTTTAAAAGACTATTTTGAAATAAATTTGAATACTACGGTGGAAAAAAGAACAATCTGGGACTCAAGTAAAGCAGTTATGAGAGGGTTTTTGATACAACAGAACACAATAAAGAAAAGACTTTGGAATGAAAAAAAAGGATAAGATTTTAGGCAAGATAAGAGATGGTGAGAAAAAATTGAGATCAAAACCTAAATCACAGGAGGTTCTGAGAGAAATTAAATTTTACCAAGCACAATACGCTAAATTGATAAATCAAGAAGTTGAGTGGAAAATTAAACAGATGAAACAAAGATCATTTGAATCAGTGAATAAGTGTGGGAAACTGCTGGCATGGCAGTTGAAAAAGAGACAAAAATTGAACACGGTTACCAATTTAGAGATTGAAGGGAGGAATATCCAGAAACCAGAGGAAATTAGAAAGTGCTTCCAGAGATACTTCAAACAACTTTATATGCAAGGGCCGCAGGAAGAGACTGAGATAGATCATTTCCTAAAAATTTATGGACTACCAAAATTATCCCAGGAAAAGAGAACAATCCTAAATGATAGAATAACGCAACAAGAAATTGAGGGTGCCATTCAACTAGGCAAATCTCCAGGACCTGATGGTTTTACCTCCAAGTATTACAAGACATTGAAAGATTTTTTGATACAACCACTAATGGAGGTCTGTAACCAGATCATGGAGGGGAAGAAGGCACCAGAATCGTGGAAAGAAGCTTTCATCACATTGATACCTAAAGTGGAATCTGAAAAGACTCAACTTAAGAACTACCGTCCCATCTCACTCCTAAATGTGGATTATAAAATCTTTGCGGATATTTTGGCAAGTAGATTTAAAAAAGTGTTAAATGAAGTAATTCATAAAGATCAGGCAGGCTTTCTTCCAGGTAGACATTTGTTTGATAATACTAGGAACATTATAGACATTTTGGAACTTTTGCAAACTAATATTAACACAAAAGCAGTGTTAATTTTTATTGATGCGGAGAAGGCCTTTGACAATATTTCTTGGAGGTTTATGAAGAAAAATTTGGAAGGGATGGGCCTGGGACGGGGGTTTGAAAATGGAATAGAGGCAATTTACTCAGAGCAAAAAGCTAAATTGATAGTTAACAATGTGGTGACAGAAGAGTTTAAAATTGAAAAAGGAACACGACAAGGTTGTCCCTTATCCCCTCTGTTATTTATTTCAGTCCTAGAGGTGCTTTTGAACATGATTAGGGAGGACCGGTTGGTGCAAGGAATACAGGTTGGAGTGAAACAGTATAAATTGAAAGCCTTTGCAGATGACTTGGTAATAACATTACAGGAGCCAGAATCTAGTACGAAAAGAGTTTTGGAACTGATATATGAGTTTGGTCGGGTGGCGGGATTCAAATTGAATAAGCAAAAAACTAAGGTTTTGGTAAAAAATCTGACATCTTCGGAAGCAGAAAGGTTTCAGAATGAGACAGAGTTAAATGTGGTTTAAAAAGTGAAGTACCTAGGGGTTAATTTGACTGCTAAAAATTTGAATTTATTTAAAGATAATTATGAAAAATGTTGGTCAGAAATTAAAAAGGACTTAGAAATTTGGTCAAGATTGAAACTTTCCTTGCTGGGTCGAATTGCAGCTATAAAGATGAATGTATTGCCAAAGATGTTGTTTTTGTTTCAAACTCTACAGATTGTGGACAGAGTGGAATGTTTTGGAAAATGGCAGAAAGATATCTCTAGGTTTGTCTGGCAGGGCAAAAAGCCCCGAATAAAATTTAAAATATTAACGGATGCAAAAGAGAGAGGGGGGTTTGCCCTGCCAGATTTAAAGTTATATTATGAAGCTGCAGCTTTCTGCTGGATGAAAGATTAGTTACTTCTTGAGAACACTGATGTCCTAGATCTGGAAGGGTTTAACAATGCTTTTGGTTGGCATGCATACTTGTGGTACGACAAGGTAAAGATTCATAAAATGTTCAAAAACCATACTGTCAGAAAAGCAATATTTATTGTTTGGACAAAATATAAAGACTTATTAGAAAGTAAGACCCCGAGATGGTTATCACCAATGGAGGCTAAGGCCCGGAAGAGACTCAATATGGAGGCCGGCTGGCCAAAATATTGGGAATTAATAGAAAAAATTGGAGACAAATGGAGGTTGCAGAGCTTGGAGAAATTAAAGAATAAGGTGCAAGATTGGTTACATTACGCCCAAATCCAAGAGGTTTTTAAATTGGACAAAAAGATAGGATTCCAGGTGGAGAAGTCGAAATTAGAGACAGAACTGTTGGAACCAAAGACTAAGGTACTTTCAAGAATGTATAACTTGCTGCTTAAATGGAACACACAGGATGAGACTGTTAAATCAGCCATGATAAAATGGGCTCAGGATATAGGGTATAACATTATGTTTGAGGACTGGGAAAGGTTATGGACCACCGGAATAAAATTCACGGCATGTAATGCTTTGAAGGAGAATATTATGAAAATGATATATAGGTGGTACATGACCCCAGTCAAGCTTGCAAAAATATATCACCTGTTTGACAATAAATGTTGGAAATGTAGAGAGGCTGAGGGGACATTCTTTCACCTCTGGTGGACATGCCCTAAAGTGAAGGCCTTCTGGGAAATGATCTATAATGAACTAAAAAAGGTATTTAAATATACCTTTGTTAAGAAACCGGAGGCCTTCCTCTTGGGCATTGTCGGCCAGAAAGTGTTAAAGAAGGACAGAAGCTTTTTTATGTATGCGACAACAGCAGCAAGAATACTCATTGCAAAGTACTGGAAGACACAAGACTTGCCCACACTGGAAGAGTGGCAGACGCAATTGATAGACTATATGGAACTGGCTGAAATGACTGGCAGAATCCGAGACTTGGGAGAAGAAACAATGGAAGAGGACTGGAAGAAGTTTAAGGATTATCTACAAAAATATTATAAGTTGTATGAATGTTAAGTATTTGCACGATTTAGAAAATACCAGCTCCAGCAAATAGGCTTTGTAAAATAGAAAATTAAGTTATAAGTAAGAAAAGGTCAAAATTTAAGGCGATATTTTGTTTAATTTTAAGGTATGAGCAATTGATAAAAATTAGTTTAAATTTAGAAGAATAATATTTGGAAAGTACAAAATAAGGTATGAAATAAGGTAATAATTTGCTGACATTCTGATTGTAAATAATGCAGGGTAGGGAGACGCGAGGAAGTCCAGTTAGTTATATAAGAAAAGCTATATTGAATGGTTGGTTATATTTTTCTCTTTTTATTATGTATTTTGAAAATTTAATAAAATATTTATAAAAAAAAAAGAATATTTTTTTTATTTATACCAAGTTGTATTTGCATCAACAGCCTATGGGGTTACGTCTGGCTTTTACGATCACAGGGATGATTGCAATTGAAGCTGCCTAGGATGTATGGATGATGTTACACAAAGCAGGGACTGAGCGGGTTCAAGGAAAAGTGAAAATAGAAGTGCTAGGCTGTACTATAGACAGAATTCAAATGTGAACTCATTCCCATTGCTATATGCATGTGGCAAGAAATGGTGACATCTGCTGAATTTCTGCCAGGCAGTGGTTAATTGCACAGGGCCATTCGGGGCTGGGGCAAAAGTGCCTCCTCCTATTGGCCTGTGAAGGAACATCTGTGTGCACCCCACCAGTGGGCCAGTCAAGATGGAAGGAGGAAGAGGAAGGCAGGAACGCACTGCCAGAGCCATGTGCCTGGTCTAGAGCACCTCGCTGCAAGGACAGGAGGGTGAGGCAACACAGCGGTGCTCCAAGCTTCACGTTTCTCTGCCTTATCTCTGCTCCCACGTCGGGGCTAGTTTGCAAGGACAGACTCCCTTGATTAGACACTAGCTGGCAAAGGGACTGAACGCTGGCCAGTCCACCAGAGAGGCACAACACTTGCCCTGCCCTGGGCACTGGCAACCCACGCTACGCCCCTGGAGGTGGCAATTACTCCCCAGGGTTTTTAGCCAGGGAAATTCCTAGCCCTACTTGGAGCTGTCAGGGATTTAGCCTGAGACCTTCTGCATGCAAAGCTGATGCTCTGTCACTAAGAATCCCTCGTCAACAAAAAAGACCGTGGTGTTTTTCAGGGAGGTGGAGGCAGGAAGAGCAAAGCTTAGAATTCGTTTCATGTGAGGTGGGCGGGCTGGAAGAAAGCACAAGGACAGAGTGGGAGAGACACACAAAGGAGGCATTGAAATATATGTTGGCAAACAAAGACAGCGGAGAGGAATACATTAGGTGACAAGTTCACATAAAAAGTGCAATTTAAATGCTAAGTGTTGTTATGAGTTTGCGGGTGCCAAACCAATATAAATTCCTGCACCCAGTAAAGTGTTGGAATCTAATGAAAGCTTGGGGTGTTAAACTGGGTGCCCGACACCTAATCCCTGAACTCAGCAAGTGTTAGAAGCTAATCAAGGCAGGCTAGCTTATTGTGTTCAGGTAATCGTTTGGGTTTGACCGAACTGCGGGAGGCAGTGGAAGACAGGAGTGCCTGGCGTGCTCTGGTCCATGGGGTCACGAAGAGTCGGACACGACTAAATGACCAAACAACAATGATCGCTTGGGTGATGGGCCATTAAGGAAAGACAAGGTGATGAACCATTAAGAAAGCAAAGGAGAGGGGGCTCTGTGTGAGATGGCAAATGGGTGCAGCTCACAGACAGCAAGAAGGACAAAAGCCCGACTTTTGAAAGTGTTGTGGGTGATCTAGAAGTAAAGCTGCAGGCGGGAAAACCAGAGAGGCAGAGCACAATGTTTGAATCCAAGGCCATGGCTATGGGAGAAACAAGACCCTCTTGGGGTGCTAATGCTGTGAACCCCTCCATAGTAGGCTCATGTTGTATATATGCGTAAATAAATCACATACCCTAAAGGCACCACAGTCTTTCCAAAAGGAAACAGGAACTCTGAGTTAGCGCCTGGAAACCTTGGAATCTCGCACTGCTCAGAGATTGAGGTGGTGTGCAGTATGAGCAATCGCATCAGTGTATGAGCAGAACCCACTTCCACCCCACCCCCCGTGGGGAATCTCTCATTAGCTGCAACCCCTCAAACCGCCTGGCTTTTCATGGGCAACTCCTTATGAACATTGCACAAAGAACACGGGACACAGACTTTCCCATTTACCTCCAAGTTTGTGACAACCTGACTTGTGGCTATTTTCTAGAGTCCCCCCTTGCTGGCCATGTCTTTGCTTTCTGGCCACCTTTTAAGCTGGCAGGGGAAAGCTTCTTTCTCGGAATTCCTGAGGCAGTTCCTCCTAGCCCCTAGCTTTTTCATATTTACCACAATAATAACATTGTTCTTTGCAGCACAATCCTACAGAGGGGAAACTCCAAAGAAAGCTCCCTGAATTTGCTGGGGCTTATTACAAAGTAGGTGTGTAAAGAATGACAGCCTTTTATCTATTGTCAAACTGTCACCGCAGGTTAACAATTCCTTGTTGTAGCTTTTTCTTCAAGCCCCCAAAGATTTCAGCCATTGTCTCTGGCTGCTGCCCCTAACATCTAGAACTCCCTTTCAGAACAACATGCAAGGCTCCCTGCCATCTCTTCCCTAAAATCCCTTTTCCAAAGCCTCCTTCTCCATTAATGCCTTAGGGCATGCACACATAAGCAGCTTTGAAATGCAACAAGGCCGTTTCCATCTCCCCCGCCATGTTTCAAGTTGTGTTTTAGGCTACTGGGCGTACCATTGCCTGATCTATTTCCCCATGCTCGCAGCCCTGCCAACCCCTATTTGGCGAAACTGTCATCTGCGTGTGCGTAATTTGCACATGTGCAATGGACATCTAACAGGTAAACAACCCAGCTGGACCATGGCTTATGTTTTTGAACTGGGTGGAAGATGCTTTAAGGGAAAACACATCAAAAAGCAGCATTTCCCAAGACGCTGCAGGACACAGATGGTCTGTGGCTAAGGTCATGCCTTCTCAGCTTCAGACACGGGTGGTGGGAGCCCGCTGGAGCCAGGTTAAGTGGTAACATGTACACAGCCTCAGTCTGTGAACAGTACCTGCTCATTTCCTATGGTATGGCTCTCCCTCCTTCCTCTGCTATCTCCCCTCGTGTCTAAATTTAGATTGCATGCTCATCAGGAGAGGGACCGTTTTTCTTTTTGTTTATGTTATGCTGTAATGCCCCACGGACGTTGACATTGAAAGCACTTATATAGAGAAATAGATCCATGAACAAACAAATAAATGCACAATAAAGTATCAAATCGATGCCTTACACACACACACACACACACACACACGAACTAGACTTGTCTTGCCAACTCCATTTGCTCTCCTGAAATAAATACTGGGCTGGATTCCCTGTCAGATTTATGCTGTGCCCTGCGAAGATGCAATCGAGTGGAGAAAGTCGCCCAGATTGTTTGATCACAGATTATTCCCTTCTTCCCTTTTTCACATCGCTGATCCAAATGACTTCCTTTTGCTCGCCGCAGTGCACCACTGTCTCCACCACAGTCCTTGTTTAGTATGTGCAAACCGTTCACCGAGTGCATGGATGAAGGAGGGGAAGGGAGAACGCCGCATTAGGAAAGCATTGGAGAAAAAAAAGGTAAGTTTTTTCCCAATTTGCTTTCAGCTGCAGTAGCCTTTGCTGCTATTTTTGGAGCTTGGTTCTCATATCTTTTTGTGCAAAGTTTTTTTGTTTTTTTTTAATGTAACGGCAGGGTGAACTTTAGTCTAGCACATTTTATGCAGGTGCGTTTTAAAGGACACCAGAAACTATTTTTTACTTCCTCTCCCCCTTGCCCTTCAGCGGTGGTCTTATCATCTTCACTTTTGTTTCTGCCCACCTTTCCGGGACAAAATGTAAAATATTGATCAAAAGCAGCAGGTTAAAGGGAAAGGTGTGACAAAGCAGATAGATGGTACAATTTGCAGAAAGGCTTGAAGGCATTATAAGGAGGATCTGAACCCAGAGACTGAATTATGATATGAGGCTCAGCTACAAGGCAATATAGAGGAATGCAGGAATCAGGTGTGTTCCTACCAGATCCCTACATTCTACATATATCAGGGGGTTTCAGGCTGGTCCTCAGCCCCTCTTCCACAAAGACAACAAGGATGACTGTACAGCCCTTGTGTGGGTGTAGAATGCACAGCAGACTTTCACCAGACTTGGGGAACAGGCACTGGTCTTTTTTGACACCTCCTTTTGCAGTGGAGGATAGTCCATTAGGATGAATAGGGCACTGCGCTACCAACCTCAGTCTGCCTTCAGCCAGCCCCCACCTGCTTACTTTCTTACTTCCGTCCCATCCAGAGGGTGACATTGGCACTGAGCTACCTCCTCCTTAGTCTCAGTGCTGCTAGAAGGAAGATTGAGACAGGGCCAGAATTAACTGGGCTCTGCCTCTTATTGGCTCTTGCTCCCCCTACTGTTAGGCTCCTGCTTTGCATCCCAATGGACACCAGCCACGACTGTACAGTGGTACCTCAGGTTAAGTACTTAATTCGTTCCAGAGGTCCGTTCTTAACCTGAAACTGTTCTTAACCTGAAGCACCACTATAGCTAATGTTGCCTCCTGCTGCCACTGCGCCACCGGAGCAAGATTTTTGTTCTCATCCTGAAGCAAAGTTCTTAACCCGAGGTACTATTTCTGGGTTAGCGGAGTCTGTAACCAGAAGTGTCTGTAACCTGAAGCGTCTGTAACCCGAGGTACCACTGTACTGAAGTTTAATGGCAGAGACCACTTGTGTTGTATGCCAAAGGTCCCATGCTTCAATGCATTGTTTCTGCAATTTAAAAGGATCTCAAGCAACAGGATGCTTGCTGTGACCTTGGGGAGAATTCACCCTGGCCAGATCTGGGCTAGGTGGACTAATATTCTGATGCCCACACTACGCATTATGGGCTTCACCACATCTGAGCATCATTTGGGTGTTAATCCACTTTTTCCGCAATTGAATAAGATTGAAATAGTCCACACCAATATGTATTTGAATTTCTATACAAGGAGCAACCACCATCTTTCCTGTTCACACCACAGACGGTATTACTGTTGTTGTTCGCCCCTACCTTCTAAGTTGTTGATTTTATTATGCCAATTAGGTAGCTGAATGCAGACAACTGTGCACATACCTTTAAAAAAATTCCTGCAAAAGTCAGGCAATCATAAATGTTCAGCACACATTTGCAGTTTTCTGGTATATATATGAATGAGATAATCACTCACTTTTCAGATTGCTGTTGTAGATTTTTAAAAATGTGTTTTGCTTGTGCAGTTTTATAGTTTGGGGCAAATCTTCCACAATAAGAGAAGGATGAAACCCCATGGGGATGGTAGGATTTACTGGAAACAGTTTCATTCACTTTTTTGAAAAAAGAAGAATCTAATTCACTGGCTCTCATTGGGCTCCTAATCTGAATTTAAGATGCTGGCTTTGACTATCTATCATCTATCTATCTATCTATCTATCTATCTATCTATCTATCTAATTTCCCACCTTTTCCCCTGGAAAGTTTGGGAGCAAAATATCTCAGATCCCTCCATTCCCCCACTCCGTAGGTGCCTGCCTGCTACTTTCATTTAAGTTTAGGTCTCCTAAAGATCCTACTGCTATCTGATGTGAGTGACCGAGAAGGGGGATTCTCAAATGTGGTGGACAGTGAAAATATTCTTTAAGTGGGCCTTTTACGAATCTTGATTCCATTGGGACTCAGCTACTGTCTCAATTAGCTTATTAGCTTGTTTCAGATTTTGAGGTTGTATTTTTTTCTTTCTTGATTTGTATTATACTAACGTAGTGTAATCTACGTTAAAAGTATAAATCAATAAAATAAAAATAAATAAACAAAATTAAATAGAAGAAACAATTAATTTAGGCCTGCAAGAATCTTTTAAACAACTATCTGTCCTGTCCAACTGCAACCATGGAATGATTTAATCACTTGCCTCATGCCATTTCCCCTGATTAAAAACTAATCCCTGAATCTGTTTCTTGACTGGTAGAAGAAAATGGATGGCTACCAGTAAGATATCAGTTAGTTTTCCTTTACAGGGATCATACAAAGGAGCAAATAACAGCTTCAGGGAAAGATTTTAGTTGGGTCGTCTAGGGTACATGGGAAAAGTCAAGCCTCCCTCCTACATACACCATGGTCCCAGTGCACACACACCCTGACAACAGCTGTTAGTTTTTAAACAACTGGTCTTCTGTGTAGCATCTGGGGTTTGCCCCTTTGTGGCAGAAGAGAGGGATACAAGCTCCTAGAATAAGATTCTACCACCTGATCTTCAGCATTAACTACTAAAGCAAACTGATCCTGCATGTTCACTGGGAAATAAGCAGCACTTTATTACACGGGCCTTATTCACTTCTGTAAGAAATTGTAGGGTCATAACCTTAGGCACAAATAGTTTATTAGAAGCAGAGGTTGCTACTACCCACTCATTTTCATGCAAAGGCTTGATCCTGTCTTCTCCTGTCTCCCCCACTCCACAGACCTCTCCTTTCCACATATAGTATGTCTGGCTAGACATAGTAAACATCCAAAGTATTTAGCCAAAATTACAGTGGGTTCACATGTTCACTGACACACTGTTATACACATATGACACAATCTCCTATTCACTAATTATAAAATTCTATCTCTGTGGCATCTTGCTAGGTTGTTGTTGTTTTTTGTGTTGGTTTTTTTAGCCAATTTTATTAGCAAAGCTTTAAAAACCAAGGTACCCATCCCTGTAGGCTAGATTTTTCCATGTAGCCACTGCCTCTAAGGTGATATGTCACAGATAATATGATGCCTATTCTCACACACCCTCAGCAATTCCCAGAGCTAGCTCTTAAAAATCCCTGTGAAGAGCCTTGTTAGTGTCTCCAAAAGAGATACATATTTCTCACATGGATGGAAATGGGCTTGGAATGACTGGCAGGCTCTGGGACTGACAGACTGGGAAAAGGTGGGAAGCCTCACACTTCACAGTAGAAATGAAAATTCTGTTTGCCTTTGTAAAACAAAAAACCAGGAGTCTTTATTCTTCTAAGCACACAGGCAGATTGTCTTACAATGTTTACTTTTCTGCTCCCAACCCACAAATACTTTAAAGTTTATTTATGTCTGTGTGCGCCACACTGCACAAGTGAGGGTAAGGTGATAACAGAGATTAATGACCTTGCTCCATGGACCCCTTGATCAAGGAACTTCTGAAGAAGCCTTGGCCCTCAAGATAGTGTTGGACTCCGCTTCCCATCAGCCCCAGCCAGTATGGTCAATGGTCAGGAAAGATGGGAATTTGTCCAACAACAACGGCAAAGACCATAGGTTCCCCATCCCTGCTCTACACATTTTCAAACCCTGTTCTAGAAAAACTTGGAGTTCAATAAGAACATACTACAACTACTACCATCTGGCTGAGGCTGATGAGGGTTGCAATCTAAGAAATTTGAGGGCCACAGGTTTCCTATCCATGATATACCGTATTTTTCACCCTATAGGACGCACTTTTCCCCCTCCAAAAATGAAGGGGAAATGTGTGTGTGTCCTATGGGGCGAATGCAGGCTTTCGCTGAAGCCTGGAGAGCGAGAGGTGTCGGTGCGCACCAACCCCTCTCGCTCTCCAGGTTTCAGGAAGCTATCCGCAAGCCTCCCGCGTGAGGCTTGGGGCGGCAGCCTGCATCCCGAAGCACGGGGTGCCCTCCGGAGGACGCCCCGTGCTTCGGGAAGGTGTCTGCAAGCCTCCTGCGCCCGGCGGGAGATCCCGCCAGGCTCGCAAGGCTTGCAGGCAGCAGCTTGTTCTGGGGGCTGGGGTCGGGGGAAGCTCGGGCTTCCCCCGCGCCAGCCCCGCGCCTGGGGGGGAAATAATTTTTTTTCTTTATTTCCCCCCCCAAAAAAATTAGGTGCGTCTTATGGGACGGTGCGTCCTATGGGGCGAAAAATACGGTATCCCTTTCAAAAAGTAGATGGGAAGCACAGATCTGCATGGCTGTCCAACCAAAGCAAGGCTATTCTCTTGAGCATGTGAAATGTGGGGAAACTTTGGCTCTCCTGATGCTCCTGAACTACAACTCCCATCAGCTCCAGCAATTGTGGCCAATGGCCAGGGATGATGGGAGTTTCAGTTCAGCAACATATGCAAGAACCAAGATTCCCCATACCTGATCTGTCTAGGGTTGCCATATTTCAAAAAGTAAAATTCCTGACACCTGCAAAATTGTTGAGCATTTTTTAAAGAAATCAACAAAAATTGTTAAGCCTTTTTTGGGGGGAACGAACACAAATTATTGAGCTTTTGAGGGCAAACCTACCTCCCCCCATGGTGACTTAAAGTTTTTTTGAGCTGTTTCTGCTGCTTTTTCCATCACATTGGGGAGACTCTATGATAATTAAAGTGGTATAAAATTGACTTGTGTTTTCAGTGAAGCTAGGGCCTGAGTAGGAGCTGCTCTCCAGAGTTTCAGGCACAGATATTGCCTATCTTTGTTAGCAGAGACCCTTTAATTGACTTAATATGGGAACACTTTCATGCTCATCTTTAGCCCTCTGCCAGAACTTCCTTCTCTCCTTTTATCTAGGGGTGCAGAAGAGAAATTGTGTCATTCATATAGCTGGTACTGACCATGACAGTCATGCAAAGGGGTGGGGAGAAATGATTTTTGGGAAATAATGTTTATTGTGCATTCCATTTTATTTTACTTCCTGCAGTGCCATCTACTGGTGAATGAGAAATAAGGGGTATGCTTTAGCATGAAAATCTGGAAGAATTCACATTAATGTTTTTTTGATGTAATCAAATAAAAATCCCCAACTTTAACTGGCAGTGTTACACTTAAAGATTCCTCAGAGGCTGGTAACTTGAAATATACTCAGAGTCGCAAAGTGATTTCATGCTCTTTATTCAGCTCATAGTGGTGAGGAGGAATGAATGTCCCCTCAAAGTATCTGCTTTATATACATTATTTACACAATGGGCTGCACATGATTGGCTAATTCCGGAATTCTACTGGAAGCCAATCAGGTTGTGGATTCACTTCAATCTGGAGCATGATTGGGTGGTTCCTGCCAACCAATCATACTGCTGCATTGTTCTAGGACCAATCAGACTGCTGCATTCTGAATCCTATTGTTCTAGGACCAATCAGACTGCTGCCTTTTGGATCCTATTGTTCTAGGACCAATCAGACTGCTGCAGTTTGGATCCTATTTGACTCAGTACATAACATAACTGATGCAGAGGGTGCCTGTAAAGTTTATTCTGGAAGTAAGGTATAGGTATCTTGGGCTAGATCAAGGATGTTCATCTTCAGTGAAGCATCTCTCGAGGCTGCATGGAAACCTGGTAGAAATATAATCTCAAAACCCAAGCAGGTTCATATGTTTGTTTCAAGAAAAATTATTGAAGTGGAGGGGTGACTGATCAATCAATTCCACCCCACCCCCACAGAAAAGGTAGATAAAATTATGACTTACTGAATTGATGTCTCTTGGCAAAAGGTGTGGGCAAAATGGACTGCCAATGATTCACTGTAAAGAGAGGAAAGTTACTGGTGATGAGTGAAAGTTATTTCATGCACTTTGGAAAATAGTGGCCTTTTAAGAAAGGATCTGACACACATACAAAAATAACTCCTAAATTAGTGCATAATTTTACATGGAATTGAAGCATGAAATGATTGAATTGCTTCCTTAAATGACCGACAGTTTTAGGAAGTGTTTAAAAATAATCTGCATTTAATTTAAAAAACCCAATCACTTCTAGCAAAAAGATTATTGAGAATTATTAATCTTTCCATTGGTGAAGAGTTCTGTGTAATCAAAGAGCTTGCATATTCTTATGCCGCAATAAATTAGTCCAGTGAAAGGCACTACTTTATTATTCTCTCTCAGCAGTTCAACATTTTTATAAAAAAAACTGGAAAATACAGGCGAACAATTGCTAAATATTTTCAAATGATATTTAAAGACACAACCATAATGAAAAAGGAATATTGTAAGATTCAACAGGCTTGAAATGATCCGATCAGCAAAATTATTTACTAGAAGCACTAGATGGTTCAATTCCCACACTGAATAGATATAACCCTCTTTTTATTTAATGCCCAATGAATTTAGTTACTCTAGTAACATAGTAAAAAAAAGTATAGCTACATGCTGCTCTGGTACACAATAAATATTTGTTTTAAGGGTGTCCTTGGCAGCTCTGCCCTGAAATAATGAGTAGTATTGATTTCAACTGAAGTTCACACTTAATATGGAAATTAGTTGCATGAGCTGTTTAAAACTCGCAAGGAAAAAACAATAGCAACTTTTCTTTGTGGCGCCACGACATAATTCAGTTTTAAAAGAGCAATGGAACACACCCTTTCCTGCTGCGAAGGACGGGACGAAGTCTTTCTGTGGGTCGTATAGCGAATGTACAAAGAATCCAACAGGTGGCTCCGTGGCGCAATGGATAGCGCATTGGACTTCTAGAGGGTTGAAGGGATTCAAAGGTTCCGGGTTCGAGTCCCGGCGGAGTCGCAGGGAGAATTTTTGTTTCGTTTTGCTCCGCTTTTCTCGCCTACTTTTTTTTTGTTTTGTTTTTTTACAGAAAGCAGTTCCGCGTCTTAAAATCGGATAAATATTTGCTGAGGCGGCGAAAGCTTGCCGTGAAGGCCAGCAGCGCCAACCCTTTCCTTTATCTTACACAGCGCCGACTCCGGACTTCCCCTCAGCAGGGAGGCGTTGCCTTAGCGAGCCGGCCGAGTCTGAGGGGAGAAAAGGCCGCGGCCAGAGGGGCGAGGGCGGCCGAGTTACCTCAGAGCGCCAAAAGCCCGCCTTCCCCAGAGCCAAAATGGGGCGGATGCCTCGCTGCGCCCGGCTACACTCGGTTCGTCCGACTGCCGGCATGAGGAGGGAAACCCTTACGAGTCCCCGCAAAACTCGCCCTTGGCTGTCCGCTTTCTCGCCTGCCTGCGCCGCCATTGCAAGGCTGAGGGGGGAAGGAAGAGCCGCCTCAGCAAGGCTAGCCTGAGGCAACTGCCACTGCTTTACCCGCGCGGCCAGGGCAAAGCGGAGCAGGAGTTTACCGTTTCGACAGCATCTACCCCAAAAGCCTAGAAGCAGTTCTTCATTTCTTTTGCTTACATTATTTTTTAAAAATAAAAATATTCGCCCCCGCAGCTCCAAGGAGCTCGCGAAGTGGCGCAGCAGGTGGTTCTTTATTATTTATTGAATTTACTGTATATACCGCCCTTATACCCGGAGGTCTCACAGGGCGGTTCACATAAAAGGATCACCATAAAAACCACAAAATCAAACTAAAAATAACAGCCCAATTACACCCCCCCCCCAAAAAAAGAGACACACATTTTTAAAAAGGGCATTCCTCTTCCTAGTACCTCACAACGACCTTGTGAGGTAGGTTAGGCAGAGAAAGCGCGGGGAGGGGGGGACATGTTTGACTCAAGGTGGGCTGAGGGGGGCGGGATATGAACTCTGGTCTCCCACCCAGGATATTTTTTTTTGTATGTGAGCAAGTGGCCCTCATAATGCCACTTCAGAAGTAAGACCTGCCAAGTCTTGCTCTCAGGTAAGAAAAGGAAGGAAAGCATGCATGTGAACAAAGAGACGGGTTACAGAAATAGGGCAGCTTGATGCTGGTGCGTTTTTTATCCTATTTAAAGGCTGCTTTTGTTCATTTCTCTCAGTTAAAACTTTTTGGCAAGGTCTGTGTGCACATTCCAAGCACATTCGCATTTCTGTCTCAGCGACGTCTACGCTGGCTTGGTCTTGTGCACAGAACGGAAGATGGCAGGATCCCCACGGGCGTCTGGCTTTAGGGCACTGGCAGGCCAAAGATGTCGGCAAACATGACAGGAAGGCTAGCAACATCAACCCCACCAGTGGGAATAATCCCATCGCCTGGAGAAGGCTGTGTCAGGTCGTGTATCCACAGCAGTGACCAGATGAGGGATGACTGCTAGGAGGAGCGCAGAAAGAAGAAACGCCATGGTGCATCTGCAGCAGCACAACCGGATGCTTTCATCTGCCTCGGCTGCGACAAAACACGTCTCTCCCGTCTCAGTATCTGCAGCCACAGCAGACGCTGTAACTCTCCAACGGTTTGACTTATCCTGAAGGCGCACTCTTCCATATTCTTCCAGACAGATGCCAACATCATCAGTTCTAGAGTGCCGCATGCAGAATTAGCGCTGAGGACATCAAGGTTAGCTTGCCTTGCTAGGGGCCACGGAAATTGTGAGAAATGGATTGCAATCCTTATTTAGCAGCTACCACTTGACCTTCCCAGACCCAAGGGAGAGAATAAAAGCTCTTTCAACAGGCTATTTGGGCAGACAAGCCAAAGCTGTGGATATTTTCAATGGGAAAGGAGAACTGAAGCTGGCACACTAAGTGGGCCCTCTTTTTATTTATAGATATTCTAAAAGAATCTCTTTGTATGAACAACTTTCTGCTAATCAGACAGCTTATGTAATGTCCCAAATATTCATGAGGTTCAATGAACAGTGTTGCATCACTGCCTGTGTGGAGGGATAATTTGGCGATGTTAAGCATTTTAAAGCAAAATGGAGTCATCACCGAGAAGTACACTCTCAACCCATCTGGGAGAATAACAGTAAGACAATAAAACAAGTCCTTTTACAGTTTTCTGTAGAAGGGTTACCGCAAATGCGTTAAAAATACTTGTGAAGTCTGACCACTATTTCTAGAGTTCAGGAGCTGGGATAGTTCGCTAGCAAAGCCCTGTAAGTCACATCAGGCTTACAGTTGAACTAAATACAAATAGAATACAACGGTAAGCAGAAGCTAACATTCCCAGATGGATTGTACTCCTTCCACAGTAGTTTCAGTGCAGGTACTACAAACCAGTTTATCACATTATCTCCCTTCTGTCTTAGGTTGAAACGGCTACACAGCCTCTTCAAGATGTGCTGCAGGTAGTGCAAAGTCCATCCCATGATCTCAAAGAAGGAACCAGAAATAAGAGTAATCTATCAGGCCCAATGACCAGGGGACGGACACGACTGATCCAGATACTTCAGGTGAGGAAATTTCTTCTGAGTGGAAATTACTTTGTGGCCAGTGAGAATCTCACTAATTGGGTAAGGAGGAGGCAGGTATTCCTCTGGAAGGGAAATGGTTATTATTTTACTTTATTTCTGACCTTTCTCGTTGTTTCATCAACAGAGTTTGACCTTACGAAAATCATTTACCCACCGAAAAAAATGGGAAAACAAATGACTCAAAAAGTTTTGCAGCAAGTTGAAGGCTGCCAAGAAGGTACTGGGATCACATTGCTCACTGCTTTTGATGTGAAAGACTAGCACGGAGAGTCAATGTGGTGTAGTGGATTAGGGGGGGCCAAAGTGCTAGATACCACTCTTACTTGTGACATGAAAAATCTTTAAAATTCCTGTTAACACCATAATAATTCCTAGTGTAATGTCATTTTGTTTTGAGCTGAAATGAGTTGTGTGAACAGCCCATTTAAAATGTTTCGATCATTATCCCTTTTAAATATGAAGTCTTACCTTGAAAGAGGGTACTATCTTTGACCTTCATATTCACATTCATATTCATTTATAGAGCTCGGGTCAGGATTCATCTGAGTCCCATCAATTGAAGCCCTGTGCAACAACTTCTGCAGTGAGGTCTTCCCCCTCTTCTCCCCCAGGCCCTCTCCCCAACTGGTTGGGGTGGGTGGGTTGGGAGAACACCCAAAACAGCACTTCAGGAGCAGGAAGGAAAAGGCAGATCATTTTGTCTGGCAAGCTGAAATGTGCTGCCAGAATGATCAGAAGACTGTGATATTGAATTCCTACCTTTTCCAGAGCATACCTTCACAATATTTCCATAACAAAATAAATTTTCTTAAATTCATTGGTGAACATAATGCATTAACGTCACCTGATCGTGAATTCTTAGAAATATTTTAATGGGGAAGCACACATAGGTTTTACACTTTTCTATGCCAACATCACAAATTTTCATTTTAAGATTTTTAAGTTTATATTAGAATTGTCATTTTTTATTTAATTGACCCATAAATATTCAGAATGCTTAATCTTGCATACGTTTATCTTTTTCTTTCTGAAGGCTAGTTCCATCATCTTTTATTTATTTTATTTCACAAAATTTATGCACTGCTTGTTTGTAAAGAAAACCTCAAAGCGGTTTACATATTTCAATTCCACTTCCAAGATATTGTTGGAAAACTAGGACCGGCCTTGTCCTCTTCTTCCTGATAAGATAAGTCCAGTAGTTGCAAAATCTTATATATATAATCTTTAACAGGGAGTTTAAGTTCAGCCCCCCCCCCCCCAAAGCTATGTGCGGAATTTTTTCTTCTTCCGATACTTCTTGCCTGCTGCGAGGGCTGATTTTTCAGCAAGGATGTCTTGATACTTCCTTTTATTATATCTGAACAAGAGAAATAATGTTATAAAGTATGAATAACATACATTAAACATATGCAGGTGCAAAGTAACTTTAAGCAGTGTAGTGACTATCATCAGTTATAGACCAAACCAAAAAATAGATTTGATTTAATTTAATAATAGCCATTATTGTTGGCCATGATAGAGAAAATGAACCGTGGTATTCAATGCTGGTGCATTTGAGTACCAGAACAAACACCAGAAGAGAGCTGTTGCCTCATACCCTCCTTGTGAACATCCTGAAGACATGTGACTAACCACTGTTACAAACAGAATTCAGGACTAGAAGGACCCCTGGTATGATCCTACTAGCTACAATAAAACTGAGAAAAGATTTTAGATGGTTTTTTAGAATAAAACTAGTTCCAAGAAACTTAAAAAGGGAATATTTTTATAGCCAACAGCTTAGTTTTATATTAGTATAAAAGCTGCTATGCTATGATGCCAATTCTACTAGTCACAACTGAAATTACACTCATTAATTGATTAAAATTAAACAGAAGTACTGTTTTTCATACACCCTAACAAGAGATTGAATGGGCAGCCCTGAACCATCATGCAAGTCCCAATCAGGCACAGAATCTCAATATTGTCTCCAACATAAATACCTTAAAACAGGAAGAAAATGGGCTCTGTCTTAACAGGCACGCAAGATGCCACTACAACATGCAGTATGAACCGCAATATGCAATTCTTACAAAGACAGAGGCTGGAATCCAATGTTGCATAACTAGATGCTTGTTCAAAGGGGATTCACATTCATCTCTGCACTGCAGCTCCCCATTCACCCTCAAAATCTGCTCCAACCTACTGTACCAGATTCTGATGGCACTCATGAGGGGAGGAGAGAAAAGTGAAGTTCCACTGTGAGCATAGGTCCATTCTGCTTGCACACTGGGAACACCCCAAAGAGATGAAGTATCTCTGCCGACTTTTCAGGATTGTCTTTTTCTCCTGCATCCATGAATATGCAGTTTTAAAAATAAAGAAACCTACCCTGCTTTTCTTTATAAATACACAAAGCACTTACTCACGTGACATCAAAGCAATAAAAACACAACCCCAAAATTACTTTAAAAATGTAATATATAGTAGGACTAAAAGCAGGATAAACTAATTAAGTTTATAGGATGGGAAAGTACACTTTAAAAGGTATCAACAGAACACCTAACCATAAGAGAGAGGCAGCTAACCACAATCTCTAGGGAGACAGTTTCAGTATAATCTGAGCACTGAAATGGACAAGGCCCTGTGCCACAAATTCCAACCGACTATGCTTCTGAAAGTGTTTGGGATGCATAGCAGGGCCTCCGATGTTAAATGCAGAAGAGCATATGGGAGTAATGTGGTCCTCCAGATATTGCTAGTAAAACCTTAACACATTCTTTGACATCACCACATTGCTTGTATAAAGTTTTCAATTGAAATTCATTCCAAATACCTTCTAAACTCAGAATCTGCCAGAAGTTCTTCCACTATGTTCTTCTTCCTCTCTTTCTTGGGAATTCGGGCATGATAGAAGTCTATTGGAGAATCCACAACCGTTCCAACCTGAGAAAAGAAAATAGAAGATATTTTATTGTTACATACACTTGAAGGGCTATTTTTACAAAAGAGGGGTCACTGGACAAACAAAGAGCAGTGATGCCCAGTACATACTACACTCTGAAACACAATTGCTAAATACATACAACACAGTGAAGAACTTGCAATATCCAGAAAAGGTTTTGATATAAAAGAAAGAAAAGCAGCATGCTAAGACACTTTTATTGAGCATATCTTAGGGGGAGAGTCATAAATCTAGCACACAATTAAACATGTTTACAGAATTTAAGTTCAAATAATGGTGCAAGTTCAGCTGAATCCATTTGACTCTTCAGTATGCTTATCTGTAGTGATGGACAGCATTGTGGAGCTGTAATATCCCAGAGGTCGAGTTGCTGCTGCATAGTGGGGTGGGGGTGGGGGTGATGTCAGCGCAATGCAAAGACACTGGCAGAGCCACCAACTCCCCTCCCCTTGTGTGTCGCAGGGACTCAGCCATCAGGAGGTCTGGTGAACAATGCAGCCCCACCATACCATCTACTTACTATTGCTTATATGTGCTCTGGACTCTAGTAACTGTCTACAATAAAAAGATATACAAGGAGTGAAGCTTTGGATGCAGCAGGGAGCCATGCACTTTCTTTTTCGAGCACTAGCAATGAAAAAATTGAACACAGAAATGTTTTGCGCATACTACATTTGAAAGTCAGGAGGCAAAAAGCATTATGCTGAGCAAATGGAATGCAACTGTGAATGACTGAAGGAAGATATATGCTGGAATAGAATAAGCCCAAATTTTGGACCATATTTTAATGCAGTGTTTAATTCTTAAGGTGACATGCACATACAAAATTTGTTACCTAAGGAAAGTAGATAATGGTCAGTATGTTCCAAAGTATGCTTAACTTCAGCGTGGTGTAGCAGAAATCCAAAACCAGTTGAAAATATCTTCTCATTTTCTTACCTGGAAGTATTTGGGGAGACCTTCTCTGTCATTCTTTTTATAAAATCTCTTAGGATCTATGGCTGCCCTCATCTTCAGAGCCTTAAGGTCATTTTTCAATTCATCAGTCATTTCTGGGGCTTTCATACCAAACCAACCATTGCCAGTTGTTTTCTCTCGCTCTGCCTGTATTCAACACACCAAGAAACAGCAGTTCAATATTTGTCCACTTGCTAACAACTGCATTTTCATGCAATAAAGTCAGCTAGTTAAGAACTGCAAGCAAGCTTTATGATTAAAAGTGTTAGAAGCTGGACATATAACAAAAGGTTATCCTAACGTTTAGAGCTTTACATTAAGGCAGTTTTCACAATATTCAAACATTTTCCTTGTATTTAAACAGGCTTCAATGAATTTTTTAAAAAGCAACTGTAACTATCTAAACCAACATTATTAGTTTACCAAGGTCTTCATATGTTATTTTTAAAGTAAAGAAGCACTTTAGAGATTATACGGGTAAGAAGTGGGTAAGGAGTTTAAGTAGTGTGTGAATGTGAATGAGTGTGCACGTGTGTTATCCGCATATAGATAAAGCTTTGGATTTCCTCTGACAATGTTTTGATAATACAGCTTCCCACCACCATCCAGCAGTGGACATGGAAATACAGCATCTATGGGCTGAAGTCAGACTCTGTTATTACCCTTTAAACTTTAATTAATGTTTCAAGTTAATACATCTCGGTTTCAGTATTACACTTTAGTACCAAATTAACCCAATAACCCAAGAAGCTCCTGTAATATTAAGTAACCCACACTTACAAGCTGACATCACCATATGCGCAGTATCACTCTTTCCTCATTCATTGTAGCCATATCTTCCACATGAAGCTTACTTCCTCCTCTGTTCCCCCAAATATCCAATCTTAAGCTTTCACCTTTTTGTCCTCCTCTAAGCTATTGCCTCTCACTCTTGCATGGTTCCCCACACCCATCCTAAAGCCCCCGAGTCCTCTTGTCTCTTCAGGAATCATAATCTCTTGGCAAGCCCCTTTCTTCTGGCACCCATGTGCTCTTAAGTCTTCTTCACATGCTGCTGTCTGACTTCACAGGCTAAGCTGTAAAAAAGACCTACTGATTCAGTGTTGCAGTTGTCACATGCAACCACATGAACATTAAGGAGCACTTGAGTCTGATTTCGCTGGCATTTTACTCAAGGGCTGAAGAGTGCTTTTAAAATGGAAAAACCTGTTATTATCAACCTTCTACATCTTTCATTTGTCATATTTTCTGTTCTTCTTCCAAGAAGTTCAGAACAGCTTATATGTCACCACCCTTTGGCTGATTAAACATTCTATGGCCTTTTAAATGTGTTTGTGGAAGAGGGGTTATTGCTTTGTTTTTTGTGTTCTAGTTTTGTATTTTTATGTTGTGATCTTCGGATGAAGGGCGCTATACAAATTAAATAATAATAATCCCATTATCTAATCATTGTACGGCAGACTAAGCTGAGAAGTGAAGTGACGGGTGCTTACATGCCCTCAGAGAGCTATAAAGTCAGCCCAATTCTTGTAGCATTGAGCATTGCTCAGTGATCCTCTACTTACCCTACGTTGTTTCTTCAGCTGGTGGACCGATTCTTTTAAAGGTGGAACAGATTCCTTTTTTTCAAAATCTGGAGTTATAACACTCTTTTTCAAAAGCTATAAGGGTATATTAAAGTAGCATAATTACTACACAGTGCTAAGCAGACAAAACACAAAAGAAAATTTAGGAAACTTGAAAACTGCAGTTACAATAAAAGTTAAGCTCCCTAAGGACTAGGTCAGGACAAAAAACTGAGTCACAGGAAGGTTACTGATGACAGTGGCTCAATAGGACTTGTAGAAATCACAGAACAGTTCAGAAGTTAAGCTGAGAAAGGAGCATCAAAGAAAAGAAAATGTGGAAAATGCAGTTTTTCTGGCAAAAACAAGGAGTAGATTCCTTCAATGTTTTACTGAGGGCTTCCTTCTAACCCACGTTTAGCACAACAGTGAACATTGGGTACTTTACCTCATCTTTCTTTTTCTCCTTTAGTGGCACAACTCCATGAAAGCCAGATTTCTGCTTTCCTGCATCAAAACTAATATATGAGCCTCCAAGGTTTTTAACATTTAGACCAGGATCAATGCTGCTTGAAAATGATAAACTAGAAGAGAAAGAAATGTTAAATTTACACTCACTTTGACACCACCCTCTAAAGCTTATTACAGAAAAATATTTAAATGAGCAAACCAAATCAGTTTTGAAAGCACTGACACACACCTATTAACTCCTTCCTATAGGAACCAAAACATGCAAACAACTCTTTAACTGAAGTTTTAACTTTTCTCTAAGGCATGCGAGCTGCAACAGAGGCTTTCAACAGAATATACCAAGGTTGTACACTCCCAACACAAAGCTCTTAAAAAGCAGCTGAAAAGCATATGGCAAATCCACAGTCAACAGCCTAGTTTACAGTAACTTTTAAGCAGCTTTTTTGCCCCTACTCCATAGTGACTATTCCCTGGAAAACGAGAAATCATATATCAGACAATTCATGTCTGCCACTGCTTCCATTTTCTCAGACCTTGTAAACAATAAACAATTCTGCCCCAGATACATGCGTCTAATAATACTGCTTAACATAAACTATAACTAAGTTCATTGAGAGAACTTACATTTTATTATTTTCATTTATTAAATCTTCCTCCTCATCTATAAATTCTTCTTCACTGTCTTCCAATTCAGAGGATTCCTCACTTTGTTTATTACCTTCTGTGTCCTTCTCTTCTAAATACCATGATCTGGTGGAGTCCAAACCAGGAGTTTTATCAATTACAAATAGTTCTTCACTATGTGATTCATGTAAGGTGGTAGTGGTTTTTTTACTAGTATCTGTCGAATTGGCAATTGTTTCTACTTCATTAATTTCTTCTATATCACTGTTTTCAGATTCTTCACCCTCATCACTTGTAAGAAGTGACACAGTCAAATGTGATTCATGGCCTGTTTTGGTTGTATGTGAAGATGATTCAGCAACTGGTTCATCTTGCCTTCCATCACTGTCTGAACTTGCAACAGAAATCCTGCAGTCATCACTGTTGCTTTCTATATTTCGTGACTGGATAATATTCTTTTGTGGGCTATCTATTTTTGATGGCTTGCCTACTTCTATTGCCTCTTCTACTTGATACTGTGTAACCTTTCCAGTATCCATTTTTGGGGGTTCCACATTGCTTTTGTTTTTATTAGCAGTTGTCTGTTTCAGGGGCATACTAGACTGATCAAGTTTTATGTCATCATATGGAGAAATGTCCGAATTATTTTTTATAGGTGACTGGTTTTTAGTTACCTTTATGGATTTTTCTAAAGTTAGATCACACACTTCCTCTGTGCTCTCCGCAATTTCATATACATCAGCTAACATTTGTTTTGTGACAAACTCCTTGATATCTTTCTCCTGTCTTATCTTTACCTCCACACTGCCCACAGATTCACAGTTCCTCTCATTTGTCTTGTCTTTTTTAGGTGATTTTTTTGTGCATTCTCTTGCCTTTCGTGGGGGGCTGCTTGACACAATCTGTTTTGGATCATTGTTGAGAACAGATTCATAATGGCCCTTTGTTTTACAGGGGCTAGGTTTCTCATTTATCAAAAGAGTTGAGAGAGATGAGGCTTGGTCTACATCTAAATCAGAATTTGTAGGTTGCTCTGAATCAGAGATTACAATAGTCTCAGATTTTGTTACACAGTCAGTCAGTTTTGCTTCTTCCACCACAGCTTCACTTTTTCTTTCAGGCTGAGACATTGCTTCTTTGGACAATCTCAGCCCCATGCTCCTGGTTATTCGTTTAGACTGGACAGATTGCTCTGCAGAAATACCGGAGCACCATGATTCTGTATCAGAAACTTCTTCAGCTTGGGCCTCACACACTGGTGAAACAGTAGTCTTGACTTGCCGAATTCTAGTCATTCTTGCAACACTTGGAGTCCGTACTCCTGAAACAGTGGAAGAACATGATTCTGCTTCAGATATGTCATCATCTTCTTGACATCTGCTTCCTTCACTAAGAGGAGCTTTCTTGCTCTGCCTGCTTTTAGTGGGCGTCTCTGGTGGACAAGGAACTACAATTTTCCGCCTTCTTGTTATTCTTATAAATAAAGGTGTCTGAAGACCAGACACAGAGGAGCAATTTGATTCTGCTTCAGAAATATCCCCATCAGCCTGCAGTTCAGCAACTGAGTCTGCCAAATTTACAGCCTTTCTCCTATTCAGAGATGCCTGCACTTGCGGAGGCTCCTCCGCATCCATTTTTGTTTCAGACTCCTTTGTTTTCTCAAGAGGAGGCTCAGGAACAACTTTTGCAGGGAAATTCACTTTACTTCTCCTAGTTGTCCTGACAGATGTGCTGCCTTCCGTTGAGTCCAGCTGAAAGAAAGAGAATAATGTTGAATAATATGTAAAAGCTATTTCCACAGGCAAAAGCCACATGAGAAACTCCACTCTCAGATTCCAATGCATTGTGGCTTTTTAACCTATTAGCTATTGTTAGAATGAAACAACATTACACGAATTGTCACAGCAAGTCATCTTCTTAGTTTTACCTTGCCAACAAAAACCATTTATAAGTTTTTTGATAGACAATTCAAAAGATAAGACCCCCAACTGTTTGCTTTAATGTACTGTAACTCTCACTTGGAGAAGAAGACACTTACACATCTGCTTAGGGCATAATTCAGCAGCAGTTTAGGGTTTTACTAAAACACCAGAAAGCATCATTATGCCTGAAGGACTCCCGTGTTCCCATTTTGACAATGGCTGTGCTATTTAAGTCCCTATGGCTGTAAATGTTATGGGAGCATCATGTATCATGCAGTTTGCAGAAGCTAGATCATCAACACATCTACACTGTATGGCAACTATCTAGCTATAGGCAATTCTAAAAAATACTGCTACGCTTACCTCACAAACAGACCCATAAAATCAACAAGGTACAATCTGCTAGCAAGTACTGCCAGGCCAAGACATTTTGCCGCTTGAGGGAAACAACAAAATGACAATCCCTACTTCTATGTATGGAAACCACTGAATCTTACCTCAGCGCTAGCAATGGGACAGCATCCTCCGCTATATGTGAGGGCAGCCAGTACCACAGCTGGCGTATCTTGCAGTGGGAGCTCTGCTGCCCAATCTCTCACCTCTGTACCCTGCCCCTTCTAAAGGCAGAGGGTGGTCCTGCCTCGAGGGCTTTCCCTATGGGGTGAATGAGCCCCACTAAGAATAAGCCATAGGCGTGCAGCTGAGATATCCGTGTCCTCTCTGCAATGTTCTCCTTCAGAGAGGCAGCAGCCAGTACGGTTGCACCGTATCTCTCCAGCCCCGAGCCCATCTTAATATCCATCATGCAAAACACATATGCGCCGCCCTGCTCCCCCCCCCCCAGTGAAGACGAGTGGGGGGGACACCACTTCAAGGCACGCACCTCTGGGAAGGGCAAGGGCCCTTTAGCAGGAGCCCCGCGGCCGCCGCCATCAAGGCTGCAGTGATCCTCCGCAGTGGATCCACGGCAGTGCTCGCGGCGCAACGGTCTCCGGTCACGCGCACGGAGGCTACGCGCGCTCCCGGGCGGACTGAGGGGTCTGCGTATTCAAACTCCAGCGCGGGAGTTGCGGGGCCCGGAAAGAGAATCGCTCGGGCCGGCTGCCCCTTTGTCCCCCCGACTCTCCCTAGATCTCGCTCCGCTCCCTTCTCACCTTCGCTTCTCCAGGGTGGTCCCTGCTCTCCGGCTCACTCCGCCGCGCTCCCCGCCGCGTGGCCACCATCTTCTCTCTTCTTTAATACGCATGGGAAGGAAGCCACTTTCAGCTCGCTTCCGGGTTGGTGTGCTCTCCTAAGTTCTCCGGGTGAAAACTTTCTACCCCCCGAACAGTTCCCGTTAGCGGCACCGGACCGGAACGGCTCGCCTAGATCGCCGCACACATGAGCTTCCCCCGCCCGACTCTTCCGTTTTCTTAGTTGCTGTCTTGTGTGTTCTTGTTTTAGCGTACATTTTAACTATGGGATATTTATGTCTCAACGGTTTTGTGTATCTTGATGGTCTTTATATTCTGCCCAGAAGCCTCCTTTGGCATTGGGCTGTATATAGAATCATAGAATTGTAGAGTGTAAGGGACCCGAGGGTCATCTAGTCTCACCCCCTGCAATACAGGAATCAAATAAAAATAAATAAAACAAACGATTATGACAATAATGCTCTCTTAGTCTGCAGACAGGAGGTCTGTTGAAGGTGGGGGTGGGAATTAGAGCAAATTTCCTTCAGCAGGGTAAGGGAAATTCTGATAAAGGAAGGGGAAAAGCTTTTAGGAACTGGCGCCCTGGCTTGTCCGTTTCCTGAGAGCGGGACTGACAGTTTTCTGTTTTTTATCTGCAACACAACTTCAAAATGTTTTCTGAGCGAGGGCTGCTGCTTAATCACCGCCATACCTTTAGCATTTCCAGACGTGCTGCTTTTGACCTTTAAAGCCCAAATGGCTTGGGACTGGGTTACCTGTAGGACTGTAAGTGCCTATCTTAACCATAAGATCCACTTCAGAAGCTTTGCCTCTGTCACATGAAGAGAGGCAGGTAACCCCCACCCCCTGGAACTTTTAGTGGCACCCCACTAAGGGAGCAGCCCTTGTAGGGAAGCTGTAAAGGTAAAGGGACCCCTGACCATTAGGTCCAGTCGTGGCCGACTCTGGGGTTGCGATGCTCATCTCTTTATTTGCCGAAGGAGCCGGCATACAGCTTCCAGGTCATGTGGCCAGCATGACTAAGCCGCTTCTGGTGAACCAGAGCAGCACACGGAAACGCTGTTTACCATCCCGCCAGAGCGGTACCTATTTATCTGCTTGCACTGGCGTGCTTTCGAACTGCTAGGTTGGCAGGAGCAGGGACTGAGCAACGGGAGCTCACCCTGTCACGGGGATTCGAACCGCGGACCATCCGATCGGCAAGCCCTAGGCTCTGGTTTAACCCACAGCGCCACCCGCGTCCCTGCAGGGAAGCTTAGTTTGCACCAATTTACACCTTTCTATTGATAGGTAAAGACCCAGACAGTTGTAGCATGGACCTCTTTTAAACCCAAAACCTGTGTTCATATTTGGAGGTTTAATGAATTTTGTTTGCTGTATTTATGTACTTTTTGACTTTATGGGTTTTTAATATTTTATAATTGCAATGTTTGACGTATTCCAAGCTATAAAAAGAACATTGTTATGGAACAGCCTAGAGAGAAGATTAAGAAAACACCTGCTCCCTCTCAGCCGGTGCAGTCACTGCTTTAAAAAATTGTAGTGTGCAAGCACATTACCAAATGGATCTGACACATGGAAGATCACAGCACTTAATTCCTTGACGCAGGAGGGGCTGCAAATCCTGTAAGCAGCTCTGGGATTGCTCCTGGGATCAATTATATAGTGCTCTGCCTATCCCACCTGCCTGAGCACAAGAAAATCTGGGACTGGTAATTTTTGAGATAACTTGATACAAAGAGGGGCACAACTCTCTTCCCCATAACCTATGTCCTACTGACCCTACAGCTGCTGCTGGACCCCCATCACCTCCAGCCAGCACAACTATTGCCAGGGATGGCAGCTGTAGCATAAATAATATCTGGAGAGCTACAGATCCTCATCTCTGGTAACTTTTTAATGTATTTGCTTTTTTGATAGTTTTCTTGTCTTGTGTATTTTTGTTGGGAAGCCTCTGGTGTGTGAGACACACACACACACACACACACACACGAGTTAAGAGTTCAACATTAAACCAACAATGCCATATAACAGTGGTTTCCAATTAGCTAATTATTGAGGACTCTGTTTTTCAAAAACCAAGCCATGGAGCTTCTACTTTTGAAAATTTTGACATCTCTATGGTAGTTTGTGTTATGTGAATGCTCCCACACTGTGCTTTTTTTTCTAGGGGGATGCAGGGTATGCATACCCCTAAACATTTGGTGAATCTGAGTTTTGCCTCATTGAGGGGCAGTATTTCAATATGAGTAGGAAAATGAGAGTACCCCTAAACATTTTTAAAAGAAAAAGCACTGCTCCCAGATCCCCTGGGTGGGTTATGTGGACACCCTGGGATCCGCGGACACCAATTGTGAACCACTGCCTAAAAGACCTAGCTAGGATTTTACTCCTTTGTAGTTCTCATTGAGGTGGTAGACTTGCATCACAGAGGTGCTTCTTTTAGACAAGGATGACCAGCTGTTCATTGTTTTATGGCAGAAAGGTTTATGGAGGTAGAAGAACAGAGAAAAATAATGTTCCAGAAAGGAAAAGTCTTTTCTGCACTTAGAAGGAATTTGCATGAAGGAAATTTAGCAGCATTGCTAGTGTTGCTACTCTTAGTGTGGATTGGTAGTTACGCGCAGAAACTAAGGTTGGTATAGTTTCAGATAACTTACTCCTTTTGACTAGACTCAAATATATCTGAAAACACAAGACAGGGCTGCCATACACCTGGCTTTTCCCGGGATTTCAAAGGCGGCATTGACATCCGGGGGAATTTCCAAAAGGCGGTGCTTTGTCCTGGATCTTAGCCAAATCAATTAAAAAAAACCAGAGTGTCCTGGTTTTTACTTTTTGAAATATGGCAGCTTAAGATTAGAGTACAATATGTGTTGAGGAATTTGGTTATGTCACCTATTTGGTTATGTCACCCATTTTAATACAGTATTAAAATGAACAAAAAAGAAGTACTAAAAAGAAGCGCTGGATGGGGTAGAGCCTTGACTCAAACTGAGGCCTGTCTGAAAGGAAATCTTTCTCTTGGCATAGTGTCACCAAAAATGTGTTCTGCTTCCATATTTGGGATACAGTATGTGTATGTTTTCCAGATAACATGCATAGTTTAAAATCTGTTTTAAAGTTTTATTTCATCTTCTTATTTTATGGGAAGCATTCCATCTAGTGTTCTTCATGCTGGCTGGAGAAAATCCAAACCAAAATCTGCAGTTCCTCACTCCCTAACTCCAAAAAAGGACAACATAACCTGCAATATTATTTGAAAATTTATATAGAGATACACACAAAGAGGAGAAACAGTTACCAGCAAATTTCTGTAAAGCAAGGGTTTTTTTTAATCAACAATGATTTTCAAACTAGTAAAAGCTCATTAGGTACAGAAGTTTAAATAAAACCAGTTAATTCTGAAGCAGACTACATACAACTGCAGCTGTCTACATCTTTTGTTTTGCAACCCCAAATTTCCATAAACAGACATCCTGCACATTCAGTATTTTTCACTATTTTTAGCAATATCGCCAGAATTATTTGGATATTTATGCTGCAAATCAAAGTTTACGCCAGAATCCTGTCTGAGAAGCTTTACTTAAAACATTTTAGGACCCAAACATCACCACATGCTTAAACCCCCTTATTCAAAAACTTTATAAAAACTTGAGAAGTTTGCCCACTGGAATGGATTAAAGTACATAAACAGGATATGATAGACAGTACAAAAGCATTTACTCTTTCTAGCTACCCATTATGATGCTATTTTTAATTAGAATGTAGAACTCTGGACTTCAGATAAAAGTTTACCACCCCTCATGAAACCTGTCATTAGTGCATTAAATAGGTATACATATACAAATACAAATGTTAACCTTCCTCAAATGGTGTAAAACCTCCAAAATGTATTTGGCTATACACTAAATGAAAAACTAGAAAACTGCTTCAGTTATAGAAGTTTTCATAGGTTAAAGGCAGTCCAGAACACTGAATGCACCAAACTAGTTGACAAAAACAAAGGGTTGATGTTACACAAAGGGCTTGCCTACACTTTGAACGGGTCCAAGTGGTTTTCCATTTGCCCAGCCACTTTCCCCAGGAAAACCTGCTCTTTACCACTGAATCGGAGGAAACTTCAATCCATTGAAAACCCAGTTGACGTCTGCTCTGATTCAGCAGTGTATAGGTTTTCCCAGGATAAAGTGGTGGGAAAAGCAAAAGTGTGGATAAGCCCTTAGTTATGCTTTGAGTGGACCTGCTGTAAATCATCAGGATTTAAGTCAGTCATGAGTAACAAATTCCATTTATTTCAGTGGCTATACGCTTATTCAGTCTGGAACCAACCCAAACTAATTTTCGTTTAACTATGACAGCTCTGATTTTCAGACAGAATTGGGTCTCCTGCTTTTTGGGGGGACTACAACTCCCATCATCCCTAGCTAGCAGGACCAGTGGTCAGAGATGATGGGAATTGTAGTCCAAAAAGAAGCTAGAGACTCAAATTTGGGAACCCCTGATCTATACTGTATGTGATGTCAAGGTTATATATAAAGCCAATCATCTTTCTATGGGTCTCAAAATGTAAATCATGCTTTAGCACTGGCAAAATGAAACTAGGTAAACTTTGACAAAGTTAATTATATTTTTGACCAGTGCTCTCCAATACAGAAACACCCATCTCCGTGGGCGTATATCAAGAGAAATGTAGTACAGACATGATAGAAGAAAAAAGTTACATAATACAAGTATTACACTGTATTATGACAGGAGTGGTGGGGAAGTACATTCATGAATATATTAAACAATTTACTTGCATACCCTGAATTTTACATCTCTGGTTTAAAATCAGAGTGCTCATTCCACCAGTGTTCCCAAATTTACTCTGCTGTCCGCTTAGCAGCAATAAGGTTTAACAAGTTACATTACTCCTTGCAAACAGAAATATTTCAATCAAAATATACCTAGTCAAATTCTGTTTATATTAGTCATTAAAATATTTCAAATATTTTTATTTATATATCATCTCTAAATCACCCGAACAGTTAATGAAAAATAATATTTCACAAGTGAGCAAGCTGAACTCAACACAAAACACCCATGTATGAAATAAAAGGAAATTGATAGAGAAACATGGTATTAGCCTCTTACTCCAATATGTAATTTGGGCTTCACTGACTACTTGATAATAAAACATTTTGGTCTTTACAAATTCCAGTTTGCATCTTGGTGCAATGATATAGCAGAGACAGGGCCTTTCAGATACAGGTTAATGCCAAGGTCCATCTTAAGATGCTGGGATTCTTTTAGCTTGCAAGATGTAGCCTTTGGATTTGATGACTCCTCTGCTCTTAACAATGACTGAATATCGCAGAAGCCACAGTGGAGTCCATTCATGCACTTGGCAATCTGGGATACTTTCCTGAAGTGTTTCTTGGAAGCTTGCTTCGGAAAGGAGTTCTAAGGTTAGAACAGAGACAGGAGAAGGTGATGATTAGCAAAGCTTTTAGGAAATTGAGCTACCAGCATTCAAAATACCAATCTGAATGCCAATCATACTTGAAATATGTATACATGTAATTACAATAAAGCAAATTACACTATATGGTTGAAAGTCCTGATATTTGACATGCCAGAACATCACCAAGACCAACACTCCAGAACCTTCTACAGTTGTTCATTACTTGACCTTTTATAATATGTTAGTTTGGACATTATTTTAAAAGTCCAGGTTTGTTCAAACTAATCCAGCACTGCAGGATTTATCTCCTGGCTTATTGCTATGCACATCTTTGCTGCGGTGTTATCTCTACAAATGACTTTATGTTTTGCCTGCTGAATGAGTTCCTTGACTGCATTAAGTCCAAATCAATACCAGTTTTTAAAATCTCCAAACATACAAGTGATATAAGCCAGAAATTCATTGTTAAAAAGGTGGGAATAATGAATTCTTTGCTCAAATGATAACAGGCAGTGCACCTTATGCACATGTTGTCCTCAAACATTGGGCTGAGCTATTCTGGCTTTGATTTAAGCTGGCATCCAGAAAAAGTTCTTTTTGTATACATTGTGCCCTGCACAGAATATGGAACTAACTCTGTGATAATACAGCTAATTCTTAATGATCATAAAATGGCAAAGCATAAATAGACCTTTGGTCTACTCTATCAAGGCAATTAACAGGACCTTACCTTTTGGATCATTATGAGTCAAAAGCTGGATATCAAACTCTTTAGCAAATGCAGTCAGATCTGGTGGCATCACACAACAGGATGCAAGATTCACCTGGTTACTGCTTGGTTTCACCTAGAAAAAATTAAAAATTTCAGCTTTCCTTCAAATATAAGCTAGCGCTATGGTGTTTGCCTTACATTATATTTAATTAAGTGACTGCACATTTTTTATGACAATGGAAAGCTGCTCCGTTTTCTAAATTAAAAAAAAAAAAGCTTTACATATCAAATATAGCGATGCAACTACATGCTTGCCCAGCTGGCTATAAAGTGTCTATATTGTACTCAGGTTTAAAACTGGATCTGATTTCATAATATATTCAGCAAAACATATTAACAGAAAAAGCAGCAGATCCAGGTTATTTCAGTTGAATAGACTGCCTTTTACCTGCGCCCACAAGAACAGTTGCTCCAACAGTGCTTTATCTAGATCAGAAGTCCCTATGGCAACAATCTTTTTGTTTTGAACTAAGTTTTCAAGCTCTGCCCAGTAAGGTTGTAAATATTCTAAGGAAAGATTAATTCCGTCTTCGGTTGGAGGAGGAGCAATTATCACGGAATCTAACTGGTCGACACCAAGGGCAGAACATGCTAAAAAAAAAGAGAGAGAAACTTTCATGCTTAAATAGAATAAAAATGATTTACAGGAGGCTTTAAGAAACACGAATCTACTTGTCTTCTGATCACTTATTCTATCTCCTTGTATAAATGTTCAATTCCCTGAATCCACAAAATCCCTGCAGATACAAATCAATTTTACAAGATCAAGCTAAACTATTTTTGAATTACAAGAAAGAACCTATACAATAGGTATTTGCAGCAAAATATGCTGAAAAGAGAGGAAGGAAAGCAGAGTTCTTAATTGTTCTGAACATACAATAGTACACCAAGGAAACCACACAAAAGGGTTATTTTCAGAGTTTAGCTATCAGAAAAACAAAAGACTAATTTTTGCTTGAATTGAAGCTTGCTCTGCAATGCAAAATCTGGATTTCTTCCAGTTCTTAGTAAGTCGGTGTGCACTTCTGGCCTACTAAAATTAGGTTTGAAAAAAGCCTAATATTAAAGCCAATAGGAGCCCCACTCCTCCAAAGCCGAAATGTGGCATGGTCAATTGTGAGGGTCACTGCTGCCATACCCCCTTGCTGGAAATGCACCCTCGCCCAACTGCACTTAGGTTAGAAGTCTTATTGTCTCCAATGCAAACATTCCCCCCAAACCTAATTATGTGCGTGTTGTGTGCTGTATATGTAAGCATACATGTAATATGTGAGGTATGTTCAGGTATGTATGCATGCACTGGTCAGCCCTGCTCACATTCCATTTAGCTGCATCTATTATTTGAAAGATGGACCCTGAAAAGGAAACCACGAGAAATGCAGCCCCTCGACTGAAAGTTATTCCTTCCCCGCCCTCATTTCACTGTCTGCCAACTTTGTTCAAAGACAGTAGGGAAAAGGTACAAAGGTCAATAGATGTTTAAAACATTCATGACTAGGAAAAGCTTCTCTGTTTCAGAGCCAGAACAGGCTTTAAAAAGAAAAAGAAAAGACCCTGCAAACTTTGGATATGTTCAAATGTAAGTTGCCAACTTACTCATACTGACTGCTTCTCTGATTGATGAAGTGTTTGATCCCGCGATAAACAATTTTGCTGAAAATAAAAGACGAGTTAATAAGGGAAAGCAACACCTGCAAATAATGCAAATTCCCAACTGTGTGTTTCTGACCATTTAATAGCACATCAAATCTGCACAGATGAATGACCAAAACACTGCGGCCGAGGACATAATTTGAATGCAGAAGGTCCCGTGTTCAAATTCTAGAGTCTCCTAGAAAGGCTGGGAAGAATTATGCAGCCTCCTCCTTTCTTTATGTTGATGTCTTGCACAAATACAACTTCGCTATAAAGCAACAAGAACAACAAAAATGCAAGAAGTTCCCCTCCCAAAAGCAATTAATTCCCAAGAACACCAATTGTTCCAATTCAAAAGTCTGATGTATATTACACAATGTCCGCCTTTCAGAGACTGAGTTAAGGGTTATTTGCTGCTCTAGGTTATTTCTAGGTTTATAGATTTCTAGGCAAGCCTCCCATTCAGATGAAATGCAAAACAAGCTTATAGAAAGGTTAGATTTCAAAGCAATTTGACTTAAGACATGTTTGCTCAGGTCCTTTTGGTGAACAGCGGCCCACAGATTATTTCTCTACATGTGAAGACAAGGAATTTTTGCCAATGAGCTCCTGACGCACTGGATGAGTTAAAGAATGGCAGAAATGTTGTTTTATGTTGTTAGTCCAGGGGTTGGAGAACCTTTGGTCCTTCAGCCAAATCCCATCAGCCCCAGCAAGCATCACTGATGGCCAGGGATGATGGGAGTCGTAGTTCACCAACATCTGGAGGGACAAAGGTTCCTCACACTTAGCCTTAGCCCATGGCTCAGCCTAGAACATGGTGATGAAAAACCTGCTTCTTGATTTCACTTACAATAGATGTTTGGTTTTTTTTTATGGTAGGTACTCTCAGAATCATTGATGGAACTGAGATTGCCTTATCAACTCAGATAAAAACCTTGGTTCAAAGTAGTTCATTAACTTGTTGTTCAGGAAGCATATATGAAAGATTATTGGCTGTGCCTTCAATACCAAGCCCAAGAGAGACCCAGGTTGGCACACACCTCTCAGCAAGATTTACTCATATTTATGTAGCTATTTTTGAACTAACAACTGTTTTCATTTTCAGGATGCAAGGATAGCCACTATCTATACAGAGCACTAGGATGGTTCCACAACCCTTCTGCAACTGTGCTGTAACCTAGAAATGTCTGCCCTCTCTTTGAGAAACTTCAGAATTGCCCCTTACTGAAGGAGACCAGAAGGAGACCACCTAACACACCATTCTGTATCCAACAGCCGGAGGCCTCTGGAAGCTTACAGGCTGATGTGTTATGCAATTGGCCATTCCCTCACATTTGTCCCAGTTCTGTTTTCATTTTACTTCCAGCATTGCAACAGTGGCACCAGCTGCTTTAAGGAAGAAAAGAAAGAAAAAGATATGCATTGCCTGAGGCTATGAGATGATCCTGAAGATTTTTGTTGAGTACAGACTTTGGAAACAGCAATATGGATGCAATGATATATAAGCAAAGCAGTACCAAAGTTCTGGTGGTACGCACTTTGGATACATCTGCAAGCCCAGGGCTCATGCACTCTCCCCTCCCTTCTGGTGTGGCTGTGAGGAGGCGATCAAGCATTTATGCTTCTATTTTTTATTAACCACAGTATCCTTAACTGGGGTCACTCTTAACTATAGTTCTCCAGAGCAAGCCAGATAAACAAACCTGCGGTGTGCGCGTGTGTGCAAGCCAGAGACTTGCAAAGGCTTGGCCTCATAATGCTAAATCATGGTGCAAACGCAGCCTAAATGCAGATGAACTACTAACTGTGCAATGCTAACCATGTTTTCTCAGAAGTAAGCATATTAAATTCAAATACACCCAGGTAAGCAGGGTTTAATGATCCTTTTTTATTTCTGTGATCTCCTTTGGGAGAGGACAATTGTCTGAAAAGCAGGATAAAAATATTAAAAGGGAGTAAATAATATTGCTTTGTCCTATGAATTAGTCATCAGGTTGTTTAGTTAGCAGATCCTCCTATGAATTAGTCATCAGGTTGTTTAGTTAGCAGATCCTCGACTGCAATCCTTGTCAGCAGAGTGACTAGAATAATGCAGATAAGGGTCCCAAGAGAAAGTAAGTGATGATACTTTACTGAAGGTAATTGAACAAAAGCAGCATATAATATGCAGAGAAACGAGCTTTGGTCTCCTGGCCAATGGCAGACTCTGCTGCCTTTCAGCTCTACAGCCCAATCCATTCATAACACAGTTAAAATGTGCTATGCTGGACCTCTTACTCAATTCCCCAACCTGTTCAATTTAATATTCCATAAGTCCCCAGAGGAAAGTGACTCTCTGTAGCTAAGAAGCTGGTTGACTAACACTGGCCCCTGCTCCATCCCATCTCTCCCAATGAAGTCAACAAACAAATTATACCTGAAACTTTCAGTTCTTCCCTTTCTTCAGGATTGATCTTTTCTATTGCTTGGGCTAGAGTACATTCAAGGGTTTCAGGCAGCTCCTGCAAATAAATACGTTGACAGTCAGAAGAAGCTTACCAGTATTGGCAGCTAAGCACATCTTGTGTCATTAGAGAAGACATATAAAAAGCAGCCTTGAGCGTCACCAAAATTCTGTTTTCATATGGGGCGGGGAGGGAGAGCAAACAACTCTGCAGTAGATGCTTGAGACAAAAGTCCTGGAATCCCCCTGTCCAAGGCACCCAGTTGCAAAAGGCCTGGTCCACACTGCACAGCTGGAGGCCGCAGAGGGCAAGTCTGACAAGCACCTCATCAAACTGCGTGAAAGGCAAAGCACATCTTCAGTATGGAAGGCAGATTTGAAGCACTACACATATTCTGAGAGTCCTCGTTTTATGTTATGCCTGCATTCAGCCTCAAAAATGCAGGGCATGAAATAAAAACACATGCAACAAACAGTTTTAAAAAGAAAATAAAAACAGTCACGGGGTTATGTTTACACAAACCATTCAATTACAGGGCCTCTGGTCCCGTTCTAATTGCAAAATGGGACTGGCAGGAGTGGGTCAGCAATAAATCACATGGAGTAAGCGAAATTAACTCTTTATTAGAAGAAACAAGGTCTGCTCAGTAGTGCCAGGCCTCATAAGCACAGCAACTCTTCTCGGTAAATACTGTCCCTATGAGACAGTTGTGGAGAATCAATGTCTCTGTCTTGCCCCAGCTGCCTAAGTCTCCTCCTCTCCCAGGTCCTTCCCAAGCAATCTGAGACTCTGCCAGTGTGCCTGTTTTTGCTCTTCCCTCTTCATGCTTCTTCTGGTTCTGGGAGACCAGAAGGGAGGGGAACTTGACTCTCCCTGCTCACTAAACCCTGTTACCTCTTCAGCTTCCAACACCTCTTCCCAATCTTCTTCCTCTTCTCCTTCTGACGACTCATCGTCGTCCCACCACCAATCCCTGGGCTCTGAGCCTTCTTCCTTGGGGGTTCCCCAGCTGGTGCCTCCCACCATTCCTCTGTGTCCATTCAGTCCATGATAAAGTGCTGCTTTGGACATTTAAACCCCTAAATGGCTTGGGATTCCAATTACCTAAAGGATCGCCTCTTCCCACAGGAACCTGTCTGGACACTCCATTTGCCCTCCAAGGTCCTGCTCTGTGGCACAAAGAAGCATATGGAGGGCAGTGACCATGTACAGTGGTACCTTGGGTTACATACGCTTCAGGTTACAGACTCCGCTAACCCAGAAAGAGTACCTCGGGTTAAGAACTTTGCTTCAGGATGAGAACAGAAATCGTGCTCCGGTGGTGCAGCGGCAGTGGGAGGCCCCATTAGCTAAAGTGGTGCTTCAGGTTAAGAACAGTTTCAGGTTAAGAACAGACCTCCGGAACAAGTACTTAACCGAGGTACCACTGTATGTGTCAGCTCTCCACCTGCCCATCCCTACTCTTTGGAATGGGAAGGAATGCCTGCCTCTGACTTTATTATCATTTTGGTTCTAGGTAAAGACACTTTAATTCTTCTATGATAACTTTCATTATATTGTTTCTCTCTCCAGCAATAAATTTCATTTAACAAGGACAGACTGAGTTTGGGCCAGAGAAAAATCTAATTATTTGACTAGCATACTAGCAAGGAAACACAAAACATGAAAAGTCACTTACCTGCAATAGATCTGGGCTGATCTTTGAACTCCACTCATTTAAGGTTTTCTGAATGCAATCCCACAGCTGCAAAGCAACATATTCACTATTCAACACTGCTTGGTTTCAATTTTGCAATACAGTGCGAAAAGGAAATTAAACTTGCCTCTGCTGATCCCTATATCTTCTCTCTTATGTACACAAACAAAGCAAATTATATCTGGGTACATGGATAGAACAAAAATGTGAGGACAAATGTAAACAGGAAACAGTAAAAAGGAAAGGAATCCTATTTTTTCTGCAATTCACCATGCTGGTTTTAAAGTATTGCTCCCTTCTCCCATTAGGCAAAGCGGGTGGCCTGCATAAGGTCACATCAGGGGCCTAGATGGGAAATGAGAGGAACCCTCAAATAATGCAGCAGATTCATGACTTTTGGGGGCAAAGAAAAGGAGGAACAAGTCACCAAAACCTAAAGCACTGGAAAATTGTGCTAGAGGAGGGCAGTGGAGGGGTACAAGAATGTAAGGCTTGCTGTGGCTTGTTCCTGTCACAAAAAACAGTGGTTTATGTAACATATAAGCTAGAACCACAGGTATGAACTCTTGCTTAAGAAACTAAGTGTCTTTCTCTGTATCAGAATCCAGCAAACCCAGCAGTCGGCAATAAGCCTTCATCTAAAAATTGGCCAGTGGTTCACCAATAGACCACTGTCTTCTTTATGTCTCCTTGGACAAGTTTCAACTTCCTGTTCAACATCACTGTGATCTGAATTGAGAGTTGCTGATACTGAATGGAATGATCAATTAACTTTTTCAGTTAGCAAGGCATAGGGAAGTTTGAGTCCAGGTCTGAATGAGCAACAACTTCCATTATTATTTTTAAAAAGGGAAGAGAAGCAAAATCTAGCACCTGGTCTTGTAGTAGTGTATTTCTCATGCAAAGATCATTTGCAAAAGCTACAAATTCATCCTAAGTAAAGCTTTAAAATGGTTTGACTGATTTAATTGTTGTGAAACAATTCAATGAAAGGCAAATATTAAGCATGTTGTGGGCATGTTTAATTTTGCCAAACTTTCGGAATGAGAAAACTAAATGTGACTTTTAGTACTAGAATATAGTGAATTGGAAGCTACCTCACACTCTTTAGAATTTCAGAAAGGCACCTTATTAACTGAGATTCTGATACCATGTTACGGTATTTAAACATAACTCGTCAATTAACTTCATTGGTTAAGAGGCCAATAATAATTGGTTAAGAGGCCAACTAATAATTCTTTAATCAGTTAACAGCCCTCATATTTACTGTTCCCTGCTGTGATGGCTTTGGACAGTTTGTAAAGTGTAAAAAGCGCAGTTACAGAAATAAGCTTCAAATTTATTATCTGACTCAATTCCCCAGTGGTTTTCAAAGTTTCTAGCTTTGGGGAACCCCTTCCCCACTGAGTGGTCTGTGCTGAGGAATCTCTGAGCGGTCTACATCTTCCAAAGGATTCTGGGGTGTATTCTATGAGCCACACTCGGTTTTTGTAGGCTGCTGGCCAAATTTTTTGGCAGCCAGTGAATGCCATTTACCATCACCTGGAATGAACTGAGACTACGCCCTGTAACACACCCAACCCTTCCCTGCAGCTACACATTACAGGGCCAGACGAGTTGTAGTGCACAAACAGTCTTTTCAGAAAACCTGTCCATCGCTACTGAAATTCTCACTGAGGAACCCCCGTTTTCTGGCTTTCAGCTTGAAAGCCACAGGGTTAGAAACAATACTGTAGTTGTATGCAGAGAAAAAAAGATAATAAAATAGGAACCCATGCTTCTGGTAGGTATGTTTTACATGTGTCAGAGCAGTTCCCTTCAGGGAAGTACAGTATTATTATTAATTAGACTCGTTGGCCCTTTCCCAAGCAACACGCAACATATTTAAAAACATAAGCATAATACAAAACATTATAATATCAGCACATTCACACAAAAGCACATGAAATTCATAAAAACTACACAACTTCTCTAATAGCATACTAAGAACAACAATAAACTACACAAGCTGTGTTGTAGTTTACTATTATTACTAGTATTGCTCCCACCCTGCCTATTGTAAAAGTAATACTCACCTCTATTTTGATTTGAACTGAGGCTTTCATTATATTCAAGCAGGCTACGGGATAGCTGCCAAACATAACTTCATTACTGCCTCAGAATGGTATGGGGGCCTATAGTTTGCAGAACAATGGCTCCCAAGCCTGGTAATCCATGTTCTGAAACTAAGCTGCTGGCTTTATAGATGCTCAGTGCTAAGAACTGAACCTCATCTTTAGAATAATAATTAAAAACAACAGTACGGCAAGCCAGTTATCCAATAGATTAGCAATGTACTTTCCCAAGAAGCCACAAAGCAAATTTTAATTATTGCTACACACTCACTATACGTACTTTTGAAAGGGCGAAAAAAGGTTATTGTGATTTGTGGCTGTGATAAACTTTTCTTCTCATATCAAGGTGGAAGTATGATCTGAAAGCAAAAGTCCTCTAAATACCAACTGTTTTGAGTATAAATGGCTATTGTGGGATAGCTGAGAATAAAAGTAAGCTTGGGAAAAACTTTCCTCAAGCTAAGGATGACTACTTTGGGTTACAAAATACTATAATATATCACCTTATGGCACACTGGGGGTGAAGGAAATTGACAATTATAAGAAAATAACTAGGTCAGTATGATACATGAACACTTTAGTCCAGAAGATATCTTGTCTTTGAATAGATTGCATTAGCCATAATAAAATTTATTTATATTTATTACATATATTTAGGTGCCGGGGGGGGGGGAATGTTTCTCTTTAATCAGGCTGATTAAAATTCTATGTTCTTTTAAATGTATTTGTGGGAGGGGGAGTTATTGGTTTGTTTTTGTTCTTGTTTTTATTATGGATTTTGTGTCCTCGTTTTGTATTTTTGTGTTGTGAACCGCCCTGTGATCTTTGGATGAAGAGCAGTATACAAATTTAATAAATAAGTAATAAAACAAAAAGAAAATGATTAGAATGAAATGCAGTTTTACAGGATCATTTTTAGGCTGTTTAAAAGGGACTGACCCCCAAGCATAAGACCAATACAGCGCTGCCTGTCAGTATAGCCTGAAGAGGCAATACGATGCCAAACTAATTACAACAGGATTCCATATGTCAATTACAACCAGGGTGAGGCAAGGAAGTTTTTGCAGCTACATGCCACAACACAGTTCAAGATGCTCACATTTAACTGTTAAGCTAGACATGTATTTAGCTAACAAGTTTGGGGTCGTAAAAAGCCTAAACAGATTTAATGTAAAAACCTTTAGCACTACAAGGTGTTGAGTAGTTAAGTTAGGCTGATGTCAAAGGCATAACTGCCTATCCAATTTCCAGTAAGTTGCCTGATCAAACATGCAACAGCTCATCAAACTGCTAAAATGCTAGCAAGAGATTTGGAAAAAGTCGCTTGCTTATGATTCCGAAAAGTTTAGGGGAAACATAGCAGAATAAATTAAAGTGGAAGTGTATGCCCTGATGTACATGTGTATACCAAACATGTAGAAATGTTTGGGGAGTCTTTTCGCCTAAGTGCTTGTTAAGAGGGTTTTTAAAAATCATGTCCAAAATTTAGCAGAACAGCACTTGTTAAATTGTGATGGGCGTCAATGTTTTCCAAAAAACCCTACTCTTAAGGTTATTAAGAGAGACTAAGGATGCTTTGAGGCTATCACAATTTTTGAGATGGGGAATCAGTGACAAACCAGGAAGTTACGGCAGCGCACATTACTGGGCAACAAACCGGTTTCCAAACAAAATCAGACTTCTTGCAGCAAGGAAAGTGATAACAATTGCTTGGTGCGACGTCATATAACCTGCCTACAAACTTTGTGCAAAACAAATCAGGGGAATGCTCTACAAACAGGTTGTTTGCCTGGAAGCAACCTGTAAGGCATTGGACAAAAACACAATACAGTGGAAGAAGCAAATTGTTTTTGCGCTGAGGAAAATACACAGCAACATAAACAAATATCTACTTAACACTGACGCTTCTAAAAAAGATAACTCTCCGTGGTGGGATTCCAACATTGCTCTGAACCCACAAACTCCCCGGCTAAAGCGGAGCAGAGAACCAGGAAATCAATAAAGCTTTAATTCCCCTCCACCCCGATTCAGACAGAGACCTGGATTTTAATACCAACACATTGTTTTCAAATCATCGTCTCCGTGCTGTTTGGGGTCTTCCTCTTCTTTTCAACGCGAGAGAGACGTATAACAGCAACTAAAATCCCAGTCAATAAAACCAACGTGCTTTGGGAACACACATACCCAGCGCTGCTTCCCGCTGCTTTTGCCACAGAAAGGAGACAATAAATAACCCCTTTCAAGGCTCCGCGACGAGGAACAAAAAAACGCCTGTCAGCCCCCATATGTATTATTTATGAGGGAGCGGTCGATCCCAGCGGCCTGGCTTTGGTGGGGTATTTTTTTTTTTGGGGGGGGGGAGCTCATCCCGCGCGGAGAGCAAGAATCGGGACCCGCGCCTCCGCGTTCTCACGACCCAACAAGAGCGGGTCGTCAGAATGGACCGTCCACGCGTCTCCTCCCCGCTTCCCGCAGGCTCACCTCCTCGCTGGGGGTGGCCGGGCACTTCTTCCTCAGGCGCCCCCAGTTGAGCAGGTTGCCCGTCTGCAGGTTGAGGGTGCCCGCTTGCCCCAGCAGCACCCCGGCGCTGCCGCTCTCGGTCCCCATGTGCGCTGGCCGCCTGCTCTCTCCGCCCGCTGGAAGCCCCTGGCCGCCGGGTCCTGAGGAAGGAGAAGAGGAAGGGACTCGAGCCGGGCAGAGTCTGCGGCGCCGCTCTCCTTCCTTCCCTCGCTTTCCCTTCAGACAAGGGACGGTGACTCAGCAGGAGGGGAAAAGTGCCTTGTCACCGTCCCCGGTCACGTGGCTCGGGACGGACACACAGAGAGCCACAAGGGAGCGGGGAGCGCGCGCAAGGGGCCCTCCCAACGGCGGCGGCCAACTGCTTTGATCCCAGCTGAACCCCACACAACACATAGAGGGGAGTTCTTGCTGCCAGTGCGCATGCCCAGCAGTCAGGAGCATGTGCCGTGACAGCTGCGATGCGTGCTGCCCTCACCCGGTCTCTCCGCCGGGAGCGTGTTTTGGAGCAGCGCCCCCTGCCGGTTACCTTAAGGACCTCAGCCCGTAGTAGACGCTCCTTTCGCGCCAACACACGCCCCACAGCAGCCGTGCATAACGAAGTCGTTTTCTCTCTCGCCCCCCTCCCGCGTAAGGGCACCTTGCGTTGAGCGACGTGGGGGGGGGGTGTGCTTGGCTACGGAAACTCGAGCGCCAAGGCGCCAGAAGGATGCTCACGACACGATCCTGGACAGACCTATTTACATAGCTGTCAACTTACAGATTTGAAAATAAGGGACCAGCAGCCTCGAAAATAAGGGATCAGCAGCCAAAATAAGGGATTTTGCTTAGCCTATACAGAAATCCGGCACTGATGGATCCATGCTGCTTTTGCTGCCACTGACTGTGTTTTGCAGGGGGTTGGACTAGATGATCCTAAGCGTCTACAACCCCGACCAAAGAAGAGTGGCAGACAAAACTGATGAACGACGTCGAGATGGCAAAGCTTACAGGCAGAATTAGAAACCAGGAAGAGGACCTCTTTAATAAAGAATGGGGAAAGTTTATAATTTAGTTGAAAAGCTATTGTAAAGAGTTACATACATTAGTAGGATTGACAGAAAACTTGTAGTAAAAATTTGAACTATGGATGGACAAATGATTTATAAAAATAGAGTTATGAAAGGGATGCAGAGGGGGAAATCACTACATTAAAATGCTGCACTGTTTGGAGGGTATGCTAAGCAGCACGTCGGGGCTGCCATCGTCCTGGTGCAAGGAGTTCCATCGGCCCTTCCCCGCCTGAGAGGGGGGGAGGGAGAGAGACTCTTGCCCATGCCACCCGCGAGCCCGGCGTGAGGCGGTTGTGGTGCTGCCGCGGCCACTGAAGCACCGCCCTTCTGCATCCCTCCCCACCCCCTCCTCCCTCAGGCTGCCTCCTCAGCCGCCTCCGGCTTCCCCTAGCAGCGCGGTGGAAGTCTCGCAAGAGAGGGACTGCCTGCCCACCCGCCGATACCCGTCTCCTTACGACGCACCCCTGAGGGGGAAAAGGGAGAGACGGAGACGCGGCAGCTGCTCCCCCCCCCCCCCGCTGCTTCCCCCCCGAGCCAGGCGAGCATGAAACCCGGGAAATTTAGGGGACATCATCAATAAGGGACAGCAGCAGGACACGGCACTGGGATAAGGGAGTTTCCCGCCAAATAAGGGACGGTTGACAGCTATGCGTTTATTTTCGAAAGGGTGTCGCAAGCTGAGCACAATTTGATTTCCACAGACCGCTTTGTCAGGGAGGGTAGAAGTGTAGCATTGTGTAGCTTGGAACTCATCAGCATGGCTGGTTTTGAAAGCTGTGATTCTTTAAATTATGTGCCGAAAAATTAACTGCATTCAACAAGAGATAAAATTACTGAATTATGAAAGTATTCAATGAATCCAAAGTACCTGTCTGAGGAGCAGGTTTCCTAATGTATCATTGTGTGATTCGATGCCCTGGATTTGCTTCTTTCCCAGAGTGGTGGTGGGACTGGAACTTTCAAGCTGCAATCTACATATCTGCTTGGACCTAAGTCCCACTGAACCTAGTGGGTCTTACTCCAGATAAGTGGGTGTACGATTACCACTTTGATCACTCCCAAGTAGCATTGATCAACTTCCTTCCAACTGTCACAGAATTGTATTCTGTTCATTTAAAAAAAAACGCTTCAGGGACAATACTGTTTTAACGTGTTCAAGTCTATAGGCATCCTACTTTACATGAACAAAAGTCTACATATTATGTGATAAGCAATGAAAACAGCACAGAAACATCTATCCCTTTCCCATGCAAAAATAAAATCTCAAACGTCCTGAACAGTTCTGTGTTCACTCCAGAACGTAGCACGAATCAGTCCAAAGTGCCTAATCACTGGCACTCAGTTGTATCCTCCATGAAAATGACTCAGTTCCAATATCAAGATTTGAAATATTATTTAAATTTCCCTTTTCCTTTGTAGCTGATCCTTACAAAATTGCATGCTTTTAGATGCTGAACAATAGCATATGAATACTGTAATAGAGAAGGCATAACATATGAATGCAAGATGTGAGGAGTTCTATAACATTTTGTATGAAATCCAAAAACTGACTTGTAAATCATGCCTAATTTATTTATATTCCCCTTTTGGAATAAGTAATCCCCCTTTTGTGTGTATTCTATGCAAATAATGCCTTCCAGTATTTGGAATTTGCTGCTGCAAGCTTCTATTTATCACTGTCCATTGGACTCCAATAATGCTTAACTAAACCTTGGCAACATCCCAGAAGGCTGCATGGAAGGGATGTTAAAAAGCAGAGCTTAAACACTATTCTGATCATACACCAAATCTGGCTACATCAGTACTAGATAGTTGTTTTCTGGTAAGCATGAGGCACAATTAAGGACCCAATTCTGTACTTGATTTCCCTTGACTTGAGGGGGCTATAGGATGTGCTGGCAGCTCCATGTTGGCAGAACTGGAAATATGCTGCTGGCACAAAATGTATGCTGGCAGAACTGGTCAGAAGCAGAGGTTATATTTTATTTGGTCTTTATCAAGCATTTGTTCTGATTTCTTTGAGGGACTTTTTATATGTCTTCCCATTAATCATTTGTTAATTACACACGTCTCAATGCATTTCACCTAACTGCAAAAAGACAGCTTCTTTTTTTAAAAAAAAGGATTTATTGTGCAAGGGCAACAGAGCATTTAAATCCACCTTAATTGCACAAATCTGAATTTCCTAGTACTGTATACATTCAAATCCCACCTGCAAAATACTGGGCTGTATCTAATGCTAGGCCTACTCAGAGTAAACCTATTGAAATTAATGAACATGACAAACTTAGGCCTATTTATTTCAGTTGCTCTACTCTGAGTATAGCTTAGTTGAATGCAACCCACTGGCTGGAACTACTTAACATCCCAACCTGTGCCATATGTTTACTGTGCCTTGTTTAATGTTTTTGTAACTGATAAAACTCTGTAAAATATTCATAAAATAAAAAAGGAGATAAATATCTGGTTAGACTGATATGACAGTTGTTTCTAGGCTTCTGCACCCATGCATGTTCATTGTGTTATGCCTGTTTCATCAAGTGATGATTTGCATCTGTGCATGGAGTTGCATATTCAGCTGCAAGTATTCAAGGCCCAATTTGGACACTTACCTAGTCTGCAGTGGCCTTAATGGGATGGAGGAGCAGACAGGCCTCAGTCTAGAGCACCTGACATGGATTCCAATCATGCAGGTGCTGAGTCTGCATTTGGGGCAAAAGCAGACAGCTCAGTACTGTTGCAACGGTTGCATACAGCATTGCCTGCAGAAGAAGGTTCAGTCCTCAGCTTCTCTAGGTAAGGCTGGGAAAGAGCTCTGTCTGAAACTCCAGAGAGCTACAGCCAGCCAACGTGGCTGCCTTGAGTCCCATCAGGGACAAAATACATGTGGTGATGATGATGATGATATGACATAGACAACATAGAATCTATGTCAGTTGTGTGGGGAAACTTTCACTCTCCAGATGTTGCTGAACTACAACTCCCCTCATCCCTGGCCGTGGTTGCTAGAGCTGTAGTTCAATAACATCTGGAGGGACACAGGATCCCCACTCCTGGGCTATGAGTAGTTACAGCATCTCCACTAGTATCCAAAGGCATGTTGCTTACCACTACAGTGGTACCTCAGGTTACATGTGCTTCAGGTTACAGACTCCGCTAACCCAGAAATAATACTTCAGGTTAAGAACTTTGCTTCAGGATGAGAACAGAAATCGCACGGCAGCAGCGGGAGGCCCCTTTAGCTAAAGTGGTGCTTCAGGTTAAGAACAGTTTCAGGTTAAGAACGGACCTCCAGAAGGAATTTACGGTAAGTACGTAACCAGAGGTACCAATGTACTGTATGGGGAATTGCAGTCAAATACATAACTATGCATGAGTGCTAATGAAGGGGTTAAAACGACAGAGCTAAGTCACTCCCCCTCTTTTCCATGAGGAGGAATTCCTGTTTCTTCTCTCTGTGGCATTTTAATTGACCAAGGAAGGCATGTCCAAGCTTTGTTGTAAGCTTAAAGCGTATGTTTGAAGCCATCTTTCTGTATTTTCTACCCAAGAGTATTCTGCCCGTATCCTGCTGCTTCTTGGATAAATGCATGAATCTGACCTTTGGAACATTTTGTAAGGAAAGCGTTTTAAATTTACTTAATAGGGTGTGGTCTGTTGGTTGCAAAAGGCTGGAGTGCTGTATTTGCAAGCTGGCAGGATAAAAGCGTCGAAAAACCTGTATTCCTAACTATACCACTGCTTGATTTTTGCATGTTTAAACTGGGCTATTGGGGGCTCTCTCCTGCTGGAGAGTGTGCAAGGTCCCACATTTTGAATCCAGACAGCCTGCCGCTTCTTTTGTTATTTAGCCCCCACACGCGGGTCACAGGAATTCGTATTCACCACCACAGCTTCCTCGGTAAATGTTTGAACTGAGGACTGATTCTCAATACGAGGTAGCAGAGTTGGGGGTAAATTTGTAGAGGGGAGGCCTTTTATTCTTCTCGACTAGGAAGCTCATTGGGTGATCTGGGTTCAGCCAATGTATCTCTTTCCTTCATTGGGTTGTTGTGTGAATATGTTGTGTAAAATTCGCCTCCGCCCCCGAATTTATTACCCAGGTGGCAAGCAACCCAGGAGGACTAAGGGAGGATAAAAAAAGTGTTGTTGTGTTTATTATATTTTCTAGTTCTTGTTTGTGAGCTGCTTCGAACTTTTCTGAGGAAAAGCGAGGTATTAATACGTATTAAGCAAGCAAACACTCGACCAGACGTGGGTAGTCACGTGAGGAAACCCAAGGCACATGGAGAGGCCAGGTGGACGTTCCCGCGCGTTTCTGTGCGCCTCGCGCGTGGCGCAAAGCCGCGCCCAGCAGCAGCAAACCCTCGCCGCCCCTCCGGGTCTCTGCTTTCCCCCTTTTTGCTGCGGAGCTGCTGAGGAGCTGAGCGCACCCCGGCTGCATGCAGCAGCGGCGGCGGCACCTCCTCCTCCATCCTTCCCCCTCCAGGGGATGGGGCGGGAGTAATGGATGAAGGCGTAAGCTGGCCGAGCACCGCTGCCCGCCCCGGTCTGGACGCGCCCTCCACCTTCTTCCCTGCAGGGCTTCCTCCTCCTGGGGCTAAGGAATCACCTGACCGGCCGGAAGACCGGCCGGGGGCCCCCCAATTAAAGTGCATCCGCGGCGCAGACGGGAGGAGGAGGTGGTGGAGGAGGAGGAGGTGGCGCCGCCGGCGGCGGTGCCGATTGCATCCCCTACGCCGGCAGCTGGAGTCGGGGCCGGGCGGCCGCCTGCAAAATGGGCAGCAGGATTACTTTCTTCGAGGTGGGTGTCCCCCGCGAGCCTGCGCTAGGGAGGAGGAGGACGCGCCAGTGGGGCTGGGGAGAAACCCCCAAGGGGACCCAGGGTTCCGGAGATGCACGGAAGAAGGCTGCGCCTGCGCCCTCCATCCTTGGGCTGGCTCGCAAAGGGTCCCTCGCCGGCGGGTGCCTTGATGATGATGATGATGATGATGATGGGCGGGGGAAGGAGCAGCAACTGCTTTCTCTGCATTGGAGCCAGCGGGAACCCAGCACTGCCGCTGGATCCTTAAACACGTTGTCCTGCTGCAACCACTAGGGCTTGTTTCCTCTCCAGCGTGCTTAGGGGGGCATGGCCTTTAAACCCCTCCTAAAGTCTGAAGACCTAGGAGGACCCACTTTTAGACCAAGCGTGCACTTGGAGACCCACCTGATATCTAGTGTTTGCCATTGGTTGGTCCTGTGTCCTCCTGACCCATCAGGCTTGGGATGGGGGAGGTACAGGGTGGGTGGGTTGTGTCTTGCCAGCAGATTTTCCTGTCCTTTCCTGAGCAGGAACCTTGTCCGATGTTTTGGGGTTTTGTAGGTGCTGGTGTCTCCCATAGGGAAGCCCAAGAGTTTTATGTCTCTTTGGGAAGAGAATGACTTTTCTTGGCATTTTGGTACCTCCTGGGTCCTGGGCAGCCACTTTGCCATGGCACAAATACACTTTGCATGCCACAGCAAACATACCTTTTTCTGCTCTGCGAAAAGCTTAAAAAACCCTTTACACTAAAAGAGTGAGCCAATACATGCATGTTGGCAGGCATGGGACTGTATTCATGGACTACAGATTTCAGGGAAGGGCCATAGCACAGTGGTAAAGGAACTGTTTTGCTTTCAGAAAGTCCTAGTTCAACTCCCAGCATCTCCAGGTAGGGCTGTGAAAGACTTCTCAGAACGCTGGAGAGCTGCTGCCAGCCAGTGTTGACAATACTGAGCTAGATGGACCAGCCTCCTTTGACTATCCAGATTTGTGTAATAACTATCTCCAGGCATCCCTTTCTTGATTACCTACCTACATGGCTGTCACATCTTCCTACTAGTAATAGCTGCTGCACTAACTTTTGCCTGTGATTGAAGAAGAGATGGTTGCCACCTTTGACAACCTAGTTTTCTAAGAACAACAAAGGGCTTTTATTGACAAGAGATGGGAACATTGGGTTTGGAGGCCAAACGCACCCCTCTAACTGGCCTTTCAGACTCTTTGCAGGCCATGCTCCTTGCCTAACCCAAACCCATTGAGTGCCTCTGCCTGACAGGTTTCCTTGTGCTGTGCGCATGCCTCTTTGCTTGCCTGACATCAGATGTAGGGGCGGGTAAGTGTAGCTTGGCAGAAAGGGCCTCGCAGGCTGAAAGGGCTAGATCCAATTGGACCCAATCAGACGTTCCCCTTTGCTGCTGCAGCCAGGCAAAACAATTCAACTGATCAACTATTCTGGAGAGAATATGGGTGTCTCAGAGGAGTCTCTCCACGTAGCCCTGTCTTCCGCTATCGAAGGAGAAGCTGTGCCCATGCGGAGCACTCCAAAAGGAAGTTGGTTCGTGCCAACTGTTTTACGTTTGACAAATTGGGATTTTCGTTAACATTCCTTGGCGTCGCAGCTCCTTTGCCAGGAGGTAGGGATGACTCTCAGGCTGTCGGTTACCAAAGTTTCTCCTATGGTTTATGGCTTGTGTTTTGTCTGGGTTCAAACCACACACTAATCCCAAACATGGTTTTGTTTAATGCGGTGCTGAAGCAATCTCTGGTTGCTTGTTTTGGAAATCGACGAAACTACTGCTTTTCAGCAAATCTCCCAATTTTGTGCTTTGTAATCTTATACATGCCTTCATTAGCATGGTAAGTGTGCTACAATGGTGTCTTTTGTGCTTATAAAAGGGTTGGGTATATTATGACTGAAAATAGAACATAGATTTTGTTTCAGACTAAGGTGAAGGTGAAATTGCACTGGCCACAACGATGGCAACTTCCTGGAAGACTAAACCGCCACCTGCCCTGTCAGGTTTTGTGTTGTGCAATCTGAGCTGCATTTGAACATATGTAATCTTAATTGAGCATGGTGATTTAACAACTTAAGGTGTTTCAGAAAAACAACAATAACATCCTGTGGCCAATCTTAAAACAGTGAGTTTGTTCTCAGCTTCTAATCTTGAAATACTTGTATAGAATATTTTTCAAAGCACCTAAACAATATTGGAAATTAATTGCCTGCCCTACCCCTGCCAACCTAGCAGTTCGAAATAACGTCAAAGTGCAAGTAGATAAGTAGGTACCGCTCTGGCGGGAAGGTAAACGGCGTTTCCGTGTGCTGCTCTGGTTTGCCAGAAGCAGCTTAGTTATGCTGGCCACATGACCTGGAAGCTGTACGCCGGCTCCCTCGGCCAGTAAAGCGAGATGAGCGCCACAACCACAGAGTCGGCCACGACTGGACCTAATGGTCAGGGGTCCCTTTGCCTTTACCTTTACCCCACTTAAAAAAACAAACTACTGGTATTTCAGGCCTTGATCCAAAGAGAAGTGCATACTACACATTTGTACTCAGAAATAATAACAGTTGGCAAAAACACTGGAGAACAAGAAAAATTCACAGGGCAGTGTTTCATTTCAGTGTGCACTTGCACATGAGATATTTCATGTTTTGGACCAACGCTGTGTCCATAGGTGTTCTACAGATAGGCATAGTCAGTACCTGTGAAGAAAAAATTAGACACGAGAATGCACAATAATGAATCAACAATGAACCATGCTTTGTATGGTTTTAGTTTTCTTTCAAATGTATTATGATTTTTAATTACCTATAGTAAATTGCCTTGAGACTGTTGTTTAGATGGTGATGAATGTTGTTGTTGTTGTTGTTGTTGTTTAGTCGTTTAGTCGTGTCCGACTCTTCATGACCCCGTGGACCAGAGTACGCCAGGCACTCCTGTCTCAAACAATTGTTAATCCCACACTTTCCATTACAATTTCCCCAATACTTTGCTCCTTAATTTTTTTTGGGAGTGGGTTTGCTGTGCAAGAGCACCAGATTAATTGCACAACCAGAATTTGTTGGCACACCACTGAATCCCACCTACAAAATAGTGACGGTCTGTAAGCACCCTTTATGACCAATATTTGGGCATGTGCCTTGCTTCGGGTTTGTTTGTTTACCTTTCTGTAGCTCAGAAAGTTTAGATTCTTTTACTAGAGAAAGATAAGTTACCAGGATATTTAACAAGCACCTGTGATCTGCAAATAAGATACACAGTCCTGAATTACCCATAAAAGGGATGAGCCTTTCCTCTCAACTAAATAATGCAGACCAGTCCCATAATGTGTGGAATCAAACCCATCAATAATACATTGAATAATTTTTTGTCAAAAACATTATGAGCAGCAGCACTTAACTTGAGTCACCTGTAGTGTTTGGAGCTGTCTAGATCAGGACTCTGAAATCTTATACAGTCATACCTCTGGTTACGTCCGCTTCATGTTATGTTCTTTCAGGTTATGTCCTGCGGTGACCCAGAAGTACCAGAAAGGGTTACTTCTGGGTTTCGCCGCTCGTGCATGCACAGACGCGCAAAATGACGTCACGCGCACACACAGAAACAGCAAATCACGACTCATGCGTGTGCAGACGCGCTGCTGCGGGTTGCGCTCTTTTCATGTTGCGAACGGGCCTCCGGAACGGATCCCGTTCGCAACCAGAGGTACCACTGTATTCTGGATAGCACAATATAAAAATTAATAAGCATGTATCTTGCAAAGAAAGCCTCTCTGCAGGAGACCTGGCATAACCTCCAACCAACCCAGTTGAACACAACCCATCAGTCATGTATTGTGACTTGCCAGGCCCTTGACAAGTGCCCTGTTTTCGGAGTCCAAACAACCAGGAAAAATAGGAGTCTTCTAGAGGCCTGGTGAGTTGCCATATTTGGGCTGCATTTTGGCATGGGTAGGTCTGCTTTACAGAGTCCAAAGGCAAATTATGAGAAGTACTAATATTAAATGAGCAGGAATTCACTGTGTTGGCTTCCTTAGAGGGCTTTTGCATCCACCCTAGGCTTGGAAATAGGTCATTCCAGTGCATGCATTTCTTTCCGAAAGAAAAGCATTTGTACTTGACGAATAAAAAGCAAGCTCTTCCTCAATAATTTATCCCCCCTGCCACCCTAACTGATATTAGTGGGTTGTTGTTCTTGTTTTGCTGAGTTATTTGGAAAGCTGTTTGCTATCATTGGTGGGCTAGAGTTATTGGAGAAATAGCAGTTTTAAGCGGTGACAGCTATGCTGAGTCATGTAGCTTCTGGGACCAATAGCAACTTCGATTTTTTTTTTTTTTTAGAGAGAGAGGTGGCTCAAATTGTGTTTTCCAAAACAGCAGTTTTAAAAAATGAAGACACAGCCAAATTTCTTACACCCCTGTCCTGTGTAGGAAAGGGCTGTTCCCCTGAACTGTGCCAACGCGAATGGCTTCTAACTGGTTTCCCCCTGTGCCAGTGAGGTACAAAACTAGGCTGGTGGGATGCTGGTACCAGGTAACCCGTATTCCATCAGGACATTGCTGGCGCATGAGGCGGGAATTTATAGGCAGATCTGGGAGCATGTAAGGGTTGGTTGGAATCGTATGCTTTCTCGGGTTTCGGTTCCATTGCTACACATGGCACAATGCAGAGAGGGCACTTGGGAACCCAAGGCAAAGAGAGTCTGGGTGTGTGGGTGGATGTTAAGATGCTTGTTCCACACTGTGGCATTGTTTTATAAAGTTTCCAAGCAGCAGATATTGCAGTGTAGCTTAGAACAGGAAAAACCTACTACTGCATACCTATGGAATTACAATTGTGTGATCTAGACAGTCTACAAAGGGACAGAAAGTGAGGAGGAATTAAAGAACCTTTTAATGAGGGTGAAAGAGAGCACAAAATATGGTCTGAAGCTCAACATCAAAAAAACGAAGATCATGGCCACTGGGCCCATCACCTCCTGGCAAATAGAAGGGGAAGAAATGGAGGCAGTGAGAGATTTTACTTTCTTGGGCTCCATGATCACTGCAGATGGTGACAGCAGTCACGAAATTAAAAGATGCCTGCTCCTTGGGAGAAAGGCGATGGCAAACCTAGACAGCATCTTAAAAAGCAGAGACATCACCTTACCAACAAAGGTCCGTATAGTTAAAGTCATGGTTTTCCCAGTAGTGATGTATGGAAGTGAGAGCTGGACCATAAAGAAGGCTGATCGCCGAAGAATTGATGCTTTTGAATTGTGGTGATGGAGGAGACTCTTGAGAGTCCCATGGACTGCAAGAAGATCAAACGTATCCATTCTTAAGGAAATCAGCCCTGAGTGCTCACTGGAAGGACAGATCGTGAAGCTGAGGCTCCAATACTTTGGCCACCTTATGAGAAGAGAAGACTCCCTGGAAAAGACCCTGATGCTGGGAAAGATGGAGGGCACAAGAAGAAGGGGACGACAGAGGACGAGATGGTTGGACAGTGTTCTCGAAGCTACAAACATGAGTCTGACCAAACTGCGGGAGGCAGTGGAAGACAGGAGTGCCTGGTGTGCTCTGGTCCATGGGGTCACGAAGAGTCGGACACGACTAAACAACTAAACAACAACAACAACACAAAGGGGCACCTTTGCATATACAGTTGTGTGCTTGCATGTGCATCGTGTGAGTAGTGATCCCTGCACAGTCAGATGGTCTTTTGCAGATGTTGTTCCACTCGATAAACTTTTCTTCAGTGGATGCTCATCTAACTATTCCAGTCAAGCATCTGTTTGTATTTCCTCCAGTGCTGCTGCTTGGCAACAGACAATTGCAAAGAAATAGTTCCCTGGCATGGTTTATTGCCAACTCTGGCAGAGGAATTTTGATCTGGAAATAGACTTACATGGAGAAATGCTTGGAAAGATTAATTTGACTACTAAGAAGGAATCAGGTGCTTGGGTTATAAGGAGAAATTAATGCTCTTGCTCTAATTAAATCAAAAGGAGGCTCACTTACACAAGCACTTTATAACAGCACAGGCATGATTAATTCATTTTGCACTGCTCTTATCCTAGCCTGCTTGTTCATAGATTGCAAAGTAAGCATTTTTCTCATGAGTGATTTTTTTTGGGTGCGGATCAATATGGTATTTGGTTGTAAGTACCAAGTAGGACAATCTAGCAACAGGAAAGGGCTGGGATCCAAGTGGCTAACCATAAATGGGAAGAGGTGGTAATTAGGCCCACACGTGGGTGGCGCTGTGGGTTACACCACAGAGCCTAGGACTTGCCAATCAGAAGGTCGGCGGTTTGAATCCCCGCGATGGGGTGAGCTCCTGTTGCTCCGTCCCTGCTCCTGCCAACCTAGCAGTTCGAAAGCATGTCAAAGTGCAAGTAGATAAATAGGTACCACTGCGGTGGGAAGGTAAACGGCGTTTCCATGTGCTTCTCTGGTTCGCCAGAAGCAGCTTAGTCATGCTGGCCATATGACCCGGAAGCTGTACGCCGGCTCCCTCGGCCAATAAAGCGAGATAAACGCCGCAACCCCAGAGTCGGTCATGACTGGACCTAATGGTCAGGGGTCCCTTTACCTTTACCTATTCCTGCAATTGCTCTTACAGCTTTTAAACAAATGTCATTTTCTAGAAAAAAGAAGTTCCAGAACTCACCATGAAAACCTGCCTTGTTCTCTTAGAATGGCAATAGTGTCAACCTGAGAGGTGCCTGAGTTCTGGCGAGTTCTGACATAAAAAAAAAAGGCCTGTCTATGAGCATTTGATAAATTTAATTATTTCAAGGTTTATTTCCCACTTACAACATTGAATACTCAAAGAAGCATAATTTGACTTAGCAGTTCATTGGGAAAATACGTTGTACAGTGGTACCTTGATTCTCGAATGGCTTTGTTGTTGAACAAATCGGCTCCCGAATGCTGCAAACCCAGAAGTAAGTAAGTATCCCGGTTTGCAAATGTTTTTCGGAAGCCGAACATCCGATGCGGCTTCCGATTGAGTGCAGGAAGCTCCTGCAGCCAATTGGAAGCCGCACCTTGGTTTTTGAACGGTTTCGGGCGTTCCTGGAACGGATTGAGTTCGAGAACCAAGGTACCACTGTATGCTGTACTAAAGAAATGTGGTTTAATTCACGAGGGGGGAAAATACCACTCCTGTAACAATAGTATACATACAGTGCAATCCTATGTAATATGGTATACATGTCTTCCCAGAAATAAGCTCCGTTGAATTTGCTTCCTCAGCAAATAAAATTTCAGGGTGGGATGCAATGACATATCAAGCTGATGTAAAAGTCAAGGAACCACCTGGAACGTGGTGGAACCATCTGGAACATGGTGGTGACAAGATAGGGCACTATAACACCTCTGTGCTAGCATTGCAGGGGGTTGGACTAGACGCAATGGTGTCCAAACTTTTTTCAAAGAGGGCCAGATTTGATGAAGTCAAAGTTAACCTTTTTTAAAGGATTTTACCCCAAAGTTGAAAGTTGTTGAGCTTTTTTTAAGATTAAAAGGATTATGCCCTCGAAACTGACTTTGGACATACCTGGACTAGAGGGTCCCTTCCAACTCTACAATTCTATGAATCTATAATAATTAGCACTAGCAAGGGCACTGTTACACCAAGTTCATATACAATGCAAATACAGCTGGAAACAGTGCATAGAATGGATGAACTTCCTTACACCATTCCAGACACTACATTGGCACAACAGCATGTGCTTATTTCTTCAGTGCTGCAGGATCCTTAGCACAGCATGGATAATTTCATGGATAATTTTCATATATCATGAGAAACCGGTTTCAAATCCATATTGTGATACCGGTTTCATAGTTTTTGGCCTGGCAATATACTGCGAATCATGATGTGAATTAGAGCAGGGCAATAAATTGTCCAAAACTGGTTTCAAGTCCATGTCATGACACTGGTTTCATGATTTTTGACCTGGCAATATATCACAAATCATGGTGTGTGTGTGTGTGTGTGTGTGTGCGCGCGCTATTCAAAAATCACAAGGGGGGACGGACCATGAAGCCAGCCAATGCCTCTACATAGCTCCATCCTTATTTCAGACACTGTGATATATCAGTATTTCGGATTTTTTGTCTGGTGATACGTCATGGTGTTGAAAACTAGATATCTCCAAGACCTAATAATTTCCACTTGCCAGTTAGGTGCCACTCTGTTGTTATCCTACAGTGACTCTGTGGATCACAGTTAACATTCTGTGAAGCTAAAAGGCTTATGTACACCCCCTGGTTGCAGAATATGGCTTAGCAACCAGCTTAACAACTGTTGGTCAGATCACTGTTTCCTGTTCACACAGCTACAAGAAGCCGTCACGGCGAGATTGTTCTAGCTGATTTATTCACTTGGTATTTTCTCTTAGGTTGAAATCCTTGATTGGAAGACAAAGCAACAATTATGCTTTTTGGAAAAGGTAAGTAATCATAATGTTATTACTGCAATTTAACCAAATTTTGAGTGATCCGTGTGCTTTAGTTATATTTTCTTAGTAATTGTTTAAAGCATCCTGCTTGAGATGGATCAGCATCATTTTCCTCCATATCACAGATAGGGAAGCTCACCCTTAATTTCCTGTTTCCTAAAATGTAAAAAGGAACCGATTAGCTTGAAAAGCCTTTTTTTGAATGCCTGCATGCTTATAGATATATATTTTTTGTTACCTAGGTTGAGCCAAATGCTACAATAAGTGATATCAGGCTAATGTTCCATAAATTATGTAAGTATGCGTATTTTTCAAAAGAATCTGTTTAAAAAGTGAGGGAAGCTTTCCAGAAATGCTTGAATTATATGTCATTGCATGGAGCCTGAGCGCCACTGATGTCATACAAGCCATGTATCTTCTTCTATGTACTTTGAAGCAATTCTAGTAAACCTGTACAAAAAAGTAGTTATCCCCCCCCCTTCCTTGGTTGCCCTTCCACCAATTTGGTAATTTGCTCATATTTGTAAATTCAGAAGTTCTCTGTTTGTGGCACAGACATCCCTGCCCCAGTGCTAGGAAACTGAGTGGATTATTATTATTATTATTATTATTATTATTATTACTATTATTACTATCATTATTATTATTATTATTAAAGTTGTGCGATTTTTTTTGTCCCTACAGATCCTCAGTGGTATCCCTCAAGGCAGTCTATAAGGCTTGATCCCAGTAAGTATTATATAGTGAAGTATTATTCTTATTATTTCATTTAAATACCGCTTTTCTTATCTTGGAGCAGTTTATAGTGAAATGTAAAACCCCATTACAATATTGCTGTATCCTCCAAAAGATGTATTAATGTTAATTGGTAGCCACAGAAACTATGAAACTCCAATAACATTAAAGGATCTGTCATCAAGAGACCCCTTCACTGCCTTGCCGTGGCGAAGGGGCTTGAATAACTCAGAGAAGCTATGAGCTATGCTGTGCAGGGCCACCAAGATGGACAGGTCATAGTGGAGAGTTTTGACCAAACGTGATCCACCTGGAGCAGGAACCGGCAAGCCACTCCAGTATCCCTGCCAAGAAAACTCCATGGACAAAGACAACAGGCATGTAAAAGTTATGACGCTGGAAGATGAGCCCCTCAGGTCGGAAGGGATCCAACATGCTACTGAGGAAGAGCGGAGGACAAGTACAAGTAGATTCAGAGCTGATGAAGCGGCTGGCCCAAAGGTCGCTCAGTTGTGGATATGCCTGGAAGCAAAAGGAAAGTTGAATGCTGTAAAGAAAAATATTGCATAGGAACCTGGAATGTAAGAACCATGAACCTGGGTAAGTTGGATGTGGTCAAAAATGAGATGGCAAGAATAAATATTGACATCCTGGGCATAAGTGAACTGAAATGGACGGGAATGGGCGAATTCAGTTCGGATGACCATCATATCTACTATTGTGGGCAAGAATCCTGTAAAAGAAATGGAGTGGCCCTCATAGTCAACAAAAGAGTGGTGAAAGCTGTACTGGTGATGTATGGAAGTGAGAGCTGGACCATAAAGAAGGCTGGTCACCAGAGAATTGATGCTTTTGAATTATGGTGCTGGAGGAGACTCTTGAGAGTCCTATGGACTGCAAGGAGATCAAACCTATCCATTCTTAAAGAAATCAGCCCTGAGTGCTCACTGGAAGGACAGATCCTGAAGCTGAGGCTCCAATACTTTGGTCACCTCATGAGAAGAGAAGACTCCCTGGAAAAGACCCTGATGTTGGGAAAGATGGAGGGCACAAGGAGAAGGGGATGACAGAGGACGAGATGGTTGGACAGTGTTCTTGAAGCTACCAGCATGAGTTTGACCAAACTGCGGGAGGCAATGGGAGACAGGAGTGCCTGGCGTACTCTGGTCCATGGGGTCATGAAGAGTCGGACACGACTAAACAATAACAACAACAATCAAGAGAAGTCTATAATCCTGCAGTTGTAGATAGACCAATGGCTGCCTCCATGTTTATCGCATGTATGCTTGGGTAAAACAGAGCTCAAGGGATGGACCAAGGACTTAACCTGGAAGAGGCAGGCCATGCAAGCTGAGAATGTCTCTTGCTGTCTTATGTCCTTGTTCAGACCTCTGTGCAAAATGAGAACGGTGATGCTGTCAGGCCAGCGGGTCCTTTTCTGGTCTTGGGCGACGCCCAACTTTACTACCATCTGCAGCTGGTCTTGGGCAGGACAAAACCATGCGTGCATATATAAAAGGGCAGTCATTCAACACTTACTGCTACACTTTTTATCTCTTCAGCTATTCAAGCTACTCCAAACAATGTGCTTATGGGAGAGGCCATAGTTCTATTGCTTTGCCTTTCTCAGAATCATTAGTCAACTCTTGACATCTTGTGTTTAAGGTTTTTTTTTGGTATTGGGACTGGGCAGTACCCTTGCCTGAGCCAGTGGGGAGCTGCTACATGTGGGGAGTAGTCAGTTGTACACTAGACAGGTCAGTGGTAGGGCTGATCAGTGTATCTTTGTATCTTCCCAAACCGGTTTGAAGTCCAAATCATGATACGCGTTCCATAATTTTTGACCTAGCAATATATCACAAATCATGATGTGTGTGTCTGTGTGCTATGCAAAAATCACAAAAGGGACAAACCCTGGAGCCAGCCAGTGCCTCTACATAGCTCCATCCTTATTTCAGATATATCACAATGTTTAGCTGGGGATTAACCACAATGTTGAAAACCGGATATCACCTAACCCTAGCTGTCAGTAAGGCCGTATATAGTTCTCACACTCCCATGCCCCCCGCTCCGAGTGAACATGGAATTTAATTGGAGCAATAAGCTCCTTTTCAGCCAAGGCTGATTGCCATAAATGCAAAAGTGTTAGTAGGTCAACTGGAAATGCAGGCTTTTTGATTAGGAGTCATATGCTTCAGCGTTCCTCTTTGGCTGTCAAGCACCTTAATTTTTTCCTCTCTTCTTCTCAGAAGGAAAATCACTGAGGGATGAAGAAGCCCTTCAGCTGCTCCCTGTTGGCACAACCGCTACGCTCTATTTTAAAGATCTAGGGCCCCAAATAGGATGGACAATGGTGAGCTTCAAAGCCTCGAATGTTTTAATGTTTGCCTTAATTAATCCTTGCATCACTTTCTCCTTGTACTGGTGATCAAGTCCCCAATTGTGCTTTGGTTTGCCAACTAGCACAATTGGTAGGAGTCTTTCCCCAGCCCTGCCATCTTTTTCTTTCTCTCTCGTTTGCTCTCCCCTCCTTTTTGTGTGTGTCTGATTTATAAGATGGTGCGGTGAAGAATCCAAGGGCGGCGGCGGGGGGGGGGGCATAGAATTGCCACAAATACTTGGCAGGAAACACATCGCAAAGCAGCAGTGGTTGCTTGGCAACATGACAAAACACAGCTTGTGGAAGGCAATGGCAATTAGGGGGTGTTGCAAGAAACAACAACACAGGGATCAGGTTTTCCTAAATTAGGGCAAGAGACCCAGAGGCAGGCCAGCTGCCCGTCCCAGTCCTATTGAACAGGACCGTCAGCGACAGAATAGTGACCCTGGTTCCTTCTTCCTTTTTTTTTGACTGAGCCCCGGTGCCTGCAGAAATTCAACAGGTGAAGTGTTTCCGAGACATAAGGACATAGATATTTCCCCAGTTGACTTCTGTCTGTCACACCTGTTCAAGACACACATTGGCCTGATTGGAAAAGATAGCATGGGAGCTTTTACAAAGGCAAAGCCAGAATCTGTGGGAACAGGAAATAATGAATTTGCTATTCAAAGCTCCCCCCCTCCCCTGCCCCTGCCCCAATACCTTCCTGCTTCCTCTTTAATATGCCCTGTTATAGTGCTAGTAACTTACAAAGCTGAAAGCAGTAGTTTGAAATGTGAATATTATATGTATATAAATAGTATAATTCACACCTAAGTTCTCTACTGCTGGGCATAACTGTTTCTCATCCTCCAAGCTTCTTCTCATCTGGACATTCCTGGACAGATGGAGGCGTCCTTGGCTGGGTTCCAACATAAGCACATGCTGTGAGAGGGGACATGGGGAGAGGGGAAGGAGGGGAAGCGAAGGAACTAGCAATGTGTTGGAATCCGTGGCATTAAGAGGAAGTAAGTGGCTCATGCGAAGCCAAATTTAGGACTAGGTGTCTTCTGCCTTTCATCCTGCCAGGATAACCCAAGTTATACAATCTCTGTGAATTGTGCAGTTGGAGCGTTTTTGCATTGTTAGTTGTCTTATTCTACTTGCACTTTTTAGAGGAAGGATAAGGCACCCAAAGGCCTGATGGCTAGATATTCTGCTCTGGTTGGTTTCTGAGTTTTCACCAGAACTTGCAATTCACGTCTTCGGCGACACGAAGGCTGCAGAATTCCTTAAGCAGCAGCTTAGATTACTCACACGCCAAATTCTCAGTCCCTACCCCACCCTACGAAAAATCATGCAGGACCTTGTAAAGCTGCCTGACTTTTGGGGGCGTTCATCCAATCCATGCTATATGCCCACTTCAATGTGGTTTTGCATGGATAGGGATAAACTGCTGGTAAAAACTGTGTGTGTATGAAATAGCAAATGCTTCTTTGACATCCGTACTGATTGGAATAACAGCATACAGTGTTGGCGTAAGGAACCAAGCCATGGCCAACATATTGACTAAAGCAGCCCCCCATTTTTTAATTGTTTCCCCCAGGGGCCCACTTGAAAATCTTTTGATGCTTAGGACCCTCCCCCCCCCCATAAACCTAGACAAAAATGCCTGTTCCTCCCCCCCCCAAAAAAAACAGACAAAATGCCTGCCTCCCCCCAAAACAGACAAAACCCACCCGTGAAAAACAACAGACAAGAAAGCAAGACAACAACCTCCCTCAAAACAAGCAACCTGCCCACCAATACACACGTAAATAATAGGGCAAGGGGCCTTGACAGGTGCCATTTCTGAGGGTCCCCACAGGTGCCATACTGGGGACCTCGGTTTCCCTTTCCCTGGCATCCAGTGCTGCTGAAAATTGCCGTGGTAACCACCTAACCACCTCTCTCTTTTTTGCAGGTATTCTTGATAGAATATACGGGCCCATTGTTCATCTATTTTGCGTTTTATTTCCGTATGCCTTTTATCTATGGCCTGGATGACAGGTTTCCCTCGAGCCGGCACCCCGTAGTTAAGTAAGTCGCACTTCTAAGGCCGGAGGATTTAATTCTTGGGTTTGCCGCAACTTTATTCCGAAATGTCTTGCCGTATTTGTCTCTCTAGCTTTCTGAAACGCTTTTATCTTGCTGTTTCTAGCCTGGCATGTATCTGCCATTCTTTCCACTACATCAAAAGGTTGATTGAAACAATATTTGTTCATCGGTTCTCCCATGGGACTATGCCACTGAGGAATATTGTTAAGGTAAATTTGCCACACAATCTACTCACAGCCCTTCTGTAAAATTCAGATCTGGCCGCCACCTTCAGCACGGCAGTCACCAAACCCTTGGCACGGCTTTCGGGGTACGGTGCTGCCTCCTGCCACTCACAATGTTAACATCGATGTGACCTGTTAACATTAACACCTCACTACTGAAACTTGTTTTTTCCGCATTACCATTTTTATTTCTTCCATAGTTTTTTCTCCGACTGTTGCTCTATAACCACTTAATCCCTTCTAGCCAAGCGCAAAGGCCCTCCTTGACAGTGTGAGTTTCCTCCGCTCAGTGCTTTGCATAGCAAAGGTCCCGGGTTCAATCCCCAGCTTCTCCAGCTAGGGCTGGGAAATCTGGGGAAGCCTCGGCCAGTCCTTGTTTACAGTTCTGAGTTAGATGGACCAATGGCCTGGTGCCATATAAGGCAGCTTCCTATGCTCTGGAGCGTACTTTCGGCTCCATCTAGGGAGCTAGTGGGCTTATTGCAGCAAACAAGCTGGAACTGGGCTTGACACTTGATGTAGGCCTGTTGTTGAAAATGACAGCCCCCCTGTTGGATTCCTAGGGGCCCAGTTCTTTGTGGGGGGGCCAATAATGTTTTTTTGGGGGGAGGGGAACTGGGACCCCCAATGTTAAAAATATGAGGGCAAGCATGGAGCTGAGCGTGGCTTCAGTAGTTGACTCCTCCACCTGCCACTGCCACCTGCCATGAGGGGAAGAGGAGGCCAATCGTGGAGCCCAGTGTGGTGCCAATGGCTGGTGGCTCCTCTTCCTGTTGTGTAAGGGAAAAACAGGGGAAGCAGCCCTAGGCCAGTGGCAGGAGGAGAGGAGTTAGAGAGGAGGAGCCACAGGCCACTGAAGCTGTGCTACCGCCATGTTCAGCTCCGCCCTCCGGCTCCTCCGTTCTGACGTGCACATGCGCACCATCAAGGCCCTCCATCTCCCTTGCAAGTTGGCGTCTCTGCAGCCATTGATGAGAGCAGAAAAACACACCGCATGCTGATGTCATTGCACAGTAAAAGCTATTTGAAAAATTGGCATGGGACTACTGCGCTGTCCTGTTGCGTTGCCTAGTTCATTCCAATTTACTTCCAGGTCACCTTCAATAACCCATAACGATTGCCACACATAAAGCAGCCTCTCCCAGCCACTCTGCCACATTCCTTCCAGCTTTCACTCCTCTCTGTCCCTACATTCCTCAGTGTTGCCACATGGCCTGAGCCCTTGCACCTTTCCCTTGCCCATGTTCAGGCTCCCTACACCCCACTCTCTAGGGCTGCTGTTTTCCTTCACAACTTGTTTCCCCAATAGTCTTGTCTTCTCAGTTGCTTCCTTGTTAGCCTTCTCCACCTGAAAGAGGAGACAGGACTGTTTTTGAGAATGTGAAATTTGAACTGCAGCAATAATTGTCGGTGAATGCTGTACAGTTTGGAAAGTTGTTTTCTTTTATTTATTTTTTATGTTGGTTGGTTATGTTGGTTTATGTTGGTTATCTCCCACACACTTACCTCCTGAGACATGACCCATGTGGTCCTTGCCCAGACTGACAAGTGAGAAGCAACAGGGATAGAAGCTATTACCATCTTACAGTTCCCATTCCCCAATTGGTCCCTTCAGTCCTGATAATGTTAGTGGGAATTGTGATATCATCATGACATGATCTGTGGCTTCCACTGATGTGCTCTGAGGTACCACCCTGTGAAGGAAACGTCTGGTGTTTTCTAGCCCATAGACATGTTCTGCATTTTCTGCTTTTCTCTGTGAGCACACTCTGGGTTTAAGCTCTGATCTATATAGCATGCTAGGGCCAGTCCTCACATTAAAAATGAAATGAAATGAAATGAAATGAAATGAAATGAAATGAAATGTGGTGTAGCCCTTGGGGAACTGAACCATTCAGAGTGCTTATGGGGGATTGAATTATTTGAATGCTCTCCCATGCTAAAAACTCCTTCAAGGTGGAAATAAAACACACCTGGGAGAAAGTGTGTGTACTACCATTATATACTACCTTTCATCATCTAGTGTGGTGCTTTTTAAATTATTAAGTGGAGAATATATATTATATTTCACCTACAGTGTGAAGTGACACTATATCAAAATGGTTGTTCCTTGTGTCTTTATGAGTCTTAAAGACTTGGATGAAATTTTTGAATGGTAGGTGCAGAGCGCTTCACAGAAAATCTGCCTTAGCTATCTTAAACATACACTGGAAGCAGAGTATTATTAAATAATTCCACCTAGATAGCAAATAAGAATGGTTAGACTGTGCATTTGAAATACAGTTGGTTAAGCTGTTCTGTCAGGTGGCAATTGGAAAAAACTTGGCTTTGCGTGAATGCCTGCCTTGTTGGTGTTTCTAGGCCTGTATCCTTTGCATGAGTTCAGTTTGACTATTCTTTCTTGCAGTGCTCAGTTCTGTTTCAGAAATAACTTCTAGAGAGCCAGCTTATAGCACCCACAGGACCTTGGTGATTTCAGAAAACGTGGGACCGCTTCTGGGCTCACAATCTGAGCTGTTGGTTGACAAACAGTGCCTACACTTGGGAGTTTTTTGTCTTGTCACTACGTTTTGTTTGATGGTGTGGGCCATGTAGGAAGGCCATGTTTGGAGATGCTGGTATTACCAGAGTGCATATCGCATGGACGTTGATGTGTCTCTGGTGGCAGCCCAATTCCCAAGGCGCTTTTGTTGTAGACTGGTGTTAATATCTGAACTCAGCCATAGAATCAGCAACACATAGTGCCTTGTTCCAGCAAATCTACCCGTGCTTATAATTAGTTAAATTTTCTGACAGCTTGTATAAAACAGCTTGGATAAAATACTTTATTTGGCCTGGGCATGTGAAAATTCTATTTAGGAAATGCTATGATATATATTAAGGGACGCGGGTGGCGCTGTGGGTAAAAGCCTCAGCGCCTAGGGCTTGCCGATCGAAAGGTCGGCGGTTCGAATCCCCGCGGCGGGGTGCGCTCCCGCTGCTCGGTCCCAGCGCCTGCCAACCTAGCAGTTCGAAAGCACCCCCGGGTGCAAGTAGATAAATAGGGACCGCTTACCAGCGGGAAGGTAAACGGCGTTTCCGTGTGCGGCTCTGGCTCGCCAGAGCAGCGATGTCACGCTGGCCACGTGACCCGGAAGTGTCTCCGGACAGCGCTGGCCCCTGGCCTCTTAAGTGAGATGGGCGCACAACCCCAGAGTCTGTCAAGACTGGCCCGTACGGGCAGGGGTACCTTTACCTTTACCTTTATGATATATATTGTGTAGAATGGCTGATGGAATTGCATAGAACCGTTAGCAGCTCCTGTTAATATGGCTATATGAAGAGAAAAGTTAGTGATTTTTAAGTAATGAAATGGATCCAAATGTACTTGCCATGGCAGTGATGAAATGAATATTTTCGGTTTCTTTCTTCTTAGATCTGCTGTATCCTGCCTGTAACCCCACTTAATATTTTAAAGACAAATAGTAGCAAGGATTATTCATGTTGCACATGAACATGTTCACCTATATGGTACCCAAGATTTCTGTGATCTTTCCATGCACTTTTTCTTAGTTTTCACTTAAGGCTATAGACCTCCTTGGTTAGGATACAACTCTTAAGAGTACAGCTCTCTGGAATGTTTGTCGAGGTCCTTTTGATGGTGCTTTAAGTGCTTCTAGTAAACCCCTATGCTGAATGACAATGCATCTGAAGAATAAGTTGGCTAGTGGCAGCTGGCCAGTTATTTTATTACTGCTATCAATTTCAGGTGAAGTGGAGATCACTTACTCTACAGTCTGTTATTCAGACTGGCTTATGTTATTATGTAGTTCACATTAATTACAGCATTTACCATTCGATCTGGTCCAATGCAGATACTTATCCTTAAAAAGTATTTTTATTCTGTCTTGGAAGAACATCAAGATTGGGTGAGAACAAGCATAGCCACTGATGGCTTGCCTATACAGTAGCCGCTTTGGTTATTGTCAGGACCTAGTAAAAAAAATCTCTCTGTATCTTCTTCTAGCATACTCACCTGAGAGATTCCACAGTGTGGAACTGTCTACAGTTACGCAATGCAAAATGAAGGCACGCATAATATTTTTAAACCGGTAGATGTCCCTAGGAAAAGGGATTGATTGTTAAACTACTCTGGTAATTATACAGCTGTACCTTGGATGTCTGGGTTCCAAAGAACGTTTGCAAACCGGAACACTCACTTCCGTGTTTGTGGTGTTTGGGAGCCAAAATGTCCGAGTACCGGGATCCAAGGTACAACTGTTGTTAAGCAGTCACAGCACCCTTAACAAAATTACAGTTCCCAGGATTCTTTGGCTGTTTAAAGTGGTTTGATGCTGATTTACCTATAAAGTGCAGATAGGGCCTTAGGACTTCTTGACCTGGCCTTTCAGATGTTAGAATCATAGAGCTGGAAGGCAACCTGAGGGTCATCTAGTCCAACCCCATGCATTGCAGGCGCCATTGTTGGACACCTCTCACCATCACTGGACATTGGCCATGTGGCTGATGCAAGTTGCATTCCAGCAGCATTTGGAGGTCTCTGAAGTGAATGAGCATTCTTCTCCCAATGATACAAAAACGCATTAATACAAAAAGCACCTGCCGCAGCTGCATTAACTATTGAAAAAATATTTATAAAAGGGGACATCACAATTATTAAAGCGATGGGGCTGGGTAAATGAAAACATAAGGAATAGCAATGATACTCTGTGGAGCTTTGTTGCATAGGAATAAGAGGCTTTTGGCTGTGGCTGCATTTAAGAAGTTGGCCTGTGATCAAGGCCCTGCATTGCCAAGTTTCACACCAGTATTGGGGACCACTCACTTTTATTAGCTGCTGCCTCAGTGCATTAGGCTATGTTAGCATTGGAAAAGAAAAGAAAAATGTGTATTTGGGCACCAAGTTTCTTTCTGCTATGTGTAGTTGAACATTATTACAAGAAGCCTACCTTGGTCTAAGTTAAATTAACGTTTGAGAAACTGTCCATTCGGTTGAAGACTTTTAAGAACAGTGGCTCATTCACATTTCATGGGATTTCCACAATTCCCAACATTAGCTGGGAAAGCCCATGGGTGCCTTCTGCACAGAGAAAGTTCCAGAGTAAAAGACATTACAAATTGGGGCTCGGGTTCTCTCATTAAGTGCATTATAAACGCGAGTAGAGAGCTTAACTCTGGGGTCAGAAGCGTTTAAAAGTTATGAACTTTCCTCTGTGCTACAAGCAAATGAACATCAAATCCAGGCTTAACAAATAACTGTAAGGAAAATGTTCTCATTTTAAGAGCTATTTCCTTAAAATTTCTCCTCTGTTCTGAAATTTATAAACGTTGGGGTTTTTGGCGGAATGTTGTCAAATAATGGGCAGGTCCTGGTTTTTGTTTCAGTCAGAACTCTCCAGAACTGAGTTCTGGCACCTCTCAAGTGGGCGCCATTGCCGTTCTAAGAGAACAATTTTTCTTGAAAAATAGCACTGGGCAATAATAATTGGAATGGTCTTCTGTTTAGTAGTGAAATAGCTGATAGGAAGTGGGCTTGTCTCAATAAAGGGAAGAGAAACATAAGGCGTTTCCATATACTCTGTTCTTAGGCATACATTTTTGTGGGTGTCTCTCCTTCAGGGTAAGAGCAGAGAGAAAGCTTTGTCCCTCTTCTCAACTGTCTTGCTAATTTAGGGAGCAATTTTGTGTTCCCTGGACTGAGGGGCTGTAGGATTATGATGACCTCCCTCTCTGTGGGAGATCCACCGGGACCAATGGTGGAAAGTTAAATGGTAGAGCCAGAAACTGAATTCTTCCCAAGACAGGACAGGGAAAGGCCTTTGATTTGCCAAAGCTGCTGTTTCCCAGAAAGGGTAAAAAAACAAAGGCCAGCCCTGGAACTGGTGGACCAGTTCCTCACCTATTAGCGTCAACAGGAGAGAATTGAAAGTGCTCCCCTCCTCCTGTTCTGGATGGCGCAAACCACACAATCACTTTAGGATTGCTCTGTTGGCTTGTTCCATAGAACTTAATAAGAACCATTGAGAACAGAGACATTTCTTGCATAGCCCCTACCTAGGATTTGCTTCTTAGCCACATAAAGGTGTCACAAAGAAATGAAACACGGGAATTGGTATGGATATGCATCACAAACGTACATGGATTAAATCGTAGCAATAGCCCGCCCCACATAATGTAAAACATTAACACAAATATAAATGGCTTCCCCCCTTTTCCTTTTTTTTGTTTTTGTTTTTACAGAATTGTTTCTATTACTGGGGATTTGCTGCCTGGCTTGCTTATTATATCAACCATCCTCTTTACACACCGCCCTGTAAGTAGCAGCATAACAAACATTTTACTTTTTATTTGGTTTTAGCATTTCATTAACGGTGCTAACCGAGAGCTAAATTGAACCTTCCCTTGTTTTTGTCTTGCAGCTTATGGACAAAAGCAGGTCAATCTCGCTTTGATCATGTTCCTGGTGAGTAAGTTGCAAATATAAATACTACATTGTAAGAAATTTCCTTTGTTGTACTTTAGATAGTATATGGAATGGGCAAATGCAGAGGTACAAATGGCAACTATATTCCTGACTGCAGCTTAAAATGCCAGTTTCAGTAGAGAGGAAGCTCCCTCCCTCCCCTTTGTCTGACGGGTTTTATAGAATCTGGGATGCGGCAATTACATATAAACTCATTTACTACGTGCAAGCAAGGGGCAAAGGATTGTAGGAAAATAGATTTATAGAGATATGGGTGACTTGCTTCTTTTTGGATTGACAAATTTAAATAATTTAATAATAATAATTTTAATTTAGTAATTTAAATAATACCATGTGCACCATTTATTTTGGTTTGAAAAATGATTTTTAAAAGAAATGTTGCACACACCCCTTTTCATATAATAATAGGTTATAAATGCAAAATTAAGTAAACTGATTGAAATGGTGCTGAAATCTTCCAATGAATTAAACCACTGATGCCACTTTAAGGGGGATTTTTATAAAGGGACACAGTGTGCGGGGAGGGGAGCTTTATCCCTTCCGTCCCCAGCTATGATCCTGGTGCTTAGTATAGAGTGGGCTAATGAGAACATTGTTGTTTTACTAATCCTCATAATTGTATTTGTTCAGAGCGCTCTTTATTTAAAGCAGTCTTTGTCTTAATTGTCTTCATTTCTGTCTCATTGCAGACATGTGAAGCTGGAAACTTTTCTATCCATGTTGCACTTAGTAATTTGAGAAGAGATGGTAAAAGTTGAGTGCTTAGTTTCTATTATTATTACTGTTATTATTATCATCATCATCATCATCATCATCATCATTAATTGGCTTGAGTTAGGGTGGGCTTTCAAAGGTGTAAACTGACCTCCCCCTCAGCATTTATTTATTTTGGTAAAGATCATTAATACTTCTGCAATCCTTGAGGTTCCTCCAAGCCTGCTGATACCTACTAGTCGGTGCTGTTTTGGTTACAAAAGGCTTTGCATCAGAGAATTAGTTCATATTAGTATATTGGATTAAAGCTACAATTATTCTGGGCAGACAGTCCACTGCAGGAACTGCCTGAAGGTAGTTAGTCAGCATAGGTTATTGGCTAATGACATTGCCATTTAAAAAAAAGATTTCCAAATATGCAAGGCAAGGGAGCAGGAAAAAGGACTTCTACTCTAAACTGTCTAGTCTTACGGAGAGCGAAAAATGATTCCTAGCTTAGCTCATGATAGAATGGTCCTTTTCATCCCATCCCACAGCTGATCATTCTATAATCCAGAGAAGAGCAGACTTCAGACTTGCGGGAGCTACTTTGGGTTTTAGCAGAACCCCTATATTTACCAACTAGAGCCATGCTGTTAAACCATATACTATAGGGAAAATGTGTCTGTATACAGAAAGTACCACTAGTTTTACATTTCTGTGGACCTTTTAAATCAATAGGATCCAAGACCAGTAAGATCCCTTATCCGACGAAGAATCCTTTCACATGGCTGTTTTATTTTGTGTCCTGCCCTAATTATACTTATGAGGTATGTATGTTTGACAACTGAACGGACCGCTAATGTTTAGCTTATGCTTAAAGATTGGTGTAAGATTTTGCTTTCATAGGGGAGTGTAAAGAAATGTTCAGGATTCCATGGGGGCAACTTCTGGGATGAGAAACTCAGTAAAATGAATGTATTTTATTACCCCACCTTGGATACAAAAGCACAGCTGAGTTGCATCTCAAACACATCCTTTACTTTGAGACAGCGTTTAAGCTGCACCTCTCAGTGAAACTGATGAAAAAAGGGTAAGATAAAGATTGTTTTTTAAAAATTGCCCAGTGAAAGAGCTAAATTAGTGAGATAATGAATTGGAGTGTGTAAACAGGAGTATTGCAGGAGGTTGTTGGGAGGATTGTGCAACTATCCAGGCCCTATTACATTTTCACGTTGTGGCAGAGCTGGCTCTACTATGAATTAGGCCAGGCATAGGCAAACTCGGCCCTCCAGATGTTTTGGGACTACAACTCCCATCATCCCTGACCACTGATCCTGTTAACTAGGGATGATGGGAGTTGTAGTCTCAAAACAGCTGGCGGGCCGAGTTTGCCTGTGCCTGAATTAGGCCGTGTGACACAGCCCACCTTTGCAGTACTAGCAAAGGATAGAAAAATTACCTGTTATTTAGCTGCTTGCATTTTTGTGTATGTGTTTGTGTGTGTGTTCTTTGGATTTTGTGTGGGACATCAAAATATTCTGAGTTCTGTCTCTACGTCATATTGACTTTTGCGTTTGGAGCATAGGAATTTATTGTTTGGCTTCATTGTCTTACTTGAGACTTCCAGTGTCATTTGCTGCAAAGGGATGTTGCAGCAGAGTGTCACTTTTGTAGGAATATAGACTTTATGGAGCGAGCAAGAGTGGGGAAATGCATTATGTACCACGAAAACAGATGCAGTTACTATGCAGATAGCGACAGCATGTGTGCACATATATGAGTTTTCCATGGAGAACTCCCTTCAGAAGCAACCACCTAAAATTCAGAGAGATTTTTAAAGGATGTCGGGAGGACGTTTGTGTACATGTACCTGTTTTAAAAGCTCTCATACCGAATGTAAAGAAGTGTTGGGGGCAGCTTCTGAGGCCACTTCCAGATTATTAAGCATTCATCCTCATTGTTTGTGGGGAGATTGTATGACATCATATCAAACCACTGTTGTCCCTGTTTCCATAACACAAAGTCTTTCTTTAAAAAAAACTTTTTTGTACATGAGTGTCAAATCCACTTAAAATGTACAACCTGAATTTACCCGTGTGCGATTGAATCCCACCCGCAAAATAGTGACTCCCTGGAAAATGCCCCAAACTGGGAACATTCTTAGGAAGAAAAATATGAGCACAAAGACTTGGTTAGGATAGGGGTACAGCTGTATAGGCCATAGGTCTTGGAGGTGAGTGACTGGCTAACTGGTTGCATAAATTTTGACTGACCAGGTTTACAGGTGTGTGAGACTGACACTTACATTCACTGCCTCCATTCTGTCTCAACAGAAACTAAATGCAGTGTTCTAGAATTCTAGACTCATAATTTTAATTTTTTTCAAAATTGAAGTGTGTATGTGTGTCGGTCTGTCGAGGTTGCAAAAACAACACTACAAGGGGGCTGTGCTTTTGTGGATTCTGGTCCATATATCCAAACGGCTCCAGTTACTTATCTGGTTGTGTGCATGATTTTATTTCAGTTGTTTTATTACTAAGGTTTTTACAAGCTGATATTAAAAAGAGATGCGTTTTGTATGTATTTTTTAAAAAGGGGACTAGGTTGTTTTAGCAGTTTTTATTGTGTGAAATAGTTTTGCATTTTCTTCACCATTACAGCTGGGGACATGGATTGGTTTTACTATCATGACTCAATGCGTTCCAGGTGAATAAGATTCTTGGTTTGAAAATTTTGGGCTAATATTCCAGCTACAATATTTCATAAACGTTGACCTCTCTCTCTCTCTTTTCTCTTTCTCTTTCTCTTTCTCTCTCTTGCAGTGGGACTCTTCACCTTTCTTTGTTTCATTCAGATGTCAGTCTGGGCAAAAGATAAACACTGCACCTATATACGAGAGTTTAAGGATTATCCTAGTCTTAGAATGTCTATCATTCCTTTCTTACTGTAAGAACAAGGTTGTTGGGTTTTTAAAATTAAATTATCAGAAACAAAGTGGATGAGGCTGCATAGACACAACCACAGGCAAAGAAAATAAGTTAGGGTATGAAGATAATTTAGGCAAGGTTTCCCAGGAGCATGCAGAAATTACTATCTAGTGTGGAATTCCATGGGCTCAAAATCTACATAGTGGGGTTGGAGAGCTTGGGGGGGGGATTTCACATCTGGCAACCAATGCGTCCCTTTGGTTTCAGATAGTACATGGGTAGTACATCTACCCTTCAGGTAAGACCAGTTACTGTTTACTACGGTGGACAATAAAGTCACTGGATTGGGACATACCACAGCTATCCCCAAGTGGGCGGGACCCAACTGCAGATGAGCTGATCAAAGTACCGAGTGAAGAACTGTGCGACCAAATGCTGCATGAGCTGACGATAATTGGTCCAGCTTGTAATGCCTGGTGAAGGTACTTGAGGAAGACCAAGTAGCTGCCTTACAAATATCAAGCAGCGGAGCATTAGCAGCGAAGGCCGCTGAAGTAGATGCTGACCTTGTTGAATGAGCAAATAGATGTGTTGGCTGGGGCAGCTTGAGGGATTCATAAGCTGGGGAAATGCAAGCCCATATCCATCTGGCAAGGGTGGAACTTGAAACCCTCCTCCACAGAGATGAAGGGTGGAAGGACACAAACCAAGGAGTCCAGTGTTATAATTTCTTGCGTTCAATGAATGTACAGATTTAGTGCCCGATGAACGCCTAAAGAATGCCAGGCCTTTCCCCTAGGGTGCTTTGGATTAGGACAGAAAGTTGGAAGAATTGATTCCTGTCGGACGTAGAATCTCGAAAGTACTTTCGGCATGAAGGTACAATCTGTGCAGCACTACTTGTGGAAGATGCAGAGATGTTTCACCTACCTCCCACAATTCTTAGCTCCTTGGTAGCGTGGTGAGAGAATTACCCAATCCTGTGGCTTCATCGTCCACCATAGTAAATACATTACTTCTGGTAAATGAGCCACCAGATTCATCTACCCATGTACCAAAGGGGCACATCGGTTGTCAGATGTGAAATACATTGGCATTATTTTCAGCATTCCTACTCCGCTAATATCTTCATGTATTTTTAAAATTTGTGGGATTCAGTATTGGTTGTATCTTCTCCCCCAATCCTCATGTTGTCATCTTTAGCCATGAAGGGTGTTCAGAGCTAACTGTTTGGCAAAGGTATTATCCACCGTTGCCGAAAGAATACGCTTTCTGTAAAAGTCTGGGCCAGGCCCTGTGGCAAAAAGGAAGCATGAGAATTGGGTGTGAAACAGTCTGGAATTCCACAAACAGATAAGTTTTGAGGGAGGGCAGTTCTGGATGATATGTTTATTGAGCGTTCATCCTGATTTGTTTCCAGGGAGGTTAGATGATGTTGCATCAAAGCAATTATTATTGTTTTCCCACTCTTTCTGGTGTGTTTCCCTTCACTTTCTTTATTGCAAAAAAAGTCTGACTTTGGGAAAAAGTGGGGTTGTTGTGAAAGAGCTCCAAATCTGCTCTAATTGTGCAACCTGATTTCCCTAGTACAGTATGTGATTGAATCCAACCTGAAATAGCAACAGCCTGGAACTGCCCAGTCTCTGGACGAATTGTGCTTCAAAGCTGAGGCATAGAAAGCGCTGTGGGCAGCTTCAAATCAAGCATTTGCTGTGGGAAATACTTTTACAATGTGAATGAAAGTGGTACACACACACACACACACACACACCCCGCATTGGGAATGAGAACATCATAGTTTATATGTTCAGAATAATCATTTGAAACAGACCTGTTGGGAATGAACCATTTCAGACTGCAAGGTGAGAGTTGGCTATGTGAATGTTTCCATTGCAAGAAACTCCCAGATTTATATAAAACTTGAACATGAAGGGAAAAGGGTTCTTGTGTGTCTCTTGCCCTATTTAGCATGCTCTTGTTGTCTTAATGGATGGCTGATAGTTGTATTTTGTATTAGATTTTAATATTTTGGGACTTGATGCTATGTTTTGGATCAGCTGTTTTTTATTTATTAATTGTGGTTATTTTTGTATTGGTTTTTATTTAGTAAGTTGACTTGACAGGGTTTTAACTTTAAAAGTGGTCCAGAAATATTTTAAATTATTACATCCAGGGTGTCCTGTTAAATGGAAGAAGCATTCAAACATTCACCACCCTGCAGTCTGAAGTGATGCAATACCAACAAGGCTATCATGCGATCATTCGACTTGCATTTCTCATTCTTGGAAAACACTTCATGCTGTACCCTGGTGCATGCTTACTTGAGAGTAGGGATAGCAAATCAGTTAGTCTTGGTTCTCTCAGTTTCTCATGATTGTAGTCTTAAATTCGGCCCCCCACATTTATGCAGCATTTTGTGAATTTTCTGTTAGAAAATATCCTCCTGAAAATGCTTCAGCATTTTAATATGAATTTCTGCTAGAAAACACATTTTTGTATGCCGTTTTGACTAATGCACACATTTTTGCAAGCAATGTCTCCTTAATATAATGCATTTTTAATGTTATTTTCACTAATATTCATTTTTATGCACACTTTTAACTACTGTATGCATTTTTGTAAACATTGGTTGGTTGAAGAATTGCATCACAAAATTTGGATAAGTGTGAATTTTTAAGGGTGGCTATGTTCTGGTTCTCATAGTTTTGGAAAGCGTAAATTTGGCTTTAAATGCAAAGTGAATTGAATTTGCCCCCATAGTTATTATCAGAGTAGGCTCAGGGATGCTTCCTTTTAAGTAGACATGCATAGGAGTGGATTGCCCATGTACTTGCAAATGTAAGTAGAACAATTGGTACTTAACCTGAAGAGTAGATTTGTGTTGCCAGCACAGGACCACTGGTTGGGCTATGGCTTTGCCCCTTTGATGAAGGAAGGAGTGAAAATTTAGGAAATGGATGGCTCCTTTGTCCTCAGCATTGCAGACTCACTAAGCACAAGTAGTCCATGGAGTCTCATCAGTTAATAAGCAAATAACATACAGTAATAAAGCCAAATTCCTATGGAACAAGAACTTTTCCTAACTGTCTGAACTATTAAACAGTGTTGCAGGCCATTAGAGGGTGGGGCCCCAATGGTCCCACACTGGCAACACAAATCTACCATTCAGGTATGTACCAATCGTACTATTTCCTTTTGCCAGCATGACACCACTGGTTGGGACATACCAAAGCTCTCCCAACTAGGGTGGATACCACTGCAAAGAAAACACTGTGAGGAGGCCTGTTGGAGGACCCTTTGGCCAATGGCGGTGTCAGCTGACAACCAGGTGTCTTGTCTTAGTGTATGGTAAGGGTACTGGGAGATGCTCAGGTGGCTGCCCTGCCGATTTTCAGTAGGGAGGCATTTGTGAAGGATGCCACCAGGACGTCTGCTGCCCCAGAGGAATGTGCTGTCGGTTTGGCAGGGACAGGTAGCCTTTGTGCCTCATATGCCGTGGTAATGCAGGTGCAAATCCATCAGGATCGTGTGTTTGGGGTGACTTTTCTACCTAACATAGAATGGTGGAATGATTGCCAAAGTACTTTGGTATGGGTTATATAGACCTTAAGTACCCTGCCTACATCTTAAGGCAGAGCTTTCCAAACTGTGTGTTGCTGGAAAGGGAGCAGATGGCCCGCCGATTTGCTAGTAAAACTGAATTACTATGTCGTGAAATGATGCATATCTAAAAAGTGTGTCACCAACATGAAAAGTTTGGAAAGCTTTGGTCAAAGGAATGCCAGGCCTTTTCAAGAGGGTGGTATGGATTGGGAGGAAATCTACGTAGTATCAGTTCCTACTGTAGGTGGAGTTTGGAAAGGACATTAGGCAGGATCAGAATGGAGGATGTCTTTGTCTTTGTGGAATATGCAGGGGCGTTGGACCACCAATAGGGTGTTAAGTTCAGATACTCTGCAGGCAGATGTGATGGCCACAAGGAATAAGACCTTGAATGATAGCGTGCAGAGTGGTAGCTCTTTACTGGTGGCTCCAGAGAAAGTCAGTGGGGGTACAAAAGGTAGCAGGAAAGGGAAAAGCTATTTTTAAAAAGTTGTTTTAAATTTGAAAATGAAGGTAAGCCGATGAAGAATAAATCAGAAGAGAAAAGGAAGAAAGTGTCAAGAGGAAAAAAGGAGTTAAATCATGGGAGCCCAAGGAAACTGTGACTATCTTCCTCAAAGGTAGGAACGAAAACTTCCTAAATCTCCATCCCTGCCTTTATCAAAGGGTCATAGCCTAACCAGTGGTCCCATATTGCCAAAAGGAAAGGTGTGGAGGTGTGGTCCTCTAGTTACTCTTCATATAATCCAAAATACAAGGAAATGTGGAAAACATTTTTCCTTATTTTGTGTTCAATGCATTTTAAGAAGGCTCTGTGCAAATCAAATCAGTAAATGAATAAGACATTATGTTACAAAGTTTTAAGAACTTAATTTTAAGACTATCAGCAAAGGGACTCTGACTGTTTCTTGATGAAGTTTATTCCTCTAGAAATGTACATAAATTTTTGCAACAATTTGTAAAGAGAATATGCAATAAATTCAAACTTATATTTTGAATTCTGTCGAATTAATTATAGCAATAGAAGACACATTGCGACTGGTGAGTGAAGTTTTAATATTTCTTTAATACCCAATCTTTTTCAAGTTAAAAAAATGCATCCATGATAAGATAAAAAACCTCTTGTTTCTTTTCACACAGACAATAGGTAAATGTTTGTTATACAGCAAATTACATCTGAGAAATGCAAATCACATTTAATGACTTTCAGGATCTGCTTCAAGTTTGTTTCTTTATTCAAAGCTATGTTGGAATTATAGCATTGTCCGTCTTAATGCTCAGTAGAGGAAATCCTGAGCTAGACCTTCCCAACAGAAGGTCTGCAACTAATTCCATGGTTGAACTGCACTTAATTTTATGTATCGCCTAATATTCAACTGAAACATACTCCCTAGTCCTGCCATCAGAGCAGCTCTTCATGCTAGCCCTTCCAGTATTTGGAGAGCGCTTTTAGATCTTTGCCTCTTGAGTCACCCATCTGTGATGTAGTTATTGCTGGGAGTGGCAGTCGTGTATCTATTAATATATCGCCCAGGACTGGTATGAATGGAATGGCGGTTTCACTCAGCGTTGTATCACTGATGAAATCGCCTCCGCTCCAGAGTCCCTCTGCTACCAACACCCAGTGTGCCAAGGGAGAAACATGCTGGAGGCAGAGGGACTCTGGAGCAGTGGTGGTTTCACCAGTGATACCACTGCAGAGGGAGAAACAAGTGCCATCAGCAAGGCACCAATACAGCTTGTTCTTCTCTCGGCTTCTTGAAAGTGCTCGGCTGAGGAGCATGCAGCTGCCCTTGCCTCAGCCAAACAGTTTTGCAGAGGCGGTGATGGTTTGGGCGTTCTCTTTTAAAGTGCTCCCATTCCCCCAGCTGAGAGATCTTCAAAGATGGAGGAAACGCTGCAGACTGAGCCTGTCAGGTTGGCAGTGCTTGCTCCATCTGTGGGTGGGTGGGCGAGCTGCCTCCTTTACAGGAGGAAGAAGTAGCTCACCCTTGCCTGCAAAGGCAGCTCCCTCAAGTGTAATGGAGTCCTTGCCTCCGGCTTGCACAAGGCAGAGGTGGGCAGGGGGACTCCTTTAAACTTCTCTGTTCAGGGGCATACAGCTGCCTGCCCCGCAAGAGAGACATTGAGCTGTCTCAGCTGGGGGAGGGGGAGCCTTTACACCCCCCAGCTAAGTGGCAGGCAGCAGCCAGTTGCATTGGCCCTAGCCCGGCGAGACACTGGGGTGAAAGTTTCTCCCGGCACCTCGTGGGCTGGGGCCAATGCAGCTTGTTTCAGCATCGCAGTACATCACCAAATCACAATGTTCGGCTGGTGATACATTGTGATGTTGAAAATCTAACATCGCTCAGCCCTAGTTGTGTAAGTTACTTCTCATTGGAATGGTTAGGTTTTTAAACACCCAGTGTAGTCACTCAAAAAGGTGTGATGTCTGTGTGGTTGAAAGAGCTCAACACCCCAAACCCATGCAAGGAGCCATTTCCTGGCAGCTACTCTCCCAGACCATAACTTAATTAAACAGAAAGCTATTTATTTTTTTGAAAAGTTTTACCTTCAACAGAGCCCCACAGTGGTTATATAGCACTGAAACATAGAAAACAATACTAAAAGGTTATTGATCTAGAGATTAGAGCAGCTTGAATCGAACCTCAGCTAATGCAATACTCCTAAGACATAAATCCTTTAAAAAAAGATGTCAGAATCAATAGCACCTTGGGGGAACCTCTTCTAGGTGATTTCCTGTTGACTTCACTAAGAGCTGCATACAACTACAAGCTATGGTTGGGCTAAATCCAAATCTCCACCTGTTAAGATTTTCATGGTGGGAAAAATGGCACAACTGTGAACTCCCCCATTGTACCTTTTAATTAGGTTTTAAGTAGGAGTTAAGTAGTATCAAGAGTTGAAAAAGAACTGTCAACAGCTGAGGGCAATATTCCAACTTAAAACTAATCTAGTAAAAAGTGAGTCACTAATGTAAAGAAGGCTGTGAGAGACCAAATATTTCCTGTTCATCCATAAAATTTTGTGATTCTGTTGCTGGTAGTGACAGCCCATCTTGTGCTTGACTGCTGTCAAGTCTAGATTTGACCCAGAGCATTAATGCCACAGAACAATAGAGACTTTAAATAAACATGTGTGCTTGTTTCTCTTTTTGGTTCAGAGGCAAAGCACATGCATCCTTAAAAAATTTTTTACGAACACAAAAGTGATTTTGACTAAACTTAGTATCTACTCATTTGATCCCATCAGTGTGCCAAGCTAAAGTTCCTAATATTACATTCTACTTTGCTAAAAAAAATATTTAAGAAATGCACATGCAGCTTCACAGGGCAGAGCCCTCCACAGGCAGCTGTCAAATGTTAACGCAATATTTAAAAAATGCTTAACATACATTCAAAACAACCCATTTATAATACTAAAAACTGCTTTAAAAGCCCAGCGAAACAATTTTAGTAAAAATAGACTGAAAAGCAAAGCTGGTTTTTTTTGTTCTGTAAAAGCTTAATGAAGATGGATCCATTCATACATACTTCCTTTGCGGGCGAGTTCCAAAGATGCAGGGAAACCACTGAAAGGGGGCTAAAACCTGTGCTGGTGAGAAGCTTATTCAGGATTTGTAGCGCTCTGCTTGGGGAGTTTGCTTCACCTGTGGCAGAACTTCTCTATGCAGTTGTCGTCCGATAGAAAGCAGGGGTCACCTTCACCTCTCTACTAGCTCCCGCTGCACGAGGGTGGAGATGAATTTCCTCATCCTCCATCTGTTGTTTAGCAAAGTTGACAAAAACCTGTGGAAGGAAACCGGGAAATGCATAATCAGAACTGCACTTGCTAGAAGGAAGTAGGGAAATCCAGAATGTCTGTGACAATATCAAGAATAGAGGTGATTCATGACTCCAGTGTTGACCTTGGAAAGATCTCTCCACGTCCCGCCCCCCCCCCGATGTTCATCTCATGCATGCAATTTTCTAGATCAGGACTGGTGGCTAAGCCCAGTACCTCTAAGATCAGGACCCACATGAACTGCAATCACCACCTGAGGCCCTTCTTTGTGTGCATCCCCAAACAAAGTTAGGAAGATGGCAACACAAGAATTGGCCTTTCCATTGGAAAACAAATAACCTGTGGCCAACCAGATGTTGCTTTAGAGCTGGAGTGAAACATAGGGGAAATAAGCTCTCCTCCTCCAATTAGACTCATGCACAGGCTAACCTGGCAGAAGTCACAAGACGTGGCGTGATTGACAAGGCAATTCTCATACAACGTGTGCAGAAATAAGCCTGCTTCTTACTAACAAGAACTTTCAAAAAGCACACATTAAATACATGTAAGGGTTTTTGTGAGAAAGAAATGGATCTTTTTGTTCTGCAAAGGAAGAGCCATGTCTTGTGAAGTGAAGGCCATTATTATGACAAGTGCATCACCTTAATTAGTATAATTGGTCTGCAATGCTTGGTTCTACTGAAAATGACTGACCACCAATATCTCCTCTTTAAATCAACACTTTCCTCACTTAATGCCACTCTCTATTTTCAGATGAATGGAATCTGGAAGCCTTTTAGAAAGAATTGCCTGTTACTAAAACATACTAGGCATTGGGGGGTGGGTTTCCTAAGTGGCGGAGGGCTTGCATTTGTTGAGTTAGGTCCCCCTCCCCATTTTTAGCATATATTTTTTTACCTGATCCAGGGTGGTTTGTGTGACAGAGTATTCTTCAATATTCAGGTTGTCCTTGTTAGAGAGAATCAGCCGGAAGATCTTGGCCAGCGAATATGCGCATATCTGGTACTGGAGCATGTTATGGTGCTTTTCTCTTTGTATGCTGCCAGGGAAGTTCACTTCTATGAAGTGTTCAGCTAGGCTAAGGTCTGGAGGCAATCCAGGTTTAGAGGCCTTTATTTTCATGCTGATAATGTATCCATCTCCATATCTGTGAAATACCCATGGTATATGAAGTGACGGATTTACTACCCCAGTAAATAATATTCATCCATCAACTACACTAAATTACACTAAATCAATCAATAAACATAAGAAATGAATCATCAGCTTACTTGTACTTGAGATGCTGGATGGTGCCCAGGCATTTGAAGGTTCCCTTAACCATGATGGCTAGACGTGTGCAAAGCGCCTCACATTCTTCCATGCTTGTAAAGAGAGAAAGCTTGATGTAAAAAAGGCCTGTAGTCCCACTTACTCATATTGACCCCAGCCAGTAAATGCTCCATTGCATTGTAACTTTGTCAGGATGCTCAGCCATTATTGCAGGCTTGCTGCTGATAGGGGTCTAGAGAGAGCCCCTAACATTTGTGAGATAACCAGCCTCATACAGGCAACTCCCCATTCGTGCATGTTCATGGCACATGTGCTGGTTTCAGCACCGCAAGGGGGCTGACTGACATACACGGTGCCTTGGAACGCAACCCCCATGCTAATGGGGAGTGCCTGTATAACCAACACACTTAAGTCTAATTAATTCACGAAGAGGTTAATGCCATAGTAAGCTGTCCTGCTAGGCTTAGCTAAGTTGCTCTGTCCACTTGGGAGGAAAGTATTGCTTCCCTCAGTCTGCCACGTGAACTCCAGTATGTAAAGAGGTCTGAAAAGAGGTTGCTCCAAGCTTAGACTGCTGCCTGCATTTTCTGACTGCTGTATGGAAAAGCACATGAACTGGACCTTCAGAGAGTTTGTAAGTAAACCATTTTTAACTTTCCAAATGTGTGGTCTTTTTCTATGATAGGGGAAATGGTAGATTTCCACCTGCAAACTGAAGTAGTACAGTGGTGCCTCGCAAGACAAAATTAATTCGTTCCGCGAGTTGCTTCGTCTTGCAATTTTTTCGTCTTGCGGAGCGCGGATTCCCCGGGTATTAACGGTTTTACGAAAAAGGAAGCAAACCCGCAAGACGTTTTCATCTTGCAAAGCAAGCCCATAGGGAAATTCCGTCTTGCGAAGCACCTCGAAAAACGGAAAACCCTTTCGTCTAGCGAGTTTTTCGTCTTGCGAGGCATTCGTCTTGCGGGGGCACCACTGTACATTGCTATGAGTACTGTATCACATGCTTTCTCTGAAGGTTTACAACAGCAGCAAGTATTTTTTTTAAAAGGGTGTTAGATTCCCATACTGATTTTACATGGGGAGGTTTGTATTACCTGTGTGACGTAAGGACCACAGCTCTTCCGTCTCTGATCACACTGACAATTGAGTTCCATAAGAAGCGTCGGGACTGAGGGTCCATTCCTGTAGTTGGCTCATCCTGTGAGATGTGGATGATAATAATGATGTGGGTACCCTGAACAAAATACTGCAGCATATGCCCTATACGTAACCCAACAGCATTTCCTGCTAAGGGCTCCAGCCAGCCTGGAACAGGAGCTTTGTTAGTGCTATTTGGAGCTCAGTGAGAGAAGGACAGATACACCTTTTTATTTTATTTTTCACACTCTTGCAAGGCTCAGGTTTGCATTTTAGTATTCTTACTCTCACACATTCTAAAAAATGCATTTTTTCATGTGTTAGGATGAAACATGCCCCCAAATTTAAAGTGCAACTTAACCTTCCAAAAATATCAGAAACACCATTTGAAGTGGTTCAGCAGAGGACAGCAAGAAAATCAGGGCACTAAATTTTGCAAAGAACCACACCAGGCAAGAAAACAAAATTGGAGTCTGGCACTGTTTGGGGTGTTTCTCAGAGAAATTGGTGTTTTTAATAGTGTGTTGTGCACCGTCTTGATATCTTACGACATGGTGACATAGAAATTACTTTTAGAAGTAAAGTAATGTGCCCACCACACGGTGTACAACTGGAGTTTTTCACAACCTTACAGAATTGCCTTCATCTAAAGTGGCTACTTTTTACCTGGCCTCCTTGCTGCAAAGTGACTTACCAGAAGGACTAAAGGAGGGCAGCCTATCAGCGCAATGGCAGTGGAGAGCTTGCGCTTGTTCCCACCGCTGTATGTGCCTGCCAACTGATCTGCATACATCAGGAGACCAAGCTTCTGAATTCCCCACTCTGCAACCTGCGGAGAAGGGATAAAGGAGGTCAAAGGACTAGTAGTTACTTAAAACACAATGGGCTCAATCCAGTCCTTGATGGGAGCAGAGTCTATTAAGGAATGCAGTTATTGGGTTAATTCTCCAGAATCCACACGGAACTCTTATTATGCACTGGTAACGCAAGAAAACTGCAGATTGGCAGGATGGATTTGCAGAATTATTTTACCAGGTGCAAGGTTGGCACGTGGAAACAACAGCAGCAAGGTGGCGTGACTAGCCAGACTGGCTACCTGCAACTTTCACAGGAGTGAATGCATATCTGTACTGCAACATAGATAAGAATGTGCTTGGACATCAAAGAGCCACCCAGGGATCTAACATCATACGTAACTCCCTTTTGGGCCTGGATATCTTGGGATGAAATTCAAAGAATATATAAACAATTCTTGACTGATCAGCAACCATGGGATTTTTGGGTTTTTTTTTTTTTAAGCATCATACTTTTTTAAAAAATTGAACATTGAGGAAGAATTTGTCCTTACCTTCTCAACTTCTGCCGCTGGGACACCACGCAGATTGGCATAAAGACGCAAGTGCTCTCTCCCCGTGAGCAGGTCATCAATCGCATCAAACTGTGGACAGTAGCCCATGTTTTGATGAACATCAAATATGTGAGTCAATATGCTGAAGGAAAAAACCCCACCATTATAAGATAAATTGCACAGAACAGGAGTTACCATGTAGTTAAGAAGAAATGCATGCTAACAGTGAGCTTATTTACAATATCGCCAATTTTATTCCATTCCTGCCATGTAGGATAGGGGAAAGAAACCAAAACAAGCTCACCTCAGGCCACGTGTATCTTGTAGGAGCTGGAGGTGTTGGGTGAGCCTACTTCCCTCTCCAGCCACCAAAAACATAATACGTGTGTGTATGTGTGACTTTTTCTCCTGCCCTCAGCCATAGAACAGGGAAATATTGCTAACTGGCAATGCAATGACAGTTACTCAAGTTACAGGGTGTTTTTATTCCTACAATCAAGCGGCATGTAAATTTTCCTAAATAAATACTGTATTTTTCGTACCATAGGGTGCACCGGACCATAGGGCGCACCCAGTTTTTAGGGGGGGAAATCAAGAAAAAAAATATTTTCCCCCTCCCAGCCCCAAAGAGCAGCGTACAGGCTACGCACAACCTCTCCCTGCCGGAGGGGTTGCGCGCAGCTATGGCACAAGCCAAGGCAGCGAGCAGGATGGATCCCGCTCGCTGTTTTGGCTTCCCCTTTAGCCCCGTGCAGCCTCTCCTTGCCGGGAGACGCTGCGCAGGGCTTTCCTGGGAGGTGGGGGGATTCCCTCACCTCTCGCAAAAGCCCACAGAAGCCGCGCAACCCCTTTAAAGAGATCGCGGCTTCTCCTGGCTTTTCTGGGAGGTGGGAGAAGGGACTGATGCAGCCAGTCAGTCCCTTCTCCCTCCTGTGGAAAAGCCTGCAAGAGTGCACAGAGCTTATGTGCGGCTCTTGGGGGCTTTTCCCGCCTGCCTCCCCCCTGCATTCGCCCCATAGGACGCACACACATTTTCCCTTGCTTTTTAGGAGGGAAAAAGTGCGTCCTATGGTGCGAAAAATACGGGTAATTTCATTGTTCACTGGGCTGGGCTGACCCCTTCTGGCATTTTTCACGACATACCTGTGACCAGCAACTACAGCATCTCCAGATGTTACTTGAGTGTCTCCAGTCAGCATTTTGAATGTTGTTGTCTTGCCAGCTCCATTCACACCCAAGAGACCAAAGCACTGGATTTTAAAGTAATCACACACTTTGTTAATTCCAGAAGGTTGTAAAAGTGAATCACTTCAAAAGGCTTTACAAAGTTGTTTCACAACCCACCTCTCCGGGACGAATGCCAACACAGAGTCTGTCCACTGCTGGTATGTGTCTACCTGCATAAATCTAGAATAAGAGGAGGAATTGTTTAAAATAATAATCTCTTCTATTAAATCTACAGCTAAAGGAATATTTTGGAACCTGGCATCTACCGCTTACAGGGACAAGAGGGTACAACATAATGGAAATTAGCATACCATCAGCAAAGTTAAATAAGAGAGTTCTAGGTAAAAACTGCTAAAAGCATACATATGGTCTCTAACAATTTAACAATCTTACTGATGAGTATGTCAAGGTGAGTAAGTTATCAAGATTTTTTTTTTTATGCAAACATCGACTTTTTGTTTGCACATTTAGAATATTCTTCATATTTTTCATAATGAAGTACAGTAAACGGAAGTTGCAAGGAGTGATTCAGAGGTAGTGTCAACAGAAAGCCAGTAAAATGATGCTTTACAGTTATGTGTTAGATCTTCAACAATGGAGTAACAGGAAGGAAAACAATACATTCCAGATGCTCCAAGGGATGCAAGCAGCTTCAGACTGATGATCAAAAGTCAAGGAAATAAGGGTCCAGGATGTCCCAGCCCCAAACAGAGGTTTCATGCTGGGCATACTGTCTTCCATTTCCAAGATAAAAGTAAAGCAAACACACTTTTTGAAACGCTGCCTGGAAGAAGATTACCTTGGTCAGTTCTTGTAATTTCAAAATATCCATTCTGCTGCCTCCATTCAAGATTCGTTGCCTTTCCTCTGCAACATCCTCATCTTCATCCATAACGGGCACCATCGTGTTTTGGGCAAACCTGAAGAAGCCAGACAGAACAAGTTCCAGGTGTGAAGAGCAGCCTTCATATACATATTGAAACACACATCCCACACTCAGAACAGTACTTTAGAAGGCAGATGCATTAAAACTAACTAATTTCATACATATGAGACCTTTACAGGCCAAGAGTTTTCCAACATACCATCCTGTAGAGAAGAAACTATGTTGCGACAGAAGATTCAGAACAAAATAGACGACGCCCTGCACCGCCAGGGCAACCATGTTTTTTCCAGCAAAATCCCAGTGAAACGGGTTCAAGACATGTTCTTCCCCTTAGAGATGAAACCAACCAAAATCAACCTGAATTACTACCAAAATAGACAATGTGCTTCATCGGCAGCCACTGAAGTAATTGTTAATACCAAGACGGACTTTATTTTACCATTATCAATGAACTATTTTGCAATTTCTCTCTAGGTGTTTCCTCCTAATGAATATGCTATGCAAAAACCCCAACCCACCTCAGTTATGCTGCCTCAGATAGAGAAATAAAATAATCTATCATTTTTAGAAGGGCCAAATGCACACAATTTTGTATGCAGTTTGCTAATATATGATATAACTCATTGTTTTATTTTCACTAAATTCGGAATTTCAAAGTATGGCTGTGTTTTAATTGGCATTTTCTTCCGGAAAGTGAAAATTAGGTATGCCCTTTAAATGTGAACTGGATCAAAGTTCTGCACCCTCCCTACCCCTCCAGGGTGTATATTAAGTTCTGAAAGGGCCAGCTCCGTGTTCAAAAGCTTACTTGGGCATGGGGCAAAACAGAACAATTGCACGTTCCATCTGTACTTACCAAACCGAGCATATACATCAGTCACAGCTTGGTTCATGGCTAAGTCAATGAGTCCACGACCCAGGCAGAAATGAGGAAATACTAACAGGATATTTTTCAATGTTTTATTGAACTGCAGCAGAACCTGCAAGAAACAGAAATACACAATATGCTAGCGCTATCCAGATTTACTCAAGAGTTCCTTTATAATTTAAGAAAACGTTGGGAGTTAGGATGAAAGGCTACACAATTCTTTACCTTACTAGCTTTTATTGGCAAGTGAAATAGGATGCAGTAATTGCCGTGTAAATGAGGATGTGCAATTGGGATGTACCAAACAGGAAATTTAGGTGGCAGATGAATGCCCCCACCCCTTTATCCAGTGCTACTGGATTAAAGGAAAAGTGGACCTATAAAAGTGGATGCTGTTTTTGGCTAATCCCCCTTTAGAACTTCTAAACATCTTACGCTGGCCACAGCAGAGAGGCTCATAGATAGCAAAAGTTCATGGCAGTTTCAGCAACTGTTTCTAACAATATCTGACTTGGCACACATCTGCACATAAATACCCTTGCTGGATCATAGGTTAAAAAGTACAGTACTCTAGTCACAATAATGTCTATGACGAAAAGTCACTCACTGGGTTGTTCTCAAAGAGCTCCAGGACAAATGTAATGGCACTACTGTTGATACCAATGAAGAGGTTAATGCAAGACAAGGCAACGTAGGCAGTGCTTGGGATGCTGAAGAAGCAGGACAATGGGTACATCATAGGAATTATGGCCCATCTGCATGCAAAAACAGCAAAAAGTGGGGTAATAAATTATCTGCTTGGTGAACAAACTATGCCTGACCTTCTCTGCTTTTTTATTTTGCTGGTGGTGAGAGGTCCTGGGATAGGGAAGAGGTCATTTCTTGGCCACCCTTTTCTTGGGTGCCCTGCCACGCAGTTGATTCCAGAGAACAAGTGTGTTAACACCTGTAGCTAACTGACTTGCCTTCAGAGAAGAAGGCTGGTGCAGTGTAGACCTTTTGGGATCCCTATGAAGGCACTTCCCCTTTAATTCTGTACTGCATACCTGGTGAGTGATGTATTATTGGGTGGTAATCGGAAGTGTGTTTTGGTTGCCTGAGTGAGACTCTGTGTTGTCATGTCCAAGAGCGGGCGAAAGAGTTATAAATTATGCTAGATGCTGCTATGCATTTTTGTAGATCCAACATGTGCTCTTTTAATAACTTGTTGGCTTGGCATTAGTTATCTGTATGGTTGAGAGTGAGGCTTGGATCTGTAAGATAGCTAAGGATATACATTCAGATCCCCCACTATCTGCCCACTTGATATGCAAAAATTCACTTATTCACACATAGGAAAATACTCCTTATTCCATTGGAAATCATGGTCTTTTTATGCAAACACTTGCCTAATAAAGAATTTCCACATAACATATTGTGTTACTATCAGTTATTTCTAGTTGCTAACAATGCTGTTCTGTGGAAGTTTATTGCATTTTTTCAGGTGATTTTTATCCTTAAGGTCAACTTTAAGACAATACTTTTTAAAAAATTAGGCCGCTTTGAATCTGTATTTTATATTTGACCTTGCTTTTAATATAGGTTGTAAACCGCTTTGAGACTTCGTTTCTGAAAAGTATAAACTGGTATTTAAATAAATGAAACAAGCACCCACTCAATACAACAGATACCCATATTTTGAATGTGTCTGGCTTTGTTAAGAATTAATGAAATTACCTACCCATATAGAAGCAGCAATGTGATAAGTGCAGGAAGGTTGCTTGGGGACGTGTATGCTTTCTTTTTGAAACCAATGAATATTCCCACTACCAAGCCAGCACTCACTGCATAATTGACCTGGCACGGGGGAAGAAAATGAAAAATCATTACAAACAAACAAAACACCTGGAAATCATTTGGAGCCATATCCCCAAATTTTGCACCAGCTTTTCCAATATTTTCCAGGATGCTTTCTACTGTGTATATTATTCTCCTGGTGAAACAGGAAAGCTGCCCAGAAATATAGGCCTTAGCTGGAAAATCATTATCATCAATCAGCATATTATATATTATATATTATATATTATATATTATATTATATATTATATATTATATATTATATTATATTATATTATATTATATTATATTATATTATATTATATTATATACTTTAGTTTGGAATATTTTTGTTGGGTCTTCTTTAAAAAGAAGGTGGCAGGAAGAGACATATGTGCATATCAGGGTTGGCTAACCATTGTTGCTCTGATGGGCTGCATTCACCCTTGACCAACCTTGAGGTGTGGCAACCCCACACCCCTTCTCACATGCACACAGGCCCCCTTCCCAGCTGATCAGTGCAGATCAGCTAACTGAGTTATCACCTCCTTATCAAATGTCTGACTTTAGGAATGAGGAAGAGGGCGATTTGTTTCACCACTGTGCCTGCTTTTATTTCTTCTCCTTTTTGCCACCACCACCAAACTTGGCAGCATCTTAGGGACCAAGAAAAAAAATTGCTTAAGGCTCCCAGGCTGGAGGTTAGCTGCACTGTCCATAATGGGCAAAAGATTTTTATATGGATAAGTGCTAGAATGGGCTCCGGCACCTACAGTAAAGGGTCTTGTGGCATTGCTGGGGCAATCAGTGATACGATTCAACATCCAACAACTGCATAAATCACAATGAAAATTTAATTTATCACTTCAAGGTAAATAATATGACATGGATTGGGCTGATTTTATCTGATTAGAAAGAGCTGGGTGTCCGCTGCAACAAGGTTTTGCGGAAAGGCTGCATGATAGTATTTTACTGGGCTCATTGGAGTCCATTCAACAACATATGTGACATATATATATATAAGGAGCTGCCTTATAACAAGTCGGGCGATTGCTCCATCTAGCTCAGTACAGTCTACACTGGCTGGCAGCAGGTCTCCAGGATTTCAAAGAGGTATATCTTAGCCCTACTTGGAGATGCCAGGGATTGAACCTACAACATTTTGCATGCACTACCACTGAGCTGTGGCCCTCCTCTGTACTTTCTTACATCATGTCCATTGACTACTTACAATGTCCCAAAGGAAATTGGTAAACCAGTAAACAAAAGGCCTCACACCGCTGACAAACTGGAGGTGCTTGGCTTTGGTCATCCGTTCTTGGATAAGGTATAAGACAAAGCTTGCTGGGATGAAAGACATGGCAAAGATCACACAGATGGCAACAACAGCATCTACCGAAGTGGTCAGCCTGCAGGGAGAAAAGTAGGCGGGGACAGCTAATGATCAAGTGTTGTATTATTATTGTTTTAAAAAACCAACAGCAACACCTCGATGTACGTACTGTCTCTGAGGTTCTCTCAAGATCTCACAAGATTACATCTCCAAGCATGTGGCAATTGGTGAATATAAGCCCCCTCACATCATCTGAGCAGCCAGAAGCAACGTGGCTAGGATGCACGCCACTGAACAAACAGAAGTAGTGGTGTAGCGTTCATGAGCACCTAATAAAATGTCACTATATATGTGACAAACCTGCCCACCCACAAATAACTTGAAAAATGTGCCATTGGGTTGCCACACCAGCAGTGAATCTAGGTGAAAACCATATTATTTTTAAATAAGTAAGAGGAAATATAGATTAAATGTAAAAAATAAAGTATGGGCTGGCATTTGATGACACCGGGAAAACCCCCCTGCATACATGAGCAGCACCAATTCCACAATAAACTCCCACCTGAAAGCACCCTCTGTCATCTGTTCACCCTAAACCTGTTGCTAAATGAAAGGACAGTTTCTAACTAAATTAAAGAGTAGCTTGATTTCTGCACTATACTTAGTGAAAGTATCATAAATATTTTTATCTTTCATACAGGCACATTCCAAGTCACGGTACCCATGCTAGCAAGAAGGGAGGGAAACATAACAGCAAACTTTTCTTGCTTACACAGTGACTTCAGAGAGCTGCTCCTTCGTGAGGTTCAGTGGATGATTGATAGCAGTTATGCCATATTCCTCGGGGTCTTTGCCAGTCTGCAGATTGGCTCTCAGGATTGCATTGTTGGCTATGTTGAGAAAACTGACCATGGCATGCCAGCCTTTGTTGTTAAACCACACCTGGCAGAGGAAGTTAGCTCATTAGCAACTTGAGCAAGGCAAGTTCTGCCTCTTCTTTATTTCATCACCTGGCTATATAAGTGGAAATGGGTCAAGATCTCAGAACTTTGCTGGAGTGGTACTTCATATGTCTTGAAACAGGTGGCATTCGTCCCAAAATTTAATGCTTGCCTTTCCCTCTAAAAAGCAAATAAAACCCCCTTTTCATATCTTAAATAGGGTTTCCTTCTTTCTTTCTTTCTTTTTCTTCCTTCCTTCCTTTCTTTTCAGTTAAGGTAATACAACAAAGCCACTGTTCCCTTAGGTGTGAATGTTAAATGCCAGGAAAGGGAAAACTTGTCCATTTTTGATCAGGGGTTCCTCTTGTCCCATGCCTAGAAAGCAATGGGTTTGAGTGGTTTTCCACTTGCCCCACTCCTTTCCCAGGGAAACCTCACTCTTTAGTGCTCAACTGGAGCAAATGTCTACCTGGAGGAAGCCCAAATTGCCATTTGCTCCAACTGAGCATTAAAGAGCGGTTTCCCCCCGGCGAAAAGCACAAGAGGAAGTGTTGATAAGCCCTAGGTTTTGCAGGATCCCATAGTGCATGGATGGGAAACCTGTGACCCTCCAGATGCTGGGACTACATCGGCCACAGGCAGCAGGGCCGGTGGTCAAGGAAGATGGGAGTTGAAATGCAACATCATTGGTAGGGACACAGGTTCCCTATCCCTGATATAGTGCTTCTAAACATTGAAAGGTTTAGTCTTAAATATAAAAAAATACCTTAATATTGTATTCAGTTTCCATGTACTTAAGAAAATTTGCCATTTCTTTAGAGGCAGCCATTGTTGCTTCACCCTAAATAGCAGAAAGCAAGGGCTAAATTTTTCTGCAGTGTAAACATACTTTAATGCCTATAGACACGGGGTGGGGGGAGCTTACGATTACATAAAATCAGAACAATCCTTGCTTACCCCTGTTATGTTCATCATCTGACCAAGATCTCTCAGGAAACCAACAATCTGCTCTCCAGTGACATGCAGTATTGGAAGTTTTCCTCCAATGGAGATTCCTCCATATCTAAAACACAAAGAGGACATGACCATCAATTGGTCATGGAGAACTCCATCTTTCTATGAATAGATTGATATACTGAACATTTCCTTAATAATAAATGTGTCTTTCTTACAGAAAAGAAGTACATTACTCAATGTTGAGCGTGGAATATAATTATAAACCAGATAACGACTAGGTTAGTCATATCATGCTATCTGTTATGCTTTAGCAAAGTCTTTAGGCTTCAAAATTCAACAGAAAACCTACAGTGCCTTCCTACCTTTTCTCATTGACCCAGTATTTGCTCTTCAAACTGCAAAAGAAAATGAAAATATTATATTCCACACAAAGTCGGGTTCTTTCAGATTCAGGGAACTGCTGAATAAAATATCTGGGGACAATGGGCCGTATAAGAGTGTTTTCAATAAAAGTATTTTCAAAGCGCAAGGACATTTGGCTTTGCAATGGAATTTCCCCTCCTCATCTCCCCACAGATTTGGGGAGGACATGGGCAGGGAGGAGAAGTTCCATTGCACAAGTGGAGGTACTTCATTGGATGCTGCAGAGTGTGACTTCACAAGAATGTCTAATCCTTACTCGGATGGCGAGTGATCTTACCCTCTATCATTGTTCCTGACTACCACTCATTAATCTGACCTTCTTGTACAGGTACAGATGGATTGCCCAGAGATAGCCTACGCATGTACACCTGTTCTATGCTTTTTCTGTGCAGACGTTGGATGGCCATCTGTCATGGATAACTTAGCTGAGTTTCCTGCATTGCAGGGGGTTGGACTAGATGACCCTTGGGTCCCTTCCAACTCTTTAAGTGCGCATAACAAAGCTTGAAAAGCTGTGATGCTGAACAGGAACAGTGGCAAGAGCATCACAACACCAAAGCTGCTTTTAATAAAAAGCAAGAACAAAGCTGCTGTGGCTTCATTAAACATATTTGTGTATAACATATAGTTTGCCCTCACAACCCAACCTTGTGCAGTTAGGAGCAGCAAAGTTAATTGGAAGCAATGGGTTTGCTGCTTGCACACCTAGCTCTGCACAAAACCAGGGATGGTTAAGCTGTGGCCTTCCAAATATTGTCGGACTACAACTCCCATCAACCCTGACCACTGATTGATAGTTGGGGCTGATATTATAAACCACAGTTATTTTATTCAGTGTCCTAACGAATGGAGAACTGAACAGTGGGCTGGGTATTCAAAACTATTCAAACCATTTCAAGGTAATTGTTCAGAGCCTCAGTCTATACAAGCTGCCGTGGATTTGTAAAAAAAAGTTTCCAACCTGCTTCTTATGAGGGTGGGATAGGTTTTCACCAGGAAATCGGAAATATTTCGATGAGTGAGATCCTGAAGAATTTCTGTGCTACGCTGAGCTCTCTAAAAGGCAAAGAAAAGGACAAATGGATTAAGAAAACAACTGTTAAATCCCTCATGGTTAGAATTTGGCAGTTCAGAGAGGCAGGCACAGAAAGAGGTCACACTTCAGTGATTGTTAATTTTGATTTACAGTGAGAAATGGCTCCTCTACTGAAACCATAGAACTGCCCTGACTACTTGAAGTTTCAAGAGGAACTTCTGGTCTTATTCTATATCTTGAATTCTGATCACATAAAATATCAGCAATTTGCAATCAAAAGCCAGGCAAGTTTCACTGAAGGCTACCAAAATATTTGTAAGCTTTGATAAACCTCACCCTAAAAATGTATGCAAATGACATTCAAAACCCTAGCAATGGATCTTCTCGATTGCGAACTAGTGTCATTTCAGCTTTGGGGAATTAAAAGACAAGAAACAACTCGGCAGCTAGCAAAAACAACCACCCAATCACAAAGTATATGAATTTAACCACAGAGTGGCAGCACTACCCTTCATTGGAAGACAAATGAGACTATGCATGAGGGTTTTTTCAAAGTAACAAAATATGACCAACAAGCTATTTCAAGAAGAGCATTGTGAAACTGATTTTCTGCGCAGCCCTGTTTTCTGGGAAAAAAGCAGATAATGAAACCTCAATATTCAGTTTGGCAGTTGCCCAACAAGATTATTAACAAATGAATCTCTCTCTTGCAGCTTAACTATTAAAAGTGATATTACTTTTCTAAATTATCTTTACAACCATCGTGAGAGGCAAATCTCTATTCTATTTTAACAGATCAGGACACTGAGGTAGAAAGCTTGGGACATACTCCAAAGGTGAGCCCACAAAAGCTGAATAGGATTTGAACTCGGGTCTCCCAGATCCAAGTTGCATTTCACAAGCACATTGGATCAACTCCACAAAAAGCAAATCCACAATAAGCTTCTTACACAAGGTGTAACTGAATAAGAAGAGCCAGCTGGATACAGACCTGAGGCTGACAATGGCTTGTTGTCATAACCATGGTTTAATGTTACATTTGAACCAGAATTATATAAGGATACTCAACAGGACTCCCTTAAAATCCATGTACATTTTGCTTGTGAATCGGTCCTTCATGTATTAAAAGGATTTTCTCTTTATGTTTTCAATATATGATAGGTAGCGTACTGTAGAATTTGGTGCAAAACTGGGTTCTTTTGGGAGCTTTTGGTTATAGAAGAGTGGCCAAAAGAAACCTGCATGTTCCCAAAGGAGTGTCTCAAACTTTAAAAAATATCATAGCTGCTGCCCTTCTACTGTGGCTCCCCATATCCCCACGTAAGCTGTACACCGGCTCCCTCGGCCAATAAAGCGAGATGAGCGCCGCAACCCCAGAGTCGGCATGACTGGACCTAATGGTCAGGGGTCCCTTTACCTTTAAAGACGAATGTATTGTAAATGCAAAATTTGGTGTGTGTGAGTTTTAGCATACTTTCAATCCACCTGAAATCAATTCAGTGGCAACCACAGTGCTTCAAACAGGCAAATGCCAACCAAGCAGTCTTTCTTACCTGTGGGGGAGGAAGTCCTCCAGCTCCCAAAGGACACTCCGGTAGCATGGTGAGTTTCTTCCGAGTACTGCATTTGCAGGATGGTGAGGGGTTCTGGGGATGCCACGTATTAGTTTGGAAAAGGGCAGCCATGTTATAAGGGACAGCCGGTGTCCTCCAGGCAGTTGATGCATTAACGCAAGGGTAGTTCCTACACAAGGAGACAAGAGCACACATGATCTCATTAGCAATGTTCATATCAAACGGGCCATGCTAGATCTCGGAAAATTTGCAATTATATATCTCGCCTTTACAGTACCAACCGTTAAAAAGGAGCAGTTTCCTTAAACACATTACAAACCCAACTCCATGTATCAAGTATAGGGCTGAGCGATGTCAGGTTTTCAACTTCATGATATACAGTATCACCAGCTAAACACTGCAATATATCACGATGTCTGAATTGCTACTACTTAGGAGTCTAAAACGGATCCATTTTTATTTTTAAAATATTGTTGCAAGTGGTATTGTATAGTACAGAGCAACAAGGGCACGACAAGAATCGTGAGAGAAGTGATGACTGACTTCATGAATTTTCCCATATAATGATTTTTTTTATATAATGATTTTTTACATAGCACAGGCGCACATTGTGATTTGTGATATATCGTCATGTCCAGTGTTACAAAACAGTTACCACAATGTGGACTTCAAACCAATTTTGGACGGTGTATCAATACATCGCCCTGTCCTAATCACCTATCCTGTAACTAAAGGGCTATTTATACTACAAGCCCATACAACCTGTTTGGGGCACATCTAGGCCAGGGATTCTCAAGCATTTTAACATTAATGGAGCTATTGTGGACACCAATAGATATTGTGGAGGCAACCCATGTGTGGAGCGACCCCTAAGTCCTTACACAGAACCATTCCTTTCTTTGTATTTCATATTTTTATTCTCTTAAATTTGGGGTGCTTTGCTGTGTTTCTCTACACAGAATAGGGGACATGAATTCAATTGTGGGTCTGACTTTGTGGAACTCCCTCACAGCTGAGATCAGAAAGGCCCCTTGCCCTGCTGAACTTAAGGCACTTTTTATTACAGGAGGTATTTTAAGTAAATTGCATTATGCTTATTTTAGGTTTGCCCTATTATATATATACACACTGCCCATCTTACTTGGTTTTCCCCGCCACTCTGGGCAGCTTCCAACAGAATATACAAAAACACAGCAGAACATCACACACGAAAAGCTTCCCAAAACAGGGCTGCATTCAGATGTCTATGGAAGGTTGTATCTCTTTGACATCTGATGGGAGGGTTTTCCGCAGGGCAGGCACCACTACCAAGAAGGCCCTCTGCCTGGTTCCCTGTAACCTCACCATGTCATTTGATTGATGAATTTATTTCATGATTGTTCTGTAAACCGCTCTGTGACCTTCTATGGTGAAAAGCAGTTTACAAATTCGGAAGTAAAATAATTAAACTAACAGACAAAATCCCCAGTTTTGTCACTGATGACAACAACATTCTCGGAGATTTTCACTGGCTGGGAAACTTCCGAGGCCAGTTCCCTACTGTTTCAAGCACTACTGATGCCACCCTGCAATTGAATAGATTAGATTAGTAGAGAGAACAAAGTGACTTACTGAAGGGTCTCTCTCTTCAAGCAGCGATTTCCAAATCCCGGTTTATTTAAGAAGGCGTCAATAAGAGAAACCATCTGCTCACTGCCAGGCCGCTCATTGCTAATGAGATTGGATGAGATTTAAGGTTATAAAAAGATGCTGACTGCAGATGCAAGACAGTGGCGAATTAAAATCGGCTGATCACACAGGTAGGGTCAAGCCACAGGATATGTTAATGATCAACTGTCCATTGTAGGATAAGGCATACTAAGTGTAAAAGGATTATAGGAAGACAAGGGCATTTTCGACCCATGACCAAGGCACTGATTTCTAAATGCAAGGTGAAAACCACACATACATCCATTCCTTGTTAACAAGAAGACAATAGTTTTTGTGTCGGAGAGATAATTCCCTGTGCTGTACCTTGTCCATTCATATCTCCTGGCTATCCACACATTTTCCATATAGTCTAATGCTTTGGGCTGGTTCAGAGAGTCTGTATGTATTTTGTACTGGTTTCATACAATCTTTCCATCCTGCTTTCCAGGTGGAAAAATTATGGAAATGGAGCACACACATGTATACAAGTGACACACATCAATATGGTGTGTGTGCCCACAGGTTTTTTCATGTTTGAGGTTATACAAACTGGCCATAAGTGACAAGCATTCACATTCACCCAGACATCACCTGTCTGCATATTTTTGACACTGCAATAACTTAGCTATTTAGAGCAGTGTGGATGGACAGAAAAAGAAAAATATTGAGCAGCAAACCCAGTGTCTTGTTTTCATTACACAGAAGCCAAAGTATCTCAAACAAAGCAGAAATTGTACACGGCATTTTAATGGATCTACTGAATTAGCTAGCAACAATCCTAGAAGGTATGGCAGTGCTACTGTTACGCCATAAACATGACACTAGCTAGCCAGGAGGAAGATGCAAAATCTAGGCTGGAAGAAAAGATCAGTCGTGATCTGAAAAAGTCTGAGAATGACTTCAGCAGCTAACTACGGACTACATTTGCATGATTTAAACCGGAATGAAGCAGCAGGGAACTAGAATCCACTCAGCAACAAGGCACCACAAGTGCTATTTGGGAACGAGCGAGGAAGGTCTTTTCTGACCTGAAGAAAGTGAACTGGTGCCCATAGATCCAAGGGTGGAGAGTTAAACTGGGGTATTCACCAAATGGAGGAATGATTACTGTAAGTATCAGAGCCAGCAGCACAAAGCTGGCAGGTAGAACAATCTGCAGGCAATATGGAAAATGTCAGCCACTGGCAGGGTTCACAGCACACCAGCGGTATCTAAGTACCACTCAGATAACACAGAAGCGCACTGACTAACAACACAAGTGGACACTTGTGCTGGAAGTCCACATAGGTCTGATAACACTACATGTCATACATCAAAGAATAAGAGTCAAATCTGCATTTTATAACTCACGTTTTTCTTTAATCGTGCCAAATTTAAAGAGAATGGCAGCATAAGCTAATAGCATACAGTATTATGCTATAGCGGGACGCGGGTGGCACTGTGGGTAAAAGCCTCAGCGCCTAGGGCTTGCCGATCGAAAGGTCGGCGGTTCGAATCCCCGCGGCGGGGTGCGCTCCCGTTGCTTGGTCCCAGCGCCTGCCAACCTAGCAGTTCGAAAGCACCTCCGGGTGCAAGTAGATAAATAGGGACCGCTTACTGGCGGGAAGGTAAACGGCGTTTCCGTGTGCTGCGCTGGCTCGCCAGATGCAGCTTTGTCATGCTGGCCAGGTGACCTGGAAGTGTCTCCGGACAGCGCTGGCCCCCTGCCTCTTAAGTGAGATGGGCGCACAACCCTAGAGTCTGTCAAGACTGGCCCGTATGGGCAGGGGTACTTTACCTTTATATTATGCTATAGCACGTTATGCTAATAGCATATTAGTATATAACTAGAGATTATAAGAATGTGGGAACATAGGAAGATTATAAGAATGTAGGACCAGAGGAAGACCCCTCTTCACAAGTCAGACCATTGCTCCATCAAGCTCAGTACGGTTTACAATGGGACCTTCTGCACACAAATCAATGTGCTCTGCCAGAGCTATGGCCTCTCCACATATATGAATACATGGAGTTTTCAGTACCTATGGAATACGACAATTTTGTTCTCTGTTTTTGTCTGTATTTGGATACCTTGTTCTCCACTCAAATCGAACTTGCACAATTGGGCTTCTCTTACAGAAGCGTGTTGTTTTCTTAATTGTAATGGGATGCATCATTGACAGTAAAGGACAATAGGCCACCTACTCAAGTGGATGTCTCTGTTCTAAGATCTCATCATTTAAAAAAACAAAAACAGCTACATTCTTGGCTGCTGTTATTAAAACGTGCAGCAAGTTGATAGCAGAATTTATATCATCACCCTGATGTCAATAGCAAATTAGTGGAAGTACGTATGTATGCTGCTCTGGGTAATTCTGAAGACCTGGTATAATTTGTTGTGAACTGTATACACCCAATGAAATTAATTGACAGAAGCCGGCCTTAGCTTGATTTGTATCTGGAAAGAATGTTTTAGGATCTGGTTTATCGGGCTGCATTTTTAAGTACAGCCCAGTGATAGGCTTATAATGTAGTGAGGTGCTTTTACAATAAGATTGTACTTCTTTCTCCCCTTAAGCCTGTTATAAATGCAGGTGTGTGTAATTGTGAATGCCATATGGAAGAAACTAGGCATGCGCAGAGTTTGTCTGAGGCCCAGAGCGGGAGTCTTGTTAGAATAAAGTTCTAAACTCAAACAAAAAAGCCGGGGGTGGGGCCCCTGGCCAGCTTAGCCCTCTCAAAAATGGGGGCAGTATACTGGGCTGCCCCCCACCCCACATGGGCCTGGAAGAAGCCCTTGTGACTGTAATGGAGGAGCACATACCTGAGCAAGGAAGTCTTTAAAGCTACGTGTACTGTGGTGGAATCGTTTGATGAAAAGTGCTTTGATCTGCTGAAAGGTAAGTTGGCAACCTTTGTTCTGCCTCGATCCTTTCCCGCCGCTCCCATCCCCTTCCTGTGCCACAGGCATCCGAGAAGTGCCATTGGCTGCTGGAGCAGTCTGGTGGGCTCCCTCTTCTTGTCCAGCAGCACCGTTCTCCTGTGCAGCTCCTAAAGTTTGCAGATCAAAGTTGCCATGCCAATTTCTTCATTTACATTTACATTTTTTGCCTTGCCATTCATGAAACTGTTGAGTTTCTCCAGGGTTTGAACGTTTAGAAAACACCACTTCCAAAGTGGCATGATAATAGCGCAGCTACACTTGCAGCAGGAAACGTTTACAGATCTAATAGAAAATAAACTCAGCAAATGCCTACCGTACTGGTTCAGGTCTTCCCCATTTTCCATCAGTTTGTGAGCTGATGAGCTACATCTGTTTGATTCTGGATTTGCATCGCTATGGCTAAAATAAAAGCATGGCCCCACTGGACCTAGAACCGATGCTCAAATAGGTTCCCTAACCCTTTCATTGTTGAAGAATGCCCTCACCTGGAAACCTCTAGAAAAACATACCCATAGCTTAAGATCATAATGGTCTGGAGTTCCCTATTCCTACCCTATCAATGGCTAGGGATGTAAGAAGGCATCCTTCTAGGGAATGGAGCTGGGACTTTCTACAGTTCTGCCACTGATCTACAGCCCTTCCCACACACTAGTGGCTCTTGTTTTCAAATCAGTAGTCTATTAAGATGTGGCAGATATTTAAATCAACTTTTTAGCATGGTACTAGATGACAAGAGAGTTTACCTGCATTCTGTATTCCATGGTCAGCCTCTGCTGTAACCTTCAAGAAAACCTGCAAGAGAGATGCATAAATATGTTCTGTGGGGACATGAGGGTCTTGGAGCATCCTCTTCCCTCTGCCCCACAGTAATGTAGGCAAAGAGCTTGAATTTACTGGAAAACAGTAGAACCTACTGTACCATTAAGGTAAAGGTAAAGGGACCCCTGACCATTAGGTCCAGTCGTGACCGACTCTGGGGTTGCGGCGCTCATCTCACTTTACTGGCTGAGGGAGCCGCTTTACAGCTTCCGGGTCATGTGGCCAGCATGACTAAGCCACTTCTGGCGAACCAGAGCAGCGCACGGAAACGCCGTTTACCTTCCCGCCGGAGCGGTACCTATTTATCTACTTGCACTTTGACGTGCTGTCAAACTGCTAGGTTGGCAGGAACAGGGACCGAGCAACAGGAGCTCACCCCGTCGCAGGGATTTGAACCACCAACCTTCTGATTAGCAAGTCCTAGGCTCTGTGGTTTAACCCACAGCGCCACCCGTGTCCCCACTGTACCATTAGCTCCCCATAAATCCAGATAGGATTCTTGTTGTCTTAAGAACTCAGACACACGCTTAATATTTACAAAAATCTTATTACTGATAGGGTATAAATGTCCATCCAAAATTATGAAAGAAAAGGCGGGAGGGACAGAGAGCAAGAACACTCCACAAAGTTAACAACCTCTTCAAGGGGCGTGTCGGAGATCCCAAAACTGCTGAGTCCCACATCTGCCAGGGTTTCCTCCAATTCCCTGAAGAGACTTGCATATGCTCGCTGTTTGAAATTCTTACTGGGTAGAAGATAGATAAGTTCCTGACCAATACTTTCTATTAACTTGGCTTCTGGAACATGGTGGTGGATCAGTTCATTTAGTTCATTCACATCACCTGCAAAGAGGCAGAACAGAGTTTGGAAAAAATGAATGGCGAATTGCTTGTTTGTTTAAGTATTTACTTGCTTCCGACCTTTATATCCCAGCTTTCCCCAAAGGAGTTGAAGGTGCCTTCCATTGTTCTTCTCCCCCTCCCCATTTTATCCTCATAACAACCATGTGATACAGGCTAGGCCTTGAAGGTTATGACTGGAATAAGGTCATCCAGTAAGCTTCATAAATGAGTCAAGATTTGAGCCCTGGTCTCCCACATCCTAGTCTGACACTGATCACTACACCATACTGGATCGACAGTTGTTTGGATTTCAACAAGCCAGTTAGGATACACAGGATACACAGTACATGTAGAGGCTTACTAGAGACTGTGATCACCATAGGAGCCAACTCCTTGGAGCCAAGGTCCCTTTGCCCCCCTCAATAAAATATTTGAGGGAACCAGGGGCCCACAAAGTTGATGGGCATTGCCATTTGAATGGTGTGTGTGTGCTGCTTCTTGTGAGCTATTATGTGGGGCAGGACTTACCTGCCCCCCAATATTTTATTCATTGGCACCCCTACCAAAAAACACAGGAAGATCTCCCCTGGGTCAGAAGTAGGATCCACCTAGCATCCTGTTTCCGAGGATGACACCTCAGAGAGGCCTCTTAAGAGGGGCACAAGCAAGGCATGAACGCCCTTCCCAGTTTGTTTGTCCCAGCTGCCTCTGAACATGGATACTCCATTTAGTTATCATAGTTACAGCCCATGGAGGTATAAGTAACTCAATAAACATTATCATAATGTTGTGCAATGAACAAGTCGGCCAAACCCTGTTCTCACCATCCAGTTCCTGTTCCACAGTTTCGGCTTTGTTTGTGGGCACACAGCTGGAGCAGGAACATGAGCATTTGGATCCCAGGCTGCAAGAGGTCTAAAATCAGATAAGCAAGAGGAAGGTGAATGAGGAACAAGTCACATTATCAGCTTCAATGTGATCATAATATGCACTAAGTATAGTGTTTATCAGGAATGATTGCTGATCAGGCTTTCCAAATAATTGTTTTCAACCTTTGTTGAACCAGCTATTCTTGGGAACTGCTTGACACTTCGGTTGGGAGTTCCTAGGAGTTGGCAATTTTGTAGGCATGCCTTTTATAGTGTTCCTTGTATTTTGCAGTTCAAGGCTGCCCTATCGTAAGTCACATGCAATTGTTAAAATTACCTTGTGGACAATGGTGGAAAGGTGAGCTGGAAACCTTAAGAGGGAAAAACAAATAAATACGGAGAATAATAAGGGCTTGTGTAACCTTTGTATTCAAGTGGTACTGCAATGTATGCTGTTCTTGATTATGAGTGAGGACATGAGAACATAAGACAAGCTGGCTGGAGCAGGCCAGTGGCCCATGTTGTCCAGCCATTGATAGCTTTATCCTCCATGAATTCATCTTATCATTTTTTTTAAGCCATCCAAATTCGTGGCCACCTCTGCTACCTGTGGCAGCAAGTTGCACTCTTTAACTAAGCTCTCCTTATTTCTGTCCTGAATCTCCCAACCTTCCTCTTCACTGCATGTCCACGACTTCTAGTGTCATAAGTTAATCCGTTCCTGAAGTCCGGTCTTAAACCAAATCCATTCTTAAACCAAAACGTGCTTTCCCTAATGAGGCCTCCCACCACCAGTGCCCTTCCACCATTCGGCTTCCATTCGTAGACCAAGGTAAGGTTCGCAAACTGAAACACTACTTCCGGTTTTGCAGAGTCTGTAAACCGAATAGTTCATAAACAGGGCTGTTCATAAACTGAGGTACCACTGTACTTACCCTTCTATAAACTAAAAAAATCTCAAATGCTGCAACTTTTCCTCATAGACAACCCCCCCCCTTATCATTTTGGGCATGCAAAATGATTTGAGGAGATGCAGACTAGAATTCACTGTCTGGTCTAACTAACGTGAATGAGCTTTCTTTATATGATATATTAAACCAGGTAACACAGCCGATTAATTAATCACTGTTAACAACCAATACATTACAAAGAAAGGTAAGTTGTCTTATTGCTCAGAAACAGCTTCTGGTTTACACATAGGAACTTTCAGATCAAGGACTTGTTTCATCATAGCATTTCTTGTTCTTTATTTTAGACTTTTAGTTTTTGAAAACACTGAGTTAGAGCTGCATGGTCTTTTTTCAGCATATTATCATCTTCTTATTTTCAACTTCCCCTCTCCACCCAATTGTCACCCACTTTTTCTGTCCCAACATTAGAGCCTCTTCCACTCAACTGCCCTGCGTTCTATGGTGTCAATGGAGTAGGAATTATAGAACCTCACTGGCAAACCTTCAAGGGTGCGGAGCTGGAGAGAATTCTGAACAATTGCGGACAGGAAAGCTCATCTACCTGTCCCTGATTAATCAAAGTGCCTCTTGTTCCCCCCCCCCCCATTAAGCAGAATGTATACAAATAAAATGTCACTCACAGTGTACTGTATTTGAATATTGGGGGATGAATAATGCTTACAGGTTACTTGTGCAAAATGGTGCCAAACACTTACAGCCTCCTTTCCTCCACTGTCTTGGATGTTTTTCATCTTGCGGACTAAGGTGAGATAGAAGCCTGTGCCAAAGGAATTCTTTAGGAAAACAGGGGATCCTGAGCAGTGCAGCCTTCCCTGGGAAATGATAGCAACCCGGTCACCAAGGATGTCTGCCTCATCCATGTGGTGAGTAGACAGAATGATGGTTCTCCCTAAATGGGATCAAAAAGTAGTAAATCACCTGTGAAAACACTGGCTGCAGGCCTCTTGTCTATTATATAATCAGACATTACTTAATAACCTTAGGGAGTTAGCATGCAAAAGCTTGACAGTCAATAACACGGGACAATTATGTAAAGCTGAGAGGCTGGGGCAGATATTCCACCCACCCAAGGGGGAAAAATATCTAAGCATTGTCACCGCTACTAACTATCAACAACTACATAATTTGCTGAATTTAGCCAAAACAGATACTCAGTGCACCGCATATGCAGAGCCTATAATCTGTCAATCTTTGCTGCCTTTTCATTTGAATGGGAAGATTCCTTCATAGTTCTTTAGAAAGAATGTATAATTATTAACAGGTAGATGGACCACAAATTGCAGCCTTAGACAGTGAGACATCAAGCACAGTCTGCTTCGTCTGAAATCCACGGTCCTTTTCTGTGTATACACACACAGAGAGACTGCTATCTTTACATCATCAAGAAGCTTTTCATCCTGAGGACAAATTACCTGAACGATACTTCAGCAGGAGGTCCCAAATGGATCGTCTGGAATACGGATCAACTCCTGAAGTGGGTTCATCTAGGACAACCACTTTTGCTTCGCCTACAAACGCGATGGCGACGGACAGCTTTCGCTGCATGCCACCTAAGGAAAACGAGAGAGCAGCTAGAGTCAGCTAGAGGAAAGAGACTGCTCTTCAACAAGCAATAATCAAATATTTAATGTAACAGACGATTTAGCGCTTAAAGGCTGACATGTTAAATGTAGGATAAGCTTTTTGTAGACCAGAGACCACTTAAAAGCTTATGCCGCAATAAATGCATTAAGACTGCAAGGCGCCACAAGACTCCTGCCTGATTCTGATACAACAGGCAAAACACTGCTGTTGCTTTGGGATTTCTTAAAAAGCTATATTCTGCTTTACCATATAAAATATGGTAAGCAACTCACAAAGAAAACGACAAAGAACATCAACATGCAAAATAGGTTGAAAGCAAAAGCACATTTCTTCAATCCTTCAGAGAAATTAGATACCTGAGCATAGAATATCCCAGTCTCAGGAATGGCTCAGACTATGTGAACATCACATCCTTTTCAGCCTTAGGATAAGCAAACAACATGCAGTCACAGAGGGAGAATACTCCTCTGTTATGTATCAGTGAACGAAACCATATGTGGGGAAGACCCTCTTATAAAATAAAGTGATGTAGCTTCATCAGGTGGTGGGCTTCTCATGCCACTAAGAGGTGCAAAAATATCAGCTATTTAATCATGCACTCTACTTTTTAACTGTACTTTTACTACAATTTTGCCAATATGTGCTGGGATGAACATGGGTGAGGTTAAACAGAGCATCTAACTCTGCCCTCAGAGGCAGCAGTGAATGGTTAATATTCAAGAGCTAAAAAGGCGCACAGGACTTTGAGGGTTCAAACCTTTGGATACCTGATAAGTTTTGAGCCTCTTCATTCCTTTTATGTGGAAGGCCTATGTCCTCCAGCATCATTTCCATTTCCAGTTCTGCCTCCTCTCTGGTTCTCCCTTTTAGCTGGGCATAAAACAGGATGTGTTCTGCAACAGTAAGGCTATAGAAAAGAAACAGTGCTGTTTTAAGTTGGCCAAAAGAGACAAAGCATGTTGCACTATTATACTGTAGAAACAAGACGCAAAAGCTTCCACCCACAGAGAGCTGAAGCCAGTTTGACAGAGAGGCCTCTGCTGTAAGCTCATCTGGCACAAGGTTCCTGAAATGATTCAGAAGCTTGCAAACCTTGTTTATCCAGAGGTGACATAAGGGAAAAGGGAATACAGTACTATAATGTCAGAGTTAAGCTTTTCTCTAACCACTTATATCTACAACCTAGAAGATTTTGTGAGGGAGAGAAGAAGTAACAGTCCGCTGGAAATGCAACATCATCATAGAAAAAGTTTTGCAGGTTCAAAACGGATTGGCTCTCTTCTTCCCTCAAAATGGTAACAAACACCCATTAACTCGCCTCTGAGTTGCAGAGTGATGTACAGTGGTACTTCGCAAGACGAATGCCTCGTAAGACGAAAAACGCACAAGACGAAAGGGTTTTTCGTTTTTTGAGTTGCTTCGCAAGATGATTTTCCCTATGGGCTTGCTTTGCAAGACGGAAACGTCTTGCGAGTTTGTTTCCTTTTTCTTACAACTGTTAATACCCAGGGAATCTGCGCTCCGCAAGACGAAAAAATCGCAAGACGAAACAACTCGCGGAACGAATTAATTTCGTCTTGCGAGGCACCACTGTAATCCTTTTGAGTCTCAGTGTTGACATTTTGCCTAAGTTCATTCCCACGAGTGTGAATTATGGTCCTAACTAAAGCCTAAATAATTATCACAGAGCAAAACTAACACAAGCAGACTTTCATGTTGGGGTTGCTTGTATCATTATGTGTCTGCTAGGCGAACAGAAGACTTGCATCAGGTAGTCAGAACAATTACAGCCTTTCAAGTTAGGAAACACATTACTTGGAAGCAAGTTTGAAGCAAATCCCTGGCAGCACTTACTGATTGAACAAGATGTTGTACTGAGGGCACATGCCTAGACTCTGCTGTATGGAGTCCAAGTCCGTCTGGATGTCTTTCCCACCAACCAATATTGTTCCAGATGTAGGTGGAAACAGACCGGTGAGGATAGACCTAGCCAAACAACATGAGAAACAGGTAATGTTTATCAATAATTATACAGCTGTTATTTACAAAAAACAAAAACAAAAAACCAAAGCAGTATCAGATAAGTTGAGATAATGTCCTGGGGCACCACTAGGTGGCACTTTTGTCTATAGACACGTTTTGGAAAAAATGCAAATCTAAAGACAGCTTTACAGATCTGCTTGCTGAATCTAAACTTAAGAATAAACAAGTCATACGCACATGCACACATTTATAGGGGGAGAACAGCATTAAGTAATTATTATTAGTACAGCATTAGAACAGCATTAAGTCACTATTATTAGTTCTGCTGAGCTATATCATTAAAGGAATACTGAAAGAAAAACGGTTTAAGTTTTATTTTTGATAAAAACTATCAGAACATAATGACGGAGAGGAGAATGAGGCCGAGGAGGGGCTGGTGCCACAGCACATAGACTGTTGAACACGCCCCCTCGGAGGCACCTGGTTGGGTGCCTGCCGATGGGCGTGGGCGCCAGCCAGGTGAGTGGGGGAGGCAGGAGGCTACCGCCCCCTGCTAGGGGCGGAGCTCGGGCTCCCGCCCACAACCACTCCCCTCTCTTCCAGGGAGGAGAGTCTTTTCAAATGGAAGTTTATCTGTTCCTTGCAAATGCAACCCTTGGAACATTAAAACAAAAACATTTCATCCTGGCTCTGCAACTGGAAGTAAGACTGACTGGGCCTAGGAAAGGAATAAAAAAGGTAAAGGACCCCTGACAATTAAGTCCAGTCGTGAACGACTCTGGGGTTGCGGCGCTCATCTTTCAGTTTTTTGCACCAGTCTGCATTTTTTTTAAATGAAAAGTCATCAGTGAATATCTTCTAATATGCACACATTTGTGTGCAATTTTGCCTACTACAGAAACCCGCAATTTACACGGTTGTTATATTTTTGGGTATTGCACCTAAAGCCAAAATCGCATATAGTCAAAACACATTGGATTTCCAAAGTCACTTTTCCTGGAACCCTGTCCCCTTTTGAATTATTATTATTTTTTTGCCATGCACATAAAACTGAATGTTAACATGTTGCCAACATGCACATTTTATGCGCTCTTTGATCTAGAATAAGTATTATATATATATTTGGCACACATTGCTTAGATGAATAACTACATTGCAAAATTCAGAGAAGTGTGAATTTTGAAGGATGGCTGTGTTTCAGTTCCTGCATTGTTTTGGAAAGGGCAAATCAGGTTGTTTCACCTTAAAATGTGAACCACATCTAATTTCTCCCCCATCTCTACCCTTGGAGTGGTGGCACTCGGGAGTGGGGGGACAACAAGCAGGCACAGGATAGGGGAAGCAGCCTTTTTCTTGCTGATCCTCCCCCCTTTCAGCGCTTCCCACCCCTGAATTCCCCATTGATCTTGTCAAACATGGGATGGGGCACACACATTTGCAAAGATAATGTCTGTTCCAGCCCAAGAACAGAATCCAAGAGAACATAATGTGCAGCTCATATTGCAGAAAACCCCCAAAGTACAAGCCAAGTGACAAGAAAGGAAAGATGGAGCAGATCTGCAGTGTCCACAGTTTTTGAAAAACTGACCTGGCCACAGCATATAATAGCTACTCAGGAAGAAACCTGGGGGCAGTAGAAACCGAAAGCCAAGGAAATGTTTGTCCAGACCCCTGAGAAACAATGCACCTGGAACTCTCCTAGGCCCGAGGGGCATATCAACTTTGCTGACTTCATTGCTTTTTCAGTTCTTTCAGACTAAAGACTCCCCGTCTCTCTGAGCATATTTAAGAAGACCTGACCCCAGGAAAAAAATGCTGCTCTTCCAGAGAGACATCTGCTTTTGTTTCTCCTATTACTTCCACTTTTATAAGATAGGCATTTCCTTCTCCCGAGGTCTTGGAATTATCCCCCCACCCCCGCACAAGCCAATGTGATCACCGATAAGGGTAATCTCGTGTTTATAATTCACACTAGTTAAGACGGGAGAGTAAGAGCAATCCTCTGTAGGAAACGACAATTACCTTCATTTTAAGCAATATTTACTGCTGTATCTAAAACCAGAACTGCCCCAGGAAACAATATATTGCTATGTAAATTTACAATACATGCAGAAATTAAAATAAACCCCAATACCTAACTATGTGCCTGGGCTGCAAAGCAGAACAGGTTACTAGGAGAGTTACTAGGAGAGTTGATTAAATGGACCAAATCACTATGACAACAACAATTGGCATGCAATTTAGAGGGGAACACACACACATATCCACATCTTCCATATTGTTCTTAGTTATGCCTACCCAAGTATAATTGTCAGCAGCAATAAGCATTTAAGGTTATTGTGTCTATCTTTTGAGCCACACACATTAGAGAATTTCAGATTTGTTTATGAAATGAAGAACCATTCAGTGAAATTAACAGGAACTAGCATCAGAGCAGAGAGATAAATGCAAGCTCAGCCTCCTGTCATCTCTAGTGATGTTAGTGAATTTTGTAACTACTTGGCTCAGCACATGAGGTTGTCCATTTTAGAATGCTCAGCTTTATTGTGAATTGAATACCATTTTCCTGAGAAGTTCTTCTCTGGCTCAGAACGTTTAATGAGATTCTGCTGACCAAGCGCCCCAAACCTACTGCACTTTTAAAAAAAAAAGTTCATTGCTTACTCTTCATTAATCATGTGATGATTACTGCAAACTACCAGATCACCTGATAAACAAAGAGCAGTTTGTTTAGTGAGAATCTATGAGGGTCAATCACTTTCCTTGATTGTTCTTTACATGCATTTGGTTGTGGTTAGTGTCCCATATCTAGACTGAAACCCCTCTCTTGTTCTCAGGTGTGTTTGTTGGTGATGATAGTGGCAGTGGTTGAACTTTCCATCATGGCTGGTTCTCCACTGGGGCACAGGAAACTAAATTACAGTCTCAAGGCCAAAATGATCACACCTGCATACACACCAATGCCAACATGACAAGTCTGGAGAGAACGCTAAAAAAACACACACAAATATTTTCTGAATACAGAGACCACTCTGAACCACCAGGAGCTCACTTATCAGCAGGTTTACCCTCCTCCTTCATCCCACACATACTACCTGCAGCACTTCATTTCAGAAAGTGTTTGCTGAGGTTACAGGTGTGAAATGTATCTTCACTCTTCAACTCTTATCTGTAACTGGAGTTTTACAAGCCACACCTTCTTTTCCCTCCCTCTCTTTTAAAAAAGGGCATTACAACCTAGTTTTGTCTTATTTTCAGTGAACTAAAATTACGACTATAACTTAAGAATAATAGCAAAGGTGGCTATGCATAAAACCTGTACCTTTTCAAGTATAGTGTGTGTGTGTGTGTGTGTGTGTGTGTGTGTAATGTTAGTATATAGCATAAGAGGCCAGCATCTTGATGAAACTAAGCAGGTCTGGATCTGCTAAGTGCCCAGATGGGTGGCCACCTGGAAACGGTGTCTGCCACCTTGGGTTCCATGATGGAAGGAAGGCAGAATATCAAGTGCAAGAAAAAAACATATATGGAATTAGCAGCATGATAATCTTATCTCAGACTGACTCACATAGTGGTTGTCTTCCCAGCTCCGTTGTGGCCAAGAAAAGCAGTGATCTGACCCTCATAGAACGTAATAGTCATTCCGTCAACAGCTGGCTTAGAGCAACCGGGGAAGATCTTCACCAGGTTCTGAATACACACGCCTGGGACCAGACCAGAAGGCTCCTCTTCAAAGTGCAAGTTTGCTTGAAACAAAGATTAAAAAAAAGATTAAAAAATTAAAAATTAATGAAACAACTGCAGAGGTGAGCTGTAGAGGTGTGTGATCACAGCTCTAAGACAACACAGCATATTATAATTGTTAGAAAAAGCAGTTGCATTGCAACACATTCTGGTTCACCGTCCCCCTAACGGTACACTTTCCCCCCCTGGGTTGCATCATGGTTAGCCCACAAAGAATCGGACCTGAAGTGATTTCTGTAGAAACCATCAGGTCAGAGCTAACAATAATGGTCATGGGCATTTGTTGCTGACGAAGCTTTCATGGACCTTCTACCACACTGAGGATCGCCCTTGGCCATTACGAATATTCATAATAGAACTACTTTAAATTGCTCCACTTGCTGGTATAGCCAACTATGTGGTAAGCTGAGAACCAAGTCAAAATTTCTGATAAGAGACTTATGAGAAGGTAAGTTCTGAGAATTCCCCCTCCCAAACATACAAAGGGCATTTTTTTTCAGCCACCAATTGAACCCCCAACCCCCCTGAGGGTGCAGGGGAGCACAATCTGCAAACTGACCAGCAACTGTGCACAATAGTTCACTACAGAGTCACAGCCATGGCACAGAGCAATTTAAAGTGGCCTCTTATGGTGCACAGGAGAAAGCAGCAGGAGGCCTTTATCAGCAGTGACAACAAAATCTGGCATGTAAATAATCCATCTGTCCACTTGAAAACTTTATTTTTTTCTTATTCCACTCCTCCCCACACAAAAAAGGGAACAGAATGAGATCACCAGAGTTTAGAATAACATTGTTTTCTTTTTGTCTTGGTGGGAGAAACTCACCCTTGTGCAGGAGGAAAGATCAAGGCCTGGGTTTCCCACTGAATACAGACCATCCAGAAGACTGAGCTCATAAGACTGCCATTTTAAATGCCACCATGGGGACTGTTTTATTTTGCTTAATTCTGGGCCAAAGAAACAGCCTTTGAAGTAAACGACCCCCTTGGGCATTTGAGATGATGTAAATCAAGAGCCTTTTGACTTGTGTTTATCCAAGTTACCTTAAGATTTGCAAGGGGAGTTTCCATAAGGGTTTGCTTACTTAACTTTTCAGGATCAGAAGAGTTATGTTAGGGTGCAGTCAACTCAGTCCAGGCATGTCCCTTTCTACTAATAAGGTATTGTTGAGAAATGTATGTGACTCTCCTGCCCTATTTTTTTGTTTTTTTAAAAATACCTTCCTTCCACTTGCAGTCTGAAGTGACCTAATGGGACACAGGTTTACAACCAGGACTTCATGTGGGCTTCTGATGACATATTCAGCATTCAGGTTTGATGGGCAAAACTTGGGAGAAGAGAGGCTTGGATCCACCCTAAGCTACCAGACTCAGGCTGACATAGCAAGGCACCAGAGTGCCTTTTCAATCACCTATGATGGGCTGGAGACATGAGAACACAAGATGTTTTGTGCGTACATTTTCAACGCAGGTATTTGTGTTGGTGGGACAGCAGTATATTTTTAATTTAAAATTCATTACTTTTTTTTAGCAAGAAAACATGGAGCACTGCAACATGGATAGCTAGTTTTAGTCATCAGTCATCTGTGCAGGATATTTTTTAAGTTTCCTGATACTACTGCTGCATAAAGTCCTTGGATTTAATACTACAAAGATATATGAAAATTTCTAGAACATGGAATTAGCTTTCCCCGTTCAAAATACAATAAAGGAAGCTAAGAAGATATACAATTCAATGGATGCTGAATTATGTTCTTTTCAAAAACACATTCATCACACAAGCTGCCTAAAGGTCACAGGTTAGAAAAGGGAATGTCAGTTATTTATTCTAAGGCAGGCTAACTTTTGCAGAGTTTGGGGACTTGCAGCAATCTGGGGAACAAGCCAAGAAGGTGCTAGGAGGAGATGTGGTAAAGAGATCTTTGCTTCTTGACAGACTAGATCTTTTTGAAGGAAGACCCCTGCTTTCATTCACCCACCATCACACAGGATGAACCCAAATGACCTGGGGGTTCATTCAATAAGTTTGAAATAATGTGTGCTCGTGCTCAGTGCTTGAATCACCAGCTTTTCACCAAATGCAAAAACTCCAGTTCTGCAGAAGGTGACTCCCGGTGTCCAAATATTGCTTCAGAGGGTCAAGCTTGCACAACAAAGAGAATCAAGCAGAAGTCCCGTCCCCCCCCGGCCTGTATCACGTCAGTGTGCATACTATGTCTGAATGCTGACCCATTTAAAAAGGTTTATAGATGTCTGAGAGGAAGCTAGACCGAACTGTTCACCCTGATTGTGCTAGTTTTGTAGGCCAACCTCCAATGAAGAGTTATTCAGACTGTTTTGTTGGAATTGGCCCTCCTGGGACAATAAAGTGAGATGCCTCTACTATGCTACACCCACCTGGAGCTATTCACACACCACCACATAGGCAGACAAATGAACTGGTGACAAAGAAGCACATCAAATTTCAAATGTATAACACAAAAAGAGTTGCGATTACTCCGCTTCTCTCTCTCCTTACTAGTCATTTCATCTTTGCCTTTTGCCTCTGCCTCAGGCTTCCCCTGCTTGATGTACTCTGGTTTCCTTTTGTGTTTACATTTGTTTTCTTTACCATCCTTCTTCAACGGGCTGTCTGTCTGGGTTTTCCCTCTGTCGGGTTCGTCATCCATGGACTTTCTCATCTCTTCTTCTTCAGCCTTCATGTTGACGCTGCCTTCCTTCTCTGAACCTTTGTCTAGGTTAATCAGAAATCAAGTCATTTTTAAAAGGCAACCACTGCTGTCAGTCTTGAGTACACACTACACCTTTATAGCACATTTGAAGCATACTTCCCCACTCAAATAATTCTGGGCATTGTAGTTTGTTAAGGGTTGCTGGGCAGTGTAACTTTTTGAGGGGTAAACTACCATACCCATAATTCTTTGAGAGGGGGTGGAAAGGTAGCTTTGTGAGGGATAAACTACAGTTCCCAGGATTCTTTGGTGGAAGTACTATGATTTAGACGTGCTTTCAATGCATGGTGCGGATGTGATCTTAAGTTTCATTTAAACAGCAACATTTAACAGAAGACTCTGTGTGTGTGTGGTGTGTGTGTGTGTGTGTGTGTGTGTGTGTGTCACGACCACCAGAAGGCACATGCCTAAATAGTGAAGGCCATTTGGTTGGGTATAGGTCTTTTAAAATACATAGAATTGTTAAGTAAACTACAAAACGCCAGGAACGTCTTGGCCCTTGTCTAACAAAGCTTAAGGAGAAGCATTCTATGCGGTTTAAATCTCTTTTTTTTATAGCTCTTCTAGAGGACTTCTAGAGGACTAGGACCTTAAATGAGAGATTTTAAAACTTCCCAATAGGAAGTTTTGTTCCTAAATCACAATGACTGCAAGTGAGACTCAGAAAACAATATTAAATTGGATGCGATTCTTACTACTACAGAGTGTTTCCTATTTCACTATGTATTGTGTTCACAGAGTACTTACTGCCTCAGTGATCAGGGTGTGCTTTGCATTCCTGTGATGTTCAAGTCCTTGCTCTGTTAGCTTGTTACACGCAAGTGGCAAGGTGAGCCAATCACTTGCCTCATCTCCCAGTGTCACAGCACTTCTTGCATTTTCCCTATCAGTGTATTTGTGGCCACTGTCCCATGGTAGGAGGGGGCACCTGCACTGATACAGGTTTAACCCAGGTGTTTTATTGGCCGCCAACACATGTGTCGAATAAGCAGGTGAGGCTGTAAAACACCAGGCAGATGGTGATTCTAAGGACATGACATGGATGCACTACTCTGTTGTTAAAAGATTTAAAGCAGCCATTATCTGCCTCAGGTTCCCCAATGTCGTTGGACTACAACTCCCATCACCCCTAGCTAGCAGGAGCAGTGGTCAAGGATGAAGGGAGTTGTAGTTCATCATTATTCGGGGATCGAGAAAGGCTGAACTGAAGCTGGCAACATTTTTAAAATAATGCCTTTCAGTGGGCTTTGCTGATGCTCTCAACATGAAGATCCATGCTGCTACTGCTGATTACAGTGATGCCCCGCAAGACGAACGCCTCGCAAGATGGAAAACCCGCTAGACGAAAGGGTTTTCCGTTTTGGAGGCGCTTCGCAAAACGAATTTCCCTATGGGCTTGCTTCGCAAGACGAAATGTCTTGCGAGTTCCTGCGGGTTCCCCCCCTTTTCCCCCCTTTTCCTAAGCCGCTAAGCCGCTTATCAGCTGATCCGCTGATAAGCCGCTTATCAGCTGATCCGCTAAAAGCCGCTAAACCACTAATAGCGCTAATCTGCTAAGCTGTCAATGGGCTTGCTTCGCAAGACGAAAAAACCGCTATACGAAGAGCCTCACGGAACGGATTAATTTCGTCTTGCGAGGCACCACTGTACTTATTTCATTTAGGAATTGCTTCCTAAAACAGATCCCAGAGCAATTTACAGGAAAAACATATGAGCAATTGCATATATAAAAGCAATGACAGATATGGAAAAGCAAACAAGAGAAATGTTGAAAGGACAAAAGAGAGGATCAAATGGTTGTGCGCTAATTTCTAAGTCAGGACTGTGGGCTGGATGTGGCCCTCCAGGCCTCTCTACCTGGCCCTTGGAACTCTCTCCAAGCATCACTCCTTATTAGGCCTGTCTTGCACCCTCCTGGAGTGTTTTTGCTTTACTGGATTATGTCCTTTAACTCTGATAATGGCTCTTCATTGCCTGGGTGGAGGAGAGTTTGTTGTGTGAATGCATGTAGCCTACTGCACAAAGGTAGCAGTTGCATTAATTGTTCTGCCCACCTTACCCCCACAACCCATCAATGCCTTAAAAAGCTTTGCCTAAATCTTCCTCATAGTATATAGCCTTGCAAGGTTGCTTTGATATGGTGCATCCTGGAAGCTGGAAAACAGAAGCAATGTCAATAGTAACAAACAGATGCATCCTCTGTTCCTCTGAATTCCTCTCACAGGACATCTAGTGGGAAAGCTGTACTTTCAGCTGAGAATGCAACAAAAGCAAATCCACTTCCAAGGGGGGCAATGTTGCTGCCCTTTTTCCCGCTCTGACCCTAACATGTGCCATGACTGGGATGGTGCTGGTGGGAGAGGTTTCAGGTTGTTTGCAGAGGGGATTAGCCTCCTGCTGGCCCAGAAGTACCTTCATCTGCTGAGAACCAGATTCAAACAGCCTGTCATAGCCTGTGAAGTACTATGGTAGCGAGAAACGGAACAGCCATGCAAATAACAGATTTTCTCCTCCCTTCTCTGTAGTATAGCAACTGTTTGTCACTGTGGTTTTGTGGATTCATATGACTATTCCCAGGGACCCAACGGAGGACATAACACCTGACCAGGTTCTTCCTTGGATGTATCAGAAATCTGAAGAGCTGCTGTGTCAATGAGATGTTGCTAGGAAGTTAAACCCAAGCCAGGAATGCAGATGCATCAGCACCTTAAAGGTTATCAAATTTATCATGGCATATGCTTTGTGGACTTTGCTAAATGAACGCAGTATCATCCAGTTACAGGTGTATATATATATATATAAGCATCATTTCTCTCTTTTTTTGGGGGGTATAAATGTAAACCATGAGGTCAAAGGGAAATGAAATGTAGAAAAGCCCAAGCGAGTGGTAATTCGGGGTGAGGGGGGGAATACATCCTGGCATTGATATGTCAGTTAACACATATAATGTGCTCAAAATCCTTTGTCTCGGTTCAGTCGATAAGTGATAGCACTAAACCTCTTGGTGTGTTGTAATTCAGTAGTTTCACAATGCAGTCTTCGTTTGAAGTTCCTTTGCTCCATTGCTGGCCATGCTGAGGCTTGAAATTTTCACACTGGCTTTTCAATATCGCAGTTTCTGATGTCAGACTTCTGCCCATTTATTCTTTTGCACAGAGGCTGGCCTGTTGCAGGAGGTCTTTCTGGCAGATAATGGCATGTATCACAATGGAAGATGATCACATGAATGAACTTGGTATTGTTGGCAGATTAGACACTGGGCAGAGTTGGCATATAGGTCTGATCCCTGTGCCTGCAGCTCCATTTTGTGACCTGTTGTTGCTGTTTTAAGGAGGGAGGTTCTCTGTAAGCAAGTACATGCCCACCTCCAATGGTATGTGAGAAAGAAGTGCAGTTGTCCAGCATGGGCTCTACATAGATCACCAATGATACTTTTGAAACTACATGTACAAATATTCAGGTTCACACTTCATGCATCTGATGAAGTTGGGCTGTAGTCCATGAAAGCTTATGTCATAACAAATGGTTAGCTTTTAAGATGCTGTTAAGTCTCTTGTAGGCTTTTGCTAAAAATGCAGGAAACAAATCTGCCTCTATGTGTCTTGGATGTGTGCATCAGTTCCCAAACGGTCAGGATTCAAGAACACGCCTGTCTCAAATGGACTGAAGCACATTGCCTTTCTATTATGCATCTCTTGGTAGATGGGAGAGCATCCTTCTCCATGCTGCTGAAAAAAGGCAGCATCAGAAAGAGAGGACCTGGATCTTCCAACATATTTGCATTGAGAAAATAGGTCGTTTTTGAGTATCAGGCTTAGTTCAGACCACTTGCAAAAGCGTTGGTCACATCTGCGTGTTGGACCAGTTTTAGCCCTTGTTTGGGGACACGTCAGAAGTATGGTTTCACTTGGGGTGGGGGGCAGGAGGGAAGGGAGATTACAGAATATTTCCAGGAACAGTGAAATGCTATACCTGATGTTCAGAGTCACTCCAGTGCCAGCTCAGTTAACATCAGAATCACGCTACTTCCTTCAGCAGTTGCCATAATAGTCCTTGTCAACTATCTCCAGACAGATCAGTAAGAGAGACATGATTTGCAGGCCGCCAGTTAATCTCAGCATAATTTAGAAAGATTTCAGACAGAACCCCGACTCGCTCTCCGGCAACACTTTTAATAACAGTGGGCCACTCAGAGTTCAAAGCCACCTGCTAAGATTCCCACTGTAAGCCTGTGTCTAATCTTTACAATGGCTCCCATAATGAATGCAAGAGAGCATTCGCCTCTAAACGGATCAGCGGTTCTCAAGTTATTTCTGAACACCAGTTTTTCCACATAACTCACCATCCACAGTTGTTGTTTTCTCAGCCTTTGGGTGCCCTGACCCTAGCCAGTAAGACTGCTGGAAAGGGAAATACCAAGGCCGTGGTATCCCATAGTCTCCTGAAACAAAAACAAGTTGGTAGGGTGCATAAACCTCTTTGTGTTTTGCCATGGGGAAGAACCCATCTATGCAAATCTTACGCTGCAATAATTACTTGGTGTTTCATTAGCAGCAAACATTGCTGTGCACTAGAAGTTCAAACAAAGCACAGCCACCCACCACCGTCTTGGCTATAAAGTTTTTTTACATAGGAAAAGGGACAGAGGGAGAATAACCACATTCCCGATTGTTTTTGTTTTCAAAACTGAAACTCAATTTAATTAAGGAATTAAGCTATTCCCCAGACCAGGGATTGGTTGAATCTTTAATAAGCAGGCAGTGAAAGCCTGTACAGTATGTGTTCTGCCTAAGGCAAGGTTTGAAACAGGGATTTCCTAGCTCACTTTCTTAGCCACTACATCATCAGTTACACTATTACTCTGCATTCCATTACACTATGAAGTGACTTGATTCCTGTGGGGAAATCCTACCCTCAAAGTTAATTTCCAAATTCCAAAGATTAAGGGGCCACTGCAGATGAAACTGTCCAGCTGCCTTAAAAGATTTCATTCTATCTCTCTTTCTGCTGTGTCGGTGGCTCTTAAGAGAACTATCCTCCTGGTGTGCTGTGTAGCAGGGCACCAGAGAAGGAGGAACAGACCTCCTTCCCTTTTGTGCTGCTCCTGCTTCCAGTCAGTACATTTTTAACAGGAAGGGGGGGGGTCTGGGAGGGATGATGTTTTGTGGATCAGGTGGGAATTCTTCTCCAGCTCAGATTTTAATCCCTAGGCTCATAACACTCACCTCTTATTTCGGGCTATCTTTAAGAGCTCCTGAAGCTCATACCCAAACCATGACATAGCAAGCTGGATCTGCGTCTGTACTAAGGATGTTTTCTTTGATGACCTTACATAGGGGTGGGAAACTCCCCGCCTTCCACCACAAGCCAGCCAATCATCACAATGACAATAGGTGATCTATTTTTGCCTGTGCAGATGGTCAGCTAACTGTAGCCACTTCCATAGCTCTGTGTGCAGTGCTTTGCAAGTCCCAAGAACCAGTTCACAAAGCACTGTACACACAGCTTTGCAGGTGCAGGCAGTCAACCCCCCTGCAGCCCAGTGGTGTCTTTATCTTCCCCGCACCCTGTGTCATATATGATGTCATGTGGGTGTTCCCCCCCAAAAAAAAAAATTACCTCGTGGGACAAATAGGGAGGGTTTGGTAAATGAGGAAATGAGAAGCTTATATCTGCTTCCACCATGGATAAGATATGAAAATGCTATTTTAAAGTTCCTTAAAATGGAGTAGATTACAAGTCTTTTACAGAAGGGGAAAGGCTCTGAAACAATCCGGTGGTAACCAGCGTCATTTTTAGAAACCCGTATAAGAGGGAAATCAAGGGTAAGGTGTGAGATTACCTTGTTCAGATAAGATCTTTTGTGGTGCTTTGTTTTAGCTTTGGAACACATATAATATGCAGCAGGACAAGTTTCTTAAAATGCCATATACTGTACTCTTCTGAACAAAAGCAAAAGAATATAAGATCATATGATATGTTCTCCTGCCAAATTGCAAATAGTGGCCCAAGACTTACTTTGCCCCTTTGCCCTTGTGCATAATTTGCCAAAATGCTGACAGCAGGGACAAGACACCATAATGTAAGGGACAGGGACCAAAATTTTATATTCAAGGCTATAATCATGTTTATTAACTGCCTTTTTGCAGTGGTAGCTACAGAGAGCCACAGGACCTAGTGTTTGCACTAGGTTTCAACTAGTTGGCATTGAACATTCTGAGATGCTATTTATTTGATTTATCTTAATGTTCAGTTAAGCTCTAACTTTAAAATCCAGTTCTATTAAAATCACTCTTTAGCAGCAACAGTGTCCATAAGGCTACCTCTATTTAAAATGGGCAGGGAAGAGACATTGCCATACCTGGGAAGACATTATCCAAGTACCAAGCAAGCAATCCATAGATAAAACCATCCAAAACCATCATCTCCATAGAGAACAAGAAACTGTATTGATCTCCTTCTAGTGGGCTGGTTCGGATGTTATCCCACTGTAGCCCAAGGCCTTGCTCTTCATAGCGTGACAAGTATTCTGTACCAAACCCAAATGCCACAGGTGAAAGGAAGCTCTGGAAGAGGAAGAGGAAAGGAGGGTGTCAAGTTACCTTGAATGGGGGGGGGACTCTTAGCAATGAACATATGGCAGACAAAGGAATAAAAAGGGGATGGGTAGATTTCCTTGATTAGTTTTTCCTGAATGATCCACTCCACTCATCTTCCAATATTTTAAATTTCAGAGTGTCTGTATTTGCATTATCCCGCCCCCCTTACAGATAAACATTAACAACTGTGTACATTAAAACATTGTTGTTGTTTTTAAGCTAATGGAAAGCACAGCAATTTTCCAAGACATTTTCAAGCACCCCTAAATTGTTGGAGAATTTTGCCTCTCAACCCCCTACAAAAATTATTTGGTGAAATCCCCCCTCTCCATTTCCCCACCCACAAATATCAATCAATCAATCAATCAATCAATCAATCTCTTTTACAGACATAAAAAGCATATCGTATACATGGATCAGAACACAACACAGTTAACAAAACATAGTAGGAGATACTTTAGGATAAAACTGTCCATACATCATGAAGTACGAAGATGGTTCTTAGGACTTGTGGTGATATAATTTAATAGGTAAAGGTAAAGGTAAAGGTACCCCTGCCCGTACGGGCCAGTCTTGACAGACTCTGGGGTTGTGCGCCCATCTCACTTAAGAGGCCAGGGGCCAGCGCTGTCCGGAGACACTTCCGGGTCACGTGGCCAGCGTGACATCGCTGCTCTGGCCAGAGCCAGAGCCAGAGCCAGAGCCAGAGCCAGAGCCGCACAGGGAAACGCCGTTTACCTTCCCGCTGGTAAGCGGTCCCTATTTATCTACTTGCACCCGGAGGTGCTTTCGAACTGCTAGGTTGGCAGGCGCTGGGACCGAGCAGCGGGAGCGCACCCCGCCACAGGGATTCGAACCGCCGACCTTTCGATCGGCAAGCCCTAGGCGCTGAGGCTTTAACCCACAGCGCCACCTGCGTTTAATAGTGTCACTCAAAAATCTTGCCACATTCTCCACAACGTCATTACTACAACAGTTCATCAAATAAGATACCCTGGAAGAGTCAGTGTGAAAAATCCCCTCCTTTGATAAGGGGGCCAAATATTTTTTTGCATAAAATGGGCAATACAAATAAAACATGTCTGATGGATTTGGCCTGTTTTGTGCCACAAGGGCAGTATATTTCAGAGAGTGGGGTTTTCGAGAATCTACCTTGCAAAACTGCAGATGGTGGCATTAAATCTTGTGAGGGAAAGAGCTCTGCGTAGGTGGGGATCGTACAGCTGGTGTAAATATGGAGTGTCCTGGCCAAGCGAGTGTGTAATTCCCAACCCCAATGGGGAACAGGTTTTGTTGGCTGCACGGCAAAGGGTTTGGAATTCAAACTCTAGTATTCTACACTTGATTGTCTGATATGCTTCCAATTGTGGGAGCATAAGCAGTGACTCGAAGGGCAGTGCCAAAGAATGCTCCAAAGAAGGGCAGTGCCAAAGAATGCTCCAGCTACCGCACAATTGCACTCATTTCACACGCTAGCAAGGTTATGCTTAAAATTCTACAAGGCAGGCTCAAGCAGTATACGGACCGAGAACTCCCAGAAGTACAAGCTGGATTTAGAAGAGGCAGAGGAACCAGAGACCAAATTGCAAACATGTGCTGGATTATGGAGAAAGCTAGAGAGTTCCAGAAAGACATCTACTTCTGCTTCATTGACTATGCAAAAGCCTTTGACTGTGTCGACCACAGCAAACTATGGCAAGTTCTTAAAGAAATGGGAGTGCCTGATCACCTCATCTGTCTCCTGAGAAATCTCTAAGTGGGACTAGAAGCTACAGGTAGAACTGGATATGGAACAACTGATTGGTTCAAAATTGGGAAAGGAGTACAGCAAGGCTGTATATTGTCTCCCTGCTTATTTAACTTATATGCAGAATTCATCATGCGAAAGGCTGGGCTGGATGAATCCCAAGCCGGAATTAAGATTGCCGGAAGAAATATCAACAACCTCAGATATGCAGATGACACAACCTTGATGGCAGAAAGTGAGGAGGAATTAAAGAACCTTTTAATGAGGGTGAAAGAGGAGAGCGCAAAATATGGTCTGAAGCTCGACATCAAAAAAACAAAGATCATAGACACTGGGCCCATCACCTCCTGGCAAATAGAAGGGGGGAAAATGGAGGCAGTGAGAAATTTTACTTTCTTGGGCTCCATGGTCACTGCAGATGGTGACAGCAGTCACAAAATTAAAAGACGCCTGCTCCTTGGGAGAAAGGTGATGGCAAACCTAGACAGCATCTTAAAAAGCAGAGACATCACCTTGCCAACAAAGGTCCGTATAGTTAAAGCCATGGTTTTCCCAGTAGTGATGTATGGAAGTGAGAGCTGGTTGGAACCCAATACTAAGAACTTATCAAAAATGTATAACTTGCTGTTGAAATGGAATACACAGGATGAAACGGTGAAATCAGCAATGATTAAATGGGCACAAGATATTGGTCATGATATTATGTTTGCTGACTGGGAACAGTTATGGACCACCGGTATCAAATTTACTGCATGTAATGCTTTAAAAGAAAATATTATGAAAATGATCTATCGGTGGTACATGACCCCAGTCAAGCTTGCAAAAATTTACCACTTGCCTAATAATAAGTGTTGGAAATGTAATGAGACTGAAGGCACCTTCTACCACCTTTGGTGGACCTGCCCAAAGGTTAAAGCTTTCTGGGAAATGATCTATAATGAAATTAAGAAGGTCCTTAAGTGGACTTTTCCTAAGAAACCAGAGGCTTTTCTCTTGGGCATGGTTGGCCAAGTGGTGTTAAGGAAGGATAGGATTTTCTTTATGTATGCCACTACAGCAGCAAGAATTCTACTGGCAAAGTATTGGAAGATGCAAGAACTACCTACTCTGGAAGAATGGCAAACAAAGGTGATCGACTTTATGGGACTGGCCGAGATGACGGGCAGAATCCGTGACCAGGGGAAAGAGACAGTGGAAGAGGACTGGAAGAAATTTAAAATATATCTTAAAAACAATTGTAAAATTGAGGAATGTTAAGATGTCAGGGGGTAAGAGGTAAAGAATTGCAGCAGTAATTAAAAAAAACTAAAGGAAACTTTATGAAAGGGAATTAAGACAATGGACCTAAGGGTTGCTAAAGAACCATTAAACAAGGATGCAGGGATGGGGAGGTATGGGGAAGTCAAAAGAAAGAAGGGTATGAAATGATGATTTTGAAGCTATATTGATCTATATTGTTTTTGTTATTTGTCTGAAAAACGAATAAAAATTATTAAAAAAAAAAAAAAGGAAGTGAGAGCTGGACCATAAAGAAGGCTGATCGCCGAAGAATTGATGCTTTTGAATTATGGTGCTGGAGGAGACTCTTGAGAGTCCCATGGACTGCAAGAAGATCAAACGCATCCATTCTTAAGGAAATTAGCCCTGAGTGCTCACTGGAAGGACAGATCGTGAAGCTGAGGCTCCAAGACTTTGGCCACCTCATGAGAAGAGAAGACTCCCTGGAAAAGACCCTGATGTTGGGGAAGATGGAGGGCACAAGGAGAAGGGGACGACAGAGGACGAGATGGTTGGACAGTGTTCTCGAAGCTACAAACATGAGTCTGACCAAACTGCGGGAGACAGTGGAAGACAGAAGTGCCTGGCATGCTCTGGTCCATAGGGTCACGAAGAGTCGGACACGACTAAACAACTAAACAACAACAACAAGCAGTGACTCAAGTGATAGGCCACAGGTTCTGATTTTGCTCTCAATGCAACCTAGCAATTTGGAGTGGTGGGATTCTGCCAGCATGTGGAAAGTTAAAGAAGATAGATCGAATATGAAATGTAGGTTGAACCAGAATTTTATAGTGGTGAGCCACACTTTGGTTTCCAGCAGCCTTTGCCCAGTTTCCAGACAAATGGCTGTATATGGCACACAATTTGGCAGCGCCAGGAGTTTGCACATAAATTTGGATTGGAAGCATTCCAACGATTGCTTAACTGCACCAATCCATAATGGAATGCCGTACAGGAGTTTTGGGGCTACTTTGGCGTTGAAAACCTTTAGTGCAGCTGGGATGAACTGGTTCCCTCTGTTAAAGAAGATACAGGTGATAGCCAGAGCTAGTGTTAGAGTATCCACTCCATTAAGTGCAAGCTTACAATGGTATTTACAGGAAGCATTATATTGAAAGTGGATGCCTAAGTATTTAAAGTTTTTTACCTCTTCCAATGGGTTTCTACTGATCTCCCACCTATGAGGCTTCCAAGATGTTGAGAAAACAAGATGAAATTATAAAACTTTTAAATGACACAGTTTAGAGGGCACTGTGGTTTCTATTGAGTAGGGTGGTGGTAGTGGGTGAAGAGGATTTCTTACCGCCATAATCTTTAGCTTAAAAGTCAGCCGGTCCTGCCAGGCAAAGCAAACGATGTGAGGCAAGTATAGGGTAAAGTAGATGACGCCACTGCAGGCAGCTGCCAGATTAGCCTTGGAGAAGAAGGTGCTGAGCAAGAAGCACTTCATGATGCTGGCCGTGGTGAAGGTCAACAGGAACAGGAACAGGAGGTGGGGGTTGCTGTAATGAAGCACTCTGCCATACTGCATTGAAAGAAAGAAAGAAAGAAAGAAAGAAAGAAAGAGAAAGATCCAGTTAATCACAGTCTCCATTGACGGCATGGCGGAGACCAGAACTCATCTCTGCTCATTCATTGCTGTCCATCCTCTCTGCCTAGGCATTTATGTCAGAGTCTATTGGAAAAAGAAGGGCTGGGGTGAAACTCAAGTCAGTAGGTCTGATATTCTACCTTCTTCCAGACAATAAGATACATGAAGGGTGTATCAAGCTCTGTTCAACAACTGTGTGTGTGTTTTGTGGAAGGATGCACCTGTATGAGAATTTCTTTAAGTATCCTATGTGGTCATGCAACATATCCAATCCTTGTAAAATGCCACATCATAGTAACAGGCAGCTTAAGCTGTGCTGTTTGTTCTGTGCTGTGCATGTCATCAGTGTGGCTTCATCACACTTCTCCTTTCATGCAAGGGTGTTGCAATATTGCTGCAGCAGGTTGCTCAATGTCATAGAGTTGGTAGTAAAACCTTAGCTTCAAGATCAGGCATTTTGGGTAATGCAGCCTCCTTTAAGATCAGGGCATGGTTACCAGTAGCTATCTTGCAGGGAAGGTAGCCTGCCATGGATTAAAAGATGTCAGGATGACCCTGCACACTCCTAGATAGGCACTGGGTGAATTTCTCTCCAGATGTTGTTGGATTCCAACTCCCATCAGCCCCAGCCAGCAGGACCAATGCTCAGGGATGATGGGAGTTGTAGTTCAACATCATCAGAAGGGCCACAGGTTCCTCATCCCTGTACCGAGAACTGGGTGATAACAAGGCAGGAGTACCACCATCACAGGGTAGAGTTCAAACACAGCAGTTCAGAAGACTTGTTGTCCAGATTTCTGGCTCATCATTAAGGCAGCACCCTCACTTGCTCTAAGTGCAGTTCAAAAGCACAGGTCTAGTCTAGCATGTGGGTGTCTCGTGGACTGAATCATGAATTACAAAAGCAGCTGCCTTTCAGTAATCATTAGCCCATTGCATGGATTGTTGCTATTCAAAAAAATATCAAGTTATCATTGCTCCTCCCAGCATAAATTGTGCAGCTGCCCTCTGTTGGTCAAGGGACAATCACTTTGCTATGACTGCAACTCTATGCATGTCTACTCAGACATCCTATTGAGTTCAATGCGACTGTTTCTCAGATAAGCATGTACAGCATTGCATCCTATAGCAGTCAAATAGATAGTTCAACCAGACTAAAATTTTACAAAATGTGAAAAGTAAGAGATTTGGAATGGGGCTAAAAACATGTTCCTCCACCTCCCTAGTTTGCTTGAAGTGTTTTTATACAAATTCACACACTGCACCTTTGCCTGAAAGCAGATGCTTAAAAATAAATAAACCAAAAAGCCAAAATACTGAATTTTCAGAGCATATTCTGATTATGCATGTTATCTCTTCTCCCCAGATTACAGTTCTCTGAAAAATAGGGTCCATGAAGAAGGGAATCACCTGTCTCTTTAAAAGTTGCTGTCTTTTAAAAAGCTGAAATAGTATTTTGCTGCTAAATGACATTCAAATACCCAGAACCATGGAGATCTCATGAGGGTGGCTAAGATCTACCAGGATCCTTTGCACTGCTAAGTAAACCAAGGATGATCTTTATGAATCTTTAAGGACCCCATTACAGTGAACAGTTGGACCTCAACTGAATGTTAGCTTTATCTAATCAAGTGGGACAGATAATTGTTCTGTACTTTTAGGCCTTGTATATCTACAGCTATTTTTTGACAAAAGTTACAAATGACAATTGACCATCATTGTTGTTTTATCCCACACAGGAAGTGTGCTTGTTCATGTGCAGCAGTAATTATTAAGTATAATTATGCTTGTGCAAGGAAGAATGACACACGAAAAGTGGCAGTAATGGAATAGCACAATATACAGTATGAATTACTACTGGTATGATATCACTGCTGGCATAAACTCCTATAGAGGAATGTGTCGGCCTTTAGCGTATCTGATTATATCACCAGGGGTCTATTGCCAACAACCAGCTCATAGTTTGCCAATATGTCAGATGTCAGATCCCCTAATGTACTCTTCAAAAGATACTGCCAAAGCCATTCTCTTAACAGCAGTATTTGGCAACGTACATGTGGCACGTAAGGCATTAACTACCGTATTCTAGAGAAGAAGAAAAAGATATATTGGATACACTGATCTGAACTTGAAGTGGGAAACAACCTCAGTCCAGGGGGGAAACACCAGATATAAATAACATCAGCCCTGCTGGTGAACTCAAACAAACAATAAGCACCAAATTAATGTGGTGTCAAAGTTAAGTGCTAACTATTGGACTACATACCTAAGCCAAGCTACAATGTCAAAGCTGACACACCATATCAGTTCAGGTAGGCCTGACAGAGGAATAATTGAACAGGAGCAGGCTTTTCTCATAAAAGTAAACTGTGCTTTAGCAGTAGTTGTTTACAAATATTTGTTCTTTAGTAAGCGCTAAGATTCTGGCATCCAGAGTCATCTTTATCAGGAAGGCTTTGTCTTTTGTTTTAGAACGCAGCAGATCACAAAGCAATCATAATAACATAGAACTCTTATAATAAACAAACAGCAAAAGGAAGCAGAACATTAAATAAATAAAGAAATCCTTAGGGTCACCAGGAAAAAACAAGAGCGCCACACCCAACAAGAAGAAACAGAACAAAAAAAGCCAAGCCAATGGGTATACAGAGGTATGTTTTCATGCTGTTAAGTAGTTCCCAATAGGACAGAATAGTTCCCACTGCATTTTCAGCTTCGCCTTTGTCAGGAGAAATTTCCCAGGCACTATTTACTCAGAGGCATGAAAGGTGCACTCCACCCACCAGCTGCCAAGATGACCCGTGACTTAAAAGCAAGAGTTCCATCTTCTAATGAACTTAAGAATAGCTCTGTTGGATCAGGCATTGGCCCATCTAGCCCAGTATCCTGTTCTCACAGTGGCCAACCTGATGCCTATGGGAAACCCACAAACAGAACCTGAGCACAACAGCACTCTCCCTTCTTGTGTACTGCCTCCAAGCATGAAGGCGGAATGCAGCCATCATGGCTTGTAACCACTGATAACTTTATCCTCCATGAATTTGTCTAATCCTCTTTTAAAGCCCCCCAAGTTGGTGACCTGCAGGAGTGAGTTGCACTGTTTAATTATGGGCTGTCCTTTTTCTGTCCTGAATCTTCCAACATTCCACTTCACTGGATGTCCATGAGTATTTTGAGCAAGGGAGAATCCATTGGGAACTATCCTAGAATGCTCATTGGATAACATTCAGCATTTATATAAAGCTTTTGGAGAATTCAAAAATTTCCTTGTTGTGCAACTCTACAAGGCAGATCAATATTATTATTTCCTGAGAGAATCAACAGTCTGGATAATTTTGTGTGAGCAATTAAGCTGAAAGGTGGATTCTGGTCTTTTATGGCACCCTCTGCGTTGCGCATATTTGCAGTCACTAAGAGGGCCATTCTACATTTTGCAAAGCAATGCCCAGTTATCATGTCTGGTGGACGTTAGAAGGCCGAGTAATTCAGAGAGAAGGAAAGAAAGAGGTTAAGGGATGGGCTGCAGCTCAGTGACGGAGCATGCAACAGGTCCCCCAGGTTAAATCCACAGCACCTCTAAATAGGTCTGGCAAAACAACTGCAAAAGTTTGGCACAGCTTTGGAGGTTATCCAAAATGTGGGGGGTTTGTGGTTGATTTTCCTGAGCAAAACCCCTGTCTGAAACCACCGCCAGTCACTGAAGACAACACTGAGTGAGATGCACCAGTGGTCTGACCTGGCAGCATCCTATGTAAGACTTTGCAGACCAAATAGAGGAATGCGGAGAAGCTTATTGAAAAGATCAAAGCAAACGCCGAGGGACACACTTGAGTGGTATGACTCTGTGTGCCCCCTCCCGGAAGCAACGTATTTTTTCGAACCAAGCGAACAGCTGGTGGTTGTGACAAATGAGTTAGAGGGTAGATGCCTCACAGTAAGGTTTAAAAAGAAGTGAGAGAGAGACTTAGTCAGTGAGAGAGAGAAAGAGAGAGAGAGAGAAATTCCTGCTTTCTGAGGCCTTGAAGTGAGCAGCAATGTTTAGAACGTGACCTGTCAAACCTAATCCAACCTGAGGCACTGTCATGAAGGCAATCTTGCGAGTCTCTCAGGAGTAAACATATCTATCTCTGTCAAGTGCTGATGCTGCCTTTGGGGGCTACCTAAAGGAATGTGCCTGCTGCTACGTGCTCAGGAGGCTGATCCTTCCAGCATGTCTGTCTGTCTCTTTTTTGTATAGCTCCCATTATTCCTTGGTAGTACCGGCAGCGTGAGTGCAAAATGGCACGTATGGGCCTTGAAAAAGAAAAACGCTCCTCGCCTGGAGGTGATGCTCTTACCGTAATGAGAGTCGTCAGGAGAAACGTGCTCACAGCCATCATGATGAAGCTGTCTAGGAACCAGGTGAACCAGACAGCCCCACTAGTGACCCCCCTGTTCTTCATGGCCTCTTTCAGCCTCATTTCTTTTTCCAGCACAATACTCTTTACCGTCATGGAGACAGAGTAGATCCAAGCAAGCACCATGAAGATGGGGAAGGCACGATTCAGAGTAACCATGAAGCTGCCCAGGAAAGAAATAAAACAAAGGTTAAAATCATACCGTCTCCAAGAGGCAGTGCGAAAGGGACGCACGGATTGAAACTGGTCTATCAGCCGTTCCTTCTCTCTAGGGAAACCTCCAATGTTTCCCATGAGAATTCAGAGCATCCTCAAACTATGCTTTCTAGTTTTCAGGGGAAGTCGTGAAACTTAAGTTGGCATAAAACTGGTGTGAGTTCACAGCGTCACGGGATCCCTAAGACAGTGCAGTTTCATTATTAGGAAAGTGGATTTAAAAAATGGATTTCGCTTGAACAGGAAATGGTGCCCCATAAGGATTTATGGGTTCTGCCTTTTTAAAAATCGCCCTCCTCTGTTATTGCAGACAGTTCATAACCCATATAAACCCCCAATATATTTAAGATTCGGTAGAGTTGGCAATGGGTCGCGGGTGGCACTGTGGGTTAAACCACAGAGCCTAGGACTTGCCAATCAAAGGTCGTGGTTCGAATCCCCACAACGGGGTGAGCTCCTGTTGCTCGGTCCCTGCTCCTGCCAACCTAGCAGTTCGAAAGCACGTCAAAGTGCAAGTAGATAAATAGGTACCACTCTGGCGGGAAGGTAAACAGTGTTTCCATGCGCTGCTCTGGTTCGCCAGAAACGGCTTAGTCATGCTGGCCACATGACCCGGAAGATGTACGGCAGCTCCCTCGGCCAATGAAGCGAGATGAGCACCTCAACCCCAGAGTCGGCCACAGCTGGCAACAGCGCCTTTCCCCAGTCTGCTCGCTGCTATTTCCACTTGGTGGTTGATTTATCTTTGTCTAAGGTTTTTCATTATGGGAACAGAAAACACCTTCTGATTCGAACCTGTCTCCTTGATCCTTGCCCATCCTGGCTAATAAAAGCAAGCCGGGAAGGGTTGGGCGATGGGCTCTACGGGGTGGTGAATGCTTCCCTCTGTGAGGGAACATTCCCAGATCCGCTGAAAGAGGCGGTCATTAAACCGCTTCTTAAAAAACTATCTTTAGACCCGGCCAGTATGGCCAACTATCGCCCAGTCTCAAATCTTCCATTCTTGGGCAAGGTGATTGAGCGCGTGGTTGCTGAACAACTCCGGGCACGCCTGGAGGATGCGGACCATTTGGATCCCTTCCAATCGGGATTCAGGCCTCACCATGGGACTGAAACTGCCTTGGTCACGCTGGTTGATGATCTCCGGCGAGCTAGGGACAAAGGTGAGAGTTGTTTCCTGGTTCTGCTGGATCTCTCAGCGGCCTTTGATACAATCGACCATAACATCCTTCTGGACCGTCTAGAGGGGCTGGGAGCTGGGGGCATTGTTATACAGTGGTTTCGCTCCTTCCTCCTGGGCCGTGTTCAGAAAGTGGTGGTGGGGGATGAGTGTTCAGACCCCTGGGCCCTTACTTGTGGGGTGCCTCAGGGTTCCGTCCTCTCCCCCATGCTTTTTAGACTGGGTGTCCATCAATATGCAGATGATACCCAGCTCTACCTCTCTTTCAAATCAGAACCAGTGAAGGCGGTGAAGGTCCTGTGTGAGTGCCTGGAGGCGGTTGGAGGATGGATGGCGGCTAATGGATGAATCCTGACAAGACAGAAGTACTGTTTTTGGGGGACAGGGGGCGGGCTGGTGTGGAGGACTCCCTGGTCCTGAATAGGGTAACTGTGAACCTGAAGGACCAGGTGCGCAGCCTGGGAGTCATTTTGGACTCACAGCTGTCCATGGAGGCGCAGGTCAATTCTGTATCCAGGGCAGCTGTCTACCAACTCCACCTGGTACGCAGGCTGAGATCCTACCTGCCCGCGGACTGTCTCGCCAGAGTGGTGCATGCTCTAGTTATCTCCCGCTTGGACTACTGCAATGCGCTCTACGTGGGGCTACCTTTGAAGGTGACTCGGAAACTACAACTAATCCAGAATGCGGCAGCTAGAATGGTGACTGGGGGCTGCCGCCGAGACCACATAACACTGGTCTTGAAAGACCAACAATGGCTCCCAGTACGTTTCCGAGCACAATTCAAAGAGCTGGTGTTGACCTTTAAAGCCCTAAACGGCCTCGGCCCAGTATACCTGAAGGAGCGTCTCCACCCCCATTGTTCTGCCCGGACGCTGAGGTCCAGCGCCGAGGGCCTTCTGGCGGTTCCCTCATTGCGAGAAGCAAAGCTACAGGGAACCAGGCAGAGGGCCTTCTCGGTAGTGGCGCCCACCCTGTGGAATGCCCTCCCATCAGATGTCAAAGCGATAAATAACTACCTGGCATTCAGAAGACATCTTAAGCAGCCCTGTTCAGGGAAGTTTTTAATCTGTGATATTTTACTGTATTTTTGGTTTCTATGGAAGCCGCCCAGAGTGGCTGGCGAAACCCAGCTAGATGGGCAGGGTACAAATAATAAATTATTATTATTATTATTATTATTATTATTATTATTATTATTTTGTGAGCTCTGTGTTAATGGCAATCTCAATTCAATGGAACAAATCAAATTAAAAATGGAAGGGGGGAGCAGGTCTAAATTGTTCACAGGTGTATCAACGTCTGCTGGAATATTCTTTCCCTGCAATGCACAGGTAGCAATCTTGTGCTGTGGCTGAACCCACACTGACTGTGCCAAAGCCCTGTGATCAATTACCCATCTCAAATACCTGATCTAGAGGCAGATCCTGCCCTTTTGCACAGCCATGCCTCCTCCTTGAGGATACAATCAAGTCAGCACATGGAGATGTAGCAATTAAAGGGGGGGGAATAAACCTGTATCATATGTTTATGGGATTATCTGCGTCTGTTTTGTCTGTGCTGCTAGGAGAGGGGGTGGCATCTGGAGCCAAAGATAAGATCATGGCAAGACAGATCAAGTCAGAAACAAAAGGAACGCAGAGGCAGAATATTTCTCACCTTGGCTGCTAAGTGAGGTCGCTACTGGACAAATGGAGAAAAAGAGTGTTTTTGAGAATTAATCTAGGCCATGCTATTTGTGGCAGAGAAGGGATATATTTTGCAAGCTGGTGCCTCCCAGACAGACCCTTGTGTTTAAAAAGGAAACAGAAATAGAAACTAGAGACCACAAAATGCTGCCCTTGAGGATTCTGCTGTTATTGCTTCATGATAAGGCTTCCCTGCCAAACTTCACTTTCAGAGTGCCAAGCCGCCGTGTATTTCCCCTGTCCCCCTACCAATATCTTGTCAAATAGCCAGCATGTTGCAGCTAGTATGTTGGGCAAGGAATGGGGAGAGCTGGGTTTAAATTCTCATTTAGCCATGAAGCCCGTTCACTGACTTTCAGCCTATGTTGTCTAGAGAGAGAGAAAATGAGGGTGGATCATGAGTTCCTGGGATAAAAGATGGGATATCAATATGATAAGTATATAAACAACATACAAATGACACCCAACTAGAACAATACTTGTGACTTTACTTTCACATACTTCAACCTTACAAGGAAAGTAAGAAATATTGTTATATTTGCAGGGAGATGCTGCTATACAGTGCACACACTGAGTTGTACTCAGCATTAGTATACTCTGAGTAAACCCATTGAAATCATTAAATATAACTAACTTAGGTCCATTAATTTCAGTGGGTCTACTCTGAGTAGAATTTAGTTAGCTCCAACCCATTGCTATCCTGACAATGCAATCCTACACATGTCTACTCATAAGTAACTCCCACTGAGTTCAACTCCCAAGTTAGGACCTCAACCTGATTCATGCCACTTTTTTCCTGCATGGAGCCAGTATATTTACTGGGGAGGGAGCCATGCGAGACTGTATTTCCATAATCCGTCATGACAACAGATACACAAGAGTGATTTTTCACATGTGATGTTGTAAAATGAGCCTATGCGGCATTTTCCCCAAACTGAGGTGCCTTCTAGGTAGGAAAAATGCCACATATTAAATATATCTTTTACCTGGTGGAAGGTTGTATGCTCAGTGCAGTATTGTCAATGCTTAATTTAATTTAATTTAATTTAATTTAATTAATTATTTTTAAAAATGCATGAATCTAAAAGAATAGTGTTTACATTCAAGAATTATGCTATTGGGTCTAACCACCAGAGGGCTGTCTTTCATCAGAGGCAGGCACTTCATTCACAGACAAGCAGCTACGGCAGCACATACCCAGCATACTATGATTTAGAAGAAGAGACAGCCTTGAAGCAACTTTGAAAGCGGAATTATAAAAGACGATGTAAGTGGGATCTCGTCTCATTATGTGTTGGGCCTACGCTATTAATCTAGCTCTCGTTTTACATGAGCATTTCCCCATTGTGAAACCAGTTTAAAAATGGCATTAAGAGCCCTTCCCTGTATGTAAAGAAGAGACCTGGGGGTTAATGATGATTGATGATAAATCAAAGGAATGCGAAACCTTTAGAAAAAGCTAGACCCTGGGCCTGGTCTCTTACCCTCTGTAATCTGAAAAAGAAAGTTCATTCAGCTTCTAACCTCAGGATTGCTGAACTTAATGGATAGCTGAAGTTGAAGTAAGAGGCTGAAGAATTTGATATTGTTAGGTTTTTGTTAGGGGGCGATACACAAAACTCCAATGCTGTATGCATGACTATGACCCTACCACCCCCTACCCCATTCCTGCGCATAGCAGCACAAGCAGCTGAGCCTCCACAAAACCCTGCAAAGGAAGATGCTCAGATACTGTAGCTGCAGAACTATTCACAATGCTGATCTTTCAGAGGTGTGACATTTAAAGCTCTTCATTGTTTGGAGGCTTTGGTATCTGAGGAATGACCTCTTCCCACATGTCCCTACCCAAGCCATCATCTGAGGCCCTTCTCCGAGTGTCCCCGCCTAGCGAAGGCCGTGGGTGGCTATGAGAGAAAAGGCCTTTTTAGTGGCAGACCCCTTTGTTTTTTGTTGGCATCTGTCTGTCAATGGAGTGTGCCTCCAAGGGTGAAGTCAAACCACTGTGTTAACTGCACCTAAGTGACCACCCCAGGGCACAAGCCTGGACAGTGTGCATGGAGGGTCAGACAACAAGACCCCCCTCTTGGCCTCACTGATGCGATCCAAAAGGAAGCAGAGCAATACGTTTGGTACCAGCTTGGCTGCAGGAGTTGCCAGAAGGAGGCATGCAAGGCACCATCCAACCATCTTAGGGACTCCACTCCAAATTTGTGTAGGGTTTACTCCTTAGCCTTCTCTTCTCCCAAAGATATGCCGCAAGGCAGCAGAGGTTTAGGATCAGTTTTCCTTCTCCTCAATGGGCTACCTTCCCAGGTTGACAAGCCCCAACGGCAGACCCACCCATTGTGGAATGCCCTGCCTAAAGAGGCCTGGCATGGTGCCTACTCTTATATCTTTCTGGTATGGGGTTTTATTTCTTTGCTTCCTATTTTGAATTACCTGTTTTGGTTTTATTCTTGTGCTTGATTTGTTGCTTGTACTGTAATTTTACTGCAACATTATTATCTTCATGTTTATCTGCTCATAGACTGTTTGTTGCAGGGGCAGGGTGCTGATAAGTTATTCAAATTTCGTTTATCATTTATTACTTTTTTTACTTTTACGAAGGAGCTCAGGATGGCATATTATCACTCCCCACTCGCATACAAAACTTCAAAACAGGCCTGTGGGGTATGTAAGTCTGAAAGGAAAAGACTGCGAGCTTAATAGCTGATCAGGTGTTTGAACGTGATACGGACAAGGAAGTTTTTGACCCTCTCTCTCTCTCTCATACCACTAGAACTCAGGGAAGATCCTGTGAAGCTGAATGTTGGAATATTTGGGACAGACAAAAGAAAGTACAGTGGACGCTCAGGTTGCGAATGTGATCCATGCGGGATGCAACCCGCAGCGTTCGCAACTCGCATCTGCGCACGCACGGGTTGCAATTCGGCACTTCTGCGCATGCGCAAAGTGCAACCGCCGAAACCCGGAAGTAACCTGTTCCGGTACTTCCAGGTTTTGGTGGTCCACAACCCGAAAAAATGCAACCTGAAGCGGCTGTAACCCGAGGTATGCCTGTACTTCTTCACGCAGCCCAGATAAATGCTGCAGTTCGGTCCCATAAGGAACAGTTATAGCATCCAACTTGGGAGGTCTTAAAAGAGGATTAGACAAATCACAATGGTTATGCTTCTGATAGTGTGGCTCTGAGTGCCAGTTGCTGGGAATCACAAGTGAGGAGACTACACTTAGGCCCTGCTTTGGGGCTTCCCGCAGGCATCTGGTTGGCCACCGTGGGAGCAGGACAACAGACCTGATGGGCCATCGACCTGATCTAGCAGGCTCTTCTTGTGTTCCTAACATGGGTCTCCCTGATTCTAGTCAGACACGCTGTCGATTTCACCGCACTGGAATCCCCAGTGGCAGCTCCACAGCTAGGAGAGTCTTTGGCTCCCTGATTTGCAAGGGCATTTCTGGGGCACAACCGCCCACACAATATCTGTGGCTGCATGAGAGAAAAAGTGAACAAAATCCTGCTAGGTCGGTCAGTGTAAAATGTTTTCCAGAGATAGGGAAAGCCACTGATTGTTTTGGAACACTGTACCGTTTCACCAAACCTTCCTTCAAGTTCTTGTTAAAAACCAGAGGAGTTTTTAAAAAACAAAAGCTCTTTCCCCTCTCCTTTTGTTTTATGGCAAGATTCAGACAGCTATAAACTCTAACTTCTCCTGTACATTCCTGCTAATGAATCCATGGATTGTTGTTTTCCCAATGGAAGTTATCCTAGACCTAAGGTCTCCTTGCTGTTCTCTATTTTAAAGTTTTAAAACGCTCCAGTGCTTTGGTGGTGTTGTTTTTGTGTTCCAGCCTCCTTATCTCAGACTTAACCAGGGCAGCAGCCCATCCCGGACTCCTTGGGGGTGGGGAGGAGATTTGCCTAATACCTTCATCCTGGATTTCTCCAGCTTTTCAGCAAGATCAAAGGCAAAAAGCAGCCAATCCCCCTGTAAAATCCAATCTGCCACCCACCCAGCCACCCAATTAGTTATCAGAAACAGATCACTGTGGCTGCTCTTACTCACACATCATCTACAAAGCATGGATAGGGCATTTGTTGCAGGTAGATCCCCGAAGGCACTTCAACTCCAGTCTGCATCTTGATGATTCCATGCTCAACCATGTCTTGCAGATATGCAAACCCTCCCCAGATGTAACGCAGATCATCCACTGGGTCAGCTCTTGGGCCAGGATCCCAGTACCTGTGAAGACATAAAAACATTACTATATGCAACCTAGAAAGCTGACTAGGGTTGACATTACAATTGACAGAGCCTCAGACTTACACTATTCAAGGTTGAAAAAGTGGCAGCTCTACCTTGATGAGAACTACAGATCCCCGCCCAGCTAGGAACTTGTGTGTTTAGCTTAAGGCTGGAGATAGATCTAGGTCACTGTTGGTGTTTTATACTTTCCAAATTGGCTTTTCAGCCATTGCTTCTTTGTCTCAGAATCCTAAGTGTAACCTGAAACCCGCAACACCTAGCAGAGATTAATTCAGCCAGTCTGCAGCCTCCATTTTGAGACTGAGCCTAAATGCAAACAGTATGGCTACAATACCCAGCCAATTTTTAATGTACTCTTTGTGTTTTCTTCTCCTATCTCCTATCTCCTCCCCCCAGCTTTGTACAGCATCCAACCTGACGAAGAATTCTGGAGAAAGCTTGCTCACTATTTTGTAACTTTTTAAGTTGGTCCTATTCAAGTTATTTCCCAATATCTTGTTTTTTCCAGCTCTTCCTATGAACTAACACAGCTATCTTTGCTTTTTATGTTACCATAAATTATGTTACACCGAGTAAATCAGGCTTTCAAGGCTTCTCTTCTGTTACCAGTCTACACAATTTGGGGTCCAATTCTAGATGTGCATTCCACACTGTACCATCATATAAAGGATGGCTGTATATTATCAAGCATCTGCTCATCTGCCTCATAACACCCTCTGATTTAGGGATTACCATTAGGCAGAATTTGGGGTGGCAAACCCCCAAAGAGTAGCAAAATATCATTTATCTAGCTTTTTATTATAATATTTTCACCACCGGGATATTCCGTCTTAGTCACTGAAATGTCTTGGCTGCTCTGATTTATATTCTGACTCCAGCCAACCTGGGCCTAGTGCCATAGCCTAGGCAAGGCAAGCTTGGGCCAGGCCTTCAACACATTGCGAGATGCGAGACTACCATCACCTGTCTTTGATTTTGTTCGTTTTCTCCACTGAATCTATATCCATGCGAATCTTGAATTTGACATGAGGCGGCAGCAATCTGGTTTTTGGGTCCAGATCAGGAAAGATGAGAGCAGCCCAGAATTTATTCTCCTCCAGAAGAGAAAGAGCACGGTGAGTCACGTGGGTTTCATCAGCGTAGCCTTCAAATTTATCAAGAGCCAAGCACTGCAGAGAGTAAAAAGGTAGAAGACACATTGGAGTAGGACAGAAGGACATACGCATTACATAAGCACAAATGGGTTCACTATAACTTTTTTGCTTCTTACTCCAAGGCAGGGATAGCTAACATGGTGCCCTCTAGGTGTTGCTGGACTCCCCATCACCCCTGACCATGGGATTTGTATTCTGCCTGATGGTTTATTCTTTTTATTTTTCTGTGGGTTTGGGTCCTGAAAAATGACTAATAAATAACTGAAATAATTGAATAAAACCAGTATCTTGAAGTCACCATATTGGTTATCCCTGCTGTAAAACAACATCAACACAACACATTGAAGCCAGTTTGAAATTGTATTGCTGATAGTTTCTTGGTTGGGAAATGCATGAGACTTGAAAACAATTTAAAATTTTAATCTAGACACGCCTTAAGACTTCTATGCCTATTCTCATGCTAAAGTGATATGTAAAAACTGGTGATTAAAAGATAAAAGGAAAGACTGAAAAGGCCAACTTAAGAATATTCCACATCTAACATTTATACTACCATCCTGTAACGTTGGAGACTGACAATGCAACCCTACATACTTCTAATTCAAAAGAGAGCCCCCCCCCCAAGTTCAATGTGGATTACAATGGGTGTAGGATTGCAGCCTGAATGGAGTAATTGTAGGGTGAGAGTTGGGAGCCTGGTCATTAAAGAAATGTCTAGCCAGGAAGAACACCAAAGCAAAACCTTCATCTCAGCAAACAGAGGGAAAAGATAATGTGAGCCCACCACCTGGAAAATAAGACTGGGAGAGCAAACAAAATCACCAGGTAGAGACAAGAGGAAAGTGTCTCATCAGCACATCCAGCAGAAAGAACACACTGCAGTGAGGAGGCACCAAGACACAATTCACTATGGGTAAACACTTCACTCAGCCTCCACTTTACTCTGCATGCTTGGAAAAGTGTAAGGGTTGAAATCATGGGCTGTGGGTGAAAACTGGAGGCGTTCTTAGCATATATGCCCAGTAGGAATGAGCAGGAGGGCTGAGGATGCATCTGAAAACGTGTCTTTCACAATGAATACATAGAAATGATGAAATATGAATGGAACCATGGCAGCAATCCAGAGGTAGACACAGTTATTGGACTGGAAAATTGTCACAAACTTTTATTATTATGTAACAACCAGCAGAATCTATTTAAAAGTGTTAGGGGTGATGAAGGGATCCCATTCCACACTTCTTATATAGTCCATCCCTGCAGAAGACACTATGTGTACGTGGGATATACATAAAACACATTTCCCCTGCTGAAAGAATTCTGGGAACTGTAGTTCACCACCCCAACAAAGCTATAATTCCAAACACCCTTCAACTACAGTCAACAATCATTTTGCCTGGAGGTTCCATTCCTAGATACAACGCATGATGGCAGGGCACACATAAGTGTGCCCTGCCCCGTACCACCTTTTAAGGGACGTGTTTAGTGATATTTTCTGTCACTTCCGGGTTCAGCGCCATGCGCGCATGCGCAAACACACATCATTCAGAGACACATTAATTGGTCATTGCCTGTACAGTTCCCAGGATTCCTTTGGGGTGTGTGCGCTTTAAATGTATCTTTATATCTGCTGATATACTGACATTTGACCACACTCCTGTGCATTGTTACAGAAAAAGCAATTGGGAACTGCAAACGTGGCATGGCAAGTATTTAAAGAAACACACATAACCATATATTTGTATTTTTATTGAGCTTCCTAACTCCGAAACCAGTGAGTTATTATCATTGTCTCATCTTGGCAAGTAAGTAGGCAGCATTCAGTTCCTAAACGGACTAGGAAGAAATGTGTTTAATTACCTCACCTCATAGAATGCCACACAAAGCCAACTTGTTTGATCTTATCTTCTATCTAGATGGTCTTTTCGGCAAGCCAACAACCAACAATTACTGTACATCAAAGTGCTTGCAGACAACTTGTGATTTAACAGGCAGACTTCTCTGAAATGTAAAGTCTCCTTTGTTTGGCCTTGTCATCTAAAGAAACTTTTCTTATGTTGTTTTAAATGGTGGGGGAGGGTGGGGGAAGCACCTCTGAATAGAAAGGATCCTGTTTTAACTAAACTGATGATGTTCCAAAATATGCCTTACTTAAAGGATATGTCAAGGCTATATCGCTTTTTAGTGGATGATCAACAAAAAGCGATGTATTATAATTATGCTCGTATGTAAAAAGGAACATTGTACAGTTCTATCACTGAAAAGTGGACATTGATAACAAAAAAGATGACAAAAACATTGCCCCAAATTAATCTGTATTGATGCAAATCAGGAAAGTAATAACTATAATATAAACAGAAATACGTCTCACCATAGTGGGGAAGACTGACCAAGTGACAGTTGTCAGGATCCTGCACAATCAGAATCCTTTGAAGAAGAGGCACAAGATTTCATGAGGACATGGAAGGACCCATTAAAAGTCCTAAAGCTGACCAAAGTGCTTTAGGCTCACGGATGTCTCACCTGAGCCCCACTGATAACCCATCTGAGCACAGGCCAAGGCCTGGCCTGACCCTAGATGCTCAACCTTTGTCACCTGCACTTCAAGAGGAAAGGCAGCAACAGATTCAATGGGAGCCCAGAGTCTCCAGAAAGTTATGCCACCAAAGGTCTCTTCAAGTAGAGAGTTCCACTAAGAAGGATGGAGAAGACTTTGCTGTAAACAAAAATGCAGCACATCACCAAGAAGCGGAGTAGCTGGCAGTGAAGATATATGCCTTATATATCCTCCTCTGGATGCTTGATGGGTTAATAGCCCGTGTTGAGCTTCTTAGGGTCCAGCCCACTTACTCCCTGGCTGCAGTTCTTGCTCCAGCTACATCAGTAGGTACTGGTCATAGACACCTGTGGTCCTGCTCAGTATACTGCCCAGCTGCTAGCTGTTGGTGAGCAAATTCATATCCCTTTCTTTTATATAGTTATCTTTACACTAGACTTGGGCAGGACACAGCCTTTCAAATAAAGGACAGTCTTCTATGCAGTCTTACCAAATGCAACTATGATTTCCTAAAGCCTTTATTAAAATCCAAAATGGCTGTGAGAAGATGGAATCTAGGCCGCAACTGTGATGGGGAAGGTTGCTTATCTCCCCCCCCCCCCAGGGGGAAAAACTGGTTTTATGGCCCAGAAGGAAACAACACTGTCCTGAACAGAAGACCCCATGCATAACAGTAGTAAAAAGGTAAAGATAAAGGACCCCTAGATGGTTACGGTAAGTCCAGTCAAACTTGGATATGGGGTGTAATAGTAGCAACAACCAGGATCCAAATAGTTACTTAAAGTCAGACTTCCCCATCCTGGTGCTTCCAAATGTTTTAGACTCCAACTCACATCAGCCCCAGTCAACATGTGCCATGGTCAGGGATGATGGAGGGGAAGGCTGCCTTAGGCCAGAGTTGGGGAACCAGTGACCCTCCAGAGGACTACAATACCCATAATTCCTGACCACAGGCCATGATGGTTAGGGCTGATGGGAGTTGGAGTCCAACAACATGCAGATCAGACCCCGCTGCTATAGGCACACCATTAGGGCCGGCATGCCCAGTAAATTTTTGACTTTAAACAACAACAACAAAAACCCTTACTATGCCACAGGCTGGGTGTTGTTTTTTTTTTAAAAAAAAGTCTTCTCAGATTCAAAAAATAGCTTGCCTCTTTGTGTAGAGAGGCTGCTGTTCAAAAACCAGAAGCCCAAAATCCCCTTGAGCATACAGTATTGGTGGTTTAGTTCAAGGATAACAGCAGCAACAATATTAAGTAACTGTAGGCAACTTATTATTTCACAAAAGCATCCTTCTTCGCAAATAAAATTGTACAACACTACTACAATACAGGTTTTTCTTTACTGAACGTAAAGGAAACTTATGGATGAACCCTTCCCTATATATTTTTCAGTTGTAACTAGAAGTTAATTAAAACAGCCACAAAAATACTTAGTGTTTTTTATAGCACTTAACATTTATAATTCGGTAAGGAGAAGCCATCAAGTAAGACGGTCAGTAGGCTCTGGACCCTAGCAGGATACCATTGCATGCTCAGTTTTGAAATGCATATAAATGAATGCCCAAACAGAGATTGATTTAAAACTGCTTAGTTAAACAGCTTAGGTTCCACCTTCTTCAACAACATAGACACATACAGGGTGTTTTCTAAATCTCTTTCTATTGTAAGCTTCAAGGCTCTGGATCACTTTTTTGTATGCTTCCCTGAGCTATTCAGAGTGGCAACACAGAAATCCAATAAAATCAGTTTTTTAAACAAAATGTAAGTGTGTTGGAACTATCAGAGCTAGCAACAAATGCTTACAAATAATTGTTCACATCAAGTTGCTTTCTCCCATTATCCAAGTGAAGTCTGCCTCGCCCAAAGTCTTAAGTCAGAAAGATATGGGGCCCATAATTAATGCCTGCCAAGACCTCTCTTTAAAACCCCTGGGGAAGCAATCAAGCCATTGTTCTACTCAACTCTCATCCTGCTCCATGCCAAAAGTTCACCTGTGTAGCATACTTTTTGCTTCGTTAGCAAGACCTCCCTCCTCCCAAACCCAAGCAAGATCAATGCCCAATAACTGCGGACCTTCCCCCACAAAAAAGAGTACCACAATTTTACACATAAGAAGTGAGAAGCTACACAATTCCAAAATAAGAGGACACTATCAGCAGACTATTCATATAAAGTGGTACCTTGGTTCTCAAACGCCTTGGTTCTCAAACACCGAAAACCCGGAAGTAAGTTTTCTGGTTTTTGAATGTTTTTGGGAAGCCGAACATCCAACGTGGCTGTCAGCTATTGTTCCCAGGGCACCTGCACCAATCAGAAGCTGCACCTTGGTTTTTGAACATTTCGGAAGTCAAACAGACTTCCGGAACGGATTAAGTTTGGCGCTTTTGTTTTTGCTATTTATTTTGTGTTTTTGTTTTTGAGGCTTTCTCGGTTAATTTGTTTTTGTGACCATGTGGAACCCAGTTCAACTACTGATTGATTGTGTGACTGAGGAAACGGATAAAAGTCCCCCATCCAAACAATGACTACCATCAGTGCAGGTAAGAAAAAAAGTTAATTTTAATTTTTCTCATCTTCCATACTGTTTTATTCTTTTTATAGTACATTACATTGATTACTGCTTTCATTTTATGGATCAATGGTATCGTGAGATAGAAAAATTCATGTTAAATTGCTGTTTTAGGGTAGTTTTTAAAAGTCTGGAAAGGATTAATCCATTTTGCATTACTTTCTATGGGAAAACACACCTTGGTTTTGGAACGCTTTGGTTTTGGAACCAACTTCCAGAACAGATTAAGTCTGAGAACCAAGGTACCACTGTACTTGCTTTTAAGCCAACTCTTCCTTCATACATCACATGCAATTCTCCTTGCCCCCCCCTTTTCCTTTTCAAATCTAAACCAGCCTCCCAAGCAGTAAAACTGGGATCCAAGTCTTAACCCTTCCCTCTTAATTGGTTTTCAAACTCCAAATTGCTTCTTTGGACCCCATGGGAGAAAATGTATGTTTCTGTTTCTTTTTCCCAATGGGACCAAGGAGATGGAATTGGCCAGGGAGTAATAGGATCTGGAAGTTGGAAGACACAGAAAACTAGACCCAGTGAGACAATTCTAGTCTAGCCTTCCCTTAGACATGCTTGGTTTTGTTTGTTTGTGAGCTCTTCTCATGGTGGAGGTTTCCATCAAGTAAGTCCTCATCTGAATTAAAATTGGAGGCATATTATATGCTTATACCCAATGTTTGGTCTCAAGTGTATTACAGTAAGAAAAAGTAAAAGGTAAAGGAACCCTGGATGGTTAAGTCCAGTCAAAGGTGACTATGGGGTTGTGGCGCTCATCTCACTTCAGGCCGAGGTAACCGGTGTTTGTCCGCAGACAGCTTTCTGGGTCATGTGGCCAGCATGACTAAACCACTTCTGGTACAACGGGACACTGTGACGAGTGCCAGAGTGCACAGAAACAGCCTTTACCTTCCTGCTGCAATGGTACCTATTCATCTACTTATACTGGTGTGCTTTCGAACTGCTAGGTTGGCAGGAGCTGGAACAAAGCAACGGGAGCTCACCCTGTCACAGAAATTTGAACCGCCAACCTGCTGATTGGCAAGCCCAAGAGGCTGAGTGGTTTAGACCACAGCGCCACCCGTAAGAATTACCCTTCCCACTACAGTGGAGTCAACCCCCCATGCTTCTGTGTGCATCACTGTTGGGTGCACCTCTGGGCTCGAAGGAGCAGGCCTAGGCAGGTAATTCATGCAGACACAATAGTTATTTTCCTCTGAGGTCAGGTAATTTTGCAGCGGCCTTGCGTCAGAAATGATCCAATCACACTCAATATGGATCTGTGGCAGAACTACAAACCCTGATTGCAGGGAAGCAAGACCAGAGCAGTGAATCATGCCAAGAGGGATTGGGCAGCCTCCTTTCCTTGGCTTCACAGAAGCCCTTAATTACTGAATTAATTTATTTATCATGCTCCCATGTCTCTTGATCGAAAATCACCACACTGGTATTCCAGAGGGTTTTTTTTACTTATAGCTGCATGCTTATTCCTTCTTTGTCTTTTAGAATTTGCATTGTGGACTGTAAACTTCAATTGAAACTGCAAATACATTGTTTGCCCAAATCAGCCCCAATGCCAGCTCCCTAGATTATGACCCTGAACAGCACACACACAGCCTAAAAACTCTGCTGGCTGGCTGGAAGGATTGAAAGCTACTGCTTTACTATAGGAAAGAGATCTTCCAAACGTTGTCTGTGTGTCCTGTATGCTTTCTATTAATTCTTATTTTCTAAATGTTAGAGCATTGATGTTCTAATACTGTCATGAGCATCCATCCTCCTATTGAAAAAGATACCAGTCTTACCTGCAGGTACTCGTGGACCATATGCAGAGCCTGGTTGGCAACACTGAAGACATCCCTCCAATCAAAGTTCACCATGCCTTCCCTTCTTCTCTCTGGTGGCCCATTGTAGAGAAAATTGATCACATCTTCTGCAGTGAAACCTTCAGAACCCAGCTGCTCATTTAAGAAGCCTTTCACCGTAGGGTTTTGCAAAGTGTCCTAGGGAAGAAACATTAGGTCTAATTTAACATATTATATTTGTGCATGCGTTTGTATTCTATCACCTGGGAAACTGCAACCTTGGTAACTCCAAGGGAAGAATTACCTGCCACTAAGCCTACATGGATAATTCAGTCTGGGGAAAGGTCAGAATCAGACACCAACCATCCACACAGGTGTAGAGGAACCCAAACCATAACCCTGCCTAGGTCTGACCCCTTTGCCCTAACCAGCTACTTAGAGGCTAAACCTTAATTGCCCTTGTGTTCACTGGCTTTGAGGTAGATAGAACACGTGGGTGTGGCAGCATAGCCCCTTCTCCAGACCAGTCATAACCAAAGACACCCAACATGGGCTGCCATATATCCGGAATTTCCCGGACATATCCAGAATACAGCAGTCGGAAACCGTGTCCAGGTGGAAATCACTGAGATGTCCAAGGGAAAAATGGGCGTATGGCAACCCATGTTGGAAGTTTAGGTTTTGGCGAATTAGCTCAAAAACTTCATATATATTTTTGAGTTCAACAACTTTGGCAACACTATATTAGCCCTTGTAGCTAGAGTTAGCTCAAGACATAGTGCTGTCTGAGGCAAAGGGACAAGATACTTCCTCCCATTTGAAGTACAGACTCTGAACTAACAGTTGACCCTTCAGGTATGACAGCATCGTCCATTGTACCTGAGGGCAGCAGGATAGCTTGGGAGTCCCATTAGGAATGGGGGATAGGAGAGATTGCTGCCACCCCAGCACCTGCTGTCTGAAGCAATCACATCACTCTGCCTAATGGATTCCAGTTCCCTTCCCATACCAAGTAAGGTATCCTGCACATACCCGGATCATGTTCATTTGCACACTGTCTTGAAAGAAGCTCCACACTTGGGGTCCCACTTCCTTCCAGGCTTTAGTCAAGAGTCTGAGGCGCACAAGTTCCTCAAATGTGGAATTTGCCTGAGTTAGGAAGTTGCAGGAGGGAGAGGAAGAAAGAATCATAGGAAAAACAGAAGATTTGGGGATAGTCTTAGACACCAGCTAGTCCAAACCCCTCAACCCAGGAAACCCAGAGCTACAGCATCCCTAAGCAATTACTGAACAGTCGAACATTAAATCCGTATTTCTGCTGCCTTCAGAATACAAATGCCTATTGATAATGTGGCAATATTCATGTGGCAGTAATGTGCCTTGGGAACGAGACCCTGGCCCCTAATATCACCAGTGGCTTCACCTGAACATTCACATATTGAGTGGGAATATCTGAAGGGAGATGTTTTCATGTGTTTGGCTGAAGGCACTTGAAGCCCTTCTGCAGCCAGAAAGTCAGAAAGCAGGGAGGAGTCTAAGCATGTTCAGGGGAATGCACAAATAACCCCCCTTTCAGACAGCCCTGCCCAATCTGCAAAAGTTGGGGCTGGGGCTGGTGAGGACAAGTTTTTGTGGGACAGCGGGAGAGGCATGCATTCTGCACCCACATTCTGTACATTATTCCCCCCATACTTTTGAATAATGCCTGAACAGGGATAGTGAATTCATGTGAAACTTAAGAACCTGCACAGTTACTGTGATATAGATTGGTGCTTTGTTATTTAATTACTGCAACTGGTCTCTGGGTGGGCCAAAAAACATGGGATATCAGTGCAGTAAAATAAATTAGAAAGTGGCCTTGTGTATTATTTACAGTGGTACCTCAGGTTACATATGCTTCAGGTTACATACGCTTCAGGTTACAGACTCCGCTAACCCAGAAATAGTGCTTCAGGTTAAGAACTTTGCTTCAGGATGAGAACAGAAATCGTGCAGCGGTGACGCAGTGGCAGCAGGAGGCCCCATTAGCTAAAGTGGTGCTTCAGGTTAAGAACAGTTTCAGGTTAAGAACAGACCTCCGGAACGAATTAAGTACTTAACCCGAGGTACCACTGCATACCAATTCTGCTTCATTCCAATTTTTGCAATCCTGGGTTTGCATCAGCAAGCGGAAAAAGATCTGCTATAGTAGCTACATGGATTTCTTTTTTAAAAAAAAACCCAAATTATAAGTATTAGAGAACTAAAAGAGGCTGGGCTTCCCCCTTTCCTCCCCAGTCCTGAGTTCAAAGGCCACGTTACATTTTCTCGAGGGGGAAAAAGGTCTGTTGTTGCCTGCAGCAACAGCTTGGTTGCCACTTGTTCAATGGACCTCTCTTGCAAAGCGCTCAAGTTATAAACTGCAGGTGCATAGGTGTAGCAGAGAGAAAATAACTTACATTCTTCAGTATCTCGTGAACGGCAGGTGAATCTGGAGCAAAGAGGATTTTCCCCATCAATAATGGTTTCATAGCCCTCCAGGCTATTTTGGTTAAAGGATTTGATTCCATAGTCTGGATCAATGTGTTACAAAAGGGAGCTGTTGGAGGAGAGGGAGGGGAAAGGAGATACGTTATATAACACTGGCCCAGTTTTTAATTGTTCACGACATTCTGCAGGCTAGCCTTTCCATCTTACCAACAGAAAATTGCAGCTACACCAGTTTCTAGGAACTCAGCAAACAGAGCAAAAAAGGTTCAGGTTGCATCTATGCAGCCGCCATGCCTTTAGTTAAAAGAGCAGTGTAATACTACTTGACTGAAATCTAAAGGACAGAAATTCCAGGGTTTATTGAGCTCATTTTACAGCAGCAGTGCAACGGCAGCAGCAGAACTAAGCAGCCTTTTCCAAAACTGGTGCCATCCAGGCGGTGGTGGTGGCCTCCAGGTTAGCCTTTATCAACCGTGGGTCCCCAGATGTTGTTGGAGTACCACTCCCATCATCCCTGGCTGCTGTCCTTGCTGGGTATGGATGATAGGAGTTGTAGTCCAACAACATCTGTGAACCCAACAGTTGAGAAACGCTACTCCAGATGATGAGGGCTGTTCACAAGGGAATGTGGCCCGCTGGAAAAGGTTTCCCACCCTTGTCCTAACATAGCAGGGGTGGAAAACCTTCTTCCACCTTAGGGAAGCACTCCCTTCTGGTCAGCCTTCTGGTCCACAACAAGGTGAAAGTGGACGGAGCAACAAAGGTCAACTTTACAGTAGCTGAGTTTCTACACACACACACGCCTCCTTTCTTCCAAACCACGAGGACCTCTGTATTGTCCATTCAGACAAGCAAGAGGCATAATCAGAGCTCAAGGACACATTCCAGCCTGATGCAAAGCTAATGAGACTGTGGCTATGGCCTCAGAAGATTCCTAAGAGCCAGGTCAGTTTTTGGACTACAACTCTCACCATCCCTAGTTAGCAACACCAGTGTTCAGGGATGTTGGGAATTGTAGTACAAAAGCAGCTGGAGACCCAAGTTTTGGGGGAAATGGGGCTAGATAGACCGGGAAGGCCACATTGGAGTTCCCCACCCCTGGCCATAATGCCAATTTTGGAGTCTGTCTCACTGAAGCACCTCTTTCAGGTAATGTAGGCAAATCTTAAAATGACAGCAACCTTGCATTGCTAGCAAACACACACACACAAGTTCCTGCCCTAATGATTCTAGCTGCTTTATGCCTTTGCATGGATTAAGTTGTTAGGTGAAATTCCTGAAACAACTACAGTGGTACCTCGGGTTACATACGCTTCAGGTTAAATACGCTTCAGGTTACACACCCCACTAACCCAGAAATAGTGCTTCAGGTTAAGAACTTCGCTTCAAGATAGGAACAGAAATCGGGCTCCGGTGGTGCGGCAGCAGCAGGAGGCCCCATTAGCTAAAGTGGTGCTTCAGGTTAAGAACAGTTTCAGGTTAAGAACGGACCTCCGGAACAAATTAAGTACTTAACCTGAGGTACCACTGTAATGGCGTAACAGTGGCATTATCAATCTTAATCTTATAATACAAGCCTACATGAAGCACAGCCAATGGGGTGGGGGTGGGGGACTTACTGGTTGTGTTGTCATACACATAAATGGATTCCTTCTTCGTGGAGTCAACCCCAAGGAAGGCCTTGTAATTATTGTCTTCGTACCAGTTGAGAGAGATTATTCTGGAACCACCTCCCTCTGGGTAGCCACAGAGAAGATCAGATAATGAACTCATCAGCTGCCATAAGGACACAGGCTCCCCATCTTGCAGAAGCGGTTGTAGGATCGATAAAAGGTCCTGAACACTTGGCCTATGTGCCAGCTGCAATGAAACAAAGCGTTTTTAAATGAATGGTTATACTAAGAACAGAAAGGAATAATAAAGCTGAACAATATGCCCACTGCAGCAAACTTGCCCTCTTCAAGGCTTTTTGCTTTTTTAAAAGTAACAAACTGCTCCTGCTCTCTTCTACTCTAATTAAGGACATCTTTGGCTATGCCCCTCCTAAATACAAAAAAGGTGCTGAACTGGTATTATGGTGTTTGAAAGAAGTATTAAGCTGCACTGAGGCAAGATGCAGGTTTGATCAGGAATGTGAAGACTAAAGATAGTCACATCTGAGTGCATTACTAAGGGCTGCTTGTTAATCATCATCAAGTGGGCATGCAGAGATAAGCAACGGAATCTGTAGACCAAACCCAAAAGGAGGTTTGGAAGTCAGGCAAGGTATGTAACAGCAGAGAATGAGCTGAAACAGCACCCTCATACATGGAGACAAAGAGCAGCGTATTATCAGATGTCCTATATAGGTTCTGGATATATCAGATTAGAGATCACTGTTAGTCAGTCTGAAGCTGGATTCAGAAATGTAGGTTGTACAGTGAACTTCACCACTTCAAACTTCAGATGGTGAAAACCATTTTGGAATTCTACCTCATGTGAAAATAGTGTGCTCAAATGAAAAGCTAGTGCACATCAGAGGGTAAGATTCTAGCCTCGTCTTCTTCCTGCTGAGCTAGCTTTTTAGTTGCAGGTTTGTTTAACATAGAGGAATATGTAATCAGTTACCAGGACACTGAAGGTACAGATCTGTATAATGCATGGTTTCTTAAGTCACAGGCAGCCGGAACAAGCATTAAGGAAAACCAGTGGGTGAAATTATTAAACTGCCCAAGCAGTTGGCATGTTTAAATTCACTGCATAAGGATGCCTGCCTGTGTCCAACGCATGTTTAAATTCACTGCATAAGGATGCCTGCCTGTGTCCAACGCAAATTCCTTACAAGTTCCTTACTCAATTTTTATGCCAGTTGCACTCTTTTCCATACCCCACAATGCTAAAGTGTTACCTCTTGCACGGCTTGGGACACATTAGAAAGCACTTGTCCCCACATTTGTAGATCAGCACCTTGAGCATTGCCGTCTAACACGGTGGGAAGCTGTAAAAGAAAGTGAATGCTGGTGAGACATGACCAGTATCTACCTAAATGCTTTCAGAGTCAGGAGCTAGATTGTGCTGGCCTCCTAGGCTGTGTTTCCAAACCCCCAATGCCTTGGTCATCCGAGTTGCCCTTTTCCAACTCTCTACAAGAAGACAATGCCATTTCTCTAATCAGGGAAAAGACCCCCTTAGGGCCAGCCCTACTACAAGGAAACATCCTCAGGCAAAAAATGATGAAGAGAAAGAAATAGATTTGTATGGCCTGCCCTGTGCTTCGTAAGCTAACCTGCTGTACTTGGCCCGAGTGGAGGAAGTTTCAAGGTAAGATGCAATTGTCCATCCCGTCAGGTTGTGTACATGGAATGGGGGGTGGCTCCACCTTGTTCTTCATCTCAGGCAGCAAAATGGTTTGGGTTGGTCCTGAACACCCTAACACACCCTGAACACAAAATTCATACAAGCTCAAATAATCATGACTTCTTGTTGTTTAATCTCAACCACAGAATTCCTAGGATCATCATCACGAAGAACTTAAGGTAAGAGCTGTTCAACAATGGATCAGACTCCCTTGGAAGGTGGTGGACTCTCCTTCGCTGGAGGTTTTAAAGCAGAGGTTGGTATGTCCATCTGTCATGAATATTTTAGTTGTGATTCCTGCACTGATGGAGATTATTCTCAGGGTCCCTTCCAACTCCACAGTTCTATGATTCTATCAACGATGCAATGCCTAAGGAAAGCACGATGCCTTTCCATGTGTCCTCATGTTTCCTAACTTGGAAACATTTTAGATTTTACTTGGAAATCTACAGAATTCCTAGGATTTGCATACAATGCCTAGACTGATCAGTTTTCATCTGACTTTGTTTAGTACATTATCTATCCACGAATGGACAACATTCTGCAGAGTATCTAAAGTTTGTACTTTGTAGCACATGCATATTCATCAAATCTCATGGTTTACAAGCAGGTTACTGATTTCTACAAGGGCTGCTTTCAGCATAGGATGCCAACTCATAGCCCTGATTTTGCCACTGTCCCAAAACATGCACCACTACTGCTTCTGTTTACTGACCGTTAAGCCAGCAAGCAATATGTGATGAACTCAGGATAACAGCAGCAGGACCATGATCAGATGATTGAGTTTGTTATGGAAACAATGGAAACAGACCTGATTCCATGCTTGCCACCCAACAATATAGCTGTCCTATTAGGGGACAAGCATTTCTAGATGTGGCAAAGTGGATTGGACCCTGTGGTGCTGGCCAAGATCTTGCGACATCTGAAAGACTTCCACTTCTTTTCCTGGATGTGCAAGAAGAAAGCATGAGCGGTGTTGCTTTTGTTCCCACCCTGCAGGCTGTGGGGAATCACATATTCCAAACATGATCCACTCCCTTTTTTCCCTGCAGGTATCGTCTTTCTGGCTTGCTGAAATTATTTCAGAATGCATCATTCTGTGGCATCACACATACCATAGATTACAAGGGAGGCCTCTATAGTATTCATGGCCTGTCACCTTATGAGAAAGTCCAGTCAGACCAGGAAATTTTGCGGTGAGTGATTTTGCAGGGCAAACAAGGAATTTTAAGAATTTGCCTAATCCATATTGCTCTCTGTTCATTTCCTTGCTCTGTCACACACTCCCACACTCCCACCAGTGACTTGGATTAGTTAAAATATTCAACCATCCTTTAGAACATCTCGGAAGAATTTGATTTTTCATGTGACCACAGCTAGAGGCAGCAACACTCCTGAATGTCAGTTACTGGAAAACACAGGAGGGGAGAGTGCTCTTGTGCTCGTATCCTGCTTGCTGGACACTGTGAGAACAGGATGCAGGATTAGTTGGATCATTGGCCTGATCCAGCAGACTCTTTTCATGTTCATATAATGAGGTATATGGTATAAGGCTTGGTATAAGGCAGCTTCCAAAATGACTGAAGAGTTGAGGTGATGGCCAAATTGTGAGCTCATTTTGAGGCCCACCAGTATCTGTGGTCAATTTCTTCACAGTAGCTCTGCCGATGCCCTGCCTATCTTACCTCAGAGGTTAAAGATAGGAAATCAATGCCAGAATTACTTTCAAACCATAACAATGAATTCCCTTCCAGGGGGCAACAATCGTTCACCCGAGCGTAGGCTGAGGTAAACTCTGACACCAGAGTATTTGCTTTGCAGGCAAAGTTCAGATTTCATATCCTTGGGGCAGAGTTGTAAAAAGCCCTAAATCAGATTGAAAGTTGAAAAGGTTTGTGCGGGGACTAGCTATTCTGCTGAAGGCATCATTCCTTCCAGGCAGCAGACTAACACAGAATGGGAGAAAAGCACAGATCACTTTCAGGCTGTCAGGGACCTGACAAATTGACAGTTTTACGGTGCACACATGCTGGTATTTATAACCTGTCGTGTACAGTGAACAGGAACGCCTGTAACCCAAACAGCCCCGAGCTACTGTTGATGTTTTCTCTGTAGCCTCTGAAGGCAGAACGATGGAGAGATCATTAAGACTCTGCTATGCCTTCCGCTCACCTGAAAAGTTTTGCAACGCACAATGACATCCAACATAAACATGAAAGCAGTCCTGTGGATACGTTTTGCTCTGCCCTCCTCACATTCTGCCTGGGCCTCCACATAACAGCCTTGGCTGATTCCCACTGCCCACATTTTCCGTCCCTGGTACTAGTCTGCTGAACACTTCTGGAGGAAATCTGAAGAATGTGCTGACTCTGACATTTGTAAACACAGCCTTTCCTCCTTCAGCTCTACCCTTTGCTTTGCCAGAAAGAAAACACACACACACACACACACACACACACACACACACACACAACTGTACTATTCTCTGTGTGAATGTGTAGTGAACACTCCAGTCATATAACCTTCTCCCCAAATCTTCCCCTTCACCCCCACATCAATCTGCCGGCAAGATCTTGCAAACTTTTCCCAAGGAAAAAGATCTAGTAGAAATCCCCCTCCATCTCCCTTCTGACTCCTTACTGACGGGGGCTTCATATCACAATTTGGGGCCAATTTTTCTGTGTGTGCATTTCATGCATTCACTTCCATTCACTTCTGTTTTTACAGTCATGGATATTCACTGCTGTCTGCTATTTGCTGTCCACAAAAGCCCATGCCTAAGTGGGCGAAAGTTAACAGAATGCCTCTGCTGCATTGTCATTGTTTTGTCCCTCTGCAAAATGGTTAGAGTGTTGAACATGGGAAGACTAGGTTGCACACAGGTGAGGAGCAAACAGAAGTAGAGGCTGTTATCATTAGAGGCCACTAACTAAAACATCATTCATCACACACATGACAAACTACTCACTTAAAAAGAATAAGCTCTAACAAACTTCCATGCCAGAAGTGGCTGCCAAAATATAACAGGTTATTTTTACTCATTGGATTTTCCACAGAAAGAGGAAATCCGGATTAAAAGTTTTCTGAAGGTATGAGCTATTGTATTGATGATTACAACAACATCACACAAAGACACTGCAAAAAAACTTGTGTGTGTAAGCAGCACCAGTTCCACAATAGTCACATCTGGACGCACCCTGGCTCTTCCTCAAACCGTAAACCCACCCCAAGTATTCATTCCACCAGCCCAACTCTCATTCCTTCTCTGTCTCCCACCTGTAGTTTTGCAGCTCTTGCCCTACCCTTCTCTCTCTCTCTCTCTCTCTCTCTCTCTCTCTCTTTAATGTTTAATTTCCCCTCCTTAATAAAACCCTTAAGGGTTTAACCACATATCATCTTTCAGATACGTCGCACACCAAACCTCCTTGAATTCAGGGAATGAAGGAAAGGCTGGTAGCAGGCGGCGGCAGGGGGTGGGGGACGGGACAACCCACATCAACCACAATTACATCAGCAGATATACGTGAAGGGGCAATTAAGATATAATGGCGGTGTGCACATGTGTATTTTTCAGCAGGCCATCCCTGCTGAAAGAAGGGGGAAGCGGAGTGTCTTATGTTAACTGTAAAAGGAAGGGAGGTACTGAACCCTTCCCCCTTCCGTTCTTTACCTCCCCATAGTCTAATGAGTAAAAATAACCCGCAGTCACTGCTGGCATGGAAGTTTGTTAGTGCATTTTTAGTGAGCAGTTTGTTACATGTGTGGCACTCAATTCCCAGCAATCTGAACAAATCACAGTTCCCAGGATCCTTTAGGGACAGCCATGTGCATTAACAGTATGGGGCGGGTGCCTGCACAACCCCAGGGCTCATCCAGACTTCATTTTGTGCCACATGTTCTAGGCACATCTACAGGATTTCCAGGTCCAAGTCCAAGTGGATTTATTTTATTATTTTGTCCCACCGCTTTCCCAGGGAAAACCTAGTATGAGCAAAATTCCAGTTTTCAACCACAAATGCTGCCAAACCGCATCTTGACGGCTCACGAGAGCAAGGCATGCTCAAGGATACCAAAGATAAAACTCTGGCAGAATCTCAAGTGTGAAATGAAGGGCAAACAAACAAAAATGTGTCCTGGAAAGGGACCAAGTGTAAGAAGATGTCATAAATGAATTCAAAATGGCAACAACCTACTATCATGTAGTCTAAAGGTAAAGGTAAAGGTACCCCTGCCCGTACGGGCCAGTCTTGACAGACTCTGGGGTTGTGCGCCCATCTCACTTAAGAGGCCAGGGGCCAGCGCTGTCTGGAGACACTTCCGGGTCACGTGGCCAGCGTGACATCGCTGCTCTGGCGAGCCAGAGCCGCACACGGAAACGCCGTTTACCTTCCCGCTGGTAAGCGGTCCCTATTTATCTACTTGCACCCGGAGGTGCTTTCGAACTGCTAGGTTGGCAGGCGCTGGGACCGAGCAGCGGGAGCGCACCCCGCCGCAGGGATTCGAACCGCCGACCTTTCGATCGGCAAGTCCTAGGCGCTGAGGCTTTAACCCACAGCGCCACCTGCGTCCCTATATCATGTAGTCTAGAGTTATGTAAAAGTTTAAGCAATTAAAATGAAATGATAGCAAACCAAGCAGTTCTTATGGAATCACAGAATGGTAGAGTTGGAAGGGACCACAAGGGTCTTCAAGTTCAACCCCCTGCAATGCAGGACTCCTTTCCCCAATGTGGGGTTCAAACTGACTGAGCTATTGATCGCCTGCCCTGCAGAAAAATGCTGCAGGATGGCATACACCTCTTCAGGACTCCAGCCAGTCCGCCGTGCCCGCTTCCAAGATAGCCATTCCTTTCCACAGGAATCCTTAACCAGGATCCCACAGGACCCCTGCCATGGTGCTGGGCCACAGGTATAGCATACCTAAGGTTCCTTTTTCTCAGAGACCAGCAACATAACAACATCTAATCATTTTACCTCTTCCTCTGGGACAAATACAGCAGCAGCACTACTATCCAAGCAACACGAATTTTGAAAAACAAGACAAACGTAACCATATCTAAAAAGATCATCCAGTACTCACCAAATGGAAAAGCTTGAAGAAGTCTGTGTTGGCGTACAAAGAGTCCTCGACCTTCTGTAGGTCCTCCTGGGAAAGGGCACACATTGCCTGGTGCACAGCTTGGAAGCCCCCTGGACTGCTGAAGATAATGAAGCGATTCAGCAGGGCCTGGCTACAGGCAATATCTTTCAGAGTCAACTCTGGGACGCCAAAGGCAAACTGTAGGCAAAAGACAAACCATACAAGATTAGAACCCCCCGACCTCGGAGCATGGGAAGTCTGCCAAAAATTTATAATTTGGCACAATATTTGGACTGTTTGATTATCGTATAATTTGTATAATTTTGAATGTTTAATGTGGTCTTATTGGATTGTTAAAATGGAAAACTTAATAATTTTTTTTTAAAAAAAGAAGACAAACCATACGTATTCTTTATCAATGTGGTGAATCGCTGTCAATTCGCTTCAGTGCACAGCTCAGACCTTTATTTATTTGTGTTTGTTTTCAATACTTATATACTGCCCAACAACAAAAGTTCTCCAGGAGGTTCTGTATTGGGACCTGTGGTGTTGTTTTTTTAAACTTGCCCTTAAACCAGTGCCATTTTTCTAGAAAAAAAGTTGCTGGAACTCAGCATGAACACCTCCCTCATTCTCTTAGAATGGCAATGGCGCCCACCTGAGAGGCGCCAGAACTGAGTTCCAGCGAGTTCCGGCTGGGGAAAAAAAGCCCTGCTCTAAACAATATGGATTTAAGAGTAACGGTGAAGTAGTCAGGTTTGCTGACTATACTAAATTGTTCAGGGCCATCAAAACAAAAAGAGATTGTGAAGAGCTCTGAAAGAACCTCTTCAAACTGAGCAAATGGGTGGAAAAATGGCAGATGCAATTCAATGTAAGCATGTGTTGCATGCTGAGGCAAAAATAAAATAAAATTTCACATATAAGCTCATGGGGTTTGAACTGGCATTGACAGACCAGGAATGAGGCCTTGGGGTTGTAGTGGATAGCTTGATGAGGACCCAGTGTGTGGCAGCAGTGAAAAAGGCAAATTCCATGCCTGGAATCATTAGGAGAAGAACTGAAAATAAAACTGCCAATCTCATAATGCCATTATACAAATCTGTGGTGTGACCATATTTGGAATACTGTGTGCAGTTTTCGCCACCCCTCACCTCAAAAAGGATATTGCAGTGTTGGAAAGGGCTCAGAATGGCCCTTTGAACAAAATGATTGAGGGGATGCAGCAACTCCCCTATAAAAAAAAAAGGTTGAAATTTTGTAGTTTATAGACAAAAGGCAAGTAGGAGTCGACGTGATAGAATTTATAAAATTCATGGCGTTGAGAAATCCGCTCCACTTCCCAGTGGGGAGGACTTGCGGTGGACCACGTGGCCACCCACTCCCCTCCAGGGGTGGGGGCAGAGTCCCTTATCACCCAGAGGTCCAGACTTGTCATAGATCCAGCCAGCCAATCAGCTGGCTGGGGGGCATGGCCGTGACCCATTTAAACCAAGGCTTGAGCCAGATAACTTCCTTCTGGTGCACTTCCTTGATCTCCCGCCTGCCCTCCCTATTTTCAGGTCTTGCTATGGACCTCGGTTTGTCGCCATTGAGGGGCCTGGTAGGAATTTTTCCACTTGGCAAATTGGCTTGGGACATTTGGTTTTCGCCTACCTCGTAGCAGTCGTCACAACTTTGTAAGGTTTGGTGGTTAGGCATTGGCTGATCTTATGATGGGGAGGGGAGGTGTGGCCATCACCTGCCCCTCCAAGCTTAAGGGTATTCCGTTAAAGGAATCTGGGGGTGTGGATCTTGTCTGAAGCCCAGGGTGAGGCTAGGGCCATGCCATGACCCTGTCGGGAACTCAGGAGGAGCTCGAGTTGGTTTGCACCGACAGGGCTCCCCGTACTGGTGGTTGACCCTTACAGGACTCCCTGCATGACAGGTAGGAGTCAGATATAGTCAAGTCAATTCCAATGCCTAAGCCAATGCTGCTCACATTCTGTAGCCAATAAAGTTGTCGCCTAAATTTGCCCAATAATATTAACCTAATATCTGTGTCCTTGTGTCTCATTCATCAACGAGGGGGTGGCCTCGGGGTCTCGACATGTGAAGTGCATGGGTAACTTCTCATGAAATTGAATGTTGAATATTCAGGACAGATAAAACAATGTTCTTCTTAATGCAGTACGTAGTTAAACTATGGAACTCACTCACAGGGGAGTCAGTAATGGCCATCAACTTAGATGGCTTTAAAAGAGAATTAGGCAAATTCATGGAGAAGAGGACTGTCGAAAGCTACTAGCCATGATGGCTGTGCTCTGCCTCCACAGTTGGAGTCAGGAATGCTTCTTAATACCAATTGCTAGGAACCACAGTAGGGGAGAACATTCTTGTGCTTGAATTCTGCTTGTGGGTTTCCCACAGATATCTGGTTGGCCACTGTGGTAACAGGAGGCTGGAGCAAATGAGCCACTCGCTTTATGCAGCAGGCTCTTCTTGTGTATGTTTACAAGTAAAAAGAAAACAAAACCATAAGTACAATATGAAAATAAGCCTAAAACAGAATAAAAACAGCAGCAGAGGGATGTGTACACACACATTAGTTGCAATCCATATCTATCCTGTAGTTTTTTAGGAAATGCGATCTTTTGATACGTTTACCCCTCCCAAAAAAGCTTTTAAACCAAAAAAAGGAAAAAACAATGTAGCTACTATTTAAGCCAATAATGCACACGCAGTCTGACCTATCTGTCGTTAAAGTTTGTACAATGGAACTTAAAGGTACTAAAAATATATTTCAGATTAAGAAGCTTGGGAAAATAAAAGGGTCTGGCACCTGGTCCCCCGCCCAAATGATTACTGCAGCCAATATAAATTATGTAGAATAGCAAACACTGCAGGATAAATGGTGCGTAGTAAAATAAATGATGCAAGCATGCATAATTTTCAGTGTCTGTACAGGTCATAGACTATTGCTGCAGAATTTGTATTACTTTTGGCTAAGATTTATTATTATTTTTAATGCGTAATTTGGATGAAACACGAGCAGCTATCTTTTAGATTGCTGGGGAGGCGGGCGGAATAGCACTAACAATTATTGTTTTACTGTTGGTTTTTCTCTATGATGTTTTTGTTTTCTGAAATAATTTGCAGCTGCTGTGATTGCCACAAATACACTTTGGTGTAGAACAGCAGGATAAAAAGCACTGAGATCAATAATAAATAACATCTGTGTTCCCTGTGATGGATGGGCCAAGGACATCAGAAAACAACCTTGTGTTAGGACGCAGAAATGAAAACAAGATTATACATCAGCTTACTGAAATTAACCACAAGCCCATAAGATGTCCTTTATGTGCAGAAGCTACATCAAACAGAGGCCCAATTCAGAAAATGTCCCAGAACAGCAGAGTTAGAAAAATGTTACACCTCTCCATACAGTTTTCCTGGTAGTTCTGACTACAGCCAACCTTCCCCCCGCCCCACACACACCATTTTTCTTCTGGGAGTCAAAAGCTGCCTGTTATCTGCCCTGCAGCCTCAAAGCAGCAGTTGAGAAATACATTCCAGTAATTTTATCAGCGTGCCATTGTTCACTGAGCACTTTTGAGATGAGGAACAAAATATTTTCTCAGTTAGGTGGCCTCTAGATTAGGTTTAGCTTTCATGAGCAAGTGTGTGTCATTTCCTGCACTCCCAGGGTGCTGTGAGGTCAGCGCTTCAGCTGTGCTCAACCCTTTGCAGAAAAAAGAGGTTCAGATGCTCGTAAACAGGCCTAAGTTTGACCAGTATCCTCTTTTCATTCTCCAGAATGGCATTTAAACAGGAGGAGGTGAACAGGATATATGATTAACAGTGGGCAAAGCAGCATCAAAGCATCCCATGGTAATGACATCCGTTCACAAAGCGTAGCTCCAAGAGCAGCTTCTGGTCAACTGGAAACAGGAAGTTGCTTCGCAACTAGAAATATGCACTGTACGTTCAGATGCATTTCCAGATGAACACCGGACAGTCTTAAAAATTGAATTGCAGATGGCATGGCTTTGCTGCTACAGAATGGGGGTGGGGTGGGAATACAGGACTGAATGACGGCATGCTCCCTCTTACGTGAAAAACATTGCACAAAGAAAGCTAGACATTAGGAAGAAGGGTTCTAGCCTACCCGCACCCCTGGCATACTAATTTTCTATCTTTGGGGATTTTCATGTGAGCCTATTGAAACATGCCACCTCCTCACCCCATCTTTAGACTAGGCTGCAGTCCGTGAAAATGTTCATTACTTGGATGGCTGACTACGTGTAGATGAGCCCTAAGACTCACAATGGAGATTTGCAGACCTGGGTCAGCAACCCAATGGCCACTTTGACAAGGGAATGGGATGTAGGTTAATGTATACTTTGTATTAATGAGGGTTCACACTCATTAGTGTGTACAAGCACACTCTGATAAATTATGATCAAGAACTCCGCTTCACTATTCAGGTGCTGAAATACGTTTGATTTTTAGCCAAGTAAGCACCCTTACAAGAATACATGATGAGATGGCCAACATACTATTCTTAGGAGAACTCAACTGCGGTTTCTTTAGTGGGGGTGTTAAGACTGTCTTGCCATTGAACACACTGGTGTCTTTGTGATTTTCAACACCCATCAAAAGAAGACTGGTGAGTGTCCAAAGTCACCAACACTGAGCCCTGCAGGATTTGTTATTTGTTAAAAGAGCGGGAGAGATAGGATTTTATTTCACTGAAACCACTTGTGCTGGTAAAGACTGCTGGCTTTCACATCACACAGAACCTAACCTTTTTTTTTTGCAGGCTGTCAGGGTTAAAAAAAATAAAATGCTTTCTTCTGTGCAATTCAGAGAGCTGCCAGGGAGCTTCCTACAGCTCCGGTCAGAACCCAATCAGCTGAACAATCCAGCAACTGATCATGCAAGCCACCTACAATTTTCAAAACCCCAAAGGAGTGAAAAGTGAAAAGCAAGCTCATTAATTCTATCTCCTGCTGGCCACAAACAGCCACACACATTTCCCAGATTTGGGCATTGTACAGCAAAAATGAAAAAAGGGGGAAATAAAGAAAAAGGGATTGTGCCCAGACAGCTGGAGTCCTTCCCTCCTTCTCCCTGCACTCTCACACGGTCAGAAAGGCTTTCGTTCCAGAGATCTGATTCAGCCCGCCTCATTCAAAAGTGCAACATTCTTCTCACAGCTCCCAAGCCACAAGGACAGAAGGGGGCAATGGCAGCCTGGACTGAATCACACACAAACTATCTGCGAGGAGGAAATGCTGGGAGATAACCTGGGATTGCAATTTTCCACCAAAGGATTTTTTTTTTTTTTTGGCCGAAGTGCTATTATTTTGGTGAGCATTCAAGACAGGAGATCTGTCACCCGAGGGTCCAGTCTATTCACCTGGAACAATGCCCTGACAATGCCCTTCCACCTCTGCCCTCACTGACATCAGGAGTGGTGGATTTTCAACATTCCTCCAACATGGGCATTGGGGTCCCATTCACACTTCTATTGAGATAAAGTGATGCATAGACAACCACAGAGGGAGCCCAAGCCAGGTCTAGTCATGGATGAAAATTTCCTTACTGGGCATGTATCCATGACTGAGCATCAGCCTCTTCAGGCCTCAAAAGCAATAAAGGCAACTTCTGGTAATATTTGTGCCTTAGTCATGGATTGCTTTGGAAGAATGGCCAAGTATTATGTCTCATTACCAAGCCAGTGGTTAAAGATTTGCTACAAACCAGGATGTGAAACCAATAGGGTAGTTTAAGGTGGTCATGACTATATTCAAGCTAAGTCTATAGCTTTTAAGTTACTCAGCAGCAGCTGCCATTTGAACTGTAGACTGAGCAGGCATACATGTCACCTGCTGGTCAAAGTCTTTCCCACTGCTAAGATGTATTTTACTTTGTTTAAATTACAGCACTTATTTCTGCATTTGCATCCACACATATAAATTAGCATGTGCAAATTTTGTACAAGCTTGTACCCTCTCTTGTGGGGGGACACAGTTCCTCTTTTGGGGCAATGCATTTCCTCTTAAGTGATCGCCTAGAAACTATTGTTTAAACAGTGTTTGCAAACCATAGCTTGTGTTCCCTGTGGCTGTGTAAACATCTGCTCTGACCAGCCACATGACTGAGGCATGGCTAAAACATTTTCTCCATCCACTCAGCTTGCATAGTGAAAAGCAAGTCTCCTACACACACTTTTTGGGGGGCAGAGAACAAAAATAGGCAAGATAAGCTAAACTTTATGGGCTTCTACTATACACCTGGGATCTTAGCCAGGGTTAAGAGAACAGTAATTGGTTAGCACTAACCATGGTCAAACCTTAGAGTCAACTGATTTATTGGGTTGTCAGATATGGGCTCTTTTATTCTTGAGGCTACACAGTCCTACATATCTTATTAAAAACATTATCCTGCATGCCTTTTGGGGGGGGGGGGCTGCCTGAAGCCTATAGGAGAGATGCTGCTCCATGTACCACCTTTTTCCCAGATGACAGGAGTGATGGTCAGGGACTGAGTCTTTTCCATTATGGCATCCGCTCTGTATAATTCACTTCCAACGAAGGCCCACCCAGGGTCCCTGTTCCTTCATTTTTGAGGACTGGTGAAGGTGTTCTTACTCCAGAAGGCAATTCATTAATGATCTGTAGGTGTTCTTTGACATTTATAACTTATTCCGCAGTATAGTTGCATAAACCGTTGCTGGCTGTCAGGATCATGGGAGCATAGGAAGGTGTCTTATACAGTCAGACCACTGGCCCACCTAGCGCAGTATTTTCTATCCTGACTAGCAGCAGTGCTAAATGGGTTTCAGGTGGGTGTCCTTTGCAGTCCTACCAGGAGATGCCGAGGATTGAACCTGGAAATTTCTGGATGCAAGGAAGATGCTCAACCACAGAGCTACAGCCCTTCCCTTCAGAGCTTTTGTTTCTAGTTTTTTCATTCAAGGTGGCTGGCTTTTAAGCAAGTTTAATTGGTTTTAAAATTGCGTTATTTTATTGCCTATGCATTGCCTTAAGAACCTATGGGTACTGACAGCAGAAAAATACTGTAAGAATATTTACATGAGTGCGTTTGCTGCAATATTTACAAGACTCACCTGTTCAGGTCTGACTTGAGCATTCATCAGGTGGTGAACCACCATGTCAGGAAGACGTGCATCTTCACGCAGAAACTTAGTTAGGTTCTCCCCATTTTTCAGGATGTCCTGGATTCGTATGCCTCTTCCTGGGTGAAGAAGACAAAAAGGACAAGAGGCCTATTAAGAGTTGGTGCACCATAGTGGCTTTAAGAAAGCCAGTACAGTGGTTGAGCTTGAGCTAGAACCACAAATCCATTCCATGGCTTTAAGGAAACCACTTGTCAGAGCTGCCCCTAGGTCCCAGCTCACAGAGGACCAACGCGAGGCTGTCGTTATGTACAAAAGTCTTTATTGAGGTTCAGTTTCCATTTCAAAGCCGCAGCGCGCAGCTCTACGTCTTAAACCCTAGACCGGCGAAGTCCCGTCTGAATCTCCTCCCCTCTGACACCAGTTTAAGATCCTAGCCCTGCTCCACCTTTTCCGCTGCTTTCTCCTCCTCTGGGTCCTCCTGCCCGCTGGGGCATCCCCCTTTCTGGACTCTTCTGACGCTGAGTCGCTTAACTCCTCCCCCTGCCTCCGGCGGGCTTTAGGACCCGGTTCCCAATCCTCATTCTCTGCTGTCCCGCGCTCCTGTACATTTGAACTTGCCTCTCGCGCCAACCCAGTGACCTTCCTCCTGACCGTTACACTACTTCTGTCACTGCTTCCCTCTTCCGGGATACTGGCCGGATCTGACCTCCCCTCCGTTGTCTGACTCTCCGATGGAGGTGTGGTCAGCCCTGCCTTATCTTCTCTCCCTGGTGGGGAATGCACTGGCCCCGATCCTTGGGACTCTTCCCCCCCACTCTGCTCTGGTGGGGAAGCTGGTCCTGATTTCCAACTACTGCTCTGGGAGTCCCTGCTGCCCCCTTGCTCCTGGGGCGTTCCCCTTGGGAACCCCCTACCCCTGGCCACTGGCGCCCCCTTCTGTGAATCTTCCGATTCGCTGGAGAGGCTCATGGAATCCCTCGGTCCACTGTTCTCTTCTCCTACGCTCCCCTCGGATTCTTCCCCTTCGCTCTCCATCTCCTCTCTTCCCTGTGCCTCTGCTCCTGAGCCCCTGACACCACTGTTTCTGACTCTTGGGTGCACACCCAACTCCACTGGCCTACCTCACAAGATTGTGGTAAAAAATTGTGAGATAATGCATGCCAAGGGCTTTGAAGGCTGCGTAGACACTATACCTTTAAAGCACATTCAAAGCACACCCTCAAAGAATTCTGGGAACGGGAGTTTGTTAAGGGTTGCTGGGAATTGTAACTCTGGGAAGGGTAAAACTACAGTGCCCAGAATTCTTTGAGGGGAAAATGTGCTTTAAGGGCAAGGGGTTTTTTGAGCAGGAACTTGGAGGACACTGAGTCCCTTACCTTTTAAAAATTAATTAATTTTATGTTTGGGGCGGGGGCTGGAATGGATATACACCAGGCATAGGCAAACTCAGCCTTCCAGATGTTTTGGGACTACAACTCCCATCATCCTTAGCTAACAGGACCAGTGGTCAGGGATAATGGGAGTTGTAGTCCCAAAACATCTGGAGGGCCGAGTTTGCCTGTGCCTGATATGCACCCAATGCCTGAGCCAAAAAAATCTGTAATCAATAAAGTTGTGCCCTTTTCTAATCCAAATCATTGTCTGCTTGAGGTTATTAATCACATCTTACATTTAGACACTGCCTGTGTGTGTGTGTGTGTGTGTGTGTGTGTGTGTATGGCACTGCGACTGGGCCTGCAACCAACCAATAAACAAACAAACAAATAAAACAAACAAACAAACAAACAACTTTCATGGTGAGTTCCCCCACCTTCCCCCCCCCCGAAAATATTGCCTATTACAATATTATTTAAAGAAGTTACAACTGAGAAGTTACAACTGAGGAGTTGAGACATACATAGAACAAAAGTAATAAAGATAGAGAGATTAATTTCCCAGAGCTGTTGCTCTATTCCTCTGCCTGCATTACACATCGGCTTTGTCTAAAAACACTAGTACTCAAACTAGTGGGGTTGGGTCCCCTTGGGAGAAAGTGGGACATCCGAAAGGGGAGATAAGATGCTGAAACAGGCTTTCTTCTCCCCATCAGCCAAGGTGTGGGTGAATCATGCCCTCTAGCAGAGGATCAACACTGAATCATGTGGGGCTGACAGCTCCCTCAGTTGCCCCATCATTCTCAGCCAAATTTAGAAGAAACGTCCGCTTTGTTCCAACGGTGCTTCCTGATATGCCGTTTTAGGAAGCGCCAGAAACGTTTTGCTCTATTCCGCTGCCTAATGCCAATGCAGGCCCTATCCACATCAAAATCGCTGCACAGCAGGAACCATGTGAGAATTGCTCCACACTCGTACTAGGTAGTGCTGGATTGGGAGAGAGGCAGGAGGTAGAATAAGTTTGAAATGGAGGGCAGGGGGTGAACTTAAGAAGTTTGGGAAATACTGGCCTAAAAGAAGTGCATTCATTTAAAAACAAACAGTGTTTAAGACTCTTTATTTTATTTTTAAAAAGGTGCCTGAATGTGAAATGACAGTTGTATTGCACATTACACAAGAGACTTGGCATTTGGACCACGCTTGTTTATTTTTCTGAATGTTGAATGGGGTTGGCATGCTCATAAAATGCAGGCCTGGGATTTCAAAGAATGGAAGAAAGTTCCCAAAAAAGGCCTGGAGTGTGGCCCTGGAACTGTGAGCTTCAAAGCTCTTGAGTGTTTTGTAGTTTGGTGTGTGTGTGTCTCTGTCTGTGTCTGTCTGTCTGTGTGTGTGTGTGTGTGTGTGTGTGTGTGTGTGTGTGTGTGTGTGTGTTTTCAGTCACTTACTCAAGGAGAAATGGTTTTGTAATCTCTTTCTTCAGTTCACCTCCCAAAGACCTGCTTCCTTGTAGGGAGTCCCGAATTTCTCCAATTAGTTTCTCATGACCAGGGCTGGATTAATCATTATGCTAAGTAAACTACAGAGTAGACTTCTCCCAATCAAGCAGGAGAACCTGCTGTGGCCTAATTTTCTAGGAGCTTTCCTAGGAGCCTGCTACTTGCAATTCTTCAAAAACCTGCAAAAAAAGGCTCAGAATATCTGCATCTGCTCTCTCATCAGAGTGGACAGAGGTAAGCAGCCAAAATCTCTGACAGAACTGAAAGATTAGTAAGAATCTGTTTTCACATTCATTTTCACCACTGATCATAAGCCTGCAAGCGGGTCAACAACCTCTTTAACAAGAAAAGCATGTCCTTAGGGAACAGTTGACCAGACATGGACTTTGTGCTGGTGCTCAACCAACTCATGAAGGCCTATGCAATTTGTGACCCACCAAGCAGAATGCAGCTCACCAGCTTTACCTACCCAGGGGCAAAACTAGACTTTATTTCACCTGGGTCAAAGACCTAATTTGGCGCTCTCTGCATGCACATTTGCTTACACACTTGCACACACACACACACACACACACACAAACACACACACAGGCTGGGAGCCTCAGTGGCTCCCCTCTGGAGGCTTCACCCAGGGCAAAAATACCCAGCTAGCTCCCCACCCTCCGGTAGCTACGACACTGAACCACCTACCCTTTTTCTGCAGTCCCTGCAGGCAGCATAAAGTGCTCTTTGGCTTGATGAGTTACAGTGGGGTCTCCTGTAACCTGCATTGTGACAGCGTGCTGTAGAGTTGTCTGGATTTGATGTGTCACTGAGCCAAAAAATCTAACTTGTGGATGAAGGCTGCAATCATGGGCAACGGGAATGGGGAGCCTGCAGCCCTCCAGACTCAACCCCAGCCAGCATAGTCAAAGTCAGATATCATGGGAGTTGTAGTTCTACCACAGCTGGAGAGCTTCAATTTCCCCATCCCTGCTACACACACACACACTAACCAACCTAAGCCCAATAGCCGTGTATAGAATTGAACCGAAAAGAAATTACTGTGTCCATTGACCAAATGAGTGAATGGATTACTGCTGTACTTGCACAAGCTGTTGGCACAGATGAAGGGGAGTGGAAGGGTCTCAGGTTAAGAGCACAAAGGGCCAGGAAGTGTAGGAAGTGTGGCTCAAAGAACACTGGGGAGAACCAGACTTTCACCACTGACCAAGAGGCAAAGTCAAGCCCAAGTGAGAATCTGAGCCCATGTGAATTGTGGAAGCTGGGAGCTGAGACAGGCAGGTGGATATGATAGCAGATGGGAAGGGAAGCAGCAGAGACCAGAGGCACCTGGAGTGAGGGACTGGGAGTCTCATTGCTGTGTCACTGGCAAAAACTGCAGGTTAATCAAGTTGAAAATGTGTGACCGCTGCTTATCTTCTGAGCAAGGAAATAATTAACAGCTTTTCTCCAAATGACAGAACTATTATTACCTGCAATCCTTTCGGGATTTGTCCTCATGGTTTCCATAAACTGGGTCATGGAGCGTAGTTCTTCCCAGAGTCGGCCCAGTTCTGTTGCGTGTGCATTCAGCAAAAGTTCTTGAGCATCTTTGTACACTCTTGCTAAACTGAAGGAGGTGGAGGAGCAGGAGGAGGAGAAAGACTGCTTAGCGTGGATTGCTGCATTTCCCAAAGGAGGTCCATATCATGGTGGCAGGCAGCATTGCTGGGCACATGTGTGGAGAAAGTAATCACAGCAGCCAGTTGCCTTTCCCATCAGACTGGAGTCCTCCAACCTGCGGGTGAGCTATGCTACGCCTTTCTACTTATGCCCACCAACAGGGCTATGGAAAAAATATGACATATAACCCTGAGGACAAGATAGTGCCCCCTTCTTACATTTACAAGCAGGGTGACTGGACAAGCAGTTGACTCTTAACTTCAACCCTGGTGATGGGGCTGTGTCCTTCACCTGACCCCATTACCATGATGGTCCCATCCACACCATAAAATCAAAAGAGATTAAAACCACATTCTCCACCAACCCCAAAGAATCCTGGGGACAGAGCTACAGTCTCAACACCCTTAACAAACTACAGTTCCCAGGATCCTTTAGGGGGAGGCCATGTGATTTAAATGTATGCTGTGTACGCAGTGATACCTATATTTATAACCTGCCCTTCGTCTAAATCACAGAGTAGGCAGCAACAATATTTAAAGTCACCGATAAAAAACAATAAGAGAAATAAGCCTGTGTCACATCAGTTCTACCTAGCCTCCTATTTACCAGTTTTTTCACAACACAAAATTGGGTCACACTTTGTGAGCTCATCAGGGGGCTGTTTTTCATGCAGTCATATATCAGAGGCAACGTTAAGGAGCACAGAAACACAGGAAGGTGCCTTATACAAAATCAAAGCACTGGCACATCTAGCCAAGCACTGTCCACACTGCCTGACTGTGGTTCTCCAGGTTTTTAGACAGGGGACATTCTCTGTCTAATTTTGGGGTTCATAGTTAATTGGTCTATTCCCCTGGAGATGCTGAAGACTGAACTGCCAGGAACTTTCTGCAAACGCCCTACCACTGAGTTACGGCCCTCAGCTACAATTTCACAGTAGAACATGGAAGCCTATAACATGGGCAGATTTCTCCCCCTCCCCAAGATGCAAGAGACGCTGTCAGCTTACATAGAATTATTGTAGTTTGATACGACACCTGGAGACTCTCCACGGGTTGGGCTTTTGAAGCAAGGATTGTTCATATTACAGAAGATGCCCTGTAGCCATGGCAGAGTTCCTGCAGAGGGCATCGCCTTGTTTGGGAAGTGACCTTGATATGAGAAAACAGGAAGAAATAAACATAGCTCAAACTGCTTACATAGATACTAACCAACTGAGCTATCCGGTGGCATATTAGATTAAGGCACATCAGTTTTCTTAAAAGGTTAATTGGAAGAGCACAACCTTCCCCAACATGGCCCCTCCAGTTGTTTTGGACCAGGCATAGGCAAACTCGGCCCTCCAGATGTTTTTGGGACTACAACTCCCATCATCCCTGACCACTGGTCCTGTTAGCTAGGGATGATGGGAGTTGCCTATGCCTGTTTTGGACAATTCCCATTGACTCAGCTGTGTTAACTGGGGCTGATGGGAGTTGTAGTCCAACACTTCTGGAAGGCACCAAGTTGGGGAAGGCTGACCTAGCATTTTTTTATTTATGCATTTATTTATTTAATATATACCCTGCCCCTCCTCTCAAAGGAGCTCATTCTGTGATGAACACCTCCACTTAATTCCTGCACATGATAAGCTAGCATGCCAGAGCTGATATGTGCTGTCTCTATAAGCTTGGTGTCTATTTATTTTTGAAGGAGGGGATTTTTCAAAATATGGAGTTCCACACTTGCACTCTGAAGCAGGACAGATCAGGCACCATTCTGCGGCGTGCTTTTCCTACACATATGAATTTATTTTAACTCCAACTTCAATAAAATTATAGTGAGTGCCCCTTTCATTTCAGCAGGAGCATAGTAAAGTCTATGCTGTATGGTTCTTAGAGGCAAAATGGATTTTGGTGGAAGGGGAAATATTCCAGTGTTTTTCTACATTGGGTTTGGTTGCAAAAGTTCAGATTTATATTCTCTTAAGTCTGAATATTTTTGCTTACCATATGAATTCTGTTTGAATTAGGAACTTTGGGGTGGGGGGAGGCATAAAATTTGGTAAGTTGGCATTTAACATTGCTACCTTAACAGCAAGGCAAGATTTAAGTTACTAAAAAGTATTCTGCCAAGTGAAATTTGAAAACATTTCAAACCATACTGTAGGTGCAAGCTAGAAATGTGTGCAAAACTTTGTTTCAGCTCCAGTGGTTTGGAAAATATTAGCTTTTGAAGTGACTAAAGATACAGGCAACACAAATAAGAAGAATACAATGCTTAGGGGGAAGAGTGCTTTCTCTAGAATAGGGAAGTTTTTAATATCTAATGTTTTACTGTATCTTTAATATTTTGTTGGAAGTCACCCAGAGTGGCTGGGGAAACCCGGCTAGGTGGGTGGGGTATAAATAATAAATTATTATTATGGTTCACTTCCACAAATAGTACATGGTTAAAAAATCAGATTGACATCTCCTTCCCTTTAATAACAAACCAGACTGCATTCTGACCATGGTCAAAGACAATAGGCTGGTTAGTGAGCTCAGCTGGCATGTACTTTGCGCCAATTATGTGGAAGGGAACTCTTTCAGGCGCAAAGAGATGCAGTGATGAGGGTAAAACCACAACAGTAGATTAAATGGGCAGAAAGGGACAAGCGTAGGAGTCAAGAGCAGGATGATTCATCCACATTAATCCTCTAGACCTAGTGTACTGGTGCAATATTATGGGAGCTCTAGCAAAGTATGTAATTACTTCCATCAGCAAAGCTCAAAAACATTATATCATGCCCATTGTACCTTTCTAGTAAACATTTGCTATCAAGGCCCAAGCTACAGGCCATGGGAAGATTGATAGGCTCCATCAACCTCTTTTTCCAAAGTAACAGATAGGCAATGGTAGGGAATCAGAGCAGGCACGGGGCAAATCAAATGCCATCCTAATGATGCCACCTAACATGTTCTTTCAACATGCATAGTGCTGGGGAGCTCCAGGTTGGTGGCACTCAACCCTTACCCCACAACATGCAGGACTGGCTCAAGATAAACGTTGCTGTATCTGCTTCCTTGCTTACCAGCAGGTAAAAGAAGACCTAACTTGTTAGCATGTAACAGAAACCTAGGCCGCTTTGATTTATTCAAAGCCTAAGCAAGGAGTGTTGCATGCCAAAAGTTGTTTCCATTACCAATGATGCTCTTACATTCATGTTGGCGATAGAGTGGATTGGCGCTCCTCAGCCAGACAAGGATAAGAAACAAGGACATAGGCCACACAAGTTCAACCAGAAGACGAAGCTGAAAAAAAGTTGGATGAGTTAATGATGTAATCTGAAGACATTGTGACTTTCACCAATCACAGAAGTGTCTGATAAAACATGACTCTGCCATCCCAGTATACAACAAAGTATTAATATGTGGCTGCTTGCAGCTCCTTGGCTCCTCCCTGGGTCTTTTTGCTGGTACACTGAGCTAAGTTAAGCCAAGGTTTGGGCTTAGCATGTTGTCTGAACCCAGACTCGTGGATAAGCTCTCTTTGTAGACTAACCATAAGCTGTAACCAAGGTTTGTTTTTGGTTATAGCTTATATTTATTGTGGAGAGAGCTTAACCACAAACCAGGGTTTAGATGACATGCCAAACCTGGCTCAGATCAGCATGGTGCAACAGCAAAAAGGTCTGGGAAAGAACAAAGCAGCTGCAAGATCCACTCTCGAAGACTGTACACTTCCACTAAGCGATGGTTTGGCTTAGCTTGATGGGAGAACAAAGTCTATGAGACAGCTGGAAAGGCTGTTCAATAGCTCAGTCTTGAGTGACAGACCAACCCATGACACTGGAGGCTACTCCATTAGGACAGATGGGAGAATGCTCCATGAAACTCAATCTTGATTCCTTCAAGCCCATCTGCCTTCTTACATATAACCAGTGCCTCTCCTTTGTCTTGGTTTTGCCATTGTAGATGTCAAAAGGAAGGAGGATGGGGACAAAAGGTAGAATGGCTTGGCCATGCCTGTCACGAGCTCTGGCTCCACTTCTCACTGGCTCTGGCTCAACCTACTGTTGGACTGCCTTCTGCCCCATCAATAAGCAACATTAACCCATGGTGTACACCTAAAATATAAAACATGAACGGGAGAAACTGGCTGCTGAAAACATGTATATCTCTACAGGGTCACTCATCAGAAAGCCATACTTGAGTGCACTCCTTGTTTAGAGCATGCCTAGCACTAAACCTGTGTTTGTCACTGTATAATGCACAAGATGGCCCTCAATACATCATCACAAAAAAGCAGAAATGGCTTTGAAAAGGATTTTAGCTTAGAGCATCCGCTTTGCATGCAGGTTTCAGGTTCAATCCCTGTCATCTTTAGATAAACTAAACAAACTCATAGTTTGAAACATTGGAAAGCTACTGACAGTGATTTGACTATAGGTATTATTGGTATATGTTTCCTAGCTTCCAACTGTAATATAAAGATGAGAATTGTGCCTGCATTTGAAAACTTAGTGTGGAATTTGCTATTTTCAATTGCTCATACGCAAACTGCATATTACTTAAAATGTGTAGCTACTGCCACCCTACCCTTCTGCTCCGAGTCACTAGGTAATAGATAGTTAAAACAGATGACCGATTTGTCATCCTCATGGTTATGGTTTTCCCAGCCCATCTCTAGATCACTGGTTACTGCCTGTGGAGGGTGTGTGCAATGACTTCACACCACTATTAAATTACTGGAAGACATGATCTTAAGGAAGCGATACTCTTCCCCATGTATATTAAATGAACAGAGCAAGCCTTATGACACACCGGAAAAGGAAGTGCTCTGCATTCCAAGCACTAGCTTGTCAAAGTACAGATATCTTTCTCACCAGCTTTATATATGTTGAGTTAAGCAAGTTCAGTTCTGTATACAAATATTATCTTTGCTCAAAAGTTGATAAGGATGCAGGTGTATAAGCTTTTAGAGCTATGCTAGCCTTACATAATCATTTCACCCCCTCATTCTTGAATATTAAAAAGGTTATTATATTAACACTAGTCCATTAAGGGTTAGAAAACAAATGAATATTCCACAAAAATAAAATAGTTCAGTGTCTGTCTTTGAGTAAAACTAGACATGACACTGACTGTGTAAATGCAACTGGATCTCACTACAGTTATTTTTGCTCCAGTCAACTCCTGGTTAGACTACTGAAATCTGCTCTATGTGGGATTGCCCTTGTGGTATCCAGAAACCGCAAAATGCTGCCACAAGGTTCTTAACTGGAATAAGAAATTCAGAACATAGTATGCCCATTTTTTGTCTGATCTATGTTGGTTGCCAACATGATTTGTTTCTGGTGCTGGCTTTAACTTTTCAAACCCTAATTGACCTGGATATCTTACGAAGCACCTTATGTTCGTCCCCACATCTAGCCTTGCTCCAGATCTGTCTACCATCTGACCATAGGTGTCAACTTTTCCCTTTTCTTGCGAAGAATCCTATTCAGAATAAGGGAATTTCCCTTAAAAAAAGGGAAACGTTGACAGCTATGCATCTGACCTATGTGGAAAGCAGTTACAAGGATCAGGGCCTTCTCTGGTGGCATCCGTCTTGTCAAATGGCATTCCAGGCGAGAGTCACCAAGCCCTGACGCTGAATGATTTTAAGTGTCTGTTGAAGATCTATTTCTAAAAGAAAGCTTTTAGCTGACTATTTATTTTGTCTTATTGAGGCTGTCCCTTGCCGACATTTTTATTGCCGTTTTACGAGCTTCTTGTCTTGCTGTTTGTGGAATTTTTGTAGAATTGGGTCAAGTGCTGTTTCATTAAGACTTCTCCAATGCGATATTGGTGTGCTTTTGCTTTATACATTGTTATGTACTGAGTTGAATAGGATCCAGAATGCAGCAGTCTGACTGGTCCTATAACAATAGGATTCAGATGCAGCAGCCTGATTGGTCCTAGAACAATAGGATCCAGAATGCAGCAGTCTGATTGGTCCACAGGAGCCACCCAATCCAGCTCCAGGTGGAAGGGAATCCGCAACCTGATTGGCCTACAGGAGAATCCCGGAATTAGCCAATCACATGGGGCCCATTGTGTAAATAATGTATATAAAGCAGACCGTCTTGGGGAACTTCCATTCCTCCTCACCACTATGAGCTGAATAAAGAGCATGAAAGCCACTCTTGACTCCGAGTATATTTCATACATCATTATGTATTCTATTATTTTAAGCAGCAAGGTAAAAGAAAATAAATGTTCACATTATTTCTTAAATTAAAAGAAGCCACAAAGTAGTTTGAGGGAATTAATACACAAAGCTGCCACGACATTTGGCAAACCATATTCAGATCTTTGCCTCCCCACCGACACATAAATGATAATTACTCATGCTAGGGTTATCTTGCTACACTGAATACCCACTAATTACCATTCTATGAGTTCCTTAACCACAACACTGAAAAGTTAGACCAGGCCTTGAAACAAACCAGTGTACAATAAGGTTACAATGCCACTGATATGCTGCCATACATGGGTGGTGAGGTGAGCTGTCCTAGAATTATGGCCATCTGTCCACATTAAAGGTAAAGGTAAAGGTACCCCTGCCCGTACGGGCCAGTCTTGACAGACTCTGGGGTTGTGCGCCCATCTCACTCAAGAGGCTGGGGGCCAGCGCTGTCCGGAGACACTTCCGGGTCACGTGGCCAGCGTGACAAAGCTGCATCTGGCGAGCCAGCGAAGCACACGGAAACGCCGTTTACCTTCCCACCAGTAAGTGGTCCCTATTTATCTACTTGCACCCGGGGGTGCTTTCGAACTGCTAGGTTGGCAGGCGCTGGGACCGAGCAGCGGGAGCGCACCCCGCCGCGGGGATTCGAACCGCCGACCTTTCGATCGGCAAGCCCTAGGCGCTGAGGCTTTTACCCACAGCGCCACCCGCGTCCCTTCTCTGTCCACATTACTAGAGAGCAAATACGGGATCTTCTGGATGCAAAGTAAACTCCACCACTGAGCTATGGCCCTTTTGCTGTGGATGGAAATCTGGTGGGTTGACCTAAGGTCTAAGATGCAGCCTCATCCAAGGCATTCTTATGCAGAAGTATCTCCTAAAAAGGTAAAGGTAAAGGTACCCCTGCCCGTACGGGCCAGTCTTGACAGACTCTAGGGTTGTGCGCCCATCTCACTTAAGAGGCCAGGGGCCAGCGCTGTCCGGAGACACTTCCGGGTCACGTGGCCAGCGTGACATCGCTGCTCTGGCGAGCCAGAGCCGCACACGGAAACGCCGTTTACCTTCCCGCTGGTAAGCGGTCCCTATTTATCTACTTGCACCCGGAGGTGCTTTCGAACTGCTAGGTTGGCAGGCGCTGGGACCGAGCAGCGGGAGCGCACCCCGCCGCAGGGATTCGAACCGCCGACCTTTCGATCGGCAAGTCCTAGGCGCTGAGGCTTTAACCCACAGCGCCACCTGCGTCCCTAGAAGTATCTCCTATGTAGGTTTAAATCCTATGCATACTTACACGTTCAGCCCAATAGAATTTAGTAGCAATTATTTCCAAGTGTCCATCATATCAATAGCATAAGTATGCATTAGGGTTCTCTTCAATTCAAAACACACTTATTAAGGAGTAGGTCCCATTTAAGAATGTGGGACTTACTCATTAGCTATCATGGCAAAAGATTGTGCTGTTAGCCGCTGTTTTAAGAACTAGTCAATGCCTGCTGTCATGCTCAACAATCCCTCCCACCTTCTCCTTCTCCTTCTCCTTCTTCTTCTTCTTCTTCTTCTTCTTCTTCTTCTTCTTCTTCTTCTTATTATTATTATTATTACTTTACTTCAAACTATGATGAGATGGGCCCATCAAGTTTCACACATAAATCAGATTTTTTTTTTTTTTAATTGCAGCAATGTTTGCCCGAGGCTTTCTAATCTCCTCCACTCCACCCACTGGAAATGCCTCAGCAAGTGTTTTGAGTTTGGGGGCTTTGAATGAAAGGACCCAGATGTTCTAACTGGAGACAGAAATCCTTCTTCCCGATGCCTCAGGATGAAAAAACAAAAGAGCAGTGTTTCAAATTGCCCCATTCAGAATCACTTCCTCTTCGCTGTGTTTCTCACGTACAGTAATTGGAATGCCCTCATATAATATAAACCTTGGAGGCTCTGGCGCTGTGAAAGGTGCTCTGAGCTTTCCCGCCTGATTCAGCAAAATGCCAGAACCCAGTGACTTTTCTGGATCGGATCCAGTATCTTAAAACATCTCAAGACACACACAAAAAGGTCATCTTGATGAAAAAATAAGGTCAAGGCCAGGAATGTGAAATGTTCTTTTGGAAGAGGGGAAAGGAGGGAGGTTAACAGCTTGAGGCTTCTTAGAAATGCTGCTTGTCAATGCTTTCCACACTGTATCACCAGGAAGCATGATCAGAAATCCTGAGCAATCTTTACAAAAAAGAAAAGAAAGATGGCTCCCTTCCTTCTCCACTTTTCAAGTTTCAACTTTGTTTTTTTTTTTGTGTGTGTGTGTGTGTGTTCGTCCATGCCTTCCAAGCCCACACCCCAAGCCCACTAAATGCCACTCCATAAAATGGTTTAAGATCTCACGGAGCTTGAGACTAAACAATACTAGAAACAATCATTTTGCAGAATTCTAAGCTGCCATTGGACACCACTATTAAATACGTGTTGAGGCCTAAATGAAATTTTGCACAGGAGATCCATTATTGCAGAGATGGGCAGAAAGTAGGCAAGATCAGCTCTCTGCGTGATTTGTAAGATACTACAGAATCATAAGACTTGGAAGGGGCCATGAGTCCAACCCCCTGTAATGCAGGAATCTCTTGTCCAATGTGGGGCTCAAACTCAGGACCCTAAGATTGACAGTCTCATGCTCTACTGCCTGAGCCATCTCAGCTGAAGCACCAAGGATTTCCAATGTGCTGTTTTTAAAACGACAGCAACAACCTTTTCTTTTTATCTTTCCAATTAGGCTGCTGAAACGAATAACTATTTGGGGGGCAGGGGGTGACTAGGAAAGGATCAGTTCTGGTACTGAAATCAAATTCCTGAGCATCTGTTCTGCTAACTTAACTGTAAGTCTTCTCCAAAATAGCCAAGTTTATTGGACACGTGGAGCTGACATACTGAGCCAGAACCTGCATCACCTAGTCCAGGACTGCTCTGCTCTGGCACTGATTGCTGCTCCAAGGTCTCAAACAGAGGTCTTTCCAAGCCCTGCTATTTAAGAGCTGTTGAAATTGGTGATGCCAAGGAACGACTCAATCCGGAATCTGCTATATATAAAGCAGAGATGGGAAACCTATGGCCTTACGGATTATTAGCTGATTGCTCTCAATGGGGATCTGGATGCACATAAAAGAATGCCTATAGCTCAGTGACTCCCAAACATTTCTCCCTGTGGACCGCTTGGAAGTTTCTGAGAGTCTTGGCAGACCATGGGATGATTTTGCTGCCTGTTGTAGCCATTGTAATGTGCTATTGCTAGATGCTCTGTGCTTTTCAATTGCTTCTTTTCTTATGTGTTGTGCTTTATTGTATTACCATTTGAATCCCACACAATTAAAATCAATATGGATATTCAGTGTGAGGGATCGAATATCCACCCCCTGTCTTCAGTTACAAATCACAAACACACTGCAGGCCCTCTAAATTAAAATTGTGGACCACTGGTGGTCCACATACACCAGTCTGGGAACCCCTGATCTAGCTAGCTCCATGAGACTCAGGTGAACATTGTGATGTGGACAGAGATGGTGCATGCACATGCTCTCCCTCTGTGTGTGAATTTCCTTTTCTGGAACAGGACACATTTGTCTACATTTGCAGTTGAGGGTTCTGTAATTTAGCCCACAGTCTCATGGGATGCCTGCTTTTGAGTTGAGGTGCTTTTGTAGCAAGTTCCTGATCTTTGAGGAACCAAAGCACAATAAAAGATTTCAAGTATTTTGGACATTTGCTTCCTGTAGCAAAAGTCCATTTATTTTTATCTTCACAGTACTGTGTGCCACTAGATTCTCATGTAAGCATAGCTGGACCTCAAGGGGAAGTGAATCCTAGTCACCACTTCCTCTGTTGGTGGGGGCTGGTATTCTTCCTCATTGAGACTTTTAGTGACAAAACAGTCCAGTATGTTGAGTTTGTTGTTGCTGTCAGAAAACTCAACACCATGAACCTGATCCTAAAATCTACTTTGTAAAAATATTCTAGGAACAGAATGCATTAACTAACTCAGCACATCTCAGCAAAAGCCCTGAGCAAATGAACTGATTTTCCCAAAGTGATTTTAATTTCTCTTGAGCAAACTAAACACAGTCTCTCTCTCCTTCCCTCTGGCTTACCTTCTGCCTTTTTCTCAGTATCCAGTTTTTCCATAGCAGAAGCCTGACCTGTCTGAGGAAACTCATTCTTCTTATGCATTGGCAGCATCCCAGACTTGGAGAATAGAAATCCTTTGCTGTTATCTTCTTGCAGACAGCTGAATCCTGAAAAAGAAGTGAGCTTATAAGCAGATGTTCCTGAATGGCTGCAGAACTGCAGGCTGGATTTCATTTTGTTTTGTCAAACTCAGCTATGAACCAAACTCCAGCTGAGCCAGAAGTTGGAAGCTGATAGTACGTTACGCAGCGAAACTGTGCGATCTGGAATGGCCAACTCTGCGCTTGTATCTGTGTGGTGTCAGGAGTAGGATTAATAACAAATTGCTCTCAAACTTGGGTCTCCAGCTGTTGTTGTACTACAACTTCCATCATCCCTAGCTAGCAGGATCAATGGTCAGCCATGACAGGAGTTGTGGCCCAGCAACAACTTGAGACGCAAGTTTCAGAAATACTGTCTGCCATACCGCTTCTAGGGTTAGAGACTGTAATAATTGGCTTGTTGGATCAGCTGAAGTCTATCTAATCCTACATACTGTTCCCTTTTCTGAAGCCAACCAGATACCTGTGAATGCTCACAAGCAGCATGCTCTCAGAGTCTAGTCTGAACATAAATCTAGGGGAATATTTTTCAGTGAAAAGGAATGGTGTCCCATGGACACCTCTGAAGGGATGATGGGAGTTGTAGTCCAGCAATATCTGGAGGGCTACAGGTCCCATCCCCCCGGCCTAAGGCTGCAATACACAGTTGACCTAAAGTAGCTACAGAAATCTATTGAGAGTACTTGTTTTTGTGGCTGGTCAGGAAGGAATTTGCTAAACTGCTGATCTAGGAAAGTCCCAGGGATCTGGCTGACCAAAAATTGGCTCCTATGAATTAGAATAATCTTTCAGCTGTTTGTAGGACTCTATGCTGGCTCTTAAAAGTGCTGTAATACCCACCAGACATTTCTTTTCTCTAGTAATGATCACAGAAATCCTGCTTAACTTTTTTATGCTCATGTTGATCAATAATCATCCCTCCAATTGCTTGTTCTAGATTTGCAGAGTAAATCCCTGTTCACAACCCTTAAACTGCTAGCTCACCACCCCCTCACTTTTTCACCATTATAGTGCCATTCAAGTAGCAAGGGCTGGGTGGTCTCCATCCATCTATATGCCATCTTTATCACCACAGACACCTTTTCTGGACATCCTAGATGACAAATCTTAAATTGGACCATGGGAAAACATATTTTCCTCCCGACTGCTCTTGTGAAACAATGTTGGGCTCCCGAGAGAACAGCGTTCAGATTTGAGGCATGGCAATCTGAATACGTTAACTGTGTCTTCAGTAAATCAAATGTAAAGGTAAGTTTAGAAAGTGTGTCTCCTCCTTCAACAGACTGTGGCCGCATCTGACATATGGGATTAGACAGGACAAAGATCTTCCTTAATTAAATTGTAAATCTGATTTGGAGAAGTGGGGGCTGGCTTGTTGCTGTTACCACACACCTAGGCGGTGTCTGTGACCTATTTCTGCTTTGGATAAAACAAGTGGGATTTCTAAGCTCAGCAGTGCCTGGGTTTGTTTGTTTTTAAATGAAGATGTAAATAAAAACATCCAACGAGGCACCAAGTATTTGAATTCACTACTTCCTAATTATACTGGGCAGGTAGCCCAGCAACTTACACAAGATGCTGATTTCACTTCAGTAGATAGTTTTGATATCTATTTTGTCTTTGGAGATGTCTCTCCCTCGCACACAGATACATATTATATCCCACTTCCCAAGATGTCTACTGTAAGCATGTGTCATAATTTGCTGTGACTAACTGCTAAACCTAGGATATTTCTGACCAAGTTTCATGGGGCAAAACAATTCTAGGTCAGGGGTGGGGATTTTGCAGCCCTCCAGGTGTCACTGGACTTCAAATCCCATCAGCCCCAGCCAGCATGACCAATGGCAATTAGGAGAGCTGAAGTCCAAGAATAGGTCCTCCATACCCTCCAACATTTTTCCAGTGAAAATAGGGATGTCCTATTATTATTATTATTATTATTATTATTATTATTATTATTATTTTGCCCCAGCCACTCTGGGCACCTTCCAATATCAAACATAATAAAACATTTAAAGGGCTGCCTTGAGGGGTCAGGTAACTCCATATCCTCCAACATTTCTCAGATGAAAATAGACGGCTTCTGTAAATCCGGAACTGTCACTGAAAAATAGGGACATCCCTGGGCTAGACACTCAACGTTGACATTTTGCACAAACTGCATGCCATAGAGTTCCTGCAATATTTGAAGACCCTCCTCCAGTGCACCATTAACAAGTGGCATTTTACTAGTATATAGTAGCAATTTAGCATTTAGAAAGCCATTTTTAGAAATGAGATTTGAGTCAAGTCATTCTTGGCTCAAAAGCTTTGTGTGAGGCAGAGTGGCCATTTACACATTTCTTGCTTGGAGGGCGAGTTAGACCACCCAAAAAAACAAAAAACAAAACCCCACACAGGTTTTCATAAAATGTACAACTGCTCATTTATCTGTAAAGGTGAACATTCTGAAACTATTTCCATAATTTAAAGATAAATACAAGATAACTCACCATACTATGGAAGAACAGAAAAAGAGCTCTGCTGAACCAGGCCAAAGGCCTAGCAAGCCTAGCAGCCTTTTATCACAGACGCCTGTGGGGAAACCTGCAAGCAGAGCTTGTGTGGAAACTAAGTACAGTACTAATTCTCTCACCTGTGACTCTCAAGCGAGTGATATTTAAAGGCATAGCTCCTTCAACAATGGAGGCCATAATATTGTAACCAAGTCACCTGTGAGCCTCACTTCACTGCCAAAATGGTGCTGTGAGGGGTGACTTCAAGACCGTACTTATCCCTCCTTAGGGTTCTTTTTATCTTTACTCCTCACTTGGGCCTGATAGCCCTTCAAACAGAATACTCCTTTTCAGTGCTTTCCTCCCCTCCTAAAAAAATGTTTAGAGGTACTCTCATTTTGACTCACCACTTTATAGTTCAGATGGGGGGGGGGAATAAATACAGTTAATGGACAAAAGTACATAGATTCACTAACTGTTTAGGGGTATGCGTACCCCTGCATGCCCCCCAGAAAAAAAACACTGCTTTCAAATAGAAGGCTGTCTTCTGTAAAGGGATCGATTCCAGCTAGTGGGCTGCATGCTAAAGTCCCCCCTTCTTCACAGATCCTCTTGGGATCTCTTGCTAGTTCCTCTGCCCTCAGAGGCTCAGGGTAGGGGTGGCCTGGGAGAGGGCATTCTTTGTGGTGGCTTCTTCATAATACAGCTTCCGGAAGATTCCAAAGATGCACCTCTTTATCCTGCCTTTTGACACTTGAGGTGTATATATTTTTAGATCCCACCTTATTTTTTTAATTATTGTAAGTTGCTTTAGACCATTTTTAACATTGCTTTGATGTTGGAACCCATCGTGGGACCTTAAGGCAAAGGGTGAGAAATCAGTAAATAATCATCTGAACCTGTGCCTTAATTAGGGGCGGGATAGATGTGGCCTTTCTTCCCAACTTTGTGACGACCCCTTAGTTTGTTTTTGGAAGTCTATGTAGGCATGATTCGGCTAAAATTGTGAGGAAGCAGAGAATCGGGGCTTGTACATTCATTCATTTATTTACCTACCTTCTCCAGCTCCCAATATCTAAACATAGTTTGGAGGTGCGAAAACATGGGGTCAAATGCAACATTGCGCTGATGTAAATTGTTTGATTTGGTTGTGCATTTTTAATGTTTTATTTTATGACTACTTTTGTTATGCTGTAGTTATGTATTTTTTCATGTTGTAGGCCACCGTGAGTATGGTGTGGAAAGGCGCCACACAAATAAAATTATTTATCTATATGTATGCATGTAAAATGAGAGTAACCATTGAGAGCTTGTATTTAGTGGCTAGAACTGAGGAGAGCTTGTTGTTATATCAGATTGGGGCAGCAGAAGCAGCACCTGAAACGTTTGTGACCTTCATGAATTGGAACAAAGATGCCTCTTGTTTTCACAACTGAAGGCAGGGGTGGGACACTTGTGGCCCTCCAGATGTTGTTGGACTCCAATTCCCATCAGTCTCAGCCAGAATGGCCAATGGACAGGGATGATGGGAGTTGCAGTCCAACAACACCCACAACTTTCCTCACCTTGACCTATGGGTAGCATTTTGCTAGGTTAATGTTATCACTGACATGTAGCTAGCCAGCCAAATGGGCCCGAGGGCATGTCTTCATTCAGCCATGTCTGCATCCCATTTTGGCATAGGGAAACTATCACATGTTTTTAAATGATTGACATATAAAGCTAAATGTGGTTCAGCAGGTAATCTGTACTGCTCTAGGTCACACATGGTTTTAGGAACAATGGGGTGAACTTCTCCAGTACCAGAGGCATGAACAGACCATCTTCAAACATCATGCATCCTTTTCAGATGAAGGAATACTGGCATTGGAAACTTTTCAAACAGCTGTAACACAGTGACATGGTGACCTGTAACTACTAGCATCTTTTATTCTAAAGGTTCAGAAACTAGTGCGGAAAGGTTGCCAAAACCACCTGGATTCACGCCATGACTTGGGTCCAGGATGCACTGGGCAGCTTTTGGCAGCCACTACCCTTACCTTCTCAGGTATGCTGTACACTCAAATGCTAAATTAAATTCATCAAATGCTATTAATAAATCATAGGTGAAGACTAGAGAGAATTGTGTCTTTCTCAACGGGGGACTCATATAACAAAAAGTGGGGCAGCACTTTTAGGATTCATCCCAGGGAACTATACAACTGGCCCCATCCAAAAGCTGTTTGTGATTACAGCTTGTGGATCTACTGTTCCAAGGACTGAAAAAAGAGAGAGATACAAAAGTCATACTGGATGAACTCTCTGGATGTGTTCTTGGTATTGAATAACATTGGTACAGTATTGAAAAACATTCATCTATGGATTTCTGAGATTTCCATCTAGTTGGCTAGGCTCTTTTTTGGAGGACGTATACAAAAGTCAAATTATGAGGTAGAGCAATCACCAAGGTATTTTAGTCCTATGCCCAAATTACGTTCCCAGGACCAAGAAAATTTCTTTCACCAATTCTGTTTTAGAGGAATTGCTGCTGTTAGATGAGGTCACCATAAATAGCATCTAATAAATATGTAGATGATCAGAATCCATTCTTTGTATTTCAGATCAAACTTGTTAGCTATTTTGTCTATTTAACAACTTATTCAGAGGGGTAAGACAGAAAGGCGGCCTATAGATATAAATACATAAACATGACTTTTCCTGGTCACACCAAAGCGTACAGATATGTTTTTAATGTTTACCACTTGCATGATGGCTGATTTAACAGCCTACAGTGCTCTTATCTTTGTTTTATACTGCGATTTTGCTTTTATAAATATATTTTTATTCGTTATCAGATTTAAGAGCAGCTTATGGTACCTTATATGTTAAAATCCAAACACATCCAGTTTTGACACTCATCGTATTAGAGAAATGAGGGGTCTTAAAAAAACAAGTGCACCAATTAGGAATACGACAAGAAACTGTTTTCAAGCTTACCTCATTTGTGATGAGATCTCCATCAAAGGCATTGCATTGCTGTGAGAACTGAAAGAGGTTTTGAAAGGAAGTCCAGCATGACTGCAGAGGAATGCATCTCAGGAACAGTGAGCACTTACAAAATAATACAGCTCAGTTGTAAGGAGATTGCTTTAATCCTCAGCTTCATGTGGGGCAGCTCTGTTTTCAGAGTTTAAGCACCATTGCATTAGACACAAACACTGCATAGTGCATACGTTGGAAAAAGTTCGGACTTCTTATAATATTTATTTGTAGATCTAAACTAATGTTGTGTTTTAACAAATATTATTTGAGGCTATGGCTTTAGGAGCTCTCTAAACCCCTGGAGGGAAAGAAAAGAAAAACCCAAAACCAAGCACGCACACACATTTGTCATGACTAATTAGGTCAGGAAGTTATAGAAGCCAGTACCCCGTCAAAGTCTCAGAGGCACTTGGTGAGTTCAGTGTTAAGTATATAGAATGTAATTACCATGCAAATCTGACAGCGGTGGCATGTTGTGCCAGCTCTACAGCACACAAGTTCTAAACACACATTGGCACTCATGTTCCTGCACAGCTGACGTAATGGCAATGTTAAAATGGCAAGCGAACTATGATAACATCTCTGTGTTGAGAGTTGTCTGGATGTAGCAGAGCTAAAGGAACCTGAGACCCTATTACAACAGTGTTAAGACTTGACCTTCTGCCAGTCATTTCCTTCTCAGCCTAACCTACCTCACAGGGTTTGTTGTGGGGATTAAATGAGCACCTTGAGGTCCTTGGAGGAAAACGTGAGATATGAATACATTAAACAAACAAAGAGGAGCCCGGAGGCTGGGGAGTCAATCCTGGAGCACACCAAAGTTGGGAAGATGGGATGGAAAAAATTGAGCAAAGCAAAAGGGAATATTATGTTCAGTAACAAGACAGAAAACTCAAGAACTAAGTAAATGGCAAACAACAGGTTTCAGATACTTCACCAGTGACCCTTTCTCCCAATGGACTGGACTGAAAATCAGAGCTCTTCCTTTTGGACAAGGCCCCCTTTTTCATGTATTTTCTTTAATATTATTTGCAGACTTCCTTCTGACTTATTAATGTGGCTAGACTGTAGTTTACAGGCTGGAAAACTGGACTATGGGTGCAGGAGAATGGGATTCTAGCCTTGTTTCAGACCTTTCCTGAAGCTTAGTAAAGTCACTCTACTTCTGTTAAGCTTTATTTACCTTCTTACCATGTACACAGACAGCTTTTTATACCAGCATATTCACCAAGCAAGGGGTAAGGAGAGTCTGAAGTTTACAGTTGGTTGCTAGAATTTGCTTTTCCCATCAGATGCAGGAGAGAGATGTGTTTTGCCATCTAATGGGTGCATACTTAGGAGAATATATGCTTCAATGCGTGTTTCCTACAATAAAGCCTTTAAATTTTAGTCTAAATTCTGTTAGTGTACTTTATGTGATTTTGATTTAAATATAGTTACAGGGCAGATTACTCTGAATGTACTAAGGGTTTCAACTGGGACGCGGGTGGTGCTGTGGTCTAAACCACAGAGCCTAGGGCTTGCCGATCAGGTCGGCAGTTCGAATCCCAGCGACGGGGTGAGCTCCCGTTGTTCGGTCCCGGCTCCTGCCAACCTAGCAGTTCAAAAGCACGTCAAAGTGCAAGTAGATAAATAGGTACCGCTCCGGTGGGAAGGTAAACTGCATTTCCGTGCACTGCTCTGGTTCGCCAGAAGCGGCTTAGTCATGCTAGCCACATGACCCAGAAGCTGTACGCCAGCTCCCTCGGCCAATAAACCAAGATGAGCGCCGCAACCCGAGAGTCATCCGCGACTGGACCTAATGGTCAGGGGTCCCTTTACCCTTTACCTTTACCTTGGGTTTCAGTGTTTTCCTCTTCTAGCTACTGTGCTTAATAAAGGTTACACTGTAGAATACAGTACTCTGTTTTTCAAAAAAATTTTTGGCAAAACTGCTGGCTCTTTGGTGACACAGCCCATTGATTGACACAAAAGCCCTGTCTTTATATGGGATCTTTATATGGGAAATAGTATTTTTGAAATAAATTTCACTGAAGGGTGTAACTTAGCTGTAACTACAATCTGAAAGTGTAGCCCATACATTCACACTATATGGATATTATATAGTACATTGAACAGCAAGAGGATTTCAAGTCATAATAAAGGTAATGTTTTCAGCCGTGAAAAAGTACTCCAAACTCACTAAAACTAACAGTTGGTTCGTATGAATCTTGCACATTAACCAACCATGCACATTTTAATAACTTAATCTTAGTGCAGAAGAGTTTGCAACAACTGGAAAGTCACAGAATGTCAGTCCCGATTATGATTGGTGTCCAATCAGTAGTGCTTTGAGCTTTCTGTTCAAAGCTGCTTGTTGAGGAAATGCAGTGTTGCATGGAACTAACCCTGTAATTGAGAAAGGCCAAATAAATTTGAGTCAGTCACTATTTCCCCCCCCCCCCCGGAGTGGGGAGTAGTTTATTAACTAGTCATACTCCATTTTCAACAAGGCCTTTTGGTTGCATGACAATCACATTGACATGCATTATCTGATTGAACTACTGCAGATATGCAATAGCATCAGAAAGCTGACTTGATGTGTGTGATTGAGTGGTTGTCATACTGCTTCAATTGAACTGATGCTTAAAGAATTGCTTCAATCTCTATCAGGTCCTGTGTGCCTTATGGTATTCACATTCTCTGCTGTTTCAGGTGTTTTGCATGTTCAGAGGGCCTTTTTAAATCTTAGTTTGTGAAAACAGATGGCAAATATTCAGTGTAATTCCTCTGCCAAGCTGTAGTGCCACCCTCTTACTAAAAAAGCTCCTGGGAGAGGACTGTTACCACAGGGTAACGTAAGTTGCAAATGCACAGCTTGAGAATGCTTTTACATCTATAATTAATTTTGGATGTGCTCAGGTGGTATCAGTCATTCAGAATGCATTTATAATAATAATAATAATAATTTATTATTTATACCCCGCCCATCTGGCTGAGTTTCCCCAGCCACTCTGGGCGGCTCCCAATCAGTGTTAAAAACAGTACAGCATTACATATTAAAAACTTCCCTGAACAGGGCTGCCTTAAGATGTCTTCTGAATGTCAGGTAATTCTTTATCTCTTTGACATCTGAGGGGAGGGCGTTCCACAGGGCGGGCGCCACTACCGAGAAGGCCCTCTGTCTGGTTCCCTGTAGCCTCACTTCTCGCAATGAGGGAACCACCAGAAGGCCCTCGGCGCTGGATCTCAGTGTCCGGGCTGAACGATGGGGGTGGAGATGCTCCTTCAGGTATACAGGACCGAGGCCGTTTAGGGCTTTAAAGGTCAGCACCAACACTTTGAATCGTGCTCGGAAACGTACTGGGAGCCAGTGCAGATCTCTCAGAACCGGTGTTATGTGGTCCCGGCGGCCACTCCCAGTCACCAGTCTAGCTGCCGCATTCTGGATTAATTGCAGTTTCCGGGTCACCTTCAAAGGTAGCCCCACGTAGAGCGCGTTGCAGTAGTCCAAGCGTGAGATAACCAGAGCATGCACCACTCTGGCGAGACAGTCCGCGGGGAGGTAGGGTCTTAGCCTGCGTACCAGGTGGAGCTGGTAGACAGCTGCCCTGGACACAGAGTTATTTCATCAACTTACCTTGGTGTTCCACCTATACCCCTTCCTTGACCAATATGGTCTGGCTAGTTACACATATTCTTTACATAGTCTAGGATAGACTATGGTGAGATGTGAGATTATTTATCTGTAAAGGATCCACAAGCTTCAACCCATGTGAAAAGTGGCACACAGGTAGCTAAATGGTGGTAGGTGGCTACCAAAGAAATAGTTTTTTAACAGCAACACCCAAATTATCAACACTTCACAAACATTACCACCTGGTATCCTTATCTTTCAGGCAAAGTCCTTCTGTTTTCAGATGGCTTTTAGAAATCATTTGCATTTTATCTCCTGTTGGTTTTAAATGCTGATTTTATCCACTTTTATCATTTTATCTGCTGCTTTTTAAGCATCCTGCTTGGCCACTTCTTTCTGCCTACTTCAGAAGTGATAAGCCATTTAGGGCTAAAGCGGGACAATATGTATGGCCACATCTGTCTTGAGAGTACCAACTTCTTAAACGCAGGTATGCAGAAACAAATTATACCAAATGTATCAGCACAGAAGGAAACAACATACATGCTACAATGAACTACTGCAGCAATCTCCACAAGCATAATCAGGCCATTACATCATATCAATAACCCCTTTCCTCCAGAAGAATACTGTTTTTCATCAGTATGTCAGGAAAACCTGCAGCCTACCACAGACAGGCTGTTTACCAGCATCATAAATGATGCTCTCCCTCTGGCCGTACTGAAGACTTGATGGTTGGGAGGGCCCCCAGAGGCTGGATAAAATCTTGCTGACATCCACCCCTTTTCATTTTGAAATATCTGTTTAAAAGCAGATTTGTTAAAAGAAAGTTACCCCCACCATTTACTGTTGTCTTTTAAGATTTACTCATAACATTACCAGCATTTTAATGTGCAACAGAAATACAAACCCATCTGTACAGAATAACTTTAAAGAAACTTGAGTGTATATATTGATACATGGTATATTATATTAACATGTAAATGGCTCTATATACAGTAAGATGAAGCATAATAGAATACATGGAGTCAGTGAAACATTAACATGTTAATGTATATTTTTTAAAGCAACAGTGTACATATAAAAACAATTTTTAATACAGAGTGAAAAACCACTCAATGCACTTACTAAATGCTGGCTTTTTGGTTATTTTTATCTATTTCACTAAATCTCAGACCTATATTCTTCATCTATACCAAGCAATAAAAGGAGCTTTCTACAGTAAGGGGGAAATGATAGCTTATTAGTAACAAGGAACTTCCACATTATTTTCAACTGAAAGGCAATAAGCCAGCTAGGTTTTGTGCATTTAAACCACTTGGTAACTGGATGAGAACACTTTTTAAATATCTTTATAGTAAAGCTTAATAATGCATCTTTCCTGTACAAACAACTTTTAAGCAACAACATAGATAGTAAAAAAAAATCAATTGGTATATAAAACTATATATGTATATTCACACACAATATACAAAGGCCATGCTGGCCAGTACATAATCTATTCAGGCGCATTTCATTGCACAGAGTCAGGGGGAGGGAACTGATTACAGACACTTAGAGCACTGCTTCAAGCTTTGGTTTATTCTTAAATTAAAGTAGCTGTATTTCATATACCCTGCAGTCTTGACAAATCATTTACTCTGAGAAAGTGGCTACTTTCATTGCTGCACCCATGCATAATAAATTGCCTTTCACAAGCAATAGTACAATTCCACACATGAAATTTGATTATAGGGCTTTTGAATGTGCCTCCTTATTAACTTTTTCTATATTTGGAATGCATTTAAATACTCTCCGAGAAAAATCTAATGAATGAAAAAAATAACTTCATGGTTCTTCACAGCTTTTTTTCTTTTCTTTTTTAAACACATCCCATATTTTTAAAAGTCTATACAGGCATATATAAAAATAATTCCAATATATGGCACGAAGATGAAATCCTCTACCAAAAAAAAAAAAAAAAAAGTTCCCCATTGAAAGGTTGTATAGCAGTTGTTACCCTATACAAAGTGAGCTTCCCTGTGTTCTAGTTCTTGCATCCTCTTTGGCCTTAATCTCTGGTAGGTGGGCTTCAAGTCTGTAGGGGAAAGAGCTTCAGAAGTGGGTTTTTGTTGCTTTGCATGTTGGCCAGAGGAGCCCAAGGAGCCTTGGACAAGCCCAGGGTTCACAACTAGCTGTGGAGTCTCATCTCTGACGACTGCTGCACATGGTTTGGGTGCCAAGCTCTCATCGCTCTGTTTGGCCTTACTGATGGGTGGTGGCTTATAGAATGTCCCTGGTGGTGGTTGCAAAGTTCTCGGTGTTCTGAAAGCAGCAAGCGTATTAGAGTCTGAGGAATGCCCTTCTGCTGTTGCCCTTGCAGCCCTGACAGGTACCGTATATGGCTTATTGGGAAGTATGGCATTTACTGAGTTGCTAGCAAGGTTGCTATGTGTAGTTAAGGCACTTGAGTTTACAGAGTCATGTGTTCGGTTCTCCTGGGGTATATTAGTCACAATCATTGCTGTCCTTGCAGTCATATCATACTGCTTATATTGCTTGTCCCAAGTTTTCTTCAGAGTCTGTGGGTCAAAGCAAGAAAGCCTACAGCCGGCATTTACAGCTGGAAGTGGCTGCGTCTCGGAAACTTCTTCAATTACAGGACTTCTGCCAATATTTTCTGTACTTAGACCTGCATTTCGTGAGTTTCTCTCATTCAAAACACAGGGAGGAAGCATTTGACCTAGAGGTAAACTCACAGGACGAACAACTGGCTTTGTCCTATGAGTGCGTAACTGAACTTTGGTTATTTGACGATTCGGTCTTAAAAGGTGACTGGCTTTAACACCATCTTCAACTTGAGGGGGAGACTGCTCATTATCTGGATCTGAAACTGCAGCCACAGCATTGCCTAAGGAAGAAAAACATTTATTTTGACTGTCAGTTTGCCATCAGAAAGCATTAACTTTGAATAACATTAGCCAGAAATCAAACTGGTCTCTAAATGCAACTAAGTATATTTTAGAAGATCACACCTCTTAGAGAACAAGCAGAGAACACCAATATTGCCATTATATTCAAGACCATATTAATTCCAGGCTATTTTTAAAGTTTGCTTTTAATTTCTTTTTGTTTTTAACTTTTTATGATTTTATTGTTTGATTTTATGTTTCAATATTGTTGCAAATGGCTGTTATATATTTTTATGATACAGCGGTATTTAAATCTTTTTATAAATAAAATAAAAAGTGCCAGACATACTGTTTCAAACGATTTGACACCTGCAAGCCACAAAGAGACTTTTCATCTTCCTACCCCATAAGGCAGACTAAGGACTTGCAGAGTCAGTTTAAGTAGAACAGTTTGCATTAAAGACTGCAGCACCCAATCACCCTGATTTGTACCTGTATCCATACCTACAATTTAGGATTATAGTACTATATAAGCCATGGAGGAAGCTTCCATTTAAAGAGTTCTGGATATGAATCAAAAAGAGATCTTAGTCCTATTTCTATCAACTTTTTCACAAGAACAACCCAATAGTTAGGATAAATCAGCCTGGGAGGAATCAAAGGTCTCTTCTGGGAAAGGCAGGAAGGAAGCCTTTTTACAGACCTCAGGAAAAAGCTAATATATTGGGCCAACAAGTATAAATATACTGCTTTAAACAGCTGCTTTGGATTTTTATCCCTCTCCATATTATTCTCTTTCAAACAGAGTGAAAAAATGGTTGTTATCCCTCACTCACAAGATTATTTACATTAGGGGCATCATTAGTATAATGAAAGGAAATTAGCATTTGATAAACGTCTATTTATGTAAAGTTATGAAGTGGGTGGGGAGTTTTCCTCCTTCTCTCCCGATATTAGAACCCAGGGACATCCAATGAAGCTGAATGTTAGAAGATTAATGAGACAAAAAAGGAAGTACTTCTTCACACAGTGCATACTTAAAGAATGGAATTTTCTACCACAAGTAGGCTACGAACTTGAATTGTTTCAAAAAGGGCTTTAGACAAATTCATTGGGGGGGGGATAAGGCTGACAATGGCTACTAGGCATGTATGTCATAGCTAACCATGACCTCCAGTGTATTTCTAAACACCATTTGTGGTATGCTTATGAACACCAGTTGCTGGGAATCACAAGAAGAAGGAGTGCTATTGCACTCATGGCCTGCTTGCAGGCTTCCCATCAACATCTGGTCAACCACTTTGAGAAAAGAATGCTAGATTAGATGGGTCCTTGGTCTAAACCAACAGGTCTCTTACTATACTCTTACTCAGGGATTAGCAAACTTTTTCAGCGGGGGGCCGGTCCACTGTCCCTCAGACCTTGGTGGGGGGGACTATATTTTGGGAAAAAATATGAACGAATTCCTATGCCCCACAAATAACCCAGAGAGGCATTTTAAATAAAAGCACACATTCTACTCATGTAAAAACACTCTGATTCCCGGACCATCAGCGGGCCGGATTTAGAAGGCAGTTGGGCCACATCTGGCCACCGGGCCTTAGTTTGCCTACCCATGCTCTTATTCATAGGCCTATATATGCCTTTGTCTTGCACAGTTCTTAATTACATACATTTTATCTACTTAAATAAAGCAAATTAGCTTTAGGTTTCTGTTACTTGAGGGAACTCAAGGCATTTTTTCACTGAAAAACAGTTTCCTGTTATGTTTGAACTGTCAATTATGATTAATGTTGTCTAAACGAATCAGGATATGGAAGCCAACTTTAACCCATGGCTTCATTTTCAGGCTTGCTTGCTGTTAGGATGTAATGGGAAGCTATGGCTAACAGCAGTTTCCTGTCTTGTTTCCCTTTTCTTGTAAAGGGTTGAGTAAAACATCTGCATGTAGACAGATGAAGCTCGTTCACATCTCCACTTATTGAACTGAGACCTGACTTTCCAAACATGGCCAATAACTCAAAAGCAGCATAACCACCCTTTGAAAAGGCTTCATAACAATGTGCTTTTTAAACACACGCGATGTGCTGAGACAGTAAGCTGTCAACTAAGAATAGGCTTCTTTTCATTGCACCAACAGAAGTCATAATAACGAAAGGTTTATTTTGTACCTGAACATACAGGAACCTGAAGGATAGCAAGATAGCTGTATGAATACTTGCAATTCAGGAAACTGACCTGGATCTTTTGCTGGTGCAATGTGGTTTTCTAAAACTGAGACAGGAGAGGGTTCTGAAGGAGAATTCCTTCTACCAAGACTCTGTTTAGTTCCAAGTTTGGAGTTCCATTCTAGGAAATATGAACACAGCCAGCAACATAAATAGTTAAATCTCAACAGGAAAGCCTAATGTGATAGTGACTATAAGCCCGATGCATTTTCAATCTGCTCTATGGATTCCATAGCAAATGTCAATACAGTGGTACCTTGGGTTAAATACTTAATTCGTTCCGGGGGTCTGTTCTTAACCTGAAACTGTTCTTAACCTGAAGCACCACTTTAGCTAATGGGGCCTCCCACTGCCGCTGCGCTGCCAGAGCATGATTTCTGTTCTCATCCTGAAGCAAAATTCTTAACCCGAGGTAATATTTCTGGTTTAGTGGAGTCTGTAACCTGAAACATATGTAACCCGAGGTACCACTGTACTTGTCCTTTTAATGAAGAATGACATGCAGTGAACACGTGAATAAAAGTTCTGCTTCATTTTTCTATCCATCTATTGTACTGTAGAAATGCAAAACACTAACCTGTCACTAATGCATCAGAATTCTGGTGGGTGTCTTTGCCGCCATCTGGTTCTTCAAATGATATACTAGCCTCTGAATCCTTCCTCTCATTTTGGACCAACTGGATGCTCTGTCAATAACAGCAATATTAAAAATTGGCTGAGTACACTAGCACAAGTTCAATGCAGTAAATGAAAGTTATTGTTTCACAGCAGACACTCACTTCTTTCACAGCAGCACAGGGCGACGTTTTTCGTTGCTGATATGGATCTCTATCTTCAGCTGTTAAAATACTTTTAGCGCAAGCAGCACTGTCTTCTAACCGAGGTGCAGGTGATAAAGGCTGCGGCGAAATATCAAAGATCTTCTCATAATAGGTAATGAGGAGCTCAACTACCCGGGCCTGATATGGATAGTCCACAAGTGAAGAGAGAGAAAGGGTAGCATCTGTCTGACGTGGCCTGATCAGAGTTGGGCCAAATATAATACCAAGGTTGCTGGCAGACATTTTATTTTCATCGGATTGCTCAGTAACCCTGCATAAAAGAACAAAATCCAGAGAGGCTTTTTGAACATTGGTACGAACCCAACATGGTACATACGCTACAAAACCAACACTACCCAAATCTCCACATTAATTTCACTATCATCATCATCATCCAATTAGTGTTAACAAGTTGAAAAAGAGAGAAGGAAATATTAAGCCTCGTTAATATTAATATGTTCATACCACCAGCTAGGAACACAACAAAAATACTGCTTGCTACAAGAAATACACAGATCTTTACTGTTAACAAATAAACCCATGCTTAACGCATATTTCTGAATGTATATGTACAGGCTGAGTTGAAGTTCCCTTACCTGTACAGATGACCTAAAAGAAACTGGAGTGTGTTATAGTTTGGTGCAGGCAGCTGTTTCAGTAGATCTTTGATTTTAAGAATGATCCTATTCAGTTCAATACACACTGACTGTCTTTTTTTGGACCTGGGGCTCATCCGTTTCATATCCAGTTCTTCATTAATACTTTGGCTCTCCTTTGCAAGGCCAATGAATTCATTATAAAGCCGAAACAAAATCAAAGGTTCAGGGAGCTGAGGGAAAGAACGTCAGAAATTTCAGACTTCAATTTTAGCTCAAGTCAACTGTTTCCTTCCTATTACTTCCTGATGTCTAGTCTAGTTCCTTTTCTTTTTTGAGAGGCTTCTGAGCTTTAGTTTTACTGATGTCACTTAGTCTCTGTGTAAGTAAGATACTGCAAGCAAATGAGGTGGTATTTATTGATAAAGTAAGAAACCCAAATTATTAACAGAAATGTTAGTTTTTTAAATTGTTCACTAATAGTATATATTTTAAAAAAACGAATACAGCAACAAGAGTCCCATAGGTAGTGACACTAGTCTGTCCTTTTACAACATCAAAGAGACTGGCAAGTCTCCTCTTCTGTATACCTACCAGACATCCATAGATAGGGTATAGAGAACAGAGAGAAACCAGTCTTTTTCAGTAAAGTTGCTGCTAAATTTAAACTACCCCATCAAACCAAACCCTTGTAATTGATTCAAGAATATAAAATACCCTTTTCATATTGAGTATAGGCAAACAGTATTCTCACTTGACCTTCAGCAAAGTTAGGTATCGCCTGTGGCCCATGCAAAATGTCAAAACAGCTTCACTGGCAAAAAGGCAAGTGCTTTCAGCCTATTACAACTTGCTTCTCAAGGAACATTTTCTGAAGGATTAGAATGCTTCTTGGGTGGCGGAATCAACCTGCTTCAACATCTCAGCTTGTTAAATAAAGGTAAAGGTAAAGGTAAAGGTACCCCTGCCCGTACGGGCCAGTCTTGACAGACTCTGGGGTTGTGCGCCCATCTCACTTAAGAGGCCAGGGGCCAGCGCTGTCCGGAGACACTTCCGGGTCACGTGGCCAGCGTGACATCGCTGCTCTGGCGAGCCAGAGCCGCACACGGAAACGCCGTTTACCTTCCCGCTGGTAAGCGGTCCCTATTTATCTACTTGCACCCGGAGGTGCTTTCGAACTGCTAGGTTGGCAGGCGCTGGGACCGAGCAGCGGGAGCGCACCCCGCCGCAGGGATTCGAACCGCCGACCTTTCGATCGGCAAGCCCTAGGCGCTGAGGCTTTCTCCCCAAAATCCACAGCCAGTCAAATTTGTTGCCTGATTTTAGTATTGCTGGCTTTAGTGGCACAACAAATGCAATTTAAGACAAGTGTTTTCTCATAGTGGCCCAAAATATCTTAATTACAAGTTTCCAACAGATGTCTAGGATCAAGTCACACAAAAATCAGCTTCGCAAGCAGACCTCAACAAATTTCCACTATATTTTTAGTAATACAGGAAAAAGAGGAAGTATCCACATTTATTCTGGCATTCAAGGTTCTCATTTATTTTGTTTTCAAATATTATTTGTATTCTGCTTCTAGGTGGGAGTTCTGGAAGTCTCCCATTAAAACAAATGGTTAAAGTACACTCCTGCTATGCTGTGCAGCACCTGACACCATAAGTGGAACTTTCAGGTTTTACTTAAAAAGAAGCTACAAAAATACAGCTCAGTTTTTTTAAAAAACTGAAGCTAATTTGCAACCTAGCATTAATACAAACTATTAAAAATCTAACATTTATATGGTTAATACGTCGGAATTAGGACCCAGCACTATGTCTCCCCATAAGCTAGTAGGGAGCAATTTCATTGGCTCAGAGACAAAAAAGTTTAACCATTTTAGGAGTATTACTTGCCCCTTTTCCCTATCCACTGGGTGCAAGTAACAAGTAAGCAGCAGCTTCAAAGATGAATCCTCCCACCAAGTGTTTCAAAATTCAGACATATGAAAGACTAAAAAACAGCAAGCCTCCCATTTATACTTAATTTGCTAGTCAGATGAAACAAGAGAATTATGCATATTTACCTGGCGAAGATATAATTTAAGAACATTACTTATGTCATGTGCATAGAGTTCAGATAATTCCACCAAGTCCTTTCCATTTTCAAAAGCTTGACAAAGCTTTTCAACTCTTGATTTGGCTCCATTCACACGATATATACCCTTTTATATAAGAAAAAGTTGTAAGTACTTGCAAAACCAAAATGTAAGCTATTTTAAAGACAGGGGTGTTGATTCATCTATTCACTGAATATTTACCTTTACATTTAGGGCTCGGCTTTCAATTTCAGAGGTGCACTTTTTTATGATGAAGGGGATGCCATCTGGGGAATTTTTAGCAGCTTGCGTAAACTCAACTCCAAATAGATGAAGTCTTCCATGGAGTTTTTTGTGTCCACACTGAATAGCTAAAGTCTCCAAGCACTTCTTGTGACAGGCAAGTGAACACTAGAGGAAATGTAACAGAAATGAAGGTCCTTTCAAACCCTGTCCATAATGATAGCAGAGCAATAGCATCTTGTCCTAAAACTTAAAAGGGGAAATAATTTTTAGATCGTCTGAGTCCAATAGGCTCTTAAAAGTGGGGCCGATCCAAAATACAAGCATTGACCTCTCTGCCAAAGCTTCATTAATCACGACAATAAGGAGAGGGCTCAGTTTTGCTCATGCAGCCTTAATCAACCAAGATGGGCAAGGGCCAGTTGACTTATGTATAAACTTAACAGGCATTTGTGTTGTACTTGACATTTTTTCTTCACATAGTGCTTATCTCTACACAGGAAAACATGTCACTACTTCAATCCACTTGGCAACCCCCAAAGCTGCATTTTTTAAAAATCACAAGAACCTATAATGGACTTCCCATTTAACATGTAGTTTGGGTCTTAAGTCTCAATGAGCTCCAGGTTGAAGCCTGGATAACCTAGCAGCGTTTTTTTTTTGGAGGGGGTGGGGGTGGGGGCTTTGAGCCATTCAATTGGTCATGAGTGAAGAGGGGAGCAGCAACTTGGGAGTTCATCTAAGGCGCAAAATGCCCTGACACCAGCACTGGCTGCTTCAAATCAGTTACCTCACATCTCCAGAGCACCTCATAGTGAAAGAAGCCCTTTAACCTACAGAGAGCAAAATTTTCACATGATCTGACAGCAGCAACACAGCCTCCCCCAGGGAAGCCAAACAATGCTTGAATTTCTTACCTCTTCACACTCTGCTCCATGAAATACCACCAGACTATCACATTCTCTGCATTTAGATGGAGCCCTCAGCTTCCGCAGTTTGTGGGTTTGTGCTGCCTTAGATAAAATCGTGTTTCGAAAAGGTCCAGGTGAACTGGTCATTTCAGATGCTAGATCATTCAAACCTTAGAACACAAATTCTGTTATTAGCTCTTTAATGTACTAAGGGGGGGGGATGGCATAATAGAAAAACAAGTTCTTTATAAACTGAAATATGTTTATTGGTTACATAAACTACACCCAGGGGTCACTATTGTAAGAATATACAATACACAGGCTTGCCTGTGGGCCATTTTGACAGGTGAGTGGGGCCTCCATCTGTCACTCCTTTGCAAGCAGTGTCAGCAGTGAAATGGTCATTGACTGTACAGCACTAGCTCTGACTTGTGTATTTAAAAAAGTGTACCAAGGGAAATAAAAAAGACATCTTTGTGTGGGTACACACACACACACACACACACACACACACACACACACTTTTCTACCTCCTAATATATTTGCATGTTTCCATTCAGATACTCTGAAATGAGGCCTTAACATGAAACCATAATCCTGAGCATGCATGTAGAAGATTGCAGCCTTAGAAGGGCTGAGGAACAATTTGAATCATTTAATAATTATATGGAATAGCTCCCAATCTTGTACTTCTGTTTTTGGAAAAAAAAAAAAAAAAACCTTTGTCCAGTCATGCATTTCTACAAGCTCAAACATATGGTGGGCTTTGAAGTTTCCTGCCAATGCATCATGCAAGCCAGAAGAGAAGCTGCTTACTACTTTCCACTCTGCTATCAAGCAGGCATTTAGCAGAAACATTGGCATTATAACTAAGCAGTTAAGCCTAAATTTTTCTAAACTGGAGAAAAGAGTTCCAGTTCTTAGTGTATGTTAAGCTGAGAGGATACGCTAATCTACTTCTTTGATCCGACGAGGCAAACATTCCAATTATCTCTGGTTCCCTACTCTCTTTTAACAAAACTCAGGGAAGGGCATCCAAATATGATTAATACCATGAAGCCTACTTGCAGCAAATTATTAATTCAATTATGAAGATACATTACCAGAGTCTGAAGGTGAAGGTGGTTCTCTTTCATCAAGATCATCTGCAGATGACATGGTACCAGTAGATGGTGTCCGGGGAAGCCTTCTTTTAAAGTCCCCTAAGAAAGAGGCAAGGCTTTTTTCAGACTTTAAAAGAAGCCACCTATTTAATTCTATCTATATATTTAAATTAAAATTATATACTGCTTGAATGTAAGAAAACCTCTAAGTAGTTTACAAAATATATGAAATAAAACATTGAAATTCTTTACAAAAGCAGTTAAAAACAAGTATATAAAGGCATTCAAAAGATTATTATAATTTGACTAGGCCATAAACGCCAGGGGCTAAAAAATCCCACTATCTCAGTGCTACTCTCTGGACTCTGTCTCATAGGTAGGACAGAAACCACTGTATCACAGTGCCCCCTATTCCTATGGTAAGTGGTATCAAAAGCCACAGAAAGATCAAGAAGCAAGAGAAAGGGCAAACTGTCCTTGTCCAGCTCTCTGTAAGGTCATCTGTTAGGGAAATTCAGTCCTATGACCAGGTCTGAACCCAGATTGAAACAAATCTAAACTATCTGTCATCCAAGAATGCTAGGTGATACCCTACCACAACTCTCTCCACTATTCCCCATCCCCAAAGGGGGTATTTGCAGCTGGTTGATAGTTATTCTAGTCCATGAGGTCCAGGGCTGGTTTCTATAGGAGAGGCCACATCCGCAATTCATTCAAGGCAGAAAGTATGACCTCCTGCAACTCCATCTCCTATATTTAATAAGCCAGGTGGGACAGGGGTCAAGAGGGCATGTGGTTGGGTGTGTGACCATCAGCACCTTGTCCACATCAGCTGCCTGCATAACCTGAAACTGATCCCACAACATATCACTGATCTTGGCATTGGGTACTTCATCCGGAACTGCGACAAATGAAGAGTCAAGTTCACTCGAAAGTCATGTGACTTTATCCTCAAAGGATGTAGTCAGTTGGTCACAGCAGACCCACAATGGGAGTCAGTAACTTTCAGACAGTTCACAATAAAACTGTCAACCAGCTACTAGAGGAGGTAACGCAAGCTACAAAATTAGCATTCTTTGCAATCTGCATTGCCACATAGTAGGCATGATTATGAGCACTAGCCAGTGTTCAGTTGGATTCAGAATGAGACTTGCCCCACTTGCGCTTTAGTCTTCACATGATTTTCCATAGCCCAAAGCTCCCCAGAATACCAAAGATTCTTCCAGAGCATTCAGGAACTCCTCAGGTTACATCAGCCTCTGAGGGTGGGCCATCCAAACAAGCCCACCACCCTTACAGGGAGGGAAACTGTCACCACTAGTTCGAACTTTACCAGATAATGGTTCAACTATGACAAGGTTACACACACACATACCACCCAATCTATGGCCCATCCCTTATATCACTTGGCGGTAAAAACAACTTCAAGGTTGTGCCCTGCGTAATGTGCTGGACTGATGACCAGTTGACACAGCCCCATGGCTGTCACCAAGACCATGAAGTCCCAAGCTGGCTAGATCAGAGAGTGGGGCAATGAAAATGGAGGACAGGGGCCAAACATCTATCCTCTGCCCCAGATGGTAGTCTGTCAGTCCACTCCAGTTATGCCTTCCCCTGCCCACTGCTGCTGAAACTGGAAATTTCATCCAATAGATACTATTTATTAGTGTTTGAAAATTAATATTCTCTGTACCTGGGCTTGCAGATGGAGAGTCTACAGACCGTGATTCACTGCTTCCTCCCGCACTTTCAGAATCACTGCACATTCCTCCACTCTGGTTACCAACTGACCAGGATCTGAATGGTGGGGGGCCACGCACAGCTGTAAGAAAAGAAAAAGAATGAACTCAAATGGTAAAATAAAATATTAAAGTCAACCTTGTACTATTAAATTACAAGCATTTCAACAATTCTCTACTTTTGCTGCTTGGTTTGTGCTGGAAGCAGAACAGCTTCTAGTCATATTTTATCCGGTTTGCCAAAATAAGTACTGTTAAAATAAAAAATCAGTGAAAAATAAAACAAAACAGAAAGCAAAACCCCAATAACCTAAAAAGTTTTAATTTAATTATGATCTTTTGTTTATTACAATAACCATCTGAGTACTGGCAATGGGTTACTGTAGTGACCTTTAAAGGAAGACTACTTTACCATGAAGATTTAGAAACCTACTAAAATATTACCAGAGACATCTGTGGTGCTTGATGATCTTTTTTCTCCAATCTTTTGAGATCGATGACAGCTTGGATTTGTGATGTCTTCTAGTAACTGAGCGGGAAAATCTCCTGAGCACTGGGATAAATTTCCTTGTGATGCATGGACATTGTTTGATCGTTTACTGAAAACCCTGGGGAGAGGAAAACACATTTTTATTTTTGGAAATATCCACCCCCTAGCAGGCTCCAAGGCTCTTTGCCTGCCCCCATCTCCTGAATCGTTCCCACAGGACAGTAGACAGTAGATGGAGGGGACAGGTTAGTCCAACTAGAGCATGTCCTGAGTTGGATTTTGTGCTTTTTTGCCTTGTTTTGAAATGAAGTGAGTGTATGTGTTTGAACAAAGAACAAGGGCATATAATATTTATTAGTTAGTTGTGGGACTCTCTGTGGTAGGATGAAATTTGTTTCATCCAGTATTTTATTTTCAAATGTAAGCTTTTGGTGCTTACAGCATTTATCCATCAGCAGAGTAGATTGATTCAGTTTGCAGTTGAGGTGTAAGGCATACCAATACTGCACCGGACTTTTGTAATTAAGTTGTCAAATGCAACTTCCACTGCCTTCTTATATTTGCACCCTAATTTTAGATAATAATAAAAAAAAATCCACAACATCCAAATACAGAAAGAGCTTATTAGTCATGTTCAGCAGCAGGAAGTCTATGCTTAATCAGCTTTTCTCCTCTCAGCACAACAGAAGCTGCCCATGTCTCCCTAAGTAATAGCCTTAACAACTTAGTTATCAATCATAATAGTAATTTATCACGAGAGAGCTCAAAACAAAAGACTAAAATAGGTCCTCTCTTTGGATGACTTAGTTGAAGTGCATGTGAAAGCCCCTTTTATCTCTGGAAATGTTGGAGCATAGATTTAAAACAAATTAATGACAGGCAGGAAGTCTACAGACAAGTATCCCAAGACTAACTTTTAATTTATTGGCTATTATTACCTCAAGCTTTAAGTTAAGAACTTTTGAAAGAGTTACATTTTCTTATATCCAGCTTTTTTGAAACGGAAAACATAAAATGAGAATTTAATCAAGTTCCAAAGCTGACTTAATACTGATATTAAATGTTGCAAAAAAAAGTTTTTATAAATAAAACATTTCCAGGCTTTTTATGAATGTCTTGCAGAGGTTAAGCAGTATAAGAGCCCAGAGGCCTAACTTCGAATACTGCTTCCATCATTCTACCCTCTTATCTCCAATACTCAGACAGGGAACGTTGCTTATGTAATCTAAATGGCACCACCCATGTTCAAAAGAGGAGGTTATCAGCAAACTTCTGGAAACCCCAAGGTTTAATGTACAATATTTTTTAAGACAAAGTAGCCTTTAGGGGTGAACCACCAAAACATCTCAATGAGGACTGAGCATCTTCAACAGCCATAGAATGTTGACTTTCTGGTGGGAGGAGGACGACTGGAAAATGGGGAGAGAGGATGTAACAGAATGCAGTATCCTGACCAGGAATTTTTCATGCTGCAGTATTTTTTGTTGCAAGTCCCACTTGTCCCAAATTCTCGTGCTCAGCAACAAGAATAGACATAGTGATAAGCATCAACTGTTGCCGCAAATGGCTGAACAACGAACTTAAGTGAGAGCTAAGAACTTGTGCAAGCTGAGGTACCTTCTCCATATCTTTCTTTTTTTGGCTAAATGGGGAAAAAAATCCTCAGCAAAAAACAACAACAAATACTAAACTCTGCTCTACACTATGAAAAGTCACCTGTCTTTTAGGACCCATTTCCATTCACTTTTCAACAATGCCTGACTTATTAAAGTAACAAGTTCTTTCTCTCTTTTATTTTCTATCTACATTCCTCTAGCATTTTGTTCACATTTGCTGCCAAGTAAGCGAAGATGGTATCTGAGCTCTCACCCTCCAACCTGGGAGCTCTGAGTTTCAAAGGAACCCGATTCAATGGGAACATCATCTTTTGGCAAATTCTTCACAAACTCTGAGAACTTCTGTCCTGGGTCATAAAGCTTGGCACTCTCACAGAGGGACTGACAGTTAACTGGTAGAGACACAACCTGGGCATGCTGCATCTGGAACAGGTTAACTGTTGCCTGGGTGGAACAAAAAGATATATGAAATAGAGTTATTTCAAGAAACAAAGGTTTGAAATATTCCCCACATCTCTTAAAACTTACAAAAATAGGTCACAAATGATTTTTTTTCAGGTATTAAAAAACAACAACTAGCCTGTATGTCACCTATCACAATTACAGCTTTCTGTCATAGTTTGCTCAACTTTTCTTAAACTTCTCCATTTCCTTTCTGTCAGTATACTTAGGTTTCAAGAAAGCATGTGGATGCAAGATGTATTTATAGTTAAACCAATCTCTGTTTTGTGAGACTGATGGATAGAAGTCAGTGAAAGTGTGAATTTTGATTGCCTGTAGTGGTACTGGGTTTGGATCCAAAGAAGCATGAGTGTAATTCTGCTTACACAACAGGTTGTTCCCACCAAAGTTTGCTTAAGCCCCCTAAATGCCTGAAAAACCCTTCCTAGGGTTTGGGAGACCCTCTAGCATAGCATGGGATGTAGGCACAGGGAGCTGTAATGCGAAGAAGAACTGGTAGAACTCATAGAAGCCACTTTGCACAAGTGAAACTGCATTTCACTCATGAAAGAATTGGTTTAGATAGAAACCAACGTTTTTTGGAAACTTTACTTAATCAGCAAGACTAAAAAAAGAAAGAAAACTATAAAATGTTGAAAAACTAAGTCTCTCGGTATTCAGAAATCTGAAGAGAGAATATAAACAAATTGCAGTGTTTGTAGTTGGTACACAGCAGTCTGACTAGAAGCCTCAAGCTTCCATACTGTATTTAGAAATGTGATATGGACCAGCCTCTCATCCAAGATGCTGCTTAGGTTGCCCCCCATTTATTATAAAGTTAAGGATAAATATGCAAGGCATAGCTGCAGAACAAATTTAATGCTAAAATTTAATGCCCTTCCATTTCGGTATCATCCACATTTACAAAAAAGCTGTGTCCTTCAATTCAACATAAGTTGATGCATGTCTTAACAGACAGAATGCATCGTAGTACAGTTCATCCACTAAAGTTAAATAGCAAGTATGTATACAAAACAGATTTATCATCTAAGATTCTAGGCCTTTCTTCCCAAAGACAAATGGACACTTTATACTAATACACAACCTCATGAACTCTTCTGCTTGTTTTCCTTTTGTCTGCCTTCCATGAATTGCTTGCTATAATTAAGCTGTGGAAACTTATGTTATCTAGATAGATATTCCAATTTATGAAATAAATAACTTCATGGACAAACCATTCACAAACATCTTTTGCCACATGTTGTGTGAAGCTTGTCTAGTTTCATGAGATGTTTTGCAGCACTATTTAGCAATTCAGAGTGCTTGACATCATAGTACCAGGAAACCACTCAGTTCTGGATAGATTTCAAAAATGGGGTGCTAGGAACAATAGTATTCTATTTAATCTACTACAAACTATTATCAATCAATTCACAGAAGCTTCAAGTCAAAGGTAAGGCTGGCCAAAGCTGCAGCTGTATTTCCCCCCACTTGCCACTTTATGAGGTAAGGCTCTGAATGTTGGCTCACTGTTGTTTCAAGATAAAGGAACATGAAGAGATTCTCTACTTAGTACCAATGCACATAAAGAAAAACCAATGAAACTGGCATTTCTGATCTCCGACTCACAGTGGGAAAAGCAGAGAGCAGGGGGTGCACAAGACAAAGGGTTGCTGCAGCTCTTTCAGCACTGTGGAAAACCATTGTTCCCCATTACCTCTGAACTAGGCAAGTGGCTCTGTTTAGATAGTTCTCCAGACTACTTTTAAAAATTACTAATATATTGAATGAAACAATCATAGAGACACCATTAAGACAGTTCTGCAAACCACGGGTATGGAGGATGAGCAATGAGTCATGGACTTGCCTGTTTCCCCTCTCTGCATGGCTTTCCTATCAGTTTCCTGTTTAGCATTAACCATGATTTTGTCAGGGCATCTGAACTGGCATGCTATAATTGCAGAGTCTTCCAAAGCAGAATATGAAACCATGGTTTGAAGTGGGTTTCCAATCTTGGGTTGGAGACCGAACACTAAGCACAGCGTTCTAATTCAAGCAGCTTGGCAAACTATGGTTTGTGCTAAAACAATAAATGTAGAAGAAGCATTTCTACTATTACACCACAGCTTATAGGCTGGCCCAAATAAAACCAATATGATTGCTTTAGTCAATATACCAGCAGTGTTGGCCATAATGCTTCAGAGATATATATCAAATCATTTTCACACATGATATTCCAACAATAATGATTTTCTTCTAGTCTAGAACACAAGGAACACATTCTTACAGCTTTAAGTGTGAGGTCACACTGATAAACAAGTTCCCGTAGCTGGGTTAAGACATCACTTTTGAAATTTTCTAGATCATTTCGTTTTTCTTCAACTTCAGCCATGCTGGCTTTTAAATGTTCATTGGCTTCTTCAGCCTACAACAAATTAAACATGTAAAGAATGAGTGATGGTGAAGAAACTTCCTATTAAAATACCTGAAGAAACCCTACCTTTAGCAGTCCACAATAAAAGCACTTTATAATTTCATAAGTACCAGCCAACATGTCCTATGAATCACATATTTCCAAGAACTAGTGTAACACTGCATTTCATTGCTAACATATCTAAAGAAGTTTTCTTACCTTTAGGAGAGCCTCCTCTTCAAGTTTTCGTTTTTTCTCAAGTTTACTAACATCTTTAATAATACCCCCATTGGAGGTCAGATGCTCCTCTTCAGCACGAACAGTTGATGATTTTGCCTTTTCATATTCATCTTGCCGCTGAAGATATAATAGCTTTGCTTTTTTAACTGTGGATTCCAGTTCCTGCTGCTCATTCCAAAAGAAAGCATCTCAATATTAGCAGTTTCCATGTTGAAGAATAGTGAAATGCGACACATTATATTCTAACTCAAAGCTTGTTAATCATCATCATCATCATCATCTTCCAGACATAGAGCTGTGGGAATGGTAGTATGGGAAAGCATAGGAACTGGTGGCCTTTATGCCATAAATGTGAAGAAAATTGTAACTAGTGGGTTTTCTTTCTTTTTAAAAAATATGTAAACTTTTTCAATGAATTACAGTAAGTAATGTATGCTGAATGCCTATATTGTATGCTCCGCAGGCAAGTTTGGAAGTTTAGAATTTCTATCTGAAACAAAGGGTGATGCCCCACATAGTATGAGTGAAGTCTTCTCATGCAATGGGGCTTCTCCTCCTGCACCTCCCTAAATCAGCTCCACAAGTTCCCCAAATCTACAAAGCAGATTTTGGGGAACACAAGGGGATATTGGGGGAAGAAGATTTCCATTGTGCAAGCAGATGGACATCCCTGAATGCCCCCCCCCCCCGCAATATATTATTTTCAAATATACCAACCATTTTCTTTTGTTCTCGTTGCCAAAGCTCCTTGATCTCCTTCCTTTGTTTATCCAGTTCGCTTTTCCTTCCAAGGAGTGGCTACATGAGAGAAATCCAATGACTGTGTAAGGAAATGTCAATGACTAAAATATATATGCCTGTGAGCTATGCGTGTAAAAACGCTTTTAAATAGAATTGGTTTTACCTGAACAAATTTATTAGTTTGGAGAGCTGATGCCGTTTGTTGCCAGAGCTGACTGTTCTCTACATCATTTTGGAATGCATTTATGAATATTGATTGGAATGGCATGTAATCCTGTAGGCCAAAACATGTAAATTAGTAGAATATCCTTCTAGGTCAAATTCTCCCACTGATTTAAGTGGAAAAAGTGCTTTATACAGATCCGTGACAAAATTAAGTTGTTATATTACATCAATACCCTTACGTAAACCTTCATTCTATTAAGACAAAATGTTCAGTTAAAAAAAACCTAGTTCCAGAGTTGCACTTGTAACAATGCATAAAATATTGTAAAACAAAAGAAAAAAGTTTTCTTAATTTTTCTTACTTTCAAGTAGCAAAAAAATAAGCCAAAAGAATATTCATCAGAATTTAAATAGAAAAAACTACAAATAAAGGAAACAGCAAAGAAGAATTCATTGGAACTTCCATAATCAACAGAAGTGTGTGTTATTAACAGTGCATTTTTATTAAGTGAACACTCACCTGAGGGCCAACAATAGCTTTAGTTGTTTCTGCCATTTTTGCCAGGCTTTTAGCACATTCCATTTCTGTAGGGAAGGAAGACCAGTTTCACGTAGTGAGTGAGAGCAGTAAGAGCAAGCATAAACTTCTCTGTAGTCTTCATTTAACAGTATACAGACACTATTTTGCTACAAATATTTCAGTCACAGGAAACAGGCAACAGTTCCATTCATTTCAGTGAACAGCTACTAATTTAGAAATCACATTACTGACAGTCTGTAGCACAATCCTGACAACAGATTTAATTCCATCATGACAAAGCTCATTAGGTGCCAGAAAGAACCACTCACCCAAGTTAAGCTTTTTCTCTACCCATGCAACTATATCCTTCGTGTATTTTGACCATGCCTTAGCATAGGACAGAGCTGATTCAATTCCATTATCGTTCCTTAGGAGAACGCTATCAATCTCTTCAGCTCTAAGGTGCCCTGAAAATAAAATGTCAAATGCAAAAAAGTGAATTTTAGACATGACCACACAGCAACAGCACAGCTTGTATCAGCCAACTGTGGAGACTAAAGCAGCTCTGATCTTGAGATTCTCTTTAAATGCTAGTTGACACTAAATTGAACTGACAGGGCTTTTAGAACAAATTAAAGGGTCGCAGAATTAAATCTTAACAAATCATATGGCCAACATAAAACTTTCTTCTGTAATGAACTAAACAGGAAAAAATGTATAAATAAGCTGAAGTTCATGCTACAACTTCCAATAACACAGAGGTTTTGTGATTTCAATGGGGCTAACTTCAGTTCTAAACACACTTCTGTTAAATACCAATAGTTTCCCCCATAGTAAAAAAAGAAAAGAAAGAAAATTTTAAAATTTGATTATTTCTACATTATTTCTACATGTCTAAAAACATAACAGAGACCAAAAACACTGTATGTAATGCTTACCTGTCCCTTGTACGTCATCCTTTTCGTGCAGTGATCCCCCGGAATCCACAGAAAGATTTTCAAAAGACTAGCATTCAATAAAATGCAGCCTGTTAGCATCAGCTAAGCAAACAGATGATTAAACACTCAACATATACTAACTATGTGGCTTTTCAATACTAACATAGCAAGAGAATGGAGTAGAATGCACTCCTGCCCAGTAACTCCGTTCCCTTTTAAATCTACAATGGCTGAAAAAGGCAAGACAATTTAGGTACTGTAGTATAGAAAGCCTTTCAATGTGTCAAACATTTGCCTTTTAAAGCTTTGATGAAGCTGGTTACTTAACAAAATTAAGTTAACTATTCCCCCTGAATTCCCCCTGAACTATTCCCCCTGAAAAAAATGGCTAATTTATGAATGAACTTGATGCATAGTCAAAGCATGACCCCAAGTGTATTTTAAACTTTGCACAATATTCCTGAAAACATATTTTCAATTCAATAGCACAGTACCCTGTCCATTCAAAGTGGATGGAAAGGAAGCATTGTTGCCATTTTTCTCCAACAGAAAGAAAAATGCCCAAATGTCCATTATGGTGTAAAAGCGAACAGAACCTCCCCCACATCCAAAAATAATTTTTAAAAAAATGGAAAGGAAAATACAAAATTGGACAAAAAAGGTTATAAAATGCCCATGGGTAACCTTACCAACATGCACTACAATTTAAAATTAGACTTTCTAGCTCATATGAATCTGGACAATGATAACAGGCAAAGTCTATTAGGCATAAGAAAAAGCTTTAAAAATGTTCAGAATATAAGGCGGGCACAGCGTCATTGTCACAAAAATTCAACACGTGTTTGTTGCACATGTACAAACACATTTTACAAAGCATCCCAAGAGCAATAAATATAGGTACAAGTAAAAGTATTATATTTTCCCAGGAAAAAATGTACTGCAATTTCTATGCTTGCACAACAGATGCCAATTTTGGCAAAATGGTATGTGGACTGGGTGCAACAAATGAAGCATGAACATGCCTCAGTGGAAACAAAATCCGGTTTACATACAATGTGCCAATTGCTTGCAAGTTAAGCATATTAGAAATGCTTAACTTCAATTACACACCCCTTTCAGTCAATCAAGGAAGCTCTCAATGTGACAGAAGGTAAAAAGATTAGCTTCTCCTCTACCAACACACTGGAAAACTGGCTGGCAACAGGTGATATTTTCAGAGAGCTGAAGGTGATATGATGGAAGCATCGCTGCATGCTGTATTTTTAGCACATTCTCTTTGGGTGCTTCAAAAAGAGCCAACATAAAATTGCAAAATTTGTTTGATGAAAGATTGCAGTGGGACAAAAGAAATGAATGAGAGGCAATGCCTCCAATATTACCTTCAACTCTTAAAAAAGTAGCCTATTAGGAACATGATAAAGAAAAAAGATGGCTGCCTCATAAGCACATAAGGGTAGCCATCAAGGGTAGACTTCAGTAATCTTTCGTAATCTGGTGCCCTGTGCAAGGCCAAAAATTAGAACCCCCAAATGGATCTTCTCAATTTTGCACTCCCTCGGCTCAGCACCCTGTGTGGCAGAACTGCCTGCACCACCCTATTAACACTTGTTTAGTAAGATTTTCTGCCAATGACAGAGACCACATTGCTTATACCATTCCTCTAATGTTCCTTGAGACTTCCAGTTTAGTTTTGTGTCCCCCCCCCAAAAAAAAAAAAATCAGTTGGCTTGCTGCAACCAAGGTTTTCAAGCGATATCAATAGGACAATACAATAAATGAGCAACATTTTAAATTAAGCCTAGTAAATTAGTTAACTCTGGTAACTAGTGCAAGTGGTACAACACAGGTGTAATATGCTTTAGCTACCTGGCCACCCATCAGTTGGGTAGCCATATTTTGTACCAGTCAAAGCTTCAGAACTATTGTTAAAGGCAACCCCACATAGAGTGCATTATAATAGTTTAGCCTGGATGTCACTAGTGTGCATGGATAACTGAAATAAGATCCATTTTCTCCAGACAGGGCCTCAGCTAGCGAGCCAGGCAAAGCTGGTAAAAAGCACTCCTGGCCACTGCTAGCACCTGAGCATCCCCAGTTAGCATCATCCATGTTCACTACCAAACTGCCAGCTCTTCAGGGGTCCACAACCCCACTTAGGACTAGTTGCATATCTCTATCTGGAGGAATCTGTTTCCCCAACCACAATATCTTCATCTTACCTGGATTAAGCATTGACTTAATTTACCAAGTATCATTAAAGCAGCTGAAGCACAAGCAGGGCTTGAAAGTTACTTTTTCATCTAATACAATTTGACACAGTAATTAATTTGCAGCTTCCTACTTCGGGTCTGCTTGGCCCAAGCACCTTAACTACTGTACTTTTGTGTAAAGAAACTCCAAAGAGAAGCTACTATAAATTAGGCCTTATATATATATATTTACATCTAGGAACTACTTATTAGTTCTTAGAAAACATCAGTTTTAGATGTTCATTAGCGTATTTCTACAACAACAACAACAACAAAACCATTTTAAACTGATCCTGCTGGATAGTAAAAAAAATAATGCACTCTTCTATAATATTACTAAAGGCAAAATGTATTTTAACAACTTAAAAAAAATATTCACCCTACCTGACTTTGTCGAGATACGGGAAGACCCAATGTTGAGCTATTATCCACATCTCCCATAAGGAAGTCTGAAACTCTGCCATGAGAACCAGAAGAAAATTCACTCATGCTTTGCCCTGCTATACAAGAACAAAATGTCTACCTAATACTCAGAACAGACAACCACATGGGAATGTTCAGTGTTTATTTAAGGTGTCCTCTGCCTGTAAAAGGTAAGTAAAAAATAGATACAAAACCTAGATGTGGAACTATTTTACTACAAATTATTTTGAACACTGGTAGTTCAAGATTTGGTTCATTGAAATTAGAGTCAACCAAACTGAGAAGGCAAGAGTATATTTTCCAGCCATTGGGTAGACATGGAAAGCATTCAGCTGTCATGTTAAACTATGGCTCAGTGAGATATGAGCGAGCCTGGCTACCTCCCAGGCTCATATGCTTCCCCTCTCCTCATGCTGGGCTGCTGGGAGGAGTCTGGAAGCATCTGCTTTATGACACTGTCTAGCGCCATCAGAACCCAGAACTGTGATTAATATTAACTATGGTTGAATAAACCAGGTTCAGAGGTCACAGTTTGAAATTGGTCTGCTTGAAAGTAATCCAAGTAAACCTCTTCCAAGTAAACCTCTTGTACAAGAGGAGGGCAGGAGAAGCACGCAAGTGTGTGTGGGAGACTATGCTCTTCAATATCTTGCATTAGCATGTTTCTACAACAACAACAAATTCATTTTAAATCATTGTTCAGTAAGATGTCCAAACACAGCCATAGTTTCTTAATTTCCCCTTAAGGTACCTTCGCAATTACTGGAGCAAATAGGCAGAGCTACTGTGGGAAATGATTATGAAGAAGCAGTCACAAGAAAGGAATGGACCAGAACACAATGAAATTAAGTTTCTCAGCTAGAGTACTTTACAAATACCCATTCTTTCTCATGTTGTAAGAGCAGCATCTACGTAGTCCAAAACAGTATTGGCAGGGGGACAAATAAAGTACAGACCAACAAATAGACAAAAGTGTCACATTGCAGCAGAGTTCAAAGAAGGTGAAACGAAGGTGCTTCAGGAAACAAACCGAACAGTTATCGTAATTATTTTTTACTCACATGTTGCCAAATGTGAATGCCAGTGTGTCAATAGAAGAGAATATCTCACTTAGGACTTCTCGCTTGTTTTCTTCATTAACTTCCTTGAAGTTTACAGCTAAGGAAGAAAACAAAGAAGAGTAGATTAATCAGATTTTACTTTCACAGGCCATGAAACTGCTTCCAAGTCAAACCACAGGGCTATCTATATAACCTGTTGAAGTAATAATTATGGGGAACATAGAACATCTATAAATTTGACAGTAGCATCTAGGTACCCAAATATTCATTAAATGCAGTATACCGATATTATAAATTCTATCTCAGTATCTCTGAAGCCTGCTTTCTACAATTTTAAACTACATTTACCTACCATGAGACCCTCTTCAGGAATGCCATGTTAAAATGACTATGTGTGAAAACTGACAATGTAAAACAATGTTAAGTTTCTGCACTTACAAAAGCTGCTTAAGGACCTGAGAATTCTCTACATCTCATGACAAGAAGGGAAGTATAACAAGTTCCCTTAGCAAAAGACTTAGATGTGGTAACTGTTTTTCAGAGATAGGAAAACAAAATATAATCTCCGTAAAGGAATAATACCCCATAATAGATCAGACTAGTTAGGGCTACACCAGACAAGATTATGGAAATCTTTTTCTTTGCAGGAATTACAGAGTAGGATGGGAAGAATGGCTCATTTGGAGTGGTACTGCATCACAGAGGGAGCAGGATCAATCCTTTTCCCTTGTGCTATTTACCCAATAGAAATCATACAACCTCTTTCCTAGGCATAAATTTCTATTCATCCTATTCCTTCTATTCCTTCTTTCCTATGCACTTAATCAATTCTTGCAGATTTTTAATGCATTAAATGCATTTAAACTGTATCATTTCCCCTAAACTATGCATTTTGTCTACATTATTTCCCTAAAATATGTAGTTTTGCATGTTTTCAATTCACATACCCCTAAAATACACATTTTTTGTACACATTTTCCCAAAAATATGCTTTTGTGCATATGTTTTGAAGCAAAACTGCATGGGAAAATTCAGAGAAGTGCATAATCTGACTGATAACCACATTCTGATCTACAAAAAAAAGTCTGGGACTGGCAATTAGGGTGGCTCATTAAAAATGTGGACCAAATTCATTTTTTCCATCTGTAATCTCTATTTCTCAAGCTGCTATTTGCTCTATTGTGGAAAATGTAGAGGCACAGTCAGTGTCACTCAAAGCAGGGTAAACAGTAGCTTTGGTGTGTTCAGTTTACATCCCAATCATTTGCTATTGACCAAAATTTTAAGGATACTAGAGATGCAGTCCCAGTCCTATCACCTCATCTAGTTTAGCCCTGAGATTCATTACTACTAAAATGTTGATACCTAGGAAGATTGGCACATATGGCACTCCTCAAAACAGTTTCCATTTTTCACAGATAGCTGCTTGAAAACAGTTTGTTTGCAAAACAGTGGGGGCTGGGGGTGGGCAGCATACACTTAGAATTAAGGAACAGGGTTGCTCTAAGCACATGCTCTGCTCAGGAATTTTATTTTAATACCATAACAAAGTTCACAATCCTTTTACACAAGAGTTCGCTCCTGATTCTCCCCCAGCAATATTTCTTCATTTCAGAAGCCTAATTTAGAAGGGAGAATGTTATTTTTATGCTAGTGCTAAATGGGAATTGGAATCCTTACTGATCTATCTCAAACCATTGAGTGATCTACCAGCCGATCTCCATGTACTTTCTCCCACTTCTGCTTTGCAGAACCTCTTACCGATCACAGTAAAATGAACTAATTGGAATCAATTCCTAATCTTCAGTTCAATTTTAAAAATGAAGTATAGAAGAAAAATCATTGGAAGTATAATTAGAAGTTAGAAATAGTAAACTTGTTAGAAAGAAATTTATTTGGAACAAGATCATGTAGCTTACATCATGAATTGTGCAAAAAACCTAAAGTTTCCTGCCAGGTGTGTAAACACAAAAAGATAACAAATATACTAAGCCGGATATTCCATTAGACTTCCTCTGTGAAAGGAAGAGTTTTTCCAGTAAATTGATACAAATTAACTCTCTAGTAATTATACAATACTATGATAAGCTAATGAGCTACTTAGACTACATGGATTTTAACAGTTAGACAGACAGATATTTTAGGTGTGGTGGAAGAGGTTTCATCATACATTCTAAGTCCTGAAAACAATGCCTCGGCATTCAATGAATATGCGCCAAAATCACTTCCGCTAAACTTTAGGATGTATGTTTGAATTCATCATAAGCATTTTAACAAATGAGTCTTGAACTAAGCAATCCTCTATTGCACTGATCATTATTTTCAGTAAGAAAAATGTAAAACTTTCAACATGCCAGGTATCATCAACTACTTTCAGTTTTGTTAAAATTGCATGCTTCCCTTGTATAATATTCAAGCAATAAGCCTTCTCCTTGAGAAAAACGTATATATAACTGCACATTACAATACTCCTAACACAAATATAAATGAAGATTTAAATTTACATTAGGCAATTGGAGAAAAATTCTGTCAGGAAATCAATTTCCAAACTTCAGACAAATGGTTAACTATGAAAATTAGAAGGCCAGGAAATAAAGCAAGAAAATGCAAAGTATAATATACAATGCAAGTTGTTTAACTATTTTTCTCTAAATATATGTTGCCAGAAGAAATGCACACACTTTCCTGTTCTGGAAGCAATTCTTCATTGCTCCATTTACGACACAAAACATTTTTGGAAGTCATTAGCAGTGAATTCAGTAACTTAGTTCCATTATGTTTATTTAGGATTGCAGCCCTATGTTCATAACCTGAAATTCCAAACAAGATAAAGATTGTACATTTATGTTTTCTACAAACAGGCAAGCAGACAAATGTAAGATATAAAGTGCAAGATTCCTACCTTCTTCCTGAAACACTTCCCTCCAAAGATTCCTATAGCCTTCCTTTCGGCCATTACTGGCACACTGATATTACTTAACATCAGCTTTGAACAGAGTCTTTCCCCAGGACATCCTGGCTGCACACAATAGCACGGACAACAATGAGTAGTAGTACTGTTTCTATGTCTGGAAATGGCAACTATCTTTGCCTCTACATTTTCAAGTGAGCACACAACTTTACAGAAATGGGAAGGATTAATGTAAACATATGGCACCAACCACCATTTAAAGAAAACAAAACCACTATTCAAAGACTTATATAACAACTTGGCATATCAATCTAAAGGGATACTTGTCAACTACGTAATAAATTTTCTAACTGTATATTTTTCTAAATATTCACTGATTTAAATGTATGCGCTATAGAATACTACCAGGTTGCCCTTTTTTCCAGGGCAAAGACACCAGAAACTTGAGATTACTGCACTTTGCAATTGTTATGTAACAAGTGTTTGTTAGTAAAGCAAATTCACATTTCTTTAGCTGACATGTTTGAAGTTTCTTAAAAGCTTCAAAATTTCGGAATCCAAGATGTTAAAAGTCTTTACATTTCCCCTAATTACATATGATTGGGGGTTGTTGTTTTTTAAAAAGTAACAGGATGTTCAAAGAAAAAACAGATACAAGTGGAGAGTAATGAAAGGGTGTGGCAGGGCAGTGGAATTGCTAATTTTGGAACAAACCACAAGCTTCATATCATGTCTCCAAGGCCTCGTACAAGACTTTTCACTTAACTTTTGCCTTGTGATTTTAAGCTTTGGATCTCATGCCAGTCTCCTGAAAAATTTATCTCCTCATGGTATTGCAAAATGAATGCTCTCGGGAATTGCAATTTAGTTAACAATCACTATCGTAACTCTCCCAGGCCTCTCTGTTTTAACACAGTAACCACAACACTCACTTAGGTAACCAAATGAAAGTACAAACACACTTACAGGAGATGTATCAGTTTTTTATAGTTACATTATGCTTATTATTTTATGAGAACAATTTATAAATGCAAATGGCATTTCAAAAGTGTTAATGCTGGGGCCCCAACTAAAGATAAATTTTATATGGATAATTTAAGTAGTAACAATAGGAGTTTTATCACACGTAGCTAACACAAAAGAAGTCTACCTTGCATGCTTGAAGGCAGGCCCTGACTTCAATGTGACTAATTTTAAAACTCCTTTAGGAATATAGATCCAGAATGTAGACTGTATCCTTCAACAAATCTGCTACAAATGAACAGAACTGGTTGATTATGTGTAACTTTGTGTTTTTACATTGTAAACAGCTCTATGATCCTCAGATGAAGGGTGGTATAAAAATTTAATAAATAACAACTGTTATGGCTCTTCATCTGGTCAGCTAAACAACAAAGGATGCTGCCTTTTACTGAATCAGACCATTGGTCAACCTAACTAGGGTTGCCATTTTTTGAAGAGCAAAAAAGAGGAGACATTTGCTGACTTCTACTTTTAACTATGGATCTCTAAGACAACTCTCATTTTAAATACCCCTACTATATGTAGGCTATAGAAGCTGTGATATACTGCTAGTAGCAATGTTTTTAACTCTAAATAGCCCACTGGACTAGAGAAGCAGGCACCACAACTACAAATACCCATGTGACCATAACACTGGCCTACAGCCGCCACTCTTCATTGCCCCGGGTAAGAGGACACAGGCACGCTGCAGAGTGCCCCCATTCCATTCATGAAAAACGGCAGAGTGGGAGCATGAGACGTGGGGCTTTTAAAATTGTTTTTATTTTTATTTTTTAAAATCAGGTTACTATAAACAAAAATAAAAAACAACAACCCCCCAAAAAACTTGGACATTTTGCCAAATTTTAAAAATCTGCCCAGACAGAAATTTTAATCCTGAAAAAGAGGACGTGTCCTGGAAAAAGAGGACATGCAGCCAGCCTAACTAACTCAATACTGTCCACACTGACTGGCAGCAGCTCTCTGTAGTTTCAAACAAGGGATGTCTCCAGACTTACCTGGAGATATCAGGGATTGAACATGGACCTTTCTACATGCAAAGCAGGTGCTCTACCAGCTGACCCTTTTATGTTTCTATTCCTAAACAGAGTAACATCTGAACTTTCTAGAGCTAGGCAAAAGTTTTGGCAGAAAGTCCACCCCCAACCCTCATAATAAAGGCTTAAAGATATGTAACTCCTGCCATCTTACTCTGTTGCTCAGCACCTACACAACGAAACACAAGCTTGAGAGCTGGTCAAATGACATCTGCAGCAGGAAAGGAGGGCATGTTATGTCACTGTACAGATGAACTGTTATTTTTAAATTCTCTGTGCAGGACAACATATGGCACAATAGTAGCCTTGGCATTGATGTAGACTGTACTGAAGATGGTGCAGAAGACAGCAATGAGGTAGTCACGGTTTGAGGTCAAAAGGGATTGCACCTTGCAGCAACAAGGCTATAACGGTGGTAGGAGCTGCTTTCTTGGCTGTGGTGGATAGTATGGCGTGAGGTGGTTTCAAAACCATTATTGTCACTGGGTAGTGCCAGCAAGGCTCTCTCTACCCTGAAAAAGATCTGCTTCAGTGGTAGCATCATGACAAGCATTTTCATCCCTGATGAAAATAAGATTCACAGTGCTAGGGCTAATGAATTAAGACTATTTTTTAAGCAGAGATGAGGAAACGTTTGAGGGGCCCAAAGATAAGATGTGAAAGCCTGACAGACACACTCAAAAATCTGGAGGAACAGTAAAAAAAAGTTATTAAAGAATTTATCTTTTGGAATGTGTGAAATGCTTTAAGACACTTTTTACTCACTCCAAAAATACTATTTTTATGTAAAACAGTACACAGCATTAGAGAACAATTATTTCTTTGTGTTATAGACATATGCTTTGAGTCTCAAATATTCAAATGCAAGATGCAATTCTAAACCTAGAACACATGGTGCCCTCAAAGACATGGTTGGATTGCAACTTTTATCACCTACAATCATTGGTTCTGTTGTATGGAGCTGATGAAAATTGCAATCTAACAATATCCGAAGGGCACCATATTGGCTGCCTATGATTTATGGGGTGATACTATGTTCACGAGAGGAGCATGCAGGACCTTTTTTGCTTATGAATTGCTGCATGCTTTGTTCTGGTGACCTTTAACATCTCCTGTCCCTTTGGCTGGCCCCTCTCTTGTGATCAATCTTTCCACCTCTCTCCCAATATCTGTGACATGGACAGCCTGCTACAAAATATCACAATCCTATATGCATGTCTACTCAAAAGGAGTTCAATGTTGGCAACTCAGGCATTTACAATATTGAGGTTGCAATCCTCTGTGTACTTACCTCTTATTTCTGAGTAAATTATTTGGCTGAGTGATTTAGATGGTGCAGCAATAAAACTGCTATGCCAGAAAGTATGATTTTATGTTAAGTTATAAATTTTATGTTTTAAAGCAGTAAAATAAGTTTTGGCACTGTGGGTTCAAGCACAGACCCTAGGATTTGCCGATCAGAAGTTCGGCGGTTCGAATCCCCGTGACGGGTGAGCTCCCGTTGCTCGGTCCCTGCTCCTGCCAACCTAGCAGTTCGAAAGCACGTCAAAGTGCAAGTAGATAAATAGGTACCACTCCGGCAGGAAGGTAAATGGCGTTTCCGTGCGCTGCTCTGGTTCACCAGAAGCAGCTTAGTCATGCTGGCCACGTAACCCGGAAGCTGTACGTTGGCTCCCTCGGCCAATAAAGCAAGATGAGCGCCGCAACCCCAGAATCGCCCACGACTGGACCTAATGGTCAGGGGTCCTTTTACCTTTACCTATTGCATATATTTAATTTCCCCCCTAAGTTTCCATCCCCCCAAAAAAAAGTACTTTCATGACTTCAAAATGTATGGAAGTTCTACTTATGTTAAGTCAGTGGCAGATGATGTCATCTCTTCTCTCCACCTTCTTCCTCTCCACCTGATACAGCTGGAGGAAGGGAAGATTGCTCTTGCCAGTGGTCTTCAACTGAACTTGAAGAAAGCTTCCCCCATCCTCATTCTATCACTCCATTTCAGCTTCCATTCTATTTTTCTCCTCCTGTTGGGCTTCCTCCAATGACATGATTTTGGCACAGTGCTGTATGTGGGTCCAAGGACCACAGACTGACCACTGCTGATCTACACGAATCCTGTGTTGTTTCGTAGTTCTGATGGCATGATGGAGACCCAATACTGATGGAGCTCCCTAGATATTCTGAGGCAGGCATGCTATTTTGGCTGCAATGATAGTAGTAAGCCTCTAGACCAGGAGCTAAGAGCCAGTGGCCCATGGGGTAGATGGAGCCCATGAAGGCTCCCCATATGGCCCATAGTATTCCCTTGCTCCCAAGCAATTTGGCTTGAAAAAAGCCAACAGAACCCAACAACAGAACCCTTCCCAGCTGCAATCTTCATTTTTAAAAAATCCCCCACTGACAACTGGATTTGAATAATGTGTTTAAAAAGTGAAATCTAATTGCTATGGGAGGGGAAGCAACATACTGCATGCATGTGCATGGATGTGCATTGCAGGGGATTGGACAGGATGACCCTTGGGGTCCTTTTCAACTGTGATTCTATGTGCTCCATGTACATATGACGACATATGTACTCTGTCAAGTCTGCCCTGTCTACATAGGTTCTACCACTTTTGTTTTGACCGTACCCACTGTTGGCATGTGCCTCTAGCTTGAAGGTTAGCCATTAGATATGTGGCTTTGAAACTGTAAGGTTCCCTACTCTTAGTCTAGGGTTGGGTTGGGTCCCCAGCTGTTTTTGGACAACAATTCCTATCTTCCCTGACCAGTGGCCCTGCTAACTAGGCTTGATCAGAGTTGTAGTCCAACAACAGCTGGAGATCGAAGTTTGGGAAACCCTGGTCTAGACCCAAGAAAAGGAAAGAGCTGTCTCAATTTCTCCAGGATCAGCTAAAGGGGAAAACCAAGTCTGAGTATCTTGCAGAGGCTAGGTTGAACATGCTTATTAAATGGCACTCTCGAGAACTGGCTGATGATCAGCAAAGCTCCTGAGAACTGCTATTTGTTAATAATAGTAGTCTCACAGTTTCACAACAGTTTCACAACATAGTTGTTCTTACACTTGTGGTTTCTCTTTCCCGTCTTGAACCCTAAGTTATGCAACAACTGTTCCTCCAAATAAGCTGATAAACCCTGTACATCTAGCTTCAACCCTACACAACAATATACATACAAGTTACCAGCATATCACATATTTCAAATACAAGGGGCGGCCATTCCACACAGGCATTCTGTTCCCAGCTACTGTGTGCTTCAGCGGAGTGTTCCTCAGCCCATTACACCTTGCCCTGCCCCCATTCTGCCCTCTTCTGAGTACAAAATAACCCATGTGTTAGCAATCACGCGCCAACTGGACGCGTCTTCAATGGTCGACACCTGTACAGACATAAATCTCACTGCCTTAAATGAAAACATGCAACACAAATAGACTGGTACTTTTAATTTATAGCAGTAAATGACCTTTATCTCACTGGGCAATTTGAGTGTATTGGTCTGAGTAAAGACCTGTATAAGCTGAAACATTAAACAAAGATCCCTCCAGAATCACTATGAACAAGCTAAGTCCCGCAGTTCTGTTGTAGTACAGAGCTGTTTAAAACAGTGTTAATTTAACTTTGTAAGCCTACAAAGTTTGCAGTCTAGCATGCACCTGCTGTGTGCTAGCAAGAGAGGAATAGCTCTGTTCCTCATTTAGCAGTCCCCCACATGTCTGAGGGATTGGTTTGGGATTTCCCTCCTCTGGCAAATTATATGGTTGAGTGTCTCTGGAAGTATATACAGGAGAAGTGCTAACAGCAACATCTGTATTACATCACAAGGCAACTTTACTTACTATATCAAGTTGCAAAAGTTCTCCTTTTCCTTACCTTTCACTTTTGCGATGACTGTTCCTGCAGCACTTAGAATATCAACTGAATTAAGACATTGGTGCTTGCTAATGATTGCCTTTAGCACACGCAGGAGTTCGCCCAAACGTTCATGAACAACATGATGCAGACAATCTTGTTTTTCTGAAAAGGAAAGAAAAAAATATTTAACTATAAAAATCTACATGAAGCACTGCAAATATGTTTTACCTCTGATATCATGAAAGTTTAGTCATGTGGACCAGATCTATTTTGCCTTCATAAACTAGTTCCTGCTTGAAATGTGTAAGAACAATTGTTGCATTTCAAACAGAGCATAAAGAATCATTTGGGGTACAATTCTACAGTTCTTTGGAAAGGCAGCGCAGGAGTAATTGGAGATATCAGATGTATTATTTAATAAAAACATTTCTATCATTTTTAAGAATCCCAAAACAGCATTCAACAGTAAAAGAATGCAACAAAGAAAAAAAAACATATCCATAAAAAAATAGAAGACCATCATTACAGTACTATAGTCATTAAAAACTGGCATCAATGGTGAGCGAAAGCATTGGGCAAAGAGGAAAAATAAGCAATGGACATAGATCATTGTTTCTGCCTGCCATACTGCAGAGAGAAGTTCATTCCACAGCACAGGTGCAACCACAGATAAAGGCCCATATCCATGTTGCCTCAAAACGGAACTCTGCAGGTTGCAACACAACCAACAGGGTCTCTTTCAGCCACAGTAGTGATATAATGAGTCTATAGGGTGGCGGAAGCAGGGAGAGATGCTCTTTCAGGTAATCTTATATTGAGCTATTTGGGGCCTTATATGTTAATAAAATAACCTTTAACCCAGCTTGCTAACAAACCAGCAAGCAGTGCAGCTCTTTCAGCACATGTGTTATACATGCTGGGAAAGGCCCCTCACTCAGCAACCAAGCCACTTCATTCTGGGTCAGCTGCAACTTCTAAACCAGCCTTAAGGGTAGCCACACAAACTGGCGCAGTCTTGAGGTTACTAATGTATTGGTTCTAGTTGGCTAAGCTAATCCTATCCAGAAACAGGCATCACTGGTGTACTAGTTGAAGCTTGTGATGAGCAGTCCTCACCACTGAGGACACTTGGGCCTCCAGTGAAAGCAATGGAACCAGAAGCATGTACTTGTGGGTCTGGCACTATTCCAGCATAAAACTTTGCATCAATCAGGCTTGAGGTCATTTAAAGAGGTAAGGTAAAGGTAAAGGTACCCCTGCCCGTACGGGCCAGTCTTGACAGACTCTGGGGTTGTGCGCCCATCTCACTTAAGAGGCCAAGGGCCAGCGCTGTCCGGAGACACTTCCGGGTCACGTTGCCAGCGTGACAAAGCTGCATCTGGCGAGCCAGCGCAGCACACGGAAATGCCGTTTACCTTCCCGCTGGTAAGCGGTCCCTATTTATCTACTTGCACCCGGGGGTGCTTTCGAACTGCTAGGTTGGCAGGCGCTGGGACCGAGCAACGGGAGCGCACCCCACCGCGGGGATTCTAGGTGCTGAGGCTTTTACCCACAGCGCCACCCGCGTCCCCATTTAAAGAGGTAGCAGTATTTTATTAATTGCTTAAGCTGTTAGCCAGAACAATGGATCAACTCCTCACTACACAAAGACACTGAAAAAGTAAAATCAAAGGTGTAACACTCACTCTTTCTCTATATATATACATTTTTATATATTCAAGGGGATATATTCAATAATAGGGTTCTTGTACAGCAGATATGTAGAAGTAGGGATTTTGGAAGGCACAGATAGTCATGTTGCCCTACTAAAAGGGACTTAAAAAGCAGTACCAGCCAAAGTGTTATCGTTAAAAAGAACTTGGATGCTTTACTGAATTATGTTTGTTTTATATGGATTTCCTAACTTTAAATTGTTTTCAGCAGTTTCTGTACATCACACAGAGAACAAGAGTTACTCAGTGTCTGCTAAATGGAAAAAATAATGTTGAAAACTGCCTATCCAGATACAAGATTTTGTAAACAGATACTGGCAAGGTCCACCAGGCTAAGGCCCAAAAATGAGCTTCTTGAGCTCATTTTGCTCACCTCAAAGGGAAATGCAAGTATCAGAAGCTCAATAATTCTCTGCAGTTCTGATTAAAACCAGAGCAAGAACCCTGGCTAAGCCCTGCTTTGAACAACCACTTCAACCCAACCCGTGCAAGTACCCTTTTGCCCTAAAGAGTACCCTGCTTGTGTTTGGAGGAAGGGAGAATTCCCAGTCAAGCAGACTTCCTCAAACCAGCCCCCTATAGAAATTGCAAGTTGGGAGGATGCCGTTGCACTCAGGTCCTGGTTTTGAGCTTCCCATGGGCATCTGGTTGTCCACTATGAGAAGAGGACATTGGACTAAATGGGCCACTGGTTTGATACTGAAGAATCTTACTGTGTTCTTGAAACACCTATTGCAATGCCTTTCGGGCTGCTTTCAAAGGATGCCACAGGTCAAACTGAGGGGGCAGGCAAAAATTGACATACTCAATTTAGGTAAGATAGTGCTTCTCTAATTGTTTGGCCTATTTGTTTGGAAGGGATGCCCTTGGCAAACCTGGACTGGGGGTACCCCATATCCAACAGGAGAACCTCTTTCCCCAAAGGTCACCTCCAGGGACGGTAGACTTTTGACCCAACTCCCAGTTTTCCTAAAGCTCTGCAACTCATAATTCCATAGTTGCTTTGCCTCCATTTCTCATTGGAAAGAGGCCTAGAATTAGTATCAAATCATGAATCTCTGGATAATAAGCAACTATTGCAATAGTATATTGCAAAATAGTTGCAATAAGCAACTATTTTACTTTTAAAAGACAACTGAAGGTGGCCCTGTTTAGAGAAGTTTTTAATGTTTGATGCTGTATTAATATTTGGTTGGAAGCCACCCAGAGTGGCTGGGATAGGGTAATAATAATAATAAATTATTTATCATTATTATTATTAGCTCTGCTTTCACCTGTCATTTTACTCATCAAGAATTGTGATATTGACCTACTGTCTTTGGTCAGTGGTAGGGCTTCTCTGAGGCCATGGGTCTCTGCAGGTGCAACCATACCGACTCCTGCCATGTCTTGACATGGGATAAGAAATATAATTATGCATATTGAGGAACTTACTGTTTTAGAATCAGACTGTTTTATTGTTATTGGCTTATAATACCATGCATTGAAGAACAGTGTAAATAATAATTTATATGTAATAACTAGTATGGAAAAAACTAGACCTGCATTACAACCAACAACTTTAACCTGTTCAGCCAGACAAAACTTAAACACAGCAAGATAAAATATCTTCCTGAATGAAACAAATTATGGGCATAGCTAAAACAAATGGGAATTTGAGGAAATATCTGCAATACAGAAATTCTAGTTTTGAAACTTTACCTGCATTCCAATTTGCTTTGCCACCATAACCCTTTCTTTTATTCACAAGTCTAGATTTAGCAAGGCAAAACGATGACCTTCCTGAATGAAACTTCAACAGAAAAATCACAAGCAAAAAAGACAAAACTACTTTATTAGAGTAAGCCAGGGAGGAACAGGATGATGAAAATTCCAACTCTGAATAAATTTCCGCATATTCAGGTCCTAGAACAACAATTCAGCCTTCCAATGTTTGAAGCTGAAACATTACGATATAAAACATTTCCCATAAATACTGCCTTTATGGAAATATTATCATGTAGAAAACAATAAATGCTTTACCACACAAGTAGTGTACTAGAAAGGCATTGACCTTTTCAGTTAAAATATCATGAAATTTTAGTAAGGTTTTACACATCAGATAGCAAGAATCAAATGTCAGTTGATAATCTTAAAAACTTGTTGAGATGCTGCAATTATTTTCCAGTTTCAGACACAGAAGCCCCAAGTTGGTGTTAAACACACAATTTACCTGCTTTCCAATTGGAATACCTTTGTCTAACAAATATTAACTTACAATAATGGCCTCACAGTTAATAGATTCCACCCATCCAAACACAAAATAAAGTTCCATAATCAAGCTTGTCAGCTTCAACACAACTTCCTGCCAAGTCAGTTTCAATTACATTACATGCAGTTGAGAAAAGCACTGTTGTATAAGCCAGGTCTTCTTTTGCTAGACACTGTTTATGAGACTCAAACAATCCAACAATCTATCACCCATGGATGATGTCAAAAGGGTGTGAGTCCAAGACCCCTGTAAATGAGTTCTTTAAAAATATTTTAACCAAATTAATAATGAATAATAAAAATGATTCAAATGTAATGTAGAATCGTTGCTGGAAAAGCCTCTGAGAAGGTAGACTTGAGAACTGCAGTTCTCACCATACCCACTTTTACACTTTTGCCTCACCTAATTTTGCACTTCAGCACACACACACACCCCAGGGTTGACCATGGGTCAATGTGTCCCCTGACCTGAAAACAAATAGCCACTGCTTTTGCATCTCTGACTTTTCTCAAACTTTTCTCATTTCTAGTGCCTACGTAAGAGCTCTACTCTCAATATGATCTTACCAGGCTAGGGTGCAATAACACTTTTTGGGTGTCAGAAATTATGTTCTCATTAATGTAATCTAAAAATAAATAGGGTTTTTGATCCCCAGCCCAAAACTATTGGTTCACATTGAATTGATTTTTAACTGTAAACCCAAAATCTCTCTCCCTTGTCATATTGTGGGAATAGCAAGTATGCATAAGCAAGATTATAGAGTTATCTCCTCTAAGCCAGTGTTGGATGTGTGGGTGAAATTGAACTCAAAGCTACTTACTTCACAGCCACGTCTGTTACTTTCAGATCTACCATACTTTTCTGTATATAAGGCAAGGTTTTTTTAATGATAATATACCTTTTAAAATTGGGACTCGTCTTATACATGGATAGTGCAGAGTGGGGACAGGGGATTGGTTTGTGCCACGAGCAGGAGATTGTCAGCGATGATAGGGTAGCTGATTGGTGGCTACGGCAAGTGTTGCTGTCGATTGGTTGCTGTAGCGGCGATTGGGCAGACGATTGGCGGCTTCTGCACCATGTTCGTTTAGCAGCGTTGGTCAGGTGGGGGTGAGCAATCTCCCCCCAGAGGGACGGAGATAGGGGGGAGTCTTATACACGGGGGTAGGGGTTATACATGGGAAAATATGGTATGTCCTGATTCAGAGAACCTTTCTTACTCTCTGCACCTGATCAGTCAGCCATGCTGCATTGCAACCTATTTTCAAATTTAAGAGCACATTGACAAACTTGTATTACAGGGAGCCAGGTATAGGAAGAGATAGGCATATGTATAGATGAAAATCTCTACCATAAATGCACATCCTCTCTGAACGTTTGAGATTTTTAATGTAAACCTTCAAATTTTAATTCTAATTTGGTTATTACAAAGTTGAAATGTTCAATATAGTCCAAGTCACAGCACCTCAATTTTCTCTCCCCGACCCCAATCTAGACATGGGGGGGGGGGAAAAGTTTGACATTATAAATCAATATTTAAAAGGAAGAACAAACGCTGAAACTAGAGCCTTGAAAATATTAATACACGGAAATATAATTTTTCTAATAACTAAAATAGCACTGGGACAAATAAAGTAATTAGCAGATCCTTTAAAGAACAAAATACATAAAACGATCCAGGTTGATTCTGCATTTGAAACTCCCCAATGAACATTGCAGACTTAGCAAAAATGATCAAACAATGAATTGTGTTGCTGCTGTCTGACACACAGATCTGCAACTATTGGAAAAAATCCAAGTTTAACTCATCACACAATTTCCCCAAGGGAAAGAACACACTACACTATACTGAATGTTCTCTAGAAAATTAGGGAACATACACTCACAACAAAATTGACCAGAAAGCCACCTGCATTCTTTTCCTGTACAAATGATACAAATAATGCTATAAATACTTTTAGATTAATGGAGAGTCATGAAAACGCTATCAGCTGCACATTACTGAATACTGATGGAACTAAAATGGAAAGGAATCCTAAGCAAGGAAAAGAGTGTTTATTTTATTTCTCACTGGAGGGGGGGAAACAAATCTGAAGATGTACGTACATATTTCCGTCTCACATGCATAAAAGCTACACTATGCAGAAAACCATCAATTAATAATGAATTTGTTTTAGAAAGTGTACCTGGATCTGGAAACTGGTGCTTTATTAATAACTGGCCTTCTGTATAAAAATCCACATTATAGTTCAAAACATTTAATTATTTTGTAATACCACAGTATCAAACTGAATAGCTGACTATTTTGACTAATGTGTTATGTATAAATAGTAGTTGTAACTAGATTTTGGAATAAAAGTGACTGAAAGCCCCCCAAATAGTTGCTGGCATCAAGATGTTCTATTTGAAAAAATGCTTCGAAATAACTTTGAGAATTTTCAAACTGGAAGTCTCACATCATGTGTACATGAGGCAGAAGCCATGAGGAATATTAAGTTGAAGTATGTACCTGCACGATTACGTGTGCAAAATGCAATGTGTATGAAATGTGCAAATTTCCTTTCAGCAACCCTTTCACGCTTCTCACCATTGTGTCTCAGAGAGTGAAGGGTGAAGGGTGAAGTAAAACCATTCGAGAGTTACAGCGTCTGCTGTGGCTGCAGAGACTGATATGGGAGAGACGTGTTTTGTTGTAGCGGGGGCAGATGAAGGTGTCCAGTTGTGCTGCTGCAGATGCACCATGGCGTTTATTCTTCCTATGCTCCTCCCAATGGTCATTCCTCCTCTAGTCACTGCTGTGGATACACAATCTGATTGTCTCCAGGCACTGCAGTCATCTGCAAGGGATTCCCACATGGCAGGGTTGATGTTGCCATGTGCCTTCATGTCTCATGTGCAGACATTTTTGTAACAGGCCTGGTGCCTGAAGCCAGCTCCCTGTAGAGCACATCCCTGGGGATCATACCATCTTTTATTCTGTTGACATGACCAAGCCAGCCTAGATGTCGCTGAGACAGGAGTGCAAACATACTGGGAATGTCTTGCTGAGAAGTGGCTAAAGAGGTCAAAGGCCTTCATCAGGTCTATGAAGGCAACATGCAAGGGACATCTCTACTCTTAGTATTTCTCCTGTAGCTGATGCAATGAGAAAATCATGTTGACCTCTGAGCTCTAAAGACACATTGACTTGGGAAAGGACCCTGCCAATGAGTGACTGTAATATGTTGAGATCTACACAAGGAAAGGCTTTCCCCACAGTACTCAACAGGGAGATTCCATGGTAGTCCTTATAGTCATGGAAGTAACATTTGTTCTTGTAGAGGGTCACAATGCTGGAGTCGCACATGTCTTGTGGCACGGATCCTTGTTCTCAACACTGCAAGAGGTGGCTGTGGAGGTGTATCATGAGGAAGGAACTGAAGCCGGCTTTCAGGACTTCTGTTGGGATCCTGTCCTACCCAGGGGCTTTGGCCAACAGTTGCTGGCATATTGTCTGGCAATCTGCTGGACATCGCTCCTTGCCTCTTTTTGCAGGACACACGCTTGTAGCTCACAAGAGCCTAGTGCTTTGCAGCAATAACAGGCTCAATGTCCTTTAAATGATGGGCTCAAACCAGCCAGGGATCTGTTGCTCTCTTTTGCAAAAGGAGGACATAGCTGTGTTGTAGGTTGCCTCTTTGATGTAGTTCTGCTTTGCTTCGAAGGTACTGACTCACTTTGAAGTTTTGCTGTTATAACACAAAATAATCTTGACAATACCAAAAGATTTGTCTTTTTGTTGCAAACACTGAAACACTGAAATTTGGGCAATAATTTGGAAACTTATAGTACTAATAGTGTATGGAGCTTCTATACAGTCACCTATTTGGTTGCAGTAGCACAGCCACAACTTAGCAGTTTATAATATACAGTTTATGCTTTGCATGTACAGTGGTACCTCGGGTTAAGTACTTAATTCGTTCTGGAGGTCCGTACTTAGCCTGAAACTGTTCTTAACCTGAAGCACCACTTTAGCTAATGGGGTCTCCTGCTGCTGTCGCGCCGCCGGAGCACGATTTCTGTTCTCATCCTGAAGCAAAGTTCTTAACCTGAAGCACTATTTCTGGGTTAGCGGAGCCTGTAACCTGAAGCGTATGTAACCTGAAGCGTATGTAACCCGAGGTACCACTGTATAAGCAATGCCCCAGGTTATATCACTGGCATCTGTAGCTAAGAGACCCCAGGACCAGCTGGGATCAAAACTTGGAGGCACTGCTTTTCTTAATACTGTATTACTTCAGGCTGCATATTTTAATGTTCTCCTACCTGCACAAAGCAAGTTAGCATAAAACAGAGATAGCTGGGGTTGAACACCTTTCCTTAGAATGCTAGGTTTTGTGTGGATGGGTGAATGGATGTATGTACTTTATATGGAAGGCATTCAAACATGTGTTGCCCTCAGCTGCAGAATAACTATCCAGGAAAAGTTTTACCACCCAATTCTGATAAATGTTTAAATTGACCCTAAGATAGTAAGGTTTGCAAAGGCTCTGATTGAGCTATAAAGAATGGGTTTTCACAGGGAAAGCCACAGAGCAAAAAAAGGGGGCATTTGGAAACAGAACTTTAAAGCACAGACCATGCCTGGAAAGAGGAGAGGAAAGGTAAGTGTGGGTTAGCCCTAAGATGATTCCCTCAAGGGCAAAAGATGAGCAATATCAGACACATATGACAGAAGACATGAGGGGCAAGGGCTTTCTAAAGTAATGAAAACTTAAGTCTTCTGTACTAAATACATTCTTCCCTTTAGCTCTAGCATACTATCACTAAGTCAAAAGCTACCTTGTAATAACATTACCAGATCAAAACATCCTAAGTCTCAAACAATAAGAGCCCTATTGTCAGGAAGAAAACTTCAGGAAGCTCTAATCCTTTTATTTACTTGAACTTTCAGTTACTGGAACATATTTTACTTGAGTATTGAGTGGATCATTTTGGAAATAGCCTACCTTTCCACATGAATTAAATATATCTAACAATCAATTGCGTAACAAATGATAGGAAGCTGACAAATATTATATGAAATGGGAATCACTTCCAACACATTTAATTGTATTAACAAGTGGAAGATTTGTTTGTATAAATGAGGTTAACAAACTTTTAATAGACATTTTCAATTTTTTATTTGCAGCCAACACACTAGTGAGCTTATTTCACAAGACAAAACACAAAGCTGTATACACCTACCAAAAATTTATTTAGAAGCCTGAGCAGTTTTAAGTTTGGGTAACTTGGAGTTACTCAATTGCCCAGTTATTAGTAGACATCAGGGAGTTCTGTACAAGATTATAATTAGCCAATGAAGTTCAGCCTAAGTGCAAGAAAGTCTACTGGATCATGAAAATGTTTAATGTTTAATTGTCCAGCAAATGGTCCAAAGGCACACTACAAAAATTTCCCAATTATAACAAGTACAAATTATATTAAAATCATAAAGTAAAACTACAAAATCCATCAATAACAAAACTAGCAAAACAGCAGTACAGATAACTGCAATGCAATAAGAGGGAAAATATCCACTCAATCAAAGACCAATGCATTGATGGATCAGATAAAAGGACCATTTAGTCCAGCAACATGCTTCTACAGCAGCCAGATAGATGCCTCTAAATATTCACAGGCATTGTAACTGCCTTTTCCACACAACTGGTGCTCAAAAGCTGCTTCTGAACATTTATGAATTATTTCTTTACACAATTTATATACTGTTTAACTACAAACATTTAAAAGGGATGCACATAAAATAGGGAAAAAATATTTTTAAACAGTTAAAAACTTAAAACCAGACTTTAATCGAAACTCCTATTGAATTTTTTTGAAAAGTATTGGTAGGGACTGGAAATTCAACTGAACTCAATCGGAAGGGAGTTCCACAAAACTGGGCCACAATGCTGAACACAGAGATTCTCATGAGTACAATGTTTCTGAGCCCCGGGAGACCACTAATAGTGGCTCCCTTGAAGTTTGGCTGGTACAACACGTGGCCTGAGGGCAGCCCTTCACAACATTTGGCATTCCCCCAGGCCCCAGCAACACTTGTGCTGCCTTTCGTTAAGTCAGGCCTAGTTATCCTTCCAATCTCGGTGCCTCACTTTCCTGGCTTTGAAAAGTCAGCATGTGGACAGGGTGTCAAATTTTGGGCTCTCCGGCCCTGGTGTGCAGCACAAGACAGTGTCAAAGTACACTTACAGTCCACTTGGTATGAAAAGTTGGATCAGCCTGTTCTTCGACCTTAGTGATTGGGCAGGGATGTAAGGGTTTAGGCCAGGTTTCCTCAAACTTGGCCCTCCAGATGTTTTTGGCCTGCAACTCCCATGATCCCTAGCTAGTGGTCAGGGATGATGGGAATTATAGTCTCAAAACATCTGGAGGGCCGAGTTTGAGGAAGCCTGGTTTAGACAGTCCTTGAGGTATCCTGGACCCAAGTTGTTAGGGTCTTGTAAATTAATGCAAGAACTCTGAATCTGAATGTGAATTTATTTAAAGACAACTATGACAAATGTTGGACAGAGGTAAAGAAAGATCTAGAAATATGGTCAAATTTGAGGCTTTCCTTGTTAGGCCGAATTGCTGTAATTAAGATGAATGTATTGCCTAGAATGTTATTTTTGTTTCAGACATTACAGATTGTGGATAGATTGGACTGTTTCAAGAAGTGGCAGAAAGATATATCTAAATTTGTCTGGCGGGGCAAAAAGCCCAGAATAAAATTTAAGATATTAACTGATGCAAAAGATAGAGGGGGGTTTACCCTGCCGGACTTAAGATTGTACTATGAATCGGCAGCTTTCTGCTGGTTGAGAGACTGGCTACTTCTTGAGAATACAGACATTTTGGATCTGGAAGGATTTGATAATAGATTCGGTTGGCATGCATATATATGGTATGATAAGGTAAAAGTTCACAAAGGATTTAAAAACCATATTGTCAGGAAAGCATTATACAATGTTTGGATTCGATACAAGGATTTGTTGGAAAATAAAACTCCTAGGTGGTTATCACCAATGGAGGCTAAGGGGGTGAAGAAGCTCAATATGGAATCTAAATGGCCAAAATATTGTGAAATTTTAGAGCAAGAGAGTGGAAAAATTAAATTACAGAGTTTTGAGAAAATAAAGTCCAAGGTACAAGATTGGCTCCATTATTATCAAATATTGGAGGTGTTTAATCAAGACAGGAAAATTGGCTTCCAAGTGGAGAAATCAAAACTAGAAACAGAACTATTAGAACCCAATACTAAGAACTTATCAAGAATGTATAACCTGTTGTTGAAGTGGAATACACTAGATGACACAGTCAAATCAGCTATGATTAAGTGGGCACAAGACATTGGTCATGATATTATGTTTGCTGACTGGGAACAGTTATGGACCACCGGCATAAAATTTACGGCATGTAATGCCTTAAGAGAAAATATTATGAAAATGATTTACAGGTGGTACATGACCCCAGTCAAGCTTGCGAAAATCTATCATTTGCCCAATAACAAATGTTGGAAATGCAATGAGACTGAAGGTACCTTCTTTCACCTTTGGTGGACTTGCCCAAAGATTAAAGCCTTTTGGGAAATGATTTATAATGAAATTAAGAAGGTACTTAAATGTACCTTTCATAAGAAACCAGAGGCATTTCTTTTGGGCATGGTCGGCCAATTGGTGTCAAGGAAGGATAGGACTTTTTTTATGTATGCCACCACAGCAGCAAGGATCCTTTTAGCAAAGTATTGGAAGACACAAGAACTACCCACACTGGAAGAATGGCAGACGAAAGTGATTGACTTTATGGGACTGGCGGAAATGACTGGCAGAATCCGTGACCAAGAGAAAGAGACGGTGGAAGAAGATTGGAAGAAATTTAAAGTATATCTTAAGAACTGTTGTAAGATTGATGAGTGCTAAAATGTCAAGGGAAAGGAAAAAATAGAATTATAGCTGCAACTGATTGATTAATTAGCAGAAGAAATTGGAAAAGAAAATAAGTTATTATTTAATTGGAACGAAGGGTTGTTGAAAAAATTTAAAACAAGGATGCAGAGAGGGGGAGGTAAGGGGAAGTCTGAGAAAGAAGGTTTACGAAAAAGAGGATTTGAAATTATACTTGTTTATATGTTTTTGTTTGTTTATGTGTGTATGTTATGTTGTTTTAAATTTGTGTTGGAAAACTAATAAAAATTATATATATATATAAAAAAACAAGAACTCTGAATCTGGCCCAGAAGTGTATGGGCAGCCTGTGCAACCTTTTGAGAACCAAAGTTATGTGTTGTCAATGCATAGAGGAGTTGATTAACATGTAACACTGATTTCTGCAAAATAAGATCCCATTATATTATCTTGACTCACATATCAAAAGAAGACCTTATAAAAAAGCAACCTGTAACTGACCAATTATCTCTGGGAATTTATTTATTTTATGCAATACAATTTATTTCTTACATATAAATTCCACCTTTCTTCCTAAATGGAACCCAAGGTGGCATAAATGTGATCCTAGGAAGGTCTGCCATTCCATCTCTTAAAATGTACCTGAAGCTGCTCAGACCTGTCATTCTTACTTGTCTCACTGAGTGAAAAACTCATTACAATATTTATGTGGGACAGCTACAGGCCAACAGGTTTATAAACACCACAGCACTTCTATACTGCAGATTTGTAGCTGCAGGTTTAGGAACTTATTGTTGCAAGCATCTTCCAAATATGGAAATTTGCAATGATTTGAGTACACTGAATTAACAGGTGTCTCCTTTTCTCACAGTGTGGAATACAGTCTTGAGTACCATACGACCATTACTTCAACCAAAATGTAACAGCAATAATTAAGGGTTTTTAAGATACAGCAAGAGACAACCTTCTACAGTTAAATGTGCTGTCAACTATGGTTTATCCTTGAAAAATGCCTTATTCTTAGTTTTCCTCAAGCAATTCAGTATTTCAGTAAGGCAACTTGTCAAACACCAGCAAGCCAGTTCTTCCACATTCACATTTAAATTTACGGAGCAACTCTCCACTGGGGAGGAAGCACTGCCACAATGCTGCTTTTCATCAATCTATTTCAAAATGTTCTATGCCTCATTCCTTTAACTTCTTGAATTTTATATGCCTTAATATTCCAGTCTCATCCAACCCAGATGCATTTAGGCAAGCTAAGCAATATAATATCCGATTTAGCAACCTCTCTCTAAAATTAGGCTTTTAAAAATGAGTGCTATTACCAAGGAGTGATTTCTGGAATTTTGTTTACCTGATGTGGAGTGTTCAGAAATTCTAATGCAAAAGAAACAGAAAGCCATTTTGAAGCTTCATTAGGGAACAAAGCTTATTTAAGTAGCTATCTACGTTCAAACTGTAAGCAGTTTGCATTTCCTCACAGTTCTTCACTCACATTTTTATAGTATTATCGGCACCACACAACAGTAGTCAGTCATCAACTGTCATATAGTATAACACCGTTCCATTATAGATATATATTTTTAGCCAACAACTTATAGAACAATTCAGTCAGTTATACATACAGCATTTCCAAGATTTCAGAGTCCTGTTTTTCTCTCCCTAAGGAAGCACATGAAGCACAGCAATCCATCAGGGTGAATGAGAGGTCTGTACATGTCTTCAGTATCTTCATCCAATCCTCCCTCTCTCACCTTGATATAACAAAATAAAAAAATTCCTTCCAGTAGCACCTTAAAGACCAACTAAGTTAGTTATTGGTATGAGCTTTCGTGTGCATGCACACTTCTTCAGATACCTGGACTTCCATTTCATGCGGCTCAATGTGGTGCCTTCCATAGTTCCAGTTACAGATAGGTAGCCGTGTTGGTCTGCCATAGTCAAAACAAAACAAAACAAAATAATATAATAATAAAATACCGTATTTTTTGCACCATAACACTCACTTTTTTCCTCCTAGAAAGTAAGGGGAAATGTCTGTGCGTGTTATGGAGGGAATGCCTACGGCTGGCATGCCTATGGATTTTCCTCCTCTAAAAACTACGTGCGTGTTATGGTCGGGTGCGTGTTATAGAGCGAAAAATACGGTACTTCTTGGTATCTGAAGAAGTGTGCATGCACACGAAAGCTCATACCAAGAACTAACTTAGTTGGTCTTTAAGGTGCTACTGGAAGGAATTTTTTTATTTTGTTTTGACTATGGCAGACCAACACGGCTACCTATCTGTAACTCACCTTGATATAAGTTATTGATCCACCAGACCATGCAGCAAGCAGAGAAGGGCTGTATGGGGACACAGAAGTTTACAGATCTCCCTCCCACTGACCCCAAGAGCCCCAACTGCTGTATATTCATGCATGTAGGGTGTCCTCTGTGGGCAGGCTTGTACTCTTACTATTTTTGAACAGCTTATTTAGACTTTGAACTGCTACTTGCTTTCAAGTAAAAAAAAAAAAAGCTCTACTGAATAGGTTAAGGTTTTCAAGTATTAACCTGTTTTATCAAAAGGCTGCCAAAATCCAGAAACACTAGTTGGTCTCATGGCCAACATTAAACTTCAGAGTCACAAAAATCTGACTCCCAGTGCCAGAGTTAGATAGGTGGTGCTCTTTTTAAAAGTAAATACAAAGCTCCATTGCTTTCAAAATGGTACAGCTAACCATATATTCACTTTTCACCCACAGAACTTATTGCCAGAAATTCGGGTCTTCAGCTAGATTGAATCCTTTAAAAAATTGAGAATGGTATCTAAAGAACAGTAGATGCCAGCAGAAAAAACTTCTTGCTGGAGAGGAGGTTGTTGATTTTCCTCCCCAAACACAGCCCTTTGTGCCATATTGGGAAGCCATCTGGAGTAAATTCAGTCTTCAGAAATACATTTTTAAGGGCTCCCATGGGAAAGGCAGGACATTGTATATACAGTACTGCATTGTAATCTGGATCATGGCCAAAGTCATTTTGTGTGTGTGTGTGTGTGTGTGTGTACACACACACACACACACACACACACACACCCTCAACAAAAACATATGTATATGCCCAACAACATTACTACATAAATTGTTAATGAGGAGCTATAATTGTTATTAATTTTTTTAAAAAAAATATACTTTCAAACTCAACATAGTATTCAAAAGTTAAATACAAGGTAAAGTATAAAAAGAATCAAGTCACAACACACATACACACACACGTGTGTGTGTGTCAAAATTAATGTTTGAAATTAATATTTGAATTTTTTAGCATTCTAACCTGTCATCTGTCCTGTACTTTCCCATTTTCTAAGCAACTGAATAAATGAAAAGGCTATTCTCTTCCAGTCTACCTAAGCAAAGACCACACAACGCAAGGATTATGGGATTACAGAGTGTTAATAAAGAGGTGGACTTTGCTTTGTCAACCTTAAGTAGTATCTTACTGCAGAGGTAGCCCAAGATATTTTGCTGCCTGCAGCAGAAAATATAATGCTGATAAGAACAAACCAAATAAATGAAAATTTGAGGCCACTTGTGAATATGCCAACATTTGCTACCTGAGGGGGTTGCCTTAACCTGCCTAAAAGGCTTTTTCTATTTACTACTTTGCAGCAAAAACTTTCAGGGTCTATGCATAATACTTTGTTTTTAAAAACACTTCTGACTTTTTATATGCAGCAAATGGTCCAAAGGCATAATAACTATGGTATCTGAAGTTTCATTAAGAAGTTTCAAACTAATTGACCTATTACTATTTTCATATTCAAAGCATGATTAGATTGGCTGACAATTGGCTAACAATCCCATTTCAGGTAAAACAATGCTGTGTTCTTGACCTGCTCTGTACATTTTGTGGCTTTATAAACCAGAGCTTCACACATTTGTGCACAACCACTTTGAACTTTCTTTCACACAAGTGGGAAAACATGGCTTAAAGGTGGCCTCCAGATCTCAGCTTGTCTGGAATTAATTAATTATAATCTACAATTTTCACAAAACAGGAAACAATGGTGAACTGTGCCTTCCTGGTTTGTTTCTCTTTTTGAAGCAGCAGCCTCAGGCTAGTCACCCACATTTGTTACATGTAAAAGGTAAAGGTAAAGGTACCCCTGCCCGTACGGGCCAGTCTTGACAGACTCTGGGGTTGTGCGCCCATCTCACTTAAGAGGCCAGGGGCCAGCGCTGTCCGGAGACACTTCCGGGTCACGTGGCCAGCGTGACATCGCTGCTCTGGCGAGCCAGAGCCGCACACGGAAACGCCGTTTACCTTCCCGCTGGTAAGCGGTCCCTATTTATCTACTTGCACCCGGAGGTGCTTTCGAACTGCTAGGTTGGCAGGCGCTGGGACCGAGCAGCGGGAGCGCACCCCGCCGCAGGGATTCGAACCGCCGACCTTTCGATCGGCAAGCCCTAGGCGCTGAGCCTTTAACCCACAGTGCCACCTGTTACATGTAGTTTGCTCCAAAGATATCACTAAGCAAATCACATTGTGAGGTATCTATCTTATCTATCTCTCACCTTTTTCTCCAGACTGGAACTCAAGGCAGCTTACAGATAAAACAAACAGCTAAAAACATTTTTAAAATCATTTAAAACTAATTAAACACTAATAAAATTAAACAATATATTAAAAAAATCTACTAAAATACAGATAATAGCAACTATAATAAAATCACAGCACCAGCCCTTTCCTTGGAAATAGATAGTTCCTAAAAGCCTTCAGAAATAAGAAGATCCTTCACCTGCCAGCGGAAGGATCAGTAGGGAAGAACTTCTTGAGACTTCAAGCAGCAAAATTCTAAAATAACACTATTCTAACTTGATAGCTCATAGAATCATAGAGTTGGAAGAGACCACAAGAGCCATTGAGTCCAACCCCCTGCCAAGCAGGAAACACCATCAGAGCACTCCTGACACATGGTTGTCAAGCCTCTGCTCCAAAGAAGGTGACTCCACCACACTCCTTGGCAGCAAATTCCACTGTCGAACAGCTCTTACTGTCAGGAAGTTCTTCCTAAAGTTTAGGTGGAATCTTCTTTCTTGTAGTTTGGAACCATTGCTCCGTGTCCGCTTCTCTGGAGCAGCAGAAAACAACCTTTCTCCCTCCTCTATGTGACATCATTTTATATATTTGAACATGGCTATCATACCACCCCTTAACCTCCTCTTCTCCAGGCTAAACATGCCCAGCTCCCTTAGCCGTTCCTCATAAGGCATCGTTTCCAGGCCTTTGACCATTTTGGTTGCCCTCCTCTGGACACGTTCCAGTTTGTCAGTGTCCTTCTTGAACTGTGGTGCCCAGAACAGGACACAGTACTCCAGGTGAGGTCTGACCAGAGCAGAATACAGTGGCACTATTACTTCCCTTGATCTAGATGCTATACTCCAATTGATGCAGCCCAGAATTGCATTGGCTTTTTTAGCTGCCGTGTCACACTGTTGGCTCATGTCAAGTTTGTGGTCAACCAAGACTCCTAGATCCTTTTCACATGTACTGCTCTCAAGCCAGGTGTCACCCATCTTGTATTTGTGCCTCTCATTTTTTTTCCCCAAGTGCAATACTTTACATTTCTCCCTGTTAAAATTCATCTTGTTTGTTTTGGCCCAGTTCTCTAATCTGTCAAGGTCGTTTTGAAGTGTGATCCTGTCCTCTGGGGTGTTAGCCACCCCTCCCAGTTTGGTGTCATCTGCAAATTTGATCAGGATGCCCTTGAGTCCATCATCCAAGTCGGTTGATAAAGATGTTGAATAAGACCGGGCCCAAGACAGAACCCTTTGGGTTAGCTGTATGCTAACTTGAAGTATCTCAACTTTGAGGATTCAAATTTAAGGCTGTCTTAAAAAATGTGTATCCCACCAAATCCCAAGAACTTGTAAGAGTCTTTATTTTACAATTTTAATTGTAAAAACATAACACTGCTCCTGTTTGATAGTGTACCAGTTCCCCCAAATTGTAACAATCTTTCCAGCAGCAAGATAACACACAGTATGCTTTTAAGTAAACTAATAATAATAATAATAATTTATTATTTATACCCCGCCCATCTGGCTGGGCCTCCCCAGCCACTCTGGGCGGCTTCCATAGAAAGCAAAAATACAATAAAATATCACACGTTAAAAACTTCCCTGAACAGGGCTGCCTTAAGATGTCTTCTGAATGTCAGGTAGTTGTTAATCGCTTTGACATCTGCTGGAAGGGTGTTCCACAGGGCGGGCGCCACTACCGAGAAGGCCCTCTGCCTGGTTCCCTGTAGCTTTACTTCTCGCAATGAGGGAACCGCCAGAAGGCCCTCGGCGCTAGACCTCAGCGTCCGGGCAGAATGATGGGGGTGGAGACGCTCCTTCAGGTATACTGGACCGAGGCCGTTTAGGGCTTTAAAGGTCAGCACCAACACTTTGAATTGTGCTCAGAAACGTACTGGGAGCCAATGTAGGTCTTTCAAGACCGGTGTTATATGGTCTCGGCGGCCGCCCCCAGTCACCAGTCTAGCTGCCGCATTCTGGATTAGTTGTAGTTTCCGAGTCACCTTCAAAGGTAGCCCCACGTAGAGTGCATTGCAGTAGTCCAAGCGGGAGATAACCAGAGCATGCACCACTCTGGTGAGACAGTCCACAGGCAGATAGGGTCTCAGCCTACGTACCAGATGGAGCTGGTAAACAGCTGCCCTGGACACAGATTTGATCTGTGCCTCCATGGACAGCTGTGAGTCCAAAATGACTCCCAGGCTGCGCACCTGGTCCTTCAGGGGCACAGTTACCCCATTCAGGACCAGGGAATTCTCCACACCTGCCCGCCTCCTGTCCCCCAAAAACAGCACTTCTGTCTTGTCAGGATTCAACCGCAATCTGTTAGCCGCCATCCATCCTCCAACCGCCTCCAGACACTCACACAGGACCTCCACCGCCTTCACTGGTTCTGATTTAAAAGAGAGGTAGAGCTGGGTATCATCCGCATACTGATGAACACCCAGCCCAAACCTCCTGATGATCTCTCCCAGCGGCTGCATGTAAATGTTGAAAAGCATGGGGGAGAGGACAGAACCCTGAGGCACCCCACAAGTGAGAGCCCAGGGGTCTGAACACTCATCCCCCACCACCACTTTCTGAACACGGCCCAGGAGGAAGGAGCGGAACCACTGTATGACAGTGCCCCTAGCTCCCAGCCCCTCAAGACGGTCCAGAAGGATGTTATGGTCGATGGTATCAAACGCCGCTGAGAGATCCAGCAGAACTAGGAAACAGCTCTCACCTTTGTCCCTAGCCCGCCGAAGATCATCAACCAGTGCGACCAAGGCAGTTTCAGTCCCATGATGAGGCCTGAATCCCGACTGGAAGGGATCCAAATGGTCCGCTTCTTCCAGGCGTGCCTGGAGTTGTTCGGCCACCGCTCGCTCAATCACCTTGCCCAAGAATGGAAGATTTGAAACTGGGCGATAGTTGGCCATCGTGGCCGCATCTAAAGATGGTTTTTTAAGAAGCGGTTTAATAACCGCCTCTTTCAGCGGGTCTGGGAAGGCTCCCTCACGGAGGGAAGCATTCACCACCCCACGAAGCCCATCGCCCAGTCCTTCCCGGCTAGCTTTTATAAGCCAGGATGGCCAAGGATCCAGGAGAGAGGTGGTTGGCTTCACTCGTCCAAGCAGCCTGTCCACATCCTCGGAGGTAACAGATTGGAATTGATCCCACTCAACTTGACTAGACAGAACTCTAGCACTCTCCCGCCCCGGCCCTGCTCCCACGGTGGAGTCTACTTCTTCCCGAATCTGAGCGATTTTATCTGCAAAAAACTTTGCAAAATCATTGCAGGAGAACAAGTGTTAGACCAAGTGGTGAGAGGGATCTCAAAATGCTATGTAAAGAATCATCAAATTTTATTGAAAGGCAAGACATGAGGTCCACTTCTTTCCCGAAAGTACTGTGGAGTACTGCAAGACAAGTTTTACTCTAGGCTTATCACACAGCACTCCTGCAATATTTAACAACAAAGCTGTGGCAGGCTGCCAGTTCTGTGGGAAAGACTCACTTGATTGGTCCTGACCAGGTGGCTACAGGCTTTACAGATGCACCATGGGATAAACCCACACGAAAGTGCCTCCTTTAGCACTTTACTTAATTTTTAAAAATGAATCCTCTTCATAACAGCTTTCCATCTGCAAAGAGTTTTCCAGATTCATTGTAATATTTAACAGCTAAATAACATCCACAACAGAGGTTCTAATGTAAAGAACCTCCTGGATGAAACTGTCTAAATGAAGAACATTCAGGTGGACTTTCAGTAATATTACAGCATATGGCTGAAAACCACCATTTAATTCTTTACTCATTTATTTAGAAACTGCTTTCAGTATCACACACCTAGGCTGGTGTAAAGTTAACACAATATTATATGATAATATTTATCATATAAAACATGAAGAGGTGCAACTACAGGTTACTAAAACAACATTTAGCTGCTGTATTTGGTATAATTAATCTTCCTGAACAAAATGCAGATTTACATTGTGATACTCAGTAAACTTAAGAGGTGTTTTATAGTATCATTCTACATATGGCTGGCCTATTACTGACGGCATATATTTAAGTTTTGCATACCACTGCATGTCTTCCCAGGGACAGTTAGTGGAATGGAATAGTCATCACTGGTGCTCTAGATGAGTTATATCTTATCCTATTTTGAAGGCATGTAATGCCACAAAAATTATATATAGTAAATTATCTCCTACTCAGCTTACTGTTGACATGAAATGCCAGCCCAAATATTTATCCAAGTAATGTTTCCTAATTTGAGGAAACAGCTGCATGGTCAGTGTCAGGTTGAGTACACAGTAACACCACATACTAGATCTACCTACTTATAGTTTTAATGAAGGAGCACCAAGATGGAAGTGTTCCAAGTTATTACACGTCCTTTGAATTAATGTTAGACAGTAATAAAAATGAGTGAGAGTCAAAGAAGACTTCACCCAATTTCCAGTATTCAAAACTCGTAGGTATAATCTAAGTAAAATGAAGCACTTCCAAATCAAACCAGTTTCAATGGGCAAGATAAGCATGTACTTAAAAGTTCTTCCTGAAAGCATTTTGCTTCACCCTTCTTCTTCCCTAATAGCAAAATCCTGTGAGTCTACTCAAGTACCTGTCACTGAGCTTAATAGGGGTTTACCCAAGCTAAGCGGATGTTCCTATACACTGGCAGAGGAAGAAGAGTGCGGGGGGAGCACACCACCCCCAGCAGTGCGATCCCGGTGGGGTGCCATCGCTTCTGCCCAACTGCGCTGTGTGCCACGCCCACAGGATGTGCGCCACACCCCCGGGACGCACGCCGGTCCCACCCCTGCCTGCTCTCCGCCCCCCGGTGCCGGAGCATGAAGCTCCGCCACTGTTCCTATAGGATGTTCCTATATTTGAAGACAATGCTAACAGCTATACAATCAAATTTCAGAGAGATTACTTACCACCCTTAATTATTCACTCAAAAAACTGCATAAAACATACCTTAGATGCTAAGTTCTACACAGGTCCCTGGGATCTGTTTGCATGAATGGTGGCAAACACCATTTTAAAATTAATACAGGCTTTAATATATGTATACATACAGGAATGTAATATTCCTAAGGAAATTGTTTTACTAAATTACAGAAGTCTCCCAAGTGCCACATTTTGTTAAAAGGCCTCAGTGTACCAGTTTCAGATTTTTTAAAAAAATCTGACAAATTCTGAAAGCTAAAAATATGGCATTTTGAATAAGAGTAATTTTCAATGCTTTTTCATGCATCTTTTGAAAAAAGTAAAGGGAATGAATGGTGTAAAATTTACTGTATTTTAAAACTGAAAATAGGAATGAGTCAAAACACTGCTAACAAAGTTTCTTGCATTAATAATACTATTCTAGAATACATTTTAAGTTAAAAAAGTATTAAAAGTTCCACGGGAGTTGAGTTTAAATGCTTAACTACACTTGCTCATGAAACATACCCCTACCAACTGTTGATCTTTGACACTATAGCAACAAGTGAACATTTGTTCAGAAGGAATGCAGAGTATGCGATTGGGGGAAGGGGAGGTGGTCACAATTTAAGTCAGCTAGATCGTTAGACTTAAAAGTTAATTGGAACTCTAAGCTATCATTTATTGCATGGATTTCGCAGGTAATTTTGATAGTACATAGATTTAATCTGAACCATTTAAACATAGCTATATTATTCAATATACTCTTGAAATTATCTGAATACGGAGAATGTGGGCCTTCAACACTTGAGGCTAACACTGATATTTTTACCTAAATCTACATCAACTTAAAATGTATTCCCAAATAATCCCCTACCAGAGATCCCCAAACGTTTGCTGGCAAACATTTTTTCTAGTAGCCACAATGGCTTGACACTCATGTTTCTTTTCCCACTTGCAGTAAGGTTCTTTTGCCAGGTAATTTTGCCTGGGTTTTTACAGAGGCTTGCTGGGAAGGATGTGCAGGTATTTGTGCCAAGCCTTGTACGCACCACACTATTGCAGAATCTCAGTCTAGCCTGATAGTATTTTTGGAAAGAGGCATAATCAGTCTCTCAGAACTGTTCACAGTTATTTTCCAACATGTTAATCCAATAAGAAAGTATATTTAGATGTTCTCTCCACTGGTCACCAAACATAGGTTTATGGTTACCACTGTAACCATATCTGCAGGTGCTGGATATATCAATAAAATTCCTTTGGCCTGGAGTTTCCCTCTGTCAAGGAAGCATGCGTGGGATGCCCCATATTACCTTAAAGACACAGACAGGCAGAAATAAAGCTTCAAGCACCATAAGAGAGCTACAGGAATTGAAGAAATATTCAGAAGTCTTCACTTACTAGTTATCAAAAGGTCTGAAGAACAGAAGTCATGGGATACATAATGGAGCAATTTTCACTGAGTCATTGGAACTTGTGGTTGCCTCTTGCAATTCAGTCACATGCAGAAATGACTTTATCCGCTCCTAGTAAAGGTAAAGGGACCCCTGACCATTAGGTCCAGTCGTGACCGACTCTGGGGTTGCGCGCTCATCTCGCTTTATTGGTCGAGAGAGCCGGCGTACAGCTTCCGGGTCATGTGGCCAGCATGACTAAGCTGCTTCTGGCAAACCAGAGCAGCACACAGAAACGCCGTTTACCTTCCCGCCGGAGCGGTACCTATTTATCTACTTGCACTTTGACGTGCTTTCGAACTGCTAGGTGGGCAGGAGCAGGGACCGAACAACAGGAGCTCACCCCATCACGGGGATTCGAACCGCCAACCTTCTGATCGGCAAGTCCTAGGCTCTGTGGTTTAACCCACAGCGCCACCCGCATCCCTTATCCACTCCTAGCAGCATTCAATAAATTTAATAAAGCACATAATGGTAGCTGTACAGAGCCAGCCACACATACAGAAAGCACATGCAACAATACCAAGCAGTCCAATGGTCAGGTGAATTTTAATCTTGGAGTGGTACCATGTCCTTACTCAATAAAAATCACCCAATGTATCAGAAGAGCCACAGAATTAATTTCATACCCAGCAACGATTTGATTAAATTTCTGCATTGCAGGGGGTTGGACTAAATTACTCTCAGGGTCCTTTCCAACTCTACAATTCTATCGTTCAGAGCTTTATATAATCACTAAACTCTAGATTGCACAACACTCTGTTTTTCAAATTGGAATTCTAAGTAGCTGTCATTCGGTGTCTGTGTCCTACTCAGCATAATCAAACCCTAAAGAGAGCTTTCCAGATATTATAATATCTGAAACACCTATAATGATATGCAGCCAATCCATACCATGTAAAAGTCCTGATGATACTGGAGGGTGTCTGGTTTACTGATAACCTAGACGTCTGTGACTATTACATAAAATATGATTTGATGAGCCATAGTTTTACCTCATTGTTTTATAATTATTGGTTGTGAGAAAAGTGTTAATTTGCTGATTTATTTGTAATTACATTCTCTTGGAGAGGCAATACTATGCTTGGTACTTCTGTGGAGGAAATTCACAGGCATACACTACACCCTAGAGGAAACAACTCTTAAAAAGCACATAGTTTAAAAGCACATAGTGAGAAGGGATGGGAGCAGGAACCCTCCAACAATGATCTTATAGACCTACAAATCAGGACTTTCTTTTCCCTTGCTTTAATTCTTCATTGTGGCCCAATTATGCCAACCCCCCCCCAAAAAAACCCCCTGAGGTCAGGTTCCACACAGCTTCAAAGATTTTGATAATCTGGGGTTTCCCCTCATCCTTAGAAGCTGTCTTATATGAATCAGGCTATTGATCCACTGAGTTCAGATTTGTTTATGCTGACTGCCAGCAGATCTCCATAGTTTCAGACTAGGGACAATCCAAGCTATACCTAGTGATGCAGCAGATTGAACCTAGGTCCTTCTGCATGCAAAGCAGGTGCTCTGTCACTGAGCCACGGTTGTTTCAGGTCATATCACCAATGCCATGGCTACAGAGTCACTGGAGATTAGGAGTACTTTTTTAAACGGAAATGGCCTGGTTCACACATAACACAAACCAAGGTTTCATGAACAAACCACAAGTTTATCCAATAAGTTTTCCAGCAAATGAAAAAAACCCATGGCTTGTTTCTCTTAAATTTGAATTATTTCCAAGCAGCTCTTACCACGTGCCTTTGTAGCCTTGGTGAGTGCCTGGGTGTCAGGTGGCCAAACAAACCATGGTTATTAAGGAAGGGTTATATGTTCAGGTTATGCAAAACCATAATTAAAACAAAGCAAGATTCATAAGCCAACAAACTACTGTTTCAGTTTGTGCTTTTTGATAGCTTAACTCTGGTTTGTTTGCTAAGAAACAAATAAGGGTTTAATAAACCATAGTTTAATAAATCCTGGTTTAGCGCTGTGTACCAGTTCACACTGAAGCAGAGTGATCAGTGATTTTACCTTTTTTAGTATGCATATTAAGTTAACCAAATAAATGCATAATGCTGCCAAAATGACCATGATAGAAACATATTGATCAGCATATAAATTAATTGAATCTACTTGCATACCCCATGCTCTGATGATGATGCTAAAATTTTAGGAACTTTCAATGTAATTACTTTAAGAGTTTTAACCTGCTCCATACTAAAATCCTAACAGCATATAAGTTTTAGCTGAAAATGTCACTAGATTAAAAGCTTAATTAAAAACCATTAAATCTTTAAAGGTTAATGGTTAAAAGCACAATAACTCCCTGTTCTTCCACTACTACTCAATTCTTTCCTTTCTCAAACGGCTCAATCTATTCAAGAGCCCTCACATTTAGCAGCAGTGACATGAATTGACCAGAATATTAGCCATGGATATGGACAAAGCTCTGCTTAGCTATAAAGTTCATAAGGTGGTTTTAATCAAGTAGAGTAACTATATCCTGCTCCAAATTTACCTGACCCAACTACAACTTGTTCTGAGCTTCCTGGCAGAAGGGTGGGATACAAATGTAACTAAAACAAATTTAGGAGTATTTTATTCCAAGTTTCAGGGAATACTGTCATTTATGAATCCACATTCATAAACTGGCATTTCCATGCATAAATTGGCATTTCCTTGTTTGTATTATTAAGCCCACCTATTAATTTCAACTTCAACATTAGTAACTGGTTTTGAGCTATTTGGACATTAATCAGTATGGTGGAAAAAGCAGTGATTGGGGTTTCAAACAATTCCATGCCTCTACAATATAGATCACCAAGCCAAACAACATTATTCAAAATCATACCTTATGGAGTATGTGTTAAATATGACCACCACATATGCTCAATTTTACATCACAAAACAGCAAGGCTGTAAAGTCTATGGCAACACACACCACCCTCCAAAGTATTCTTCACTTTCACTATCCACAACATGATCCACAACACACCCATATCAAAGCAACTGAGTCGGAATCCTATTCTGCCTATCTATAGCCTGTGTGAACATATACAACCAAGGATGGCAATTAGGCAGTAGTAGTGACAACTTGTACTTACTGAAATAATGGAACTCCCACCAAATCCTCAAACTTCATCAAAATCAAAAGCCATACATCTAAAAGGTTTGGGTGACTAGGAAAATTTGGACCATGTTCACTAAGTAATGCCTAGCTATCATTTGTACTGATCTGCCAGAGCCAAACTCAAGAGAATGCACAGGCTGCATTCTTTATTTGAGGCCAAACATCAACTTATGAGTTCAGAGGCAATGGCCAGCAGAATTTATCACTACTTCCACATCACCTTCTTCTGTCTATGGAAGTTATGCAAAGGAGTGGGGCAAAAAGATGAAGTAAGCAAGACATTCAGCAACCCTCACTTTGAATTCTTGCAGTCCCCCATTTCAGTATCTCCAATCCAAATAATTTTAACCTCATTTTACAACCAAATCCACACCATTACTGGACCAAGCAGGAAATTCAATGTATTTTTGAATATTTATCTGTTGGCACTGCACAAGCATGTACAAGTAGGGCTCACAACCAAAGCTGCCCTTCACATAAATAAAGGCACAGAGACACAAACTTGCAGTTAAAAACCTATAAGCACAGGATCATGCATTTTCTCACTTAAATTTTCTAGGAGCTACAAATCTTCTGTGTTTACATTTTAGTACCATGACTCGTATGTCAAGACTAGGTTATGGGTATAAATGCTGCTTTAGGATACAACACAGAGAATTCCTTTTGACAGCACTATTTCCCCTAAAGCACAGAAGTCTCCTAAATGGAGAACTGTATGCTGACTAACAGAATCTCTGACATCCTAAAAAAGCGGGGGGGAACTGTTAGGAAATAAGTCTTAATGCACAGAAGCAAGTTTCATACTCATAGTGTATTGTTTAGATCTCACTGATGCCTAACAATCTAGATCTTGCTCTCGACACAATGGGATAGTGTTGTTTGCTGATTCTGCAACCAAGCCCATGTATAGGTATGATGGCTTTGTGTTCCTTTAAGATGTAAAGCTTAGAAAAGTTCTGCTTTTAAAAGCAGAAGGATAAATACCGTATTTTTCCCTCTATAACACGCAGATTTTTTCTCCTAAAAAGTAAGGGGAAATGTCTGTGCGTGTTATAGAGCGAATGTGTGGTCCCTGGAGCCCTTTGTCCCAAGTGCATGGCAAAAATCATATTGCGCCGTCAGGGAGGAGAGGAGGCTGCTGCTTTCCTGCATTCTGCCTCAGGGTCTTACTGCCCACCCTGTTCTGTTTCGGTTGCTGTTTGCTCAGACGGAACAAAGAGCAGTGAAATCCCCTCCCCTCCAGGCAACCCCTCCCCTCCAGGCAAGTAGAGAGGAAAGCAGAGCATCCCTGCTCCAGTGGTGCTGCTGCTGCTGCTGCGTCTGGGGACTCGGCAGGCAGCGGAAAACATGCAGATGAGAGAGAGAGAGGGAGGGCTGGCTTGAGTGGGTGGGTGGACTTTTGCCTTCCTTCCCCCCCCCTTTAAACCCCTCTCCTGCATTGTTAGCCAGCTGCTTCTCCGCACACCCCTCTCGTGCTCCTTGTCCCTTCTATATTTTTCCTTCCCTCCCCACTTAAAACGTGGTTACAAAGCACGGATCCACATGGATCCTCAGGATCTTTGCATTGGGTCACCCCAAATTCACCATCAGATCACATAGCATGTCCATGGCTACAGCCTGCCCCCCAAAAATCACGTACCCACTGTTGCCTGGGGCTGCAATGGTGCAAAAACGTGGTTACAAAGCATGGATCCACATGGATCCTCAGGATCTTTGCATTGGGTCAGCCCAAATTCACCATCAGAGCACAAAGCATGTACATGGCTACAGCCTGCCCCCCAAAAATCACGCACCCACTGTTGCCTGGGGCTGCAATGGTGCAAAAATGTGGTTACAAAGCATGGATCTACATGGATCCTCAGGATCTTTGCATTGGGTCACCCCAAATTCACCATCAGATCACATAGCATGTCCATGGCTACAGCCTGCCCCCCCAAAAATCACGCACCCACTGTTGCCTGGGGCTGCAATGGTGCAAAAACGTGGTTACAAAGCATGGATCCACATGGATCCTCAGGATCTTTGCATTGGGTCAGCCCAAATTCACCATTAGAGCACGTAGCATGTCCATGGCTACAGCCTGCCCCCCCAAAATCACGCACCCACTGTTGCCTGGGGCTGCAATGGTGCAAAAATGTGGTTACAAAGCATGGATCTACATGGATCCTCAGGATCTTTGCATTGGGTCATCCCAAATTCACCATCAGATCACATGTCTGTGGCCACAGCATGAAGCACAAAAATGATACATCCACTGTTTCATTCAGAATGTTTTTTCCCTTGTTTTCCTCCTCTAAAAACGATGTGCGTGTTATGGTCAGGTGCGTGTTATAGAGCGAAAAATACGGTATACTTAATTCAGTTGGATGAGGCAAAGCTGCTATAATACATTGGCAAGAAAGTGGGACTTTTGAATTCAAACAAAAGAATAAGGGCACACTTCTTGTTGATTTGTTGACAGCAGCATAAGAAGTGAGGAAAATGTATCATTGTTGCTCAAAAGCAATCTCACTGGGCATTTGGCAGATCTTCTCAGAAATTTATTCTGCTAAGGTACAGGTCTATAAAGCACAATGCTCGCTTTGAATCTACTACAAAGAAAGAAAGAAAGAAAATATTCCTAGAAAGGAATTCATGCCAGGTTAGCTGGTACCAGCTTCTTATTTACCTATATTATGAATATTATGTTCCATTAAGTACTGAAAACCTACTTGTCTGAAGGATTCAGTTCTTACTCCGCAGAGGATACAATGAATTTCTGTTGGATTTTTTTCCTTATTTCAAGTAAGCGCTACTCTGACCTACTTCACTCATTTTACAGAGCAACTGTTTAAGCATTCTCCTGAAATAGGCTATGAATTTATTTTAAATGTATTTTGTAAGAAAAACTGATATTCAATTTCAGCTCAAACAGGAACGTAAGAGATGTTTAGCTAGTTACCCACAAGCTAAATCAGTATAAAATCAGACCTTCTAAATCAGGGATGGGAAACCTCAGGCCCAGCAACCAAACACAGCCTTCCAGGCCCCTCTGTCGAGCCCTCAGAACTTTCGCCAGGTCACACACACCTCCCCAGCCCTGTTTTGCACCCTCATTTGGTGTTTTTACAGGGCTGGAATGTGTTCATAGAACTCCAATAATGTTTCTTGCTTGCCTAGATGGAGGGGGATGTGCGGGTGCGAAGAAACTAGCAAATTGTTCAACGGTATTGCTTCACTCATTTTTGCCTCTTGCTCCACCTATCAATAGAAATGGGCCCAAGAAAGCTGACCAAAAGGAAATGTGAATCTACGGATGAAAAGGTTTCCCCTTCCCTAGTCTTAATCATACTACTGTACATCACCAGTAGAGCAAGTATAATCAGCTTGCTTCTTACCCATTTACATCAGAATTCAAAGAAGAATGGAAGTATCTTTCTCTATCCACCAAAACAATGGGAAGATTGGCATAATTTAGCTCAAAGGTATGAAACAGAATCCTAAGAATTCAATGGGGCTTTGCAAGCCATCTAGTCCAAACCTCTGCTGCTTAATCAGGAAATCCAAAGCTACAACACTGCCACCAGTCTTTTCGCCACTGCTTAACAAACGATGGTGCCACTACCCCCTCAAGAAAAAAAAAATCTATCTCAAAAGAAGTCGGTGAGTCTAAACATTTTTCCATTTTTACCAGATGCCAATTTTTAAAGTTTTTTTTTTAAAAAAAGGGAAGTTTAATTTTGTTTATGACGTGCCCATTTACAAAACAACTTGCTCAATGTTTCACAGAGGAAGTTAGCAAAGAAAAAACCACAACTTCCTGTATACCGCAAAATATACTCAAGAGAAGACAGCCACTGTTCCTTCTAAACATTTCTTTGCTCATATGCTAGCAAGTAAGAAATTAGTTACAAAAATACATTTCAAACTATTGGGAGTTATTGAGAAGCAGCTGACACACCTTCTGAAAGAATGGCTTCTTTCAAATAAAGTAGAACATCTGCAAATTTCCTGACATCATTCACCAGTTGCATGATGTACTCTGGGTCCACAACAGTGCTGTCATAGCAGTCCGAGTTGGAGCTAATGCTGCTCAAAGAACTGCTCTTGGTGCTGCGCCCCATCCCCCAGGTTCCTGAATTAGAGATGGTGAAGAAATTGGAGGTAGACAGTTTGGTTAATCCTAAACCACGCTTGTTGCCACCACCGTTCTGTCGCAACATCCCAGCCACTGCAATGCTTATGAAATTTCCAGAGTTAACATTCAGTGTTGCTTATGGTCCATCTGCCAAGCAAAATAGTGTCCTGAGGGAGGAAAAAACAGAAACAAATATGAGTCAGTTGAAGAGAGAACAGGAATACAACATTATTTAAATGCTAAGTTGTTGAATATACCTTTTTCATATTAAAAATGTTATTCTATTAAGACAATCCCACATACTCAACATACACAGCCCACATGCAAACTCTTAAAATTACTAAAGTATATTAGTAGTAGCAGTAGTCTGTATTTGAAAATATATTCCACACTGCATTATCTTAAAATGTGCTACTATTATCAAGCCATTTCCAGATTTGAAGCTGTATACCAAAGCACAAAGCAACTTGATTTCAAAACTTTTCAAAGATATAGGGAGCACAGTATCACTAGAATTAAAGGGGTGTGTGCATTTTTTTTTTACCCTGCATCTTTAGTACTGAAATACACATTTCAATGCATTTCACCACCAAAACAAGTTAGGTTACTTCACCTGCTACAGTTCTAAGATGTATGCACTACAGATTCACATTTTGCATCTGTGAAAAAAGTTGATATATAAGGCAAATCCTCTGTTTCCACACCCTATATATCCTATAGAAAAACTGCAGAGAGCAATGATTGCATGTTTCATGGAAGCATGAGCACTGGCCAAAGTGGAAGCTTTAGCAGGTACACGATATGGGTAACGTATTCTCATTACAATGTCAATATTAAAATGGTAATAATGTGAAGGAGTTATAGTAATAAGAAATTGTGTATTTCACATAGAAAATTGTAATATTTGAATCTTTAAGCCAAACCTCTGAGGACTTCATTTACACAAGTTTCAATTAATCAATTTCTATGTCACAATCAATTAAGTCCAATTTTCTCCCCAGAACACCTAAATAGATACCGTTAAAAATGCAAGATGAAATACTACTGCTTTTAAAAGCAACTTTCTATTTTTGAAATATAAAGTGATTTATAAATCTTAGTTGCTTTTTGAAGAGATGATTTGGTTTGTCAATAGCCGATTATAAAACACATTAACTTGATCAAACTCTTTTGCTGTAATCTATGCCTCTCCCACAGCTTTACAAAGCAAGCAATACTTGAAACTGTGATTTGGCTGAAAAACACCGATCAGTTTGGGTTCACAAATGACTTTCATTAATTTACTGGATAAATAATTAAACAAGAAATTAGGATTAAATCTGAATTCCAGACCTTTTAGTCAATAGTTTTAAGCAGGACCAAGCCAGATAACTGACCACTTCCACTAAGCATTTCATATAAACATACCTGCAACTAGTCTTCGTTTTAAAGCAACATGCATGATACTACATGATAATACACACTGAGAAGCGGTCACAAATTATGAAAACCAACCATGTCAACAATGTAACCTGGTTCACTGAACCCTATGGAAAGAAGACCATACTAGGAGAAGTTCCCTTTAAACTGTTATGCAAAAGCTTTGTGCAACCTTCCAAAGTTGCCATATGCAGAGTTGTTCTGCAATCTTACCCTTCCACTTAACCATTTCCTTCTCTTAAAACATAATGACTAGTAGTGTGACAAGCAGAACTTGCTATACACAGAGAACTCTTGTGGTTTTGTATTTTGGAGCCCTGACAAGCTGCATTAAGGATCATTCTCATCTTAAAGCGTTTAAAATGCTTCATCACAGGCTTGTTATCTGGAGCTCACTCTCACCCCAGACACTTAAAAAGATGACAACTATTCAACTATTTAGTTTTGAATATATGCACTTGTTTTAGAATCTTATGGTGTCAACTGCACACTGCATATTAAATAACATTTCCATGAACAGCTAGGCTTTCAGGACTTACTTGCAACTATTACATCATATATTCTTTTGAGATATGGATTTTCCGTAAAACTTTCATCTAGATGTTTTAAGATTAAATACATATACTCTTGAATTACTCCCTTATACTTTATCAGAGAAGAGCACAGCTTCACTCTTGACAATATATATTTAATTGCACCGAAAGAAGGAAAGCAAGTCCCTACATTCCCCCAACAACCTATAACGTCCCTAAATTATTATTGGGGTCAACCCTCTATGCATGTTCATGCATAAATCAGCCCTGCAGGCTACAGTGGTCTGACTCCAAACCAAATGCATACAATACGGCTGCCCAGTTCCCATAACCATGCCCAGAGTTACTAGTGGACAGATGGGGGGGGGGGGTGAGTGGGAAGAGGACGAGAAGCAGCAGCAAAAGTTTCCCTCACCAGGGCAAGGCAAGTTACAGCCAATAGAAAGGGGGAGAAAAACTAAACTGAATAATTGTTGACAAGCATATTGTATGAGCAGTTGGAAACATATATATAAACCCACCCGTTTTTAGCAAGGGAGGCGCCCGAGCTCCCCCACCCCTTTCAAAGGAATATCTGGCATTCCTGGCCAGGCGCGGGCGGGGGTGCGCGCGACCGCAATCTCTCACTCTCACTCCCCCCCCCCCTTGCGCACCGCTCCTCCCAGCTGCAAAAGGCAGTCCAGGGCCCCCTTTCACCGGCCCATGCCTGAGCAGCCACAGCTGCCAAATCGCACGTCCACCTCCTCCTCCTGCTGTCCATGCCCAGGATTTAAATACAATCGAAATGAAGGAGACGCTCCGGCTACAAAACACACACGCGGCTGGGGGGGGGGGGGGAGAGAGAGAGAGAGAGAGAGAGAGTGTGAAAGGGAGAGTGAGCGGGGCTGGCTGTAACTAAATAGTAACTGAGCAAACTACGTGGTGTAAAATAGGGCGGAGGGGGGAGGGGAGGGGAAGGGCAGAGATTTGAGGGGTGAGGAACTGGCTGGTGTGGAAACACGCACCCGAAACGAGGGCGGGGAGGGAAAAAGGAAATTGTCAAGAGCGGGGTGTGGTGTGGCGGGGTGTGTGTGTGTGTGTGTGTGTGTGTGTAACACAACCCCCAGAAAAGCCAACTCGGAACCTGACTGGAGAGTTTGGGAAGGGGGAGAAAAGAAGCGGCGGCGTGAGAAACCTCCTCTCCTCACCCCTCATACGAGTCTCCCTCTCTCTCTCTCTCTGCTGCCTCACTGCATGTGGGGACGGAGCGCCCTGAGGAGAAAAAATAAAACACACACACCCCTCAGGGGAAGGGGAGGGAGGGAGGGAGAACTGACAGATGTTGGCAGCCGACCCAATCCCCGTCGCGCGCTCCCCCTCAGCCGAAACCGCCCGTCCTCCTTACCCGGCAAACTTGAGAGGAAAAGCTGAGGTGGGGGGGAGACGCGAAGGCAGCTCTCAGAGGCGTCGCCAGGTCGCTGCCGGCGGCTCCGAATCCCCGGGGGCGAGGAGGAGGAGGAGGAGGAGGAGGCGCGGCGGCATCAGCAGCGGCCGCCGCATCCCCTCCGCTTGCTGAACTCTGTCTCTTCTGCTCGCTCACACACACGCTGCTCGCTGCTAGACTGGCCAACGCCGCCACCCGCACAACACAACCGCTCCCAAGGCCCCGCCCCGCGCCGTAGCTCTCGCATGTGCCCTCCTCCTGCTCCGCCCCGCTTTCCAAGCGCCGCCTCCCATTGGGCGGCTAAGCGCGCCCGGGGGCGTGGCTCATGCCAATCGGGCAGCAGGTACCGGCGAAGAAGGCGTGAGGGGCTTTTTCGGGAGCGGGGGGGAGGGAGAGGGGGCCTCGCTCGGCCCCACCCACGTGTGAGCGCGAGCGCCCGGCTGGTTCTGTGTTCAAATTTCCCCTTCTTCTTAGGAGGTGGAGGGAGGAAGAAAAGGGAAAAAAGCCACCACACGCTCCATTGGCTCCATTTGACCAGGGAGGGACCCCATATTCTGGCACATGCCTTGGATAAATCTGTCCCGTTTGAATTTTGGGGGTGTTTTGGGTTGTAGGTCATTTATTTATTTATTTATGCATGCATGCATGCACGCATGTTGATAACTATCCTGCAAGTGTTGATAAGCTTCAGACTTTCCTGCCTCTGCAGGACAGGAAACACAAAATCGGGTGGGTTTCTTCACTCTGCCTAACAGGAGGGCCCGACATAAGTAGGAATGAAGCTACCTGGCCTATACTGTGCTGAGTCTCACCATTAGGACTGCCTAGTTCAGTATTGTCTACTGTAAACGACGTTTCCTGGCACTCTGGCACTCCTATGGTGTCCCGTTGCGCCAGAAGCAGTTTAGTCAGGGCCACATGACCCGGAAAGCTGTCTGCGGACAAACGCTGGCTCCCTCGGCCTGGAAGCGAGATGAGCGCCACAACCCCATAGTTGCCTTTGACTGGACTTAACCATCCAGGGGTCCTTTACCTTACATTGACTGGCAGCAGCTCTCTGGGTGTTTCAGGCAGCAAGTCCCACCCAGTCCAGAGATTGAATGTGGGGCATTCTGCATGCAAGGCAGATGCTCTGCCACAGAGCTACAGCCCTCCCCTGAAGTCTGATGGCTTCTGTTTTCTTACTGCTGCCATGCCAGAGGTGACTCAGCATGTGTATTTGCAGGGGTGGCATGGGTTGGGGTAGTAAGATAATCCAGGAAATGATATGGGTGCTGCCAGAAATGTACTTCGACACAGTAGCTGAACCCTTCAGGGGTTGCCAGGCTTCATAGTAATGCTGGCACATGGGAAGCTAGCTAGCCTGGACATCTGTTGAAGCACAACAGCAAATACAGTACAATACTGAATGTGCATTTGAATGCATGTTATCTACAGAAACAGCACCACTACATTATGTAGCATTAAAGTATGGCATGTCTATTCCTTATGACATGACACACTTTGGACAACCCATTGTGCCATATTTTGATTCACAGCTGACAGACCATCAGAGCATCTATAACGTTCCCTAGGACTGGGTATTCTCCAGTTGTTGTTCAACTCCAACTCTCATCAGCCCCAGCTAGGGTTGCTACCTGTCCCTAGAAAAACGTGAATGTCCTTTTTTGGAGAAAACTGTCCCATGCCCTGTTTGGACTTCAAATGGGTTGCCTTTTTTCACGTATTCAAGCTCCTCTTCCTCCTCAAAACTGTGCTGGCAGAGGGTGGGTCATGGAGAGTGAGGGAGTTTGCAGTGCATGGGCCTGCTATAGTGGTCTCATGTTTTCTGCAGGCAGGGGGGTGGCCAATAGGTCGGAGAGCAAAAGAGGGGGCTTGCAGGGGCCTCTTGTCGGGGTCTGGTGCAGGAGAGAGCGCTTTTGCGTGGGCAGAGAGGGTGGGGGTTGGTTGGACTCGGAGAGCGAGTCCCAGCTATATATGCAATGTGCAATATTTTTCTTACAGTTGTAAATCATAGTGCTTTTGTTCTTTTTTATTGAATAAACCACTGTAAACCCCGTGTGCCATTGCAATGGGTTGCTCTGAAGTCATTTCTGCACTATGTAAAGTAATTTTTAGCCGCCCCCCCAGTCCCCTATTTTGCCTGACCAAAGGTAGCAACTGACAGCCAGTAAAAATCTGGGAAAGTGGGAGGTGGGGTTCAATAACATAGCTTAGGGTATGATGGCTTAGGGTATGATTGGCTAACCCTGCTGTGGGTGCACCAATGATTGTGGTACGTAACACCTAATTTTAAAGCATGTAAGGTTGCTTTGGTAGGTCTTCTTTGGCTTTTGCTGCCTCCACTTAAAGCTGAACCGTGACCAACCCATACCTTTTAAGATCCTGGTCTTCTCTCAAGAATCTGCAATTCTTCACCCTGAGCATAACTTAGAGACATGAGGGGAATCTTTACACCCTTCAGCTTTGCTGCATCAGACAATAATTTGGTTTAACTTCTCAGCAGAATTTAAAACTAACTTGCGGACGAAGACAAAACCTGCCATTTGCACTCTTTACCTTTTTCCTATTGCTTTCAGTCTGCTTCTAACATATTTCTCACTCGTTCATTTTCTTTTCATGCTGTGGCTAAGCAATATGCTCCACTAGGTGGGCTTTAATTAAAGGCACTCGTTTCCCTGCTCAAAGAGTTCAGCTGCAGCTGGGCCCTCTTGTCAGCCAGGTGATTGCTTGCATCCAGCCATATCTTAAGCACACAGTAGTTCATCTGTAAGCCCAGTTTATCTGAGATGCCCATGAAATACTAGCCCCATACAGCAATCCGAAATGCAGAAGTCAGTGACAGAGGGCAAAGGCATGCAGGGGGAAAGTGTGAGTTGAATGGAATGGGTCTTTGGTAAAAGGTCAAAGGTTGGAACAAGCTGACCACCTAAGCAGTGAATAGTGGGCCTGTTTAACAACAATAAAAGAGAGTGTTTGTACTTTGGGGGCTATTACATCAGCATTTGTTGGCTATGCTGGTCATACATCACTGGAGGTTAGATGGGTGAGGATTGCTCCACAGTTAGTCTTGCTTGAAAGAAGCCTTCTTGAAAACTTGCTTCTCTTTAGCCAAGAGCTACTGGAAACACATGCTCTCATAACCTTTAGAAGAGTCAGAAAGGCATCTGAGGGCTGAACAGTAGGTTCTTTCCAGCTGAAAAAGTAAAGGCATTCTATGGCACTGCAGGATCTATCAAATGCCATGTGGTATCATTATACAGATGGTTTAAAATACTGTACCTTTAAAAAAAGGAAATAATAATAATAATAATAATAATAATAATAATTTATATCCCGCCCTCCCCAGCTGAAACCGGGCTCAGGGCGGCTAACAACAATAAAATAATACAACATTCTAAAATCATTTCATTAAAATTAATTCAACTCAAATTGATGGCAACCATTAGGCTAAAGTTCTGTGAAGATTGCCAAAGGAGGGAGTCAAGCTGTGCCCTGACCAAAGGCCTGGTGGAACAGCTCTGTCTTGCAGGCCCTGCGGAAAGATGTCAGGTCCCGCAGGGCCCTAGTCTCTTGTGACAGAGCGTTCCACCAGATTGGAGCCACAGCCGAAAAAGCCCTGGCTCTAGTTGAGGCCAGCCTAACCTCTCTGTGGCCTGGGACCTTCAGGATATTTTTGTTTGAAGACCGTAAGTTCCTCTGTGGGACATACCAGGAGAGGCGGTCCCATTAAAGAGCATTAAAAATGCATTAAAGAGATGAGCATCGGGGTTAAGGTACTCTAAAGTCTAAAACATTTGTGGACCTATGAAATATTATCATATATTACTATTAATTATTATATAGTATATGGTGCTTTAAAATACCTTAAAATATCAGTAAGCGTTTCTGCTATTGGAGCCATAGTGAGCGTGAGATTGTGGGTGGGTTTGTATTTGGTCAGCAACTCCCCGTGCATCATCCGGAATTCTGAAATTTTAAAGTTTTAGACATATCATGCTTTGAGCAGACCCACTGAAATCCATGGGAATTGGGTTAGCCACAACTACCTGAATTCCTACTGATTTCAGTGGTTTTACTCTAAACATGACTAAGTCTGGGTCCAGCCAATAAGTGGAAGTAACCTCCAATGGATTTTAGTTGGAAATGCTTTCAAGCAAGTTGCTTTGGTTTGCAATCCGAAGCGCGCGCGCACACACACACACACACCCCGGAATAAGCAGCACTAAAGTCAGTGGGGCTGACTGCCAATAAGGCAGTAAGATATTTGTGTTTGCTACCCTTGAATATATGCTGGACGTTAAAAGCCCCCTCCCCCCCCCCCCTTCTGCAATGATCTGCTTTACTTGTAATTTCAAGAAATATGTATAGTTCCTGGGTAAAGTAGAACATTGCAAAAACAAGGCATTGAACTGTTACTCATTTTACCCATAAGGCCAAGGACATCCCTAGACTTTGTCCTCCTTAACAAACAACAGTGCAGTACTGTTGCAAAGAGGGCTGTATGAAGCTTCCAGAAAAAAATGCAGTCTTTTGCAGCCTTCAGAATCAAGGCAAAGCACAAGTTTCAAAATGTGCCATTATTCCGTAAGGCTATGCTCATTGGTCTTGAAACCTAGCGCCACACTCCTGCATGGGCTTTGCACATTTATTAGTAGTTAAAGAACAAAACTAATGTAGGTTAGAATGTGGATTATTTCTATATCTGACTAATCATACTCATTAAAACTAATGGATTTAAATTAGTAATGATCATTGGTTTCAATGGGTTTTCTCCGAGTTTGACTTAGTAATATGGTTACTGTCTTACTAGCAGCAACTTTTTTTAAAAAAATATACTGTATTTCACAACCCATAGTAACCAATGAGTATTAGCTGATTTTAACCATAGTTGACCCTAGAATAAGGTCTAGGGTCAACAGGTTAACATTTAGTAGTTAATCCATTTTTTCTTTCCTCTGTACCTCTTCACTAAATTAAAGGACTTTTTTTGGGGGGGGGTAATGCATAAAAAATATGATTGCCTTGTTGTTAGCAGCTGCATGCACAGAAATAGCGAACCATTGGAAAGTCCCAGTCCTGCTCTGTTGAAATAGTTGGATGAATAAAATTGGGACTGTCAGAACTACTGACTCAACATTGAAGGGTTGTGGGAGGCATATCAAAAGGCAGTAACTTTGCTTTGACTTTGTTTCTTCTCATTATGTGAGCAAATGCCTGCCCCTTTCTGAACAGCTAGCCTGGCTTCCCAGGGATGCCGGTACCTGCAACCGTGTTACGTTTGAGTTTTGGTATGTGACACAGTGTTTGTATTGAGAATGCTCTTTGTGCACCACTTCTTTGTGCGTTATTTCTTAAACCAAATGTTGTTTGTATTCTCAAAAAAATGGCAATAGAAACATTAAATTAAAAATAAAGCTTTTGTAAATATATAAACCCATCACAGAGTTGCAAGCTATCAATTCTGCCAATAGTAAATCTAGAGGAAGAATGAATAAAGGCACCGAATGCAGAAAGATTAAAAAGAAATTGGTTCCTTCGATGGATTGGTGCTATAAATGCCAAAATGAAGTGAGAGTAAACAAATGTAAAATAATTCCATGTGTGGTCCATGGTCAGTGGTAGAGCACATGGTTTGCATTGCAGAGGGTCCCAGGTTCAATATCTGCCATCTCCAGGCAGAGATAGAATAGTCTCCTGCCTGTAACCCTGGAGAGCTTCTGCCAGTTGATATAGACAATGCTAAGGTAGATGGTCTGATTCAGAGTTTCCCAAACTTGGGTCTCCAGCTGTTTTTGGACTACAGTTCCCATCATTCCTGGTCCTGCTAGCCAAGGACTGATGGGAATTGTAGTCCAACAACAGCTCAGAGCCCAAGTTTGGGAAACCCTGGCCTGACTCAATATAAGGCAGCTTCCTATGTTGCTATGTACTGCTTTGGGATCCTCTGATTCCCTATCCTTGTGAAACTGAGCTTGCACAACTAATGGCTTCAGCAGCAATTGCAGTATCTGATCTCCAGATTCCTCCATGTTCCAGGATGTTTTGTCCCTGTTGCAAAGTTTACTTTTTAAGATCAATGTTTCAGAGGTAAGGAAATGGCATGAAACGAGAGCTATGGCCTTACCAACTGTGTTTTGGTTAGTATAATTGCCCAAGTGAATCCACTGCTCATCTGTCCACCACATGAATGACAGAAAAACATTCCTCATCGCCCTTTATCCAGCAAAACTTTCATCATACAATACTATGAATTTCTGCCAGTTTTTCAGACATGTGCTGACAGCCCTACTGGATTTCATAAATATTCCATTTGGATCTGACATTTTGACCACGAATGTATCTGGATACATGAGGAACTTTATGCAAAGCTTTCAGTTGGGGCACTTAAGTAAACAAGAGGCTAAGAAGGGAAGCAGAAATGTAGCTAAAAGCTGCACATGGTATTTGAGAAATTTCAAGGTGGAGCTAAAAGGAATTCACCAAATCACTACAGAAATGCCATGAGGTCCTCAGCTTCCTGATTTTCTGCCTTTATTTGTCCTCTGCCCTTATAAGTCCACTATAACAGCAGGTGGGTTGGGATCTGCTACTGGATGACAGAATGACCTAAGGTGGGTGACGGCAGCAGCACGACAACCATACAAATACACAGCAAGAAAATAGGAAGTGGGTCCCCAGATGCATATCTGAGCTAAAGACGGGTCCTGAGTCTGCAAAGCTTAACAACTATACAACTCGTGATATGACATCATCACCCTGTGCCTGCCCTTCCAGCCAATGATATGAGGTGGAAGGATGGGAGTTGTACTGTGCAAGTATGCTGTAATAGAGCAGGCATGGTCAAACCTGGCCCTCCAGCTGTTTTGAGACTACAACTCCCATCATCCCTAGCTAACAGGACCAGTGCTCAGGGATGATGGGAATTGTAGTCCCAAACCTGCTGGAGGGCCAAGTTTGGCCATGCCTGTAACAGAGGTTTAGAGGAAGAGATAGAAAAGAGTGCAGCAGCAGCTATGAATATCTTATAACGTTCATGCACTAGGATGGATCTTTATAACTTTCTAATAGCTATTCATCCCTCTATTTGAATTTATCTAGTCCTTTTTCATATTCAGCTATCCTGCAGCCCACTCTGCTGGTTCTGGTAATAACAGTTCAACCACGAACTGTGTAAAATAAGTCAATGCTCTCTGTGATGGCATGGCCTGAAGGCATGCAGCCTGCCCCATGAGAAGGGAGAGAGGCAAGTAAACTGACTAACTAAACCAACCCTTCTGCCTTCTTAACTTAACCACATCAGAAAAGGAGGTACTGATGGGGCAAATTTTCCAGATTTCAGTTCATGTTTCCCAAACCCAGAATAATTGTATATGTTTTTAATACATTTCTATAATTTTTTCCTTTTCTAAAAGTGAAAGAGTTCTAAGGAATGTAACATTTAGCAAAGAGTGCCTTTAAACAAACCTTCATTTCATCTGGAATTTCACTTGATTAGAGGAAAGTACTTTTTCACACCCATAATTCATTGATGGAATTTGCTGCCAGAATAGGGTGGCAACGACCACTTGGTTAGGTAGCTTTAACACGTAATAAGTCTATCAGGCACTAGTTATGAAGTAAGCAGGGGTATTCTGATAAACAACAGACAAATAGAGTTCAAGGAAAATCACCTTTATTTCATAACTTATGGTCCCCAGTCCAGACGGACTGATTGACACCTCCTACAGTTATACAGACTCCCCAGATTCAGAGGCAGCATGCTGATAATCACAGGTGGAGAGAGTGCTGTTGTTACACTCATGTCCTGCTTGTGGCCTCCACAAAACCTACTTTGCTATTGTGGAGGCAGGAAGCTGAACTAGATAGTCTTGCAGTCTGATTCATTCAGCAGGCCTCCTCTTACATTCTTAATATTTATTTCTGGATAATGAAATTGCATCCAGTTGAATTTGCCCTCATCCACATGTGTTTGCAACACATCCAGCCAGTTTGTTCCAAAAAGGTTTTTTAAAAGATGAGAGGTCCATAAATCTCTTCGGAGGAATGGATCCGAACAGGCATCGTGCTCTGTTGTGTGTGCTTAGGTTTTCATACGTTTTTGCATTCCACAAAAGCAGATAAGGGATTCCAAGTCCATCTAAGCAATGGGGCTCTGTTAGTAGAAAATGTTAACGATGCATATTAGCACAGGGCATTGAACGGGAGCTTCAGCATTAGTGCAAGCAAAATTCTAACCAGAGAGAAACGGCTTCCCCACTGACATGGGTAGGAGAAAGTTCCTGTACAGCTGTTATTGATTTCAATGGGGCATGTGCAGGAGAACCTCCCAGTGAATTATGCCACTTTTAAAAGGATGTTCTTTTATTTTTCCACGTAATTATCACCGAAGCAACCAGCCTGTCCCATTTAAGCAAAAACAAAATACAGAAAGCAAGCCACAACACTGCCCCTCTATTTTGAACATTAAAAACAAAACAAAATTGTTTGGAGGCTGTGTACTTTCCCTGCACCTGCACTATGCTGGAGTGAACATCAATCTACAAACATGGGACAAGCCGAAAGGCAAATCCTCCCCTCTCTGCTCACTCTGTTGCCCCCCCCTTTTTACACAAAAGGAAAAAAACTGGTTCTCAGGAGAAGGGTGGGGGAGGTCAGGACAAAACATGCAGTAAGAAGTCTTGTTTTTTATGCCAATCTCAACTATTTTGTTTGGCGTTCAGCTGCACATTCTTTGCCAGCGCTCAATATTATGCTGCAACAGGCACAAATAGAACAGTAACTAAGGAGCAGACTAGCATGTTAATATTTCAGACATCAGGGGGGAAAGCCCATCTTTGATCAAATGTAGGAAGTTTCTGTGATGTACTCAAGAGTATGTCTATGCATTTGTGGGTCTCCTATATAGCACTTTTGTCATGCAGAAAGTTAGTTACCTAAGTTTCAGAAGGGACATTAGTTCCTTGGGGGGGGGGGGGGGAACCTGATATCCATCCAAACATTGCTGTGAAGGCAGAAGAGCTTTTAAGTCCAGTCACACATAAGCAAGGTTTATGTACCAATAGGTTTTTTTTAAAAAAAAATCAAATGTTTCAGTAGAGATCTGGTCTACAAGCCAGTGCTGTGTAGTGGTTAGAGTGTTGGGCCTGGGAGACTAGGGTTCAAATCCCCACTCAGCCATGAAGCTCAGTGGGTGATCTTTGCTCAAGCCACTGCCTCTCAGCCTAACCTAACACAGTGTTTTTTGTGGAGATGAAATGAAGAGGGGGAGAACAATGCACACCATATTGAGTTCCTTGGAGAAAATGGTGAGATATCAGTGTAAATAATATAATAACAATAAGAATAGAATTCTACACACAGAAATACCATATAACTCTCATTACTTTCAATGACATTTAGGGAGCCTGAGTACAGGACTGTAGCCAGGATTGAAATATAACACAGGCCTCTTGGAGGGAATTAGGGCAGGGTTGGGGAACCAGCGTCCCTCCAGATGTTGCTGGACTAGTTTCTTTCACCCCTGACTATTGGCCCTATGTGCTGAGGCTTATGGGAACTGGAGTCCAGCATTTCATAGAGCTGGAAGGGACCGCAAGGGTCATCTGGTCCAACCCCCTGCAATGCTGGAATATTTTGCCCAATGTGGGGCTTGAATCCAGGACCCTGAGATTAAGCACCTCATGCTCTACCAGCTGAGCTATCCCAGGTCCATAGGGGGTGCAAAAACTGGAGGCTCATGACAGCTGCTGTCCTAGATTCAAAGAAGGAGCATGGACATCACTTCGAACCAAATGGTTGTACCTTTGAGGAAACTGGTGACATACAGAGATTCTAAAATGATGTCTTATGGCTTCAAAGCTGAAAGCTGGCAATAGACCACAGTAGCTTGAAACTTTCACTTACAGAACACTTGTCCTTTAGCAGTTGCATGACAGGCAGAATTTCAGCGCATGATGCTTTCCCATGAATAAAGAGGTGTTGTGACCAAAATTTTACCAGTTGAATTTCTACCCGTGTTGCCACTATTAAAGACTCCGGAAAACCCAGTAGAGGGGAAATGCACTGCCTTTGAGTGGGGAAGAAATCGATTTCCCTTTAGGAATAAATTGGAAAGGAGGGCTACAAGGAAGGACTTGGTTCACTTCAGGCACAGGCAAACTCGGCCCTTCATATGTTTTGGGACTACAACTCCCATCATCCCTGAACACTGGTCCTGTTAGCTAGGGATAATGGGAGTTGTAGTCTGAAAACATCTGGAGGGCCAAGTTTGCCTATGCCTGGTTCACTTAGTGCAACATTCAAACCTTCCTTATTACAAGGTGTTCTGTATACGCCCTAAAGTAAGTAAAGGAACCCCGATTTTTATATATCTAAAAATGTGGTAATTAGTCATAAAGTCACCCGACTTCAGCTTATAACCCAAAACGTCCAGAGTTTTTATTATTCTCCTTGATGTACTGAATTCCATAAAATGGATGGCATGCTGGGTGAAGTATTTCCCTTGATAAAGCATTTCATTCCATGTCCCCCTCCCCAACACTTGCCCCACTAAGGAATGTAAACTAAATGAGTGATTAGCTTCCATGTCAGCCTGCCTACATTTTGATCTCTGAAACCAAACAAAAACCCTCGTAATTTTTCTTCGCAGCACAACTGCCCGCTTGGATGACTGCCAGTGCACTGAAGTGAAATCCTGACAAGTCAGAGGCATGGTGAGCTGGTAGTTCTCGTGTGGGACTGAAATGGGTGTCCAACCAGTTCCCCATGGGGTTGTACTTCCCCCAAAAGAGCACAGGTACAAAGTTTTGGAAGATCCAGCATTGTCACTCAAGCACCAAATGTCTTGGGTGGCTCAGAGTGCCTTTGAAGGAGCTTCAGCTGGGTTGCCAGCTGCAATTATTCCTGGACAGAGATAGCCTTGCTATGGTGATTCATACTCTGGTAAATTCCCAGCTGGATTTCTGCGATGTGTTATATACCTGGGACTGCCTGTAAGATGCCCTGGAAGCTTCAGTTAGTGCAGCGCTTGCTTAGCTGTCAGAATTTTGACTGGTATATCCAGCATTGCTCATATTATACCTGTTTGAATTCCATTTGCTTCTGAGCCCAAGGTGCTTGGGACTCAGGTGCCTGAAGAAATGCCTCTCCTTTTATCACCGTGTCTTAAGGTCTTCTGCAGAGGCCTTTCTCCAATTCTTTTCTTCTGCGATACAGTGAATGATCTGGGGCCACCTACTGCGCTTCAAGGTTGATTTGAACTCTGGTCTCACATGTCCTAATCCAACACTCTAACCGCCATGCACCAAAGGCTTTTAACAGAGATACATTTTGCAGTCACAGAAGAGAGAGGGCCTTTTCTGTGTCCCAACTTTGGAATGCCCACCCGAAGACGACCTGTCTGGTGCTTTTTAACATCACCAGGCAAATATCTTCCTACTTGTTCAGGCATTTGAGATGGTATCTTAATTAAAATTGCCTCCTCTGCTCCTTAGAGTTATGTTTTTATCGTGCTGCTTATTGTCAGCATGTAGTATTCATAAGTTATCTGAATAGTTTCACACACAGTTTTGTACACCACCCTGGAAACTTCTGCTTAAGACAGTTTAAGAGCAAATACATGGTTTGCAGCCTCAGACATATAGAAATCTTAGCTTCTGGGTAGGATTTGAGATTTATTATACAGTAGTTCTACAGAAAATCGTCTTTGGCAGCAGATCCCCCCCCAAAAAGTAGTGGGGCTTGGGAACCCTTCGCTGTGTATCCTCGCTCCTCTTCCTGTTGAACAGAGGGCAGGAATTCAGCAGAGCACAGCGTAACTGAGAAATATTTGGTCTTAAGATTATTGTGGAATGTTATCACAAGGAGTCATTATATCCCCACAGCTTGCATCACCACTCTTTGCACTGTAGAAGCTGTGGGTTGATTGTCTTTTATTTTTTTACTTGATTCAAAAAGTTGTTACACTGTCTGTCAACAGGGTAAAAATAAAAATCCCAGGGAAAATTATATAATGCCAGAGAACACATCCTGCTTTTAATACACTCTGTTTTTCGGTGATCCGTTTTCTTCAAGATAACACTGCATTAATATTCACTGATTAGGGAAAGAGTAACAGCTGACATAATGTGATGCTTCTGTTCTCTGGTGCTTAAGTACTTGACAACTTCTAAAATGCCAAGGCTTCAGTGCTCCCATTCCACCCTAGTGGTATTCTTTACCCGTCAAGTAAGTGACCGAATATGCTGCATTTCAGGATTTGTCCAGGATTCCCCCAAAACATTTTTCTAGCTGCCGCTGGTTTTATGGATATTTGCTTTATATTTGACTGCACCTTCTGTGTATATCCTACATCAAGATGAACAGAATGAGTTTTAAAATTAACAGCAGCAGCAGCAGCAGCAACAACAGAAAGCCGTACACAACAAAAATGTGCATTTGCTTCTGCTGTCAAACAATGGGCTAACAATTTTGTTGAGACATCAATGACTCAATTTGCTTCCTGCGAGTTTCCATTAGCAAACAGGAATCTAGATTACTTTTGCCAGGAGGCATTACAATGCTATCATTAATTTGTGTCGCACCCGCACATCAGGGCACCAATCAGCTTTTTAATATTTTTTTTTTTACTTGGAGAGAATGTTCAGCCAAGTGGAGTTGAAAGGGTATCATTGCAGCAGCATTAATTGTGAAGGCTTGTTGTGGTCAAAGGAAGAGAAATCTCTCTCTTTTTTAACCTGAAAGCTCTCAGCAGAAATTGTAGCTGTTTTGCAGAATGCTCATTCTTCTCTCTCTGCAATAGTCCTTCTACCCAGTCTGTGGGACTTCTGAGCCTCAGTTACTTAACTTGGTTTACCTCCACAATAATTATACGTTTTCTGTGACTGCTGAATGGTCTTATGTGCACAATATTTGTAATGGAGGTTCTCTTTCCAACAAAAAAATTGGGGCTACTGGAAACCTGGAGAGCTTCTACCAGTTAATCCTGAACTAGATGGACCAACGGTCTGATTTAGTATAAGGGAACATCCTATGTTCCTTTGAGCAGTTTGCGGAGAGAGCACAGATTTGTATATAAATTATATAAATAAATATGTAATGATAAGCCACTGTGTGCATGTGCATTCAGCTGCAACAATCCTGATGAACACAAACCAGGATAAGCAAAATGTATTAGCTAAAAGGGAGAAGGAACCACAGTCGGCGCAGACATAAGATTGCATCGGGGTTAACAATAGTAAAACAAGAAAAGAGATGAAGTGAGTGAGCCCATATATAACCAACAGCATGTGAAGTTAGCACGAGATCTTAGTGCAGGGGTGGGGAACATTTGTCCCTCCAGGTGCTGCTGAACTACAATTTCCATCCTCCCTGGCCATTAGCCATGCTTGCTGGGGCTGATAAGATTTGTAGTTCAGTAACATCTAGAGGGCCAAGGGTGCTCCACCCCTGCATTAGTGGCACTGAGGATGTAATCACACAACATATATTTTCTTGGGATAAGAGACACAGACTATGTGTGGAGCTTTCTGAGATCTTCTAATGTACAAGCCTTTCCAGGTGATAATTTTATAGCACAAAAATTGCAACATTTGTTGAGTTGGATCCAGCTACCTTGAAGTATCTATAGGGATGTTTTGCTTTCAGAGGACTTAATCTGTGATGTTTTGCCAATGGGGAAAAGCAGCACCCTTCTGTCTACTAATGTATGAGCAATTTTATTTTTAATCTTCTTTCTCTCTTGTAATGTCCTGGAAGTGATACTGGGAGTATCTCAAAAGGCAGCCTTGCTTTGTCCTTTCTGCCCCCTGACTGTCTCACTACTTTCTTTCTTTTTGAAAAACCTTGCTTGGTATGCAAATATGCATAATCAGCATTGTGCATAAATCAGCACATGTAGCCATGACTGGGGCTAAAAGGCCCATTGTAAGCTTGGTGGGCAAATGCTCCACTCTGGCTAACACCAGCCTCCTTTATTTTTAACCATGTTGTTGTCGGGTATCTATCTGTCTCAGTTGACAATGGAGGAGTGTGCCTTTGGGGGTGAAGTCAAACTGTTGGAAGGTTACAGCACCTGCTGTGGCTGTAGGGACTGATGCAGGAGAGACTTGTTTTGTTGAAGCTAGGACAGATGAAGGTGGCTGGTTGTGCAGCTGCAGCTGCACCATGCTGTTCCTTCTATTCGCACTCCTCCCAGCAGTCTTGGTATGAATGCACAACCTGCTTGTCTGTCTGTCTTCAGGCACTGCATTTGTCGGCAAGTGATTCTCAAACGGTGGGGTTGATGTTGCCAGCCTTCATGTCACGTTTGCAGACAACTTTGTAACACAGTATTGGTTTGCCAGTGACTAAAGCCAGCTCCCTGTAGAGCACGTCCCTGGGGATCCTGACATCTTCCATTCTGTGTACATGACCAAGCCAGCGCAGATGTTGCTGAGACAGGAGTGCGAACATGCTGGGAATGTGGGCTTAGGAGAAGAGCATATCTTTGTTTGAGACACTGTCCTGCCATGTGATGCCCCAAATCTTCCTGATGTAGCGCATGTGGAAGGCACTGAGGCGTCGCTCCTGGTGGTTGTAAGCTGCCCACAACTTACTTCCATGAAACATCATGCTCAACACACAAGCTTGGTAGATCTTCATTTTGGTGCTGGTCCAAATGTTAGCACCACATTTTCCCACACCCTTTTGAAGAAGTGAGCCATTGCCATAGCTGCCTTGCTAATAAGCTTGTCCAGCTCAGCGTCGACGAGAGGTTCTTGGCTATGGTGGAACCCAGGTAGGCAAAAATGTCTACCACCTCAAGCATGGAGTGCTGGTGACATCCTGACCCAGGAAGTACAGCACTGTAAAGAGAAGTGCTGGAGCATGTGGTTGCTGCTGTTACCAGCTTCATTATCCTCAGTGCTTTTTTCTAGAAAAAGAGGTGCCGGAACTCACCTTGTTCTCTTATAATGACAATGGCGCCCACCTGAGATGGGCCGGAACTGAGTTCTGATGAGTTCCAGCTGGAAAAAAAAATGCCCTGATTATCCTCAATGCCTCTGGTCCCCAAATCTTGGAATATACTATATCAAGGATGGGAGGCAGAGAGGCATTGGGCATAATGAAGGTGCTGGCAGCAGCTGCCTTGTTCTTCACAGTACTGGGCTGAAAGAGTGTTGGCAGAAGGAGTTGTGATGCTTTCAGCACCACTGCCAGACTTCACAGTTGCCTTCCACCGCTACCCCTATCACTTCTTGGTAAGCTTGGGAAAGGCAGAGGGGCACCGAAGAGCCATCAGAGGCACCATGCCCAGTGCCCCTTCTCAAACCTAGTGCCAGGCCTATTAACATTGGCTAGGGTATCAAGAAATAAATATAGCTGGCTGTTATCTCCTTTCTCTTGGAGGCCCCCTAGCAATGGCCTGCTTCATTTTTGTTCAGGGTGGAGTGGAGTGGTGTTCAGTGGTGCTACACTCCCTTTTGTTAAGTGTGCTTTGTTGCTAATGAAGGCAGGAATCATTTTCCCCACCCCTCCACTAAAATCTCAAGGATGGCTATACTGATTCCAGAACACGTCAACTATTTTCATTAGATTTTCTGCTTACATTTTAGAGGCATAAACTAATTCCCCAAATCTGCATTCCTTTTTATCAACATTTCCTCTGATGGTAGTGGATGTTGCACGATTTCAAGAATGTGAGGCCCCTAATCCACAATTCACCACAAAGCTCAGTCATCCAAACAAACCTTTTTTGTGATCCTTACCTTTCCACTAGCAAAACCTACCCACTAAAGACTTGAGTGCATCGTTCTAATGATTCCAATTTAGTTATTGGTACAGCTGCTCTAAAATTGCTTTGCAAAACTCCAAGCATTTGATTGTGCAAAGTTCCCCAGTCTTTCAACATCTTATCATGAAAACTTTGGAAATGTATATAATTCCTTTTAATACAACAGTTTCCACCTCAGGTTTATGACAGGTCTATTAATCAGTCATCACTGAAGGTTTGGGAGCTCCCATTTCATCACAGCCATTCCTACATCTATCAGTCAATTATCTTTATTTCTTAGCATCTTTTTAATTATGTTTGACTATGGATGACGTAGGCTAGGGGGCTTCACCATTGCAAGTGTACTAGAAGCCTGAAGCCAAAGAGCAGGCTGCTTAGGAAAAATCATATGTACAATTCAATATCTTTCCCACTCCCTCTTTGCCCTCCTTACCTAGCAGTCACCAGTGCTGTAACCTGGTGATGGTAGTAACAATGGATTGTAAGAACTCTCGTCTGGTAATAAATAATTATTTTCTAAAGAAGGTGATTGGAGGAACAGCTGCAGACATTCCTGGATAAGACTGATTATCTGGATCCATGTCAGTGTGGGTTCAGGCTGCTCTTTCTTCTCTATATCTCAGCAGCTTTTGGTACTATTGACTATGGTATCTTCCTGGACCAATGTCCTACCTGCAGGGTCAGGTAAATAAAGTAATATTGGGAGAGGGCTCTTCAGCCCCCTAGTGTTTATGCTGTGGGCTGCCACAGGACACTATTTTCTCCCCAAAGCAACTACTCTATTCCAAACTTAAAAATGGAAAGTGTAATACTAATGGTTAACAAAAGAGGTTTAAAGACTCTCTCAAGGCAAATCTAATAAAATGTAGTATAAACACCGACAATTGGGAAACACTAGCATGTGAGCGTTCCAACTGAAGAACAGCCTTTACCAAAGGTGTCATGGACTTTGAAGATGCTTGAACTCAGGACGAAAGGGAGAAACATGCTAAGTGGGAGGCACGTTTGGCAAACCCTCACCATGATCAACTCCCATCTGGAATCCTATGTCCCCACTGTGGAAGGACGTGTGGATCCAGAATTGGCCTCCAGTCATTTACGGACTCACTGTTAAGACCGTGGAAGACAATCTTACTTAGCTATGAGTGATCGCCAAAGAAGAAGATGACTACTTTCTCCCCAATGCTATGAAGCCATACTAAGCCATTAGGCGTGGTCGTTGGGAGTTTTAGAGCGGAGATGATAGCCAACACTACTTCTCCATTACATCTGAGTCAGCGGGAAAGTCCCGGACTGATACCTTGATGCAGCAGTAGGCTGCATAAACTGAGATTGAATCCTGGAAAGATGGAGAGCTTATAGGTACATGGCTCTCATATTTGGGAGAGGGGTCCATTGCTTGTCCAATACTAGAACCCAAGTTCTAGTATTGTGAGGGAGGAAACTTCTTCATATCTATTTTCTCCATACCATACATGATTTTTTATATCTTCTCCCCACCTTTTTTCTAAGTTAAAAGGTCCCAAATCTTTCCTCAGAGGAGAGTTGCTCTAACTTCAGTTACTGGTTTGACTATATGACTTAGTATTATATGAGTTGTAGTTATTGTTTTAGTGTGAACAACATTCCAGTGTAGAGGAACCATGGAAAGCAATAAATTTTCTATGCCCCAAACTTTCTGCTTCAGAACTAGAACCTGTCAAAGCAAACAACAGAGTACACATCTTGCTTAAGAGAGAGGTCTTCAAGAAAAGGACAGGAAAACCATTATTCCTATATGCAGTAGACACTGCAAACCTAAGCCTTTTTTTCTGACTTCAGGAGAGACAGAAAAACCTGTAGGTGCACTTTCATTATTCTAAAACATTTTTTCCTCTTTCTTTACAAAAGTCAGGCTATCTCACAGAAGTTTCAACTTGATTCACTCCAACTGGATAAGTGCATTATGGCTAATAATCAACTGAAAAGATGAAACCAATGGACTTGGAACACTGACAACAGTTGGGGTGAGGGGAATGGAAACTTGGGAGGAGGGAGAGTGATATTGAATATCCTGGAAAAGGACATGGCAGGCTGGGGGACACCCTGAAGAGAAGAACTCCGCCCTGAAACATTTTGTTGCTTGTCCCATGTATTTCCCTTAATAAGGAAATCAACTTAAATATGGCTGTCCCAGTATCTATGAAGCTGATTTGGATGAGGGGGAAAATGTGTTGGTAACAAAATATGATTGTTGCTGAGCCCTGCGTATAATTTAGGAAGTTAAGTATGTCAAGCACTGTATATAATTTAGGAAGTCTAGCCAATGGTAAAGTTCACTGAGAGAGAAAGAGAGACAGATAAGGGGACTTCCACAGCGCAAGGCAGAACAACTAAGTTCAACACCTAACAACAAAATGGAAAACATTTAATGAGCCAGAAAGACACAACAATGTGCATATGATACTTACAAATAATTGACAAATTGCATTTAATTTACGTTGTTGTTCAGCTACAGCTGGTAGATGTGTTATGGAGCTCACACTTTGACTAGAGGCCTGCAACCAATGTTTCAGCTGGGAATTATGCCTAATGTCCATCTGCACACATACACTCAGCAGGCCGGGGGAGAATCCCCTGCCTCCATGCAGTCTCTTTCAGCAAACTTCCGCATCCTTTCTCACACCATCTTAACCACAACCCCATTTCCCTGTCTCTCTCCCTCCTGTTCATTATCCTGTGATAAATAGATTCTTCTAAAAACTGGCCATGACTAGAAAGAATGGCATTCCGATTTGTAACTTTCAAGACACTTGCTGAGCAGATCTTGAGCCTTGCAGCATCACTACAACATACTTACACAGGAATCTTGACCACCGCCTGAGGGAATCAAAGTATTATTTTTGAATAGATTCTTATAAAGCACTTCAGAATTGAGGCTGGTTATTATCTAGATGATTCATTACCATTTTATTCATTAGGGGACTAAAGGCAGAGCGACTCATTGTGAAGCAAGCATGGAATACTGTCCCCAACATTTCCAATGAAGTGCTAACATAGGGTGAAGTGGTGCTTAACCCTTTTGTCCATCCATCCATTATTTCCTTCAGAAAGTACCCATAGGTTGTTTTCAAACCTATTCCCCCAGCTGGGATCTGAAACCAAAAATATAGATAATGTAGTGACCAGGGAAAATAGATATGGGTCAAACAGCACACAGTTTAAATCTCACCTTTGTGATGAAGTACTACATCTCAGTTTCAGCCCACCAATTTTGCAAGGGACAATCAGAGGTCAGGGGAAGGGTTAAGCACCTGCTTCCTACCCACCCACCAGCAAATCCCCAGGGTGGGTGGGTGTTGCATAGTGACAGGATGGGAAAACTGTTTGATTTATAATGTGAAACTCTGCCATTAATAACACTCGGTTGATTATCTTATACATAGAGAGACAGTTACAGTGAAAAGAGGTGAAAAACACAGTTCCTAGGTGGTAAAGTCTTGTAGAGTAACCAATAACAGGAAATGCGCTGTGGCTGAGTTGCTAACCGCTTAGAAATCAAGGGCCTGGATTGTGATTAGGCAGCGAGGCGTGCAGAGCAGGTAACACTCAAAGAGTGTTTTCCATGAGGAAATATGGATGCCTGGGGGCCACTGCTGGGTTTAATGAAAAACAATTACAGAATTTGCAGGCAGGCATTTTGGTGGAGATAATTTTCTCACTTCGTAGCCACAGAAAACAATGTAACTAAGCTAGGATTAAGAGGGGGGTTTGTGGCTATTATCAGCTCTGTCGGAAGAAGATGAAATGGTTACTGTTCAGGTGGGAACAGATCCATTTCCCCCCTTTTTTTTGCACTGGAAAATAGATGGCTTGCACTGACTCTATGCAAGCTCCAGTAAAGACAAACCAGGACACATTCCTTCCTTCCCTTATAGCCAGCCAGTGGTTGCTCCAAGCACATTCCAGATCTGCTAGGATACCTTAATTGTCTTCACCTGGATGAGCTTGCCAACATTCCTGTGAGCTATTACAACTCCTATGGAGTGGAGCATGCTTTCCTTGTTTTTCCAAATCTTCCACTGCCAAGTCTCAGTGGGAGTGATACACGCCTACGTTTACGTACAGTTTTGCTAATTCCCTTATCTGCTAATGATGTACAAGGTTCCTTCGTGAAAGCGCTCCCTTTAGTGAATGCTCACAGTAATAGTTTCAGGACAACCCATAATGAGAGATCAGAACTGATAACAGGGAAAGAGGTGAAATATGTGACTTGTTGCAATACGACGCTAGGTATTGTGTATTGTTTTTAAGCAGTGCTTTTTAAAAATTAATTATAGCTATTCCACACAGGTTTGTCCAGAACAAGAATCAATGACAGTTTTTAATTTCCGCGGCTTCAGTCTTCACAACATTTAATTCAAATTAGTGTGGAAAAACGAACGAAGCAGTTTAAAGGACCCTAACCTTGGGGAAAAGGTTGGGCAACTTTTTTTGGGAAGGCTATGCCGTTTTTTTCAGGGCTTTCTTCCCGAACACAAATTATGTAGGAATGCCTGGAACAATTTCCCCACCACTGAGTTTGATTGTGTAATTATGATAACCAAAGGCAGAAGGCACCAGTGAAGAAAAAGAAACCTCTCCAGAGGTCACACTACCATAGCTCCTGGGAAAGGAGAATCTGTTCCAAACCATAGTTCCATAGACAGTCTCAAGTTCATTTTTCAGAATATGATCATGAAAAACCACACAGAATAACCACACTTATAAATAGAACAGCTGGATCACAAACAGGAAACACTCGTGTCTTTTACATGCTTAATGGGGAATAAGGTCCACTGAACTCAGTGAGCCTTACCTCTGAGTAGGCACAGGCAGGAATGCATTTACAGATGTTTTGAAATCATTAAGGAAAAAATGCTGATATATATTCAAGCAGTGTTCTCTTTTTAGAGATTGCAACAGCTTTTATAACATTTTTTCATTAATGTCGACTCAGAACTAAGTCCCACTGAGTTCGATGGTCAGATGATGATGATGATGATGATTAACTAGCGCATCCCATCAGTCCAAGGATTTCCGTTTTTGCAATGGTACTTCCCCCCCCTTCCCCCTGTGTGTGTTCTACAACTCCCCCAAATCTGCTCTAGAAGAAGGGGGGAGCTCCTAGAACCAATTTATAGGGTGCACAGTGAGAAGAATGTTTTGTTGCAGAAGCAGAAATCCTCGTGCTGGTGGAATGTTCACATGGTGCAACAGAGAATTACCTCCAGGTGGCTGCATAGGACTGCAGCCTAAGAGGAGAAAGTGACGCAATGAATATAAAGGCAGTTCCTATGACAGTCATGTGCCCTCTTCAACAATGAGTGGGAGACTGTCCACCAACTGCTGACCTTGCGAGCCCTCCATAGATTACAATGAATCAGTTTTATTTATCTGTGCCATTTCGTGTGCCATCTTCCTGCCCTTAGGACCCCTGGACAACAACAACAGAAATCTTAAGACAATTTAAAATTAAAACAATTAAAACAGCAGTATCAAAACACAAATGGTAAAACCACCAGAGAAAAGAACAACAACAAAAGCACGACACCGAAAACAATTCTCCAGCAGCATATTATGCTGGGATAGCTCTGTTGGTAGAGCATGAGACTCTTAATCTCAGGGTTGTGGCTTCATGCCCCACGTTGAGCCAAAGATTCCTGCATTGCCGGGGGTTGGACTAGATGACCCTCATGGTCCCTTCCAACTCTACGATTCCATGATTCTGTAACATAGTGTGGCCACTTATGGATTGTCAAAAAAGGGGACTAAAGAGGACTTGGATTTGCATCACATTTGCACATGCTGATTTTTATGTATAGATACAAATAATTACTGTGATTTAAAAAGAACTATAATACATTTCACCCAAGTGGGGAAGCAGACCATGTGATCTGTCTGCTGCTCAGGTGCTAAAGGTTGGCCTTGCCCTGCTGTTTCTTCTTTTGGGTCTTTATTTTCAATCTAGTCTTTGAATAGAAGCTGCCTTCAAATAAGAGGGCTGTCCTTGAATTCACAGGCCTGCAAATATAGGGCTGCCTTCTGTAAATAGGACACATGCTTGCCATTTAATACCAAGGTTCTCCTAAGACATTTATACATTATGTTTTCACCGACCAATGAAAGGCAAGCAATGATTCATTCAGGTGAACCTCCCTAGGGAGGACATTCCAGGTGGAGGACATTCCTCAATGAAAGGTGCCACAGTGTTTGAGCCTGGTGGATTGAACACAGCAACTAGCAAAATTTAGCTCGGGGTTCCCAGACACTGTCAAACAAACTATTTTTCAGACGGGCAATAATATCTGATTGCCAACATAATTATTTTGCCATATTTCTAGGTCACTTTCTTAAAATACTGCCTGTTCTTTAAAATTATGTAACTACTGGTGACCTTATTGTAAGGAGTAATTAAACATTAGAATAAGCAGCTGTAAAATGACACATATTTTTGATAATGTGTAGCTTCGTGGTGCACAGTGAGACAACACCGATGAATGTAATGCCTATTACATGAGCACTTGGGTAAATGAGGTCAAAAATACTTTGTCAGCTAGCATAAGTGAAGGGAACAGAAATTCAAGAAAACCAAGACCAGCAGCATAAATTTGAGTCTTGTGAAGAACTGGAAACCCAAACACAGCCGCTGAAAGGAAAGAAAGAAAGAAAGAAAGAAAGAAAGAAAGAAAGAAAGAAAGAAAGACTCAGAATGTGTTTGAGCCTTGAGAATGTGGAAAATAATATTTTAAATATTATTTGCTGGCCTTGAATTGAGAAGATAGGTGGGCCTACCTATGGGGCCAAAGACCTCCCATTTGAAGGCAGATAAAGATTTCAATAGAAGATTATCTACAGTCTACAGTCTCAAGCTCATTAACTTCATCCACATGAGCAGCATATACCTTTTAAAAAAGTTTTTGAACTTCTTAGGAGATGAGGACGTGTTTTGGGACGTTACAGAGGTGAGCCAATCAGTGCTGTGCATTATTGGCTTCTGCAACAGAGTTCCAGATCTGGTTAATTGCTCTCAGTCCTGGACAGAAAAACCATTTGACAAGAATGCAGTAAGTGCACTTCCAGAGCAGCTTCACTACTCAGAATGTGTACATCTGTACACATCATTTGTCACCATAGACAAGACTACCAAGTCTAGCATGACAATATTGTGCAGAAATGCAAGTTTGCTGTTAAACTATGCCATTGAACTTTTGTTTGGCAGCCTGGGGTGTGGGTGCAGGAACAGCAGGCTGTGCATACTAACCCACAATGTAAGGTTCAGGGCTCAAGCCAACACTTGTGAGTGGCCCTGATCCAACCCAGGATGGTCTGCGGCAAACCTGACCCAGATCCAGAACCTGAACTGATTCGGGGCTTTGCTCAGTTATAAAGTAGAGAGTGAGGAGATTGAGACATGTGTCCCCTTCTTTCCCCCTTCCTTCCCATATGTTTAATTAAGGTTTTAAACCCTAACTAAGCATGCAGTCAGGAGTGGTGAAAGGAGACGTGAGCCTCATGGCCAGGATGGGGGAGCTACCTGCACATTTCCTTCCATCCCTTGCTGCCAGACCACCACCAACCATTTTGACAACCTCAGATTGTTCTGGGTGGGCCCAGTCCAACCTTGGGTGATCCAGAGCTGCCTCAACCTGTTCAGGCCAAATCTGCAGTTGGCCCAAATTGGCCCAGTTTGATTCGAAACCTGGGATTTAGCTGGAACCTGTGTGCAGCCCTAGCAGGAAGTGTGAGACCCCTCTTTAGGAGGCCAGATATGCCACTTTTTTGTACTAGAAATAGAAAATCCGCCTCCCTCCCTCTACATTGTAAGAAATGTTCTAGTCTACTAGCTTTTCTAAGAGAGCAAAAGAATAGGGATGCCCACAAGCATTACACAATTATGAGAGCAGCCCTGCAGGGCATCTTTAAATAACATGATGCAAAGCAAAACAACCCAAAGTTACTGACAGGATGGGAGGGGGAAAGAACTCTGTGTTCATATTTCACCCCATTTAAGAGAAATATAAATTCTGGTAAGGTTTTTGTTTTGTTTTCACCACTAAGGTTTAGATAACAGAGGCTGAAGTCCTAAGTGCACCTGCAGGAAAGGAAGTTGGTGGGTCTCACTTCTGAGCAAACAGGGGTTGTACCGTAGATGTGAAGGCAGAGAACTGCTGCATTGCTCTATAATACATTTACCTAAAAGAGAAGTGGATGAAATTATTGCCTTCAGTCAACTCTAGAGAAATGGCCAGTTCCTAACTGGGGCAGAAAAATTAAACCAAGTGTAATACGTCAGTTCCATACAAAAAGAACAGAGGAAGTCCATCACCGAATTACATTTCTAGGGTGTGTAGAAAGAAATTAAGGATATTTGCAATTCCATTTGAACACAGCTTGATAGCCTCAAACTCCAGACTAAATGAGTTACACCCACTAAATCCTGAAAGAGATGGTTACAGAGATTAGCAGTGCCCTAATGAAACCTTTTGATGGCTACTTAGAGGGGAGGGGGAGAGGGATAAAAGGCAAAATATACATGTCATTCCCTTAGGAAGGAACTTCAGTAGGGTGGGACCAGGAAATAAGGTTCCTAAAACATTGACACAGTAATGTATAGTTTTCTTAGAATACCCAGAAACAAATCTGGGTAATGCAGAATAAAAATGGTCAAAGTAAACCCATAATGGAAATGTCTCCTCTAACTTACAGTCACTTACATATAATACAAATGGGCAAAAGAGTAAAAAGAAAAATACTCTAAAGGATTACAAAAAGGTATTAAAGATTAAAAAAGGAATATAGGAAAAGAACCCCCCCCCCCCGAGAGAGAGATGGAATTCAAAGAGAGGCACAGCACCTCCAAACCAGTGGACACATTACTACAAAAAGGAAATGGTTTTGCACTTAGCTAACAACAGATTGTTCTGGTAAACACTTCTGGGACGGACAGGAAGGAAAACACACTGAATGGGTAGCATGACGACATTGTGCTGAAATGTAAGGTTGCGGTTGAGCTATGTAAAGCCACGCAAATAAGAAAAAATATTTCACACAAAGGTATTTAAATGAGAAATATAGGTGCTAAAGTTCAGCCTTGAATAAAAGTCCAAACCTTATGGTGGCGTATACATGATATGGCTCTGTAAACATTACAGGCAGCTAGGTTGTGTGTCCCCCCCCCCCCCAATTCAGGAAAACTCATCCAAACACAGAATTTCAATCAGTGGTGGGAGTGGGCTGGATGCAGAGTAAACGGCCTTGAGCTCTGGGTTGTTGTCACGTAGAAGTCAAACCAATGTATGTAGTTTTAAAAGTTGAAGTGGAGGAGGGAGGAGGGAGCCTTGCTCACTGCTTTTCCCAAGCAGCTCTCTCTCATAGTCACGTTTTTCCTAGCAGGGCTCCAAGACTAAAAGCAAGCCCAGCTTGGTAGGGCAGTGCTGGGCAAAGGCCTATGGGAAAGGGGAGCAGCAGTCTACTTTTGTATCCATTTATTTAAGGCTGCACGCACAGCATACATTTAAAGCACATCACTTCCCCCAGAGTGCTGGGAGTTGTAGGCCTGTGATGGGTCAACTACAGTTCCCATAATTCCTTTGGAAGAAGTATTGGGCTTTAATTGTCTGGTTTCTACACAGCCCACATGTCCCCTCTAGGCAGCTTGAGGAGGGAGGTTCCTTCCTTGCCCTAAAATCCACTGTGTTTCCCCATGAAACCCAAGCCCCCACTATGTGCCACTGTTTGGCACAACCCGCGCTCTGCGTCTAAGACATATCCCTGTAGCTGTAATGTCTTGTTTGGATGTGAATGGAAACCCTGAAAGTTTGCATTCTGAAACCCTAGGTCATCTCTAGCAGGGCTGGCCCTACCATTAGACAGTGAGGCAGATGATGACCGTAGCACTTTGCTGATGGACAGAGCTGCAGGTGCTCCCTTGTAGCTAGCCTGCTGCCCCCAGGTGCCATGGAAGATGCTGTCCCTTCGCTGGTGCTGAAGGTTTCATCAGCTTCTGTGTGTACTGTGGAAGGGGGCACCATCTTGTCCTCTTACTTAAACAGCAAAATGCTTTGGGCCAGCCCTGCTCTCTAGCAAAATAATGAGATTCGGATTGGCACAGAAGAGGCTGTCTGTTGCATCTCTGAATGCTTCTCCTTCAGCCAGGAGACATGCTCAACACTCACACGAAACACAGAGGGTAAGGCCTTCTTATACGTTCCCATTCTAGTTACAGATAGGTAGCCGTGTTGGTCTGCCATAGTCAAAACAAAAAAATTCCTTCCAGTAGCACCTTAAAGACCAACTAAGTCAGTTCTTGGTATGAGCTTTCGTGTGCATGCACACTTCTTCAGATACACTGAAACAGAAGTTTCCAGACCCTTCTATATAGTGAGAAGGTGGGGAGGGGTATTACTCAGAAGGGTGGTGGGAATGGGTGATTGGCAGATAGCTGTGATGAGCCTGTTGACGACTCTTAACGACTGCAATAGGTCTTACAGGAAAAAGCAAGGGGTGAAAAGGTGAAAAATGGCTTTGTCATGTATAATGAGATAAGAATCCAAGGTCTTTGTTCAGACCAGGTCTCTCCATGGTTTTAAGTTTGGTGATAAGTTGCAATTCAGCAGCTTCTCTTTCCAGTCTATTTCTGAAATTCCTTTGTAGTAAAACAGCTACTTTGAGATCTTGTATAGAATGTCCTGGGAGATTGAAGTGTTCTCCTACTGGTTTCTCTGTCTTGTGATTCCTGATGTCCGATTTATGTCCATTTATTCTTTGGCGTAAGGTCTGGCCTGTTTGTCCAATATAGAGAGCTGAAAGACACTGTTGGCATTTGATGGCATACACAATGTTAGACGATGAGCAATTAAATAGTCCCGAGATGGTATGTGTGATGTTGTTGGGGCCAGTAATGGTGTTGTCACAGCTATCTGCCAATCAGATCAGGCTCATCACAGCTATCTGCCAATCACCCATTCCCACCACGCTTCTGAGTAATACCCCTCCCCACCTTCTCACTATATAGAAGGGTCTGGAAACTTCTGTTTCAGTGTATCTGAAGAAGTGTGCATGCACACGAAAGCTCATACCAAGAACTGACTTAGTTGGTCTTTAAGGTGCTTACTGGAAGGAATTTTTTTGTTCCCATTCTAATTATTTAAAAATCAAGTCATCTGGTGCCATCTAGTGACACTAAGTGGGAATTAAATGGTTTTTGAAATAATTGCCATCAGCCATGATTTCCGGCAGCTCCCTGATGGTTGTTGCTGAGCAACCTATGCATATTTATTTGGAGATGTTCCCTACTAATTTTAATGGATGTGTTTTCAATATGTTTTGAGCTATTTGGGAGGGTTAGTTCTGAGAGATGGCATATAAGTACTGAAAATTTAACTAATAGGGCATAAAGGTAAAGGTAAAGGTACCCCTGCCCGTACGGGCCAGTCTTGACAGACTCTGGGGTTGTGCGCCCATCTCACTCAAGAGGCCAGGGGCCAGCGCTGTCCGGAGACACTTCCGGGTCACGTGGCCAGCGTGACATCGCTGCTCTGGCCAGAGCCAGAGCCAGAGCCAGAGCTGCACACGGAAACGCCGTTTACCTTCCCGCCGGTAAGCGGTCCCTATTTATCTACTTGCACCCGGAGGTGCTTTCGAACTGCTAGGTTGGCAGGCGCTGGGACCGAGCAGCGGGAGCGCACCCCGCCGCAGGGATTCGAACCGCCGACCTTTCGATTGGCAAGCCCTAGGCGCTGAGGCTTTAACCCACAGCGCCACCTGGCATACTCCCAGCTAAATGTATATAGATTGCTGTTAGGAACTTACTTAATGGGTCTTACTTCTGAGTAGACATGCATAGGTCTTTGCAGTTACATTTATACTCTGAACATTTAGTTGACTATATATACATGACCCATTGAAGTCAGTAGACTTATTCCCAGATATTCAGAGTAGGCCCATTTAAATTTCTGGACCCAACTTTGTCATGTTAATTAATTTCAATGAACTTACTGTGAGTAAAAATTCATTGCATACCACCCGCATTTTTTATTTGCAAATATAACAAAAAGAAAGTAAAACAAACAAAGTACCATTGATTATTTAATTTCTATACTACCTACTTTATTAAAAACATTTCTAAGTGGTGTACAAAAAACAGAAGCAACAACAGACAACTTGAACAAAATGTTACAAAAATACACATCTGCATATAAAAATGTTACAAAAATACAAAGTTACTAACATCTATAAACCAATATCAATTCATTTTCCTTCTGACACATCCTCCTTCTCAGCCCCTGGGTTCTCACCAAACAAATTCTCAAAAGTCTCAGAACGAGAAGAGTTCCTAGAAACAGCGGACATCCCCCTAGTCTCTCACTCTAGACTTGCTTTTTATGGGCAGGCCCAGGATGGATGGTACTTCCTCAGGCTGCCCTCAGCTGTGTCCCATTCAGCTGCATTCTCCATACCCATTTCCAAGTGCAGTTGAGTTTCCCAGGGGGTCCAGAGGATGGGGGAAAGGTCCCCCTACACTCACCGCTCTTTCTTCACCCTCTGTCTGCTCCTCCTCTTCCAGCTTCCACAGTACTAGCTGATGTTAACAGGAAGAATGTCCCATCAATCCTGAAGTGAAGGTATCAATTAATATAATCAGTCTAAATCTAAAGGTAAGGGGACCCCTGACAGTTAAGTCCAGTCGCGAACGACACTGGGGTTGCGGCTCTCATCTCACTTTACAAGCCTAGGGAGCCAGCATTTGTCCACTCCGCGGACAGTTTTTCCGGGTCATGTGGCCAGCATGACTAAGCATCATCTGGTGCAATAGAACACCAACACCAGAGCAGCGCACGGAAATGTCATTTACCTTCCCGCCAGAACGGTACCTATTAACCTACTTGCACTTTTTGGAGTGCTTTCAAACTGCTAGGTTGGCAGGAGCTGGGACCGAGCAACGGGAGCTCATCCTTTCGTGGATTTGAACCACCAACCTTTTGATTGGCAAGCCCAAGGCTCAGTGGTTTAGACTACAGCACCACCTGCATCCCTTAAGCAGTCTAAACAGGTACCTAAACGAAACAGACAGTTCTAAGCAATGCACTCAAATGTAGAAAGGGCAGTAAGATCATTGGGTAATACAGTGGTACCTTGGGTTAAGTACTTAATTTGTTCCAGAGGTCCGTTCTTAACCTGAAACTGTTCTTAACCTGAAGCACAACTTTAGCTAATGGGGCCTCCTGCTGCCGTTGCGCCGCCGGAGCACGATTTCTGTTCTCATCCTGAAGCATAATTCTTAACCCAAGGTACTATTTTTGGGTTAGCGGAGTCTGTAACCTGAAGCGTATGTAACCTGAAGCGTATGTAACCCAATGTACCACTGTAAAGGTAAAGGGACCCCTGACCATTAGGTCCAGTCATGACCGACTCTGGGGTTGCGGCGCTCATCTCGCTTTATTGGCCGAGGGAGCCGGCATACAGCTTCCGGGTCATGTGGCCAGCATAACTAAGCCGCTTCTGGAGAACCAGAGCAGCACACGGAAATGCCGTTTACCTTCCCTGCTTGCACTTTGACATGCTTTCGAACTGCTAGGTTGGCAGGAGCAGGGACCGAGCAACGGGAACTCACCCCGTCACGGGGATTCGAACCACCGACCTTCTGATCGGCAAGTCCTAGCCTCTGTGGTTTCACCCACAGCGCCACCCGCATCCCACTCATTGGGTAATAGATGGTGGCTATTTCTCCTTACAGCCTTGCATTATTTATTATTATTATTATTATTATTATTATTATTATTATTAATGTCCTTCATCTGAAGATTACAGGGCAGTTCCCAACACAATATGAGAACACAAAATACATTAAAAAAATAAGCATTTTCCCACAAAGACATTTAAGAGGACATAGAATGTTAATCAGCCAAAGGCCTGGTTAAAGAATAATGTCTAAATATATGCAATGAAGGCACCAGGCAAGCATCTCTGCGGAGAGCATTCTCGCAAATGGGGAGCCACCACAGAAAAGACCCACTCTCGTGTTGTCACCCTATGGACCTCTCACGGGAGAGACATATGAAAAAGGGCCGCAGATGGTTTGAGAAATGTGTGATATATTCAAAAAATAATAATATCAACACTTGTTGCTCTACCCACTTTTGCCCCTGGCCCCAACTACCCCTGGCCTGTGACCCTAGGAAGGATGGTCAGAATGAAATGTGGCAAGAAATGTTTCCCATTAGATCAACAAGCCCCTTTACTCAACAGTTTGGAGGGACACAGGTTAAGAAAGCACAGTGTAGCCTCAAGCAGCACTGTTGCTGCTTCAGACATGCAGTGAGAATGGCTGGGAGGAGGCCTGTCACCATTTGTTAGTAAACCGGCACATGCCTACCCATTGCCACTTCTGGGCAAACACTTCCACATAGGATGTGAGCCAGGACACATGGCAGACTGTTGTATAGTCAGCACCGGATGAGTGCGGGACAAACCACAGTTAATACAAGTATCATCAGTCAGGGAGGCTGACCATTCGGATTGTAGCAGATGCGGATGGGGAATATAAATTGTTGCTTCCCTGCTGCAATGCTAAGGAAAATCTCTCTTCCATACACTCCATCATTTTTCCAATGAAAATAGGGACGATGCCCATTCTATAATGATAATTTTACTATTTATACCCCACACATCTTACAGGGTTGATCCAGCTACTCTGGGCAGCTTCCAACATATATAAAAACACAATAAAACATTTTTTAAAAACCTTCCCTTCAGACGGCTCAGCGGTTGGACAACTCCATACCTTTCAACATTTCTCCAATGAACATAGGGACATCCTAAGGGAAAGCGGGACATTCTGGGATCAAATCAGAAACTGGGATAGCTTCTCTAAATCAGGGACATCCCTGGAAAATAGGGCCACTTGGAGGGTCTGCTCTTCTAAACCAGACATTTGTTTTTTTTGGCGGTGGGTGGGTGAAGTTTCCTCCACAGATCATTTTCTGCTGATGCAAATATAAGCTTTTCCGTTCTTAAAGTGCAGCACACATTTTGCAGTGTACCACTTAGCAAGTCTTTCACGCTTGGATCTGCTGGGCCCTTGTATTTTTCTTCTCCAAATCTGCATTTGAAGCACTAGCCTTGGCCTGCCTCTCTGTGCAACAATTTCACAACAGCTTTTTAAGATTAGATGGCATAACTGGCATGGATAGCGAACTAGATGTTGTCAGGCTCTGACTGTCCTGGCTCCCACTTGCTGAAGATGATGTTTATAGATTACTATAAACCAATGTTTAATGTGTTTGGATTACTGTGGTACACATGCAAACTGCCGAAGGCACTTCATGCAATACACATGGTCAGTCCTAAATACATCTATCAAAAACACAGCGATTCTTCAAACAGCTCTTGTTTATTCACAGGCCAGAACAGATCTGAACTGAAGGGTTCAGTCAGCCTGCTTATATAGAGCTCCAGTACAACATAACTGTAACAATTTTCTAAAACTATCCAATCACTGAATGTCACTTTCGATCCCTTATTTGCATAACTATCTACAGTATCCCCCTGCTGGCCCAGGGTGAGAACTTCAGTACATAACTAACAGTAGGTAGAACCCTCTGTTCCCTTCTCTTTTGGCTTCTCCTAGTGCTTCTGCTTCCTGAGGGGTGGCTGAGACTGGTGAAACATCCATCCTGGGTAAGCAGAGCTACTCCCAGTATCTGATTGCATCTCAGGAGTGTCCGAAAGATGCTCCAACAGCCCTGGAGAGGTAGATGGGGATGGAAAGCGAGGTGGGGCTTGCAGCTTTATTCACAGGGGTGGATAATGCAAGAGAGCAGGCTGCAGGAGCTACCTGCCCTGCAGGATCCTCACTAACAGACTGCCCCACTCTGTGTAGAGGTCCCTGTGAGATTTTGACTAGCTTTGGCCCATCTGAAGCTGATACAGGCTCGTCTTATCTTGAGCCCAAGCAGAGCGTCGTCACACAGCAGAAGGATAAGCAGTATGTGCTACATTCTTAATTTTTATTTACACTCTATGCTGAGAGAATACAAACATGCATCTTGCCTCTGTGAGAGCAGAGAAGCAACACCTCTCGGAAACAAAGAACACCGAGAGAACAGTGAAAAACAGGAAACCAGTGAACGTCACATCCAGTCGCCCATTCCCATGGGAATCCAACAGTAACTCTGACTGTGGAATGCAAAACAATGTCTTGTGACTGCAGTTGCTGCTCAGTGAGGGAAATAGAAACCAACAGTCCCCACATCCCACTGGAGATTTCCCCTGGGTGCTCGGCCAGTCTTCCATCTGCACTGCCCTGACTTGGCCAGCCCATGACACTAGCCCTAGTCAGCCCCAGCCTGTAATGGCCAATGGTCAGGGAAGATGGGATCTGTAGTCCTGCCTTCCAGGACTACAAATACCATCTTCTCTGAGGGACTACCTTGTCTTAACTGAAGTCTACAGGAAGTGCACATGACCGGAACAGTGTATGAGTGTCCCTTCTTAGGGCATTTGTCACAAATAAATTTGCCTTGATACCAGGCCTGCTAAGTTCAATGGAATGTCTTTGCAAGTGTGCCAGCAGCGCAGCTATCTCAGATACAAAATTAGAAAACTATGTTGTGAAATGAGTCTCCACCAGCACAACATAGTATTTTATTCTCACTCCCCCCCCCACCCCTGCTGTGGGATTTTATTAATTCCTCACTTTTCTTTTAGCATAATGTTTTTTCTGCCAGCTTGTCTTCCCACCTCCTCTACAGGCTTGGAATCCTCCCTGTTTGGGGCATCCTTTTTAAAAATAAATGTCATATTTTAGAAGTTAAGCTCCTTGGGAGCTGTCTGTGTTTTGGTTTATGAAATTCTGTGAAACACCATGCTGGTGCTGTCTAATTGATATACAGTAATAAAAAGTCTGACATTTATAGGAATAGGAAGCGTGGGCCACTGTTTCTACTGTTCTTATCTGAACCGCCAGCATCATTCCCCAAATACAAGAGGATGGGGAAATAAAGGGTAAGAGATGCATTTAGGGGGGAAAGTAGGCAAAAGAACTCTGGCTTTATAGATAGACTTTGCTAATGTATTAATAGGTGAGAAAAATCTGCTAATACTGTGGTATCCTTCAGTGAATCAAGACAACACGGGCTGGAGAGAAGACAACAGTTTTTCAGTGCCAGAGGCACTTTGATAACCCTGCTCATTGTGTGTACACAGTCCAATGCTGCCTCTTATAAAGAGGATTTGGGTTGTTTAAAATAGTAACAACTTTGATCAGAGGTAACAGTGGGATGAAAGACATGGCCCACAGCACACCATGGAAAGGGAAACCTCTCCCAATACCACTCTCAATTCTTGTAAGGCGTGTCAATAATGTTCAAACCAAGCAGCTTCTGGGTTCAAAACACCTTTGCATACATGAAGAAATTCTGCCCTGCTCCACAAATTCCACACCAGCTCTTAGGCATAGAAGGAAACTAAATTAGGTGCAGATGTGGGGGTGTGAACGGCATGCCTTTGGGACTCATTATGCTGTGGGAAAAAAGCTGGAAAAATTCCTCCTACGCTGACTGGAAATGACACAATACCGTATGCCTTGAAGCAAAGGCATGAAGATAGCACTTTCCCCTAGGTTTCTTTCCTTGTTTTATTTTGCTATTACTGTACATACATACCGTGTGGTGTGAGACTAAATATGATCTATTATCCCTTCCTTTCTCTGATCAATGAGGGAATGTAGTATCAACAAGAAGATAGGAAATGCTTTCATTGAATCTGGCTGTCCAACATTTGGCTGTTGGCTTCTGTCTGTCTTGAAAGACAATGGAGTGCTCCTCGGGGGGTGAAGTTGAACTGCTGTGTTCCCAGCACCATAGTGACTACCCTGGGGCACAAGCCTGTGCAGCAGCGGTGTGTGGTGAATTCTTTTGTAGGGAAACAGTTAGGGCCAGAGGCGCCAGCTTGGGAGGGGCCCAGCGTCCCACGTGTGAGCATTGTGCCTCCCTCCCTAATCTGGGCAGAAGCATCCCGGGCTTTGGGAAGGAGGCACAAGACTTTCGATAGGGTGCTGGAGCCTTGCTACTTTCTTCCCAAAGTTGGGTTGGCTTTGGGAATGTGGCGGAAGGGCTCTTGGATCCCTTTGGAGCATCGCGCCTCTTTCCTTAAGCTGGGCAGAAGCTTCCCAGGCTTTGGGAAGGAGGCATGAGTCTTTAATACTCTAATTTACTGGAAACATTTAGGAGACTAGTCCGGTCCTCCTAGCCCACTGACTGCACACCACTGCTATGCAGTGTGTATGGTAGTCCTGGGCTGCCCAGATGACAAGACCCTCCCCCTTCGGCCTCACTGAAGTGGTCCCAAAGCAGAGCAATACGTTTGGCACCAGCTTGACTGCAGGAGTTGCCAGGAGGAGGCATACAAGGTACCATCCAACCATCTTAGGGACTCTACTCCAGATTTGTGTAGGGTTTACTCCTTAGCCCTTTCTTCTCTCAAATATATCCCACAAGGCAACAGAGGTTTAGGATCAGAGTTTTCCTTCTCTTCTGCAGGTTGATGAGTCCCATCTGCCCCTCACTTCCCTCTACAGCACTTGCACTAACCACTTTCTTGACGGTTGGACCCACTATTGGTCTCATTTGCTCAATCCACCAGAGCCTGTCTTTGTCTGCAGGGCAAATTCATGGCTCACCAAAGATTTGAGACCCAGTTGAAGCCATTTCCCAAGTTATGGTCGCTGTCTCATGCTGACAGCTTCTAAGATCCACAGGTGAGAGGTGATTGCAGCGCGGGGACCAAAGGTGGACAAACTACCCCAGAAGGAGCACAACGTGTCCCACATCAGAGGTACTACCGCTCGCCTAACAACCCCATACACCCAACATTTAAACTTCACAATACATTATGAAGCACTAACACAGTGCTTCCCAAACTTGCTACTCCATGGATCACCTGAAAAATGCTAAGGGTCTTGGTGGATTTTTTCTGCCCATTGTAGCAATTTTAATGCACTGTTCTAGATGCTGTATGGTTTTTAACTGTATTTTTACAAGCATACTGTGGACCACCTGAATGATACTCGTGGACCACTGTTGGTCCAACGACCACAGTCGCTCTTATCTTGTCTTCCTTATTTCGACCCTTGCTGGATGTCAGCCTTCTGCAATGTAACCTGTTTCTATCCCTTCCATGTTGCCTTGGTGCAATGCAACAGTCATTTCCAGATGGGCATGTTGGAATAGGGGAGAGAAGGGAACCCAAATTGTTTAGCATGGTTAAAATGGATTATTTATTTACACCAATCTCTCAGTGCACACCAGGTCAGCGTGTAAAAAACAACAACCCATTGAGCTGGTTGGTGATAGGAAAAAAATTATGTGATGTAAAACATGGGTTTGCATAGTGCTCATCCTCCTTTCCTAAAGGATGCCCTACAAAGGGAAGATATGGAAGACTTCTGAAAATTGTGTGCATGAAGGTCATTTTCTCCATGTGCATAAGAATTAAGAATGAAGAGGTGTCTCCTGCAGCAAAATACTTGCCTGTCATAATTATCTTATGGAGCTTGACTCACCCTCGCCTCAACTTCCAAAATGAAGCTGGCAGCTAAAACTTTGTGCCTTCCCTGATGCTCATGGCATGCCCCTCCTCTTGAATTTTCTATATTTTCTTATTGTACTTCATGGATGATTCTAATATTCTTTACTCCACTTCTATTTGCCTGGCTTTTAAACCCTTTCCACTCACTAAAAATTATTCTCCCACGAGTGTTATTACTCAAAGACCAAGAGATACAGCAACTAAGATGTAACTCTTACAAAGCACTACCAACATCTTGAACCGGCTCCAGGGATTAATCAGAAGACAAAATTAATACGCTCCCTGTGGGAAACCTGTCAGAAGGCTTGTTCACATGAAAGAGACACAGGACCTCAGGCTAACTGCAGAATGCTATGTCAGTTTAGCAGAAATGCAAGTTTCATACAGGTCTCCTAGACACACTGGGATGGAGCAATACTGCACAGGCCAGGTTAAACATGCATAGGTAAACAGGAATGGCAATTATCAGAAAGGGGAAGTAAATTTAAGATCATTAACATTCATTTGTTGCAGGCCCAAGATGTGGGCCGTCCTATTATGCTAAAAGATTGGGAAAACTTATGGAATGTAAATTTGAAATTTACAGCCAGCTATAATATAAGAGAGGACGTGGGTGGTGCTGTGGGTTTAACCACAGAGCCTAGGACTTGCCGATCAGAAGGTTGGTGGTTCGAATCCCCGTGACGGGGTGAGCTCCCGTTGCTCGGTCCCTGCTCCTGCCAACCTAGCAGTTCGAAAGCACGTCAAAGTGCAAGTAGATAACTAGGTACCACTCTGGTGGGAAGGTAAACGGCGTTTCCGTGCGCTGCTCTGGTTCGCCAGAAGCAGCTTAGTCATGCTGGCCACATGACCCAAAAGCTGTATGCCGGCTCCCTCGGCCAATAAAGCGAGATGAGTGCCCCAACCCCAGAGTCGGTCACGACTGGACCTAATGGTCAGGGGTCCCTTTACCTTTACCTTTATAATATAAGAGAGACCACGATGAAAACGGCTCATAGGTCACTCCTTCCAGATTATCAAGAATGTATAAAAATTTGTCGGATGCTTGTTGGAGATGTGGAGAAAATAACAGTGACATGATCCACATGTGGTGGACGTGTGAAAAGATTAAGATTTGAGGGGGAATATACGATGAATTAAAAAAGATGATGGGAATAACCTTTACTAAAAAAACGGAGGCATTTCTATTAAGTATTTTAGATAAAGAGATCCCAAAAAAACTAAGAGAGGTATTCTTGTATGCAACCACAGCGGCTCGTATACTTGTGGCCAAGGGATGGAAAGATCACAAGGCTCCAAAAATAACAGATTGGCAAATCAAATTACAGGAATTGGTGGAGATGGCTCAATTGACTAGCAAACTCAGAGGAAACTCAAAGCAAAAATTTGCAGAAAAATGGGATGGTTATAGAAGATATGTTCAAAAATACAATAATAGTTTTGACTCCGTGCCAGCATTCGAGTGATAAAGGAACTAAAAGGAGGTGGACAACAATTAAGGATTTATTATGTTTTCAGAATATATGGGTAAATTTATATAGAAATGTTTATTGTTCTGTGTACATTCGATTGTAAGATAAAATATATGCTAAGGGACTTGACAGGAAGTCAAAGTTGAAAAAAGATTTTGGAAGCTAAAAGGGGGGGAAATTTACTTTCATTATTATCATTTTGTGTTTGGGTGTGTAGGTGTCTGCATATATGTGTGTTTTTGTATGGAATGTTTGGGAGGAAATAAAACGGTAAATAACAAATAACAAACTAAATATTGATGTATGTAATTTTTATTTCTTAATTATATTTAGTGGTAGTATGGTTGTATTGTTTTTTGTAACATAAATTCATTCAATAATTTTTTTAAAAAAACACAACAACATTCATTTGTTACCATGTCCCCCAATACGGTATCAGCATCGTTTCAACTTAGATGTTATAAAACTGTACTACAAGTCCCCACATGATGTGCTGCACATTTTCTGTCCCAAGCTCTGCCCACACAAAAGCATTTTTATTTTTTTTTGCAATAGCAGACTGCCTACAGATGGCTTGACCTTAATTTGCTGGGAGTGTCTCCTTCCTCAGCAGGTTATGGCTCACTCTAGCATTACTGGGTTCCAAATGAGCATTACCTCCCCTTTCTGGAGGCTTCATGTGGAAATCCTGGGATCCCAAGCATGGCACAAAGACTTTCTCGTGATACCCACCAAGACCTCCTATTCCACACAATTTTTATTTGTAAATGTGGTTTTTTAAAGCTCATATATTTTGGGAATTTGCTTGAATTTTTCCATTGCTTTGTTGTTCAGGGGGTGTTCAGTTTTTCTTCTGCTAAATGGGTATTTTGTGGTGCCCATGACAGATTTCAAAATGCACCCACAGGCCCACAGGGGTTAGGGACCCTTGCAGGAAGTCAACACTTCTCTAGTAGTTATGATAATCCTGGTTCTCACTTTCCTTGATTGCCTCCCCGCCACCTTTTCTGCTTCAGTCTCCTTTACTCAGAGCCCTGCATGTCTTTTATTTATTTATCACATAAATATAGAAAAAACACAGTATATAATAACAATATCCTGCCTCCTCTGGCACATTGCCTTTGGTTATGTTTACAGCCCTCTACCAGTTTCAGGGCAAATCCTGTGCAAAGCTCTAAATGATGTGAGAAGCCTCCATGAGTAGAGAACTTGCCCTTCTTCAGAACTACATCCTCAATATTACAAGATGAAGGGCAATGCCCCAGAGGAAGCAAAGCTTGGCAGCATGCACTCACACTCATGTGCACATTTCTTTACACACAGGTAAATGGAACGCCCAACCTCGGCTATAATCTGATAGCATGTGTATGATTAAATCATAGACAGTATTGCAAAAGCACAGCTGCATTCAGATGCAATGGCAAATCATGCTTCCTTATCACTTGCAAGGGAATGTGATTAAGAAGCTTCCCTTCCTAGTTAGGAAGGTCTCAAGCCATAGTTTCGTCTTATTTTTCTAAAAAAAAACACAGGGTGAGGAAATGTGAAGTTGTTGTGTGTGGCCCTCAAAAGTAGGAGTCTGTAACTCCATTTTTGTTGCCACCAAGGACATTTCCCATAACTTTACTCAACTTGCAGTAGCTAGAATAGTGAATGCGGCGATGCCTGTTTTCTAAAATGGTGACATTGCAAAAATGGTGCTTAAATCTTCCCTTGGGGCTTGGATACACTCTAAACAATAGACACAAATCTATAGTTCAGTTAACACTCTGAAGTTTCTGTAATAAAAAGAATATTTAAGCGGCAAGTCAAAACACGAAAGATGGACAACTCCTAACAATTATGTCTATGGAAGAAAGCTTTGAGCAACCTAAGTATGAAGAAAATAAGCTATAAACAGAAATGTTTGATTCATACAGGAAATGTTAATCAACTTTCACACTACCAAGTCTTGGATTCTTGGGTGTACAATACTTAATTAATTACTTTTCCATCTTTCACTGACTAAAATAAAGGCAGATCTCTGGTTTTATTGATGAAGAGGTTGTGATCGAAAACTAATGATAGGTAAAGATAAAACACCCCTGACAATTAAGTCCAGTCGCAGACGACTCTGGGGTTGCGGTGCTCATCTCGCTTTACAGGCCAAGGGAGCCCGTGTTTGTCCGCTTCCACAGACAGTTTTTCCAGGTCATGTGGCCAGAATGATGAAGAGGCTTCTGGCGAAACCAGAGCAGCACATGGATATGCAGTTTACCTTCCTGCTGGAGCAGTCCCTATTTATCTACTTGCACTTTGACGTGCTTCCAAACTGCTAGGTTGGCAGGAGCTGGGAGTAAATAGTTAATTCCTTTTATTGGCATTGCTGGCACTGAATACATTTGCTTCTCTTCCAGCACTGCATCCATGTTATCATCCTGAAGAGCTGTTTTAGGTAGTTGAAAAACTCAGCCATCTTTTTTGCTCATGAACTCATGACCTTTAAAGCCCTAAACAGCCTCGGTTCAGTCTACCTGAAGGAGCGTCTCCACCCCCATTGTTCTGCCCGGACATGGAGGTCCAGTGCTGAGGGCCTTCTGGCGGTTCCCCTGCTGCGAGAAGCCAAGTTACAGGGAACCAGGCAGAGGGCCTTCTCGGTAGTGGTACCCGCCCTGTGGAATGCCCTCCCACCAGATGTCAAAGAGAAAAACAACTACCAGACTTTTAGAAGACATCTGTTTAGGGAAGCTAGCAGGCATTAGGCCCCTGAATCAGATTTCATTGAGTCCACTTTCCCCTTGACCCAAGGAACTGAGTGCCTCCAGGCCTACCTCCAACAGCATAGGGAGAGCACCAGGCAGGATGCCTGGAAGAAGAAGAAGAAGAAGAAGAAGAAGAAGAAGAAGAAGAAGAAGAGTTTGGATTTGATATCTCACTTTATCACTACCCTAAGGAGTCTAACGGGTAACAATCTCCTTTCCCTTCCTCCCCTACAACAAACACTCTGTGAGGTGAGTGAGGCTGAGAGACTTCAGAGAAGTGTGACTGGTCCAAGGTCACCCAGCAGCTGCATGTGGAGGAGCGGGCCCCAAACCCAGTTCACCAGATTACGAGTCTACCGCTCTTAACCACTATACCACACGGGCAGAAGGCCCTGTCTGCAGCTAGAGGGCTGGCCCTTTAAGGACTACAGTTCTAAAAAAGGAGGCATTATTTTATTGCATTTGTTAGTTCCTTTTCTTACAAGACAACTCAAAGTGACTTGCATTAAAGCCAACAACAAAAACCAAATAGCACAACAATCCAAGAGAGGCTGGGAGATGTGACTAGTCATAACAGCTTGCTACTGTCTCACTTTAACAGTTACAACCGTCCTAGCATCCTGCCAGCTCCCTCAGTTAGTGTGAAGAAGGGAAAAAGAGCTTCCCACACTCTTAACTGAGACTAACTGAGCAACAGCCTCTCCCAAGCCATGTTTAAGAGCAGCAGAAGTGGCTGGGGAGTTCAGATTTTTAAAAAAATTAAAATTATTTTGTAAGTTATCTTGTTACTCAGTATGGTATTTTAACATGATTTTTAAATGTATTGTGATATTTTACGTATTGTGACTTTGCTGTTATTTTTATTGCTCATAGTTTAGTAATGGTTCACTGAAACTGTTGGGAGTGATTTTCTGTTTAATTATTATTCGCTGATATTCTTAGAGTTAATATTATTGTGTGCTATTATATTCTAATGGATTATTGCATATTACCTTTGTTGTTGTTTAGTCGTTTAGTCGTATCCGACTATTCATGACCCCATGGACCAGAGCACGCCAGGCACTTCTGTCCTCCACTGCCTCCCGCAGTTTGATCAAACTCATGCTGGTAGCTTCAAGAACACCATCCAACCATCTCATCCTCTGTCGTCCCCTTCTCCTTGTGCCCTCCATCTTTCCCAACATCAGGGTCTTTCCCAGGGAGTCTTCTCTTCTCATGAGGTGGCCAAAGTCTTGGAGCCTCACCTTCACGATCTGTCCTTCCAGTGAGCACTCAGGGCTGATTTCCTTAAGAATGGATATGTTTGATCTTCTTGTAGTCCATGGGACTCTGAAGAGTCTCCTCCAGCACCATAATTCAAAAGCATCAATTCTTCGGCGACCAGCCTTCTTTATGGTCCAGCTCTCACTTCCATACATCACTACTGGGAAAACCATAGCTTTTACTATACGGACCTTTGTTGGCAAGGTAATGTCTCTACTTTTTAAGATGCTGTCTAGGAGGTAATGTCTCTACTTTTTAAGATGCTGTCTAGGAGGTAATGTCTCTACTTTTTAAGATGCTGTCTAGGTTTGTCATTGCTTTTCTCCCAAGAAGCAGGCGTCTTTTAATTTTGTGACTGCTGTCACCATCTACAGTGATCATGGAGCCCAAGAAAGTAAAATCTCTTACTGCCTCAATTTCTTCCCCTTCTATTTTAATGTCACATTTTCAATTTTGACCTATTTGTATTGTTATGTGTGATAGGGACGCAGGTGGCGCTGTGGGTAAAACCTCAGTGCCTAGGGCTTGCCGATCGCATGGTTGGCGGTTCGAATCCCCACGGCAGAGTGAGCTCCCGTCTTTCGGTCCCAGCTCCTGCCCACCTAGCAGTTCGAAAGCACTCTTGAGTGCAAGTAGATAAATAGGTACCGCTTTATAGCGGGAAGGTAAACGGTGTTTCCGTGTGCTGCGCTGGTGCTGGCTCACCAGAGCAGCTTCGTCACGCTGGCCACGTGACCCGGAAGTGTCTCCGGACAGCGCTGGCCCCCGGCCTCTTAAGTGAGATGGGCGCACAACCCTAGAGTCGGACACGACTGGCCCGTACGGGCAGGGGTACCTTTACCTTTACCTTTAAGATGTGTGATCTTTGTTGTATATTTTTTCAGCTTCTCAACTGCCTTGTTTATAGCAATATAGAAAGGTGGGGTACAAATTAAAAGTGAAATAAAATGAAATGAGTGGGGGCTTAAGCAACTACAGTTACCCTTCAAAATCTTGGGAGCCTTGGAACTGCCTTTCCTGCTAAACAAGAAAGACTAACTAGCCCAGTTATTCATTTTGCAAGACTGCAAACATGAAGAAAGAAGAGAAACATGTAGAACAAGTTGAATCTCTTATTTAACCTTAAATGAGCCTATTTTGTTGTGCAACTGTAAGCTGTAGGTATAATGTGTCTGGGGTGGGAGGGGGGTTAACAGGATACATATACAGCTTTCCAAATGGGAGATAACAACTACAGTACTGTACAGTATTTGTCTTCATAGGGATGCCACAGGAAGGTGCAAGTGTAAAGACACATGGTAAAGATGTATGTGCCCGCGCAATATAAAAGGCATCCATACACACAAACCCACCTGTCACACAACAATGGGCATTTTCCTCGCCCATAACGGCGGGCGCCCGCACTGAAGTTCCAACCTCGCACCATAGTATACCTGAAGGAGCGTCTCCACCTCCATCGTTCTGCCCGGATGCTGAGGTCCAGTGCCGAGGGCCTTCTGGCGGTTCCCTCATTGCGAGAAGCAAAGCTACAGGGAACCAGGCAGAGGGCCTTCTCGGTCGTGGCACCTGCCCTGTGGAACGCCCTCCCATCAGATGTCAAAGCAATAAATAACTACCTGACATTCAGAAGACATCTTAAGGCAGCCCTGTTCAGGGAAGTTTTTAATCTGTGATATTTTAGTGTATTTTTGGTTTTTATGGAAGCCGCCCAGAGTGGCTGGGGAGACCCAGCCAGATGGGCGGGGTACAAATAATAAATTATTATTATTATTATTATTATTATTATTATTATTAACCCTGGGAAGGTGGAAACTTGCAAGTCTTCCAGCTGTTGCGACTACAACTCCCGTCATGCCCCACCACTGGCCATTCTCGCTGGGTCTGCCGGGAGTTGTAGTAAAAAAAACACACACACAAAATAATGGGGTTATCCGCCGTTGCGTTGAGAGAATCTGCTTCACTAAAAAAAGGAACCCACTTCACTAAAATAATGGGGGGGGGGTTAAAAAACTAACACTCTTCGTACAACACACGACGCGTCTATAACGGCCTGAGTAGCGGCGACCGAGCTTGACTAGCCAGGCCCCAGCGCAAGCGCTCTTATTCCCTCAGAGGCCGCTTGCCGTCTTTGCGCTTAACCAGGCCGGGCGCCTCTTGCTCGCCTCCAACCAACCAAGGTGGTGTGAGGAGGAGTCCGGCCCGAGGCGGGCCTGGAGAGGAGTGAGAGCGAGGGCAGGGCCTCAGCCGCTGCGGCCTTACCCCTCAGCTGACAGGCGCCGCCTCTTTCTTTCCCCCCGGCATCCTCCGCGCTGCGGCGAGCCTCTTCCCCGGTCAGCCGCTGCCGCTGCTGCTGCTTCTCGGGCTGCGCTCGCCGTCGCCTCCGCCGCCGCCATGGCCGCCTACAGCAAGTTCCTCACCGCGCGCTACTCCACCATGGCCGGCGCCACCGCCGCTGCCTGCGCGGTGCTCTGCCTGCTCAGCAAGCGGAGGAAGGCGGCCGCCCTGCACGGGTCAGTCGGGGGCGAGTCACGGGGGGCCGGGGGCTTTGGGTGTGGGGTGTGTGTAGGGGGCAGCCGAGAGAGTACGTTCCCGGCTGTCTCCTCCGCCGACAGGATAAAAGGAAGGGTTGGGGTGAATAAAGTGGCCCCCGGTAGTCGAGGGGGTGATTTAAGACCTTAAATCTTAAAGGGGGTGGGAAACAAAGGGAGACTCCAGAGGGAGCCTTGCCGGGACTCCGTAGGCGTGGCATTTTTAGTGAACATTCAGAAACTATTCCATATTGACCGAGTCAAAGCCGCACTGTGCCTTGATCCCTGTTGCTTTGCCCAGGGGCTCCGAAGTCTTTCTATGCCCTCTTTGTTACCTTGACATCCTTTTACCTGGAGGGTTTCAACCCGGGAAAGCATGTGGCTCTTCCTTTCTCGGGGATGGTTAGAAGTGGCACACCTGCCGCACATTGCACATGTTGCACAGGTATCGAGGGTCCCTTGGCACACCTGTTGCAGCAGGTAGATCTCCAAAATAGGTGCTGTGCAACAGCCCCCCCCCCCCAGCTTGAGTTATCTTAATGATGCTGTGTCTCTTATCTGGGATAGGTACCAGATGTTGTTGGCCTCCTGACACCCATCAGGGCGGCGCAGACAAGGGTCGTGGGTGCTGGAAGTTGTAGCCCATGATATCTAGTGGCACACCAGACCCTTGGCTGCGTTCAAACACCTGAGAGATTAGCTTATAGGAGAACGTAATATTAATAATTGGTGTTTACATAGCATTTTAGAGTGCCAGAATATCTTCACATGCACTGCTTTGGTTACTGTGACAGCAACTAGCAAGCTGGGTCAATCTGGGGGCTGAAGCTTTGAATTCCTTGCCATTGCACTGCACAAAATGTGACAGTAAGATAGTACTAATTGCTGAACTTCTGCCTGTCACACAGTATTTAAAGAAGTCCTACTTAAAGAGATGGAAACACTAAGGTTCAGCTGAGAAGGGAATTAAACTTTGCAGTGCTGTTAGTGTTTAGACAGACACCCCATTTCTCCCCCCGGATGCTACTGAAGTTTGCTCCAAAGGCTCCCTTTTATTCAGAAAACAAAGACAACTATACTTTTCTTTGGATACAGGAAGCACTGTCACCTGGGTTCTTTAAAGAGGCATGTGCATTTCCTTATGGGCACTTGTTAGTTAGCCTTCATAAAGCACAGGTAGCTCTGGATTTTCCCCTGTAATTTCATTTATCTAAATTGCCCAGGGCAAGATTTCCCAAAGAGAAAGTTGCAGAAGCACAAGGAGTGTGTGTGCAGAATGTAAAGACAGTGTGTAAGCATGCATGAGTTCAAAGGGGGGACGGGGACCTGTGATTCTGGATTTTAATTCCCTTATGAATATTCTGAAGAATGACTTGGCAGATGTATTCAGTTTAGGAGATATCCTAAATGCTTGAAAAAAAATGCAGCTTGGGAGAAACAAAGACTAATATTTATATATGGTATGCAGGCTGGCAGCTGTCATAGGGATAATAAGATAATAGTTTGGGCAGTGATATTTATAAAATACTTTTCATTTGGTTTCAAAGTTGCACGTGTGTATAATCAGAGTGATAGATCACTCACTCGTATCTAGATCATGTTTGTGTCACTCCTTTCTTTCTTTCTTATTGTCACTTGTTATCCAACGATCTCCAAGTAACTTACAACATTGTTAAAGACACAAATCAATATATTATACCACAAAACAAAACAGAAGACAGCCCCTATAGGCACAGAAAGTTTTGACAACAAAATAATAACAAACGTTATTGTAGACTGTCAAAGCCTGGGAGAAAGGTTGGATGCAATTGATGCAAAAGTTTCGTAACTATTGGGCAATGATCAGTTTTATTATAGCTCAAACTGCTTTTATGTCGTCATACATTTTATATTCTGCACAATACTATGTTGCCTTGAGGTACAGTCCATAAGGCAATGTTTGAAGAGAAGTATTATACAGTATATTGATATGCTATGAACAATATTTTATCCAATGTTAAAATACAATAGTAGCCATCTTTTGAAAGTGAAACACTTAAGACCTTAAGCATTCCCCATCCCTGCCCCCTGGTGCATCACCGTGATATGCAAAAAAACTGATGTCCATGTGTCTAGGACATCATATCTAGGAACAAATTTCCTGTAGACAGTGGTCCTAAGAAGGGGATAGCATTGAATAAAATAACCTTATTTCTACACCAGAGCCAGTTTGCCAAGCTGATTTAAGTGCCAAACTGAAATAACATGCAATCAGATGTTGTAATACAAAGTCCAAAGTAGGTTGCCATATACTTGTTTGCATCCTCTCTTCGGTAACAGACTCTTCTGCTTTTAGAAGCTAACAAACTATTATTACTATTATTATTAAATAACATTTAATTGGGTTTCATAAACAAGGAACATAGGAACAAAAATAATAAATGTAGGAAGAATAAATAGACCAAATATTCTCATGCCATTTGTATATCACAAAAATAGCATAATAAATTTGCAGTAATATCTGCAACATATGGTTCATTATTAGTGGTCAGTGTATAAGTTCTTGGTTTGTGAATTGGTTTAAACAAAAACAAAGGAGGGAAAAGTGGAGGTTGGAATTCCCTCAATTAGTTCGGTTTCTAATTGGACCCATTGTTTTGAGGTATCATCTAAAATAAAGTGGATGGCATGTCTTACTTGGTTAGCAATAAAATATAGTTTCAGGTTTGGGATACCACAGCCTCCTTCCACTGTGGGGAGGTACAGGAGTTTGGCATTTATTTTGAGTCCTTTGCCGGAAAAAAAAATGAATTTAATTTTTTTCTGCCACCTTCATATCTGGTTGAGTGGGATCCAAAGTGGGAGTCATTGGAATAGAAATCACAGTTTTGGTAGGATCATCGTTTTTACCATTGCTAAACTGTTTCTGAGGGTAAAATGGGTGTTGCTCTATTTTTTTCAAATTTTGAAGAATTGTCTGCCATGCGGGGGGTTGTTTTGTTAATACAGTCTACTAAGGTTTCTTGTTGCAATTTTTCCTAAATAGCTAAGCGTTGTGTGACAGAGTCTAATGCAGGGGTCAGCAACCTCTTTCAGCTGTGGGCCGGTCCACCATCCCTCAGATCATGTGGTGGGCCTATATTTTGGAGAAGGAATTGAACAAATTCCTATGCCCCACAAATAACCCAGAGATGCATTTTAAATAAAAGCACACATTCTACTCATGTAAAAACACCAGGCAGGCCCCCAAAATAACCCAGAGATGCATTTTAAATAAAAGGACACATTCTACTTGTGTAAAAACACGCTGATTCCCGGACTGTCCGTGGGCCTGATTGAGAAGGCGATTTGGCCGCATCCGGCCCACGGGCCTTAGGTTGCCTACCCCTGGTCTAATGCCTGTGTGTTCTGTGAATGCTTTTTGCATCTTAGGTGGTACATTGAAGCATAAAACTTCCGATTTTGAGAAGTTAACCTGCAGGCCTGTTAGTGTTGCAAAGTTGTTAAGATCTTGAAGTATGGCTGCTCCCGTGTTCAAGAGGTCAGGTGGGTCATAGTAATTAAATCATCAGCAAACAGCCCGATCATGCAGTTTATTTTTCAGTTTGGACTCTCTTAGTGTCTGGTGGTATTCAGAGGCATATAGCTAATGGTTCTAAAGCTAGGATGAACAAAAAGGTAGAGGGTAAACAGCCTTTCTTTGTTACCTGTCAAATCCTTACCAGGGATGAATTTATATTGCGTATACTATTGACATATACTATTGGTGTACTGTGTGTTTTGTGTCTATGGACTGCAGTAAAGCTGTGTGTGTCTTTATTCTTACTGTGGCAGAAGATGCAGTGTATTTGTTTCAAAATGTGTATAAATTTCGGGTCAATTGCAATTTAGATAGAACTGCCAGCAAGTAGTCCCATTCTAGGCAGTCAAAGGCCTTGAGAATGTCCAAAGCCATGACTACCAGTGGGGAAGTTGTCCATACCACATTTGATTATGTTTAAAAGTTTTCTGATTGGTTCATTGATGTTTCAATGGGGGACAAAACCAGCTTGGTCTGGGGCTATTTGTGCAAAAATATATCAATCCTGTTGACTAGCACTGATGTAAAGATTTTGTAATTCTGGTTAATCAGAGATTGGCCAAAAAGATTCTACCTTCTGCTGGTTTTCAAATGGTTTTAGGATAGTTGCAATCTTGGAGTGGTACCATGTTTTGGGGAGGGGTTCCCTTCTCATTAGGTTGTTAAATAGGCAGCCCATAATGTAATAATGTTTGTTTTAATTGTTTATAAAACTTGGAAGTGAAGCCATCAGGTCCTGAGCCTTTATGTGGTTTTAATTTTTTTAATAAGAGTCAATTTCTTCAAGGGAGATGGGACTAACTAAAAGGTTTTCTTATCATGAGTTAGTGAAGATAATGGGTAAGTTTTCTAAGAAATTATGGATATCAATTTTTATTTGGGGATTGTGTGGTATATAATTTAGAATTAAAGGAGGCAGCCCAAGTCGAGTGTGTTTGTGTGTGTGTCCATCATAAAAAAATAAGAATCGGTAGTCAAAATCTGTGCCAACTACTTGGTGGATATCACCGATCCCATCCTTCGGAGAGCTTTCACTATGGCACGGTTTCAAACATTGCCAACTGCCTACCTGACCGGTAGATACACAAAAACCCCAGTAGAACATCGTTTATGTCCTTGCCTTATGAAAATTAAAGAGGATCTTACACATTACTTCCTCTATTGCCCCATTTACTCGGGCTTTAGAGACGCATTGCTGCAAATTATACCCAACTCTATAACCAGTCCTGAAGATAGAGTAAAATTTTTGTTAGTTGATGCAAACCCGCGCATTACCCATGTGGTAGCGGTCTTTGTGATGAAGGCCATGAAAGCCAGGGAAAGATTTATAGACGACAATGTAAAGACCCCTTCATCGTCTGTTTAACTCGCTGCTTGTTTTCCCTCCTTTTCTATCTTGTGGGAAGAAGGTTTTGTTGGCATAGTATGTAATGAATTTTAATATTTTTAACTATTGTAGTGTTGATTTTTGTGCACAGGCATGGTCCTCACAATAAACGGATTTGATTTGATTTGGTATATTGTGAGCCATAAATAGTGAAAACGAACTGCTGAGTGTCAGTTCTTATATAGAAAATGGCTATTTCCAGTCAAAATAATAATGGACCCAAGTTGTCAAATCTAAGGCTAGGTATCCCTCCCATAGCCTTTAGTACCCCTACCACACTACCTACAAATTATTGATCTGGATTCAGGGTTAGAAAGCAAGCACCTTTTCTGCCGCAGAAGGGCTATCATACAATGGCTGCCCATAACACTAAACTTTTGTTTACCTGACACAAAGGTTTAAAGAGACATGTGGGATCTTCTCTCCCTTGAAGAAGATAAGAAACAGCTTGAGAGGAAAGGATGTGTGTTGTTTGTTGTCCTTCTGGCTGGAGGAAAGAGGCACTTGTTACTGGTGAAAAGATTTGTAGGTGCCTACATTAGGACACCTGTTCTAATTTATTCATTTGTTTACAATGTTTCATCCCAATTTGATGATGACTTTGATTAGAATGTTGTGCAATTTATTGTTAAGGGCTTTATAGTCTGTATTACCAACTTTCCTGACAAGAGTTTGATCATGATTACCAAGTTCCGTTGGTGTTAAAATGGTGATGCAAACTCAAGCAAGCATATTGACCTTTCCCCTACTGAAAAGAATTTTGCTTGGTTATTACAGTGTAGGAAGTTTGATATTGGTGAACATGAGTCATTCAATAAACTTTACTCTTTGCCCCAATGGCGTTGGGGGAACAAGGTGAAAGTTGAGGACAGACAACCTGAGCAATACTGTTGTGACCAGCCTGTAAATAGTAGCATTGCATTGTATATGTCCTTGAATGTTTGCAGGTTGCATGTTTCTGAAGCCATTGGGTCTTTCATTTCACTAGAAAAGGGGTGGGGAGCCTCAGGGCTGTGTGTCTGGCCCTCAGGACCCTCCCTAGGCCATGATCTCTCCCTGGGGCATGCACCCTCTTCTATGGCCATAACCCCCTCACTGCCTTCACACACCCCTTGAGTGATGGTCCTTGAACTGGAATGTGTCCTTGAACTATCCATACTATCCATTGCTTGCCTGAATGAAGCGTGTATGTGCGGGTAAACCTGACTTTTGTGAGTCCGGAATGTAACCTACCAGACAAAGGTAAGAGTCAAAGCCATTCCCCCCCGGAAGGGTTTTATGCGGGAATTTGGCCCTGCAGCTGAAAAAGTTTTCCCACGCCTGCATTAGTGCTAGATGTTTCATGTAAAGATCAAACTGTTTAGGACTGTCATATTTCAAAAAGTGAAAATAATCCGGACACAAAAGTTGGGAGGGGGTTGTTGAGCTTATGGCTGTATGGTAACCCTAGAACCGTTCTAACTGGGTACCTGTGACAAAGGATTTCGGCAAATACTTCAGATGTTTTGTGGAATGGCGTGAGACTTCCTTCTTCCTTAAGGCACATGAAAACTGAGTCAGTGAAAGGTAGAGTTCATGTCTTGTCTGCTATCAGTAAGCTTAGGCCTTAGCTGACACCTTGAAGACTCTGTCTTTTTTCTTTTTTAAGTGACGGTCACATTCCACTTCTCTCAAAAGAACATAAAAAGTGTCCAACTAGGTCAGACTATGGCTTGGCTTGCACAATGTGGTAATGCAAACCATGGCTGACTGGGACTGCATGTGTGTGCTGGCTTCTGGAGCAGAACTCGCATCCTAGTCCTTTTAGCTCAGCTCAATTCATTTTATTTATTTCATAAAATTTATGCACCGTTTGATTGTAAGAAAACCCTCAAAGTGCTTTATGAAAGGTAAAACAGGAAAATCGGGGGGAAATTGCAACCCTACTTTAAAACATACAAAAGTTAAATACTAAAATAGATTAAACATTCTCAGCATCTGGGTAGGCAGGCACTGAAAAGAGTGCAGTGATGGTCACTTATTGGTATCAATAGGCAGGGAGTTACAAAGTGCAGGTGCTGTCACACTAAACCAGAGGTTTTCAACCTTTTTGAGTCCACGGCTCCCTTGACAAATAAATTCTTTCTGAGTCACCCCTGTGCGGCTTGGGAGCCCAGTTATGTCACCCCTTTACTGCACAACTGGCAGCCTCTCACCCTTTCTTGAATACCCTTCCTTGTGGAGTGCTCCCTCAGCCTCCTCTCCCCTCCCCTGTCCTTGGGAGACCTCTGGGCAGCCGCTGCCACCACCTCTGGTTTCTGAGCTGCCTCCCTCCATCCCAAAGGTAGGTGCTCCTCACACTGCCCCATAGGGCCTGGGGCTTGTCTGTCCATTCCCAACAGCAAGGACTGGCTGGCTGGGGTCGTTTGCCCGTTTGCTTGCTTACTCCGAGGCCGCTTCAGCTCCTGGCAACCAGCACCCCCTGGCCAGCCCAGCGGCACCATTCGCCTGGGGAGCTTGTAGCTAGGGCTGCTGCAACAAACAGCTGTGCAAGCCTTTGGGAGGCAGAGATGCAAGGGCATCAGAGGAGGGAGGGAAGGAAAGAGAGACAGAGGCTAGGGTTGCCTGTGGCACCCCTGACCATCATTCAAGGCACCCCAGGGTGCCACAGCACTGTACTAAACAATTGAGTTCTTACAAATGCAGAACGGGTGCTGTGTAGCACCTGCAGTAGTGCCCGTTCCACCAATCAAAGCAGTTGCATGATCAGATGTAGGGTGGGGCAATCTCGTAGGTAAAGCTGTCCCAAGTTGTTAAGGGCTTTATAAACTAATACAGTGGTACCTCGCAAGACGAATGCCTCGCAAGACGAAAAACGCGCAAGACGAAAGAGTTTTCCGTTTTTTTAGTCGTTCTGCAAGACAAATTTCCCTATGGGCTTGCTTCGCAAGACAAAACGTCTTGCGAGTTCTTGCGAGTTTGTTTCCTTTTTCTTAAAGCCGCTAAGCCGTTAATAGCCGTGCTTCGCAAGACGAAAAAACCGCAAGACGAAGAGACTCGCGGAACGGATTAATTTCGTCTTGCGAGGCACTACTGTAGTAACACCTTGATTGCTAAGCCAAGGTTTGGCTTTGCATGTTGTGCAAACCTGGGACTGTGGTTAAGCTCTCTCCTCAATCACTACCTGCCACTAAAAGCAAAACTCAGCTACTGCTCGTGGTTAAGGAGGAGAGAGCTTAACCATGATCCAGGAATTTATTTATTTTTTATGACGCATTCAGTCAATGTAAGCTAAGAGGACTGGAGAGAAGCAAAGTGATTGCAATCGCCTCCCTACAAACCCCGTACATTTGCACTAGTCATGGTTTGGCTTAGTATTATGTGTGGATGCAGTCCCAAGGTCCATCTAGTCTAGCATTCTCTTTCTTGCAGTCAGGTTCTTTGGGGAAGTATACTTGCAGGCCATGAAGGCGACTGTGGTCTCCCCTGTTGTTTGGCCTCAGCATCCACTCTCAGTCACCATTTTTTCTGAGCTAGTAGCTAGATTCTTTGTAGTGCTGAAAAGCACTCCTGCATTTTCTTCCTTTCACAGTCTCTCCCAAAAGAGTATCATGAGACTTGACTAGCACAGAGGTCTTAGAACATAACTTGCACAAAGGCCTACTGTTCGCTCCTGTGGCTTAATGTTGCATAAATGTGCGGCTCTGTAGCCCAAAGGTTGTATTGTGCAGTGGAATACAAAGAGAGAACAGGATGATACGGAAGGAAGGGGGGGCACCTTTCCTCACCTCCTCCTCTTTGAAAGGGGGCCCGAGGCGATGACCTCGACGGCGCCCAGCTCCTGAAACCTCACACTGCTGCACAAGCACCACACTATACCCCTTAACTTTATAAAATTATATTCTTCCCTCCGGACTCCATGATGCTACCCTCAGCGCCATAATCCTCAAACCGACAGGTCACGTACACAGGAAAACCTTAATCCTGTCAGATGGTCCAGTCAAGCCCTTCCTCCGGGCAATGCTAGGTAACGGGCGATGCATATCTGTGCCATTGTCTTGCCATCACCTGTACTCAGGAAACGTTTATGCATATCTCTTTAATCTGTGTAACTCCTACCTTACTGAACTGATGATCTGTGTAACCCCTACCTTACTGAACTGATGATCTGTGTAACCCCTACCTTACTGAACTGATGATCTATGCAACCCCTACCTTACTGAAGTAATGATCTGTGTAAACCCCCACCCACTTTCCTGAAGTGCTGATCTGTGTAATCCCACCTCTTGTGATGTATTCGTGACGTTTTCTGCACTGTATTCTGGGACATGGAGGGAGTTTCAAAAACTCATGTCACCCCTTTCTCACTGTTCAATCTCGCCTTGAACCTGTTGCGCAATAAACTTGGATCTTCTGCTGTTTGCTCCTGTCTCCGGCTGAGCTCATTTTCCTCCGCAGGGACCCACGGACTTAGTCCGATGAGCTGGGTGGCAGAGCAGCCTCGCACCCAGATTTTGCCGTAACAAGGAAAAAGGGGAAGATAATGCAATTGGGGTGAGAGTCAAGATATTATAGTCAGGACTGCAGCTTTTTCATTAATCAGTTAGAATCAATGATTTAGAACAGGTTGATCAACTAAAAATGCGCTCCCAGTCAATTCTTAATTCAAGTACTTATAAGAACTGCAGGTGCCAAGTGCTGTCTTGAAAGAGCCATTCCTTCATGTATGAGAAAAAATGTGTTTGTTGTGGACATGCGCAAATCACTGAAAAAGAAAGCTTTGCTTTTATTTAGAACTATTTTTGTTGTACGTAAATTTATTGAGATTTTATCTATTGACTAAATTCAGTCAATTGACTTAAGGTTTTTCTTTAGCTGCCTCACAGTCCTTGTTACAGTGGTTTGTGTATTTTAGTACATGGTTTTCCTAGCTTTTTAAAGTGTTTTAGAAGCCTCACAAAAGAGGTTTTTGGAGAGTAGTAAGTACCCAACAAGGACAAAATATTCCCATAAGAAACAGTTGAAGGAATTTGCAGTTGTGAGCAAGTGTCTTGTGTGTACTGCCTGCTGGCAGAACAAAGCTCTTCTAGGCAAAAGGTAATGTACATTACCTTTGCACTTTGATTCCTGTACTTGGCATGCTACACAGATGGAAAAGGAAATGTGGTGGAGCAGCCAAAGGTGTACATTGGCTATTGTAGAAATAAAATTGTGTTTCCTTAATATTAAGGTAAAGGTAAAGGTACCCCTGCCCGTACGGGCCAGTCTTGACAGACTCTGGGGTTGTGCGCCCATCTCACTTAAGAGGCCAGGGGCCAGCGCTGTCCGGAGACACTTCCGGGTCACGTGGCCAGCGTGACATTGCTGCTCTGGCGAGCCAGAGCCGCACACGGAAACGCCGTTTACCTTCCCGCTGGTAAGCGGTCCCTATTTATCTACTTGCACCCGGAGGTGCTTTCGAACTGCTAGGTTGGCAGGCACTGGGACCGAGCAGCGGGAGCGCACCCCGCCGCAGGAATTCGAACCGCCGACCTTTCGATCGGCAAGCCCTAGGCGCTGAGGCTTTAACCCACAGCGCCACCTGGGCCCCTTTTCCTTAATATTAAAAATGGCTAAAAAGAACTGCATAACAAATTGCAATGGCCAGTGCCAGAAACAGAAATGAAATGTTTTTGGGTTCTTGTTTTTTTAAAAAAATGAATATGCTTCATTTTGTGGAAACCTGGAATCATACCTAGGCAGCTTCCTGTCTCAACACTGGTATCAAATGCAGTGTCTCCTTGCCCCCCTACCAGTCCAGCCACTGGCACTCAGGGTTCTACTTTCTACCTGGCTATAGCAACTTGGGTGGAATTTGTAGGAAAAGGAGAGGGAATGCCTCCACTTTGTCAATCCTCCCTCCTCTCCCAGGAACTTTCTAAGAAGAGAAGGGAGGGGAGAACAATGGTAGCAGAGAGAGTGACCCGATACCACCTGCACAAACAGTCCTGGGAAAGGGCTGTGGGAACATCTTGCCACCTTGATTCCAATCTCTGGGAAGGATTAGTTGAAGGAGACCCTTGGGACTTTGGGAACCCTCACCACTTTGGGTCACCTGTCTTAACAGACATAGCCTCTGATCAGCAGTGATGTTGCATAGTGTCACAAATTGCAGTTGCTTATAGCTTGCGCTGCATGCACCCATGCCCAAATTTAGATGGAGAAGATGGAGTGTCTGGGACCAGCAGAAATGGTCCCACATAGTACTGATCCTGTATTACTTTATGAAGCAACTGAGCCCTGTGTTGCTAGGGTGGTATGTGGTGGGCTTCACTGTGTTGCAGGATGTATATGAGTTTCAGTGTGGAGCAGTGTTTTAGGGGTGCTTTTGGGGATCTCAGTGTAGGGTAGAGTTGGTGTTCAATGTAGGTCAGAGTTTGGGAGCGTAGGTTGTGGACAGGGCCGGATTTAGGTTTGATGAGGCCCTAAACTACTGAAGGTAATGGGGCCCTTTATATGTCAAGCTGTCCTTTGTCAACAACAAATTGTCATTGTTTTCTGTGTTGAATATATGCTATATGGTAATTTATGGACCTAATAGGTCCATACACAACACAAAACACTGTTGCTGTATGTAGGTTTTATTTTATTTGTTTTTTATCTTATATTTTGGAAATGTACATCCAGTTTCTTCCCCTTTAAATTTTTTGGGGGCCCCCAAGAGAGTGTGGCCCTAAGCTATAGCTTGTTTAGCTTATACATAAATCCGGCACTGGTTGTGGGGTGTGGGCACCTCTAGTGATTTGATTTCTTGAGCAACTAAACACATGACATCCAAACAGAGGTTGGATGGCCATCTGTCATGTATGCTTTAGTTGAGATTTCTCCATTGCACAGAGATCCCCTCTGTGTCCCTTCCAGGTCTATGATTCTATCTCACATGTATGCATTGCCGCAGTCATTCTCTCACCCCACATGTTGTGAAATTAAATACTGGAAGAGAATGGCAATTTTTTCTTGGCAGACCTTCCTTGGGGAGGGGAACTTCTGAGTGTGGTGTTCACTATGGGATGTGGGCATATGTATATGGTTGCAGTATGAGTGGGTTGCATGCATGTGTGTCTATTGTAGATGTGGTTCTCCCATGACAATTTGTTAAGTTCCTAAATGTTTCCACAGACCCAGAAAGGTGGTTGAACCCTTTTGTAACCACTGTACCACTCTGTGATACAGTTTTTCATGATACAGTGGTACCTTGATTTAAGAACAGTCCTGTTTACGAACGATTTGGTTTACGAATTCCGCAAAACCAGAAGTAGTGTCCCGGTTTGTGAACTTTACCTCGGTCTAAGAACGGAATCTGAATGGTGGAAAGGCACTGGTGGCGGGAGGCCTCATTAGGGAAAGCGTGTCTCGATTTAAGAACGGTTTCGGTTTAAGAACGGGCTTCTGGAACAGATTAAGTTTGTAAACCGAGGTACCACTGTATGTACATAGTCATTGGACATAGCATCTCTGTCTGCAAACACTTGCAGGATTTTAGCTTTACTTTTTCTTTCAGCCATGTGCAACACCTTTTTCTAGAACTTTTTTCATATATTTTAATGGGGCTGGAAAACCTGAATAATTTGAACCACTGATCAAAACTTCACGAAACCAATGGCATTCACTCCCACGGGAAGCAGTGATAGGATGGCTTTCAAAGATGGGATGGCTTTAAAAGAGGATTAGGCTAATTCACAGACAATAAGGCTGTCCATCATCATCATCATTTTATTTGTATGCCGCCTTTCCATAGTTAAAACAATGCTCAAGGCTACTAGCCATGATGGCTACTCTCTGCCTCCATGGTTAGAGGCAGTAATGATGGAAATCCCAGGAAGACAGTGTGTTGTTGCACTTGGGTTCTGCTGGGGGGTTTCCCACAGGCATCTGGTTGGCTGCTGCGAGACTGTTGCTCGACTAGATGGGAAATTGGTCTGATTAAACAGGCTTTCCTCGCGTTTTTTAAAATTGGTACCAAACTTCCAAGTATTGTGCCCTTTGGTAGAATTATAACTTCTGGCTCTCTCTGGAAACTTAGACTAAAGACCCTTTAATTGAAAAAAAAGGCCTTCCAACAGCTATACAGTGGTACCTCGGGTTAAGTACTTAATTCGTTCTGGAGGTCCGTTCTTAACCTGAAACTGTTCTTAACCTGAAGCACCACTTTAGCTAATGGGGCCTCCCGCTATGCCGCTGCCACACGATTTCTGTTCTCATTCTGAAGAAAAGTTCTTAACCCAAGGTACTATTTCTGAGTTAGCGGAGTCTGTTACCTGAAGCGTATGTAACCCAAGGTACCACTGTATCTTGATTAGCAGTGTAACCTTATATGTGCAGTACTGTACTAAGAAGTAGATTCTACCAAGTCCAATGGGGATTTCTCCCACCTACGGGAGTATAGGATTACTGCCTAAACGGGAGTAAAGGATCTCATTGTGTTCGTAACTGAGTTGCACATTGTAGGCGACGTTGTCAGAAATAACCTGTGAACTGGTGCCACACCTAGTGAATCAGGTTGTACTAGAATGATTAACTATGCGTCTTGTACTTTTAATCCTTTAAAGAGTACTGCCATAATTCCCCCAGGGAGGAATTTTAAGTTACAGCTAGTGCTGTTCTAGCCTAACCTGTCTGTCCCTGCGCATCATGCTCATACACACATGTGTGGATGCTGGAGTGGGGGCAACACCAGCAGGGTGTAATTTACAGAGATAGTAAATGTCCCACCCCAACTCTATAATCTTTATATGGAACACATAAATGCTTATAACACGTGAACAAGGGCTGAGACATCAAAGGAACTTTCAATGCTCAGTGGTCCAAATTATTTTTCTCATTAATAACGTTGATCTTTATGTGTGTTCTTAAGTAATTTATAAACTTCCCTTAGGTATTCATCAAAATCTTTGAGCATTCTATTGTAAAGGCTTCTTTTGGATCATAGCTCTTGGATAATATATATATATCCAGGGCAGGGGGAAATATGGCAATAAAAATTACCTTTCTGCAAAAAACCCAACAACTCGACAGTGCTAATTTATGCTTTCTGCCCCCACGACCCTGAACACAATCAGGAGACCAACTTACCAGCCACATTGTGCCCTTTTTTGCCCTGCAAATCTCACCTATTTAGGCTGATAATGCTTATCTCAAGACTTCCAGTGTAGGACCAGAAATATTATTGCAGCTGTTTATGCCAATTTTGTAAAATTAGACACTGAAGCCCATATGAATCCTGTGGTCGCTTCTGATAACTGTCCACCTGAAAGTGTGGGGTTCAGTTTTCAGGTTTTAATACCTTTTTAAAGAATAGACTCTTTCCTGGTAGTAATGGGAGTTGTAAGGATGTATAACTCCTCCCACTCCAGCCCAGGAGCAAATTAGAGCAGGGTGTCTGCAGTACATGAAGACAGTAGAAATAATGTCATGAAAAAGTTTCCAGTAGAATATTTGGCCGCTTTAATGTTGCTAGCTTTTATGCTGAATAATTGAATTTTATACTGGAATTACATACCATGACAAAACAACAAAACCACCAGGGTGGCAAGGGGGAATGCATAAACGATGCATTTCTCCTGTGGTTGAAAATCAACTTCTGTATGCGTTGTGCTAAACTGCTTTCATTTCCAAAAAACTGCTGTATATTACTACTCTTACTCTACCTAGTAAAGAAACAATTTAAGGTTTTGGTATTTTTATATGATGTCTTTTGAATAACTCTTCTTCTGAACCAAGAAAGTAACTAAAATAACTCTTCTGTTTGCAGAAAGAAAAGTGGAAAAACATTACCTGGCAATGAGGTGAGTCTTACTAAATTTGGCAATGTTAATGCAGATCAGGCATCCCCAAACTCGGCCCTCTAGCTGTTTTGGAACTAGAATTCCCATCATCCCTGACCACTGATCCTGTTAGCTAGGGATGATGGGAGTTGTAGTCCCAAAACAGCTGGCGGGCTGAGATTGGGGATGCCTGGGATAGACTGCTTGCTTACTCATGGGTTGATCTGATGAGTGCTTTAGCCCGCTGCTTCTTGAAGTAGAACCTTCTCCAACTAGGTCCTTTTCAGCATTTTATTGGGTGTTCATTGGCCAGCAAGAATCTTATGCGGCAACCTGGAACATCCAAGTTATTGGATACATTCATGAGTAAGCACTGGTGACTACAGGCAAACATTTTCCTCTTTGAAAAATGGAAGCTTATGTAGTTGTTGTTGTTTAGTCGTTTAGTCGTGTCTGACTCTTCGTGACCCCATGGACCAGAGCACGCCAGGCACTTCTGTCTTCCACTGCCTTCCGCAGTTTAGTCAAACTCATGCTGGTAGCTTCGAGAACACTATCCAACCATCTCATCCTCTGTCATCCCCTTCTACTTGTGCCCTCCATCTTTCCCAACATCAGGGTCTTTTCCAGGGAGTCTTCTCTTCTCATGAGGTGGCCAAAGTATTGGAGTCACAGCTTCAGGATCTGTCCTTCTAGTGAGCACTCAGGGCTGATTTCCTTAAGAATGGATAGATTTGATCTTCTTGCAGTCCATGGGACTCTCAAGAGTCTCATCCAGCACCATAATTCAAAAGCATCAATTCTTTGGCGATCAGCCTTCTTTATGGTCCAGCTTATGTAGTATTTGGCAGATTTAGGGTTCCAACAGCAATTCGTGTAGAATGGTTTGGCTGTTTCAAAGTGACTAAAATACAGTTGTGTGCATGGCATCTAATACTGTGCTGTCAGTTGACCAATATGGAATGCAAAAAGAAAACAGCAAGATAATTGTATTGTGTTATCTTTTCATGTGCAGAAAGAAGTCAAGAAAGAACGAGCTGTAGTAGACAGAGTATTTTTTGCAAGAATACGACAAATCCTGAGAGTTATGGTCCCTAGAACATTTTGTAAAGAGGTAAGCTGCAAATGAAGAACAATCAACCTGTCTAATTATGTTGCTTTTACCTGTCACCGTGATTCTAATAATCTGATCACTTTCTGATGTCATTTATATCAAACTATTTTCCATGCAGCCTTTTCAGTTAAAAGAATTAAGTTGGGCTCAGAGTAATGGCTTACAATATGCATTTAAGCCTCAAATTGATGGGTTTCAATATACATTATTTCTCATATATCTGATGACTTAAAAATAGTTTTTATTGAAGATTTTTTTGTGTTACTAGCAAATAAACAAACAAACAAAAGTACATATAGTGTCTCTACTTTCAAATAATAGGCTTTTTCACAGTTTGTTTGCATTCAGCACAACAAGACAATGACTTATCCCAGTAAACAGCATATGAATTGATATGGGTATACAACCCCCCCCCCCGTCCCACACACATACAAACAAACCCGACTGCAACCAACTGAATATAACCAACGAAGCTCTGGACCTCCAATCTCTCGCAATGCCAACAAAAATAAATATATATATGTAAAGAACCTACTGACGTGATGCTGACACAAAAACCCTGCACGAACACTATGCAATAGAACTAAATATCATTATTCCCTCCCCACAATCTCTCTCCCCTATTTTCTCTTTCCTTTCTCTTTTCCCCCAACTGCATAATGTTTATGACACCTTATTCATATGTCATTAAGAACATCAAGAAAATTGGGAATTACAGACCTGCTGTGAGAACTGAGCCTCATAAATATGGGACAGATCAGTGGCTATAGTTGAGATTTGCATAAGATGGTTTCCATGATTTTTCTTTAGCCTGGCCTTCTGTTTAATCCAGGTTAAAATGTTTCTCGGCTTTTTATTTAATTTCGCAGCATTGCGTCCAGATTTGCCCTTCCAAGAATGAAAGGGTCCTTCTATTCCAGTAGGGAAATCCAGTGAGGGGAGTGGGAGACAATTTGTGCCAATACCCCTTCTACCTGCAGCCCCCAACACTGCCTCCAAGACTTTTCTGAAGGGTCTCCCAACCCTTTAGAGCAGCATTGTTCAGGGAGTGGGCGGAACAGCTTTTTCCAGTGCACAGGGAGAAAGGAAGTCCACTAAGACTGTTTCACATAGCATCTCATGGGTAGAGATTTGCCTAGAGGCAGTCTGGATCCAACACATAGACATTTACTGGCTTTTTTCTTAAAAGAAACTTTTAATGAGTCTGGTGAAGGCCAACTGAAACTCAGGGGTATGGGAGCCACCAGAAGTGTCCAGTCAGAGAATCTTAGTGATCAAGGTGGAGCATAAGGAATCAGGCGGTCCTTAAGGTATTTTGGATGAAAGTTACCATATTTTTCGCTCTATAGGACGCACTTTTTCCCCTCCAAAAATTAAGGGGAAATATGTGTGCGTCGTATAGAGCGAATGCAGGCTGTGTGGCTGCGCAGTACTCCGTCTCGCTGTTCTAGCTTGGGGATGGCTGCACAAAGCCTCCGCAGGGCAGCGGGGTGAAGGCACCCCGCTGCGCTCCGAAGGCTTGCAGATAGGCGCCTGAAGCCTGGAGAGTGAGAGGGGTTGGTGCACACCGATCCCTCTTGCTCTCCAGGCTTCGCTTTGCTGGAGAGGTGCTGTATAGTTTTCCCTCTCTGCGCAGCACCCCTTCAGCGAATCGGGAGGAGAAATGGAAGGGGCTCCGTTTCTCCTGCCGCTTCGCTGAAGGAGCGCTGAGCAGAAAGGGGGATAATTTTTTCCCCTGTTCTCCCCCTCCTATGGTCCGGTGCGTCCTATGGTCCGGTGCGTCCTATAGAGCAAAAGATATGGTATTTAGGGCTTTGTGGATTAACACAAGTACCTTGAACTAAATGACTAAAATTTGTGCCCTGTCCTTTGTAATTGAAGAGACACTCTAGGCTGTTTGCAGAAAACTCATTAAGGAATGATCATCTGTGAACACTGACAACTCACTTTACTTTTACTAGACAGGTTATTTGGTACTTATTGCCATGATGCTGATACTTCGCACATACTGTGATATTTGGATGATTCAGAATGGAACTGTTATTGAAAGGTAAGCATTTCATATTTGCTCCTTGTATGATATACTCGTGTGATGTATAAGATTGCAATAACTAGGGACAAAGGTTGCATAAAATGGATTGGCAGTTGACTTAGATGTAAAAAGATAATGGGATGGGGAGGTAAATTATTGTTCCTGCTGTGAGAATGAACCAAAAAGAGCCTCTGGCTCTTATTTTTCTTCTCCTTCTCTCTTGTAGCTGTGTGGGAGAGAAGCTGTGAATTCTAAATTAACCACAGTTTGATCATGACTTGTTCTTACTAACAATAGTTAAAATAAATCTCAGTTTACAGAGTTCAGAAGTCATGGGGAACTGTGACTAGTTTAAATTCAAATGCAGATGTTTTCAGGTTCTTCTCACATGGAGGAGGGGAATGCCTGGGCTCGAGACTTGTCACAGCTCATTCTGGTAGCAGGAAACCATGCCTTCCCTCTGGCCCTGTTTGCATATAATAGCTTATCATTGTTTAGTGCTATATTTCCAAGCTGGAACAAGACTAAGCACAGCTTCATCACCCTCCCACATGAACCTGAGTGAAACTTTGGCTTGCATAATCTCCTGCTCTCGTGTGTTTAGTTTCACTTTTTCAGACACCTGGTTTTGCATACGAATCAGAGACTGTGGTTTAAAACATATTAATTAAATATTCCAGATTTATCCACTGTGGCTTGAAGCTGGCTTGTTTTGAAGAATACAAAACAGAGTTTGTTTTAAACCACAACAGCCAGTTCCTACACCACAAGCTGAGATTACATGACAGGGAAATTAAACGCTGCAGAAGTACTTGTTTCAGATGCTGGGGGAGCACAAGTCTTTGCTCAGGCTTGTTCTAGATTATGCATCTCTCACTAAACCATGGTTTAGTGTGTTGCGCAAAGGGGACTGATACATCCATTATGCAGTCAGTGGCTTAGCTCATACGTCTCATTAAACCATTGTTAAAAACTTAAGTATGCTTAATGGGAATGAGTAGCATGCTGTGTGTGTCTGCTGAACCGTTCACCCTCGTTCATCTTCGTTCATCGACTTGTGCTGCCACCACACCACTGCGAAGAGAGTCAGGGTTGTAGAGAGTCAGGGTTGTTGTGATGTCTGAATCTGGTTTCTTAGATTGTCTTTCTCCAAATACAAAGTGTGAGCAATAAAGCGTGAACAAACTACGACACTGAATTTGGACGTCATGACAAGCCAGACCATCTTGTTTCCCAACAACATGGCATGAGCAGGAGACTGTTCAGCATCATGCTGCACATTCGCATTACAGCATAGTTTAACTATAGTTTAATGTAACAATATCCAATATGGTCCATCCTCCCCAGATATGTGGGACTACAACTCCCATCATCCTTGGCTGTTAACTATGCCTGGTTGGAGTCAATGGAAGTTCTGATCCGTGACATCTCAAGGGTGTGTGTGTGGAATGTTAGCTACTGATTTAATGTGATGTGTGAACCAGGCCAACGTAGTTATAATTGTCACAAGTGAAAGTTCAATCCAAGCAAACAATTAGTTTTCTCTGATAGTTGATAGGATACTGGTAGTGGGGAGGGACCAATTTGTGGCAAATTTCCTGTTGTACAAAATATAATCCAGGATAATTTATTTCTGTGGGGTATAATCTGCAAATAAAATGCAGTCTTGTAGGCAGAAGTGATATTCAGAGACTTTCTGTGTTTTAAAAGAAGAGGAATGTGCTTGAGTTTCGGTTTCTTGTTTGGGTTTCATAATACAAAAAATGAACCAATTGTACACAAAATACCATTTGACTTTATTATTTTTATCTTGCACATTTAGTTCTCTGCTAAATCGGTTGTATGTCTGTCATGTCAGCAGTAATGATTGTTGATATAGTGGTACCTCGATTTTCGAACGCCTCCATTGATGAATGTTTCAGTTTTTGAATGCCGTAACCCAGAAGTAAATGCTTCCATTTTTGAACGCGCCTTGGAAGTCATGCCACGCAACTTCCATATTGAGGCTTCTGTATTGAGTTTTCAGTTTTTGGATGTTTCAGAACTCGAACTGTCTTCTAGAACAGATTACGTTCGAAAACCAAGGTACCACTGTACACTGTAAAAAGATATAATGGTGGTAACTCTTCAGTCATTAGCAGAGCTGTTAAATTATGTACATTTTTTCTTGCAGTGCAATCGTAAGCAGGGATCTGTCGCTATTCAAGAAATCCTTTTTTAAATTTGTAGTTTCCATTCCACTGGTAAACAGATATTGTTAATATTAGCATGCACCTGTTACATTTATGCTGTGATAACTGATGCATAACTGAAGCAATTAGCTTTTTCCTTCCAGTTTATGTCTTCTGAAATTTAGTTTGAATGACGTCAACTAAATTGTACAGTTTATGGTGCTCCTGTGGCTTTTCCATTTTTTTATTTTAATTGCTTCAGAATGTATGGTCTTAGAAGTTGTACTGAATGGTGTCGGTTATCTTCACTGTTGCTTTCTACCTCTTCCAAAATAAACCCCTTTGCCTAGGTAGAAGAGAGAACAAAGTAAATAATTCCCCAGGCTCTCTTCAATTCTCATTCTAGATGAGAAGGCATTACCAAATGGTCAGAACTTCTCTGTCCTCACTACATTTTTAAACCCTTGTCGCCATTCACCTACCCATTCCTGACCTTGCCCTCTCCCCACCCTCCACTGTTTTTGGTTTCTCCTCACATTTTTTGGGGGGAGGGAACACACCTTTCTTCATTTCTAATCCTCCTAATCAAAACGTTTGGGCTCAGTGGGCCAAATGCTATTTATTTATTTCCAAAGGAAACGAAACTGCCTCTTCAAGTGGTAGCCCATTATAGCTCCTTCCTCCCCCCATCCCGGTGTCCTGAGGTCATTGGGATGCATATTTCTTTGTGAACAGAAGCTGAACGATAGAGAATGAGGAGAGGACATGAGGACATAGTGATAAGTTGGGCACCTGTACATCGTGGAGGGGTGGAATTCAACACTGAGCTTGTTTGGTGACAGCCCTATTGTTTCCTTCCATGGAGAGAGAAAGCTTCCTGGAAGACCCGCAGCCTTCCCCATGTTAACAGCCTCTATAGTTAGTTGTTTTAGAGCTGCAGTGGAAACGCAGAGAAGGGTTTCGGTAGACCAGCTGTTGCTTTGTTGGCAGATGTGGAAGCGCATCTGTATGCCTGTATGGTGGAACTAGAGTCCTGCTGCTTTCTTTGTTGAACTTCTTGTCCTGTGTTCACCTTAAATGGCTTTCTACTTTGCCTTCATGGAACCATTGTGGGATGGGCTTTGCTTCCCTTACGCCTAACATTTTGCATGTGGTGGTTTGCAGTGCTATCATTGGCCGCAGCAGAAAAGATTTCAAGAGGTACTTGTTCAACTTCATCGCTGCTATGCCTGCTGTAAGTGTTGACATCGCTTTTGTAAACGTGACCAATTCCAACTTCTCAGATGAGCTCCAAAGTTAGCTGTTGTGTTTTAAAAATTGAAATGGCATGGGTTTTTTAAAAAAAAAGAAAAAAAAACTTGCACATGCATCTAGGGTCATAATTAATACCAAAGGGCTGTAAGAAATATATAATGCTTTAATTTAAAGGCAGTGAGATAAATTTGACTCCAGTTTAAAGGTTGAGGGTGTGTGTGAAATACTCCACATCCAGAGTATTTAGGGGTATAAGTAATTTTTTTTAAATGCAGACAGCAGCTAAGATGAAGAAATGTTAGCTATTCATGTTAGTTTATATTCATCCCTCTACAAGATTTTTAGTTAAAGAAAAATGTACATAAATATGGTATTGGCAACTGGTGAGAAGTGGTCATTAGAGATCCAAGGGGGGCAGGAAAGAAAAACAACTTTATGAATTTTCTTTTTTAAGAAATAGAAATAGATACCTTCTTAAGTGTATTTCATCTTTTTCCTAACATATGACTCTGTTGGCATTTTTGGCCTCAAGGTCAGATGAGAAAGTGCTTTTTACAAGTGTTAGAACATTTTGTAGAAAAATGCATTCTTGTTCTAGAGTGTTGTGACTGCAAAAAATATAGACAGGCATTAGTGTATACAGAGCAGTTAGATTAATAACCCAAACTTGGTAGATAGCCTCAACAACCTTTCCACCCTTCTAAAATTCATAAATAGCATACTGTGTGTAGCTCCCCCCATTAAACAGCTGAATGACATCCAATAAGCCCTTATCAAGAAACTGAGTTTATTTGTAAATCAAGATAATACCCATATACCTTTTCTCTTGTTTGATCTGCTTGTTTAAGAGGTCTACATTATTATAATATGAATATTATGATAAAACATTAAAGTAATATGTTCCAACATAAATATAACTGAATATGTTCCAACATAAAAATAACTGAATAGTCCTTCCTTCTGATGAAGTACATGCATTTTCAGCCTTTAAAAAGTGATATCACTTTGTGGCTGCAGGATTTAGACTAGGGATGCCACATGTAGTTGATGGATCAGATTAATCAATTTAATAATATATTTAAGAGTACTTGGACTTGAAATAGTGTCCCTAATTCACAGATGAGCAGATTCGCCATTTGCAGATGGCAAGTGTCATCTTAAAACAGCCGTTCTCTCCGATATGTGAGAGAAGAGGGGATGATTCAATGACACCTGTGTGCATCATCTAAAATAAAAGAGCATGGCTTGTATACAAAGGTTGTGTTCTACTAGTGGAAAACTTCACTGCTCATTAAAGAGCTGTTTCTGACCTTAGGGGAAAGTGCTGTATGAGAAATGTAGCCCCAAATCCCAATATAACCTCTTGCACAACCAACCATAAATAAATAAATCATAAAAACAAAACAAACCCCATAACAGACACAGGAAGCTTTGGCAGCACACTGGTAACAAAACAACACCATTTGAATCCAGGAGTGGATCATCTTTGGCCCTCCAGATGTTGCTGAACTGCAACTCCTATCAGCCCTAGTAGACATAGGCAGTGGAAAGTTTTCTATTTCCTTACATGATATTTCGTGGAAATGGCACTAATACACCTTCCACTCAGTTCTCTGGATCCAAGCCGGTGTTGTTGTTTATAACTATTTTGAACACAAATTTATGTAGGTTGACAACACGATCCCATGCATGATCCTCAGAGGTAATTCCTACTGAGTTTATTGAAGCATACTTCTGAGTAATCTTATATGGGATTGCAGCCCAAGATTTATTCAATTGGGCGATGATCCTGGTTTTCAACATGCCATCTGAGCTAATCTAAGGTGGAGGGTTTCATGCAGCTTAGACTTTGCCCTCTTACTGATGCGAAGAAGCAATCCTTATTTAACTTATTTGAGTTTGTGTAACATTGTACTGCTGCTGTTCATAGATCTCCCTGGTGAACAACTTCTTGAAGTACGGGCTAAACGAGCTTAAGTTGTGTTTCCGTGTTCGACTCACCAAGTACCTATATGAGCAATATCTTCAGTAAGTGACTAATTTCCCTCCCTCCAATATTTTTAATGATTTAATATAAATTTAAATTTAAACCAGTCTTAAATCATGTGCTTAATTGTTAAACATGCTATCAGTTATTTATAAAATGCATGATTCAGTAGAAAATGCCACATTAATCTAACTCGCTGTTTTCCACACATTTTAGGACTTATACCTATTACAAAATGGGGAATCTGGACAACAGAATAGCCAATCCAGATCAGCTGCTGACACAAGATGTAGAAAAGTTTTGTAACAGTGTAGTAGACCTGTATTCAAACCTTAGCAAGGTAAGATTAAAGAGGAGCCATTCTTTGGTAATCCCATAATCTGCATAATTAAACATCATTTTAATATTTGTAGGATAGAAGTATATTAATATCAGCGTGTAACTGTTTAGCATAATCATTTGCATTAAGTCCAGCATAATCATTTGCATTAAGTCCAGCATAATCATTTGCATTAAGTCCAGCATAATCATTTGCATTAATTCCAGCATAATCATTTGCATTAAGTCCAGCGCATTACCTGATTGAGTCAGCCACATCAAAGATAGTTATAGTCCACAAATTATTAGGTACTACACTGCAAATGTCTTCAGTGTCTTTCATTTAGGGCATGTAGTTTCAGTTGAGCTGCTGCTTCTTTCCACACATTCTGTTAAGCAGCTTACAACACCATGTTTGCAATCTGTAGCTTCTTGTCTGCCAAGCCACATCAACGCCCAGTCGGCTGTCTCTCTTGTTTCAGTCCTCTCGTAAACTTGAAAGACTTTCTCGGAGACAGTTTGTAGACAGCTGTTGAGCAGATGACACAAACTGAATAGATAGGCTGAATAGATAGGCTGATGCATGTTATTGTCTTAAGTTTTGAACTCTTCGTTTCCTACCGTAGATTCCGGCGTATAAGACGACTTTTTAACCCCAGAAAAGAGGTTAAAAAGTCAGGGGTCGTCTTATACGCCAGGTATGGGCAGCATGGAGCTGAACCCACCCCCCGCTGCTGCTGTGGTGGCTCTGAAGCAGCGGCGGGCTCCGCTGCACTCCCGGCGGCTTTCTCCCAGCATGGAGTCCGCCCCTCCCTGCTGCTGCTTCGGAAGCAGTGGGAGACTGGCTCTGCTCCGCGCCAGGAGAAAGCTGCCCAGCGCGGAGCCCGCCCCCTGCACTGCTTCGGAAGCAGCAGCAGGGGCGGCGGGCTCTGCTCTGCACCGGGCGGCTTTCTCCTGGTGCAGAGCTGCCCAGCATATTAGGCGACTAGGCTTAGAAGACGAAACCCCAAATTGCAGCTGCCAATTTGGGGGGTCGTCTAATGCGCCCAGTCGCCTAATACAGCGGAATCTACGGTAAATCGAATGGTGTTACGTATTGAACTATGTCCAACCACTGCTTAATAAATGGAATGTCTGATTTCTTGGAGAATGAATATAAATCTTATATTTCAGTGTTGTGTGGGCTAATTTAGCTACGTTTATTTGCAGAACATGAGAGTTTGTTTAGAAGTTGTGTACTTTTTGAAAGTTGTGTGTGTGTTTTTTTTTTTTTTTTGCCTCATGATAACTAATATTAAACCTTCTCTTAACAGCCATTTTTGGATATCGTTTTGTATATCTTCAAGCTAACAAGTGCAATAGGAGCTCAGGTAAGATCACATTTTTCGCCATGTACAGTAATTGTTCTGCAAATGACGCATTTGTTCCATTGCACAAGCAACGTATTATCAGGGAATTTTCTATAGATCTAGTATTCAGAAACATTTGGAACCAAAGCACAAACACAAACACTCCAGGCCATTTTATTATGCAACTGCTCTTGAAAATTTCTCAAGTCAATGCTGACGTCACTGGAAATATGTTGAAAGATGAGGGGAAGCTGCAGTTGAAACTTTATAGGCTAATTTTATAACATACAGACAAACAAGTTACCAGCGTATACAATCCATGCTCTCTTGGAAGGTGATAGCATCATAGCCAAGCTGTTGAATTTTCATTGGCTTCCATTTCTGAGCAGATCTAATGGTTTGCCAATAGTTCGACGTCACTTTTTGTGGAAGTGTTTGTCCTGAAAATCCCTTATCCAGTCTGAGGTAGATACAACCATGTGAAAAAAGAAATTATCACATGTCTGCATTCTTTCCAGTGTGTGGTTCAGCTTATATTATATTATATTACCAATTTTCCCAGTGCCTCCTGCAGCCCGTCCTGCATCTATTGGTCTCATCAGTATATTTCTTTGAGAAATGTTTTCTGCAGTGTTCATTTCCCCCCAGAAAGTTAACTTTTTCCTTGAATACATGTTTACTCAGAAGTAAATCTCACATTAAGCATGGATAGGATTTCAGCTTTAGGTTAGGAAGGATTTGAATATATTGTTGTCAATATAAAATAATACTGTCCTAGCATTCCTAAAGTCTTCTTTACTGCAGGGAGCCATACATACAGATACTTTCAAAACTTTCAAAACTCTTATTCAGTTTTCTTGTGTTCTCCTCTACTTAAGATACTTGAGGGAAAATCTTAAGTAGGGGAGCACTCAATGAAATTGAATGAGGGTTTTGAAAGTTTTTTAAGAATCTGTGTATATAGCTCCCTCGAAGTATTTTAAGTAGGGGAGAACTCAGTAAATTGAATGAGAACACTAGTCTTGCTGAGCTTTGAATAAGGATTTAAAAACCTAGTTGCCTAGTTATTGACTTCAAAGGGAAGACTTGTGCATAGCTTAGCTTTGGAAAACTCTGTTTGGAGATCAGTAGTAGCCCAGTTTGCTCATCACATTAAACCGTAGATTAAAATGACCTACTGTTTGGTGAAAATGAGCAGCATGCTAGTGCATACTATTTGTTCACATTAAACTATAGCTTGTTTTAAACTGATTTAACACGATGCTCAAACCAGGACAATGCACCGTATTTTTCGCCCTATAGGACGCACTTTTTCCCCTCCAAAAATGGAGGGGAAATGTGTGTGCGTCCTATGGGGTGAATGCAGGCTTTCGCAGAAGCCTGGAGAGCGAGAGGGGTCGGTGCGCACCGACCCCTCTCGCTCTCCAGGCTTCAGGAAGCTCTGCACAACCCTCGGGAGACCGGCGCAAACTTCACGCTGGTCTCCCGAGGGCTGCGCAGAGCTGCCTGCATCCCTGGGCCAGGGGCAGCTCTGCGCAGCCATAGAGGGCCTGGCGCAAAGTCGGGCCGGTCTCCCGAGGTCTTCACAGAGCTGCCTGCAGCCCCAGGCTTCGTGCAGCTCTGCGCGGTCCTAGGGAGACTGGCGCGAAGTTGCACCGCTCTCCCGAGGGCTGCGCAGAGCTGCCTACATTCCGAAGCCTGGGGTGCGCTGAAGAGCGCGCCCAGGCTTCGCGCAGCTCTCCGCAAGCCTGCGGAGACCGGCGCGACTTCCCGCCGGGCACGCTAGGCCTACGGATAGCAGGCTGCTCTCGGGGCTGGGGTTGGGGGAAGCTCGGGCTTCCCCCGCGCCAGCCCTGCGCCTGGGTGGGAAATAATTTTTTTTTCTTTATTCCCCCCCCAAAAAAAAAACCTAGGTGCGTCCTATGGGGCAGTGCGCCCTATGGGGCGAAAAATACGGTAATTTTTACAAAGTAAAGGTTTACAAGATGACATGAAATAAATCTCTTATAGGCATTAGTAAATCATAAAAATAGAACTGGATCTCTTTGGGTGCACTCACTTGTTAGACATTAATTATAATAATTGAAGTAAATAAAGTAAATAAACTATTTTATGCTATTAATTTATTCTAATCTAATAAATCATAATATGAGGTGTGCACACCTGAGTTCTTTATGTTCCTTAGGAAATTGTACTAAATGTCACATTTAATCCTTTATTATGATTTTCCAGCAGTTCATCGAGAGGTTCTGTGTAAATAAATGTTACTTCATCAGTTAAGGTTGCAAAATGCTCTTTGCATGCAGCTAATCCACCAGTATTGAATGGGACAGGTCTGCTTGCATGGAACTTGTGTGTCATTGGAGATTTCAACTGTAGGCAATGTTCTTAAGTATTTTCTGTGCAAATATGTCTTCAATGTTATACCCTTTGAACAGTGTGTGTTTTATCCTTCTGTAGATAATTGTCCATGGGGGGGGGGCTTATAAATGTCTTTTTCACACGTACGTGTGAAATGTTAATGTTAATTAAAATGTTAACTAAAATGTTAATTAAAAAAATTGTGGTTGCTAACCAGTTTGTTCTGGAATTCTTGTCGTATTTCCTGCATATTTATAGGGCCCTGCTTCCATGATGGCCTACCTGATTATTTCAGGCTTTTTCCTTACACGTTTAAGAAGGCCCATTGGTAAAATGACTATCACGGAACAAAAATATGAAGGAGAGTACAGATTTGTCAATTCCCGGCTCATTACCAATAGGTATGCATTTGTTTCAAGGCAAACTGGGGGGTCATAAAGACCAACTAAGAAATAAGATCCTTTCTGTGTTTCTTTATTTTCAAAAAATTGTTAACTTGCACTTATCACAATCCCAAGATCAGCTGTTCTCCTGAATTCCTTGTAGTTTTTTAAAAAATTCTGAACTATTTAATGCTTATTATTGGGCCATTTCAAAGAAGAGACAGTTTTCCTGGATTGATATTGTAGCAGCTTTGAAGTGTGGCTTACAGATGGCATAGTCTACATAGAATGAAGTGTTAGGGTAGAGTAGTGCTTTACTATGCAAATGGCGGGGATCATGTTTTTGAATTCTCCCATGTGCTATTTGTTTTTTTGTAAATCTTGCACATAGAAACTTAGCCTAGCAAGAAGAGAGGTTCACCCTTTTCTATTCTAATATTTGACTTGCAAGGTTTTTTGTGAGTGTTTTGTGTGTGTTTTTACTGGTGTGGGGGGGCATTCAAAATTGTGACCACCTACCTGCAGACAGAAGTGGTGGGGGTGGTCCCTTCTGTCGCCCCTTGACTCTTTCACTAGATTTCTGCCTCATTCTGCTGGACAGGTAGCTCACGTTTGATTTCTAGTCGCTCTTGTTGCAGGTAGTCCTTGCATTTTATCATCATTCTTCTTTTCATTTCCCTTTTTGCAGTGAAGAAATTGCTTTCTATAATGGGAATCAAAGAGAAAAGCAAACCATTCACAAAGCTTTCCGCAAACTGGTAAGTTAGCATGAAACAGAATGGTGTGTGTATGGCTCTTTGCAGAAGAGCTAGAGGGATATCTTAATGAGATGATCATCTAATGAAATTATGTCATTTTAAAAAAAATCTGTATTTTCCCCAGACACAGTGCATAAATTACGTTGTGGCATATATTGCTACAGGCTATATTATTGTATTGCATGTATTTCCTGCCTTCCATAGAATTCACTTTGGCATATATGATTGTCCCCCTGCCCATTCTGTCCTTGTAACAGCCTTGTGAGATAGGCCAGGTTGAGAGATGGTGACCTGCGCAAGGTTACCCAGTAACTGAGCTTAATGGTTAAATGAGGGGTTGATTCCTGATCCCTCAAGTCCTAACCCAACACTGTAACCATTAAAAAGGATGCAATCTGCCAAGCAGTCATTTTGTATCATCCTGTTCGATTTAGTGACCCACCCCAAGGTTGCTTACATAAATGAATGTTGTGAAGCAGAAGTTGCTTAGTGACTTTGTACCCAAAGGATTTAGCAAGGTTTGAAAGAGGATTAAGTTTTCCACAAAAGAATAAATGGGGGGGGGGGGGGAGGAATAGTGTATCTTTATCATTTGGATGGTATGGCCTTCGACTTGCTGTAAACATGTTTGATTTAAAGAAAAGCTGCAGGAATTTGGGGGTTACCGTATTTTTCGCCCCATAGGGCGCACCGGCTCATAGTGCGCACCTAGTTTTTTTGGGGGGGGGGGAAATAAAGGGGGGGAAATTATTTTTCCCCCTGGGGCGAGGGAGGCCCGAGCTTCCCCAGCCCACAGAACAGGCTGCTATCTGCAAGCCTAGGGAGCCCGGCGGGAAGTCGCGCCGGTCTCCCCAGGCTTGCGGATATCTGCCCGAAGCCCGGGGCGCGCTGAGTTCAGCGCACCCCAGGCTTCGGGATGCAGGCTGCTATCCGCAAGCCGTGGGAGCCCGGCGGGAACTCCCGCGGGCTCCCAAGGCTTGCGGATAGCTTCCTGAAGCCTGGAGAATGCTCTCGCTCTCCAGACTTCAGCGAAAGCCTGCATTCGCCCCATAGGACGCACACACATTTCCCCTTCATTTTTGGAGGGGAAAAAGTGCGTCCTATAGGGTGAAAAATACGGTATATTGGAATATGGGCAGAACTGAACAAGACAGTGGCAGACCTGTGCTTTCAAACATGTATTACCACCCAACCGCAGTAAGTGATAGGGGTGAGATTTCCACCCAATGAAGGTATGAGTCGGGGTGCTGGGCCCTTCTGCTTGCTGCTTCCCCAGCTGGGCTTTAAGAGTGGAAGTGAGCCTAGTTGGAAAGAAAGCAGGCTAAGGAAGTGCTGAGCACCCACCCATCATAACTCCATGGGAAATTATGCTCCTCACAGCCATCCCACTGCCGCACTGATATTCAGTGCTCTCTCTCCCCACCTCGGTGTCTGCACTGCCTCACTCCACCCGGACCTTTTTCTGAGGTGGTATGCTTAGATTCATTAGTTTTACTTTTAGCAGACAAGTTGCCTGCAGCAGTTTTTTGTTTTTTGCATCCAAGTTGCTAAGGCACCAGAAAGTGCTTCAGGAGGTGTTTACCCATTCACTTTAATGTACCTCATACAGCTCACACATCCCTCTGAAGCACCCTATCTTTGGCCAAGGATTTGGGTTTGTTTGTTTTTAATCCACTGCACAATCCTATCGTAATATTGTGCGTGCAAATACATATTACCCTTTCCCATGTGTTTTCTTAGCATTACTTGTGAGAAGGCTAGTCATCCTTTTTAAACGGAAGTTGGGATTTTCAAGCTTGCCAAAAGGGGGATATTGGATATGGAGTGCCCAACCTTGGTGGAACAATTCCCTCTTGTGCACTGTAGTGTGTTTCAACATTTGTTTTCTTATTGCTCCTAGAAATGTACATATATTTTAATGCTGGCTTGGCAGAGAAGTAGACTGTTTTAGAAGCTATCGATTAAGTGCTTTAAATATATAGAATCTCTTGAAATAATTCTCCCCCTTTTTCCCATTTCAATAGGTAGAGCACTTGCACAATTTTATCTTGTTCCGGTTTACTATGGGCTTCATAGATACCATTGTTGCCAAATGTAAGTGTGCATAACTTCTCCGAATGTAAGTGTGCATAACACTCCTCGCCCTTTTGTGTGATAATTGCACCGGAGGAAAAATCAATTGCATTAGTGGTTGGGGCGCGGGGAGTTGGCTGGAAGTCACTTTAGGTTGTCCTTGGCAAGATAGAGCGACTAACAAATTTATTTAATGATGATGATGATGATTAATAATAATAATAATAATAAGAAGAAGAAGAAGAAGAAGAAGTATAATAACCTCACTCTTAATTTGTTGACTTCAGTGGTGCACTTAGTGGTGTACTCAATTAGATGGTACTTACTTCATCAGCCAACTCTGCTGTGTTTGGGCACCCTCCTCATTTTGTGGAGTAGATCCCCTTAACTTCTGCCCCAAAGTCCTGCCCTGACAAGACTACTGGTTAGCTTAGATCCAAAAACACCTTGTAGAAGCCAAAGGGCACTTCTCCGCTATCCCATTTCCACAGATAATCCACTCCTTTGTAGCACCTCTATCATGTCACATCAAAGACAGTCCTCTCCAACCCTCGGAACAAATGTTTGGGGTTCTTTAGTCAGGAGTGGGTGTGTGGAAAAGTAGCCTAGCACAAGCGTAGTTCCACTCACACTTTCTTGGATCCAAACAACTACAAACCCAGCTGAAATGAGTCTAACAGGTGGGTTTGACGAGAAGTGAAGAATAGAGTTGCATGCTGCTGCTTAGTGTTGGCTCCATGTATCTTCCTCAGAATCATTGTAACCTTGTATTCATAGCTGTCTTTGAAATAAACTTCTAAAAAATATTTCAGACCTTGCGACTGTCGTTGGCTATCTGGTTGTTAGCCGTCCGTTTTTGAACCTGTCTCATCCTCGCCATCAGAATAGTACCCATGCGGAACTTTTGGAGGTAAGCAATAAGCTTCTGAGCTGAGTTACAGTGGACAGCATGCAATTTGCTCACTTACTCATGATCAACCCCGCATTTTGTCACTTTAAGGATTACTACCAAAGTGGAAGAATGTTACTGAGAATGTCTCAAGCACTTGGCAGGATAGTTCTCGCAGGCCGTGAAATGACACGGTTGGCTGGGTAAGACCATTAATATGTACTATTGCCATTATCTTCCCAATAATGTATAGCTGTCAGGGTGTGGCTTGTTGTGACGTATGAACCTGGACTCATGGTTTGTTTCTATGCAAGCCATGAATGGTAAGCAAGGTTTCTTTTTGGCTTACCACTTGTGGTTATTTGGAGGAAACAAATCATGAACCGAGGTTCAGACATCGTTACAAGCCAGGATCTGGCCTCTTCCCAATGGGGTGGGGAGGAGTGGAGAGAGAACTTTTTAACAGCATGCATTAGCATATTCCTTGTTCACCATGTAAATCATAGTTAATGGAAAAAATAGTTTAATGTGATTTGTGAACTAGTCTAATTTGTAAATATAACTTGCTTGCATTATTGCACCTTCATTTTAAGCTGTTTTGGTAATTTAATTAGCTTTTTGAAACACTTTATTTTTTGAAGAATATTTAGTAATGCCTTTTCAGTTTAATAAGGTGTCCTTTTTTTAACTTCTAGGTTCACCGCTCGAATTACAGAATTAATGCAAGTTCTGAAGGAGCTCAACAGTGGCAAATATCAGCGGACTATGTTAGCCCAAGAAAAGGGTAAATGGTGGACTTGATGTGTCTTTAAACTCATAGTCAGACTTGTGCACTTTCTAATGCATGCTTTTCTTTTTCACTTAAGATTCAGAATTGGAAAAAGCTGTGCCACTGATACCTGGCTCCGGACGAATAGTCATCGCAGATAATATTATCAAGTATGTAAAGTATCTATTCTCTTGTTAGATTTTCTCTCATTGGCCTTCTTCAGTTCTACACACTTCCACTACACTACACTCCACACTCCACACTTTTACAATTTTGTTTTTAATTCAGGCTCACCGGTCTGTTTCCACTATGCAGGACTCTGCGAATGTGCAGCTCCCCCAACCACTTTGCTCTTCCCTTGTTTATTATCGTTTTTTATTTCCGGACCATGGTTACCTAAACCAATATTTGATTTAGAGCGTTATCTAATCCCAGACATGGGGTTGAGCACTCCCTGTGCAGCCGAGGTTTGTTCTGAGCTAACCTTGTCCTAGTTCAGTGTGGCATGGGAGCAAAAAGAACCGCAAGGAGAGATTTCGGCAGTCATTACCAGGCATGCTGTGGCAAAAAAGAAAGAGAGAGAGAAAGAAATGTTAACCATGTAAGATTATACCAAAGGAGAACTTGAATGCAAATTGTACAAGCTTGCAGATAACTTACATAATGTGTATAGCCTGAGATCTTGGGAGAGCTGCAGCCAGTTGGCACAGGCAATTACCAGTCAATGATCTGCAAGTGAGGCAGTGGAAGTGCTCGACCCGTGCCTTGCCTCGGTAATGGACTGAATGAGAGCCCACAAACTGAAGCTCAGTCCAGAAAAGACTGAGGCACTGTTAGTGGGTGGTTCCCTAGACCAGATGAGTGGGAAGTCACCTGCTCTTGATGGGGTTACACTTCCTCTGAAGGAGCAGGTTCATAGCTTGGGGGTACTCCTGGATCCTTTGCTGTCTCTCGAGGCTCAGGGGGCCTCAGTGGCCCAGAGTGCCTTCCATCAGCTTCAGCTGGTGGCCCAGCTATGCCCCTATCTGGACAGGGATAGCCTAACTACTGTTGTCTATGCTCTGGTAACCTCAAGGTTACTGCGATGCGTTATACATAGGGCTGCCTCTGAAGACGGTTCGGAAACTTCCCCTGGTGCAGAATTCAGCAGCCAGGTTGCTCACCAGAGCAAGACGGTTTGAGCATATTACACCGATCCTGGTCCGACTGCAATGGCTACCAATTAGTTTCTGGGCCCAATTCAGAGTGCTGGTTTTGACCTATAAAGCCTTAAATGGCTCAGGACCGCAATACCTCAAGGACTGCCTCTTTCCATATGTACCTACCCAGACCCTGAGAACATCTTCTGAGGCCCTCCTTTGTGTGCCTCCTCCTCAAGAGGTTCGGAGGGTGGCAACATGAGAATGGGCCTTCTCTTTGGTCACTCTCTGTCTGTGGAATGCTCTCCCCAGGGAGGTTCGCCTGGCGCCTTCATTATATCCTTTTTAACTAGGCCTTTGTGTGATCTGTTTGACATCCTATGCCCTTTTAAAATGTGTTTTTTTGGGGCGTGCTATTGGGTTGTTGTTTTTATTTTCATTATGTATTTTGTGGTTTTATATCTTGATTTTATAAATTCAATAATTTTTTATTATTATAAATATATTATTTATTATTATCATCTGTGTAAGGCAGTTTTGGACTAGGTTCACGCTTGCCCACATTGATCATCTGATTGAAAGCATAGTAGTTCGACTTTACATCACCCACTACTTTGTTTGTTTCATGGTAGGGCTGTGTCTGTGCATCTTCAGAAAGTATGATCTCTTAGTATTAACAGCAAAGTATCTGTTTTTTTCCTTGCAGGTTTGATCATGTTCCATTGGCAACACCCAATGGCGATATGTTGATTAGAGACCTCAACTTCGAGGTATGTCATGACGTGAGCGATTTCATCTTGAAAGAATGGGATACATCCATGAGGGAAGCAAATTTCTTTCCCATCCCCTACTCTTAAAAAACTTCTCTGGAAGGTCAGGTCAGGGGACTCTCATAAAACAGTGTCAGAGGGCCTGTGTTACCCAAAATTGGGTGGAGGCACTTTGCACTAGCAGAGCTCTGCCTGATTTGGGGTGATTCCTCCTCTCCCAATGTCGTCTCTGTCCCACCAGAGAAGCTTTTCTGGGGCTGTGGAAGGGCAAGAAGGAATGGTAAAGATCCATATACTATCAGCTACCTGTTTACATAGAGTTTAGTTCTAACTTCAAGCATTCAGTAGGTGGGTAGAAAAATCTAAACTTTCTCATCAGAACATGTGAGAATAGAACAATATTGATCAGGAACCCATGTGGTCAACTCATGGTTTCCTTAGTTTTAACCTTATAGTCCAGTCCCTATGGTTTTTAACAGTGTTTCTGTACAGTTAACAAGTTTTTTGTTGTTGGCTGTAAGTATTATTGACTGCTCTGTGTGCAAATCTGCTGCACCAGTCAAATCACAGGGATTATATGTGCATTATATTGCATATTAACAAATAATAAACCACTAGGTGTCACTGTCGGGCGACTCTACAGTGAAACTTTATTATAATCACATGGGAGTTCAAGCATTTTCTTAAACATCTAGAATAGTCCTGGATATAAGGAGATGCTGTACTAATTATAAAATGGGAAAGTAAGCCAATTTATTCTTTCATATATGCCTCCTCTTCTTAAAACCAACCCAAAATGTGTATACTCAGTAGTCCTCTGAATTTAGTGGTATTTTCTTTTTAGTAAGTTCACTTAGGGAAGTAGTCTTCATTTGATTGTAATTTCTTGCATCCTCAGATTCCTAGTTAAGTAGTTGCTAGCTTTTAAAGTTTAACTAAAGACTTCCAGTTGTTGAAACCGAGCAAAGGTTACACAGAGGAATTTGACTTTTTAGCTTAAAAGAACACAGTGGGTTCGGAATTTGTCTTAATTTTTTTTAATTTTTTTTTTGGCAACTCATTTGAAGTTTTCCATTTTGAGTGCTCACGCTTTAAAGAACATTGTGGAGCAACAATTTTATTCAGTGGTTAATACAGTATAAGGAGACCTGGTTAATACAGTAGGTTGAGCTGAGATACAAATAAAAACTAAGCAGTTACCCATATTGCTCATAGTCCTTTTTTCAAAATATTTAAATACATGATTTGCATTCCAGGTACGATCCGGTGCAAATGTTCTGATTTGTGGGCCAAATGGGTGTGGAAAGAGTTCTCTCTTCCGTGTCCTTGGTGAGGTAAGTAAATGCAGGAGTAAGTATACCTTTAACATCAAAAGGCGCAAAACACAATTCATTGAATTTTATTATTTGTTTTATCTTTGCAGTTGTGGCCCCTGTTTGGTGGCTGTCTGACTAAGCCTGAGAGAGGAAAGCTGTTTTATGTTCCTCAGGTAAAGCCAACTGCCATAGCCTTTGGCATTTCTTGTTGCTTTTAAAAATGTGTATCAAGTTGCCCTGATTCCTGGCAATTTACTTTCAGAGACCATATATGACTCTTGGAACGCTCAGAGACCAAGTCATCTATCCAGATACCGTAGATGACCAGAGAAGGAAAGGAATTTCTGACCAGGTAAAACAATGTCCCAGTTATTATTATTATTTTGCTGTAAAAGCTGAAGTTCACTATAAACTTAGGTAAACATTAGAAACAGCAGGAAAACCAAAACTTTCATACAGCATTTGACAGTATAGCTGTGCTGCTTCTTTTTCGTAAGTAAACTTCATTTGATTGAAGCCATGGCCAATTCATGCAACCAATTTTGTTGTAGTTGCAGTGTGGTGAATACTATAGCATCTGGCTGAAGTTAAACACCACTGAAGTTAAACACAGGGTACATGAGAAAGGGGGAAAGATGGATAGGCAAGTTCCATTATAGTAGTTGGCATGTGTAATACATCTCCTTTAGCGCTATTGGGCCTTAAAGGCAGATGAAGCAAGATAGCTCCACATGCAGCCCAAACTAGTAGTGGCATAATGGCTGCTGCTACATCCTTTATTCTCGTGGTCCCTGTGCTCTGCTTTCCACTCAAGATGGGAGTCAAGATACACAAAGGGGTCGATTCCCCACTGCTACGTCCCTAATTGGGGAGCCCAAATGCATGTGAAGCAGAAGTTCTGATTGCTTCCTGTCCTATCTCAATGCCAAAAGGTGAGAGATTTAGTGCCATTCCACAGTGCGAATGGCTTTGCCCATCTCAGGGGAGTGGGGGGGGGGGAGGTTCAGGAGAAAGTGGCGGCCAGGCTTCCTCTTGGCAGTAGTGTTAAAGGCCGAACAATTTTTAGAACTACTGTGAGGTTGGTTTTTGTTTTTTGGCATAATGAGCAGCGTGAACTTCCATTCAGCTTCAGTGCATGGGATGGACAGCAATGAAAAGTAGTCACTCCAGTTTGCTGGCAGGGCTTGGTGTTGTTCAGTATGTGATCAAACATTTTGATCCTGACCATCTCAACATCCTTTGGAGGTGGAAATAGTGGAGAAAACTGAAATAAGTCATAAAACAAGTACATTTTCAAGCCCGTTGACTTATGCTGTTTTGCTTCCAGGTGTTAAAGGAGTACTTGGACAATGTCCAGTTGGGTCAGATCCTGGACCGTGAAGGAGGCTGGGATAGTGTTCAGGACTGGATGGATGTTCTCAGTGGAGGAGAGAAACAGAGGATGGCCGTATGTGGTCTTTACACTGTTGTTTTATAAAATGTTTATATTTTCCAGCACCACACTGAGGACTAGACACCAATTGTTTTAAGAACAGCTGTCAGGGACAGGAATGCAGAGACTGAAAAGTGGGTGAGATCACCTCTCCCTTCTCCTGCCACTGACAGGGAAGAGGGAGAGAGTGTTGATTTACAGCCAAGCTATGAGGAAGATAATCAGGCAGAGGCTAGCAAACAGCCAAGTTATGAGGATTTAACAGAAGCAGGAACAGAAATGGGGCTGATTGCGGACATTTCATTAGACAGCATAGATGATCTACATTCCCCTCGAACACGAAGGTCTTTAAGGGTACAAGAGCATCATATGCAGAGGAATTTGTCCAAGGGAAGACTCCGTAGGAGCACACGTGTTGCTGGGAAAGAGGGAAGGAGGAGGAGTCAGAGTGAGCAACGTCATTATGGTGGCAAGACGTGAATTCTTGTCTGTTATCGTAGAGACTGAATAAATAATAAAGCTATCTTGTTTCCTCTTGGCTCCTTGAAACTATTGGGAGGGGAGCGGGGGAATTCCTCAGGCCTGGCAGCAACAAAGCTGTTGTCCGATATTAAATATGAGCAAAATTGTCCAGTTTTAAATATGAATACAGTTGGAGGCAGCGGTGCTTCTGAATGCCAGTTGCTGGAAACCACAGGAGAGGATAGTGTTCTTGTGTTTTTCTTTTGGCATATCTGAAAGAACGGTGGCTTAGGAAGGTTTATTTCTCCATGTGAGACTCGGTTGAGCATCTTGCCCAATATTTACTCTGACTGATAGTGGCTCTCCAGGATCTCAACCAAGGTTCTCTCCATCACCTGCTTTCTCACCCTTTTAACGGCAGGAGAAACCTAAAACCTGTGGGTCTCCAGATGGTATTGGACTCCAGTACCCATCAGCCACAGTTAACACTGCCAGTAGTCAGGGATTATGGGAGCTGTAGTCCAGCAACATATTGAGGGTCATATGTTCCCCACCCTGGCTATACATGCAAAAAGTGTTTACTGGAGTGCCACATGCAAAGATCATAAGGACGCTGATGCCGTCTTGAGGGTTGTGGGATGAATTTGTAGTTCTATGCCAGTGCTATAGTTTGAATTACCATATATACTCGAGTATAAGCCGACCCAAATATAAGCCGAGGCACCTAATTTTACCACAAAAAACTGGGAAAACTTACTGACTCAAGTATAAGCCGGTTCAGCACACCACAAACCTCCTGGTGGGCCGGAGTGTGTGTGTGCATGCGCGCATGCACACACGGCAAAGGGGGCTTGTCTCTCCCCCCCCCAAGCCCCTCCTGTCCTCCTGCCTACCTAGGGTGCTGCTGAGAGGCAGAGGCTGGTAGCGGCAAAGGTGGAGGAAGAACAAGCAGCCTGAAAGGGCTGCTTTCGGGCTGCTCGTTCCTCCGTCGCCACCACCAACAGCAGCAGAGGTGGAGGAGGAGGAAGGAGCATCCTGAAAGGGCTGCTTTCGGGCTGCTCATTCCTCCTCCTCCCACAACAGCCTTTGCCACTGGAAATGCACTCGGGTGGGACCCTCACTCGAGTATAAGCCAAGGGGGGCTTTTTCAGCATAAAAAATGTGCTGACAAAGTTGGCTTTATAGTCTAGTATATATGGTATCTCTTCCATATAACATGACATATTTATTTGGCTAGTTAAAAAGTTCTCTTGTATGCAAAAAGTTAGTTTGGGTATACCATGCTTAATAAAAATGTAAATGAGAAATATGTCACAATATCGTGTGTTAGATCTTTTGCATTTGATTTTGCATTGCAGATGGCCAGATTGTTTTACCATAAGCCCCAGTTTGCAATTCTGGACGAATGTACCAGCGCTGTTAGCGTTGACGTGGAAGGCTACATCTACAGCCATTGTCGGAAAGTATGTATGCATTCATACTTTCTGTTGTTCAGATTCCATTGGCTGTTTGCATTGTCAGTTAAACTCTAACTTTGAACTGTTCTAACAAGAAGTATCAATAAGATTTTATTGCTATAGTAGCCCTATGATCATATACCTAGATTGGGTCAACCATCTCCTAGACTAAAGCACAGGATACTCAAAACATGCCTGGAGCAAGAAGGAATCCAAATTAGCAGATTTATTACTTGGAACTTTCTGCACATTTTTGGTGCATTGGATGCACCAAAATTCGCGATGGTATACATTCTACTGTGTGATAAGTAAAAGTCAGTTTGCCAACGTAGAGTTGCAAACAATTCCTTAGAAGGCAGGTCAAAGTTTAACTCTCTTAAAATCAAATTCTGTTGATTGTCAGTGAGAAAGATAGTGTGCATCTTTAATTCTCCCCCCCCCGCCCAAGTTGTAATGAATGGTACTTAAAAATTGAGTCCATATATGAGATGTGATATGTCTAATAGCGATACCAAACCGCATGAGAGCCATGATTAGAACAGAGAGTCATTTTCTGAAAGCAGCTGGGGACGGGGATGCATTTTGCATTAGGGTCACAGGGGAGCTTAACCATCTGGCACCCCAAACCCCTTCCTAGAGCAGCTACTAGCTGTGGAGCTGAAAATTTACAAGCAGCAGAATAAATGTGTTATAACCTAGGCAGGGGCACTCTGCAGTGGGGAGCTGGTATGGAACGAAAAGGGTCCACACCCCGACCTCCAACACCGTAGCCCTCTTCCAAATTGCGCCCCCTCTGCCCCAGCAGTTGCTTTCAGAAATAGACTTTGGGGTATCAAATCACAGCTTCCCTGTACCATGTAATGTGGAGCTTTTGAGAGTTTAGTTTCTTTGGATGAAGCTTAAAGCTTACTTTATCTTACATTCTGTCACTCTAGGTTGGTATCACCCTCTTCACTGTATCTCACAGAAAATCACTTTGGAAACACCATGAGGTAAGATTTATCTTGTTTAGACATAAGTTGCGTGTTTTGATGTCTGAAATTCATACCTCGCTCGTTAAGATATACCTTGAGTTCCTACCAGCTCAAGTGTTTTCGATAATAAGACAAACAGTTTCACAGCACTTCTGCAAAATTACAAAATAATTGTGCCAGCTGAAGCGTATTAATTGTTTAAAACATTTATAGCTCACTTTTCCTCAGTGAGCACAAGGTGGTTAATAGTGTAAGTTAAAATAGTAATTAGCCGTTTTAAAAACATGAAGAAAGCCATTAAAAAATGAAAGGAGGAAAGAGAGAAATTTTTAAAAATAGCCATAAAAAAATGATGAGCTGTCGCTATCCCAATCAGATAGCTTTCTTGCAAATAAAAAGTGAGTCCCCATTCCATTGTGGCTACCCTGATGATTAAGATAAAAGAAAATATACACACCTGACAGTAATCTTTATATAACACAGTCATTATCTCCAGCTACTTGTCTCGCTTACTATAACTTACTTGAAATTCTATGCAGGTGAGTGTGTAGACAGGTGGATGAGGGGGAAATGGTTCTGTTTATCCTTTGCAAGGCTGCTGCATTTCCATGCTGACAGCAAAAGAAGGCACTCAGCTGGTAAAACCAAGCTGAACAGAGAGGTTGTGCAAATCTGTCTGGTAAAAGATAACTTTCAGCAGGGTAGTTCAAAAGGCAAATCAGGCTAGTAACTTCCCTGGCTTAGTTACAAGGCTGATAAAATGCTGGGTCTCCTAAGTGCTTGAAGTGTTTCAGATAATGTTTTCACCTTCACTACATACATGTATGCTATATAAACCTACTCACAGCTCAGGAAGCTGAGACACAGTGAGGGTGATCAGGTAAGCAGCTGCTCTGAGGAACTGTTATATGACTTTCCTGTGATAGTTGGCGGTTGCACATAGCTAAAATGAAACCATAGTTTAAAAGGCAATAAGCACATTCATCCCGTACCTAATTTCCCAAAGCAGATTCCTCCAGGATTTCATAAGCAATTTTAAATATGCAAAGAATTCACCATTCTTTTTAGCCATTTGTCTGCATATTTCAGTAGTAAAGAGTTGAACACGTGGTCAGAGTTATGAGACCAAACTTCAGCAACCGGATGACTTTATCATCACAAAATAAATAGTTGGAGCTCCTGTCAATGCCACCAGATGGAGGTATAAGACATGCAACATTTTACAGTGTTCTTTCCAAGCAGCAATGTGGTGATAGGAGTTTCTGTAGACAACCCTTATTAAAACAGAGAGTATATATTAAAATCAAGTTAGCTAATATGTATTTTTCCTTCTCCTCAGTTCTACCTTCACATGGATGGAAGAGGAAACTATGAGTTCAAGAGGATTACTGAAGATACAATTGAATTTGGTTCTTAAAAACAACAATAATGCATAAATCTACAACCTACTTCAGTGACTGAAAACAGCACGGGGCATAGAAAGGCACAAAGTACAATGTAATTTAACAGATGGCTCATTCTTTAAACCAATTACTAAGTGTAGGATAACAAAGTGTCCAAAACAAGCTGTCGAGGCATTTATTATAATGTAGGATATTACTAATTTGTGTATATGTTGGTTTAAATATTACTATGTACTAAGAATGTCCTTATTCTTGTGGTTTTTAAAACCTGCCTAAATTAAATTGGGCTTAAATCACTGTAACTTTGATTCATCCTGGGATGTAAACATTCTGAAGTCAACTAATTCGACTTCTGTTTGACCTTTGCTTCCTCTGGGGAAGAACCCTTATTAAAGTTAGGGTCGCTACCTCCTCTGCTCCCAGTGCAAAGAGACGTGAATTTCTGTGTCATATCCGGATGCATCATTTCATTGTACTGAATATCATACCTTTTTTCAGGGCAGTACTAGCCTGTTCTATTTCATCATTACACAGGACAGCAAGCTTTTCCTTTGGCCAAGGGTGGGTGAGTCTTCTTTGCAGAAGCAGTGGGAGAGAAGTGAACCTTGGACCTACATTTCTAACTGCTAAGATCTGAGTTTATTCCAGTGAAGATCTCATTCTCAGTCTCTGTCCACAGCTTCCCACTGCTCTTTTGGTCCCAGTCTTCTATCCGGCTCAAAAAATAAAATAAAATTCTATTCTGTTGTTGCCTGTGCTTCGTGCACTTCTGGGAAGGGAAGTGGGGGGAAATGAAGAGGAATGAGGAAGCTGGGAAAGTTGGAGAATAAAGAGAAATAAAAAGTTAAACATAGGAACTCACATCTGTATTTCAAAACAGAGATCACCGATGTTAATATTTAGAAGTGGGTCTGATCCATTTGATAGCTTTGGGAAGCTGTGCACAGGTTCCTAATAAAACGCCAAGGGCACCTGCCCCATGAATTCAGATTTATTTACTTTTACAGGGTGATATGCTTTTCTTTCTGGGGTGTGTGTGTATGTTCCACATTCATTGCCTGAGACACAGCAGTTCAAAGCCTTTCAGAACTGTGTCCTGTTATGTGATCATTTTTGTGTGTGTTTGCCTCTTAGGAATAACTTCCATGCCAACTACCTAATGCTTAATGTTACATGACCAGTTCCCAAACTGATAATAAGCCAATCGCAAAGTTATAGATGCTGGCAAGACCACATATAACTGAGGCTTTAAGGAGTATCAATTTTCCAAGTGAAGCGATTATTGTTGCTATATGATGTTATGGGATCATTCCTTAGAGGTGGCCCCGTATATGGGGCTGGGAAGACAGTGCCTAACTAGTCTGGCTGATCAATAATATGCCATTTAGCCCATAGGAATTTCTGAAAACCCATGGAGTATGACACAGGTCTAGGTATGTGTCTTTGTTCATGTGATGTAACATAGAAATACACTACAAGAAGGCATGCACTACATATGCAAATAAATGTGATCGCTGTCTTTCTCCCTCCACCCTTTGCTGTAAAATCAACATAAGTTGTCAGTGACCACACACCAGTCTTGAATATCCCCCTTTCACAGTAAGATACCGCCTGCCAAATTTTTGTTCTCCTCATCCTGCTCCCAATACGGTGCTTGAGTCCACTGTTTATAAATGCCATTTTTCTTTATGTATTTTATATGAATAATCGGTGGAAAGCTACAGAAGGATCGATCTTGGAAGCAGCTTAAAAACTGAACTAACTTTATCTGTCATCATTTCAATTTTTTTCTCCATACAGTTGTACCTTGGAAGTCGAATGGAATCTGTTCCGGAAGTCTGTTCGACTTCCAAAATGTTCGGAAACCAAAGCGCAGCTTCTGATTGGCTGCAGGAAGCTCCTGCAGCCAATCAGAAGCCGTGGAAGCCCCATCGGATGTTTGGTTTCCAAAAATAGTTCGCAAACTGGAACAGTCACTTCCGGGTTTGCGGCATTTGGGAGCCCAAACATTCAAGAACTAAGCTGTTTGAAAACCGAGGTACGACTGTATTTTGTATGGCAAGGAGTTGCCCTTCTGTACTCCCACTTTTGTTTGTTTGAACAACTTGGGCAGACTGCTTCTGATACTGGTTGTGATAGCCAACATGTGGTTACTGCAAGGTGATCATGTTGCAAAGGCTGATGTTAAACTGATTCCACAGATAGATCTTCTAGCCCAGCAGTTTCAGCTTAGTGATGATCTGATTCAGAGGTACATATAACCTATGAGAATCAGGTAGCTCTGCTGTTAGTGAAGCTTCCTTTTCCCAAATAACACCTGCCTTTCAAGTTGATATTATGTAGTGGGTGTTCTTGAGAGGGAGTGGTTTTCTTGAATGCATCTGTTTTTTAAAGAACTGCTATAATTTTTTTAGAATGGAAAATGCAGCTTTTTCAATATTTGTATTCTTTTTTCAGAGACGTCCGCACTAAAATTGAGTAGTAGTAGATGAGGTTTTTTTAAGAATATTGGTTTTTTTTGTCACTAACTAGCAGAAAGTACCCATTATTTATAGAACATCTTTTGCAGATAGCCAAAAGGCGTTGCAGTTTGAGACTTAACACTGAGCACAAGGGCTGTTTATCTGCTCTATTTGATAGACAAAATTAACTTCAGTAACCATTAACCAATAAAACTGATTCTTTGAATTAAACACCAGATACAAAGTCCAGGGGAAGTCTGTATTCAGAAATGGTCTTGGCTTTTGCGACATCTCAAGTTGCAATATCCCTACTTTTATCAAGTCATCAAAAATAGTCTGACCTCATGAGATAGTAAGTATATGAATGCAAAATGAACCAGAGCAGTGCTCAAAGGAAGCAGTGTTTGAGATTATGCTTTTTAGTTGAAGAATTTTTTTGAGATGTGGTGAGTAATCATTCAGAAACATGGTTCAGCTATGAATTTGTGCTATAGTCTTGTATGTCGATCGCTGCTTTTATGATTGCTTGAACTGGAATTGTTGGGGTGATGGGAAGGTCAGCACAAATGAAGCAGGTCCATGTCTTCATTCTGGTGGTATTTGGTACTCTGGTGATCATAGATGGCTCCCATTTTAATGGGACATAATTGCTGTACTTTAATATATTGTAGCTTGTAAAGCCCTTTGAGAGGAAAGACACTATCTAAATGTAAGATTTTTCTATATAAGTGCCTCTGGAATAATAAATCTGAGACAAAGATCCTTGGCTTTTTGAAAAAAACTGGTCTCATTCTGAACATTTTTAAAGCTCATAGCAAGGCCAGCCAGCGGTGGTGCTCTTCAGATGTTATGGACTGCAACATTATTCCTTACCGTTGGCCATGCTGGCTGGGACTGTTGGGAGTTGTTCTCTACAGCTTCTAGAGGACACCATGTTCTCTACCCAAGCTTTACAGATAGGTGTCCATATCCCAACAAATTTGGGATCAGTAGCTCATATTTTAAGAGGCTGGTGCCTGGTACAATCACAAACAATCATACTTTTAAATCAAGCTATTACTCATAAGTCGGAATTGCTACCATGTTACTATGGCAAGCATGTCTTCCATCTACCACAGAGTTAAAATCCCTTCCCCCCCCCATGTGTGTGTGTGTGTGTGTGTGTGTGTGGAAAGAAAATTTATACATGAAAGGGGTGCTTGTGTATCTTATCTACACCCAATGAAGCCATCAGGGTACTGAGAATCAGTGCTTTTTTTCTAGAAAAAAAAAAGGTGCAGGATCGCTGCCCTGTCCCTCCTGCTTCCGTGCACAAGCAGGAGGGACAGGGCAGCTCCGTGGACGGGCAGATCCAACCTGCAGAGAAGCTTATTCCTTGCGTGTCAGCTCTGCAAGCTGACCTGTGCCTTCTGCTTGCTTGCGCAAGCCAGAGAAACAGGGCAGCTTGCAGATCTAAGGCGGGGGGGGGGGGGCTTCTTCCCTGAGCATGTCAGCTGTTAGCCCAGGAGGTGTTATTTTCAGAAGCCACAATGTATGTAAAAATTGAGCTTTCTAGCACACTCTCCCAGTCATGTCACCTCCTTTGGGTGCAGCTGTTCAAAGATTCTCATAATACATTGGATGACATGGTAGTTTTCTCATCAAATATATTCCCCATTCCTTCAAAGGGGGCTTGTGCTGGGAAACATCTTAGTGGATTTGTTGAAGTCAAGCGTAAATTTGGTAAAGCCATGGTTGATCCTCAGCATCTTGTGTAGGGATGTACTAGACTAGAGCAAATAAATAATTAAAGAAATCATTTTTATATTTGTCCTTTCAGTTATAATTTTCTAGTTTTTCAGTTGATTTTAGTTTTCTAATGCTGGTAATTTAATGGAGGTAGGGTTGTCTGGGTGCCATTGAAATGTCTGATCCAAGTATTCTGCTCCAAGGCATTGAATCTGCCAAATTTTAGACAGATTGGACAAAGGACCTCCATTTAATGGGTAATTTGTAAAGGACAGACATCCTATAACGAAAGTGTTATACAGAAATGTTTGCAGCCTTTTGTCATCTCTGAAAGTTGTTGTTCCACCAAATGAAATGTGCAGCCATTTTCTGTGGCGGTGATTAAGATGGTAGCTCCCATTTCACAAGTTGGCTCAAAGGCTAACCAGTTGGTTTGTAAAGTCATGATTTTTCAAGGACAAATTTGGTTTCTTCTGCTTTGAAGAGAGGTTGCAATGTTTAAGTGATTTATGAGCAGCAGATTTTCAAAAATCTGATTGAGCATGATGGTATTTCTTCATTGGTGTGAGCGAGAAGGGGAGAGATACCTCTTTTAAGATAGACCTTATTGGTGCTGGATGATGAAGAGTATTCTAGTAATGTTCTCCTTGCTACCTCATCAATTTGTAGGCCAGCTCTGTGGTGCTACAAGCTGCGCACAAGTTTGGCCTGCTCTCCCAACTTGGTACTCTTTCCATCTCCAGCAGAGTTTCTAACTTCCTTAGAGTACATTTTTTCAAATGGTCATTATAAGGATATACTAATTTCTTCCAAACCAACATACTCCTGTAAGCATTTTTTTAAAAGAAAGCCACCAATGCATCAGACAACGGCCCAATTAGCTATGGTTGGCTTAGCAGCTAACTGAGCATGCAAGTCCTCGCAGTAAAAATTGCAACTGCTTTGCTGTTCACATGATCATCCTGCTACTGTGCTCTCTGGAGCCAAACCATGGTTTGGTTTAGCATTATGCACAAACCAGGGCTTGTGGCTTGTCTCACTCCTGATGAACAGTGAGCTGCAAGCCACGAACAGACACTGGCAACAGCTTATGGTTTGTTTGGAACAGGGCAAGCCAGGAACCTTGGTTCAGATGTAGCGCTAAGCCAAACCATAGCTTGTTTCCAAGTAGTGCAGCAGCAGGATATGGGAAGGAGGATGAGGAGCTGTGATTTTTATAGTGAGTTATCCACACACCCAGTCTTTCTCACTTAACCATGGTTTGGCTTAGATATGGGCAGAATGACAGCCACATCCCCACTCACCAGGACAGGGATGTGGTAGGGTGAGGCAGCAGCCAGCATCATTGTTTCACAGGTGCTTGCCTGTCTCCAAATTGGACCTCTCCCATTGCCATCTCATCCTGTCCTGTCCTGTTGCTGGACATGTGCTAGGGTGGCTGGGGAAACCCAGCCAGATGGGCAGGTTAATAATAATGATAATGATAATGATAATGATGATGATGATGTAATTGGTTCAGTTCAATCATACTTGCACAAAAGTACAGCTTAGTAGTACTTTTTTCAATTGCAGTTGCTATTTTGATTTCCAAGAGCTAGTGATAAAATAGCCTGATATTTTAAAACACCCAAGGTGGAGTGTGCTTTGATGTGCTGTGGAGTTGTAGGCCAACGAGTTCTGTTTAAGAAATACCAGCGTCATGACACAATTATTTGCCTTTTCAACAAGGTTGCCTTGTTTAAAGCATTGACGGGAACCAGATACCTTGTTTATAAAGGGAATTTAATAAGGCTTTTCTCTCTCCAGATATCAGCCTCGGCATGCAAATGAAGGCAAGATTATCTTTGCTAATGACCACAGGAATGTTAATATACTCTTTGTTGTCTCCCGCCAAAGTTCCTCCGGCTTGTAAAGTGAAGCCTACATTCCCAGAATCTAAATTCTAGAGAGGGGGCCAGGAAGGGGAAAGGGGCAATGCATTGTATACTCAAACTTTACTGGAGCAAGGATTCAGGCACGCAATGGCTACAGTCAAAGGATAATATGATTGCTGAACACACATCTAGCTACAGATAAAAGATAGCAAAGGGTAGCTGCAGTGAGCACACACCATCCATCTTAACACTGGAGAATTCTGGATCTGGATCTTGCTCTGATACAACTGCATACAAGACTTCCCACACAGCAAATAATTTTTCCTGGAAGCAGCAGCAGAGATGGCACCTATACATCTATTCCACTTCTTGCAGCAAGGAGATGTTGCTTCAGATACTGCCATTTTGTTTCTTTGTTTGTTTGTTACCACGTGTACTGTATCTCACTCACCCTTTAGAGCATTCAGAGTAGCTTCCATGAGGCTCCCAAAGGGTTCCTGCCTAGTCACAAAACACAACCACAGCATCTGCCCTCTACCATTGCTGTGAGAACGCCTGGTCTTAGAGCAATGGGGGGGGGGGGGCTCAGTATGTTGCCATATTAGAACAGAAGCGGCTGAAACTCGTGGCATCTTCTTCTTACCAACCCAGCTCTTGCTAGATGTGAGAAGCCAACTCCCATCCACTGCAGACAGCATGGACAACGGTGTGGAAGAGTACGAGCTATAGTCCCAACAGTATCCAAAGGACCAAATTTTTTTCAACTGATATATACCTATAATATGGCTACAGCTACACATTCATTGTAAAGTAGCTTGATGGCTTTTTTTAAAGGGGGGGACCACAAATATTAATGTTCAAAGCTTCAACATGAGCAGTTACGGAAGGTCAATTGACTGTGTTGCCTTGCACCTAAGAAGACCTAGGGACAACCCCTGGTGAGGTCATAGGGCGGGCCCTGGTAATTTCTCCCCTCTGTGCTCCTCATCCCTGAGCCCTGGAGACAGCATAATTGGGAGAGGGAGGGTAGCCTCCCAATCCCTCAACTACTTCCCACCCCAAAAAGTGTCTTCTTAGTGGTGATGCCATGACTAACTCTCATTGGAAAATCTGTCGAACACTCTCTGTTTTTAGATGGACTTTGAAATTTAGAAATCTTCCCTTTAATAATTGTGACCTATTCTGATGGCTGCAACAAGGACCCGTGCTATATTTTCTGTCATCTTAGAGTTGGAATCTGCCCTGAAAAATGAGGCATAACATTCATCTGAGTACCGCAAACATAGAGAAAGTACCGAGGAAATAAAATGGGATCTAATATGCCTATAAAAGTTACAGTACAAGAAACAGGGTTGCTATACCTCCAGGGCTGACCTGAAGTCTCCAGGTTTGGCTGACCCCCTTTGGCAGGAAGAGGGCTTCAATCTCCAGGTAGGTGAGATTGCCTTTTTCATTTTATTAGGAAGACTACGTGTGCAGCTTGAGAGCTTCAACCTGGCAAAGAGCTGTCTGCAAAGCCAGTTCAACTGATGCAAGGGAACAGTTCAGTTGTACCAAGTCACGAGAGATCTGTGAAACTTGAATCGCCCCAACCAAATCAAAACTATTTGGTCTAATAGCATTTTCTGTACCATGCGCCGGCTGAACTGGTCATCACTTCAGCATCAGGATTATGAGGTAGGTGAGAGATTTAAGCAACAGAAATGCAGTAGCCTTCTAATCTTGAAATGTTTGTGTGTGAGAGAGGTTTGTGCAACGCCATAAGCTCTTTGTCCTAAATGGTCACATGAGCCATGTTCCAACTTAAGCTCATAATCACATTCTTTTCATTATATGCATTTTGGCAGCAGCCTGTCTTTCATCAACTGTGCTAGTGACACACTAATTAAACTCTCCTGCTCCTAAACAAGGTTTTAGATTTATATGAATGCCAACATGGAAGCAACAATTAGTTATTTAACATATCCAAGGAAATAGAAAGTTCAGCATTGCAAAACATAGGTGTAAAATAGCTTGTTTAGGGTGTTTTGTATCAACAGGTGCAAGCATATGCTGTTAATGCATTGCTTCCTCTACTTCATCTTCAGGCACGTAATGCTTTGTCACATCTCTGTAAACAGCCTTAAACAACTCCTGGTTTTGCAACTTAGGCCATCTTGCACCCTGTGTTCCTTCTATAACTAGTGCAAAGCCTCAGTTGGTCTGATGTCCCATTCAGTCAATGGGACTATGGTAGCAAGAATCATAGCAGTGTTCTTGTAATTTGGCAACCCTGCAAAGAATCTGACTTTGTTCCTCAAGGCCATGGAGCACACACACTCAATGCCCAATATTTACAGCAGTGCTATAAACCGCAGTGGCCAATGGATTGTCCTGTTGGTGACAGTATAGTTAGTAGAGAAGAACTACTGTCTCCTATGGAGATACCACTACTGATACAGGGTGTAAGCAGGGAGCAAAGCTTGTGTCCATTTGTTTTTAGTGTGGGGTGACTGCCTGGTTATTTGTGCAGCTGGAAAACCTGCTTTTAAAAAATCTGAATAGGACTGGACGTGTCCCTTGTCAAGGAGAGATCTGTGGCTGGATGAACTTGTACTTTGGCCTGACTTTGTTTAAGGCAGCTTCCTCTGGCATTTTATTGTTGGTACTCTATAAATTTTTATTGCAGGGTAGTTAAGGTTTGGGGAACTGTTCCTTTGGGTCAGATGTACTAGGCTTAAAAGGGGAGGGATTGTCAGTGGGAGGAACTGGGGAAGAGCTGTTCCACTTTGCTCTTTTTTTGCTCTAGAAATAATTTGTAAATATACACATCTGTTTGCCTGTGCATGATTTCTCCCAATCTCTGTGGTGTCCCCTGCTGCACCTCAGGTTGGTGCTGCTTCAGTGCCAAAAGCAGAGGTGGCTCATAGTGCAAGGATATAGAATCACAGAGCTGAAAAGGACCACAAGGGTCCTCTAGTCCAACACACTGCAATGCAGGAATCTCAACACGGCATTCCCCATCCAATTTGAAACCTTACTGGACCCTGCTTAGCTTTACATATGTGACAGCAGTTTTATTGCTGTACCACTAAAAAAGGGAGAATGTACCTGTCAGGGACTCAGCGGGAGCGCAGGGAGGAGAGGAGATGGAAAGCGAGGGGGAGCAATCCGAGGGCAGCGTAGGAGAATATGACAGCAGCTCGATAGATTCCATGAGCCTCTCCAGCGAATCGGAAGATTCACAGAAGGGGGCGCCGATGGGCAGGACAAGGGGCGACCCAAGGGGGACACCCCAGAAGCAAGGGGCCAGCGGGGACTCCCAGAGCAGCAGTTGCAAATCAGGACCAGCTTCCCCACCAGAGCGTAGTGGGGGGGAGGAGTTCCAGGTGTCAGAGCCCACACATGCACCACCAGCGAGAGAAGATGAGTCAGGGTGGACCACGCCTCCATCAGAGAGCGAGTTAACGGTTAAGAGGAAAGTTGCAGGCTGGGCGCGCGCGCCAAGTTCAAAGGTACAGGCGAGCGGCACAGAAGGTAGCCCGGATAGGGAACCAGGTCCTAAAGCCCGCCGGAAGGAGGGGCAAGAATCGTCAGGGTCAGCGTCAGAGGAGTCCAGGAAGGATGAGACCCTAGCGGGCAGGAGGGCCCAGAGGAGAAAGGAATTTAGGAAGAGGTGGAGCAAAGCGAGAGTCTTAAACTGGTGTGGAGGGGGAGGAGACTCAGACAGGACTTCGCCGGTCTAAGGTCGGGACGTAGAGCTGCACGCTGCGGCTTTAAAATGGAGACTGAATCTCAATAAAGACTTTTGTACATAACTACAGCCTAGCGTTGGTCCTCTGTGAGCTGGGACCTGGAGGCAGCTCTGACAGTACCTAAAATCCATCTGTTAATCATATCACAGCCAGGTTTGTTATTCTGGTTCTGTTCTATTTTCTATTTTTATTATATGTGGTTCTATTCAATGCTAGTCCTACTTTTTTGAAGTTAATGGGCATCACTAACTTCAGTTCATTAATTTCAGTAGGTCTACCCAGAGTAGAAATAGACTTGTGTACAACCCATGCATTTCCACAGTAAGCCTGCAAGTGGAGCCATTGTTGAGATTAAATGTACACTAATGAGTAGTTTATTGGCATGCCGCTAAGCCATAATCATTTAGCATCTGGCGATGAAAAACCCTCCCTCCATTCAAGAAACAAGAATTTTCCATTATTCCCATTTACCTTTATTTCTGTAAAAATTAGATATAATAAGTTAGTGCAATATATACAAAAATAAACACCCATTCATAAAAATCATAAATATAACATTGATTGTACGTAGTAACACAAAGAATGTCAAATTACATCAACTTTGTTTATAGACATACGCCACTTTAAATAGTTAATTTTGTCTCTGTCCAGCAGTTAATAAGCAGTATAAATTTAAAGTGCTAAATCCTGATACATAACAGGTATGATATCCTGTACGTATTGTTATTTCAAGGTGGATGCCGATAATGTTGGTCATCAACTTTGGGGAACTTCAAAGTCAGTTTCAGAACTTTCAAACTTTACAGCACGTACCTGGATCTGGCACATTCTAATGTTTTATATTGATTCACACTGTAACGCATTATATAAAGTCTGGCAAGAGTGTAAAACCCTTTCCTTACACTTACAGCATCTGATAACCCGTACCAGCTAATGTACCCAGAACCACCGATCTAAATATACACCCAAAGTGCAAAAGAAACAGTAGTATTTTCACCATATCTGTCAGTTAACACATTTTAAAACAAGTTATCACAGTTGCTGCCGAATAAAACAGGTTTTTAAAATAGTGTTTTAACTATAAATGTTTCACAGAAACAACAAATGCCCCTTGAGTGAAGGGTCTGTGGTCATTGCTTCCACAGGTAGGAGAATTTCTTAGGGAAAATCGTAGAATTGTAGAATTGGAAGGAACCACAAGGGTCATCTAGTCCAACCCCCTGCAATGCAAAAATCTTTTGCCCAACGTGGGGCTTGAACCCACAACCCTGAGATTAAGAGTCTCATGCTCTACTGACTGAGCTGTCACCTTTGCAGCAATAACGCCGATTTGTCTTTAGTGTTTCTCCCCCTTATGCATTTAGGGGCACACTCTCTTTTTTTGTTGCTGCAGGCTTTGATCTTGTGCATTTATATGCAACCACAGATAAAATAATAATTAGAGCGATGACTCCAACCGCAACAGCTGCTATTATAAGAATTACTTCTAATTCAAGACCTGGAGAAGAAGAAGAAAAGACACAAATTCAGTTCAAGGACATGCTTTTCACCCAACAGCTATTGGCTATGTTTTCAGAATAAAACTAATCTGGATTCCAAACCTGAAATATGTTGAGCTGTTTCTCTTGAAGGCTAAAATCTTAAGAGTCCTAAGCAGGGCATCACATTAGTTTAATTATATGTCTGTAACAATCATATATAAAGCAGGGCTGGTGTTTTAACATTGGGATACACAATGTGGTCAATGGAACTGAACCCTTCTCTAACATAGCTCCCTATGTTTGTTGCTTAAACCAAGCAGCCCGCATCATTCTTGCGACATCTAATTGGTCTGTAGTCCTCAAAAAAGCCCACATCCCTTTAATGTGGAATCAGTCCTTCTGACAAGCATGATGTATTTTTTATGAAACTACTTCATACTTAAACAAACAAACAACATAGATTTGCTCCAATGCAGGACTCAAAAGTTCGTTAGAACCCACCTACGCATTCAGAACAATGATGTGATACAGCCCTTCTAGGACTTCCAGGTCCTCCACATTTAAGGCTTCAACCATATGCACATTGACATGGCAGCCAAGTTTGATTGGGATTTGCTTCTGATTAAAGCTTACAAAGAATTGTGCTACATAGTTAACATATGTATGCCTTAGATGTTTTGCATTGGGAAATATATATGCCACAAAATTCCATACTGGGATGGTGATACTTCTGGATATGAATTTGGCTCTTAGGGGAAAAGTGGACAGTCCTTGTGAAAGAAAGAAAGTGACCAGATGAAAACACAATTTTGGGAAAGGAAACTACTTCTGACTATCTGCAGTGCCAACTTTGCAGCAGCAAGAAGTAGGTAAAACCCTGAATGCACCTAGAGATCACTGGGCAACAGCTTTCACAGAAAGCAGTCTAAACTGAAATCCATCAGCAAGGGCTTAAAGTAATTTGATAGGAATGATTTATATACCAAAGTTTGTGGTGTCATGATACATACCATCCAGTTCATCTCTTCTAACACTAGTACATTTTACACTGCTTTTTTGACTGCTACGGTCTGTTGAGCGTGATGGAACAGTAGCTTGAACATAGAAGCAGTAGTTCTTCTCTTTGTCGATACGGATTTCAAAGAGGTTGCTTTTTGTGTTTTCCTGTTTCTACAATCAGAAAAAAAGTATTTGAAGATGTATTTGCAAGTAATGTAGTTCTTCACTCTGAATACAGATTAAGCAAGTCCAAAGTACATAGTAGGTTAAAGGCTCAAAGGAGAAAAGGTACTTTCATCTTAATAGTCATATCATTAAATTTAAAAAAGTGGTTGTAGGAACAGGAAGTTAATAGTTGCATGCTGGTGGTGGTTGGAGACTGTTGAATTTTGTTGTACTGGGTTTGTTTAAACTGATTGTTTCATTGTAAATTGAACTGTATGTTTAATGTTTAACGTTCATAAAATTGTGCATTTGTTACTAATGAAGGTAGCCTTCGAAACACCATTTTCTTGAAAGAAGCTTTCGACATATTTCAAATACTTAAATAAACTAGGTTAAGATAAAGATAGATCTGTTTGTAAATGTATAACAAATTTAAGGAAGAGTATTAGCATCAGCCTCTACTTTTAAGTACCTAACATTAACCTTTTTGCAATATGAAAATTTTAACATCAAAAACAAAAGAAGATAAATATATGTTAACTTTGGTCTCCTTTAACTTTTTATGCAGAGGCATAAACATTATGGATTAAATAATAGAGTTTGCAGGGTTATGCCATTCAAATACAATATCAGGGCACGATAAAATATGAAATAAGCTAAAAGCAGCAGCTCTGCAAAAGTAGTGTCCAAATAAAAACAGACCAATACTAATCTGAAAGTCTGTAAAGATAAGAAGGTATTTACTTAGGGCTAGAAAAGCATAATAAGAACCTAAAAAGATTCCTGCTGGCACCCATTTAGTCCTGCATTCTTTTCTAAGCTTATATCTATGAGAAACGCAAAAGCAGAACCTCTCCCCCACTTTGAGATTTCCAGCAAAAGGCATTCAAAGGCATACTGCCTCCAACTGCAGAGGAAGAACATAGCCTTATCCTCCAGGAATTTATCTGGCCATATTTTAAAGCCATGCAAGTCAAGGGTCATCACTACCACTTGTGGGAGCAAATTCCACCAGAATAGGCACCGGGAAAACTTCTTTTGGGACAGCATTCAAAAAATTAGGGTTTTGCCGCTGAAAGCCCCTTTCTTCAATAGCACCACACTTCAGATGGCTGGGGGACCTGGAGAACAGCCTCTGACCAGACTATTAAAGTACTGAACTCTTTTTAAGGCTATAGTTCATTTCTTTTAAGTAGAAATTTAGTTTAGATTGCAAGCTTGTCCTTTGTACTTATTGTAAACATTAAGGAAATTAAAGACTTGGGAGATTGAAAACAGATGCTCACCTTTCCTGTACTTTGATCTTTCCAATAGTACAGTGTGTATTCTAGATCATCTTTGAATATGTCCCTAATACTTCGAAAGCTTCCATTTCCTTCAAATCTGTAAGGCGTTAGAGGATCTGCTATCTCCACTTTCAAAGTTTTCTCTTTTTGTTCAAAACTTTTGATTGTTGGCACGCCAATCTCAGCTAGAAGAGAAGTGGTTTTTGTACTGATTAAAAATCAACTCCGAGCAGGGTTCTTTTTTAAAAAAATTAATTTTTTAAATTAATTTTTCTGTTTTACAATTTCAAATAAACATTTTACAAACTTTAAAGTATCCAATGACTTCCCTTCTTCTCTTTCCATGGTTCATTTTACATATTATACATCCCTGCATATTTTACTGTAACCATTCAAATCAGTTTTCCACTTTTACATCCATCAAGGATTATTTACTCTGTTGAATTTATTTTAATGCTGCCAGCGTTTTCAACTGTACACAGTTACTTTCCATATACTCAAAATATGTTTTTCAGTCTTCTTTAAACATCTGCTCTTCTTGCTCTCTTTTTATGTATGTTAGATCTGCAAGTTGTGCATTTTCTGTCAACTTAAGTTGCCAATCCTCTTTAGTTACCTCGCTCACTTTCCATTTTGGGGCTAAGAAAACACGGGCCTCAATTGTTACATACATAAATAACCTTTTCTGGCACCTGGGAATTTCAGTCCGGTTTATCCCCAGCAGAAAGGACTTCGTAGCGTAAAGTTACCAGACGTCCCCATTTCCCAGGGACAGTCCCAGGATTTGCAAATCAGTCCCCTGACAAAATCCATCTATTTAGTAGGAAGTTGAAAAGTGTCCCCAGATTCATTGAAAAAAATCTGGTAACCTTATCCTAGCGGATTTTATTACCAAAGATCCACAGTAAGCTTTCAGGACTGTGCTGTAAAGCTTTGCTGTGCTATATTCTCATGGCATAATTAAGGAGATGTCTTAGGGGAGGCCTAAGCTCAACAACTCTGGCTTCCAAAAAAATCTCAACTTTTGCTTCCTAAAAAAAGTTCAACAACTCTGGTCATCCAATGGGTAGATCACTGCCAGTTTTTTTATAGTGGGAGTAGATCGCAGTCTCTTGGTAGTTAAGACAGCCCTGACTTAGGGCATTATAGAGAAGGGGAAGGGGAAAACTTTTTTCAGCTTGAGGGCCACACTTTATCATAGGCAGCCTTCCAGGGGAGCAGGAAGTGGAGCAGGCAGAGCAATTTAAACAGTGTTCACTTTTCACAGTAGGCCACATTTCAGCTACACAAAAATAAAAGGTTTCTACTTGTCCACCTCTCCCATTCAGGAAAGTGAGAAGCATGATCACAATTGAAGGACACATTTTCACCAGGCAAAAGCACTTGAGGGTACATAGCAGAGCTGGTGTGGGGAGAATCTGCAGTTAGGTCTAAAGGGTGACATTTGGTCGCTGGGCCTGAGGTTCCCCACTCCTGTCACAAAACTTGACTTGAAGACTGATTTGCTTGCCGTACAAGCACTTACAATGCAGTGCACCACAGTGTGCCATAAATAATAATGTTATTAGTAACAACAGAAAGAGAGAAATGAAAGGCGACACTGTTTGGCGTCTTTTGTATGGGAGGGAGATCTTGGCTATGGCTCCTTGCTCCATGGGCCCAGCATGTTGGTTGGCATGCCTGTCTGCGTAAGAACCAATGTACATCAACAAGAATCCTACGATACAAACTCTGCAAGCTATGGTACAAAACGCAGGGACCAAAATGGTATCCCAGGTAGGATGGTCTAGTGAGAAAGCACACGTTATACAGCCACTTGCGCGAGTTAGTATCTCAGCATTATTTAAACAATATGTGTGTGCTGTGAGGGCATTGCCAGTTTAATTGAAGCAGAGGAGGGGGGAGATGTTTAATCTTTCCCTCTGCTGCACCATTTTTCCTACCAATAGTGCTACACACGGAGGAAAGAGGTACAGGGTTGTCCTCAGTTTTTCTTACCATGGTGCAAGCAGCAACCGCAGCAAAGGAAAAGGCAATTTTGACTGGGGAAATGGTGCAGAGGAAATATTCTCACCATTGCTGCTCCCAGTCAAATTAGCCTTGCCTTCCTACAGCTGCATTTAATGCATGGATTTCCTGCACAACTAATGTTTTGTTCCTTAACCGTGAATTTCAGGGCTGCATAGCAGACAGATAGGATGCCTTCTCTATATAAACTTTTATACAGGTCTGGTTCACGGACAAGTATATCAACACTTTGTAAGACTTAGAATCTGTGTGCAGAGCCCCATGCTGTGGGGGAAAAACAAAGAAGAGCTAATATATTTTTACTTACTTTGGGCGTAAGGTATGAACTCTGAAGACACTTCATAAGGTGGGATATCAAAATCATCAGGGTCCCTATTTGGCACTTCGGAATATATGCGAGCAACGTAGACATCTTTTACATCCTTCAGTGCATTTGTAACGTCGCATTCAGTTGCTGAAGTGTGAATGCATATTTTCTTCCGAACTAATCGGTCCCTGTAAAGATCAAGAGCATACTGCATTAGCTAATATTTCATAGAATGAATGTATTTCACTATAATGAAGTTTGTCTGTTTTGTAAACAGGTCCAATCAAATTAACAAAACCAGCTGTGAGCTTGTCTGTGTATGTTAATATGCAATGAAGAGTATAATTAGGGAGATAAAAGTTTCATGCCTGTGAATTAATAGGAAATAGCCACTTCCAATAACTTTACTTATAGGACAACTTTGTTAATTAAAACACAGTAGGTAGCGGGAAAATGCATAGCTTTGATATCTTTGTTGATACTGGAACATAGGGAGCTGCCTTATACCAAGTCTGGCTAACAGTCCATCTAGCTCAGTATTTGTTGACAATGATGGGTAGCAGCTTTCCAGGGTGGCAGAGGTGATATTCTCAGTTCTACCTGGAAATACCAGGATCTGACTTTCAAATGCAAGCCGTGTACTCTCCACAGAGCTATCATCCCTTCCTGAATTGTTAATCATTAACAACCTTAGTGTAATTCCTAGATATTACACATAACTAAGTATGAAATTGCATATTAGCAGTGACAGGTAGCTAACTACAAAGGTCTGAAGTAAGTGCAGCACAGTATTTATCAAAATTAGATCATTTCCCCCCAGAAATACCATGTTGATCATGAAACAGTTATTTTACATAAGGCACAATTCTGGGCAACCTTTTTTTTTATTTCAGTGGGGAATATACCAGTGTGTTAAGTGGTGATACCTGGCTAACTGCAGTAATATCAGAATGTACACCTCATCACTGCCGAAAGTTAGCAGAAAGCACCACCATACAGTCCTTGTCAGATACAAAGTACAATGCTATTTACATCAGTATTGTCTGACCAGCTCTCTTTCCTTAAAAACAAAACAAAAGCAGCACCCAAAGTAATCATTTTAAAACTTATCGATCTTCATCATCTCCCTTTGCTTAGCTGATCTAGTGGAGAAGAAAAACAGTGTTCCCCAAGGCACTTTGAAACTCATGCAGAGTCTAGAACAAGGTTGGGCAACCTGTGGCCTTCAAGGTGTTGTTTGACTCCAACTCCCCATCAGCCGCAGCCAGCATGGCCAATAGTCAGGGATGATGGCAACTGTAGTCCAGCAACATCTGGCAGGCCACAGGTTTCCCACTCCTGGTCTAATATTAGCAGTTGTACCCAGTTCTGCTGCTGGGATACCATAGTTCAGTTATGTTAGAGCATGCACAACTTACTCGCAGCACAGTGCATATTACACAGATCAGCGATAGACTGGCACAAAGCTACTACAATTACCATATGGTAGACTTTCCTTCATGTGCAAGCACTCTTGTTAAAGCTAATCCCATGTAAACTGCTTTTTTTTTTTGCCTTGGAGGCAACAGGAGGATGTGGAGAGAAAAAGAAATTACCAGTCTACTTAGGAACAAATTCTACTTAATATGCAAACAGACTAATTAGGCCTTGTGGTAATCAGGAGAAGAGGAACATAATTCAAGCCTATGTAGCTGGATATCTTTTTTAAATGGGGGACTAGAAAGCTTCAGATCTCAAGTCTTCGTTCTCAAATCTGCATTCAACTGTGGCTTTGCTTTTCCTTTTGGGGGGGCGAAGGGTGGTAAGAGAATGAATTAAACTGCAGCCTCATGCAAAGTCAGTGAAACCAATTGTTCTTACTTTCAAATAACTACACTAAGACCAGGCTAGACGTGTGGTAGCAATCTCCATGTTTATGTTCAACATACCCATCTATTTCAACTGTATAAAAATAGTTGACTGGCTTGGGCTCCCATTGTAGTATTGTCTTAAAATTGATGGATGACCAGGTAATGTTGACTGCTTTCATTACTTCAGAGTTGCCTTTAAAAGTAGAAATAGAACAAGGATTAGTCAGGCAATATATGGCTTACCCCATGGCCCACAGTTCTTTCTGTGCAACAAATGGCTAAGGGTTTAACTACAAAATGTATCAGTTTATCAGTTTCATGGCCACTCACAAAGCTTATAGATGGCACCAAGAGTCCCAATCTCTCTCGCGTGACTAGTTTCCAGGGTTGGACAGGAGTGACTGTTAAGTCAGTCCAATTCTGCATGGTCGATATGCCCAAAATATCTAAGTACTGTATTGCCGTAGTCTTTTTGCTGGGTGACAACTTCCACAGGGCAGTGTCCAATGCTTCCATACTGCTGGCACAAGAGATTTGTGCTGGCAGAAGAGACCCTCCCCTCCTCTCCAAGCCCCAACCCTGACGTGCCCTCAAAATCAGCTCTGGAGAAGATTTTGGAGAGCATGTGGGGGAAGAATAGAAAAAGGATGTGCTGCTGTGCCAGAAGAACCCATAGTCCCCCGCCATTGGCCATTCTAGCTGTGCTGATGGGAACTGGGAGTCAACACCAGGAGGGCCACAGGTTTCTCATTTCTGACCTGAAATTTTGGCAGAGGAAAATGTGGACTCACACTCTCATTCTATTTATTCATGACAAAATAAAAAATTCCTTCCAGTAGCACCTTAAAGACCAACTAAGTTAGTTCTTGGTATGAGCTTTCGTGTGCATGCACACTTCTTCAGATACACTGAAACAGAAGTCACCAGACCCTTCTATATATGGTTAGTTAGTCTTATAAGTGGCTGGATGTATGGAGCCTCCAGCTGTTGGGGAGAAACAATGGGAGAGGGGTATTGACTTCATGCCCTGCTTCTTGTGAGCTTCTCTGTAGTATCGGATTGGCCACTATGGGGAACAGGATGGTAGTATCAATGGACCTTAGCAAAATAACCCCTTTTCAATGCTGAATATGCAGAGAAGGTTCATTTACTTATGCTCCACTTCCAGACAGATTTCTTTTCTATTCAGGGACATTTATATGCTCCTCACAGCCTTAGCTTCACAACATTGTTTATTATTCTGGGAACAGTCTGTAATTTTCCTCAAGCTTTAAACCCATTCTAATGCTTGACAAAAATGTTTTATTAAGAGGGTTCCCAAGCTTCAGAAGCAATAATTTAGATTTTGGTCATTAAAAACTGGCAGATTACATTCAGCTATATGGGCCATCAATCTTATTTTGTTATGCATGCTTCTATTCTTGTTGAAAAACAAATTGTAAGAAAAGTAATTCTACAAACTAAAACTATACATAAACTGAATTCTGTTTACAATGAGTATGTACTCCTTAGTATATCCACTTAACAATAATTCTTTATAGAATAGATGTATCAATACCCAAATTAGAAAATTAAATAAAAACAAACAAACATATACACTATTCAGAAAATGAAGAGGAAGGTATTAGGAGGTAATGATCAAGTTTAAGTGTTTTGTACTGGGGTTTTTTAATGTAGTAAATTGCTATGTAATTAAGAACAAAAAACCTCAGGTTTAGAGAACTGGCAGGAATGGTTTCCTAATACCCTTATTAGATCCAGCTAAAGACGACAACACTGTGACCTAATTAGCTTTAGAAAGTGAGGCAAGACAGCACAGATATTTTGTCAATAAAATTGTTGCAACTAACAGTGCAAATTGTTTAAAATATTGATCTTGAATATTTATTTCAAGACTTACAATATCAAGATTTCACTAATCATTTCCAGACAAACCCATTATAACAAAAACAGCTCAAAATGTCCACTTCTGAGGCATCCAACAATCAGTTCATAATTCCAGTCTGTGATGTATGATGTATACAATTAATAATTCCATGAAATTTGCAAAAATTCCACATTCCACTGTCTGAACAATACATTTATTTTATAGCATAGTACCCCAGTATATCTGCTCCTGTGATATCCACAAGAACCAAATTCACACATCACATAGAACTAGACAAATACAGTGCCATTAAGCCACAGAATCGCCAAATGATTTCAGGCAGAATATGGTCTTGTAGAAAAAAGTTGGGAAATGGGGTGGAGGAAGATGTCTAGCACAGGTGCTTACTGTGGGATCAGTGCTGCTAATGCATGCATATTTTATACGTGACATTAGCATCAAAATGCTAGCTCTTATTCCCCACTCCAACTGGATTTACCTTTTCCACAAAATCCAATGAAATAAAAAACACCTGTTGCCAGCGACCCATTTACAATGTATGAATAATCTGTTTTGAGCCTCCATCAGAAATGCCTGAAAACCTGTACCTCTTTGTTATTTTCCTTTTAAAGGTTCTACCGGGGAAACATTAATACTGAAAGGCTTGCATATCTACAAATGTTGTCCTTGAGCATCATGAACATCCCTCGTAATAACTTAAAGTGACTATATTTCCAAACACAGCCAACACACTCCATACCTTTCACACTATTTCATCCTCCCACTTTGGGAAGAGTAATCTTTTAGCCAAAACCTAAGCTTAGTACCCTGGGACGCAGGTGGCGCTGTGGGTTAAAGCCTCAGCGCCTAGGACTTGCCGATCGAAAGGTCGGCGGTTCGAATCCCTGCGGCGGGGTGCGCTCCCGCTGCTCGGTCCCAGCGCCTGCCAACCTAGCAGTTCGAAAGCACCTCCGGGTGCAAGTAGATAAATAGGGACCGCTTACCAGCGGGAAGGTAAACGGCGTTTCCGTGTGCGGCTCTGGCTCTGGCCAGAGCAGCGATGTCACGCTGGCCACGTGACCCGGAAGTGTCTCCGGACAGCGCTGGCCCCTGGCCTCTTGAGTGAGATGGGCGCACAACCCCAGAGTCTATCAAGACTGGCCCGTACGGGCAGGGGTACCTTTACCTTTACCTTTAAGCTTAGTACCCAGGTAGCTCCAGCTTGGGAGGCTAGGACCCAAACCAATGGATTCAAGTTGCAAGAAAGGAGATTTGGACTAAACACCAAGAACAACTTTTTGACAGTAAGAGCTGTTTGACGGTGGAATGCACTCGCACAAGAACAGACTCTCCTTCCTTGGAGGTTTTAAAGCAAGAGATTGGACAGCCATCATGTCACGGATGCTTGGGTTGAAATTTGTGCACAGGGTCCATCTCCTAGGGGCTGAGGTCCCTTCCACCCCTATAAAATATTAGAGGCTCCACTCCAAGTTGATGGGCACTGCCATTCAAATAGGTATGTGTGTGTGCTGCATCATGTGATCGATTATGCGGGGCCCAGCTTACCTGGGCCCCCAAATATTTTATTCAAGTTGGCACCCCTGGATTCTTCCATTGCAGGGAGGTTGGAATAGATGACCCTGGGTGACCCTTCCAACTCTACGATCTGCATATAGGATTGTGGCTTCAGTCTGCCCAAACCAGAACAACAGTGCGCACCCCTTTAATGCACAGCCCCCTCTGTCCGAGGTACTATAAACAAGAGGGGGAAAGCTCGGCTGGAAAAACGGCGAAAAAAAATTCTTCCCCATGCTTATGCAAGTCCATGCACGCAAAAATCCAGCGGCGTCCCGGCTGGCTCCCTCGGCGGCGCAAGACTGCGCGCCCGCGCAACCCGGTGAGGCGAAGCGTTCCAGAAAAAGGAGAACGAGCGAGAGAGCAAGAGCGAGAAGGCTGCGACGGTCTCGCGCCTTCCTCGACTCACCTGAGCTGAGGCGCGCCAGGTAGAGCAGCGCGCAGAGGAGAAGCAGCAGCGCCCGGCTGCTATTGGCGGCGCCCGCCATCCCTTCGAACGTCCGGCGAGAGGGGAGGGAAAAAAACCCAAAAAACCGTTGCGCGACCGAAACGCGCGTGGTGTCCGTGTCGCGCGCGAGCAAAAAACAATCAGGCACGGAAGCGAGTTTCTCCTCACTCTCTTATAGTACCGGCTCCCCCCTCGGGAAAGTCCGGGGTTAGACGGGGAGGGTTGGCTGGAGTGTGTTCTGCGTGAGTCACCCGGTGGCTGGCTGGCTGTGATTCAGCTCCCACACCCCCGCGGCGCAGACGAGAGGGCCGCTCCTTCCTTCCTTCCCTGCCCCGCGCCGCGCGTAGGCCAGGTGAGGGAGAGGCCGCGAGCGAGGCTTCCCGCCTTTTTCCCCTGCCCAGGTGCCTTGGCAAGGACGGGCGAAAAGGGAAAGAAAGCGCTGAGGGAGATGGCGCGGGGGGGGGGGGGGGTGAGCGAAGTAAAGCGGCGCCTTTTTTTTTTTTTTTGAGGGAAGAGAAGGAGAACTTCCGACTGAGGCCGGGCGCTTTGCCTAGCCTGGAGCAACCCGCCCCCTGTAGTTCCCCTTGAACAAGCTGCGAAGGACACGACCTCGGCGGCGCTATAGAAACGGGCGCGGCCACTCGGCATCTTCGGCTTAGGCAGTCCTAAAATTAACTGCAACAGGGGAGGGGGGAGGAGACATCTAGTCCAACCCTCCCCTCGCTAATTTCTTCCCCTCGAGTGGGTCCAGCACCCAGGGAGAATTTCTTTTCCATATAATTATTTTTTCCTCCCTAGAGAGGCTTATGAATGAAACCTGTTGACCAGATATAGCGCAACTGAGTCGTTGGCAGCAGGTATTTTGTTCACCCAGGGGCGCAGCGATAAAACTTGCTAGTGCAACTTGCGAAGCTAAGCAAGGGCCTGATATGGTTTCAAATCGGAGCGGGGACGGTGTGTTGAGACGATGACTTTTGGGGGTTCCTTCCAGCTCTACTATTCTGTGATTATGTGGATTTTTCTGTGGTGGGCAAATCTGGATTCAATTATTTTATTTTTATTTCTTTTTAAATTCAATAAGAAATTTTATTATTATTATTATGGTCATTTTTCATACAGAAAGGTTATTGACATAAGCACATACAAAATGCAGAAATACTAATGAATAGGGAAAAAACCCCAAATGGAATAATAAAATGAGAATACAGAAGGGAGGGGGAAACCATAAAAGTATTTATATACAGTGGTACCTCGGGTTACATACGCTTCAGGTTACAGACGCTTCAGGTTACAGACACCACTAACCCAGAAATATTATCTCGGGTTAAGAACTTTGCTTCAGGATAAGAACAGAAATTGTGCACGATCCCATTAGCTAAAGTGACCCCATTTAGCGACCCCATTAGCTAAAGTGGTGCTGAAGGAGGTGAGGACAGGTGACCCCACCTAGGCCCAAAGTCACCCCCCCAACCAGGCCTCAAAACTGTCCAAAATTCCTTTTCTATCTTCTAAAAATCCACAGCTAAAGTTTTCCTCTGTTTTCTCACAAGATGCTGTGCAAGGGCAAACCGTTACTTTTATCACTACAAGAGAGCTTCAAAAAGGCTAATGAATAGGCTCTGTTCAAAGCAAGCCTGAGAACTGAGTCTTATCTCATTCAGTTGCAACATCTTGGACATGCTGAACCACAAGGCTCCTCAACCCACCCCCCTTTGGCTTCTCACCCCCTTTCCTGGGAAAAGTCCAAAAGAGTCCAAGACAGGAGCTTTCTGTTCATGCTCAGAGGAACTCATGGGGCAGGACTCCTGAAGAGGAGGAGAAAGGGGAGGGAACTGGAAGGGCAGTACATGCTCTGTGCAAATGACTGTGAACCCGTGCTTGTTTTGTGAATCTGTCACACTTGCTCCTTCTACCAGTTCATGGATGGTAGAAATAAAGCTTTTTCTCCAAAACTATTCCTTCAGTGTCTGTTGACTCCCACTCCCTCTCCCGGGTGCAATACTTTTTCCCACCCGAAGGCAAAGCCTCATAAGGCTACAGTGCTTCAGGTTAAGAACAGTTTCAGGTTAAGAACAGACCTCCAGAACAAATTAAGTTCTTAACCTGAGGTACCACTGTACTGCTATATCACAAAAAGTATCAAAAGTGGTACAAGGAAAGGGGAAAGAGTTTGGCATTTTGAGACCCATGATGTCATGTGGACACTGCAACAAGCTTGTACGTGTGAGGAGCACCAACCCCACAATAACAGTCACCTGGAAGTACCTGTACTTTCTCAGGACTCGCTCAAATGGTAATTTGGCTGTATGTACATAGGTGCTTTTTCATTTCTTGCAGTATCTCCAAGCTGCAAAAAGCAGTAACTGAGGAATTTCTCGCTACTATGCAGCCAGTTGGGACGCGGGTGGTGCTGTGGGTTAAATAACCACAGAGCCTAGGGCTTGCTGATCAGAAGGTTGGCGGCTTGAATCCCCATGACGGGGTGAGCTCCCATTGCTCGGTCCCTGCTCCTGCCAACCTAGCAGTTTGAAAGCACATCAAAGTGCAAGTAGATAAATAGGTACCACTCCAGCGGGAAGGTAAATGGCGTTTCTGTGTGCTGCTCTGGTTTGCCAGAAGTGGCTTAGTCATGCTGGCCACATGACCCGGAAGCTGTACACTGGCTCCCTCGGCCAATAAAGCAAGATGAGTGCCGCAACCCCAGAGTCGTCCGTGACTGGACCTAATGGTCAGGCCATGGACTGCAGTACCTGTTGGGCAAACCCTTGAAATTTCATGCCAGTAAGGGCATGACTTCCCTATAGGGCTTTGTAAAGAGAGCATTTATTTCATGGATTTGGGGGAGAAAAATCTGGCAGTATTGTTGGAAGGGACATACACTTGTTTGTGATTTTGTGCGAATAGGTAGTAGGATGGTGTTAAATTTGATTTGAATATAATAAAAAATGCAAACATGTAAGGTGTTATCTTTAAATATCAATGTCTGTGAATCTAGAAAAACTGCAATTTTTTTTTAGCTGCACAAAACTATGAGATGTAATAGAAGATAAGTATCCGTTAAACAGGCTAATTATGATGCAAATATTTTCTGTTTCAATCCAGTACACAGGTGGCTTCTGAAATCCTATTGAACTTTGCTGAATTCATTTCATATGGTGCCATTCCAGAAATAAAAGACCTCTGAGAAAGAAGTAGAGAAAATGTGAAGATTTCCAAGTGAATGTTCATTCAAAGAATTAGGTCTGTGAATTTATTTATTTATATATATAGAATACCTATATATTGCCTCATTGAAATAATGCCTTTAAAATACTGAGATAATCATTTTAGCTCAGCTGCTGCTAAAAAGATACATGGGTGTTTAACGATGTACATGCGTGGAAGATAAAGTGCCACCATAAGGCAGCTTCATATATTCGTTAAAAGTTAAAGTTAAAATAAATGCAACACTTTACCATAGAACCTATGCTGAAGGAAAGGGGAAATCAAAATAATTATAGGAAGCTTCTTTAGATTCCAATCTAATAAAAAGTGAGTTAAGTAGAGTTAAGTAAAGTTTAATTACTGGTATGTGTGGGAGAAGAAAGGGAGACAGGTAGGGAAAAGATCTGCATTCTTGGTATATATTCTTCCAAGTGTTTGGTACATTCCTTTGAAGGCTCAGCACATTCTTTAATGTAAAATTATTTATAGTCACTTCAGCATCATTTTATGGGAAAGAAAACATTAATGGATCATGCCCGGTCAGTCTTGGTATGTGCTCTTATTTTACTGCTTTATAAATTCAGTTGTGCATAAAATTTTAATATAATCCCAATTAGCATAAATTTGAGATTAAATTTCAGTATGTTAGCTAAACACTGTGCTTTGCACTGCATTGCTCAGTCAGAGTCTTGCTAAGAAATATTTTTAATACACTATGAATGCAAAATTGTCACTTAGTTGTGAGATGTCAGTCTTTAGTTTGCTGTAGGCTGTAAGTCAGTAGTAGAGCATCTGCTTTCCATGCAAACAGTCTCATGTTCAATTCCTAGCATCACTAGGTAGGGCTGGTAGAGACTCTTGACTGAAACCCTGGGGAGCTGCTGCCAATCAGTGTAGACAATATTGAGTTAGATGGCCCAATGGCCCAACTCTTTATAAGGTAGCTTACTATGTTTACTTCAGTTACCATGGCAGCTACAGGCAGGAAAACCTGTGTTGAGTTTGTCAACAATATATCGAGAGGTGATCAAACCTATGCCTAAATCATGCCAAAGTCACATTTCAGTCTACCATCTTGAATCAAATTGGTGCCTGGCATCCAAATGTCCGTGAAGTCCAGCACGCACACCCTAACTCATGCCTAGTATCTTGAGAGGCATCTGAACCTATGGCAAAAAAACAGGCAAAGTGTCAACTTCAGTCTGCCATCTTGATTTAAAATGGCATGTGGAATCTAAATGGTATCAGAATTCACTGCCTCTGCCTTAGGGACCTTTGTGTTGAGTTTGGCAATGAGGCAAATTGAAGCTATGCTGAAAAATGGGCAAAGCCACACCAAAGTGATTTTTCAGTGCACCATCTTAATTCAGAATGGTGGCTGTTGACCAAATATCAACAAACTTTGCCACCTCACTTCAATAACCTTGTACCAAGTTTGGTACCAATGTTCAGAAAGGCGGCAAAATATATGCCAAAAAAATGTGAGGTCACAACATAACCATGTTTTGATCTGCCATCTTGATTCAAAGTAGTTCTCAGAATCCAAACAGTGACAAAGTCCACCAGCCCCACCTTGAGAACCCTCCAACTAGTACACCCACATTGTTGTTGTTTAGTTGTTTAGTCGTGTCCGACTCTTCGTGACCCCATGAACCAGAGCACGCCAGGCACTCCTATCTTCCACTGCTTCCCACAGTTTGGTCAGACTCATGTTTGTAGCTTCGAGAACGCTGTCCAACCATCTTGTCCTCTGTCGTCCCCTTCTTCTTGTGCCCTCAATCTTTCCCAACATCAGGGTCTTTTCCAGGGAGTCTTCTCTTCTCATGAGGTGGCCAAGGTATTGGAGTCTCAGCTTCACGATCTGTCCTTCCAGTGAGCACTCAGGGCTGATTTCCTTAATAATGGATACGTTTGATCTTCTTGCAGTCCATGGGACTCTCAAGAGTCTCCTCCAGCACCATAATTCAAAAGCATTAATTCTTCGGCGATCAGCCTTCTTTATGGTCCAGCTCTCACTTCCATACATCACTACTGGGAAAACCACATTACTTAATGTAATATAGTTGTATCAAGTTTTATGGACTCCTATGGGGTAGTCTTTGACATTGCCAATAATGTCTTCTTCCACATGCCTGTGCCACTTTAGCTGTGTATGGGAGTGTTGGTACTACTGCACTACCAGACCCATGTTACTGTAGTACAAAAAATAAGATCTGGGGCATTCTTTACCCACTGTCTGGAGCAGACCCTGACACTTAGTTTGAATTTTAAAACCTGATGCTCATTCCCCTCTTTCCTACACTTATAGATAACAAGGAATGGTTTTGGTTTTTTAAAGCTGGAACTTCTGTCCCTGCCCACAGTAGTCTTATGAGAGCAGGTCTACCTTTAACAGGGATGGTGAATTCTATGTGCTGTTAATGATTGATGAGTTCTGTTTCTTATTATTATAGCATCCGGACTCCCTCCAGCAGTCCAGTACAGTGGATCAAGGGTCTGGACTGCTCTTTTATTTTAGATAATGTAGTTAAGGCTGCAGTCCATAGCCTATCATGTACCAGTACAGATCCGAGTCAGCAACTACGTCTGAAGCCCAACTGAGCTAGGATTTACCAGTTTTCATGTCAGTGTAGACTTAATGTTAAAATGTGGCTAAAAACACAGAGGATAAAGCAGTTTTAAGGGGGGCCTTTCTGAACAACAGTGGAGGAACAGCTTATTCCTATTGTCTGATCCCTTACCTATATCAAAGTCTTTGAGTGCTGTGTGTGTACCAGCAGAAAATACATACTGATTAACACAAAACGATTGGTGATTGAGTTAGGATAATGTGGCAAATATTCTGTCTTAATTATTTTTAAATGCAATGTTATGAACATGTGATGCAGTCTCCCTTAGCCAAATTCCTACTACTATGTTTCTGATTCTTTCCGCATACAAGATATACTGTAATAGCTATCAAAATCCAGGCAGCCCCACAGGTAGAAACTGTTCAGGCCTGGACTTGCTCTTGTTTCTCCAATGATATAGTAATCATGAGTATGGATTGCTGGCACGATAAACTACATTCTCATAAACATTCCAGGTTTGACCATATACCGTAATAGGAAAGCATTCTTTAGTTGTGACTCGGAAATTGCTCACGTAACTCACAGATATGAAAGAGGAAATCGTCCGTCTCTCTCTCTCTCTATATATATATCAATGTTGTTCTTTATAACCTGCTTTTTACAACCATTCTGGAAAAGTGACAAGTGTGAACATGCCCAGCAAAATGTGTGTATATGTTAGGGGTAATGTGAGTTGAATGGTCTCTGTGCATAACCAGCCATTGTGCACATTCATCAGGCCTCATGGAGAATGTGTACATAAAATGCCTGAAATGATATGGCTTAGTTAATGCTAGCCTTTCTCTGTGTGACTGTGCACTTGTATATGTGATACCAAGAAGGAATCGTGGCACTGTAAACTTGCTAGGGGTGGATGAATCTGTCCATTTTGGCTTCTCTCAGTTTCTAATATTTCCAATCTTGAATCCAGTTCTTCATATTTCTGCAATAATCCTCATGAAAATTCACCAGCATTTAAGTGTAAATTTCTACTAAAAATCGCATTTTTGTATGTATGCAGTTTTGAATGTTATCACATTTTTGCAAGCAAATCCCCCTAATCCAATGTGGTTTGTATGTAATTTTCACTAATACATGCATTTTTCTGTACACTTTCCCCTAATATATGCATTTTGTAGTCATTATGTAGATGGGCACTGCATCAGGCATTCAGAGAAGTGCAAGTTCTGAATAATTATTGTGTTTTGGTTCACACATTGGTTCTGAAAGTGTGGATTAGGGATTTTCTCACTAAAATAGAACAAAATTGAATTCGTCCCCTTCATCCAGTCCAACATACCTGTTCCATTATGCTAAATGTGCAAAGTAGGGCTATTGAGGGCAATGTGTCTGTATTCAAAGTTGGAGAGCAACAGTAATAGTAGGGACAATGGAAGAAATGGAGCAATGCTTTTTCTATTATTCTAGTTCATATATTGTCCTTCATCTATAAACCAGGCTGGGTTGTGGAAAGTTTGTGCTTTTAGGTTTTTCAGAAATGTTTATAGGTGTAGATAAACTGGAAAAGTTGAAGGAATGATGCAGAGAGAAAATAGGACAGCTACCTAAAGTGATAGCCTTATCACTGTTTTAAAAATATTTCACTCATAGTGTGCTTCCCAAAGTAACATGCTACCCAAATGCTCATGGGCACCAAACAAAATATTTATTCCACTGTTACAACCTGTAGTTTTCTCTCTTCAACCTTATGACTAATACAAAATAATCTGGTGCACACAAATAAAGACTCAGGAAAATAAATTGATGAAAGAAGCATTTTCTTTCTTCTAAAAGAATCCTGTAAAATGCTGTTTTCATGAGGACTATTTCAAAGGTTTACACACAGATTGGGAGTTTAAAGATATGCAGTCTTGAAGGAAGTAATCAACCCACATTGTGGTTTCTCCAACAGCTGTAATCTTCCTTGTGATTATTACTAATTGCTCTTTCAGTTTTACAAAAATAAAAATAGACGTGATACCCCATAAATTACCCAAACACATCCACATTAATCTGTATACAGTTAGCCATTCTTCTAACTCTTTCCTAGCTACTTAGGTACCTACTGAAAGAGAATAGCAGCTATTTGATCAAGCTTCTCCTGGCACTATGTTCCAATATTGTTTCCTATCTAGCCTCAACAATAAAAGGACATGAATATAAAGAGACATTCAGAACAAGATTTCATGTGGTTTCTGACCACAAAGTTCCATCATGAGAATAAAAGAAGTAGAGTGAATATTTAGTCAAAGTCAAGAATACCAGCAAAGATTAGTTATTTATTTTATATCCTACACTGTCAACATGCGTTTATATTCTCAGGGTGGCTAGCAGGGTAGAATTTACTATGAAGTCCACAGTTAGATGAAGATACAGTTATTAAAGGTAAAGGTAAAGGTACCCCTGCCCGTATGGGCCAGTCTTGACAGACTCTGGGGTTGTGCGCCCATCTCACTTAAGAGGCCAGGGGCCAGCGCTGTCCGGAGACACTTCCGGGTCACGTGGCCAGCGTGACATCGCTGCTCTGGCGAGCCAGAGCCGCACACGGAAACGCCGTTTACCTTCCCGCTGGTAAGCGGTCCCTATTTATCTACTTGCACCCGGAGGTGCTTTCGAACTGCTAGGTTGGCAGGCGCTGGGACCGAGCAGCGGGAGCACACCCCGCCACAGGGATTCGAACCACCGACCTTTCGATCGGCAAGCCCTAGGCGCTGAGGCTTTAACCCACAGCACCACCTGCGGTCCCTAGAATTTACTATGAAGTCCACAGTTAGATGAAGATACAGTTATTAGGACCAACCAAAAGTCACAAAAATGTGACAGAAGTCCTAATCAGGCAAGATGTTATGTGAAGCAGGAGGTGATGGAATGAGAAGAAAGGAAATATAACAGTTAGGCTAGATGTCATAGGCCTGAGAACAAACCGACCTCATTGCTACAACATCTAACTTTATTTTTGTACCTTTGTTATTTTGTTGTCTTTTCTCATTCTGTCACTCCTTGCTTTGAGTAACATCCTGACCATTGAAGTGATCTAGAAAACTCAAGTTTTCTATTTTCAAGTCCTATTTTTGTGACTTTTTGGTCGGTCATAATAAGAGTTGAATGGTTTGCCAATTTTGTTTCTCTCAGTTTCTCATATTTCCAATCTGAAATTCAGTTCTAAATCACATTTCTGCAGCTTTTTACTTTTAAAAAATCATCACAAAAATACATCAGCACTTTTGTATGCAATTTGACTAATTTTCATATTTTTACAACTAATGTTCTCTGATATAATGCATCTTCTATGTTATTTTCATAAATATATTTTTGTCCACACTTTCCCCTAATATATGCATTTTCTCTTGTAAATATTGTTTGGCTGGAGGACTTCATCACAAAATTCAGAGGAATGTGAATTTTGAAGGATGATTGTGTTTTGCTTGTCATTTCAAAAAGTACAAATTCCTCTTCCATCCCTACTTATAATAAAGGCATTACCCACTATGGACTGCAGCTTTTTCTTATGGACCAACACAACCACCTTTGTTTTTAATTAGAAACTACTATTTGCATTTTTCTCTCATAGCATATCTACAGCAGTGTGTCTGTTAGACATGGTACTATTTTATTATTTTACTTCTTCAGCTTTGGAAATGGTTTTATGCTAGCTAAATTAAATTGTAATGTATTATAGGATTTTGCAGGGGCTTTCTTATTAGTTTTAGATTATATGTTGTAACATAATGATATGCAATGTGATTTATGTTTTATTGTTATACTGCTGGTCCAGTTTATAAATATTTAAAATAAAATAAATACGGTACACACTTTTGGGTTTTTTAATCATACTAGAGTAATTGTCATGGGTTCCCCCAAATAATTATGGGAACTGACATTTGCTGTAGATGTTGAAAAATCACTTAGAAATTGTTGGCACCTTTCACAGACCTACAGGTAATTACCAAGCTGCTCTGGGAAAAAGCCTTGCCATTTGTAGTGTTTGAGTAGCATCTGAACATCTGAATGCTAACAGAATACAGCTCCTCAGGCTAAAGTGCTTGGTCACTGATACACCGAAAGAAGGTGCTTGACAATAGGGAATGCATACTCTAATGTGTCCTTCAGTTCAGATTGCTGTTCCTTTGGATCTTTAAAATACTAAAAAGAAAAAGAAAACAGAAGGAGTTCCCTTAAACACGAACAAACTTGGAAATATGCATTTGCCCTTTAATATTGACCAGAAAGTGTCACTACCACTCAGGGTCTGGTTTTGAAGGAGCACTTGGAATCCACACCACCCTACTCCTGTCTAGACTAGTTATCTCTAATATGTGCAAAACTATGTCCTAGTGCTTGAAAGCCACTTCTCTTTAGTCTAATCCCTTGGCCCTTTTCCTCAGCATTTTTTCATGTCACTGAATACTTTGTGGTTTGGAGCTTTTTTCCTTTTCTTTTCACAATGTATTCTGCATACAAGTTCATTTCTTCTTTGCTTAGCTACCCTTTTTGAAAAGACTTCCTGTAAATTACAGTGTATTGAAAATATTCATGCAAGGAGCACTTTGCCTTGTTTGAGTAATTTGGTTTACAATATAAAAAACGCAAAAATACATAACATAGTAACAACAAAAATGATAACCCTCCTTCTAGAATTATCAACCTTTTCCAGTACAGGAGTGAAAATTTAATTTATTTAGCTGCAAAGGCTTTATAGTCACCATTTTATAATGCTGCTTGTTGTTTGGTTTGACTATGGTACCCAAGAGGCAGAATGTGGTCTTGTGAATATGATACATAGATAGAACATGCCAAATGATCTATTGCTTGCTTTAATCCAGTTGCAGGATTCTGAAATGCTTGAAAACCTGTGACATCCTAGGTAATTTGCTTTTCAGAAACGGATGTGAATTGGCATCACTTTTTTGTGGACACGGCAAAAGCTGGAGCCCAGCATTAGTAAAAATGTTGTCTTGTGAAATTGTGTCCATGTGGGCTCGATGCCAAGAATACAACAGTGGCTGCAGTGTTTTTCTTGTTTCCCCTCTCTCTCCTTATTACATTGCTCCTTTTGATTAATACGCACTCCCACTGTGGAGTCAGTATTCCTAGGCTCCTCTTGTCTGATTTTCCTCTTTGCAGGGTACTATTCTGGGAAATTGTTTAGCTGTACACTGGGCAGAGGGCAGAGGGACAATGTTTTAAAGAAATGAAACCACTTACAGCTAGGGATGGGCAGATTTGTCCATTTCATTTATCACTGTTTCTAATTTTTTTGCATTACATCATCAACATGCCTTCTTTTCAAGTCTTCATGAACATTCACCAGCAGTTTAGTCTCCTAACATACACATTTTGATATGCAATTTTACCAAATGCACACACTTTTGCAAAGCAGTTTCACCTAAAATAATGCATTTTTCTGTGTTATTTTCATTTATATGAGTTTTTATGGGCACTTCACCCCAGTATATCATTCTTGCCCACAAGAGAACTGGAGAACTGCTATTCAAAATTTAAATAAGTATGAATTTCAAAGGGACAGCTGCATTTCAGTTCGCATACTGTTTCAGAAAGTGTGAATTATGTAGGCTCACCTTTAAATGTGAACTGAATTAAATTTGTCCCCTTAGAACCCAGTCTTATGCACATTCCTTTGCAAGTAAGAACACTTCCACAATACAGTTTACTGTGCACTCAGTGCTGCTTGTGCCTGCAAGTTTTCTGCATATTCTACACAACATCATTGTCATCATCATCATCATTATCATCATCAAAATGCTTTCCCATATCCCTCCCCATTTAAATTCAGATCCACTCTTTCCATGGGTTTTGTTTAATTGCTGGATTTTCTGCAGAAATTGTAAATCTGGATTAAATGGGAAATCTGGATTAAATGTGCACTTGAGCAGCTTTGGGTCCGCAATTAACAGCCACTTAGGGAATCACTTCAAGTGTGAATTGGTTTGCAGCCTAAGGCAAAACTGCTCAGGCTTAAATAAATGAAAAATCGAGCTGGCAACAAAGCAAGCTTAATACAGCAATAGGTTTTGAGAACCTATGGAAGGGCAATGATACTTGTCCCTATGTGGTTGCACTATAGATTTGTATAATGGCATTATGATATTGGCAGTTTTATTTCCTAATGATCCATAGCATGGAATTTACCTTCTTCCCAGCCACCAAACACAGGGTCAAACTATGGAGCTCAGTCCCCCAGGATGCAGTGACGGCCATCAGCTTGACACTCAGCTATACAGCAGCAAATAAAACATTTTTAGTGTGTTTTAAGTTCAATATACAATGTGACACTGGATGACGATGGAAAATTCAATGTACCATGCTTTAAAAAAGCATTTTCAGAACGTTTTTAATATGTGTGTAGATTCCACCTTGGATGTCTTTAAAAGAGGATTAGACAAATTCACGGAGAGGACTCTTAATGGCTACTAACCATGATGGCTTCACTCTGCTGCCACAGCTGGAGGCAGCCATGCTCCCAAATACCAATGGCTGGAGAGGAATCTTTCATGCTCATGTTCTGCTCCCTGGTTTTCCACAGGCATCTAGTTGGCCACTGTGAGAACAGGATGCTGGACTAGATGGGCCATTGGCCTCATCCAGCAGGTGATTATTGTGTACTTATGTACTGGTTTGTTTTAAAAAAAGACCTGTTTGAACAATGTAGTTTTCAGAAGATGTCTCAAATAAGGCAGGCATAGATACTGCCAAACCTGTACAGATTGGGAGTTCTACAGCATAGGGCCTGCCACACGAAAGGCTTGTCTCTGATGAAGGGCAACCAAACTTAAGGGATGGGGGGTGAAGCCATATTGCCTTCTGTTTCTTAATCCAGTATCTAGTGATCTGTTGAAAACCTGAAATGCAAAATGCGGGGTTTTCCTTTTTATACATATGTCTTCGACAAATCACTTGTATGTAGAATGTTAAATGCAATTTTAGGTATTTAATTTTATTTTTAAATAATGCATTTTGAAGCTCATGTTTCCTTGAAAGCTAAAATAATTATGTTTAAAGTTCCTCCTTATGCTGTCTGTTTACTTGGCGAACTTGCAGACTGTGTAAACACCTAGGGTTTATTAAGGAAATGACACAGTTTATTGCTGTGTGCTATGGCGATGTTAAAAACAGATGCTGTGAGCAGTCATAAAATGAAAGTATAGTTGTGCAACATATTGCAGATTATCAGTGAAGCAACCTAGGTGTGTTATAATAATTCATTTGATCTTTTGCAGGAGCCGAACATGATTTCTGTGTGTACTGAATGCATGCATTAATATTCTTGTTTCTCAGGTCTTGATCTCATATTGATCTCAGTTTCTCTGTTGCTGATTTAGAAGTTGCTCTGTTAGCGTAATCGCTATTGTATTTAGATTTATGATTATAGTTCTGCAACTCAAAGACTCTCATGTTATGCAACTATAGTATCTGCTTCTAGTTTGGCACTATATGCAAAGAAAAACCTGTATGAACATCTTGGGCTGTATGAACAGCCCTTGTCCTGGGGCTCTTTCAGATTGTTACTATTCTGAGTCTGGGACTCAGTTGGAGAGCAGCAAATTGCACATTTATAGACGATTAGGAGGTCTTGCATAGCAAATTCACCCCCCCCCCAGATTGGACTTTTTGTTATCAGGAAAGTGAGAGGACAGTGCACTGGAAAGTGTGGGATCATCCAACCTCCCCACAAACAGATCAGAATGCTTCTTAAATAGCCAGTGTTTACTAATCCATCTGCAAACAAATTGAGAAAAATGCTCAACAAAAAGGTCATGTGCTGTGAGATGTTCTGCTGCTGATACCATTGCTACTAGTTCAGACCTGCTTAGCTTTTTCATCCCCATTTGCTAGCTGCAAAATCTGCCTTCCCAGATACTGATCCTTAATATCCTCCAACATTTTACAGATTTGTGTCTTTGTAACCACCACACTGTTACAACATTCACATGGTAGCTGCATCTTAGCTGAAGGCTTCTCTTTGCCTGCTATCCACTGCATTCTTTCAACTCATTATAGTCTGTCTTGCAAGTGGCTTCAGAAGCAAGTGGCATTAGTACCCCACAAACGGAATATTATTTTAAGAAACATTGGAGAAATGCATGATCTAAAGCAAAAGAGGGAAAATCTTTTTCAACCTAAGAGCCACATTAATTTCTGGAAAGCCTTTTGAGGGTTACATGCCAGTGGAGGGCAAGGAGAGAGTGAGTGAAACAACAAATGTAAATTTTACCCTTATCTAGTTTCTTCACACACCTATTTGTTCTCCATCCAGACAAGCAAGAGGCATTATCAGAATTCTGGCCAGGCATTCCAAATACATTATAGCCAAGCAAAAACACTTTGATTCAGGGAGTTCTGACGGCCCTGGAAGGCCACATTTAGCCCCCAGCCCTGAGATTCCTCACCTCTAATCTAAAGAAAGCAAATTTGTCTAAGTAGCAGGAATGACCCCTTCATGGATCACTGCCTTGCCGTGGCGAAGGGGCTTGAAGAACTCAGAGAAGCTATGAACTATGCCGAGCAGGGCACCCAAGATGAACAGGTCATAGTGGAGAGTTTTGACCAAACGTGATCCACCTGGAGGAGGAACCGGCAAGCCACTCCAGTATCCCTGCCAAGAAAACTCCATGGACAAAGACAACAGGCATATAAAAGTTATGACGCTGGAAGATGAGCCCCTCAGGTCAGAAGGCGTCCAACATGCTACTGGGGAAGAGCGGAGGGCAAGTACAAGTAGATCCAGAGCTGATGAAGCGGCTGGGCCAAAGCCGAAAGGACGCTCAGTTGCGGATATGCCTGGAAGCGAAAGGAAAGTCCAATGCTGTAAAGAAAAATATTGCATAGGAACCTGGAATGTAAGAACCATGAACATGGGTAAGTTGGAGGTGGTCAAAAATGAGATGGCAAGAATAAATATTGACATCCTGGGCATCAGTGAACTAAAATGGACGGGAATGGGTGAATTCAGTTCGGATGACCATCATATCTACTACTGTGGGCAAGAAACCCGTAAAAGAAATGGAGTGGCCCTCATAGTCAACAAAAGAGTGGCAAAAGCTGTACTGGGATGCAATCTCAAAAATGATAGAATGATCTCGATACGAATCCAAGGCAGACCTTTTAACATCACAGTAATCCAAGTTTATGCACCAACTACTGGTGCTGAAGAAACTGAAATTGACCAATTCTATGAAGACTTACAACACCTTATAGAAGTGACACCAAAGAAGGATGTTCTTCTCATTATAGGGGATTGGAATGCTAAAGTAGGGAGTCAAGAGATAAAAGGAACAACTGGCAAGTTTGGCCTTGGAGATCAAAACGAAGCAGGGCAAAGGCTAATAGAGTTCTGTCAAGAGAACAAGCTGGTCATCACAAACACGCTTTTCCAACAACACAAGAGACGACTACACATGGACATCACCAGATGGGCAGCATCGAAATCAGATTGATTATATTCTCTGCAGCCAAAGATGGAGAAGCTCTATACAGTCAGCAAAAACAAGACCTGGAGCTGACTGTGGCTCAGATCATCAGCTTCTTATAGCAAAATTCAATCTTAAACTGAAGAAAGTAGGAAAAACCACTGGGCCGGTAAGATACAATCTAAGTCAAATCCCTTATGAATACACAGTGGAAGTGAGGAACAGGTTTAAGGATTTAGATTTGGTGGACAGAGTGCCTGAAGAACTATGGATGGAGGCTCGTAACATTATACAGGAGGCAGCAACGAAAACCATCCCAATGAAAAGGAAATGCAAGAAAGCAAAGTGGCTGTCCAATGAGGCCTTACAAATAGCGGGGGAGAGAAGGCAAGCAAAATGCAAGGGAGATCGTGAAACATACAGGAAATTGAATGCAGATTTCCAAAGAATAGCAAGGAGAGACAAGAAGACCTTCTTAAACAAGCAATGCAAAGAAATAGAGGAAAGCAATAGAATGGGAAGAACCAGAGATCTTTTCAAGAAAATTGGAGATATGAAAGGAACATTTCGTACAAAGATTTCCATAATAAAGGACAAAAGTGGAAAGGACCTAACAGAAGCAGAAGACATCAAGAAGAGGTGGCAAGAATACACAGAGGAATTATACCAGAAAGAAACGGATGTCTCATATACCCCAGGTAGTGTGGTTGCTGACCTTGAGCCAGACATCCTGGAGAGTGAAGTCAAATGGGCCTTAGAAAGCACTGCAAATAACAAGGCCAGTGGAAGTGATGGTATTCCAGCTGAACTATTTAAAATTTTAAAAGATGATGCTGTTAAGGTGCTACATTCAATATGCCAGCAAGTTTGGAAAACTCAGCAGTGGCCAGAAGATTAGAGAAGATCAGTCTACATCCCAATCCCAAAGAAGGGCAGTGCCAAAGAATGCTCCAACTATTGCACAATTGCACTAATTTCTCACGCTAGCAAGGTTATGCTTAAAATTCTACAAGGAAGGCTCAAGCAGTATGTGGACCGAGAACTCCCAGAAGTGCAAGCTGGATTTAGAAGAGGCAGAGGAACCAGAGACCAAATTGCAAACATGCGCTGGATTATGGAGAAAGCTAGAGAGTTCCAGAAAGACATCTACTTCTGCTTCATTGACTATGCAAAAGCCTTTGACTGTGTCGACCATGGCAAACTATGGCAAGTTCTTAAAGAAATGGGAGTGCCTGATCACCTCATCTGTCTCCTGAGAAATCTCTATGTGGGACAAGAAGCTACAGTTAGAACTGGATATGGAACAACTGACTGGTTCAAAATTGGGAAAGGAGTACGACAAGGCTGCATTTTGTCTCCCTGCTTATTTAACTTATATGCAGAATTCATCATGCGAAAGGCTGGGCTGGATGAATCCCTAGCTGGAATTAAGATTGCCGGAAGAAATATCAACAACCTCAGATATGCAGATGACACAACCTTGATGGCAGAAAGTGAGGAGGAATTAAAGAACCTTTTATTGAGGGTGAAAGAGGAGAGTGCAAAATATGGTCTGAAGCTCAACATCAAAAAAACGAAGATCATGGCTACTGGTCCCATCACCTCCTGGCAAATAGAAGGGGAAGAAGTGGAGGCAGTGAGAGATTTTACTTTCTTGGGCTCCATGATCACTGCAGATGGTGACAGCAGCCACGAAATTAAAAGACGCCTGCTTCTTGGGAGAAGGGCAATGACAGGCCTAGACAGCATCTTGAGAAGTAGAGACATCACCTTGCCAACAAAGGTCCGTATAGTTAAAGCTATGGTTTTCCCAGTAGTGATGTATGGAAGTGAGAGCTGGACCATAAAGAAGGCTGATCGCCGAAGAATTGATGCTTTTGAATTATGGTGCTGGAGGAGACTCTTGAGAGTCCCATGGACTGCAAGAAGATCAAACCTCTCCATTCTGAAGGAAATCAGCCCTGAGTGCTCACTGGAAGGACAGATTGTGAAGCTGAGGCTCCAGTACTTTGGCCACCTCATGAGAAGAGAAGACTCCCTGGAGAAGACCCTGATGTTGGGAAAGATGGAGGGCACAAGGAGAAGGGGGCGACAGAGGACGAGATGGTTGGATAGTGTTTTCGAGGTTACCAGCATGAGTCTGACCAAGCTGCGGGGGGCAGTGGAGGACAGGAGTGCCTGGCGTTCTCTGGTCCATGGGGTCACGAAGAGTCGGACACGACTAAACGACTAAACAACAGCAGGAATGAATAAAAATGGGGGGGGGGAGCGAGCTAAAAAGGAATCACTGTAGAAGAAATGAGAGTCAAGGCCCTAGCTTTAATACTTATTTATCATGTCATATGTTAGTTTCATTTGAGGAAAAATTCTGCGCCTTCATTCTGAAGGATATGGAACATTTCTGGACATTCTTGGACACGTGGTGCTTCATTGAATGGGTTTTGCACTGGCAAGGTAGTTTGAACTTTGTCTGCATAAGGAGCTGATCAAATTCTAAAAATGTCTATTTTACCTTTTAATCACTCCTATTAAAAACCATTCAGTTTAAATCAAGGACTAGAGACTTAAGGAATGGTGTGTTCTTTGTTCCCATTTTGGAAATAGATATACAGTGGTACCTTGGTTTACGAATTTAATCCGTTCCAGAAGTCCGTTCTTAAACCAAAGCGTTATTAAACCAAGGCATGCTTTCCCATAGCAGTGGGGGACTCAGTTTACAAATGGAACACACTCAACAGGAAGCGAAACATGTCCTGCTTCCAAGGCAAAGTTCACAAACCAAAACACCTACTTCTGGGTTTTCAGCGTTCTTAATCCAAGTTGTTCATAAACTAAGCTGTTCTTAAACCAAGGTACCACTGTATTTGTCTATATACTTGCTAACCCCTTTGCTTTGTGCTTGTGTCCCTGCCACCCTTGCTGTATTTCATAACAACGTATTTGTTGAGCCGTTCTTTGTTTCTCTTGGGAGTGTTTCTCTAACCGGATTTCAGGGCGTCTTTTGCTGACACTGACATTCTCAAGTTTCACATTTGTTTAAACAGGAAATTTAATGAATCCCATGCATTGCTGCATCTTTAAATATAAAGTTACCTACAGACAGCCAGAGCAGAATTTTGATGCAAAAATGTTTTTGAGTGAAAGGAGAAATTGGTCCATCTCTGTGTAAGATGCAGTGCGACTTCAAACCTAGACATACTTACCTGGGAATACGTTCTGTTGAACTTATCTCCCTTTGGCTGAGTTGCTGCTGCATTCTGAGATAGAAGTGGGGGAGGTCAGTGCAGTGCAAACACACAGGCAGGGGCACCAAATTGGCTCCACTGGTGTGTTTGCACTGTGCTGAACTCACCACTATCTTGCCCCTCCTGTTCTCTGTCCTGGTAGACCTCAAGATCTGAGCCAGAGGGAGGTTAGATGAGTGTCAATCCCTGACATCTCCAGTTAAGGCTAGGAGAGGTCGCTGTCTGAAATCCTGGAGAGCTGCTGCCAGCCAGTGTAGACAATGCAGGCTTGGAAGGTGAATCACAGTATAAGAAAAGCTCCTGTTGTGTTTTAATGTCTTGTTGAATGTTTGTTAATATCTTTCACTGTTGTGACCTGTTGGGCCCTGGGGACTTATGACAATAGGTGGGATGAAAACTTTATAAATAAACAACTAAATTCGTTTTAATTTTTTCATGAGCTATATAAACTTGCCAGCTGAAAATAACTTATTACATCTGATTAAGTAGATGCTAGATAATGAAAGCTTATGCCATTCTACTCTATCCTGGGAGTGAGCTACACTGAACTCAGGGGACTTACTTCTGAGTAGATATGTCTAGGATTACACTTTAAAGTGCCATAAGACTCCTTGTGTCTAAGATACAATATAGAACCCTTGCCTTGACTTTGTTTCCCTGGTTGCAGCTGTATTCCAATAATAAAAAAAATGAAAAAATGGATTATGGATAAACAGAGTCCTCTTTTTCAGAGGTTTTATCTGTAAAAAAAATTAAAAATCTGAAGGAATACATGTCCCCTTCCTTTAAACTGATGGTTGTATTTCAAATTCTCTGACTATATCCAAAAGCAGAATTGAACTCAGTATGTCTAAAAAAACATATGGCTGGGGTAATTCCAAATATGTTGTCACCCACACATGGAATATCATTCAGCCCAAGAGTTGATGAATGGAAACTGAATATGTGAGTGATGAGCACTTCTATGATAAATTAGAGTTGCCTTTTTTCCCATGGCCTGAACCATGGCTGCACCTGGGTTAATGCTAATTGCAGCTCTAAATCTTGTAATAGCTTACCCTTTATGACCTAATCCTTTCAGTTGTAACCCTGCAGCCTAGTTATTCAGGATCATTTCTGTTGACTTTAATGGGAAAACATTGAGTAAAAATGTTGCAGAACGCAGACTACTTCTCTTGGTCTAAGGTTGGGATTTCACTAATATAATGCATTTTTTGTATGTTATTTTCACTAATATATATTATTATTACACATTGCTTGGCTGGAGGGTTCTGTACAGCAAAATTCAGAAATGTACAAATGTCAAAGAATGGCTTCATTTCAGTTAACATCTTGTTTCAGAAAGTACAAGTTAGATAGGTCCACCTTTAAATGTAAGCTGAATCAAATTTCTCTCCCATCCATTAGTCTAAGGAAATTCCTAATTCTTCTTCAATCCCAGTTTCCCAAGTTTAAAATATTAATTAACATATCTTTTTAAAATGTAACTACCCGGCCAGTCTCTCCTAGCTCAAGCCCCATTTAATAACTGGAATTCAACATTATGCTATTATGCCTGCACAATTTCATTTGGGTTGCCAAATAGAACATTGCGTTCATTAGTCCACCAACTTTTTTCTCTGACCCTGCCCACCACTGGAAAGTGGCCTAGAAGCAAACATGACCTGGGGAAAGAAAAAAAATTCCTTACCCCTGCAGTGTTGTCTGTTGTATCTGGCAATTCTCCAGGGTCTCATCATACAGAGGTCTTTCCCAGCACATACTATCTGATCCTTTAAAAAAAGAGAAAGAGAAAAGGATAAATCTTGTGTGGCAAGAAACCATGAGTCAATCTGCATTTAAAAAAAATGTATGTACTTATTTACATTTAAGAAACTCAGTGCAGTATGGCTCTCTTCTCCCATTTTATCATTAGAGACACCGTGTGAGAAAGCAGCTAGCCCAAGTCAGCCAGAAAGTTTCATGGATGAGCTGGAGATCTGAAGCTGGTTCTCTTGGCATCCTAGTTCAAAACACAACCATGCCTGCCTACAAAATGGACTTCAATGGGACTTCCGGGTTAGCGCGATCTGGTTAATGGCGGATTCCCTCCGAGCTCCGGAGGGAATCGGCTCCGCTGGAGAAGGATTCTACCGCGACGGTGACGCGGGGACCCTCAGAAACCGCAGGCGCTGAAGCCTGCGGACTTGGTGACTCGGCGGGCACCTTAAGCGCCCCCCCGACCCACGAAGAGCCTTTTTAAAGGCTGCGGAGAGGGTACGGGGAGCGGCGTGGTGCTGTGAGTGGACCGCTACTGCAGTGGAGCGTAGCCGCGAGCCATGGCCAGAGACCGCTGACTTTCTTCCCTGAAATTCGGACTTTAATTAACCCGTGAGTAGAATGGAATTTGGACTTTAAAATTTTTATTTTTGAATTCGGCACGATCGGGGGATGTGCTAAAGGGAAGTCCGCACCCCCCTGCTTACAGAAGATTTAAAGCAAGGATCGGAGAACTAAGGTGGAGAGTTCTTTCTTTTTGGTGTTCTTTTAAAAGATAATATTTTCATGAGTTTGACAGAAGAAGATTCGTGCTGGAGTGTAAGAGTGGAATTTTGGAAGCTTTTGTTTAAACCCCCCCTCTCAGACCCGGGAGTGTCCTGTATGTGAGCTGGAGAAAAAGGAACAGGAGTTTGACAGCTGTCAAAGGAGCTGTCAAACGGGCAGTGAAAGTTAAAAATTTTATTATTTAACACTTCTCTGGACTAAATTTGTTACATTTGAATTAAAGAGGTTGGGAACAAAGTAGTGAAATAACAAAGTAACGGACTGTTGGGAAAGGACTATTAGGTAACCAGAATCCCCCTAGGGGAAACATTGAAACACTACAGTGGCTGCAGATGGAAAATTACAGGCAGAGATAGAAAGAATGTTCTTTCTCGTGGGAATTTTGCAGGAGCAGACTACGGCTATGAGTAAACAACTTATAATCTTGAATTCTAAAATAAGTGACTCTGCTGAATGCACAATGGACTTGACCGGAAAAAAATCTGCAGCTGAATTAGAAGAGATAACTTTGGAACAGGAGGAGAGGGAACAAGGAGTGGAGCATGTACAGATGGAGAGTACCAACCAGAAGCCTACACTGTTAGAACGTAAAGAAGAAGACTTTTGGATTACAAATCTGCGAAAGATGCGAGAGAGGAGGGAGGAAGCCCCCGGAACACTTGGAATACTTGAATTTAAAAGAAACAAGAAATATGATTGGGGCTTCCTCTTTGAGTATGGAAGATCAGTTGACCTTTCGCAGCAGTTGTTATCAAGTATTTTGGATGGAAGAAAATCTGATGAGACTGAGCTAGAACTCCTTCGAGACCCGATGACCAACAAAGAGGGCTATCAACAAAATCGGCAGAGAGAGACTGACAGAGACTTGAAGGCCTCAGATGTGAGGAATCCAGGCTAAAAACTGTTTTTGTGGACATTCATTTGGGAAGGGACAGAAACCGGGGCGGGGGGGAGGGAAGAATAGAACTTGAAAATTTTCATGATTTTTGTGTTTGATTATTATGACCTATTTTTAAGATAAAAGGGAAACCCGTGGAAGGAATTTGGGTCGACCTTAGAAAAGGATTTAATATTTATATGAAAATTGGATAAGTAAAATTTGGCCAAGTAATATGAATCAAGTATTTATTTATTTTTTTAAAAATATACTTATATAACAACAATATGTAAAGGATGAGAGATATGAGCTTGCTGAGTTAATTTAATTAAATTAGGATGTAAGAAGGGGGGGTGGGGGGAGGTCAAGAACTGGGGTTAGGAAAGTAAGGACATGAAACCTTATATGTGTTGTTTTTGTTTGTGTGTGTCTGTGTTTATAAAATGTGAAAATCCAATAAAAAAAAAATATTCTAAACAAAATGGACTTCAATGAGGCTACCTCTCAGCACCTCTCAGCTGATCGGCACTAAGAGGACCTCCTTTGAAGATGCACTCTAGCACCAGTATTGTGATTGGTGCTGACCAGTAATTAGACCCATGGGCTGGAGATTCCCAGGCTCTGCTCTACCTATTACATGAGAATGGCCATAATCACCACTTATCAGCTACTCTTCCAAAAGAATTTACAACAGGAGATGGAGAATTAAGGGGTAACATTTATGTATTTTACTGCTTCTTTTGAAAGCTATTAGCATTTATCTTGCGTACATTGTGCTACAGCATGTGGTATAATGAGTTTTATTTTATCAGAATGTTCTGTAATATGGTTAACTAAACGTGTTTGTGCACACATAGTTTTTAGGGTTGCACACAACATGAATCCTGAGATAGTTTTTTTAGCCGCTTACCAAGGCTGAGGATGGTGGAGCTGGGAGTCATGATGACCAGATATTAAATGACTAAGCCATTACAACTTCATTCCCTTTTGCCTTCTGGTGATAAAGTAGAACCCACAATTATTCTAGTTGCAATAAACACATCTGTTCTCACCTAGCTACATCATAATTGCATTGAGTTCTGCAATTTCTACATTAGTTTTCAGTTACGTTGTTGATTCATACTATGTTCCTCTCTGGGTTCTTTGTCTTTACCTTAAGGTTCTGGTATAAATTGGGACATATTTGCCTTTTTTATTGAACTTAACTTATTACCTTCTGTTGTACCAAATGGGCTGCTTGCTTGGTGGAGCCAGGTACTAAGATCTTATGGAAATAAGGCAATCCACCTTTAGTGTGATAAATGCATTGTCACTTCCCATATGTTGCATATACTCAATATGTTTTCCACAGACATGCTATGGCTTATATCTTCGGAAACTCAGTGTTTCCATCTTCATATAATGCATTCATTACAGCACATAATGTGATTGCACAATCCGCAATATTAGAGTTCAAGGACACATTCTTGTCATGCAAAAACACTTCAAAGAGGGTGTGGCCTGAGGAAAGAGGGTGTGGCATAGGGTTGAGGTTCCCCACATCCCCGATCCAGCCTTAAGTAACGTGATAAACTTTTTTTAAAAAAATGGAGATTCTGTCTTTGTGATAGGAATTTTATGGTCTTAGATATATGGTAATGTTCATAACAGCACATATATAGATCAGCACAGGAAGACCAACCTGGAACCATTTTGATTCCTAAACTGAGTAAATGTTTTCTCTGCAAGGTCAAAGTGGGAAACCTCCCATTGTCTTTTCCTTCACAAATCCTGTCTTAAGGGTATGTCTGTGTTTGAATAGGGTGTGAGCCTGTGACCTGGTCCAGGAACTAAGTATTTATCATTACAAAAGGCTACCCAGGAAATCCAATCAAGTAACCTGCCAGACAGGAGATAAACAACGACAGGAGAAAAACAACATTCAAATGTTCTGTTTTAGACCACCTTTTTGTGATGTAGTTGTGATGTATCTGAGGGGTGGTCTTAGGTTACACCCCTTCTGTGATGTATGTATGATATTTCTAAGGGTGGTCTTGATCTACAGGGGGGCAATTTCAAAAATCTTTATAAGGCCTTGCAGGCCATTTTTCTGGGTCCCTCCTCTTTCCTGCGGGTGAGGGGAGCTCCCTGTTGCAACAGATCAATAAAGATCAATCTTACTAGCTGCTTTGCTTCTCAATATTCTCTGGTTGGCCTCTGTTATTCTCTCCTACCAATAGGGAATCTATGTAAGGACTCTATATGGGCTCTTGGATACCCCATAAGGGAAAAGGGCAATTTCTATTTACAACATCTTATGAGGACAAGGCAGGTCTCTGCTTTGGAAGACAACCCTCCCTCCCCAAATTGGGAAGAAAAACAAAACAGCCTGTATGTTTGGCCTGTGCTTAGAACACATACTGGTTTTGTTGTGTCCTATTTTTGTTAGGTTAAAAGTTTAGTTTGTTCTTTTGCAGTCTTGTAAGTAGAAATTACTCTTCTTGAGCAAATATAAGAAGTTGAATGCAGCTGGGCGGAAAGCTGCTGGAGAAAAAGGGAGGGGAGAATTCCAGAAAGGACAGTCTTATCAGTCAGTCATCAGTAGTGCTGATGTGCCTTGAGGCACCCGGTTGAAGTTGCCTTGACATAAAACAGAGCTGTGTCCTTCTTAGGAATTTGGCATGGTGCATGAGCTGGTGTAGTTCAGCAGCTATTGAACAACATGGAGACTGTAGTTTTGCTCTTCCATCAAATAAGTGATTACCATGCAATTACTGGACAGCAATGTTATTGGAATGCTCCAGATTTTCAGGGAGGCCAAGGAACTTCAGTTTGAGGTGCTTCGGTGCATACATGGAAGCTCAGTGGGTGGGCCTTTGCATCTCACCACAGTGCACACTCACAGCAGACCAAATAGCAGCAGAAACCTTGCAGGATAATTCTTGGGCCAGCGTCCTTAGATAAGGGGACTCACAAACTGTAGGATACAATCACATAATAATGAGATGACCAAACAACAAATTCACTGCTATTGTAAAGGGTTTAGCCTTTGGTTTTGTTTTAGAGAGCCAGTGTGGTGTAGTGGTTAAGAGTGGTAGTCTTGCAATCTGGTGAACCGGGTTCGTGTCTCCGCTCCTCCACATGTAGCTGCTGGGTGACCTTGGGCCAGTCACACTTCTCTGAAGTCTCTCAGCCCCACTCACCTGACAGAGTGTTTGTTGTGGGGGAGGAAGGGAAAGGAGAATGTTAGCTGCTTTGAGACTTCGGGTAGTGATAAAGCGGGATATCAAATCCAAACTACTCTTCTTCTTCTTCTTCTTCTTCTTCTTCTTCTTCTTCTTCTTCTTCTTTTTCTTATGAACTATTGGGTGAATGAATATGATTTAAGACTGTATCATCAATTATTATTATTATTTATTGCACTTAGTACTTTCACTCAAAGCATCTTTCAATATAATACCTAAAACCAATATAAAATTAAAATTGTATTTTTGACTGGTAAACTGCCACAAAATTTGGAAAAGTGCAGATTTTAAATAACAGCTGTGCTTCAATTCACAGGCTTAGAAAATTAGGTAGGTTTGCCTTAAAGTGAGAACAATTTTCTCACGTCACTACTCAGAAGTAAATTGCATGGAGTTCAATGGGACATACTTTCAGCATAGTAAAAAAGCCTAGGATTGCCATAGTGTTTAGGATTAGCCTCTGTGACCACAACACTTATTAGAAATTTAAGTTCCATTGGGACACTTAATTTTGAATCAGTGTGCTTACAATTGCACAGTTGTGTCAACATAATGAATCATGCAAGTGAGAATGTATCTTCAAGAGCTCTCCATTTGAAAGATAAACAGAGTAAAAATGTCAAGTTTGTTTGTTCCTGCTGCTCCCTGCAGATCCACTTCAAACCTTCATTTTTCACAGACGAAAAGCAAACAGAATTTGTCCTCTTCACTGGTTTCAACATGATCAAATGTTCTTTTGGAAGCCTGGAGTCCTTTCACATTTGGGGTGGGGGGCTTCTTTGCAGAGGTAGCTCTGTTTGATGTAGCAAGAAAATGAAAACAAATGGCAGCCAGTGAGAAAAACATTTCCCCTGCATGATTTTAAAACTCCCTTTAAAGTCCATTCCTATGATCTGCTCCATTTCCTGCACCAAGTCTTGGGCATAGGGCTCTCAAGGACTTTTGACCTTTTGCTCCAGCACTGAGCAATGGCTCCCTGTACACACACTCTCTCTCTCCCTCTCTCCCTCTCTCTCTCTCTCTCTCTCTCTCACACACACACACACACACACACACACAGAGCGCACACAGGTGTACTATGCACTTCTTTGCATATAACTTTTTGCGCATACGGCTTTCGAAGAATGGATCCAGTCAAGTGTACAAAGAGAGAAAGCAACTACAGTGAGCCCCTCTTTCTTTTCTGGTATTGAGATAGGTAGATTATATCATTTCTGATATTGAGATAAGTAGATTATACCTCCTTACCCTATTCCATTCAGCATGACAGTTTAATGCTTTAACAAACTGGTGTTATAGCTCTTTCCTAGATCACTGCCCCACACCTGGCAGCCTCTCAAGCTTTACCTTACAGTGTTTACTACAGTACTTGTTAGAAATACTAGTCATACTTAAGGGTATTAGCCCATGTTTCTTTCTGTAGTACAGCTGGAACGTCAATTTTTTTTGCAGTTTTCCAGTATAATTATGCTGTGTTCAGAGAACCTGTATAGTTCTAGGCAACCAAGGAAGCTAATTAGGGTGCTGTTTTATAGATTTTTGAAGGTGTTAGAAAGTGTATTGGTTCAGAGGAACAATTAAAAAATCTATATCATAGAGTATGCATGCATTAAAAAATGATGCATGGAATGACAAGAGTAAAGAAACAAACCCTGTTTTGCTGGACCACTGGATTATTTCAAAGAAGTCAGCAAAACACGTTTTCTTCCAAGAAACATGGGTCATAAAAGTCATGATGAGTAGAATTCCTCTGTAGAAGTAGCAATTCTGCAGTGGTAGCTGTCGTAGTTTTTATGAATGAGACCTCTTTTTTCCTGTAACAGTAGACATCCTATTTTGACTTCGAAAAGGGAAAGGGATGTGACTTTAAACCACTCCATTCACTACATCACTGTGGCTCTCATATGTTCTAAATTACTCTTCCTGAGCATAATGAATAAATAGTGTATATATGTAATTAGAGTTTTAAAAAGTTATAGTAAAGTAAACAATGACCTTGAACAAAAAATGCAGCAGTTCAGCTGAACTGTACAGTATATGCATTGATTTATAGTCGTAGTAATCTGTCCACACCTGTGCTTCTGCTCCCACTACATGCTAACTGTGGATTGGTATAATTCAATTTCCACACCTATTATGACACTACTGTTGTTCACGTCTTTCCTGCCCATAAATGAGTGTATGTCCGTCAGGTACTTGGTGGTGGTGGTGGTGTGTGTGTGTAAAATATACAACACTTTCTGTTTTTAAGTTCTGTAGCAATTGCTGAACAGTCTTTATTTTAAGCATAGAAAATCTGTCACCGAGTAGCAAGTGCAAGGCATAAGCTATACAGAGCTCTTGATGTAGCCCAACAGAAATTTAGTTGTGCCATCTTTTCTAAGAGTTAAAACAAGCTAGTCTCAGAAAAAGTTCTCTGTAACATGAAAGCCTGGAAGTTTCCTCTTCAACAGAGGTTGGTCTAAAAATACATATTTATTATATACCTGTTACTTCCTTGGGCATTAACAAGATAACGTATTTATCAGAGGATGTTTTCCTTACAGAGATGCTTCGAGAGTCAGGCAGGTATTCATTGTAGGATGAGTGTTCTTCATGTATAGAAAATGCCAACTTGTATTTTAATTTCTCCTTTATTTAATTCTGATTTACTCTTTCTGGAGGAAATCCAATAAATAAATAAAAAATGTTGCCAGTGTCCCATTTGCAATATCTGAACAGCCCATTTATAATATTAAGGAATCGTCTGGAAGCACACTATATTTCAAGTGACATCCTGAATCTTCTCTAGGAATTATATATCTATACCTGATATTAAAGCACTCTGCAGTTAATGGAGATTTTCATAAAATACAAATATTAGTGTTTACTGTTGCTTAGTAATGGCATTTGGAGTGTGGGAAGTATCAGTGACAGAACAATGCTGAAACCAGCTGTATCAAAACTAATCACAGATTGATGAATCAGATAGCACCTCAATTATGTGCTAGATAAGAGAGATTTTATTTGCTTGTATCACAATGATACATGAACTCTGAGACTCTTTGAGGAGTACGCACGTCACTAGAAAAAGTCTGCGAGCTTTCGGCATTAGTAACATCAAACACTACCAGGAAAATGATTGTTGCTTAATGACACATTAAACGAGTGCTCACAGTTTCACTGGAAAAATGGCACTGCCATTAGCCAAAGATTGTAACAGGCTTCAGTTTCAGATATAGCTCTTGTTCAATATGCTTGCACAAAGAAGCTCTTCAGATAATCTTTAGGTTTAATAGACTCATATTGCCAGACCCAGTTCATGTGCTATTTTTTAATAAGTGATGAAATCCTTTGTTATCTGTGGATGAAGCTAATCTTCTCCAGCATTAGAGAGGAGCATGTTAGAAAGATTGGCGCACCTGATCAGGCAGGTAATGCCATGGTGCAGCAAGTGCCCTTCTACAGCTGAGCAAGTTCAGGGACTTGCAAAGTCTTTTTTTAAAAAGATATTAGGGTGTTCCTTGGCACACCCAGCATTCCTCCTACACATGCCTGTGCACCTGAAAGACAGCAAAGGCAGCAAAGCACCTGGTTTACCAGCACACTCTTCTTCTTTCTGGCAAAGAGCTGTTGTGGGTGAATATTCAGTAGCTGGGGTGCTGCTGCCCTACCTTGTCTCATATTAAAAAACTAGCCTGAACCACTAATCTCCACAGTAGCAGGACTTCTAGCTAAAACACTGAGTTAAATAGTAGCAATCTGTTTCCACAAGTGCTGATGTGGGAGAGACTCTTGCATCTGTATGCACCTATGCATCTGTATGAACTTAACGATATCTGGGTTTGAGGACTGAAGAAGGTATTGGTTTATAGAAAGTGGAATTGTTGGGTGCTTTCTTGGAGTGGATGTTTTGAATAATTTTCTATATACAGCTGACAGACCAAGAATCTTTTTTCCTCTTCCTTTCCTTCTTCCCTCTTTCTTCTTTCTCCCATCCCCTTTTTCTATGCCTCCTCTAGGTTTGTGTTTTTATTTTGATTAGTTTCTTTTATTTTTTATTTAAAAAATTTGATATTAACCTTTGTATATTTTATTTCAAACTTTAATAAAATTTATTGGGGGGGAATGAAACCCGGGATAATTACTGTTAATCAGTGCAGTGTACATAGTACATAGTGCTCAGTTAGAGGTATCATGTGACTGCCTTGGTGTATAGCAGCTTCCAATAGTCAATGCATTTAGGACTTCTGGTGCTAATGTGACATTTTATTGATTTATCAACAGTTCCATTTTTGACATGCTTACTTTTCCACATATTTGCAGTCACGAAATTAGTTTCCTGCAACATTTTGTTGTGGGGCTCCACACATTTGCTTACCAAAATTAGTACAAATTTGTTTTGTCCTAAATGCTTCCAGATATCCCAAGAAGGGGAAAGATTCCATTCAGACACCAACTGTTGGTTGTTAGCTGAAAGCATGTACCTGTATGAGACAATTGTTTGTATGGTTAGATTCCCACTCCCCTCACAATTAGCAGTGAAATTTAGAAGCAGCCTTATCTTTGCAGGTTTTTTCCACATTATGATAATCCAATATACGGTATATTTTCATCATGATGTTAAATTCATTCACAGTCAAACCTTGGTTGTCAAACTTAATCCATTCCAGAAGCCAGTTCGGCTTCCAAAAGGTTCAAGAACCGGAGCATTTGCTTCCTGGTTTTCATCGTTCTGGAGCCGAAATGTTCCAAAACAAAGGCATTCGGGAGCCAAGGTTTGACTAGATACCACTTCTGCATAATTGTGGAATTGTGTACAGTGGGATTTTCATTGTCTTGTCTCTTCCTGGTACATTAAACACATCTGGTAAACCTGACTTATCACAAAAAATGAAAAAAAAAAAAAGCTGAAGCAGTGATGACACCATGGGTGCTGAAAGCATTTCCTCTTTCTGTTTCTTACTATGCAAATTTCCAAACTAAATGACAGCCCTGACCTTCCTGTGGTGGTTACAGTATCTGATAAAATGTCGCCTCTTTTTTCCAGTAGGATAGGTGAAAAGGCAAACCTACATGCAATGCATACACAAATATCTAAGACCATAAAATTCCTATCACAAAGACAGAATCTCCATTTTAAAAAACTCCAAACTCAGCCCTCCAGATGTTTTGGGACTACAATTCCCACCATCCCTGACCACTGGTCCTGTTAGCTAGGGATGATAGGAGTTGTACTGCCAAAACATCTGGAGGGCTGAGTTTGGGTGTGCCTGCCTTAAGAATTATTTAAGCCCAGGCTTCTATAATAGCCACTCAAACTGTGGTCAGCAAGAATTGCCTCCAAGCAACCAGATGGGAAAACTTTTACAAGCACAAAATAGGAAGTTTTGTTTCTTATTTTCAGGTTGTTGATGGGGCCATAAATGACCAACATGGGTTAACATGTTTTTGTGGATTTGCTAGCAAGGCTGCCTTGATTCTGCATCTCCAGTTTCTTTAATACAATTTAAAGCAAGCATTGCGTGGTTTTGAATAAACAGAAGCTTGTATTCCAAAGCCAAAAATTCTGCTTGAGATTTTTGTATAGCATGGTGGTTTTTCTTAGCAGGCTTATCAGATCAAACCAACAGTCTATGTAAATACGTTTGTTGATACTAGTTCAATACAGAAAGGAAAAAGGCATAATTTATCTCTTTTGTTTTTATAGTGGGTTTTTTAAAAAACAACAACTAATTCTCTATTGGCAGCTTCTTCACTTGGAATGCAATCTTATGAACGTCCACACAGAAGTAAGTTCTATTGACTTCAACAGGGCAATCTTCTAAAGAAATGTGTATAGGACTGCAGCTTGGACTGAGGGTGCAATGCTACATTAGGCATTGGGCCAGCTATGGGACTATAGGGAACGATTTAAGTGCTGCGCTCTACTGATGGAGGGCGAAGCTCGCTAATACGGTAGTGCTAATGTCACCACAGCACCCATGATACACCCATGAAAAAGTGTGACAAATATTCAGAAATGCTCTCTAGTCTCTGCTACCTTTTTCTTGATGACACATGAGGCCCTTCTTCATGTGCCCCTCAACAAGAGGTTTGGAGGGTGGCAACACAAGAATAGGCCATTTCTGCAGTGGCTCCCTATTTGTGGAATGCTCTTTCCTGAGAGGCTTGCCTGGTGCAATTGTTAAATATCTTTAGGCACCAGGTAAAAACTTTTTCCTATAACTAGGCCTTTGGTTTTAACTATCTGTGGCCTTTTAAAAATGGGTAGAATGTTTTTAATGTTGTTCTCTTTCCTCTTGGTTGTAATGTATCTATGTTGGGTTTATTGTCTGTTTATTTGATTAGTTATCAATCACTTTGGCATGCCCTGGGCAAGATAAAGCAACTAACAACTTATAATCATCATCATCATAATCAAAAATAAGCCACATGCAACCTCATCCAAGGAGTTGTGCAGGAAAAAATTTACAGAGACTTCCCCAGAAATATGACATTTTGCTGGTTTCTGAAAACCAGTTGAGCATGTGTCCCGGAAAATAGTAGAATCAGAATTGCTAACTTGCAGAGTGACATCATAAATAACTGTAATACTATGTGTAAGCTGTTGTGCTTGTAAAAACCACAGTGTATCTGTATTTCCAGAATAAAGCTTAGCCTTAAACAATATACTGTAACCAGTGGACCAAAAGAATGTGTCCAGCCTGCCTTCATACGCATGCCATTGTCATTGCTTTTCTGGGAAGTGAGACTCATGCTATTTTCAGTCGGGACATTTTTTTTTATTAGCAGCAGTAGTTTATTAGACCCATTGGGTCCCGTTTGAAAAAGGATTCATGCTTAATTAATTAAACATACACTGCACAAACACATTGCCCTGGTTTTCCCTCTCTTCGTGAATTTCGCAGATTTCCCCAATGCTATTTTTGTTTTATTTTTTATTTTTTAATGCAATGGCAATTTAGTCAACCACTGTCATCATCAACATTTGATTTTAATTGTATGCTAACTGGATACTCCTGAAATGTGTACTTACTTTAACTCCTGTCTTATTGATCCACTGTTGTGGTGATTATCTTAGCTATTAAACATTGTTAACATCAGTGCTATTTTTCTAGAAAAAGAGGTGCTGGAGGCCACCATGAACTTCTCCTTTGTCCTATTAGAATAGCAATGGCACCCACTTGAGAGGTGCTAGAGCTGAGCTCTGACTGAAAAAAACACGCCCTGGTTAACATTCATTGTTTTATTGTTAACCTTTCTCTCACTTTTTTGCCCCTGTGACTTAGCCAAATGCACACAGAAGTGCAGTCCTTGTCTTATGTCTTAATGTGGATCTATGATATTTATTAATGTAACAAAAATGGGCTTGTATTTTGTGAGTGTTAACATGTGAGTCTGATGCATATATTTTTTGTAATAACATTATTAGAACTGCTACCAAGAATCAGACTACATATCCCTACTCCAAAATGTCTTGTGAGTGGTTGATAGAACATTTTTGAGGGACCCCTTACTGACATCCATTTGAGTGGCATCCAAGTATCTATGTGCTGTCAGTCCTTTACTGAGTCCACAGCTACCGGTAATTGCTGAACTCTCCTTGCCACCCATCTTCAGGGGGTTGTGTGTTCCAGTCTCATGCAACCTCCATTCTAGCTACACAGCAAGAGGTAAGTAACCAGCTCTTCTTGCAGCACTGACCCCTTTTTCATAAATGTGGTGGAAAGAAGAGTCAGTGCTGGATATGATGTCTGAAATGAAGACCATTCAACAAAAAATCTGAACTTTGGGGCAAACCCACCATGGATAAAACCAAGTGTCCATTTCTTTGCAGCCTTTCACTGGAAGGATGTAGTAACTTCACGGGAAGGCTTGTTGATAAAGCCAAGAGAAACATAGATAAAGAAGCATTATTCAAAGCTTTAAATCAGTGATGACTGACTGTAAACTCGGACTATTTTATAATATCTTGTTGACTTAAATCCTTCTGGCTCCATAGATGGGGACATTTTATAAGTGTTTCTTTTAGTTCCCTTTCTTTTTCTCAATTATTATTTGTCTTTATAATTGCTATAAAAAATCTCAGTAAATACATGTGAATCCCCAAGCTCATACTTAGTTTTGAGAGTTCATATATCTCATCTGCAGAGAAATGTGTCATATTTGGACTCTAGGTTTATTCTCTCTCCCTCTCTCACTATGTTCCATGTTACTAACTTTGCAGGTACAGAAGTAGTAATCCCAGCTACAAGAAAGCTTAATCACATTTCATGAAATTATGTCTACAGCCAAGTTTATTTCGTACTTGTCTGTTTCCTGTTCAAGTTCAATTTCTCATATTGACGTCTATTGCCAGCAAGGGGTGATGAGGCCGTTTGAGAATTATGTCATAAATGGGCATACCCAGGTGTCAGAAAGTGAGCAACTTCATCCAAGTGTAATTAAAAATTCCCCAGGTCCAAGAGCAACACCCACACAGCTGGGAATCGGGCAGGGTGGGGGGAGTTTCCAATGGTGCCAAAGGGGGTCTTTTGGCTCTTTGCCACACTTGGCGGTGACAGTGATCTCTATTCTGGTCATGGTGAAGGAGTGAAAAGACAAGTGTCCACTGCCTATATGCTGCCTTCCCTGTAACTATTAGGTTTCCCATGCCTGTAATTAGTTAAGGAATAGCAAGATACACAGCTGCATTCTATGTATTGTCTTAGGGATGCAGGTCTAAACCGCTAAGCTTCTTGGGCTTGCCGATCGGAAGGTTGGCAGTTTGAATCTGCATGCTGGGATGAGCTCCCATTGCTCTGTCCCAGCTTTTGCCAATCTAGCATTTCAAAAGCATACCAGTGCAAGTAGATAAACAGGTACCACTGTGGTAGGAAGGCAAACAGCATTTCTGTGCGCTCTTGCTTCCGTCACAGTGTTCCAGAAGTGGAACACTGTGGCCACATGACCCCAAAAGCTGTCTGCAGACAAACACCTGCTCCCTCAGCCTAAAGCGAGATGAGTGCTGCACCCTATAGCCACTTTTGACTGGACTTTACTGTCCAGGGGTTCTTTACTTTTGCTTTACCTTTATTGTCTTATTCGGCGCTGAAGACAGCAACAAGGACTTCCACAGCTGTCAGAGATATTATTGTGAACCGTTGTCTTATGAAATGGTTCAATGGGTGTCCAAACAACACATCACAGCAGTTAAATAATAATAATCCACAAAACCCTATTTTCGAATACTTCACGCCAGTCTTTAAATCTTTTATTTGATTGTTAACCATAACTGAATATTATGAGTCACTACACCAAAGCAGCTGGAACCATCAAATTTATGACAATAATAATAAAACCTTAGAATCAGTACAAAGGATCAGTGTCCCATTTCAATATTTTCAGCAATGAAAAGCAAACAATCTTGGTCAACCTTCCTTTTATCAATCAAAATCCCTTGACTGTCAATAATTCTGGAAGGGTTTTCCTGCCTTCCCAACAATGCTCAGGTTTTAATTTTTTTTGCAGTGTAACACCAGTTTCACTTTAGTTAATTCATTCAAAGTGATATTTCTATTATTGCCTTTTAAGGAATTTCATAATATGTGTTTGGAACTAAAACCAAATCACCTTTGGAACTGTAGTGGTGCATGAGTCAAACATCTAGGGGAATAAGTACTGTTGGTTATTTGTATTAAATGTTGGATGAAGCAACACAGTCTCTCAGAGCAAATGGGGGTTTGGGCATCATTATCTCCCTTGAACTTTTTTTTAGGCAAGCATATAATAAATTTCAGCTGGAAAAAAACCCTGACATAATTTCCTCTATTTCTGATCCAAAGCCCACCCCACTCAGTCCATTCCCTCCAATACAAATCCAGATTAGGTAATCAAAGCAAAAATTGCCAAAGATTTTGGGCTTTGCCAAAAAGCAAAAGGAAAACCCCAAATATTATAATATATACGCTTATATGGAAATGACATGCCATTACAATGAAGTCACAAGAGGTAAGAAATTTAATAACAAGATACATTTGGTTGCCATAAATTTTCTCAGCAGAAAGCTCATGAAAATTACATAATTATTATGTTTGTTCTCTGCAGGATCACCCACATGAATTTTCCATTCTTAAAGTAGTACAATATGTTGATTTATCATAAACTGGAAGTTTGTTATTAGAAGGCATTGTCCTGGGTGTCATCCAGTGCTGCTAGTGTTGATTTAAGTAACAGCACTTTTTTTCCGGTGAAAAAGATGCCAAACATAATCTGAAGAAAGAAACATTTAAATACGCATGCAAACTATTCTTGAACCTAGTAAAGATGAAATACTTGGCTTTTGATGAGTTTAATCCCACTAAATCTAGCTAACATTAGCTGTCATAGCAATCCAGACCCAATATCTGCCATGATGAGCAAGTTTGGAATAGGTGGATGTTGGGCTATCCAAGATGATCTGGGGTTCTACGAGGGCTGCGCTAGCATAACTCTATCATGACTCAGCCAGAGATACACTAATTCAACTCCTTTAACCCATCTGAGCCTGGGCTATGCTGTTTTAGTCAGTGGAACTTAAGCCAAGGGGATTTACACCAGAAAAGGGATGTTCTAGGTGTGTGGTGGAGCAAAGATAGAATTATTCTAAACCTCTTCCTGCTCAGTCACATGACCTGGTAGCCTGGTGGAACTTAAGCCAGCAAGAAAGGTAGTATAACTCAAACTCTTTTTTAAAGGCTTGTTTTCTCCGCCAGGCTCAGGCAGGCTCAGCCAGGAACAGAGTTTGGAACAGGGGTAACTCAAGCCAGTGTAAGTTTCACCAGTTTAGGATTCCTCTGTAAGGCTGCAATTTTATACATTCTTTTTCTGACAGTAAGTCACATGAAACTCAATGGAGATTACTTTTGAATAGACCTGTAGGGCATCAGACTTGGTGCAACTATGTTTAGATAGCTTGGGGTCCATTTCAAACTGTTTCATATCCCAGGACTGTGATTCCTTTCCTGGCTCAGCTATGGAACAGGACTAGTAGGCAGGTTACTGAAGACACGGTGTAGTACATGTTCTTCACCAGTGATGGCCAAACTTGGACTACAGTTCCCGCTGGTCCTGTTAGCTAGGGATGATGGGAGGGCCAAGTTTGGCCATCACTGTTCTACACAAAAAACATGGCGTTAGGAATGTTAATTTCTTCCCCCTTCATTATTCTCTCTGTTATCCTTTTTAGTCAAATCTAGAAAGGACCAGCAGTTTCAGTCCTGGAGTCCATAAAAGACAGATGATCCATCAACTGAGAGAAAATGAGATTGCTTGCTGTAGATGGTTGGACTTTGTTTTAGGTTCATAGCATGGGAGTGTTTTTGGATGGGATGCCCAGGGGTCAGCAATAGCCAGAGTTTAACATATACATCAAATTTTCTGCTTGATATTCCCCTTCCTGGACAGAGGGACCAACAGACTGTCATCTGTACTTTTCTAAGCTCTTGGACTGACTAAAGCAATGTGGTTTGCATGAAGACAGTTTAAAAATTACAGTCATTGCAAAATAAGACTGCTTGTCTCCTGAGAGAAGCCATAAGGAGATGATAGCAATGACTGCCAGAAAATTTATAGGCTCTGCTTGTTACTTCCTTCTAACTCTTTCTTCCCACTCTTCACCCCAGAGACTGACAGCAAAGGGATAGCTGTCAGCTGGGCTGTGTACACATTCCTGTTTACTCTCCATCCAGAGCACTCCTGCTGCTGGTTTGTCCATATTTATCAAATAGTTTCTTGAGAAATACTGCATTTTGATGCATTTGCTTCATAACAGCTCCATCTGATTAAAAAACAAACAAAAGAAAACTACATGAAGACATACCACACCCACCCTCCCCTTCACCGACTGGTGTGGACAGACAGCAGGGAACTTGGAGATGTATTCAGCTGTACTGATATGTACAAAGGCATACAAATGTGTTTTGAAATGCAACAGTTTTAACTCAGCTTGTTGCGTTTTAACTCAGCAATGAGTTTTAACTCCAGATGGGCAACACAGTCAGATGGGTAGGATACAAATAATTGCTGTTGTTGTTGTTGTTATTGCTGGAAATGGTCACAAACCCACAATATCATGAGTACTTGTAGAACACTCAAAACATATTGTCTTCCAGACTTTTCTCTTATGCAAAAATGTACTACAGTCAAACCTCAGTTGTCGAACTGCTCCGTTTTCAGACGTTTTGGTTCCCGAACGCCGAAAACCCAGAAGTAAATGCTCTGGTTTTCAAACATTTTTCAGAAGCCAAATGTCCCACGCGGCTTCCACTTGAGTGCAAGAAGCTTTTGCAACCAATCAGAAGCCGTGCCTTGGAAGCTGAGCATTTCAGAAGCTGAACGGGCTTCCGGAACAGATTATGTTCGACAACCGAGGTTTGACTGTACAACACATGACCAGTACCTCACATGTTGATTTATCAATATGCATTATTTCATGTTAATCCTCTCAATCATTCAGATTAGCCTGAGAGATATTGACTTGCCCAAGTCACTCTCCCTGCTGAGCAGAGACCTGAAACTTGCAGTCTGCAGTTGAAACCCATCATACTATTGACTCCAGAATCTTTCGATGGTGTATGAGGCAGCAATATTCTTGGGAGGTTAAAAAAAAAAAACCTTAATAGTTTTTAATCAGAAATATTTTTAGAACTAAGGAGTTTATTTATAACTCTGGCTGAGCAGAGAATGATAGTGTCTTGGAGTATGAGTCTACCTTGTATTGAGGGGGAAAAGCTGGCTGATGGAAATTTGCACATCTGGAGGTCATCATACTCTAGTCTATGCTATCCAAACCACACCTCCTCAAACCACATGCTGAATGGAACACATTGTCCTGAGAATTTTTCCCTACAGAGGATAGTCCTCTCTGTCACTGCTGGATAGAAGTCTGAGGGGGCGATTCACTCACAACAGCAGGACTGCAGTAGAGTAGGAAGCTTGTGAATCACTCCCTTGCAATGCAAAAGTAACCAGACCAGGCTGGCTTACTAAATCACTATCCATGAACCTTTTATTCCAGAGTTATCCATGAGGTAATTCTTGTCTGTAAATCACCCTGGTGATTTTATATTGAAGGGCAATATAAAAAATCGATAAGAAGGAGAAACAAACCAACAAACAAGCAATCTCACAAGCTTTAATTCTGTTTAATTTTATTCTTTAGTTATTTAGACCACTTGTACAGGGGCAGATTTAGGCCTGTGTGAGCAGTGCACATGCACTGAGTTTAGGGGGCACCATCTCAAAGCCCAGTAAGCGAGGCGCTGGGCCATGGGAAGGAGGTGGGAGATCTTGTGCCCCTCGCAGAACCGTCCAGATTGCGCCCCCTAGCCATGGACAAATTAGCTCTTCTTTCTGCCTCTCCTCCAACTCTCCCCTCCACCCATTCAATTCATCACACACTTCACCTTGTAATTTTTTCACAGAAAATCCAATATTTAATTTATTAATTCTTAATAAAAGGTTTCAGCAAAGAAAATGACATTGTGATATCATTTGACATGTTTTTTATGTAATTCAGTTGTAAAACAATACACAGATAGGCCTAAATGAAACATACAAACAATATCATGCTGATTTGTTCCGCAATGATAACTTTACATTATAATACTGTATGATGTAAAATGGCATTGCTTTTGCAATATCTGTGTAATTTGGTTGATATAAAGTAAGAAAACTATTATTAGTATTATTCACAAGTCACAAGTTACAAGTTCTTATTCACAAGAGTTGTTATTTGAATTCTTTTTTTAAAGTCAAGTTAGGCCAACTCTAGCTTTAAATAGCAATCTCCTCAATGAAGTCTGATGTGATTAGAACTTTATTTTTCTTGCTTTAATAAAAGAAAACTCAGTAATAACTTTATTTTTCTTGCTTTAATAAAAGAAAACTCAGTAATAATTTCATCAAAGTCTGTTATTGATGCTAGTTCATACTTGATGGACAAGATCACGGGATTTGTTAGTCTGGTTTCATTCATACTTGATCTTAAGTAGTTTCTATGAGTTTTAATTTATTGAAACTATGTTCACAAGATGCTACACTTACTGGCATAGTGAGAAATATTCTCAGTGCTATTTCGATATTGGATGGGTGGGTGCCAGCCTAGCCAAAACCGCTGCTACCAGAGTGACTCCACCTCCACCGGAGCAAAGTGGGGCTGTGCTGTCCACCTGCCCAGGGTGGAGTCTGGCTGGCCAATGTGGCCCTTGGTTCATGCCCCCAACAAGCTGGCTTGTATGCACATACAAAAGACCTGTTCAAAAGACCTGATCAGCAGGTGCAATTTTACACTTTGCAAGTCTGCAGTCATCTTCACAAAATGTCTGTGTCTTCCATGGTGTGTTAAGAGTCAGCAGCCCTGTGGACAGCAGAAAGATGTTGCAGGAGACAGTGATAGAGTGGACCATTTGCTGCCACAGAACAAATCTTTCAGAAGTAATAGTGTTTGTCCTCTTGCTCACCTCTGCACTGGTAGAAGCTGGGTGAGGCTAGGGGAAGTTATTAAATTGGATGCACACCAGGCCCCTTCATTCCAACAGAGCAAGACTGCTCCTGTCCTGCCTTCCCCACTCAGCTTCTTGGCTTGTGCTACTACCTTAATTGCTACCTGCTAGCCTACGTAATAGTGACAGATAGCACCAGTAAGTAATGATATATGTGGACCTGGAATAACCCACCTCCTTTCATAGCTTCTAGATCCTCCACTAGAGCAGGGCTGGGAAATGTGTTGCCTTCTAGATGTTGTTGGATTCCAACTTCCATCCACCCCAGCCATAATGGCCAATAGTCAGGTATGTTGGGAGCCAGAGTCCGCAACAACTAGAGGGTCACAGATTCACCAGCCCTGTGGCAGAAACAGGAAAGGTGTCAGTTCACATGAACAGGGCCTGACTTTGTTCACCAAGGTGATGCCTACAGTGAGATATGTATATAACTACTCCATGGCATGTGTGTCCTGTATATGATCCCATCAAAATTTTGGACATTGTTCTGTGGCTGCTTTAATGTTCCTTTGCTATTGCATGTGTTAGTGAGGTGAAAGGATATAATCTGTGTTCTGCTTCCTAGATTCTGTGTGTTCTGGAGTGCCTAAAAGTACAAATCTAATTTGTGTGCTTGTTTGATAATTGGGGTAGGCTGGCTGGCTTCCTTCCTTAATAACTCAGAGTGTGTGAGTGAGAGTGAGTGACTGAATGTTAGACAGTCATTTTGGAATGGTTTAAAAGCAGTCACTGGCAACTGTGGAATCTGTCATTAGAGGTTTGGCTCCTTTTAAGGTTTGGCTGCAAGTTCAAAATCATTGAACGTTTGGTTCCAAGCTGAAGTTGCAATCATGAGAGCTGCTTCCCATATTACTGTTCCATGTTTCTTGGGAAGTGGCCACAAAATAGATGGAGATGTGCATCATCTGTTTAATGTGTAAGGAAACAGTTATGAGTCTGAAGGTATGCCTGCCAGGATCGTTTATTGAGGAATCAGATCCAGGAAAGGCTTCAACACTTGATTCTGCAAATTCTATAAGCCAGTCCTAGCTGTGTTGTGCTAATACAAACAGACTTATGGGCAGTATAACTCGCTCATGCGCACGATAGATGATTGGATTATGCTGTCAGCTTGATTCTTTAGGAATGTACACAGAACTAAAGGTTGCTTTATGCTTTGGTTGCTGCTTGCTTTAGACGTGGCATCTCCATGACTACTTGGCTGAGCATGCTATGTGTTGACATGTTGCAATTGCTCGAACTGATGATTATGCTCTTTATTTTTGTCAGCTTTTAAGGGCATCCTCAGATCACTTGCGCATGGTAGTGACCAAATTCCTTTTTAACTAATAAGGGTTTGTGAAACATCACATAACTGCCATTACTATTTGTTGCTATCAACAATTTCTGCAAAGCCCACCTTGACAAAACTCAGCCCTATCCAGTTTTATTTTACCACACCAAGATACCACAACAGTCATCTGTTCTGTCAGATTTCTTTGAATATATGCATTCTCTGATTTGCTGTGGGACAATAAGTTGGCCAGACTCATGGGCTTGAAAAAAGGAATGTTAGTCATCAGGCTATTCCATTTCCATGGAAACTAAATGTGGGATGATCTTTCTTAACTCCTACGAATGGGTCAAAAACAGATACAACCCCATTTCCCAAAAGATGTTGTAATAGGTGTTATTAAGGAAACAGAAGTCAAAAGCTGCAGTTTTCAAGTGCGATTAAGACAGGAGGTCACTTCTGGACTACTTGTTTAATGAGATTTCAGCCTCATTTGTTTGCAGAGAGATTATGTTGGCTATTTAATGAGCATTCATCCTGATTTATTTGTGGGGAGGCTAGATGGCATTGCATCAAAGCAAGTGTTATCCCACCATTGCATCACCTTAACAGAAAAAAATACAATCTTTGCTTAAACTGTGATCCAACTATGTTCAAGCTGTACGTTTGTAAATAAGCTCAAATATTACAAATGCCAATAGCTCCTAGTGACATGCTTCCACAGAAAATCAATCAGGGAAGTGATACTAGAGGAACGTTTCCACCCAAAAAATGAGTGGGTGGTAAGTATAACTTATTTCACTGTTTAGAGGGAAGCTCATACTAAAAGTATGTAGCTTTAAGATTTTGCCTGAACTGGTGGGGAAAAGTTGTTTTTAAGCCTCTGGCAGTGCTGCAGTCTTCACACTTCTAAACATCAGGAACCATGTCTGTGTTTGTTTGCTTACTCACTCAATTTAGCATGCAAGGTTTTCTGTAACCAAGTTATTTCATAGAACAGAGTCCTCTGCTACATAATTAATTGCCTAGAACCTCCTTCCACAACCTAAAAAGAAACAAGTAATGCCATCAGCCTGGTAGCTGAATACTGCCCACATTTTGATTTTGTCAGTGTATAATAGGTATGATATATTTTTAAGTGGGTTCATGTATAAGAAGGAATTTGCTATCCTCTTGAGAAGTTGTCCTAGCATACAATTCAAAATGTATTGATACAACTCTATAGTGCCAATGTACTTCCTCATTAATACAAAATGGCAATCACTTATTTGAAGTGCAATCTCATCCTATTTCAGTATGGCTGCATCTATACTATATGTTTAAAGCAGTATCATACCACTTTAAACGGTTTAAATGGTTTTCCCCAAAGAATCCTGGAAACTGTGAGTTGTTAGGAGACCCAATTCCCCTCACAGAGCTACAATCCCTGGAGTTCCCTGTGAAGAGACATCAATTGTTAAACCCCTTTAAGAACTGAAGATCTTTGAGGGGAATGAGGGTGGTTTATTTTGTCTGGCTGTGTGTAAGAATAGACGGCAAAGTCAGAGAAGAAGTTCCATTGCATAAGAGTAAGAATGAGACCACACCTTGGGTAGAAGCATAAAGTTTCACTTTGGAGGTGTAGCAATAGGGTTTGTGTCTAGTCCAGCACTCTTGTCTGTGCTCATCCCCTGTCCTATCCTGCCCTGCCCTGCCTTGCAAATTGCAGCAGCACTGAGAAAACTGCCATCCTGGAAAAAGAAATTACAGGACTACAGTGGGAATCAAAGTTGGCACATGGGAATGTACAGCAATGGTTGGGAGGGTTGGTGGGACAAAAGACCCTCTTTGAACTTTTGGTGGCCATTAGTTCTTTATCCCAGAGTTCAGATACGGTGAACTAATCAAGTGCATAATGTGGTTGTACACATGAGTTTGGACTTTTCTTTGATCTTCAAACACAAATTCCTTATGACTCAGCTTTCACTTTTACTAAGTCTGACTTATCTGTGGTTCTCTCAGTCTCCAGGTGCCGTGCTTGCTTCCCGCGCCATCCTTATTGCCCACAGGCAATGAGGATCCCACTGCATGTTCTAATTCCATTGATGAGATGGCAAGAATCTACCCCAAAAGATCATACATCTTTTGGAGTGACCACACTACAGGAGAAATAGTATATGAGCAAGTCAGTCACAGACTGGAAGCTATTCACTCAAATTCTTTCCAGCACTGGGGTTTCCCGCAAACCACCAGGATACAGACTACAGCAAATCTTTTCTTACTAAGGTTAGCCTGTCATCTTGTAAAGTGAATATACTGAATTTTATGGAGATGGCTATGTTATAATAATAAAAATTTTAATTTTATTATTTATACCCCACCCATCTGACTGGGTTTCCACAGCCAATCTGGGCAGCTTACAGAATATATAAAAAATAATGAAACATAATAATTAAAATAATTTTATGTTGCATTAAATAGCAGCAATTAAATCTATGGTGGATGAATGAACACCCAATCCTTTTTACCACTGATAACACCAAGCAGTGACTTTTTGCAATTGTTCTATTCTGGTCTTTTGGATGTGCCTACAGAGCACAAAAGTAAAGTGTTGCAGTGCCACAAAGCAAACAACTTGGGCAGCATGCACCCCATACATTTAAAGCACATTGCAGCAGAACCAACCCAAGAATGCTGAGAAGGGAACATGGTGCCAGGAGCACCGGCAACACATTTAGGAGCTGTAACAGATACAACTTGCAAGTTGTGGGAAATCTGTATGCCCATGAGAATGAATGTTTGAGACTGACATTGAGTGGTATCTAATTGGTGCCCAACCTCCCACACCACTTTCCACCCTGTGGCGGAGCCTCTCCGTCAGCTCCCTGGGACTAGTTTTAAGGGTGTGGGGACACTGAGCTGCAGCGGTGAGGAGGAATTGGCAAAAAACACCTTCCCTTTTCTTCCACTAACAAAGGCATATTCTGGAACAAAAGGTCTATTGTGGAAGCAAAGGCAGCATACATCTTCCCACCCAGTATATGTCAAATCTTCATCTCACCTTTTCACCCTAGCAATTTACTATAATTATTACTCTAGTTCCACAGAATCATTTCAATAGTTGCTTGTAGTCCACAATTTCCATTAACTGACTCAGGAATCCCATTTTTTCTTCATAATTTCCCCAGTTGTGTAATCTTTTCCAGATTTTGCAGCATGAGAAACTTCATGGACTTAACATTTTTTTTAAAAAAACAAACCCTGTTGTTCAAACACATCCATAAGTTTTCTGAGCATGATGCAGCTAATAAAGTGGAAAGTGTAGAAGTTTCTTAGCTGCATGCTAAGGCTGCAAATACTGTACTGTGGTACCTCTGGTTAAGAACTTAATTCGTTCCGGAGGTCCGTTCTTAACCTGAAACTGTTCTTAACCTGAAGACCGCTTTAACTAATGGGGCCTCCTGCTGCCGCCGCACTGCAGCCGCGCGATTTCTGTTCTCATCCTGAAGCAAAGTTCTTAACCCGAGTTACTATTTCTGGGTTAGCTGAGTCTGTAACCTGAAGCGTCTGTAACCCGAGATACCACTGTATATGCACACCTATCTCTGTGGAACTTACTTCCAAGTAAACATGCTTAGGATTGCATTGTGAAAGAACATTTTGTATATCAGCACCAGTGCAGTAAGGCTAAAATATTATGTACACCCTAATCTCCAAGTAGTGAGAGATTTCTGGGGACCCAGTCCATTGGGTTTGGTTTCCTCAAAATAAAGATTTGATTTGATTATATTTAATTTCTATCCTGCTTAATATATTTAAAAGAACTCTAAGCAGTGTACCAAAAAACTGAAGCTACAATCGACAACTTAAATAAAATGTTGCAAAAATAAACAACTACATATAAAGTGTTCCATTAGTACAAATTTATGAATATATAGAAATCCATATCAATTCATTTTCCTTCTGACACACCTTCCCAGTTCCAGTTACAGCAGATTTGGTAAGTTTCCCAGGGGGTTCAAAGGATGGGGAAAGGTACCCCCTCCACTTACACTTCCATCTTCTGTTCTCTCCTCTTTCTCCAGCTGGGTTGGTATATGCCCCACAGATTTAATGTCACTGCATTGCAGTGGACACTTAATTTGTTGTTATCAACTGGACAATTAATTTGTTGTGATCAAACCAGATTTATATAATCATCTAAGTCAGTGATTCCTAAATGGTTTGCCAGAGCACACTAATGTGCTGCAAAGGAACTGTTGGTGTCCCATGAGAAACTGGTTGATTGTTTTAAGGCCCCTGTTTGCTCAGTGTACCATTCCAGGATAGAATGTCCATCTACTAAGCCAAGTGGATGCAGTTGAATCATTCAGTCATCTCCTATAGAGGTCTGCACCAGAATTACCCTCAGAGGAGGCTGCCCACTGCATCTCTACATGAGTTATTCTCTGAGCTAGCCTCCTTCCAATCAGGTGTGGGCTCTGTATTGGGTAGATAATTCTAAAAGTGAGCCATTGAATAGGTGTCACCAGTTTTAATTAGGGAAAAAAATTGCTCCCCAGCTATTGGATGTATACATCATTCTGAATATTATGTAGGCATAGACAGTCTTGAAAGTAATGTAGCTCTCTGCTGAAATTAATCTTGGAACATATGGGTTTTCTTCTTTGTGGTTCTTGATTGCTCCCAAGACAATTGCTTCTAAAAGAAGGGAAAATGAATCAGAAAACCAAACTGTGGGATTAAGAACAGATTTTGCAGAACTATATTGCTCCTAAGTAACATGCAGCAATACCACATTATCTTTGGGTTCTGCTTTTTCGTAATTCAGCCCACATCCTTTACGCTGCATAATCATCTTGCATAATCTTCTTGGGAACCATGCTCAGTAAGCAACCTTTCTAGTAAAACTAGAGAAGACAGGGGAAGCCACATTTTGCTTAATTATGTGTTTATCCCAATCATATGTGAAGTGGGGGATGGGGCGATTTTTAATGTCAAAGGGGGGTGTCTGAGTGAGGGGATCTGAATTCTCCCCCTCCCACTGCCTTACCCAACTACCGTTCATCACTCCAGGCACCTTTCCCCTGGCTCACTTCTGCTTTGTAACTGGGGTTGATGGGCTGGGAGATCAGGTTTCTCTGGCTGGGTTCACGCTCCTGTTTACTGCATTTCCAGGGCTGGGTTTTTAATTCGTGTTCACATGACATAATCCAAAGCGCCCATGTGTCCTGTATTTTGTTATAAGATCCTATGGTTTGATGCATTGTTTCTCAATTCAGCTTCACACTGATTAGAGTTCTTGCGCCTTTTCTATTTCCCCTCTAACCAAGGTGTTAACAGTTAGGGGAGAAGTCCTATACTGTCATACCTTGGGTTACAGATGCTTCGGGCTGCTTGATTTCAGGTTGCGCACTGCGCCGAACCTGGAAGTACAGGAACGGGTTAACTCCGGGTTTCGGCGCATGCGCAGAAGCGCCAAATAGCAACCTGCACGTGCGCAGACGCGGTGCTGCGGGTTGCGGACACTGTGGGTTGCGAACATGCTTCCCGCATGGCTCACGTTCGCAACCCAAGCGTCCACTGTATAATGTGCTGGGGAGGGAGAGAGAGAAACACAACTCATGCCACTCATGGGTATAGCCAGGATTTTGGTTGTGGGGGACCAGAACCTCATATTTGTATTGAGTTTTGTTGATATTTACTGATGGGGGGGGCAGCTGCCCCCTGTCTCCCCCTGCTATGCCCATGCTGTCACTCTAAGAGAGTGATGTGAACCCAACCTCTTTCTGCTGTTGACCCTTGTGGGGCATGGGAGCTCTCTGTGCCCACTGGAGCTCTTGTGGCCATGAAAAAACTTCACACTGGCCACAGTCTGGAGAAAATTTCCAGATGACCCTCAGAGTCCCTCCCAACTCTACAAATCTATGATTCTATGGCTCTGTGCTGTTGTCTCCAGGATCAGAGGCAGCATACCTTTGAATACCGATTGCTGGAACCACAGTCAGAGGGGACTATTACGTTCATGCCCTGCTTTCAGGCTTCCCAGAGACCACTGTAGCAAATTGGATGCTGGACTTATATTATATTGAACATATCATATGTTCCTATATTGATTTTTTTTTATCTGGTGATTACTTAACACTTTATGCAGAGTTTGCAAACTTGACTTTCACTATGTGAGATGATATAATGTGACAGGAAACTTCTACCAATGAATATCAACTTCAACTTTGATGGAAATGTACTAACCTAATTTGAGACTGGGCATAAAATAGGCCTCATTCTATGATAGGAGTGTTGATGCACTTTTATCTTCTGCTTTCCTGATCAACTCTGTTTTTGATAAACTCTTAAAATTGGTAGGAATTCAGCCAGCATTGGCAAATTCCAGGATTACCACTACCACCACCAGGTAGTTGCATAGCATCCTCATAAACAGGATGCATGATAATATCAATCTTACTCTGTGGGTGAAAGCTACAGGCAGAGGGTCCAGAGGTGGAGCTAGTGCACCCGCCATGAGCGGCGAGCGTCCCAGGGGGCACCACCCACGGCAAGCATCCCAGGGGGGTGGGGGCGGTGTCACCCCCCCACCGCACCCCCTTCCTCCACCAGTAAGAGGATCAACTCCCCATGAAGTTTCAGCTGCAAGTGAGTGCAACTCTATATGATTCTCAGTTGTCTGCTTTCATCCAATTTCTTCTCACTGTATTGTTGTTGTTGTTTAGTCGTTTAGTGTCCGACTTTTCGTGACCCCATGGACCAGAGCACGCCAGGCACTTCTCAAATGGCGGAATGCAAGACCCAAATGTTACGCAACTGTTGTTTTCATTGCAAGTACAGAGTAGGGAGTATGCTCATATCTGTTTAACTAAGATTATTTTCAGTTGCATTCAGCTAAGACTTCTTGGCTATGTGTGTGATTTGCAGGAGTGTCACTCCCAGATGACCTCAACAGTAAATTGCTGTCATAGTTTTGGAGCTGTTTTGAAGCTATTGAGAAAGACTGCTAATTCTTACTGCTAATTAAATTATTCCATTGTGCAAATAATACCACTGCAGATAAACTTGCACAGGTTGCTCGGACCAGATTCTATGTAGTGGAGTACACCAGAAGGAGGGAAATGACAGTTTGTTACATCAGGGGGAGTTTTCACGTATAAGACCAGACTACAAATGAAGCATGGTGTTGAGTTCATATTATACCAGTGCTTAAAGAATGTCACCTATTGCTAGTCTATTTCCAAATACAGCTCAGTGAATTTTCTTCTGACTTTTTTGTCGTCGTCCCCCGCCCATCAACCTAGTTGTGTATTGAGATCATCAGGTGAGACTCACCTCAAAAATGACCAGCTGCGGTTAGTTTAAACTTGTCTTGTCATTGTCATTGTAAAAATCAAGCAAGCCATAGTTAATTCCCTCTGTCGCAGAACCGTAACACCCATTACTCGTGACGGGACGACGAAAAGTGAGGCCGGGAAGGCTGGCGCCGCATCAATTTAGGCTGCTAAACACGCCCCCTCGCAGGCACCTGGTTGGGTGTCTTCCCGTGGGTGTGGGCGCCAGCCAGGTGAGTGGGAGGCAGGGGGCTAACGCCCCCTGCTTGAGGCAGAGCCCGGCTCCCGACCACAACCACTCCCCTCTCTTGCAGGAGGAGAGTCTACCCATTACTGGGAGGAATTTATTCTGCTCTTTGTGGTATGTGGCGTGGGGGACTGTGCACCATCCAAGTCCTTAAGCAGAAGTTCTAGATTTTGCTATCAATATATTTCGTTATACTTGATTGCTTTTATCCATCCACCATAATTTGTTTATCACCATCATCATTTGCAATTTCCAAATCAGGCAATATTCTTGGGAGCATTTTCTTTGCATGATGTTGCCTTACAGAATTAAATCATGGGAAATACTGTGGTAAACATGCCCTGCTGTGGTTATTGTCACCAGATTTTCCTGGGATGAGTCTCCTTTGGGTATTTTTTTAAAAAGATGAGATGTGTGGCATTATTTTCTTATGCTTCTCTGATTCATTTTGCTTTATGTTTTCTGCGTGGCTTTCTCACTTTTCTTCTTTCATGTTGAATTGCCTTTTGCAGCATAGAGTGTATTCAGCTGTAACTGTGTTGACTTTGTGAAATCAAGTTTTGAATACATCTTCCTTGAACCATCCATCGCTAAAACCACACAAATGCCTAATCTTTTTTATTATTATTACTGTGGCACTCAATGTCTTTCACTACCATCATCACCACTGTCTGTCACTAATTGAATTATTTTTGTTTATTTTTTTAAAAAAAGAGAAATCATGTGTCCAGTATAGTGTAGAGAGGGGCTTTCTTCTGGTTCAGCAGCTGCTACACTTTGCCACAGAGACAGGGCTTTGGGCTTGAGATCATTCTAGTAGACTTCTCCATCATTCCTCCTTCCACCAGTTTAGAGTAATCCCCTTAGTTAGTAAGGGAATTACTAGAAAAACCGATTTATTGGTGGAATGAACAAATCTCAAAAGCTAGGAGTTTGAATGAAGGCCCAGCTCCTCATCTTTGTCCCTCTTTAGGTAGCCTCAGCACCTCTTCCAGTTTCCTAATTCCATTTGGCAGCATTTTCCCACAACTGATTTCCATCATTCCCCTTGTATCTCCTACACCTTCCTGCTCAGACCACTTGACTGCCACTTGACTGCCCTGGCCTAGAGCTAAGGCAATTAACAAGCCCCTGTGGTGCTATCATTTTCTTAAGGGCTCAGCTAACTAGTGATGGCTGAGCAGGAGCACCTTTCTCATGGACCTCACTGACGCTTGCTGGTGTGAAATAGCAGTGGTGGTTTGTCAGAACTCCATGGTTGGCCTCAAGAGAATCCTGAAGGGTGGGCTACCCTACTGCCTGCTCTGTGTACCCACTGAAAAATTTCATTGATGCTATTAGCAGCTTCCCTTTTAGAGAATAGCCAGTGGCAAGAGAGAAACAGAGATTAAGAGCTTTAGGGAAGAGGATTTTTTGGACTGTGGCGTATGCGCACATGCACACAAACAGTGCATCATGGTCCCAGTCCTGTTCACCACCATAAAAGGGGGGAACCCAGCTAAGTTGAATATAATTGTGCATATTTACATACTGTCTGTTTTGGCCCTTAATTTAACAGTTAGGCTAAATGAATGCTGTTTGCTTCTCTTTATATCTTATATAGCAAAGCAAAGCAAAGCAAAGTAAAAAAAAAAAAGCTAGAGACATACCTAATTTTTAGAAAACTGAATATTCCGTGGGGGGGGGGGGGTTTCACGGCACAGCATTGTTTGAAATATTTTAATGTTTTAGGGATTTATTTTTAAAAGGTCCTTTGGAAAATACTAGAGGGTAAGGACGAGCCTTGATTTGATGAAAGTGGAGATGACTCAAATCCTTCCACACATTCACCTCTCCACCTCAATTGTCGTCTTATGTTTCCGTTTGAACTATCCTCTTCTCTTTGGGTAGAAAGATCCAAAAGGCAAAGTAGAGGAAGAATGCAACTGAAAGGTTAGAGGAAATTGAGGGGCCCCTCGCTCGTCTACTCTATTCTCTCTCCTTATTATGCTGTTGTCCCTCAGGAGAATGAACTGTGTGACTCAAAGGGTGGCAACGGGGGAATCTCTCTTTGTGCATTCGTATAATTGTCGGCAACTCTGTGCTCAGTCTCTAGATTTGTCTCCAGATCTTGCTTCTTTGTGATGACATACATTACATAATTTCTAAGCTAGGTCCCAACAGTGGGGGAAGGGGGTAGGAATGTGCATAGCTTCACCATCAAGCTTGAGATAGTGAAACTTCAGAACCTGGAAGATTAAAATTCAGTATTTATTGCATTTATTTTATGCATTTATTGCATAAAATTTCTATACCACTTGATTGTAGAAGTAGTTTACAAAAAAGATGAAACAAGAAAACCACCACTAAAAATTTTACAACCATAATTTTAAACATACAGAATGTAGACAAAAAACAAATGAAAACTTGCACAACCTTTCTAAGCATCTGGGTACCTTGTCTAAATAAGAATGACTTCAGCAGTGAATGTGCCTGCCTGATATCTATAGTCAAGGAGTTCCAGAATGTCGGTGCTGTCACACTAACGGATCAATTTTTTACAAATGCAGTGCAGGTAGTATGTGACACCTGTAAAAGTGCCAGTTTCCACAGAACAGAGCAGTTGAGTGGGACCATATTGGATAAGACGATCTTGTAGGTAAACTGGAGATTTGTGGGTTTTTTAAAGTAAGTTTCTCTACCACAGACTGAGGCTCAATGGTAGGGTTTAATCCTTGGCTTCTCCAAGTAGGGCTGGAAGAGACTCCTATCTGAAACCCTGGAGAGTCACTGAAACCCTCCTAGTCACCAAGCTAGATGAATCAAAGGTCTGACTCAGTATAAGGTAGTTCCGTGGTGTTCCTAACAGCAAGGACAGGACAGGGGTTGATTAGGAAAAGAATTGATTGGTTAGAAAAGAAGCTGAAGCTGAACAACCACACAAAACATTTTACTTTCTAAGAGCTTATAAGATAGTTCTGCCTTTTAAGACTTCACACACACACACACCACACCACACACACACACACCACTGAAGACTGGAGAATGTTAGATGAAGTGAGAGCCTTCTAGGCTAGCCCTGCAGCGCTTATTAAGCAAATAGAGAGTGCTGGGTGGAGTGAAATCACTCTAGTCTTCCTCCAGATCCCTTCCTCCCACTCTTCCCATCTTGGCATGCTCATTACATGGTGTTTCAAAATTGCAACATTTCAGAGACACTATCTGACTTTCAGAGAGACTGTTTGGTGCTACAAATCTGCACAAATATCTGCAAATTGATTTAGGGCAAACTGGGCTGCCCTGTAGTGATTTGTTACTACTTCAGCCCAATCCAGTTGTGGGTCTGGGATTCAGCGGAATCCAGTGCACAGCTCCGTAGAGTTTAAGAGAGAAACTACATTCTTATCTGCAACTACAGCTATGTAACATTCCTTTATGGGATGTAACAGTGACGAAGTTTCAAACCTGGATTCTTGGAAAAGGGTTGACCAAGTCAAAGGTTGCTAAGGGGAAATGAGCAATTATGGCAGTGTAGGGAGGTTTAACTATATTTTTCTGAAGAAATTGTTTTAAGCAAGGATGGTAAGAATGAGTTGGGAAAGAGAAGATTTGAGAGAATTCATTTCTGCAATGCTGCTTTGCCTTGCTTTATATTATGTAGATTGCCTTGATAGAACTCTGTTCATTTTAGTACAATTGAGATTTCAAAGAGTTCACTGAGAAGTATCTCAGAATGTGAGGTGAAAGACATGAAAGCAGAGATTACAGTTCCAGAGCTTTCTGCAATTAATCTGGAGGTTTGGTTAGTGCACATGTAGAGACAGGGTTTGTGGTTAGCATCTGAGATAAAGAGAGCAGGAGTGTGCAACAAGATACCCTATTATTTGAAAGAGAACCTGAACTTTTTCTTGCATCACTTTAAATTAAACTGACTGGTTCAGAATACCAGAAAAATGCTCCCATCCATTTCATATTTGCTCCTTGATTCTTATGTCTTAGACCATTTTCACATGACACCCCTACAATGGCAGTAGTCCTTGAAAAGACTTCAGTTGCCAAGAGTTTCTAGTCTGCAGCTCTAACATATTATGGAGCATATTGGGATGACAGAGTAAGATGAGAAAATAAGGAAAACCCTTTTCTTCAACTTGCTCTTTGCTCCTAATCTTGTTGCTGCTGTCACCACTGGAAAATAAGTAAGGGAACGGCCTTTGGACTGGCTCAAGAGATTAACCAATTTGTTTCTGATTTATTCTGGAAACAAATCAGTTCACTTCCAGGTCACTTTTTGGGTAGCAGTATATATTACACGTCTCTTTTTTCAAAAGAAAATGTACTTCTGCCATTCTGTCACTTGGTTTCTGAACATAATTCCTTTGCTTTGTTCACAGATACCATGTATGGCATGACTGTTTTTGTTGTTTTTGGTATCTTATTATATTATTTATTTTAATCAAATAACAAAGAAAACCATTCTGAAAAATATTTGTGCCTTTTCCTGGAACCTAAGGACTTGGTTATTATCATAAAGTGGTGTTTTACACATTATTTAGGCTGCATTGGGGGTAACAAGAGTCTGACATATATTGCTCTGCTTACATTATAATTTGTTAAGTTAACAACACAAACCCCTTCCATGCAGTCTGGCAAGAAAAGAAAGGATTTCAATTCTGCAATTTTCTGGTGATAGGTAACCCTGTGCCAAATATCATTATTGCTGCTGCCAAGGGATGGCAGAATGAATGCTTCCACCAAAGCAATCTGATAAAACTTATTGAAATGTTGAATCAAATGCATCTGGGCTTTTCAGAAAGCATATAAAATGAATTAAACAAGCTACAGTTTGTTGGAGTGAACATTATGGTAACTAAACCTTTGTATAAACTATAGCTTGAGTTCTTTTGGGGGAATAACGCTTGAGAGTTCAGCGTTTGGTCATTTCAAGCGGAGGTTCCCATAAAAAGTACAGCATAATTCAATGTCAAATTAAAGGACTGTAACCACATACCACAAGCCTGAATTGCTGCCAGCTAACTTCCTACAAGCTGAATATATGTTGCTGAAGAGATGCTAAAGTAATATTTAGCTTGGACAGTGTTTTTGTTGTTGCTCATGCACAATTATTGAATAATGATTGTGATAAGCAGTGTTGACTGCAAGCGTTTGGGTCTAGTACTCCTTTGGGGATTGCAGCTGTGTAAACTACAGAGCACACCAAACGTATTCTGCTAAGGCATGATCACAGTAGATGTATCATTGTGAGGGGAAAACTTTGGGGCAAAGCAGACTGGATTTCTTTTAGAGGAAAGGAAATGGAGGAAAGAATACTCATCATACCTCATCATTCAGGGCACCTCCAGATTCATCTGAATCTGTACCCTTTCACCTTTTCAGCCTCTGGACATGCCCTTAGTCCAAGCCTTAGCAGAAGGGATCTAATTCTGATTTTTATTCTGTAACACTGCTTTCTGCCTCTCTTGTCACCAGTGAGAACCATTGGGTCTTTCGTTGTGTCTGTCTTAGACGATGGTCACATTGCACCAGACATCCAGCTCATTCATCTCTTAGAGAGGCCAGCAGAATTTAAGTGTGCATTATTTTCCTTGGGCATTATTCAGTATAAACACCTGGTTCATAGTGACGCATACCTGCTGACGCCAGTGTATGCATTTCCTGCACAAATTGAATGAATGATGCCGAGTCTCTCCCCCTCCATGTTGCTTGAGTCCTGCCTGCTGCCAGAGTCTGGAGTAATTACATGAAGGACAACACAAGGAATGAGAGGAACAGGAATGAGAGCATACAGTATTCTGCATGTGTGGCTGCTCACTGCCCCACTCAGTAGGAAACTCCAAGGAAGCTACAAAAGCATCTGTTCCAAGTGTCATGGCTTTTAGTGTTATAGCTGCTGTAGGCGAACCTGATTTTCATCAGGACTATGGTATGTGGGGAATGGGCGACTGATCCTTTCCTCCCACACCAAAGTGCCAATTAAAATCATCTCCCACAACAGCTACTAGCCTCACAGGGTAAGCTCCCATTAAATATTGAATTTTGGGTCTGATAGCTACTACATATTGCTGATGGATTTTTATTAGGGCCCAGCTGATGGAAGAAACTGCTGTTCCCTATGCAATGTGTTGCAAATAAAAATCTCTCCTACTATCCTCAGCAGTTCATATACTACGTTTAGTGTCACCTCTGGTTTCCGGAAGAGATTTTTTAATTATTATTTTAAGGACTAAACAGGAGGCCAGGATAGCTAAGTAAAATTTCTACATTCTGGGACAGTGTTCCACTGTATATTATTGTATCATTAGTTGCCTAACACAGAGGTTACAATCAAATTTTATAATTTATAAAATTCCATCCAATACCTGGGTGAAGAGGAAAGTCTTAACCTGGTGCTGAAAAGAGGTCAGTGTTGGTACCAGGCAGGTCTTACTTAGGAGAGCATTCAATAGATAGGGAGCCAAAATGGTTTTCTGGCATGTTGCCACCTTCCGAACAATTCTCGGGCAGGCGGGTGGCAATTAAGAAGGGCCTCAGATGACACATGTTGAGGTCTGGGATTATTCTTGTCAGGAGATGTGGTCAATAAGGCATATAGCAGGTGCGGGGAACTTTTAGCCCTCCAAACATTTCTTTATTTTTCTTTATTTGATTTATATACTGCCCTTCATCAAAAGATCTCAGGGCGGTTCAGCAAGCAGGACCAATAGTGAGGGATGATGGGAGTTGTAGTTCAGCAACATCTAAAGGGCCAAAGGTTGCTCACATCTCCTTTATGGTTTAAAACCAGCACCTTGAATTGGTCCCAGAAACATATAGGCAACCAGCGTAGATGTGCTAATACTGGTATTATTAAGTTAGCTCACCTAGTCCCCAGCAGCAGTCTGGCCACTGCATTCTGCACCAGCAGCAGTTTCTGAACTATCTTCAAGGGCAGTCCAATACATAGCACACTGCAGTGATCCAATATATAGGCTACCAGAGCATAAATCACTGCAGCAGTCTGTCCCTGTCCAGATAAGGGTGTAGCTGGGCTTCCAGCCAAAGCTGGTCGAAGGTACTTTGCTGCCACCAAGGCCACCTGTGTCTCAAGTGACAGAAGAGTTCCAGCAGAACCCCCAAACCTCTTCCTTCAGTGGGAGTATGATCTCATTTTGAACAAGATGAACTTAGAGGAACCACCCACGAATAGCATATCAGTTTCACCTGGATTGAGCTTCAGTACCAATTGCTAGTGGAAGGACAGCAGAATCAAAACAGGTATCCCAAATCAAAACTGTTTTTGCTGAGTGTGTTCATATAATATTAATAATAAACACAAGGGATAGAGTACATGTCAAACACCATCACATTAATCACCTGCTAATGGGCTGCCCCAAAGTATCTCGCTGCAGACCACAGGAAACAGGATGTTGCAGTAGCTTAACCTTTCGCGTGTGTTGTGTTCAGTGGTGGAAATCACACGATTAATGTCTTAAGGGGTTGAATCAGTTTATGGGTACAAGCCATCCCTTTCCTATGAACTCCAGAAGCAATTGAGGGTATTCCACTAAAATACATATTAATGTGAGTAAGTGAATATAGAGTTCAGTGAGTTCATGAGTTGTCTGTGGTGTTGTTTTCCTGAGTTTTCCCCAGCAGTTTATGGATGACGTAATTTTCCCATGATGTGAGCAGCTTGCTTCTGTGCTGTAATAATCGCCATAGGGCCCTGCTATAGGTCAGTGATTGGGGGTTTGCTCATTATGAAGCAGCACAACATCCTGTTACCAAAAATACATTTTTTTCTATTTAAAAGCATGCTACACTGACTGCTGAAAATAAGAGTTTCCCCTTCTGAGGTTCTTAGCCTCCGGATAGACTTCCTGTGACAAGGATTGTGCAAAAGTGTCACTCCATGGTTGCATACACGACAGCTCTAAGAAGAAGCAGAAATAGAGTTAGATTTGTTTTGCAATTCTTGCAAAGGGGAACACATTCTATGGGAAGCTTGAGCTTTCGTGCTGCAGCAAACCAAAGTAGTTTCTCTTCTTAAGCAATACAGAAATGTTCCCTTTCATAAAGACTTCTTAGAAACATGTAGCGGATCATACCAACCTGCACTGCTGTTTCAGTGTTTGGTGTCTCTTTTCTATACTGGGTAGTTAACTCTTTGTTATTGTGAGTGTTAAACCTGCCCATGGTGATTCCAGTGTCTGGAGCATGTTATTTTGCTTTGACAAACTCCTAACCCTGGCCCATGTTGCTACTGCTGCCTATTTACTTTATTCCATCGAACTCCATGGAAGCCATTGAGAACTGATACAGCTCTTCTCTGCATATCACCCGTGTGTTCTTCTTCTTGGCTATGCAACATTAAATAATTGGTAACTATTTCTCGTAAGCAGAAATCTCATTTTCTGCCTTTTTACATCCTTGGCTGCTTGCACAGCCGCTGTACTTTCAAAGCACATTCAAAGTGCATTGTTTCCTTCAAATAATTATGGACACTGTAGTTCATTAAGAGTTGCTGGGAATTGTAACTCTATGAGTGGTAAATTACAGTGCCTAGTATCCTTTGAGGGAAAGAATGTGCATATGTGATAAGGTGTGTACATAGCCTTTATATAGGTAAAACATAAAGCTCAGTTAGTTCAAAACACCACAAAAATGTATCAAAATGCAATAATTGTTTTAATGCTGAAAACAATCTATTTGGAATGAGTAATCTGGAACTGACATAAGGTACAAATATCCTTTTGTATCATATTCTGGGTGCTTTCAAGATTCCCATGGAAGTGACTTGTCTAAACTCTAACACAACAGCAAATAATTTTTTTAAAGGTTGAAGGGATGGGATTTTAGGAAAGGCTTGGTCTGGAGTAGAAAAAGGAAATATCACTCAACACACCCACCAACCCAATAAACCCTTTGGAACAGAAGCCACCTGACACTGCTCCTAAGAGAAAGAGTGAGACAACTTTCACAGAGAAGAAAATTCACTGGAACAGTTCCTGATTATTTTCTTTAACATTCCTTCCACACTGTGATCCCTGGTAAAGTCACTCCCTGATTGCGAACTACACAGCTGTCAGTCACAAGATGAAACCCACTCATCTCTCTCTCCTTCCCCCTAGGCTAGTGTTTTCTTTTCATGGAGAGCTTGACAGAGCTTCAGAAATATATCAAACTTGGCCAAAACAAAAATTTTTAAACACCCCACTAAGGTAGGCCTGAAGCCTTGAGACCAGCCTGCTTCACCTTTGATGATTTTGGACCTGTCTTGTCATGTATTTGGGAACAGGCCAATTATCTCTGAAGTGGGAACATTTCCCTCAGTGCCCCTTCATTCCCTGTTCTTCCAGCAAATGAGATTGTTGTGACTTAGCCTATTTTTCCACCCTCAGACATGAGGAAACTTTCTTAACTACCAATCTTAAGCAATACCTCCCACTCACCAGAACTGGGCTGCAAACTATTTCATGGAGAAGTATAGAAAATACTGTCTTTTGCTGTCACCTGCTGGGGAGAGTCTGTCACCACATCAGCTGTTTCTTTAATTCAGGACCGATATAACATTTGGGGTGTCTGTTAACACCTGTTTATAAGTAAAAGCAATCGCTTTAAATAGCACATAGTTTAATTTCATCCATGAACTCATATTTGCTAAATGCGTTTGGAAGAAAAAACAGTTGCTTCTGAATGAAGGGGAAGCAATGTTTACATAAAGGGCTATGCTCTCTGCTTCTTAACTATGTTTGCTTTCTTACTTAATAAATAGCCACTAGTAGCTGAAGCTTGTCCAGTTCAGCTGCATTCCTTTGAAATGAACACATGACAAGTATAGGTGCTGGCTGTTGGAATTTCTGTTCCATTATCAGGCAAGAACACTTTGTCCCCTTTCTATTCACAACTGAACAGGGATAAGTGTACGCCCAAATATATTTTAGCTGTGGTCAGAGAGCCCGCTGGTGCTTGGTTCTTGCTGGGTGGCTAGCTCGTTTTGGCTTCTTTCCCAGGTCACTTTCTCATGGGCACCTTTTGTGTAATAAGGATTGCTCTCTTTTCCTGCCTTCCAGGCTTATTAAAAGACAAAGCAGCCTTAAATGCCAATGCTGAAATTTGCAGCCCCAGGGGAGTTTGCTGGCCAGTTTTTACAAGCCATGAAACAAGGCACACTCCTCTTAGCATCTGAGGCACAGAAGGTAAACTTGACAGCAATCTTTTATTTTTTTAATTTGTTGACTTTCTATCCCACTCTTCCTCACAAATTAAAACAAACCAAAATATTCAAAAACAGTCAAAACATTCGCTTAAAACATCTTTAAAACAGTAGCAGTTAAAAGTTTTTTAAAGCAGTAGGAATTTCTTTTAAAAAACACCATCATTATATGTGCTGATTACTTTTGTTTTTCCCTTAAACTCCTCAGTTTAAAACATCAAATCCCTTGCATTGAAAGTCCATTAATTTCATTGTGCCTCCTCTATTATTTAATTGGATATCACCCTACTAGATTTATTCTGGCGTAAGCTTTCATAGGCCCAAGCCTACTTCATCATCATGCCAAAGAGTGGTATCCACTAGCCTGCAAACAGAATAAATACCTCAAATAAGACAGGGTTTTGTGCTGTGCCACCTATGCTGTGATCCTGGTAACCCTATGTGTAGAAGCAAAACAGCATCAAGGTTAACATACACTGCATATATTGTTTGCCTGTGACTTGACCAAACTGCGGGAGGCAGTGGAAGACAGGAGTGCCTGGTGTGCTCTGGTCCGTGGGGTCATGAAGAGTCGGAAACGACTAAACGACTAAACAACAACAAATCACCCTGCAAAACAATGAAGCCTCCTTCATGTGTTACTCACACAATAATGGTCTCCACGTGTTGAAGGGGCAGTGATGGTGACACCACTGGCCCTGTCCCTCAACATACAGATGATGAGCAACTGCACCAGGTTTAGACATCTACACACATAGACTTCCATTCAGCTGATCACACAGGGTCTTTGCTGAATGTGTGGACTCTGGGGATAGGACAAGGGAGCCGCATGGCATTGGTGTTGGACAGCACAGCCCTGCTACCTCTTCAACACATACAGCCCCCTTCATATCAGTGACATGTGAAGGGGATTTGTATCTGCTTATATGGCAGTAGAAGGGAGCAAGAGGGTACACATCTGCCCACCAAGTAGCTTTCTCCCTACATGCTCCACTCCACTGTTGGACCCTTGGAAAGAAAAGCACTTTTCACATCTACTCTCACCCTCAGAAAGACACGTTGTGCCTTCTTGTCCTCTCTCAATATTTGTTTCCAGTGCTACCACTGTTTACAGGTGCTCTACTAAAACTCAGATCCTGGACATTTTCTGAGGCTTAACTGAGGCTGTGTTCACACTCCTGTTTACTGAGCACTCACTGCATTTCAGTGCTGGTTTTTAATCTGTGTTCACATGGCGTTATCCAAAATGTATATGTATCCTGTATTTTGTAGTAAGATACTGCTGTTTGATGCATCATTTCTCAAACCAGCTTCATGCTGACTGGAGTCCTGAAACCGTTGTCTAACTAAGGTGTGAAAACATTGGCATAGGGTAAAGACATCCCTGGCCTTTCAAGGTTCCCCTGTGTGTACACATAGAGAAACAAGTATGACACTGATGAAACTGTGCTGATGTGAACAGCTCAGGAGAAAAGAATTGTGAAAGTCACCAGGGTGGGGGACTTCAGTGCACTCTAAGTCGCTAATGTGAACGCAATCTTTATTACTGCATTGTCCTGTATAGTCTTGTATCCAGAAGAACTGTGTTCAAATCCCTGCTTAGCCCACCACAGAGATGCAGTAATGGGTAAATCTGTTCCTGCTGATGTTCCTGTTTATCATTCTGTTGTTAATTTGACAGCCAGTGTTTTGCAGTAGTTCTAGAGTTGTCCTGGGATCAGAAAGACTTGAATTCTAGTTCTTACTCAGCTATAAAGCTTACTGGGTGATCTTGGACAAGGGTGCTGATGTGCCCTACTCTACAGAAGACAGTTCTCTATTTGCAGCACTTTCAGAGAACAACCCTCTGTTTGAAGGAATCCAAGACTGTGCACTCCAAGTCTAATGTAGAGATAAAGAACCCTAAGAAAGGAGAGCCCATCAACTATTAGCATTTAGACAGTAGACTGAGCAGCACATACGGTAGGTCACCTAGTGACAGTTGTCTCCACCATAGGGAGATGTATTTCTGTTTAAATTTTAGTAATCATTTCTAAATTTGCATCTCTACATATAAATTAGCATATGCAAATATTATGCAAAACCATATCTTCTTTTGCTTCCTTTTTTGGCCATACATTTCCTAATTTCTGGCAATGCATAAGTGTAAGTTAGCAATATGTTCTGCTGCCTTAGGCTGATGCTTGGTTTTACTATACCATTCAGACACCTCTTCATCCTTTCATTTATTTACACACACTCATAGTGATGCCCGGAGCAGCTTGTCTCATCCTGCAGCATGGCAGGGCTCACCATGGTCAGACTAATTTACTTTGCAGGCTAAAACAGGGTCAGCTCCAGATATGCTGCTGTAAGATCTTTTTGAAGAACGGACATGCTAATAAAGTGATTTTTTTTTTTTTAAGTAGCCGCCTACTTTATCTCCTGCATCTTTCAATAAGCCACCTGATAACTGATGTTAACAGGTATGATTGCTTACTTGTTCAAACACAAATCTTCTACATAAACCTTTTGAGTTAGTATTAGCCACACCTAGACATACAGCTTGAGACAATGGACAAATCTTTTAACACTGACATTCCGTGTTTGTACAGGCAGCTCCTGCAGAGTTGTTCATTCTTTTTTAATCATAAAATCTGTCAGTGGATATTCACTTTTCCAACTTCTGGGACTTCCCCTTCAGTTTCTGTCAACATTCCCCTCAATAATGTGAGGAATCTACATATAACTTGATGAAGAGTATGCATGGTCATAAATGTGAAGGTGCTGCAAAACACAAGTCTTCCAAGCTCCACAGACAATAGGTTGTTGTTGTTGTTGTCTTCTTCTTCTTCTTCTTCTTGTCATCATCATCATCATCTTGATATATTAAAACTCCAGGCTGAACACAAAATCATAAATGAAATACAACCAATACAATTATAAATAATTGTAAGGAAAAACAAAACAACAAACCAAGTACAGGATCTGAAGTTACCATTTGTCACAGCCTCCATATATGTCTGACATGTCTAACCCTGTTCCAATAAATTAAACTCTAAACTACATTAATATTAACATCATGTATTTTTAGCTGGTTGGATAGTTTATTCCTTTCAATTTTGTTGTATTTCTGTTCTATTGATGTATGTTATTCTAATCTTGCATTATGGAATTTCAGTCCTTATGGTTATTGCCTTGAAATCCAGTTTTGGATGATGGTGTGATATATACATTTTTAGAGCCACAAACAAACAAAATTAACACAAGCATTGTTTGGAATAAAAGAGTCTTCAGAAGTATTTTCCTGGAGCTTATCAGGTCTCACAGAACAAGTTGTCTGTTGTTGGACTAAATCAGTGTTTCATACATTGGGCATGTTGTTGTTGTTATTAAATTTCTCTTTCCCCTGGCATTTTATTTACAGTCTGAATCAAGTGCTAATTTTATTATAGCACAAAAGTACTAAATTACAGCATAAAACATATCCTAATGTGAAACACATTGAATGATTCTCCTGCCACCTAACATTAAATTTTAACTTTAGGTAAGTGTGTATAGGATTGCATCCAGTTTCAAGGAAATGGCCACAATCCAAGAAAAATCAAAATCAATGAGATTAAGGATGTCCATCTTTGTGCTGGAGCTTCGGCACTGTATTAAGCATCAACATAAAAAAGCTTGTATTTTTATTTGTCCAGATAATGAAACTACTCTATCTTTAACATCTTAGAGCACCACCACCAGGTGGAAGAAGGTATTATATGTGTGTTACTAAAACATGCTAAAATATTAAAATATTTTGTTTAAAATACAGTATCAGGCAATATTTTGCTGAATTGGGAGCTACAAATAAAAGTCCTTGACATACTATCATGAATCACAACTTTGTGATTTTGAATACAGAAAAGTAAATAATCTAGAAACCTTCAATCTTTTAGGAGAGTTAAATCATAATATAACCATGTCCTGGCTTGAAATATTTGTTTGCATCTTCATTTCACTTGGTTTATTATTAACTCAAAATCTGCAACCACAGAAACTATTCTCTAGGTACAAACTAGAGAAGGTTGAAATGAATGGGACTTGAATGCTTAACTGTGGGTGATTGTGCATTTCAACAGAATTTAGGCATGTTTTTCTGGATGTACCCTCAGTCATGAAATCTAAGGTTAATTTTAATGCTCCCCCAAATACTTCTTTGCAAAGTATATTAATTTACAAAGGTTTGGTTTCTGCTTAAATTGAACAGGAGATTAGCATCTTATGTTACATGATGTGCCCAGCTGCTAAAATGTAATTCATACCAAATAAAGCAGTTTGTGGCCAAGTGCCTTACATATTTTATCTTACAAATCTTTTGTATTTTCAAACTTTTAATTTCATCTTAAATTTTACAGATTATTACCTGGGTGTTAAAATCTGTAGAATGATTTGTGCTATTATAGCTGCAGAAGCAACTCGTGTGAGGCAAATGTATGAAGTCTGTTTTGCTATGGTGCCTGTTATTTGCAATCTGGTTATGGAAAGTTACTGCTATCAATGAGATGTACAATTTTGTGCTGCTCCTTAAAATACTAGCTGGACTTTTGAGCACTGCCTCCGCTCTGCTCCCTTCTGTATACTGTGGAACTGCATTATGTTGTGATGCTGTGCCACATCTGGAAATGGTGGCTCATGCTAGCTCAGTGGCAGTGACTAATTTTGGTATATTAGTACAAATGTGGAGAGAAATCGGGGGGGGGGGAATAATTATTATTGTTTGGCTAATTGAGGTAATTTCTAGGAGACAGCTCTACGGTATGTAAATATTTTTATTCTAATCTACCCCAGACTGCAAGATATTTACAACGTAGATACTTAAGATGGAATAGAATCCAATCACTTGGCAGTGTAGGGAGGCCAAATTGAATAAAATACTGCACACATTAAAGCAACTACAATATTTGGCTACCATTCTGTTGCACCTCTCCTTTTTAGCTTCTGGAAGAAGCAGCTTGTACAGCCACAGGTGGCTAGAGCCTCCATTTCCTTATTCATCACCTTGGTCTAGAAATGCGAGTTCACCAGGTTCTGCCAGCAGGAAAAGGGTCCCCAGTGCCATCATCATTACCTTCAGTGACAGCAGCTGACATATTCCACTAAAGGTTCCTGGTGAACTTGTGGAAGTAGAAACCGTCCCCCGTCCCCCCCGCGCGCCTTTGTTCACTGGCATTTTATTTGTCCTGCTTATCTTGTTCTGTTTATAGCACTACCCTACAGTTCTCCATGTAGTTAAGTAACAATTTGCACACATTGCATATATTACAAAGCAGCTAGTAGTGTTCTGTTCAGTGCAACTGCTACCCAGCATGCTGTTTTGGACATTGTTCCTCAGATTCTTTCAGAATGTCCCTATTGGCTGGGATTCAATCACATACTGCCAGGTTCAGGTTGCACAATTAAAGTTTATTCAGCATTCTTGTGCATTGTTTTCTCCTGGTCTAAACCCATAAATTGATTGCATGAAGGGTCTGTGCCCACCTGAGGAATTATTATTATTATTATTACAGCTACAAGACACTCCTCAACACACTCTGCCCGTGAGTGCTTTGAGCATCCATAAATGACCAGGTTCAAAGGCGGCAACCCTACGGGAAGGACGGTTACCAACCTGTGCAACTGCTTGCCAAGTTGATGCTGTAACAATTAGAAGGCAACGGAGCCTTCTGAGAGTTGTTGGGGACGGGAGCCAAAAGGGGTGTGTGAATCTGAGCAAAGCACTATGAAGCGTGTGGGCAAATGGGAAAATAAAAAAGTGCTACGGAGAGTCGGAGGCTGCGCCCTGGCGGTTCTTGTAAAAAGAAAACATTTTCTGAAGATGCAAGGTGGCAGCTTCGTTTCGTGTTCCCATGAAGAAACGGACTCCAAAATGTATTCTAAAGTGAAGTCTTATGCCCTGGCTCTTCACAGCAGTGCATCATTTGCCCTTTCCCCCTTTTAGCGCCTTGACTTTATAATCCTAGAAACTTGGGGTGGTTCTGGTTAGCCGTGCGCCCGCGCGGACGGTTTCACGTTGCCTTTTAAGTCCACCTCGAGCTCCTCAAAAGAAAGTTGACGGCGAAGGAGCGCCAGCTGCCTTGAGCACGGCCAAATAAAAAAAGAAAAAAGGGGTCGGGGAGTTAAAACAAGGCGGCGCTTGCCCTCAGGGCGCCGGGCTGCGGGAGGGCGGGTGGTGAGGCGACGGCGGGGAAGGTAAGAAGGTGGGTGGCTGACTCGTCGTCGCTAAGAGCGAGCAATCCGCGCCCAGCTTCGTCGCCGCCCTGCCTTCGCAAGTCTGGCTTCCCGGGGCTGGCAGAGCAGGACGGAGGAGCCGCCCAGCGCGGCTGCTGCCCTAGAGGGGAAAAGGCGGAGGCGGGAAGGAGAGCAGCATGGCGTGCTACAGCGGGGAATACGTGGTAAGGGGGCCACCACTCGCAGCCGGCAGGGCGCTCATCCTGAGGGGAGTCGGGGGGCGGGAAGGCGGCGGCGGCGGCGGCGCTGAACAACCTCAGTGGCGGGAAGTCTCCTGAGGGGGGGGGGGGGAAAGGCGGTTTCGGCTGCCGCTGCTCCTCCTCTTGCTGTTTCCACAGGCGACCTCCGCCTGCTCCGAACGGCCCCCGACGGAGCGGTGAAGATACCCCGCCAAAACTTTCCACTTGAAATTCACTTTTCTTGCTCAAGACTCCCATGGCGGCGCGTTTTCCGTGGGCTCTGCCGCCTCCTAGGCCGACAGGTGCATTGCTTTTATCTCTCCCGGAGTGAAGAGGCCTCCTTCCAAGCTTATCTTTTTGTCACCACAAACGGCACATATTAAGGGGCCGCCACAGGAAATAAAGTGCGAGGGGGTAAAGGTTCAGAGCATTTCTGATCTGGGCAAACTTCTGTGACGGTTCTCCCTCAAGAATGGTTCCACAATAGTGTTTCTCTCTGGAATCTGGCAGTGCAAAAAAAAAAAAGGCAAATCTGCCCTGAAAGCATTCTCTAATGAAAGGAAGCAAATCAAAATAAATAAATGTCACGTAGCTGCTGGCTGTGTTTTTTTTATACTGTGCCAGCAAAATCAGCCCTAGTTTTATCTGTCCCAGAGGAAGCTATCTTTGGAGTGTTTTGTTTTGTTTTTTTGTTCGGCATCATATATTCGGGAAACATGGGGGAAGATAGATGCCGCCTGCAAATGATGTTGATGCAGGTAGCGAAGTTTTCCTGACATGTAATCAGATCATAGTGTAAACACACCCATCTGAGAAATACTACACACCTCTGTGCAGTCATGGGTTTTCATACTAAAGTGAATGTAAATGTGTTTGTATTTGCCTAGAATGGAAAAATAAAGTTCATTAAACTGTACTGTGAGATAAAGTTTCAGAGAAACATAATATCCATACAGTAGTTTACATTGTTGAGTATTGCCCAGTGAACAGGAGCTCAGAACCAGAGTGTGGAAATAGATGTTGTGCCAACACAAGTTCAGTTTCCCATTTAGGTATGTCTATACAGTATACACATGACCGGAAGCTGTACGCCGGCTCCCTTGGCTAATAAAGTGAGATGAGCGCTTCAACCCCAGAGTTGGCCACGACTGGACCTAATGGTCAGGGGTACCTTTACCTTTACCTTTATACAGTATACAAGAGTGAGAAAACTAAAAGAGAAAATTTGTGCTGCCATTACTCCTGTCAGGCCTTGTGACCTGTAATATTTCCCCACATCTTCAGAGAGGTAGGATACAACCATGGATTGAAGGCAGGCACTGGATGAATTGTGAGAAATGGACTTGTGAAGTGAATGGCCCTTAAAGACACACCTTTTGTCTCTGGGTATTTATACCAGCTAACTACTACATCTATCACAATTTCCCCAGGTATTTCATTACTTAGAGACAATGCATGCTTTTAATAGAGTGGTGATTGGCACATTATGCAGAGACTAAATTAAAGTCAGTGGCAGAGATTACCACACAAGAAGACATGTTGGCTACATAAACTTCTCTGTGCTCTGCCTCCGCAGTTGGTGGAATTCCAGTTGCTAGAAACTACAGGACGGGAGAGTACTCTTGTGTTTGAATCCAGATTGCTGGTTTCCCATGGGCATTTGGCTGGCCACTGTGAGAACAGGATGCTGGACTAGTTGGGCCTTTGGACTGATCCAGCAGGCTCTTCTTATGTTCTCTAATTTTTAATGCAGCATAATCACATCTAAATATGCATTGTGTGGTTTCATTAAATACACGGAAGGTGGAGAGCTTAAAAGCTCTTTTTGTGCAGGTCTTTTCCAGCATGGAATGCTCTCACAAGATCTCACTTAAAAGCTCTCTGCCTTGCTTGGGCAATGCCAGCTTGGCATATGGCTCCAAAAAGGTAAGAACACTCACACAGGGGCCATTTTCCAAAGGGGTGGGTCAGATATATACATTTTTGCATATATGTGCCATCCCCGGAACATGACTCCCATGCAAGACACAGTCATACTGTATATCTATTATATATTGCATCATTATATATATTTAAAATTCCAGGTTTCTGAAGATGGGTTACCTGAACCAAGAAAGTGGAGACCGTTGATGTATAGGAAATGCACAGACCCCATTTGGTTGATGATATTCTTTCTCTTTTGGTCAGGTTTGGTAAGTACCATAGTATTCCTGATGAAATGGGTGGTATCCAATGAAACAGTTCTGCTAACACAACTTTTGGCTACACAATGGAACTTACCCTCCCTCTCCTCTCCCTGTTCACCCCCATATTCAGTAACTTGAATATGCAAGCAAAGGCACAACAAAGATGGGTCAGCTGCATATTCCGGCATTGCAGGGTGTTGGACTAGATGATCCTTAGGGCCCCTTCCAACTACAATTCTATGATTCTGATTCTATGAAAGAAAAAGACCTATCCAAACAACTTGTTTTTCTGTTGTGAGGAGGCAGGGAGAGGGTTGTTGACAGACAATGGGAAACCAATCAGGTAGTATCCTGGGCTTTTCAGTTTTCACACATATGCGTAGATATTAAGTGTTGAGCTCATGGGAATAAGTGCTAAGATGTGTCCTAGAGGATTTCCCCAGGGAACCACTGTTATTATTTATGAAAAGCTCAGGCTGAGTTCTGTGTGAGTTAACCTCCTTGCTGTTGTGGAAAGAAGGAGTTCTTGACAGATAACAGAGGCCTGCTTTGGATTCCATAACAGTGTGACAGATTTCATATGTATTCTCATAGATGTTTATAACTGGCTACGCTATAACAGCTGGAGCTGCAGAAAGACTTGTGTTTGGATATGACAGCTATGGAAACATATGTGGTCGGAAGAACACTCCTGTGGTCGGTGCACCATTGTCGGGACAAGATATGACGGATAAAAAGTGAGCATGTTCTTATTTCAAAAGGCTGCAGTGTTATCAAAAGCTATAGCAAATAAAATCAGGCCTTTGGCTGATTAATATTCTATTTCCTTTTAAATATGTTTGTTTTCATTCTTGTTTTTTGTTATGTATGTTGTGTTCTTGTTCCGTATTTTTATGTTGTGATCTTATGCCTTGGATTAAGGGCAGTATAAAAGCTTAATAAATAGTAGTAATAATAATGATAATAGTAAAATGTAATCAGTCAGGAATACATAAACGATGCCTAAAGTAATAATTGTAAATGCCAATATATTGACTTCAATAAGGTTGAGATATCCTATATATTTTAGCTGTTTACAAATTTATTAATTATTTACATCCTGCTTTTCGCCATGTAGGTCTTAGAGTGGCTTACACCAATAAAAGATGCAATATATGACATTTAAAATAAAAATGAAACCTCAGAAATGTAGAACCTCAATAATTTTAAAATCTCAAATTATATTTTAAAAAAAGGATTCCTCGCTCCCAAATCACTGAAATCCCCTAGGACAAATATTGGGAACCTGAAGCCTAGAGACTGAACGTGGCCTTCCTGGTACTTCTGTCTTGGCCTTTGGCCTCTCTAAGTAAGACATGCCCTTATTCAAGCCACAACCACCCTTAGCAGGACACAACTCTCATCCACACTGCTCCAGAGTTACCAGAGTGCTTTTGTCTTGTTGAAATATGTCATTGAACTATGATAACACCTATTGCTTGCCTGGATGGAGGGATGTTTGTGGCTTTTGTGTGGCTGTGCCCACAGTTGCCTCTGGCCATGCCCATCGCTCCCAGATGAGAGAGAACATGTTCCTTGGGTGTAAAAAGGCTGTTCTAGGGTGTAAATATTACTCCCTACTGGATCAGCAGTAGACTTGACCTTATATTTTTACTGCAATAAAACTGTATTGTGTTCAGGGAAAAAAAAATTATTTATATTTCGTAAAATTTATATGCTGTTTGATTGTTTTAAAAACCCCTCAAAATAGTTCACAAAAAAACATCACTTTTATGTGCTTGTAAATTTAAAAATTGTTTTGTATAGGAAAAACAGGTTGTTGGAGAGGCAAGGTGAAAATTTAGTTGTTTGTTAATGCGAAGTTTTCTTGTTCTCTCCTAGATTTGTTTTCTTTTTGAATTCATGTGATTTGGAAATAAAAAATCTCAAAATTAATTCAACTGCATTGTGTGTATCGAGTTGTCCGCAGGAGCAGCTTTCTTCCTTGGAAGAAATTCAATTTTTTGCAAAGAATAATGGTATGTGGTAAAGTTCATTATAGTCTTTCTTTCTTTTGTAATAACCTAATCAGTTAAAAAATTAAAATTGACTTGACTTGACATTACATTACATACATATGAAAGGGACAATATTAGATAGACATGTGGTTGAAATGTATGTTTGCCATCAGCTTGATTATAGTTGTGTAGTCATGTTTTAAAGTTGCAATCATATATATGCTTACATAGGAGAAAGTCCTATTTAACTGAATGGGGTTTACTTTAAAGTAGATATGTGTAGAATTGCACTGTTAATTTGTTCAACCACTTAAACTAGTGCACACTTATTTTTTGCTCCCCTTTCCCAATGTATATACCACTGGAAAAAAGAGCATTCCACTTCTATATAAATGCTAAAAACAATAGTACACTACAGATTCAAAAAGGCAAACACACATTTAAAATAACATAAAAAGTACAATGGCCAAGCTCCAAGAAGCTACTTTAGACGCACCAAAGGCTTAAGGTTGTCAAATGGAATTTTCTTACTCATTTCCCTGGAACGACAACCCCCTGTATGCAATTGCACTGTCTGCTTTCAAAACTCCTCTCAGTTTCAAAAGCAATTTGGAGAAGAAACATGTGCAAAGGTCTCTTTGGCATGCAGAACTACATGCTTAGGTTTTGGGGGTCTTTTTTGTATTTTGTCACACCATTATTATTATTATTACCTACCCTTTACCATAAGGTCTCAAGACTAGTCACAGCAATTAAAAAAGGTGCTGTGCTGATCCCGGGGGGAAGGTTACCGCAGGCGTAGTCAAAGTCCGGTCCTGGGTCACTAGCCTGGAATCAGTCCACAAGGAGCGGGGCGAGGTCCGAAACAGGAAGCCGGGCGGGGACAGGAGCACTGAAGAGTCAGGTCTGGGTCCGGGCATGAACAGGAACTCAACAACGACGTTGCTCCCACAACCTGGGACCGGGCCGACTGGCCTTTACCTGTTCTGAGGCTAGGGGCGGTCCCGGCCCCCAGGAGACCCGCCTCTCTTGGCCTTAAGGCGAGCACTCCTCCTGGGAGCAACCAGTTCCCTTCGCCTCTCTGCCCTGAGTCTCTGCAGTTCAGGAGAGGCTAAAGGGTTACTGGGCCCAGGGGGAGACTCACCTGCAGGCACTGAGTCCTCAACCACCTCTGGAGCCAGAGTGGGATCACCTGGTGCCTGCTCCTGAGGATCTAACACAGGTACAGGCGCTTCAGAATCCAGGCCCTGCCCCAATTCAGCCGGCCCTGGAGGCGGGGACTCCTGTGCAGGCTGGGATTCCTCTGGTTCAGCCTCTGAATCGGAATCCCAGGCCATCACAGGTGCATTAAAGAGTAAAGGTAAAGGTACCCCTGCCTGTATGGGCCAGTCGTGTCCGACTCTAGGGTTGTGCGCCCATCTCATTTAAGAGGCCGGGGGCCAGCGCTGTCCACAGACACTTCCGGGTCACGTGGCCAGCGTGACAAGCTGCATCTGGTGAGCCAGCAGAGCACACGTAAACGCCGTTTACCTTCCCGCTAGTAAGCGGTCCCTATTTATCTACTTGCACCCGGGGATGCTTTCGAACTGCTAGGTTGGCAGGCGCTGGGACCGAGCAACAGGAGCGCACCCCGCCGCGGGGATTCGAACCGCCGACCTGACGATCGGCAAGTCCTAGGCACTGAGGTTTTACCCACAGCGCCACCCGCGTCCCTAAAAAAAGGTGCCACCTTTTTTTAAAAAAAGGTGTCACCTAAAAAAGGTGCATTAAAAACATTTAAAAACAAATTACAGTGACAAGAATAGGGTAGGTCTTAAAAATATATATATCAACTGCCAAAGGCCAAGGGAAAGAGGTGAATCTTTAGCATTTGATGAAAACAATGCAATAAAGATGTTGGACACACCTCTTTGGGGAGGAAATTCTACAGTGTAGAGCTGCCACAGAGAATGCTCTCTCCCAGGCCACCCCCTCATCACACTTATGAGGGTGGTGGAACTATCAGGAAGGCCCCTGAACCTGGCTGAAGGGTTGTTGTTTTTTTATTGCATTGTTATTCTGTTAACTAGAAATACCAGGAATTTGAATGGGGAACCTTCTGCATGCAAAGCATTTGCTCCAGCACTGAACTATAGTCTGCCCTTTATCTCTAATGCATCCCTCTCCAAATGTCCTTTGGTTGTGCTGTGGTTATTTCTCCTTTGTCCTCTTTAAAGGGCAGCAATTCGCTGTTTGTTTGTACTACTTTATCCCATTCATATGACTTGTATCTTTGTGCCTATGATATTCCCCAGCCCCGACAGTATTTCACTGAATAAATGTTGAATAATAGCAGTTGTTGTAATAGTAGTAGCACCAACAGCAGTGGAAACCTTCAGTTTTTAGATAATATTCCTCCCATGTTTTGTATGTACCTTAAGAACTATATAATGATATTTATTTACAGACTTATATAAACAGTTTAAAAATACTCCCAGGGCTGCTAACAAAAAAATAGTTAACCAGATACAAAATACAATACAGTGGTACCTTGGGTTACAGACACTTCAGGTTACAGACTCCGCTAACTCAGAAATAGTACCTCGGGTTAAGAACTTTGCTTCAGAATGAGAACAGAAATCACGTGGTGGTGGTGTGGCGGCAGCGGGAGGTCCCATTAGCTAAAGTGGCACCTCAGGTTAAGAACAGTTTCAGCTTAAGAACGGACCTCCAGAACGAATTAAGTTCTTAACCAGAGGTACCACTGTACATAAACATTAAACAGAAAAACAGTCAAAGCAGCAGAAGCGTTAACAGCCATTAAAACCATCAGCTAAAACTACTGAGATAATATGCTTGAAAGCCTGGGCAAGTACAAAGGACTTCACCTGGTGCTGAAAATACATCAAGTTTCTTGTCAGGTGATGGGCAGAATGCGCCACCTCTATGAGGAAAGCTCTTCACTTTGAGGGTGCCACAACTGAAAAGGCCCCCTCTTTAACCATTGCACCCCTAACTTTGAAAGGTAGAGGGATTGAAGGAGAGACTTTGAAGATGCTACTATCTTTTGGGGAGGTCATTGTGTGATTGGAGTAGGTGGTTCTTTAGACACCCTGAGTCCCAGGCTACTTAGGAATTTATAGATAAGCACCAGCACTTTGAATTTTGCCCAGAAATTGACCAACATCCAGTGTAGTTGGCTAAATTGATCTCAGTATGCCTGATTAGTTTATATTAAAGCAAATACAAAGAAAGAAGGGGTGCAAAACCATTTTCAATATTTTCCCTTCCACATTTTTTCTACTCCCCTACATTGGTTCAAATTGTCAGGAAGCCTGATTTTAGTATTTTGACAATTCTGAATACTGATAAGATAGAATCCAGGCATTCTTTGCATGACAGTTTTGTTATAACGCAGCATTTTTGCCAGCAAAGGGATTGAAGATAATTCAATTCTTCCCCCTTTTTTTTGTTTTGTTTTTTGGGTTTTTTTATGAAGTTAAACAACTAATGTTTTTGGTCTCATTCTAATAATTTTAGTTTAGTTCTTAAAAAAACCCCAGTGTCTTAGTAAGCTAAAATAATGTCAGCACTCACATTTTTGTGATGAATATATTGCATTAGTAGCAATTTACAGCAGTTCCAATTTTAAAATGTTCCAATTTACCTAAGAAATGCTGCAACATTCCCTGCTGAGGCTCATATCCCATGTACAGATAGCAGTGATAATGGTGCGATCATATATAGGACATTAATGATTTTTAAAACCTGGCTGCAAAGCATTTCCCATATTTAAATTCTCATGTTTACATTGTCTGTAAGGACAATGTAAACATGAGAATGTTAGCTCACTGGAAGGACAGATCGTGAAGCTGAGGCTCCAATACTTTGGCCACCTCATGAGAAGAGAAGACTCCCTGGAAAAGACCCTGATGTTGGGAAAGATTGAGGGCACAAGAAGAAGGGGACGACAGAGGACGAGATGGTTGGACAGTGTTCTCGAAGCTACAAACATGAGTCTGACCAAACTGCGGGAGGCAGTGGAAGACTGGAGTGCCTGGCGTGCTCTGGTCCATGGGATCACGAAGAGTCGGACACGACTAAACGACTAAACAACAACAACACATTGTCTGTGCCTATCAGTACTTTGACAGATTTTAAGCTCCTAACAAATTATGCTACATTATTGTAGCACAATGGAATTACCTTCTCTCCTCTGCTCCAGAGGGTTGGGGAAACTCCCAGAATAGATTTAGGGGTGCATGGAGGGAGGAGTGGGGTAAATGTTTCATTGTGCAAGGAGAAATCATTGCACTGATGGAATGTTCACCTAAGCTCTATGTTGAATACATTCCAGCATGATTCTCAAAGTACCTTAGTATGGATCTTAAAGTTTTGAATAAGAAATTGAGGGGGGAAAGGTGCCTAACATATGGCTTCATAATGTCCTGATTACTTTTGTGGATCTGAGTATATCCATCCTGCAAACTTTAAATGTGTGGTTGACTAGATACATGTTTTAGAATGTGATAGTAGAAGTAACTCTTAGAAATAAATCTATTATATTAACAGAATACATTTAGAATGATGAAATAATGAGATTTAGATTGTCTGTTAGGTCCCACAAAACATTCCAGAGGTGACTTACATATAGCAAATATGTATTTTAACTGGTGTTTACCCCAAGAATCTCCTGATCAGACTGCCGCTGTGTGCTCTATCTGGGACTACTGTTGAAGATTGCTCAAAAGCTGCAGCTGATGCAAAACTCAGCTGCTAGATTGATTTTGGGTGTTAGCCACAAGAAGCATATAACACTAATTGCCTGTGAGACCCATCAGTTCACAGCTTGTTTCAAGGCTAAATTCAAAGGACTACAGCCCACCTTTAAAATCCTTTAGAGTTTGGGTCCAAGATGCTTAACATAGCATCCCCTCCCATATTTATTTGATTGCGATTAGCAATCCAACACATTTAGGTTAGTGGAGAAAGCTTTTTTGGTAGTGGCCCTGCATTATACAACCAATTGCTTACTGAAATTTGTGAGATTCAGATCCTTGGCCTTTGTAAGTAGGCTTTAAAGACATATTTAATTAGACAAAATTTTAGTAACATGCCTATTTTGCTTTAGTGGTTGCTGTTTTCTTCTTCTACTAATTGTTTAATTTTTTATTGCATCTTAGTTTCATTGTAAAGTTCTTGCTTTGTTATACTGTGTGTTGTAGTGGAAGGTGGGCTATAAATTTTCTAAATAAAGCTAAGTTGCATTCACATCCTTTCTAGTTTCTTTAAATGATAACCAGAATGTTTTTTTATGTGGGTTTGTTCTCTGTAGGTTCTTGCCTCTGTGTTTACAATTTGAATGTTACCAGTTGTACATATAGTTTCAAAACTGCTGAGCTTTGTCCTGCCTTACCAGTTCCGCCAAGGTAAGGAATAACATGAATAATATTTTGCCTAAATGCTAGTTTTTCATTCAAAGCAATCAACTACTTGTTTATTAATTTCCGAGTTTCAAATCTTGGGGGGAAGATACTGCAGTTTGAATATTGTTTCTAATTTCTGCCTGTTTCTTTACTCAGTAATTCACTCAAAGTAAAGAGGTGCACTCAGAGACGGCATAGGACTCTAGCCCCAGTCACCTTAGTCTTTTGTGAGGAAGGGTTTTTCCTATTCTCTCCCCATATAGATAATTATATCTCATTAATCAATTTAATAAAGAAATATGAAATTTAGAAGATACTCCAGATCTAAACGTCCCCAAGTAGTCCACGCATGCAGAAACCTCTATAATGCCAGAAGTTAAAAGACTTCTCTTTGGCAATACATTGCCACAGGGTATATTGTAGGTTCAATGAGTACATGGTTCCCCTTCCTCCCTAAATTTAACACTGTGTTTGAAATGCTAAGCCCAATGTCTTGTCTGTCTGTTTTAACCTTCTAGTGTGTCTTTCCCATTGTTTAATCGATGTGTTCCACGAAATGCTAAGTGCTATTCCCAGTTTGCTTCTGTACTGATAAATGTGGTTAATGAAGTGGATATTTTTCATCGGATTCTGGGTGGGATTATGGCAGGAAGAGATACAGTCATAGGATTGTGCTTCCTTGCACTAGGTAAGCTAATAGCTTTATTATATATATATATATATATAATATCATTGCAGCATTTCATTTAAGAAGTGAACTGCATTTATTATAATTGTAGTTGAAGTTACTGAGTCTTATTTAGTATTTTGCACTATATTGCATGTACTTGTTGGTCAGGTAAGAGTTAATTGCGATAAGAGGTGAAATTTCTTGAAGACCTCTGTGGAAGAATATTCTCTAATACTGGGTTTAGTTATAGAATCCAGTGATGTCTGCCTGATTAAGCAACAGATCTCCACTTGTACACTAGGACTTCCCCTTCCTATCCTACACACTCTAGGCTCTTGCATGTCCACCAAATCTAATCTAGCTGTTCCCCAACCTTCTGGAGCAGATGTTGGGGATGTAGAAGGGTTGCAAAGTAAAGGAGAGGAAGGAGTTGTGCACTTTCACACCTAGAAATCTGCGTGAACAACATGGATGCTACCCTCTGTCTTGTGTGGAATTAATATGACTCAGTGGATTGCAAGAGGCATTTGAGTTTTTATTTTAAATGATTATTGCAATACAGAAAAGACATAAAGTTGCTCTCCTAAAGCAGTCCTTTCAGAATTTACTCTTTATTGCTTTTTCAGAATTTGGCAGTCAATAAATTCAATGTACATTATTAATCCTTCATACTTATAACCCTCTGGTACTGTTGTGAGCGATTAATAAAGAAGATGTGGGAATTATATAGGACAGTATTTTGCTTAATATCTAAAAAGCATTAAGCAGACTGCCTCAGTATGAATGAGCAGCTTGTGAAGAACAGAAGGCTGATTGTGGATTTCTAGCACGATCAACCAAGAATGAATATTGCACATAGTAATGTGGCACTGATTTGGATGGGGCATTGAAGCAGCCAGAATGCCAATTCTGTATGGCATCAACAAACATAGAAAGCAGGGTTACAAGAGCTGTCAAAATTATTAAAATCAAAGGCTGCAATCATGCACACAGTAAGGCTGCTTAAATTCATATGGGTTTATTGATAGTTTGGCAGTGATATCTGCAGGAGCGCTGTGAAAATCTCTAGTCACATCTAAAATTCCCATGTAAACCATTTAGGCTGCAATCCTGTACAAACAACTCCCCGTTTGCACTTGGGTTGTGTTCTGGGTCATTCCGTGTGTAAGCCTGTTCCACTTCCCCTTCCTGCCCCACTCCAGGGCCCAAAACAGCATGCGTGCTGGCGGTCTTGCGTCAATTTGGACATGCGCAAAATGGTCACTGCCTGTACATACTTAACTGGATTAAGGCTGGTTAAACTCAGTGGGGCTTAATTCTGAGTACAAATGCATAGGATTGCGTTAGTAGTCAGCTTGATTAACAAGTCAACTATAGTAACTTTTTTTTCTCCACTTGCAGCATTCTCTATAATAATCATGTTAGCCTTCAGATTCATCAGCGTGCTTGTGATCCATATTTTTCTTACACTACTTATCTTTGGATTATTATGTGAGTATTGATCCTTTGAGTATTTTCATATTTTTGTGTGCATCTATATCTATCTGCTAGGATTCAAATTACCATGTGCAGTTTCACATGTATGGGGAGGGCTCTTAATTTCCCTCCTTAAATGCCTCCTCTTCAAAAGTGCCCTCAAATTTCAGGGACCCTCTAGAACAGTCTTTCCCAATTGGTCGTCCGTGGTAAAGGTAAAGGACCCCTGACAGTTAAGTCCAGTTGCGAACGACTCTGGGGTTGCGGCGCTCATCTCGCTTTATTGGCCGAGAGAGCCAGTGTACAGCTTCCGGGTCATGTGGCCAGCATGACTAAGCCGCTTCTGGCGAAACCAGAGCAGCACACGGAAATGCCGTTTACCTTCCCGCCAGAGCAGTATCTATTTATCTACTTGCACTTTGACGTGCTTCCATGGTACATACCCATTAACTATCCAGGAAATTCTGTTACATAACTTTGAATCAGCAAGAGTTTAAAATCAAAGGCCCATACATCAACACTTTATTTCAAGCTTGCGAGTATAATTATATATTTTTAAGGCCACCATTTGATGCCAGTCTGATTTTTCAGTTTCATGGGTGCTGCAGATAAGGCAAGTATACCTAGGTAGTTTGTGTCTTTCAGATGAAATAAATAATGCCTGTATTCCTTTATTTGTTCTAGTTGTTTCAGGAATCATGTGGTGGCTGTATTATAATTACACCAATGAGCCCAGCATAGAATTGGAAACAGAAAAGGAAAACATGAAATTATTGTTTGGATTTGCTATTTTATCTGCAATCATTACGGTAAGACACTTATCACATAGTCATTAGCATTTTGTGGGAAATTTGTTAGCATGGGGTAAGGTGGGGCTACCTCAGATGTATGTGATAAACAACTGGAACGCTACAGGTAATTTAATATTTTTGTTTGCAAAAAGCACCTCATGTCTCCATCTGCACTGTTGCAGGTCTCTGGTAGACAGAAATCAACAACTTCATTGGCCTGAACAAGCCACTAGAGCAGGCATAGGCAAACCTGGCCCTTCAGATGTTTTAGGACTATACAGTGGCGTAGCGTGGGTTGTCAGCACCCGGGGCAAGGCAAGTAATTTGTGCCCCCTAACCCGTGGATTTGTGCCCCCTAACCTGTGGATTTGCGCCCCCTAACCCTAACCCCCAGATGTTGCGCCCGGTGCGGCCGGCCCCCACTGCACCCCCCACGCTACGCCACTGGGACTATAATTCCCATCATCCCTGACCACTGGTCCTGTTAGCTAGGGATGATGGGAGCTGGAGGGCTGAGTTTGCCTGTGCCTGCACTAGAGACCCCTGAAAAACTTTCTTCTCCAACCGCCACTCAAACAGTGAAGACTGGGAGTAGTGGGCCGCGCATGCTTATGTACGCATTCTTGCATTTCACACCTGCAGACATGTGGAGGCACATAGCCCCCTGCCCCAGCTGATCTATGCAGATCAGGCAAGGATTGTGGTTATCACTCTCTCTCCACACACCAAATGATCCATCTGATGACTGGAGAAGGTGTGATTTGCTTCCCCATCAGGGTGCTTGGCTGCCTACCCCAGTGCTAGGACTACTTTATTTTTTTCCACGTTTTGCTGCTGTCAGTCAATGGGGCCAGAAAAAAATGCTTGGCAGAAATAAGTAATTATTTCAATGGGACCCGCACGCAACTAGCTTGTTCTAGACTCAACTCCGCCGTATTATATGGCCTAGTGTTGAATGTGAAATGACACATGCCACAATTAATGGAGCCATTTGCAAGTTCTAGTTTATGATTTTCAGAATTCAGTAGTTTGGTATGTTTATATATTGTTGATAGTATTACAGTAGAATTAAAGATCACCATTTGCTATGCTTATATTCATGTTTTGTTGTAGTAGAGGAAAAAGTATAGAGCTGCTGCATAGATGGATTGTAGCACTGTGTATTAGGCATCTGTGAGACATCTTCAAATTAGATCAGTGTGGATTTGGGGGTCTTAAGAGCCTGTAAAAACATGTGAGAATCTCATACACTGGCATACCCTGTTGCTGGCACAAGGTGGCATGCTAGGAGAAGCTTGTTCTGTAGTTTTGAGTGTACCTTTGCAATTTTTTTTTAATTTTTTTTTTTTTGCAGTACACTGTTAAAAGCTGAACCTTTTGCTGCACAAGAAACGGTTCTGCAACAAGGTGCAATTTTGTGTTCCAGTAGTATTATTTTTTTACCCATAGATCTGACAGGCCTCTTTTATTTTATATCTCTGCTTCTGCTAGGGTTGTTCTGTAGGAACTAGAAAAAAGTTCCTGAACCAAGACTGAATGATCTTAAAATCTTAATATTTCTCCATCCCAAATGTTGTTAATTTGTTAACTGAAAATTTTTAACGTATTATTTTTCCTTTTTTGTAGGTTATTCTCATTCTCCTGATACTGATATTAAGGAAGAGAATTCACCAAACTATACAGCTCTTTCATGTTGCCAATAAAATTATTGGCAACGTCCCTTCTTTGTTCTGCCAGCCTATTTGGACGTTTACAATACTTCTTTTCTTCTGGGTGTACTGGGTGGCTGTGTTACTTAGCTTAGGAACTGCAGGTTAGTAGACTTTTTTCCCCTGTGATACTAGGCTATATCAAGTATTTTCTGTTAAATATACACTTTTTGATGGTGAAATATACACATGAACGTGAATGTATAAGTGTGTTTTTAATTTTTTTGTATTTTAATCATAGTTCCTGATAAGTAAAAGGTAAGTCGTCTGGCACATTACTGAGGATATAGAATCCAATCACGTTAGATCCTAAAAATAATATTTGGTTTGTGTTGACTTTGTAAAACAGCCTTGTTTTCTGCTACAAATGCTGTACCTGCTTGGCTCTGTTTTAAGAATGTATGTTGGATATAGTTGCCACAAAGGTGCTGATGTGTATCATACAACCATTTTAGGTATCAACTAGAATTTATCCAACTCTTCTTAAAGCATGTTCTGGGCCATGTGGTTTTATTTCCTGTTTTGATTTGCTGCTCTTGGCACCATTATAAAGGTCAGCATTTCTTGGCAAAACTGTTTTTAGTTTTTCTTAGACACATTTTAAGGAGACTTGGGTAGTTGTGACCTTGAGTTAGAAAGGCAAAGTTGATAAATCCATGTTGTAGCTTATTGTTGAAACAGCACAGTACAATAAATGTACAGTGGTTTGATTTAATGCACCACACCTGCTAAAGAAATATTTTGCTTCTGCTGTAGAAAAAATGTGGAGAGAATAAAATGTGTGCAGATGGCAAGTAAAGTAATGAGGAAGATTACAGCACAGTAGCCTGATTTGCGTCTTGCAGCAAGTCAAGCTATGGCTTACTGGGACCACACAAACATGAAGGCTTCTAGAAGGGGAGCTTGCAGCCACTTCATTCCTTCCATATATTTATTGTTCGCTGGCCATGCTGAGCTGAACTCAAGGTTTGGTTTAGCATGTCATCCAAACCTCAGCTTCTGTGTCAGTTCTCTCCTCGCTATCCCTGAGGTCTGCCTGCAAATGAGGCCAATATAAGTGTCAAATCAGAGGCAAGATGCTAGAGGCATCATTTCCCTTTCTGTGGAGTGTCGAAAAGGGTGCCCGTTGTTCTAGCTGTCAGTTTATATCTGTTAATATCTGTACAATTTTAACACGCAAGCTACAATCTGCTTTGTAGAAGTAAAAACAAGAAAGAGTCTTGTGGCACCTTCAAGACTGACCAATTTATTATGCTACCTTATTGTGTCTGCTTCAAAAGACTAACATGGCTGCCACTCTGGAAAGTATGTACAAGTTGTTGCCAAAAGATCAACTTTTGTTTTCCTTCACCTTTAAGTGACAAGCGAGCAATTATCAGATTTAATTTGGCCCTGTTCAAGCTGCTGCAGTGCAAAACATTAGCTTGACGTAATTGCTGCAAAACTAATTCAGTTGACATCTGTGTGTTTTAAAAGTCTGCACATAGAACAGCATTCCTGGACAAGGTCACAGAGTCGAGTCTCAGAATTGCTCCTCACTCAGCAAATATTTCCATTAAGTACTCATTGTGCTGTATCAGGTGTCAATAAATTCCCCTACTCCATCTGCAAACATGCGTTGGCATGAGATAGTGTTAAATTGCTGGTATATCCCTGCCCATTAATGTTAAGTGTTGCAATTGTGTCACATACAAAAATGAGTCCACTTTCCTGCCTAGAACTGTCTGCCCTTTACCAGAAAATTTCTTCACCCTGCTTTTCTAGTCCAGGTGACCACTTTCAGGCTTCCTTGAAGAGTGGAAGGCCTTAAATAAAATAAATGTTGGCACAACCTTCTACTTATAAAGAGTCCTGACAGGTTTGAACAGCATTGAAACGTTGAATTCCAGGCCTATCATTTCCATGCAATAAACTAAATCATTAGCAAATATTTACAGAAGGCTATCAAAAGTACAACATTCTAAGTGGAATGCAAGTCGTGCTGTGACAAACATTCCATCTGCGCAAGCATTTCACCTTGCCAGAAGGAATGACCCCACAGTTCTCTCCTGCATACTGTTCTCCTGACCACTCTCCCAAGCCAATTTCAGGGAACAAACGGGATGTGGGGAGGAAGAGGGGAGCCCTGTTGCACAAGCAAAAGTCTTTGTACAGGGTTTCTTCTGATGGGGGTTGCTGGGTGAATCCCACCCTCTGCACATTGTGGCTTGTAACTATTGTTTGCAAATATGTGCTAATAAGAAAACGTTCTGGAGAATAATGTATAACTGATTCATTAGCCATCTTCAGGTGCTCCAATGTGGCAACAACAGCCCAAAGTCATCCATCTTCCCACTGCTCTCAGTTGGGCCAGTCCACCAGGGTTTATATATTTATAATTCTTAAAAACCCATTTAACAACAAATCAGCTGAATATTATATATATATAAAAAAATCAATCATGGTTAGAATAGTTGAACTAAGGAAAAGTACATTAGATTAATGTCAACATTTCAAAAAAATAAATTTGTTTGTCGAGTCATTACATTTTTGTGTGTGTCTTGAATTTGCAGGCAATGCCCAAGTTGTTTCAAGAGGTCAAGTGGAATACAATATTCGGTTTGGCATTCGATACATGTGGTGGTACCACTTAGTTGGGCTTATCTGGACAAGTGAATTCATTCTAGCATGTCAGCAGATGACTGTGGCTGGGGCAGTGGTTTCTTACTTCTTTAACCGGTATGTGCGGCATTTATCTTCTTGCCAGGAGTTTTATTTCTTAGTCTTTATTTTCAATCTGTTGTGAAAGAAATTGTTTTCTTAAAAAGCCACGGATGGTTGGACTTTGAAAGCTAAGGCTACAGTCCTACACTCATTTATTTGCCTGGTAGTAAACTCAGAAATTACTTTGAGTAGATATGTATTGGAATGCAAAGTTGGTTATTCTGACATTGTTAGAGAGGAACTGCAACAAGAGCCACTGTAGCTTAGTTCAGTGTTTCCCAACCTTGTGCCTCCAGCTGTTTTTGAACTACAACTCCCATCATCCCTGACTAGCAAGACCAGTGGCAAGGGATGATGGGAATTGTAATCCAAAAACAGCTGGAGGCACAAGTTTGGGAAACACTGGCTTAGTTAACAGACTGTAAACTAAGTACTTTTTATTTCAAATGTGAACTAGAAAGAACTGTGAACTAAGCAGTTCTTACTTCGAATGTCACTACGGTATGAACTTAGTGGCTGCATTTGAACATAATACGCAACCATAGCTTAGTGCTATGTGAGTGGTATTCGGGCTCATGCACTCTCCACTCATCTTCTCCAGTGTGTCTGTGGAGGAAATCACAAGTATTTGCTTCAGTTTTCGTTTAATTGTAATCTTTCACTGTATGGTTAGTTTTATCTGTTGTTTTTCTTAACAAACCAGCTTCAAACTATTGTTCACGATCTTGAATTGATTAGGTAAAATCATAGTTCAAACTAACTTTAGTTCCTGATTGACAAACAACAGTTAGTGGGAAACTGAAGCAGATTGTTTAAGCTACTGTTTAGTGTTCTGTCCAAACCAGGGTAGTATTTTATTTTAGGCAGGCTACTATCTCTCAGCCTTGGTGTGGAATAATGAAACTGAACTACTTTGCTGGCTTGTTGTAATGATTACTGAGATAATGTGTGTGAAACATGTTGAACTCTCTAAAGTGATACCTAAATGCTTTGTAAGCGAACTGTGCACCACAGGTCTCTTAATCACGTATCTATGAGAGTAACTGTGAAGGATAGGGCCATTGATGTACGTTCTAGAAGTACCAAGGCAGCTTTAGCCAGTGGATGAGATCTAACATAACATTCACACAAGGAGTCAGAAAGCTGATGTTGTGCAAGCAGAAGCACACAAGCTTAACTGTCATGTTGCACAACCCTTATTATTATTATTATAATATATATTTCATAAGTGCAAGACACCTATTGGAATCAGCGGAACGAAGCTTCTACTAGCTGTTGTGTGAGCAGGCTGCCATAACTGGATACCCCATGCCTCCGGCACCAATAAAACTGCAATTCAAGCAGTATTTGTTCTGTTTATCTCAGAATGGACTGTCTAATAGCCGGAATTCAGTCATTCCAGAATAATTCATGTATTGGCAATCATTTGTAAGCTGATTTTCCACTTCTCTCTCCTTTTGTGAAGGTGTTAATCAACCTTCAAATTGTTTGCACTTCAAAGCTATAATTTGTGTCATTCTGTACAAATATTATCTTTAATGACCTCTTAACAAGAAGTTACATTTTGACAAATAGTTTATTTAAACCCTTTATTTTCGTGAAATTAGCAACTCATCCTCTATTACATTCATAAACTTTCATTTTCTACATGCCATACATAATACTGTTCTTCTTGCAAAGTGATATGTTCTCAGCTGTCTGAATTAATTTAGATCCCATATGAGGGTAGCTTGTGCAAGCAATTTTTCATACTTTAAAAACCTGTCTGGCTTGTGCAAGCTTGTCTCTATGTGTGAGGCTGATTTGTTGGGTTATGCCCATTGTCAGTTTCATTTTACATATGATTCATTCTTTAAATTTTGAATGTTCCCAAATGTTAGTGGTGTAATTGCTGCTTTTTTAAATCCCCACTCATATAATGGAATGAGTGCTTATTTGAGGAATGTTGCCTTTGGGAAGAAAGAATGCTACTGGCATTGTCAGTTGTGAAGTAAGGTTGAGAATGGTAGGTGTTTTTAGAATATTCTTGGAGGTATTTGTATTCATAGTAGTTCTTCCAGCACGTTTTTCTCCTTAGGAAAATCACTGTGTGCTGATTTCAGTAAGAATTTGTTTCAAAATATTGCATTTGTCTCTCTACAACATATGTACTGGTCTTACATCATACTGTTGATGACAGACTGGGCCACTAGGGGGCACAAGAGGCACATAGACTAAGCCAAGGCTCTGAATCCACCTCAGAGCCCATATGGGTCGCCTCACAATATTTCTCAAACTTGGGTTTCTGGCTGTTGTTGGACTACAACTCCCATCATCCCTGAACACTGGTCCTCCTAGCTAGCGATGATAGGAGTTGTACTCCAACAGCAGCTGGGGATTCAAGTTTGAGAAACACTGCCTCAGGGGACATGCCAAGAGGACTCTCCCTCCCTCCCTAGCACCAAGGGAAGATTTTTATTGCAGATGAGACAGAGGAAGAGAGAAAAAATAAACAAAATTCTCCTACCCATGGTTTTTCCAAAAGGACAGTGTGAGAATTATTATGACCCTTTTGAGGGTTTTAGAGGCTAAGGAAGAAAGAACACACTGTGGTATTTTGGGAGAGAAACTGAGGCAGTGAGAGGGAAGATTTTGTAGTCCATGTGCACCAGCACATGGCACTTTCACTTATAAACCATGATTTAGCAAACTAGGTCATATAGAAATGACTATAAAAAATAGTCATTTCTAACACTGTTATATTACTCCATTCATCCAATTTGACCCCAGTTAATAGTATAGGTCAGGGTTGACTTAATTCATGCAAGCTAGAGATATTGATTTCACCAGTCCTTTCCCAAGGGTAACAAGCATGCCTTCTCTCCTCGCACTCTCCCCTTCTGATAAAGTGCACCACTGTGACCTTCAGAATGGCTTTGTTCCTTTGGCGCATCTCTCAAAGCAAGAGCCATCCGATGAGAGTTGGTGTTTGTCTGCTCTACACTGTTTTCTCTCTTATAATGCTAGATTATGTATGCTAGCATTGAAATTCATGTATTTGCCAAGGAGAATGAGCCACCCTACAGTGTCGGTCCCTCTTCCTATGATTTGCTTTGCCAGCACATAGAGGTATTTAAACCAATGCAGCAGACTAATGCGTGTAGAAAGATGAAGCAAGAATGCTATCACACGCTTTTGGGCAGTAGTACGGTATGTCACAAGAGCTTTGTTTATCACATTGCGTGCAGAGCCTTTCCCTTTAGCTAGTAAGCATTTACAGGAACTAGAGCAGCCTTTACCTCAGCAAACCTGCTTCCTCACTACACAAAGCAATCTATTAGGCACTTTGCAGTCTCTCCATAAGCGGAATTAAAAGTGGGGAGGGTGGAGAGTTGTTTCAGCTGGATTAGCTTCACAGGGGTCGTCTGTTTGACCTGAAACTGTACTTTGCTTTCTTTTATTTTAGATAGAAGATGCATTCTTTAGAGCTGTTCATAATTTAGTAACAGATATACAGCTTCCTCTACCACCTACACTTTTATGATTTGTGAAAGCAGAATTCAGTATTTTGAAATCTGCCTTTAAAAAGAACTTCATATTGAGAGGTTGCATTTTAAGCTTCAGTTTATGATGAGTAAGGATGCAAATTCGGTACCTTTAAATGAGTGGCAGCGCAGCTGAGTGACTAATAAGTGGGTATGAGCTGAAATCCCAACTCAGGCCTAATTTCATTGGTTGACACTGGGGAAGTCTGTAAAAATGGTAATAATATTCTTGCTGTTATTTCATGTTTATTTCGAATCAGAAATATATAGAAGGCAGCAAAGGATTGTTGGAGTGATAGTAGTGGGAAAGAGATGCATTGCTTGCTTCTCTTTCCACTAAAAAAAATACAGTTCCTGAAAATTGCTAGACCATGTCTTAAGATTGTAAAGTTCTCTGATGCTATGGAATGAGATACCTCATACTTGTATTTCACAGAGGAAAGGGAGCTTCATTTTACAAATTTTTAAATATATTTTTATTATGTAGACAAATCCACAGTCAATTTTGTGAGTGTAGATTATTTTATTTACCGTATTTTTCGCCCTATAGGACGCACTTTTTCCCCTCCAAAAATGAAGGGGAAATGTGTGTGTGTCCTATGGGGCGAATGCAGGCTTTCGCTGAAGCCTGGAGAGCGAGAGGCGTCGGTGCGCACTGACCCCTCTCGCTCTCCAGGCTTCAGGAAGCTATCCGCAAGCCTTGCACGCCCAGCGGGAGTTCCCGCGGGCTCCCAAGGCTTGCGGGCGGCAGCCTGCAGCCCGGAGCATGGGCGCCCTCCGGAGGACGCCCCGTGCTTCGCGCAGGTGTCCGCAAGCCTTGCGAGTCTGGTGGGAGTTGCCGCCAGGCTCGCAAGGCTTGCGGATAGCAGCCTGTTCTGGGGGCTGGGGTCGGGGGAAGCTCAGGCTTCCCCTGCCCCAGCCCCGCGGCTGGGGGGAAAATATTTTTTTTTATTCATTTCCCCCCCAAAAAATGAAGCGTGTCCTATGGGCCAGTGCGCCCTATAGGGCGAAAAATACGGTACTTTATAACAGCACAAGGGACAGGGCACATGCCACCATGAAACTATCTCAGCAAGCAGGAATTCAGCTCAGAAAATTCATGTTGTAAAAGTGTCTGCAACAGCATCAGGGGTATCTTCTTCTCTTAAGAGTCCTCTTAACAGCTGTGTGGTACTGCCCAGTTGAACTTAGCCCAATGCAGTAACCATGTACCTCCACTGCCCAGTACTAACTCAGCATTCTTATTAGATGACTTCAATTTTTTCTCTGCAGTTGAGTGACATTGTTTGGGTTGATATACCAGTTGATGACATTTCCTGAGCCATATTAGCTTTACCAGCTGTCTCTTATCTTGCATCTTTTGCATTTTTGGTTCAATCTTAGATAAAAGGAAAGTCTTTGTTCTGTTTTTTGACCTGCTTAGAGCCCATAAAGCCACGAAACATTATCAGAGCCTGTTCTCTTCAGTTTTCCTTGGCTGGAACCAGGCAGTTGAAGAATTTGTTATAGACTTATCCAAACACACTTCAAAATTTACCATTTGACTACATTAATGAACACACTTTAGGTAATCTTACAGTAAAAGGTAATCATATGAATACAATTCCTTCTTGTGCTTTCAGTAAGAAATTAATTATTAATAAATGCATAATACTTGCTTTTTTGCATGTCAAATGCTTGGCTAATATATTTTTAATATATTCTACAGTTATATTTTCTCTAGGTGTTTCACATGTAAGCATTTATGAAGAGACATTTGATTAAGCTAAATTCAAACCGAGATAAAGATCTATTTCAGAAACATAAGAACGATGACTTTTAGAAAGTATGTCAATGTACTTATTTTACATAGAAATCCAGCACTTACCCCCAAACTGTTCCCCTGGCCTGAAGAGCTGAAATGAATGCATACCATTTTCCTGGTATTTCCTATTGAAAATAATGTGGTGCATGCATATATAAATATAGCCTTATAGCTGTAGTGTAGCTATTACTGTGGAAAGGCTGTAGGGACTGTATTACTATGATACCTACCTAGGCTGACGTGGCTATGTCTATTTAAATTCCTGCTTAGGTGAATATTTAATAAAAATATATTTACAGAACTTCAGTTTCATACTTCACCCATTGGCTCTTGTTCTTTTGCGAACACTGCTCCTATTTTGTAAAGGTCATGGCAGAAAACACTTGAAAAAGTGAACATTTTAAAGTGTGATTCTCATTTCATTCATTCTTGAGGCTTGTTTTGGATTCATATTAATGCAAGCTTGAACTCAAATAATACTTGAGAAGTTCTGTTAAAATTGTGTCCTGTGATTCCCATTAAGCTCACCTTCAAAACCCAGCTCACAGAAATCTATGGTTTGATCTCTTCCCCCCTCCCCATCCATTATAATGCTACAGTCAATCCTAAGCAGTAAAGTCCTCATTTCACCATTAGCAGTACTGCATACCAGTTTTATAGTTTTTCAGAAAGGAGGCCTAATCTTATATTTAATAACTGAAGAGAAGAAGAATTAGAGTTTATAATGAAATGGCAAATAGGGATTAATCAGATTAGTGTGGGGGGAAAGAGATTAGCTAAAAACTGTATACTACAAATTTCATACCGGCTTTTCCTTGTTTAGAGCTCTATTAAAATCTTCTCCAGTTTTTAATTATTTGTTTACTTACAATAATTAGACTCCTAATAAAAAATGTTTCCAAGCGGGACACAGCATATTAAAAACAGGATACAATTCACTAATCTTAAGGTCCTATAGAATAGAATCAAAAGCAGAAGCACTGTTTCCTGAATGCTTGCCCGAGTAAAAGCGTTTTTAATATGGCATAGGCAGTTGTAGCATATCAGGAGATAGTGTGTGCCATAACACTGAATGCCCTCTTATGTGTCCTTATCTATACATATGTGCGTTTCTGTTCTCACTGGGGGCCACACCACTCTTTTTGCTGGAAGCAGCAGATCTGTTTACTCAAAAGATGGGTTCTCCTGTGCCCATCAGATTAGGGAAAGTGGTGACCATGCAAATTTCCCCAAGGCTCTACTAAGCATGTGAAACTGCATTTTCATTCAGGGAATTTTATGCGTGTGAAGATTAATTTCCATAGAGTATTCCACAGTGTATTATTCAGAGAATAGGATTGGATAGCACAGTTGTTTTGAGTGGTTTGTAGCCCCCAGCACTGTCACATACATAGTGGAGCTTCTGGAATGGCAGGGTTGAGAACATGTAAATTATAATGGCCTTAAATATATATGCATCCAACTTGATGGCACGTGGGCTCAATTCAGTTTTTCAAAGGTCAGTAGATACAGGACTTCCATAATAATTGGTTAACAAACTATGAGATGCCGATCCTAATAGCTATATTGTGTTTCGTTTTATTATCTGTGTAGTTTTACATGTTGTTTTTTCGTTCTAGAAATAAAAGTAAACCACCAAGTCATCCAGTCCTGTCTTCCATATCAATTCTTTTTTGTTATCATTTGGGAACAGTTGTGAAAGGGTCCTTTTTGATCACAATAGTGAGAGTCCCAAGGATTATTCTATTGTCAATTTATAGCATCCTGGAAAAAAAGGTAGGCTTGTACTTTAGTTTTGTAATGCCATCATATAGCAGTTAATGCATCAAAGAGCAGAAAGTAATGATATCTGAGCATCATTTCCCGCTCTTGTATTTATTTTTTACTTATTTATTGAGCTTTATAGCTCAGTATCATCCCGATTCCAAATGTTCACATCAGGTTCCAAAGTTCAAGACACAACATTTCCATTGTGCAGTCTTAAAAGTCTCCACCCCTTGATGGCTTACCTGTAAACTAGGGGTGAGGAACCTCTGACTTGTGTGCCTAATTAGTTCCCCACCCCTGCCTTCATCTCTGGAAACCAACCTAAACAGACAGATTTTGACAAAAGAAGTATTTAGGGTTTCATGGATTAAAACTGGAACTTTGAATTATGACTGTGAAGATAGTATGGAGCTAGTGGAATTATAAACACTAAAGTAATTCATTTTCCTCACACACCCTCCTTAGGCACTAAGCTGCCACATTCTGAAGAAGCTAAAGCTTCTGAATAGTTTACAAGCACAAGGCCATTTTGAATGTTGGGGACTGTTCAGGAAAAGGCTGATGGCACAAATCAAGAAAATGCAATGCTTATTACAGGAATTAATTTTAGATTTAATTTCTAATTCCCAGCATTTTTATTTTTAAAATATCCTGAATCCTTTAAACATTTTATTTACATTAAAATAATAAAAAAATATTTTTTTGTTCTGCTCATCTCTGTCACATAATGTAGTTATTAAAAGAGCTTTTCTAGCTTTTATTTTCCTCTTCTAAAGGAGAATAAATAGTATTGAATGACAGTGGCTTTTGTGATCTGTGCAGAATGTTGTAATAATGTAATACATAATTACATAATAATACATTGGAGATCACTGCATAATTGTAAGACTAAGTTTCCCAGAAAGTCTGTGTTATGGGAATTTGATCTACAAATGAAGGAGACAAGATGCTGCTAAAATGTCTGGATCATACCAGTGTTTCAGTAAAAGTTCTAGTGATCTTTCCTATACAGAATGTCCTACTTTACACTGAGACCCTGTTTTCGGGTATCAATCCCAAGAACATAACAGGCTATCTAATACGCTGCTGCTGCTTCTGCTTCTGCTGCTGCTGCTAGTATAAACATTTATTTACTGCCTGTCTGAAGATCACACCCAAAATTATGTTTCTTATGGTCCACAGAGCTCCATGTACTGTACAACTGTCCTATAGGTTTTGCAGTTGCAACAGCTTTCTGTTGGAAGGAATTCCCCTTCTCCCCCCCCCTTAAGAAATAAGACAATATGTAGCTGCCTGGGTGTCAAGCTGCAAACTACCGTATATTTGCTAAACACACAGCATTAAGCCTTTCTGTTTCTCTATTTTCTAAGCAGATGGAAGCTTAACCAAAATTATTCACAGGCCTGATCTACATGTCTTGTTAAGGCACAGTTTGTCTTAAACCATAGTTTAATTGTGAATGTGCCTCCCCCTCATACATGGTCCTGCATTGTCTCGAGGAAGCCATAATATGACTTGTCATGTTGTCCGAACCCATGGTATGTCTGTTTCAGACAAAACACAAGAAATGCGCCAGGACTAAACCAAGAACATAACACAACAGAGGTGGTAACTACATAGCTGATGCAGAAGTACTTCACACTGCTTTCTGACAGTGGGTGTCCTGGAAAAAGGAAAACTTAATTTGCAAATATGTTTCTGGCTTTGACAACTAATTAGTGCTGTTCCCCACTGCAGAAGAATACATGTGCAAGATGCATATTCAAATGCTGCTGTTGCTGTTTCTGGTGCCTAGAAAGAGGCCTAAGATGCTTAAACCAGGTATGTTATATCAGGTGAAGTTTTGTATAGATACTTGATTTTTTTACTGCAAAAAATCTGAATGAAAATTGAGGTTTTTAAGGAAAATACTTCAAAAGTTATTTAATTTTTACTTGCTCAGTTTAGCATTGGTTCAGAAATGCTAATTCTGTTGGTCACTATCACAGCTGTATATTGTGACTGGCATGTTTGTCACAAAAATAAGCATTATCTACTACTATGGTCTTTGAGGAGTAAACAATTGTGTGCTTGGTTGATGCTACCACATGAGATTTTTGTGCATGCTTCGCTATCCTTAGAGTCTGTTGGCTCTCAAAGCAGCTACAAGACAGATTAGTCCCAAGTTAGAGATATGACAATTAGTTTATACTTATCAGCAATCTCTATCTTCATATGTCCTTCTTGTTTTTTATTATGTTAAATCTTTGATGATATAAGTTATGAAAATGCATTTTTGAATGGGTGTTTATAGGATAACTGGGTGGTTTTGCTACTTAAAATTATGCTTGAAATTATTATATAGAATGTTTTCTTAATGTTTCCTTGACACAATTATTTTATGGAGTTACGTAACTTCTCTTATCTATTTTGGGCTTTTTTTAAAAAAAAAAAGAAATGTGAAATATTGTATAATAAATAATCTGTAAATGCAAAATTGTAATTTCATGAATTCAGTCTGCTAGTCATACTAAATATTTAGTATCATCCTATTTTTGATGGTTTTAAGAAAGAACAATTAAGTCTAATCGGAAACTTCTGTAGGAAGATCTCTCTTATAGTCAGTCTCCTAGTTTTCCTCTAATTACCATCCCATTTTTTCATACCTTGCTGTTGTGGATTTTTATTATTTATTTATTTATTTTGCAGTAGTGGTAAATTGAGGTTGTTAGGAATTGTAGTCTGGAGGATCTGGAGGCAGCATGCTGGTGAAAGCTGCACGTGGATATGTGTCTCATTGAATAATTAATTAAGCAATTAAGCAATTTTTATTCTCTCTCGCCTTCAGCAAAACTGGTCTCATGGTAGCTACACACAACTCTGTGAGATAGGTTAGTTAGGCTGAGAGAGAGTGGCTAGCTAAATGCCACCCTTTGAGCTCTGGAGTTTTCAGCCTAGGTCTTCCTAATCCTCACTGTGCTATTGATTAAAGTTCAGTAAGATGGCACACAGATTATAAATGATGTACCATGCTGGAGCTGTGGTGTGTTGTCCCTGGATATAGGTAGACTACTTATGACAGGGTAGGCAGACTACAAATAGGAATAAAAGGGTGTCTGAATGAGCTGAACTATTATGTACCTGGGTTGGAACAATTCTGTATGTGGCGTGGATTGAGACCAACCAGATTGTATGAGCAAACCAAAGAAGCTACCATATTTTTCGCTCTATAGGACGCACTTTTCCCCTCCAAAAATTAAGGGGAAATGTGTGTGCATCCTATGGAGCAAATGCAGGCTCCTTGGCTTCAGCGATAGCAGCGCGAAGCCTCCGACCCCTATCGCTCTCCAGGCTTCAGGGATAGCTGCCTGAAGCCTCCGGAGCGTAGCGGGACCTCGTGCTATGCTCCAAAGGCTTTGGGTTCCTTTTGCTGAAGCCAGGAGAGCAAGACTTTCCTGGCTTCTGCAGAGAGGGAGAGCTGCGCAGCCCCCTTCAGCGAAGTGGGAGGAGAAATGGAAGGGGCTCCATTTCTCCTGCTGCTTCGCTGAAGGGGTGCTGAGCAGAGAGGGGGAGATTTTTTTTTCTTGTTCTCCCCCTCTAAAACAAGGTGCGTCCTATGGTCGGGTGCGTCCTATAGAGCGAAAAATACGGTAAATACAATCACGTCTGACCAGCTTGTTTTTGGCTTCTTTTAAAAGAAGATTTTGTTGCTATGGCTCTCCTCTTTTCACTGAGCTCATTTTTAATAGAGTCCTAGAATGGAAGACTGAATTCAGCTGTTACACAAAGTTGCAATTATTCTTCAGAAGCAGGAAACTTTAGGGCTTGGACCTGTGCCACAGGGCTTTTCTCATGAAGCTAACAGGTCAGTTTTTCCAAGACCCTTGACATTCATTCTGTGTTGTGAAGTACAGAGGGATGTTTTTCCCCCCAAGTACTTTTTTTTTTTTTTTGTCTACTGTGCTATTTCAAAATATGTAAACAATCCCATTCCTTATTTATCTGTGAGAAGTATAGTCTTTGGTTCCCAGGCACTGGAACATAGGGGCTGAATTTCTTCTAAAAGGGAGTTGTAGGATAGTCACTTATTTATTTATCACCTTCCACACAGATCTCAAGGCGCTGTGCAAAATACAGTAAAAACAGCTGAATAACACACACACACACCAGTAACACCCCAACACGGGAAATAACAGCAGATATATCAGAGACCTATTCATCCAGCTAGGAAAGCTTCTTAGAACAAAACTGTCTTCAGTTGTTTCCAGAAAGTTCAGATAGTGGGCGTCTGTCGTGTCTCGACAGGAGTGCTGCTCTGCAGAACAAGGCCCTGCTCTGAGTCTTGATGGAGTGGGTTTCTGGTATCTTTAGAACTTGAAGGAAAAGCTATATTGTAGACCACAGTGACTTACTAGGTATATAAAGGATTAAGTAGTCTCTCAAATGCTTTGGGTGTAAGTGTAACTGAATTGTCTGTGTTCCAGACTTGCTAGTTTGTACTGCCGTTGCAATTTTGGTTATCTTGGTCTTGGACTTGCGGTGAACATATGAACTAGCAAAGGATTTAAGTCTTTAACAAAACATGTTAAAATTGTCAAAACAACAAAGAATCTTGTTAGTTTGTTTCGACTACGGCAGACCAACACGGCTTCCTATCTGTAAAGAATCTTGTGTTATGTTAAGGACTAACAAATTGTTTTATTTGCTATGCTTGTTAGTTGCTTGTTACACAGAGGTGTCCAAGAGACTTAAAACATGTTTAAAAACATTATAATATTGACACATTCGTACTAAAATGCATGCAATTTATAGAAAACCTACAACAACATCCCTCCATATCAGCTGCAGGAAGGTGTGGCAGCACAGTAAAAGCAAATACATCATCATAGTAGTCCATCAACAGCCTGGTGGGGAGGAGTGAGTTATGTTTTTACCAGGCACCGTAAAGATGTCAGTGAAGGTACCAGGCAGATCTCAGTAGGGAGAATGTTCCGCAGATGGGGGCTGCAACTGTAAAGGCATAAGTTTTCATGGATTTCATTTCACCTGATATAAGTCCACAGAAACATATTTCAAAATAAATGCTTGATCTTTAAAGTGCCACAAGGATCTTAGGTTTTTTTTGCTGCAACCAATGAACTCTGTCACCCCTTTAGAAATTGCTAAAGTAGTCAGCTACCAATAGAATTCATGTTTGCAAGTTACGTTTCGTTTGATTTTTCTTCCACCTCCACTGCTATATTAAGTGCAATGATGTACATTCATTAAATCAAAGCCCAAAACTTTCCTAATTATGAAAAGAAAATTCAAATTTGGGGCATAAATCTTAGTCTGAGCGACACTTTTTGGCAGATGCTGAGGAATTTTTCAGTTTCAAAAAAGCAAACTAACTGTAATGTATTCAAATCCCAAATAAATATGGAAAACTATAAATTCTTTTGGCAGAATCACTTTGCTTTCTGCTAATCTCTGTTAAGAATGCCAATATGAGATGGCTTTTTAAAAAATAGTTCAAGAATGATGTAATTCTTTTTCTTTTTCTCCAAACAAAATACGACTGCTTTCAGACGGCTGAAAAGAATAATTGTACACAGTTTCACACATTCCTCTTTCATTTATATACCCACTTTGTACTTCAGTAACTAAATCCTTGAGGAATGCTAGGCATTGATCTTCAGAGATTTAAAGAAAACTGTTTAATTTGTGGTAAGAGGTTTAGCTGTATTTTTTTAACTTTGTTAACCATTTCAGTTAAGAAGAAGTTCTATGGTTTTTGAAAATTAGGTTCAAAGATTATGCAAGATATTTTTCATAGAATTATGGAATGCTTTTGTCAAATCTGATTTTGAAGTAACTTTGGCTGGGTTAAGATTTCTACCTTCTACTTTTCTTTCTCCTTCCTTCCTTTTTTAAAAAAAACTAAACCAATTTACATTCTAATTACAGAATGCATACACAGCAACAGCCATAAATGGGACATACTTTTGGACCTCAGCAGAAGATGCTGCTGTTATTTTATCAAAAAGTTCAGCTAATGCCACAGCAATCAGCTGCTTCAGTGACTTTGTTATATTTCTAGGAAAGGTAAAACCTTATTATCACTGTGCCATTGATTATTAACTGAAAATACTGTCTTGTCAATATTTTTTGTAACAATGGAATTCGAAAATCTCAAAGCTCAGTTCTCCTCGCATGGCAATTAATATTGCTCCTTACTTGAAATCTCCCCTAATCAGTACAGTATAATATATAGAAATAAATTAGGATTCATGAGTGATCTTTATAGAGAAATAACAAAGTTTGACATTTTTAAGTAAACAGGGAAGTCCTGTTTGAGTTGGGTTGGGCATTCTGCAATATTGTGACTTGGCATTATATGAGTTTGAGTTGCAGTGCCTTTCCTTTGCGCCCTCCCTGACTTCCTATTTTGTGTGAGTCAGAAGGGCAAGCACTAGGAGAAAACTAATACCCCACCTGAAGACATCTTAAGAATACCTTACAGATAAGACCAGTGGTCCCTTTGTGCACACTGTAGTTTCTCCAGTCCTGTTGTAGTAGCAAGCTGGCGAATTGTTGTGATGTTATAACTCAGAGGGAATCAGGCTGCACAAGGAGAGGAAGGAGATAATCGCACAAGCATGAGGCTTGTTCATGTAATGCCAAACCATAATTTGCCATTACATCTGAAGCAAGCATTGGAAAATGGTGCTGCTTTCCTCAAGCAGTTAATAGTCTTAATTTAAGATAATATACAGATAAGAATTAAAAAGAACAAAGCATACAATTTTGCAAGAAGAGGGAAGGTTTGAAATAAGACATTCCCTGTAATCTTTTGAATGCAATAATCTCTAAATGCTAAATACACTTAAATGTTTTGGTCATCTTTGGTGAGTGAAGTCTGCAATAGCTTCTTCTGAAATATAGTCTCAACATTTATTTTCATACAGGTGTTTGTGATATGTTTCACAGTTTTTGGAGGTTTGATGGCATTTAACTACAACCGTGAATTACACGTTTGGGTAGTTCCACTGCTGCTGGTTGCTTTTTTGGCTTATCTCATCGCCCACAACTTCTTATCAGTATTTCAGACAATAGTGGATGCCCTGTTGCTTTGCTTTGCTGTTGACAGAGAAACAAATGATGGATCTGCAGAGAAACCTTACTTCATGGACCAAGAATTAATGGTAAGCAGTTAGACAAAACTTTAGCTTGGGCAAGTAAGCAGGCACTTCTGTAGGTCTGTTCACACCCGGATAATCTTTGCCATGTCTTTGGCCACAGAGGTGGAGATGAGCCTGGTCTCAGTCACCTTCCTGGGGTTGGGGAGAGCTTCACTTAGAGGAGATGGAATTGAAGTTGCATCAGTGGTTCTGCCTCTGCCTTAAGGCTATGCAATAACAGTGAGGTGGGACTCTCTTCAAGCAACCCATTAGGTCCCTCCCCAGCATCCAGACCAGCTTTTTCTAGACAGGGTTCAACTCCACATTCTCACTCCAGTCCTTTGGAGTGAGAGCAGTCCTCCCAAGAAGTCTCTACAGGGCTTATGACAGAATCAGATTGGGTTTACATCCAGATAAGTGTGTGTAGGATTACTGTCTTAATATGATGTGCAGTACAATCTGGTGCACGTTTACTCAGATAATCCCTATTATGCTCAGTAGGTTTTACTCCCAGGTGTTTGTAGGATTAAAGCCTTAAACAATTCCTTCTATTGTTGACCGCATCCTGTGATGTATGTATGATTCTTTTAGGGTGGTCTTTGGCTAAGGGGTTGGGCAGTTTCAAAAGTCTTTAAAGGTTCCTGCATACTTGGTTCTTGGTCTCTCTTACCTCCGTGCAAGGGGAGGAGAGAACTCTGTTGCAACAAAAAATTAAAAATCTGCCTTGCTTTCACTTCATCCTGCCTCCGTCCATTCATCTATGACCGATCATGGACCAGGGGGACTCAGTCCCTTAGGGAGTTGGGCAGCAACAAGTCAACCCCCCCCCCCCCCGTTTTTCTACAACACATCTTAAGGTATAAAAGCTAACAACATAATCAGGAAACCAGTCCCACTTATTTTCAGTGGGTCCTCCTGCTAATATCCTTAGCATTTTATCCTTAAGTACCAATTCTATATGTTTATACAGATAAAATCACATTCATTTTAATAGGAGTTCCTGATAATTGTGCTTAGGAGTATAGTTTTAATTATATATTTTAAATATATACCAACATTTCTTGGTGTGAGAGTATGCAAGTGTTTGAGTAAAAAGTTGGTCCAGTAGAACATGAAATGCAAGGCCAACAGAACAGCACTGATATTTTCCTCAACTATTCTTCTATCAAGAGGTCTAGAAAAGGACAACCAAATTGATCAGGGAGGTGGAGAAACTCCTTGATCGTAACATTTGGGGCTTTCTAGTGTAGAAAAAAGGTGAGTTAAGAGGAGACGCAATCAAGGTGTATAAATTTATGAAGAAAGTGAATGAAAAAACATCTTTCCTCCCTCATAACATTAAAACTCAGAAATATCCAATGAAGTTGAATATTGGAAAATGTAGGATGGGAAAAAAGTACTACTACACACACTGCATATTTAAACCATGGAATTCACTTTGAGAATGTGAAAGGCCACCTGGGTGGCTTTAAAAGATTAGACAAATGCATGGACAGTAAAGCTATATTCTGCCTCCACTGTTGGAGATAGCATGCCTCTGAATGCCAGCTGCTGGGAATCACTAGTGGGGAAAGTGCTATTGTGCTGAAGTCCTACTTTCAGACTTCCCATAGGCATCTGGTTGGCCACTGTGACAACAGGATGCTAAAATAGTTGGGCCGTTAGCCTCATCCAGCAGGTGATTCTTATGTTCTTAAGGGCAGATATTTTCCTTTTGCAAATATCTGTATTACCGCAGAAAACATCAGCTTTGGCTAAAAAGAATCAGAAGTAGGTTGTCAATCAACTGGTTGTTTTGTTCTTTGTAGAACTTTTTGGATCAGAGCAGCAAGTTTGCAGAGAACACACACAGAAATAAAAATATCCTTCATAACAAGGAATATGGCACAGAACTTCAGCCTATGGTAAGAAACAAGTAAATGCCATAATATATGGACATCAAATAACAAGGTGTGTTTTCTTTGCAGTACAAATGTATTTTATACTTTGTGTTTCCAGTACAGTACTTCTAGAGAGGGGAGGAGGATACTTTTGGAAGAATTATTCCTAATTTCAGAGTGGGATATTTTGCTCGTGTAAGCAGAACACTTACACTTGGGACGCGGGTGGCGCTGTGGGTTAAACCACAGAGCCTAGGACTTGCTGATCAGAAGGTCAGCAGTTTGAATCCCTGCGACGTGGGTGAGCTCCCGTTGCTCGGTCCCTGCTCCTGCCAACCTAGCAGTTTGAAAGCATGTCAAAGTGCAAGTAGATAAATAGGAACCGCTCTGGTGGGAAGGTAAACGGCGTTTCCGTGCGCTGCTCTGGTTCACCAGAAGCGGCTTAGTCATGCTGGCCACATGACCCGGAAGCTGTATGCTGGCTCCCTCGGCCAATAAAGCGAGATGAGCGCCGCAACCCCAGAGTCGGTCACAACTGGACCTAATGGTCAGGGGTACCTTTACCTTTACTAAGCAGAACACGCTTTAGCACCATCTTTCTGTTTGAAAGCCAAGCATAGTGGGTACATGAGCATAGTGCTACGTTCTGATATGTAATCTTCCCAGACCATATTAGGTATATACTGGAGGATTAGGCTGCCATGGCCTGTTTCTTCAATGTCGCTACATTCTTCCATTGAATAATGTAATTTTCCTTAAGCTGTATTCTACATATTTACCATAAAAAGGAGGGATACTGTCTGCTTGTGTGTTAATGAGATCAAGTTTTAAAATCAGCAACAAAAACAGCACTAACCAATTGCTGTTTTCCCTTTTACATGGGCATCTTTAAGGTAGAGCACAGATAAAGTATATAATATGTAGTTTCTCCTAAAAATAGTAGCAGCATCTTTAAAATGTTTCTGACATAATTTCACTCTAGTGTCCATTTAAAAAAATATAATTTTTGAAACAAACTAGTGTATCTGTAGCATAATTGACTTGAGTTTTTAAAAAATTGGGGGTTTTTCTGTGCATGGTTTTTACAGTAGCAGCCATCTTTTTTCTGCCAAAATAGTTTTTGCCAGGAAAGAAAAACTGCACGTAGTGCTCATGTTGTAAGCCCTGACAGAGCTTAGGCTCTTGCATATTTTTTCTTTTCAGAACTTTCTGGTGCGTGGAAATAAGCCAGTCAGGCAGTCTGGAAGTGTGGTTTTAAGTTTATTGTGTTTATGAATGGCTGTACTTGGCTTTCTCATTGTATGTGGGTCTTTGCGTATTTTTGCCAAAACAAAAGACACACGTACGCCAGCAGAATAATCTGAAGTATTATTTCTATGCCAATCTTTCTCTTTTTATCTCTTCATATGCTTTGTGTTGCTTTACAGACTTTGTCTTACCATTATGACTAATCCAATGCACTTTTCATTTTTCCTAACTATAGGCCAGAACTTGAGATGGTTCTAAAAGTACACAACAGAAACAGCAAAATTCAGATAAAAGTGAAGGTTACCAATATTTTGAGATAAATTATCTCCTAAATCAGTTTGTACCTCTTGCACTGGAAGAGATGATCAACTCACTCTAACTCTGAAAAACTAAAAAAATCAATATGTATGGTTTTATTGAAATAGTATTTAAAGACGTATTATACTAATTATCAAATCTGCTGTAAGTTTTTTGCACTTCGACATGATAAAACTGTCTTTTTGGTATAAAGCCCCTTAAGAAAGCACAATGAAATTGATTCAGCAACTTTTATATAAAAGTAACTCACAATTTACGTGCATTTAATTTGTGTGCATTCAGTTTTATGCACTTGGCAAAAAAAACTGTAGAAAAAAATAAAATGGGGTTGGTGTCTGAGGAAAAGACTTTGGCAATCCCACCTGCCATTGAACCCAATGTGTTTTTATTACACTTGATTTTGGCTTTGCATCCTATCCCTGGAATGCAGGCACAGCGTAAGTTGGGAGTCACCTGTATACAATGCAGCCTGGATAACATCTAAACTGTGAATAATCATGTCATAGATTAAGAAGCAGTGCTAGTTAGAGGGTCCCCTATGGTAAGGAGTACGTTGTGGAATCATGTTATCTAGGAATTTTTGGTAATGTTCATATGATTAGGTTCCTTCCATTGCAGTCCTTTATGGAGAACATTGTGCATGTCCTAAATTAACAAAACCATTGATGTCCTGAAGAACAATTGTATCCTGCAAAGGAGAATCAGTGATCAGTCAAGAAGGCAAGTCTTTAACAACAAAGACCAAGAGGTTGGGAATATGTGCTGTATGCATTCCTTTTATTTTGGCATCCTTCAAGGGACAAAGCCTCATTAAATTAGACATATTTATAGGCGCTATCTGGGTAAGTAATTGCACTATTTCTATACTGTACTACTTCTATACTGTTCCTTTTTACATACAAGAGTATTTTATGATAAACTTATGTTCCATTACATCAAATGATGATCCCCAACTACTAGTAGTCTGTTTGCTAAAAGAGTAGTCATTTTCTTTGTGTGCAGAGGGCAAGATGCAGCCTGACCCTCTACTGGTTTGCATATTAAGTTATGTGGCACACAACTCAGACAAGCCCTTATTTCCCCAAAGAACATCTGCACAACAGGCCTTTCCCCCCTTTCTGAGCAAAACCACCTCTTTATAGTCTCAAAAGCATACTGCTGGCTGCAAGTAAATTTTGCCTTGAATCTCTCTGGATTCTAAACTTTTGGCAATGAACTCTCTTTTTACAAGTAAAAGTTATAAGCAGCAAGGTAGAATCAACATGAGTGCATTACTTCCAATCTCCAGTGAATTGTTTTGTTGAAAAGGAAAGAATATGTTTTGGATAAGTTATAAACAAAGGGACAGTTGTAAATGTTTTCTGTAATTTGAATTTTGTATTTAATAACACAAGTTATCACATGCCTCCAAGAAAACAAAATTTATTTATAAAAAATACAACAAGATCGGTTTATGATGAGAAATGTGGCAATAAATACAATTCAAAGAAAAGGCAATTCTACATGGATACATTATGGCACAGGAAATAAAAGTCAACGCACCATCAAAACATGGAGACTTCTGTGGGCTCAGAATTTATACAAGCTCCCTTTTTAAGCAAGACAGCTCTTTTTCTATAAGCTTGGTCAATTTAGATATTGGAATGGAACACACACAATCACAAATGCACATTTATTATGTCTACTGTGAGTTTAGAGGTTAGCAAGCAAGTACTTATGAACAGACAGAAATCTTGCAGGTAATAAGCCACAACCTCAGTTTTTGTGGCATGGTCCACAATTAAGTCTTACAGTTTTCCACATAATGGAACTGTAAATAAAAACATTTTTTTAAAAAGGAAAGGGCTGATAGAGTATGTAAAATGCTCATTTCAGAACAAGGTTGTAAAAAAATGCATAGTTTTTATTATTAAAAGACTTGGCTGTATAAGAGAACTCCCCCTTTCACAGTATTCCTTTTTACTTCATATGCAGTTGTTATGCTGTAGACTGCAATTGTTACAGCACTAAAGGCAACTAGAGAAGGAAAGGGCAGAGAAAGGAAAAAGGAATGTTATGTAAGGCAATTATTTCCTTAGGTACATGAAGCATAATGTGTAAAGAAGACGGGTAACAATTCCACAAGGCTAGTTTCGTTCTTTACTGAATAAAATAATAAACTAATACTGAGCTTTTAAGGCAAATCTAATAATCAATGCCCTGGTCACTGTACTGACCGTGATAATCTCTCTGATATTCATCTTGGTATTCGCCGTGATAGTCATCTGGATATTCTGCCTGATAATCGCTATCGCTGATTTCTGACCCATTAGTTCCTGTTCCTTGACTTCCATTATGAATGACAGGTTCTGTTGGTGCAGCACAATACTTTGGATCATATACTTGCCGTCCAAGCCCATAAACGCTCATCCCTTTCTGGGAAGCCACTTTGTTGGTGCCCATTTGTAGTGAAATAGTGGTGTTGTCCATGGGTTGTAATGTGAGCTTCTGGTCATAAATGTCTCGTCTTGTACCTGGTGCAAGCATCCCTGCCTAAAAACAAAGGGTTTAAAGCAGTTTGAACAGCATTGGGACTTTTAAAATAATAATGAGTGATGGCAGGAATGCACGTGTGCATAACATTTTCCAGATACTAAGCTACTCAGCATGGAAGTCTCCTAAGTGAGATTCAGCAAGCAACAGACTCCTCATCCCATCACAGAAATCAGAATAAAGCACATTATACTACAAGGAAGAAGCTATGGGTGCATGCTGAGGATCTTCACAATTTTGTATGTGTATTGCAAGGATGAAGAGCATCCTAAGTGATTATAAACTGGGTAAGGAATTTCACAGCCTCTTTTATTATTCTGAGCTGCAGGCTACATCTTACCCCAAAGCTATTTAACTTCTATATGAAGCTGTTAGGAGCAGTCATTAGGAATTTGCAGCACAATGTCACCAGTATATGTTGATATCTATTGTGGGTTAGCAGGTCTCAAGTTCAGGAACTGGGTCATATTGCCTTTTCTGAATAGGGTTGCACTCCCCTTGAAGGAGCAAGTTTGTAGTTAGGAAGTACTCATTGAATTGTGTTTGTCAGCAACTGCAAAGCCCCCTTGCACAGCTTCTGTCCTATGTGTAAAGCAGACTGTGCTCCCACACATTAGCTGATGCACATCTTGACCAACCAGGATTTACCTCTGTGTAAGAGGGCTGGTTTCAGGGAACTCTCATGCACTGGAACCCAGCGCTAAACAGGGCTGACCTTGTACATCAGCTGATATGTGGGGTCCATCCAGTTTGATCTAGGTGTGAAAGAGCTCACTAGAAGAAACTCATGTACCTGAACCTGCCAAGCTTCAAAGAGGATTACATTGGACCAGCTGCCACAATGAAGAAAAGCTTCCTTTTAGCAGCACCTTGCTGCCATAGATGCTCTGAAGCCTCAACTTTCATAGTTCTACCCACCAATCATATTTGGCCCTTTAGGAAGATCCTGGTAAGAATCTGGCCCACGGATCAAAAAAGGTTACTCCCCCTCCCCCCAAATGCTACAGATTATATCATTCTAATGCAAATATGAAAGTAACTTTTGCTTACCTGACTAGCCCCTTTGTTAGTACCCATCTGCAGGCTTATTGTTGTCTGGTCAAATGGTTTATCAGTTTGCATCTTTGGATCATAGAGATGTCTCCTAGTCCCATAGGCAGTCATGCCTGCCTGGCTGGCACATTTATTGGTTCCCATCTATAAAGAGAATGAGGATCACTTGAAGAAAGGAGTTCTGATTGAGAATTACCATAAGTAAATGTACTATACTAGGCCAGTGTATTGAAGAATGTAACATATATAAGTTGTGATGGTGTGCTCAGTGCAGGGAGTTCCTGGTTTGAATAAGTCTGTTTCCTTCAGACAGCTGACCTTAGAAGGTGAGAGAAACAGAGAGGAGACCTTCAAATACATGGTAGGAGTATCCTGCTCCTAGAGCTAACAGCTCTTCTGCAGAATGAAGTTCTTAGGGCTGGGCATGGGAAATGATCCTTTAAGAGGGGACATGTTACTTAGTGACTTCCCTACCTTGTCTGACGGTTGCAGACATCACATATTGTCTAAATAGTATGGGAGAGCAGTCGTGGTACACATGACACCAACAACCTTGGGAAATGTTTGTTAGGCATGTTGTAATCAAAGATCTCTGTGGCAATATTTTTTTCAGAAATGCAGCCTCTTCCAGAGCTGGCATGTATCAATAGGAGGAAGTTGATGGAAGGAATGGTTTGAGTTTTCCAGGCACTGGAGAATTTTGAACTGCAGTGGAACCAGACTGCTGGTGCTTAATATTGAAAAGGTTGTAGCATAGCTTTTAAACAGACTTGTAAGAGGTGGGGTGCATGGATTTGAGGTAGAGAAAGGGAAGAATTTTGCAATGAGTGTACTGAGGAACTGTTTAAAAGGACTGTAGAGGTACCGTATTTTTTGTCCCATAGGACGCACCTAGTTTTTTTGGGGGGAAATAAAGGAAAAAAAATCCCTTTATTTCCCCCCCAAAAGCAGGTCGAGGAACAGCGGGATGGTGGCGCTGCACCTCCCTGCTGTCCCCCGAGCTTGTGGGGCTGGCCGATGTCTGCCCAGTGCGAGGGGCGCTCTGCTTCAGGGCACCCCGCCCGCCGGGCGGCAGGCTGCTATCCTCAGCGTGGGGAGCCCTGCGGGAAACTCCGCAGGGCTGCCTAGGCTGCGGAGGTGTTCCCGAAGCGCCGGGCGCTCTGGCATGTATCAATAGGAGGGCTGCTCCCGCAGGGCTGCCTAGGCTGCGGATGTCTTCCTGAAGCCTGGAGAGCGAGAGGGGTCGGTACGCACCGACCCCTCTCGCTCTCCAAGCTTCAGCGAAAGCCTGCATTCGTCCTATAGGACGCACCCAGATTTCCCCTTCATTTTTTGAGGGGAAAAAGTGCGTCCTATAGGGCGAAAAATATGGTAAATAAGCAAACCAAACATATTTGGAAAGGAACACCATTTAAAATATATGCTAATTCTAGAAGCTTCCGAGTTGAGATGAAGTTGGCTGGTGCTAAATTAGAATCATAGATACAGTAGATAGATCAGAAATCTGGTGGAAAAGAAAGAATCAGTTGTATACAGTTATCCCTGCATCTAAACTACAGAAAGGAAAACAAAGGGTTTATTAGAGTCAACTCAACTATATTAACTTCAAAGGATCAACAGAATGGGTTCCTTTATGCTCTGGTTTGGGCTCCTTAGAGGTGTATCTGTTTGGTCCCTGTGTGAAGCAGAATGTTGCAGTATATGAAACTTTGTTACCCTCATCTTATGTTCTTAAGATTTCAGCTAAAAAGAAATATCTAATACAAAAAGTACTAAGATGATGTGTGACTGCAGAGAGGGTTAGTCAAGCATTGTTACAGAGAGCCAACCTGAAATCTTCATGGCTGTATTCTACTCTACAAATTACATTGAGTGGTGTGGTAGAAATTGCCTCCATGGTTGTTCCTATACCATACCAGTAACACGTGTAACTTCAGCTGTGTAATTACAGTGCCAATCCACCTGATTACATGAACAGAAGATTCACACGTTTCTCATGTTAACAGGTAAACCAGATCTATGATGGACCAAAATAGAGCAATTCTACTGTGACCTACCTTATTCTTCCTCATGTATATAGCTTCCTCGTGTTGTTGCTGCTTACCTGGAGGGACAAAGTGATGGCGAGGTTGAAGCTATGCAGATGCACCAGAGGAAATGCCAGATTGGCTCTGCCAGGGCTTTGCCCCTCCAAGTAAGCAGCAGCAAGTGCCTCTTTCCGCAGGCTATTGCTGTGGCTCAAAGCCACTCCTGCTGTTTACTAAGCATAAATAAGTGTCCATTACACCTTAAAAGGTTTTCCTGTGTATACTGATTTACAACACAATCCCATGGATTCAGAAAGCAGCCCCATTGAGTTCAGTGGGTCTTGTTCCCAGGTATGTGTGTACAGGATTGCAGCCTTAGTGAACTTTCAACTTTTCTGCTTACCTGCAAACCAATCACACTTTGTCCAGCCTTCAGTTTTCCTGCATCAAAACTTCTTGCTTGCTTTTCTGCATATTTGACACCAATATCGATTGTAGTATGAAAGCCTTTGGTTTTTGCCTAGGAGGAGAATAAAATAACAGCATTTCTAATATACATTTTATTTTCGTTGTCCTTGATTTAACAATTTTGTGTTCAATTTTAAACCAATTAATGCAGGGGTCAGCAAACTTTTTCAGCAGGGGGCCAGTTCACTGTCCCTCAACCCTTGTGGTGGGCTGGACTATATTTTGAAGGAAAAAAAATGAACGAATTCCTATGCCCCACAAATAACCCAGAGATGCATTTTAAATAAAAGGACACATTCTACTCATGTAAAAACATGCTGATTCCCGGACCGTCCGTGGGCTGGATTTAGAAGGCGATAGGGCCGGATCCGGCCCCCGGGCCTTAATATGCCTACCCATAAATTAATGGATCATTGATTGTACAGTTTCAAGAGCTACCTGGCAACAGAGGTGAAGGCATGGATAACATCCCACAACTTCTGCAGGCCAAGCTTCATATTTGGTTTTACCAAGAGTAATATAATATAGCTGCTAGACGGCATACCTATTACATACAGTGGCGTAGCGTGGGGGGTGCGGGGGGGCCGGCCGCACCGGGCGCAACATCTGGGGGTTAGGGATAGGGTTAGGGGGCGCAAATTACTTGCCTTGCCCCGGGTGCTGACAACCCACGCTACGCCACTGGTTACATACATCCCATAGTTGAAGTATTGATCCTTTTAGATAGTAAATGTTGTAAGAATCCTAAAACACTATGCTTTATGAAAAGGTACCGTGCTATAAAATGGTTAATTACAGTTAAGCTATGAAAATGCATGGAACTCACATAGATCAATGTAATGCACTGGACTGCATATGTCATTATGTACATACCAGACCTGCTAGTGCCACCAGGGATGTCTGAACCTGGGTCATATTTCCGTTTTCAAAGAGATCATTTGCTTCAAATATATCATGTGGTTTCATGCCATATTGTTGTATGGCTTTTATAAAATTTCCAATGTTCTCCAGCTGAAATTAAATAAATGCATGATGGTCTTAGTGCTTGATATCGTTGCATAAGGCAGAACTAAATACTGTATGGGAAAGTATGTAATAAACTTGGAAGATTTTTTTAAAATAAAGAAAGCCACTTTGTAATTGGTTTCAAGCAATTTGGGGTGGGGGCACACACTGGGGCTGCTTAAACCTTTACCTGACCTGTTCTCCACTCTAAAATTCCCCCTTTCATTCCTACTTCTCTTTTTAAAGTGGCTGCAGGGGTGCCGACTTATAAAAAATATTGGGGGGGCGGGGGCCCATACCGACTTAGAAAAAAATATTGGGGGGGCCCCAAGACCTCCAAACCGCTGCTGCTGGGGGAACGAAAGGGGCGAGCCCCGGGCTGCCCCGACCTTAAGTGAACCTGTGAGGGCCCGCCCTTTGCGGCAGCCGATTGGCTGCCGCCGTGGGCGGTGAATATTAATGAGCTAGGGGGAATCCCCGCTTCTCGCGGGGCAGCCCCGCGAGATTGTTGATGGGTCGAGAGCCCGCAACCCCACCCCCTCTCTAGATCGGGAGTGGCTTTGTTTTTCTTAAATTATTGGGGGGGCAGAGCCCCCCTAAACGAATTTTTGAGGGGGCTCGGGCCCCCTCAGGCCCCATGGAGTCGGCGCCTATGAGTGGCTGTCAGGATTTTCTTACACATACTTGCATGTTTTTGTTTTTTGTTTTAATTCTATTCCCCCTGTTTCTCAAAGGAGACTCAAGATGGCTTAAACAATAATAACAACTGAATAAAACAATCTCTTTTAAAAATTCCAATGCACATTCAAACATTAATAATACCCAGTCTGTTTTAACAAATTTCAGCAGCACAAAAGTGAAATGGAACTCGGCCAGCATAAATTACAAAATTAACCAAAAGTTTATTTAAAGAGTCAGAGCTTCAACAGCTACCAGAAGCAGTATAGTGATTGGGCCTTAAATTCAACATTCAGCAAGGCATTCAATATAGTAGGTGCCACAACATAAAATACCCTGTCCCTAGGTGACAAGACACCAGCCCTGCTTCCTGAGGCTGAAGGATTTGGAGCAGAGCCCAGATGACGATAGGGAGTGTGCAGAGAAACGTGGAAGGAGGCGGTTCCTAAGGTGCCCAGGTACCAAGTGCCATTATGCACACAATGCGGAGATGGACTCATAGGTTCAAGATTGTTTTAAGCACTTGAAGAAGAAGCTTCCTGCCTTTGAGCTATAAATGAAATCAGCAAAGAATATAGGCCGATAAAGATCTGATGGTTAGCACACACATTCTTAACTCCTTAATTTTGTTTTACTTTGTTCAGATCTGCCAAACTGGCAGGTCTAGTTTTATTCTAGTTTTCCTACTGTATGCCAGCAGTTGTTCAAATCCAGTTTTCAGTGAGAGACAAAGTTTCTCAAGAAGGCAAGTGTTCTACTATGACCTTTCCTGTCTCAGTATCTATTTTCAATTTCATTTTGTATTGCCCATTTATTCTTTCCTGATTTGTGCAATATGGGTAATTACATTTGTTCCTGTAGTTCTATGGGTCATTTATTTGGAAAGCAAATACAATGGACCAGATTCCTTGGACAATTAATAATTTAAAAGTGTATACAGTGGTGCCCCGCAAGACGAATGCCTCGCAAGACGGAAAACCCGCTAGACGAAAGGGTTTTCCGTTTTGGAGGTGCTTCGCAAAACGAATTTCCTATGGGCTTGCTTCGCAAGACGAAAATGTCTTGCGAGTTCCTGCGGGGGTTTTTTCCTCCCCCCCCTTTTCTAAGCCGCTTATCAGCTGATCCGCTAAGCCGCTTATCAGCTGATCCGCTAAGCCCCTAAGCCGCTAATAGCGCTAATCCACTAATGGGCTTGCTTCGCAAGACGAAAAAACCGCAAGACGAAGAGACTCGCGGAACGGATTCTTTTCGTCTTGCGAGGCACCACTGTATAGCTGTAACAAGGGGGGGGGGCAGAATAGAAGGGCATTTGCGAAGAGAAAAAGATTTCACAAAGCCTAACGAAGTTGTAATCAAACCCACCACTTCTCTAGTTTCTACAATAATTGTCTAGTTTCTTAATATTCTACTCCCATAATATAAATTACCAGGTTTGGTACTTTCAATGGTATTCTAATAGTAAAAAGAGAAGCTTTATACTGTTTAATCATTAATGCTTGCAAGGTGAACAATTGCTGTTTCCTCAAAAATAAATCTGTAAAGGCGAAGGTGTTGAAGGCCTCACTGTGACAATAACTGTCATTAAGCTTTCATTCATGCATATTTTCTCTCTCCTTCAGAGACAGACACTATATTATTTGAATACAGTATTTAAATTAGTTTGTTTACCTGATGCCAGTTTAGTTTGGATTGATTGATTTTCTTTACTGATCCCGGGTGAAGTTTGTTGATAAGCCTGTAAAAACCAATCAAGTAAATAAACTGCCTTTTTTTCGCATAGCCACCACCAATTTTAATCTCCATATTACAGCACTACTAATGCACAGATAAAAACCAATATATAGTTGTACCTTGGAAGTTGAACGGAATCCATTCCGGAAGTCTGTTCGACTTCCAAAACGTTCAAAAACCAAATTGCGGCTTCTGATTGGCTGCAGGAAGCTCCTGCAGCCAATCAGAAGCCGTGGAAGCCCCGTCGGACATTGGGCTTCCAAAAGAGCATTCATATATAGGAACATTCACTTCTGGGTTTGGGAGCCAAAACATCCGAGTTCCAGGGCATTTGAGATCCAAAATACGACTACATATTTTATTCGCACATACAGCTTATTTGGAAGGCAGTTTGCATAATAGGCATGCTGGTAAACCCACTTTAGAAGGGACTTGAGCCACATATCTGAATGTCCTCCTTGGGGGGCGGGGAGGAAGAAAATGAGAATGTCAGGAAAAACATGCCATCTTGTGCGATGAGTTTGTTACATTTTAAATACCTATAAATTTTAAATACACTCATAAATGGAAATGAATGATTCATGGGGGGGGGGGGTATGAGTGAGCAAACCCATTCACCCTTTCTGCCCTATCTCATTGCAATCTGTTGCTTTAAGCAGTTTTTCCCTTGGCTCACTTCTGGAGTTTGAGCTAGGCTGGTGGAAAATTGCTTGAAGCAGCTGAGCACAATGAAGTAAGGGAAGACAAAGAATGTTGTTTCTCGCTTCATATGCTGCTTTTTGTATCAAGGGCAGATCTCTTTCTTAACATGTGAACAGGCCCTTAGAAACACGATTAGATAGGCTCAACAACTTTGGTTTCCATAAAAAGAGCCAACAAGTTTGTGGACATCCAAGAATTTTACTTTTTGAAATATGGCAACCCTAGCAACACTTAGTAATTTTACTGGAAACGACAGGATGGGAGTGTTATTCTGCTTGGATCCTACTTGCAGGTTTCCACAGATATCTGGTTGGCCACTATAAGAACAGAATGCTCCACTAAATGGACAATTGGCCTGATCTAGCAGGCTCTTATGCTGATTTTAATTGCTCTTTGGCAGGGAAGGTTCTGGTGTATTATCCTATTCCCTTTTCAGTGTTGCTTAGAAGACACAGTAGTGATACCAGTGCTATTATTGTTTGTGTTTTGTTTTTTAAGAGGAAGAGAAAAGGCAGAGCGAAGGAGTTCCCAGATATAATGGACAACGGTGTTCTTTTATTTTTAAAAGTCATATAGAAAATATTTTGCTAGGTGCAACTTTTATTTATTTATGCAAGGGCAGCTGCATCTTCCAACATTACCTGTTCTATACACCTGTTAATAGATAGCAGCCCTGCCCTCTTTTGTGTATTGTAATGCTAAAAGAGAGAGAGAGAAGTGGGCATATCCAGGGAATGGCGAAACAGAACCCTGCCTGGGGTGCAAAATCACCCCCGAATTCTCCGACTTGAGGAAAGAGTTACTTGTGTGCGGTGAGAGGCATGACAGGCAAGTTCTTTGGATTGCAATTGCCTCAGAATAAACTGAGATGGGGGGAGGGTTAGGGGTGACAGGATGACTAGTGTTGCCACTGCTGTCTTCATGCTCACTACTGACAGGTGCTTTTAACTTCTCCCAACTTTTGCATGCAGCCCTCAAAGCCCCCTCTCCACAGGGGACCCAACTAGACCCTGCCTGCCTGCCTGCCTCCCTGCTTGCCAGTTGAGATGGAGGGCTCAGCTGGTGGCTACTGCAGTAAAGTGATGGGGGTGGGTGGTGCTGATAAAGTTCTCTACAAAGGGTGCAAGGGACCCTAGTACGTCTTTGGGTATATCTGGTAAAATAATAATGGGGGGAAATCACAGTGTCCTAGAATTAAATGTGGATCTTATTTCTGAAAAAGTTGGCTACTGGCCTAGAAACTAAAGAGCTCTGCCTGAAATAAAGCATGATGTGGCTTACTCGCACAGTATGATGCCATCCTTTAAACCCAATTGAAAGTTGGCTCCAATGCTCATGCCAGTAACTTCTTCAATCCAATTGCGGAGATCTTCCTCTATCTGTGGATCATATTTCAAAGCAATCTGCAATACAAAATAATGATCAATTCAACACTTTATCTGATTTTAATAATGCAAAATTTATATTTGATTAGACAAGGATATTTTATAAAAGCATCTGAAAATGGATCCAATGCTATCCCAGAAATCAGCGTCACTAATTAGTATAAAGTATTACAGTATTTATCTTTCTAAACCCTAATGATAATTTTCCGCTGTTCAAATAAACCAAAGGGTTTTTTCGTTGGAAATCTCTTGTCTAATGTCTATTCTATTCATAAGCATACTCTGCTGATGCAAGTATTCACTGAAATTCTACATGACCTTCCTTGTATGTCATTCTGTTCACTTAGCAGACCACTTGCATCACAGCTGATTCATAACATATAAATTAACAGTTCAGCACTATAGCAACAGTAAACAGTAAAAAGAAAAAAATACATTCCAATACCAAATTGTAAAACCACTTTTGCATTATATTACCCCATTCCCATTCATTTATCATTTGGAAAAGTACAATGTTAGACACAAGGAGGGAAAGAAATAAAATCTGGAGCAAATCTGAGTCAGAGAAAGCAGTTAGCAATGCAATCCAATGTATGTTTATTTGGAAATAAATTCCATTAAAGTTCAGCAGGGCTTGCTCCCAATTATGTGTGCACAGGATTGCAGTATAAGGGTAAAAAAGACTGTTCTTTCCACTTCTAGTTGTATATGTAGATACACCTCAAATTAAAGAAAAACCTAACATACCAAACTCAAATCACAGATTTATTACTCTTTAACATACTTTTGGGCAGTTAATAAGCAGAGTTGCTTGCTGATGAATAGTAAAAGAAAATTGCCCCCTCTAGTCCTCACACTGATTATTCTAAGTTGGATTAGGAGAGGTAATATTTTACTCTTTTACTGATATTCCTGCTTAACAAGGAGTGAGATATGTATGTTCTCCAAGTCTCTCAGAATCTGTAGGCCGTGTGTCGAGCCAATATTTCACAGTAATACACAGTGTACTCTCTGCTTGTATGGTGTTGCTACGAAACACAGCAACGTGTGAAATGATGGGTACAGCATCTAAGAAACGTGTTTACTTTTTGCATTCAGTTTTGAGACATCAATAAAAACAAATGTGGCTCTTGTTTCAATATCACCTTAATAAAGCAAGAACATTACAGTACAATCCCTACAGCCTTCCAAAGGCCACTGAAGCATCACTCTACTGGCAGGATGACACTTACACTATTGGAAACACCTTGGAGCGCCAGGAAAAAAAATTCTGGGTGTGGATGCCCCACCAGCAATGTTCCACTGGTGCAGAGGGTCAAAATGGGGCATTCTGGGAGCAGCTATGGATTCACAGGATGCTAAGCCTCCTTCCCCTGACGTACCTCCTACAAAGGTCTGAAGCTACAACAGCACTAAGACTGGTATGGTAATTTCCCCTCACTGAGGTCAATGGGCAGGAAAAACCATCTTGGGGGAGTTTTGCTGAGAAAGAGGGCTAATAAATATTTTAATTAATGATTTATTTATTTATTTTTTAATGGGGGGGTTCATGTCTTAGGTGGAGCAAACCAACAGAGCTATGGATGTGGTGGTTCTTCTACATGGAAGCATAGATTCACTGCTTCTGCTGAGAACAACCTGCACATACAGAACTCAATATCCGTTTGGCACCTATTAGGAACTTTCCACAACCTGCTCTCTACACATGCACAGATATGGGGGACACCACTGTTCTATCTATGGTATCTTTAATTAAATCCCAGACACAGTAATGCCCATCATCAAATGCAGTAATATTCACAATCGACACAGCATACAATCAGAAGGACACATATTGTTCTTTAATTTTAATTCTAATGGTTTAAATCAATGTTGTTAATCATCCATTTGTCTCAAGAGACAATGGGGTGCGCCTCCAGGGGTGAAGCCAAACTGCTGTGTTAGCAGCACTAAAGTGACCTCCCCTGGGGTGCAAGCCTGGGCAGTGTGTATGGCGGTCCTGGGCTGCTCAGATGACAAGACCCCAGCCTAACCCTTGGACTTGCTGATGTGGTCCAAAGGAAAGCAGAGCAATATGTTTGGCACCAGCCTGCCTGCAGGAGTTGCTGGAAGGAGGCATACAAGACGCCATCCAACCATCTTAGGGACTCCACTCTGGATTTGTATAGGGTTTACTCCTTAGCCTTTTCTTCTTCCAAAGATATCTCGCAAAGTAGTGGAAGTTTAGGATCAGAGCTTTCCTTCCTACATGGGCTACCTTCCCAGGTTGATGAGCCTCATCTGCCCAATCAAAAAATAATACAATATGTGTGTATAATATAGTTTGTTGCTTCTGAGTTGATACCCTTTTTAATAATTTAGAGATTGTTAAAAGAGCATGTTATCACAAGAGGCTTTCAGAGAAAGGCATTCAGCTGTTGAGCTGGAGAGCACAAAGGGTGAGTAATGTTTCTATCCAGACCATTTATTACCAAGGAATGTCATCAATTTTGTTGTTTCTGCCAAGTCATCATTTTTCAATCTTCATTTCTCAACCTTCCTGAACATTTGAAACATGATATTTCCATAGTGAGACAAGGAGTAAAATACTCAGTACCTTGAAATGCTTCTTTCCTCACTGTGCTCCAATAGCCCTGGACTTGCCACATGACACGTTACCAAGAACTCCAAAAAACGTTTACTACACACATGCAGACAATGCTGTATTTGTATTCCCCCGCCCCACCATTTCCTTCACAATATCACTGAACTAGGTAGTTTTTGGGCAGACCTGCAGTACTCATCTGTAAAGGCAAGTAAGTCATTTGTAGCTCTAATAATAATTTCATCAGATTTTAATATTCTATCATGTCCAGTACTTGTGTAGTAATTGCTTCTGTGCTATAAGGTGTGTTGTTCACATGATAAAAGGCTACCTGTATGATTCTGAAAGAACAAATAATTGCTATTCTCTGAAAGATTACAGCATATTACATTATTAAAAATATAGAAAGTGTTCACAAACTATGTACCTATCCTAAAAATAAAATAAAATAATCTTCCACTCATAATATTACAGTTTCTAAACCTCATGGCTGCACAGATGTGATTGACAAGCCAGTTTCAGACTTTCTTCACACATTAAGACCTAAAGAAGTAGGGATTGAGAGTCACTTTCCTTGGCCTGTCATTGCCACATTCTACATACACCAATCTATGACCTTTGTACTTTGGACCAAAGGTCTGAAAAGGAACAACTATGTACATAAAGCTAGACATATGTAGGAGCTAAAAACAGTTTCTACTCCTGCACAGTTTAAGTTTCCCATAACATGGGTCACCAAAGCACATTCAGCTGTATGTGCCCAGATGTTGCTTTTCAGATCTTAGAATCATAGATTGTAGCGCTATAAGGGACCCCAAGGGTCATCTAATCCAACACCCTTCAATGCAAAAATTCTGCCCACAGCCTTGAACCTCCAGGGTGGACTCGAACCATCTAGTTAACAGCCAGACACACTGACCCACTGCATCACTGGAGGATGTCTTCCCCTTTATGGGTTAAATTCAGGGGCTGGGCCAGTAGGGTGACCAACACTGCAGGCGAGGCCAGAAGGAACAGTCCCACTCACTCCTCTTCCATGTATTCACTGTATGCTGGGAGAGTCTGAATAGGACTAAAGAATATAGGCAATTTTACTGGAATCTCAAGAATCCACTGGCCTGCCAGTAACTGGGAGCAAGAATTCAATGACCTGCACAATCTCCATTACCACCAAAGCCAGAAAAAATAAGTAAAAAGGGCAAAATAAGTTATGCATATAAGAAGTACAATATTTGTTCAATCTGTACAGTCTAGCTATTCTTCACATGGAAATTGTGCAGAATTTATTTTTAGCTCAGGCTACAAAGCTCAGGCTTCCTTTTTCTTTTTTCTTTTCCTTTCTCCTCCTGCGATGAGGTTTCAATATTTTAATGTTGTATTTTAATTTTGTTTTTAAGTTGTATTCATTCAATTTGTTTTTATTATCGCTTGTTAGCCGCTTTGAGCCCGGCCTTGGCTAGGGAGGGCGGGGTATAAATAAAAATTATTATTACATGCAGCCCTGTTTATAGGACTGGGCTTCAAGAGAAAGCAGAGTTGGAGGACTCTCTTCTGTTTTCATCCTGGAGCAAAGTTCTTAACCCAAAGTACTGTTTCTGGGTTAGCAGAGTCTGTAACCTGAAGCGTCTGTAACCCGAGGTACCATTGTACTTTGCACTTACAATCATTCACTCTAAAAATGAGCAGGTGCTCAGGTCATAGCTGTCAACTTTTCCTGTTTTTAAAGGAAAATTCCCTTATTCTGAATAGTATTCCTCGCAAGAAAAGGGAAAAAGTTGACAGCTATGGCTCAGGTATATAAGCTTAGAAGTTGCAAGACTGGAAATGGAGCCACAAAACAGGTCTGCAAGTTGCAGAGCTGGAACTGGCACAGACAGTGCTTTTATTTTTTCTAAAAAAATGTTTAGGGGTACTCTCATTTTCCTACTCATATTAAAATACTGCCCCTCAATGAGGCCAAACTTAGATTCACAAAATGTTTAGGCGTATGCGTACCCCTGCGTCCCCCCAGAAAAAAAGCACTGGGCATAGGAACTAATCATATGTGGGAAAATGAGATTTAATAAACAAGAATAAAGAATAAATTAAAAGTGTCCAAAGCTGTAATCCTAAAGTGGTGGTAGGGAACTGAAGTCAGATGAACTACTATTTAGCAAAGGTCCTGTGGGTTTCTTGCTAGCATGGGAGAAATGCTCTGGTATGTTTCCATGCATTCTGCATTTCTTTTTTCTTTCTTTTAAACATCATTTTCCTCCCATTTGGAAAAATGTTTTCCCATTGGGATTTTTTTTTAATGCCCAATTTGGGCAATTTAGATCAAAGAAATTTCCCAGACCTCCCCAGCATGCACCAAATATTCTCCTTTTTTGGCCCAACTGAAGTTGGACCTCCTATGCCAATTGGGCCAAGGTCTCATAAATTTGCAGTGTCAGGGAGGGGGAATAAAATATATCCTATGGCACATGGGACATATAACTATAGCTGAAATGTAATTGAAGTCACTACCTATTAATGTTATACATATAAAGACAAGCCTTTTGTTTTTCTAAACTCTTGCCAGCTCTTAAATTAGTTAATAGGAAAAAGGTAGGTGAAAAGGGTAGTAACTGACATAACAAAACAGTTATAATTACATTTATATATATTAATATTTAAATTTATTTTAAGGGGTGTTGCTGTTTATTAACCATTCACTTTTTATAAAGTTTCCAAGAAGTATGGGTACAGACTGCATAAATTCAGGAACAGCTATAAGGTATTGTACAGAATCACTATAGTATGACAAAACAACAAAACAAAAAACAACATTAACTTTATCCTGCTACATATCCAGAGGAAACTCAAACTGACTCAGGAAGAGGATGTACAGAAGCAGTTATTACAATATCCAGTGTTCATTAGGAATAAGGTTAAGACCACAAATGTTTTGGAAATACAAATAATACCAAAGTTATTTTTTTGTCTCTGAAGGTTTCACATGATCTAGAAACATAGATAAGGGAATACCATGTATTTACCCATGAATGTTTATATCTGGCTCCCTGATCCACTCTGTTTTGACTTCATAAGTTTTTCAGCCAGCAGTACATCCCAGACCTTGGTTAGGAAAGGATGTTTGGTTCAGAAAAAAATGCCAAACCAGTTAAAATAAGCCACAGTTTGTAAGCCAACAAGTAGGTTGGCATGGTGCAAACTTACTAGTGGAGCCAAGCTGGTGCTCATGCTGGTGGTCTGCACCACACTGACCTCCTCACCCCTCTCACCCCATTCATAAGCAGCAAGCAACTAGCCTGCCAGGAAGTTAGATTAAAGGCTTCACACTCACAGGTGAGGTGCTTCTGCACCAGACTATTATTATTTGATTTTATTGTTTTTAATTGTTTTATGCTGGGACCAACCAGATAGAAGGACAAATAGAAATTTTCAACTGAATAAATTAAATAGACAGGTAATATTGCTCAGGCTTCTAGTAATTCATTACCTAGTACATCATGTAAAATTAATCTCTGCTTTGGCAATGAATTGATCATAATTCTTTCACTTTTCTGCTCTCAGCCTTATAGGAGCCACATTTATTCTGATTAGTGCTACAGATTCTTTAAAAAGCTACTGAATCTTATATTTTTCAAAGACAGAAAGGGGTCATTGCTTTTTGTAGAAATATGTTGTGGTACAATGTTATGATCTTGCACACTGCACATAAACTAACCTTACTAGTCTGCAAAGGGCATCAGTTAGAAACAAAAATAATTAAGCAGTACATGGGTACCTCAATTTAAGAACAGCTCTGTTTACAAACTATTCTGTTTACGAATTTTGCCTCGGTCTAAGAATGGAATCTGAATGGTGGAAGGGCACTGGCAGTGGGAGGCCTCATTAGGGAAAGAGCGCCTCGGTTTAAGAATGTTTTCGGTTTAAGAACAGACTTCTGGAACGGATTAAGTTCGTAAACCGAGGTACCACTGTATATAAATGTCTTAAATGAAGTAACAGTGAAAATACTATTTGAAAATTAACATGTAGCAAGTGGGACATATACCATGTACCATGTCAGCAACACAGGAATATAGGAAGCTGCCTTATACCAAAGTCAGACATTGGGCTGTATCCAAATAAGTGCTATGTGAACATTCTGGCAGTACAGTGGAACCTTGGTTCTTGAACTTAATCCATTCCGGGAGTCTGTTCAACTCCCGAAACTGTTCAAAAACCAAGCTGTGGCTTCCAATTGGCTGCAGGAGCTTCCTGCACTCAATTGGAAGCTGCGGAAGCAGCGTTGACGTTCGCTTCCAAAAAACATTCGCAAACTGGAACACTCACTTCCTGGTTTGCAGCGTTCGGGAGCTGATTTGTTCGGGAGCCAAGCTGTTTGGGAACCAAGGTACCACTGTACAAGGATTTCTGCTTGTGTAACAAAATGTACTCTTCCCGCCCCCGCCCCCCCCCCATATGTTCAAACAATTCCCCTAACCTCTCGGGTAGATTGGTGGTGGTGCAGGGTACATGCAGGCAGCGGTAGAAAGAAGACCTTTTGTGCTGTTGAGACACAGTAGTTGAACACCGCTCAATATTTTCTACATCTACTGTCAGTGGCAGTTTGGGTTTCAGACAGCGGATGTTCCTAGCTCTACCTAGAGATGCTGTGGATTGAACCTGGGATAGTCTGCCTGTAAAGCAGATGTTCTACAGTACCATTAATACATAACCCTAGCTCATCTTCCTTTTTAAACATAAAGTGTTCCTTGAAACTCAAAAGCTATTTTGCGATATCTTTTTAGTCCTTGACATCACCAGTTGATAACCCATCCTTTACTTTAAGTAGTTCAAGGTGGTGAACATGGTTCTCCCCCTCTTCATTTAATCTCCACAGCAACTCTGTGAGATAGGTTAGGCTGAGGGGCAGTGACAGGCAAAAAGTCATCCAGCAAGCTCCATAGCCATGTGGGGATTTGAACCCTGGTCTCCCAGGTCCTAATCCACCAGCTGCTACGCCACTCCGATCTGTTAAGTTTTTCAGGTAAATAAGTGTAAATTACCGTACTGGTTTTGTCATCTACCTTTCAATTTCTTAGCCATCATGCTACATTACTTAAAGCTATTCCCCAGTAAGGTACACAGGGACCTTCTCAAAAAAAATTTGGAACATAGTGCTGTAATTAAACCCTGTTTCTGCTAGGCCAAAAGTCAAAAAAATGGAGAAACGGGTCAGATTAACTACTGTGTTGTGCACACAGTTGCAGTTAAGTGTCTAGCGGTAGGTAATTAGTGTATTAACAGGTATCATTCAGATCTCATTACTCATTAATTGCTGTATTCTACATTCTAGTCTAGCTGCTTATTCTTAAGAAGTTGGTCTGCCCTTATATAAATAACAAATGTTAAGAAGTGGTTATACTCCATGTTTTTCTTTTCCATACTTTATAGTCCCTATTTAAATGCCTGTACACTAAACCCAAATATCTATACCATCTGAATTAGTAATATACCCCAGAGCAAATCATGAATAGCAGGGAGGGTCTGCACCATATCCTGGTCAAGTCTTTGTCTCTGTGCCAAGTTTTGCTCCAGGGAAAATGAAAGTCTTGTTACAAAGGTAGCAAGTATCCTGCAAAATCTATATAGACCTCTATATCTATGAGCAATTACCTCCGCATACATCAAACAACAGAACACATAAATTGTTTAACAGACGTCATGAGGCTGATACCCGAGAGGGAAAAACATTCATGCAATGTTGTGTTCCTGCTCTTTCCATAAATTTATTCAAAGGTAACATTGTACTGTGCTTTGATGTTATTGTCAATTGTTTGTTTTTTGCTGCAGTGGCATATATGCATTGCACATACACAAAGAACAGTTCAAATACAATGAGATGGACAAAACCAAGTACAACAAATTGATAGTAGCACAATCAAAGTCCCACTTGAGCAAGCTTTGTATACTCTCTTTAATAACAACAAATGTTTCAGTAATATTCTGGTGAAGTAAAACATAAACAATAAATTTTTGTAGCAAACATGAAAAATCTCAGCAGATAACAACTTCATACTTGCAATTTACTGATGTTTTTAAATGTGCAGTGTAATTTTGGCTACATTCTTGAAACCACCCACTCAAGAGAAATCTGAGTGTCTATTATAGAGCTATTCCAATTTTTCAGCAATACTGTACAGCCTTTTTATTTTGAAAAGTAATGTTATTTTATAGCAAAGACGATTTAATCAGAAATCTCCTACACATTCTGAAACCTTGAACAAGTTAAATAAAAACTGGTGATACTTCTCCAATTTAACAACATTCCTCTGATTGACCTCTTAATTCCACCTGTCTAAATAATGAGAGAAGGAAAACTGTTGCAAGTCACCTTCAAGACTTGGTGATACCACCGGCCCTCAAAGGGACCCCATTATTAATTCATCATTTAATGCATATATTAGACCTTTAGAAGTGGTCATTTGGGGATTTGGTGCAATGTGTCACAAGTACTCTGATCACCCCCAGCTCTATTTCTCCTCTGCACTGGAATCAGTTGGAGCTGTGCAAATGCTTAATCTGTGTTTGGAGGCAGTAAGGGGTTGGATTACCTTAAATGGCAGTGCTATAGATTAGTGCTTTCTGGGTCTGGGAATGAACAGTGTCTTCTGGATAGGGTTGGACTCTCCTTGAAGGATCAGGTACAGTCACAGGGCAAGGGCGGAGAAGAGAGATAGCTTGACTAGAGTAATCCATACTCTGGAACTTTAGACTACTTTAATGTACTCTACATGGGATTGCCCTTGCAGGTGGATTGTACACCACAGCTAGGAAAAAATACAGCAGTGAGGGTGTTGGTTAGTGTACCTTTGAGATACTGTGTAACACCAGTCCTTGAAGAACTGCACTGGGGCCTGTTTGCTACTGAATGCAATTCAAGGTGATAGTTTTGAGGTAAAGGTAAAGGGACCCCTGACCATTAGGTCCAGTCGTGGACGACTCTCGGGTTGCAGCGCTCATATCGCTTTATTGGCCGAGGGAGCCAGCGCACAGCTTCCGGGTCATGTGGCCAGCATGACTAAGCCACTTCTGGCGGACCAGAGCAGCACATGAAAACACTGTTTACCTTCCCACCGGAGTGGTACCTATTTATCTACTTGCACTTCATGCTTTCGAACTGCTAGGTTGGCAGGAGCAGGGACCAAGCAACAGGAGCTCACCCCGTCGTGGGGATTTGAACCGCTTACCTTCTGATCGGCAAGCCCTAGGCTCTGTGGTTTAACCCACAGCGCCACGCGCATCCCAAGTTTTGATGTACAAAGCCCTAAACAGCTTAGAACCCAGCTATCTGAAGGAGCACCTCCCACTGTCCTGTCCACACCATCATCAAATAAGGACCAAGCTTCTGAAGCACGTAATAAAGCCCCCTTGGTGGTGGAACAATCTTCCTCCTGAGGTTAGACTGACACTAGCATAAACTAGTTTTTGGTGCTAGTTGAAAACATTTCATTTTCACTATGCCTTTCACTGTATCTGCCTATAGCTGGGGTGATGTGTACATTGAATTTTAAATTGTAAACTGCTGCTGTTGGTTTAATTATGTTGTGGCCCATAATGAAGGGCAGGATAAACATTTTACAAATAAATAAAACAGGACAGCCTCTTGGACAGAGCATGATGCACAGGCATGAGACAAAGACAGGAATTGTTCATTAATATGTTTCTGTGATAAAAGAGAGGAAATGGACTGCTAGGAAAAAGGTAGGATATCATTTATTTGTTAATCATTGTAACACCTCCACTTAATTGCTATTACTATCACTAATAGCAATGTTTATTTCAGTTCTTGTTGACAAGCAAGACTATGACTTTGTAAGTAGAATTTTATCTTAGAAGTGGCCTTACATCTCATATTTTTGTGCATTTTGATATCTGGTATCTTTACTCTCTTCATGTTAGTAAGGAAATACAAGGTTTTTTGAGGGATTTTTAGTCTGTATTAATTGTGAAATTGTTCTGCAATCTTTTATAAGGAAAATGATGGATAATTACATATTTATGTGTTGTATGAGTAATAATGTATTTGCATCTTTGTTTGTTTTCATAAGAACACTTTTTGTTGTGAACTGCTTTTGAGAGTAGTGTACACAGAAAAGCAGTATACAAATAAATTGACTTACTGACATTTGGCATTTGGTCCCATTTATAACAAAGCAGAAAACTTTAGTTATTAGCAGACAGATCTGTGAAAGTAGCTACATAACAATTTGAGCTGATTCTCTATTACTCATTGTTGAATTCCAGGGTACTTAAACATATGTGTCCAGCTGGAATTTTGCACTCTCTTGGGATAGAAAGTAATTGAAGAAAACAGAGGCAGGAACTTCGGCAGGCAGTTAGCAAATGTTTAACTGCCTTTACCTGTCATTCCTATCATCAGCAGGCACCTTCTCTGACACGTTTTAAACATCAGCTGAAAACTTTCCTATTCCGCCAGACCTAAGCAGGCAATGAAGAGTACATCGCCGACAATGGTCTATTGATGTTTGTTTTCAATTTTTTTATTTTTAACTTCTTTAAATCTATTTATCATTTTATTGTTTGGTTTATCAGATATTTTGTATTTCAGCAAACTTTGGGGCTCAGCTGAGCCTGTGGATTCCTCCTTCTTATGTATGGGTGATGTAATTTTAGCTACAGAAGACCTGACACAGAGCTTGAAAATCGGAAATACAGGAAATTATGATGATAAATGCAGATGACCGAACAGATCTTAGAAGACTAGGCAGAGTGGGAAAGACCAAATAAAATATCAGGACTATCTCAATGAACTAATAACAGCATTGTATTAATATCACACAGAATTTAAGAGACTGCAACCCAGATGTTTATTGTCCAATAAGGTTCAATAAGGTCCAATAAGGTCCAATAAGATGTTTATTGTCCAATAAGGTTGAGGGACGCAGGTGGTGCTGTGGGTTAAAGCCTCAGCGCCTAGGACTTGTCGATCGAAAGGTTGGCGGTTCGAATCCCTGTGCGCTCCCGCTGCTCGGTCCCAGCGCCTGCCAACCTAGCAGTTCGAAAGCACCTCCGGGTGCAAGTAGATAAATAGGGACCGCTTACCAGCGGGAAGGTAAACGGCGTTTCCATGTGCGGCTCTGGCTCGCCAGAGCAGCGATGTCACGCTGGCCACGTGACCCGGAAGTGTCTCCGGACAGCACTGGCCCCTGGCCTCTTAAGTGAGATGGGCGCACAACCCCAGAGTCTGTCAAGACTGGCCCGTACGGGCAGGGGTACCTTTACCTTTACCTAAGGTTCCTGATTAGTGATGGGTCATTATTCTTTGGGCCACACCAAAACACTTTTGACTAGGTTTTAACTCTAACAGTGGGAGAGAGAAAAAACTAGCCAGTGCCTAAAGCTTGTCAGATACAATGCGCTGGGCACTGCCCAAAGGAGATTCTCATTTTGCTTTTGCTGAATTGCTTTTACAATATTCCCTTAATTTTAAGAGCAGTTTGCCATGTGGTAGTGTGGTTTTGTAAATCGAATACCTCCAACCTTTGATGGGCTTAGAGAGCATATATTATATGTTACGTGCCTTGTTTTTGAGAAAAGGCCACATTATAGTTCTCCAAATTGTAGCGATAATATAGAAGGAGCAGTTATCCCAGATAGTAAATAACCTACTCAGTATTAGAATGGCCGATGCCAGTCAGACACCTGGTAATCCTAACTTGTGCTCCCAGTTTATTTAACAAAACATTTGTAGTAGCTTAACAGCCTGACTCTATGCAGAGCTAGGGGTGCTTAATCTCATTGAAATTAATGGCTTTAGCATATCATCCAACATTTCTCCAATGAAAATAGGGATATCCTAAGGAAAAGCGGGCCATTCTGGGATCAAATCAGAAACCGGGACGTCTTCTCTAAATCAGGGACATCCCTGGAAAATAGTGACACTTGGAGGGTCTGCTTTAGGCAAGCCTAAATCAACACAGGATTGTATTGTTAACAGGGGTCTTTCAAAATAATTTTTGGCTTTGAGTTCTGCACACTGCCCTGACTATTACTTTAACATGTAAATTCCCTAATATTTCTAAATTGTTGTTATGCCATAAATTACCAATATCTGTTGAGCTTTTCTATTGTGTCAGCTAGTTCAGATGAGTGAATCCTATATATGCTGTGGTCCTACTCAATCTGTGTGAATACTAGGGCCAGTTATCATCAACCTTTTCAGACCCAGGGCCCATGTTTAACTCAAATATGCATTTGGGGAAGCATTTCTGAATCTTTTACCATATATTTGTATGATGGTAGTGCTCCTGTTACGACAAACCTTGGATCAGGCTGTGACCCCCTAGTGGGTCTCAGCCCACCAGTTTAAGACAAGTGCTAGGAAAAATTACTATTCTGATATAGGCTTGCTCAACAATCACTGAAGAAGGGCTGGGATTGATTATATCTGGACTTCATTCTCTACTAAGGAGAATTGGAAAGGAAAACCTTCCTTACTCCCACTTATCTTCACTGTATTTTCCTGTTTTCTCAAGAATTTTTAGAAACCTACTATGGAGGAAATCCTTTTGTCTATTTTTAAATAGCATGTGTCGGTATGATTGGTTCTGTCACCCAGGGAGGCAGCAGCAAAGAATATTCTAATCTTGCACTGTTTCAAGGGATGGGGAAGGAGGACTTATTTTGACTTTTCTCACCTTCTTCTCATCCCCAGATTAGCATTATCATATGAACTACAAACCTTTATTGCCCTTATTTTTCAGGAACAAGATTACTACCAGATTCTAAGACAAATTTTGGAGCTAGGTGGTGGGAAATTTAGGCATATTTAAATAATAAAGAATAACCAAATGCGACAACCCATAGGGAAGAAACAGTGTGGCATTGTTGTTTTCATTTTGTGGTTTTATACTCTGATTTTATCTTGTGCACCACCCTGAGACCTGCAGTAACAGGGCTGTGTATAAATTATTATTATTATTATTATTATTATTATTAAACATTGCCTAAAAAAGAAAGTGTGAATACTTGCCTCATTGAAGTATGAACAGTAAGATGGAAAAAAGGAAGCTAATTCTTACTCTGGGAGTAATAAATGATCAGTAGAAAGAAACAGAACTTTTATAACTTTAAATGCACCCACATCCACTATAGCTAGTAAGCAAGAAAACTTCTGTTTAATACTTTGTCATCTCCTCTTCTGTCTTTTTCCTTATTCCTCCTTTGGGAGCAGAAACAAGTTTATTGGCATAGGCATAGCCAGAGAGGGTGGGAGGCAGCTGTCCCTCCCAATCAAGTAAATAAATAAAAATACTTAACTGACCAACTGCATCACAGATAGCTTGGTTCTGCCCCTACCCCACATAAATCTTGACTACATCAATGTTTCTTGATATTAGAAAAATATTTTAAATGAATTACAACTTTGTGATGTGATCAGACATATTACTTAACCAACATCAGCTCTGCAAGGTCCCAAAAATAGAAGTAAATAAAACAGAAATAATAAATAAATTGAAGCATGTGTTGCCTCTCAGCTGTGTTTATTTAGTCCAAAGTAAATCCCAATATCTTCATTTTAACAGCTTTCCAGGATAAGTGTGCACAGGATTACAGCCTCAGTCTCTTATCTGTAAAAATGGGATCCATGAAGTTGTGAAACAGGATCAAGTTCTGCAGTAGCTTAAAAATGCTGTGCAAATACCGGTAGCTACAAGCCCTTTTAGGAACAGTTTCTGTTAAGTCATTGCAACTTTGTTATAACTAACTATAAATGTAGACTGGACATTGGAAGGTTTGAGTTAAAAGAAAGGCAAATGTCACATAGACTATAAGACTCCTTCATAAAAATAAGTTCCATTTTAAAATAAGAACCACAAAGTTGGAAAGGCACTCAAAGTTCACTTAGTCCAACCCCTTCTAATGCAGGAAATTAACTGCTACAATATCCCTGTTAGATGATCATCTGCCTTAAAAATTCCAATACTGTAGAAAGTTCACCACCTTCCTAAGCAGGCTGCTCCAGTTTAAAACAGCTCATACTGTCAGGACTTCCTAAATCTAAGTCATGAGTTACTTTCTTGTAAAAGAGTATATAGAAATGTTGTACTCACACTGCCCATTAAGATCCCTATTAAAAGCCACCTATCAAGAGGAACAGCTTCTTTTTACAAAGCATCTGACAAGTTACTTTAGTGATATATTTATAGAGTGCCATAACTAGTTTGGTGTGTACAAAGGGGCTTTGGACATGTTTCTCCAACATCAGTTCCTCATGGCATATAGCAAACTGCTTTTTAATATAAAAAGGTTTGGAGGTTAGCTGTACAAAGGGGGGGAAAGTCCAATATTCTACTGAGCCTAGCTTGTGCTCCAGGATTCTAAAAGATATTAATGATAACAGCATTGTAGTTAAAATTGTATAGAATTGTTTTAATTATATAGCCTGCTGAAGAAACTAAGTCAGTAACAGAATAGCACAGAATATGCAGAATGAAAAGGAAAGGGACTCTGGCCTGCCTAGTCCATGCCCTCTTAACCTTCATCACCTTAGCCAGTCACTCTGGAAGAGATGAGGGAGAGACGTATGCCATAAAAGTTTTATATTTATTTTGTTAGTTACCCTGCCTTTTTCTGTTGAAAAATAATTATGTGCCTCTCTAGAAAACACTTCTATAAGTTTACTTATAATAGACTAATACTTGCTATATTTCTGTAGTTCAAAACCTTTAAAACTCTTTAACAAAAACCTAAAATAGCACACCTTCTTGGATATCAGGAATCAGGTGTCTTTCATTGGTAACAAATGCCCTACAAAACTCCTGGTTTTCTTTCCAGTAGTTGCCAATAAGTAAATAAATAAAACGGAGCCAAATTATTCCACAACAGTAAGTCAGTAACTCAGACTGTAATAAAATCTGAAATAGTTGCACTAATTGTTTAGTACAACTATTCTGGTTATGGCTGCATAAATCAGGCATTTGAACGGCTATATTAAAAATGAACTGCTTTCTCCACTTATGCTGTCAAGGAGTGCAGTGTGCAAGAAATTATTGCTCAAATATATCCTGCTCACATCTATCAATATTGCAAAAATTGATGTCTGTTCCAAATGACATCACAAAATTCAGCACAAACCTGTAGCACCACATTTAGAATGCAATCCTAAACTGCATTTTAAACCCTATTTAATAAACCCTATTAAATCAATGTGACTTAGGCTGCAGTCCTATACCCACTTACCTAGGAGTAATAGTTACTGAACTCAATAGGACTTACTTATGAGAAAAAATATATAGAACTGGGCTGTTACTTACAAATAGATATGCATCAGATTAAGATACATGGGACTGGGATGCATACCAGAGTAAACATTCAGCTAAAGTATGTGAAACTGTCTTAGAGCACAAAAATAAGTGCATAGGAGTCATTCAAAGCTGAAATATTCAGCTACTGCTACATTCAATTATTTCCATGTATGAAATGTTCCCTTATTACAGTGCTGTTTTAGTGTACAGATGAGGTGCCACTAACACATTTTCAAGATGAAGAGGAGTCTTGGAATATTTTATTTCCCAGGGGAGTTATTGGAAACTAAACCCCAAGCCGCAGTAGCTTCCTTTGTGTGTATCTTCCCCCACTCCTCCCCACCACTTTGGACTTGAGTGCAGCAGTGTGGAGACAATGAGCATTCTGTGCACAACGCCCACACGGATTGGCTGGGCTCCCCCCAATACCCCATGATGTAATGTGTTTGGAATGTGCCGGGACTTTGAGTTGGAGGGGGGGGGCAGGGGTGGCATTTCTCATCTGTTTCCCAGACCAAGTGGGTTCAGTAAATTAACACGATGGACCTGGTGTGCATTTGCCGAATCTCACTACCTTTCTCATACTTCTGTTTAGCATGGAATGGATTTTTTTTTAAGCCTGAGAACCAACGCCATTCCCATCTCAGCACATCTCTGTGTTTGGGAAAATATGACTGCATACAAGAGTGTACAGGAAATGTGTAGGTGAGGAGATAGTATCAAATATAGGTGCTGAGGGGTGCTAAAAGACTAGCCTAACAGAGGTGTGGATGGGAACACTATATATCGGGGGCAAACAAGGCAGAATTCAGAGAAAGCTGCAACTGTGTCCCATTTCCCATTTTGTTTTAATCATCCTTTCTCCACAAACAAGTCCATACCTTCACAGCAAGAGTCATCCTTGGTGGCATTTTAATCTGACAACTGCCAGTGTTTTAAAAGTGACCTCCATTTCAGAAATCAATCTGCCCTCTGTCTTTGGTACTGGTCTTTTAAATGCCGTTATAGGGATTGGTTAACAAAAACAACAACCTAAAAGTACAAACTTCCTCGCCCTCGCCGCCCAGTCCTGTTTTGAGAGGAGAGCTCTGCGTCCACAAACTTGTTAAGGGGCAATCAGAAGAAGTAACCCAGGGAGGGAGGCAGGGAGACCGGGAGAGTGCGTGCACCAGCCATCCCCTTAGCACACCATCCTGCCTGGCGCTCGCTAGCTCTAGACTGGAGCCACGTAGGCTGGAATCACCTCGCGCTCCCCCTGCTGCTGCTGCTGCCGCCATCTCCCGAGCCTGGGTGGGTCCCGCAAGCCGGGGCGTGCGGGCTCCTAGGGAAACGAGGAGGTGGAAATCTTTTAAGGCAGCAGGAGCAGCAGCAGCAGCAGCAGTTGCACACTCGTGTGTGTCTCCCCCCCCCCACCGCACGTCAGAAGGCGCAGTCACGAGCGCAGAACTGCGCGTCCCGAAGCCACAAACCAGCGTTCTTCTTTGTTTGTTTCGCCATCCAGCCCCCCCCCCGCTCCCGCAACCCCTCCTCCTCCTTTTCTCTTCATTAGACCCGAGCTTGTCCCGCCGCAGTGATTTGCTAAGGAGGAGCGGCTGGGCTGGCTGGCTTTCGCCTCGGCCTCTGCAGCTGGGCGAGAAAGAAACAAAGTCTCTCTCTTTCTCTCTCCCTCTCAAGTCTCTCTCCCGCACACACCCCTTGGGCCTTCTTCCCTCTTAAGCGGGAGGAAGAAAGAAAGAAAAATTACACCCAAAACTTTCCCACACGCGAAAAAAAAAAATATATTACCCTCCCCGCCTGCGCGCGAAGTTAAAGGGAGGGAGGGAGGGAGAGCGGGCCATCATCATTCCCCATCCAAGAGGGAGGCGAAGCCAGACACTTCTCCCCGCGACCGAAAGGAGCGAGGGATGAGGGGAAGCGGCGCCTGACAGTCGGTGTCTCCTCAGGCAGGAGGGGAGTGCGAAGCCTCCCTCTCGTCTCGTGTCCCCACCCCCAAAACCCCCAGGAAAATAAAATGGGGAGGGGGCGTGTGGGTAAAGCCGGGGGGCTCTCCCGTCAAGTAAGCGAGTTCAGGGTCCGCGGGGGCTTCGGCTTCACCGCCCCCCCCCCGCCAGCCGCTTTTTGTCTCTCTAGCGATTTCTTTCGCGGTTGGAAGCGAAGGGCTTTGTTTCTAACCCATTAAACATAAATAAATAAAATAAAATGGGGTAGATGGGGTGCGGTGCCGGGAGTGCCAGCCTGTGATTTACCTCACGCGTACATCCGAGGACAAGGGGGTCACACGTCGTCTTCTGAGGGGACGAGGGGGGGGGGAGAGAATGGTGGTCTCGGTGAGGGGGAAAGTGGGGGCTGCTTCCAGTCCTCCTGCCGAGAAGCAAGGGGGAGGGGGGCTCACTCGTCCTACGCAGCCGGAGTTTGGGGTGAGGTGGGGGCTTCGTTTCGCTCGTGCCCCACAGTAAACGAACTCCCCCCCTATTACACACACGGTTTTAAAACCGCAAGCCTGGGGTAACACCTTCGCCTTTCACGCGCCCCCACCCCCACCTAACCCCGTGCATGGTGAGGTGATGATGGAGCAGGCAAGGGAAACGAAAAACGGCAGTTGGGAGTTTGGTTTCTCTCCCTCCCCCCTCCCCCCCCTTCGCCCGAAAAGTTGTGCGTTGGGGGGGGGGGCGCGTCTGTTTCCCTGACCCTGAGGAGAGCGAAACCATTCTCTCCCCTCAGGAAAAAAAGGGGGCTTGTCGCCCGCGCGTCCCTCCCGGTCCACGAACAAAAGCCGAAGGAGGCGCTGGGATAACCACCATCTTCTTCCCCGCGAGTCCTACCTTGTTCTTGACCTCGGCCGAGAGCCCGTACGAGGGGCCCTTGTTGAAGTGGGTCATGGCGGCGGGTCGGTGTCCGTGTGCCTCACGCCTTGTGGCGCCAGAGGTGGTAACGCTCTGACTTGCCTATTATTATGCTGCTGCTGCTGCTGCTGCCTGCCTGCCTTCCTTCCTGCGCTCGACTGGGCGGCTTTCTCGGCGCTGCCTGAGCTCCGAGAGAGCGAGGGCGGGCCGGGCTCGTAGGGGGAGAGGGAAGGAGGAAGGGAGGGACGTGGGCCAGGCTGCCTGACAGGGGAGCCCCGCCGCGGAGCTGCCGGCTGCAGAAAGTTCTAGTCCCTCCCTTGTCCGAAAGGGCGGCCTCCGCCGAAACATCCATTTCCCTTCACAGGAGCTGAGGCGGCGAAACGGCCTAGGGGGGGCGGTAATTATAACGCCCCTCAGCTTCTCATCTGGGCTCGTACCACAGACGAGGGCAAACTCTTATCCCCTGGGTAGATCACACTCCAATAGAAACTACTCTGGTTTATACACGGAATAAACTCCATGCAGCTAAACCAATAAAATAAAATAAAATAAAATAAAATAAAATAAAATAAAATAAAATAAAATAAAATAAAATAAAATAAAATAAAATAAAATAAAATAAAATAAAATAAAATAAAATAAACACTCACAGGCACACGACCTTAGATACAACCGAAATGGATTGTTTCCCCCAAACTTTGGTCCTTAAAGCTGTTTTTTTGGGGGGGACTACAATTCCCATCATCCCTGACTCCTGGTCCCACTAGCGAGGGATGATGGGAGCTGTAGTCCTCAAACAGCTGGAGACCTCTAAGTTTGGGAAACACTTGATTGCTCCGACGCCCTCCACTTTGGGCAGCTATATTTGAAAAGTTAACTTGGATGCTTCAGCTGGCCCAGAATACAGCTCTGAGGATGTTGGTGGGACCAGGATGCCGAAGCAGCTGCACCTGTGTCATGAACTGGCTGGATGCAGGGGGTGGGGGGTGGGAAGCACCCGCTGGGGGACCACCCCCCTAGGATAGGAGAGCTACATCAGTTGCATAGGGAACCCCCAGATTGAGAGAGGATAAGGTGTTCTCCTCTCCCCACTTGGTTGTTTTTTTTATGAAATTGTCATTTGAAATGTTGTAAGCCACCCTGAGTGGTGCTTTTGCATCAAAGGAGTGGGATATAAACATTTTAAATAAATATATACCCCAGGGTAAAACTCTGGCCTAATCATGGTGATAGTTGATCACATCTGAGTCCACTCAAAATGACAACTACTCTGGGATAAACTCTTCTCAAGGTATATTTCAGCTACCTGCAGTGAGACTATCCTTTCATCCTACCACATAGTAGGCACATATGATAAAACGGTTGTCTATGTGCATCATTCTGCCACATCAGTTGGTAAAATAGCTTTATGGGCATCTGAGCATGTGCAGGGTGCTTCTCCCCCTATTGAATAACAACAGTGCACCCACCAATAAATTCCTACAAAAGCAGCATTCTTTCTTTTTCTTCATATACCGTATTTTTCGCCCTATAGGGTGCACCGGCTCATAGGGCGCACCCAGTCTTGCGGGGGGGGGATAAAGAAACAAATTTTTATTTCCCCCCCAGGCGCGGGTCTTGGGCAGGGGAAGCCCGAGCTTCGCCCGACCCTAGCTCCCAGAACAGGCTGCTATCCGCAAGCCTGGGGAGCCCGGCGGGAAGTCGCGCCGGGCTCCCAAGGCTTGCGGCAGGCTGCCCGAAGCCCGGGGGCGCTCCACTGCACTCCCTGGGTTTCGGGCTGCAGGCTGCTGTCCGCAAGCCATGGGAGCCCGGCGTGACTTCCCGCCGGGCTCCCAAGACTTGTGGACAGCTTCCTGAAGCCTGGAGAGCGAGAGGGGTTGGTACACACCGACCCCTCTCGCTCTCCAGGCTTCAGCGAAAGCCTGCATTTGCCCCATAGGATGCACACACATTTCCCCTTCATTTTTGGAGGGGAAAAAGTGCGTCCTATAGGGTGAAAAATACGGTAATTTAATAAACACTCTTAACCATTATACATTTAGCAGAGGGCATTTGGTGGGTTAAGAGGCTATTGGAAGTTCTGGGATTTAGGGAAGGTGCTATGAGGAGAAGGAAGGCTCAAATGAAGGAGAATATGTGGAAAACGTTATTATGAAAACATATTGGGAACTGTGTACTAAGATCACGGAGCCAGGGGATAGCCAGAGGGAGAATTGGCAGTTATTAACTACTGGAGCATAAACTGCTCATCGTTTTTTGCCAGAAAGGGGAGAAACATCAAGATCAGTAAAGAATCTCTTGCCATTCAGAGCTTTGTAGCAACGTTATGGAAAAATAACATGCAGGAAACTTTGCCTTAGGAATTTGAAATAGCCACTAATTTCTAACACATGGTGCATGAGAGATACAGATGCTTGTTAAAAAAGAAAAGAAGCCATTGCTGGACTAGATCAGTGGCTGTGCTGATTTTCTCCCTGCCTAAACATCACTTGAATCTAACCACACACACACACACACACACACTCTTCCTGTAATTTAGTCTTCAATTATTTTATCCCTTGGCTCCATCACAGGGAATTGTGGATATGTGGGATGACTTCATAAGAGGAGTAGCTACATTTGCCCTGGCAGGGTTTATGTGCTTTTGAGAAAGAGAGAGCGAGAGAGATTGACAATGTCATTGCCTATTATTGCATATCTTTGGTACAATAAACACATTACCTGCTGAACTTCTGCCTGCCATAGGCACAAGAGGCAGAATGTGCATGCGCACACATAACATATGACAACTCCTACAAATGTTTTGTAGATGAGTGGAACTTAGAGGCAGCGTACTGAAACATTAGCCTATCCAATCACTGGGACAATTGTGCTCCATTGCTAGAGTGTCTCCTCCCACCTCTTGCCGGTGCAACAGCCACTATGGAAAGTGCGAAACACACTGTATGAATATTGAAAGGACATCCTGAAACAGAGACTGGTCACAAGAAAGCACTGTATTTTAGAACATTTGGGGGAGGGGGAAGAGATGAGAGACTGTAAGGGGTTTGTGGCTGTTGCATTTTTGCTTTTTTACATTGCTGTACACATCAGAGGATCGAGATGTTTTCACCCAATGTGCAATACCAGGTTCCTTTTCCCATGCCTGCAACCCACCCCTCAAACGCCAATTCAATGAAACTGTCATTTGCACATGCATTGTCTTCTGTCTGAAATGTACATACTTCAGCTTAACAGCAATATGTTTTCAAATCGGATGGATGTTGGTTTGAGGAGAAATGAATCAAACAGTGGTATTTCTTTAAAAGCTGCACTTTTAAAGGAAGTGTAGGATGCATATGAGTTGTGGCTAATGTCATGTGTACTCAGCTTCAAATACCAGAGGTGGGAGGGCATTGAAGATGGGTGTAATTGGTAATGTGCGCAGTCTAAGTCTGCTCTTTCCTCCTTACGTAGGTGCAACAAATAGTGCCATAACACTACAAAAGACATTAGGCTCCGGCTTGCTAATTGAGTTGCTTTTAGGTTTGAGCTGTATTTTGCAGTTAAACATGAACAGAGGAAATGGGCAATATTTGGGGTAGAATTCAACAGAAAAAGCAAGAGGAGCTCCAAACACAGCAGGGCTGAATTAACACATTAATACTGTTAGCATCTAAAGAAGGAGCCACATAAAGCCATCACTCCAAAGTCTAAAACAACTGCAGGAAACCTGTGTCTCTCCAGATGTTGCTGGCCTACATCTCACATCATCCCTGGCCATTGCCCATGCTGGCTGAGGCTGATGGGTATTGCAGTCCAACAACATCTGGAGGGCATCATGTTCCCCACCATGGCCTAAAATTACCTAACTACATCATAGTCTCAACTTCACAATAAAATGGGATGGGGGTGGAGTCATGTACACCACCTTGAACACCCCTGGAAGAAGGGAAGACGAGATGCCAAAGTGATCAATAACAGCGACAAAATAAAAGGTGCTATGTGAAGGCTGCTCCGCTGATGAAGGCTCAGATGTGCATATCCATCAGCATCATTTTAGATCACAGGCAGCCCCCTAAGAGCCACTCAATAACAGAGACCAGTTATCAACACTGGATTGCCATTGTAACCCCTCTGGCATGCACAAAGCTTTGTACCTGCAGAAGAGGATCTGCAGATCTATACTTTCAATCTGAACTGGATTTCCTTCATTTTTTATTAACACTGATGGATTTTATGCATGCAGAAAGCAGAGCAATGGGTGTTTCTCGCTGCCCCCCCACCCCCCCACCTGAAATCTGGAAAGGAGTTAAAAATCTGGTGGGCAGTTACCATGTCTCTACCACACATGGAGGGCTGTTGTACTGAGGTGTCAATTATTATTAATCTCACTGGAAAGACTCATATTCCCAGAAATGAGAGAACAGCCATGTCATTGTATGGCTAAGACTTTCTTTTCTTTTTAAAACAGAGAACCACAGCCCTGTCTTTCATATACTTAATGGCAGCATGCTGGTACAAACCCTTGGAGATAAATGTTTCTATACTCATGTAATTTCACTTTAAGTACTGTAGTGGACACAGTGTCTAGCAATAGCTACTCTCTTCTTTCTTTCCTTTTTGGTTTTTGTTACATTTGTTCTACTAGGTACAGACTTTCCCAGCTCTCATTCTGCAAACTATGTTGACAGATTTCTCTTTTCATCATTTTGTCCCAAAAGGGTTTCATCTGCTTTTTGAATGACTGTGGATGCTGCGAGGCACCTGTGTTTCTCTCATGCTTGCTTTGTAGCAAATAATAGATGATGACAGATTTTCTTGGCAGTCATCACTGGATCCTAAATTACGCTTATGGATATTTCAAAATCGATGTCTGGACAGACTTCTTCTTCTTCTTCTTCTTCTTCTTCTTCTTCTTCTTCTTCTTCTTCTTCTAAAAAAGCTATGCTCACAAACCCCAGAATATAAATGTGAAGTTGGAAAGAAGCAAAACAAAAAATATAGGTTTTAATATAGATAAGAATTATAGTGGCTGATAATGGCTAAAATGAAATTTCATATTAAGGATCAGTTGCTTTTTGTATTGATAGCATCTGATCACAAATTCCCAATGTTTAAAATGAATTTGGGCTGTGGGTGACTTACAGAAAAGAACTAGAAATTAGCACAGTCTAGTAGTGGTTCTCTATAATTATGAACACTAGTCTTCATTTAAAACAAAACATTCCAGCACTAAAAGATGTCTCCTCCCTGTGTGCCTTCTGCACCCAGATGAGTACCATCTTTTAATTTGGTAAAATACTGGACTCTTTTTACAATTACAGTGTTCCATTAGAGTGGTAAGGTCACCATGCGTGCAATGGACGGCACAAAATTCAAATGTATATGCTTTGCATTTTTGTATCTTCTTTAACATTGAAATGCTTTGTAAAATATCAAGCACCAATCACATAATTGCCAAACATATGTTTCCTATTCCGCTTTATTCTATTACAGCCAGGTAGGTTTTGGATATCATTGCTGCTACAAGAGCAGTATTCTTTTGAACATGCAAGCTGCTAAAAGGTAATTTACCCTTCACTTTCTCCCCCTACCTCCAGAATACTCCTCTTCTCTCACTACTTCTTTGCTCTGGTCATTCTCATTTCACTTTCAGGAAGCTCTCGTCAACATTATACTGAAAAACTTAATTGAACATCGCCCCACCCAAATACTGTATCTGTACTGAGATCCAGTAACTGAAAACTTCCAAATCTAGTCCAGCTCGAAAGTATACTTAAGTGTTGTACTCATTTTGTGCCACAAAGTATGGGTTTTGTGATACAATCCATAAGTGTTTATTTACAGCTCATCGGGGTTTGTAGTTTTTGCCCCCCCTCCGCAAAATAACATTGTCTGATCTCCTCCAGATCTGTACCAAAGTTTCGTATGGCTTTGTGCCTTGCTGGGAAGCTGGAAAAACACTTATGACTAATGCCAGTCCCAGTAGGGCTTGAAAATTTTAAAGATGAGAAATTCAAGTTCCACTTGCCAAGGCACAGTCAGAAGTGGACTTTAAGAGTCCCAACTGTGGCCTCAGACTTAAGTGTTCCACACCTGGGCAGGTTGGCATGCCTCGGAGAAAATGACCTGAAAAGGAAAGTATGGTACCTTTTTTCATATGTGGTGGACATGTAAGATAGCAAAAGCTTTCTGGGAAATGATTTATAATGAATTGAAAAGAACACTGGAAACAACTTTTGTTAAAAAACCAGAAGCTTTTCTTTTAACCTGGAGCTATGGTGGAATGCCCATGATACCTTGCCTTTCCCCTCTTTTTCCCAAGCTTAAATTTATTTATTTTACTTTGCTTTTAGGATGACTGTATCAGGGTCTGTATCCTGAGTTCTTTAATCAGCTAGCAATGCTCCTGTCTGCCACCGACTACTGAAGTGCTGCCATCACTGAAAAATCCGTTTTAGTGGCACATACTTCATGGCAACACATACATAGTTGATGCTCATCCCACTTCTCTGAGCGATGAGAAGTTCAAGGACACAACACTAGGGGTTGGCTGCCTTTGAAAGGAGGTGACGTTGTAGTTGGGGGGGGTGGGTTTTTTGTTTTTTTTGTAATACCTGGTTTTAAATTCTATCTCCCTCCCTAGGTTTGAACATAGAGGGAGACACAGCTTAAACACTAAAACTGACACCAAAGCCCACTGCTCCCATATCGTATCTCCAGGGTGATAGCTAGAGCCCCATGATGCATATGGAGCCCAAATTCAGCTTTCTGTGTGTGTCCCCGCCCCGCCTGTCCATGACTTAAAACGACATCCTGTCCTTTACACACAAAGATTTGGATTGCCTCATCCTTAGCTGGGGGGGGGAGGTTTGTCCCCTTCTATAATCAGTTTTCCATACTCAGAACATTCCCAGAATCATCCTGCATCAAAAAGCAAACGTGTAACTATTTAGTTCCCATAGCTCTGTGTATCACCTTCAGTTTGCATCCACCAAAAGGATGTGCCTGGCCAGTGTGTTCCAAAAAATTTCATTGTTCTGCATGGGACAATGACAATAAAGATATCGTATATTGTAGAAAACTTTAAGCAGTTCTATTTCCCCATTAACCTTCCCCTAACCCCCAGGGACGCGGGTGGCGCTGTGGGTAAAACCTCAGTGCCTAGGACTTGCTGATCGTAAGGTCGGCGGTTCGAATCCCTGCGGCGGGGTGAGCTCCCGCCGTTCGGTCCCAGCTCCTGCCCACCTAGCAGTTCGAAAGCACCCTTAAGTGCAAGTAGATAAATAGGTACCGCTTTATAGCGGGAAGGTAAACGGCGTTTCCGTGTGCGGCGCTGGTGCTGACTCGCCAGTGCAGCTTCGTCACGCTGGCCACGTGACCCGGAAGTGTCTTTGGACAGCGCCGGCTCCCGGTCTCTTGAGCGAGATGAGCGCGTAACCCTAGAGTCAGTCACGACTGGCCCGTACGGGCAGGGGTACCTTTACCTTTATCTAACCCCCAATATTACAATATTTCCTCCTTTCTAATCCAGTGGTTTTTCTTGCTATACTCTGTAACAGGATATGTGGAGAAAAATGCATTTTTAAAAAAAGCTTTGTATGTTTAAGGTTCAAGTCATATTTCAATGCTTTCCCCCATTAACCATGAGACTAAGACATTTCCTTTTATAGGCAATGAAATCTGAGATTAGTATATTTTCTGTGCTGAGGCCCTGACCAAAAAGAAAAAAAGTACTGAATGTTACAAAGCTAGTGATAATATCAAGAGAATTGGCACCAGTAAGAAAAGCAGGCATCCCACTGGTGATGTTTTGTCACTGGTAATAAATGCGAACGGAACACATTTTCTTCATTAGATCTAATCTGCTCCTGCTGGTTTTTACTAATGAATGAAACAATACGTTAAGAGAATGAAGGTCAAATGTGAGCTGTATAACATTTTCTTCAAGCTAGACAGAAGAGATAGTTTCCTATCTAAAAGTCACAAGGCAGGGGAGCCGCCTGCAGAAATTATTTGTGGCCGGGAAGAGTGATGCAGCTAGGTGATTTTGGACACAGATCTTAATGGCCTTATGGGGATCCCCTTAAGAAAATCCACATGTATTGCTTTAGTTACAAAGCACACCGTTGACATTATGCACCCACCCACCCAGAGCTGTGATTCCATGCTCTACAACTGTGTGTCTGCATTCCTGAAACATGGGGGTGCGGTGAGGTGGATAAAGTTAAAAACCCGATTACAGTATAACCAAAATCAATACTTTGAGAATGTGCACTTTCAGATTTTAAACTCACTTAAATCTTAGCGCCATCATGACTTTGAGAATAAAACAGACTTTGGCTTTGGGGGGCGGGGGAAGCACCATTTTCTGGAGAGTACAAAGAAAAAGCCCTTCTCTAAGGAGAGAGATAGTTAGCAGAGACAAAAGGCCAGAGTTTTAGGAGGGAGGGACAGAACTGCAGTGGGCAATGAGGTAAACAAACAGGAAAGTGTCAGTTTTGCAAGGTGGAAGGGGGCAGAGCACAAAGTGGGCTGTCTGTGTCTGGCTCTCTCCCCAGCATAAAACAATGTTTGGGGTCTCTTGGAATCTGAGGCTGCAGCAATGGAAGGAACAGGACCCTCTTGGGATGTGAATTGCCTGCACTCTCTCCGTCTCTGGCTATGGTTGTATATATGTGTAAATAAACCATATATCCTAAAGACACCACAGTCTCCACTGTGCCCCATTGTCCGAAAGAAACCACAGACTCTGGGAAACGCATCTGGCACCCCTGGAATCGCTCACCGCTCAGAGATTGGGATGGAATGTAATAATATATTTAAAATAAAAACAATATGATAAGCATCTGTAACAACATACATGCCTGTCTGGCCACCCCAAGTCTATAATGCTTTTAAGAAGGAGGAAGCATGCTTCCTTCAGGGGCCCTGGCTTGCCCATACTGGCCCAGGTGGTGATGCGGGGACTGTTTTCCATAGCTGCCACTCTTTGGATGGTCATGGGGGTGGGGGCTGGGTTGCAGGGTCCCGGACTATGGCCTTAAGGCCCATTCCTGGCTGCACCACTGACCAGGAACCAAAAAAATCCTCCAGAATGGAAGGGTATGATTTACCTTGGCATAATGACACTAGCTTACTGTATTTTGGATTGCTCTGCGAGTCACACTTTGAAATCAATGGAACTTAAGTAAACTATAACTAGATTCCTGCATTTCAGGGGGGTTGGACTAGATGACTCGGGGTCCCTTCCAACTCTACAATTCTATGATTCCAACTGAAATCTCATGGACCGAGCTCAGTGGGTCTACTCTAAAGATGATGACGTCTGGATCCAACCCTTAAATCAGTTTTGTTGCTTTCTGAGCTCTGCAAATTTGGATTCTAAACTGTAATTAGCTCTGTTTCCTGTTATTCTATGTAATCTAGAGTCCTGTGTAATCAAATTAACCATTTTAAATATATAATGGTACGTGGTTTTTTTCTTTGTGAACTTGTGATAGCCAGGTTCTTGGGGAATCTTTCAACCGTGTAGGGATCCATAAAGAAATTTCAAGCCCTGGGGGATTGTGTTTCTCCAGAGTATTAGTCAACATTTGATATTCAGCTTGTACAAAGACCTAAGAAATCCATCCCTCATGACACAACAACATTGATACCAGCTGAATTTATTTACTTACGGTTGATTGGAGGGGACGGGGACATCTATTGTGAACTTTGTATCCCTGATATTAAACTACCTGGTAATGGAACAGATTTGGGGCATTTCATTTTAGGGAGGATTTGTCAATTCACATTTAGACCAGGCAGCTGGAAACCACGTCACCCAAATCTCCAAGCAGTGTGAGACTCCGGGGTTACCATGCTCTACCAGTGTGGTGTAGTGGTTAAGAGCGGTGGACTCGTAATCTGGTAAACCAGGTTCGCTTCCCCGCTCCTCCATATGCAGCTGCTGGGCGACCTTGGGCTGGTCACATTTCTCTGAAGTCTCTCAACCCCACTCATCTCACAGAGTGTTTGTTGTGGGGGAGGAAGGGAAAGGAGATTGTTAGCCGCTTTGAGACTCCTTAGGGTAGTGAGAAAGCGGGGTATCAAATCCAAACTCTTCTCTTCTTCTCTCTCTTATCCAGGGTTTGGTTTCCTCGGAATGAGGAATGGCAGAGACTGTGGTGTCTTTATGATATATGGTTTATTTATACCTATATGAAACCTGAGCCTAGAGGCTCATAGCATTAACACCCCAATCGGGTCTTGCTTCTCCCATAGCCACAGCCTTGGGTTCAAGCAGAAATCAGGCATGGCTCTGTCTCTCAACTGCTCAGTCTGCAGGCAGCTTCCAGCTTCTGGCTCACGCACCTCAACTCTCGCCTTTGTCTTTCTATCTAACAGACAGTTGAGGGAGAGGGTCCACCCATTTGTCCTCTCGCACAGAGTCATTTCCTTTGTTACCTTAATGACCTACCTTGCAGGGTTGTAATGAGATAATGCCGATATGAAGTGCTCTGAAAACTCTAAAAAGCACTATATAAACCCCAAGTATATTAAACGTGAAAAATAGCCACTTTTATTATATGGCTTGTTCTAACCTTTGTGTCCTTACCGTGTGTCACAGTGAAGTTCTGATCATCAACCACTATCGCTAACGCATTCCAAAAGGAGAGAATGATTTGTCTTCAAATGAGATTCTGTTGAAGTCAGGGGCTTCAACAGCTAGTGATAAATGTGATCCAAAACACCTGAATAGCTGCCACACATCCTCTTTTACACTCCAGCTGTAGTGAATCATTTCCTTTTCCCATATCCCAACAGATAATTTAATTCTGCAGCACAGAATGCAGGCAAGATTAGGACATTCGCCCAGTTTAATTGCCAGCTCGATTTGCAAGCAAGGTCACAATTCACAGTGCCAGACTTTAGTTGGACAGTGTTATGACAGAGCAGGAAACATTAATCACCGGAGCCAGCAGAAAATTACAGTTTAAAGCAATACTCATTAATCCTGTTTGCAGGGATTGCCCCTTTCCTTGTTTTTTTTTGTTTAAAGAAAAGGTATATTCAGCTGTACTGTCAGGTGAGGCATAGCTAGGAGGTGGCTGCAGGCAGCAGACATTAGTGACTGACACGGAAGGATTACATCCTTAATTAAATTATTTTGTTTTCATCTGCTTTCCTTCAGCATGCAACTGGTTTGCTACAAGAGGAAATGTGAAACTCTTTGTGGTACACCACAGAAACCTCACTATGCTGATGCCCTCCACCACCACCCCCTACAGTGAAAACCACCCATGTCCTCTGTTCCCCTTGTCGCAACAGCTGATTGGCTGTGAAAACCAAAACGGTGTGGTGGCTTTTCTTAACATTTAACATACCTTCTTTTTGCATTGCTAAGGGAAGAAGAAAGATCTCTTAGGACAATAGAACTGCAACCCTGTTCCAGTTCTTTCCCCTGCACCTCTGGAAGAGAATGAGTAGTCGGGGAATATCTGCACAAAATTTTGGTGGCCATCTAATGTGCCAGGAGAAGCAGGAGCTTCCCATTCTGAATCCCACTATCAGGTTTGAGCCCATTGTGCGTCTTGTTTGAGATGGTGGCCCAAGGATTGTCATGACACCAAGAATCATCGGAGATTGAGCCCTCTGATGACAGCAGCCCTGGGTGGTGGTGGGGAGATGCATTCATCCCCTCACCCATCCCATGCGGAGATGCTGTCACTGGAACCAGCATCTTATCTCCTAAGCTCCAAGGAGACACTATAGATCTGTGGAGGAGCTATCCCTGCAGTTTCAAATGCTGAGGTCTAGAACAAGCCAGCAGCTGCAGATGAAGGCGCTGCCCCTGGCTACATTCAGAGTTCAGGGGGTGGAGCCTCTAGTCAATGAGCAGCTAAGTCCAGGCTAGAAAGATCTGATAGCTAAGCCAGGACACTGCTGAGACAACTTGCACCTCGTACCCCAGCTGCTGGATCACTGACCATGGTCCTGAAACCCATGCCTAGGTCCCTTTACTGAGGTGCCCTGCCTCACTTTCTTCTCTGCCCGGAACCCTGGGACCTACTGACCTTTCCCTTGCTTGGGCCATCAAGCAACTGTCAAGGTGGTCACTTCCAAGGCTCAGGACAAGGGAGTTCTGCATGGAGTCAGCCTTTGTGCCAGCACACAATCCGGGCAAAGAAGGAAACTGCCAGGAGACCTGCTCTTGTTGTCTGCAGATCACTTTTGCTTCTTCGCCTTTGCCCTGGCATCTATCCTCAGTTCCCCAGGAGAAGGAAGCAACTCCTCTGGCCACCATTGGGAATATCGGTGACTACAGTCTAATTATGTAATCAACACAGTACTATGCATGCTTATTCTGAACTAAGTCCTACTGAATTCAGTGGCGTTTGCCCCCAAGTAAATGTGCAAATGATCACAACTGCCATCACTTATCCCTACACTAATCTTTTATCTTCCTTGCTTAATTTTAATCTAAACCTACAACATATTTAGTGTTCATGGGTAAAACCCAGAATAAGGTAAAATATTACCGTGTTCCATGCAGCAAAGCATCGCAATTTTTAATTCAATTTTTAACCCACACTTCTACCAAGGAGTTCATAGTGTCAGAACCCAATTCGTATTTTAACTTTCACAACAACCCTGTGAGGAGTCAGTTAGGCTGCAAGAGAAAGGTTGATCCAATGACATTCAGTGAGCTTTATGGCTTTGGAGTGTATGATATTGTTTTGACAGCTATAATATTTTTTCCATTTATGTTTCTTAAAATTTAATAAAGGTTAATTTAAAACAGTTTTTGAAAAAGAAATAAAACAACTCAAGGATCCAGAATTATAGAGTACCTGTGATTGGGGAGTATTGTGTCAATTCAAAAACAGAAGGTAGGAGCCAAGAAAGGAGGACCTCAGGATTCTTCTTACTCAAGCCTTATTCCATACAAAAATTGTCCATAACATTTAAGAGAATTACTGGGCTAATGCTAATTCAGCTAAAGGCCATCATTATTATACCCACATTGCAGGGGTGGGGCTGTGGCTGAGACAGCTTGGGTTACATCAACTCTGCAAAGGAAGCCAGTGTTGTTATCCCCATTTTGGATGGGGTACCGAGGAGTTAAGAGTAGCATATTACAACCATGAAATACAGTCCACTGTTGTTAGCTTGTTATGCTGAGCTGGGCATATTGTGAAGTTGACTGTAGCAACTGTGCAATTCGTTAAAGGTGGGAAGGGACGAAGGAAGCTAGGGAAAGGATTTGGGTTCCAGCGGCGAGTGGGAAGGCAATGTCTGGATTTCAGGTCTGCCTTTAGATAAGAGAGCAGATTTACGAACTGTGAAACAACTGAAGGGTAGACCAGGAAGACAAGTTTCTCAGAGGCCTGGGCAGTGCTTAGTTATAAAATCTACCAGAAATGATGGTCATGTTTGTAGTATTTACTTTGCTTCCCCTAGAAAAACACCTGAGGACACCTATGATGCTTCCCACCCTCTGGGAAGCCCACCTGGCACCAACAATGCCATCTTTTTGATGCTAGGCCAAAACTTTCTGTCATTTGCAGGCATTTGATAGTTAACCTTTTCTTCTTCTGTTTGGCTTTTGTAAGTTCACTGTTTTAATGGTGATCAGATTAATGCAGCTGGAGAAAAGGGAGTTTCAATTGTGGGAAATTAGTAGAGGACCACTTTTGGCATTATCTTGCATGCACTCCTAAATTTGCTTTGAGACCTTTGTGGTATAAGGCAACAAACGAACAAACAAACAGAAATAATAATGGCAAAGCTGGATTCCTTTGGAATTCCCCCACCCCCATATACCCCTTTAGCTAAAATTTCAAGTGTTATGAAGCTTCCACTCTCAGTCCTTGGTCTATTTCCCCCATCATAATGTTTATGAACTTTAATTTAGAATAAGAAATATCTATCTATATATACACACCACCCGAACAATACACAAAGCATCTTTGCTGAAATTCCTGTCCTTCAGTTTACTTGACAGTTTAATTAGAGGCTGACGGTGTTCCACAAGTTGGTAGAACGCATGTTGCTATAGTTCAGCTATCGTGCTTGTTTCTGTTGTTTTCATTTTAAAGGTTGGTCCTTGCCAAAACCGGATATTCCAGTGATTAACTTTGATTTATTTCACATACCAGCGTCAGCCACTAAGTGTATATCATCATTCCCTCTTAATTTATAGCAGAATGCAAATTCTGCTGTGTCGGCTTCTCTAAAAAAAAATCCATTAACTAAAATAGAATCCAGCAATTTATCGTCACCAGTTCTCTAGGATGAAAGCAAAGATGGTTGACAAGGACGACTCCTGAACAGCATGTTTGTGGGTAGGTGACAACAAAAGTGGCACTACAGAAGGGATTTTGCTTTCCCCTTAAAAACCCCAAAAGGAGCACAATCTCTTCTCAGACTTGCCATACCTGCTTATGATGAACAGCTGCTTTAGACTCGACAAAATACGGAAAGCATCTGTCTCAAATGGTAACAGCTAAGATTATTTTTTTCACACCACTGGGCAACTTATATGGAACAACATTGGTTTTGGAACAACTTTAGGCTATTGCTCTGGCCTATGAGCTTTTAACCACACATCTTTGCTTATTCTTTAATGCATATAGAAACAAAATATGGTTATGTACAAAGTAGAATGTGAACACTATTCCAATTAAAGAACTGTCAAAGCGGAGTCTTTTTCCCCACTATCCCCCATGGGGGATAAATTAAATTAGGTTGCAGCTTATGGGTATAGAGAAATGGCTCTGCTGGGGAAAGAAATAAGCGCCTGAAATTGATTAAATGGGTTAATGATTGAACTAAATCAAGCTGCTGAAATGTTTCTTTAAAAATGCCCCTTCCAGCCGTCATTTAATCAATTGATTCTCTTAAGTGTCAGAAGCACAAAGCTAGCAATGGGTGCCTATGATACTGCCACAGGAATGCATCTATCACCTAAAAGGCATGCACTCCCTTCAGAATTTTATTAGGACATTTAGAGCAGAGCAGGGAGGGGTGGGAGTTTACTCAGAATGTGCCAAAGGCAGTGTGAGAGGCAAGTGGGTCCAATATGCTACAATTCTCAAGCTTTTCCTGCCCTAGCTCAACCTAGTTTTGCTTCATTTGCAGTCCTGCTGTCTGTACAGAAAGACTCCAGGCGCTTGTATATCACACGCCCATCATTTAAGACTCCATTTTATGCCATGTAGATGCAGCAGCTAGCATGCAGAAGTTAGATAAAGAGACCTGGGTTCAAATTCTTACTTTAAGATCACTGGGTTATCTTGGGGCAGTCACTATTTCTCAGCCTAACCTTCCCCATGGGGTTATCGGAGAGTAAAATGCGAAAATTCTATATTCACTGCCTTAAACTTGTCAGGCCAGTTTCTTCTGTGCTGTCCAAGATAGTCTGCATTTAAGAATGGCAGATCTTTCTAATGGTTATGATCAATGAACCAGTCTAACCTATAGGTCACCTGTTGATGAAAATAGTTTTGCTTGACTCACTTTCTGTAATTCTTTGCTTTGGTCAAATTTGATGGGGAATAAGCTATTTCCGTGTGCGGCTCTGGCTCTGGCTCTGGCCAGAGCAGCGATGTCACGCTGGCCACGTGACCCGAAAGTGTCTCCGGACAGCGCTGGCCCCTGGCCTCTTAAGTGAGATGGGCGCACAACCCCAGAGTCTGTCAAGACTGGCCCGTACGGGCAGGGGTACCTTTACCTTTACCTTTAAGCTATTTCTCCACCTAACAGCCTTCAGATTACCATTTCAATACTTTTGAAAGAGACCTTCTGAAATCAGGTTTCAGCCAGCGTAAATCGTTAGTTTTAACAGAAATTTCTGGCACTGTCAGATCTGTAAACTCATAATTGTGTACATTGTTTTCATAATGTGAAGAGTCTTGGCGTGTCACATAGACAGATACTTGCAATTCAGGTAGGTAGTCGTGTTGGTCTGATGCAGTCGAAATAAAAAAAATAAAAAAATTGTCCAATAGCACCTTAGAGACCAACTAAGTTTGTTCTGAATATAAGCTTTTGTGTGTATGCACACTTCTTCAGATACTTGCAAGTAAGAGTCATATTTGTGAAGAACTAAATTCAGTCCTTGGATGCAAATATTCTTAGCATTTATATTCCTCACTGACATGTTTTCAGTTTTTTATTTCATTAAATCCAGCAGATAATTTATTTCATCATATTTTTGGAAGCTTCAAATGGGGGATGTGGAAGAATTAATCTTGCATAAAGGAGAAATGTAAAGGAAAGAATGATTGTGCAAAGACTCGTGGCTAGTCCTGAATGAACAGACTAAAACACAATATCCAAAGTTTCTGGCATTTGTTGCATTGGAGAAACCATCTGTTGCCTTTACCAAACCATACTCTCTGAAACAACTTTTCAAGTTAGCAGAGGATTGGGGTGGGGGAATCCAATCTTGTTGGCACTTTTTGCTGGAACCTGCTCTATTACTTAGCTACGAACACAACAGGAATATCCTGAAGACAGAAGAATTGGTTTGAGATGACGTTTCATGATCCATTACTTTGAAGCATCTTTTCTCTATGGGGCTCTGAAGGAGCTGTTATGTAAGACGAGAGATCTTTGCACATGTGAAGTTTCCATTAAGGAAAAGAAGAAGAGGCCCAGAATAAGCAACCTGTGTCTGCTGCATCATCAAAGCTTCTTTCAGTGCCTGCAAGTGAGGTCTCCTGGCGGTATCACTTCCTGAGTGCCGCTGCAAACAACACCAGAACTGAGCAGCAGGTTCAGGGGAGTGAGCATCCTGCTGGGAATGCTTTTTTCTTTTGCAAGTTGTTGCTGACCCTACATATCCTCTTTGATGAGCATGGCAGAGAAGAAAACTCCACAGTCAGGCCAGGTGGCATTTCCTGACTTGATCTGTACTCCCAAGGTGTGTTGCCTGTCGTGGGAGGTAAAGTGGGAGCCATACGGAGAACTAGGTGGGAAAAGGCTGCACATTTACTGTGTAAAATCATTCCAAACGTCCTGGCAGAAGGACAAAGCACTGTAACACCCAGCTGGTCTGTTTGGTTCCCATTTTTTTGTAGCAATTGTCTTGCGCTGTGATAGACACTGTATGCTTTTTTAAAATTGCATTTTCATTGCTCCCCCCGCACTTACATTGCATTTTATTGTAATACAATTTGCATTCCATTTGCACTCATTGTAATACAATGAAACACAATGCAAGAGATGAAAGAAGCAATAAATGAAATTTAAAATCAATATATTTCTTCTAATGTGCCGACCTGTGCTTTGTTATGCAGGCAGTAACTGGGCTGTCTCGTCCATTGTTAACAATTTAGTGTTAGGTTAAGATCTTTCCTCTCTCAAGGTTATGGTCGATCGAGGCATTTGCACCAGATTTGACTTCAGAATGTGCTTTGGCCTTGGCTTTTGGTTGCTGTACGAAACAGCCTGTTCCACTAATGGATCTTCCTTGTTCCACTGGCGATGAGATGTTTTCCCAACTTTAGGCGAGATCCATCTGTTCCAGAGTCTGTTAATGTGTTGACACCAGATAACTTTTGAAAACAAGCTAAACAAGTCTAAACAAGCCAGGAGTGGCTTCCAAAAAACCCTGCAAAAAGGTTGCAGGCAGGGCAGCAGGGTTGACACCTGCCTATGAAACTGCAGTACAGATCAAAGTAAAGACTTTGACTTTGCAAATTAAAAAACTCAACAGAAACATGCATCTTGCCCTGGGCAGCCCTACTAGGGTTGCCTTTTAATATACCCAGACTGTCAGAAAAACCATTAAAGAAATTGCAAAACATATGCTGCAGCATTCTTTGCTGCTGCCCTACCCTAACTAAGGCATCTGACACCTATATCAGCTTTATCTCTCTACCACCCTGCCTCAAAGTTGCTAAGGTTGGACTACCTGAGTTTTTAATGTCATGTCCCTCCCTACTTTGGAAAAACAACAACAACAACAACAACAACTATGTTATGCATTGAAAACTGACAGGGATTCCCAACTGATTGTTTGCTGACAATGAGGCACCAATGTGCAAAGCAGGGTGGGAAGCAGGGGAGTGGCATTTGCAGGGGGAAAGCTTTCATCGGACCCATGGTCTCCTCTGCAACATTTCCACCTGGCCGCCTCCCTTTCCTCCCTTCCTGCCCTGCAAATGGAGAGAAAATAGAGGGCTGGAGAAGGGTGAAGAGGAAAAACAGCAGGCAAGGGAAGGGTTAACTACCCAGCTCCTATTTTCTTGCCCACAAATGCTTCTGCACCACAGCCATTTCTCACATTTTTAGGAGAAGACCCCGCTGGCTATACTATGGCCCCATGAATTGTCCTCTGGAAACATCGTGGAAATGGGCTTTTTCAGTTTTTGCACCAACCCTCTGGAAACCCTCAAGAGATTCAGGAAACTTCATTGCTTGGATGTTTTAGATGCTTGTTAAAAACCTAGGCTTGCTTATTTAGGCCTTTACTGATGTTTAAAAGGCTTATCCTGTTTAGCAGCTGAGATTGTTCTTAACCGATGGATTTTTAAAAATCTAGTTAGTTAGTTAGGATACCTGAAAACCAATTACCGGTAGCTGAATTTTCCCCTTAAAAGGTGAGGATATAAATTAGATGATGATGATGATGATGATGGAGGTGGTGGTGATGATCTGCTTTAGTTGTAACTAGCATTAATGGACCAAATGGTCTAGTTTAGTATATAGGTCTTTACTGTTAGTTTGAGCAAGTGTGTCTCTCCACTGTCTTGCTGAAATCCTTCAACTCAGGGATAGAGAATCTTTGGCCCTCCAGATGTTGTCAGCTTACAACTCTCATCATCAGCTGGTTGGGGCTGATGGGAATTAAGAGTCCAACAATATCTGGAGGACCACAGCTTCCCCATCCCTGCTTCAACTGGAAATGTGGGGGACCGATCCAGAGTCCTCCAGCCACCTATGTTTTCTATTAACACTGAGCTATGGGAGTTGTTCCACATGTAAGCAAATGCAGTGCAGCAGCATCTTTTAGACCACAGAACAAATTGAGTGTCACAAAAATCTATAAGGACCGTGCAATAAATATTCCCAGGGAATGAAAAGAGTTTTAGCCATAACAGGCAGTAAGTACATCTTCTTTTATTTACTGAAACAATTTGCAAGGCTGCAGGAAGTCCTGATAATATAACCCCCATTTGAGTTACTAGGCCAAAAGCTAGCACACATAAGTCGAAGCCAGGGTCAGGTCATTCCCAAGGATATTAAGTGCTGAGCCATACATTTTGCACAGAATTCTTCCCAAGAAAGCGTTTTATCCCTTTAGGTTCCATGTAGAAGCCATTAAACACATTAATGGCTCTGCAGCAGCTAAACCGGTACACAAGGTTACTTTTGAGTATTTGATTTATTTCACACCCAAGCCAAAGGATAAAAATGCACTAGAAACCAAACACTGTTTTCCACAGTAAGGAAATCTGAGGTCTATGTATTCACACTGGATGGGAGTATTTGTTAATTTCTTTTTAAAAATATATTTCACATTTTTATATCCTGCCCTTCATCCTACAATGGAGCACAGAGTGGCTAACAGCATAAAACAATGCATTCTTCACAAAACCATTAAATGAACTAACAGGTTCTCATCAATAAAAACAGCAGCAGCCAAGAGCTCCATAACACCAGTTAAACCTCCAAGGCCTAGACAAATAGGTGAGCTTCCAAATTCTGCCTAGAGTGGAGGACAACCTGATTTCACCCAGGATGAGGTTCATAGAATCATAGAATTGTAGAGTTGGGAGGGATCCCAAGGGTCATCTAGCCCAACCCTCTGCAATGTAGGAATCTCAGCTAAAGCATCCATGACAGATGGCCATCCAACCTCTGCTTGAAAACCTCCAAGGAAGGAGAGTCCACAACCTTCCAAGGGAGACTGCTCCACTGTCAAATGGCTCTTACTGTCAGAAAGTTATTGATGTTTACTGAGAATCTCCTTTCTTGTAACTTGAAGCCATTGGTTCAGGGCTTACCCTCCAGAGCAGGAGAAAACCAGCTTGTTCCATAGGCAAGGTGCTGCCCCTGAGAATGCTGTCTTGTGTGACCATCTTCCTTGTTGCCAACACTGATGGAACCATGAGCAGGGCCTCTCCCATTGAACATAAAGTCCAGATTAGAAAGTACAGTGGTACCTCGGGTTAAGAACTTAATTTGTTCTGGAGGTCCGTTCTTAACCTGAGGTACCACTTTAGCTAATGGGGCCTCCCGTTGCCGCTGCGCCGTCGTCGTGCGATTTCTGTTCTCATCCTGAAGCAAAGCTCTTAACCCAAGTTACTATTTCTGGGTTAGCAGAGTCTGTAACCTAGCACTTTGAACTGTGTGTGGTAGTTCACTGGCAGCCAATGCAGTGAAGATCAGGCGATAAGATTCCTTCTCACTGCTCTTTCAGTGGGATTTTGCATCAGCTGCAGCTTCTGGACTATTTTCAAGGATACCTGTAGTAGCCTATACAGGTTATTAGAACATAGATATTCAAGGTTAGACTCTCTTGGTCCAGGAACAGTGGTAGCTAGTGAAACATCCAGAGCTGGGCATCAGCACTCCTTATCACTGTAGTCACTTTGGGCCCCAGTGACAGCTTGGAATTGATAAGAATTGCCAAGTTACATAGCTACTCTTTCAGTGGGAGTTTTACCCAACCCAGGGCAGACCATATTCCTAACTCCTGAACTTGGGAATGCCTGACCCATAACATCTCAATCTTCTCAGAATGCAACATCAGTTTACTGGTCCTCATCTAGTCCATCAGAGTCCAGACACAAGTGCAGCACCTGCACAGCCTTTCCGATGGAATGGAGATACGGAGCTGGGTAGACCTGCATGTTGGTGGCGCCATGCTCCAAATCACCAGATGATGTCTTCCAGTAGCTTCATGTAGATGCCAGTTCCTCTACCGAAATGAAAACAGAGCGTTCCCAAAATGTGAACCAGGCTTCATGGGATATTAATTGAAGCATACCTTTTGGCCAAACTGAAGAGCACCTTCTGATAAAGGTTATTTCCCTTATCAACCCATGTATCAACAGGCAGCACAAAGATGAATACTTATAGAGAAGCAGGATTTTAACATTTTTTAAAAAAAACCCTACACATCTCAACAGTTTGCAAACCACAGGCACCTTTACTTCTTCGTATCAAAGCTATCCCTCTCCATATTTTAACATCCCTCTAGAAAAAATGATCAAAGTCACAGTTACTATAGAAAGTAAAAACTATCACTCTCTAGCAGTGATGTATAGGATTATTGTTCGGCTTCCTCGAGTTTCATTTGTGCATCATGTGGACCTTTCCCACTTTTCTGTTACTCTCTTCAATGTATATGTTTCTCCAGCCAAAATTTGTTCATCGATGTGACTCAGTATATGCAGATGACAGATGTGTTTACATTGCCTTATATACAGAACAACATATATAGTTATGATTTGCCAGATGGGTGAAAAAGGCTGCAACAGACTTAGCAAAATCTAGTCTCCCACAATATCTATTTTCTAAAAGTGTTTGATATTAAATGCCATTTCCCATTTAAGGGAGGGAATGGTTTCACGCGCTAACTAAACATGTCTTGAACTTTTAAACATAAAAACCTACATATACTTAAGTTCACTGAGAAAGTGACATTTTACCTTTTTTTGGCATCATTAACGCTCATTATCCACACATGGGGCTGCAAAGTGGGCTAAAGAGTCTCACTGCTTCCTAATGACAGTTTCCTCCCTGTAATTCAACACTGTTAAAAGATTTAATGCTCGGCTTGGAAAAAATCTGTCTCCCCCGTGCACATGCAGTTCATCTGCTTGTGACATCCGCTACCTCTTTATTTATCTTAACAATTAAACACAATGCTTTAGAAAGCTTACTTCAGAACACAGGGCCAACTTTTGAGAGGCCAAAAGGAAAAATGATACTGGATTTAATGCTATGGGGTTTCTTTTTTGGAAAGGCTGCAGAACGAAAACTGTCCTCAGGCCAAGTTAATACGACCATTTCCTTTATGCTCAAAATATTCACTAGGGATTTTGCTGCTTGCATACAGGAAACAAGGGCTGTGGTACCAGAACAAGATTCTGTTTCTTATAATTTAAGGGGCATGTTTAAGCAACTGCTCGGTGCAGCTATGGCTCTAAAGCCACTGCCCCGAATGGCCTTTGAGGAGAGACCTCAGGATCCCAACACACCACATAGTCTTACACCAGAAGGCAAGTAATGGGTAGAGTGAACAGGTCAGGGAGAAACTGCGTGCAAATAAATACAACCCATTCCAGTTCTGACTTGTTCCACATGGAAAAGAGGGCAGAAGGAAATGTGGAATGTCAACATCTGGCCAAGGCCAGTATCTTATCAGTTGGAATTCTCCATATAAAATCTCAACGGGATCTCATTGCAATAGACTAGAGTACCAGCCAACATCCTCGCCTTTAGTGACTGGGGAAAATCTTGTGACAGTAGGTGAATAAAACATTATTTTGTGATCGGGAATGAGATGAAGGCAGGGGACCAGCCCTACTTCCATGATTCCTAGGTGGTACCTTAGGGATAAGCCAACATCAAACATCAGTTTCATGTTTTATACGTATATGAAGCATGTGTGTATATGTATGTGTGTGCATACAAAACATAAAGTAAAAAAGGAAAACCAAAACAAAGAAAATTGAAATAAATACTTATATCCAATGAAAGCTGGGGAGGGGGGAGACTTTTTCCCCCTACTGTTTTTTACAGTGCCATGCACCTTGATGGACACTACATAAATAATCCACTCCGCTGTGCAATTTCATCACAAACTAATATTCTTTCCCCCCTGGCATATTACTCCATTTACCTTATTCCCTGACTCATCAGAAAGGGGCTTTTTTAAGAGATGAGGATGAAGGACGTCAGTCCTGGAAACCAAAGTGACGCAACAGAGGTAAAGTTGAGTTCCTGACGGCAACTGGAAAGAGAAGCATAATCTTGTGGCGTCCAGCTATGCGATACTGGGTGGTACGCACATACGGTCCACTTTGGTTTTTAGAAATACACTAATGAGTCTTGCTTGACTTGTGTAAACTTATGAAGGACCGGTTGGAAAAAAACATCAGCATTGGTACTAGAACACATTGAGCTTGTCCTTTCTTGTCACACGATTCGCCCAAGATAGAGAGACTTGGGATACTTTTCTTTGAGTGCAGGCCACTGGACGATGAAATAATCTGAAAAGTGGTAAAGGATCTTCCCAGACAGAGACAGGTTTTCCACGCGGCAGATGCTCTCGACGTATACAATGGTTACGCTTTTTATCCCCAGCATCCTGAGCAGGAGGGCAGATGCGCATATGGGAACGCAAGTTCCTGGGCCATTGCACAAAACCTAAAAAGAAAAAATGCCGGACAGGATATTAAACTTCAAAATCCCACTATTAATGGAGAGCGCAAGGATAAATCCCACCAGTCATACAGGACGATAAAAAACAAAAGTGAAAGGCTAATGCAATTTCAGACAAAATAAAAAATGATTATTGGAAGAAACAAAATCATTGCCTTCTCCACTGTCAAAATTTGGGGTTTTAAGGTGCAGAGAATCTATTACTATTCTGTAAACTGCAATCTATGGTGACGAATAAATGAAGATGGCTTCCACTGAGTCAAAACAGGGCTTAGATATCAATTCGCAGCAGTTCTCTGGGAAGAGGGCTTTCTGATCCCAGCCATCTGACACCCATTTTTATATAACAACAAAATGCCTTGTGGCACCTTAAAGGCTAACACATTTATTATGGCTTAGTTTTCATGAACCAGAGTCCTGCTTCATCAGATGCAGCTGATGTTTTTTTTGCTGCAACAGGCTAACACAGCTACCCTTCTGGAAATGGTTATGTTTTGCTATTTGTCCAGGCTTTCGGCAGGGGATAGGTGCATTTAGGAGTTTTAGGGCATTTTAATTATTGTATACTGGATGTTGTTTTATTTCGGGTTTTGTGCTGCTGACTGCCCTGGGTACTCTTCAGAAAGAAAGGGGCAGGATACAACTTGAACAAATGAACACAAAACCTTTAAACAGATACAGAGGACTGAATCTTGACCCAAAAGTGTAACTTCCCCACCTATGGCCTTTGAGAGTGAGTCCACATCTGCACCATACAATTAAAGCACTACTAAACCGCTTTTAACTGTTGTGGTCCCCCCCCCCCAAAAAAAAAAAATCCTGGGAAACTGTAGTTTGTTAAGGGGGCCAAGAGTTGTTGGAAGACCCCAATTCTCACAATTTCCAGAGTAGTTTAACAATCCATCTCTCCTCCCACGGAACTTGGGAATTGTAGTTATGTAAGGGGAATAGGGGTCTCCTAAAAACTCTCCCCACCTTTAACTAACTATAGAATTCCCAGGATTCTTTGGGGGGGGGAGTCATGATTGCTAAAGGGATTCAACAGCGCTGTAAAAATATGGTGTAGATGCAGCCTGAAAGAATGCATATTGCACACAGGTAAGTAGAAATTCTCAAATAAATTCCCAGGGCAGGGGTGTCATTGGACCATTCCTTCCTTTGTTACTACCCTGCTCTTACTTCACTCAGGCAACAATCCCAATTCCACTCCTATCCTTGTGATGATCCTTTCAGTAACAAAGGAGCAAACCAATATGGTACTGAAATGCTCGGGAAGGGGGGCACCCATTCTTCTTGTCCTACCGTCCTTTCTAGGGCTAGGTGATTGGAATCCAACTGTGGAAATTAATTTGATTTTTCCCCCCTTCATGGCTGCTGGGCTGACTTTGGGGGGGCTCTTCCAGCTGAGGTTCTGTCATACATATACCCTGCCTTGTTCACTGATTTTTTTCAGAGGGCCCGGTTTTTAAACTGCTCCTGTTTTTAAAATAAGCTGTCATGCTTTGGATCAGGGTTTTTCCAAACTTGGGCCTCCAGCTGTTTTAGGACTACAATTCCCATCATCCCTGACCACTGGTCTTTCTAGCTAGAGATGATGGGAGTTGTAGTCCCAAAACAGCTGGAGAACCCAAACTTGGGAAACACTGCTTTAGATGAAGGCTGTCATTGTCTGTCATGTCACAAATTAAAAAGACAACCCCCCCCCAAAAAAAATGGGGTGGAGGAGACAGCAGAGGTAAAGCACAGCTCACAGGTGGCTGGGTACCCATTTGCCCCAGCCTGGCTACAGATCTGGGTGGGAAAGTGACAAAAATTCCCCTAGAATGGAAAAGTAGCTTAGGGGGAGGGAATTGTTGGAGGGGACAGGAATGATGTGAGCATGTCTGTGTGAAAGATGGGAAGGTACATGAGAGCCAACCACTTCAAAAGTGCTAAGAGCAACTGGGGCCCCCTGCCTTGAGGCCTACAATCTGTTAACAGCACCATAGCATAATTACAAATGGCAAGTGTGCTACCACATACTAGATTGAGGAGAAAGAGCTAAACATGGGAATGCCGTTTCTGCTAGTACCCTATCTCCCCTCACATGTGGTCCTGTTCGGCGTGTTGGATATTTGATGGGTTTTGGTTTTTTCATCCTGCTTTTACTGCTAGCTGCCTAAAACTTCTAAATCAGATGGGGTTCTACAGAAATATTAAATCAAAATGTGTGCCTTAATGTGCGCCAAGGAAGCTTACAGTTCTGAGAAAATTATCAGGGAAAATAATAATGTGCTGTGGGACTATCCAAGATTTCTGTGGGGAGAAGAGGAATTGCGAATGTGGTCAGCATGAGTCATCCACGAATTTAATATAATTAGGCTTTGGAGAACTCTTTTCGTAGGCTATTGTGAAGATGAACAGCTAATAAGAGAAAAAATAAACTGCAGGAGTCTGCTTTAAGAATTTCCTCCCCTCCCCCTTGGCTTATTCTCCCATTGAAATAAATAGTAACTGGTTCCCCCATTAGGGTAGAAAGGCATCTTAAAATCTGCAATAGCAATTTGGGCATAGTTGTTCTACAGTTCTTATTAACTGTTCAACAGTTTTAATTCAAGAGAGAATCACCTCACAAATTCTGTGTTGGCGGAACTGTAATGTGTCCCTTACGATGTTCCATTTTCACCCAGATACAACTTTCCATGAGATTAGTTCACAGCATTTTGACCACCTCTGTTTGAGGTATTCTTGAGGTGTCAACAATTGTCCACATCCAGCCCCCCCCCCGAGTACTAATTATCCACACACTTCCAACTGCCAGCCCACAAGGGAAAGAAAATATGGAAGAAGCAGAGGCCGTAGCCAATTGTTTTGCCAGAAATCCACTATGGTGTGTGGGACCGGCCTGCTCCCCTTTTTCGCCTCCAATAAGAGAATGTGTTGACCAGAGCTCTGTACTTTTAATCAGGACTGTAACCTTTAATTAATTAATCAGCTGGTTCAAAAAAACTTTTGACTCATTGCGGAGAACACATGGCCTTCTAGATATTGTTGGTATCTAACTCCCATGAGACTGAGCTAGCATGGTGAACAGACAGGGATGCTAGAAATTATAGGTCAGCAACATCTGGGGGGTTACAAGTTCCATGCCCCAGTTTTAAATCAACTGAAAAGACCTCCCCAACACATTTTAATATACAGTGGTACCTCGGGTTGCATACGCTTCAGGTTACATACGCTTCAGGTTACACACTCCACTAACCCAGAAATAGTGCTTCAGGTTAAGAACGTTGCTTCAGGATAAGAACAGAAATCGGGCTCCGGCGGCGCGGCGGCAGCAGTAGGCTCCATTGGCTAAAGTGGTGCTTCAGGTTAAGAACAGTTTCAGGTTAAGAACGGACCTCCGGAACAAATTAAGTACTTAACCCGAGGTACCACTGTACACACAGGCCCCACTATCCAAATGTTCATTATATGAAAATTCATTTATCCAAACAAGAGCAGTTAGTACCCAAACCTCGCTATACACACTGCAGATTCAGATATCCAAATAGCCAGACCTGCCTGTAGTACTGTAAACAAATAAGCAACCTTAAACAAGTCTCACTTTTTTGTGTTTTGCTGGTGTGTGCAGCTGTTTCACCAGAAATCATTGGGGAGAGAGGGAGTGAGACACTGGACATTCCTTGTTTCCCTTCTGCAAGGTTTCAGAGGGTTTTATTGAGTTTCTTCATCACTTTGCGGTCAAAATTCCATGGCCGGGAACACAGTAGAATTTTTACCATAGAAATTAATGGAAATTGTTGACTCATTCTGCGAACGCTTACCTAACAAACGATTTCCTGATAACGCATTGTGTTCAGATAGCAAAACCTGAGTCTACTTCCCTAAAATTGGCTAGGTCCACATTGGAAGAGGTACTCTCCCTTCACTTTCACAGAGAAGGGAATATAGCCTAAGATGGTGCCTCCAAAACCAAGCATGTATCCCCCCATAAAACAAGGTGATAAAAAAGTTTAAATCTTTAAAACAAATTGCCTGAGCAAATTTATACATTATTCAATTTGTTGAATCAATTGATTAAGTTTTCTTTAAATGGGCAGTAATTGTACTTTCATAGAACCGTTACGATCCAGTGTTCGTGTAGCAGAAGGTTTCCCTGTGCTGAAGAGATTTCCTCTGGGCTTTGTCTATACTGTATTATTTTCTTTCTCTATTCCATTGCAGGGATTTCACTTGCCTTTCCCTTCACATTACAAAGAGTAACAGGCTGTTGTAACAAAAACTGCAGGTCTGCACTGAGCTTTTCTACTCTCCCTCACTCCCACAACTAGCTTAACCTACCCTGAGCCCTTCCATCATTTCAATGTGCTTTTAATTGGCTGCTGCCGGTGAAATGATTGAAATAGCATCAGGGTACAGAGCAAGTTGAACTAGACCCTACCAATGGAAGGAGCCTGACACAGGACTCCTGTTTTCTGCGATACTTATGTTCTTTGCAATCTGCAGTGCTAACCACAGAACATAACACTGAAAGTCCTAAATACTTGAGAGCATGTGCCATGGAACAGAGTGGGATTTCCTTTGGAATTAATATGCATAGGGATTGCACTGTATAAACACTCACAGGTTAACTGCAAGTAGCAACCCACAAACAGGACCGAAATGCACAACTGTATATAGCAACACATAAACACCCCCCCCTTTCCTGTGAGCAAAGGAGAAAACAGATCCAGTTGATGTAGGCAAAATGTATGAAGACAGCAGAAACCATTCCTCGTCCCCCTCCCCCCAGACTTGGCATCCATTGAACTTTGACACTTTGCAGATGAAAGCTGCCTCAGTCTACTGAATGTGTAAATCTGTGCGAATGACATTTACTAGTTTCCAATGCAGAAACCAAGCTCCCAGCCTTGCATGGATTAAATGTCAGCCAAACTGGCCATAGAAGGGAGAAAGCCACTTTTAGGCCACTTTGGAGATCTACTTTGGAGATCTCAGGATGTTCCCAAGCTAAAAGAAATGAAAACAGGACTATGATTCCAGACTCTTGGTGCAAACCCACACATTTTGAGCATGCAGCCGTTCTGCTGAAGAAAGGCTTAAGGACCTTATCAGAGCGGAAAGCTGTTGTAGACACTGGCCTTTGTAAGTCCAGCAATGGTAGTGTAACACACTGTATTTCCATGTTCCTTGCCAAAGCCTGCTTTGTGGCCAAATAACCGCCTGAACTTTGGCAGTGATTCGCGAAGGCACCTAACAGCATCTTTGTCCTCCCTTATTTGCCAGTGCTTTACAAAACAAAGAGCAATTATAAGGGCCTTTCCCACATGGAACAGTTGGCATGGCAGAACAGCTATGATGTTAAATTAGTGTGTTTGAAATCCCTGCTTGGACACTTAAGGTGTAATCCTGCCATGTTATTCACACACAGTTTTAATGGGGCTTATACATGAGTGGCCCCTTTACAGAGTTCCAGCCAAGTGTTTCCAGGAAGCCTTAGGCAACCCACTATACATGTATGTGTGCCTGTTTAATTAATTAACAGCAGGGGAAGAGTGCTCTTGCGCTCAAATCCTGCAACTTGGTTATACTGAACTTTTGATGTGACTAAGTAACAAGAGGGTTAGCTCCAGCTAGCCAGACCTCTGCCTAAACTGCCTCTGCTGCAGCCACTGAGAAGCTTTTGAGAGCCCTGGCAGCTTTGTAGAGCAGGGTGAGAGAGAAGATGAGTTGCTTCCATTGCCTAGTTGGAATGTAAGCAGCACAGAGGTGGTTGCAACTGATTTATAATGACAAGGGGTGACTGTAGAGATAAGGAAGCCTCGCCTCATTTGCCACTCCTTCTCTCCATACACCCTTTGCTGGGTGAGGCAGGGAGGTGGAGTAGGTTTAGACTGCAGAATTATCTGGTTTTTCCAGATGTGTGATGCAAGGATGCATTGGAATCACAAAAATAGAAGGACACCCCCCCACACACACACTTTTAAGATTCATGAAGGCAAAATGATTGACGGCCAAGACTGATAAAAGGCTTATACTGTGGCATCCTTACACTGGAGACAAATAAAGAAGTGAAGGCAAGTTTTTATTGTTGGACGTTTTACTGTGGTTTTATAATTGTTGGAAGCCACCCAGAGTGGCTGGGGCAACCCAGTCAGATGGGTAACATATAAACAATAGAAGTGTTGTTTTATTACTACTACTACTACTACTACTACTACTACTACTACTACTAACCCGGGCTATATAAAGTGATTGCATGAGCAATTACTTCTTGATACACAACATTCTACCTTTACACTTACAAGGAAATGGCGCAGGCAGGCAGAGCCTCACTTACTGGTTTTGCTAGAATCACAGGAAAGCTGCCCTATGTTACACAGCCACCCATTTTGTGCTCTTCTGTGGGGTACATTATAGCTTTGTGGATATCCAATGGCCCCATATTACTCTGAAGTTTTGGGGCAGGCATTGTGGTATGGGGATAGATGTGGCAAAACTGAGTAAGCGATCCACTGCTACATGAAATCCTAAAGCTTCAAAAGATTATTTGCATGCTGGAGACCAGGAGACAACCATAGGACCTCTTTACTGCTCATTGCTACATGGAGTCTTTCATGCTTTTTGACGGTCCATGATTCCGTGTGCCTGCTTCCCAACTTTTGTTCTCCTCTTAAGCTACTTGACGGGCCATGCAAACACCAGTTAAGGAGTGGACCATTAGTAGATGTATTCCCCTAACCAAGGTGGAGCACAAGAACTTAAGAAGCTGCATTACACTGAGTCAGATCACTGGTCCATTTAGCTCAGGACCAACTACACTAGGAATGGGCAGCTGGATTCTTATCTCCCTCACCCACTGCAGACCAACTGATGGGTGGGAGGAGCCACTCACTTGTTGGTCACAGGGTGTCATGACATCAGGTGATTGACAAGAGGCAAGGTTCAAAGGAGGTTGCTGCAGTTACTGATTTGTCTGCTAGAGCAACCACATTGGAAGATATGGATTTAGTGTGCCTTCAAAGAGGCTCCCTTTTAATGGACCATCAGCTGAAGATGTTTCTAAAATTGGAGCATGTGCCCCTCTGCAGAGAAAGCAGCTTGTATTCAGAGAGCTTGGGGAAGCACTCTGAATACAACCTGCTTCCTTCTGAGAGAGGAGTGCACCATTTAAAACACAGAACCTTTTTTTCTTTCCAAAGGAAGCCTGCACAGGCCCTTGTGCTGTGCTTCCCAAGAGCCTGACAATCAGCTGACTGTTGGGTGCTTGGGAAGCACTGCCCCAGAGGTTTTGGGTTTGCTGAGCACAGCACTTCAGCCAGCTGATTGTGCCTGCAAAGCCCCTTGCAACCAAGCCTCACCTTTACCTGCCCCTCACCTGACATCAGGTGTAGGGCAGGTGGGCATGCATGGACAAAACAGCCTGGCAGGATAAATGGAGCTGCCTGATTCAGTTACTGAACAAGCAAGAAAGGATTTAAAGAAGAAATGTTCTGGCTTGGAACTGTGGTTTCACCACTGGATGACTCTGAACTGTTATTTTACTTTTCTTCTCAGGCAGGGAACTTTGAGGACAGAAGAGAGCATTGGGAAGCTGTCAGACGGATCAGACTCCTTTTGTTTGAGCTGCCACTTCTTTTCCTCCTCAGAGGTGTTTACAAGGGCTGCCAAAATTATCCTATGAGAACTGAAGCACATTCCCTTACTAACTTCATGGCCCATGTTGTGGGTCCCTAAATCTCTAGGGAGTTAGGGACCCTTCCGAACATAGGTGCTTCCCGTTCTGTGAACCAAGCTTTCTTGTCCTTGGCTCACCATACGACAGTGACGCCCCTCCTCCTTTCTTCCCTCTACTCTGCTCAGTGTTTTCTTAATTTCCTCAACTTTCACTGTTCTGTTTTCTTCTGCTTACTCTTTTGTTTCAGCTGCCTTTCCACTTATACCTGAAGCGCACGGAGACAATTTGACCTCCTGGAGCATTTCCTCTGCTGTGCCTTCACTGTCAAAACAGTCACAAGGTTTTGGGGTCTAGCCACAATAATGCATTCTATGCATTTGCAAGTGTACACCATACCATTAAAGTGTTGCTACATCATTTTAACATTCATGGAGAATCCTAAGAAATGTAACTTGTAAAGGGTGCCGGGAACTGTAGCTCTGTGAAGTAAGCACCCTTAACAAGCTACAGATCCCAGGATCAGCTGCGTTTTCTTCCGCAGCCTCAGGTGGAACGGCTGGCTGTTACCTCCATCTGGCTTCCCAAGAAGATTGCACAGCAATTATTTCTGGTCCAGCCTTGCAAGCAAGCCCGCGACAATTACCAACCCACAATTTCAAACAGCCTGCCTGCCTGCTCATATAGGTTTTTAAAATTAAATACAGCCCCTTACAAATTAAAACAAATCCTTTAATTTCATACCCTTACAAGTTGTTGGCAAAAGAACAGTTGCTCTGGGACTGGTGGGGAAAGAGACGTCTAGCACCTCTGCTTTGAGGTAACTTCAAATAAGAAATTCTCCCCCTACTTTCCTTTACAGCCTGAATGTAAAGCACACACCCCTTTTTACCCAAACTGACACAGGCAGCTCAATCCTAAATATGCTGACTTGAAAGACAGGTCCAGCTGTGCTCAACGAGGCTTGTCCCAGGCCTTTGGTTTACAGTGGAATAAGCCCTGTTCAACACAGCGGGGCTTATTTCAGAATAAACATGCATAGAGATAACAGTGCAATTCTAATCACGTTTACTCAGAAATGAGCTCCACTGAACTCAGTAAGACTTACTTCCAAGCAAACAGGCTTAGGTTTGGGTGGCAATTCACATTTTACTCCAAAGGACTGTTCGCAGCTGGGCTTTGCGGTGGAAGGTGGTCTTCTCTGTTCTCCATGCCTTCTTAATTTGGCAATGCTTGCTAAGCTCAGATCCGGAAGCCACTTTCAATTAATGAGGCCAAACCAGAGTAACTACAACACGTCTTGGAACAGGGAGCCTGGGAATAAACTTCTCCCTCCAGCATTTTTCAGTCTGCTTCCTCCTATTGCTCCTTCAACCTTCGAAATTCCAAGAAGAGGAGTTAAAACCAGAAAGTTGCTTTTCGTGATTATGGGGGAAGTATCTCAGCTGTGGAAAATAATTCAATGGCAGCTTCTGCAAGTACGAAGGTAAAAGTATTAACAGATTGATTCATGGTGAAATACGAAATGATCATAGGAGAACTGGGTAGAATATGTGAAATGGATTGCTTGTATTTTTAAAAGGTTTATGCTGTAGAAAAGCTGCATGGATGTTTTAAAGAAAAGACTCTGGATTTAACATTTGGTTGCCTAAGGAGAAATTCATACTTGGCACAGGTAAGTGCCTATTTGCAGGTCTGCTTTAAGCACTTCCTGAGGCTTGTGGTTTTCCATTTTAGGCCTGGTACCTCCTGTTTGCTAGAAACCTCCTCAGGTGGGTGAGAGGTGTCAGAATCACAGAAATTACGTGTAAGTAGACTGTTCAGATCAACACGGGACGCAGGTGGCGCTGTGGGTTAAACCACAGAGCCTAGGACTTGCAGCTCAGAAGGTCAGCAGTTCAAATCCCCGCGACGGAGTGAGCTCCCATTGCTCAGTCCCTGCTCCTGCCAACCTAGCAGTTCGAAAGCACGTCAAAGTACAAGCAGATAAATAGGTACCGTTCCGGCGGGAAGGTAAACGGCGTTTCCGTGCACTGCTCTGGTTCGCCAGAAGCAGCTTAGTCATGCTGGCCACATGACCTGGAAGCTGTACACTGGCTCCCTTGGCCAATAAAGCGAGATGAGCACCGCAACCCCAGGGTTGGTCATGACTGGACCTAATGGTCAGGGGTCCCTTTACCTTTACCTAGACTGTTCAAATCAACAGTTGATTCAAGTGCTTGGTACTGGCCCTCTTTGACTGTGCTGTTTCGGTAGGGTGGTTGCCCCAAACATTTGCACCAGCATGGTGGGAGGCTGTGCCACAAGACCCTATATTTTCTTTATGTTAAGATGCAAGAAAAGCCAAGTAGGCTGCCTTTGGGGAAGAACAGCATGTCAATGATAAGGACAAAAGAGTTCTGTTAAAAAGTTAACTCTAAAATATGATAATTCGCCAACAGAAAGGGGAGGTTCTCTTTGAAAAATGCACATAACCAAACATGTATTAGAAGCAGCTCCAGAACTGGCCCTATTAGATATTTTCCAAGCATATATATGAATGCAAGCAGCTGCTTTATAGTGAGTAAGGCCACTGGTCCGTCAAACCCAACATGGGCTTTTCTGACTGGTGACTGATTGAACCTTATCAGCTGCACCACTGAGTTATAGCCCTGCAAAACAAAGTTGTTGGTTTTTTTTTTTTTTTTTTTAAAAAAAGACAGTGTGGAAAATAAATAAGTGGAGGATGCCAGATCCAAAAATCAAAACACAATGATGGAAAGACTGAAGGAGCTCAATTAAACACACACTTTCCCAGGGACAGTCTTCAGGTTCCTCAAGCACATATCTGAAATTGCAATCTGGAATCCTTAAGTCTTCAAAGAAGGCTTATCTAGGTACCAAATTCTGGAACAATGTTTTAAAGGGCAGGAGAGGAGGCAAATAATTTTGTCTGTCTGTGTGTGATAGCTGTCAACTTTTCCCTTTTCTTGTGAGGAATCCTATTCGGAATAAGGGAATTTCCCTTAAAAAAAGGGAAAAGTTGACAGCTATGGTGTGTGTGTGTGTGTGTGTGTGTGTGTGTGTGTGTGTGTGTGTTGCCTTTCCTAAGTGGATTGTATTGCTTGTTTTCACTATTGCTCAAGAAAGATGCCCTAACCCTATGCCACTAGGGTTACTCACTACATGAATGCTTACATACATAAGGGTGGGCACATCCATTGCTAAAGCTACAATATGCAGTGCTAACAGAAACCAGTGTTAATTTTTCTTCCGGAGTGTTACTGCTCCAACTACGAACTTTTTAGCAGAAGTAGGTTGCAAATAAATGGAATTCCCCACTGCATAAATACAGTTATTGAATACAGGCCAAAGAACATTGGTCTGGCACCAGCAAGACCACACTCGGAATGCTACGTTCATCCATTCATGTCATCCCCATTGTCAGGAGAACCAAGGAACAAGGGCAGGGGTAGTAGAGAGGAACCAGAGAGATACAGGAATTCATGGGGTTTAAGGACTTTAAAATGGGGGCATTGCTGATCCGAATGCCCATTTGCAATCCAGACAAATATGCAGCAAGGGTCACTTAACTCTGAGGTCAGAATTCACATTACACATATGGAAAGAAGGATCCAGAGTGTCTCCTCAGAGGATTTTTGCCTCTGAGAACTCCTAGCAAATAAGCTGCAGAGGGAGAGTCATGTCTGTGGTTGCTCCTCCAATGCTTTTTTTTTCAGCATGAGGTGAAGAACATTTCATTTCCCCAGACTTTTCCATCGTAAAAAACAACAACCTTTCAGTGTTTTTCAATTGCTTTGTACTGATGTCATTCTCTGTTGGTTTTTTTTTTTTTTTTTAATTCCGTGGCTGGTTTAATTCTGTTTTAGATTTCATGTTTACAAGTTAATTTTTTGTATCTTATGGTTTTAATTATTATTATTATTTACTTCTAAACCACCTAGAGAACCTTTGCTACTGGGTGGTATAGAAATACTGCAAGTGAGTAGCCAGACTGTTCCTTCTTGGTCATGCACGTGGCAATGCAGTTCTATGAAGCCAAGAACTTCACCTCATGGAGTCCCACACGTACTTTGGCTTGGTGATGACTGGCGCCCATTGGGACTGACAGGGTGGAAGGCAGAGACGACAATGGCAGGTGGAGCCAGAACCAATGACAGCCCCCCATCTCCCTCCCTGCTGAATTCTGCAAAGGCTCCTCCTCTGACTAAGGAGGAGGAAACTGACAGACAGGGCCACCTCCTAGACTAGATGCAAGTTAAGAGGGCAGGGAGTTAGAGACTGGCTGAGAGGGTGCCCATCCTATTATCTACAGCTGCTCTGCATCCTGCCCTCCATGTGTATTGCGGGTGGGGAGGCAGATTGCAGGACTGTGACTAATGTGTGCACTTAAAGCCATGCTTAGGCAGTTTAAACTCAACTCTCTCTCTTCCCGCCCCCACCTCCAATTTCTCTAGCCAAAAAAAGAGGCCTGACAGCTTGGATATTTCCAAAGCAGATATCCAAAGGAATGCAACCTCCGTTATTGATGAAACAAAGAACACTCAGACCTCTCTCATGCTATCAGATATTATTGCTTAGGTAATTATCAGCCACACTGTGTTCTTTCTAAATACTGGAGATCGTATCGCAGCTTCCTCTCCTCTCCCCCTCCGGTACTCAGGAGGGCACTGAATAGAACCAGTTGAAACTGCATGTTCAACGCTATTAGAAGGTAATGGTCTGAAACCATACACAGAACTGCTGTACGCCACATTTATTTCTGATCTCCTTAGTGCTGGAGGTGCGTTAACTGGTTTCAGGAGAGCTTCCCCGTTAACAGTAACAAAAGCAACCCTGGCTGCAGGCCTCCTTCCAAAAATACTAAAGCTGCACAAAAAATAATAGGGAATGGTGGTCTCAATCCAGAACAAGTTAGTCCAAGTCCCATTTAAATCAGTGGGACAAGTAAAGTTGTGCTGAACTTTTAAGTTCCCTTGAAATGGATGGGATTTAAGCATGACCGCCTCTGAATTGGGGTTTCATTTTTCTGCCTCTAATGTAGGAGCTTTGCCTTGTAGGTATGGATTACTTCTGTTTATATTTTCCTACATTGGCTGTTGTTGTTGTTGTTTAGTCGTTTAGTTGTGTCCGACTCTTCGTGACCCCATTGACCAGAGCGCGCCAGGCACTCCTGTCTTCCACTGCCTCCCGCAGTTTAGTCAAACTCATGCTGGTAGCTTCGAGAACACTGTCCAGCCATCTAGTCTTCTGTTGTCCCCCTTGTGCCCTCCATCTTTCCCAACATCAGGGTCTTTTCCAGGGAGTCTTCTCTTCTCATGAGGTGGCCAAAGTATTGGAGCCTCAGCTTCAGGATCTGTCCTTCCAGTGAGCACTCATGGCTGATTTCCTTAAGAATGGAGAGGTTTGATCTTCTTGCAGTCCATGGGACTCTCAAGAGTCTCCTCCAGCAGCATAATTCAAAAGCATCAATTCTTCGGTGATCAGCCTTCTTTATGGTCCAGCTCTCACTACCATACATTACTACTGGGAAAACCATAGCTTTAACTATATGCACCTTTGTCGGCAAGATGATGTCTCTGCTTTTTAAGATGCTGTCTAGGTTTGTCATTGCTTTTCTCCCAAGAAGCAGGCGTCTTTTAATTTCATGACTGCTGTCGCCATCTGCAGTGATCATGGAGCCCAAGAAAGTAAAATCTCTCACTGCCTCCATTTCTTCCCCTTCTATTTGCCAGGAGGTGATGGGACCAGTGGCCATGATCTTAGTTTGCCATTATATTTTCCAATTAAGTTTCTGACTTGGTTGCTTTGCAGCACTGGATTGTATATCTAGGCCAGGGGTTGCTAACCTGTGGCCTTCCAGATGTTGTTGAATGGCACTTTCTACCAACCCCAACTATGGCCAGTGGTCAGGGAGGATGAGGACTATAGTTCAGAAACATCTGGAGGGTCACATCTTAGCCAGCCCTGATATTGACTGAAATTAATATGGGCTGTATAAAGAATTCAAATTGTTGCTTTTTGGTTGTTGTTCAGAACAATTGTTATGATCCTGCCAACTTTAGATATGTTTAAGTTTAATTGATTTCAGCAGGATAATTGAACATGTTCTTAACTCTCTCATACTGAAACCAATGGGATTACAAGTGTGCTCAGCTTAAGTTCTGTCATGCTCAATATTAACAAAATGAACATTACACAGATGCATCCACTGCAGCTTATAGGAATGTCTCATGTTAGCAATTTGCAATTCTTATTATTGGCACAAATATATTTCTAGTCGACTTGAAGGCATTTCTCCCCCTTGAAATTATACGTGAAGGGCAAGAGACCAAACTTTTCATACTGGGTGTTCTGCTCTGGCCTTGCAAAGGAGCCCTGGGGTGACGTGGCAAGGTCAGGTCAGTTGTTGCAGGACCAAGGAGAGCTCCTAGTCATTAAGACATCTGGGGCAAACTGATGGATGACCAGCTATATTTCTCTGCAATACCCGAATTGGAGAGGCTATGCAAGCGCTGGAGCAGCGCCTGAACTTGCTGGTGGGCTGGATGAGGACCAACAAACTGACTCTGAATCCTGGTAAGCCGGAGGCACTCTGGGTGAGTGGTTCCCAAGTCTGGATAATTGATCAGTTGCCTGTTTTGGCTGAGGTTGCACTCTCCCTGAAAAAGCTGGTTCATAGTCTGGGGGCTGCTCCGGCTTTGGCTGATATGAGAGCTGCAGCTGTTTCTTAACCGAGACAGCCTGACTGCTGTTGCCCATGCGCTGTAACTTCCAGATTGGATTGCTGCATTGTGCTCTATGTGGGGCTACCCTTGAGAATGGCAGGTATGGTTTTCTCAGGAGGTCTAATCCATCCAATGTCAGAACCAGGTCTTTAGTGTGGCAGCACCTATCTTTACAAATCGGACAAAGTGTCATCGCTATTGTCTTTCTGGCAGGCCTGTCTGGGATAGCTCAGTCAGTACAGGACGAGGCTCTTAATTTCAGGGTCATGGATACGAGCCCCAAGTTGGCCTTCTTGCCTGCCGAGGACACCATATCCAGCTGTACCCATCTTTAGGTACGTCTTCAAGGAACAGAGGTTGAGAACATAAGAGGAGCAAGACATCTAGCCCAGAATTCTGTTCTCACGGTGGCCAACTATGAGAAATATTGACCTGCCCACATTAGGACTTTACACAACAAGGGTGATATCCAATGCCCTTGTTGTGTTAGCACAAGGATCTATGGTATCCTTCCCCCCCTGCACACCCCACATCTGTTCCAGAGGGTTGGGGAAAACCCTACAGATTTAGGAGGTGCATGTAGGGGACAGCAGGGAAAGGAGGTGCATTTACAGATTTAGGAGGTGCATGTAGGGGACATTCCGTTGTGCAAGGAGAAATCATTTTGCAGCATTCACCTAGCACTACTTTAGATACAACCCCAATATTTTTGTTCTCCAATTTAAAAAAAGCACATGAGACAATACACACCCGCACACCCGCATACACACACAGAGCAGTATTTTGTCAGACAAGTTATGGATGGAAAACCCCCACAAGGCAACTTAGCAAATTCTCTCTAGCAGAAGAAATCTACTTAATAATAATAATAATAATAATAATAATAATTTTTTCTATGTGCTCTGTAAACTCCAGAGATCAGGATAGAAGAACCAAATAATATACCGGAAAGTAATCTAGGTTTGTACTCTCTCCTTTAATAAAAAGTGGGGGGAAAGCCCTAATGCAAATCATGCTACAAAGGAACAATACTTTATTATCCATTCTAGCATGCTACAGAAGCGCTATGAACTTAAGACATTTTGAGAGCTGCGGAGAGAATGGAAAGTCTTAGCTAAGTGTAATAAAGATCGCCTTTCATCACTGCGTGAGCGTTTCTATAACAATTGTATCTGTTTGCTATGGTGGAACTTAGCAAGACTGTGAATCCGGCACCTTACACTGCTTGCTCATTTCCATAATGCTATATTTATGGACTGAGGGTACTCCCTACCCAATCCCACCTTAGGGTGCCTAGCTTGGCACCTTTGGGAGATACGGTAACCAAATGGTGTTGTAGTCAGCCTTAAGTGAGACAGCTGCCTCCAGCCTATCCAGCTGTAAAGAAGCATGAAATCCATTAAGGTTAAGGAAGCCAGATGGAATCCTTGCCTCGTCACTCTCTCACACAGAGAAGGAAGGAAAACACTGGAGTGCCTTAGGTCAGTCGGTAGAATCAAGAGGCTTCGTCACTTCAGGCAATAGGATGCAGGGTTTGTGCATGTACAAGAATGCTGTCTTGGTGGAGAAAGCACTCTGTGCATATAGAAAAACAGCCTGTCATAGAGAAGGCTTTATCTAAATGGACAGATTCTTGCAGTGCTATTTTTTATATAAAAAAAGAGGTGCTGGAACTCACCATGAACGCCTCCCTTGTTCTCTTATAATGGCAATGGCACCCACCTGAGAGGTGCCGGAAGTGAGTTCCGGTGAGTTCTGGCTAAAAATAAAAAAAGCCCTGGAATATTGCTTGCTTTTTTTTTGAATTTATTAACATTTAAGCATGGGAAGAGTGTCCCCCCTTCTTCAGATCTCAACTATGCCAAGCAGCCTTAAGCAAGGTATCTTACCTGAGGCATTAACACTCCCTTTACATCTCCCTACTGCAATTTAGGGATTACAACCCTAGGTAGGTTTCAGGGCTCCCATCCAGGTAATTTAGTCAATATATATGAAACTCAAATGGTGCTAAATGCCGGATATAAATATCACCGTTGTGCAGTTTTCCCAGACGTTTATGTCCACCTCCTCCTTGTGTGAGGCATGGAGTTGGGAAGTACTGGAGAGAAGGGAAGGGAATAACAGGACACTTTGCTTATAAATTTAACATAAACATGAGAGGTTACCATGGGATTGCTGCAGAACAAAACTTTTAAGCACATAACCTTTCTAGGGGGGAGGGATGGAGATGAAGGACTTTAGACCCAGGAGCACAATATGATGCTCCAGACATTTCTACCTGACCCCTTGGGACTCGGCCTAAGCCACACCTCCTCCCCAGGCCCCGCCCCTTCTCTCTGGCCCAACTCCACCCGCTCCTTGTCTACCCCAAATGTTGTATTGAATGTATACTGAGTTGGGATAAATTCACTTTCCCAACATGGCACCCGACGCCTAGGTTAGAAAATGTGACGAAAACCCTTTAAAAGAGAGGGGAGGATAACACCTGAGGAAAATACCTTGCTCTGAAAAGGGACTGGAAGTTTGTCACTGGGAGAATGCACAAAAGCAGTGATCGGATGGAGGAGCCCATTAAAAAGGAAATGAGTGAAGCACTGAGGTAGCACATCTTCTCTCTTTTATACCCACATGGCTAAATGCGGTTATACTGGGAGAGCGCAGGTTGGTAAAAATCTTCCTGTGGACTAGCAACTTGGGTAGACTTATTTGGCCAGTTGCTTTGATGGCACAACAACAAACTGCTACGCACAGGCAAAAGACAGAACGGTAGAGCGGCGAGGATGTCAGACTGATCCCCACTCAACCCTGAAACTCGCTGGATAACCTTGGGCCGGTTACTATCTCTGTGCCTAATCTACCTCACAGGGTTGTTGTGAAGGGAAAAACGCAAGAGGCACATATGCTACTTTGACCTCCTTGGAGGAAAAAACAAGCTTTAAATGTAATAAACAAAACTCTGCGTGTGATCTACTTGGAGTGCGGTCTTCCAGAGCCTGCTGTGCTGTGCTGTGTCTACAACCTTGTGCCATAGCCAATTGCTCTCGCTGCTTGTTACCACCAAAGCCGTACTTGCGGGCAAGGCTGCTTGACTGCCACTTATTCCCACAAAGTAATGTTGAGGGCAGCGTTTGCTGTATTTGCTTAATCTCGCATTCCTTGAGCTCCTCGGATTTCTTCTTGCCGTCGAGAGGAGTTTGGGAGGGCACAAGAATCTGCACAATCAGGTCTTGTTAGGCGCAAGTGACTTTTTGAAAGCATTCCGAAATCCCACTGCTTCCCCATTAGAAGTACAGTAGAAATAGAAGAACGACAGCAACAACAACCTGCCTACACTGATTAACGCCTAGTGTGTCCGCAGATTCCAGCACGGCAACCGTGTCATTTGGGCCTCATTTGGTGCTTTTCTTGGTGTTTCCTATTTTTAACACTTTTGAAGTTGAGCTCCGTGGCAGATGCCTTTGACAGATGCTGTCAACTCGGAACGCCAACTTTTTGTTCCACCCCCTCTGAAGACTTTTTTAACCTTTGGGACCTGGTGGTCTGCCAAGGATGTGGTGCTCTGCGGCTCAGTAAACGCAGTCTCACCCAAGCAGAGTTAAATATATGTTGTTGTTGAGGCGGCTTTCAAGCTCAAAGCTAGATACTCTGCCTGATAAATGTCCGTGTAATAATATATTAAGCCTCGCTGTACGATCAATGGGTTGTGCGCTGTTGCTCTTAAAAAAAGATGCAATACCTCAAAGTGTTCAGGGAGAACCTTATCAAACAATACACAGCTCTCCCTTTCAATTGTTATCAGATCCTCTTTGCCAAGACACTTTAAAAGAGGCGGCAGTTAACATCTCTAACGTCGGTTTTACAACAGAAAGCCATTGGCGCCGCCTCCCTTACAAATGGATTAATTTTTCTCCAGCTATTTACATTAGCTGGTTTTCACCTTCAAAGCCTTGGGTAATCAGAGTCAGAGATATCTGAAGGACAACTTATACCTGTATCCACCTGCCCACACCTAATGACTAAGAATGGAGGTCCTCTTGGTTTGCCTACCACTGCAGTCGGTGAAATAAATCACAGGGCCTTCTCTGTGGTAGCCCCACGACTCTGAAATTTGTTGCCAGCTGACCTCTGGAAAGCGACCATACTCCAGACCTTCAGAAGCGCTTTGAATACATATTTGTTTTGGGTGGCCGATGCATCCTTTGGTGCTTTTCTATTGGTGCCCCTTCTAGCTGAACTACAGTGGTGGCAGTGGTAGTGAACCTATGACCCTCGGAGTGTTGTTGAACACCAGTTCCCATCACTCAGTAGGACCAATGGTCAGGGATAATGGGGTTTGTAGTTCAGCAACTACAACTGCAGGTTCCCCAGCACTAAACGAGATGATTTGACTCTGCATAAGGCAGCTGCATGTGTTCAGATGAGCGCTCAAAAGCATCTTGTATACATTATTTCAGCAATCCTAACCAAAACAGTCTTGCAAGCCCTATACCACAGGCATTAAGACAGGAGTGGGAGGAGAGAAAGAGCCGATTGCTTACAGCCACCTATAGAAAATCACAGATGAGGAGAGATTTGAACTGGGGACTTGTGGCCACACCCTTAGCCACAATGCACTGTACTTCACAAGCCAGTCTACAAGTCGCTCTAAATCAAAGCACCTGAGTGATGCTGCTGTGGCTGAGCACAGAGTGTATTCAGTTTCACTATGCACTGGCAAAACTCCATTCTCTTGCAACGAGAGTCCCTTTTTTTTAAACACACACACACACACACACACACACACACACACACACACACCCTCAGAGGAGATTTCAGTGCAAAGTCCATGAGGCCCTCTGGCACCAGCTCTGTATTTTTTGGCACTGCTATTTCAAGTGAAAAAGCTATACAGAAGTTAAACTATCGCTAAGTTACCCACTGATACCCTTTCTCCTTTGACTTTTTCCACATCATCTCCTCCAGCAATGTAATGGTCTATTTGATTTTTCAGACAATTTCCCTTATGATGGAAACTCAATACAATTGATGCTAATTAAACGGAGCCATCGCTGTAACAAGGCAATGTCCTAATGTACTCGTCGCATAAAGACGGTCTGTTTCATTTGAATTAAGGCATTTTGCTTCCTCTTTAATGAAAAGCAAAAAATCAATGTATGGGGAAGAAACGGGGAACAGGGATGGGCTCACTAAGGTCTCTCCTTTGTTTTCTTTCATACTCTGGTTAGCAACTAGCTTTACGGGAGAATCACTTTGAAGTCAGGAGAGTGTTCCACCCCCTATGACTTTGCAATGGACAGTCAACAAGGCCCACTCTGTTCCCGCATTGCTCTTCTGGGGGTGGGGGTGACGCCAGATAGAAAGAAAAGTTAGACAGAAAGAAAAGTTACCTTGAAACTAACTTTTTAGAACCTTGTTATTACACATGGCACAAGCTTCTCCTAGCAGACTATCGAACCTCATCTGAGGTCCAATTTAGCACTGTCTATAAGGAAGCGTGGGACACGTGTGGCGCTGTGGGTTAAACCACAGAGCCTAGGACTTGCCGATCAGAAGGTCGGCGGTTCAAATCCCCAACGCGGGGTGAGCTCCCGTTGCTCGGTCCCTGCTCCTGCCAACCTAGCAGTTCGAAAGCACGTCAAAGTGCAAGTAGATAAATAGGTACCGCTCCGGCGGGAAGGTAAACGGCGTTTCCGTGCACTGCTCTGGTTCGCCAGAAGCGGCTTAGTCATGCTGGCCACGTGACCCGGAAGCTGTACGCTGGCTCCCTCGGCCAATAAAGCGAGATGAGCGCCGCAACCCCAGAGTCGGTCACGACTGGACCTAATAGTCAGGGGTCCTTTTACCTATAAGGAAGCTTTGCCATGTGCCAAAAAAAAAAAAAAAAACCAAACCTTCTAAAGATTTAGGGCAACAATCCCAACACCAAGGAAGCAGACTTCTGCTTGTGTGAGAGGAGTTTCCCTTCATCTTCTTTCCCCTACAGGTCCTGTGGCCCTCCAAATCTGCGCTGCCTGGTCCCCCAGCTGCCCAGAGCAGATTTGTTGGGTACCTTGAAGAGAAATAATCCATTCTAAATAGGGTGCCCGCTCTGCTGGCAGGTGGGCATTGTTGGATTTCACTTTTAGTCTCAAGGTACCATCAGAAACACTTCTTTCTCTTTATTACAGATGAATAGAAGATAATAAGAGTTTTCATGCTGTATAAACAGGAATGTTGAGTCTACTTTGTTGTTCACTAGAACCCCGTGATCCTACCAAGCAAGGCACCAAAGACACCTATTTAGAATGAAAGAACGGGGTACTTCTGAGCACAAGAAATTTGTTTTTAGTAGAAAAACTGAGGTGAGTTCACAGTCCTTTCAAAAACTTCACTCCTGGTTAGCCTTCTTATTGCAGCAGCCTAATAAAAAGTTACTTTGTTGTTGCTATTGTTAAAACAATTTGGAACCGGAAATCCTTGTTATCTGGCCGCAAATCACTGCAGTGTCTTCTACTAGATCCTGATCTAACTTCTGCCACCTTTGATATAAATCAGCTAGACAGACTGATAACACCCTGTTTTATGAGTACCCACTGCCACATTCAAACTAGCCTAAAAATGCTGCATTGCACAAGAGAGCTGCTTAAAGGTTGGAGGACTCAATCGAGGGAAGTAAACCCTGCAGGAACCAGTCCTAAATTTGTATGCATATTTAGGGGTTTGTTATCTCTGAATAGTTATTTCCTTTTGGAACAGACAAGGCATTTCTTCATTATTTGTCTGCAACAGTTGTTTTACATACCAAATCCGGCTTGAGTCTGAAGGTCAAAGGGAGAGAGTAAAACATGGAACGCAGAGTCGTCAGCACAGAGGAGCTCCACAACTGACGGACCTCCCGGCTTCTGGGAATGCGGTGGAGGGTGAACTTGGAAAACAAGGGAATAAATGGACAGATTTACACCAGATGACTCGTGACCGTTTGCACATAGTTCCATAAGGCGGCTGCTATCTTTGCTTGCTGCACACCTCCCATTCACAAAAAAAGGAACAGATACCAGAGATGGGGCTCTTGGGTTGGGCTTGTGGCTGTGGTCTCTAGATTGCAACCTATTTCCCTGTGCCAAAGGAGCGAGTTCTCCCTTTGCAAAAGATGCCCTGACCTTTCACAGGATTTTCACCCCTCCCCTGCAAGCAGCATCCGGCACATGCTTTTAAACACATGATGAATATGAGTGCAAGACCCGGACATGGCAGCACAGATGCATAAAATCACTTGGAAAATGCAAGCAAATGTCTCTCTCCTTACTTTTCAAACAGTGCTCAAAATGTGCAGCTTAGGCAGCACAACAACAATTGGCTTATTGCTCCGCCTAGTGGACAGTAAGATGAATTGCTAGCAACAGATGCTGTTGACCTGAAATCTTCTGAGCTTCCTATTAAAAGTGTTCTGCTCTAATCTTACCTTGCAAAGCATCATCCCAATTTCCACATCACTTTGTGTCATATGTTAGGACACTGGTTCATACACCTTTTTGGCGAAGTTAGTACAAAACTAATCCCCAAGCTATGCTTGACTTCACAATGATTACTAAGGTGAAACAGCAACGGAAGTTGCAGCTCAGACGTAATGCTAACCATAATTTAGTGTTGCAGAAATGAGCCTCAGGAACCCTCATGCTTGCACACTCCTCCTTACACCCAACAAGGAAGACTTTAGAAGCTTTTGCTTTTGCTTAGTGTGTCTATCAAACTCTAACCTATAGTTACTCTTTTCTACGGTTGGTTGAAAAAAGCCAGCCTAAACTATGGTCTGAGCCGGCTTGCTTCAGCTAACCACAGCTAAGATTAACCAGTTTGTCCAGGCTTAAAAATTTCTATACCAAATGAAGAAAAACATAGGGCACAGAAAAAAGTAATAACAAAACTGCATCCATAAAAAAAATACATTGCAAATGGATAGATTAAATTAATACAGGAATGTAGCTGTGTGACCCCGTCAAGGAAGGCCTGGACAAACAGGTGAGATTTCAGCTGCCTCTTAAATGCCAATACTGTAGGTGCTGGCCTGATGCTCACCGGAGAAAGCCTGCAAAGGGCAGGTCCTGCCACACTAAAGGCTGTGGTCTTAGCAGACGTAAGACCAACCCTGGAAGCATATGGCACTACTTAGGGGTATCTCTCTTGAGCTTCAAAGTGACCCAGCAGGACTGTAACAAGCAGGCATTCCCAAAGGTCCCAAGTCATTCAGGGCTTGATGACATGCGAATAGCAAAACTTTAGAATTAAGTCTTGTAGCATACTGGCACCCAGGGCAACTATTTCAGCACAGGATTTATGTGCTGTTGATAGGGCGCCTCCTCCAACAGCCAGGCTGTAGCATTCTGCACTACCTGTAGCTTCCTGGACCAACCTTAAGGGGAGTCCTACATAGAGCGCACTGCCGTAATCCAATCAGGGGGTTACTAATGCCTAGACTACTATAGCTAAGGTATTTTGATCCAGGAATGGCTGCAGCTGTCACACCAGTTGATCTGGCAGAAGGTAGTGTGGCACACTGGTTAGGGTGCTGGACTAGGACCTGGGAGGCCAGGGTTCAAATCCCCACTTGGCCATGAAGCTCTCAGGGTGACCTTGGGCCGGTCACCACCTCGTGCCCTAAGCTACCTCACAGGTAGGTTCCATCTTCAAAGAAACTGCCTTTTTTTTTTAAGTCATCAAAAAATGGAAGATGCCTTGGCTGCTAGTGCTCATTCGCACCCGAAGCTGTTTTGTTGTTTTCATCTTGCATGTGCTAAGAATGTTGAATCCTTCATCTTTGGAATGTCTTGTCCAAACAGAAAACACGAGCAGGAATTTTTAGTGACGTTGGTGAGAAAAATGCTGCGAAGCCCACAGCCATAAGGAGGCCATCCCAACCTGTTTTATGTGGGTGAGATGTGGTGGTGCGATTTACCCCAGTGGGTTTATTTTAGCTCATTTTTACATTTTTTTAAATATAATTTTTAAATCTGTTGCCCACAACAGTTCCTTAAGAGAAGCAGCAGACCACATGCAAGGATCGACTCCCTGCCCTGAACAAATTACCAGTTCTATAGCTTTGTGTCAGCAATGGCTGGATTTGTGTGTAGCTCCCCCTCGTTGTGAACCTCTCCAGGAGGCAGCTTCTCAGCCTTGGGGATCCTGCCATTCCTCATCCATGCCTTGGGGATCCTGCCACTCCTGCTGACTACAGGATTCCCCTGGAAAGGGTATAGGTAGGCATCTTGTTCCACTTAAGCCTTGTTCAAGCAACAAGGCTTGCCTATGCTCCAATGCCTTCCTGTATCCTTGGATTCCTCAGAGAACCTCTCCTGGTGCCAACTTAAATAAATAACTTTATTTGAACTGAAGTTTTATGCAGCTTAATCTTAAAAACCTCTAAGTAGACTTTGTCAGCTTTTCAGCACCAGGGTGAATGTTTCTATTCTCCCAGGCTATGGACAGAACTAATGGTCTGGCTGTTTGTTTGTTTGTTTGTTTTATGGTGCTCATTCTCATGTTAGGCTAAGTGGTTATGGACGCTTCTATTTTGTATGTTCTTGTTTTTGCAAATTGCTTTGGAACTTCTTTTTGGTTGTATGAAGCAATGTGTAAATCAAACGGAAGAAACTAAACTGAGGAAGTCCCACTGTATTCCGTGGAGTTCATTCTTAATAATAATAATAATAAGATGAAGAAGAAGAAGAAGAAGAGGAGGAGGAGGAGTTTGGATTTGATATCCTACTTTATCACTACCCTAAGGAATTTCAAAGCGGCTAACAATCTCCTTTCCCTTCCTCCCCCACAACAAACACTCTGTGAGGTGAGTGAGGCTAAGAGGCTTCAGAGAAGTGTGACTAGCCCAAGGTCACCCAGCAGCTGTATGTGGAGGAGCAGAGAGGCGAATCCGGTTCACCAGATTACAAGTCCACTGCTCTTAACCACTACACCACACGTGTGTAGGGTTGCAGTCTTACAGGGCAAGCCTATATATGTCTACTCAGATTAAAGTCCTATTGAGTTCAATGAGACTTACTCCCACATGAGTGTAATAGGACTGCATCCTTAACTGGTTGGTGGTGCAGTCCTGTACCTGCTTCCCTGGGAACAAAACCCACTGAACTCAATGGGACTTAACTTCAGTGTAGATGTGCACAGAAGTGCACCATAAACCTCACAGAAGGGACCACAAGGGTCATCTAGCCCAACCCCCTGCAATGCAAGAATCTTTTGCCCAATGCGGAACTTAATCCACGGCCCTGAGATCGAGAGTCTTCTGCTCTACCAACTGAGATACCAGGGCAGATATGTATAACCACTATGATTTCTTTAATCAAGTGGAAGACCTTATATAAATTCAGATGAACAACATTTTGAAATCTACTTTTTATTCCATTTCATCATTTCCCCTGATAATATTGCTTGTTCTACAGGGATGGGGGCTAAATTCCTTCTTCCAGTTTCACGGAGGAGAGTACAAGCACTCAAACGAAAAAGAAAGAAAGAAAGAAAGAAAGAAAGAAAGAAAGAAAGAAAGATATGCCCTCCGAGTAGGAACAAAAATTCTGCCTCAGAGATCTGAGACAGAACAGTGATGTGGTTCAACGACTTGAGTTCTCAGCCGAGTCATAACCCTTAGAACTTGATAGGTACTAGATCAGACGACAACACCCCCCCCCCTGCAAAAAAAGCAATCTCATATTGTAATAAATGTTACAAAGTTAAAGACACTTTAGTGGAGATAAGCCCAACCCTGAAACCTCAACCCAAAATAAAACAAAACACGGCATAGAAGCATGTTAACAATAACAAAATTTAAAAGCTTCAGAAGCAGGTCCAACTGAAACAAAGTTTTCGTTTTCCTGAGTTTGGGTTACACAGAACTTGTTAAGATACTTAAAAGGAAACAGATGTATGTTGACATGCATTTATAAAAGATCCTATCAGATGCCACCTTTCTTTCTGGTACTTTTGTTAATAATTGCATGTAGCAAGAGATTAAAGAGAAATATTTCTTTGTGTTGTTTTCCCTGCCCCTCCCCCACCCACAGTTTGTCTTCATTGTGCAAGATGTGCTGGGAATTGGCTATTTCCCATGCTGAACTGATTATAACAGAGTTGCTGGCTAAGCTGTAGTGAGGAAAAGCTTGACCATGTTTCATACATGTGCTGAAGTCACATACAGAGCTAGGAAAGGGCATGTAACATCCCGAGCATCTTAAAAAGCAGAGACATCGCCTTGCCAACAAAGGTCCGTATAGTTAAAGCTATGGTTTTCCCAGTAGTGATGTATGGAAGTGAGAGCTGGACCATAAAGAAAGCTGATCACCAAAGAATTGATGCTTTTGAATTATAGTGCTGGAGGAGACTCTTGAGAGTCCCATGGACTGCAAGAAGATCAAACCTATCCATTCTTAAGGAAATCCGCCCTGAGTGCTCACTGGAAGGACAGATCCTGAAGCTGAGGCTCCAATACTTTGGCCACCTCATGAGAAGAGATGATTCCCTGGAAAAGACCCTGATGCTGGGAAAGATGGAGGGCACAAGGAGAAGGGGACGACAGAGGACGAGATGGCTGGACAGTGTTCTCGAAGCTACCAGCATGAGTTTGACCATGCTGCAGGAGGCAGTGGAAGACAGTAGGGACTGGCGTGCTCTGGTCCATGGGTCACGAAGAGTCGGACACGACTAAACGACTAAACAACAACAAACATCCCGAGCCTACTAGGGCTTGTTAGGCAAGCACACCAAGGGTTTAGGATGCGGCTACCAGCAGCTATGCCAGCACAAAGCATGGCCTTGTCTGGTGCTGCAGCTGCAGTGTAGTAGAACTGCAGGCAGATGTGCTTGCGCAAATGGCATTGGCAGATGTGCCACATTTTTCACTCTACTCAATGGACAGAAGACCCTTATTGATATGAAATCCTTCTCAGGTACAGGGAAACAGAGTTCATACGTTTAGATCACTTTTACCACTGGTTCTTAAACCTGCAGTCCATTGATGACCAATGATCCCTCATGCATTTTCAGGCGGCTCCTAAACTGTCAATGGAAAGAGAAAGAAAGGCTGGAGGTCTCTTTAAACTTTCTGCCACATCCTGAAGATAGGCAAGCCCTTTTTTCTGGGAAACGTACAAACTGAAAAATGAAAAGCAACTTGTCTTTTCAAGCAGACATTTTAAAAAGAAACCTTTGACTGTGTGCACATTTCTCCCTTGTGTACAAGAATTATTATTATTATTAATGAGAACAAACAGTAATTGATTATAATCCCCAATTCAATACATGCTTATTTGGAAATGCCTTGCTGGTTTCAGCGAGGGATTATCTTAAAAGCAGGGGTGGCTAATCTTTTTTGGCCTGAGTGAAAGCCACATTCACCCTTGGCTAACTTTTGGGTTTGTGAGTAAAAGGTAAGATTCAATAAAGATAAAAGCATAAAGAGGCAATTCAGCAGGATAAATTGAGAAGCAAAGTGCTCGGAGCTACAGATATGGAGCCCAATGAAAATCATGCTGATAAGCGATTTAAGTCACCATTTCGGCACGTGAAATATAAACAAACAGTTATCAATAAAGATGCAACAACTTACCAAGGAACTGGAGGCGGTTTCAGCTCTTTGTTGTTCAAAAGAACGGATTTTTTCTTCACTCATTTTGTCTGAATCAGCCAAAACATAATGTCTAGGAGAGTATGTCTGGGACAGGCTACTAAGTAACCTCAAGATTTCTGTAGTGTGCCCGCCTGAAAAACACAAAAGCGAAGGTGGCTTGTGAGAGATCAGCGAACTGCAAGACTCTGATGACTGCAGCATCAACTGGAGACTGATGTGTGTTGATGACTGAGCCGGTAAAGATCAAACCCCATAGAGATAACTTTCATGTCATATCAAAGCACAATGCTTTTCATTTCAGACATTTCACATTTCCCCCTCTCAGTCAACTAATGTCTGAACTGCCAAATGTTTTCCATATGTATGTACTCCAACTCTAGTTCATTTCTGTTTTGTTAAAAGTTACGTTTACATGGCCAGTGGGTTTGGGCCTTCCTAAAAGAAAAATCATATACCGTATTTTTTCGCCCTATAGGACGCACTTTTCCCCCTCCAAAAATGAAGGGGAAATGTGTGTGCGTCCTATGGGGCGAATGCAGGCTTCAGGAAGCTATCCGCTAGCCGTGGGAGAGCTGCGTGAAGTTGCACACCCCAAGCTTTGGGCTTCGCGCAGCCCTCCGCTAGCCGTGGGAGAGCTGTGCGAAGTCATGCAGCTCTCCCACGGCTAGCGGAGAGCTTGCCGGCACCCAGAAGCTTGGGGCGCGCTGAGCTCAGCATGCCCCAGGCTTCGGGCTTTGCGCAGCTCTACGCTAGCCGTGGGAGAGCTGTGCGACTTCATGCAGCTCTCCCACGGCTTGCGGATAGCAGCCTGTTCTGGGGGCTGGGGTTGGGGGAAGCTCGGGCTTCCCCCGCCCCAGCCCCGCACCTGGGGGGGAAATTTTTTTTTCTTTATTTCCCCCCCCCCCAAAAAAAAAACCTAGGTGCGTCCTATGGGCCGGTGCATCCTATGGGGTGAAAAATACGGTATACAACATACTAGAAAATTGTTTTGAGGTTTGCAAACTTCGTTTTCCTACTACTACTACTAATAATAATTTTATTATTTGTACCCCACCCAACTGACTGGGTTTCCTGTGGCAAATTTACATTCTTTGTCTATATTTGCAAGAAGCATTCTACTAATGTGATGCTGCTGTTTGTTTTAGAAGGGAACCAATTATTGGGAATATATTAGGAACCTAAGAAGCTCCTTCATACCAAGTCAGAGAAACTTGGACGCCTTTAAAGGGGGTTGGACAAATTAATGGAGGAAGAGGCTGTCCATGCCTACTAGTTATGATGGCTGTGTACTTTCTCCAGTATCAGAGGTGTTTTGCCTCTGAACATTAGTTCAGAGTGGGGAGATTCCTCTTGCACTCATGTCCAACATCTGGGCTTTCATAGCCATGTGGTTATGGCCACTGTGAGTACAGGATTGGTACTAAATGAGCCTTTTGTGTGATCCAGCAGGGCTTTCCTTATGCTCTTATGATCGATCCCACTCAGTATTCTCTATGCTGATTGACAGCTGCTCTTGGAGGGTTTCAGAAAGGTCTCTCCTGGTTGTGTCTGGAGGACACTGAGGATTAAATGTGGGACCTTCTGCATGTAGAACATTGAGAAATACCCTTTACCCAGAGGCTGCTGCATTTAATAGTATAGTCATACTGTGCGACACTATTGAGACTAACCAATAGCTTACCCTGCTGCTACGCTGACTCCCTCCACAGAGCCAGCGCTGCGTGGTGGTGGTTAGGTGTCAGACTAGGACCTGGGAGACCAGGGTTCAAATCCTCACTCAGCCTGGGTGACCTAGGGCCAGTCAATGCCTCTCAGCCTAACCTACCTCACAGGGTTGTTGTGGGGATTAACTGAGGAGAACCCTTGTATGCTGTCTTGAGCTCTTTATGAGAAAAAGGTGGGTGTAAAAGCAATAAATAAATAAATATTCCGTGAATAGATAAATGAAGCAGGATTCTCATGCTATTCGTAGTTATCTTGAAGGGAGAACTTCAGCAAGGTGCAGCTTTCTCATCAAAGGCCTACGACAGCAGGAGACGCAAGTGGAAAAATATTCACCTATATAGCAATTAGATGAACCGCTGTGCATGGGTCTGGCTACCCAATTTACATCCTTTAAACTCAAGACTCTGTAGTCACACGGCCCCTTCATCCTCTGGCAGAGAGTAAGACATGCCATGAGTTCACCCACCTTGGTGTAGGCTTGGCCCATGAGATTTTGCTGCCTGAGATGATGGACAAGGTGACACCTCCCCACCCCCCACAGAAGCCATTCAGTTGGCTGTTCCACAGTATCCTCCACACCAGGCTAATTTGGGGAGCACAGGGCAAACTCTATGGTATACACAAATAAGAAGCTGCCTCATACACTTACTGGCAGCCAGACTCCAGGATTTTAGACTGGGTCTCTACCAGCCCTACCTGGAGATTCCAGGGATAGAACCTAGGACATGGGTAGGCAAACTAAGGCCCGGGGGCCGGATCCAGCCCAATTGCCTTCTAAATCCGGCCTGCGGACAGTCCAGGAATCAGCATGTTTTTACATGAGTAGAATGTGTCCTTTTATTTAAAATGCATCTCTGGGTTATTTGTGGGGCCTGCCTAGTGTTTTTACATGAGTAGAATGTGTGCTTTTATTTAAAATGCATCTCTGGGTTATTTGTGGGGCATAGGAATTTGCTCATTTATTTTTTTCAAAATCTAGTCCGGCCCCCCACAAGGTCTGAGGAACAGTGGACTGCTGAAAGTTTGCTGACCCCTGATCTAGGACCTTCTTTATGTAAAGCAGATGCTCTACCATCAAGCTGTGGCCCTTCCCAAAAGCTATCCTCTCACACCTTGCTGCTGCACACTCACAATTCATTCATTTATTTCATAAAATATATACACTGCTTGTTTTTTGTTTTCAAAACCCACAAACAAACCTGAAAGTGATTTTTTTAAATAAAAAGCTGCTTCCTGATGTGGTCATCTCATGTGACATTTTGATTTGTAAATTAATTAGCATTTTAATTTTCTGTCATGGGCAACTATGTGCTTTGGACCATCTCTGTAGCACCTACTCTTTATATAAGGAACAGCACATACTTTAAAAGCATATTATGACAGCTCCATGGGACATAAAGAAACATCCCTATTTCAGAGCAGATATTATTATCGTATTGACTGAGATGAGCCTGCGCTTCGCCTGCAAGTGTTCACCCGTGCATCAAATGCAGCTTGGTGCCAGCCATCCGCCACGAGGCTTACGCTACAGGGCAAAGGACTTCAAGGTGGTGGGACATCTGCATTCATAAACATGCAGCTGTCACAAATGCTGCACATTACAAATGCCGCATACAACTCCTGTGTTACAACAGCTAAGCTGGCTAATGGTCTGTTTCTGTGCACTGTTCAATGTGCTGGTTATGACTTACAAAGTCCTATATGGCTTAGGTCCTACTTAACTGAGATTGTGTTCCCTCCTACAAACCTGCCCGAGTTCTGAGATATTCCGGGGAGGCAGGAGGACTCTCCTGTGTGGGTGTCTGAGGGCCCTGCTCCTTCCTGCCACTCACCATCTGGCCCGGGGCGGGGCCTGAAGCCCCATAAGGACTGCTGTGCTCTGCTGCCCAGGAGGACTCTCCTGCGTGGGTGTCTGAGGGCCCTGCTCCTTCCTGCCACTCACCATCTGGCCCGGGGCGGGGCCTGAAGCCCCATAAGGACTGCTGTGCTCTGCTGCCCAGGAGGACTCTCCTGCGTGGGTGTCTGAGGGCCCTGCTCCTTCCTGCCACTCACCATCTGGCCCGGGGCGGGGCCTGAAGCCCCATAAGGACTGCTGTGCTCTGCTGCCCAGGAGGACTCTCCTGCGTGGGTGTCTGAGGGCCCTGCTCCTTCCTGCCACTCACCATCTGGCCTGGGGCGGGGCCTGAAGCCCCATAAGGACTGCTGTGCTCTGCTGCCCAGGAGGACTCTCCTGCGTGGGTGTCTGAGGGCCCTGCTCCTTCCTGCCACTCACCATCTGGCCTGGGGCGGGGCCTGAAGCCCCATAAGGACTGCTGTGCTCTGCTGCCCAGGAGGACTCTCCTGCGTGGGTGTCTGAGGGCCCTGCTCCTTCCTGCCACTCACCATCTGGCCCGGGGCGGGGCCTGAAGCCCCATAAGGACTGCTGTGCTCTGCTGCCCAGGAGGACTCTCCTGCGTGGGTGTCTGAGGGCCCTGCTCCTTCCTGCCACTCACCATCTGGCCTAGGGCGGGGCCTGACAGGCCTGACAGGGACGATTGCTGCCACTGCTGCTGCGGCCCAGGGGGATCCGGAGGGGTGCAGAGTTCTTTTTAAAATGTTTTAAAATTTTCCTTTTCCTTTTTATTTCTTTATTATTATTATTATTGTCATTATTATTACTGTATATGCAGGGATGGGGTGGGGGTGGGATGGATGTTTAGTTGGGAATTTGTTTTGATTTTGATGGATTTGTAATTTTTGGAGTTTTTTATTTGTATTGTTTTTTGTTTTTTGGGGTTTCTTTTTTGTTTTGTTTTCATTGTTTTAAGGTCTTATTTTGTTCTTAAGGGGAGGGGTCAGGGCTGCCGGGGAGTGTGTCCCAGCCAACAAAATGGCTGTGGCATGTTCCACAGGGGGGGATGCGTTGGGACAACCGATCTCAGTGATCTCGGGTAGGAGGAGGAGTTACGCTAAGACCAGACCATGTCATTACAGAGGAGGCAGGTTTAGTCGTTGTCTGAGGACTATCCCTGCCTCCAGGTCTGGTCCTGACCAGATGGATACTAGAATCAGCAAGGGATACCCACATGACCTGAAGGTGCTGCTGTGCAATGCCAGGTCAATGATTCATAAGACCACTGCCATCCATGACCTGATCATGGATGGGGGATTTGACCTGGCATGTGTAACAGAGACTTGGTTGAATGAAGCGGACGGGCCTGTTCTTGCTGCTGCTTGTCCACCAGGTTTCTCTTACGCACAGCAACCCAGGCCTTGTGGGCGGGGAGGGGGGGTTGCAGTGATTTTTAGGAAGTCATTAGTTTGCACCAGGCGTCCTATTGGGAAGACCCAGTTCTCTGAGTGCATGTTCTGGAAGTTGGGCAATAGGGGCAGTACAGGATTCCTTTTGGTGTACCGACCTCCCCGCTGCACCAAGGATTCCCTGCCCGAGCTGCTTCAGGTCGTGGCGGATGTTCTCCTGGAGACACCTAGTTTGGTTGTCCTAGGGGATTTTAATATCCATGCCGACACGACCTTACAAGGGGCCGCTCGGGACTTCATGGAAAGCATGGCCTCCATGGGGCTGTCCCTGAATAAGTTTGGCCCAACCCATAGCCGCGGACATGCCTTGGACCTGGTGTTTACCTCTACGGATGTTGGTGACCTGACACTAACTAAAAGTGAAACAAAAGAAGTGCCATGGTCAGATCACTTCCTGGTGCAACTGGACTTCTCCGTGACCCTTCCCCTCTGCAGGGAGGTGGGACCGATTCGGATGGTCCGCCCCCGCCACTTAATGGATCCAAATGGTTTCCAGAGAGTGGTAGGGGATGCTTTATCCCATGTTGATGGCCTTTCAGCTGATTCCCTGGTGGCCCGCTGGAATGTGGAGTTAACCAGGGCTATTGACTGTTTGGCTCCGAAGCGCCCTCTCCGATTGCATGGAGCCCGGAGAGCCCCGTGGTTTTCCACGGATCTGAGGGCAATGAAACAATCGTTGAGACGGCTAGAGCGCCGGTGGCGGATAACTCATTCTGAAGCTGACCGGACACAGGTTAGAGCTCAATGTCGAGCCTACCAAGTGGCGGTAGCGACGGCGAAGAAGACTTTCTTCACCGCCTCTATTGCATCTGCAGAAAACAGCAGCAGGAGACTTTTTCAGGTGGTCCGCAATTTAGCGGAACCACCTGCTACATCAGGGCCCAGTACGGGCCACATGATCTCCTGCAATGATTTTGCAAAGTTTTTTGCAGATAAAGTCGCTCAGATTCGGGAAGAGGTAGACGCCACCGTGGGAGCAGGGCCGGGGCGGGAGAGTGCTAGAGTCCTGTCTAGTCAAATTGCATGGGATCAATTCCAATCTGTTACCTCCGAGGATGTGGACAGGCTGCTTGGACGAGTGAAACCAACCACCTGTCTCCTTGATCCGTGCCCATCCTGGCTTATAAAAGCTAGCCGGGAAGGACTGGGTGATGGGCTTCGTGGGGTGGTGAATGCTTCCCTCCGTGAGGGAGCCTTCCCAGACCCGCTGAAAGAGGCGGTTATCAAACCACTTCTTAAAAAACCATCTTTAGATGTGGCAACGATGGCCAGCTATTGCCCAGTCTCAAATCTTCCATTCTTGGGCAAGGTCATTGAGCGAGTGGTTGCTGAACAACTCCAGGCACGCCTGGAAGAAGCGGACCATTTGGATCCCTTCCAGTCGGGATTCAGGCCTCATCATGGGACTGAAACTGCCTTGGTCGCACTGGTTGATGATCTCCGGCGGGCTAGGGACAAAGGTGAGAGCTGTTTCCTAGTTCTGCTGGATCTCTCAGCGGCGTTTGATACCATCGACCATAACATCCTTCTGGACCGTCTTGAGGGGCTGGGAGCTGGGGGCACTGTCCTACAGTGGTTCCGCTCCTTCCTCCTGGGCCGTGTTCAGAAAGTGGTGGTGGGGGATGAGTGTTCAGACCCCTGGGCTCTCACTTGTGGGGTGCCTCAGGGTTCTGTCCTCTCCCCCATGCTTTTCAACATTTACATGCAGCCGCTGGGAGAGATCATCAGGGGGTTTGGGCTGGGTGTTCATCAGTATGCGGATGATACCCAGCTCTACCTCTCTTTCAAATCAGAACCAGTGAAGGCGGTGAAGGTCCTGTGTGAGTGTCTGGAGGCGGTTGGAGGATGGATGGCGGCTAACAGATTGAGATTGAATCCTGACAAGACAGAAGTACTGTTTCTGGGGGACAGGAGGCGGGCAGGTGTGGAGGACTCCCTGGTCCTGAATGGGGTAACTGTGCCCCTGAAGGACCAGGTGCGCAGCCTGGGAGTCATTTTGGACTCACAGCTGTCCATGGAGGCACAGGTTAAATCCGTGTCCAGGGCAGCTGTGTACCAGCTCCATCTGGTACGCAGGCTGAGACCCTATCTGCCTGTGGACTGCCTCGCCAGAGTGGTGCATGCTCTGGTTATCTCCCGCTTGGATTACTGCAATGCACTCTACGTGGGGCTACCTTTGAAGGTGACCCGGAAACTACAACTAATCCAGAACGCAGCAGCCAGACTGGTGACAGGGAGCGGCCACCGAGACCATATAACACCGGTCTTGAAAGACCTACATTGGCTCCCAGTACGTTTCCGAGCACAATTCAAAGTGTTGGTGCTGACCTTTAAAGCCCTAAACGGCCTCGGTCCAGTATACCTGAAGGAGCGTCTCCACCCCCATCGTTCTACCCGGACACTGAGGTCCAGCACCAAGGGCCTTCTGGCGGTTCCCTCACTGCGAGAAGCCAAGTTACAGGGAACCAGGCAGAGGGCCTTTTCGGTAGTGGCGCCCTCCTTGTGGAATGCCCTCCCACCAGATGTCAAAGAGAACAACAACTACCAGACTTTTAGAAGACATCTGAAGGCAGCCCTGTTCAGGGATGCTTTTAATGTTTGATGTATCATAGTATTTTAATATTCTTTTGGAAGCCGCCCAGAGTGGCTGGGGAGGCCCAGCCAGATGGGCGGGGTATAAATAATAAATTATTATTATTATTATTATTATTATTATTATTATTATTTCTCTCAGTCCCGCCACTCTCACAGGCATGCTTGGTAGCGGTGTGGTATAAGGCCTTCTTTGTGCCTGCTCCAGGACAACTTTGGAACTCCTTGCCTAGAGAAGCTAGACTAGCTCCCTCTATCCTTATATTATATTATATTATAATGCTTGGTTGTTGTTTTTAATGTTTATTTCCGCTGTAAGCTGCCTTGAGTCTCTGTCTGGGGAAAATGCGGAATAAATTAATTTAATAATAATAATAATAATAATAATAATAATAATAATATAGCCGCAATGCACGTGGCGCCAGCATTTGTTCTCAACAGCAGCGAGAACAGTTCTGTAAGATGCTTTCCGGCTTTGCATCCCCCTCAGCTAAAACTAGTCATTTTAGCTGGTCGACTTATAAATTGATTCGAGGCTCCACACGGTGGTTCCCCGAAACTAAATGAACCTCAGATCCATGCAAACCTCTGTCCGCTGTATGAACTACAGATCCCAGGATGCCTCGCGCCAAAGGACGCTGTGAGGGGGGGAAAGCTTGCCGCTGTGCTTGCTGGGTATTGTAGTCCGGGTGGACTAGGCCACGCTTTGCTATACAAAGCGCGGAGCGGGAAAACTCCGCCGTCTTTTTCTTACCAGAACCGGCCACCACCAGGAGGCTGACGGCAGCATTACGCGGGACGTGCGCTCGCCTCGTTCGGAAGAACCGCGCGGCGAAGAGAAACGGCAAGAGCAAAAGGAAAGCTGCGATGCCCAGAGTCACCCAGGAGGATTCCATGGGGAAGACAGTAGCTAGGGCGGCGGACTACGGGAGCCGAAGCAGCTCAAAAATATTTAATCGTCGCCTTGCCACCTGTTTTCTTTTGGTTTTTTCTCCAGGCAGCGCCTGTAGGTAGATGCAGATGGTGTTTATTTCAAAAGGGAACGTTTCCTGGAACTAGCAAGCTTTTCCATTTTCGAAACAGGAATGTTTAGGAATGTGTAGGGTGAGAATTGTACTGTCCATAGTTATGCTGATAGTATGTGTTTTAATCACTGCTTTTTTTCCTAGGGGGACGCATACACATAAACTTTTTGTGAATCTTTGTTCTTTTGTCCCGATTTTAACTATAAAATGGTGGAAACAAAATAAAATAAATAAAATTAAATTTAAAAAATCCTTCCAGTAGCACCTTAGAGACCATCTAAGTTAGTTATTGGTATGAGCTTTCGTGTGCATGCACACTTCTTCATGCACATGAAAGCTCATATCAATAACTAACTTAGTTGGTCTCTAAGGTGCTACTGGAAGGAATTTTTAAGAATTTATTTTATTTTATTTCATTTCGACTACGGCAGACCAACACGGCTACCTACCTGTTACTATAAAATGGTGGTTTTCTTGAGTCAAAATGAGAGTACCCCTAAACATTTTTTAAGGAAAAAAGCACTGGTTTTAAAACTTGTTCCTAAATCCTTAAATCTGGAGAGGAAGTTCTGAGTTCAGCAAAAGATATTCTTACCTTTTTGGAAGGAAATTCAGTAAGGAGGACTAGAGAACCTGTGGCCCTCCAGCTGTTTATTTATTTTATTTTCTGTCTCACCTCTTTCTCACTTTTTGTCCTACTTTTTTCCCTCCAAGGCTCTCAAGATGTTGTGCATGGTTCTCTTCCTCCTCATTTAATCCTCACAAAAAATCCTGTGAGGCTGAGAGGCAATGACTGACCCAAGGCCACCCAGTGAGCTTCATGGCCAAGTGGGGATTTGAACTGTGGTCCTCCTGGTCCTAGTCTGACACTCTAACCACTGTTGGACTCCAACTCCCATCAGCCCCAGCCAACATGGCAAATTATTGGGAATGATGGGAGTGTGGTTCATCATAGGTTCCCCACAATTGACAAACACTGCTGCCTATCAATACACGTCTTTACTGTCTCACAGACCTGGTTAAAGTTTAACCTGTGCCCCTTTGCTGTCCTACATCCCTAATGTGTTTTTTTGCTATAGCCTTGTTCACCTTGAATAACAATAATTTCCCATCCTGCTTCTGTCCAAAGACAACAGCCTTATTGCAACATGATCTTCCGCCTTAGGAGTTTCCTTCCCTAGAGTTGGTTTCATGCATCTGGTGAATTAATAAGCTCTTGTCTCCCAAATTTCATGCCACAATAAAGCTTCAGTCCTAAACATACTATGCAGGAAGGGAGTAAAGGGAACAAAGTACTACAGTACAGGGGATCTTACTCCATGTAAATATAAACATTGGGCTGCAGAGTCTCTTAAGATGCCACAAAATTCACTGTTTTTGTGATATCAGGTGATCACAGCTGTTTTCAGGAATTTATGTTTCCATATTGCTCACCTTTCTAAGTAGTGAGTCTAGGCCTTCAGATTGTGGGAGAAGAAGCTCTATTGCCTGCCAGGTATGCAAGTCTGAAAACCGGCCAGGTGACATGTGATGTGATTTTCACAGTCATGGTATTACAAAAGCCAGGAGGTATCATGTTGCAGAATGCAAGCTGTACTTATTAATAATTATGTCAGTGTGCTGTACCTTGATGAAACCAAAGCATATAGTTAATCTGGTCATGGCTCCAGAAATTACCTTTTCACCTTAATGTGGACTCTCAAGACTATTTTTTGTATATTAATTTGTTTTGGGCAAGGGCCCTAAAAATTTGGTTTGAACCTGAAACTCTCCCTTGTCACCATCTGACAAAAATCATACACTGCCAAAGCAGCAGCAGGAAGTTGCCTTTGAAGTACTTTTTCATGACAAAAGAAACCACATTTTTGCATTATGGAACTTTTCAAAAGAAAGCAAAACTTTATATATTAAGTTCATTTTAGCTGTAGCATCCAGATTGGAGGAAAAGCTCTCCTAGAGTCAGTGCTGGATTTACGTATAAGCTAAACAAGCTATAGCTTAGGGCCCCACTCTCTTGGGCCCCCCCCCAAAAAAAATTTAAAGGAAAATACCTGGATGTACATTTCTAAAATATAAGATAAAAAACAAATAAAATAAAACCTACATACAGCAACAGTGGCAACTGACTTTAGATATCTATTAGGTCCACAAATTACCATATAGGATATATTCAATTCAAGTGACAATTTGTTGTTGACAAAGGACAGCTGGACATATAAAGGGCCCCATTACCTTCAGTAGCTTAGGGCCTCATCAAACCTAAGTCCAGCCCTGCCTAGAGTGCATTAAATCAGGTGGAGAACCTTTTTCCTGTGAAGGACCACTGAAGAGTAAACAGGGATTAGTGAGCTGGGAGAGTCGGTGGCAGAGAGAAGTTCAGAATCAGAGGCAGAGGCTGGAGCAGGAGAGTAGGAGGAGGGGGGGCCAAGAGGCAGAGATGAGTCAGGCTGGTGAAGAGTCATGGGTGTCTCCCCCTCCAGCTGCGACAAGCTCCCCTGCCCGCTGGTCTCCCAGAACCACAAGAGGCATGGAGAGTGCGGAGGATAAGTTAGCTTTACATAGGCACAGTCTCGGAGTGTTGGGGGAAACCCTGGAGAAGAGGGGACTTAGGTAGCTGTGGGGAGACAGGGACCTTCAGTCTCAGCAACCACTTCATGGGGACAAGACCTTTTGGAGATGAGTTGCAGATCCTGTTTTTTCTAATAAAGAATCCAACTTGCTCAGTGTGATTTATAGCTGGCTCACTACTGTTGGGTAAAGTGGTTATATTGCATAACTAGGATAGGGATGAGGTCTTTCTATCTGGCTCTGGAGACTCTGCTCAGGCCATACCCTGTCCTAGTACTGCTTTGTCCTAGTACTCTTTGAGTGTTTTTGTATTCCAGGAACATACCATTGAAGTCTGAAAATGCCTCCTGCTTCCTTGGATGGAGAACAAAGAAAAGTGTCTGAATGTGTTTGGAAACTAGCCCAACATACAAAGATACCTTTCGCATCTATTGCTCAGCCTGCTTTTGCTTCTGGCCCTGCCTGCCATGTGCTGCTGAGAAGCCTTACCCAAAAGGGAATGGCTGAAAAAGATTCCCTACCCCTCAACTAAGACTTTGGAATCCAGAATTCAAATCCTGATTCAGCCATGAAGCTTGCTGAATGACTTGGGCCTGTCATTATTTCACTCTAACCTATGTCGCAGGATAAAAAGATGTTGAGCTATGTATGCCACCTTGCAGTACTTAGAGGAAAGGTAAAGGTAAAGGGACCCCTGAGCATTAGGTCCAGTCGCTGACGACTCTGGGGTTCGGCACTCATCTTGCTTTACTGGCCAAGGGAGCCGGTGTACAGCTTTCAGGTCATGTGGCCAGCATGACTAAGCCGCTTCTGGCGAACCAGAGCAGCGCACGGAAACACCGTTTACCATCCCACCGGAGCAGTACCTATTTATCTACTTGCACATTGACATGCTTTTGAACTGCTAGGTTGGCAGGAGCAGGGACCAAGCAATGGGAGCTCACCCTATCGCGGGGATTCAAACTGCCAACCTTCTGGTCGGCAAGCCCTAGGCTCTGTGGTTTAGACCACAGTGCCACCCACATGGAGGTGCCCATTGAGGTGGTCCAAAGACCAGGAATGGAATCATAGCATCCAGAGGATCTTATGAAACAAGGTAGAAGGCCGCATGTTTCCCAACTCAGGATTAAATTAATACCCTTTGGAGGCCATGGTTTTGGAGTGGGGGAAATGGAAGAAACTCCTTGGCATAATGATTCTAGTACGCACTTACTAATAGCCTTTTGGAAGCTGGCATCAAGTGAGATCAGTTCAGCTGTTTCATTGCCAAATGCCTATGGATCTGACTGAGAAAAACTGGAAATAGAATGTGCTGAAAGAGCTTTCCATAACAGACAAGCTGAGTGGCACTGTCTATAGAAGAAAATGCTGCATATGTAGTAATTGAGAGGATTTGCTCATGAAAAAATTCTTTTGTTAGTAATCTGTAGAGTTTGCAAAATTCCATGGAAAAACAATTCTCAATTGCTTTTTAAAGCAGCCAAGAGAAGGGGGGAATCTAGTAGTACCTTAATTTTTTTAATTGAAAGTTCTTTTCTAAGGACTTCCCTCACAAATTTTACAAATGCCATTTCTTAACAACAACAACAACAAAAAGCCCCCAGGTTTTTTTTTAAAAGCACCTTTTCATAAATAAAATACGGTAAGTTTCTGTCTTAACTCACAATTTTGAAAGCTTGCAATATAATAGATAATAATCTTTATGGGGCGGGGGGGAGGGAGAAAGTTTGCAATAAATGGGAACCAACTTAGTGCCCTACATATGTTGTTAGATTCCGATTACCATCCACCCCAGCCATTATGGCCAGTGGTCAGATATTACAAGAGTTGTTGAAAACATGAAAAGCACCACATCGGAGAAGGTGGGGGTACTGATTTACTTCAATAGAGCTAAACCTATAATCCATGCTACCTAGCTCAAAATATTTGCATTTGTTTTAATCTTGCCTGAAGTGATGGGAGGGGTCCTGTTCTTTTCCCCACTGGATATTCCTGAAAAACAGGGTCTAGAAAACTACCGCTGAGTGTCTGACTTGGCTCGGAGTTCATTATGTTGCTACCTGTGGAGCATGTATTGGGTAGTGACCTGAGAAGGGAATACTTTTGCTTCCCTAAGTGGTTCTTTTTTTAAAAAAAATATTTATTGAGATTTTTTAAATACAAAAGTGCAAAAATTATAAACAATAAGACATGTGTCATAACATATTTTCAGAGCTTCTTTGGACTCCCTCACGTCCCCCGCTCCCACTTGCATCATTGTAAAACTTTTTCCAGCAATTTATCAACTTGTTTACACTCTTAAGTCTCATTCATTTAATTTAGTCTAATAATTCTCCAAAAATTTTATATTTTCCTCAATCTCATTTATCAACCAGATTACGTCTAATTTAGTGGTGCTCAATTGTTTATGATCTGGCATCCTTCTTAACATCCAATTAAATTACAATGTTTCTGTAAATAAATCCTAAATTTCTTCCAGTCTTCTTCAACCCTCTCCTCTCCCAGGTCTCGGATTCTGCCGGTCATCTCAGCCAATTCCATATAGTCTATCAGTTACACCTGCCATTCTTCCAGTGTGGGTAGATCTTGGGTTTTCCAGTGCTTAGCGATGAGTATCCTTGCTGCCGTTGTTGCATACAGGAAGAAAGTTCTGTCCTTCTTTATCACCCTCTGACCGACAATACCCAGGAGGAAGGCCTCTGGTTTCTTGGGGAAAGTATACTTAAATACCTTTTTCAGTTCATTATAAATCATTTCCCAGAAAACCTTCACTCTAGGGCAAGTCCACCAGAGGTGAAAAAATGTTCCTTCAGCTTCTTTACACTTCCAACATTTATTATCAGACACATGGTATATCTTTGCAAGCTTGACTGGGGTCATGTACCATCTATATATCATTTTCATTACATTTTCCTTCAAAGCATTACATGCAGTGAAGTTCAACCCAGTGGTCCACAACCTTTCCCAGTCCTCAAACATAATGTTGTACCCAATATCCTGTGCCCACTTTATCATAGCCGATTTAACCATTTCATTTTGTGTGTTCCATTTTAACAGCAAGTTATACATTCTTGAAAGTACCTTAGTCTTAGGTTCTAACAGTTCTGTTTCCAATTTCGGTTCTTACCTCACCTACTAGAAAGCAAAGGCCAATTGATTTAATATACAAAATTAATTGCAGATAACAGTTAATTATTTGAAAATGTAATGGTATTTTAATTTAGTAAACAGTTTGTGGAGACATGATGGAGTGTGTGTATTCTGTGGTCCCTAGGTGACATTGATCCTCGCTGACCATCAGCCATTCTGGCTGGGGTTGCAGGGGGTTGGGAGTTCAACAGCATTTGGTGGGCCACTTGTTTCTCACTCCTGATTTAATAGGATGAGGATGATCCTAGATAAGCCTTGGGCTTGTGCCTCGCTCCTCCTCTGGTTCAGCCATTAGGAGGTTGGAAGCTTTTGCTTTTCATTAACCACAGCTTGCTGTGTCATCTGTATCTGAACAAACTCTGGCAGAAAGACACTTACTTCAAGGTATAGTTTAAGAAGCTGGCTTGTTTCAACATACTGTAGTTAAGATTAATCATAGTTTAGGGTTAATGTAATGTTAAATTGTGGTTAATGCAGAAACTCTCCCAGGAGGAGAGGCACAGCTTGTCCTCATTACATTAAATCATTTTTTTAACTTTATGTGCAAACTGGGCCAATGGATAGAGACAATATTTTTCTCTATCTTATAATACTATTTGGTAACACTGCTTTAAGTTAGTTAGTAGTAGGTTCAGGGTAGGGAAAAGGAAGTGCATCTTCTCAAAGTGGGAATTCTGTAGCACAATATGTGGGGGACTACTAGCTTAAATGACTTTTGATGGAAATTTGATAAATTGATGAAGGATAGCTAATTAACATCTTTTAGCCATGGTAGTTAAGTGAAGACTCCATGTGCAGGCCAGACAGGATAGCTTATCACAAGAAAGTCCCAGACCTCTTACCCTGCTGCTAATATTGAGCACTATACAGCCTCAGAATTAAGAAGTCAAAGTTACATCAACGCTAGGCCATTTCTAATGAATCTTCATTATAACCATGTGAAGTACAACAATTTAGGGCTTGATCACACTTCTGCTTGTCCAGTGTCTAGAAAACGTGGGTCCAAGCAATTTTCCACTGGTCCAGTGCATTCTAGGCACAAGTCTGAGCAGTTTTGCCTTTACCCCAATACTTTCCCCTTGAAAATCTGCTCTTTAGTGCTAAATCAGAACAAATGGCAATCCACAGAAAGCCCAATTGCTGTTTGATCCAATTCAGCTCTACAGACTGGGTTTCCCGGAGGGAAAGCAGCAGGAGAAATGGAGGTGTGAATAAGCCCTTAGGTAAAATAGGTAAAGGTAAAGGAACCCTGGACAGTTAAATCCAGTCAAGGGTGACTATGGGGTGTGGCACTCATCTCGCTTCCAGGTCGAGGGAGCCGGTGTTTGTCCACAGACAGCTTTCTAGGTCATGTGGTTGGCATGACTAAACTGCTTCTGTCACAACAGGACACCGTGATGAGTGCCAGAGTGCATGGAAATGCCATTTACCTTCACGGGTCCCAGCCCCCAAAACAGGAGAAAACAAGCTTGATCCATCTTGCATGTGGCGGCTCTTTGAAGATGGCTGTCATAAAGAACAAAGAAATGGAGGAACAATTACTACAAAACTCCAACATGGGGGAAAAAGGAAAACGTGTCAGTTGCCAATCTAATCTCTATGTTTACGCCAACTTTTTTTTTTATTTTAAAAAACCAACTTTTCGTAACATACTTGTGAAAACAAGTTAATGAATGAATTGATTTATTTCGGTCATTGACGAGAATGGAAAACAGTTAAAGAACTCACTCACCTGTTCCTAAAACAAAAAAGAAATTGCACTGGGCCCTGCAATATCAGGTCAATGCATGTCGTGGGTGGACCAAGCCTCATATCCAACTCCTGGTTCCAAAATTGGATTCACACTGTGTCCTTACATAGAGAACATACTGTATTACATATTCAACTGATAAGAACAGATACTTTGATATTAGCCAGAAGGCTGAGAAGCAATTATAAATTGCTATTGGATGTGGCATGAATTTTAATATCTGTTTGCTTGCAGAGTTTAAAAAGTGGTATGGATTTCTTGCACCATGTCTGGAACGGTGAGAGTAAAGCACAGGATGTTATGATAACCTGGAAGCAGGTTGGGTGTGGCAGTTGAACAAAATACAAACAAAACATGTAAGGGTTTGTTAAATCCTCAGATTATGGCTATGTGATTATATATTACAGTGTGATGTAATTGCTAGGTTTCTGGGCCTGGCATGTTCTCTCTTGAGAAAAGCAACCTGACCTTATTTTTATTGGGAAGCAAGCAGAAGTGGCAGTGTTGCATTCTGAGAAGTACAGAATAACCACATATTCACAGCAAGGCTTCTGGGAGATTTTGGATACTCTTCAGACTGGAAAATCAGCCCATTATTGAGGTGAGTAGTCATAACTTGGGCTCTTGATGTTCAATTACATGGTTTTAAGCTGAAGTCTGCAAAAACCTGTGTACTTGGGAAGCACAATGTAAAGCTAGACCATAAAATGCTTGGGCAGAGATCACTTTTGGTATCTACAGTATCTGTAGGATTTTCTGACTTCTCTGAGCCTTTATGGAGAAACATAATGCAAAAGAAAAGACAATGCAAATGTGGCATCAATTACCTATCCCTATTTGCAGACTGAAAACAACAAAGTGAATACCAGTTGAATTCACTGGATTGATTTCCTTTCCAGACATGAGATGAGTATGTGGGCATTGGCAATTTCCACTGCCATTTCTGCTGGAATTCTTTGACATCTCTTTATATCATTGGCTACCTTGATATTTATCCACTTCACTATCTGCTGGGGTGTGTTTCTGAGCATGTGCCCATTATTGCATGCTCTTGTACAAAGCTGTTTATAAATGTATCAGTTGTAGAATTACCCAGGAGGGTGGGAGTGAGGGAAATGAGGAAAACGTTGAGATTTCTTTTCAGTTTAGTGCCTTATTGTGTCTCTCTCCTGCTTTTTTTTTTGTTTTAAACCACTGCAAATATATCTCGATTTCCCTTTTATCTAACCTATTTGTATCTGATGCCACTTGAATATGCAGAGGGTGCTGAGGCGTATAAAAAATGCACAAAGGCTTCACTCATCAATCCCCTTCCTGGCCATAGCCTTCAAGAATAATTTATTTATCTAGGCTAGTCTATACCAAAAATGGTCACAGCGTGGTTTACAACAGAAGAAGCAGAAAACCAGCCACCCTGCTTCCAGTAAAAATGCAAACAATTCTAGCATATTATCAGCATTAATATACATATAATACTATATGTATACGATACACCCAAGGTTCCCCAAAGTAACCAGCAAATATAAAGATACAACAGTGCTTATAAATGTACAAAAATACTTATTTATACTTTTGTATGTTTTAAGTTTTTAATTTTCCTTGACTTTATTGCTCCATCTTTTTGTAAATTGTGGTGTGCATCATGGTGTATAAATTTTATTTTATACACACACACACACACACACACACACACAGTGGAACCTTGGTTTTCAAGCGTCTCAGAAGCCGAACAATTCGGAAGCCAAATGCCGAAAACCTGGAATTCCTTCAGTTTCCAAACGCGCCTTGGAAGTCGAACGGCTTTCGAGGCGTGTTTCTCATTTTACCCCATAGAACGTGCTGACAGCCCATTGCACCTCGGTTGTCGGAAGTTAAACAGTCTTTCGGAATGGATTGTGTTTGACAACCGAGGTTCCACTGTAAATATAATATATATAGGTACAGACCATGAGCTGTGTTATTGATAAGAATTATATGATGATGTAAGCAGGTTAACTTGATAAAATGCTTTCTTTATTGGTATGTTCGGTGTTTTCTTGTATTTACCAACACAAGTATTTTCTAATTGATGTAATTCTAAACTTCATGAATGTGTAGACTGCCAGAATACAGATGATTGGTGTATTGAGTCCAGATCAATAAAGCTTTGGTTTGCATTGTTTTCCTTCTACCATTTATTTATTCAGACAAACTCTTCAAGGTAGATAATAAGATATATTAAACATAAAATCATATAAAAGTTACATTAAAAAAAAACCCAAAATACTGCCTAAGAACTAATCAGTAGAAACATTGCTACATTAATCAGAAACATAAAAATTAGATATTGAGGGCAACTCAAAAGCTCTCCAGAAGATGGCCATCTTAGCATGGTGTCCAGAAACCTGGGAGGGAGTTGAACTCTCCTTAAGGCTACGGGATGTAGGCTTGAATAAACATAGTTTCAGTGAAGTTTTGCCAAAGTTTCTTGTGCAAGGTTACCCTTTCCATTTAATAATTTTATACAATTTCCATTACCGAGAAAGTAATGCTGGCAGTATAGGTTATCTGTTTTTTAAAAAATTAATTTACTTTGTGATGTGTGTCTGTGTGTGTGCATGTGCATGCACCTAGAAACAAATTAAAATTCATTCAGTATAGTGACACATTTTGGGTCTGAGAATATTCAAGGCAGGCAGATACCCCTGTGAATCAAAAGGCAAACATATAGTGAGCTGCATTATTTCTAAAAGAGGATGGGGAGACAGCAGTTGTGCATGGAGTGAAAAGTCACTCCAGTTCAGCAAAGGTAACTCATAGTTAACAGTACAGTATTCAGCTCTGATTGTGCAAAGTAGTGTATCTGCCGGGGGCAGGGCAGGAAGCAGCAAATCTAGATCACGCCATGTTTTCATTTGGAATTAAGTTATTTGAGCGTATAAACATTTAAAACTTGCCCTGCTAATTCCAATGCACTTCATTTTCCATATGTTACAGGTATGGGCATACACCTATATATGTAGATAGATATGTAGATATGGGATTCAGACAGACAGACATAGCTGTATAAACAGGTATTATGCTCCATTTATTTTCATGCAGACATGTTGCATTTATTTTGAATTAAAATTACTTTAAAAAAACAAAAAAGACCTAAATTGCAAGATCTCAGATCTTCATTACTATTGTTTGTATTTGGGCAATAATATAGACAAATAAAAGGTAAAGGGACCCCTGATTGTTAGGCCCAGTCGCAGACGACTCTGGGGTTGCGGCGCTCATCTCGTTTTACTGGCCGAGGGAGCCAGCGTACAGCTTCCGGGTCATGTGGCCAGCATGACTAAGCCGCTTCTGGTGAACCAGAGCAGCGCACGGAAACACCGTTTACCTTCTCGCCGGAGCAGTACCTATTTATCTACTTGCACTTTGACGTGCACTGTGGCCTAAACCACAGAGCCTAGGGCTTGCCGATCAGAAGGTTGGCAGTTCAAAGCCCGGCTACAGGGTGAGCTCCCGTTGCTTGGTCCCTGCTCCTGCCAATATAGACCAATACACCCTCCAAATTACAGTTATGCTAAAATCTTGGTTTCTCCGCTATTTGCTACATGCAGCACACACTTCAGCCCCTAAACCAGAAGTTGCAGTTGAGCTCTGTGTGTGAATCTAGCCATTAAGGCTGTAATCCTGTACACACATCCAGATAAATGAACTTAATGGAAATTTCTTCCAAGCAAGGGATGCCTAGGGTTGTGCTACAAATCAATGTTAATAAAAGAGATAGATCTTCCCCTCTCAGCAAACTTACAAAATAGCAGATAGTGAGCTTTAAAATTGCCAAAATAGTTGCCCTAAGCAACACTCTTTACATATTTCACAGATCTGGAGTTCCCAACATGGTGCCCGCAGGCACAATGACGCTCCAGTCACCCTACTTGGTTCCTGTTGAAGTTCCTTCTTCTCCCAATGTTTAATTCGTTTTGGAATTTTACAAGTTTTTCTTCTTGGTGGTGCTGCTGCATTGGCTGGAAAACTAAGTATGGGCCTCCAGCCACCCCACCCACTTCCTTTCTTCAGAATGCCTTTTCTCAGCAAAAGCAAAGAGAGCAGGGTAGGTGGATGCTAATGCCTAACTATCCACCCGCTTGCCCATTTATTTATTTAAAAGTAAAGGAGAGCCCATTGCTACTTGGTAAGCAAAGGAATGAGTGTTTTGCCTCTTTGGCGGGAAGTGTCTGCTTGCTTTTTGATATGTGCGTGCACACAAATACTTGTTTGTGTAAAGCCTGTTTTACCTTTTGGGGGGGGTTGCTTCTTTATTTCTGTGTGGCTAGCATTTTGGGGTGGATTTTGCCTGTTATTTGTGATTTTCTGTGGTGGAATTTGCCTCTCTTTTGCAAGGGGGGGGCATTGTTGGTGGCTGGATTTTGCTTTTCTGGTGTGGTTTTGAGGGAGTGTGTGGTTGAGTTATTCCTGTACATTTCTTTTGTGATGGAGTTTGTATGGTTTTTGGACTGGATCTCTTTCTCTGAGCATCATCACTTTTCCTTTTGTTTTGTTGTCTTTTGCGTGGCAAATATGTGGTTTGGGATTGGGATTCAGTTCATAATTTTGTCTTGCACTTAGTTTCTTGGGAAGTCATTTGTGACAAGCCAGGTCTCCTTGGCAGCCATTTTGTGACTAGGCAACCTCCCCCCCCCCCAGCCATTTATTGGTGGTACCTATGACAGTTTCTCAGATTTCTAAATGTGCCCCTGATGCTGGATCCAATTAATTTTGACCATATATTTGTATGAGATGTACTGCAGGAAAGGCTTCCAACCTACCAGTTGGCAACCAGTTCTTTTGGCCAAATCCACACCATACATAAAACCAGTCTTATTCATGGCTCCCCTCCTCACTAAAGCATCCTGGGAAATATAGTTTCAGGGTCTCTGAACAACTTAGTAGTTCCCTTAACAATCTATAATTCCCAGGATTCTTGGTGATGGTAGGGAAGCCATGACTCTTAAAAATGGAATAAGTATGCTTTAAATGTGTGGTGTGGAAGTGACTTTAGTTTAGGTATGGGAACTTGTGGCCTTCCAGATGTTGTTTGACTACAACTACCACCATCCCTGTCCATTTTACCGAATGTCTTGTTTCAGCAGCGATATCATAAAAGCCAATTTTTGTAAGATTGCGAATTTAAGCCGCACTTTAACTTTTCACAGTCGGAATTTGGAAAAAAAGTGAGGCTTATATTCAGGCCAATACTGTATATAACCTTTAGATGACATTTGAAGGCAGCTCTGTATGGGGAAGCCTTTTAATGTGTAATGTTTTATTATATGTTGGAAGCCGCTGAGTGGCTGAGTCAAACCAGTCAGATGGGCAGGGTACAAACATTAATTAAAAATTATTTATTAGAATTAATAATAATAATATCAGACTAGGACTGGTGAGGCTGAGTGTTCTCAGCCTAAACTACCTCGCAAGATTGTTATGAAGATAAAATGGCAGGTGGGTGAAGGAAATACCATATACCTCAGGGGTGGGTGATGTGATGCTCTTCCGCCAGTGCTGGAATACAGCTCCCATCAGCTCCAGATGGTCAGGGGTGATGGGAGTTGTAGTCCAGCAAAATCTGAAGGGTACTACGTTAGCCACCCCTGATGCACACGGCCTTGTGGAGGAAATATGGGAACCTAAAATGTGGTGACAAATTGGCTTTGCCAAATGGGCATAAAACCCCGCCTATGAATCCCAGCTGAATCTCAAACAACAGGGGCGATAAGATTTTTTGAAAGGGTGGGAAACAAGCAGTAAAATTTGGGGTTGGGGCGCACGCATCCTCGACAGTATGGGGAGAGGGAAGCAAAAGGGTCGCCTTCTTCATAATACCTGTGAGAAATCTCCAGGCCCTCCCGGTCAATCCATAAGATGAAATATTTGGGGGGCGGCGTAGGGGGTGTGTGTGGATTTTTCTGAGTCCGTCTCCAACTCCCGCCTCCTGCCCCGTCTCCAAAGGGCGGGGCGCTTCCCACATCAACAACCCGCAAGCAAGTGCCCTTCGGTGGGAGGCAGGTGGCCGCCTCTGCCGCCTGCCTGCTTGCCTTTTGGAGCCGGCCGGCCGGCGAGGTAGGCTTGCTTCTTGCTTCTTGCCGCGGGCGGCCAGGAGGCGGCGGTGAGAGCGGCTGGCTGGCCGGCTTCCCCCTTCCCGCCCTGCGGCAACTGGGAACGTCGAGGCGGCGGCGGCGGCGGTTCGGCGGCCCCTTTAAGGCTGAGGCCGGCGTAACGCGATCCCGCAGTGGGCGCCTGTCGCGGCTGCCGCAGTAGCAGCAGCAGCAGCAGCAGCAGCAGCAGCGGAGGCCGTTTCCGCCGGAGAAGCCGCGCCGCGTGGGCGTGTGAGGGGCTTTTCCCCCGCCGCAGGGACCCGCCAGGAGGGATGGCAGGGCCGCCCGCCCGGCCGCGGTGAGACTTCAGGTGAGCAGCACGGGGGGGGGGGGCTGCTTTTCCCATCGAGAAACGGGAGAAGACGAGTCTGGGCACCGGGTCGTGTGTCGGGCGCGTAGGCCCCTTGCGCGGCGTGTCCGGGGATGCCGCCTTTCTCTCGGCGCGGCTGCAAACACTGGTGCGCGGCGCGCGCTTCAGGGCGAGTGCTATCGGGCTTATTAAAGGCAGAGGGGAGCCTTCGGGGCGCAGGTGAGGATGCGCGCCAGTCGCGCAGCGCCGCCGGAGAGGGAGGTGAAATGCGGTACCAACCTTTCCTTTCCGCGCACGACACACACACACACACACATATACACACCGCCCCGCTCCCCAATGCGTTGCGTGGCTAAGGGAAGGAGGAGAACCTGCAATTGCTGGATCGGGGGCGCGCGGGTGAAAAGGTGAGGGAGTCTCGGGGTGGGTGGGGGAGCGGGGAGTCTGCAAGGAGATCCCTCTTCTTCAGGCCCCTCTTTTCTTTCCTATTCCCAGCACCATGCCTGACTTTGGTTTCATCCCTCTCTTCTGGGGACTGAAAATGGGGCGCTGCTGGAGAAGAAACGAGAAAAGGGCAGGACCAGGAATCTGGTTGAATAAGGACAAAGATAACTGACGCAGAGGAGCCAGCGCTTAGGGGACAAGGTCCCTTCTGCAGCCCCAATAAAATATTTGAGGGGGCTGCCCCCCTCAAAAAAGGCGATGGACATTGCCATTCAAATGATGGGTGGGTGCCATGTCATGTGATCAATTGTGTGTGGTGGGGCCCACTTGCCCCTCCCCCATATTTTATTAAAGTTGGCACCCCTGTAAACAAGGAGAGAGGGCCCAGGTACCAACCTCAAATTGAGGCTTAGGCTGTGCTGCTGTTTCCCTGCTGTGAAAGTGGCCTGTCCGCTTTGAAACAATGCACCAAAGATTCGACCCAGACTTCTTACACTTTTGGACTTCAATGCTTTTAAGTACAGCACGGATTTATTTACATCGGGGGGGGGGGGGGGGGAGAGAGACCGCTTCCTGGACACTCCAAGTAGTAGCGGATAATGTTGATTACTTGGATCCATTCCAGCCAGATTTCTGACCTGATGTGGGGACATAAACAGCCTCGTCACACTGGTGGATGATGCTAGGAACGGACCAGGTTTGCATGCAATGCTGTTTGTTCTCCTGGATCGCTCAATAGCCTTGGATTCCATTGTTTATGGTTTCCTTCTGGAATTGGGAGCCGTTTCTAGAGTGGCAAGCCCAGAAATTAGGGCTGAGAGACACCTGCTCCACCCTGTGGCCTTTTGGGTGCTTCAGGATTCCATCTTATTTCCCATGCTTTTCAGCGTCTAAATGAAGCCATTGACAGAACTGACCCAGAGGTTTGAACTTGTTTATATCATGCCTTTCCTCTGAGGAGCTCATGGTTCTCCCCACTCACATTTTGTACCTGCAGTGTAAAGTAGTTTGGGCTGAGAGTTGATGGTTGGCCCGAGGTCATTCACCTGTTCCTCACTGAATGGGGATTTGAACCTCAGCCCTCACTAGTCTTCATCCAGCACTAAGACTACTACGCTACACGTTAAAAATGAGAGAAGGCACATCCTCCCACTTGCTGCTGGTGTTGCTCAAACTACTATTTACTGCTTCCCAAGTTTGTGCCAAAGGCTGCTGTGTCATCACCTGCTTGTCCCAGGGAAGCTGCGGAAGTCTTGAACAGTGTCTGGAGGTAGCATGAGATGGCTGAGGGCAAACAAGCTGGCATTTAGATCAGATAAGACAGGTGTAATGTGGGTGGAGAAATGTGATCTGGGTGAAGGTGTGTGTCACTGGTGTTGTATTGGGTTGCACTTCTTTTGATGGGCTGGGTGCATACCTTGAGAGTATGACAAGAGGTGTGAAGGCCATGTGATAAGAGCCTGCAACACCAATTCTGCACCAGCTGCACTGGCTCCTAATGCACTTCCAAGCTCAATTTCGAATGCTAGATGTTACCTTTTTAAAAGCCTAAACAGCTTGGGGTCAGGTTATTTAAAGGACTATCTGCAGCAGCCTTTAAGATTGGCTGTGGAGGCCCTGCTCTTGGATTTACCCGTAAGGTTTGTCAGGTTGTCAAGCCTTGTGGCTTCACAGGAACTGTTTCTGTTTCCCTCGTTACCTGCTTTTAAGTACAGTGGTACCTCGGGTTACAGACGCTTCAGGTTACAGACTCCGTTAACCCAGAAATAGTACCTTGGGTTAAGAACTTTGCTTCAGGATAAGAGCAGAAATCGCGCGGCGGTGGCACGGCAGCAGCGGGAGGCCCTATTAGCTAAAGTGGTACCTCAGGTTCAGAACAGTTTCAGGTTAAGAATGGACCACCGGGAACGAATTCAGTTCTTTACCCGAGGTACCACTGTACCCTTTAATAATCTGGTTGTTTACACCAACTTTTTACTGATTCATAATGCGCTTGTAATTTTAATCTTTGCTGTCATTTGATTTCTGGTTTTTATGTGCTTATTACTATGCATTTTATTTTTGAATCTGTTTTATGAGTGTTATTTTGAACTGCCTTGAGAGAATGCCATAGTTCTCAAAGGCAGTATTTAAATCCTTATCTATTATGTGGTATAATTTAGTGGAGCTGTAGAATACTTAGTGTCTGGTCAGTCAAGCCACACTAGTACTATCGTAGCCTATTTACTTTCCTGTGTCAAGCCTGTTACTGAAGTGCTGCCTTCAAGTTTCAGTTTTCCAAGTGAGAAAATATTTTCTATCACTGCTGCCATAATTGAGTATTGCCTGTCTGCTTTCTATATACTAATTCCACATGGGTCTTTTGATGCTAATCTCTTACTAGTTTTATATTTGTTTGAATCAATTCGGGGGGGGGGACCCTTCTATTTCTGTTTCTTTGTTAATATCATTCTCCTTTGCTCTTCTTATGTAAAAGTCCAGTACAGCTATCTATGTCTATATATGGGTACTTAGGAATAATTCCTACTGGGGCTTACTCTCAGGTAAGTGTGCGCATAGGCTGCTTTAAGGTTTAAAATATATGTGAATTTCTTCAGGAATTATATTGCTTCTAATCCGCAGTGCATATGGAGTTCCCCATAATTAAGGCATCTTTGGGAACCTGAAATGCTGGCGATAAGCAGGTGCTAGGAGATAATGTAAACAAAAATGAATGCAGTGATTATAAGGCAAAATGTCTTTTGAATATGGACAGTTTTGGATTGGAGCTGTTGGGATGAATGCCTTTGCATGAGGCATAATTATGTTTGGAGAGGAGATGATGGTGCAAAGAAATGATATTTGGGTAGTTTCCTATTTTCTTTGAAACCTGTTTGGTAGGGTACTTCCATTTGACTGGGCAGCGTGTCATGGAATTTTTTCTTGTCCTTTGAACTTTTCGCTCTTGTAATTTTATCCACAGGATATTGCTTCTCTTGATGCCGTTATCAGTTTGCATTGATGTCTTTGGTTTGGTCATAGCTTATTTGGTTGCCTTTTTCTTAAAAGCTGTGGTATCTCGGAGGGCCTTAGCAGTTTTGGACCAACCAGTTGCGTTCTAAGGGAGATTTGGAATTCAAGTTCTAAGGTCCATGAGTAAGACTTGTTATTTTTTTTTATTTCAACAAATTTCTATATTGCAGTGGCTAGGCAGTATTTCAGGGCGATTTACACAAAAAATAGTAGAAAGCAGTCCCCCCCCCATTAAAGGGCAACACTGATTGACCGCACCAGAAACTTTGGTGAAGAGATACAGCTTCAATTGCCATTAAAAAATGTATAGTAGCATTTTGGATGGGAAGGGAGTTCCATCACTGGGGTGCCACCACAGAGAAGGAGTCATGATATATCAACTATGATGGGCCCCCGGAAGTATCGTTTCTACAGATCTCTAGGCCTAGGCAGGTTGATACTGGGACAGGTGTTCCTTCAAGTATTTTGTTCAGGGTTTTGATATGTCAACAGCAACACCTTGAGTTGGGCACAGCAGCAGTAGCAACCAGTGCTACTCTCATAAAACTACTGTTGTATGGTTACAATAAGCCACCCCACTTGGCTCTTGGGCTGTCACATTCTGTACTAGTTGTAGCTTCTGAACAGTCTTCAAGAGTAGCCCCATGTAGATCACAGGATAATAAACGAAACTGGAGATGATCAGAGGGTAAGTTACTTTGGTGACTCATGCTGTCTGGGCATCAAGTGGCAATCCTGTTTCTAGGAGTATCCCCAGACTATGAACCTGCTCTTTCACAGGTAGTGCAGCCCTGTCTAAAACAGGTTGTTTACCACCTACTCATAGCATAGTTCTGCCTTACCAGGATTCATTCTCAGTTTATGTATACACTTAACAGTTTATGTATATATAATCTATGCAAGGACCTTGGGATGGAAACACCTGATTATTGATTATCATTGAATTAGGGTGTGTATGAGAGATGTTGTATCTATGAAAAGCAGTGGCCAAACTTGAAACGGTATTTTGAAATGGCTGAGTTTGACAATTTCCTATTATCTTTGTGTTTTGTTGCCCCAGAGGAAGTGCATGTTGAGAGGTCCAGAAGTCATTTAGAGGAGAATGGCCATGGACTATTTCAGTACATAAGTCAGGAGTGACAACCTTTACCCACCTAATACTTAATGACAATTCTGAGGCCTCGCCAGTTGGTGAAAATGTACTGCCCAGAATCAGATTTGTATCTCTTTTATTGAGCTGTTTCAGTCTTAGAAGATATGTGACGTGGTTCCTTGTTGCCAAGACCCCTTTCTTGAGTTCCATTATGGTGTTGAAATGCATGCACAAATGTTCAGCTAGATGGCTGTTTTGTAATAACTTATCAGCAAGGCTTGGCCAATTGTTAGCTGTTCGGGTTGCATGAAAGTAGCTCAAAATAATTGTATGATGATATGGAGTTGCATGAAAGTAGCTCAAAATATGATGATACGGAGTTGGAATGATGATATGGAGTTGGAATATTAGGTATAGGTTTAACATTGCCTTTGATTTTTGTGTAACTTTTACAGCCTAATCCTACTCATATTTATTTGGAAGTAAATTTGTCCACCGCTACTGGACTCTTTTTGAAACTTAAGTGCAATCCTATACATATCTACTCAGATGTAAGCCCCAGTAAATTCAATAGGACATGCACTCAGGTAAGTATATATAGGGCTGCAGCCTAATTATGCATAGGGTTACAGTGTAACAGTTCATTCATAAGCACTCTGGAACAAAAAAAAATGGCTGCTTTTGGTAGCTAGTTAAAAATCTGTGCTTACTAGAGATTCTAAGTGTTAATAATATTTAAAGGTATTACTGTATTCTATAGTTAAAAAATGGTACATGTCTAATGTTATTGGTGTAGTGTTGCTCGATAGGATTAGAAATAAGCATTTGTTCAAACAAACAGAACTGGTGCACAGTAAAGGTGCACAGGGCACTAACAAAATAAACTGTATAGCATCATTTTGCATTTGGGAGAAACAATTCAGGAGAGAAAAAATGTACAGAAGGCTGCTTCTGCACATATATTTCAGCTTCTGGTTTTATGGATCAACAGGAAGCCATTAGCTTAGGGAGAATATTGGTGGCATTAAGAATTTTGCTACTGATTATAGTTGGATAAAGGTAAAGGTAAAGGTACCCCTGCCCGTACGGGCCAGTCTTGACAGACTCTGGGGTTGTGCGCCCATCTCACTTAAGAGGCCAGGGGCCAGCGCTGTCCGGAGACACTTCCGGGTCACGTGGCCAGCGTGACATCGCTGCTCTGGCAAGCCAGAGCCGCACACGGAAACGCCGTTTACCTTCCCGCTGGTAAGCGGTCCCTATTTATCTACTTGCACCCGGAGGTGCTTTCGAACTGCTAGGTTGGCAGGCGCTGGGACCGAGCAGCGGGAGCGCACCCCGCCGCAGGGATTCGAACCACCGACCTTTCGATCGGCAAGCCCTAGGCGCTGAGGCTTTAACCCACAGCGCCACCTGCGTCCCTATAGTTGGATAGACCATGACTTTATAGTTACTAAATCAGCCCTTAGTTTTAAAAAGTAGACAGGATCCACTCAGTGACAATTCATGCTAGATCTATGAATTATTTTCAGTTCAATCTTGCCATCAGGTTTGCATGGGGAATTGGCAAAATGGTAAAAACAGAGATAGCTAAAAAGTGGTGCTCTTAGCACAGAATTGATAAGCATACGTCCCATATAAGGATATGTGCTCCAAACTTTGTTTTATGGTTTTGAATCATATACTTTGAACACAAGCTAAACACAATCATGTGTGTTCCAGATTTTGTTTGCTTTGCCTAGCAGATTAAATCAATGCACCTTGAAAAAACATTATCTCATTTGTCAACACTCTTTGGAAATTGTTTCTTAATAAGGTCTGTAAATTGCCCCCCAAAGATCCTCATTTGATTTCCTGCTGAAATTAGAAATTGTCTACAGAGTTGTGATCTAGTCTCTCGGGGTTATGGCTAATTAATACAACACTGTTTTGGTAGGCTGCACAGATCATGTCTGTTAAACATATTTAATATAAAGCATAGATACTCTTCCAAGTTATAGACTCTGTTTTTTATAGGTCTAAGCCTGGTTCTTATGCTTTTAATCTGCACCAGGGATTTTCAAAGTGTTGTAGGGAACCTTGGGCTTTTCTGGAGGTTTATTAAGCTTCACCAATAAGATCAGTAATGGAGGTTCCTTCACATCACTATTGATCCTACCCTGTAATTTACAACCACTCGAGAGTGTTGAGTGTATCCTAGGATGCACTTTCGGTTCATGCAGGACAACATTTAGCTGTATGAAATGTAGTTAACACTCTGTACCTCTAGAACAAATAAGCTTAGAAACTCGGATATATAAGTTAGACACCAAATGGCACCTTAAACCTAGGTTACGGTCGCCACAACGGAATGTCTACTCACCAGGGAGTTGGACTCGCTGACCCTTGGGATCCCTTCCAACACTACAGTTCTATGATTCTATGATCTCAACAACATCGCTTGCTCTTACAGCAATTCACTTGTCCTAGCATGCAAGGAGGAGGAAAAACACACAGTGGAAATTGAAAATGGTATTAACAATGGACTAAGGCAGAGGTTTTTTAAACCATGGTTGCCAACCTGGTGTCCAGTAATCGCCACGTGGTCACAATTGGACCTGCGCCAGTAGTAAAACGTGCCTGGCACTTGGGGAATTTCGAACACTGAGTCGAACGATGTGTCTCACTTCTCTTCGTTTTACTCAGTGTGCCTTGTTTCATATTCTACAAGGAAAAATGAGTTACGAGTGTGAGGTGATCACCAACGGCATTTGGGGAACTCCATTTGTATTTTCCTTGTCCAAACTACATGGGGACAGAGTGATGTGGCTGTAGGCTGTAGGTCTTGGTTTGTGAGCTCTGCTTCTCTCCTAGTTTATGTTCCTGGGAAAGTCTTGTGATTGGCTACTTAGCTAGTATTTTGTCTTCTGTGGCTTTGGGGTTTGTTGCCTTCAATCATTGATGGCCAAACTTGGCCCTCCAGCTGTTTTGGGACTACAGTTCCCATCATCCCTAACCATTGGTCCTGTTAGCTAGGAATGATGGGAGTTGTAGTCCCCAAACAGCAAGTTTGGCCATCACTACCTTGAATTCTTCTTTTTGTGTGTGTATTTTGCTGCTGTTAATTCACATCAGTATTGTGGGGAGACTGGACCTAGCCCTGGAGAAGGATAAGTTTCCAACTAGGGTTGCCATATTTTGAAAAGCAAAAGAGAGGACGCTATGGCAGCAATTCAAAGCAAATAAATGCAATTTGTCTCAAATTTTACCCCCGGAAAAGAAGGTGTGTTCTGGGAAAAAGAGGACACATGGCAACCCTAGTTATTACTTACCTGGGCACTCCTCTTCAACTCCCTTCCTTTCCCTCCCTTATGCTGTCACAGTTACAACCATGTAGCTGGCTGACTTGAAGTTATGATGGCACAATGATGACACTGCACTGTCATAACTATTACTTTTGAGTTATCCTGGTGTAGAGGATGTAGTGAAAATCATATCCCTTGCCCAGTTGGCATAACTTGAGAGGTCAGGGCCAATCTATTTAGTGTGTGTGTTGGTATTAGAAAGGTTTTAAAACTATAGTTGCAATTCAAGAAAGCTGGACTGTGAGCAGGGGACAAAGGTGTATGCAGCAAAAGGTGTTTTTCTTTAGGTAGAGCCCAATCACCCTGCTGGACACCTCCAGGTTTATGCATGCTTGCTTCTCTTCTACCCATGGCTGTTGAGAGTTGTAGCTTCTGTGTTTCATGTTGTTATTTAAATTGACATGATTGTTGCTTTGCTTATACTCCATTGACAATCCATGCCTGAATTAAGGAACTCTTCTCTCCCCCCCCCCTTTCTTCTCCCTTAACAGGCTGAAGAATGATGTCTGCCTTCAGTAAACTCAATTTGGGTGTTGCTGTTAGCAGTTTTGCTATATCTCAACTTCTCTTCCATGTGCTAAGTTCTTGGATTTCTGCACGTGTAACTTCTGGTTTTAGCAGTCTTGACCAAAAGAAGAAGATCGAATGGAATTCAAGGTAAAGTTTATAAACAATGGGATACAACTATTAATAGATTTTCAAAAACTTGTATTAATTCAGTTGTGCTTCCTAGCACACTTGCCAAAAGAACATATCTCCAAAATTCGATTGATCTTAGTTCCATTTTTTTGGTACCATAAAAAGACTTATTTTCTTTACACAAAAGCTGCTTTAGATGTTATATGTTGAAAAGTGAGATATAAATTAAAATAATAAATAAGTACCAATACATAAATGTGAAATTAAAGTGACTTGAGTTAGAATTTAAAAATATTAATGAACCTTGGTTGCCATTTTGACAGTGTCTTTAACTTTGTTTACATAGTGTGCATATTACTGAGTTGTAGAAAAATATATGTGGTTACTTAGGGGTGCCATCTTATTTACTGGACCTGCTTCTGTGCTTTTAAGAGCAGTCAGGTTGCATATAAACTAATGTAAGCTTTCTCTGTTACTTCAGCTCTGTACTAGAAAACATAATCTGCTGGGTTTTTACTGTTAAATGCACAAAAATGGGCAAACCTGAAGCAGTGTTGTCTTGTCCTAAATAAACTGATAAGAGCACAAGAAGTACTTTTTATGGAATTTAGTAGGAGACTTATAAGAAAATATTGGATGGTATCCTGTTTGCTGATTGCTTGCCTTCCATGAATTGACCACTGAGATGCAGTATACTTTTATTCTTAATTATGAAAATATACACACCAACTGATTTGTGATAGGCACATCTTGTCTGTGATCCTCCTGCCCCCCTGCAGATATCCTTTGCATTTTGTTGCCTAAGTGATATTTTGCAGTACTCTTGTGGGAGAGACCATTAACCTCATACAAAAATATAACTTTATCAGTTTGCACGTCACTTTACAGAGTTCAAGAGGACAGGTCCCTGCTCCGAGGAATTTCCGTTTTAAAATTTGGCACGTGGAAAACGAACTACTTTGCTGTTTATAAAATAGTTAGTGCTCTAAATGCATCTTTCACATTGAAAGTATTGCAGTTGAATGTGAGATCTACCTGTGGTGTAAGGAAAAATACTACTCCGTATTTCTAAGAGAATATACTTAGTGCTGCGCATCTTTCTCTGTTGGAGTGGTGCCAAATGAATGGATATTGGAAGACTGTTTACCAAGGAGTGGCATTATGACAGGCAAAGTTTCTGTTAGGCTTTTCTTAACTGAAGCCCTAAAGTGAGTGGAAGATAATGTTTGTTCAGTGTTTTATCTCTGAAAACACTAGCAAACAGGTGTGTGGTGAACCAACAAAAGTTTCATTTTCTTTCTGTAAATTTCTCTCTCTGAGCAGGGTTCTTATAGATGACGGTTCAATGCACTGAAATCTATGGCTCCATTCCAAAGATTTGCTGGACCTCTGTATTTTCAAGGCTTCTCCTTTGCTTTAATTTTGGGGATGTGGTCACAGAGCTGCTGTTGGTGCCACCAATGGCCTGAATGAAAAATCACACATAGTTTATGTATTAGTGTTAGAGTTATGCATCATGGTGTTGGAGTTCCTGTATGTGCTGTCATTCTTAAGTGAAGCTTAAACAACATTAGTTCAAGTTTCATATACCTGATGTGTTAAGCTGGCACAGTCATCTGCAGAGTGTATGAAGCACTTTGAACCTCGGGACACAAATGACAATGGCCAGAGATGGACTTCAATCTTTCAAATTTCAGCAGCACCCTGTGAGGCCAAAAATTTGTGCCTCCCACCTCTGGTCTTCCATTCTGCTCAATTCTCTACAGTCATAGTTGCGGCGCCCTGTTGTACTCCCTAGACTTGGTGCCCAGTATGGTAGAACTATAGCTCTGCCCTAAATCTGCTTCTGCAATGGCCTTTTGAAAATGAATAGTACAGTGGCACCTCGGGTTACAGGCGGTTCAGGTTACAGACGCTTCGGGTTACAGACTCCGCTAACCCAGAAATATTACCTCGGGTTAAGAACTTTGCTTCAGGACTAGAACAGAAATCGTGCAGCGGCGGGACAGCAGCAGCGGGAGGCCCCATTAGCTAAAGTGGTGCTTCAGGTTAAGAACAGTTTCAGATTAAGAACAGATCTCCAGAACGAATCAAGTTCTTAACCCAAGGTACCACTGTATATAATAACAGGGAATCCCCTTTTTGGTCTTATCCTACTCTTGTTTGTAGGGAGCCTGGTAGCTAAGGTCTCCCTCTCTCACTATGAAGTAAACTAGATAATGGCCTGCAATGGGTGAGTTCTTTGAAACTCATATCTGCCCAGCTTTTGGATGGCATTGCCGTATAATAAGCACTTTGAAACATTCTAATGTAGGTGACTCTCAACTCAAAACTATTTTCCTTGGATACTATTTTGCAATCTGTATTAATGTCAGGCTTTTCTGACTGAGGTTTAAATATTTTGAGAATTTCTAGAAGCATATAATTGTTGCACCCAGCTCCCCCAATTTTAAATCCAGTTCATTCCTAATTGGGTTGTGTTTTTTCTTTTCTTTTCAGGACGGTATCATCATTCCATGCCTTGTTGGTTGGAGTATTTTGTTTGTATATTTTATTGTACGATGAAGCTGTAAATGCTGACCATGTTTGGTAAGGCACATTCTTGCTTGTAAATCTCCTCTCCCCTTTTCCTTGCCCCACTCGACTGTTCCATTGCTCTTCACTCTGCTAGTCAAATTATTTCCAAGCTTAATTTAAAGCATAAGATATTTACCTCTACCAATTGTACAGAAGTTCTAAAGTGTTGTTTCTTATTTGTGTTGGCTATAATGTGGAGAATAATTCTGAGGCTCTGGATTATCAGAGTTGCTTATTGAAGTTGCCTTTACAGTGATAAAATTCCTGTAAGCTTCCTCACTGATACCATCATCACCACCTTCTGTCTAAATAAATACTGTTTACCGCTATGACCATTATTTACCCAGGTATTTGATGGCCGAAGGATGCTGCTCCTGGCAACCATGAAACCACTGGATAAGAGAATGTTACAATGCCTTTTTGTGTCTGTTTTGCTTGTGGATGTGTTTGCTGCCCTGGGCTCCTTTGAGAGGAAGAACGGGATATAAATTTAATAAGTAAATAATAATAACATGAGATACCACAAATAAAACGTGTGGATGAGAACTCTGTGGCAGCATTAACAATTAGACAGCCAATACTGTGCATACTTTTTCTTAATAAGGTGCTGATGCAGGTAGCTGAGGTTCAGCATGGTTTGCTGGTATAATCTCTGCTTGAAATTATAGATCCCTTTTTCAGAATCTCTGTTTGAGGCCACTTTGCTTCCTAAAACGTTTTGTAAAGATGACACAAAGCATTGCAAAACGAGGGTGGTCTTTCTAGAAAATTAATGTTGGTATTGATCTTGCATTTCCACTGAAAAACAGCAGAAGAGAAATGTGGCTAGTTGCTATTGGAAGCAACTCATTGGATTGTGTGATTTGTGTTCCCTTTACCTGCTCTTAATTCCACCTGGGGAGCATTACAATAATAATGGGTTAGATTTCTGTACAGGGGATGGGGGGAGGACTTACCAGATTTTAAATATATTGAGTAAGAAACTGACATAAATCTACTGACATAAACTTTCTTAAATGCCTGATTATTCAGGGAGAGAACTAGTTTCCTTTGTTAGAATAGGAATTCTTTGGATGAGCTTTGAAATAGTTTCTATCTTCAGTTGCCTGTGATTTCGCTAGCATTTGGGGGAATAAGAAGGTTTAAAGGCTATATTAAGTTATTCTTTCAGCAGCATCTATTTGTCTAATGCAGTAAAAAGTGCCTGATTCTTTCTCCACCACCGCTACTACGTTTTTAATAGCAAATAAAATGTAGGATTCCACTTCCTTTGAAGATAAAATTGGAGCTTCTCATTAATTTTGAAGCTTCAGTTTTTGTTGCTGGTTTTGAGGCGTACAGTAGTGTGTACAGAAATAATTCCCTTGTGAATTCATATTTTCAGCTAATTTGTGGAGTGGGACAGTAGTTCTTGGCACTGCAGTTTGTATGCCTTATCTGCATATGTCTGCTGAGTTTCAGTTTGTTCTCATACTTTCCTTTTTAAAAAAATAATCAAGCAACAATTGCCAGAAATCTGTGCAAACATCTTCACAAGAAAATTCAGCTACAACTTGCTGTTGGTTCGCTATCATGAGAATCAAGGTGAAATGTAATTCATGATGGGCAGAGCAATCTAAGCCCTCCCTCCTTATGCTGGGCTTGGGGGAGAGAGTTGAAATGAATAGAGGTATCCCTCTGTTCAGCTTTCCCAGGTAAGCTGGTTATTGCTGGAGTAACACTAGTGTCACTTTGTGCTCACTTCCCCCTTCTCCACAATGTGTGTGTGTGTTGGGGGAAGACTGCCTGTAAGATCCATGCTGGCAGCAGCCTGTAGAAAATGAGGTGTTGTGAAAGTGATGAGGGAATGAACCACCCTATATATTTTGGTTCCCAATCCAGGCCTATTTGTTGCTCTCGGTTGTGCACAGCAGTCTGCTTGCTCCCTTCCATCCTGGCTGCAGATGCTGTGATGGCCCCACAGCTCTGTACATCCCTGCTGTGGGTGTTGGATTGCAACCGAAACCTAGGATCACTTTTTTTAAGTGAGCACATTGTTTTAAGTGGAAACAAACTTCCTTCTACTTATTAGGCCTAAATAGTTTTATACAATTTACATTGATGCAACGTTTATACACTGTATAGAACCTGGACGCATGTGGTCTATCTACGATTGGAATTCCCTTTGCACACTCCTTCTGATGTTTAGTACAGCAAAAGTTTGCCTTCCATTTTTTTATTAGTCCGCCATGGTTTGATTTTAGTTGACTTTATGACTGATGATAAATACTGAAACACTGATGAAATTGAAACGATATTGTATGATCATGGTTTAAAATTTGCCTTCTCCCTAGAGAAGGCAGACTTAAGCTCCAAAGTCAGTTTATGACATATTTTCTTTTTTAATTAGGAACTCTTTCTTGCCATTTGAGAATTGGAACAATTAGAGGCAGATATAATTAAGTCTGGGAAATTGCAATCTAAATGTAGGTGAAAATTACAGGGGAATGACAAGCATGCTACAGCCACTTTTCTTCCTTTTATGTTGGCTACATTCTTCAGGTAAAAGGTTGCAATGAAGATTCACAAAACTTAGATTTATTTAAGGCTCAAATATAGGTCTTACATTAATTTGAAGCCTAATCCTCTGTCTTGTCTATCAGATTCATATGTTGCATCACTGGGGATCATTGTGTACATGTGAGATATATCTGTAGTGTGTCTCTCATAAACTCCTCATCATTCTCAATTGCTTTTGCCTGGCTAGAATGTGTCCTTGAAGTGTGATAATGCCTTTTGCTTGCCAGGATGAAGGGTGGAGAGATTTTGCAGGAGGGTGTATGTCCAGCCTCAGACTTTTGTGAGGCTGGAATGTGACTCTTTCTGAATCTGTTGCTCCACCCATTTTTACCTCTGGCCCCACCTATTCCTGGCATGTAGCCCCTGCATTTGTTGCAGATTTGTGTTTTATTGTTTATGCAAGTAAAGATGAACTACAAAGACAGGATAAAATAGCTTTTGACTCCCTGTGTCTCTTCTATGAGACAAGCAGGGGATTGTTTTGTACTATCAAACTGTATTAATAAAAAAGTTTTAAAATTTGAAAAAAACAAAACAAAACAAAAAAACCCCAAATGTTTGCCCATGCAGATAAATGGCTCTTGGGCTGGAAAAGCTTCTCCATCTCCATTTTCATCTATACATCTAGCCTAATCAGTGAAGGTTAGGAAGCAGAAGACAATCTACCATTTCCTGCGTACAGAGTCGCAACCCATCCAACCCTCATAAAGGGTGGCGGTGGCGGCAGAAAGATTGACAGACTGGTTTGGCCATCAGTCAGTAATAGATTAGCATGCTGCTTGTTGGCCCCATAAAAACTAGCAAAGCAGCAGAAAGGAAGAGAAAAAATGTCACAGAATGGCTCTGAAAACCATTGGTATAAAGAGGCCAAAATCATGTTCTATGGGTTGTGTTCTATGGCTTGCAAGTGAACAAGACTAGAGAGGCCCAAGTAGTTTTACTTTTTCAGTGAAGAGTGAAGAGTTTCTCCATCTTCCATAGTCCATACTCTTAATAAGCTATTTGTTGTCATCTGTCACGGTTAGTTAAATATTTCTTATTTCCTACACCATCCCAAATTGTGTGGGAGGGTAGAAAAGGGGGGATGAGGGCAGGCAGGGTGTTTTTCTGGGGCAAGGAGGCAAATATTTCCATATGTGTTAACTAATATACATATATGTAGTTGTCATGCACGTGTTATAACTTTTGCATCCTTTGTGTCATTGTTTATAGGGGTGAGCCTTCTACAGTGCAACTAAACCTTGCTATTACTTCAGGCTACCTCATTTCTGGTAAAGTATAAAACGTTATTTGTAAAGTTTGTTGTAACTTGCACCATGCACAACTTAACTTTTTACAATAAAAATATTTACCAAGGTATTAGCCTTTAGGAAACCCTGTTTCTTAGAAAGCAGAATTCACCTTCCTTGCCTTTTGTGTTGGCGGAGGGGAACATGCTGGTGGGAAATACGATTATATGCTTACCGACAATATTGTAATGTTGTAAGCTTATAGTTCCTCTGCCAGCTTCTAATACTCCAAGGCTGAATACAGCCAGTCATTCCTCTGAAGCAACAGGAATTACCCTCCCCTCCCCCCTGCCCCACTGCAGTAACCCTGATCTGGCACAAGTAATTTGATAACGGTAGCATTGCAACGAAGGGGAAGAGAAGCTAACTAAACCAGATGGCAAGCATCTTCTGGTCGGTTCAGTTTTGTTCCTGTGAAAGTTGAACCTCTCCCCCCCGCCCCCTGTCCATCTTAAAGGGCTGCAAAAAATGCATACGTGAATATGCATCTTTTCTTTTGGGCCCTAAAACTTATGGCAAAACCAAAAATAATTTTCAAAAGTGCTTTCGGCATTGTGGGGTGGGATTTATTATTAACTGTGGATGCTGTGCAGGGGTAATGGATAGCAACATCCAAGCAACCATATGGAATTTGAAACAACTTTAAAATTGGCTTGATTATTTATACCTGATGTTCATATTAGTGGGAAGCAGCACTGTCATATGATTAGGTGCCACAATCCAGGCTTGGGGCTCTATTTCCTGATGATATGCTGGAAACTATAACCCTTATACCACGAAAAAGGGTTGCAATCTATTTTATAGCTGCCCTTTGCCAATCCTTCACTTTTCTGATTGTCAGTAGTTTGACAGTTGTGCCCTCTCTCTGGAGGTGCCACTGCAGTGGGATGTTTGGACTTGGTTTTTTTAAATAGATTGCATTAAATATATCCCCAATGGAACTGGCAAGTAGACTATTATTATTTTATCATTTTAATTGATTTATACCAATATCTATCTAGTGGCTCTGTTCATGGGTGCTTTCAGTTTTATTCTGTGAAAGGAGGAAATCTCAGCACATTCGCTAAAAATGTCAGCAGCACATGAAGCATTTTCCCCAGCATAAGATTGAAATCCCCTGTACACTTTATATTGCAAGTCCTCAGTTTCAGTGCTATGACCTCCTAAAATTTCTTAAGGGAAACTACTATTGTATTCAATTTCTGCAACAAAATTATTCAACTCTCTGGTGCAGAAGTGCTAAACTTGAACAGCCTACCCGATAATTTGCATGTGCGCGTTTTGAGACAAAATGGTGAACAACATAAATGCCTTCCAAGGCTGGTCCTATCCACACATACACAAAATCTACCTGAAACAGTGGACACCTGCATTCAAGTCAGCACATGGCAGCAACATGGGAGTCATGGGAAAGCTTTGACAGGCTAAGTATTGTATAATGGCTACTCATGGAGAAAGGGTTTTATATAGCGTTGCTTAGGATGAGGTGCCGCATTGCTGTGTCACCATGCTATAGCTTGGCACTGGCTGGTGTGTATTGCAGACAGAGACACCCAACACTGTATTTATATTTCTGCTCTCAGCTTTCACTTCAGGAATTATTACAGATTGTTTGTAGCATAGATTAGGAGAAGCATTGTCACTTGCTGAGTATTTGCATGATTTGATACCTATTTTAATTCTTCTTCCTTGCCCCCAAATGATTGTCTATTAAATGCTTTAAGATGAAATACAATGATTGAAGAAAATTACTGAGACTTTCATTTCTCTCTCTTTCTTTTAGATTTGTTGCTTATTATTTTCTACTGGAATGCGATTGGGGATATATATTTTGTAATTCACCATTTAGTAGCTCTGTATGCTTACTACTTTGTACTGGTGAGTGCTGTATTGTTTTTGTAACAGCAGAGCAAGGAGCCATGTGGGATTCATAATTTGAACGTTATTAGTCATTTATAGAGTGCCATCCATGTGCATGGTGCTTTCTAAAGAATGAAAGGAGAGGTCCCTGCCCTAATGACAGAAGAAAGGGGTGGCAATGGGGGTGGAGTAAAAAGGTGAGGGATATTAAAATATTTGGGCCACACATACTTAGTTATAGGAAAATTTGGGGTCTAGGGGATCATAGCAATGTCTTCACAGAAATATAATTTTTAACAAATTTAAAACTTGCATATTACATAGTGTCTAACTGTTCCAGCAGCCAGTGTAAATATTTAAGCAGAGTTGTAACATGCTGATGGAACCTCACTCCTGTCAGCAGTTGTGTTGCAGCTTCCTATTTTTCAGGTGGCACCAGGGACCCAGTTACTTGGATTGGCTCCTCTTTGGTTCAAATGCCAGTGCAGAGAGCCTTTAGAAAGAGGCATTGATGGGGTTCAGATTTGGTAGTTCTACTCTGTTATTTGTGTACTTTTTTTTTTTTACTTGTTTGTAACTAACTAATTTCCCTCATGATTCAAAACTTCTTTTCTACAGAGCACAGTCTTATTTGGGACGATGTGCTGACAGTTTAAAAAAATTATGAGCAACCGGAATGTTTGTAAGCATTACATAAGAGCTTAGCAGCAGAGCCAATGGCAAAGGAAGGCTCATCTCCATTAGCTGAAGCCAGAGCTCTTGCAAACAAAGCTACAGAGGTCTCTGATAATGCAACTTGTTTCTGTTGAGTATGTGGTTTTGTGGGTTAATGGGTAAAACTACAATTTTGTCAGCAGATCTTAATTTCATATCTCATCAGATCCTTCTTGAACCATTTCAAGTACCCTAAAAGGTCACCAACCTGGGTTTGACCTTTCTAGAAGATATAATTCAGTTTTGAACATTATACAATTTTAACAACAGAATGCAAGGTGCATTAAGTACTTGGTGTACATAGGTGGTGTGGGAACCAAACTGAGGGAGTTTAAGCACTTTTCTAAAGTGTATTCTGTTTAATTATGTACATTGAATTTGGCATTTTGTAGAAATATATATAGTTTATTTCAATTTGTATATTTAATCTTGTATAATATTTTTTTTCTACTGCTTTTCTGAGACTTTCTCTCTCTATATATATTTCTGATTGTGATAATGCTTATTTTATCTAGGAAAGAGGACTGCTGGCATACTTTGCTAATTTTCGTCTGCTTGCAGAAATATCTACCCCTTTTGTGAATCAGCGGTAGGTGACATTTTCTTACATTAATAAGCTGTTCTTAACTTGCCTGTTGCCAAGAGTATGTATTTCAGGGACTACACAGCAAGACCTGTGTTTAGGTCTTTGCTCCGATACGGTTCATTCAGTAGGTAGTATTCCAATCCATATCAAAGTATATCAGAAATGGCAGTAGTCCACTTCAAAGGGTTGTTGTGAAGGCAAGCATGTTAAAGACTGTAAAAGAAAACAAACTTTGGGGGAGGCATCCAAGTAAGTTATACTCAGAGTATGTCCATTGAAATTAATATTATTATTTAGGCTATTGTTTTTATTCAATCTTGTCTTACTAGTTTCCAAACACAAATAAATGTTAACGGTAGTAGCCATTTTATATACTTCTAGCATTCCTAAGTTTATTTTATATTTATTCCACCTTTCCTCCCAAAATTGCGCAGGGAGGAAAGCAACAAAACAGCAAAACTACACCCACAATGTTTTAAAAACATGTGAAAACATTTTAAAACAGTCCCATATCCTCACAGTTAATAATTTCAAGGTAAAGTATATTTCAGCCATCAAATGCTGGGGTGAACAGGTATGTTTTTAAATTCTTCCTGAATGTTGATAATAAAGAGAGCCAGCCACAAGGACAAGAATTTCATAAATGGGAACTACTTCCAATAAGGTCCTGTCATGGCACCACCAACAGGGCCTCTGCAGCTGTTTGTAGGGCTGAAGATGGTTGATAGTGGGAGAGACACTCTTTTACATACAGATAAATTATTTTTGTTAGCCTATCAGAGCAATGAGGAACATTTTTAAATAGTGGAGTATTAACTTTCTTAATAAAATTTTGCTTTGTATCATTAAATTTCCCCCTTTTTGTAACTGGCATAAATCCTCTCAAAGCTGCTACGCAAAATAATGTTAGAAATTACCAATTTTCAGCCAGTTTTCATTTCTAAGCAAGACTACTATTAGTCACATAAACTGAGGAATCTTTACATACAAGATTGGAATTCCCTTATACAAGGATACTTGAAATCTACTCAGTAAACTGATACAATTTTGGCACTTGTATTCATTGTCAGGTATTGTGTATGTGCATCCTAATCTTTTGCAAGGTATAGCCTAATTTTTTCTCTCCTGGTGGTGCTTTTTGTTAAACCGTCACTTTAATAAATTTTGGCATACATCAAAGGTTTCAGTCAAAATCTATCACAAAACATGAGCAGCCTGAGCATTAACATGGCTGCATTTACACATTCCTGGTCAGCCGTAGTTTGGTTTACTGTGTCGATGTAAAGAGTGTATTCCACACTACCATACTTTGCTATCACAGCATTAATTAACTAACTAGTGTTCTGTTTAATACTGTTCCTGTACTTAAACAGGCAGCTTTATACATTAAAAAAATAATCAAGGTTCAACCTTACTGCTTAGAATTTGTGGGTGCCAATTCATTATATTGTATTAGTCATACCGTCACCCTCATTTGCTTCTCTGCGTATTTTTAGGTACAGTACAGCAGCCCTTGTGTTTCTTTCTAAGTCTTTTAAAATCTGGTTCTTGTAGTATTCCCTGATGCCATTGTCTTCCCACACTGTGGCTTAGACAGCAAACTGTGCAGTGTCTTTACATCCTCTGGAATGAAGGGCAAATAGGCTTCCCCTTTCTGCTATGTTAGAACTGTTCCAACACATTTTTTCTGGCTTTCTCTGCCATGTCCTTAAGAGATAATGGGCTCAAATAATTTAATTGTTTGTATTAGAAGGCTGCTGAGGCTCTCTGCAGACAATTGAGGGCCCAGTCTGTCATTACCATTGCACTGTAAGGAGGAATCATGTGACAGTTACTCCCATGCCACAATGTAATGTCTGAATCCTCAAACTGTACTTGATGAACTATCACCATGGCTACTTCCCATGCTGCTCCGAGATGTGGGGGCAACACTGGTGTGGGAAGAAGCTGTGGAGCTGACATTTCTCATGTGGTGCTGATGGTGGCGTTTTGTAACTAATACAGTGCTTGAAGAAGCGAAAGCTCCCATGCAGAGAACTTAATGTCAGAAGGGGGCCTTATTATAGGCTAAACTTAAAATTTAATGCAACAGCTAACCAGATAAATACTGCACCCTGTTGGCAGTTGCTTCTTTGAAATGAGGAATTGCTATATTTGTCAATATAAAAGAACCTCCAGGACTTCCACTTAAGTACAAGAACAGTCAACGAATGCACAGCCTTTTGTACGAAAAGATCTTGAAAGGAAAGTTCAGCTGTGATCTTGCTAATGTACTGAATACAAAATGCCTATCTGCCTGAGAGATTCATACTGAGACTTTGGAGATTGTGAAGCCTTATCAGTGAAAAAGGACATATTCCTCTTTTGAAGCAGTGTTCTAAAAATAAAACAAACTTGCTACTTTATTTGATAAATGTTTGCAGAAGGTGGCGAGAGAGAGTGAAGCATTTGCTATCCCATCGGCATTCATATATAGATTTATTAAATTTGAGAAGAACCAGATGGTAAATAATGTAAATTGTTGACACTAGCTCAGATATACATGTTTGTATCATTAACAAAAATGAAGTAGTCAAGTAATGCTACTCTGTCATATTTTTAACTTTTGAACTCAGTGACCTTTGCAAACAACCCAAGTATCCTTCTAAAATTGTCAACAAAAAGTTTAACAAGCCTGACATGTCAAGCTAGTGTGTACAGTATTAACCAGATACTGTTCTGAAATTGGAAGCAACATATTTGATTAATGTGTTGGAGAATATTTCTCAGCCAAACCAAATCCAAGCTTCCTTCCTTCCTATTTGGTAGTTCTAGCTTTTGGATCATTTTGCAGGAGCCTTTGTGGTTGGTGTGAAAGTTTGAACAAATGACATGCTCATGTGCATAAAAAATAGAATCATAGGTCTTTCCCACTTGCACTTTGCGAACCCTGACCATCTGTAAGTCAGGCTTTGTTTAAATAAACTTGTGGCAATGATCGAAGAGCCTGCCAGTAACCCTGGTACCATCCTGCTTCATGTTTGGGCCAATATGTAACCCTGTGGGATAGCTCAGTAAGTAGAGCATGAGACTCTTAATTTCAGGGTTGTGGGTTCAAGCCCCATGTTGAGCCAAAGATTCCTGCATTGCCGGGGGTTGGAGTTGATGACCCTCGTGGTCCCTTCCAACTCTACAATTCTGTGATTCTGTGTACACTGTGGAGTAGCATCTCTCGTACTCCCATGTCATGTAGCTCTCGTTAAGGAAAAATGCAAAAACTATTTGGGAGCATGGGATAGTGTAGGGAAAAGTATACCATTGTAAGAAAACTAGATTGGGGAGAGGTATTGGCAGAGAAATATAATCCGACTTTAACAGAGTGATGTGGAAATCAGCCAGTGGAGTATAGTAACAATGCTAACTGCTGTAACATAAGCATCTGCCCTAAATATGTTTTGTCTGCTCACATGTGGAGAGGGAGAGGCAAAGCTTTGATATTGTCTAGGATTTGGCAAGATGTGACTTTCACTTTTCCAGCACATGCCCTTTCTTGCAGGCCAAAATGGAGTAGTACGGAACTCTTTGTACTCTGCTTCTAGAGCTTTCATGGATTTCATTTCAGTACCAAGGTTCCATTCGTTTGGATCTGCCAGGAAGATAAAGGACATTGTGTTACAATAATGAAGGAACCACTTAGATCTGGAACAGAGTATTTCACAAAATGCAGCACTGTGGGGAAAAATATCAAAGTACACTAACATTGTATCTGGTTACAATTTGGTGTGTGTGTGTGTGTGTGTGTGTGTGTGTGTGTGTGTGTGTGTATATATATATATATATATTCATAACATTAGCAATTCTGAATATCTTTACAGATATCTTTGCAGCTTTCTAGCTGCATGAAAGTGATGAGAAATGAAACTATGATAAAAGTCAGAAATTCAGAATGCTTGTAGAGCTGATGAAATCTTTATATCCAAATCTGAGTCTGTATTCAGAGGTTGCACTCACAAAATTTGATTTAATTTCTGTTAATATTCTTTCTCTTGCAGATGGTTCTATGAAGTACTGGGGTATTCCAAGGCATCAAAATCTAACATCATCAATGGACTACTAATGACAATAACATTTTTCCTGGGGAGGATCATAGTCATCCCAATTTATTATGCCAAGGTTGCTGCTGAGGTAGGAACAGAAGCTTTCGACAGACTAGGACTTGCAGCTCAAAGCGCCTGGTTTATCTCCAGCATTATCTTGGACATCATGAACTTAAAGTGGATGGTCAGAATCACAAAGGGATGTTACAAAGTTATTTGTCTTATTGGACATGGAGAAGCCAAAGCTAATAAGAATGGCAAATATAACTAGAAGATTTTTAATGCAACAACCATCTATAATGGGAACTTTGGTTTCTTTGAAAGAACAATGCACACTTTTGCCATAAAAAACTCCTGTTAAGGGAAAAAAGGTATTACCTCTGTTCAATGTAGCCTTCCTCTTGGCGCACTGCCTGGGCACCCAGGGCCACTTCATTTGAAGACTTGTAGTACATGAAATGGGAAACAGTAACATGCTGCATATACAACCTTGGTAGTGTGTTCTAAGCACTTAATAGACAAACGAACCTGTAAAGGAACAAACTTTTCTAGCAGTACGTTCCTATGAATTCTCACTCAGGTTTCTTAGACTAATGTGTTTTTAATGCCTGTGAATGTCAGGATCTTTGGTTTACATTCTGCTAATATGACAACTTTCCTGGCATGTTTCTCTGCTTTCTTAATGTATGGTGTTCATAACTGAGGTTTCATCTTTTGACAACTTTTTTACATTTTTGCGAAAATTTTGCTTTGAATCTATAATCTTTTACTACGTTTTCTGCTGCCTTGTATGCATGCACATGATCTTTTCTAATTTATAGAACAGTTTTACATAAACACATACCATAGAGTTTAGGGGTTCTTTTTCTTTTAAATCAATTACTTGTATTGATTCTTTCTGTACATAAAGGAAAACTGCAGGTGTCCCCCCCCCCAGGTTTTTGTTTTTTTAAAATATATGTGAATTCTAGCACATGCTTGCATGGTAAACAGTATGGACGTAAGCAAATTCTTGCACCAGTGTTCCTTATCTATCATGGCTATTGGAACCTATCTATGTTTTTAGTGTAGTGTCATATAACAAAAGTGAACTACAGCACTGAAGCAGGAAAAAACTAATGAGTCTAGAACATGTGAATCTGTCACAAGAGCTACTGTGCTTGTTAAGAAAAGTTTAAATTGTAGCTAATGCATTCATTTTCACTGACATTCTTATCGCTCTCTTTTTTCTTTAAAGCAAGTTAAAAAAACATTGCTTTACTAAGTTGGAAAACCCTATTTAAAAATATATATACAGTAAATGCATTTTATTATTTTCAACTTCGGAGCAGCTCTACAAAACTGAGAGGTTGATAGTTTCTCTCTAATGATAGAAACTTCTTTCTTCAAGTGGCTTAGCTCTCAACATATTTGCAAGAGCATGTTGCTGATGAATACTATGTAAAAAGGAAACACAAGAACAGATAATGGCAATCTACTTGTTTGCATTAATTTTACAAATGTTCTCTGCTATAGTGGCCTCCACTTTTATGGTGTATTATATTATTGTGTTGATCAACTATTCAGTTGATAGGTCTTTGTCTGATTGTTATGAATACCATGTGTCATAATTTGCTAATAAGGTTGTGTTCATTTTCATGTTTGTGATGCAAATATGCAGGAGTATTGTAGAGAACAAGCTGTTTTCCTGTCCCTTTGTTTGTCCCTTTCATGGTCCCTAAAGTGTTAGTTCTTCCAATATTTATTTGTTAACAAAGCCTGGTGCAAAAGGTTATTTGTCTTACATAACAAATAATAGCCTGTGGTTACTAGTTAGTATAGGTTTTTAAAAGTGAGTTATTACAACATGCAAATCCCCCTTTTCTTAGAGTGCTTCTAACTCCTTATAGCTTGCTAAATGTTGTTGGATTCGTAAGATTATAATGACTGCTCTCAAAGGTCTTTTAAATTGCATTTTAAGTGTCATGACGATCAAGACAGTTTGGATCTGTTCTTCATATTAGTGTTATAATATTTTGTATATTTAATATAAACACAGAGGCCCTGTTCAGATACTCATGTTCATCCCTTGATAACTGTAACTTAAGTGTTGACTTGCATTTGTGAAAGATCATTGTAGACACCATGAATAAGAGGGATAGAAATTTCCTGTCACCTCAAATGTAATGTTTGTCCATGGTGGCACTTTACATATTCAGCCTAGGCTCCAAATTATGAGAGATCAAGTGATATTCATGCATGTGTCATTCTCTTTTCTGGAGGCTTTTTTGAGTGTCTGGATAAGAAGCCTAGAAATTCAAATCATAAATATATTCAATTTTTCCTGGTAGAAACAGAAAGTTGCTAACAAACATATTTTTATAGTTTAGACTCATCTTTTATGAAAAGACAGCTGTATAGGTGCAAGCAGTAACAATATTGGGTGCTGTTTAATCCTTCTAATTTGATTTGCCTCTTTTGATTGTAAACTGCCTTCTTTTAACACATTTGTTAACCATTACTTAGCTACTTTGGGTTATCCCTGAAACAAAATTGAACACATTTTAACTTTCTAAATTAAAAACTTTTGAAATAGCAGTCCAATATTATGTGTTAGAAGAAATCATCCACTTATGCAGAATAATGGAAGTAGCTTTGAAAGCTCTTCTTGCTTGTAGACAAACTTATCCTCAGGTTGCTGGTTCAATGAAGTGTTACCCACTAAGCTTTTCAAGGAACTACACATACTCTTCTTACTCATTTCAAGTGTAGCTATTAAGCAGGACCCAGCAACTTCTTAAGCCAGGTTGGTATGCTTTCCATCCCCCACCCAGCAGCCATAGCAGAGTGGTATTTCCACAGTGCGACAATCACCTGGAAATAGTGAAGGTGCTCGTCTTCATGTCCTTATCCCACATTTCTCTGGAACTGAGAAAATAACCCAGTTACAAATTGAAGCACAGTTGCTTATAGGGAAGTAGCAGGATCCTACTGAACTGCAAAGATCCATGTCCTTGAACCTGGCAGCTGGCTGACCACTGTCCCTTAACCAGACTCAGGATTTTTAAATATATCTATTCTTGCCCAATGAGTAGGCCAGCCCTAATTTGCTGTTGATTTTTCTGGGTTATAGATACAGGTAGGTAGCCGTGTTGGTCTGCCGTAGTCGAAACAAACAAACAAACAAACAAACAAACAAAAATCCTTCCAGTAGCACCTTAGAGACCAACTAAGTTTGTTATTGGTATGAGCTTTCGTGTGCATGCACACTTCTTCAGATTTTTCTGGGGGTAGGGGAAGGAATTTCAGTAGTTGCCCAAACAGTGTCATGTAGCAGATTGTGCTTGCAGAAGACCACTATTTATATATGTTGCAAATCACTTCAAAGAACACTTGCTTTGGGCTGGAAAAGTACCCTTCAAAATATTTTATCAGTATTGTTTGCAATTACTCTGTAATAGTGAATCACAATTGTGTTTTTGCATAGTTTCTTTTCCATTAAAGTTGCAATCCTGTATTTACATATACAGTAGGTCCCACTGAACTACGTGGCCCTTGCTTCTAAGTAGACATACATAGAATTGCACTTTAATATATTTTGGCTGTGTTGTGCTTTACATATTTTGGAATTTAAAATAACTTGATTTATTGGGGCGGATGTGGTATTGTGGTATCTTATCAGAAAGTACAAGATGCATAATTGGAGAGTCCTCTTAATTTCACTACTTATTTATTACAGTTATACATAAATCTTTTAAGCTGCTTTTTGATCCAGATATGCAATCATTGTGTAGTCTTATTTCTTTGTTTGGATTTAAGTTTCCTTACACAGTATATGCTATAGCATGAAGGAGTTGGAAAACTGAGGCATTGAGCAGCTTCTGTCATCATCCATTATTGTATATAGATCACTCTATAATGCCATCTTCCTTTCCTAATGTTAAAATATGTATCTTGGATCAAATGGGTTGGATCCAGAAGAAATCAGTTCCTGCTGATTTGAGGCTGAAGTTTAACTCACTTAACCTGGATTCAACTCATTGTGTTTTACAACACTGTCATGTACAGCTGGGAAACTTTTACACTCTCAGAAAAGGAGTGGGGGGGGGGAGGGGGGAGTAATACCGTAGATCAGGGCCAAATAATGATTACTGAGTTGTATTTGTCCTTCAACATTATATATTTTTCTCCAACATTATGATAATTCTTATGGAGAAAGTTGGTTTTCCTGACTGCACATATATTTGCTGTCTGCAAGAGAGAAAGATGGCATGAGGACAAAAGAGGATGGCGAAGCCAGGTTCAGTGGAAGCAAGTGCCTCCTTTATTACTTTTCCATCTACTCTAAGCCTGGTGGCTTGCATCTGGGTACTTAGGAGATTCCTTTATCCTCTGAGATAACAGCCAGGAATATTCCAGCAACTCCGTATGTGTTGCTTGATGGATGGTGAGAGTGGGGGTACGGCTTTCCAAGCTTAGAAAGCTGACTTTCCCTGCTGTGGGTAAAGGTGAAAAATACCCTATTGCCTCTTTTAAAATATGCTAGCATTTATAAATCACATTTTAAAGTCTAGCAAGTAACTTACTCAAACATTGATGTGGCCTAATGTATTGTAACTTAAAGGTTGTTGGTTTTTTAAGTCATTATTTCCTTGTTTAAAATATGGGTTAGAAGTTAAACCCAATTTCTTTTTTAAGGTTATAATCTCCATTTATCTTGGGTGACATATGAGTAGAAAAGGGCACCTATACACCCTATAGCTGCTCTGAGAGAAGAATTACTAGCAGGAAGCCAAGATCACAGCACCTTCTTATGTGAGGGTCTGCCTATTAAATAAGCTTTGGATTCAAGCCCTTTATTATCTAATACAGATTCCTTTGAGCTTTACTATTAATGCATTCTGATACTGTCCCCCAAAATATTTGGAGAAATAATACTGTGAGAGTTAATGCACCGTGTAATGAAAATAGTAATTCAGTATGCAGAAATAATGAAAGGTAATGTTACAGAAGCAGGGGAAGATTTTTTTGCTACACAGCAGAAACTTTTAATCAAGGCCAGTTGATTAAACATCCGAAGAACATGTGTAGGGTAGGGGCTTTGCATTTGTTTCTGGGACTGGGGACCCCATGCCACATTGCTGCTTTTAAAACTCAGATGAGTTTTTAAAAAGTTATTTGTGAACATTTTGCTTGCCATTTTAAAAAAGAAAAAGGAAACTTCATACATGTGTGCAAATCCTAAAGTAAATTGTTTGGATCTTGGTGAATTAGGCTGCAATCCTATACTCACTTACTTTGGCATAAGTTCCATTGAAATCAATGGGACTTGCCTTTGAGCAGGCATGTATAGGGTTGTGCTGCTAACTGCTTTGAAAATCCTTTGAAATATTTACTTAAAATATGCCCTTTTGATGTCCTGCTTGAACAATTTTAAACCCCAAGATGGAATAATAAATATATTCTCTCATACCTGGTTGAAGGTGAGTTTTGTTATTTTGTACTATAATTAAAATCACGTATGCTAGCAGCACCATCTTCTTTAACCCTGCAAGGCAAATGAGCCTGATGGGAAAACAAAGATCATTTTATATTCATACTACTAATCCAGTAATAGCCTACAAATCATGCCTGGGGTAACACTGGCATTATGAAGTAGACCCTTACGCTGGTGAATTCCAAAATACAGAAACTGAGAATATATGTAATGTATACCTATGCTTTTGACTGCCTAATATTGTGGTCTACCATTTTATTAAACATATCTCTGAGTAATCAAACTGTGGGTCAAATTAGGCATAATATGAAAGCTCCATGACTTTAATTCCTGACATTTTCTTTTTTTAAAAAAGGCAGAAGCAGAAACACTGATCAGGATTGAGCAAGGCAGGGGAGTTAACCTGTTTTGCCTGTCCAAATTTCTGCTGAATATGATCTCACACACGCCCCACAACTGTTTGCCCCAGCATATGGAAAAAAACACATGGGGTGATGTTTCTGAAAGTTCTTTATTTTTAAGTTGCAGCAAATATGTTCAGAGCCAGTGATTTCCAGCAGGGAAATACCATGAGGGCAGGTTATAACACCACCACCACTGTCTATTTTGGATCAGCCCACCCGCCCCTGGCCACAGCTGATTTTTTTAAGAAACAGATTTTTGAAGTTCTAACCATAGAACTCCAGCATCTCACCTAGTTTGACCCTCTTCCTGACAGGAACATGTTTGTGGGATTGTGTCTGTCAGTTATGAAATCTTAAGAGTTGTATCAAATTGTGTCTTGGAACAGTCTGATCCAGCAAAGTTTCTTTGAGAACAAAGAGTGGTGGAGGAGAGGTGATTTTTGCAAATTACGACATTTTCCTGCAGCTCAGCTTTAGGGACTGCAGCAGGGAACTCCAAGAGGAAATGGGGAAAATTGCCCCACCCCTTTTCTGATCCTGGAAGCATCCCCTGGATCAAAGAGTCTTCTTGCAGCAGAGGGACACAATCTGATACAATCTGTAAAAATTTACTACAAACTGAAGCAGATGTATAGTTAATGTAGTGTGTACTGCAGAATATATTTTTTTAAAAGCGGTTGCCACTGGTGCCCAAATTCTGAAGGAAAGTGTTCAGAAATCTGGTTCAAATAAATAGGTCACATTATTTTTAAGTTCATTTAAATGCTTTTTAAAAATACAAGAACCAAATTTCTGTATTAGTTTTCACAGATTTTTTTTCCAATCACACTACTGAAATAAGTATAATGAGATGCATTGCTGAGTTGTAAATCCATGCTGGAAAAGGGGTGCAATAGAATCTATGATATGGGGCCTTATTAAATCATAGCACAATGTTTGATAAAGGCAGCAGTGAAAAGTCCCTTACAGGGATGGAATAAAGATGATGGGCTATGAATCCTATTGCACTACATTGAAAGCCTGCAATATTCTTGATTTGATAGCCCCATAATGATAATGGCACAAAAGAGTGAGATAGCACTATTGACTTTATAGGGTGGTCAAACAGTTTGTGAACTTTAACATTTGCTTGAATATTTTTAAATGTTGCTTGTGATAGGCGTAGAAATGAGTTTGCTCTTCAGTGGTATTTGAAAGCCTTGCTGTTTGTGTAAATTTGTGTAGGCTGCTCATGTTTGAGGTATATGCAATAATGTCTAAGCAATAAGTTGCATGTGTATTCAAGGCACTGGTAAATAAGAATAAAGGAAGAGAATGCAGTATTTCTTGGAATTTCTTCATTCAAATTGTGTGTATTATGTTAAGTAAAACAGCCTACTCCTGTTATGACGAACAGGAATGACTTGGCACTCACTGCCAGCTTCTGAATATGGCTACTTTATAAAAAGGCTTATTTCCTGTGGGAAAGGAGTAGCCAGAATTTTCTTCTGCGGACAATTTTTAAAACTATTGTATATACAAGCCTCACACACTGTGAGGTAGAATGAGATAGCTGCCTCGTGTGGCAGAATTAAGATACTATAAAAAAGTAATAGCGACCAGCTAAGTAGATTTTTTATAGTGAAGTGTGAAAAGTTATCTTCTATATTGTGATATGCTCTTACAACCAAATATAATGCATTTGGTTACATAAACATGATAATTGTGGACCCACAACAAGAGTTGCTGTGTATCAATGCCCCTCCAACAAATCTGAACAGGAATCTTGTAGTGCTGCTTGGAACATGGGGGGGGGGTGAGGGGTGAGGAAAGTAATAGCGACCAGCTAAGTAGATTTTTTCTCCTGAAATGTTTTTCTGCTGTGCTATAGCACTAAAGTGGTTGGGTTTGCTGTATAGTGATAATGAGAAGATTTCTGAAAAGTGAAAATGATTTCCGTTCCATTCCTCTCCTGTGAAACCTCACTATACTGTGTGAGACCTTTTTCCTTATAGCAGTGATTAAGTGTGTCATCAGATATCCTTTCTGATCTTGCTGATTTTGTGAAAAATGAGAGGTCTGGGATGTGTGTCCAAAGGCTCTGGAAAGAAGATCTTTAATATCAAACAAGTTGTTTTGGGGTTTACTTGTTTTTTAATGTGATGTTATGCCCATAGTGTGCACAACCTCAGAATTGCACATGTATGGTACTTTTTTGTCTTAATAAGTCTGCCAGTTTGATTTTGTGTGTGTGCCATTTTGAGTTCAAAGTCAGAATACACTGAATACTCAACAGTTGTTTCCTCCCATCTATTAAGACGGGCCTATATATATATATCCCAGGGACGCAGGTGGCGCTGTGGGTAAAAGCCTCAGCGCCTAGGGCTTGCCGATCGAAAGGTCGGCGGTTCGAATCCCTGCGGCGGGGTGCGCTCCCGCTGCTCGGTCCCAGCGCCTGCCAACCTAGCAGTTCGAAAGCACCTCCGGGTGCAAGTAGATAAATAGGGATCGCTTACCAGCGGGAAGGTAAACGGCGTTTCCGTGTGCTGCTCTGGCTCGCCAGAGCAGCGATGTCACGCTGGCCACGTGACCCGGAAGTGTCTCCGGACAGCGCTGGCCCCTGGCCTCTTAAGTGAGATGGGCGCACAACCCCAGAGTCTGTCAAGACTGGCCCATACGGGCAGGGGTACCTTTACCTTTACCTTTATATATATATATATATATATATATATATATATATATATATATAATTGTATGTGAAGCATTTTTATCCTGCTTTTCAGGATGGTTTCCATTGCATCTAACAATAAAGAATATAACAGGAACAACAAATTAAAATCCATTCACGGAACTAAAATAATTACAACAAAGCAGCAACACTGAAAGCAGAGAACTTCAGTAAGGGCATTTTAGTTATAATCAGAAATCCAGGTTAAAACTTCATTCATTAAAAGTGCTTGCAAAAAACGAAGCAGAGTCATCCAAGTGTCCTTTAGGAACTAATTTTACAACTAAGAAAGTTGTATCTGCTGACTTCAGAAGGCAGGACACCTTGTGCAGGCCTGACCTAAGTGGTTGTTCCCTCAGTGTGCAGTGTTCATAATTTTTATATCATTTCTTGTTGTTATGCTACTCCATTATTCTACATCTGTGGATTTCAAATGTTTGCAGAACCTTCTTCCACATTTACTTGTTTGTTGATGAATTGTTGTGTGACTTCCACACAACCCCTGTGCCTCTTGCAATCAGTTCCTGGGAATGTTTGAGCCACATACATTGTTCATGTGGGATGCTAGTCAAGGCTGTTGAGTATCATTAACATACCATGCATGAACTGAGGATGTAATTCAGTAGGCAGAGCCATTATTCCCTCTGCAGCTGCTTCTACTTGCAAAGTTAGTAGTGGTAGGCAATCTTGTCATTTTGTCTACTCATTTGAACAGTCTTAATAGCAGCACTATAGTTCCATGTGGACATAATAAAGCAATACAATAATATGACTGTGTAACTACTGGCGTTTGTTTTTCTATGAGCCACTTAGTTCATTCTTTTTCTGTTCTCACTTGCTATTCTAGAATTTAGATCTGTATAGCAGCACTGAATAAACTGATAATTCTTTTTCATAGTCTCCAATTGTAGAAACATTAGGAGAAATGGATAAACGATTTCTACAGATGTTTAAAGCTACTTAACTATAAAGCTTAATTGTTTTGTGAATCTGAGAACTTAACGTGCCAAAGCAATAAGAGATGTGATACAATTAAATATTGCTTTACTGTAGAAAGCAACATTGTAAGTGCTTTTGTAAACAATATTATTGATTATACATATACAGACTAATTTCTGTGCGCTTAATGAAATTCACTGCAGTCTACACAAGCTAATGGCAGTTTTATTACCTGCCATAGTATTAAACTTGTTGCTGCTGCAAACTAACAGAGCACTATTTTACAATGAATAAAGGACACACACACAATAATAAATAAAATGCTAGTAATACTCTAAATTAAGTAGCTGGATTTTTCAGGGTTGTCAGATAGTTTCATTTTTCATTTTAACAGTTGGAAAAATGTGTTGGGTACCCTATCTGTTCCCCAGTTCATTCAGTGCCACTTGTAAAGCTAAGTTCCGATTAAAGGCCTGAGGTGGTGTTTTTCTTTACCTACCAGAATGGTGGTTCTTCCAGAATGGATCATAATTTTAATTGATCTGTCCACAGCACTGATGCTGAGCTGCTAGCGGAATAATATCTGAGATCAATATGTATTTTTGTCTGTTCAGTTATGATTTCCTTTTTTAAAAAAGTTAATTAATTTGGTGCAAGGTTTTGCATACTTTAGGACAGGCTTCCTCAACCTCGGCCCGCCAAGATGTTTTTTGGCCTACAACTCCCATGATCCCTAGCTAGCAGGACCAGTGGTCAGGGATGATGGGAATTGAAGTTTCAAAAAAACATCTAGAGGGTTGAGGTTGAGGAAGCCTGCTTTAGAATTTCACAGCCTTTCCATTACTGGTAGAAAAACTTCACAGATGGGCAACCTGCGGGCACCTGCAAACGACCTGCTATTGCAAGGGGGATCTGTTCTTCCTGCCTTCCGCTGGGCAGGGAGGGAGAAAGAAAGGGGGTGGCAACAGAAAGAGAGCAAAAGGAAGAAAGGAGGTTTTAGAGGGAGAAGGGTGACCTCACCTACTCTCTGTTCTGTCCTTAGCCATCACGGGGAACGCTGGGGTCGAAAGTTTTCAAATCCTGGCCGCTTCAGCACCAACAGGTGTCACACTGGAACAAAAAAAATTGCCACTCTTTTCGGTTTTGCATTTCTTAGGATTCAGCAGAGCTAAGGCGCAATTTGTCCCACCAAAGACAAGCTGCTGTTTAGGGGCGATGTTTAGGTTTCAGCCACGTCTGGGGAAATCTGAAGAAAGAAGGGGGGGTCGCATGTGGGAATCCAATAATTCCGAGATGTGTGCTCTTTAAAGGTAAAGGGACCCATGACCATTAGGTCCAGTCGTGGCCGACTCTGGTCTTTACACACACACAAATAGGGGACGGCGTGATTATCTATCCAGCATCGACTAGCAAATGAAGAGGACCCGATGGATTAAATGACTGACACGATAAAGCACCTTTCGCCCCATTGGTCACCACCAAGCCTTAATTTCCTCACGTGAAAAGGGACAATGATCGAGCTTACTCGCCTTAAACCGTTTTTGACATGGGAAGCTAAGCGCCATTGGCTAAACTGTGAGGTTTATAGTTACTCCATGGAGAAGGAAAGGCGCTCTTAGCATGCTCAGTGCTATTATTTACACTCCCCCCCCTTTCAAAACGAAGCCTGAAGGTTCGGGGGGGAGGAAAGGCGGGAAGAGAGAAACTGTTCTCCTCACGCCCCGAGCTCGCGACGGGAGAGAAGCGGCCTCTGCGGTTACCGTGGAAACGAGGAACCTTAACGTCTCTCGCATTTCCCCCCCCCCCCCCCTCGCGCCCTCCTTTCTGAATTCGCGGAGCGCTGCGTTCCAGGCCCCGCCCCCTCCCCCTCCCGCACGCGCGCACAAACCATTCTCCCCACCCGCTTCTTAGTTCAGTCCCGTTGGCCCTTTGAGCTCCGCCCTGATCTCGTAGCGTCGGCTCTCGCGAGAAGTGGGCCGCATCTCGTGACTGGGGGCCCCGAGGAGGTCGAGGAAACAGAGGTAAGCGGCGGTTGTCCTCTCCCCGTCACCGGTGAAATTCGGGTGTGTGGGTGTGTAGTGAGCTCCGCTTCGCTTTGTGGGCGGCGAGGCCTTCCCTCTGAGGGAAAAGCGCCCTTCAGGCTTTCCCCACTGAACGCATGAGCTGGGTATGGTGACCAAGGAGACCCCCCCCCTTACACAAGTCCAGCTCCCCAGCTCAGCTCATGGCCTCGGCCTTCTCAGGCCGCCCTGATCTGCCCGTGTTGTTGTGTGAAGGCTTGGATGTGGCTGGCGATGTGTGCTGCCCCACCTCCCTGCGCATACAGCTCCTCCTAATGCATTGCATTGGTGTATGTCTTAAAACCGTCAACGACCCCTGCAAGGTGACCCTGGGCAGATCCTTATAAAAGCCGGAAATCCAGGTTCTCATTCTGCGCTCCCCTCCCTCCCATCTCCTTTCCTACTAAAATACAGTACTAAAATTAGCTAAATCATTGATCCTTTGCCTGTCTTCACATGGCATCTCCAAACGCTGTCGGGCTGCCTCATCTTGGAAGCAGCAGGATAGAAAAAAGTCACAGAATCACACAGTTGTAGAGTCGGAAGGGACCACGAGGGCCATCTAGTCCAACCCCCTGCAGCGCAGGGATCTTTTGCCCAATGTGGGGCTTGAACCCATGGCCCTGAGATTCAGAGTCTCATGCTCCACTGACTCCGGTATCCCAGGTATGCAGTAGTTGTATTCTGGTTTTGACCTTTTAAACTGCCAGGTGCTGGACTGGATAAAGAACCTTGTTACTTTTTCAGCACCCGTTCTCTATTTAGAGTGAGAAAAAGAAATCCCCTAAGATTACCCTGTTTCTCCCCTCCTTTTTGAGGCCTTCAAGTCTGTGGTGGCTAGCGCCCAGAGATGGAAGCTTGAAAGGCAGGGAGAACAATGGTAAGTGAAGCTAGAGCCAATGACAAGCAGAACCAACCAGTTCTAGTTTTGTTCCCATCCTCCTTGATAAGTTCAAGGGCAACACAGACTAAGGCGGAGGAAGCTGACAGCCACTGTCGCCCATAAGACTGGTTGTAAGAAGGCAGGCAGGTGGCAGGCTGAGGCTGGTGGAACAGTGCCCCTTTTGCCTTAATCGACCAGTCTCCACTGCTTCAAGAACTATAGTTGTTCATGTACTTCAGGTAGCTTCCTCTGTTTCTGTACGTTTGATGCACAGAAAATTCTCACCATCCAGGTGAATGGTGGCTGTGACTACCTGAAAGCGCTTGGACATGGACAGGTGTGCATGTTACCAAATTCCTTTCTGATGTGGAAAATCAAGTCTGTGTAGTCACTGCATGAAATGCTCTGAGAGTGTCTTGCCATTGAATCCTTTGGCGAAGCCCCCCTCCAAGTAGGAATAAGACTTGAAGTACCCCAGACATCCCCCCCCCCCCGTAAATTTCAAAGATGCGTGTGGGAAGTAGGTAGAAGTGCAGTTTATAGTTCTTGGTTTATATTTACAAGCATCCCCACATTTATGCAGGGGTTATGTTCCAGCCCCCCATGTGCATAACTGAAATCACGTAAAATGGGGAGCACCCCACTTTAATAGGGGGCATGTGGTGAGGAGGAGAGAGAGAGACTCATGTGTGCTGCCAAGGCTGCTGCCCAATGCACCTTCCCTTGTTCGAAGCTGCTGCCTGGAAGTCACTCAGGGTCTCTGTCTGTCCTATTCCGAGCCTTCTCTCACTTGGGGCCACTGTCCCGAGCCTTCCCTCCAGTATTTAATAACCGTCACGCCATGCTTCATACCTGACCATAATTACTCACTTTCAGTCTCTGAAATTATTATTCTTAGCAAGCCACCTTTCTGGTTTTATTTCTTCATTTTTCTAGTAAATAATACACTGTATAAATATGCTTGACTTTGCATTTCAGATGCCCTGTCAAATCTGGTTTTAAGGACGAGGTTGTCATGGGTTCATCTGCATCTTCTCCATCAATTGCACTCCAAGCAAATGTATCAGAACAGCCTCAGGCTGTGCCTTCACAATGTCCAATGCACCAGAAGAACATGGAAGGTAATTGCTCACTCAACTAAACAAGCTAAGCATGTGAAAAATGATTCTAAAATTGCTTCAAAGAGGCTTATTTAACAATAAGAATAGGTTTCCACATTTTTGTTGGCCTGGTAAATATGAGAACTCCCAGCAGCCTTGCTGCTACAGAGGTGGGTGAAGTTTGCAAAGTTTCTATGTAGTTCTCCCCTACATAGTAGAGTGAAGGTTAGTAAAGTGAAGGGTGGTGAGTGAAGGTTAGTAGAGTGAAGGGTGGTAATTGTTCAGCCTCTGAGGTGGCTGAAATGCCTCAGCTATACCAGGCCAAACCAGCAAGGCTCTGCCAGTCTTTTCAGCTTGAGTAAGAAAAGGTGGGGTAGACAAGGGTAGTGTCTTTGGAGTCAAGGTGTCTGGACCATGCTAGAAGTGTAGGACCAAACCAACAAGCTTGGAGCTGGAAAGGGAAGCAGTGGGGTATCTCTTCCCTTGTATGAGGTTTGCGACAAAGGGAAACGGGGTCGCCGCAATCAACCGTTTGGCTTGGCTTCCAAGGCCAGGCAGTATTTGTGGACCCAGAGCTAATATGGCTGGTTCTTTAAGCCCTAAATGTGTGGATGTTAAAGCAAGAGAGGTTTTTTCCATTGGGATTTTTTTTTCCTCATTAAGAAGCTTCTGAATTCAGGCTAGACACTCTTATTAGCCAACATTAGAATTCTTATTCGATCTTCTCAATATGATAACTTATTTATTTATAAGGTTGCCTACCCACCTCTTCATCTTAAGTTTACAGCATTACAATATGCAATTATAAAACACGTAATACCATTCCAGATGAAGAGAACTGTATAAATTCAACAAAAGAGGCGGATCCCATAAAACAAAAGTCCTAATATGCAAAGTAAAGAGATGCCTCTTTAGCATGCCTTGAAAGCTGCATAATGAAGATGCTAGACACACTTTCTGGGGATGGAGTTTCACAATTTAGGGGAGAAAGCTCTCTCTTGAACTGCCATCCCTCACAATTCTGAGGGTGGGACAATTACCAAGAGAGCCCACTCCTAACACCCAAGAATAGTGATGGAGATGATCCTTCAGATATTTTGGGCCCAATCATTAGGACATTAAACATGTTGCCTGGCAACTAGTGCAGCTGTTGTAAAACAGAAGTTATATGAATTCTAAATGGAACCCTAGCTAGTAATCTAATGAGAAAAAACAATCTTCATGAATGACTTTTCCCTTGCAGCTACAGAAGAGAAATACAGGACATTTATTTTCATAAATTGAAATGTGAACCAAGGTCCCAATCCTAACTCTGGCTGGGCTTCAGCAGGGCTTAACAATATAGTGAAACAACCAACACAATCCTACCACTTGTGCTTGATAGGAAAAGGAGGTTGTTTTGGTATATCAGTGGCAGGGGATGTGCAGAAACGAGGGCTGGATCTTGCGGCTTGTTGAACTGGCTTAGGATCTATTTTGATCCTCCTCCTCCTTCTTTGGCGATCACTCGTAGTCGAGTAAGATTGTCTTCCGTGGGCTCAGTAGCTCTGGAACACCCTGTTACAGGACTTTACATTGGCTGCTGCCAGTGGCAACTTCCACCTATTCATGCTTTCAGTAGGTCGGGACCTCTAGCAGAACAGCCTTCCTGCCAGTGAAGCCTGGCATAGCCAGGCAAAGCTGTGCAGAGAGACATGCTTTCTTCATTCACCTGTCCCCGTGCCTCAGGGTATATTGTGCTGCAGTATAAATATTGACTTACAAAATACATTTCCAGTGACACTACATCAAACTGTATAAATAGAAGCATGAATAAAGTTCAAATTAAGGGCACAGTGAACTAGATCATTTGCCATTAAATTTATATTCTGCTGCACAAAATTATGGTTTGTTTTGTTTCAGGTTGTCCAATGAATATGCAGTCAGCTGGCAGTCTTAGTGAGAACCAGAGCTATCCTGTTCCTGCACATCAAGAAAGAGCATACGAATATGTGGAGTGCCCTGTGAAATCTCAAACACATGAGAAGATTGATCCTAGCAATATGGTAGCCTCAAAAGTTTTTTTCCTACTGTGCTGCTATCAAATATAAAAGTGATATTTTAACATTATTACGAGGCCAACAAGAATTCTAATATGTTTCTGCTGCAACTTTTAAGAGTAATGCCTAAAAACTTGGTATTTCATGTTGGAGACATCTGTTAACGTAACTGAGCTGAGATTACTTTGAGCTGTTTATCCTGTAGTGCAGAGTATCACCCTGTCTTCAGATTGAAAAGGCAGTCACCCTGAATATTGCTTTTTAATATTGCAGTATTGCATTTGGCTGCTCTCAACAATAGACAGTAGCCATCAAAATATAATTTTCTCTATATCTGCTGTTTATGAAATTGTCAGGCTGATAGCGTTACTTCTGTTCAGTTTATCATTTTTGCAAGCAAGTTAGAACATTTGTGACAGGCATAGTATTGTCTCTGTATTAATTTAAGGCCATTCTGACTGTAAATATAGTAATCTTGACTAACACCTGTAGAAAGTGAAAGCTTCAGCCTTTCAGATCCTGCCTTCCTTTGTTCTTCTTCCAGTAATACTTATTAAAACTAATACCATCTCTTCTGTTATCATTCCCCTTTGGACACCCTTTCCTTTCCTACCAGGGATATGTTCTTGGAGATTTGATGAGTTGTTTTTAAAATGCTAATCATCTGCTCAGTTTACTTACGTGCATTAACTTAGTTCCTTTTTAGCTTGAAACATCATACGAATTGAATGCAGGGTGGTATAGAAATGTTTAAAATAATTTTTTATAATTAGTAAAGGGCATCCACCCTCCTGGTTTCAGAGCCTTTGAATCTCTGCATCCTAAGGCTCAAAAAAGAAGGTAGTGTCAAAAGCCAACCTCAGAAGTATAAAGCATGAATAAAATAATTTATTTATAAATAAATGTATAGGGTGGAATTCAACAATCCTCTCTTCCATTTGCTCTGTCTGTGCAACTGTTCCAGACCGAACAACCTGCCCCTTCCCCTTTTCTCCTTTTAGGACAGCAGGTTGGGAAGAGGAAGGAAGCCTGTTGTGCAATGGAAGTCCTTGCACAGGGCTTCTGCTGCCAGGGCTGGTTTACTGAATCTTTCCCATAAAGTCTGTTTTTTAACAGTGCAGAATTCTTGCTTCCAAATGTTAAGTAACTCCTGAGTTGAACAGCAAGTAACCAATGTGTTGGGTCATTCAGAGTACTCTGGACAAAACACTCTTCTTTGAAATGTTTGACTAAATGAAACTTGCTCTTGTTAAAGGATGTCTTAAGTAGAGTAGGTGAGAAGCATACCTGGAGTGAGGGAAGTTATCACTGAAGATATGGGTCTTTACCGCAGAATATCCACTGTTCTTATTTCCTGCTCCTTCTTATTTAGATGCCAGCACCTAATCAGCTACCAGCCCCCGATCAACCATTTCCATTGTCTACAGTGAGAGAAGAGTCTACTATTCCTAGAGCGTCTTCTGAACAAAAATGGGTTTATCCCTCAGAGCAGATGTTTTGGAATGCAATGCTTAGAAAAGGGTAAGTGAATTATAAATTAAGTACAGCATCAGTTTGCTGACTAGCCTGCTGATGCAGGTACAACAAAAAGTGCATTGAAATCACCCTGCTCGTGCTTCTCATCCTCTCAGATTAACTGTAACCTGTCTCAGCACACCTGGGATTTAAGGTGGATTTATAAATATCCAGATGTTCATCCATTGCCTCTCCCATTGCTCTCTTCATTTTATTCACCCCCACTCCACCCCCTGAAATATATTTGAGGCTGTGCCTGTGCTGGCTTATTTATTTATTTGAGTAACCACTTGATGTTGCTTTCATTAAATATTAACATACAGGTGTGAACAGGGCCTAGTTAAGTTTACAAAGTCCTGTGTACACTTATCTGTGAGTAACCCTGTTGAACACAGGGACATAAGTCTGAGTAAATATACATAGGATTATGCTGTGAATCAGTCTGCCTGGAAGATATGCTTAAGCTCTCAACTTTACTTTTTTTAATAATAATAATAATAATAATTTTTTATTTATACCCCGCCCTCCCCAGCCAAGGCCGGGCTCAGAGCGGCTTACAAACAATAATAAAAAAAAGAAGAATGATTACAACTTAAAAACAAAAATAAAATACAACATTAAAATAATGGAACATTAAAATATTAAAATGTAGCCTCATCGCAGGAGGAGAAGGAAAAGAAAAAGAGAGGGGGGGGGGAGGGAATCAAATTGGCTCCAAGCCAAAGGCCAGACGGAACAACTCTGTCTTACAGGCCCTGCGGAAATAAATCAGATCCTGCAGGGCCCTGGTCTCATGAGGCAGAGCGTACCACCAGGCCGGAGCCAGAGTTGAAAAGGCCCTGGCTCTGGTTGAAGCCAATCTAACTTCCTTAGGGCCCGGGACCACTAGGGTGTTGCTATTTATGGACCTTGAGGCTCTCCGTGGGGCATACCAGGAGAGGCAGTCCCGTAGGTATGAGGGTCCTAGGCCGCGAAGGGCTTTAAAGGTCAAAAGCAGCACCTTAAATCTGACCCTGTACTCCACCGGGAGCCAGTGCAGCTTGAAAAGCACTGGGTGAATATGCTCCCATGGCAGAGACCCCATGAGGAGCCTCGCTGCAGCATTCGGTACCTGCTGGAGTTTCTGGGACAGCTTCAAGGGCAGCCCTGCATAGAGCGAATAGCGTATGAGCATTTAATTCTAGACATGACTATAATGCAGACTTCCTAAACTACTGGCAGTTGTGTGATTGAGCAAAAATGTGTTCAAGCCTTTTAGAAGTTAGGCAACTATGGTAAAAGACTAAAATGTGTAGGTGGTATAGCATGCATCTTTCAGCCCCCTGAAAATCTGCTCTGGCGGGTTTTGGGTACCCTTGGGAGCAGTGTGAGTTGGGGCTGTAGGGGAAATCACACCTTCTGCCTGTGGGGATGATGTCTATTTAGCAGAGCAGGAGGTTCCTCTGGATTAGAGTCTGCAAACAGAAGGAGTTGATGGAACCAACCCTTTAAACTTATGCTTTTTGACTGTGCTTTGAAGAAAAGGCCCACAATCTGTTACGCAAACATCCAGTTTAGCTGAAAAATGAAGAAGCCTACAAAGATTTACCATCACAGCAAGAAACAGGCAAGTAGTATATTACTGAAAGTTAGCGCTCTTGGCATATTTGAGTTTTGTGCCAGCTTGGTAAATAACATCTCTACATAGTTATTTCTTTGTTCAGTGGAGGAAGGGCAGAGAGATGGGGAACTTGATTTCAGTCAAGTAGTTCCCCCTCGCACAATAAAATAAAGACTTGGAACTCCACAGTTCCCCTCTGAGACCTCCTTTTTCAATATTGCTTTCTGTAGATGGAGATGGAAAGATGATGACATAAAACCTGAAGATATGAATAATATAATCAAGATTCATAATCAGAATAATGAACAGGCGTGGAAGGAAATTTTAAAATGGGAAGCACTTCATGCGAGGCAAGTACAGCAACAATTTATATTCACAGTTTGATACGGTATCTTGTAATAAAAGATATACAGGTGAGTTTTTGTTTTCTCAGTAATTCTAGGTTTTGTGCATTTTCGTGTTGAAAGGAAATACATATGGAAATGAGGAGTTGGTGCAGGTCTTTCATGATTAGGCTTTTTTTTTACTTTCAGAACTAATTTGTTCCTCTTTAACTTTCTGAATCATAGAGGTCAAATAACGCACAGAGACTGTTGAAAGATGCTTTGGGGTTCTGCAATTAGCATCTAAGGGTCACACTAGATGAGGTAGTTTTGTGAGTTCAATTAATGTGACAATTTTTTTGTTACATAAATAGTAGCCATGCAAAGCCTGCCACAGCCCTGACAAAAATTGCTTCTCTGAAGCTGTTTACAATTAAAGGGAGGTGTGTGTGTGTGTGTGTGTGTGTGTGTGTGTGTATATGAGAATGAGAAGTAAAAAAAGGGGGGGGGGAATCTGCTGTCTTTGACACAGAAAGGTGTGATCTCCACAGAATAAATGTCATTTTATAATTTCATTTTGCTGTTGTGAAATTGAAGTTAAGAAATGTATCTATAGTTGTATGGTGGACAAATTTAAGTCACAAACAAATACTTCTTAGTCCTTTTGACTGCAATTGTTTAGCCTTGATTGCTGATTATGTGTTTCTAAAATTGCCTTTAGGGAGTGTCCATGTGGACCAGCACTTATTCGGTTTGGTGGTAAAGCGAAGGAGTACTCGCCAAGAGCCAGAATAAGGTCTTGGATGGGGTAAGCTGTATAGAGCAGATTGCTTTCTATTTTAAAAACAAAAAGTCTTAAAATTTGGAATCTTTGTGTTTAACAGAATGGGACTTGAACGAGGCAGGTCTTTGTTAGGTACCTTAACTTTAATGTTTGCTAGATGTGACACATCTAATGATTGATATACAGTTGGACTACTTTTTAAAATTCAACAACATTAAGACTTTTATTTCTTTCTAGCTATGAACTACCTTTTGATAGACACGATTGGATTGTTGATCGCTGTGGAAAGGAAGTTCGATATGTAATTGACTATTATGATGGAGGAGAAGTAGATAAGAATTATCAGTTCACCATTTTGGATGTCCGTCCGGCTTTTGATTCCCTAACTGCAGTATGGGACAGGATGAAAGTGGCTTGGTGGCGCTGGACTTCATAACTAAATTTGCACGGTATGAACAGTTACACTATTTGGGCAAAGTGGTGCTGCCCTAACTTTGGACTTTAATAAAAGTTTATGGTGACTTAAGTCAACAGCATTCTACTTTCCATTGGAGGAGAAATTACATTTATTTAAACAAGCCTCTCATTAAATAATACAGTGTGTGTGTTGTCCAACGGTGTTGACCTTTCAGAAAAACTATGGAAACATGCTCAATAAGGAATACGGAAGGCACTCAACTAGTGAATGTAGTATATCAGTGCTATGAAATGGGAGTAGCTGTAATCTTAGTGGATGAGCAATTACAACCTTTTAACAGCGATAACATAAAACCTGAAAGATGAGTGCATAAACTGTTTTGAAATTATACCTTCTGCGGTAAAAAATAAAATGACATTTAGTCTTTTAAAATCCACAAAATCCTTTTTGAGTGACTTACATACTAAAATGTCCATAGATTTTATATTATACTGAGTGTATACGCTCTCAAGGTAACCATGATTCATGCACAACCATATGTGTAACTGACTCAGTTTAAAAGCAATCAGAAGTCATCTGAATCAACAGCATTCATATCCTGCCTTTTATATTAAGCTGAAATTAAGGTGGCGCTTGGCTAATTAAGTTGCTCTTCTGAAAAAAAAATGCACTTACGTTGGAGTGTGGTTCTGTATTTACCCTTTTAAGAAGAAAGGTGTCTTAAAACATATCAATGCCAAAGTTAGTTATGCAGTGCAAAAATGTATTGTTAATGGAACCGCCTTTAAAACATTTCATTTAGTTTGATGAATGTAGGCAAAAATATTGCTTTCCAGAGATGACAGCATTTGCCACTAAATCCAAACTTACACATAAATAAGTCTTTCAGCTTGTGTTGGAAATGTAACAACTGCTCCCAGGTTAAAACCTGAGTGTACCATTTCCCTGTTCAGATGGCTGCAGACAAGTCACTTGGCCAATCGTAGGTGCAGTTGAGTTGATAACCATTCTATACCAGTGCTGCTGGTTGTATCTAAGAAAACACAATAAATTTATGAGGATTGCACACGCAGTTTGTCCTTCTCACCTCCACTCCTTTTGGCTTTAAAAAGACAGAGCACAAGGACAAGCAAGGTGAGTGAAGACAGAGTTGGGTGATTCACTCTTGTATAATTGTTTGCAAGGCTGTTGTACACATCCCTTGCAAGAATATTCTTCAAGAGCCTTTGAATAAAGAAGGAATTATTCGCACAAAAAATAAAGATATAATAATAAGAATATTTGCAAAGAGGGATTGGGGGGGATGCTGCTAGGGAGAAAACCATTGATAGAATATTATTATTGTTATTAATTGAATTTATATACCGCCCTATACATGGGGGGTCTCAGGGTGGTTCACAGAATAAAATCAAGATATAAAACCACAACACACACGCGCACACACACACACACACACACACACACAGATTATTAGGATATCAAATAATGTTTTTGTTGAAGGATCTATATACTCAACATTATTCAGAATTGATTTGCTAAATTAAATCATCTTGGAATTGTGTTTGAAAAAGCATACAGGGTAGGTATAAAACAGCAAGGAGTATCTATATAGATATGTAGATGCAATAATTCTACCTCTTGACATGGTGAATGTTGCATCTTAATTGATGTTGTTCAAGGAATATTCGCATGTCTACAAGATGCACTTGCTGTCCAATTATCCATAGTTCTGGTGTGTGTACATTTATCTTCATTGTATATAGATGAATTCAGTTACATGTCAACTACTTCATAGGTGTGTCTTTGGTTTTAATAAACTATTTTTTACTTTATTGCTTGTCTGATTTTATTTTCTTGGGGTAAACACTTCAGTGATTTGGTGATACCTTAGCAATGCACAAAACATTAAAAGCCTTGGAGTTCCTTAAATGTTTCCATGCCTGTGGGCTTTTTGACTAAGTCAGTAAGGCTGGAACAAAGCATGATACATCTGTGCAGAAGCCTGCTTTAATTGCACATTGCTCTTGCTGGGTTGGGGAGATTTTGTGCAACCTGAAAAGTCCCCTCCAGGATTGCCAGGGTACAAAACCAAACTGCTCTCAAGGTTATGTGGCTTCCCCCATCATCTGTATGGTAGGCATGGATGTCTTCGAGGACAAAAACCTATATATGGGTTCCAGTATGAAATATTGGGCCAAATGCACAAACACTTTGAAACTGAAAATACATGCATCTGAATTCATCAGTATGGGCCATTTATGCACAGAAATGTAACATCAAAATTTCCAGGAATGCTTGCTATATACAGAATATGTATTTACTGAGTACCCATTTGTCAGAATTCATAAAAAATGCATTAAGCCAAACTTTCAGATTTGCCTCCTTTGCATTTTGTGAGGAGAAGCTGTTTCATGGCATGAATATTACCAGGAAAGACATTCTTTCAAATGAAAATAAGTTTCTTAAATTGCATTTTGTTTTGTTTTTAATTCATCATTTTACTCAGAATTTTCTGTGCCTTTTCTGTTCCTTTAAAAGGAGACACATGGATCATACTTTGCTTGCTTGTATTGGAACAAAAAAAATGCAGTGTTCTTGTTTTGGGCCTCTAGTCAGGTTTTTTTTTAACACTTTTAAGTTCATTCAGGAATATGTTAGCACCTGTGAGCCATTTGCTCAGATCTAAATGATTAACTCTACCTTGCAAAAATAAGGGACTTGATTTCCCCCCTCTGAAAATGACAGCTATGTTTCCTTTTGTGATGAAATAAAACCTGTAGTTAAGAATTTATGAAGATGCAGATGGTCTCCACTTAATCTGACCTTTCTCAAATTGTAGGTATGAATTAATTGCACAGGATGATGCTATTGTGACTGCATTAACACCACAAATGTCATGGTAGGCCATCAGATCCTTGCAAAGTTGAGGAGTCATAAGAAAAAGATTAAAACTCTGTTTACAACATTTAAATCTGCTCTGACCTTTATAAAGCACAGTTTACTTTCCAAAGAAATATGCTGCCTGACTGCATAATAGCAATTAAGCATTCAAATAAAACTTTTTCTTTAACGGTTTATCTAACATACTTTTGCATAGTTTTTAAATTCCTCAGACAAAACCCTCACAGTTTCAAGTTTCTGTGAAATGCAGAAGTTTGTGGTTTTAAAAATGCCTGTCTCATTTATTGTACAGCTTGCAGGTTAAGGGTATACATATTTCAAAAACACCATATAGGTCATGACTTCTGGGCATACAATATTGAGCTCTTATTACTATCATCTCAGCACTACTGCTCATCTGTTCTTGTTGCAAATAAACTTACCCCTCTGATCCTTTTGATTTCACAAGCAGTTTGGATTGTTTGAGCAGTTAGATAAAGGTCATTTAAAAAGAAAAAAAGTCACTCAAAATGTTTGAAAGGAACTGAAATTCTGGAGGTGTGAAAGTTTCTGCGTGTGGAAAGTCTGAGTGATACATTCCCCAGGTGGGAAGGATTAAGTAACAAGTGTGTTATCCTTGCAGCTTAAGTTACGAACACATTATATCTTTACCATATGGTCCCTGACATTGCCCCTGCAGACCCACATTAACATTTTACATTACATGGTGGTAAAAAGTGAATGTATTAAGTACCCTTCTGCTAAAATTGCTGCCTATGACACAACTATAAACAGTATTATAAAACTGGTTCCCCAATTCCACCCAACTGCAAGACAACTTGAGAGTCTTCCCAGGCTACTTAATATTTTCCCCCTGTCTGCTGTAGCAAATGTGATGCACTGGTGCTAGATGTACTCTCTGCTTTTTAATTGTGCTGTTATTGCTTCTTTTACTTCTTACTGAATTTATTGTATAGAACTCAAATTTTATTGTATTTTATGGTAAGAATTCACATAATCCATAGAATTCAAATTGCAAGACAACAAAATACAATATAAGAAATAAAAGAAGCAATTCAAATGCAGTTAAAAATTAAGAACATTTAATGTGATGGATGGGCCGTCGCCTGTCTTCAACTAGAAATCCATACACACACCACAGACCACCTGAATGAAGCTCGGTTCGCAGACCAGTTTAGGAAGTCTTGTTCTAAAACACAGACATGTTTGGCAGAAAGTGTTCTCTCAGTCTGCAGATGAGCTTAATGGCTGCATTTTTATACGCAATGAGTGCAGTCTCAGAAGTATGGCATCTACAGCTGAGTTGGATACCAGTTAAATACTTTGAAAAGGATGGATTTTTCTCCATCACATATATATAATGATTGAACAACCAAAGCAGACAATAAACATAAAGAGAACAATTACCTATAATAATATAGGTTCAACACAATGAGCTTTGTAATAAAGTATAAAAAATCAGGAGTGAATGAAATGGTTACAATTATTGTAAATGAGGTGTAAAAACACAAGTTGCATACTTCAGTAGGGAAGACCTTTTCCTTTCCCCCCTATTGCTGTAATATTAATTTCTGAACCTTGTATTATTCACTAATACGTCTTTAATCAGTCATTCTGACTACTGGGGATTAATATTGTTTCTGCTTGGGTCCTGAGACCTTGCCAACATTGGTGAGTTTTAAAGTGATAAAATTTCTGTCGAAGAAAGCGGAAAAGATAATATAATATAATATAAATCTATGCTTGAATAGTGCAACTGTGGATGTGCAAATATACTCTCCTCCCTAGCTGTGGGACATGTGTGTTTACTGCACCCTTTCAATTAAGCATCAGTACATCCCAACAGTATGGCTACAACAAGCCATATTCTGATGGCAGTCCCATTTATCCACACATATATTTTATATGTGAATTAAATCTGCAAAGGGCTAAGTTACAAGTGTTCGCATACCAGGAATTGGTAGGCCACACTAATTAGCTGGTATGCTAATAATAAGAACAGCTATTAATATTAGTTTTTTGTGAGCTGGATTTTTTAAAAAAAATAGAAAAGAGTTCCTACACAGTAAAAATGCAACAGAAGGCCAAGAATAGACATTCATCTTGAATTTAAATATTTAGCATTTTCACAAGCCTGTGACTACAAGAGAATGTATTACGTTTAGATGGGATTTAGATCTTTGACATGAAGCGGATATTTGCATAGTGTGACAAATATCAAACTGACATTATGCTGTCTCATTTGATGACTTCCAAATGTCAGAGTGCAAGAACTTGTGTGTGGGGACCTCAGTGACTTTAGATAGTGTCAGTTTAAAAGACATTTACATTGACTTATTATTTTTTAAAAAATATTTAAATGTATTAAATGTATTAAACAAAGCATTGTTAAGAAAGGAAGATGGTTGCTGGGGGAGTGGGAAGGGAGGAAAAGATTGTCATAAAAGAAGAAGGTGGTAAGTTTCAGCTAATTTTCATAGACGCCTTTCTGACAGGAGCAAGCAATACTTTGCTGCACTTTTGACAGCCTCTCTTCAACTGTTTCTGGCACCTGCCGCTCATTCCCCTATTAGTTTGTAAATATTTCATACAATATGTAGACTGCTGAAACATGGCCACACTGCTGTTTTTAATTGTTTTTTTTGCCTTAGTGAAGTGAATTTTTTGTGGGCCTGCTGCTTTACGTGCAATTATCTTTGCACAGCAGCAGCAAGGAAACTGTGGTTTTGTTAAGCACCCTTTCACTTGGGCAGCTGCGGCCATGGTACCTTGGAAAATGCTTGTTTGGATATATTTCCCACCTGACCCTAAGAGCTCATGGCCCGCCACAGCAACTATGAAGGCGACGTGGGCCTGTGTATTTTTAAGCACCCACAATAAAATACAAATATGTTTTGAGGGAGCCTTGGGAGAAGGTGCTGCTGATGGTTCCCTCCTCTGCCAGGGGACCCTGGCCGTGAGCTTATTCTGGCAGGTGGCTGTGTATAACCACCCTTTTATTTTCCCACAATGCTCCAGGATGACACTAGCTGAAAGCAGTGGTGGTTGTGAGGATTTTGCGCTGCCTTCAACCGGACTGCCGTACGAACAGAAAGTGTGTCCTTGATTTCCCCCTGCCCACACTCTTGCCGATAAGGCGCAATCCTGGGCCCTGCCCTGCCCACATATAAATCATGGGCGCAGCATATCTTGGAGCACCTAATTCCCCATGAACTCTCCTTGCTATGAATAACTTCACAGGAAGTATTGTCTCTATTTAGCTGACAGAGGCTTTTGGTGGAGACTTTCGAGATACGTTCCATATAAGGCTTTTTCTTTTGTAGGTAATTGTTTTGAGTCACCTCACATGATGTTACTACATGGGTTGGGTTGCCCTGTCAATTTTTGCCATGGATTGCTTTTTTAAATCTTTTTTTAGTTGCCACCTTTTATTTCTCTTTTTATCCAGCCTTTTGTCAAAGGAGCTCAAACAGCCCTTTTCACAACAACCTTGTGAGGTTGACACAAGATGACTCGGCCCCAACACCACACCGTTTGAACTCTGTGATGGAGGTGGGGCCAGGATTCGGACTCGGGTCTCACCCTGTTTTACGTGCAGTGCTCTAACCACTATGCCATGTTTAGGACTGAACTACTTTTAGCATTTCTTGGAATTGTTCAAGATTACTTATCTGTGAATTAAAGATTGCCTATTCAAGGGCATTCAGTGCCGACAGCAGGCCAGGAAGGTTTCAGATACCCGAGAAGAGTTACAAAGTACCATATAACCATAATTTTACAATTTGTGCACTTTCAGTTTATGTTGTTTCCCATGCACAAGTTTTGTTTAAAGGTCCTTTGTTAAAAAAAAAATTCTGAAAGTAATCAAACTTCACACCTTAGGAATGCAGAGCCTCTGGCTGTTCTTATTGTTAAATTTACAGTGCTTTGTCCCGAAGAAACGGGCTTCTTTTCATCACAATGTACACAACGTTGGTTATTGAGGTAACCAGGACTCAGCTGTCAGCGCCAGAAGCCGCATCCTTTGCCTTTGCCTTAATGAGCGAAGGAGGCGGAGCGCCCCCTTGTGGACACGGGACTCCTTTTCAAGCCCGTCCCCGTTTTCAATCCGGGCGGAAGGGGCGGCGCGTCTTTCTGCCATGTCGGACTTGGCTTTAGAGGAGCTCTCTGCGATTGCCGCGATTTACTGCGGGGAAGATGAATGCGAAGTGCTGGAGGTGTCAGGTGACTGTTTCTCAATCCTAGCACCGCTGGCTTAGTGACCCATAACCGGGAGGTTTTGCTGAGAACCTCCTAATCACGACTGATGGGAGCAGCTTTTAGCACACCTGCTTTCAAAAACAACAACAAGGCGGGGAGGGGAAAAGACCCGTTTGAAAAGCAGGGTTTCCCATAAAAACGAGGAGGGGGAAATTCTGTGCGGCTCCTGGAGGGCAGAGAAGAAGCTATGAAGGCCACAAAAGCAGCAAGCGGTAGATGAATGCAGCTTTTATCAGCCCATCAAAATCAGATTTACTTTTGATTCTCATTAGCAAAGATGAACTTCCCCCTTTCAGCAACCCCCTAGTTTCCCCTCCCCTTTGAAATCATTGCACAGTTTAAAAAAATAATAATAATAGGAATGCTTCATCTGTTGTCCAAGTGCCTGCTTCATCAGTTTTTATCCCTATGCTTTCCCTTAAAGAGTATCCTTAAGCATCTGCACAGCGCCATTGTCTGGTTGGTGATTTTTCCTGCTGTTTTGTACGCAGCCATGGATAAAAGGTTGCATTTGAGAAGGGTGTGAGCATAATTGAGAGAAAACTCCGGTGGAAGCCCTGGAGAGCAGCTGCCTGTCGGTGTAGACTACTACACTGAGCATAATGGATCCAGTGGTACCTCAAGTTACATACGCTTCAGGTTACACACTCCGCTAACCCAGAAATAGTGCTTCAGGTTAAGAACTTTGCTCCAGGATGAGAACAGAAATGGGGCTCTGGCGGCGTGGCAGCAGCAGGAGGCCTCATTAGCTAAAGTGGTGCTTCAGGTTAAGAACAGTTTCAGGTTAAGTATGGACCTCCGGAACAAACTTAGTACAGTCGTACCTCGGGTTACAGACGCTTCAGGTTACAGACGCTTCAGGTTACAAATTCTGCTAACTCAGAAATAGTACCTCGGGTTAAGAACTTTCCTTCAGAATGAGAACAGAAATCGTGCGGTGGCAGGGGGAGGCCCCATTAGCTAAAGTGGTTCTCACGTTAAGAACAGTTTCAGGTTAAGAACGGACCTCCGGAATGAATTAAGTTCTTAACCCGAGGTACCACTGTATATGGTTGCTTCCTGTGTTTCAACAAGCGGGAGACGCAGGCTAGCTTGAGACTTTCGATGTCAAGCTACTGTATTACGGGGCCTAAGTTCTTGAGTGCATGGTGGTTTTTAATGGCATAAATAAGCACCAATGCAAAAAATAAAATAAAAATCTAGGAGTAGATACACTAGGTAACTCTTGTTCCTGCTTGCTTACGGTTCTTCTTTTTTAAAAGTATATATATTTTTTTAAAGGATAAAATCAGTGGTTTGATTTCAGCCAGGGCACTTGAGACATTACAAGAACTTTTTTTTTTCCTGATTCACTGCCACTTTTCTGAATAGGCCCACAAACAAGATGTAGTGTGAAACAGAGGTTCAAAAACAGGTAAAACTAAGTTTGTTGTTTGTTGTGTGTGTTATGTGTGTACAGGCGCTGCCCTTTTTCTTCAAGTTATGCAGTGTTTCTAAAAACATTTTAAGCAACGTGCTGAGACATTCCCTTGCCTTTCTCTCCCTCCATATAAGTTCCTATTCCTTCCCAGAGAAACCCCTTTAAATAACAGACAGCAGCTGCAGAGGAGCAGCCAGTGGTCTGACTGCTCACGTAGGCAACATACATGATCCCAGAACTTCAGTTTTCAGAGCCAAGCGGATGTTGCCTTCCTGTGTGTTTTATTGACAGAGAGTGGCTTGATGGCGATATATTTTATCTTAGATGTATGCAGTGAGATGTAAGCTGATGCCCTCATCCAAAATAAAATACCCGTGAGACTTCTCTTGCATTCCTTTATCTGTACTTTATTGTACAAAAGGGCGATTGTCCGGGATCAATCAGGTGTTCAGGAAAGATCAAGTGCTTACTGAGTGAGCCCATTAAAAAATGTCCCTGAGCAGCTAACTTGAGCTGTGTACACACCGTACATTTAAAACACCTCCCCCCAAAATTCTGAGAGCTGCAGTTCCCAGCACCTTTAAACTACAACTCCCAGGATTGTTGTTGGTTTTTTTGCCAGGAGACGGGGAATGTGCTTTACATGTATGGTGGATACACAGCTCTGTTGATGATATTTGAGAGTCCCTTCCCTCTCTGTCATCTCCCCCCCCCCTCTCCATCAACTGATACCTTCTTCCTTTTCTGTCAAGCGGGGGCGGGGGAAGGAAATCCCAATTTCCTACTGGATATGTTTTCTCTCAGGCGTTTTTTGAATCTTAGCACAGGGGGAAAAAAAATAAAATGATGTAAGTTTTATTTATTTTATTTTTCTCCTCCCGGCTCAAATGTCTGTAAACATGCAAAGTGTTCCCATTCTGTTCCCATCTCTCTTGTAAGCATTGCCCTTGTAGCCTGCTTTTCTGTCAACACCTGCTGGCAAGCTGAACCAAACGCTCTCCGCTGCTACCAGTCGCCTCCGAAGACCCCAAGGCTGCTTTGCAGGAGTTTACTGTCGGACTGCTAAACATCACTAATGCACATTAAATATGCATCTATGTTCCAAAAACAGTTCAGCTGTTTCCCCCACTGCTGTGTGCTACAAATGTGTGGCAATTTCTCTGTTAAAACTCAGCGTCCCCTGCCCGCAGCATTGTAGCCTCTCAAACAGCCTTCCAGGGGACGTTGAGTCCTTCTGAAACCTACGAGGCGTTTTTGAATGAGATCAGTAATGGTAGGCAGACTTTTCCTTTAAAAAAGAGCTGGCCCATCTTTGCCACCTCTGTCTCCAGTGTGCAGCCATAGTGTGGTGGGTGCATTCTGTGCTGGTCTGTGCTTTGCATGAACTGAGCTTAGAAACCTCTGCAACAGACAGAGTGTTCCTTGGGAGAAAAGCGCATGTGAAGAAAGGGATCCCCGGAGATCGAAAATTTGAAAACCACTGCTTTCAGATACTGAGCCAGATTGGATGATCATGCCTCAAATGGTCATTGGATCAATTCACACAGAACACTTTCACGCCTCCCTTCACTCAAACTGTGGTTAAGCCAGGAACCTCCTGATTAACCATAGTTTCCCATTACATCCAGTTTGAGAAACTATGGTTAACTAGAGACTTCCTGGTTTGTTTACTTACACCAAGAAGTGGCTGCATATGCCCTCTAAAGAACTTGTTCATATTTTGACTTAATAAGCCACTATATCACCATCTGAATGTGGCCCATTGTGACAGTTTATTTTTCCTTGCTTCTGCATTACATGCACACCTAAAAGTTACCCTAAATAATTAATCCCAGTCTCTCTTATAATTAATGGTAGCAAATCCAGCTTGGCTTCTTTTTTCTCCTTGTCAAATTTTTGTTATAAAAAGGTTACACATCTTTACTGTTTCTAACTTTTGACATAGCAGAGAGTCTAATGGGTGTCAATTTTCTGTCACAATTTTTTTATATATATATCGTATATATATAACAAATTGTGATGAGTAAATGAATGACACTAGCCAGAATTTGCTTGACTTGCTAAAGGGAATTGTAGAAACTGGAGATTTGTGTTCTGTTTTCCAAGAGTAAGTTCTCCAGGTTTAAAGAGGGGATGGGGAGCTGCCGTTGTCTGGTGGGCTAGATCCTTATCTCTCCTTATCTCTCCTTGTGAGCCATTTTGACAGGTGATCTGGGCCATAGTGTAGCCATCTCTGCTCAAAGAACAGGAGAAGCTTGCTGTCTTTCTCACAACGATTGTCATAGGCTGCAAACAAATGCACATTTGATTTATTAACACATTAATCAACGAAGGTTTTGTTAATCAGGTGTCAAACCCTATCTTTGGTCTGGTTAGAATATATATTTTAAAAACTCTGTAAATAACTGTCAAAAGAGGATTATAAAAATTAGACGATAATATGCTTTGGGAATGCAGGCAAGACATTTTATTTCCAGCATCAAGCTGGAGATCTTTTGTGCCTCCCAGTCCTGCAAAATGTTCCAGTATGAGATATGTATCAGTTTTGCAAAACAAAACTAGTTTTGCTGCTGTGGATCCCAGGAGTGTCTTTGTAGCATCCAAATTAGATTGAATAATTTATGAAAATTAATTTATGAATAATTTATGAAAATGCTTACTGTTAAAATACAAATCGGCTGAAATGTTGCTTACCCATGTTTAGGATTGGAAAAAATCCCATACGCCTGATCACCGAGGCACTAGGCCTGGGCGATATATCAATATATCTCCCAGGACCGGTATGAGGAGCGGACCGCGATGTCGGCTTCACTCAGTGGTATATCACTGGTGAAACCGCCACCGCTCCTGAGTCCCTCTGCTAGTGACTTTCTATAGTGAGTGCTGCACGAGCATCAAATAATTGTTTGCTAACAGGCATATCTTTCTATCTAGGTTTTCTCTGACTCTTAAGATTGGACCCTGCTATTGCTCGATTGTTGCTTTTATCTCCATTTTGTATTTTGCACACTGCCTAGATGTTTCAAATATATTCAGCAGTTTGGAAATGCTAATCAACTGAAAAATAATGCCCGTTATTAGAGATGGTTGCATTAAAATCAAGGGACATGAATGGGTCAGAGTAGAAGATTGGTGGGTTTGGGGTGCTCTCCTTCCACTCGGTCTGTAAAAACATCCCAGTTTTCTGAAGCTTAGGAGTGACCCGCTCAACATGCAGCAGGCGTTTTATTGAAAATGATGTGTGAATGAATTTAAATCAGCTAATTAACAAAGGTCTGCTTTACTTTTTCTTGTCTGGCCTCAAAGATTAGTGTTGCCGATAGACCGACATAATTTACTTGTTCATCCACTCTCTCCTCCTCCTCTACGGTTTGCTCAGCTATCTTGTCATAAAACATATATTTGTTCATCAAAATTTGGATTTCTGCAGGTAACGCTCAGAAATGCACAATGAGTGGGTGACACAGAAAGCCAGCAAAAAGAAAAAAAAAGGAGGGGTAGAGAGGGAGCCCTTTCTAGCTGACACCAAACACAGAAAACAATTTGAAGTATGCCAGCACTAAATTTACTGATGATAAGCATGCAGCTGGGGGAAATGAGTGAGAATGTGCTGGGTTTCCAACTTATTAGCACAATAAATGTCAACAGAATGGTAATTTACTGCTCTCTATTTCAGATAGCACCTCTTGTGAAAGAGTCAGGCAAATAGAAGGTGCTATTACAGGTAGGTAGGGAGACTTCTTGTAATCCGCCAACTTCAGCTGCCAGCGGCCCTTCTGAGTCAGGGCTGTTATCATGTTCAGCCTGATATGTCAGTATTATTTTGAAATGTGCAAGAAAAATAACCCCAAAGCAAACTCAAGGCTGGTTTTGCATTGCAGGCCGGGGCGCATGAGGCAGGACAAAGAAGATAATAAGATAAAGGACATTGGTTTTGGGTTAAAATAGGCCTCCACTTTATTGATTGCAGGTGTAAGTAGGTTTTGGCGAAGGCATTGGGTATGTATCTCCTTCCTTTTTTTTTAATTTGCATTTTATTTATTTGTTAACATTCTTATATTACATCAGTAAATGTTGTCATATTACATTACAGGACTTACTATAATTTCTAACATGTATACAAAAATTATATGCAAATTTTATATACCTAGAAAGAAAATGAAGAAAAAAAAGAACAAAGAGAAAAAACAAAGTCATCTCCTCCTAATGGATTAATTGGCCGGGTTGACCCGGGATTTTGGCGTACATTGAATCAGTCCTACCAGGAGTGTCATATTGGAAGGTTGCTGTAGCCTAATAGCCCCTGTGTGGGCTCCTGGACAGAGACACCCCCTCGCGGACCCCTTTAGTAGGGTACCCAAAAGGCTAAGAATCCAGCCCAATGCCTTATCCGCCATCAAGTTATGATTGCTGGCAAAAACCTCCCAACTGGCCCAATTTGTCTGCAGGAAAAAAATATCCTTCCTTGGCTTCCAATACAGCAACTCTACAATTCTGTGCTTCAGTGAGTATTCCATGTGGACTGACCTGAAATCTGGACAGGACCAAATCTGATGCTCAGGGTGAAGGATCCAGTGCCAAACCCAAATGGATGGCTCGGGCGTGGCCTCTTTATATAAGAAATAGGTGGACCTTACCTGGAACCTGGGTCAGTCAGGTCCGCCGCTGCTGCCATGCCTTCCCCCAGCCTACTTGAAACTGGTCTGTTCAAATGGGGGATGCCCTGTCAGTTTGCATTTCTTAGTACAGAAAGTATTGATCTGATGTGTGGAGATCTTTCCTATTCTACTTAGTTCAAGAGTGTTCTGGAAGGTTTCTTTCTATGTGAAAGAAACAGGCAGAAGGTTTCTGATGTTTGGGTTATTCCTTCTGGAAAGCTGAGTACAGCTGGTTTAAACTGGTTCTGTTATCCTTTCTGTCAAGGTCATGCTGACTATAATAGTCAGGCCAGGAGGAGCCTGGGTTTCACACTTTCTCTTTCTGTCACATTGTTCTGGTGTGGTGTTCTGTTCTGTATGCTATAGTGTTAAGGTTCAGTCTTATTATAAGTTATAAGTAAGTTTAAGTTAAGTCTGCTGCAACTAGATTTCTTATGGACTGTGCCTATCCGGAATGTATTGGATTTGTGACCACTATGCTCATTTGCCTTCAGTAGCAGTAAAGCTCTGCTAGGTGAAGTACAATTGCCTCTGGGCTATTTTTTGGGAACTCTGCAACGTGTTTAAGTTTTTTCCTCCTCACATGATGTGCCCGGCACTCTGTGCAGCCATGGGGGGAGGCGCTGACATCTCCCAGTGGCTGCATGGGGTGGGAAAATGGCGTCAGCAAGTGAAACAGGAGACTAGGGTTGCAGTTTGATATGCTGTAGGCCAGGGTTGGGAAATCTCTTGACAGCAGTCCAGATCATGAGACCTTGAGGCCTCATGATTTAGACAATGGTAGTCTCTCCAAGATCAAACCGATCCATTCTGAAGGAAATCGGCCCTGAGTGCTCACTGGAAGGACAGATCCTGAAGCTGACGCTCCAATACTTTGGCCATCTCATGAGAAGAGAAGACTCCCTGGAAAAGACCCTGATGTTGGGAAAGATTGAGGGCACAAGGAGAAGAGGACGACAGAGGACAAGATGGTTGGACAGTGTTCTCGAAGCTACCAGCATGAGTTTGACCAAACTGCAGGAGGCAGTGGAAGACAGGAGTGCCTGGCGTGCTCTGGTCCATGGGGTCACGAAGAGTCGGACACGACTAAACAACAACAACAAAAGTCTCTCCAAGCTGTTTCCCCTTCCTGATGCTGCTCTGTGGTTGGCTTTTCTGTATTTGCCTATCAGTCAGTGCCTCTGTGTCCCTCTTGTTTCCTTGAAAGTGCCCATGGAAGAGAGGTGCAATGTCTTCCTCTTAGGGCAACACACTCTACTGAGAAGGAGACTCCATTTCTCGGCACGCTGTTCATAGTGCTCAGGGTTGTCGGAACCATTTCAGCTCATGTCACTCACTAAACCGTCTTCGTCTGTTGTTTGGCAGAGGGCACTGAAGCTTGCGAAGCCGTGTCAGCCGTGAGGAAGGGGCGGGAGGCAGGAATCAGACATAGCTCCATTGCCCATCCCATGAAGCCGAGGTAGATCTTGGGAGGTAGGGAAGAGACAAGCCACTTCAAAAGAACTCATCTGAAACTTGGGACTGCTTCGCTGCGTCTTTCAGATCTGTCTCTCCCAACCCCTTCAGAATGAATCAAGTTGACATTTTAGCAACTTTTTGAAGGAATGGGGTGAAGTGGTTGGAACACATCAAAGAAACGATGTAGTGAAGATCTGAAAAAAGAGTACCTTTCATCTTACACCCTAACTTTTTTCTGTTTTAGTAGAAGCAGATGAGATCCTTGTCCCCTCTTAATTTAGCAAAAGCGCCGCTATTGTTTCACGCTGGCTGCACTGCTGTTGGAAAACAGCACAGTACAAAAAAACCACATCCCGTTTTACTCCTTTTTCCCATTGCCTTTGATTCAGGCGATTAGTCTGATGACAATAATGAAACTCAGCATTTTTATAGCACGTTCCAAGTGTTCAAAGCCTTTCGTGTTGCAGTAATTCTTTCAGCAGCTGTCTAGAAAATAGGGCTGTAATGGCAGCATTGCCAGTTTAGTGGCTATGGCTGAGGGAAGATTTCAACCGGGAGCTTCCTGGTTCACAGTTTTAGTCATACAGTACAATATACACTTAAAATAGAAGAAAAAATTATGGTACTTTGAAGAACCGCTTGCAGGTCGGTCGTTTCTGTTGGCTTGGAAATTACGTATTTTCGAGCAAGTTTTGTGCATAACTAGGGTTTCAGTGGATAGTCTGGGATCTTGTGGTCTGGGATCTCTCCGACTTTATTCTGTACTGCCAAAATGCCTGTTGTTATGACAAGTATGGTACGTGTAAAGCAAAGGTTCATAAATTGCAGGGGTCTCCTATAAAGGGTACTGTGAACTCTAAAGACATAAGTTAGCTGGGATAGCTCAGTCAGTAGAGCATGAGACTCTGAATCTCAGAGTCATGGGGTTCGAGCCCCCCGTTGGGCAAAAGATTCCTGCATTGCAGGGGTTGGACTAGATGACCCTCGCGGTCCCCTCCAACTCTATGATTCTATGATTCTCTAAGAAGAACTGTGCTAGACCATATCCAGAGTCCATCTAGGCCAGTCAGATGGTTCAGAAAGGTCCACAAATAAGTCATGAAGTCAACGGTGCTTCCTTGTAGTATATTTGTACCCATAGCAACTGGTATTCAATTAGGGGTACCCTTTCTCTCAACAGTATTGTTCATTTATTTTATTTTATTTTTTAAAAATATGCTGCTCTATTTCCCAGTTGGGAAACCAGAGTGATGCACAATATAATGAAAACCACCAATGCAAAATAATTTACACCATCATTATCATTATCATATTTTTTTTAAACCCCTCACAATCTTCTAATAGCCATTGAAAGACAAATTTGTGGGGCTAGGCTTAAAACCATCTAAGCCATTCACATTTGGTAGTAGCCAGTTCCATAAACAGTCAGCCAGTTTTTGCCATTTGCCTACCCTTGGTTCTGTTTCAATGGCTGGAAACTGGCTCTTATATAAATATAATATCAGATAATTCTCCATCAAACCAAACCTTACAAGCTTCTAAGTGAGAGTCATCTTAATTGATTTTTCATTGTCTCCTGAAAATCTGTCTTCCTGTACTGTCTGAACATTAGCTGTAAGTTTTTCTTCTTCTGTGGGACTGGGTTTTATCTTGCCAAAGACTTGTGAACTTTCCCCCTTTCTGAAGCATTAACAAGAATTGTGCAGCATTTGACAGCGTTTAAAGCAAAAATTTAACGTTACTGTAAAGCCATCATTTTTTGCTCAAACTGCAAGTTAATGTTAAGCATACACTTCAAATTGCCTTCTTACCATTCTTTTTTTGTTTTGCAGAAAGCAGCTTCAGGCAACTGTGATCTAGATATAGGGGGATTAATACCCCCTACATAGGAAGTTGGGGATATTAATCCTTCTTTCTTTGCACTGTTTTCTCTTGAAAAATCGTCCTGCCCTATCTGTGTCTGAGGGTCTATTTGCTGTAAATAGTTTGACACTTAAGCAACATGACTTTCCTCGCATGAGAAAAAAAAAAAAATCAAAGTCTTGCTAATTCACCCTCAAAGAGTCCTGGTTGATCTTAACTAATAGTTCTTGATTAGATGGAATCCATATTTGTATTCCCAAGACTTATATTGAATTTCACCAACACTTAAACAGGCCCTTCCACATTGCTTTCCATTCAAGATCTATTGCTATGAATTCAGGTCCTGGATTAAATTCTTACACGTGTGTTAAAGCATTAATCTCTTCTTTAATCCCTAAACTAAAATGCTTAGGGTAACAATTGGCTGTAAACCACAGAGCCTAGGACTTGCCGATCAGAAGCTTGGCGGTTTGAATCACCGCTACGGGGTGAGCTCCCGTTGTTCGGTCCCTGCTCCTACCAACCTAGCAGTTCGAAAGCACGTCAAAGTGCAAGTAGATAAATAGGTACCGCTCTGGCGGGAAGGTAAACGGCGTTTCCATGTGCTGCTCTGGTTCTCTAGAAGCGGCTTAGTCATGTCAGCCACATGACCCGGAAGCTGTACGCCGGCTCCCTCGGCCAATAAAGCGAGATGAGCGCTGCAACCCCAGAGTCGGTCACAACTAGACCTAATGGTCAGGGGTCCCTTTACCTTTATCCCTCTGCAGTACAAAAATAATCTCACACCAGACATTTTATAGTTAAATGAAATATTAATAGATCATTCAGGTGTCGCCCCCCCCCCCGAGAGTGAGTAAAGCTTTTTTCTGAGGGTAAGAACAAACAAACAAACAACTGTTGCAAATATGTTTGTTGACTCTTAGTTGATCATTGCTTTTGGATGCTTTTTCAGAGACAGAAGGAATCTCGTTTAGGATTCAGACCAGCGCAAAAGGACCTTTGGGCGCAGATATATTGTTGAAGCTGTTGTTTCATTTGCCGATTGGTTACCCGTCAAGCCTGCCGAATATCTCTGTTAGCTCTGAGCAGCTTACAAGGACGCAGTGTGCGGCCGTGAAAGGGAGATTACTTGAGGAAGCAGAGAGGCATTTTTCACAGCCTATGGTACATGAGCTGATTCTCTGGATACAGCAGAATCTTAAGCATGCTGTCGAGCGAGCTGAAGCTTCAGTCTGCAGCGGAGAAAGTACTCTATCAACAGACGGACCTGAGGAGGATGGTGTCTGGATTGCCCTTCTGCGTTTAGATCATATGAGAGCGAAGGGAAAATATGTCAAAACAGTAGAAAAATGGTGTGCAGATCTAAAGCTGACTGGAAGACTGATGTTCATGGGCAAGATGATTCTGATTCTTCTTCAAGGAGACAGAAGGAGCATTAAGGTGCAGACATTGCTCTGATTTGCCGGTTCGGTTGCTGATAGCTCAGAGAACTATGTCAGTTCAAATATATTCAGGTTTTTTTTGTATGTTTGTTAGGCGTTTTGTGAAACTGGTTGTTTTATTCACAGCAATGTCTTTTTAAAGTTTAAGCTCTGTGTCCTGTCTGCCGCCCTGCGTGCCCTTTGTATTTAGAGCAGGGTTTCCCGAACTTGTATCTCCCGCTGTTTTTGGACTACAACTCCCATCATCCGTAGCTAGCAGGACCAGTCGTCAGGGATAAAGGGAATTGTAGTCCACAACTATCTGGAAACCCAAGTTTGGGAAATTCTGATTTATAACAAGATTTAGCATTGGGCTAAGAGGGTCTGGTCAGCCGCTAACTTCAACAGGGAGCTTATTTCTTAATTGAAGAAGAGCCAGCAATATTAGCCCCGCCCACTGATCCCCCCCCCCCCCCGGGAAAAGGGATCTTTTAATCCTCATTTCTCCAGAGCTGTATCTTGGCTGGCATTTGCCTGCATTTTCCTCACGCATGGAAGAAATCTGCTGAAGTCCATGTTGGGAAAACTTTGTGTCAAACTTCTGTGGCAATTCACACAGGATCTTTGCACGGGAGGAAAAAAAGGCTGGTTTTCAGACAGGAAGCTGGTGGGAGTCTGAGGCCTACTGTGTGTGAGATTTTGACCAGCTTCTGCCCATCTGAAGTTGATACAGGCCCGTCTTATCTTGAGCCCAAAGAGTAGTCCACATAGCGGAAGGATAAGCGGTATGTGCCACATACTTAACTTTATTTACACTTCTATGCTGAGAGAATACAAACATGCATCTTGCCTCTGCGAGAGCAGAGAAGCAACTCCCTCTCGGAAACTAAAGAACACCGAGAGAACAGTGAAAAACAGGAAACCAGTGAACGTCACATCCAGTCTCCCATTCCCGTGGGAACCCAACAGTACTCTGACTTTGGAATGCAAAACAATGTCCCGTGACAAGCATTTCGCTGCACAGTGAAGGAAACAGAAACCAACACTGTGGCCTATTCCTATTCTAGGAACAGATGGAACCAAATGCTAACCAAGCAGACTTCAGGTAAATAGTGACCATTGCACTTCCACATTCCTTAGAGACTAATGCATGTGATTATGGCTGCACTATGGAGAATATGGTGTTCTGTCTTCCTGCAACAAGTTTCTTCATAGTTAGTGTAGCAGAATTGTAGCAGAAGCCTGTTTTCTAAGATAGATTACATAATTTGGATCAGGATAAGCCAACTGCAAACCTAGACATAACTAGGATTTTTTTTTTTAAAAAAGGGATAAGTACATGTAACATAACCATAGAGGTAGGAAGGTTGAATGACCCTGTGGACTACTCATAAATGTTTGTTCTTTCAAAATGTAACTTCCTATATGTCTTACTCATTTAGGGATTTCTATACCGCGGTTTACTAAATGGTCACAGGTTGGTTTGTAAGTTATGAAGATCGTAAGTGCAGAATGTGAAACAGTAAAACAGCAAACTAAAATAATAGCAACAATGGGTTGTTATCCAAAGTAGCGCTAATTACATCCCTGATGGTTTTAAGAAGTTTGTGGGTAGCTCCAGTTAAGAACACCGGAAGACTTGGTGCATCAAATAATAATAATAATAATAATAATAATAATAATAATAATAATATTAATAATAATAATTGGCCAGCACAACTGAAGCATGTCACCAGAGTTCCCTCATGTATCCCATCATGGGTGTATATTTTCCATGCTTTACATGGAAACACAAGTGTAACACTGGGGCTACTTGTGTGTAAGCGCTTGCACTCTTAGAGTTTAGTAATCAGTTTCAAAAACTGTCCCTCTCCGCGCAGCCCTCGGTGCATGGCTGCCTTAATCGCTGGCAGAATCCGTCAGTGGGCGTTTCCGGAATTTCTTCCAACATAAGAGTTCTTTGACAGAAACTCTACGCCTAGATTCTCTACGTGACAGCTTCCTGTGCAAAGTGGGCGTCCCAAGAGGAGGTCCTGAGCTCTCCCCGCTGTTCTCACTGAAAGCGTCTCGGAGCTGTTCCTCCGACTCTGTTTCTGCTGAAACTCCCCCTCTCCCCCTGCTGGTTCCCTCCTCAGCATCCGAGGGTCTCCCAGCACCCTGGAGCCCCTCCACCACTTGGAGCTCCGATGGCAGTTCCCTGACACGCTGGTCTTGCAACTTCAGACTTCACCTGGTCTTTCACCTTTAGTCTTAAAAACCTTGAGATTTTGACCAGGGCAATGCTAAGGACAAACTCCCTCCCCTTTTTATTTTTATTTTTCAGCAATAAAATTTAATCAACAGGCTCTTACAATTGACGTTTCATGTTCTGATGTTGTGTGGTGGTTTTTTTTTTGTGTGTGTGTGTGTGATTTAGGAATATCTTCTTCTTCAGAAAACCAGCAAGGTGGATGTGGATTCGAGCGGAAAGAAGTGTAAAGAGAAAATGATTAGCGTTCTTTCAGAAACAAAAGCCCAGGCAGCACACAGAAGGTATAATTTAGCACTGTTTCGGCTAGAAAAGCAGCTTTGAATTGATAATTACATTCTGACACGGAAGCAGGCATATTCATGAAGTCTTTCTTGTACAACATAGGTTTCAGGCATTTGAAGTCAAAGAGTACTCAACGCTGGGTGAGCTGCAAAATGAATTCAAGGCTGCGGGCCTGGCAGAACTGTTCAGTGAGTTTGTGCTGGCTCGCTGGAAGTAATTCTGAAGCAGGCACATGTGGCTGAGACTAAAACTGTCATTGAACGTATCAAATGGATGCCGAGAGAAGGTAAAATGAAAGGTTTTGGTGGAGGACAGCTCTGAAGTGTCTCTTGCAAAATGTCAGGAAAAAGCTGTCTCCTTGGGAAGTTCTCCTCACACTCAGAATGGGTGATGTTTTTGATTGTGACAACTCTTCGCTGGAACACTTTGCGTATTAATGATATTTAAGAACCCGTAGGTCAGATGGGAAGCATGGGCAGCACAGAAATCACCCTATTCTTTGGGATCAGGGTGGATTGTTCCTCCTTTCTCCTATAATTAAATGATCTTTTAGAATAATTTGTTTCTAGCGTGACATTTTTTGGGTATGTTTATGCTACTTGGAAAGCTGTACAAGAACCCTCCTCCCCTTCTTTCCACCATATTTTAAATATGGGAATAAAGAAAAATGGCAATTGTTTATACCTCATCTCTAGCCTGCCTTTCTGCTCTAGGAGTTCCCAGAGCAGCTTAGGCTGCAGCCCCGTGCACAAACTCCTGGAAATAAGTCCGACCGAACTCAACAGGACGATTTTCCCGAATAGACATGTGTAGGATGGCACTGTTAATTTGTGAATAAGATGTTACATATCAAAGACTGCAGCCATTTTAAGTTTTATTTGCTCTTGTTTAGATTTGGGGAAATGAGGGGAAATAACTTCGCAGAGATGACTTCTTGGTCAAACCCTTTCACGCTCAGGTTTTCATCTACCACCATTCTAATTATGATTTTTTTTTTTTAAAAGCCTGTATTTCCCCAACAACTTATTAGCTCAGAGGTGGGGAACCTGTAGCCCTCTGAATGTTGTTGGACTCCAACTCCCATGAGCCCTCTGAGCAGCGGACAGGGATGCTGGGAGTTGTAGTCTTGCATTCTCTGGAGGGCCATTTTATAGCTACTCAGATCCTTATAGATGACTGTAGCATTCCTATGTCAGATGTACCACCGCCTCCAACAACATCTGGAAGGCTACAAATTGACTTCCTTTCTCTAGAAACCTGCATCTGGCTGTGGGTAGCCCTTAACAAATTGGGGTGCATCTCTCCCCCACCCTCTGCTTTCGTGATACAAAATGGTGCTCAAACACATACAGAAGGTGGTTGACCTTCTTTGGAGTTCATCAAGCTGTAACGAGCTTTGTGATTTTTTCTTCATTTCAAAGCATATGGTTGATGTCATTTCACTCCACACTTGCTTATTTACTGCGACAATAGTAAAAAAGAGAGGGGGAAAAAGAGTGCGGGGGGAACCTCTTTCAGTTTTCTGTGGCAGATACTTAAGCATTTCATCTACAGATGAAATTGGTTTGAAACGGCTCTTCGACATCAGATTTATAGCTCGTGTGTTTCAGATGGCAGCATCTGCCTTTGTGACATTTAGGAAACAACCATAAAACATGGATGTTTAAAAGAAAGGAGGGGTTGAACATAGCACAACCTTGGCTGGATCAGACTAAGGCAGTGTTTCTAAAACCTTTGATACAAGGGGCCCATTGCACCTCTGACTATGTGGTATGCTTCGCCTTCACACTTCAGGTGCTATCCTAATACTTTCATCCCTCCATCTCTCTGGCCTCATCTAAAACCCATTATCAGCCAGTACAAGTTAAATGTATCTAAGGCTTTTAAAAGATGCCCTTTCAAGAGATACCAAGAAGGTGCCACTGTAATTGCAGGCGAGATGTCTGGTACATGACACCAGTTGAAGATGTGTGAGGGAATCTTTGACCCTCCAGATATTGTTGAATGACAACTTCCATCATCCTTGGCCAGGCGTGAGGAGTTGAGGTTTGGCAACATTGGAGGGCTGCGGGTTCCCCATACTTGGTCCAAGGAACTACTTTTCTCCCCCAATGTTTCCAGATGAAGAACTGTGATGGGAGAGAGACTTTGTGCTGGCCATCAGGCAATGGCTTTTTCCACCTGCCTTGCCCCACCCTCTAGCCCTATGAGTCCTTCCCAGACCATGACTTTGAGAACGGCAGAAGCAGCTGGGAAGAGAGGAGAGGAGTTCAGGGGTATTCAGTTTTTAAAAATATATAAATTGTGCATCCTTGTTTCTCAACTTGACCCTTTTACATGGTTTTGTATGTGTTTTTTTTTGGTTGTGACTTGCTGTTATTTTTATTGACTACAGTTTAGGAATTCTTTATTGTAAATGGCTAAATGTAAACTGTTTAATAATTATTTGCTGATATTTTATTATACTGTTTACTATTCTAATGGATTATTGAATATTGCTTTATTTTATATAAGTTGATTATTCTAAAGATGTTTTCGTTACGACTTTTTTTTGTATGGGATCAGATTGTTATTAGGTGTGCGATCTTTCCTGTCAATTTGGTTGCTCCTTCAGCTTGTCACCTGCCTTGCGTATATTAATATAGAAAGGCGGTGTGCAAATTCAAAGTGAAATGAAATTAAATGTTGCCAAACGAGCTGCTTCTGTGCTCCACGTGAATCAAGCCCTTTTATATACGTACACCTATGTGATCTAGAATCATAGAATCATAGTTGGAAGAGACCACAAGGGCCATCGAGTCCAACCCCCTGCCAAGCAGGAAACACCATCAGAGCACTCCTGACATATGGTTGTCAAGCCTCTGCTTAAAGACCTCCAAAGAAGGAGACTCCACCACACTCCTTGGCAGCAAATTCCACTGTTGAACAGCTCTTACTGTCTACCACTTTTCGTGGCAAACTCTTCTAACAATACTGTTTAACCAGTGTACAATTTGCTTGCTCCATGGTGATAGTGAGCTTTAACATGGGTGATGCCCTAAACACTGTTATCATTGTTCTACTACATCGCTAGTAGTAAGAAGCAATATCTGTCAGCGCCATCTCTCCAACCTAGTGAATTCAGCACTTGGTGGCGGCTAGGGAACATAGTCAATGCTTTAATCACCGTTCCTCCTCACCATGCTTTGCTACAAACACAGTGTGCATGTGAGTTCATTCTTTCCCTCTCACACAGTTATGCACATTCTACAAATGCAGGGACAACACATGCACGCAACCATTTGGTGTATCTAGGGAAATGTGTCCTTGCAATTCTCTGACGAAGCTCTTGACTACCATAAGTGGCAGGTTCCTGCATTGTTATTTCAGGCTTATGTCATGATGATTAAACCTATTTAGCTTTGCAGTGTTCACATTCTGCCTATTTTAATAAGCATCCTTATGGTCATAAAGCTTTTACGCATACATGCATATGGGTCCTCAGACGCTGCACAGTTTGCTACTTTACTAGACAGAGGTTGTCGCCTCTCACTTATGTTTGTTTCATACGTGCGGATGTTATTGCAAAGTTTGCGGGTTTACGAAAAGAACCCGAAGAAGCTAGCACTGAGTGACTTCCATGGCCACTCCTGTCGGGAAATATCCTGTGGCAGAATGGATTGCTCAGATCCTTGCTCCGAAAACTTTGCTGCGACATTTCAGGAAAGCTTTAGCCTCTGCGAAAAGCTGACAACGACCCAAGTCCGGTCATGCAAATGCTTTGCATTAAAAGCAGCAATTGCATATGGTAGTTAACAGAAAAATATAAACTCTGTTACCAAAGCTGATGGTATAGTAAGTCACCCAGGCAGCTCTGAAGCCTCATTCATATTCAAACCCTATCGCTATAAATGGTGTTCTTGATGGTGATCCTTGCTGACTTTCTCTATTATTAAGGCTGGAGATGGAAATGCAGCTTAAACTCTTCAGCACATTTGGCGCAGCATTTGTACATTCAGAAATGAGTCACAACGCAATGATCCTGGGATCCTGTTGCAACCACCTTAAAACATCTCCTCGTTCACTAGGCAAGAAGGGTTGATTACCTGTTCAACAGAGCTTGATTATCTGTCAGGTCCAGAGATAATAACAGATGCTTTGTGCATCGATCTTCTATCACCTGCTTAATTTGTTACTCACTGTTCTTAAATTGTCTAAATCGACATATCAATTCAGCATAAGAAATGACTTGAGTTTTTCTGCTTAATTTGACATACTTTAAAAGAACATGCTGCTGCTCAGGCACCTGGAGAACATCAAAGTAGACGTCAACCTGATTCCATCAAAGCAAATACTCTTGCTTCCTCATCTATCAGCCATTGACAGTAAAGAGCATGCAGGTATCTTGCGTTCGGGCAAGTAACTGGCATCTTTAAGGGGGTGGCGGTCCCCTGTTGAAGGCTAATTTGCATGTGATACAGGCATCTTCCTAAAAGAAGAGTTTGGATTTGATATCCCACTTTATCACTGCCCTAAGGAGTCCCCCACAACAAACACTCTGTGAGGTGAGTGAGGCTGAGAGACTTCAGAGAAGTGTGACTAGCCCAAGGTCACCCAGCAGCTGCTTGTGGAGGAGCGGGGAAGTGAACCCGGTTCACCAGATTACGAGTCCACCGCTCTTAACCACTACACCACACTGGAGAAATGGGTAAGGTCCATTGGCATCATGGGGCAGAAGAACTTAGAAACAATGTACCAGGGTATCAAGCATTTCTTACCCAAATTGAGCAGATGGAAAGGGTCAGTTTCCCATCTTCCTTCACCATTAGCCAAGTTGCCTGAGGTTTATGGGAGTTCTAGTCCAAAATGTTTGGAGGGCACCAAATTTAGGAAGGCTGGTGTAGGCTACTTTTTCATTTCGAAGGAAGCAGTTGGTGTGAGGCGCAACTGATTATCAATGCCCCAGTGAAACCCGTGTGGGAGAAGACAAGGTGATGATTTGGAAGACAGGAAAAAGTTGTGTGGATTCCAAATGTATGAGGTAAACTGCACCTGAGTTTTTAAAGGGCTCCCCAATTTAGTCCTGAATGGTGCTTGGGTAACAGTGTTATCAGTTTGTAGGGCTAGGATTCAATGGGATGGTGAAACTGCAATGGAAGCTTTGTGTGTGTGTGTTTTTTAATGGATATGCTGATAGGGAATATGCCAGTGAAGTGCTTGGTCATAGATTATACCCCCAATAAGCTAAATAATGGAGAAACATTCCTGCTTTAACATTATTCTCTATATTTGAGCAACATTATAAAAGAGACTACAGGGTGCCCTAATATTGAGATAAGTCAGATTTTGAAACTAATCATTTGTAAATTTGAAGAGTAAAGTTTTCTGAAGAGCAGAAAACTCAAAACAACATAATAGCAAAAAATCACCACCCTCGTGGTGAGGGTGGGTGAGGAATGTTATTTATAAGAAGCTGTTTCTTGGGACTGTTGGGTAAATTAAAATAACACAACAATGCTGATGTTCGTGAGATTGATAGATCGTTGTAAGTTCTATGTTTGTCTTTGAACTTAAGCCAGTAATTGTCTTTATGACAATAAACTGTAATTATTGGAATAATCTCATACATTTTGTAGTATTGGGATGTATTTTATATCTTTTTAATGTTTCACATTAGTTGCATTGTTGCCAATTTGCAGTCCGTATATTTATGCTTAATTTTGTGTTATCTTATTCGGGAAATATGTATTGTGTAACTTAATTATGGGATTTATAGACGTAAATGGAACTTGAAATGAAAATATGCTAATAGCATTTTAGAGTTATTGTTCTGAGCTGTTCTCAGATATGTGCTCTTGAATCAATATTAGTTTGGCTGTCTAGCCTCGTTCATGGCAATATCCTCCAGCAAGAAAATGTGGTGTTTTTTTCAGAGAGAGAAGGAAAGGAGCGGGAGGGGGGAACTAAACAATTTGCCTGTAAAATAAGGCAGCATTGCATATTAATTTCTTTGTACTTTAAGAATAAAATCCTTTAATACTTTGGGTGTGGAACAATTATGTATTCATTGGCTTTAACCTTATGCTAATAAGGGAACAAAGCTTTAATTTCTTTCCTTTTTCTTGTTTGTATTTCTTGTGCATAATTTAATGCAAACAATCAGTTCATACATGGCATTAGCGTTCTGTTGATCAGTTCCACTGATCATGGTTCGTAAGCATTTCTGTTGCAAACCTTGATTATCTATGGTTTATAATTCAGAGGACGAAAATGAATTGTGGGACCTGATTAAACATACCTTGAAGGTGTGTTAATGGCTCCTTCTTTGGCCACTTTCCCCTCTTAATAGATACTGTGTTTATGGTGGGAAAACCAAGGTTTGCACAAATCCAGAATTTCATGTGTAGACCTTTCCATTCATTTGAAAGTGTGCTAATTGTCCATTCAGCAGAATGGGAAATCAAAGTGTTTCCTACCATGCATAGGAAATAATGCATTACAGGATTGGTGGGGAGGATAGCAAAGGTACAGTGGTACCTTGGTTCTCAAACTTAATCTGTTCTGGAAGTCCGTTCCAAAACCAAAGGCGTGCTTTCCCATAGAAAGTAATGCAAAATGGATTAATCCGTTTCAGACTTTTAAAAACAACCCCATAAACAGTAATTTAACATGAATTTTACTATCTAACAAGACCATTGATCCATAAAATGAAAGCAATAAACAATGTGCTGCAATCACACAATCAATCAATCAATCAATCAATCAGGAACTGAACTGGGTTCCACACAGTCACAAAAAACAAACAACAAAGAGCCGCAAAAACAAAAACGCAAAATAAATAGCAAAAACAGACAGACTTCAGCGTAACACTCAAAACGGAAGTGTGGCACTCAAATCGGAAGCGTAACACTCAAAACGGAGCACGTTCAGCTTTTGAAAAACATTAGCAAACCAGAACAATTATTTTCAGTTTGCAGTGTTTGGGTTCCAAGTTGTTTGAGTACCAAGGCGTTTGAGAACCAAGGTACCACTGTAGTTGACTTTCTGCCTCTAGCCTGTAAAATAATCTGTGGTAGCAGGTACCAACGGTAATTTGCTAGGTTTCTTCAGCATCCAGCTTTTGTGTTGGAAAAAAAAAAGAATTTCAGATGGAGCCGTAGTGAGACGTTGGCTTTTTTGCCCTTCATTAAGGTGGCCTAGTTTGGAATCTGAAGCACATTTCATAGGTAGTTAAGTCCCATTTAACTCACAGTGTGGTGTAGTGGTTAAGAGCGGTAGTCTCCTAATCTGGGGAACCAGGTTCGCGTCTCCGCTCCTCCACATGCAGCTGCTGGGTGACCTTGGGCTAGTCACACTTCTGTGAAGTCTCTCAGCCCCACTCACCTCACAGAGTGTTTGTTGTGGGGGAGGAAGGGAAAGGAGAATGTTAGCCGCTTTGAGACTCCTTAAAGTGAGTGAAAGGCGGGATATCAAATCCAAACTCTTCTTCTTCTTCTTCTTCTTCTGAATGAAGTTGCTTAGGATACCCTGTAAACTGTGCTATTCATGTGCCAGGCTATAGCTCAGCAGTAGAGCACATGAGAAGACCCCTGACATCTCTAGTGAAAAAAAAGTTCAGGGGGCAGATGACCACTGTCTGTTAGGGTAGACAAGACTAGATGGATGAATAGTGTGACCTCATACAGTGTGGCTTTCTGCGTTTCCTTTCCTTTCCATAAAACTTGTATCTACCCATTATCCAACATGTTTATCTGCTTTTCTGAAAGTCCAGTAAAGAAAGAGTGCTTGTCAGTTCATTTGCTGAACAGAGCAAAGCAGAAAACTTGGAAGCATGCTGAAGAAAATAGGGTTCTTATTAATGTGAATTTAGTCTGAACCAGAAGAGGCAACTCTTCTGAGGTCACAAGGGAAGAAGTCAGAAGGTAAAACTTTTGGATAAACGTTCTCACCAGCTAATGTATTCAGATCAGTCTGGGGCTTAAAGCATAGCTGCAGATGCCAGTTGAGAAGTTGGCACCTGCCAGGAGCATGGGAAAAATCCACAACGATTATAGCAGTCTGTTATTTCATGGAAACAAAACAGTATGGAGTGTTCATCTGAGCAGCTGGAAGAGGAGGACCAAGGATGAGAAAGAGCTGTGAGTAGAGGGGGGAGGCTTTCCTCATCCTCTGGACCCCCTGGGAAACTCAACAAACCTGCTCCACCTTGAACTGGGTGTGGAGAGTGAATGGAACACAGCTGTGGGCACCTTTGGGGAAGTGCCATCTTCCTTGGGCCTGCCCATCGAAAAGAAGTCTACAGTGAGAGACAAGGGTGATGTCTGCTGTTTCCAGCAACTCTTCTCATTGTAAGACTTCTGTGGGTGAGCTGAACATTTGTTTGGACCCTGGGTGAGAACCGGGAGGAAAATGAATTGATATTGATTTGTTTATATTAGTAACATTAATTGATAAGTGTATATTTCTGTAATAATTTAAGTCGTCTGTTGCTTCAGATTTCTGTTCACCGCTTAGAGGTATCTTTAATATATTAAGCAGCATAGGAGTTAAATATTCAAAAGAGAGCCAGTGTGGTGTAGTGGTTAAGAGTGGTAGACTAGTAATCTGGTGAACCGGGTTCGATTCCCCACTCCACATGCAGCTGCTGGGTGACCTTCGGCTAGTCACATTTCTCTGAAGTCTCTCAGCCTCACTCACCTCACAGAGTGTTTGTTGTGGGGGAGGAAGGGAAAGGAGAATGTTAGCCGCTTTGAGACTCCTTAGGGTAGCGATAAAGCGGGATATCAAATCCAAACTCTTCTTCTTCTTCAAATCCAAAAATTAAAAACATATGGGACTAGCTTGTACTGCTGGTGAATGCAGTTGTTTTCTCTTTCTCTCTCTCTCTGATAGAGGAGACATTTGTGCACCGGGTCTGTTGATCCACTGAAGAATTTTGTTTCTGTACATGAATTTTGTTTGCAAGACTGAAGGGTTAGGCTAAAAGCCCGAGGCATCTCATTAAATCCCGGTTACAGATATACTGTAGTCTTGGAGTGGGTATAAAAGGTAAAGGTAAAGGTACCCCTGCCCGTACGGGCCAGTCTTGACAGACTCTGGGGTTGTGCGCCCATCTCACTTAAGAGGCCAGGGGCCAGCGCTGTCCGGAGACACTTCCGGGTCACGTGGCCAGCGTGACATCGCTGCTCTGGCCAGAGCCAGAGCCAGAGCCAGAGCCAGAGCCAGAGCCAGAGCCAGAGCCGCACACGGAAACGCCGTTTACCTTCCCGCTGGTAAGCGGTCCCTATTTATCTACTTGCACCCGGAGGTGCTTTCGAACTGCTAGGTTGGCAGGCGCTGGGACCGAGCAGCGGGAGCGCACCCCGCCGCAGGGATTCGAACCGCCGACCTTTCGATCGGCAAGCCCTAGGCGCTGAGGCTTTAACCCACAGGGGCCATCTAACCTGACCTCTCCTCATCCCCTATTCACAGGAGCAGATTTTAGAGGAACGGGAGGTGGAGAAAATCTTGTTCTGAGAAGCCCTGTTTATGGAAATTTGTGCCATTGTTCTGAGGCAGGAAATAATAGCACTATAGACTATACCATTGTAAGTATGATGGCTTTCCTTAGATCAGCATTCAGATGAGAACACCATCAGTGGCAAATGAGAAAGGAAAAGCTGAAAGGATGGTTAAAATATCCTTATCAACCAAGATGATAAAAGTTGGAAGGCAAGTTTTGTGATGAAAGGCTTGAAGGTGTTAAATATGTTCATTCTGGGTTAATATGGAGACACCTTTCAAATATCTTTACAAGCATCAGGAGAAAGACAGAAGAATGTCAGAAGTGTCCATTGTGTCCTGTGCTATCAGGACAGGATAGAAAGCAGTGGTTTTAAATGAAACAGACCTTGGGGCATGGGACGTGCATTTTTTTTGGAAAAATCAGAATGTATTTTTATTAATACATCACCCAGCCAACATTAGTCTTCTGTCTGCTTTATAAAACATTAAAAAACCTTAAAAGGGGTAATAATAGATCTAAAAGCATATCACCACTAATGACAGATACTTATGCTATTACTTGCAGATTTAAGACGAATAAATGGGTGATATTAGTATAACTGCACAAGGGCACTTACTGGGTGCTGTTAGAAAGATGTGATACCATTAAAACAGCCCAAGCCTCAGGAAGGTCTAGAATTTTAGAATAGCTAAGTTTGATCCTACAAAGACAAATATCTTTTTAATAGTGTGAAGCTCTTCTGTTCTGGCAATTGAATTATCTGGCAAAATCTGGTTTTAGAGTGGGAAATGGCACCTTCTCTGCTAATGTGCAAAGCTGTATTCCCAATTCAAGTCAAAATATACCTTGTTTTCCGTCGGCATATGGGTGTGTGTCTGTGTTTAGGAGTGATCCTGCCCTGCCCAGTAAGCAAAACACGAGGACAGGATCTCTCCATTAGATGTGTTTAACTTCAGTTGCCAGGGAAACCTAGTATGAATTTAGCTTGCTTTAGCGCTTATGATCTGTACATCTGCAGTCTTTCAGAAAGGTTGACATCACAGCTATAAAAGCCTATTTTCAATAAATGTTTGAAGGATGAGTCATTATTGGAAAGTGCACGTTGGCTAGGAACAAGCATCTCATGTTCTCCGTTACAGACAGATCCAGCACCTATAAGAGACATCAGTGCCAGCAGTCTTTCAGTGGGTGATATTTATGTATATGGCAAATTCTCTCTCTCTCTTTCTCTTTCTCTCTTTCACCACCCACCCCTTGTAATGTAAAATTCACAACATGCTTAATAATGTCAACATTTTCATTCTTTTGAGCTGTTTATTAAAAAACAGAATTTCTCGATATTCTAATAACACTCGCTTGAAACGTATTTGGTACCCCTTTTTGTTGTTAAAAGGGCAGCATATTTCAAAATTGCCATGGTGCTCAGAATAATACATACAACCACTGGCCGAGTCAGGAGTGGGGTACCAGATGTTTTTGGACTGCAACTCCCATCAGCCAGTATGGCCGATGGTCAAGGATGAGAGCCGTAGTCCGACAACAGCTGGAGGGCCACAGGCTCTTCATAAACTATATGGAGAAGAGAATTTCAGAAGTCTCTTGCTTTCTGTAATTCTGACATAGTAAAATAAAAAAAACTAAAAATCTTCCTTGGTTCTCAGGATCCTAGGGACAACTGACCAACCCATAGTTGTGCATATCATGCCTGCAAGTAATTGCAGCTCTCAGTTCCCCTTTCTGGCTAGTGAGTCTGGCTTTTCTGCGAGTGAGCTGAGACACATTAGTGGTGGTGGCGGCTTAAGGGGAGTGAAGACAGGAGCAGCCTCTGTGGAGGCAAAACCGAGGCAATTTGCAAGGTCTTCTTCAAGGTAGAAGAGTCCCTTGGTCATGCAGAGCTGTGCATCCAGGAAGGAGTATTGGGGAGGATAAAGTAATAAGAAACATTCCATTCAGATTCAAGAAGACCGCATGCCAGTGGTATCAGCAGATAAATGTTTAGGCATGGGGAAGTCTCCACCACTAGTTTCCGCAGTGTTATGCCATCGCTCAAATATATAGTTACCAGAAGCTCAGGCAAGCTTGTGAGCTGTTCAGGGCCACCTGGTTCACCACTGCTGAAGAAAATGTTCAGAGTTTCCCATACTTGGGTCTCCAGCTGTTTTTGGACTACAACTCCCATAAACCCTAGCTAGCAGGACCAGTGATGATGGGAATTGTAGTCCAAAAGCAGCTGGAGACCCAAGTTTGGGAAACACTGGGCTAGATTCACCAGTTGGTCAGATGTGCCAGTGTAGGTACTTTGTATGGCAATGGGTGAAATTAGATGGAGCTAGGCTGAAGATGACTCAACTAAGGACCACTCTGAAGCCATCTGATGTAATGTGCGTATGTCTACATCTTGTGGGGAGGAACCTGATAGCCACATTCACAACTAGGCAACCTTTCAGGGGCCGTATTCCAGTAGTGGGCAGAAGCAAAAGCAAAACTGGGCAAAGTAATGAAAGGACGTTTTAACTTTTTGCAGGAGGTGTCTCTTCATATTTGCAGATGCCTTCTTTATTCTCCAAGCAAAAGAGCATTATCTGAGATCAAGGACACATTGCAGCCAGGGGAAAACACCCAAGGAGGATGCAAAGCCGAACTGGTGCAGGGGTGGTGTGGCCTCAACAGTGTGGGGTGTGACTTGGAGAGGGGGGAGCACTGAAAGCCTGAGGTTCCCTACTCTTGATCTACATTGACAAAACTGTCGGGTCTGAGACACAGTTTTCAGGGCTTTCTGGAGTAGAAGTGACTCACAGCGGTTACCCTGTTTGCTTCTTTTATATTGTCCGCAAGTGGTGTGCAAACACTGAAAACACTGATGGGTGACGAGGGACGCAGGAGGGTAGACGTTTGTTTTGACAAAAGCGGCGGAATGGACAGATTGGAAGCTTGCACCCTGAAAGGAGCAAAGGAGATCAAGGAGAAACGAACATTCACACATCACAAAACCGGCATGGAGAATGCCGGGGACAGTTTTGTGATGTACGAAAGCAATGCACGTGAGATAACCGCAGTATCAGATAGCCTCGGGATGACAAGCCTTGTTCTCTCCTGTTCCTTTCTTCTCTTTTATCTGTTGCTAGGACCTGTTCCCAGCCTCCCAAGTGAACCTTCATTAATTTTGCTGTTGCTCTGATAAGGCCCGAATCCCCCGCTGTTTGGGAAGACATCTTTTATGGCACAAAAAGATCTATAGGAAGATGATATTCATTGTCTTTAATTAAACTGGGAATTTCCGCTTGCTGCGAGTACTCTGGTGATATATATATTTGTGGCATTATTTCCCCTCAACGCTTTCAAATTTACAACAGAGAAATGGATAAATAACTTTTAGTGGGTTGCCATAAACAGTGTGTTTCAAAACAGCGGGATGCTCCCTTTCCCTGCCTCCTTTCAGTGGAATGAAAACAGCAATAATTTTTAACTAGAGTTGGCAGATCTGAATTAAATCCACTAATGATCATTTTCTAAACAAGCATTATTAGTGCACACAAAATGTGAAGCTTTGGTTTCATTAGCTTGTTTACAGAATATTACAAAACTATTGGCAAGGTGAATTATTAATTGAAATGTCTACTGTGTACTTAAGGAGCACAAATCTATTTGCCAACATTACCAAGGGGTGCATTCTAACATGGTTTTTATCTGTCGGGCGTGTTTTAAGTATCTGCTTGTGTGTGTCCCTAATCACAAATGACAACAGTTCCTACAGAGCCAACTCAACGCTAAGCATTTCATAATGCAGAAAACAATCATTATGATCAGGCTGGACTTCTGTAGCCTTAGCATCTTGTCTTTTACCTTTGTTAAGTCTTTTGGCTTGCTGGGGAACATTCAGATTCTATAGATCATGGGTAGGGAGCCTGTGTCCGACTAGATGTTGGATTGCAACTCTCATCAGCCCTGGCTCAGTCATTGTGAGAGAGTGGGACCCACATCATTATATGAAGTTATATTGCTATTCTGATTCTAAAACTGCTCTCTGCCGATGCTTACAAGATATCACAGTACAGATGAGTGTGGCTGCAAACATGGCTCATCACTGAGTTTTAGAAGGGGCTATCTGGTTGTGAGCAAGAGGTCTGGGAAAATACCCCAAAGATAATTAATAGCGGAGATTGCAATAATTCTTGTATATTTGTGTGAATGTGTTCAAAAAAGTAGGATGGGAACATGGATGTTCAAAGAAGAATGGTGAACTTTTCCAAGCAATTGGAGACTGCGCTTGCATCAGTCAACCTTTCCTCCGCCCTCTTCATGCCTCTCCCGGATCTGAGTGACAAAGAGGGGAGGAGAGCTCGTCTCAGCAGGAGGGGAAACACCAGTGATTCTTCACCAGCCTGACTCATCTCTGCCTCTTGGCCTCCCTCCTCCCACCCTCCTGCTCCAGCCCCTGCCTCTGATTTTGAACTTCTCTCTGCCACCGACTCTCCCAGCTCACTAAGCCCTGTTTCCTCTTCAGCTTCTGACACCTACTCCTCCTAGTCTTCTCCCTCTTCTCCCTGACCACTCATCATTGTCCCACCACCACTCCCTGGGCTCTGAGTCTATGTTCCTTGGTGGTGGTTCCCCAGCTGGTTCCTCCCACCATTTCTCTGTGTCCAACCAGTCCATCTCTGTGTCTCTCTGTGTCTGTCTGTCTGTCTGTCTGTCTGTCTGTCTGTCTGTCTCTGTCTCTCTCTCTATCTCACCCACCCACCCAACATCAACCTGTTCTCTCCAGTCCTTCAGTTATCTCTTTTGGAAGTGGCCGATCTAGCTAAATATAATAGGTGTGTATGCTTTCTGCTGCTTAATGTGCTATATATATATATAACATTTACCCACTATATAATTATGCAGAAATTAAAGTTTCTTTAGCCACTGTTCAATAGTATTTTAATTGGGCTGACAAAATTGCTTTTGGCTTGCATTAAAAGACATTAGTATCTTATTTCTAGTAACAAAATAGTAATCAATGCTAAATTCTAAAATGTAACCAAAGAAGGCTGTATTTTTTATTAACTGCAGAAAGATAATGAATCTGCCCTATATAAAGATTTGGAATAAATCTTCTGAGATGCTGGGGATGGTGTTTTAATTAAAGTAATCCTTATTTGCATCTAACAAACACTATTGCTACTTAGAAATCTAAGACCTCAGTGATGCATATTAGTGCATTACCTAAACAAATCTAATAGTGACTTAATACTTGTATTTGAAGTAGCAATCTGTCATAAATTAAGAGCATTTGCATAGTAAATTTACAGGTTGTTATTCCTTGTAGAGTTTTATATAATTAAGGGACACGATAAGCCTTAACATTAATAATTTTTAATGGTGCAAGGGAGCTGGGTTTTGATGTTAAAGTGGTCCTCACTTCAATCAGAACCAATTCTCCAGTCTTTGAGAATAATAATGATTGCAGACTCTGGGTGCTTCCCCGAAAGAACCAGGCAGGAGGAGGAGGAGGAGGAGGGAAAAATGCTTCCCTATAACTTGGTGCTGCCACAATTTTAATTTTTCTCTAAGCATCTTGGCTCCAAAATCTCCATTCTGCTTGGGAAGGGTACACTGACGTGAGGCTTTGTCTCCAATGGGAAGAAAGCAGCAACCATGCTTTCCTGGCTGTCCCTGATTAAAATAGACTACAGGAGTCCCCCATCCCGCATTTCTGTTTGGTGGGTCTAAGACTCCTGGACTGGGCATATGTCCTCCTTCCCACTGGGAAGCAATCAAGTAGTCCAGAAATGCATTCGCACCCATTAATATTTAGAACTTCTACCCAATGGTTGCACTGACAACCTTGGCAAATAGTTTGCAGACTTGCTTCACTTCCCTTGGTGTTTATAAGTGCCAAACACACAGCTCTTTTGGTCCCCAAGCATGGTTGCAAGGTACTTAGAAAAAATATTGAAAGGTCAGTATGCTTTGTGTTCTACGATTTGATACGAATATGTAGTTTTTGTCCCGCAGTTCATCTCTACTTGGTTGTCATGATATTAACCCACAAATTGCAATATTCAGAGTGTTGACTACTTTCTGGGTTGACTGCTTTCTTCTTCCCGTCTGCTAATTTGGGGGAGGATTCTGAATGGAGGTGGAAATTAAAAGTTCGCTTCCCTCCCCTGTGCTTGCTCGCGGGGAGACCTCAGCTACCAAGGTCAACAATTTGCAAACTTTGTGGAATTACGTGACAATTTCCTCTCATGATCCCCAGTTGAGAGAACTCGAAACAAGAGTTGTGAGTCTAATAGTCTGAGTCATAGGGTTAGGTCTTGGGGTCTATAGAGAATTTGTTTGAACTCTTGGCTTAATGCATTGACGGTTTTCCATTAGCAATGAATTACAGTAGTAATTTCATTAATTTCTTCACCTCTATAAGGGTATGTTAGTATGAGTTGCTTAGCCAAGCATCAAAGGAAACATTGCATTTCACCTTTAGCCCTTTGCAGTGTAACCAGGACCAGTTAAGAAGTAAATTAGTGTAACATCCCTTTAAAAAAAATTACTTTAGATAAGCAGTGAACATAATTTTTGTGTGTCTTTAATTTAATAGGGGTTTATAGTTTTATGCAAAAGCATTCACATTACATATGACCCTCTGGGAACTCTCCCCCCGCCACTCCCAGTCTGTATAATTTGGTGTCTAATAATCTGCTGTCTGTTAAATCCAGCACAGTCTTGATTAATGAATTGTGATGAATCAATGCATTCATTTACAGGTTTGGTCTAATACCCTGAAAGCCTATATCAGTGCTTGCCGTTATTCATGCAAATAAACTCTGGGGAGAAAGCACTGTGAGCAAGAGGGCTGAGGGAACATACAGACAGACACATTTGCCTTCCTTGGAGCCAAAGGGCTGAGCTACAACCCAGACACCCTGGCTGAATCTGCAAACGGACGTCAGTCTTTCTTGTAGAATAAGGTCCAAAGTACATGTTACAGAAAAATGCATGTAACAGTAGCCCCAAGGCTCATTTAGATCATTGGAAGCAGAGAATCACCCGGAGGAAGAGATACTTGATCGGCTCTCTGCCTAATGTATATGTATTTAAAGCCCTGTGATACAGAGAGCAGCCTTGGGGAGTGGCCAATTTGGAATGTGAAAATAGTGGGTAGGGAAAGTTCTAAGCTCACCATCACCTCATGGCTTCTCTGCTCCACTGGAAGCAGAGCCGGTTCTACCGTTAGATGATGTGAGGTAATCACCATAGAGAGAAGATGTTGGGGGGCAACAGCAGTATGTCCCTGGCTGTTCCTCCTGTGTGCGCCATGTGGCCTTCCCTTTGCTCTTTCGACTACTTGTCTGCCCACAAGTGCAGTGAACAGTCCTGTCAACAGTATTCAGCTGCCAGTCCAACCAGTTTCTGCACACGGAATGAGGTAACGGGGCCGCCATCTTGTCCTTTGTCTCAGGCAGCAACATGTCTTCGACTGGAAGTGTCACTTGTTTTAAATGGGCCATTGGGCTACCGTTATACAGGCAACTCTGTTTGCATGGGGGTCTCGTTCCGGGTCACTGTGCACATCAGCAGCGCACACATAAGCCCGCCATACCACACACACCCCTCCTGGGGCCCCAAAATAGTGTGTGGGTCGGCGGCCACATGCCAGTTGAACACACACAGAATGTCCACTGCCTGTACACACTTGCATGTGACATGTAGGCCTGAAGTATCAATAGAACTGTAAAGCTGAACTGTGAAGCAAAATATATTCCATCCATCAGCCATGAAGCTGCTCTGTTGTATGTTCTTGTATGTTCAGTGCTCCCCACAATTTTCTGTGGTGTCAAATGTCACTGGAGCTGACCATTGGCACACGGATTACCAGTGGCTTCTACTCATTATGCCTAGGTGCTACTTCCAGGATCAGAGGCATGAATGTTAGTTGCCAGGGAATAACTGTAGGAAAGGGCTATTGCCCTCATGTTATGCTTTTGGGCATAACAGGTTGGTCACTGTGGGAAATGGAATGCTGGACTAGAGAGGCCATTGATCTGATCCAGCCAAGCTGTTCACATGTTTCTTAAGTCAGCACCATTACCTGGTGTGCTGCCACTATGCTTCAAAGAAAGATAGGTACCTTGAGAGGAAGTGCTGATGTGGAGTCAGGTGATCTGGAACAAGCTACTGTGATTTTATGACCTTCCCACACACATGCCCTTGTCTGTCTGAACAACTGAGCCTCAAGTTCAACACTGCCTGCAGTCTTAGATTGCTGTCCAGGGCTTCCTGTCTCTCTGCATCCACCTCACCACACCCTTTATTGCTACCTGGTTCCCATGCCCTTCACTTTGGATTGATTCACACATGCATATACATAAGTTGATCTGGTTTATTTTTTTTAAAAAAACGATGATGCTCTAATGCCTGCATATTGCATGGGAAAATCCGTAGTGATGGGCAAACTGTCTTGTTCATTATTATCATCCTAATTGAGAAATAAGCTTCCAAGGAACCTCAGGGTTTCCCAAGTGCGATTTGCAAATCATCGGAGTACCATGATCTCCATTGTGATTTAGGATGAGTGAAATCCCACTCCAATTGCACTATACAACATCAATTTCCTTTACTTTTGGAGCAAGATTAATTTATGCTTCTGTATCTTCCGTTAGCTTTGATAACATACAGAGCAGATGATCCCAAAAGATATTGAACCCGAGGCAATGTCTTTTTAGATTTGTAATAATTACATGCAAAAGTTATTCAAGAGTGTGGCAATTAATGTTGATGAACTTTTATTAAATTCTGTTGTCGATTTGCAGAGATTAGTGGTGACATTTTTAAAGAAATACTTCCAAACTTGCAGTTCTTTGAAATCCCTTTATGATTTTTCCTGTACTAAATTTTTATCTAGCGGAGAATAACTGGGCTATTGAAAATTTGTTGGATTAAGACTTGACAATAACATTTTCTAAAACTGATGCGAGTCACAGTGTGATGTCATAAACGAGCATACCTATCAAATTCATTCAGATGATGCACTTCTACCATGGAAAATACAAGAAAGAGGGCAATCCTTGTAATGTACAGATCTGCTCAGTCTTTGTCCATGCACAAAAATATGCCTCTTTTTGTCTGTATACTTTGTTCTGTTGGTTTTGTGTCTGCATGCAGCAATGAGCCACTGTGTGGGGGAAGGAAACCTGAACCACGTATTTGGGGAAACTCCTACCAATTCTGTATAAAAAAGGTAAAGGTAAAGGACCCCTGGACGGTTAAGTCCAGTCAAAAGTGACTAAGGAGTTGCGGCACTCATCTCGCTTTCAGGCCAAGGGAGCCGGTGTTTGTCCACAGACAGGTTTCCGGGTTATGTGGCCAGCATGACTAAACCACTTCTGGCACAATGGAACACTGTGATAGAAACCAGAGTACACAGAAACACCATTTACCTTCCTGCCACAGCAGTACCTATTTATCTACTTGCATTGGCGTACTTTCGAACTGCTAGGTTGGCAGGAGTTGGGACAGAGCAACGGGAACTCACTCAGTTGTGGGGATTCAAACTGCTGACCTTCTGATCGGCAAGCCCAAGAGGCTCAGTAGTTTAGACCACAGCGCCACCCACCAATTCTGTATAACTCTGGATGTGTAGGGGTGGGCAAGGAAGATGCAGGTACCCTCATGCCTCTGAGCATGTCAGAGTTGACAGTTCTGGGCATTCGCCAGGGAAAAAGAGAAGTGCTATGTGATAATCTCTCTGTTCTGGGACCCAAAAGTTACCGTATTTTTTGCTGTATAAGACTCACTTTTTCCCTCCTAAAAAGTAAGGGGAAATGTGTGTGTGTCTTATGGAGTGAATGCAGGCTGCGCAGCTATCCCAGAAGCCAGAACAGCAAGAGGGATGGCTGCTTTTGCTGCACAACGATCCCTCTTGCTGTTCTGGCTTCTGGGATTAAGAATATTTTTTTCTTGTTTTCCTCCTCCAAAAACTAGGTGCGCCTTGTGGTCTGGTGCGTCTTATAGAGCGAAAAATACGGTACTTTAGGTAGGCCAATGAGATTTTTGGCATCATTGAAAGACATACAGAAACCAACATGCACACTATGGGTATCCAGAAAAATATAATGAACTACCCATCATTTCTGCTTCTTCTTGTTTTGGGGTTGCCATATTTTGAAGAGCAAAAAAGAGGACATATTTGCCGACTCCTACTTTTAACTATGGATCGCTATGACGACTCTACCCATGAAAAAGAGGATGTGTCCTGGAAAACGAGGACCTATTATAAAAGGCTTGAAAAGGAATCAGGAAGTGCCTTCCCTAGATTGTGGGTGTGTCACTCTAGTCGTCTCCTTGTCTGCCTAGCTAGATTTGCTTCTCTAAATGTCAAATCATTTCTATGACATATTCATTGGCTAAAACCACAGGAAGGTAGAGCAGGCTGGTTGCCGACAAAAGAAATAATGAGAAGAATGCAGGCACTTCTTGCCACACAATTCAGGTTCCACAAGGGCTAGAGATTTACGTAAACAGAAGAAAAGATAGAAAGCTGGGAATCCAGGGAATATGCCTCCCTGTGGATGCCCATCTCTCTCTCTCATACACACAGTGTTACATCACAAACTTCTTTCAACACGCTCCTTAGGTTGGCCTTCAGGCATAGTGGGCTGCCATTCAAGAAACCCAAATCCAAACCTGACTCAGGCATGCAGAGCTAAGTTGTGAGATTCTTTAGATTCTTGCCTTAATCCACAGGTGCATGGCAAGTTTGTTAAATTAACATTAATTATTTTCTATGTGAACCAAACTTCTGTTTTTATGCTAAAATTTCATTCATTTTTGCCTACCTCCCTGCACCACTGCAGCATTCCCCCTGCCTGAAAAGAAATTATGTTTGGGCTCAAATGGGCAAATTTCAGTAATTGATAGACAGATTTGGAGGTTTGGAGTTCCCTGCTGGGACTTTCTCGCTGTTATCAGTGCTGGAGCAAGAAAGTATTCAAATAGTGGAAGGACTGAAGAATAACATGAATGAACGAAGAGATCACAAATAATTGCTTTGCTTCAAATTGTCCGTGATGGATGCTATGATACTAAGTGAGACTTGCAGTTTTGATACTTTAGCCAGTTGAAGAAAAATGATGTTTGAAATTCTGACTATGGAACTTAGCCTTTTTAGTTGTCTGTTTAGCTTACATTCAGCAACTCCATTCCCCTCCACCCTCATTCATCTAATCCCCAGGTAACACAAGCTTTAGATGGTGTTATTAGGAGCACTACAATCCAGCTACTTTTCCTTCCCCCAGTGTTGATGTAGCAGAACTATCCAGACATTTATAACTTCAGATATTGAATCCCATCGAGTTCTCTTTCATATCTCTTTGCTTTCACCCCCTGTGCATTTCTTTTATATTGAATGCATATGAAAATTAGATTGTTTCCCTCCTTCTTCAGCTGTAGCTATATAGGGAAATATTTAATATTCATTTCCCCCCCAAATAACATAGCTTTTGTAACATCGCTATTACTATTTAGCTCCAGCTGAGCACTGGTGATGTCCTAAGCATTCCACACAGAACCAGGGGTGGGGAAAACATTCAATTCATTTTACATTTAAAGGCGAACCTACATAATTCACAATTTCCGAAACAATGTGTGAACCGAAATACATTCATCCTTTGAAATCCACATTTTCTCTGAGATTTGCAATGCACAATCGATATGTGCAGAAATGGATATACTAGGGTAAAATTTGCATAAAATCCATATATTTATGAAAGCAACGTACAAAAATTTGTTGCATTAGGCAAAATTGCTTTGTTAAAATATGTACATCAGAGAAATGTGTATATACAGAGAAATGTGGATGAGTTTTCACAAATACTTTTTTAAAAATCTGAGAAGTTGTGGAAATGTGGAGAACTGAATTTAAGACTGGAAAAATTAGAAACTGAGAGAAACCGAAATAGACACCCATCTCTACACAGAACATACATGTAATGTGGCAGTGCTTCTCAGACAACTCACAGCTTGTATTTGGCAGAGAAGACTGAGGTAGTTCCAGGACAGGACAAATACATTTTGCAGCCTGAAGTGAAGGACAAACAAGATGGCTGCCCCCCGTTCCATGTACAGAAACCAACTGGACTGTAAACTAATTCTTCAGTGCTTGCACTCACACCTCTGTCATCCAACAGAGGGCTCTGGAGGATGCAGCCCAGAATTTGCCGCCTGAGACAGTCACCACATTATGCTTAATGGTAGGGCCGGGCTGGAGTAGTTCTTACTGAGGTGTTAAACCTTTGCAGGCTTTGTCACTTCAGTCTTAAGCTGAGGGATTACTTGACTGAATGGATTGGTTCCTATTCTTTAGTTCCATGCCAAAGTGTTTATTGGGGGTGGGAATAAAGGTATAAGTGTTCTTGTCAAAGAGCGGTAGACTTTTATCTTCACCAGTGGCACCATATTTCCTTTTCCTCCATTGGGAAGAGTCCAGAGAGGACCCAAAACCAAGGAGAATGCAGACAGAAATTCAAAGACTTGCATCTACCAGAGGCCATTAAACAAGGTTTACGGTTACTACTTTATCGTCTACAGTGGTACCTCGGGTTACAAACACCTCAGGTTACAAACACTTCGGGTTACAGACTCCGCTAACCCGGAAGTAGTTCCTCAGGTTAAGAACTTTACCTCAGGATGAGAACAGAAATTGTGCAGCGGCGGCAGCAGCAGTGGGAGGCCCCATTAGCTAAAGTGGTACCTCAGGTTAAGAACGGTTTCAGGTTAAGAACGGACCTCCGGAACAAACTAAGTTCGTAACCAGAGATACCACTGTATATCTGTCTGTCTGTCTGTCTGTCTGTCTGTCTGTCTGTCTGTCTGTCTGTCTGTCTTTCTGTTTATCATTTATTTTTAAAAGACCTTTGACTAAAAGCAATAGGTGCAACTTCACTCATGTACAAAAATAAGCACATTTCATAACTCTGGATAGAGACATTATTTTGTTGCCACCCACCAGCCCTTACGTTGAAAAACCAAGTGGACTTGTGAAGACAAGAAGCAGTAACTGCCAAAGAAGTCAATTCCCCCTCACCCCCCCTAAAATGGACTCTAGGCTTGCCATATTTTGAAGAGCAAAAAAGAGGACACATTTGCTGACTACTGCTTTTAACTATGGATCGCTATGACGACTCTCATTTTACATACCGATGCAAAAGAGGACGTGTCCTGGGAAAAGAGGACACATGGCATCTCCAATTAGCCTTCCAAAAAGTTATAACACTGTTTTTGCCAGTAGAGCATCTATAGTTACTACGGTGTCTTCATGAACAATATGGAATTGCAGTCAGTTAACCCGAACTGGCGAGGATTTTTTCCCCTCCATCTATGGGACCTTTAAAAATAAATAAATGGCTGCAATGTAAGTAGCGAAGGAGATAGGGTAACTTCTGCTGCCACAACTCTCATAGCATTTGAACGCTGCTGTGACCTGCCGTTCAGGGGTGTGAGAGGCTCAAACAAACTTCCCCCCTCCACACAAGGGTTGTTTTGTGTCTTCCGTTTGTGGGAATGTAAGGCAGAACTCATCATAATAATAGGTGTGCAGCAAAGGTTCATAATAGGCTCATGCTTGTGCTGTTCCTTGCTTTGACTTAAGCCACGCTGAACATTATTCCGAAGTGCTTCCCTCCCTCCCTGCCCCCCCACCTCCACCCCCTGGTATTATTCAGTGGGTAATTATTAGACTTCATGCATAAAATGAATGTGACAGTCCAGACAGATGTATATTGTTGGCTGTGTCTCTCTCCTACTCCCCCCTCGGAGTGACAGCGGCTGAAATTTGCAATGATTACCATGACAAAGGCCAGCGTTTTCAATGTCCTGGAGGTCGCATTCTGACTGTGACATGCCAGCAGCAGCGGTTCATGCAGGCCACAGCGAGTGCACAAGCAGAATTTGCCTTTTTAATGCAGTCTCTCTAGGGTACTTGGTTTCACAATTGCCATTGGTTTTTGCAAGCTGCTAGGTCCTGTGGGGTGGGTTTGTATTGAAAAGGACCAGACCAGCAGTACTCCTGGCTTCCACTAGGGGCTGCTGTTGAACTTCCGAAGCAAGCACCTTTAAAAATAATAATAATATATATTTAAAAAAAATTAGAAGAACAAACTGACAGATCATTCTGGTGTCGATCAAGCCTTTCTGATGCAATACATGAAATCTTTTGGATGTACCAGTAATAAATACTTCCTTCAGAAATCTTCATACCCTGTATAGCTGTATGTCATACCCCAAGGAAAAGGAATACTAAGATATTACCGGCAGTGTCTAATTTTTGCTTGAAAACTATGGCGGGCAGGGAAGTGTGTCAGGGTTATTTCCCCATGAATAAAGTTTATCTTTCCCAAACAAATGAATGCAGGCTTTTAATTAATTTCAAAGTGCCTCCCATGACGTCTTTTTAAAAAGTCTAAGGCACTAATACCGTGACTTAAACTTGCATGATAAAGCCGACAAGCTGTTTTTAAAGGCTTAGCCCATGTTCGGTCTTATCTATAATCTGCACCTTATTGTGTTTACAGGAGAAAAATAACGCCAGTCCTTATTCTTTCCCCCTTTTTTATTTATTTCTTAAAAAGCCTCCCTCAATATGATTTAATCTTGGGTATATATTAAAGATTGCTACCTGGCTTGTGAAGGTGTTTTTTTTGTGTGTGACTTTATTGCTGCTTACTTATAAAAGGCATGCAATGGGTTTGACTTTGGTGTGTGTGTGTGTGTGTGTGCGTTTTAAAGTTTGGGCTTTCAAAACGCCACTGTGAAATTAATTATAATGACACTACTGAAGACAGCTTGCACTTTGTAACTCGAAGTGAATAGAAAGTGCCTGTACGCTGGTGAACAATGTAATACAGTAATATTAAAGATAACTTGACACCAATTATTTTTGACTGCTTCTTCTTCATCTTCTTCCTCCTGCTCCTCCTCCTCTTCTTCCTTCAGCTCTGCATCCAGGGCTTTATAACGTATGAAGAGTATTTTACAAATCCGAGAGATCTGAGCCCATTGGATAAGGCTAACTGCCAGCAAGGAAAAAACATGGTGCGTATTTCATTCGAATGACTATAGAAAATCAATCTGTAGCAACTCAAAATACCGTTTCATTTTATTGAAAATAAAGCTGTGCTCATTACCAAGTGTGACTTGGATATGTTTAATACAGAGGTGTTTTTTAAAAGAACAACAAACACGTAATAGTTAATATTGTTGCCACAGCTTCTACTAGCAAGCAACACACATGCACACAGAATATTTGAGTAATGGCACTCTACAAACTGTGCGACTTTCCCTTTTCTTAAGCTTTGTTATTTCATCAGGAGCGGTTGCAAAGAGGTCAGTTAATTGTAAGCTCTGACAATGTTTGGGCTCATGACAAGAGCTATCTCTTAATTGTATACCAAGCTGCTGGAGCACTGCAAAGGCTCTCTTTAAAGAATCTTAATAATGAGAGTGTTAATGGGCTGCAGCATTTAATTTACAGTACTGGCGGGGAACCTCTGGGCCCTGGGCCTCATTAGACTCGGAATACTCCCAAGGGTGGCTTTTTTTTTTTTTGGGGGGGGTGAACCACATTCACCTGATGTAAATTTTTACAGGAGCCATTTGTAGTGAAGGGATTGTTTACCTTCTCAATTTTGGAAACGTACGGAATATGGTCCTTTCTCCCCACCCCGCTGATTTATTGATTGCATCTGCAGGTTGGGAATCCCCTCAAATCTGCTAAATACGTAGCGATCTGGGAATTTCACTCTCAAAATATGGAATCCCCTTTGAGGAAGAAGTATGTGTATAATTCCTTTGTAGCCACATGGGATTTGTCATTTTGCTTAGGACGCTGCAGAGTAGGCCCCGCTCAAGCATCATCGATGGTGGCATGATCTAGGTGTGAAGAACAAACCCACTTAGATGCTGCTGCCCATCATTTTTCATATCTGTGGCTTCTCAGAATACAGAAGTTCTCCCCTCAGCGCTGGATTTAGGGTGGTGCCAAATTTTGTCCTTACTGAGGGCACTGTATTACCAAAGTCCACCCCTGCTCCCCTCATAAGAAGTTAAGGAAACCTATGGTACCTCAGAGGAGTGCGTGTTCATAGAGAACCCCAGTAGAGGGGTCTAGATGGAAGTCTCTGTCCAAAAGCCAAGGTGTAGAGCTGCCTTCAGTGGCTTGGGAACGTGATCTGAGTGTGATGTGGATGACTAATTATCCTAGGCTCAACCCTGTTCATCCCTCAGCCCCTCACCAGGGAGGCTAAGAGGAATTTACATGCAATACCAAGCCAAATCCTACCTACATTTGGAATCAATGAAGTTGTGGCCAATTTTAAAACCCCAGAACATTGTCTTGTCCAGTTTGTTGCTAGAGGAGTCTTGCTCTCTGGGTGTAAAATATGGATATGTTCAGCACTTCCTCAGATGTGGGGGACCTGCGGCTCCCTGGATATTGTTGGACTCTACCAGCCCCAACCAGGAGGGCCAAAAGTCAGGGATGATGGGAGGTGGGAATCCAGAAACAGTTCCAGAATCCAGAAGCAGGAATGAAGAGGACTGTTTGTACAGCCCTAAAAAGGTAAAGGTAAAGGACCCCTGACAGTTAAGTCCAGTTGTGAATGACTCTTGGGTTGCGGCACTCATCTCGCTTTACTGGCTGAGGGAGCTGACATTTGTCCACAGACAGTTTTTCCGGGTCATGTGGCCAGCATGACTAAGCCGCTTCTGGCAAACCAGAGCAGTGCACAGAAACGCCATTTACCTTCCTGCTGGAGCGATACCTATTTATCTAATTGCATTTTGACATTCTTTCGAGCTGCTAGGTTGGCAGGAGCAGGCACCGAGCAACAGGAGCTGACCCCGTCGCGGGGATTTGAACCGCCGACCTTCCAATCGGCAAGCCCAGGAAGCTCAGTGGTTTACACCACAGTGCCACCCGCATCCCATTTTTAATTTGGATCTGAGTGATGATGTATCAACAGTTCAGTGGTACCTTGGGTTACAGACGCTTTAGGTTACAGACTTTGCTAACCCAGAAATAGTACCTCGGGTTAAGAACTTTCCTTCAGGATGAGAACAGAAATCGTGCGGCGGTGGCAGGAGACCCCATTAGCTAAAGTGGTACCTCAGGTTAAGAACAGTTTCAGGTTAAGAATGGACCTCCAGAACGAATTAAGTTCTTAACCCGAGGTACCACTGTATGCATATTCTTTGCTTTGAAATAATTACTCCCCTTAGTCTTCCTTTGTGCTTTCTTTCTTAGCACCTCAAACTCTTTAGCCCAAATCTGATGGAGGGCTGGTTTGCACATGCATGCTCGTCAACTTGTGCTCCTCATATGTGGATGAGTCACCCCAAATAGGCTAGCCTTTCCCAACATGGCACCTCTGAGGGAAATCTGGAGGTGGCAATGAGAGAAAGGGCCTTCTCTGTAGCAGCTCCCCCATTATGGAATGCACTCCCAAGGGGAGGCCAGCCTGACCCAAACCTTGTTATCATTTTGGTGCCAGGAAAACACATTTTGGTTTTCCTGGACATTTGGGTGCTACAAGTGATATGATATTATATTGTTAAATGTGTTCTGCATACGCTTCCATGATTTTATCACAACATTTTCTCTTCTTGGTAATAAATGACTTTGGGATTTTAAAAGTGAGAAGTGAAACATAAATTTTATAATCCTAAAGCAGACTTCGCATTGCAGGGAGAACGGTCAGATCTTCTCGTGGCACCTCAAACCTCAGTGCTTTTCAAGCGGAGTCAGTTTGCAGCTGCAAGTCATGAGCTGTTCAGTAATCAAACCATGTATCACACGTGAAACTGACCATTATAGTAAAGCAATGAAGACATCTAGAAAGCTAGATGCTGCTAGATCAGCAACACTAAGAGGAGAGTCAAGTAACCAGTGTGCAGTTGTCAGGCTCTAAAGAACTTTGCTGCACAATAGACAATTTATCTGAATTCGCAACATTAAATGGGAAGTAAACGCAAGGTTAAGTGTTTGTGCTGACATTGCCATTAAACCTCATTTTGCCTTCAAACAAGAAATCTCTGCTTTTTCATGTGCTTTCATAGGGTTGAACAAACTTTGCAGATTTTTTATTTTATTTTTTAAAAAAACCATTCTGCTCTTTTGCTACTTCTCTTCATGCAATTAGCACAGCCTCAAACTAGAAACTAAACTTTGGCTCGGTTAGAGGGAAGGTTAAATACAGAAAATTGATAACAAAAATAGCGTAAAAGTTTCCTTTTCCAATGATGATCAGCAGGCAACAACTGGAGTTGTTATGATAGATTTTGAAGAGGAAAATAACGTGAATTATTTTTAGAACTCATTTGGAGAACGAAATGTTGTATAACAGCTTCTGTAACAGGGCAGGAGTGCTGCTGCCTGAAGACAGAGAGATACTGATCCCACACATCATAAACAACATTATAATGGTGTGTGGTTTGTAGGGAAGGAACGAGTTAGGTGGTTAGGGATAAACTGGCAAGGCTGTGGATTTAGGTTTACTTCTCAGTTCCTACCTCACTTGTAACTTTGCAATGAAAGATTCAGAAATTGGAGCCAATTACCATAATATGTGGTGGTTTGGTGGGAGCATGTTCAACATCAGACAGTTAAAAGGTTTTATTGCTATTAGGAGGTTGTTAATGCTCTTGATAATGTCTCCGGTTGCTTTGTAATGTCTCTTGTTGAAGTATAGAATTCTTTTTATCTTATTACATTATGCAGAAACTTAAATTCAAAAGATATTTGCAGGAACATTTAAAAGAGTGCATCAATCAGTTTCAAAGAAGGGAAAATGTTCTTAGAATAGCTTATAAAAGGATAACTGTCAGTTTCCTTTTGGATGAACAAAGGAACCAACGTTAAAAAAAGGGAGAGAGCACTTTATTGTAAAAGCACAGTGTGCAATTCAATCAATATTCCATATAAATATAAAGGAGAAGAAAGTTCATAATTATCCAATGACTTAAATGTAATTTATGTAATTCTTGCAGAAACAGCAAGGCAGAAAGGAAGAAATCTTCTTACCAACAGTATTCTTTGCCCTTGATGGAATTGGCAGTAAGCGATAACTTATATCTTTCTAATAATGACTTGAATAAATAACACACAGTTATGATTTGTAATAATATCAGTGACGAATGTAACAGTCTTCGCCAAACTATGATGGAACCCCCCCATCTTCATCACCATCTCCTTATTCCACTATTAAAACTTACTCTCTCTTTCATTTTCCCAGCTGTTACCTTCTGACAGTGCAAGTGTGTATTTAATCCCTGGAATACGAGGGCCTAAATCCATGACAAAATTAGGGCCAAACCACAATTTGTTGTTGCATTTAATGGGCAGTTGCTGTTTTTTAGATGCAAATAGCATCTGGGGTGGGGTGGCTGAAAACGATTAAAATTGCAGTGGGCACAGAGTGGAATTTTAACCCTTTTCTCCCCCTGCTACACTCCTCAGGGGGTATATTTGCTTTGGGATAGTGTGGGTGAAGAATCCACATTTGGCTTCCTTTTTTGCACTAGGGCATCAGATCACTAGAATCTGTGCCAGTTGCACAAACCTAAAATTCTGGGACGTGCTGAGATCCCTTCTGCAAAATACTAAAAGTCTGGAGTGCTGACACTGCTTTTTAAAGCCCATCAGCTTCAAAAGAATATATCTGAGCACAGCAAGGGAAGCTGTTTGTGTAAAGAAACCAAGCCCAGAACCCTTTTGGGGTATGGACCTACTTTCCAAGATCTTTAGCTCCCAATCTAGGTGCTTGAATGAAAGTTGTCTGCTTGACTCCAGTCTGGGATGGACTGGGAAGCTACCAAAAATCTAGCCTTTGAGAGTACATTGGTAGCAGTCTCTATCCCTCTTCATGAAAGCACTTCCATGTCCACACAATGTAAGGACAACATTTCCATCCCATGGCTCATGGGGTGCCACTCTAGAAGTCCTGATCCGGAAGTATGGCATATCAGGGTGAGAGGCTTCTCCTCGAATACCTGCATATACAAGTAGAATTTGCTGTATTTATTTGACCCTGCAGCAACTCAAATGTATTGTGTGAATAAGGGGGAAACTGATGCTCTGAACTGACCCTCAAAACATTATATGATGGGGAAGTTACTGCTGGTGTCAAATTTCTTTTGAGTTGCATAGATAGCCAACATAAACACAGTGAAGTGAAGATTGCACATTAGTGTTTGGTGGAATGTGCCGAGAGTATTTTGGGTCTTTTTTGTTTAAATGCATTCTGCTACAAAACATTTTGCTACTTTTCTTTAAAAAACACACACATTTTGGGCACACTTCCACCGAGTTATGCACTTTAGAATCCCATGAGTTTCCACAGGAAAGAACAAAGCATGTAGTTTAATTTGCTATAAAAACCAATGGGACTTTAAAAAAAGTCTTTAACTTTGGCAGGATTGTGTTTGGAGGCTGTATGCGTGTTTTTTTTTAAAGCCCTACAAAAGCAAATTATACGTTTTGACATTTCCCCCACCAACTTAATTTTGGTACAGATTTTTACTGCATATCTGTGATTTCCATCTATTTATACACTGTAATAATTTCTTTTCCTAAGCCTAGATTTCCATTAAACCTAATGGGATATTTGCTGAAATGAGCATTCAAATATTCACATGTGGATTTTAGACTCTCTCTCTCTCTCTCTCTCTCTCTCTCTCTCTCTCTCTCTCTCTCTCACACACACACACACACACACACACACACACTCATACACACCAAAACAAATTCTACACTCCCCTCCCCTTAAGCGCAGGTAGAACATGTAGTTGAAATACCAAGGGATTTCCTTTAAAATGCTTTACTTTTTTTTTTTTCAAACAATGTCACAAAACGCACCAAGGGCCTGATCCAGCCATATATAAACACTTTAAATGAAAGAGTTAAGCACACACTTAAAGATCTCCCTGTGGGGTTTTAATAGGCTTAACCTGGCTGAGTTCTGCCCTCAATCAATGTGTAATTGTGTGTGTGTGTGCATTTAAAAAAACAATATTTTTTCCTAACAGGTTTTTCACATTTTAAAAATAAAAATCACTAGTTAATGTTTCTGCTGCAAATAGCATTTCATGTGACATGACTCTGATAGTTAGCTTTCTTGCAACAAATGCGTTTGTTCGTGTTGAAAGTATGATTCTCTCATGTTTGTTTTTCTACTTTCCCCAGTAGGATGTCCAACAGTCCTATGAAATGTAATAGAATGCAGGCAGCCCAATCCTATACATGTCTACTCGGAAGTAATTCGCACTGAATTCCCTGGCACTTACTCCAGGTGTGTGTAGAATTGCAGCTGCGGTAATTTCACTTAAATGTCTTCATTTCACTTTCTCCTCTGCAGCCTGCATGCAGATTTCTGATCTCTGTTGTCTTTAAACAGGTACAATTGCCCCACACCCCTCAGAGGAATCGTGAAGTGATTTCCTTAAAAAAAAAAAAAAAAGCTTCATAAGTTATTGATACTCCCATCCCCCCCCAGAAAGCAATAATTCACAGGCCGTAAGTTCATGAATTGTACACATCTGTACAGATTCAGAAAATAAAGGTAGTTACCATAGCAACGGCCACATAGTATGGAACATGCTTGTGAAATTCAGAGCTTCATATTAAGGGCACCCGTCTGTTACATGCCCTCTCCTGCTCACATTACATGAATTTGTGCCTTGCTACAGTGTTTTTCTATGCAGTGTTTTTAGCATTTGTGTGTATCTTTAATTATAGCTTTTCCTCTGCCTTCCTTTGTTCTAAATTACTCTCTTATCGCTTGGATTTTGTATTGTGTAATTTTAAAATCAAAAGCATATAATCACAGAGCTTTAATGATGATGAAAGAATGCAGACAGCCCTGGAAAGACCTTGCACTCTTGCAACTGGAATCTGACTGAGCTCCCCCTGTGAAAAGCATCCGTTCCTCTCTGCTCCTCCCATCTGATTGAAAGCTTTCATTCCCAGCTATGTCCTGGCTTCCTGTCCTGCCCTGTACTTCTCGTTGAAAAGGGGCAGGAGAAGCGGCGGGGATAAACAGCTTGGCCGTTCTCAGCAAATGCACATCTCTTGGGGGAACAGATGCCATTGCATAAAGGACTGAGAACCGACCATTGTTCCTTTCTCATTAATACTTGTGGCATTTGCTGCATAATGATGATAATAGAATCATGGAATCTTAGAGTTGGAAGGGACCCTAAGGCGCATCTAGTCCAACCCCCTGCAATACGGGAATCTCAGCTAAAGCATCCATGACAGAGATGGCCTCTGTTTAAAAACCGCCAAGGAAGGAGAGTCCACCACCTCGCATGGGAGTCTGTTCCACTGCTGAACAGCTCTTACTGTCCCATGGACTGCAAGAAGATCAAACCTATCCATTGTTAAGGAAATCAGCCCTGAGTGCTCGCTGGAAGGACAGATCCTGAAGCTGAGACTCCAATACTTTGGCCACCTCATGAGAAGAGAAGACTCCCTGGAAAAGACCCTGATGTTGGGAAAGATGGAGGGCACAAGAAGAAGGGGATGACAGAGGACGAGATGGTTGGACAGTGTTCTCGAAGCTACCAGCATGAGTTTGACCAAAGTGCGGGAGGCAGTGGAAGACAGGAGTGCCTGGCATGCTCTGGTCCATGGGGTCACGAAGAGTCAGACACAACTAAATGACTAAACAACAACAACAAATCCTATCTCCTCTCAGTTTCCTCTTTTCCAGGCTAAACATACCCAGCTCAAAACTCATAAAGTTTTGTTTCCAAACCCTTGATCATCTTGGTTGCCCTCCTTTGCACATGTTCCAGCTTGTTAACATCCTTCTTAAATTGTGGTGCCCAGAACTGGACACAGTATTCCAAGTGTGGCCTGACTTAGGCAGAATAGAGTGGTACTATTACTTCCCTTGATCTGGATACTATACTTCTGTTGCTGCAGCCTAGAAATGCATTAGCTTTTTTGTTGTTGCTGCATTACACTGTTGACTCATGTGAAGCTTGTGGTCCACCAAGACCCCTTGGTCCTTTTCACTTGTACTGCTAGTAAGCCAGATGTCCCTCACCCTATATTTGTTCATCTAGTTCTTCCAGACTAAGTGCAGAACCTTACATTTGTCCCTACTGAAATACATTTTGTTAGCTTGCACCCAGTTCTCCAATCTGTTAAGGTTATCTTGAATTCTGATTCTGTTTTCTGCAGCATTAGCTACCCCTCTCAGTTTGGTGTCACCTGCAAATTGGATAAGCATCCCCTCAATTCCTTCATCCAAGTCATTTATAAAGACGTTGAACAACAACGGGCCCAGGACAGAACCCTGTGGTACCCCATTTCCCCCCAGGATGACGAGGAACCATTAATGAGTGCTCTTTGGGTTTGGTCAGTCAACCAGCCACAATCCACCTACCTCATTCAACCCACATTTTACCAGCTTCCTCGCAAGAGTATAATAGGTTACTTTGTCAAAAGCCATACTGAAATCAAGATACACTATGTCCACAGCATTTCCCTGATCCACCAAGTTTGTAACTCCATCGAAAAAATAAATTAGATTGGTCTGGCATGACTTATTTTTGAGAAACCCATGCTGGGTCTTAGTAATCATGCATCCTTTTCTAAATGTTCACAGACCAACTGTTGAATTATCTGTTCTAGGACCTTCCCTGGTATCGATGTCAAGCTCACCAGTCAGTAGTTATCTGGGTCTTCATTTTTCCCATTTTTGGAGAGGGGGACAATATTTGCCTGCCTCTAGTCTGTAGAGACCTCACCTGTTCTCCAAGAATTCTCAAAGATAACAGACAAAGGCTCTGAATTACACCAGCAAGCTCCTTTAGTACTCTTGGATGTTGCTCATCAGGCTTTGGAGATCTGAATTCATTTAAAGTAGCTGGGTGTTCCCTTACTACCTCTTTTCCTATCTTGGGCTGCAGATCCCTCCTTACATCAACTAATCTCTTATCACCCGGTTGGGTATCACTTTCTTTTTGGGTGAAGACAGAGGCAAAGTAGGTGTTGAGTCTCCCAAGAGCATTTCTCCATGTTCACCATACAGAGGACCTACCACTTGCTTGTTCTTCCTCTTACTTTGAACATAGCCAAAGAAACCCCATTCATTATTGTTCATTGGTCCTAGTAAATTTCCTCCCAGATCTGATTATGCCACTAGCCTTGAGGGAAAGGAGCACAAGTCTCCCATATATTTAACCATTTTATAAAAGAGGGAATTTCCAGCAGGTTCTGTTTGCCATGGAATCCATGCTGGCTGAGTCTCTGCCATTGTTTGCTAGTAAAGTTAATATTCTCCGTCTAAAGATTCCTACCACCTGAAGAAGAACTCTAAAGATTAGTCCTAAAAGGCACTCAGAGCCTGTCAGAGATTAAAAAGGTCAAAGAAGGAGTTCTAGAAAATAATGAAGTGTTTACATGGAGTCTCCTAGTTTTACATGCAGCGGGGTGACACAGAAAGCAGGAAATGCTTGTAATTGGCCTACAGAAAAGACTCTGCTGTTCCCTCTGACCTGTAACATCATCTTTTTTCATAGCTCTTCTCACCTCTAAATTAATATCTGCCACAATAGACTGATCCTCTCATATGGCTTTCTTTCGTTTTGTATTTTGCTAAACTAATCTCCCTGCCCCATGATGAACTTAAAAGCCAAGGCCAGATTTTGTGTGACGATACCATACGCTCCAACATTTCTCTGATGAAAACAGGGACGTCCTATTCCATAATAATAATAATAGTAATTTTATTTTTTATATCCCACCCATCTGACTGGGTTCCCCAGCCACTGTAGTGGCTCCCAACATATATAAAAACACAATAAGACATTAAAAAACCATCCCTATACGGGGTTGCCTTCAGATATCATCTATAGGTTGTATAGTTACTTATCTCCTTGGCTCAGAGGTTTCATAACTCCATACCCTCCAACAGTTCTCCAATGAAAACAGGGATATCCTAAGGAAAAGCGGGACATTCCGGGATCAAATCAGAAACCAGAATGGCTTCTGTAAATCCAGGACTATCCTTGAAAATAGGGACACTTGTAGGGTCTGCAATACAGGTTTCAATGCTGAGAGGGGCCTATATTGTTGTGCCTCAGAGAGCTGTAGGGAAAATCTTTTTTTTTTTTTTTTTTTTTTTGCAATTTTGCCCCCAAACCTCAACAACTTTGGATTTTATGTCAATGGGTAGAATGGGACAATATAGCTTAGATGCGTCTCTGACCAAACCTTGTACTCCACTTAGGAATAGGGACGTTGGCGGGGGTGGGGGGGGGGAGGATTTTCATTCTGCTTCCAATAAAACCTATATTATTTGTCTCACTATCCATGGAGGATGAAATCAATACCATTAACTTCAATGCATTTCAATAAAAGGGAAGCATCTAAAGCCATGCAGAAAATTCGGTAACAACTATTTCGGTAACGTTTGTGGATTAAAAAAGAAGAAGAAGCATGATTTCAACTACTGCTTATATTCACTTACATAATTTCTATTCCTGGCCCTGAAAACACATGAAAATTGTGGCAATTTCTGCTCCCATTTCCATTTCTGACAGAATTCTCTGGTACCCTTAGTTAATAATGGGTGCATCAGCCAATTTTTGATCTGTGTTGCTTTCACGGTGTTGTTCCACAAGTCTATCCTCCCCCTTTTCCAAATTAATCTGCATTTTTATTTATTTATTTATTTATTTTTAAATCAGCATAAAAATTCACATTTCAGCATGTATTTTAAACATCTTTTCTCTCAAAACACGCAGCCCTTGAAAAAACAGTAATCAGTATTTCAAATAACCAACTAAACAAAACTCTGAGATTGCCAACTGCTTCCAGATGCGGCTAAAGAGATAGTGACTCAAAAGAATGTTGTCTGTGAATAAATTTAAATGTAGAAAATTTCAGAAAGATTGGCAACTTCCCGAAATCCGAAGAAATAATTTTGCTGTCCTTCTGTAAAACAATCAGAACAGTGTTCAAGAAAATATAAATAAGTCAGGTCCATTAATTTCAATGTGCCTGAGTAAAGCTTAGTTGATGATGGACTATATGGAACTGGCGGAAATGACTGGCAGAATCTGAGACCAGGGAGAAGAGTCGGTGGAAGAAGACTGGAAAAAGTTTAAAGATTATTTACGGAAATATTGTAAAATTAATGAATGCTAGAAAAAAGGTGGAATGAAGCTATATGGCTTTGGCAGAAATGTTAGAAGGAACTAGGTACAGATAGATTGTTAATGCATTAAAAGGGAAAAAACTAGGTTACAATATGTTAAAATTAACTATAAGATAGAAAATAGATGAAGATGGAAAGGACTTGCTGAAATAGTTAATTGAAGTGGAATACAAAAAGGGAGGCGTTGAGGAAGTCAATGAAACAAGTGTATAAAAGTTAAGATCGAAAATATTGGAAGTGTTTTTAATTGTTTTTGTTTTGTTTTGTTAATTTAATGTTTTATGTAGTGTTTTTGTTTTTGTTTCTGTCTTTGTATGTTTAACATTTCTTTTTTCTTTTTGTAATTTCCAAAATCTTAATAAATATTATTAAAAAAGAAAGAAAGAGTAAAGCTTAGTTGAATACCACCCATGTGCATGCTCAGCATTTGATGGCTCCCAAACCAATACAGTGGAACCTCTACTTATGGATGTACAGTCATATCTCATGTTACGTCTGCTTCATGTTACGTTCTTTCAGGTTACGTCCCGTGATGACCTGGAAGTACTGGAAAGGGTTGCTTCCGGGTTTCGTCACTCATGCATTCACAGAAGCGCAAAATTATGTCACGCGCATGCGCAGAAGCAGTGAATCACAACCCACACGTGCGCAGATGTGTCGCTGTGGGTTCCGCTCTTTTCATGTTGTGATCGGGCCTCCGGAACGGATCCCATTTGCAACCAGAGGTACCACTGTAATTAGTTCGGGAGGCCCGTCTGTAAGTCGATCCGGGTTTGCTGGTAGAAGCGCAGGCGCATTCGGCGGCAGCGTGCTTCTGAGCATGTGCAGACAGCGGCAGCCACTTCTGCACATGCACAAATGGCAGAAGCCGCATCTGCGTGTGCGCGAATCGCGGCAAACCCGGTATTTACTTCCGCAACTTGGATCGGGCCCAAGTAGAGGCAGTTGTAAGTAGAGGTTCTACTGTAGATCTAGAAAATCAGTTTTCTCCAAGAGTGCCTGGTTCTGGTCTGCAACCACCAGCTCAAGAACCTTTCCCAAGAAGCTGCAATTAGCAACTGGCCAGTCATTACTTAGATTTTCCAAATCCAGAGAATTTCTTGAGGAGGTTTTTTATTTTATTTTAACCATTGCCTCCTTCAAGCAGACAGGGACCCCCTGCTCCGGCAAAGGAGGCATTAATCACCTCTCTGGCCTCGAGCCTTACTAACTGAAACTCATCCAACATAACAGATTCTTTTTCAGAGACCGCTGGAATCAAGAGTATGAGTGGCCTTTGGGGCTTTGAATCAGACTCTTCCTTATATACTGGTTTTGACAGTGCTATAAGAAAATCAGAGAGGGAAAAGAAGACTATGAAGAGAAGTATGTGTAGAAGAGAACATGGAATTGGCAGGAGATGAATAGTAAGGCAGCCCATTGCTGTGTTGGAGGTCTCAGTAGCACAGAAACTGGGCGATCATTTATTTTCTTTTCAAAACTCCTGAGGAATATATAGGACCTGAAATTGCAGGGAGATCATTGCCCATACAAATGAGATTCTCATCTGAGGTATTGTAGAAGTGGGTGGGTGGCGGGTAGGAAAACCACCCTTAACAATTGTACTGCTCAACCTTTTTTGTTGTTGTTGGGGCGCTTTGATAGCATTAGCAAAAATTTTAAGAGCTCCTCATTTTCAGCTTCTATTCACATCCAGCACATACTGGATTTTTAAAATGTAATTTGAACAAAAAAAGAGAAGTGTTGCTAAGCAACAGCCTCATTCAAGTTGGTATCTCAGTCAGAATTTGGGGGCCATCTTGAGGAACTTGTCTCTCTCTATATATATATATAAAAGTTGGGGAGGAGGAAAGGATTGCAGTTCATCGAAATGGGGCATTTGCAAAAAGCGGAATAGTTCAGATGAGCCAGAGGCAGTTCATGTCGTATTTGATCCAGGCTTGATTTAAATATCAGGTTCGATGTGTAAATTCAGCACAGCTCAAGGGTTGTTTTTCTTGAAGTGAAGGTGTTACGCAGAATGGATGGTGTCCTTTTTGTTCTTTACAAAGAAATCTGGAGAATTTCTGTAGCAAAGTGCGTACGCTGAATTTCCTTCAAAGTGCAATAGCTCTGTGGCGAAATTGAAGCGTTACTCAGCAACAGCTAGCAAGTATGGAACGTTTAAACAGGTGTAGCTCTTATCTGAAGTTTCAGGTAGGGTTGCCATATTTCCCGGACATAGCCAGAATATTGGGGTTTGCAGCAGTGTCTGGGCAGAAATTGGCCCAAATGTCTAGGGAAATCCGGATGAATGGTTTTGCCGATTTTTCATTAAAATAGCTCAAAAACGTCATTTTGTAATGGGCTTTTTTTATTTGCACAATAAAAAAAGCTTTGGGCAAAACTAAACAACTTTGCCAATATGGCAACCCTATTTCAGGGATGATCATCGACTGGGATGGTGGAAATCTCAAAACCTGCTCTTTTGTTAAACTTTCTTTCCTAAAATAGTACTACCTTTTAGGGAGCCCTCCCCAGAAAAAGAAAAACATGGTGTCAGAGCTGCCTCCAGGTCCCAGCTCACAGAGGACCAACGCTAGGCTGTAGTTATGTACAAAAGTCTTTATTGAGATTCAGTCTCCATTTCAAAGCCGCAGCGTGCAGCTCTACGTCCCGAGCTTAGACCGGCGAAGTCCTGTCTGAGTCTCCTCCCCCTCCACACCAGTTTAAGACTCTCGCTTTGCTCCACCTCTTCCTAAATTCCTTTCTCCTCTGGGCCCTCCTGCCCGCTAGGGTCTCATCCTTCCTCGACTCCTCTGACGCTGACCCTGACGATTCTTGCCCCTCCTTCCGGCGGGCTTTAGGACCTGGTTCCCTATCCGGGCTACCTTCTGTGCCGCTCGCCTGTACCTTTGAACTTGGCGCGCGCGCCCAGCCTGCAACTTTCCTCTTAACCGTTAACTCGCTCTCCGATGGAGGCGTGGTCCACCCTGACTCATCTTCTCTCGCTGGTGGTGCATATGTGGGCTCTGACACCTGGGACTCCTCCCCCCCACTACGCTCTGGTGGGGAAGCTGGTCCTGATTTGCAACTGGTGCTCTGGGAGTCCCCGCTGGCCCCTTGCTTCTGGGGTGTCCCCCTTGGGTCGCCCCTTGCCCTGCCCATCGGCGCCCCCTTCTGTGAATCTTCCGATTCGCTGGAGAGGCTCATGGAATCTATCGGGCTGCTGTCATATTCTCCTACGCTGCCCTCGGATTGCTCCCCCTCGCTTTCCATCTCCTCTCCTCCCTGCGCTCCCGCTGAGTCCCTGACATCCATCCCCCCCTCGAAGCCCCCCCTTCCCCCCTCCCCCTCCTCTGGCGTGGGTTCCGGGTGCTCCAATGCTGTGGGGGTGCATGCCGGATACCGGTCTTCCCCCCTGGCATGCTGCCAGTCCGTGACGGGTACATCGACGTCGCTCTCCTCCGCTTCCATCTCGTTGCCGGCGTGCTCGAAACCAGGATCCTCCCCCAACCCGTCCATGCCCCCTTGTTCCCCCATTTCCTCTGGGTAGTCTGCGTGCCAGGGCCCTCTGAGCAGTCTCCTGCGCCACTCCTCCTCGGGTTGAGTGTCCCACCAATAAGAGCGCTCCGCACCCAAGTCTGAGACCGACCCCTCCGGCGAGGTAGTCTCTGGAACCGTCTCCTCAACCGAGGAGAACCCCTGAAACGTACTGGCTGAGAGTGTGGGGGTGAAAAGATATTCGTCAAAATAATCCTCCGGCATGGGCCTGTGTGGGAAGAGTGCGTGGAACTCGTCTTTGAGGTAGTGCTCCTCCACCGCATAGTACGGCACCCAGCTGTTGGCGCTGGCCGGGGCACCTTCCCTTGCGATGAGATATTCGACTCCCTCTTCCCCCCATCTCGAGTCCAAAATCTCCGTCACCTCGTTGAGTGGCCCCGCCCTCGGCGACCCCCCTGTCATGGGTGCATCTCTAAGCGGACTGGGAGCTGTTCCTGGCTCCTGAAACCTGTGAGGTGCCTTGTAGGGCGTTAGCACCGATCTATGAAAGACCGGGTGCATTCTGGAACCCTCCGGTAGTGTCAAACGGAAAGCCACTGGGTTGATCTGTGCCTCGACTAGGTAAGGGCCCAACTGCTTGTGTCCTAGCTTCTTCTTAGCTAAGGACCTGGCCGGCACTGCCTGGGCCGCTAACCAGACCCAGTCCCCTACCCGTATGTCCTCCCCCACTCTTCTGTGTTTGTCTGCTTGCATCTTGTATACGTGTTTTGCTAGGTCTAACTGTCTACGGAGCTGTTCATGGACCTCCTGTAACTCCTCTGCCAATGCCTCTGCTCCCTGTGGCTCCCCCTCCCCCTCTTTCTCTAAGCCCGGGAAGGTCCTGGGATGTCGCCCGTGGTTGGCAAAAAACGGTGTCACCCCCGTGGACACGTGTTGTGTGTTGTTGTAGGCAAACTCGGCCAGGGGCAGATAGTCCACCCAGGTCGAGGGCTGCTGGTTGGCGTAACATCTCAGGTACTGCTGCATGACGGCGTTGACCCTCTCCGCTTGTCCGTTGGTCTGCGGGTGTCTTGCCGACGCTAGGTTGACCTTGACGTTCAGGATCCCCATCAGCTTCCGCCAGAAACTCGAGATGAACTGGCGCCCCCTGTCAGACAGGATAGACCGTGGCAGGCCGTGTACCTTGAACACGTGGTCTATGAACAGCTTGGCTGTCTGTTCCGCTGTGGCCACCTTCGCGCAAGGAATGAAGTGCGCCATCTTGGTGAACATGTCGACTACCACAAGTACTGCTGTTTTGCCCCTCGAGCTGGGCAGGTCAGTGACAAAGTCCAAGGCTACCCTCTCCCACGGTTCGGACGGGGTCTGTAGCGGTTCTAACAGTCCCGCCGGCGGTCTGTGTACTGGCTTGGCCCTTTGGCAGGTGTCGCACCTCGTGACGTATTCCGCGACTTCTCCCCGCATCTTGGGCCACCAAAAGTCTCTGGCTACTAATTCCACCGTCTTTTCCCTGCCGAAATGTCCGGCGCTGGGTGCGTCGTGTAGCTGTTGCAGTACTGTCGCGCGGAGTTCATCTCCCGGTACGTAGATGGCCCCCTTGCGGAGGAGCAGTCCGTCGCGTATCTGGAACTCGTCGTCCTTTGCCGTGCCGCTGCGCACCTCCTCCATCTTGGAGCGCGCGAAGGAATCTGTTCGCAGCTCGCGCCGTATCGCTTCCAGGTCTATTGTGGCAGAAGCGCATGCCCACGCCTTGGGTGCGAAAATGTGTTTGGCTGCTACCGGTGCTGCTTCCTCCAGATACTGCGGCTTCCTGGATAGCGCATCAGCCATGACGTTGTTGTCTCCGGGGATATATTCTATCCTGAAGTCGAAATCCGCAAAGAACTCCGCCCAGCGGATGTGTCTCTGGTTCAGGAACCGCGCCGTGCGCCAGTACTCCAGGTTCTTATGGTCCGTGCGAACTTGCACCGTGTGTTTGGCTCCGATGAGGAAGTGCCGCCACGCCTTGAATGCTGCATGAATGGCCAGCAACTCTCTGTCCCAGATGGTGTAGTTCTGCTCCGACTTGCTGAGCTTCCTGGAGTAGAAAGCACACGGCCTCCAATCCCCTTGCGGGTCTCGCTGCAACAGGACTGCCCCCACGGCTCTGTCGGAGGCATCCGTCTCCACCCTCATGGGCTTGCTGGGGTTCACATGCAGCAGTTGTTCCTCGGAAGCGAAAAGACGCTTGAGTTTCTGAAAGGACTGCTCCGCCTGGTCCGTCCAGATGAACTTCTTCTTCTTGGAGCTGAGGGTGTCCGTGATGGCCGCCGTCTGCATAGCGAAACCCTTGATGAACTTGCGATAAAAGTTAGCAAAGCCGACAAACCTCTGGACCTCCTTCCGATTGCGCGGGCTCTTCCAGTCCAGTACTGATCGTACCTTGGCGCTGTCCATGGCGATTCCCTTGTCGGACAGCTTGTAGCCCAGGAAATCCACCTCCGTCATGTCGAACTGGCATTTCTCCAGCTTGGCGTAAAGCCTGTGCTCCCGTAGTCTTTGCAGGACTTCCTTGACATCTCTCTCGTGAGCCTCCTGCGATTCCGAGAAGATCAGAATGTCGTCCAGGAAGCAGACGCACTTCTTGTATAGGAGCCCCGCTAACACGTGATGCATGAAGGCTTGGAAGCAGTGGGAGCCATTTTGTAAACCGAAAGGCATAACCCTATACTCATAGGTGCCCAAGGGCGTGAACATGGCCGTCTTCCACTCGTCGCCCTCCCGCATGCGTATAAGATTGTACGCCCCTCGTAGATCCAGCTTGGTGAAGATGCGTCCCTTTCTCACCGTCGCGAGCAAGTCGTCGATCTTGGGCATCGGGAAAGCCGTGGGCTTGGTTTTCGAATTTAAAATTCTGAAATCAACTACAAGCCTCTTCTGGGGCGTGTCTTTTTTCTTCACAAAGAAAACAGGACTGCCCCCCACTGCTTTGGATTCTCGGATGAATCCCCGCTTCAAATTGTGATCTATGAACTCCCTGAGCTCTTGCAGTTCGTCTTCAGACATGGAGTACAGTTTTCCGGTCGGCAGCGTTGCCCCCGGCAGGAGGTCAATCTTGCAGTCGTAGGGTCTGTGGGGAGGCAGCTTGTCCGCTTCCTTCTCGCAGAAGACCTCCAAAAACGCCTTGTACTTGTCGGGTACAGCTTGCAGCATGCCCAGTTGTAGCTGTGGGTCATCCTCTTGCCCCTCGTCCTCCTGGTTAGTCATGATGCAATGTTCTGCGCAGTAGGAGGAGCAGAAGGTCAATTTACGCTGGTACCATGCCAATGCCGGGCTGTGCCTGTCCAACCAGCTCATGCCCAACACTATGGGCGTGTCTGACAGTTGGGTGACGTTGAAGCTGATGACTTCGCGGTGATTTCCAATGCGCATCACCATTGGCGGCGTTTGCTGTACCACCTGTCCCCCCAGCAATTCTCTTCCATCGACTGTCACTACTTTCAGGGGCATCGTGGCAGGCAGGAGCGCTATGCTATGTTGCTTGATGAAATCCACCCCCATAAAGTCTGCATTGCTACCAGAGTCAATGGTAATAGGCACTTCCATGGTGAGCCCATTGGGAAGCTGGAGTGTTGCGGTGAGCTGCACCACTGGTTTGGGCGGGAGGGGGTCTGTGGGCTGTAAGATTCCTGGGGACTGCTTCACTGATTCGTCTGGCTGGGCCCCAGCGGCTCTGCTTCCAGCCAGACTTCGTCGTTTCCCTGCTGCGGTTCCCTCTGCTGAGCTGCTTCTGTTACTTTTGCTGAGGCTGCATTGTGCTTGTGGAGCCTCTGGGGGCACTCTTTTGCCATATGCTGAGCACTTTCGCAGATGTAACACTTCCTGTTCCCTCTAGGAGGCTTCACCTTGGCTGCTCCTGGTGTGAGGGCTCTGGTCGCTGATTGAGCCTTGGCACCACCTATCTCCATCGGCTCCTCTCCCCCTCCCAGTGGAGGCGTGGATTGAGCGCGCGCTGAGTCTCTGGGGAAGAAAGGAGGTGCCCTTGCTGGCGTGCGTCCCCAACGCCCTTCATCTTTGCTCCAGGGACGTTCTTCCAGCTGCACACCAATCGTCAACGCCTTCTGGACCACTTCTTGAGTGCTCCGTGGCCTCTCCCCCCTTGCGATTTCGTCTTTCACAGCCCCGTTCAGCCCCTCCCAGAACAGGTCCCTGACGGACGCTGAGTCTTTTTCCCATCCCAGCGCGTTGACCAATGCAAAAAAGCGGGAATGATATTGCCTTACAGTGGCTCTGCCTTGTTTCAGACCGTGAATCTCTTTTCTAGCGACATCGACATCTATCTCCGATAAAAAACAATCGTCCATCGCCTTAATGAAGGCTTTTGCGTTTTGGAGGGCTGGATCATTATCTCTCCACAGATTGCGCAACCACGCTTTAGCTTCTCCATGGAGATGCGTTAGTATGAAGCCTACTTTCTCCTGCTCATCTCTAAAGTCCTTCTCCAGCAACTTTAGCGCAAAAACTACGTCTGCTCTGAAGTTAGGATATTGCTGCAGACTCCCATCGAAATGCGACACCAGGCTCCCCCCCCTCTTCCCGAGCCCGATCCCTTCTGATTTGGCTGCCAGTGGCCCCTGTTTAGTCAACATTTCCAACCTGTTTTGCAGATCCTTGCAGACAGCATCTGATTCCTCTTCTCTCCTCCTTGCCGCTCGTATTTCTGCGTTAAGTTGTACCACGGCTTCTTGCAAAGCTGCCAGTCGTTCTTCTGTAGTCATCTTGTGCTGCTTTTGTGAGCTCGCGAAGCACCAATCTTCGCCCCTCGCTGCGTCCTCTCACGTTGCGAGGTTCTTTGAAATCTGTGACAGGACTTACTGTCAGAGCTGCCTCCAGGTCCCAGCTCACAGAGGACCAACGCTAGGCTGTAGTTATGTACAAAAGTCTTTATTGAGATTCAGTCTCCATTTCAAAGCCGCAGCGTGCAGCTCTACGTCCCGAGCTTAGACCGGCGAAGTCCTGTCTGAGTCTCCTCCCCCTCCACACCAGTTTAAGACTCTCGCTTTGCTCCACCTCTTCCTAAATTCCTTTCTCCTCTGGGCCCTCCTGCCCGCTAGGGTCTCATCCTTCCTCGACTCCTCTGACGCTGACCCTGACGATTCTTGCCCCTCCTTCCGGCGGGCTTTAGGACCTGGTTCCCTATCCGGGCTACCTTCTGTGCCGCTCGCCTGTACCTTTGAACTTGGCGCGCGCGCCCAGCCTGCAACTTTCCTCTTAACCGTTAACTCGCTCTCCGATGGAGGCGTGGTCCACCCTGACTCATCTTCTCTCGCTGGTGGTGCATATGTGGGCTCTGACACCTGGGACTCCTCCCCCCCACTACGCTCTGGTGGGGAAGCTGGTCCTGATTTGCAACTGGTGCTCTGGGAGTCCCCGCTGGCCCCTTGCTTCTGGGGTGTCCCCCTTGGGTCGCCCCTTGCCCTGCCCATCGGCGCCCCCTTCTGTGAATCTTCCGATTCGCTGGAGAGGCTCATGGAATCTATCGGGCTGCTGTCATATTCTCCTACGCTGCCCTCGGATTGCTCCCCCTCGCTTTCCATCTCCTCTCCTCCCTGCGCTCCCGCTGAGTCCCTGACACATGGTCAAAGGAAAATTATAACTACCAAATCGTATTTTAGGAAGTATATGAGTATGCTTAGTTGTATAGGAGAAAGTGGGAAATTCTGTGTGTAAAAGAGAGAAAGTAATTTGTTTCATAACAAAAGTGGCTGATTTAACGTTACATTAAATTTTACAAAGTATATAGTGATTTCCTTTTTACTCAGTGAACTATCAAGGATCTTATGCCTTCCTTCAGAAGCTTCTGGGAATGTTGTGGGCATTGTTGGAGTAGCAAACTCTTGCATAAATTTGGCTAATGTATAAAAATACATTTATAGATGGGATTTTTTGGGGTTTCTTAACCACTAAGCAACCTGTTTGGACACACATACGTGCACACTGTTACTGAAGGAGTCCAAAGCATGTCATTCCATGCTGTCATCCCCATAGTTGAAGAATAGCAGCAGGGAGCCTGGGGAACAATACATCAGAAACACAATATGAAATGTTATCTGTGATATGAAATGTCACAGAGAAAACATGAAGGTTAGGCCTTTGTGCCCAAGCTACGTTGTGACTTCGAGTAATTTCCAACTTCATTTAAGCCCTGTTGCTCTTTCCAGCAATGGTCACCTCCTGTGCCTGATCAAAGATGTGGAGAAAATAATCCAATCCTTAATTGGTTGGGCATCCACCCCCCTCTCTTTTTTAGGCATTTCCTGCAGAATAGCCTGGTGCTTCTCAAGAACAGAACCCAGAATAGAATAGTACAAGTGTAATAGGCTAGGGGACGCAGGTGGCGCTGTGGGTTAAAGCCTCAGCGCCTAGGACTTGCCGATCGAAAGGTCGCGGTTCAAATCCCTGCGGCGGGGTGCGCTCCCGCTGCTCGGTCCCAGCGCCTGCAGTTCGAAAGCACCTCCGGGTGCAAGTAGATAAATAGGGACCGCTTACCAGCGGGAAGGTAAACGGCGTTTCCGTGTGCGGCTCTGGCTCTGGCTCTGGCCAGAGCAGCGATGTCACGCTGGCCACGTGACCCGGAAGTGTCTCCGGACAGCGCTGGCCCCTGGCCTCTTGAGTGAGATGGGCGCACAACCCCAGAGTCTGTCAAGACTGGCCCGTACGGGCAGGGGTACCCAATAAGCTAGGGGGAATGACCCTTGTACACAACAGTGTTGTTTCCTGGGAAGAAGTGTCAACAGGACCACAAGGCCAGGCTTCCTTTTGATGCCACCTCCACCCTCATCTGGTGCACCTAGCAGGAAGGTCCATCTCCACAGGTTCCTATGCTCCTCCTTGGCTTCTGCTGAACGACTGAAATCTGGGGAAAAGGCAATAGTTTCCAGGCTGGACAGTTCTTATTTCATTTTTTCGGCTAATACTCAGCTTGTATCATTCTGCACACTTTTCCTGGAGAGCCAGTGTGGTGTAGTGGTTAAGAGCGGTAGACTCGTAATCTGGTGAACCGGGTTTGTGTCTCCGCTCCTCCACATGCAGCTGCTGGGTGACCCTGGGCTAGTCACACTTCTCTGAAGTCTCTCAGCCCCACTCACCTCACAGAGTGTTTGTTGTGGGGGAGGAAGGGAAAGGAGAATGTTAGCCACTTTGAGACTCCTCCGGGTAGTGATAAAGCAGGATATCAAATCCAAACTCTTCTTCTTCTTCTTATGCAAATCAGAGAAGAGCTGAGCCCAAACGACTTGCTCCTTTTGTGATTCCCTCCTCTCAGTTTCTTCCTTTCCTACTGTGTTTGTTTCACATTGGCCTGGCAATGAAATTATGCAACTACTTCAGGCATCGGTACATAGTATCACCATGTTTATATCAGATTACCTTTTGGGCTGTGTAGAATGGTTATCACATTGCTGTGTTTACAAAATTTATAGTCTTGCATTAGGAAGCTCTTGATTCTGGGCAGCAGTGATTTCTCCCAATGGTGACTCTAGTTTTTGGGGAGGTGTTGGATAGCGTTTGGAGGGGATAGCGTTGTCAGGCAAGGAATGTTCATAGTGAGGAATTAATTTTTTATTGTTAAAAGTACACCTATCCATAAGTTCTGCGTCTCTCAACTACTCCCAGGTGTGCACCTGATGAGTGTCAGGGACCAGCTGGATGAAGAGGAGTGATGAGAGCCGCCGGCCCAAGAACCCCCCCGGGGAAGGCTCTACAGGTGACATCTTAGAGCCTGGAGCCTGGTGGTGGGACACTGAGGAGCAGTCAGCAGAAGGGACGAGCTGGGCTCTGATAGAAGCAGGAGACTTGGGTGATCAAGGGGGGTCAGGAGAAGGAGGGCCTTGGAAACTGAGAGTCACAGCATATGCACAGTCTCAGTCCTACTGACTCTGCTCCCCCTCCGACCCCTCACTCCAGGAGGTTCCTGCATGATGCTGAGCAATGTGCCAGACAGGCCCAGAGGAGGAGGCTAAAGGGGAGGGATATGCATAGAGCTTAGTTTCAGCAACACCTTCGTTGAATTAGGACGAACCAGGGACATTGCTGTATTGTTGTTTTTCTGCTAATAAAAAAGAAGGCATTCATAGAATCATAGAATCATAGAGTTGGAAGAGACCACAAGGGCCATCGAGTCCAACCCCCTGCCAAGCAGGAAACACCATCAGAGTACTCCTGACATATGGTTGTCAAGCCTCTGCTTAAAGACCTCCAAAGAAGGAGACTCCACCACACTCCTTGGCAGCAAATTCCACTGTCGAACAGCTCTTACTGTCAGGAAGTTCTTCCTAATGTTTAGGTGGAATCTTCTTTCTTGTAGTTTGGAAGCATTGCTCTGTGTCCGCTTCTCTGGAGCAGCAGAAAACAACCTTTCTCCCTCCTCTATGTGACATCCTTTTATATATTTGAACATGGCTATCATATCACCCCTTAACCTCCTCTTCTCCAGGCTAAACATGCCCAGCTCCCTTAGCCGTTCCTCATAAGGCATCATTTCCAGGCCTTTGACCATTTTGGTTGCCCTCCTCTGGACATGTTCCAGTTTGTCAGTGTCCTTCTTGAACTGTGGTGCCCAGAACAGGACACAGTACTCCAGGTGAGGTCTGACCAGAGCAGAATACAGTGGCACTATTACTTCCCTTGATCTAGATGCTATACTCCTATTGATGCAGCCCAGAATTGCATTGGCTTTTTTAGCTGCCGCGTCACACTATTGGCTCATGTCAAGTTTGTGGTCAACCGAGACTCCTAGATCCTTTTCACATGTACTGCTCTCAAGCCAGGTGTCACCCATCTTGTATTTGTGCCTCTCATTTTTTTTGCCCAAGCGCAATACTTTACATTTCTCCCTGTTAAAATTCATCTTGTTTGTTTTGACCCAGTTCTCTAATCTGTCAAGGTCGTTTTGAAGTGTGATCCTGTCCTCTGGGGTGTTAGCCACCCCTCCCAGTTTGGTGTCATCTGCAAATTTGATCAGGATGCCCTTGAGTCCATCACCCAAGTCGTTGATAAAGATGTTGAATAAGACCGGGCCCAAGACAGAACCCTGTGGCACCCCACTAGTCACTCTTCTCTAGGATGAAGAGGAACCATTGATGAGCACCCTTTGGGTTCAGTCAGTCAGCCAGTTACAAATCCACTGAGTGGTAGCATAGTCAAGACCACATTTTACCAGCTTCTTTACAAGAATATCATGGGGCACCTTGTCAAATGCCTTGCTGAAATCAAGGTAGACTACATCCACTGCATTCCCTTCATCTACCAGGGTTGTAATTCTGTCAAAAAACGAGATCAGTTTAGTCTGACATGACTTATTTTTCAGAAATCCATGCTGACTATTGGTGATCACAGCATTCCTTTCTAGGTGCTCACAGACTGTTTGCTTAATGATCTGCTCCAGAATCTTCCCTGGTATTGATGTCAGACTGACTGGGCGGTAATTATTTGGGTCCTCTCTTTTCCCCTTTTTGAAAATAGGGACAACATTTGCCCTCCTCCAGTCTGCCGGGACTTCGCCTGTTCTCCAGGAATTCTCAAAGATGACTGCCAGTGGTTCTGAGATCACATCTGCCAGTTCTTTTAATACTCTTGGATGCAGTTCATCTGGCCCTGGAGACTTGAATACATCTAAACTAGCCAAGTATTCTTGTACTATCTCCTTAGTTATTCTGGGCTGTGTTTCCTCTGCTGAATCATTTGCTCCAAATTCTTCAGGTCAGGCATTGTTTTCTTTATCGGAGAAGACTGAGGCAAAGAAGGCATTGAGGAGTTCAGCCCTTTCTGTGTCCCCTGTTTGCATTTCACCATCTTCTCCTCTGAGTGACCCCACTGTTTCTTTGTTCTTCCTTTTGCTACAAACATACCCATAAAAGCCTTTTTTGTTGCTTTTAACCTCTCTAGCAAGCCTGAGTTCATTCTGTGCTTTAGCTTTTCTGACTTTGTGTCTACAAGTGCTGGCTATTTGTTTGAATTCCACTTTGGTGGTTTCCCTCCTTTTCCATTTTTTGTACACATCCTTTTTTAATCTTAACTCAGTTAAAAGTTCTTTAGATAGCCACCCTGGCTTCTTTAGGCACCTTCCATGTTTCTGTCTCATTGGTATTGCCTGAAGTTGTGCTTTTACTATCTCCCTCTTAACAAACTCCCAGCCATCATGAACTCCCTTTCCTTTTAGTATTACTGTCCATGGGATCTCACCCAGCACTTCCGTAAGCTTTATGAAGTCGGCTTTCTTAAAGTCAAGAAATTGAGTCCTAGTATGCTTGGCTGCTCCTTTCCGCTGTATAGTAAACTTCAGAAGAGCATGATCACTCGCGCCTAATGATCCTTCCACTTCTACCCCACTAACCAGGTCATCAACATTGGTTAGGACCAGATCTAAAATGGCTGTTCCTCTTGTTGCTTCTCCCACTTTCTGGACAACGAAGTTGTCTGCAAGGTCAGTGAGGAATCTGTTTGACCTTATGCTCTTGGCTGAGTTTGACATCCAACAAATATCCGGGTAATTGAAGTCCCCCATTACTACTATCTCCCTTCCTTTTGCATGCTTGGCCATCTGTTCCAGGAAGGCATCATCTATGTCCTCCATTTGGCTTGGGGATCTATAGTAAACTCCCACAATGAGGTCACTGTTATTCTTCTCTCCCTTAATTTTGACCCAAATGCTCTCACTTTGGCTTTGAGGTTCTAAATCTTGGATCTCTTCACAGGTATACACATCCCTGACATATAACGCCACTCCTCCTTTCTTGTCTGGTCTGTTTCTCTGAAATAGATTGTATCCCTCCATTATTACATTCCAATCGTGGGACTTATCCCACCAGGTTTCAGTGATGCCTATTATGTCATATTTAGTTTGCTGTACCAAGAGCTCAAGCTCATCTTGTTTATTTCCCATGCTTTGCGCATTAGTGTACAGAGATTTAAAACATTGAAGTCCATTAGTCATTCCCCCGTGTCTCTTATTTAAGGATTTTTTCCTCCCACCACTAGGTCTGCGTGCTGTTTGCTCCATTTGGTCTATGACATTTGGATGATTATCTTCATCAATTGATAGACTCCTACCTTCAGGAGCACTGTCTCCCTCCCCCACATTAGTCAGTTTAAAGCCCTCCTGATGAGGTTTCTGAGATTTTTGGCAAAAACATTTCTCTCAACCATTGTGAGGTGCAGCCCATTGCTTGCCAGAAGTCCATCTTCAAGAAACTGCAGTCCGTGATCTAAGAATCCAAACCGTTCCTGTTTACACCATTTGCGAAGCCAGCTGTTCACTTCCACTATTTTTCCCTCTTTCTCTGGGCCACGTCGTTCAACTGAGAGGACAGATGAGATGACAGTTTGTGCATTTAATTGCTTCAATTTCCTGCCCAGAGCCTCGTAGTCTCTTTTGATCTTCTGGAGGCTATTGCTTGCAGTGTCATTGGTTCCCACATGAACAAAGAGGAAGGGGTATTTGTCAGTGGGTTTTATGATTCCTTGCAGTCGTTCAGTTACATCTTGGATCTTAGCCCCAGGGAGACAGCACACTTCCCGAGACATCTTGTCAGGCCCACAGATCACTGCTTCTGTTCCCGTCAGTAGGGTATCCCCTATCACCACTACACGCCTCCTCTTAGGTCTGGTCGGGGTTCTTCCATGAGCTGTCCGTTCCAAGGTCGCCTGCACATTCCCTGAGGACTGACTTTGCTGCTCGTCTTCATATACCTGATCGACTGTAATGAGGGAGAGATCCTCAAATGGAGTCTGCTCTTCGTCTTCCATGCTAGGGGAGAGGACCTCAAAGCGATTGTGTGTTTCTAAACAATCAGAGCGAACCCTGGGCCTCCTACTTCTTTGAGTCACGTTTCTCCATATATCTGGCTCCTGTGTTGGTGAACTAGCCTCCTTCTCAGGGGAGTCTCCTGTCTCCTCCTTGGTGGAGACGGTGTGCTCTGTTGCTTCCAAGAAGAGCTCCAGCTCTCTAATTTTTTGGAGCGTAGCTACACGTTCCTCCAGTTGCTGGACTTTGTCTTCTAAGAGGGCAATCAACATGCAATTGCTGCAGGTAAAGCTGCCTGCAACCTTTGGCAAGATGGCAAACATTGCGCAGGCGACTGCAGCTGTTCCCTCACCCTCCATCTTGAGAACGTGTCGTTGGGGGTGGCTACAGCGGTCCTCCATCATAAAAAGCTTGAAGACAGGACGAATAACTCCCCCCCAAAAAACCTAGGTCTCCCCCAACAAACGTTTGAGACTAGCTCTCCTAAATCTAAAAGATTGATCAAACTGCGCGCGCCGCTAGGCATGCGCCGCTGCCCTGCAAGCTCTGATAAGCTCCTCCCACAGTTAATCACCTGCCTCAACAGAAACCCTGCCCCCTCTGACCTTTGCACAGGGAGAGCAGCTAATCAGCCACAAAGAAACATACACACTAGAAAACCCTTTTTGCTCCTTCTTCAGCTGCTGCCCTGCAAGCTCTGTGCATTCTGTGCCTTCCGTGTGTGTGTCTGCCCTGTGGATGACCTGGTTCGTTGGCAGCTCCTTGACAATGAGGCAGTTCCAGCATCAGTGAGTCCCTGCCTCCAACATCATCTTATGTATCTCCCCCACCTGAGCTGTGTGGAAGCAGGTGAAGACTCCACCTACATGTAGCCTGTTTCTGCTCCTCTCTCTTCAATCTTCTCCTGGACCTGGGAGACAATGGAGCAGGAGAGATGGGGACAGGTGGTGGTGGTGTGGAAGCCGTTGACTCTACACTAGCCTGACCTACCTCTTCCTTCTCCTGCACCTGTTCTTCACTCTCCAATCTTGCAGCTTCTCCTGCTTGTGACTCTCATCTCCTGGCTGTTGCAGGCTCCCCCAGATCACCGATCCTTTCTTCCAAGACCCCCCTTCTCATCTCACCCCTCCCATGTTCTGTGCTGTCCCTGAACCTGCTCTGGAGGGTCAGGGGAATCCCAGAACAGATTTAGGGGCCTCATAGAAGAGGGGGGAGAAGGGGAGAGCATTCCATTGTGCACAGAGAGATCCTTCTTCAGGTTTCTATGGAAGCCGCCCAGAATGGCTGGGGAGGCCCAGCTAGATGGGCGGGGTATAAATAATAAATTATTATTATTATTATTATTATTATTATTATTATTATTATTGAGTCCAAAGAATGGTCTCATCAGTGCTAGGTGGAATTCAACCCTTAGTAAATTTTAGAAAGGCTTCGTGGTTAATGTAATTTCATAACCTTTGAGGAATGTTGGTTTAGAGTGTGCTCTTTCTTTTTAATGTTAGTATCGCTAAGCCAAGCTATAGCACAGTAAAGGAAGCCTGCCCTCTTTCTGGCAGCCTCTGGCCATTGAAAGCACAACTTTAATGAAGCTCAGATAGTTTGATACAAGGGATCCAATTTTATTGCCCTCTCGCTCAAGAACTCTCACCGAACTCAGCCTCTTTCAAACAATAACACATTACAGCACATTATAGGCTGCACAATGCATTACATAAATACAAACAAAATTGCAACTCACGCCATAAAACTGTCACTGAGGCCCCCCTTTTTCCTTCTTCCTCCTCACCCCCCCCCTTTTTGGCTAACTAACAGGTATTCATTGGGTTGGGAAGATTTATAAAAATGGGTAATCACATTCAACAGAGAGGCAGCCTTGAAAGAAAAGTTAATCTTTGCAATACAGTGGTTAAAAAAGAAAGAAAGGAAAAAGTGACCAGACCTCGCAGATGCTTAGAAAGAAACCAATTAAAATTCTGCAGCGTCTCTGCTTTGTAATGGGGGTGGTGCGGGGATAGGGGGAAAAGAGTAACATCCTTGTGTGGTTTGGCTTGCCAATTCATTTGCTGAAACAATTATACAATGCAAATATTTATGAAGCACTGTATAGGTTGTAATCTTTATTTCAAAACAAACATTGCCTTTCACTGTAGCTCCTTAATGCTATATGAGGGTGTGTTTTTTGGGGGGCGGGCGGGTCTGGTGTGTGTGTGTGTGTGTGTGTGTGATCTCATTTCAAACGATGAGCTTCCAGGGATGAATGCTGAGGCTCAGAAAATTACATCAGCTGCTAAATCTCTGGATGCATTCATGCAGGCTGGTGGCTCCCATCCAACAATGCACTGTATTGGACTTTGCTTTTAAATCAACAACTATGGCTGCCTAGGGGGCAGACTTTGGCCTTTCAGATTTCAGTGGCACCCTGTGCAAGGCCAAAATTTGGCACCTCCCGCCTTCCGTTCTGCTCAATTCGCTATGTCATAGTTGCACCCCCTGCTTTGGCTCAGCGCCCAGTGTGGACAGAAATGGCCACGCTGCCTTAGATCTACCTCTGCCTTCGATGACCACTGAAGTCCAATGACAAAACCCACTTTAATGGAGCTGGGTGGTCTCCTATATCATATTTCCATTGTGCCTCTTTGTTGTAGCTCCAGCGCAACCTGCATTAGGCTTGTGATGGATTTCTCAGTGGTTTGTGTCTGAATGCTGAGATGTTACTTCTCAAGTCTTCTTGCTATCCCCAAACACAGTGCAGAAAGAGAGGTTGTTTTTGTATGGTCAGGAGCATGTTTGTTTGTTAGTTTTCTGGAATGAGTCCTGGCATCTGCAGCAATTCAAGACTGCTGTCTTGCTGAGGCTGCGTTCTGACAATAAACATTTCAGACACTTGAAGATGGTGTGATAGAGTCATTATGATCTCCTTTAAAGCAAGCTTTGCAAGGGTTTGGCTTTTGTTTAGGAGCCAGTTGGGTTTGCCTGCCAAGAGAGACCTTTACTGGAGAGGGAAAGATCCTGTGAGTTCCGGAGAGTTCCAGAACGCCATTCCGGAGAGTTCCAGCTGAAAGAAAGCCCTGGGCAGATCTACTATGAAACTAATGAAGTTTAAGCTTGAGGGCCCCTAATCCCAGAGGGGCTCCAGAAGCGATTTTAGTCTAATTTTCTTAAAAACTTTGGGTCTAGTAGACCCAATTTGAGTCACACAGCTCAAATTGATTAATGTTGTTGTTGTAGTATGTATTTCAACAATCCCAAAGTTTGAGAGTCAGTAGCACAGATACTGCAAAGGTGGAGTGTTGCGGTAAATTATCAGTTCAAAGAATATTTGCACCTTAGGAAATCCAAAAACACAGAAGAAAACGCACCATCTAAAATTCAATGTGCAGAAGTTCTTTGGTCTATTGGTGAGCAACTTTAATTAGGTTGCATTAGATAATATCAAATGAGAAGGTAAGCTGTTGTGAAAAGCAGACTGAGGTGCTTTTGGGAGCCAAGGATCTCCTGAAGGGAAGAGTTTTGAGAGCCAAGGATAGCTGTCGAAAAGTGTTTCCAACAGACCTAGCTTTTCTTAAAGGCAGCATCTTGTTCACGTTAATCTGAATATATTTAATTTGCCTTCCCTTCTTTCCCCCAGGGTGCTATTGATAATATCTTAGTGTGCAAGGATCTCTTTTGTATGCCATCCCTTTGTGTTTGCAGGGAGCATTTCTTCCCCTCAGCTGTATTGTGGAATGGACAAAAACTATTATAGTGCTGACTGGTTCTTTTCCCCCTTTTACTTCATTTTCACTGAGTCAGGCAGTTTTCTTGGTTTCTTCTTTCCCTATTCATAGGATTGCTCCTGTGATACTTTTGTCTGTTGTGATATCTTGAAAAAGCCAATTTATGATGCAATGCTTAATATATACATTGATACGCTTAGAATAAGGAAAAAACAACAACCCAGCCTATCAGCAATATGCTGTAACTACTAATCAATAGGTTATCAGATAACATGTTAAGTTGCAAACGTGGCATTCTTGGTTGCAACTCAGGATTATCTCCATTATCCATAGAGATATTACACTTTAATGACCATAAATCTATTTGAATACCATGTGCATGTAACATACACATTGTGTCCGAAACCTTGAAAACATATTCAGACAGCATTACCTTACTTGTTGCATTATTGCCCTACCATCTTTTTAAAAATCCTCAGAAACAATGAAACAACAAATATGGCTTTGCTAAATCAAAGGCTCTTTCACAGTATTAGCTAAGTCCTGCTAACAGCAGACCCCCTTTGTTCCTGATGTAGATCTTCACCTATCCCTTTTTTCCTGTTGGGAGGGCATTTTGGGGTTTGCCTCAGGTGCCAAAATGTCTTGGGCAGGTCTTAAAGACCTACATTGGCTCCCAGTATGTTTCCGAGCACAATTCAAAGTGTTGGTGCTGACCTTTAAAGCCCTAAACGGCCTCAGCCCACTATACCTGAAGGAGCATCTCCACCCCCATCGTTCAGCCCAGACACTGAGGTTCAGCGCCAGGGGCCTTTTGGCAGTTCCTTCACTGTGAGAAGCAAAGTTGCAGGGAACCAGGCAGTGGCACCCACCCTGTGGAATGCCCTCCCATCAGATGTCAAGGAATTAAACAACTATTTGACTTTTAGAAGACATCTGAAGGCAGCCCTGTTTAGGGAAGTTTTTAATGGTTTATGTTTTATCATGTTTTTAATATTCTGTTAGTAGCTGCCCAGATTGGCATGGGGTATAAATAATAAGAATAAGAATAAGAATAAGAATAAGAATAAGAATAAGAATAAGAATTCAATGAAATATGTTGCAACTGCCTACCCTTACCCCTGCATTGCATGGGGTCAGCTGTCCAAAGAGCAGATTAAAATAAAAAAATACAAGGCTTTTACTTGGCCCAAGCAGGCCTTTAGATCCCAGCTTCTGTGGCAAACACAATGCTTTAAGCCTCAAGGCTGCTTTGCCTTCTGTTAAGACCATACTCCGGTGGCATAATGGGTCAGTGCATGTGGCTGTTAACCACAAGGTTGGTGGTTTGAGCCCAGCCAGAGATGAATGTGGGCAAGATTCCTGCATTGCAGGGGGTTGGAGTAGATAGATGACTCTCAAAGGTCCCTTCCAATTCTACCATTCTATGATTCATTTATATTCAGGTATCTAATATACATGAGAATAACTGATACTATACTAACAGAGACTAGCATGCCCTATGCACACTGGAATCTGAAAGAAGCCAAAATAAGGTACCTCTCTTGTGCATTTTCATTACACTGCACTCGTATTGAGTGATTATCAGGCAGCATTTCCATCCCCGCTGCTAAATGCCTGCTTTTATCCAGCATATTTGTTCTGCACAAACTATATTACTTTAATCTTTTTCTTCTTTTAGTGAAGTAATCAAAGAGCACAGATAGAAAACAAAGTGGTGGTAATCGGCTATCACTTCCCGTAGGTACAGAACAAATAGGGCCAAGTAGGATGATTAATAGTTTCTGAAACATAACATTATTAACAGAGCTTGTAAAGATTCCACATGCAATGTTTTGTTTTTAAAATAAGCACCCTATTATACCACAGCACAAGTTCGTCACAGTATTCGGTGACGACAAGCTGGATAATGAGGGAAGCCAGGAACAAAGGTTGAAATTCAGAAGTCAAATGGATATTTTTGAATAGACTCTGGTGGGGATGAAGATTTCATCCATTTTTTTTGCAGGACTAAAAAGAAAACAAAAGACAAAGCTTTGCACTGAGGGAAAACTGTGTGCTTGTGTATGGTGAAACTATATGCCCCTTTAAATGTCCCTCACTGGAAGTGACACAAGATATTTGGTGTTGCTCCTTTGGGTTCCAAAATGGTCAGAGAGATTTAAGGGCAGTTCAACACACACACACACACACACACACACACACACACACGTAGTGTAGGTATTAATATTGTGTAGCTTGGAGCAATTGGATGCATAAAAACTGATTCCTTTTGGAATAAAGCATTTTCCAGACTTATTAGATATTATTCCAAACTTTACTTGCAGAACTTCCTTCAAAACACAACAAAAACATCAAAGATATATCCAAACGGTTGTACAATATCTTGTGTATGTCCAGCATGGGCTCAGCATCTTGTAAGAAATAAAATAACTTATAATCAGGAGCTGAGAAATAATTATAATAAAATGGAGTGTTCAGAAGGGTACACATGATTACGATGAAAGAGACATGCAGGTTTTGTACTTAGCTGTTCTCTGTTCTACCATGAGAAACATTTCCTTGGTTTTCAAAAGGCTTTCTAAAAGCACCTGAAGCTGAAAAAGTAACTGGAACAACATGCTAGCTAATAATAAACCCTTCTTTCATAACGTTAACATTTAAATAGATCAAGGCTTCTATGCCAATTAAATGAACAGTTTGAAAGTGCACACTCTTTCATCCTCTCAATAGCGTGATGAATAAGGAAGGCCATCAATTGTATTGCAATACATATATAGGATTCAGGCCTAAAACCTTTAAGGTTTCTCCGTTGCTGCTGCTCAGTGAGAGTTTGATTTATTTTCACATCCTCCTGCAGGTCTCTTATTATTAATTCTTCTGACTATTTTAGTGGCATGTGCATACCCTCCAACATTTATCGGATGAAAATAGGGATGTCCTAAGGAACAGCAGGACATTCTGGAATCAAATCAGAAACCGGGATGGCTTCTGTAAATCTGGGACTGTCCCTGGAAGGGTCCACTTGTGTACAAAGCCAGGCTTAAAAATTGCAAGTTATGTAATGTGGAAAATGGACCAGTCAAAAGCTCCTCCTCTTTGTTCCCCAGGTGGTGTGTTGTTGTTGTTGTTGTTGTTGTTGTTGTTGTTGTTGTTCTTCTTCTTCTTCTTCTTCTTCTTCTTCTTCTTCTTCTTCTTCTTCTTCTTCTTCTTCTTCTTCCTGATAGACTTCTCAAAGATGGGGATGTAGAGTTTTCCTTGCATGAGAGAGAAAACACAAGCCCTGACATCGTTTTCCATTGACTCATCAGTTTTTGTCATAATGGAAATAACATGGTGGAGAAGAATTTGCAAAGCCTTACTAATTAGGCCTACTTGTGATTTCATTTTTATTTTAAAGAAATTGCAGCCCCACTTTCCCTTTAAAACCAGCACAGTTTGCACAAGGGGAAATGACAAAAGTTTTATCATTTATTTAAATGAATTTCTAATTTTTTTTTTTTATAATAGTCTCTAACCTAGTCAAAGATACAATGTGATGAAAGGAAGGTGGCTTTGTGGGTAGGGAAATATTTGGGATTCTATAAGCTATTAGGATGTGTTCTTCTGACACATTGAGGGTTGCATCCAGCAAAGTCATCCTATTAGTGCAAGTGCCTTCTCCTGCACAAGAGAACTTCTTCTCCCTTAGCTCTCTCTGTGCCCACTACACTTTCCCCGAATCCACTCTGAAGGATTGAGGAACCCCCAAAATTGTAGGGGGACCTGTGGAGAGGAGAAGAAAAGGAAGTCCTTATGCTAATGGGACAACTTCATTGGATGTAACCCGTTGCTTCAAAACGGCATGCTTTTCTGCATATAGAAAACTTTCTCTTCTCAAATATAGATTCTTGATTGTATCCCAATTCAACCTCTGGATTAGCAAACCGGAGCCTTGGTGTGGTTCAGAGCAGACATGGGGAATTTTCACTTTGTGGGTTGCTATCTCTGACCCAATCCCTGGCTTTTTAAAAGCTAGGTTTTATTTAAAATCTAATTGCTGTATGACATTTTTTAAGGGGAGGGTCACAGCAAGGGAGAGAATGATTAACACTTCCCTTCCTGTGCACTGTGAGCTCCCTTAACCCCCCTCCTGCTACACAGCTTTCATTGATATATATTTGGAGGCACATTTGGGAGGGTTGCAGCTGGGGAGGGAATGGTTAACTTTGGAGCTTTCACATATTCTCTCCTTGCCAGGGAAAGGTTAAAAGCCGCCTTGCTTCTGCTTGGCAGTCTTCCTTCCTTTCATTACAAAAGCTGTCTAAGACACCTTCTGTTTCTAAGCCCACTATTTTCCCCTGATCGCTTCAGGGAACTGGTTTTTAGCATGATTTTATTTATTTGACTTATTTGATTTCTTCAATAGATGTTTAGACTGGTCTTTGGGCAACCCCCCCCTCAGGTGATGCAGAATATAAACCCATAAAATCTAACAAGAATATCATTCAAAAAGAAGAAGAGTTCAGCTGGCTGAAAACCCCTCCTAATATTTATAGAGGTTAATTGGCCTCCAAGGGCTATGATGAAAACTAAGGTTTTAAGAGCTGTTTAAAATTAACAAGGGGTGGGGTGTGCCTGATCTTATTTGGAACTGAATGCCAATTGGGGAGGGGGCACCACTGAAAAGGCCCTGTGTATCTACCAATCTGTTTTTAAAGGTAGGTATCTCAACAGAGCCTCCAAAGTACAGTGGTAACTCGGATTAAGTACTTAATTCGGTCCGTACTTAACCTGAAACTGTTCTTAACCTGAAGCACAACTTTAGCTAATGGGGCCTCCTGCTGCTGCTGTTGCGCTGCTGGAGCACGATTTCTGTTCTCATCCTGAAGCAAAGTTCTTAACCCAAGGTACTATTTCTGGGTTAGCGGAGTCTAACCCGAAGTGTATGTAACCTGAAGCGTATGTAACCTGAGGTACCACTGTAGATCTTAAGATGTGGGGCAGATTGATATGGGTGAAGGCCATCCTTAAGATAACTTGCACCTAAATTATTTAGGGCTTTGAAGATCATCAAAAGCACTTTGATTTGAACCCTGTACTCCAGTTTAATTAATCTGGTATTGGTGTGACAGCTTCCCAGGAATTAAAGCTGATGTGGTGAACTTTAGCAACAAATATGTTTCTCCCCCAAACCAGACTTTTTGCAGTAAAGAAAGTGAGGGGAAAACGAAAAGTATGGGATAGCACCTGCTTGACACAACATTCCTGCAAAGTGGAATGCCACGTGCTTGGCACAACATCACACAACCTCCTGGCAAACCATTCATAATGAACACTCAATAAATAGTTGACATGGTCTAACCTGCTTCGTGCAAACAAATCAGGTCAGTAAACAGGTAATCTGGAAGCCCTAGTGTCCTTCCACATGGTGACTAGAAAATAAGAAAATGTGGAGGTTTTCAAAGAAAAACTAACCGGAATAATGGTCTTCAGTGGTGGGTGGGGTGTGTTGGGGAGAGGTTTACGAGCCACTAGTGTCGAGTATTGCTCTGCAATGGTTTTCAAACTGTATTCTGGGGAGCAAAGAGGCTTATCAGGAGTTCCTTAATGAAAAGATCAATAATGGGAGAAAGCTTTCCTGAAAGACAGCTTGCCCATCAGTACCAATCATACCTTGTGTTTAGTGGCCCAGGAGAGTGTTGATTGCACACTCAGTTCATCAGGTATGTGACGATGCCTTTCCAATAGACTTGGCCAGAGCTGCAGACATGCAGAGGGGTTCACTGTAGGCTAGTTTGATGTGGAATGGGTTCCTTGAAGGTGCAAAATCTGAAAAACGCTGGAGTACTTTGTGGAACAGAGGCCACAGGAGAAGCAATTTGTTCTCAGGATAAATGGCATATTTGAAATACGTAATGCAAGAGTGTGTACAGGAAATAAATAATCACCTACACTGCTGGTCTTGCAACTTTCTGAGAATGTATTGTGATACCTTAAATTACTGAAAATTGGCATGTTTTTAACAGACACTGGATAACATGTGGCATGTGGATTTTGTAAAAATTGGCTAGATGTTTAAATATCCATGACAACGACTGTAACAAAGGTTTTACCCAATTAATCTGATTTTCCATAGCTGTATAGATATGTATAGAAATACACTGCAATAAATTAATGGTATTGTTAGTATGCAGATATCATTGTACTAGACTGGCATATAAGAATTCGAATTCATAACTTTTGTTGGCAATTCGATTGGTTTTTGAATGCACATTTCACCCTTATTGCCAAAGTCTGCTGCTATCACAACTCCACTGGAACCAGCACTGTTCGTACACTGGGAATATGGGATGTACATTGAGTTTTTGTTTATGAAAATTTACCCAAGTGGCATGGCATAGGCATTCCATATTATTTGAAAGTGTAGTTTTGGTATTTAGCAGATTTTAGGTGCCAGTTATTGACAGTAATAATTCCCCCCCTCACCTTCAGCAAATGCTCAGAAGCTTAAAAATGACTCAACATGGGGGGGGGGGGATGGTGAAAGGAAATCTTAAGGGGGGCAACAGAAGTCAAAACCTGTCAGGGGGCTGGAAAAAAGTAATAACCAGAATCTCAGAGTGCTAGAGTAGTCCTGTGTTTAGTTTGAAAACCAGACAGATAAGCTGTTTGGAGACTGACCATCAAAGAGACTTAAGGGTAGACAGGAAATATCCCAAACCCATTTTGAGCAGTGACAGAAAAATGCCCTTCATTCATTTATCATCTTTAAAATGTCCAGCTACAAAACACAAACTAATTCCAAAGAGACAGCAAAAGAGATAGCTGCCATATCAGTGTTGAGTAACTGTAGTGTTTCACTGGGCTACAGATGGCATTTTGCAGGGTTATTTCAAAATGGTGCCCCTCCCCACTCCTATATAGTGCTTTTCAGAAGCTCCTGGGGAGGCGTGGAGAATCTCCTAAATAGCCCTCCTTAACGACATGTTTACCAATGTATAACTAGAGCTGGGGCATGGGGCTCTACCGTGTCCTACACAGAAATATGGTCTAGAAAGTGTGCTTTGGCAAGAAGGAAACATTGTTCTTACATATGAAAATTACCAAGAGTGTGGAAGAAAAAAGAGCAGGACAGTGAAACTGATGGTCAGAAAGCCCAGGGGGGTTGGTAGGAGGTTGCCTGCTGGGATGTGGTCTTGGGTCCAACAATGTTAGGTTGTTCCTGATTCTTCCTCCTTCCTCCTTTGTGCTTCAGAGCAGGGGTGGGGGAACCTGTGGCCCTCCAGACCTTGTTGGATGCCAAGTCCTATCAGTCCCATTCAGCATGGGCCTAGGTCAGAAGTTGTCAAGCTTCAGGGAATCTGATCCCCTTCCCTCATGGCTGGCAGCCAGAAATGGGAAAAGAAGAAGTTCTTACCATGTCATTTTATTCAATATTCACAGAGATAGACGGATGATGCCACCTTTCAGATAATGGTGTTGCTCTGAGTAAAGTCCCACTCCCTCCGTCTCTCCTATCATACGTCATCCCTGCACCGGCTGAACTGTGCTGTGATGGCCTGGGATTCAGACTCGGATGCTGAACCTGAGGGAACCCAGCCTGCACAGGAGTCCCTGCCTCCAGAACCAGCTGAGCCAGGGCTGGGGCATGAGCCTGAAGGGTCCTCACCTGTGCTGGATCCTCAGGTGCAGGCATCAACTGAGTCTGCTCTGGCTCCTGAGGTGATGGAGGACCCATTGCCTGCAGGTGCTCCACTCTCAGCCCTGTCAGAGGAAGCTGAGTTTGCCTCTGGGTCCGGTAACCCTCCAGCCTCTCCTGAGCTGCAGAGGCTCAGGGCAGAGAGGCGGAGGAAACTAAGTTCCCGCAGGAGGAGTGCTCGCCTGCAGGCCAGGAGAGGCGAGTCACCAGAGGATCGGGGCTGCCCTATGCCTTGGGGCAGATAAAAGCCAGCCAGCCCCAGTCCCAAGTTGTGGGAGCAACATTGTTGGATGCTAGTTCCTGAACCCTGTCCTGCTTACCTGCCTGAGCTCCTGATCTGCCCTGGCTCCCTGCTTGCATCCCTGTCCCTGACTTCACCCGACTCCCTGCCCTGCACCCAGCTTCAGCTGCTACAGACTGCCTTCACGTTGCACCTTTGACCACGGACAGGACTTGGACCTTGCCTCTTGAGTAACCCACGGGACCAGTTCATGTGCTTTCTGCCTCTGAGCTTTCTGTTCTACTACTCTCAATGCTTGCTGGGACCGGGGAGGGGTGTGGTCTGGCATGCTTTCCAAAGCCACTGAGTCTGTCAGCTGTCCCTCCTCTGGTGTTTCTTCTCCCTGCTGTTCCTCTCCCAATATTCCCCAGCTTCTCCCCTCTGCAGCCTCCAAACTATGGCTTCTATACTGTCCTCCTGTTCTCGGGAGAGTTCATGAGGTGGGGGGCAGTCCCCACCATTCCTCCTCAGTCCAGTCCCTGACATCAATGAAGAGATCTATAGTTTAGCACAGTCTGCCTAGAGGAACACTCGTTCGCCATCTCTGCCCAGAAGCATTTTTCACAGAGCCCTTGAATTTCCCCAAACCTATTTACGGAGAGGACGGAATAATTAATATGAAGGCAGACAACACTGTCAATAGTGCTGACACTCTTCTCTGTGTTTGGTTTTGTTTGCAACTGTACATACAGCCCGCAAAATTTCCTCTTTCAGGTGTGTGACACACCCCTGTTGAAATGTGGGATTGAGTACATGCTCAGTAAGCCACATCTGAAGTTCTCCATGCAGTCTGATCCAATGCAGTCTCACTCCTGTTTCATTCCGAATGAGTTCAGTGGGACCTACTGCCATGAGTGTGCGCATACGATGGTAGCACTAGTCTAATTTTCTCTAGGTGGGGTTTGTTAAAGCAGCTTTAGTTTCTCACCCTGGAGCTTTAGGGCTTATTGAACTTTATCCAAGATCTTATTATTTGATAGAGTTGGGATCTCATATAGTGGGAAAATACACCCTAGATAATGAAAAAGATCATCCACATCCCCCCTCCCTCTCATACACTAGCCCAACCAAGTAAATACATGAAAGAGAATCTCCATTACTAGTGAAAAATGGAAGCCCCCTTCCAAGTCTCTCTCAGAGCTCGCTATCACAGGAGTGAATTAAAATTACAACAGGTGCTATTCAGAAACTGTATTACCGCTAAAATGGGAAGAACTGGGGGCTTTGCCACATGGGAATCTGAATACAGATACATAAAGAACTAGAGTTCAGGAACAGACATAATGAATAGATTTTCTAATCTGTATCAGAATGTCTCTGGATCATTAGTGTTAGCTTCATGTCTATCTATGCAGTGCCCAGAGCCCTTCACAAGTCCTTGGATAATTCATTCAATAGGTGGAATCTCTTCTACATCCCTACAACTCATTTTTGCAACAGCCTCTGCACTATTTTCTCTTCCATGTACCTTATTTTTTATTAATTAGACGACAGAAAGGAGCTGGTCAACCAGGGGAAGCTGCGGACACTCTCCAGGTGTTGTTTGGCTCCATCTCCCATCAGTCCCAGCCAGCATGGCCAACAGTCAGAGATGAGGGGACCTGTAATCTGCAGGGCCACAGCTTCCCCATCTCTGCGGTCCACAATGGGACGAGAAAATAAAGGTATGCATGACCTATATTAATAATTACCTGGTTTTCATGACACAGTGTGGAAGTGTAGATTGGAACAGAAAACCAACGGTTGCACATGCCAACGCCTGAGCTAAAAAACAAATAACATGTGTTTGCTTCCTAATCCATTAGTAGTATGGCACCACTAATACGTGCAACTCTACTTGCCAGGTGATGCATCGACAGGAAATTAATAGACGCGAAGGCAGAAGCTGAAGCTCAGAAAGTTCATAAAATTTTGTCTCCTTCTGGAAGAGCGACAGACAAATGATTAATTTAGGTAGAAAAGAGAAAACGGTTCTTGAAGATACAGTGATACCTTTAGAAGCCTGAAATTAAAAACAGGTTGGTGGTCGTCCCGTCCACCCCTGCTTTAAGCCATTCTAGTCATCATTCTCCTAACTCATATCAGGGATGAGTTGACTGTTTTGGGAGGAACGTCCTTTAAGGGGGGGGGGGAGCACAGTTACACCAATGGTGAAGATGGATTCGATTGAAATTAATTCTGTATGCTGGGAGGCATGGGAGGTAGCTCAGAAGGGGACAGAGATACATTTGCTAACTGCCAAAAAGAAAAAAAGAGTTTGGGGGGATTTCAAGATACCTTTTGACATATGTCAGTCCTTGAAAAATAAGCCATCTAGGGGTGGAGTTAATCTGCAGTGGTGTATCAGAAAATGTCCTGTTATTACCAGCCCTGGTGAAGGGAGAATGCAATGAGAGAGAGAGAGAGAGAGAGAGAAAAAAAACTTTTTGAAAACTCATCAGAAAAGTACTGAGATGACAGCTACATTTTAATCAGCCTGTGTGACCTGGGCTGGCTTCAAGAAAAGTTAATTACACAACAAAAGGAGAATTCGAAGACTGGCTATATGACAGTAGCTAAATGAACATTCAGCGGCCAGGTCAGGATCAATAGTAACAAGCGAGTGGTTTATTTTCTTAATTTTGAACATTTTATTTCTGCTTCTTCCTTTGTGCGCAGGGTGGCTATCAACCATTGCGAATAAACAGGACCAGATAATTCCCTTCCATCTCACTTTGCAGTCTATTTTGTACCTTCTCCTGTACTTTGTACTGTCTTTTCCCTGCTCTTTTTATTCAGCTCTCCATCCACCCACGCTGCCCACAACACAAGAAGGAGCCAATGACTAGTGCACAACCTTTGACAACTGCCTCGTCTCCTGCCTTGTCAAATAGATGCCAGACTGTCCTCCCTTTTGACATCCCACTCGCTTGCGATTACTTGCAATTAGGGTTTGACATGTGTTGCTTGATTTACAATCAAACCAGTATAACCAAACTTTAGGACTAGTTCTCACCAACAGAAGGCGAGGGGACAACCCTGTAACTCTTCAGACTCCCACATGACTGAATGGTCATATCATACACCCCCACCCCCCTATGTACCACATCCCTATACATAACATTGGAATGCCAGTATAGTAGACTTTCTCTAGCTGTGGGTCCTGGGGGTGGAGTATTTGCTTGAGTTTCCATGCCCATACAGCAGAAACAGCTAAATTTAGAAATAGCTTCCTTATCACTAGGAAGAACATAAATAAACCAAGAACTGATCTTCTAAGACTGTGGTTCTCAAACTTTTTTCCTCTGGGCCATACCTTCAGAATGAGAATTTGCACACACCAACAAAGGGGGTGTCTATGGCCCCCATGATATACCCCAGATATACACTGAAGAGGCAGCTCAAATATAGCCAGCTGCTGGCGAGTCTATGAAACCATCAACATTTTCTTTAAAACGCTCAGGTATTGATTCTCTTGAGTAAAGATGGTAAATATTCACCATTCCTATTGCATAATGAATTTAACTTGATATTACTTCTGGCTTCCAAAATGGCTTTGGCTGCAACCCAGCACACTGTTAAACGGATTACATCCCAAAGTCAGCTGGATTTAAGTTGCCTTGTGCATAAGTTCAGAGCTCTTTGCTGAAATGTTTCTTATTCTCTTCTCTAGTCCATCAGTAGGAAAGAACTTTAAGCATATTTGCTTTTGACTGAGCAACACAACAAATTTTTAAAATTAGTTCGCCCCCCCTCCCTTTGGCAGTGCAGGCCCCATTTGAATGCTTGATTGGATACTCAGGTAGTGGTGATGAAAAAGAGGGCCTTTCACCACCTTGGGCTGGTTCCAACTTTTTCTGAAGACTTGAAAGGCTTGAAAGGCTGCCTATCCATTATATACCCAATAGGCCACTGTGGTCTGTGGGAGAATTTAACCTTAAAAGTTCCAGAAATATCCACAGTCACTCAGAGAAGGCCTTTTAGTGTGGCTGCCCTGTTGAGTTATGACAGGTGCTCTCTATCTGCACTTTCCAAAAACATGGGTGGCTCCTTTTATTGTTTTTCAATTAATATGCTGTGCCATTTTTAATTATGCTATGCACGATTGCGTTTTTATACTGTAAACCATCTCGTGATTCTCAGATGAAGGGTGGTATATAATTTTAATAAACAAAAAATAATTGTTTTTAGCTGTTTTTATTACATTGTGTCCATCACCTTGAGACACATATATAGATAGTGCTAAAGATGATGAAGATGATCATGATACAAACCTGCCCCCAGTTATCCCCTAATTATTTTCAGGTGAGATTATTGCTATATGAGGCTGGTTTTAAAGACAGGTGAAGTTTCTGGACTAGACCACATGAGATTTGTCTGGATCCACAGAGGTGAAGGTTAATTCTATGTCCAGGGCGGCTGTCTACCAGCTCTTCTGGTATGCCGACTGAAACCATACCTGCCTGGGAACTGTCTCGCTAGAGTGGTACTTGCTCTGGTTATCTCCCACTTGGACTACTGCAATGCACTGTATGTCACCTTTGAAGGTGACCCGGAAACTACAGCTAATCCAGAATGCGGCTGCTAGACTACAGGCTGGGAGCAGCCACCCAGAACCATATAATACCAGTCTTAAAAGATCTACATTGTCTCCCAGTATGTTTCTGAGCCCAATTCATAGTGTTGGTGTTGACCTTCAAAACCCTAAACGGCTGTGACCCTGTATATCTGAAGGAGTGTCTCTACCTCCATTGCCCGAAAATTGAGGTGTCCAGCTCTGAGGGCCTTCTAGCGGTTCCCTCACTGCAAGATGTGAATCTACAGGGAACCAGGCAGAAGGCCTTTTTGGTAGTGTCACCCGTCTAGTGGAATGCCCTCCCATCAAAAGTTAAGGAGACAAACAACTATTTGAGTTTTAGAAGACATCTGAAGGCAGTCCTGTTCAGGGAAGTTTTTAATGGTTGATGTTCTTTTACTGAGTTTTTAAGATTTTGTAGGGAGAGTGGCATATAAATATAAATATTAATTAATATCTATCTATCATCTATCATATTTGCAGTTAATATGATCATTTATGATGCTAACTCTGAACATGACTTTGCAAAACTATCGCAGCACTCTAAGTTGCGAAGCACATGTTCGAGGCTTCAAGTTTTATCATGGGACCGGGCTGCCTATCTTTGAGCCATGCTCCAACAAATGCTCAGCTGAAGGAAAAAATATATACGGGTGATTGAATCTAAGCTATCAGAGTATAGGACGAAAGTATTGTAAAGGCTGGATAGTGAGTCAAGCTCTTCCCCAGGAGAACCAGTAGCATGTTGAAGATTTATAAGGTGGTTCAATTCCTATCAGATCAAAACTGAAACCAGAAGCTAAATTGCTTCATTTTTATTATCGTCTTGATGCTCTATGGCTAGAAGCTGCAGAAATTCAGGAAGAGCCTCATAATACATCACCTGACAAAGAAACTTCCCTATAGAAATGCCCGAGCTTCCCAATATAATATTTTAGGCATTATTCTCCTCCCAATCAGTACTGCTTTTATTAAATACTCACAACTCCTGGCTAGGATCTCTCTTTTAAATCACATTTATTTTCCTCTGAATACAGAGGTAATCAGAATTCAGTCAAGTGGGCTGACTCTGTGAGTCCTGACATCAAAGGGCAGTACGGTTTGATTGATATCACTCAGATGGCAATATTGTTTGAAGAAATGTAGTCAGAAGGCTGGCAATTTAAAGGCTGTAAAAAGTTACAGGAGTGCAGTGTTCCATACTGATTTCCAGTGTACAAGGCTATGTCTTACAGGATTGGCAATCTTGCCTCTCCAACATATTTGTTGTTCGAAAGGACAGCAAGAAAGAAAATTCAGCAGCTGGTTTCCAAGGATGGCACATTAACACTACGGTAGTAAATGATTCCTTGTAATCCACGAGATTTGTGTGTGTGCCTTATTTGCATTTGTGCTTGTGTGAACTTAGTATATATAAGAAATGTTTGAATGTTGTGGGCAGAGGCAGACAATAGCTTTTATTACCCAGACAGTTGCAAGTTATTCATGGCATGTTCTTTTTCCTCTCTCTCAGATCTTGATCCTAACAGGTTTTGCAGCATTTGGTAATAGCTCAAAACCTGCAAAGCCCATTTAACTAGAGGCGTTAGTGGCAGTGGAACAAAAGAAATGATCATGTACACCGCAAATGCGTCTATATCTCTGGACTGCTCTGTTCATTGATGACTCCATACATAAATAAAACTTTTCTTCTCCCCCCCCCTTTCCCAGAACAGTTATCCTCTCTGTAGAAAAGGCTGCTATGGTTGCTCTGCCTAAATATGTTCTACTTTGATGCACTGTGTTCAGAGAAACAGGGGGGTTAATTTTTGCTGTATTACAGCTTTTTTTTATATTGCACAAACCCTGATTGAGTAATCCGCCCCCACAGGCAGAAAAGAATTTTAACTTCATGAAAACTCCATGCTGGAAAGTGCATGAATTACAGAGAAATAAGCAGAGATTGGCAAAACATTAAAAATAATAGAACATACTCATAAAAGTTGGTAGGTCAGGGTATTACCCTATTGCAAGGTGAGGAACATCAGGTTAAGGTGTGTGTGTGTGTGTGTGTGTGTGTGTGTGTGATGAATATAGGGGTAGCTTACATGAGTAAGGAATGTAAATCTAAACCTCTGGCTGCAAATGCAGACTTTAATAGTACAGATTCAGGAAGGAGCAGAACAGCAATTACTGAAGAAATTCACATTTCAAGGTGTTCTTGCTACTTAAATAATGGAGATAGCTAATAAAAGCCTGGCACTAAGGTAGTTTAACAAAGAAAGAGACTTGGTTAATAAGCTTCTGTCTCCTTGCCCACATATCTCTCCCTGTAATTATATATATTTGATAACAGCACGTTGTGTTCTATTTTAGCAGGAGGGCTGCGAGGCAGTTGAATGGATTCATAGTCCAAAAATCCCCAGACAGAAATATGTTCATTTTTTTAATTTAAAAAATATTTGTATGTATTTTGTTAAGGAAAAAGCCCACCACTTTTGATCCCTACCCCAAAGCATTGTATTTATTTTTTCTTGCGATACAGTGTTAAAAAAAATTCGCTCCTTCAGGGGATGAACTTGAAAAAGAGACAGTGATCTCACCTAACACTTTCCCTCTTCTCTGATGTGTCTCCTTTTATTCCAGTGGAAAGAGGTTGTATTATAAGGCTGCAATCCTAAATTTGCTTACTAGGGAGTGAGTTGTACTGAAATTAGTGGGGCTTACTTCTGAATAGACACATACGAGATTCCACAGCATCTCTCTTAGCTCTGCCTTTGCACATGGGTATTAAAAATAATACCTTGTTGTAAGACTTTGGCTACAGCGATGCTTGCAGGTACATGTTTGTTCGTTTATTTAAAGCTATGGTTTTCCCAGTAGTGATGTATGGAAGTGAGAGCTGGACCATAAAGAAGGCTGATCACCAAAGAATTGATGCTTTTGAATTATGGTGCTGGAGAGAATCTTGAGAGCCCCATGGGAAAGATGGAGGGCACAAGGAGAAGGGGAAAACAGAGGACGAGATGGTTGGATAGTGTTCTTGAAGCTACCAGCATGAGTTTGACCAAACTGCGGGAGGCAGAGGAAGACAGGAGTGCCTGGTGTGCTCTGGTCCATGGGGTTACGAAGAGTCAGACACAACTAAATGACTAAACAACAACAACAACAGAAGTGTTCCTGTTCAGGGAGCCATCCATTCTTTTCTTTGCATGATACTAAGCAGTTCTTTGGATCCTGGCCCCGTTGAGAGGTGATTCTGAGGCTGAGGATGATACGCAACAGCAGATGCCTGGCTTGTGAACCTTTTGAAGCTTCCGACTGACAGCAGCCAGAGGCAGAGCGCTTGGAGTACTCTGAGAGTACTCTGGGTCTTAACACACTATGTTTATTTTATTTCGTTTTCTGGCAAAATGGCTGAAGTCTCCATAACAGTGCCCAAAGCCTATTAGCATGAATCCGATTAGAGTTCCCATTCAGTGCCAATTAAATGCAGGTAAACTTGTTAACCTGAAGTATTATTATTGCTGTTTTGCTTTTGTTTTTGCTTTGTTTGTCTTCGACTGAATTGAACCGAAAGAAGTAAAGAGTTTGGAAACTCCTTTAGATGTCGGAGGGAATGTTTTGTTGCCCACAAACTAAGGAAGAGAGGCTAGCATGCAGCTTGTTTCTAATAGCTCCCTCGCGCACACTGTTTCTTTATTTAGAGTTTCTTTACCAGTATCAATTAAAACCCCGTTAAATCTGACACATCTTAACCTTGCGTTGGATCCAATTCATTGCTACAGCAGAACCCATATGGCACCAAGACAGTTTCAGGCATCAGTTCATTGCTTATGTAGAGTTACTGGCTGAAAGCCAAGCAGTAATCACTGCTTTTCTGTTAATAGACATGTTTGCTTTTGCAGTCGTTTCTATACACAGTGCTCTAGATTAATTAGAACAAAATCTGTCATCCAGTTAAGAAACAACTAAAACTAACCCCCCCTCCCCGACCTTGCGCTTCAAAACTAAAAGGGGAAATATGAGTTGGCCATAATGAAGTTTCATCATGCGGTAGTCTGGTTCCCTTTTGTTTGGAAATGTACATGAATATGGTTCGCTTCTAATAACTATAGGGAAAGACAAAGGCGGGCAAAGGAGTTCTGGGCATCATCACAAATGTACAGTATGCTAACGCAAATTAAAGGTCAACAGTGAACGTATGGTATGTGGGAAATTAGACCGCTTCTCAAGAACCCAACTTCTTTTCATTGCTTGTGTAATGTGCCTCCAGGAGACTATTGATGGAGCACAAGATGGGCCACACACAAGTCTATAGGGTGGTGAACAAGTTTTGCAGTCGCCACCAAGATCTTTCTCAAGGGTATTGTTTTTTTTTAATTTTTTGTGTGTGTTTTTAAACAAATGTAAATGTAAATGCAAATGCAAGAACCATTATACACTTACCCAGGAGTAATGGTGTTTGTTTCATCCACTGACATAAACTTACACATTCAACATTCAAACATATCACTTAATGTAACCTCTCCACTGAGAATGTTAAGCTGTTGATATAATGAGGTCTTGGTTTTTGGCCATTGACACAGTTAAGGAAAGGGCTCCACCTTTCTTGGTGGGTGTCTCTATTTGTTATGCCTTTAATTCCCCTCCTGTGTCTGGTGAGACACTCAGACATTGCTGCATCCCAGATATTATTTCCCCACATGTTCAGGGGTATTTCTGTCTGATTCTTCCATTGTCGAGCTATCGCTAATTGTGGTGCAGTTAGTAAGAAGCCTACCGGTTCTCTGGGTAGTAGGGCTAAGGCAGGATTTGGAGAAAGGGGTTGGCCTGTAATTGTGGATATAATGGAGAAGACTCCAAATACTTCCAAAGGTTTTTAACATGTGGGCATTCCCACAAAATATGAATAAATAGACCAAGATTTCTACAGCACTTCCAGGGCCATCAGAGGATGAGGCCTCCTATAAGTGAGCAGAGATCTCAGTTGTGATCTTCAATTGGGTGGCCTAAATCCAATTCTCAAGGCTATTGTTTTATGTTCCCCTACAATTCACAAGATTCTTTGAACAGGGAGGGATTTAGTAAATAAATCAAATCAATTTAGTGAGAAGGGACAATATAACAACTGGAATCAACTTTTGACTCTAACAGGAACTGATTTGTTTTGACGTGGACTGTCTCGATTTCTAACCTTAGCTTCCACTTGATATTTCTGTGAGTAGGTTGGCAGTAAAAAAGGCCAGAGAAAGAACTAAGGAACAATAAGGACAAGAAACAAAGGGCTGCGTTTCTTCTGCCTCAAAATAAAGGTAGCGTTCTCATGTGGCATATTTAGTGAAGAAAAGACAGCTTCTAACCAGTCCAATTGAGCTATCTAACACACAGCCTTCAAATTTTGGAACTGAAATGCCCAGTGGATGGATCAGAACTGAACATTGTAAAATGTACACTTTAGGGGACACACAGGAGGAGGAAAGAGGGAGTAAGTCCAGTTGTGAATTTCAAAAGGGACAAATGTAATGTTCTGCACTTAGGCAGCAAGAACCAGATGCACAAATCTAAGATGGGGGCACCTGGCTTGTCAGTAGTATATGTGGAAAGGATCTAGGGGTCTTAGTAGACCACAAATTTAACATAAGTCAACAGTGTGATGAAACTGCAAAAAAGCTAATGCTATTCTAGGCTGCATCAACAGAAGTCAAGTGTCTAGGCCAAAGTAAGTAATAATCCCTCTGTATTCTGCCTTGCTCAGACCACACCTGGAATACTGTGTCAAGTTCTGGGTGCCACAATTTAAGAAGTTGGAACGTGTGCAGAGGAATGGAACCAAGATGATCAAGGGTCTGGAAACCAAGCCTTATGAGGAATGGTTGAGGGAGTTGGGTATGTTTAGTCTGAAAGAGGGGAGACTGAGATATGATAGCCATCTTCAAATATCTCAAGGGTTGTCACATGGAAGATGGAGCAAGCTTGCTTTCTCCTGCATCGGAGGGTAGTAATTGAAACAATGGCTTCAAGTAACAAGAAATCTCAAGTAACTAACAAGAGATTCTGACTAAACGTCAGGAAGAACTTTCTGACAGTAAGAGCTGTTTGACAGTGGAACGGACTCCCTTGGGAGGTGATGGACTGTCCGTCACTGGAGGCTTTTAAGCAGAGGTTGGGTGGCCATCTGTCATGGATGCTTTAGTTGATATTCTTGCATTGCAGGGGGTTGGGCTAGGATCCAGAGTTCCTGAGCTGTCTATAAAACCAGGACTGGAACTCCTCCAGAACCTGTTGAACTACAACCCAGAAGAACATGGACTGGATTCTCTAACCTCTGTTTAGGGAAGTTTTTAATATTTAATGCTGTATTGTTTTTAACACTCGATTGGAAGCTGCCCAGAGTGGCTGGGGAAGCTCAGCCAGATGGGCGGGGTATAAAAAACAAATTATTATTATTATTATTATTATTATTATTATTATTATTATATAACATTGCAAACCAGACATTTCCCCTTTTTGCTTCTGTGAGAGCCGGTTCTCTTTTTCCATCTCAAAGTTGTTTCCAAAGGCACTGGAAACCCTGACTGCTGTACTTTTAGCTTTCATGCAAACTTAGTCAGAGCCAAGGTTCCCAATCAATTGCAAATGATGCTGGCAGAGAAACTGATGATGTATGCAGACTACAGCAGCCTGGGCCTCCCTCCCATTGTCGTCTGCCCAACTGTGCCGCTGCAGAAGGCCTTCGATTTCCGTGACTGTTTGCCATTAACCTAATTAGCCACAGGAAAGGAAGAAATCAAGGCAGCAGTTAATGCCCTTGCTTTTCATAATGTTGTGCTGTGTTTTTGTGTGACCTGTATAAAGCTATGAGCTCAGTAGTCAAAAGGAGGTCGAAGGAGGAGAGGGGAATATGGAGCAGGCTTCTTTTTTAGAAAAGCTTCTGTGAAAAACGAAATGCAAAGCAGTTAAGAGAGAAACTGGCTATGACTAAAACAGAGAAGCACCATCTTATTTCAGCAATGGCAGTAGGACAGAGGTTCTTGTTCCTGGGTTGTGTGGTGTCTATAAGGTAAAGGTAAAGGAACCCCTGACCATTAGGTCCAGTTGTGACCTACTCTGGGGTTGCGGCGCTCATCTCGCTTTACTGGCCGAGGGAGCTGGTGTACAGCTTCTGGTTCATGCTCTGGCGAACCAGAGCAGAGCACAGAAATGCCATTTACCTTCCCGCCAGAGCAGTGCCAGAGCAGTGCACAGAAACGCCGTTTACCTTCCCGCCAGAGCGGTACCTATTAATCTACTTGCACTTTGACGTGCTTTCAAACTGCTAGGTTGGCAGGAGCAGGGACCGAGCAACGGGAGCTCACCCCGTCGCGGGGATTGGAACCGCTGACCTTCCGATTGGCAAGTCCTAGGCTCTGAGGTTTAACCCACAGTGCCACCTGCATCCCATGCGCCACCCGTGTCCCTTCTATAGAAGTTACTTAAACACAAAGCCCTGCCCTCTTTTTTTCAGTGCAGTAATACATTCAAGGAAACACAAATATTTACTCTGGTACCCAGGGCTTTGCAAAACAAAACAAAACAAAACAAAACAAAACAAAACAAAAAACAAAACAAAAAACAAAACAAAACAAAACAAAACAAAACAAAACAAAACAAAACAAAACAAAAGCGAGACTTGCAGCATTTGCAACATTTCTGCAAGCAAATCTTAAGCCAGTTTTTGCTAAAATTGGTCTACAATGCATATGTAAAAACCTGGCATTTGTTGCATTGCATACTTTATGTTTCTCTTCTGAGAAAAGAAAAATGCTTAAAGCTGTGCCATCCGTCAACCATTGCACTTGTAAGTTTAGATGGCTGTATATTTATGGCTCATTCTGTCCTGCATTAACAACATTCATTCACTGCACAAGTACTAAGAAAGAGAGGATTAAAAAATGTGCTGGTGTGGAGGTCACTGGGCCAACCAGTGGTGACCGCTGCACCTTGGACTATATGTTGGACGTGGCAGAAAACAGCACAAGTAGACCAGAAACTTCTATAACACAGCACCCTCACTTGCAGCACAGGAATAACCCAAACAGAAAGGCAGCTTTTTTGTTGTGTTGAAGTCATCTTAAGAGCCAATTTGCCACTTCTCAACGTGTGTGTTGGGTGTCACTTCTGCACACTGGTGAAGTGGAGGCAGGCTGTCATCTGGGCGAGCTTATGTGCCACAGCTCAGGCGGTCCTGGGACCCCAGGAGCCAATGGGTATTCCATGCTGGTTCCTGGGGAGTAGGGCTTGTGTAGAAGACCTTCTCTTTCCACTCTCATATTCAGTCTCTGGGCTTCTCCATGGACCCTCCCTGGATTGCAGTAATCCTTGCTGTGGACAGTGTCAACTGCTCCTTAACGGGGCCAAGAAGGAATTTTACTCATGGTCTTTATTGGCCGGTTGACCAGGAGGCTTTTTGCCTTCCCCACATCAAGGTTCTGAGTATGTATTTATTTGTTGGCTACGTCAGTCTGTCACAACTTCTCCATTAGCAGGAGAGAGCATTGTGTGGGATCCACAGCTTACGAGGGCAGCCCCATAAGGGGTCTTGGGAGTCACCCCAAAAAGCTTCTGTGTCATGAACTGGGGAGAAGGAAGAGGAGGAAGAGGATCCCAGCAAGGGGTACAGCCAGGACTGGGACACACCAGGGCAAGCAGGAAATGAGGAAGGAAGTATGCACAGGGTGACGGAGGATGGCATGGAGATGGAGGTACAGGAACTAGAGCAGCAGGACCCATCACCAGAGCCAGAGGGGTCCCTGTCACCTTTAACACAGCACGCTCTGAGGCATAAGGAGAAGCAGGAGGGGTGCTCTAGGAGGCTGAGGCAGACAAGGGCCCACAGCCCAGCTCCATAACTGGCCAGGTGGGGCTTGCTAGCTCTGGGAAGGTGTGTGTGACTCCTCATCTGGAGTAGGCTTAGAACAGGTGAGGGTCACATGCCTCATCAAGCCCAGATGGTGCAGTCAGCATGCAAAGTATAAAAGGGCAACAGAGCTGAGGTGCTGTGTCTGCTCAACATGTTTTGATGGACCTTGGCTTGGATGCTCCTAGGCCTCAGTGGGACTATACTTTGGGTTTGACTCTGCACTGTTGGACTTCAGACTTGGTTCCTTGAATTGACCCTGGACTACATTTCCTCACCTTTGGACATTGGACATTTGGACTTGACATACTGACTTGCTGCCAGGTAAGCCAGGGGTTCTGTCCCAGCTGGGTGGGGAGGAGGCCGGTGATCACGCTCCCCAGTTGTTTGTGGACCCACATGTTTGGCATGTTCCATGGTGGTACCTACCTGTTTGTCAACTTCTCTGGTTCAACCCAGCGAGCAGGCTGCGTGGTGATATTGGCCAGTAGGCAAGCTACCCAAGGGATGCACTTTGCGGCACCAAATTAGGCAATGATGTTGCCAATAAAGTTATGACCCAGTAGTTTCTGGTTCATTATTGCTTTGAGACCTTACTTCACATGAATGTGCCTGGTACACAAATATTTTACATGAGGTTTTCTGCCATAGACTGCCTTCTACATTTCAGAAGGAGGTATATCAGTAGAGTACAAACTGTCAAAATGATCAAGCCTCATTTGTCTTTTAAGGAAGAGTGACTGGTCAGTACTTTGCTGGCATGTTTCTGCTTGATTTTTATCAAGTTTGACTATTGTGGCGAGTCCCTTGTCTCTGAAGCTAATATAATTAAATCCTATTAACACATCAGGAATAAAATCCTGTAATAGGCACACATGGCTTTGAAAAGCAGCTCATTCCTGAGCAGATTTAATATCCTTAAATTAAGCAAGTGTGAATAGGAGGATGAATCTTATTAAAACCTTAAATCTGATTATATTTGAAAATTATTGGTTTCTTAATGCAATAATTTATCCAATACAGACTAGAGCAAATAATATATCTTAGCCTCACAGAACTCCAGTCTGTAACAAACGACAAATGAAATTAAGTGTTTTCAGAAGGGCAGAAAGAAAGGTCTTTTAAAAGTCTTTGTGCATAATGAAATAGCTAAATAATTTTAAACAAACACTTTGGGAACTAAATGTACATGCGGATGACAACATAGTTTGGGTGGGTGTAGTTCCTTCTCTACAGAACAGGGAGTCTGAGAGAGTGAAGCTTTTTCCTTTCTTTTTTGTAATGCCATCCTGACCATTTCCTTGTAAACTTGAAAAGAAAAACTTGCAGCTTATGTTGGTAGAAGCGGATTCCTTTTCCAGAAGGCGAATGCAAATGCAAACCATCTGCCACACATTCTGCTGGTAAAGCTGTGGTACCAAACAATGAAGCAGCAGTCCTGGAATATTAAAACATAAATCTGAACATATGAAATATTAGCACTGAACTGATTTTAATCTTTTTTAAAAAACCAAATATAAGGTGTGTCCCCCCCCCCCCCCGCCCTTGAAATCTATCGCGTTCCATATTTCTAAGTCTGCTTTCCCACCTTCTCAGCCTGGGTTTCTTTACCAGCAAAGGTAAGCAAGTGAAAGCCACAAGATGAGGATGCTTTGGCCACCTGCGTCCTGTTACCACTTGTGGGGAAAAAGATGCTTACAGGTGCAGGAAACAGCAATGCCATCTTTCTATGCAGGTTTCGTGAGATTACCTGCTGCTTTATCTGTCTCTTCCTTCTCCTAACACCAGTCTGAATATACACAACTGCATTACTGTATGGGATTATCTGGCTCAGTACACTGACAGGTAGTGGTCCTCCAGGGTTTCAGGCGGTCGTTTTCCTTAGTCATACCTCTGGAGTTGCAAGAGGATGATCTTGAGAACGTCTGCATGCAGAGCATGTGCTCTGCTATGGAGCTATGGTCCGAAGCTCGTGTCATTAGCAACAACTAGTTTTGCTCTAGGGTTTGATTTAAATTTAAATTTGGGGGTGAAGTCTTTTTCATGCCTCTGTGTACATCTACGAAAGAGGAAAGGATGCATCAGGTTTTGGGACTAGTCAAGTCCCACCTTGTGATCCTGGTTTCAGTCGAGACTGAAAACACTGCCACCTTTCTAATCAGGGTTCCTTGCATTGACAGGATTAGATTCTGCAGCACATCTATGCTACAGCGAGATCAAACAGATGGAGAAATGTATCCTAAAAAACCAACAACAACCCCCAAAGTTTTAGCATTAAGCTTGTCAAGTGGAATGTTTGCATTCAAAAAGCAAAAAATAATGCCCATAAATTTCTGTGGAAATGGGGGAAAGTTAGTCTCCTAAACATAGTTTTATGACTTATTAAAAAGCATTCTAAACTACAGGTTGGAGGCAGAATGCAAGACTTGCTCAGTGTCATTTTGTCCCCCAAGGATGCTTTTATTATCACATTTCAGATTTGAAGACAAGACATCTGCTTCCATTCTTTCAGCATCAATATACACCTGGGATCCCTGGAATTTAAGCAAGCTTTATGGCTCTCTCTTCCTCCTCCTATCCTCTATTGCAAAGAGTTCAGGTTCATGGTACAAACAGACATAGCTCTTTCAGGGCTTCAGAAGGAGGTTCACTTCATATACTGGAGAGGGGGAAGAAATATATTTCCTACCACAATGAAGGAAATCAAACACCCCGCAGGATACGGAAGCCATTTCCAAATCCCTCCATCCCTATGATGAACAAGGACTTCGAATGTTTTCAGGCTGGGTTCCTCTGTCGTTTTCCATGGGTGAATCTACACACAGTCTTGCCCTTTGGGAAGGGAGGATGAGGGTGCCTTTGATTAATTCCCACAGTGATGAGCAGCAAAGAGAGTGCATATTTGGGCAGAAACTTTTAATCAAAAGCTGTGTGAAACAGCTAGTTGTACTTTGCAGAGGAGGTGTATAGAAAAACAAACGTAACAAGCATGGAGAGAAAGAAAGTTGTTCAGAATAAAATTTGTGGACCCAGGTGCACGGGAGCCAACGGGGATGTGCCATAAAGAAAATAAAGACCCAGGACAGCACTATTGGGATTCAATCAGGACACAACTTTTATTGATGACAGATGTCGGCAGATTTTGTGCGTATCCTGAAACCAGCCGAACAGCTGGTTGCTGGTAGGTAGAGGCTGACCAAGCTCACCCACCATGGTCAGTGGTAGGGGGCATTAAGGCCTATCAGCCCCAGAGCTGGGTGTCTGGATATGAAGCACCCCCCCCAGGCTCCCTGAAGGAAATACCCCATGACAGCAGGGTGGGGGAGCCACTTCCACGCTTCCTGGACTAAGGATCCAACCCAATGCCTTATCTGCCAGTAAGCTGTGATGATTGCTATGAGGCAGGTAAAACCGTGCAGACAGGCCCAGCTACAGTCATACCTCGGGTTGAAGTAGTTTCGGGATGAATATTTTCGGGTTGTGCTCTGCGGCGACCCAGAAGTAACAGGGCGCGTTACTTCCGGCTTTCGCCGCTCGCGCATGCCCAGACGCTCAAAATGACGTCACGCGCATGCACGGAAGTGACGAATTACGACCCGTGCACATGCAGACGCGGGTTGCATGTGCTTCAGGATGCGAACGGGGCTCCGGAATGGATCCCGTTCACATCCAGAGGTACCACTGTAGTCTGCATGGATAATTCCTCCCTGGCCCTGAATACAGCAACTGATGTACTCCCAGTCTGTGAACTTAACCGACAGTAACAAGGGAGGGAAAGGGGAGGGGATCCAATGTCAACTGAGGTCTGAGCAACTGGCTTTTATAGCTGGGGGAGCAGACCAGAGAGAGGAAGCTCTTCCTCCAGTTCACTCCTCAGCTGCGTCCCCTCATTTACTCATGAAATAGCTTAGTTAGAGCATGGTGCTGATAATTCCAAGGTTGCAGGTTCGATCCCCATATGAGACAGCTGCATATTCCTGCATTGTAGAGGATCCTCAGCTCTACAATTCTACGATTGGCTGCTGAGCCTCATGAGCAGTTGGTGCAGTAAGAGGAGCTGGAAGTGCACCTCTCCTGCTGCTTCAAAGCTGAGGAGAGGGAGCCCTGCCCCAACATGGCCTCCTTTCAGACGTTCTTCTTGGTTTGATGTTAGTTCTTGTGTCCTGACCCAGACTACACTTTAATAACTAACCCTTTCCAAGCTGGAGGATGCTTCCCACGCCCACAGGCTAAGCTATACTGAGCAGCCAATTGCAATATTCCCCTCACTTTTCACCAAATCATTTGATACAGGATGCTGTCAGGCATTTGCCAGACTTCCTCCCCCGTCCCCCAATTCAGTAATGCTTATGCCTTGGAATCCAGTCCTTAGTGTGTTGCTATCATTTGATTGATTAGTTGATGTTCGTACGGCAATTTGAACATGCAAAGTACCCACCGAGTGCTAACTATTATTATTGATTGTGTATCGGGAGTTTCATTGTATTGTATAATGTGGGTCGAGCAGGAGGTGACAAACAACATAATGATATCCAATTTTCGTCAAGTTTATTTATGTTAATAGGCTGTTTTATGGCCATCATTGACATTTCAGTGTTCGTCTTGCATCAGGTACGATGTATCCTTTGTTGCTGTTTATCCTCAAACTTAACATTAAGAGGCAGCAGTAGCCTTTATCAGCGTTATTCCATTAACTCATGGGTGGCCTGTGGCAGTCCAGATCCACCCCCCTAAAGTGGGCCAATCAGCTCTCCAGTGACCCTATCTCATTTTTATTTAGGGACGGTTGTTTATGCCCTTATTACATCAACACCCTACCTTTCCACCATGGAGCCCAAAGCTGCATGCGTGGTGGTCCCCATTTTATCCCCACAATGATCCTGCGAGGTAGGAAAGCCTGAGAGTGAGTGTGTGTGTGTGTGTGAGACTGGTGCAAGATCATTCTGTGAGCTTCATGGCTGAAAAGGAATTTGAACCTGGATCTCTCATGCCCTAGTTCAACACTGTAATTATTATACAATACAGTCCTGGTTTCCTCAGTTATGTAATGAAATTGAGCAATGAACCTGTGTTTATTTTGTATTACTATTTTTTCTGTGTTCCAGAAAAACATAGGAATACAGTGGTATTACGAACTTAATTCATTCTGGAGGTCCGTTCTGAACCTGAAACTGTTCTTAACCTGAGGTACCACTTTAGCTAATGGGGCCTCCCGCTGCCACCGCGCCACCACCACACGATTTCTGTTCTCATCCTGAAGCAAAGTTCTTAACCCGGGGTACAATTTCTGGGTTAGCGGAGTCTGTAACCTGAAGCGTCCATAACCTGAAGCGTCTGTAACCCGAGGTACCACTGTATAGGAATTTAGGAACGTAGGAAGCTGTCTTACATTGAGTTGGACCACCGATTCATATACAGTGGTACCTCAGGTTACAGAACTTTGCTTCAGGATGAGAACAGAAATAATGCAGCGGCAGCAGGAGGCCCCATTAGCTAAAGTGGTGCTTCAGGTTAAGAACAGTTTCAGGTTCAGAATGGATCTCCAGAACGAATTAAGTTCTTAACCTGAGGTACCACTGTAGCTTACTATTATCTATGTTCCCTGACAGTGGTTCTCCAGGGTTTCAGACCAGGTTGTCTCCCAGCCCTACCTGAAGTTGCTAGGGATTGAACCTGGGACCTTCTCCATTCAAAACAGATGTTCTGCCACAGAATTATGGTCCTCCCCTTATGAGGGAGTCAGATTGTCTCATGCATTAGCATCTGAAGAATACAATAGCCCCCACAAACTCACAAGTTGTGGGCCATCCCTGCAGTAGTTCAAGAACTTGCAGAAGCAGCATGCAACCCCCCATTTTAATCACCACACTGTTTGAAAAATCTGAAGATCAGCACAAAGACGAGACAAAGGCTTAAGAACAAGGAGCGACTCTCTTAACTGTTTATCCATTAAGCAAGGAATTTAAATCTCCAGAGGCGATGCAGAAAAGCAATCTGTTTTCTGAGTTTGGACCACATCTAATTGCACGACATCTCAAGCGTGAAATTCCACTTGACCCAACTAATGTTTTCGCAGCATCAGATATGTATGCCGTGGCAGAAATAATGTTCACAGTTCATCGTAGATGTAGAACACCCATGGGCCATGTCATGTGAAATCCAGTCTGCTCCGTTACAACTGGAGCTGTGAAGGCAAGGTGGCAACCTGTAACACCTGCCTGGCATTCTGTTCAGAATTTCTAGCCAGCAGGTGTGGAACCTGTGCATCACTGCCGGAGATTATATGGGGCAGGTTTATCTGCATGTTAGTGTTCTGGAGCTTTGCAAAGGCATTGTTCCTGGGTACAATGTGCAGTTCATGTGCACAATGACGGCTTCACAATACTGGACCATCAACATCCACGCACTCTTTCCTTCATTAACAGCTTGATAACTTATTTTGTCATGTTCCTCCAGTGTTGCTAATGCCACAGAATGCGATAACTCTGGCAGATTTATCCATTACTGACCGTAGAAGAAGCACAAAAATGGAAACAGATAAGGCAGAATGCTCTGAATCGCCCTCTCTTTCGTGTGGTTGGAGGTATCTAGGGCTCTAATTTTTAGGGAGTTTTATGTGTCTAGGGGAATCTGAATTCTCTAGAGTGAGAACTGAGCAGTTTGTGTTTGAGGCTATGGCGTTTGAATTATCTTGTGCAGATGGTGTTTGTGGGAAAGAATTGGATTTATCTAGAGTGAAGAATGCTTGTTCTCCGAAGCCGTGTGTGTCTCTGGTGTTTTTGTTTTGAATTCTTATTTAAATAATTCAGAGGCTTGGTGCATAGGCAGAGCTTGAGGTGAAGGAACTCAATGGTTTGTGCTTTTGTAGGCCTAGCCAGGCCTCAGTTGCAAGCTTCCACGCTCTGGAAGAATTCTGGGTTGCAGCTGATTTCTCTGCCAAGGGTTCATCCACATGTTTGATCGTCTGAAGGTCAAATCAGACATGGATCTAGGCAGCTGCATTTGTGACTGATCTGACCAAGCGTAAACCGAGAGTGGAGTACATGTGAATTGATAATCAAAATGGGTGCACAAGTGAGAGAGCTGAACTGCCCAGTCTTATTCCACGTGTCCTTCGCCTAAGACTCTTTTCTCCGGATTTATTTATTTGTTCTGTACTGCCCTTCCTCTGGAGGAGCCCACAGAGGTGTACAAAGATAGCAAAGTGAAAACATCTAAAAAGAGAAGCAAAGCTGCACTGTGGGGTGAAATGGGGAAGACATTTGGAGATAGATTGTTGCAGATGTGGGGAATCTATGCTGTCCCTGTTGTTTGATTCTCTACAGCCAGTGCCAGGAATGATGGCAGTTGAAATCCAATGATATTTGGAAGGTTGCATGTTCCCCATCTCTGAACTATACACTTGTAGCTTTTGATGTTAAAATCAGACCCCCAGCCTCCAATACCTGGGGCAGATATATTCTTAAATACAGTAAATATGGTGGTTGCATCTCGTTTTACCCTGAAATGCTCAGCCTTTTAGTTACCCCTACCTATAAGGATGTAGAGAGATAATATAATCGAGTTGTTAAAGCAGCAATCTAGTGGTGGTCATGACCTTTGAGTCCCTGGTTCATTTTTATTGCTAGGTGACCTGTGAGTTCAGTAGGTCTCCTGCCTATTTAATATGACGGTTCAGCATAACCAATGTATGCATGACAATCACACCCATCACTCCAGAAGCCCTTATCCTCACTGAGGCTACATTTCTTGCATTTTTGATTCTGAACGTAATTATTTTTGTACCATTTCCCATGCGGAAGCATAGATCTATTGCCAAATAGATACTTCCAATTTACTTCTTCTATGTAATTTATTTTTAGAAGTATGTAACCTTTGAACTGATTAATTTGTTACCTTTGGAACCGACAGTTTCTAGCTTGTTGGGTCAAGAAGGTTGGTGAAATTTGGCTCGGCCTATAGGCAGCTGAATTGCGTTAATTAATCTGCACAACTTCCTTTTTCTTATGACACCTTTCTAGTCCACATGAGGTCCTATGGCAGGCACATGTAAACTCAGCCCTCCAGATGTTTTGAGACTACAGTTCGCATCATCCCTGACCGCTGGTCCTGTTAGCTAGGGATGATGGGAGTTGTAGTCCCAAGACATCTGGAGGGCCGTGTTTGCCCATGCCTGTCTTATGGTGTGTATCATGTGAATCAGGAAGTGGTTTTCCCAGAGTTCCTGTCTTCAGCTACTACAATGAAAAGCCTCTATAAGCATCTCTTGTGTTTCAAAATGAACCTATTTTGGGGCCTGTAAGCTGTCTGGTAATGGGTTAATACTAGCAGGTTTTTAAAAACAACAAGAATTCTGTTATTGTTCTTTTTCATTTGCATGTTTTTCTATCTGCAGCATAAGTATTTTTTTAACAACAACAACAACAACATACAATACTATTAGAAAGAGATGCACTGTCACTAAATCAGTAGTGGCAGTTATTTGGAGCCAAGGCAACAATTTGCAAATGGTTTTATTGAAAATCAATATACCTTTGTAAAGAATGACTTGTTTTTTAGGTCCTTTTATGTACATTGTTAGCTGCAGAATGCTTCTTAAAGTTCTGTTTCTAGGCCTGGCTCCTATAGAAGAAAATCATCTCCTCTAGTTCAGAATTCAGAGGAAGAAAGGGGAAAAAATCTAAATGAACAGAAATAAACTTTCTTGGGCAACCAGATAACTGGCGTGCCTTAGAGCATCATCTGCTGTCCATATAAGATGGCTACCTAAGATTGGATGGTTCTGCTGCTGACTAGACAGGACTGTCAATGGCCAATATAAATAAAACATGATATTGAACCACAGGAGACCCACTAGAGGTCATACTTAATAATCTGAAACTTCGCCAATGGAAAAAAGAAAGAAAGAAAGAATATGGTAGGAATCCTACTTTGGTCATAATTGGATCACTGGGTTGTCCCATGTCTTGTCTGACTTGTAAGCATTGCTGGGAGAAATCTCTGGCTCATCAGCAGGTTTGGTCAAATTCGGTCTGCCGTCATGCCCCATGGCTTGCTCCCTGCATCACCAAACAGGGGCAGACCTGCACCCATGTGTAGAATGGGGCAGGTGTTAGTTTGTTTGGCCAGCTCCGGCCCATCTGAAGCTGACACTACGGCTCATCTTGCTTTGAGCCCAGCAGAGCAGAATTCCAGTCAGCAGAAACAAAAAGGATAAGCAGGTATTGTGCTACATGCTAACTTTTATTTACACTCTATGCTGAGAGAATACAAACATCCATCCTGCCTCTGTGAGAGCAGAGAAGCAACTCCTCTCGACACAAAGAAACTGAGAGAACACTGAAAAACAGGAAACCAGTGTACGTCACATCCAGTCTCCCATTCCCGTGGGAACCCAACAGTAACTCTGACTGTGGAATGGAAACAATTGTCTTGTGAGAAGCATTTTGCTGCTCAGTGAGGGAAATAGAAACCAACAGCAGGTGGCTTACAGATATTGATAACCTCTCACTACCACTTAATTCCTTTCTTCTCCAATTCTGCAGCCTATACGGATTGTTCTGCACGCAGCACTCTCTTCATAGCCATAGGCTGGCCAGTTTCTCCTGATCCTTTCAAGACTGTATGTAGTGCTGTTTGGCCAGGCTTCCTTGGCACACACATTTTGGACACTTGTCTCCTCTGTTCCCACTCAAGGCAGACCAAGTCTGCATAATCTGGACAAATCTCCTGGTTGTGATCTCCCACAATGCATTCTGTGAACTTGGATGTTGGTCACATTACCCACCTCTTGCTACAGAGCAAAATCTTTTTCACCCAAGCTTTCTTTTCATATTCTCTGCCAAACACACTGGAGTTTTGACTCCCAGGAGGCCTTTCCTCTTCTCTGTACTGTTGAGAACTACATGGGTGTGTATGTGTGTGTGTGTGGGGGGGGCTTTGCCATTACTGACACATAAAGGTAGATATAATCTGTCTTGGCGAAGCAGATGGGTGTTTAGAAACAGAAAATTTCACATGGCTGCTTTTGACTGGAAGGAGCACATTGCACTTGTGGGGTAGATGATCATTTCTAACAGTGGCTGGATCTGCACACAGGAAAATAAATGCTGTAAATAAGTCATAAAATAGATCATTGTAACAAAAGGGAAAAAACCCCTATGTAAAATCACATATACAAATTTTTTGCTCTACAGCGCCATCTGGTGTTTACAATGGAGTTACAATGATATAACTGACTAAGTGTAGCTGAGTACTCTGGAGCATAGAACTAATCTGTTGGTAAGTTGCTTTCTCCATACACATTTGAACCCTCCAAGGTGGGTGAAGCCATCATTACTCTTCTGTTTATCAGCAGAGGCAGCTTCTATGATGAGGCACGGCAAGGCGACTCCTTCAGCTTGTGGGTACTTCCAGGGTAGAGTGGATGAAATCTAGCTATTTTCACATGTTTTTACCCCTAATTGAACGCCATTCCATTTCTGCATTAAACTGTGATTTTTTTTTAAAGAATCCTTTCAAAATATGTATCTAAATGCACATTTTTATGTGTCTTTTAAACGACAAAAAACGTCATTGTAATATTTGGAGGTGTGCGAAATGTGGAGGGGCAGCTAAATTCTGATCTGTACAGGAGCCCACGAGGTCCAGATTAGGTCACTTGCAAATAGAAATTCGGGAAGATCAACTTCTCAAATTAAGGGTAGCAGAGTAAGAGGCGTTCACAGCCTATGAGCTGTGCAAGAGTGGAATCCAGTGCCTTGCACCTGAATCCTGCTTAGTTTCAATGGGATCCATGCAGGAAAACAGTATGGATTATGCCCCATGTTAATTATTGTGTGGAGTGCCATTTTGAATTCCAACTACTGACACCCAAAGGTCTCAAGCTGGTCCTGCTTGTCAGAAGCTGTGGTTCATGTAGCGGAGGTGGTGTGTATTTCATTTTAAAAGGAAATCAATAAAACAACCTAACAAATGCCCACCTTCCTCTGTTTCAAATATTCTTTCCTGGCAGCAGTTATAGCTCCTGCTCCTGTCATCTTTTTGTTTTACAGTTTTGCGAGTGTAAAGGTTATATACACCACCGAGGACTGTTTTTCCTGCAACAAGAATTGCTGGTGTGTCAAATTAAGACAAGGGTGGGTATTTTTTGTTGTTGCTGTTGAAATGTTTGCTATAACCAAAAAGCTGACCTATTACTTTCCATTGCCAAAGGTGCCCTCACTTTCTCAGCTGTTTGTTTATTTATATATAAATAGCTTCATGGCGTACTAAGGTGTTGTAGATAAAGGAGGAAGAATCTTGGGTTTAGAATATAAATAATAAAACACATCCCTATAGCCTATGTATACTCTGTTAGTCATCCGAGATCACCTCCTGGCCTATCCTTTTTTTATTTATTTATCGAAAGAGGGTTTCTTCCAGTTTTGTGAACTAAATCCTCATAACAGAGTGGCAAAAAGTAATGAAAAGGGGGGGGGAGCAGCAAATTTAGAGCAGGCAGTTGAAAATCATATTTCTGAACATAACTCAAACTATCTGTAAAACAAGAACGAGACATTCATGAAGCACTCATTAAATTTGGCTGTGGAATACAGCTGGTATCCCTTTGCACACAAAAAACCTATTACACAGACATCACGGAAGAAAGGTTAGGAGGCACCCTATAGATGGGCATGGTTAGTAAAAGTAATCAGATCAAACATACTGTGTGGTCTTATAATATCTACAAGGTATACCACAACCTTCACAATACACAGTAGTTTTAAATGGAATGACCTTGGCTGCAAAAGTATTTACCTTCTATTTGGAGGCTCTCTTTTTCGTTCACTGAAGTAACTGGGTGTTTAAATCAACTAGATTGATACAACTCTAGCTGAAATCCCCTTGAGTGGCAGGAGTTTGGCTAAAAATAGAGCTTATATCAGAACTATCCATCTGTTTTGGTTTTATAAATTAGCAACTGGAGTAAGAGAGACACCTTCTGTACTTCCACCATCCCTTAAAAATATCTAGTTTTAATTGGGGGAAGCATCAGGTTTCATTGAAGGAGGAGGGCCATAGGACAGTTGCAGAGCATCTGCATTGCATGTCGAAGGTCCCAGTTCAGTCCTCAGCATCTTCAGGTAGGGCTGGGAATGTCTCCTGGCTGAAGCCCTGGAGATCTGGCGCCAGTGAAAGGCAATGAAATTGAGCTGGATGGACCGAGGGTCTCAGTTGTTGTAAGGCAGCCTTTTGTGCTTCTGTTGCATGGACTGCCCACCATCTTGATGCTCCAGTTTAGAGGGCTGGTGCTCTCTTTAAAGCAGAAGAAAACCCCAGGAAACAAACCAGGATAGGGGACATCTGGATCCACTGGAGATTCCAGGTAGGGCTGGGAATATGCCCTGGAGAACCACTGTTAGTAGATAATGCTGACCTAGATAGAAGTGTGAGGACTTGTTGTATGTTCTTCATTGTCCTCTTTCCTGAAAATGGTTGGTTGGTTAGTTAGTTGGCATCCATGTGTCTCAAAAGACAATGGGGTGTGCCTCCAGGGGTGAAGTCAAACTGCTTGCATTAGCACCACCACAGTGACCTCCCTGGGGAGTGTGTATGGAGGGTTTGGGTTGCACAGATGGCAATACCCCCCTCTTGGCCTCATTGATCTGGTCCAAAGGAAAGCAGAGAAATGTTTAGCATCAGCTTGGCTGCAGGACTTTCTGGAAGGAGGACTACAAGGCACCATCCAAACCATCTTAGGACCTCACTCTGGATTTGTATAGGGTTTACTCCTTAGTTGCTTTTTCCTCCCAAAGATGTCCCACAAAGCAGTGGAGGTTTAGGATGAAAAATGACAGCATAAGATATTCACCATGCTGTGAATTATATATTTCGAAACACAAATGAAAAAGCAAACTTTCATTTATAACAATGGCAGATGTCACAAAGTGTGTAGAATTATAGCTGGGGGGGGGGAGGGGACCACAATGAAACAAGGACCCTGGAGAGCTTCTCAAAGTTAGCAAAAATAACCGTGAGTCTCATAGCACCTTAGACTAACACATCTATTAGGGCTTAAGCTTTTGCAGACTAGAGTGAGCCTCATCTTATGTATGAAGTGTTATCCCAGGTTAGCAAATATTTCACACAATGGTGTATGTGGGAAGTGGGAATATTTGTAAGCCGTGTGGTCAGAGGGAAATGAAATGCATGACCGTGACAACTACATACATTTAGCAGCCCTGCAGCACATCTTGACTGCTGTAGCACCATAAACCACACAATTGCAGCAAGGTTCATACTGATACCTCAAGGGCAACTGCTTTCATTTGATCAAAAAGCAACCCACGGCTACCCTTATTCCTGTTCCCTTTTTTGGGGGTGGGGTGGGAAGAGTTGGAAGGGGGAGCAGTTTCTTTTAGAACCAAAATCTGTGTGCTAAAAAACCCCACCTTATTGGAAATACAGTCTGATGCGAATCAAGATGGGTTCACTTTACACGGGAGTCAATTTATTGGCCTTTGCGCAACTTAATTTTTTTCTTTACCTTAGAATGCCTTATCACTAGCGTCCAAATGTTTTGACAATTTGTCTTGAAGGTTAATAATTCTACAACTTTGTAGGTACTTTCTACTTTCCATAAAAATGTACAGTATATGGAAGGTTTCTGTCTTTTTTAAAAGTATTTTTCCAAGTACTTTCCCAAAACTACTCATGTTGCACATTCAAAGCTGACGCTGATATTTTAGAGAATGGGAAAGTTTGGACACACATGCATGCATCCCTGAAATTCTGTGAACCCTTGGCTCTATAGAGCTGATTAGAGACTCGAAGCGGAGTGGGTGGCGCTGTGGTCTAAACCACTGAAACCTCTTGGGTTTGCCGATCAGAAGATCGGCAGTTTGAATCCGCACAACAGTGCGAGCTCCCGTTGCTCTGTCCCAGCTCCTGCCAACCTATCAGTTTGAAAGCATACCAACAGGAGTGGATAAATAGGTACTGCTGTGGCGGGAAGGTAAACAGTGTTTCTGTGTGCTCTGGGACTCATCATGGTGTCCCGTTGCACCTGAAGTGGTTTAGTCATGCTGGGCACATGACCTGGAAAGCTGTCTGAGGACAAACGCTGGCTCCCTCGGCCTGAAGCAAGATGGGCACTGCACCCCATAGACAAGTTTGACTAGACTTAACCGTCTATGGGTCCTTCACCTTTTAATAGAAACTCGAGTTCATTCATAAGCTGACTAGATTACCTTGACCAAGCTATTGTGGCCTCAGCCTCTCCACTTGTGGACGAAGATTCCAGCCTACCCTACAGTGCTTTTTGCAAATGTCTAAAACACTTTGCTTAAAACTGAAGCGTACTACATGAATATTGGAGAGCCAGCTGTGTTATAGTGTGTAACAGCAATGAGGGATGTTCTGAACATTCAAATAGGGTCATCTGAAAAAGTGATTGCCTTTGTTTGAATGTGTTTGAGGGAAGTGTTTTGGCTCCACTTCCTCTGCTCCAAGACCCAGTTCCTTACCTGTGGGGAGGGTACAAGTGGTGATAGCGGCTGGTGCTCCAGGCCCAGTGAAGCATCTCTAGTCCCATCATCCCTAATATCCCTAAATCATTCCTTTCTGGCACAAATGATGCAAATAGCAACATTTTCATCCCAGAGTTGAAGGAAATGGAAATCCTCAATTCTTTTCCTACCTTAGAAAGATGCTCTGCTGCCCCCACAGGCGTGCTCAAAGCATGGGATGTTTACCCTGGCCCCAAGATTAGTTTCTCAACCTGGAACAAAGAAAGGTAGTTGGCAAAGTGATGAAGGTGAGTTCTTTGGGCATCCACAAGCCTTTTGTTGGTACTCAAACCAAGTGCTTTCAAAAAACATGAGTGTCCAAATTGGGGGCCTGTAAAAGGTGAACCCTTTTCATGTCAAATCTAGGGATGCTTCTACATTGTCCTGCAATGAGAGTATTGTAAGACCAACCAACCTACTATGGTTGAGTCCACTTCATCAGATGTAGAAATAAGCGTGTCACATTTTTAAAAACATCTTGCATTTTGTGCTTTCCTAGTTTTGACCCACACACTATATTTGCTTCTCTGTACCTGTGTGTGTGTGCCAGCTTGCATGATTCCATGCATCTGATGAAGTCGTCTTGAGTCCACGAAACCCCATGTCAATATGTTTTAGTCTTCCAGGTGCAACAGGAGTCTCTCTTGTCAATGACTGTTAAATGCTATTGGACCAGTGCCTATGTGTAAACCTGAAATTATTCCACTCTGTGATTAAACTTTGTGCAACACAAGACCTTTTGCACTTGTGTATGCATGAGCTATAATTCCTTCGGGGAGCTTAAAGAAGCGAAGGCGGAATTGATTTGTTTTTCCCCCCAGCAGGCAGAGCTGAGTTAAGGGAGAGATTGCAAGGCTTCTAACTTGGCTGGAAGGTACTAATTTACTACTTCTGCTTGTCTGCTTGCCATTATTTTGTTCTAGGATTCCAAGTGGAATCTCTGCTAAAGCATGAGAAGCTGACTGTGTAAGCTTGCCTATGGACAGCTTCACATCTGAAGAGCTGCCCTTTTCAAAGAGGCATCTTTTACTTTAAGAGAAGCTTTGCAGTCAATGTCTCACCAGCATGGTCATGTCAGGGAGCCTACAGAGCCAAAGCAGGGATAGGTTGTGGAAGCTGGGCTGCTGGGTTGGTTGTTGATGTCAAGGGTGAAGTCCCTCCTGACAGCTTCTGCACGCTCTGTACACTGTTCCCAGCTTTCCTTTCTTCTCTTGGATAAGGCAGCTTGGATGTCGCTGGGTCATGGGTAATGTCTTTTCCCTCACTGCATGTTATTTTTGAAGCTATTAGAATGGGAATATCAGCTGAGACTTATGAAACCACTGCAGGGAAGAAAGTACATTTGAACTGTGGTATTTTCAGGGTTAGTGGTCTGATTCTGGGACATGGATGGCGCTGTGGTCTAAACCACTGAGCCTCTTGGGCTTGCTGATCAGAAGATCGGCGGTTTGAATCCCTGCCACAGGGTGAGCTCCCATTGTTCGGTCCCTGCTCCTGCCAACCTAGCAGTTCAAAAGCACGTCAAAGTGCAAGTAGATAAATAGGTACCACTCCAGCGGGAAGGTAAATGGCATTTCCATGCACTGCTCTGGTTTCGCCAGAAGCGGCTTGGTCATGCTGGCCACATGACCCAGAAAAACTGTATGCGGATAAACACGTCAGCTCCCTCGGCCAGTAAAGCGAGATGAGTGCCGCAACCCCAGAGTCGTCTGCGACTGGACTTAACTGTCAGGGGTCCTTTACCTATACAAAGACAATCAAATCAACAGTATGCAGCAGGAGAAAAGAATGGGCGAAGAACCTGGAAATAAGCAGATCCAGGCACTAAATTCTTCATAAAGTTATATAAATATTTCTTAGACAGGACTGAGGGTTACAATTCTGGGAGAGGAGCTAAGGAGTGGCCAATCTTTTCCATCCAGGTTGATGGAGTGGCCCTGACTAGCTCACCAATCCCTCTGCTGCAGCCTGCTGGAATGGCTGCAGGGGGGCCAACCTGAATAAAATATGGGTGGGGGTAGGTAAGCTCCAACCCATAATCAATCACATGGCACGGTGCCCACATACCATTTGAATGGCAATGCCCATCAACTGGGGGGGGGCAGCCCCCTCAATTATTTTATTGGGGAGCTGAAGCTTCCTTGGCCCCTAGGAGTTGGTTCCTATGAATGGCTCTCAATACATCTGGAAGAGAAAGAAAGTGCGTATATGCTTTTAGGACGCACCCTATTCTTTTTGGTTTTTTATTTTATTAATAAACAAAATAAACGAAAGAGCAAGAGCATAAAGAAATGCTGTTAACAGCAGGTTGAAAGCAGCATAAGATTGATGCTGTCATTGAATTTGCTGTCCTAAAACATTAACCCCCCCCATAGCTGTTTTCTCATTTAAAGAACTCTCACATTCTTTTGATTGTAAATTGTTTTAATTAAATTAACCATTGTATGTTTACATTTTATGGTGAAGGGTGGACAATAGTGCTAAATACTTACTAAACAATAGTAAGAAAACCCACATCACACTAGAAAGGCAAGATAGGAGTGAATCACCCTTCTGGATCTTGCACTGGGAAGGAAGAGGAACTCATGTGAATAACAAACCAGAGAATTAGATCTTTTCTTGTGCTCTGAAGGAGAGAGAGAAAAAAATAGAGGCTAGCATCACAGTTGGCACATATGCTTTCTAGCTCACAGAGCAGAATAGTTGGTGACATAAACTGCATTTTTATGCAGTCAGAATGCATTTCTGTTTTAGCCACTGGTTACTTCTCGAGATCTTAACTTAATACTGTTACTAGGGGCAGCTGCATTATAGCACTGTTTACTTATTTATTCACGGTAGTGACAGCTTTGTATCATACAGCAGCTGCTGAAGCCCAAGCCGCTCAGCAAGGGCAAAATGCGATTTGAAAATGCTCAGTGGAGTTTCTTACGTTTTAATTTTTGTAGTGGGATACTTTTTATTTATTTTTTTAGTTTTCTGCTATCCTTTCCCCACCTAGGACTTTTGCTTTATGAGTGCAACACTAAAAACAACAACAAACAAATCAGCAAATATTTATGTGCAAGATTATCTTGAAAAATATATCTGTGCAGTGTGTTGTTTCTCAGTATCACACTGGGGGGGGAAACCAATTCAGGAAACGGTCTTCCCATCACAATAACAGATACCATAAATAGTGTGGGACAGATGCAGGCGCTGATTTCCTACTGCATTAACTTCTGGAGGGACAGCTGTTTGGCATGTTGAAGCAAAAACAGACTTGTGGCATCTGAAATTCAAGTATCTGATGCAGTGGACTGAGTCACCACTGCTTGAGCCATAAATGGCTTGAAAGTGCTTTATGTGGGCTGGCTTGTGCCATTTCTGTTTTTACATGAGGAGCAAAACACAAGAAGAGCTTTGTTGAATCTGGCCAGAGACCCGCCCCCCCCAAGTCCAGCATTCTGTTCGCCCATTGGTCAATCAAATGCACATCAGAAGCTTGCAAGCAGAACCTCAGCACAACAGTGAAATGAATTGGATCCTCTTTCACAAGGTTGTTGAATGAAAGAGCTGGCCATTCTCCCACCCCTCCCTTTTGTGGCATACTGTTTGATTCTCAAACCCCTTGAGCCTTGTACAAGTAAACAGGTCCAAAACGGTAAGCTGAGCCTCTCCTGATGGGTTTTCTTTCTCCTCAAGTGAACTCAGACTTGGTAGAAATCACAAATGAGCCTTGGCATTGCTAATGACAGGGAAACAGTTTGGGTGAAAGACACATTGACGGGTTCTAAACTTTGTGTCAGTCAAGAAGTATATATTTCTGCCCTTATTTACAGAAGTAAAACTTTTTAATGAACAGTTGGTGAGAGTGTCAGGAACAGCACTGGGTGCCAGCTTTCAAAAGTGCTGACAGGGATTTGCTGTTCCCCAGCTGCAACCTCCCACCACTCCTCAGCATCTAGCCAGTCCATGACACTGGTTTTAAATAATGCAGATTCATTATTGCTGTATCTGCATCTCATGAGCCACTACCCAACAGCAAGTAAGGTAAGAAGGTAAGAAGGCATTTATACAACAGCTCAGATGCCCAACTGCCCAACTGTGTACTTTCCAATAACGACTAATAATCATTTTTCCCAGTTGAAGCTGGAAGTTTCTTGGTGTTTTTTCTTTTTTGCAAGGGAACCTTATCCTTCAATTCTTCACCATGAGCAGCCAACTGCAATCTCTGTGAACCTAGACTGGGAATCACTCGTGACCATGAGAGGATAGATGATAAAGCTCCTTCATTAGCTTCTACCTAGAGTCATTTGAAACCTCAAACACTGGAAGGCATATTAACTATTAATACGTAGCATCCTCTTCCCTCCCCATCCTTTTTTTCTTTTTGGGTCTTATTTTATTTTATTTTTAAAGATGGTAAGCCAGAGGGCAAGGACTCAGTTGGTTTTATTAATCTGTAAGCCATTGTGGGAGCCTTTTCTGTCTAAAGAGGGGAAGCGTAAATGCTTTTAATACATAAGGAATAAAAGAGAGACCCGAAGTTAAGAATTCACTAAGCAAGAGAGAGAGAGCAATGCATGTGTTTCAATGCCAAAATAAGGCGTGTGCATTCTAGTTCAATATAATGGAGACAGTGGCTTTGTGCAGTTGTAGTGCCAAACCATTGCATGGTTTAGCACTGCATGCTGGAGCAGCTCTGTGCCTTCGGCTCACATGCTTCTTCCTCCCCTCCCCCTTTTGTGCTCCACCATCAGTCAATGAAAAATTATAGTGGTTAGTAGAAAAAACACAAAGACTAAATCCCCAAAACAACCAAGGTTTGTCCTAAAACTACAACTGTGAACAAGGGTCATACCATGGTTTCCAGTCCTGGTCTCCTGACAAATAATGAGTTTTCTGTTAACCGCAGTGAGTGGATTCCAGTCGTAGTGTGCAAGAGGAGGAGGCAAGAGAAGAGGAGGCATCATTGCCATTCACACATGTAACACTAAACTGTGGTTAGGTAAACCATCTGAACAGCTCTGTGGCATTAATAGTTTGTGACACCAACTTACTGGTTAGGGAGGAGGTGAACTTGCCACTTTTCCTGCTGTGAAACACAATCAATCCAAATAAGAAGAATACAGATACATGAAAGAAATGTTTAGAACCCAAATGTGTGCTGTTAAAATAAACTTTGGGGAATGGCAAAAATCATATGCTGTCTTGATAATTCCCTTAGCAATGTTTCCTACTAGATTATTGCCTTTCCCACCTTTTGCTCCTTGTGCTGTTTCCTTAACCCCTATGACAATGAGAAAAGACCAGGAACGTCTCTTTAGGGTTTGATTCCTTGATGAAAACGTACTGTCAAAACCAGTGGTTCTATATTTCCCCTGTCTCTGGATTTCTCTTAGTAGCATGAACTTGCCTGCTTTGAAAACCAGGTGGTTTCCTCTTGGGTCCCTTATTTCCACTGTTTCCCCCTCCTACCAGGAAGGGTCTGACTTTGAAACCTGTTTTCTCACTACACTGGAAATATCTGCTACACCCTGGGAATTAGCAGTACTAGTCATAATGTTTTTCTTTATAGCTATTTACAAATGTGTCCAAATAGTGCAATATAATCAGGCATAATAAGATTTAAATGCCTCTTCGGTGTATAGCCCTGCGGTAAGGCCATTTTCGTATCTCTTACTGGATTACATTACATTTATTGAATTTCATTTTAGCTTCTGTTTGCTGGTGTCACACGGTGTCTTGGAATGGGGAATCTGCTGTCGGTATCTGCCCAAATGAATATCTTTTTAATGATACTGTGAGTGTTCGGAAGTTCAAATGTAGCTGAATCCACAGCTAATGGGGTGTTTATTTTTTGTTTTGTTTTGGAAATGTGCTTTTAACAACTTTCAAAACTGGGAAGAAGGTGATGTGGAAAGAGCAACTTCCATTTTGCTGCACGACGTCAGACCAAAAGAGTGGTGGTGTTTCTGTTTACTTGTGAGGGAAATTGTACCTGTATATTAATTTGGCATACTAGTTACCCAGAACAATTAGATGGGAGGTCACACGTGCATGCTTGTCTGACTGCAACATCACTGTGAAACAACCAGCACAGATCATAGTTTTCTTTTACAGTGATACCTCTGGTTACTTAATTCGTTCCAGAGGTCCATTCTTAAGCTGAAACCGTTTTTATTCTGAGGTGCGCTTTTGCTAATGGGGCCTCCCACTGTGCGTACACCTCTGGTGCGCAATTTCCGTTCACATCCTGGGGCAAAGTTTGCAACCAGAAGCAGCTACTTCCGGGTTAACGGAGTTTGTAATCCAAAGTGTTCGTAACCAGAGGTACCACTGTACCTGACAGTAAAGGTAAAGGTAAAGGTACTGCTGCCCGTACGGGCCAGTCTTGACAGACTCTGGGGTTGTGTGCCCATCTCACTTAAGAGGCCAGGGGCCAGCGCTGTCCGGAGACACTTCCGGGTCACGTGGCCAGCGTGACATCGCTGCTCTGGCGAGCCAGAGTCGCACACGGAAACGCCGTTTACCTTCCCGCTGGTAAGCGGTCCCTATTTATCTACTTGCACCCGGAGGTGCTTTCGAACTGCTAGGTTGGCAGGCGCTGGGACCAAGCAGCGGGAGCGCACCCCGCCGCAGGGATTCGAACCGCCGACCTTTCGATCGGCAAGCCCTAGGCGCTGAGGCTTTAACCCACAGCGCCACCTGCGTCCCCTGTACCTGACAGTAGTACCTCCAAAAACAATATTTTTCAATGGAGAGAGCTCAGAGGATTCAGCATTCAGTATTAGGCAGCAAACTGTGTGATGAGTCACTTACCAAGTGATGTATATTTAAATATGGCTTTGATATCTTATGCTATTCAAGGAGTCTGTGCCATTGTGGGGGTATGGAGACCATTTCTCCAAAGATACCAGACATTCAGAATACCAGATACAGCCATAGTCAGTACCAGCCTTGGCTAAACCAAATTGCTTAGAGGAAGGTTTTACTGCCACAGTGCCAAACAACACAGACTTTTTCTGAATGGAAAGGAATATGCAGTCAGGTGATTGTGATAGATTTCATGCAACTTAGAGGGCTGAAGTGCAGTGCAAGCAGGTTGGATCTGAAGAAGCGAGCAGTATCCCATGGAAGCTTATACCACAATACATGTGCTAGTCTTTAAGGTGTCATAGGATGTTTTCATGTGAGTTAAAATAAGAGAGGTTTGACCAGGCAGGAGCTGATTTACACATTATGCTTAATGAGGTGATAGTTTTGATGGTGCAGTTCTAGATCATACCAGTTTGAATGCATAGGGGGGATATCGTGCAATTACAAACTCTGCTTCCATAATTTTTTATTTTTATTTTTAAAAAATCACATGCTGTAAAATAGCATTAGAGAGATGGCAGGAAGTTTTGCTGAAATCCCTCACTACACCCAGGGAGCTATTTACATGCAGGAATAGCCATAAATACGATGTCCCACTTACACTCCAAATGGTATCATCTAAAATTCTACCACTTTGAGCTGCAATGATGTGTGGAATGGTGCTAAGAAACAGACTTTGGGGAGTGAGCTACTAGCTATTTATGTTTTCATAGGGCTTGTCCACACTTGCACTTGTCCTGTGTCTACAAAGCATGCCTCCGAGTGATTTTGCCTTTGCTCTGCTGCTCCCCCCAACACTCCCCCACTCGTTAGTGCTAAATCAGAACTATCTGTAAAACCTGGCTGTCTTTTGCTCTTATTCAATGCAAAACCACGGGTTTTCCTGGGGGAAAGCTGTGGAGCAAATGAAACTGTGATGAGCCCATAGTTCCATGGTTGTCATTCAAGCTATAATACACCACAGGAGAAATGAGAGAAATTAAATAATAAAATCTCCAGATGTGGGACTTTCCTTTATCTCCAATATGCAGTGTCAGACTTGTGGAGCGCCTTCTTCGCCCATGGATGCAGGGATCTGCCAGGGCTCTGTTTTGGGGTACAAAACACACCTTACAGCTGGCATAACCTACGATTTGAGAACACGAAGTAAAAGAGCCTCTGAGCCCCAGTACTTGTGGAGCATTCCCAGACCAGAAAAAGCAACAGAAAAGCTAAAGGAAGATTGCAGCCCCTTTGGTTGTGTGAGCCAAATGACACAAAATATGAGTTTAAAAAGAATTAAAAATGGACACTTAGGACAGCTGGGAAAGCTGGTTGGGGAATAAAAAAATGTCTTCGGTTGTTTCCAGAAAGTGCAGCTAGTGGGTACCTGTCAGATCTGAATAGGAGCGCTGCACCTCAGAACAAGGGCAGCCATCCTTAAAGCCCTGCTCTAGGTTATTGACAATGGGCTTCTCATATCTTTGGAATGTGAAGGAGAAACTGCCCTGCACAATGCAGTGACCTTCTGATTTTTGGATGGGATTTGGATGCTTTTGTTACAGCACCGTCTGCCTCTGGCGTTTTTGATTCCAGGCTTCCTGCATTAGAATTAGACCCACAGCTGGTCCTGGACCCACAGCTTGTCTCTAAGCCTCGCTGAAACCTGACAGATTGTGACTTACCAATGCCTGTGGACATTTGGTTATATGACCTTTGTTTCTTTTAAGCTTTGCAACCCTTTAAACTGAATCTGCTCTGTATTTATCATGTGTGAACTGCTGGTTTCTTTAAAATCTAGGCACACTGTTTCATATATTAGTTGTGTCACTAACACACATCATAAAGAGTCGAGAATGCTTTTCTGGGACATATTACTGGCAGTACTTAATAACATACGTTGATGTATGCAGATGATGTATTCAAGTGTCTAAACCAGAAAAGGAGAAGTGATTTAGAGCACGGTTAAGCACACATGTGAATCTACTCCAAATCAAATGACGTACTTCGTTCTGTGTATTTAGGTAGTTGTGCCTCATCTGTAGGCAAGTAAAGTACTTGTCAGTCCGGCAAGTTTTGCTAAAACTGAACTCTTATGAAAGGTCTTTAAAAACCACCCTCCCTTGGAGAAAAAAAGTGAGAGCATTTAACAGCTAAATTATAGTGCTACGAACATTTTAAAAAATCTTAAGCTTAGCAGCATGGAAGTTTTCATTATGTTTTGTCATATGTTTTTGTTCCCTTTTTAAAGTTAGGGGAGGCGACAAGGAAACCTGTAGAGAGCCCAGTCTGAATTAAGTTCCAGATTGCTAAGAGGAGCTGAAGATAGTCTTGTTAATATGACAGCTAGTGACAAGTAGTCATGTTCATCTATAGTATGAAGGGAGACAGAGTGGGACTCCGGAATGAAAGAATGCCTGTGCAGAGACCTCACGCAACGGTATATTAAAAAGGTGTGCAGAAAACACATTTGTATTGAATGTAATTGCCTGTTACTTAATGCGCTTCCTTTTCTTCTTCCACACAGTTGCATTGTCCTTCATCACCACATATCGGAAAGCATCCTGAGTTGAGCCCCTGCCTCGTATCATTCTGTGAACAAATTATTTCTTGCAAGCTGTCTCTATGTTAATAACACGAATCAATCTTGTTTATGATTAACAAAGTTTAATGCTTTCAAGAGAAATGGTGTTAACTGTTTCTACAGCAGGCACGTTGTCTTCTGATTTTGACCTTTATAAGCTTTGATAAGTTATCTATAAGGAAATCAGCCCTGAGTGCTCACTGGAAGGACAGATCCTGAAGCTGAGGCTCCAATACTTTGGCCACCTCATGAGAAGAGAAGACTCCCTGGAAAAGACCCTGATGTTGGGAAAGATGGAGGGCACAAGGAGAAGGGGACGACAGAGGACGAGATGGTTGGACAGTGTTCTCGAAGCTACCAACATGAGTCTGACCAAACTGCGGGAGGCAGTGGAAGACAGGAGTGCCTGGCGTGCTCTGGTCCATGGGATCACGAAGAGTCAGACCCAACTAAATGACTAAACAACAACAAGTTATCTATTGGTGAGACATGAGATTACCATTAGTAGTGCAGTGGTATATTCTGAAGTTGGCTACATGCAGAGAAGGGTAACTAAGACGACCAACGGTCTGGGCCCGAAGCCTAGTGGCAAACGGTTGAAGGAGCTGAGTATGTTTAGCCTGGAAAAGAGGAGACTGAGAAGAGAGATGAGAGCCATATTCAAATATCTAAAGGGCTGTCACATGGAAGAGGGAACAAGCTTGTTTTCTCCTGCTCTGGAGGTTAGGATTCAAACCGATGGCTTCAAGTTACAAGAAAGGAGATTCCGATTAAACATTTGGAAAATCTTTCTGACCGTAAGAGCTGTTCAATAGTGGAACGGTCTCCCTCAGGAGGTAGTGGACTCTCCTTCCCTTTTTTGGGATTTCCACTGGCTGAGCTAGCATAACCTTAGCTTGGGAGTAATGCTGGTGTAACCCAGGCTAAACCCTGGCTCAGCTGGAGCCTGGCCCAGGATCTGCCTAATCCAAATGTGTCCATCCTGACAGTTCTTGGGTTTGGATTAGGCTGTTAATCTTGTAATCTGTCTATGAGCAATTTTAAACAATACTGTTAATGGCAAACCTCTCCATGCTTGGAATATGAAGATGGTGATCGTCTACAACGAGAAGCAAAGGAGTTAAAATTTCCTGGAAAACGGCTCTCTTGATGAAACCACGTTGGTGTAGTGTCCCTTAGATCTATTAGTTTTGACAACCTCAGTTATTCCGGTGCTTCTCATCATCTGTAAAGTTAACAAGGGCTGATAAGAGATGATGAGGCCCCATACCAGTTTGTATTTCAGAACTCATAAATATTTCACAATGCCACTTTCTTACAATCAGATACATTAGTTTGCTGAGTGTAGATATTGCTGAATATTTCACTCACTTGCTGGGTTTTAACAAAGGCACTGGAAGGATAAAACATTTTTTTAAAAAATCAACAGATAGCACCCGCAGGTTCTTCAGCATTGCTCCGTTGTTGCTTGCTTTCAAATGTGTGTGTGGTAATTTGAATAGTTGATTTATTTTAATCTCTAAAAGTGGTTGTCATCTTCTACAAAAGCACATTGCTTCAATTTGCAGACATACCCTATTTTAAACCATAGGTTATTTTTTGCAGCTCTGCCTACTAATTTCAACTTGAAAGCATCTAGGGGAGGGAGAAAAGACCAACATAACCTGGAGCTTAATTAAACTAATTTTGTACAATATTCAGTTTGGACCCACCAAGCTTATTCTTTTACAGAAGATGTATGATTAGCATTGCATTTTCGCAACTGACAGCTCTTAGCACCCCTACCCTGTCAATTTGATGCAAAAAGATTTTCTGTTTCCAAAAACATAAATATAGCACCTGTATTTTTGAAGCAACATCCCCCTTCCTCCTCACATTGAATAAAGTCTGGGCAAATTGGTCCAAAAGTAACAGCAATAAGGTTTTCTTCTCGCTTCTTTGGCTTTAATAAGATGGAGTGCACAAATATCACTTGATTAACAGCTGCAATATTAATTTCCCTTTTTGGTTGCTTGACTCACAGCGAGAATCATGTCAAGGCAGTGGAGAACCAATTAAATTGATTTTAATCTTTGTCAGGGAAGATAACATGCCTTTTTCTCCTCTTGTTTAAATAATTAAAGTTTCAGTAGGTATTATTTCAGGCTTTAAAGAAATTGGTATCTTAATGTAATGGAATTCTTCTAATTACATACTTAATAATTTTTAATAAGTTAATCATGGTTTTTCATTTAATGTGTATTTTGTTTTATGTATTGAGCTTGTATTTTCCTTTGTGAGACTTTGCAAAAAAAAAAAAAAATGGGGGGGAGGGAGGAAATTGGAAAGATTTTTGAGAAGAAAAAGTCTACCCTTTTTCACCCCTCCCCCTGTTTGCCTTTGTTTTTATTTCAAGCAGTACTCTTCCATTTCAAGTATTTCCCCTCCTTTGAAAAAAGTTAACTAGAGAAATTTCAATAAAAGTACTTAAACAGCAGAATCTTACGGATATATAATTGCAGTGAGACTTACTTATGGGAAAGTGTGCATGGGATCAGGCCTGCTGGATCAGGCCAATGGCTCATCTAGCCCATACCCTTCAACATTTCTCATAATAATAATAAATGATTTTATTATTTGTATCCCAACCATCTGACTGGGTTGCCCCAGCTACTCTGGGTGGCTTACAACATAAATAAGGTAAAAGGTAAAGGACCCCCGGACGGTTAAGTCCAGTCAATAGCAACTATGGGGTTGAGGTGCTCATCTCGCTTTCAGGCTGAGGGAGCCGGCGTTTGTCCGCAGACAGCTTTCTGGGTCATGTGGCCAGCATGACTAGAGCGCTTCTGGTGCAACAGAACATCGTGATGGAAACCAGAGTGCACGGAAACGCTGTTTACCTTCCCGCCACAGTGGTACCTATTTATATACTTGCACTGGTGTGCTTTCAAACATATATAAAAAGCTAATGAAACAGTAAACATTAAAAATACTTCCGTATACCTTCAGGTGTCCTCTAAAGATTGTATCTCCTTAGCTCGGGGGCTGCATAACTCCATACCCTCAAATATTTCTTTGCTGAAAATAGAGACGTCCAATCCTTCAAAATTTCTCCAGCGAAAATAGGGACTGCCCCTGGAAAATAGGGAGACTTGGGGGATCTGCTAACCCAGCACCCTGTTCTCAGAGACCAACCAGATGCCTATGGGAAACCTGTAAGCAGGACCGAAGCACAATCCCTTCCTGTGGTTTCCAGCCAGGCCGTCTTTAGCAGATGCGGCGCTGGGGTTCAAATATCCGCTCAGCGCCCCCAAATTACCACGGCTAGTGGGGGGTGGGGTGGTGAAGCTGCGCACTGCCAGCCATGGGTGTGTGCGCACAACTCTCCCCCATGCCGCTGTGGGAGACCAATCCCCTCAGAGGCTTGGGAGGGAAGCTGCGTGCCCACCAGCCAGTTGTTTGATGAGGCACAGCTGGCGGGCATGCAGGGAAAGGGGAGGCCGCTGGCAAAGCCGCGCAGCTCCCCCACTTGCTGGGCTGCTCCTGAGAGGCCGGTGCCCTGGCACAACGAACCACTAAACCGTATGGGAAAGACAGCTCTGTTTCCAGCAACTGGTATTCGGAGATTTCTACATCTTTTGTTAAACTGTTTGAAAACTATTTCCCCTTTTTTCTCATTTGAAATCCTATTTGATATGGGGAAAATCAAGTCCAACACTCCCGCTGCTCATTATTCTTTCCCAGCATCAGGTGCCTGCCATGATATTTTCATCTGATCCCCCCCCACCACAAAAAAAGCACAAATTTCAGATTACGTTAAGAATGACAAGCAAGAATTAAAGCTGGCTTAATTGACCAGTACAAAATCAATCAGTTGAGAAATGCTTGTGTCCTCCACGGGTGAAAATGAGGTTCAGTTGCCTAGAAAGACCACGCAAAATGAAGCATGAGCAATTTGTGAGAAATATTATGAATAATGCGAGAGTCATTTCTGCGGGAGTAGGCTAGTAAATATTTTATATATTCATTAGCTATGGAAACGGGAATGGTATTGGAACTCATGCAATTACTTTTTAAACAATTCATCAAATAAAACCATCAAATTAACAGTTTATCCACACATGGGGGAGTTGCCTGTTTTGTTTCAGACCTTGTGACTGTTTGGCCTCAATTAACTATGTTACAGCCGGGAGATCATTAGCGAAAATCCTCAGCTGCATTTTATGCATGTTAAAAGTCTGACTTTGCTGTGTGTGTTGAAAAACACTTGTGGATCTTTGGTTTTATAAGAGCAATGCCTTCCTATCACTCCCCCTCCCAAAAGGGTTCACTTAAAATAAACATTGGCTTCCCTGCTGGTTCCCTGGAAGAAAAAGAGTGTTAATGGTGAAAGTCTGTGTCTTTGCTGTTCAAAATGTCTACTCTTCATGCATGGGAATTTAGATGACTACAACACCATTCTAATACGTCTTTCCTTGTATGATGATGAAGAACTTTGCACTCCATATGACAATGGTATAGCCAGTGCTTTTTTTCTGGGGGGATGCAGGGGTACATATACCCCTAAACTTTTGTGAATCTAACAGGAGAAAAAACTAATTTTTAAATCATCAGTTCTGTTGAATAGCATGGTGAATCATCAGTTCCATTGCTACCCCCGATAGCGGCCTCATTTCCTATCACAGTGTTTCCTGAGTCTCAGATGGAAGCGAGCGTTTAATGTGTGAAGTAGGAGTTGGAATCTAGCACAGTGATTGGTCAGTTTCGTTGTTACCACCTCTGATGGCAGCCTCATTTCCTTTCATGGTGTTTCCTGAGTCACAGGCGGAAGCAAGCATTTAATGTGTGAAGCAATGTGGAATGTGGATGTGTGGTGTTTTACTGATGAGAGTCGGGAAGATGTTAGTGCACACAACCTCATGCTAATGTGGAAGTTACTGTGAGTTGTCAGCTGTGTAATATGAGGTAATGCATATTCTTTGTACTTTTGTCCATTTGCTGTATTTATTTCCCCCGATTTGAACTATAAAATGGTGATTTTCTTGAGTCAAAATGAGAGCACCCCTAAACATTTATTTTATTTTTTAGAAAAAAAGCACTGGGTATAGCAAACGTATTTTTTATTTCTCTGTTGATTCATGGTCTATCCTATGCTAAGAGATTGGGTCAAATAACAATACAGCTGATTACATCTTTTAGAGAAGACAGTATTGCACTATGACATGGAGAATGGTCTCCAAGGCCGCCCTTCTGCCCACTGGCTTTTCCACTGCTCTATGTGGTCTCTGAGGAGGGGAGTTGGTTGGTACTACTTGGAAGATTTGTTGTTGTTGTTGTTTAGTCGTTTAGTTGTGTCCAATTCTTCGTGACCCCATGGACCAGAGCACGCCAGGCACTCCTGTCTTCCACTGCCTCCTGCAGCTTGGTCAAACTTATGTTTGTAGCCTCGAGAACACTGTCCCACCATCTCGTCCTCTGTCATCCCCTTCTCCTTGTGCCCTCAGTCTTTCCCAACATCAGGGTCTTTTTCAGGGAGTCCTCTTCTCATGAGGTTCCAGTGAGCACTCAGGGCTGATTTCCTTCAGAATGGATAGGTTTGATCTTCTTGCAGTACATGGGACTCTCAAGAGTCTCCTCCAGCACCATAATTCAAAAGCATCAATTATTTGGCAATCAGCCTTCTTTATGGTCCAGCTCTCACTTCCATACATCACTACTGGGAAAACCATAGCTTTAACTATACGGACCTTTGTCGGCAAGGTGATACTAGGGTGTTATGGTTTGCAAAATCCTGGATTCCTGTTGAGGGGGAATCAGTAATACAAAGGTAAAAAACCTGTATTTTTCACCTTTCCAACTGTCTTTTCTCGTGGGAATTTTATAATTATACCATGGTTATTTTTTTATGTCAGTCTCCTGTAAATTCAACCAGATTATTTAGCTAAGGACCAAATAAGCAGGGATAGCAACGTGACAGTGGCGTGCAGTGAATTTTTTTGGAGGGGAACAGTTAGGGATAGAGGCACCAGCTTGCGAGGGTGGAGGGCAGGGAACACCCCAATGTCGTGTATGTGAGAATTGTGCCTCCCTCCCCAAGCTGGGCAGAAGCTTCCCTGGCTTTGGGAAGGAGGCACCAGGCGTTAATACTTTACTACTCTAATTTACTGTGAACATTTAGGGGACTGGGCTAGTCTCCTTAGTCCACTGACCACACGCCACTGACAATGTGTTGTTGCTGTTGCTGTAAAAAATGTGTTTCTATTTTGAAGAAAAAGTAGTTGTGAGGCCCTGTCTGGACTATGATTCTGATCTGGATGGGGCCCCTGCACTATTTTGCTTTTGAAACTGTTGTCCTGGCTGCTGTTTGCAGCGTAGAAAAACTTGGGGCCATATAAGGCAGTGGAAGTCTCCAATCTGGATCAACATGATCTGGATTGAGGCCATGCTCTTTAGGAGGAGTGCTTATTGCACTGTGTAGTTTATCCATCAGAGAATCAGCCAAACACTTGCACTTGCTAGTTTAACTAATATTATTCAGTTACCATCACTGGTTTGCCATTGGAAAACTCTCTGTTTTAAAACCATTTTTGAACTCTTGTTTGTGTGCTTAAAACTAAGTGGAAACTTGCTAAACAACCTATTTTATAAGATTTTTTTTTGTGTGAACTTGGTTATTAAGTAATATATCAGGGTCAGTGCAAGAACTTTTTTAATTTTCTTGCTGAATTAATCAGTTTGCCATAGGAAAATTTGCCCCTGTTCTCATTTTCTTTTCAGTGAAAAAGCACATAATTAGCTGGCTAATACTGTAAAATTGTTTTCAGATGCATGATACATCTATTTTATCTTATTAAAACAGTTTTATGTATTATCAGCTTGTTTAAAAGTTAATATAGTATTTTGAACAAGTATTTATCATATATGCAGATATACATGAATCAACTTTAATTTTTAAGATCATTTGAATTTATGTTTGTCTCTAGTACTTCATCTTTTTGTAATTCAACTTGGATTTGGTGATGTAGGACTACATTAGTGTAATATCAGTAAAGTTGAGTTTTCATTAGAGAGGAACCCCAAGCAACCAAATTTTGAAGTTCTCCTCAGAACTTGTGTATAACTTACAAAGTTTCAACAAAGGCAGAAGTAGAAGGAACCATTTTGCCAGCTGAAACAGTTATGAATTATGGCAGCCTAGGGATAGGAGAATCTGTCTGTTTTGGTTTCTCAAGTTTTAAATTCAGTTCTCCACATCAGTTTCCATTAAAAAAAAGAAAGAAATTCTCATGATAATTCATTAGCATTTTTGTACAAATTTCTCTTGATATACACGTTTTTAATGCAATGTGCCCAATATACATGTATCCACAAGCAATTCCCCCAGTATAATGCTTTCTCCATGTTATTTTCACAAACAGATACATTCATATGCACACTTTACCCTAGCATATGCATTTTTGTAAGCATTACGTGGCTGTTGAACTGTATTGCAAAATTTAGGGAAGTGTGGATTTCAGTGGATGGCTGTGCTTTGTAAAGTGCAGATTAGGTAAATTTGCCTTTAAATGAGAAATGAACCAAATTTCTGTCCCATCTCTATGGCATGCTGAAAGACTTGACTCAAGTCTGGCGTCTTGCCCTGAGCAAGTCTTTCTAATGAAGCAGAGGTCCCAGAGGATGACAGAATACATTCACCATGAAGGTTCTGGCCCTGTGCTATCATAATGATGTGACCAAAGCATGCCCTGTCTCCTTTCAGAATGATTGTCCTCCCGTTGCTTTTTGGATTCTTATTCTTCCCCATATTGAAGGAGTTTTCAGCTTGTTAGCATTCATGAAATCATGGAAATCCATCATGGGTGGGTTGCATTGAAGTCACCGTGACTTTGGCTTGGTGTTGCCCGTTGCTTCTCAGATCGCAGCTGTGGCTTGCTTTTATCAGCTTCAGACAATATGCTGAAAAATGCTGTACATTATTCGGTTCAATTATTGAAATTCTGGGGGCTCTGAGATGGTTCTGGAATGTCTGCTGCAGCAAAATGGTGCTTGTCCATTGATGGGCTCAGTTTAACATGCTGGTTCTAATCCCCTGGGTCCTGATGATCTCATGGAATGGCTCCTCACATATGAACAGCGGAGCCTGGCTCATTATGGGAAATGGGGCACTGTCCCACTAGTCTCTGTCATACCCTCCAACATTTCTCTGATGAAACTATGGATGTTCTATTCCATAATAATAACAAACAATGATTTTATTCTTCATACCCTGCCTGTCTGACTGGGTTGCCCCAGCCACTCTTGGTAGCTTCCAACATACATAAAAACATAATAAAAAGGCTGCCTTCAGATGTCTTCTAAAGGTTGTATAGTTACTTATCTCCTTGGCTCGGGAGTCACATAACTCCATACTCTCCAGTGTTTCTCTGATGAAAATAGGGATGGTCTAAGGAAAAGTGGGACAATCTGGGATCAATTCAGAAACTGGGATGGCTTCTGTAAATCCAGAACTGACCCTGGAAAAATAAGGACGTTTGCAGGGTCTGCTCAGTCTGTCGTTAGCCAGCCCCCACCTGCCTCCCTTCTTACTTGCATCCAGTCCTGGGGTCAGCACCTTCCTTAATATTGCCCCTTGTATTGTGAGGGACAAAACTGGAACTAGTTGACTTTGTGTGTCATTGGTTCTGGCTCCATCTACTGTTGGTTCCACAGCCTTCCACCCCACCAGTCCCATGGGGCACCAGCCACCACAGTTATATGAACCTTCTCAGCAGGTAAGGTTCACCTTTCAGGTGATGTTAACTGCTGATCCAGAATAGGTTTTTTTCAAATCAGTTCTACTGCTTCTTAAAGGTAAAGGTAAAGGGACCCCTGACCATTAGGTCCAATCATGGCTGACTCTGGGGTTACGGTGCTCATCTCGCTTTATTGGCCGAGGGAGCCGGCGTTCAGCTTCCGGGTCATGTGGCCAGCATGACTAAGCCGCTTCTGGCGAACCAGAGCAGTGCATGGGAACGCCGTTTACCTTCCCGCCAGAGTGGTACCTATTTATCTACTTGCACTTTGACGTGCTTTCGAACCGCTAGGTTGGCAGGAGCAGGGACCGAGCAACAGTAGCTCACCCCATCGCGGGGATTCGAACTGCCGACCTTCTGATCTGCAAGTCCTAGGCTCTGTGGTTTAACCCACAGCGCCACCCACGTCCCTCTACTGCTTTTTATCTCCTTGCAATACAAATTGATACTACTCCTTTTGACCCTTTATTCTAGGATTTTCCAGGCTAGGTGTAAGCCTACTTTTCCTGCTTCTGTCCATATAACCAGTGGTGTGGTACTATTATAATTCTGGTGGGAGTGGTTTGGATCTAGCAGAACTGCTTGGGCAGCCCTTTCCCAACCTCCTTCTCCCACTCCAAGACCTTACTGTGGATCTGTGGGAAGCAAGTTTTATCCTCCATTTTATTCTAATCAGCTGATCATTAATGACATGATATTAATTTGTGTGCGTTTGACGCAACTTATCCATGTACATCTGTGCACCTGTGAAGCTCCAAATACACATTTTTCAACAAATACTGCTGCATCTATTAAATGGATGCAGACTGAACTGCTTGCTCTGCTGGAGGTGGCATGGGATAAAGGATATTTGGCATAAGCATGCAGGGGAGGAAGCAGGGAGAGGAGACAACAGAGAAACACAAAATGGGAGGTGGAGAATCAGTGATAGCAGGAGATGTATGAGGAATGGGAAGGTGTCAAAAGCTTTTGATAGCTGACTGCCTTTGCCATTCTCTCTCTCTCTCTCTCTCTCTATCTCTCTCTCTCTCTCTCTCTCTCTCACACACACACACACACACACACACACTTACTTCCCCTCAACTGTATCATGACCATTTGAGGCTCATTGTGGAAATGGCTTTCTCTAGGAGTTCGTGGGTCCCCCTCTGGGACCACTGGGACTGGAGACAGTTGCCGACAGGTGCTTCTCACTGACTGAGAATGAACAACAATGTTATGTAAGGTAAAAACAGCCTGACTGGCCATTATTATAGTGCTAGCACACCAAGCCTGGACTGAGCGAATGGGACTATAATTATATTTTTGAAACTCAGCCAGCGAGAGAAAATGATGTGGGGGTAACACCCACTGCACATAGCTGTCTCTGCAAGTGCACATATGAACATGCACAGACCTGGGTAAAAAAGAGAGAGAGAGTCAAACATCACATGGCTCCTCCCACTTTGTTGTTATAACCACCCTTTATGTATCTTTCTTTGTCCTACAGTACAAAGTAAAATAGAAAAAAAAATGCATCAGAAATATAGTTGCCTACAACATAACTGCAGTGAGAATCTGTCCTGCAATTTACACATCCAAACATTTCTTCTTTTTAGTTTTGTACCTCTAAGCTAGGCAACTGAAACTTTTAAAAAATAAAGATGAAAGATTTATGAATAAAACATTGAAACAGGTGGTGGTTGAAGTCATTTTGTTAAGCACTAGAATACGGGGGAAGTAAGACATAAAGTGTAAAACAGAATGTGCTGTCCTCTTCAAATCTGTGCCTCATGCTATTCTGACAGAGTCCAAGAAACAGGTCATATTAAAAACAAACAAATCTGTGACAAATGGTTGCACAAAACCCAAACCACTGTTTTCCTAATGTGTAGATCCATCTCATTCTTGGATTTTGGTGTTTTTTTTTTTTTAAAAAAAAGACAACAAGTAGCTCACATTGTTTCACCTGCCTCCTTAAAACAGTTTCTCTCATGCTTTCTATTAGGGCTGTGCATCAAACACAAGATCCAGTTCAGACCCTGATTCAGAAAGTATCCCAAACAGACTCAGGTGAATTCAGAATCTTCCACTTCACCTTGGGTCTTAATCAGAAAAACAAAGTTCTGTGTCTCTTCATTCTCTTTTGGGAGGTAATTTTAAAAATAATGATAACCTCTTTACTTTTTGGCAGAATTGAATAAAATTTGTGGGCATTTGAAGTGGGGTGTATACAGTGGTACCTCAGGTTAAGTACTTAATTCGTTCCGGAGGTCTGTACTTAACCTGAAACTGTTCTTAACCTGAAGCACCACTTTAGCTAACGGGGCCTCCTGCTGCCGCCGCACCGCAGGAGCATGATTTCCCATCCTGAAGCAAAGTTCTTAACCTGAAGCACCATTTCTGGGTTAGCGGAGTCTGTAGCCTGAAGCGTATGTAACCTGAGGTACCACTGTATTTCAAAAGAATAGGGGCAGGATTTCCCCTGCAAAGATAGCCATAATAAACCATGATTCACTTGATGTCCCTGTTGTTTTGTGTGCAGTTTGTTTGAACATGTTGCATCTTAAAGGTGCCCCAAGATAAGAAACCCCCCAAATTTCAAGTTGTAAGTGCAAGGTTTTTGTGCTAGGCATCTTTTAAGATTGCTCTTGTGTGTTTGCGGGGGTAGAACTGAAGAAATTTGCTTTCTCATGTGTGATTTCGGGGGGCAATTTGCATGCGAAACTATCATACGGCAAAGAGGTGCTACTAACCCGCAAAATTTCAGAAGGAATGGTGCAGGGGCAAAGAAGGTACGATTAATTAAAATACATCTTGGCTCGGGGATCGCAAAACTCCATACCCGCCAACATTTCTCCGATGAAAATACGGACGTCCTTAGGAAAAGTGGGACATTCCAGGATCAAATCAGAAACTGGGATGGCTTCTGTAAATCCGGGACTGTCCCTGGAAAATAAGGCCACTTGGAGGGTCTGCCATGTTAAGCCTCGCATCTGACAATTCCTGGAGTATTTGCCTTGCATTCTGTATCTTATTAGCAGCTTTTAGTATGTGTGCCAGAATACTAATTACATTCCCTTGTGAACCAGCAACATTCACTTGGTCTTTTTGCTGCAGTAGCAGCACCTGTTGATTGTTCTGCCTGAGGACCCAACCCATGGATAAGATGGTACTTTGAGTGTTATAGATGTTTTTGAATGCATAAATCCACAGTGGGGGACAATGTGAGAGTCATCAAAGCAGAGGTGTTCTCACTAAACCAGGCCTCTGCCGGACTTCCGGGTTGGCGCCATCGCCGAATGGCGGACTCCCTCCGAGCTCCGGAGGGAGCCTGCTCGGCAGGGGCTGGGTTCTACCGCCCCGGCGACGCGGGGACCCTCAAAAACCATGGGCGCTGAAACCCATGGGCATGGTGACTCGGCGGGCACCGTTTGCGCCCCCCGAACCGCGAAGGAGCCTTTTTAAAGGCTGCGGAGCGGGTGACGGGGGGGTGCTGTGAGTCCTCCGCTTCCCCTGCCGAGCGAAGCCGCATGCCATTCGACGGAGAGCGCTGACTTCTTCCATTGAAAATTTGGTCTTTAAAAGAATAACCCGTGAGTAATTGGAACTTGGATTAAAAAAGGGGGAAAATTCTATTTAAATTCGGAGCGAGCGGGGGAGGTGCAAAAAGGAAGTCAGCCTCCCCCCTGTAGTAGAGGAGCTAAAGCAAAGGATTTGACAACTAAGATCGAGTGCAACCTTTTTTTTTGATAAAGTTATTAACTTCGCGATGGAAAATTATAACACTGGGCTGGAGGAGAAAAGTGGAATGTGAATTAAAATGCAACCCCCCCCGGAAACCCCGGGAGCGATCTGTAAGAGCGCCGGGAGAGGAGAAATAGAGGTTTTGACAGCTGTCAAAGGAGCTGTCAAAGTGGAAGAACAAAAAGTGAACTTTGTTACGAGGACTTTGCTGGTCACATTTGTTACAAATTGGATATAAATTGTTTAAAAAAAGGAATAATAAGTTACTTTGACTGTTGGGTGTGACCGGGAAGGAAACTGAGTTATTATAATCCCTCTAGAGGAGCTGTGGGACACTACAAGTATTGCTGGCATCAAATTTGAATAGGACTTTTTATCGCCTGGGAAACTGCAGAAATGGAACACTATTTTGTCTACAGAGGTCTACACACTAAAGGAGACAATAGATTTATCTATTGAAGAATGGAAGGGACTTGACGTAATGTTTTGTTCCTGAATAACAAAGCCTCTGCAGAGGAATTAGAAGCTTTTTGGAATTAGAACATTTGTGCAGGAGAGCAGGGGGAAAAAAAAAAGAGGAGGAGAGAGAACAACAAGAACAATAAGAATAACAAGAACTGGACAAAGTTGGAAGATAGTCTCCTTCCAAGATTGGACATGTGAAACCAAAGATGACCAAAAGATGGCAAAGACTAATAAAAAGACTAATAAAAAGTGGACTGGTGAAGGACTCTGGTTTTAGATGTGGGAGCTCCAGGATGACAGTAGACATTGATGGACATTGGGAACGCAACTGGGAAAGGGGGGAGGGAAACTTGGAATCCAAAGGGTGTTAAATTACATTTTATTCTTTTTTTTTAATCTTTCTGTTTATCTTAATCTGTATTGCATATTAAAGAGGGGAACTCGTGGAAGGGAACAGGTCGATTTTAGGGGATGGGAAAATATTTTTTTTAAATTGGGCCAATGATAATAATTTTAAAATTTGGGGTAAGAATTTGTTGAATCTATTTGAAAGAATTGGAATACAAGAGGGGGAGGGGAGGGGAAGTCCTGGAAAGATGCCAATGAAAATAAGGTTTTAAATTTGGATGTTTTTCTTTTTCTGTTATATTTGAAAATCTTTAATAAATATTAATAAAATAATAATAATAATAAAAAACCAGGCCTCTGCCACTTGTGTCTGGCAACTTGTAACTACCAAACACAGCCTAGCAGCTGTGTGATGTGGCCTCCACATGTACAGAATTCCACTAGACTGAACTAATGGTTGTGCTTGGCTTGGGTAAGTCACAACTTCTGCCAGTCTGAGCTAAACCCTCAAAACCATGGCTTTGGACTTCTACCTGTAGTTTTCACTTTCAGCATTGATTACTGTGTGTTTGTTCTATGCCTCTGTAAATATCACAGACCTCAAAACTTAAAAGGAGGAAAAATATGAACTTAATGAAAGCAGACAGTGACTTTGGTTAGGGACAGTGTATATTTGCATCTTTTCTTCCTTTCATTTTTTTTTTGCCGAGGAAAAAGTCGCTGAAGGCGCCTACCTTTGTTCAAAAGCCAACTGAGACAGAACTGGCATTCAGTAATTACAGCCAGTCGGTTTTCCAGGCGATTTCTCATTCCCCAGCTTTGTCGTTGCGCATCCCCATTTTTAACATTGTTCATTATATTCAACCTGCTGTTGTCACGGCAGAGCTTTAAAAAGGTATTCAGTGGGCTATCATGCTGAAGGACATGGAAAATGAAATACTTAGACGTGACTTGTGTTCTAATTGGCTCACCTTACTTTCATTTGGCTTGAACTGTAGAGGATTTCACAAAAGCAACAGAGATGGGCATTTTGTGTGTGTTTTAATTAGTCTCCTATGATAATTCTTGCTGCTTTTTAATGTATACTTTTACCTAGGGTTTGGTTTTGTTTTGTTTTGTTTTTTAAAAAAGAGCAATGCTTGTTTTCGCAAAACTACCTTGGTGTAATCAAAGGTCAGTGTTAAAATTTTTGAATTTGAAAAGTCATCATGTCTATTTTATGTGTCTGTGTGTCTACACACACACACACACACACACACACACACACACACACACCTTCCACCTATAATTTATCGCTTTTTAGTGAAGATCATTTTCTGGAAAACCTCTCAAATCTCACTGTAATAATTAAACATTTAAAACCTGTTCAGCTTCATGGGCCACAAATTGGACTCTAAAGAGATGAAAGGGAAATGAGCAAGATGATCTTGTAACAAGAGGCACAAACAGTGCAGACTGAATAATAATAATAATAATAATAATAATAATAATAATACTTTGGAAATAACAAAATGTCGCAGATGCCTCACCGAGACAAAAAAAAGCTGGAAGTATTTTGATTATGTCTTTCTTTTATTCTTACATCTTCAAAAAGCAAATTTAGCAGCTGATTGTTTAGTTGTACCTTAACACATGTGCAAAGTGAGATACTTGAAGTGGAATGAATAGTGGGAGGGGGAAAAATGAAGACAAGCTGGTGAAGACACACTTTTCAAAAATTATATAGCAAATTCCTCCTTTTTGTAGTCGGGCTAAGGGAACATCTGAGTACTAATTCCAAAGAGAGATGGATGTGTATCAAATCTAACACATATAAAGATGAGTGAAATCTGCCCCTCATTTCTGTTGCTGTTTTTGCCTTTCTGCCACGATGCCATTGCATGTTCAGGACACTTATTTGCAAAACTGGCAATATGGTTTTCATGTTGAGATCCAACTTACTGTGGTGTATGTGTATTATTATCCATAATAACTTTAACTACGTTTTATGCTTCCCACTCGAAGGCACAGTTTCCTCTCTAAATGTAGTGCCAATTCAAATGCACAATTAGTTTAACTGTTTATCTTGTGCATCAAATCACTGCTGTCCGCACCTAACTTAATAGAGTTGCTACCCATTTTTAGCCGGCAAATTACAGCACAGCCATTCTGTGCGCAGTGTTGTGAAATACAGTGGACAATTTGAGAAAGTTCCTGTTGAAGGAAAAGTGCATGCTTTTGAATGTCTTGTAGCAGAAAATGATGCAATGCAAGTTCTATCCCAAACCAAACATGAACTCCAGCACTTAGCTTTGATTACATTATTTTACATGAAGATGGCAAGCCTGTTGCCCTATTAGAGTGATTAGTTGCCAAATATTTCATGGCTGAAATTATTGATGAGCCTTTTAATGGCTCATTAAGTGGGAGCTAGAATCACTCAGATGTTGTGTTTACTGCTCTGGTGATGTGGGCAAGGCAGTAATTAGACCAGAAGATTTAAGATTGGTGATTGTAGTGAAATGACTCATAGCCTGTCCCTGTAAGAGCTGATTTGCTGGTCACCCAAGTGGACATACTTCACCCTGGTTATAGATTTCCTCAATGAAAGGCTAATTATCCATAGAGATGCCAGTCAACCCACACACACACATATACAGAGAGTGAGTGCAGGAGGGAGCGAGAGATATCGGTCATGGATGATCTTATAGAAGTTTATATTCAAGCGAATAAGGGCCTAACCACATCTCTGATATCTCTAATATATTTTTGAAAGATAAAGGTTGTCTATTCCAGGCTGAACACAGAGTTTAAACAATGTGATTTTTAATGTTGGCAAGTTTTCACTTCCAACGCATATTTAACCCCCTCTTCTTGCCATTCTGCTTTCTGTTATCTCCTCTTGAAACCGAATTTCTTGTGTCTTACATTACCATATGCCAATGTGGCCTGACTCACTTACCTGACATACCTGGGTATCCCCACCCCCAAGCCAACCAACTACATGTAGGATCGCCACTAACCCCGCCCCCCCCAGGTAAATTGGTAAATTCCACATGACAGATGCTTGCCTCAATGTGGTGATGAGGCAATTGATGGAGGATGAGCTACTGAAAGTTTTCTTGTTAGGCAGCTGAAAATGAAGTGGCAAGCCTATTCATATGTCAATCACTTGTGCCATCTGTTGGTGGCTTCTGATGGGATTTGTGGGGTCTAGATCAGGCTTCCTCAACCTTGGCTCTCCAGATGTTTTGAGACTACAATTCCCAGCATCCCTGAGCACTGGTCCTGCTAGCTTGGGATCATGGGAATTGTAGGCCAAAAACATATGGAGGTCCGAGGTTGAGGAAGCCTGGTCTAGATGAATATTTTCAGAATTGTTTCTGCTTTATCTCATTGTCTGACAAATCTGTTTGCAATAATTTCCACTACAGTGGAAGGATTTAAAAGTTACTTTTTAAATGGGATTGTTGCTGCAATTCCCCCCCCCAAGGCCTCTGTTACCTTTAAGACACACACACACACACACACACACACTCATCATCATCATCATTTTTGTTGCTTGCATTAGTTACAGCTGATTTTTGTTCATGATGCTAACATTTGCTATCTGGTCATATCTTATCGCACACCCTGTTAAGGAGGGGAACCTGTGACCCTCCAAACATCGTAGGACTACAATGACCAATGGGGTGTATGGGTTCTTAGGGGAAAGGTAGCAACTCTGGTGGGGGACATGCTGTACTCCGTCTGGGGTAGTTTGTCCACCTTTGATCCCCACCCTGCACTCAGCTCTCACCTGTGGCTCCTAAAAGCTGTCAGCACGAGACAACGGCCACAACATGGGAATCACATGCAAAGACAGGCTCCAGCAGATTGAGCAGACAAGACCAATAGTGGGTCCAATGGCCAAGAAGGCAGCTTCTGCATTTGTTGTAGAGGGAAATGAGGGCAGATGGGGCTCGTCAACTTGGGAAGGTAGCCCATCTAGGCGAAGGATCCTAAACCTCTGCTGCCTTGTGGGATATCTTCAGGAGAAGTGAAGATTAAGGAGTGAACCTTTGCATAGACAAATCCAGAGTGGAGTCCCTTAGATGGTTGGATGGTGCCTTGTATGTGTCTTTCCGGCAACTGATGCAGCTAAGCTGCTGCAGACGTATTGCTCTGCTTTCCTTTGGACCATATCAGCAACGCCAAGTGGGGTGGGGTCCTTATTGTCTTGGCAGCCCAGGACCTTCATACGCACTGCCCAGGCTTGTGCCCTGGGGAGGTGGGTGACGGGTAGGTGGCATCTGATGCCAGGTGTGGCTAATTAGGAAGAATTTTGCCCCTGTGTACTTTGTGAACCGTAGTCATCTGACTTACAGGGAAGTTGTGAAGGTGGAAGTGGCAAGGGCTGCAATTTACATTGCATCTTATCTACATGTTAACTAATAGGAGATTAGTACATCATGAGGGCCAGATTTAAATGGATCTTCTCAGACGCCAGTTTTATAGCCATGCTGAATTTCTGAAGGACTAGTGGTGAGACTAGATTTGAGTTAATAACAGCAGCTGGGAACACCCTGAGTACATATGTTTCAGAGTCGTTGAGGAAATTATTGAAATCAGAAAGTGAAAAGTCATTTTGGCTCAATAGTTAATTTATGAATAGCCATAAAATAAAGTAATGGCATTTTAAGAGCAAATAAATTATGTATTTTTAAACAGTTAATTTAAAAATAGTTCAATAGTATTTATATGATTAATCATTTCGGACTTAAATCTAATTTCTATTTGTTTTTCATTTTTATAAATGTCACAGCGTAATGTATTATGAACAATGCAGGAAACGGCAGGACAGACTCGTCATCTTGTAATGATTTCCTTGGTCATTTATAATTTACAAATGCTGTCACAAACTCTCCCTGATTTTGTTAGACATACATGAATTAATGGCCCAAAGTGGGGAATGATGACTTAAGGCTAGGCAAATATTTTCCATGGAAATAGCAACATTGTGAGTTGCCTTTGTCTTGGGAAAAGTGGAAGTTAATATGCTCTATCATTCTTCCATCATTTCAATATAGGCTACAAATACTGATGATCCTTCCTATTGACACTAAAATGTTGATAGGGATTATTGGATTTTGAAGTTCTTTATTATAGGGAGCTGTGGAAAATGGATCTTATTTTATTTGTTTTATTTTTTGAATCTATCTTGTCTTTACGAAACTAACCTGACTATTCTAAGCTTTGCTAGGTACAGCAAATAAATGTTTAAGGTGTAGGCATTTTCTGGTATTGCAGATCTGTTGGGCATGTACTGTGGGACAGCATTAATGATTAAAACGGAACTGTGGAACTTGTGCTTTGCCAAGAATCAACAGCAACTGCACCTATTTGGAAGCCCCAGTAGAGGAAAGGGAATTCTTTTTGACCACCTGTTCCATTTCAAGTTACCCAACTACATCAGAGGGCTGAAAAAAAATAGCAAATGGCCAGATTCTGTCAGAGAAGAGATGCTGTGTATCCCAAGCCATCAGGCCCCTCCACCTGACCCTTCCATCTCTAGACAGTCTTAAGCCCAAGCATCATTTTTGAGGCCCGGTACAGACTTACAACACATGTACTTATACAGGTCCAGCCTTACTATTAGGCAAACTGAGGCAGCCACCCAGGCAATGGATGCTGTGGAGTCTATAGAGTTGGCGAGGTATTGGGGAACAGAGCCCTGTGTGCCCCTGAATGTGTCCTTTCCCACCTTTAAATGTGGACTGGATCGAATTTCTCTCTAGTCCCTGCTCTCTACACCACACAGCATAGAGGGAACTGTTTAGAAAACTGTTTTATGCTAGCCCCGTCTGATTTCTGCTGCAGTACAATTCTATATATGCCCCCCCTGAGTTCAGCAGGACTTACTTTCAGGTAAGTATGTATAAGGCTTTCAGCTTTAGACATGTTAGAGATGAACATTTCAGACCTTTTTGTGTGTGTGTGCAAATATAGATATCCCACATGCTACTTGAGTATGGATTGCCATTCTCAAAATTTATCTATTTACTGCCCTTCACCCAAAGATCAAGGATGCTTTACAGTATAATACAGTCTGTTACTAGAAGCAAGCACAGCCAGTGGATTGCAGCCATGTTTGTGCTTTTAAAAACCTCTGTGCATCTCTGTTTCAGAGGTTTTTGACATTCTGGTATCTGTCACATCTTCTGTCTTGCCATATTTCCACAGCTGTGGGAATTCATTTCTCTCCAGCCACCTCCTTGTTCACTTTCTCTTTTCAGCCGGAAAATGGTTGAGACATTTCTCTAAATGTCAGCACTTATGAAAGACCACTTAAAAAAACAAAACAAAAAACCCCCACCCTTTATAAATTAACATCTTCCTTAGTTGGTACTGATGAAAAGTCCTTGCATTGTGCTCAGTTTATTCACTTGGGAGGCCAATTTATTTCACTAACTCTGCACTAACTGTTTGCATTGACATCTGGGTCTGCTCTGAGCAAGCATGACAAATTGTTTATTGAACTGTAAATGGGCATTGTCTGATTTTGAACAATAGCATTATCTAATTATGAAACTCCGAGCATCACTGTGGACTCATTTAGTTGGCTATAGAAACCCAGCTTACCAAACCTAAACACGCTTTCAGTCTTTTCTCTCTCCCCATCTCAAATGTTCTATCATGCGTGGAAGAATAGCCCTTGTTATCATAGACTGTAATTCTATAGACTGGTCTGTTGCACAGAAAAGGAACTAATATGGTACTAATCAAGACCTGTCAAATAACTCTAGGGTAGCTGAAAGGGGGAAAAGTGTGTGTGTGGGGGGGAGAGGAAATAATACATACAGAGGAAGATTCAGAAATGAGATGGAAAAGAAGGCACATTCCATATAAAGATGCTGCGATGACATTGTTGGCAGGCGTGTTCCAGTTGAAATGCAAGCATGGTTTCCAAGGTTGGCAGCACAAGTGAGTTGTACTCATTGTGATTCCTGCGCAATCTTTGAAAGGGGAAACAATCGCACATTCCTCTGCATGTGCGTTCCTGAAGTGGAGTCAGGTCACATTTCTCTCCATGCGAGAAATTCAAGAATAAGTGGTTCTCACTTACACATCCTCTGTTGCCATATCATAGGAAGCTGCCCTTAATAGTTTATATATTTCTTCAAATTTATTTCTCTCTTCTCCTCTCAGCTGAAAAGTCAGAGTAAAATACAGCTATGTGTTGAGTATAATTGATGCTTCTCTTACAGACTAAACAGAACCTCATTTCTTAAATGTATGCTCATGCCAAGATGGTGAATTTGGGGGCTCCAATTGGAGCTTGAATTTGTGTACTAATCTGACCTTGGCGAAAATGGAGTAGTAATGACTAAGAATGGGTAAATTTGTCAATTTAGGTTTCTCATTTCTCTATTCCTAACTTCAGCTGTCCACATTTCCACATCTTGTGATTTATTTAAAAAAACAACAAAAAATTCTCGTGAAAATTCAGCAGCAACTTATTGTCAGTTTTTCCTAATACAGTCATACCTTGGAAGTTGAACGGAATCTGTTCCGGAAGTCTGTTCAACTTCCAAAACATTTGGAAACCAAAGCATGGCTTCTGATTGATTGCAGGAAGCTCCTGAAGCCAATTGGAAGCCACAGAAGCCGTGCCAGATGTTTGGCTTCTGAAAACCGTTCTAGGTTTCAATTGTTTGGGAGCCAATTTTTTCAGGAGCCAAGGTGTTTGAGATCCAAGGTACAACAAGGCATTCGTATGCAATATTTGCCTAATATTCACACTTTTGCAAAGCAATTTCCCTTGCCTACTGCACTTTGGGTGGCACTTTAACTAAAATATGCATTTTACCCTAGTTTGTGGATTTTTGTACATATTACATGACATTGCAAAATTCAGAGAAATGTGAATTTCAAAGGATGGCTGTGTTTCGGTTCACATATTGTTTGGAAAATAAAAATTAGGAAGGCCCACCTTTAAAAGCAAACTGAATCAAATTAACCTTCTCATCCCCAGTAATGAGAAACTTCAACCCTTAAACACGATCACATGGATGTGAAGAGAAGGAAGTTCTTGAAAGGAATGTTTCTTGTCACTTCTGTTCCCTTGCAGTTGCCTGCACCTCTTGAAAATCCTCTCCAGATGTTTGGGGGACCTCACCTGAACAATATGGGAGGGGAGGGGAGTATGGGAGACTGCCCAGGGTGTGGAGAAGCACCCCAAACTGGGTGTGTGGACCACTTTCCAGTTGTCGCAACTCTCCACAAAAGTGGGTCATATTTACAGGAACACCTTTGTGTAATGACTATAGAGGCATTGAAAACAGAGCAACAGAATAAGGACAGAGCCACTGGGGAAAAAAAGAAATTGTACAGAAAGGACCACATTACATGCAACAGAAGAACCTGGAAGCGGAAAATGAGATTGTATGGAAAGTAAAACTTAAACAAATCTGTTTGTTGCTTTGCAACTTATTTTGTCTGGTGAGTTTTTCAGGTTGTAATCCTAGGCTCTTTTACATGGAAGTAAGACCATTGAACTCCAGGAAAATTAGGACTACACTGTGAATGTGCACATTGGTATTCATCTTCTGGCCAAATCGGTTTTAGGTTTAGTGTATATTGATTCTAAGCTGCAGCGGTGTGAAGGGCAAGTAATGGAGCTGCAGTTAAGCTACTTGTTTATTTTATTACATTTTTTTTTTAGAGGGGCATTGTCTATCGATTTCAGTGGTAGAGAGTGAAGCACTTGCTCCTATTGAAATCAATAGGATTTGAACTTGCTTAACCACTTGTTAAGTGGTTGTTACCAGATCTGCTCCTGTGTCCCTACATACATGTATATGAGTTTGTATGTTATACGTGAGACCCCCAAAAGCACTAATTTGGGGGCATTTGAGCTACTATTCTTGGGATCTTCAGTGAAGGCAGTTGTGCCTCATAAAAGGAATTGCATCGGCTGTGATTCAGAGGCATAGCATGGGGGGCTGGGGCGCACATTCTTCAGAATACCCTGCTGCCCTTACCTATCCTTTGTGGGAACATTCAGGGTGGCAGGAGAGGATATATTGTTTATTAATATCCTTCCTAACTTGCGCTAGCAAGTTCCTTTACTTAGCAGAGTTACATTCCCCTTTTACATGCATAGCAGGTAGCTGGTTGCAGGCTCGTGTGAGCCTCTCACTATTATACAATTCAGTCTGTCTCAGATTGAATTGTATGTTCCTGGTAAATTCCCTTGAATCCTTCTTAAAAGAATAAAAATGCCACAATCTTAGCCAAAGTCAATAAAAGAAGTTTACTTACATGAGTTCAGAGTTGAAAGTAGACTTAGTTACAAATGATGTACATGTGGATCTACCCCATATGGGGGGATGATCCCAGTGCTGCTGCTAGCTGAAAGCTAGCAGAGCAGTCCTAGCCAAAAAGCTGGTCAAACGAAAAAGGAAGTAAAAAAGAGGGAAGGGTGCTGTGTGACTCGCCCTTTTGTTACCTGGACAGGTTAGGTCACGCCCACCTTCTATCACATGCAAAAGGAAGGATGCTCCAGCCAGGAGGAACAGGAAGTGTCGACTGGCTGTACCAAACATTCCCTCGCATGTCTTCTCTAGCATCTCAAGGAATGTTGTACTTGACTGCCTTTCATGGATTACATCCCACACCCTTCAGCCACAAGGGCACCTTATTTGAATGGGATTATTTCATCCTTGCTAAAAGGGGCTGAGTTTAAACTTCCAAAAAAATTAAATCTAAATAAATAAATAAGAAAGTAGGGTGCTTGGTTTTATCAAGACAACTGGATATGCTGGTTGTTTGGCACATTCTGTCTTCACCACAAGCAACACTCATTGTTCAGAGCAAAGCCACATCACACAACTGGTCTTGGGCCACGTGCAGAGTTCCAGCTGAGCCGAACTACTCGGTAACACTGGATTGCACCATTTATTTCTTCCCTAAAGGTAAAGGGACCCCTGACCACTCTGGTCGACTCTGGGGTTGCGGCCCTCATCTTGCTTTATTGGCTGAGGGAGCCGGCGTACAGCTTCCGGGTCATGTGGCCAGCATGACTAAGCCGCTTCTGGCAAACCAGAGCAGCACGCAGAAACACCATTTACCTTCCCGCCAGAGCGGTACCTATTTATCTACTTGCACTTTGACGTGCTTTCAAACTGCTACATTGGCAGGAGCTGGGATGAAGCAACAGGAGCTCACTCCCTTGTGGGGATTCGAACCGCCGACCTTCTGGTCGGCAAGTCCTAGGCGCTGTGGTTTAACCCACAGCCCCACCTGTGCCCCTATTATTTCTTCCCTACTCTATTCTATATTCTAGGTGGCTCAGTGAAAAAGATCTATAAAATAAAACACCTAAATAGCAAGAAAGCCAGTAAAGCAGGCCTCTCAAGCTCTGCCCCAACTGCAAGACCAAAATCATCAGCATGTTGAAAAGAAGCTGTATATTGTGACAGATGGGGAAATCCAGCCATCTAAATGGCTGTCTGGATGCTGTGCACAGGAGCAGAAGAGGGCTGGGTTGCGGGTTGGGATTGCAGCAATAATCTCAACTGGCTACCATCCCTTAGCCAGGTATTCACTGCAAGTTCCATTGATCCCAGTATGCATAAGTGTGAGTGCAATTGGACACGGAACAGAAGTCTGTGTGCTGCTTTTTTCTTTTCTTCGGAGCTCTCCTAATCAGCTGAAGATTAGTGGAGTTTTATTCATGTACTGCCTCAAAGAGCTAATAAAGACCCTTCTCTCTCTTTTTCCAAATAGAGGAGGAACGGCTGCAGCTCAGCAGGGTACCACTTGGTTTGCAGGCAAAAGGTCCCAGAATCAATCCCTTGAAATGCCTGGCAGGGCTGGGAAAGATGGATGTTTTGAAACTTTGTAGAGCTGCTCCCAGGAGGCATAGACAATACTGAGCTGGATGGATCAACAATCACCATAAGGTGGTTTTAGTATGGTCTTATGAGTACTTCTGAATAAAGAAATCTTCCCCCAAGAGACCAAACAAAACACACTTAAGTCTTCTTTGTGGTGACAGGTCAGTACATCTCTCTGGCTGCTTACCAGAAGGTTGGTGGTTCGAGTCCACCCAGGGACCACTGTGGGCAGGATTCTTGCACTCTCAGGGGTTGGACTAGATGACTCTCGAGGTCCCTTCCAACTCTTCGATTCTAGTTATGAGTGCAAAAGTTACTTTTTTCCACCTTACTGGTGCCATGCAACCTGCTCTGCCCTTTAAACCCCAATTATTCACCTCATTTTACATTTCTTGCAAAATATGAAGCCTAAAGAAAATAACAATTCCAGCTGAGCATTTATTTATGGTTTTGCAACAAAATAATAAATACCTCATGTTTTGCAGAGATATACACAGATTCCCCCCTCCCCAGCCTCCCCCCCTTAAAGAATAAACAGTCTAGTCCGCCCAGCACAATGTTTACGAAAACCTTCTTGTTAGAACAACAACCCACGTCGGTTGTTTAAAACGAATGCAAAGGAAGTGTGGGATGCAAAGAAACAAAAGTGAAGTTTACCTGGCATAATAGAGTTTACAGCTCCTCTTGTCAGTGTCGGAAAGGCACTTACAAGAGAGGCCCAGCCGCAATCTTACAGGTTAATCCCTTTTTCACACTGGAGTTTGACTCAGATCAAACCTGGCACCTGAAGGCTGTCACTGACAAGGGGCTGTAAAGAGATGGACTGCCACTGATCTGGTCTAAATGAGCCAGTTGCACCAGGCTGATAAAAGCAAAGATTTACTGGAGTAGACAGACCTGAGCTAAAACAGGCGACTCTCTCTATTGAAACACTGTCTGTCACGTTAATCAGTCATCTCTGCTGTCAAGCACAGTCAGCTAAAACAATAGAACTCTGCCTGAGCTTTGGTGAGGAGGGAAAAATCTGGGGCAGATGTCAGATAATGGATACTGATACTCTGGTGCGATCTGAGGGGCTAGACCTGCAGCGTTCCTCCCTCCTCTCCCTATTCCCACTTTGCTTAGTTTTTTGATAGGATGTCTGGTTGAGCACTAAATAAAGCCATAAAGACTTTAGGGACAAGGTAATGATAATGAATTATGGGGAGAAAAAGTGCTTTGTCCAATTCTGATTCAATCAGAGAAATGGTTGGGTAATAGCTAAAACAATATTGTTTTTTTCCAGGTGGATTTTATGTGCCAATTTGTCTTTAATATTCTCTCTCCTATTATTTCTATCATGTTAGGCCAGAACTTCTTGAGCTACTCTAGCGCACAGAGTGATGTGAACTAAGCACGTCTGAAGCAATTTCTCTGTCATTACAACAGAACTACCAAAAGATGTAATGAAATACCTTATTGGATATATAGATACACATACTGAAAATAGGTTTAAAAAGTCAAGAAACCAGGGGAGGAAATGTTAATGGTTTCAAACATGTAACTTATATAAGTTCTGAATCTTGTTTTTGCTTTAATGGTGCATTTACTTAAAAATAAAATGAAAAGCTTAATGTTTTAAGTATTGGTGGAGCAGACTTCAATTCAGCACATAGATGGATTTAGTCCCTTGGAGTTCTGTGTTCAGTCAGGAGACAAGTTAACTTTTTATTTTGGTTTTCAATCATTATAATAAATTAGCTGTGTACAGATCAGCAAGAAAAGACTGCTCTAAAGCTTAGGGCACCTTAAAACTGATAAATTATTTTGATGATTTGATACTCTGTAAAGGAATTACATCTTAGGCATGTTAAGGGACAGGTAAGCAAAGTAGGATAAAAAAAATAAAACAATAATTTCTGGCATGAAGCTGAGTATTAAATATTCATTGTTTACTAAAGATCACATGTTCCTTTGCTCATATTTGACATGAGTGTCTATACCCAGGGTTATAGCTACAGAGGAACCTGCAAGTATCAAAAGGGAAGACAAGTAAAACATGTGATTGTACTTACCACCTTCTGGTGGTACCCTCACTGCGAGAGGTCAGTTTACAGGGAACCAGGTAGAGGGCCTTCTTGATTGTTGCACCCACCCTGTGGAACACCCTCCCATCAGATGTCAAGGAAATAAGCAACTATATGGCTTTTAGAAGACATCTGAAGGCAGCCCTGTTTAGGGAAGTTTTTAATGTTTGATGTTTTACTGTGCTTAATAATTTTAACTTGTTGGAAGCTGCCCAGAGTAGCTGTGGCAACCCAGTGAGATGGGCAGCATATAAATCTGTTGTTGTTGTTGTTGTTGTTGTTGTTGTTGTTGTTGTTGTTCTTCTTCTTCTTCTTCTTCTTCTTCTTCTTCTTCTTCTTCTTCTTCTTCTTCTTCTTCTTCTTCTTCCTGAAATAATCCAGGTTCCATGCCCTTGGAGAGGGCGCTTCGGAGCCAGACAGTCAATAGCCCTGGTCAGCTCCATATTCCAGCAAGCTACCAGAGAATCAGCTGAGATATCATCTTTTCTGCTAGTGTCATGGCCTAGTTATCCTTCTAGCTATGATTCTGGCCCAGCCCCACAAGGAGGGAAGCTACTACCGTATTTTTCACTCTATAAGACGCATCCGACCATAAGACCCACCTAGTTTTAGAGGGGGAGAACAAGAAAAAAAATATTCTCTCCCTCTCTGCGCAGCGCCGCTTCAGCAAAGCGGAAGGAGAAACTGAGCCGATTCTCCTCCCCCTTCGCTGAAGGGGCGCTGCGCAGCTTTCCCTCTCTGTGCAGCACCTCTTCAGCACTGAAGGGCTCCCTCTCTGCGCAGCGCACCTTCAGCGAAGCGGCAGAAGAAATGGAGCCCCTTCCATTTCTCCTCCCACTTCGCTGAAGGGGCGCTTCGCAGAGAGGGAAAGCTGTGCAGTGCCTCTCCAGTGAAGCGAAACCAGGAGAGCAAGAGGGATCGGTGTGCACCCCCCTCTTGCTCTCCTGGCTTCCGCAAAAGCAATGCGAAGTCTCCAGAGCGCAGCGGGAGCCCCCGCTGTGCTCCGGAGGCCTCGGGCAGCTATCCCTGAAGCCATGGAGCCTGCATTCACTCCATAAGATGCACACACATTTCCCCTTACTTTTTAGGAGGGGAAAAGTATGTCTTATAGGGCGAAAAATATGGTATTTTGGCCAAATGGTGACCTCCAGATGTTCCCATCAGCTGGCTCTTGACTACGCTGGCTTGGGGCTAGTGGGAATTGTACCCCAAAGGGTGCCAGGTTTCAGAAGGCTGGTTGAGACAAGTTCTGTACAGAAAAAGCACTCGTAGTGTGGTCTTCAGTTGTACTGTGATCCCGGCTTCACAACCAAATTGTCAGATGAGTTTGCCAAAGTGTCTTTGCCACCCCAAGCCAGATGCCATGAGACAGGGATTGTGGAGCCTCTTTCTGTCTCTTGCACGAGGCTGTGTGGCACTTGCTTACATTTTCGTAGCTGGAGGAGTTAGAAGGCAGCAGTAGAAAATGAGGACAAGAGCAGGGGAGAGAAGAGAAACAACACTCTGCTTGCTATCAGGCTTGTCTGTCAGTTCAGTTGTGATGGTGGTCTTGCTGCTCTGCAAATGTGATGTGCGAGCATGTTCTTTTGGCGCCACGTCTGACTTCACCTACCAAAAACTATTCCAACGGTACAGGAGCTCTTGTGATGGGGCCGTGAAAGTCGCTTACAGCTGAGTTAGCTATAGCATTAATTTAAGTTGATTCTCAAAAGAAAATCCGCGCTTTCTCGTGGCAAGAAGCCCATCAAGAAGAGGTGGAGGAAACGATCTGTCATAGTCTTTTATACAGAATGCAGTAATTAAGGTCTGAAAGATGTCCTTATCTAAAGACATAATGTGTTCAGACAGAGTTAACTGTTTAAACAATATCCCTTTGCCAACCATATTTTAAAATGACACTCTCACTAGGAACTCTTGCTTATGAAATCTGACAATCGTCGGATGGAAAACATTTGCTGCTTCTTATCTCAGGTTACAGTTGTTCAAACATGTGAATATACAGATCTGCCTTAGACTACTTGTACATCTAGACTAGCATTTTCAGCTGTGATGAGTAGCAGCTTTTCAGGATCTTAGGCAGAGAATTTCTCTCATTGCCTGGAGATGCCAGAGATTGCACTTACAAGGATAGAAAGTTCATCATCATCATCATCATCATCATCATGTCTTATATATGCTGTCATGCTCATGTTTTGAAACTGTGCTACACTAGGGCTCACTGGGAAAAAGCTGGGTCATTGGTTCAAATAACCTTTACCATGGATGCCTGAGTCTTGGGCCATATCCACACCACATATTTAAAGCACTCTAATACCACTTTAACAGTAATGGAAAATGCTGGGATCTGTAGTTTGTTACGGGTGATGACTTCACCAAGCTACATTTCTCAGAACTGAGAAACGTAGCTTGGTGAAGTCAGCACCCTTCACCAATGAACCATGTAAGGTGCTTTCTTCCTGTTAAATTGCTTGAGAATTCTCCTCCTTCATCTGTTGGGCTTTCCTTCCCACTGAATTAAGAACCAGCGCTCTGAATTTTTCAAACTTTGCCTCAAGGGGCCATCTTTTGAGTTTGCACATGCTTGTTTGAATGTGGTAAAACCAAATATATTAGTTATTACCAAATATATTAGTTATTAGTTTTTTAAGGGGAAAAAGGTGGTAGTACTGCATATCCTGGAGTACCCCGGAAAAAAGCACTGGGAAACATTTGGTCTGGAGATATATATATATACATTAATCCCAAGGGTAAAAGTGGGTGGAGCAATAAATGCAAATTTTACATTTACATAGGAGGCTTTATTCTACACACACTCACATTCCTCTCCTCTATGCAGGCATTCAATAGTCATTATCTTGAGTCCAAGGACACAGTGCAGCCAGGTAAAAATATTTGGGTCCCCACCTCTGTTTTGGGCCTATTTCAAAATATAGAAGCAGGTTCTGAACCTGCCTTAATTATGTAAATTTTGCATGTAGGTTCATTAAAAACCATAACTGAGGATGTTTCAACTCGTACCCATACAGAACTTGGCAACAATCAATTAAAAAGGGTCTTCAATAATAAAATTGTGTGAAGGTAGGAGTTAGCTCCTGTCCTGCTGTGTCCTGAGGCAACTATTGCATATATATTGTGACATTTGTGTGTGTGTGTGTGTGTGTGTGTGTGTGTGAGAGAGAGAGAGAGAGAGAGAGAGAGAGAGCTGCTTTTGGGTAGAAGAGACCTGTGTGCAGACCCTCCAAGTGTCCCTATTTTCCAGGGGACACTCCTGATTTAGTAATGCCATCCCAGTTTCTGATTCAATCCCGGAATGTCCCGCTTTTTCCTTAGGATGTCCCTGTTTTCACCAGAGAAATTTTGGAGGGTATGCAACCCCCCAGCCAAGGAGATAAGTAGCTATAAAACCTTTAGAAGACATCTGAAGACTGCTCTGTGTAGGGTAATTTTTAATTATGTTTAATGTTTTGTTACGTATGTTTTTATACATGTTGAAAGCTGGCCAGAATGGCTAGGGCAACCCAGTCAGATGAGCAGGGTATAAATAATAAAATTACATTTATTGTTATAGAATGGATGTCCCTATTTCCATCGAAGGAATATTGGAGGGTACGTGTGTGGTGTGTACAGGAAGGTTCATCTGCCTTCAATGTGAGGCAGTGGCCTATGGGCAAAAGAGGGGCTTTCATCACAGAGGACAAATGGGAGGCCTACTAGTCTCCACTTGTCCCCACAAGGAGTCTAGAGGGTGGCAGCTTCCCCCTCCATCTTGTTGTTGTCCTTATAGAATTCAGCAGGGTGGACAGAGATAAAACTAGAATTAGTAGGCCTGGCCTCTCATTGGCTCTGGCTCCACCTACTCATCGCCCTCTCTACTTTCCATCCTATCACCTGTGATGCATACTAGGCACCACTGTGAAAGAGATGTAGGCTGAGCTCCACATTTCGATTAGGATGGGGGGAGAGGAACCCTCCAGGATTTGTGGCTGTTCTTTGTGTTTTAGATTGGGCTGCTATCTGCTCCATTTTGCTTGGCTAAACATAAAACACATCCATGCTGAGGGAAGCTTAGAATTCTGTTGGACAAATGAAGGACAGGCAGCTGAGCTTATTGAACTGTACCCTTTTGTAAAAGACCTGGCTATACTTAATGATATTATTCATGCAGAATAATGACTACTCTTGTGATACGGGGGAAAGTCAAGGATGGAGAAAGTAGAGAAGTCAAAATAGCCACACGAACAGTGGTTTACCAATGGTCAGCTATTGTCATAGGAAGAATTTTAAATTGCACCACTAGCAATGTGGGCTTCGGAGAATAGGCTTTGAAATTGTTGTTTTTACCACCTACTCGGTGGCTGCAAGGGTGAATTTTGCCCGTTCCCACCCTAAGTCTCTTCTCTTATTTAATTGTCCAGAAACTGGAAAGAAGAGGAGAAAGATGTCCAGAGAGCTGGTGATGTGACCTTTGCTCTTGGTGTGATCCACACACACACACACACACACACACACACACACACACACACTCACGCCTTCGAATTCTCAGCTATGGTTGTGCATGAGGGTGAATAAAATTTTCTTTTCCTGCACCACAGGTTTTGATTAGTGGAACTGTTCTGGATGATTTACAATGTGAATAATGTTGCCTGTTTGCATCTGCTGGCAGAGTCAAGTGTTTCTCGCTGTGAAGAAATTTCAAATTACTTTTCAAATAAGATCACTCAAATCCAGGCTGACATGCTTGTCCCTGTATTAGCAAATTCATGACTTTTTATTGTTTTGTTAAAGCTTTGGCACCGCGCTGCTCATGTGATGGGGTGGGGGGTGGGGTTTCTGAAGCAATTTAAACAACAACAACGGCAACAATAAAAACACCCTTCAGTGCAATTTTATCTTTTAACTTACAATATAGCTTTATTAGATGCAATCGGTGCAGAATGTGGTGGATGTGTTGCTCCTAGAAAATGAGAAAAGTAAAAAAAGCATAAAATGACTACACATGAACCCATTGAAGTTCATGTACTTTTCCACATGTGCTGGGTGCTCTCTTTAAAATTGCGGACTGGTCTGTGAATATAACACACAGGGTATGTGTATAATGAGGACAAGCTCCGCTCCAACCTCATCTCATGAAATCTTGTTGCATGGTGTTATGTACTGAGTTGAATAGGATCCAAAATGTAGTACTCTGATTGGTCCTAGAACAATAGGATTCAGAATGCAGAAGTCTGATTGGTCCTAGAACAATGCAGCAGTATGATTGGTCTGCAGGAGCCACCCAATCCAGCTTCAGATGGAAGTGAACCCACAACCTGATTGGCCTACAGGAGAATTCTGGAATTAGCCAATCACACACAGCCCATTGCGTAAATAATGTATATAAAGCAGATACTTTGAGGGAACATTCGTTCCTCCTCCCACTATGAGCTGAATAAAGAGCGTGAAATCCACTCTCGACTCTGAGTATATTTCACATATCCTGGGTCTTTTGAGATTGTGAGCCCACTAACTCCAACAAGACTTGGAGAAATGGCAATAAGGAGCCACAAGTTGTCTCCTCACTGCTCTCCTCACTGCATGTACTGGTTGAGAGCACCATGAGAATACTTGGTTTTTCTTATGGTAGTGTGTTTTTCCACATATGTAAGTTCCCTCATCTATAAAGTTACAGGGTGCTGTATGCATGTAGTGCTTAATGTGTGACCCAACACCCTGTTGTGGCCCATGAGCTCTCCTGGCGATGCCTCAGGACTCGCGACATCCATAGCAGGGCTCTCCCGCTGCAGCTGGAACTCACTGGAACTCAGTTCTAGCACCTCTCAGGTGGGCGCCATTGCCATTCTAAGAGGACAAAGGAGGTCTTCATGGTGAGTTCCAGCACCTCTTTTTCTAGAAAAATAGCACTGATCCACAGTGTTGCTGTGCAGAGGGGCTGCAGCACAACAAAAGCAGGACAAAAAGAAACCAGAACATTTGTGGCATAAAATGTTACGGGATTTCATCAGGAAGTCACATGGTACATACCGACTGGAACTGAAGCAGTGTGACTGCCTGAAAACTTTTGTAGGTGTGAATGGTATTGAAAGTGCAATTGGGTATGACTGTACCTAACAGGATCATGAGCACAGATAATCATGAATGCAGAATAAAATATGGATTTCTGGAAGAGCCCGTTCTGTTTTGGGTGTGTGGTTCTCTATCTGTAGTTGCTGGGTATGTGTGTGTGTGTGTGGCAGGAAGAACAGACTGGCTGGAGGATGATAATTGATCAGGTCAGTCAGAGAGTACATGCTCAGTCATAGCTCAGTCAGAGAGCACAAGCGAATGCTATGCATGCAAAAGTTCCCAGGTTCACTTCCCAGTATCTCTAGGCAAGACTGAGAAAAAAGACCGCAATCTATAGGACTGCCAGTCACTATAGACTCTAAGGCAGGCACCCCCAAACTCGGCCCTCCAGATGTTTTGGGACTACAACTCCCATCATCCCTAGTTAACAGGACCAGTGGTCAGGGATGATGGGAATTGTAGTCCCAAAACACTGAGTTTGGGGATGCCTGCTCTAAAGAGCTAGATTGGCTATTGGTCTGACTCTGCATGAGGCAGCTTCCGATGTTGCAGTTGTGGAGCATTCCACATGACAAACTGCCAGTGGTATTTTTCTAGAAAATGAGGTGCCGAAACTCACCATGAACACCTCCCTCATTCTCTTAGAATGGCAATGGCGCCCACCGGAGAGATGCCACAAATGACTTGTGGTGAGGTCTGGCTGGGGGAAAAAAAAGCCCTGCTAGTTGCAAAAAGTTGTTTAGAGTTTATTCGAGAACTTAAATGCCTTTGAGAATGGCATTTGTTGTGTTCTGGTAGGTCATGTCTGAACGAGGGTTTTCAGGGCTTCATTGTGCTCATCCAGAACATTGAGTCCCTAGCAAGTAGCCCAGCATAGCATCACGCCAAACCCTTTGGGACCATCCTTGTCTTTCATAGCTGCATCTCTCAACATCCATATCTGTGTGCCCTGCAGTGTGGGGCTGGTAGGAGTTAGAATCATAGAACTGTAGAGTTGGAAGGGACCACAAGGGGCATCTAGTCCAACCCCCTGCAATGCAGAAATCTTTTGCCCAACATAGGGCTTGAACCCACAACCTTGAGTTGAAGAGTTTACCACCTGAGCTCTGCTGGAGTCCCACAACAATTGAAGGGCCATGGGGTCTTCTCTCCTGCCTTATTCGCTTACATAGGGTCTTCTGTTTCCTGCTTGTTGCTCAGCCTAGCGGGTAGTCAGTCTGCTTAGATGTCCCTCTCCCAAATCCTCAAGAAGCGTTATTAAGTATTTTTTTTCTTCTTTATCGCTGCCTGTGAATAAAAATGCAATATCTGAACATAGGACATGTTTTGAACAATCCCACCATAAAATATAGTTAAATTATTACAACAGAGCTTGTTTATTAAAATAATGTAGTGATTTTATTTCTCCATTCTTGGTATCTCAGTACCTGATATTATCCTAGTACAGTTTCCATGGAAACAGCATACACTGTTCCTTTTGCTTGACCTCAGATTCAAGCCCTGCTGTTGCTGTAGATATGCCAAGAAACACCTACACTTTATTATTATTATTATTATTAAAAACAAAAGTTATATATGCAAAAAGATATATATATATATATAAACACACACACAATTCATGATTTGCATTATGAGACAGATTTTTTTTTTATTATATATAAGGGATTGAGAAATTAACTGTTTCAACTATTTTAGGAGCACACCACATTTGGTTTGTCAAATTACTTGCATTTGGATGGAATCATTATCTATTAATGCTCTCGCCTTACGTGTTTCGTTTCTTAGATGTTTGATTAGGCTGAGAAAAGCTTGCTGTTTTAACAAATACATCTTCGAAAGTATAAAGTTAATGTGTTCCTAAATATGCACCAAGTTGTGTGGATTAGAGGCAGAGAGGGTAATGGGATTCTACCTGAACAAAAATTACATTGGAAAAAATTGTTAAGCATTCAGGACATTTTGTTAAGAGCACCAGTCGCCCAGAATTGTGAAAATATCAGGAAATACTGAATCTGAGCAAACCAGCAGTCGCCTGATATTTAATCAAGTGGGGAAAGGATGCTACTAGACTATATCTCTAGAATGGAATGCAATATAGAATATAGAAAATGTGCTCTGGTTTTGAATCTTGGTTCTCTTGCTTTGGATGAGACTAACATTGTTAGGGTTGGTTAATGACAATTTTCTCACCTGCCAAGCATGTTATGGGTGAACATGTAGACACTTAAAAATGAGGTCCTTTCTACATGCCAAGCAGATTTTGTGTATGTGCCAGTTGGCCAGCTGATTTTTGAAATTGTGGGGAGCTTTACATATAGTTTATAATTGAATGAGATGCACAGGCACAAAACCGTTTGACTCACCTAAAGTAGCTCCTTCAATCCCAGTCATAAAAATAGATGGATGGCCCAACTGTATGAGCTGTTGTGAAGACACAGATTTATTCTTGAAGCAGAGGAAGACTATGGCAACTTATGAGAAGGCCAAACTAGATGTGACACTATTCATGCAAATATAGTGTTGCCATATTTCAAAAAGTGAAAATCTGAACACAAAAGTTGTTGAGCTTTATTTGAAAAATCTCAAAAAAAAAGGTTAAAATTTTGAGCTATTTTAAAGGAAATTTGCCAAAATCAACACTTCCGACATTGGTTGCCATACGTCTGGATTTTCCTGGACATTTCAGTGATTTCAGCCTGGACACTGTTTCCAATGGCCGAATCCTGGCTATGTCTGGAAAATTCTGGACGTATGGCAACCCTATGCAAATAGCAATTGTGTTCATGGTGTTTGATCTAGAGTAAATACCAGGTGCAGGAGTTGTGATCTGGTTTAGGACTTTGGCTGGGAATGGGTTTTGTGAGTAGGGGACTTTTAGCAGTCCTGTTCTGGACCAGGCGTTCTGCACCTGCTTGTTTGCATTGGGAGACAAGTTTTCACTGGTTGCAGTGGAAGTTTTCTTCCTAATGCAGTGCAAATAACAGGTGTGTGTGAGGGGGGGAGGGAGATGTGACCTGGACTGGGACTGAAGTGGGAGCAGCGGGTCCCGTCCCCCCATCACCACTCTGATCCCAATCTGAATTGAAAACAACATGGCATGTCAGATTAGATGTGGATGCAAAGTGCAGATAAATATCAGATAGAAGTGACTTTCTTTAAAAGGACTGATAAAGGCCTTTTTTCATGTAAATCTACATTTCTGGGGAGTAGTGAATTGTATAAATGTAAAGGGACCCCTGGTCCAATGGTCATTGGGTCCAGTCGTGGCCGACTCTGGGGTTGCGGCGCTCATCTCGCTTTATTGGCCGAGGGAGCCGGCGTACAGCTTCCGGGTCATGTGGCCAGCATGACAGAGCCACTTCTGGCGAACCAGAGCAGTGCACAGAAACACTGTTTACCTTTCTGCCGGAGCAGTACCTATTTATCTACTTGCACTTTGATGTGTTTTCAAACTGCTGGGTTGGCAGGAGCAGGGACTGAGCAATGGGAGCGCACCCTGTCACGGGGATTCGAACTGCCAACCTTCTGATCAGCAAGTCCTAGGCTCTGTGGTTTAACCCACAGCGCCACCCGCGTCCCAGTGAATTGTATAGGATGGTATAAAACAGAAAATAGAACTAAACTCTGAAACAGCATAAAGAAGTCAAAAGTCCAGAAGAACAAGGAGGAAAAGCTTTATGAGTACACAGGATGCAAATGTATGACAATGAAAAAGTACAAATCTCCTACTGAGCAGGAAATTAGAGCAAATAAAAGTTGACAAGGTGGAAGAGGGAAAGCTTAATAGCTGCTGTTGTAGCTGTCACTAAAAAGATTATTGCTAATGCGTACTAAATACCTTGACAATAAATTAGAAGAGGGAAGTCTGGGCAAAGTTGAACACATTGAAAGTGTTCAGGTTACAGAGTGTTTACAAGTACACTTTGCTGAAAGAGCAACAGTAGTCTGGAGAGCAGCTGATTTAGCCTTGAAAGTATTAATAAAGGTAGTCATGGCTTTAAATAAATGATGTTAGATTTTTGCAGAAGACTGGTGTTAGTATGACTGCCCATTATGTGTGCACACTGCACTTATATTATAGCTATTGTCTCTGATAAACAAGTTTATAATATTATAAACAAGGTTTATTATTATAATAAACAGCTCAGGATCGCAATAGCTCAAGGACCACCTCTCTCCATATCAACCTACCCAGACCCTGAGATAATCTTCTGAGCTCCTTCTTTGTGTGCCTCCTCCACGAGAGGTCCAGAGGTTGGCAATATGACAACTTGCCTTTTTTGCAGTGGCTCGGCTCCCCGCTTGTGGAATGCTCTTCCCAGGGAGGTTAGGTTGACACCTTAATTATACACCTTTAGATGCCAGGCAAAAACATTCCTTTTAACCAGGCCTTTGGCTGATTAAAATATGTTCGTTAAAAAAAATGTATTTTGTGTTTTTATATTGTGATTTTATGTTGAGAACAGCCTTGAGACATGTGGGTATAGGGCGGTATACAAATTTCAATAATAATAATAATAGTAATAATAATAATAATAATAATAATAATAATAGCCTTCAATATTGCCTTTTTAAAATCTACAGTGATGCAACAGAGTTTGGAGGCAATTCAAATTCCATGTACATACAGGCATGAGAAAGTTTGAAAATCAAGTCAAGTCTTGTCAACATTTTTTTTTTTTTTGAGGGGGCATTTATAGCCCTCCTTCCCCAAGAGCTGCCGGAACTGAGTTCCGGCCGAAAAAAGTCCTGGTGATAACATTTTTATCTTCCATCTTGTCCTGAGAATCCTCCATCTTTAGATTTTGTCTCTCTGAGGGAGGTTTGTAGGGGATTGAAAATGTTAAGTGGACATATTGTCTTCTTCTAGCATGTGTGAGATGAATTTCTTGCCCTTTTCTAAAGATTTGGATTATAATTTAATGACCTGTTCTGAGCCCAGGGAAAAGATATTATCTTTGGCCAGAGGACAGAAGGCAACTAACTCTTACGAAAGGTTGATCTATTTAATAATGGATTTTTGGCTCTTTTGTTTAACAGCGTGGATTGATCTGATGGAAGCCTAGCCTTGGAAGCTTGTAGCATATAAAAAGAGTTGTTCTGAGCATGTGCAGAATCATTTATCCATATTATTACTTTGCACATATTCTGTCACTACATTAGGGAGGCAGGAATTCCAGGTGTGGAAGCATGGTTTCTAGGCAAGCTTGGAAGCGAAACATCTCTCTATTTAGAAATGGCATATTGGTTGATCCAGCAAAATTATAGTTCTCGAGGAATGGGCTGGGATACATAGGCTGTTGCTAGCGCAATGTTTTTCCTGATGGACTTCCAGTCTAGTTTAGATGTGCTAGTTTTTATTAGCTCTTACAGCAGAGTGTTTATTGCAGAGCTTTCCAAACTATGCGTTGCAACACGTTAGTATGTTGCAGTATGTAGGTGTGTTGGGCAAACGCTCCCTGAGCTCCTCCTGGGGCTGGAAAGGGGTTAGTTTAACCTCCAGTTTGCTAGTAAAACTGAGTTACTGTGTCACAAAATGATGCAAGTCTAAAAAGTGTGTCACCAACATGAAAAGTTTGGAAACCTCTGGTCTACTGCCTTGAATGAATCAGTGCTTTGTGTGCAGTTTAATAGACTACATAGCTGTATAATCTCAGGGCCAATGGGGCAACTTGTTGAACCCAACCTGTAAAGGTTCCAAGGGGTTGCTTGAGAGCAAGCAGGCAAATACCTCCCTGCTCGGCTGTGAAGCCTTGCTTTTGATGCAAAAATAAACTTTATCTGTCCAGAGCGCCACTCTCCCGTGGCTGGCTCATTCACTGGCAGAATCCGTGAGTGGGCAGTCCTTAAACTTTTCCCAGCAAAGTAATTTCTTGACGCCCAGTCTGCGCCTCCCCTCTTGGTGCGAAAGCTTAGGGCATGGGTAACAGAGGACCTCTCTCCTCCCCGTTTTGCCCAGGCAAGGTGTCCTGGCAACGCCTCGCCTCCTCCGAGCCCTGCAGCTCCTCTCCACTGGAGGCGTGGTTACTCTCCTCCGCTGAGGAGGAGCTGCTTCCCACAATCTTTGGGGGCTCTCTGTAATCCATCCGGCTTTTCCTCTCTCCCTCCTGAACCAATGGCAGTTCCCTGACACAACCCAATCAAAGTTTGTTGTTGTGACAACGCTGCATTTTGAGTGCTGGAATGTGACTTGGTTATTATGTTCAACTAATTCCTATAGAACTTCACTAGCATTTCCCAGATTGCCCCCTCTAATAATGTGGGAGCTTCATACTTGCCCGAGTCTGCTAACCCAAAATGTCCTAAAATTCACGAACCAAAACACAGCCACCCTTTGAAATTTGTAGTTCTCCAAATTTTGCAATGCAGTTCTTTAGCCAAATAATGTGTACAAAAATGCATGTAGTAGGGCATAGTGTGCATATATTTGTGAAAATAGCAGACACAAATGCATTATATTAGGGGAAATGGTGCAAAAATGTGTTTTAGTGAGCAAAATTGCTTACAAAAATGTGTGTATTAGGAGAAATTCACACTAAAATGCTGATGTATATGAGAAACTGAAATTCACATATTAGTTCATCCTTAATTTCAGCTGCCAAGTAATGTGAAAGACCTCTGTTTGAGACCCTGCAGAATTTCTGCTAATTCCTGTAGAATACTGGGTTTGATGGATGAATTGTCTGACTCGGTATATACAGCTCTGCATGTTAGCAAGCACAGGGAGTCATAAGGAAGCAGCAAGCATGTTATGCAGGTTATACATTAACTGAATCCAAGCTGAGAGCAGGATATATATATATTTCATGTATTTGTATAGTCCATGTCTCTGGTGCTTTAGAAAGAAGAGGGCCAGAGCTTAAAACTAAAAAATAGATAAATGTGTGACAAAAAAGTGAGGGGAGGGATATGGAGGCTGAGGTAAGCTGGGGAAGAAACTGATCCTTTCAATTACACACACTAATGCCTAGTTACAGTGGGATTTGGGGACTGCAGTGTGTGGTCCCAGTTTGGGCAGCTTGCAGAAGTGCTCCCATTGCAATATTTGAGGCATCACTTTACCTTTAGTACTAAAACATGCCAAGGCAGATGCAACAAAGTTGTTGCGGTAGCCAAAGCCACCAAATGAGTCCCACTAGTGCGATAGGGACTTTCCCCATCTCCTCCCCTGTGCCCTCCCCAAATCTGCTCAAAAGGCATGGGAGAACCCTAGAGAGCACACAGGGGGAGGAGAGGGGAGATTGTTCCATATGGCAGCTGATGTTCTTGTGCTGTTGGCACAATTGCCTTAGTGTGATCCCACCCATTGCTTAGATTAATGCCAGATTATTATTTTTTGGTACTGTTTATATCCATCAGACTCTTCTTTCAAGACGTGTATGATCATGATTCTTCTTCTAAAAGAATAACCAGATATTATTTGCTCTGAAGGCAGGAGAAAAGTTGAACCTTTCTGTTTTTGTTTATACTTTCCCCTCTAGGCTAGAACTTTAGTCAATGTACGTGTGTGTGTGTGTGTGTGTGTGTGAACTTATTGCAAAATCTTCTGCAAAATGAGACCAGAGGGTTCCCCGCCCTCCTAACTTTAAGAGCCGCTGCTCCCATACAAGCATAAATCATTCATGGGTCCCATCTTTTTAATTTCTAGATTATCCCTTGGCCCTTTCTCAAGAAATCTCATTTGCAATCATGCCTTCGACCACACACTTTGAGCAAGTATCTAAGTTCATGGCCAGGTCTGAATCTCTCTCTTTTTCCCCAGAGAGGTCACAGTTAATTCTGAACCCTTCAGAAGGTGTGAGAAAGACTTCAGATGCTGCTTTTAAATATGCATTACTTTGCAGTTCATCTTACCATATCTCATCTACTATCATTTCACCCAATTTAGTTTAGAGGTGGGCCTAAACTCTGCAGAAGTTCAGATCTGAATTCCCAGGTTCAGATCTTGTGTTTTCTTAGGCGCCCCTGGAGTTACTTGCTGTGCGCCAGAGCTAATCCTATCTCAACTTCCTTTAAGTTTGCTTCCCCATTAAACTTCCTTTCCAGCTCATGAATAAAAATACTCAACATCCCCAACTGTGCTAGGGAACGCACTGCTGCCACTGTCTTTACATCTTCAAACTGGTTACATATTCTAAAACTTTTCTTTCTTCTTCTAATACATTTTTAATCCACGTTGGGACCATACATTTTACCTTTCAGCAATCCTCTAAGAACTTTTTGAAAAACAACAAGAGAGGAATGTTTTGTTTTAAACTGAGCTCACCCCAAAGCCTTGCAAGTTTGGACCTTGTTTTTCTGTAATACTCCTGGAGTTACTTGCTTTGCTCCAGAGCCCCATATGTACATCACCTTGAGCTTTGGTGTATTTTGGCTGCCCCATTCATTTTATGGTAGCGGTAGATGCAGCAGAAATTTGCAGACAGACTTTCTCCTTCCATCAAAAGCCATCAGAAAGCCTTATTTGAATTTTTTTTTTCAGGCCAAGCTAGATGTTAAGTGTGCTAATATTTTTTTTTGTCATGTACATAGCAGTCACATGAAAATCTGAGCAAAAATGGCCTCTCCAAAGGGATTCTACAGTCATCACCTGAGGCCCTTCTTCATGCCCTTCCTCCGTGAGAGGATGGCAGGTATGAAAATAAACAAGTCACTTGTTCATAGATGCCCAGGGTTAGGATGGGCAGCTGGTCCTATGTAATGCACCTGCTGCATCTCCTGAAGGCCACATCTGGGAGGGTTTTTAAAATATTTCTACCAAAGCATTGTAATAGGAATGAGACAATAAAGGGAAGCACAGCATTTTTGCTAAACTCTGTGTGATGCTCACTGTGACTGACTCATTATGCACAGTTCCATGGCTGAAAAGGGATTAGTGCTCCTATGCGACCCCTCCTTGGACTTCAAGTGGGGCAGAGTTGTACCCATCTTTCTGCAGGGCCTGCAAGATGGAGCTATTCTGCCAGGCCTTTGGCCGGGGTCCAATCTGACTCCCCCTCTCTCTTTCTAAGAACTTGCATGAAAGTGCCCCCCAAGCTTTCTCACAGGCTCATATAAGATCAGTATAAACAGTTAGGCCTGGTGACCATTTAAGGTCCTCATTCCGAACTTTGCGGGTTGCCATCTGACTGGATTTCACTTTGATTCTGACTTGATTTTAAGATGTATTTTAATTGATTGTTTGATTTTATGGTAATGTGTCATATATTTGATGTTAGCCGCTCTGAGCCTGGTTTTGGCTGGGGAGGGCAGGGTGTAAATAATAATAATAATAATAATAATAATAATAATAATAATAATAATAAAAAAATACCCCAGCTTTCGACTGCCAGTCCTCAAAAGCAAATTCAAACTGTCCCTCTCAGCAGGAATGATACTGGCTGACTGATGCACAGGGTGTGTGTGTGTGTGTGTGTGTGTGTGTGTGTGTGATCTCCCAGATCATTTCATTCCCAGTCTCAGTAGAAAAACAGATTGGGATGCAAACTATTCTTGCAGCCCAAGGAATGATGAAATACATGGAACAGGAAGCCATGGCAGTCTCATGTAACATGATGCTTTCCTGCTTAATGTATCTTGTGTGCTGTTTTGTGGCTTTGCTGATCTGCGTACCAGCTCCGGCTGTTTATAGCGCCACATCATCTACAGGATCTGAACTATAAAATGTCGATTTAAATAATCCAATGGATGCCTCCTTATATCTTCCCAAACAACTTGCAGAATAATCTGCATTATTTATCCAACCCCCTTTTTGAAACCTGTTTTGTCTCCAAAAGCAGGGACTTTTATAAAGGAAGGGGGGGGGGGGTGGACCCCAGAACTGCACTATCACTCCCACTTGCAAAAGGGTGTTGGAATTTTAGGCTTCTTTGAGACTTAAATGTGCCTCCTGCCTTTGCTCTAATTAGTAGCAATCAGGGAGGCTAGCTGGGGGACACCTGGTGTCTCAGCGTCGTGAAGTGTTGCCTGATGGCTACAGACGTTGCCATATGTTCCCTATGAAATATTGCCATAATCTCTAGCAACAGGAATCGCTGATAGGAGATGAAAGATGGTTTCTTCCCTTCGTCCTGCTCTGTTTTTCAACATTTGCAAGGAGCCTGTTGATCAACTTAATTTCCTTTCCGCTGGAAAGGAAGCCCGGTGCTATAAAACTACTTCAGCTTCCCACAGCTCAGACCATTGGGAGCTTGGTGAGCAGGATGGATGAAAGCCCTTTGGAAAAGAATCAGGCAGCGCCTGGACCATACAAAAGAGCCCTCAGGAAGCCAACAGAAGCTGGCCACATGTGGCTTTAGTATGCATGCAACCACGGATAGAACCATCCAGCTGAAAACAGCTGCAATTGAATCACTGATCCACACTGTGCTTTTGGAAGACAAATAATTCCAGGCTGGTAGGACCTGATCCATCTGTTTGGGGTTTGTCCTTAGTCATGAAACAACATGTCTGGTGAATGGTCATCATCAGTATACAATTTTGTCAAGTGTCTATCAATACTCAGTATGTGTGTGTGTGTGTGTGTATAATATTTTATTATATTTCGTAAGTTTCACATAGACAGTCCAATACATAATAATTTTTTCTTTAGTTTTGTCAACTTCCCAGTTTCATGGTGTTTTTTTATCCTGCCCCTTTGCTGCATCCTTCTTTTATATCATAATCACAGTACAATAATATTTAATTCTTTCTGCTGCTCATAGTTCAAACCCTGCTTGCAAATTCATCACATTATAATATTCCCTTAAATAGTCCGAAAAAGGCTTCTGTTCTTCCATAAAGCAGTCATCAATAAGTTCTCTTATTTTAGCCATTAACTTTTCTGATGCAGCATAGTCCATCACTCTACTTAAACATTCTTCTTTTTTTTGGGGGGGGGGATCTTCATCTTTCCATTTCTGTGCATAAAGAATTCTAGCTGCTGTAGTTACGTACATAAACAACTTAAATCATTGGGGTGGGGGATGACTTCTGTCCCTATAATCCCTGGAAGAAACCAGTACTCGGTTTATAAAGGCTTTTGTTGGCTAGCCATCAGGAGCTAGCTGTGTGCTGGAAAGTTTGTATAGACTGAAGCTTGGGTTTGGTTGGTCTTCACAGTTAGAAAGCAAATGTTGTTCAGAGACAGCATTGCATACAATCATGTACATTTGCACAACAACATATACTTGTATGTCTATAGTTACAAATAAAAATACATGTTGCAAACAGATTCCTGAACATCGTGGAACTTTTCTGTTTAGTACAAAACCTGGAAACAGTTTTGTTTTGTTTTTAGGCAAGAGACACTTCAGGCAAAACTTTACCACTCCACAATTAACATTTGGGAGGTACTCCAGGGACCACAGGGACCATCAACTGCCCATTGCTGCAAGGAATTTGAGTAGATGCTGTCAAAGGTATGCTGCACCGGAGGGCAGTGTTAATGCAAAAATTAGATCCCCCAACATTCTCCTTCAAACATGACAGGAATTTGAATAAACAAATGTGCCTGGCCCTGGCTCATCTAATTTGGTCCCAAGACAGTGGCTTGCAGCAGGGATGGCCAGTTGCGCCTTCCTAATATCCCAATATCCAGCTCCCACCACCCTCAGTCAGCATTGCTAATGTTAAGGGATGAAGGAAGCTGTAGTCCAACAACACCTGGAGGGCATCCTGTTGGCTACTCTAGGCTTATAGGGACAGTGTGAATGTGCAACCTCCTGGAGATAAGCTCTTAGCTGGTTTGTTCCTTGCTGGTCCTTTCAGCTGTTTTGCTATGCCACAGTAAACCTAGGTTTGACTTAGTGTATCTTCTGAACCCAGGCTCATGGTTAAGCTCTCTGCCTGTTAACTATGAGCTGTAAGCAAGAGTGGCCCTGGCTGGGTATTACCTTAAGTCAGCGTGGTGTGAAAGCAGGATGGACTAGGAGGAATGCACCTGCACATTTGTTTAGTCCCATAGTTTGTTATGTGAACCGGGCCATTATTTGTAAAGTCCTTTGAGCATGTAGGCCACATATTACATAAATACGAATCATTGTTATTAATAAAGTTGTGTTTTTTTTTAAAAAAGTAAAGCCTTTTTTAGTCTATTAGGAGAAATACAATAATTAATTGGGGATTTTTAGAAGCCAATTTTTGTCTTCTGTGGTTCTCTAATACAAGGCTTTTTGACTTCATAATGAATTAGAGAATGTTATTGTTGTTATTCTGAAAGAAACAACTGGTTTTACAGCCTATTCATTGCTTTTGTAAGTAGTGGTGTTTTAAAACAGGCATCCTCCTCTTTTGTTTCCACCCCCCTTCCAGCTTTACATGAACAGCTCAAGCTGTTAAACTGTATGCCGGTGATTGATCTCTTTAATAAAAAGGCAGTTCCTTAGTAAGGAAAGTGATAAACAAATGGACTTGTTTGTCCAGTGCTTTAGAGATTATGGTAACTCTGGGGCATCGGTTCTGTCTTAACCGATAAGTTAGATGAAAGACATCAATTCCAACTTCCATATCCAGAAGGGAGACTGCTCTCCATGAACGGGGTGGATAATGGGGTGCATTTCTGCAACTGTGTTAATAGTTTTTTTAAAAAAGGATTTGGAAGTAAGGGAAGGAAATGATATTTCTGACGATTTCTTCAATATGCAACTATGACTCCCTTGAATTAGCCAGATGTTATTGTGTTTTATTGCAGTACGATTGCAGGGGTGGTGTGAGGACAGACCATGATTGTGTGCGCATTGTACCTTAGAGTCCAAACTGGGTCATTGGCTGACCCCTGTTCAGCGGATGGCCCTCTAGCTGAAGGGGCGCATTGTTTACAGATAAGGAATCATACGAAGGGAAGGCAGGCGCCTTGAAGCTGCCCACCAGCAGTTAGCACCTGAATTGCAGACTGAGCAGGCATGTAGGTCCCCTGATCACAATATTTTCCACTGTGGTGAAATGTGTTGCATTTTCATTTAAATGATAGTAGTTTTGTAGATCTGCATCTATCTATCTATCTATCTATATATATATATATATATATATATATATATATAAATTGGTATAAGCAAATTCTATGGGAATCTGTGCCTATTTTTTTTGGTAACATGTAAGTGCCGACTTTGGTGCATGGTTGTATAATCTCTGAAACATCCTCTTTCTTTCTTTCTTTTTTTACTGCTCCTTTCCCCTTAGGTTCTGCTCACTGCAGTGATGTAAATGGCGACGCTTCCATAATCTCTGCATTATGTGACAGAAACACAAAGTACATATTTCTCTGGCTGTTTGCTACAAAAAAGCCTTTTCTTGCTAAGGTAATGCCTGTTTCCATGGTATACACCACATTGTCCTTCAGAACCGCTTGATTAAGACACACGCTCCATACTTCGTGAATGTGGTCGCATTTTATAGCACTCTAAAGGAAAGCTACGGCAAATTGTCGTTATAGTTCTTCAACTTGTAATGCTTTTTTCATTATATGATGTGTTGAAAGATTACTGCTGGCTCTGTTTGGCAGTGCCAGGGGAATGTAGCAAAACATGCTTCGCTCTGCTGTTATGTGGTCTTGCAACCCTCTCATTTCTGTCGCATTGTAAACATTGTCTCTGTGTTTTCTTGTGGGCTCTAAGCTGGAGTCTACGCTGGCAAGAATGCTTTTTTTTTTGTAAACTCTGAAGTCAATAAGCAGGGAAGATGGCAGTCTTATGTTGCCTGTTGATGTGAAAAGTTGCAGAAGTTGCTGCAGAACGTGGTAGAACTGGGCTTGCTTACCTTTCGCTGAAGAGGAAATGGGTAATGTGCTTGTTTTGACCTTTAAGGCCCATCATGGTTTGGGACCAAAGAATGTGAAGGATTGCTTCTTCATATATATACCTACCTGAACTGTAAAGTTATCATCAGAGGCCATTCTGTAGATGGCCCTGCCAGGTGTGGTGCAGCAGTTTTCTGCTTGAAAGGGTCTTTTTGGTAGTGGCTCCTTGGTTGTTGAATATGCTCCTCAGCAAGGCTCACTGGGTGCCTACTTCAATGTCTTCTTTTGCACCAAAGTCCTTCCTTGTGCACACCTTTTAAAATCATAGAATTGTAGAGTCTGAAGGGCCCAAGCCTATGCAGGAATCTCAGCTAGTGATGGCCATCCAACCTCTGCTTAAAAACCTCCAATGAAGGAGAGTGCACTACCTTCCGACGGAGTCCGCTCCACTGTAGCTTTTAAATCCGTCTTGGCTCTTACATTTTATCATCTGCTCTTTGATTTCTTTAATTTAAAGCTTGTTTTAATGCTGCATTACATCTTATCGCTTTACTTTTTTTTTAAAAAAAAAAAACAAAACAATTTGTGGGCATTTTGGTTTGACAGCTGCCAGGGTGTTTCAATCTGTGGTTACATCCAGACACTGAGTTGCAAAAAGTACAACCAAATTTGAGAAACTGACTTGCTGCAGTCGTGCAAACAGTGATTTGTTTTTATTTACCATTTTTATTATTATGAATATCTATAAGCCACCCTTTGCCATGCAGTCCCATGGTGAGATACATACAGAATAACAACAACAACAACAACAACAACAACATACATTTTTAATTTTTAATTTTTCTTTATTTTTTTACCAACAACCAAAACCCACACAGTGAAACCCCCCAGGCGGCTGATACATTGAATATACATAATCAATAATAACATATTCAAATCAACCATATGTACAATTCTATATACATTAACACTCCTCCCTCCACAAGGTTTATTTAACTTTTAACATTTTAATTGCCTCAAATTGTAAATTGCATACATACATACATGCCACCCATCTGACTGGGTTCCCCCAGCCATTCTGGGTGGCTTCCAACAAATTAAAACACAATAAGAAAATAAAACAACATATGTCATAAAACTTCAGTTAAAACCATAACTTAAACAGCAATCAAAAATAAAAACAGCTCTGCGGAAGGAGGATCATCCCCTTTATGTTTATCCTACACCCCCAAGGTCTGTCGTGACCCAAAAAGGTGTGTCGTGACCTATTAACAGAAAACATAGAATGACTGAACCTCAGGGGGAGACATCATTCCACAAACTAGTTGAGGAGACCTGAGGAACAGATCAAAATAGGATGAGAAAATTAGGCTGAGAATGTGACTGGATGTGGATGAGAAATATCCAGTTAAGATTCACTGAAATCTGTTTCTTATTGATAAGGGGGTAGATACCAAACCAAGAAGTTCCCACTTCCTTTTTTTTAACTACTAGATTAAAGTTAGGCAAACCTCCATGGCTCTCATTCTTCAGAATGGTCCAACTCTTGGTAATTTTCCGTCATACTTGTTTTCCCTCTCTCACTGAATTAAATGCTGAGAAGAAGCCATATATGGCAGAAATGACCTTCTATTAAAACAATTTTTGGCTCCTATCTTAGGAATTTCAGAACTTGAATGCCTGTAGTAGACTCATTTGTAATCAGTCTAGCTGCCTGGAATGCAACAAGCGATTGAACTCATTTTCTAATTTCTAACACCAGCAAGAATAACTGTCACACAGCACTGGAAGAAGAAAAAAATGTTGTTATTGCTCAGAAGTCAGCTATTTGCTTCATTAAAACTGGCCTATTGCCTTAAATATATAGGAGAATCGGTTTTGGGGTATTATACAGTGTAGAAAACTGAGGGTGGAGGGTTGGGAATGCAATTTTATTTGCTTGGCAGGGGGTTGGACTCGATGGCCCTTGTGGTCTCTTCCAACTCTATGATTCTATGATTCTATGATTATGCTGGGAAAGGAAGCACTGTGAATCGACTCAGTCATTTATTCAATAATAAAGCAGTTGTAATTATGCAAGCATGTTATCTCTCAATTGATTAATAGGATTGGATTATTGTTAATATATCTAATATGTTAAATAATGGGCTTGTGATAACACATGCATGTATTTTTTTATAATTAATAAGGTCTATTAAAAATGACGAGGCCCAACCAACAGGAATGCAGTCTGTTTTGCCTGAATCTCTAAGCATTTTGTTCAGTCTGTCTAGAGATCCATGATTCTCAAATCCAGTAGGGAATTAGAATAGTGGCACATTCTCCTAGTTATTTGTTGTTGTCTCAGTTAATGGATTACATGCTTATATAATCATGGAGTAGAATGCTGTTATTCAGATAGCCAATGCTTTCCATTTCTTGGATTCTGGGGTCGTCCCCGTCCCCCCATTTTCTTGCTTTTTGTTCCCATATATCTAAAATACAGCCTATGGTCCATGATCTCCTGCTTCCTATATTTTATTTCAATCTGCTGATTTGCACAGCTGGGATGAATGTGATGTTTCCAAGGTCAACTGTCCATTGTTCTTTCATCTTTGGTACTTTCAGGAATATTCGGCATTTGTTTCTTTTTCTTACCCAGCATAAGTTCATGAAATCAAATTAGGAGGATTTTTTTCTGACATATCTACCCAGTAATAGGGCCGGCCATGCCAGAGAATGATTCTAGAGGTTAATATGAAATGTAAGTGTTTTGAAATATTTGTCACCATGGATAAAGTTAGGGGGAAGCAAATGTCTATCTGTGTGTAAATGGAAATCAAACCCCACACGCAGGACCCTCACCCACCCTTCCTCCTTAAAATTGGAAAGTGAAATATATAGCCAAGGGCATTTCAGTGAATTCTTTGACATCTTCTGTAAAGAAAAGCAAAAGCAAACCTAATAACAACAAGTAAGTGTTTTCACAGCAAAGTAAGTCTTTTGGAATGTTGATGTGCTATTCCTTAGGTATTTAGCTTCATATAGAGCAATCAATTAGCACGGCAAATATTATCATAGTAGCTCATTACAGAACGTGAAAAGGAAGACTCAAATAGTGTTTTATTTAAGGGAAGAGACATTGGGGCTCATCAAAAGGATCTTTGCAGAGGCTCATTTTGCATTCTGCAGTGACAAACCCGCTGCCACTATTGGAGTCTGCCTGCTATTCATAACTGCAAAGGGAATTTCTTATGGAGGATGCCTCTATGGTTGCTTCAATGACATTTTGGTTCTCAGTAGAAACACATTCAATTCCACATAGTAATCGTGCTTTAATAACAGCTGAAAATATGTTTTATGGTGGATGTTGATAACTCAACGCTTATCCCATATATAGAAATTCAGATAATTGGAATTTCTCATAGCCCTGGATGCAGTTGAGGCCACTGGAGAATACGTTGATATAGAAGCTTAAAATCAATAGACTGTGTTTTGGTTAGTTTTTAGAGGTCTGTTGTGTGCTTAATATACTATATTTGTATCATGGGTTCTGGTTCCTGTAAATCGGAGGTCTCCCTCTCTTGAATGAATGAGGAGATAAGCAATTGAATTTGAAAGATTCTTTATGCAACAGAAAAGCAATTTTGTTCCTGGTTATCAAAGGGCAGGAAACAAACTAGCAATTGAATGCTAAATATTTATAACCCTTGGGCTCCTGATACATCCTGGACCTATAACTGACATATATATATATATATATATATATATATATATATATAGTCAATGATAAAAGAGTAGCAATAGGGGCTTCTTGAAAGCTGAGTGACATTTGGCTGCGGAACTTTGCTAGCGGTTGAATCTCCCCTCGTTTCATCCACTCTCTGTGAAAATTACTCAGTGGGATTTCAATCTGTTGTTTTCCTCTAAATGGTTTTCTAAAGGAGGGGAGGGGAGGGTGTTACCATGGATGCTAACTTAAATATTAACTTGAGAAAGGATAACTGAAATGGTGTGTGTGCATGTGCGTCGATAGAAACCCAGAACAGAGCATGTATTCAGCTGAAACAGGAACAAACGTGACTTGAAGTTGACCGGCAAGTGCTGTAGTTGGGCTGCAATGCCCAGCTGTGACCTATTGTTCTCCTGCAGTGCAGTGTATAGCATTAGCTCTGTTTCTCCCTTTTAAACTCATCAGTGAGACTGGCTTTTTCCTTCCTTCCTTCCTTCCTTCCTTCCTTCCTTCCTTCCTCATGGCGTTATCAGGCTTTGCCTCATTTGGAAGAGAAAGCTGTATGGTGTTTTTCTTCCACATCTGTCTATTAACAGTCGATAAGCTGGAATAAAGACAAATAAAGGCAAACTTTATTAGGTCATGTATGCTGCCGGGTGCATTCCCTGCAGAAAGGAGGAACTCAAATGTGATGGATAGATAGATAGATAGATAGATAGATAGATAGATAAACAAATATATGGAGCAGATGATCTCATGATCTGGGAGAGAATGTTGCGTCTCTTTTCTTTCCTCTGGCCATGATGCTAGTAAAAGGGTTGTTCACACATTACTCTGAACACAGGTACACATGGATAAGTGTTTGTTTGAAAGAGTGCACACTCGTTCATTTGTACAGCTCAAATGTTGGTGGACACAGGTACACGGACTGTATACTCACTGAACATTGCATGTGAATTGCTGTGCAAGTATACAGTTCAACTGTTTGTATAAACAGGTACATAGATTGTATACTCGTCAAATGTGAGTGTACTAAAGCCAACACTGCTTTTATTCAGAAGGAGGCTTCTTTTAAGGCTGGTGGCTAAAAGAAGAAGCAAGCATGTTCAGAAAGGAGAGAGGGAGGATGTTGTCCACATGTTATGCTGACTGGGGTGGGTTGCTGCTGAACACAGTGTTTCTGTGACATATTTCCTGCAGCTATAACCTATAAACTGAGATGCGCAGTTGTGCAGAAAAATATATTAGTGATGCCCCTTCATCAATGGCTAGCAGAAAAACACCTAGGAAGGACATAGGAAGCTGCAAATATTTGGTTATCTGGCTCAGAACTAATCTGACTGGCGGCAGCACTCTGGAGCTTGAGGCAGGGGTATTCTGCATGACCTGCTTGCATGGTCCTTTTCATGGGGGAAGCCAGAGATTGAAACTGGGACCTTCCGTGTAGAGTTTATCTTTGTATTTGGCAATCACTCATAGCTGAGTAAGATTGTCTTCCATAAACACAGTTTTAACAGTGGGTCTGTAAGTGACTGTGGAGGCCAATTCTGGATCCACGCATCCTTCCACAGTGGGGACATTGGTTTCCGGGCGGGAGTTGATCACAGTGTGGATTTGCCAAGCGTGCCTTCCTCTTAGCACGTGGAGAGCTGACCACAGACACTTGGTTATTGGTGGTGTCATGTTGAGTGCTATCTGTGCTTTGTCTCTTTGTGGCTTCTAGACAACATGCTCATTTAATGAGCATTCATTCTGATTTGTTTGCGGGGAGCTTAGGGCATATTGCGTCAAAGCAAGTGTTACCCAACACTTTCCCATGGATTTTCTGGTCACTTTCCCTATCACGAAATATCCAATCTTTTGGGGAAGAATGTTTGTTGTGCAAGACCTCCCAGTCACCTATAATTTTCCAGCTTTAATTTGTTTGCATGTGGTTGAATCCCAACGGAAAATGGTGGCAGCCTGGGAGTCTACTACACTGAACACAGATACATTATTGAAAAGCTGGTCTTTGCTGACCTAAGACAATTAGCTAAAAACATGACAACTTGTTGAAGCACATTGATGTGTGTGTGGGGGGGGGGAATCTAATTTCTTTGTCATATTAAACTAATAGTGCTGAATCTTCATAGGTAGAAACTCCAGGTACTGCCATCATACAAGTTTGAAATAATAGCAGGAGTTAAAATGTTGCTTTAAAAAAAATCTTATTTATTACTTTATCTGATGTGGTAAGGAGCTGGTTAATAGCATATTTCTCCCCAGTCTTTTAAGCCCTGATTTGAGAGTGATTGTGTGTGTGTGTGTGTTTTTAAAAAAACTGAATGCACTTTGCTTATCCTTTATAAGTGGAACTTAAAAACAGAGCTGCAATTTTACTTAATAGCTATAAACCATTACTCTAATGGTTCAACAAATACCTTGGAGGATACACGAGAGTATTCCAGCCTCCTAGCTCGCCTCCCCCACCTCCCCGGCAAAAGGGCTTAATATTAAATAAATGCCACCTCCCATTGGGTACAGCAGTAATCCCCTGCTCATTTGAAAGGCGAAGGTAAGAACTGAAAGTGTTTTAGAATAAATGTTCAGGGACAGATGCAAGAAAATCTGTCATCAGATTATCATTTTATGCTGGAAATGGCAAATCCTTTCTTTTCTTTTAAAAAAATCTTTCCATTATCACTTCGAACACATCATGGTAAAATGCAAACGTAAATGGAGAGTTAGGCACACAAATGGCTTATATCTGACATATTGTCCTGGGCTGCAAGAATTATCTGATTCCTCACTCCTCCAAGATGTAGCTTCATCCTTGAAAAAAAGATTTGATGGTGTGTTTAGATTGACAATTGGAAGAACCAGAAAGACTTTGCAATTGCTCTATTAAGGCAATAACTTGAGCTTTTCGGATATTCTTTTCTCCCTACTTTAAAAGTTAAGTCATGACACCTCTTTAGCTATCAAAAGCTGATCTGTGAAATTTATCTGAAGTTAGCTGTGCATTAACATGGGAAAAAAAGGGAAGTGCAATTTCAGCCGAGTAAAAATGAATCACAAGGCTAAAGACTAGTTGCTCATGAAAAACAGGTAATTTATAATGTAGAAAGCTATGTTAATGTGTCTGTATGATTGCGCCAATACAACACCACATCTTCACTGATCAATATACTCTCTACATGGTAGTTATGAAAAACTGGATCTGCTAGACAAAAGTAGAACTTAATAAACATCTAAACAACTGAACTGACCATGGTTCTACAGTAAAATATAACAACAACAACAACAACAACAACAACAACAACAACAACAACAACTACTACTACTTTACATGCAGTATCTTGTAATCCTTACAACAATGCAGTCAGGGAGGTTGTCTCCATACTGCAGTTGTTGGGCTATGAGTGAGGGAGAATTACTTGCCTAAAAGCCAAATGGCTGGGTTTGAACCAAGGTCTTCCTGAATTTTGGCTCAATCTATCAGCCATTGCACTGCTCTAGCTTAAAGATGCACACAGGACATCCAAAAGAAGGATGCACTTAAGCTTGCTATGGTGGACTCTACATTGTCTGTGACGCAGAACTGGATGAAGGAGACCCATCAAGCAAGCAATTTGTGCATTCCCCTTTCCACACTTTTGGAAATGCATGCAAAATGGCTCACTCAAAAATGTAAGATAGAATGATGGATCTATTTTCTTCATGTTCTATACATGGAATTCTCTGCAATATTTGCTTTTGATTAGGAAACTTGAATGTTGCTTGCCAGAGTTTACTTAGTAATGAAGTGAAGCAACAAAACATACCGTAATCTCCCAGTGAATTGGAAATCACCATGGATAAAGGTACCTATTCAGTTCCTAATGCTCCACTCTGATTCCAGTTCCTCTTTTGATATGTTGCTGCACCTGTATTTGTACTCACAAACTACTGCATTAATATGTGTGTGTGTGTGTGTGTGTGTGTGTGTGTGTGTGTTCGTGTTCTCAACGAGAAAATGATAGCAGCATGGAGCATAACATTCAGATGGAAAAATAGCATCCTAAGGATTCTTCCCAATTGCGTAAAGTAATCTCTTTGAAAATGACACAAAAACTGTTCCAAGATTTCTAAAAATGCCTCACTAGGCACAAACACACATAATGAGCTGATAACATACCAATTAGCCTCTTTCTCAGGCTGAGAGGAGAGGGAAAGATACAGGAGGCAGAGGAGATTCTCTCTTCCTCCCTACTTACTCCCCCCACCAAGGAAGATCAAACAGCTAGCTAGCTTATTTTGCAGATGGATCAACAGATACACCAGCATGTGTCTCAACGCACAGGTGTTCCTCCAGGTTTCCTACCCTCCCTTCCTGAGCCAGCTTTTTTTTTTGTAAGATGGAAACAAATAATGAATCATCAACAGAAGCATGAGGCAAAGTAAAGTTATCTCCATCATATCACCAGAGAAAAACCACAGAATTCACCTTTTCCCCCATCATTTCATTCTCGGCTGTGTGTATGTGTACATGTACAATTACCTAGAAAGAAGACCCTATTCATTCAGTGGGACTTACTTATGAGTAGACTTGCCGAGGATTGAACTGTTAGTGAAGTAATACACACGATCATCTAACAGAAGGTGAGGGAGGCATAAGGCTACTATGGGTGGATCTACACACAGGAAGAAAACACTATAAATAAGTCAAAAATTGAATCGTTATATAAAAAAAAACCCACTATGGAAAATTGCAAATACCGGTAATTATTTTGCTCTTCAGCGCCATCTGTGTTGTATGTTTATAACACATTCAAAACACTGTTCTTTTTTATTATTATTAATGTAGCTGAATCCTATGTTGAGAATTTTAAATTCCTATGTTGAGAGTTTAAAACACCTGGCAAGGTTTGGTAATACCTGAGCAGGCATGGGCAACTGGGCCCTGGTCATTTCATTTGCCCCCTTGCCCCTTGTAGCCCTTCCAACATGTCCATCATAAGAAAATTAATGCATTCCAAAGATGTGAAAAATGAAGAGTTGGTTCCAGTTTCATTTGCTCAGAGCATGACTAGGTCTGGGTCCAACCCAAAAGTATTTCACACTTACATTCCCTCCTTTTGTACATAATATGTAAGGTAAAGGTAAAGGAGCCCTGGACGATTGAGTCCAGTTTAAGGTGACTATGGGGTTGAGCCGCTCATCTTGCCATCTGGCTTCCTGATTCCTATCCCTAATAATAGCATCATTCTTTCCTTTTTCTGTTGATGCCCCTCGTATGAGTCTGTTCTTAAGCAGATTCTGAGAGAAGGCAGCCCCATCTCCTCCCTTCAAGTTGACCTTTCCTACACAATATTTTGGATGAACCAGTACTATAAAAATGGGTGGTAATATCCGCCTATTCTTGTCTGGCTAGGCAAATATATTCAGCAGCACTCATATTCCTGGTAGACAAATGATACAGGTGGCTGATGCCATGGAATTCAACACTGTCCCTAGATGAACAGGGGTGGATTGCCTGTTGAAATACATGGCCTTTAATTAGCAGCCACAGTATTGAGAAAGAAACAGTCAGTAAATGGTTAAAGTGTTTAGGAACAGAAAGCCGAGTGGCCTTCCTTAGTTGTCCTATTAGTTTCTCTTTCACCTTTCCTGCTTGTGTCGGTTGTATCTAGAAATGTCTGGTGATATTAAGTGAAAGATCCAGTTTAAACTCAACAGCCGTGTCCGTCTTCAGTGTGGGTTTGACGAAACCTACTCTGCAATGTTGAGAACATATGAATGATGAGTTCTGATGAGGGTTCCGAGAGTTGGAGTGGCTTCCTGTAGCATTGAGACGAGCATCCATGATTACTGTTCCTCAGCCTTTGACACAGCAATGATAGGAAAGTTCATCAGAATAGCCTGAGAACAGTAGACTGTTTCATCAACCTGAGAGGTATCTGGCAGATAATTCTCACAGCCCTCATGTACCTTTCATGATCTCATAGGAAGGGACTGGTGTGTGTGTGTGTGTGTGTGTGTGTGTGTGTGTGTGTAGTACAGTGGTGCCATATCTGTTGGATTTGACTAAAACTGAAAAGCAGATTTATTTGTAAGAGTCGCTGCTATTAGTATCACTTTGGTATTTCTATAATTGAATACCACATTTAAATGGAAATTATTACTGCATTGGCAATCACAAAAACCCTGCCTGGTAGATTGTTACTAATCCCTTGTTATTTTTCCTAGCCTACAGTGGGTCAGTGAGATATAATGGGCCCAATCACTTAAACCAGGGGCAAGAGATTAGAAATGGGTATGCATTCTTCAGCTTCTCCCATCCTTTGAGTGAATCTCCCTTTCCTTCCTAAAGGAGATTAAACAATACATCAGCATGCTTACCCATGATTCATATGAACCATGCTCGCTGCTTAAGCAATTTGCTTAAGAAGTGTTTGAAGCTGGTTAAAAATCCTGGAAAAGCAGTGAGCCTAGTTAGCCTTCATGCTGGTGCTAGTAGGCCATGTATTCTACATACAGTCAGCAGTTCTCTATTTGAAGGTATCTTCTGGTTGAAGTGCAGTCTGGTCCAAGTCCTGCGGAAATTATAAAGAACTATACGGTGAGAGAGCAGGGGCTTCGATTCAAGGCCTTTGAAGTTGCCTATCAACAATGACTTCCTAGACAGCAGACTGAGATAACTTGGTCAGTCTCCACACTATACTACTTCTTTTAAAATTATAGTAAGTGTTTCTAAATCTGACCTAGAGTTAACACTAGCAATGCTTGTAGGAGACTCATCAAATCAGTGGATTTCGATTTACATGCTTTGATTTGAATGGGTCTAGAGTCTGAAATATGACATAGTTGCACATCACCCTTATAAATCAGCTTTACGTTTACATTTCTTTATTTAATTTATATACCACTCTTCCTTTAAAAAATCCCAGAGCAGTTCACAAACAATTTGTAAATATGTACCTCCTTTTGTTCTGTTTTTTTTTGGGGGGGCAGGGGGAGATTGATGCATAAGTGGCCACTCCTTTTGGTCCAGAAGTAGCTCTTAAAGTCAAGAGAGGAGATTTTTGTTTGCGAGAGGGAGCATACTCTTAACCCTGAAGGGTTTAGCCTTGATAAAGGAAACTTTTATGAATAATAAAGGTCCTGTTTTGTATCTGTTAGATTGATGAATTCATTGCTGAAAGGAAATTGTGATCTCATCCTGCGTCCAGATTCTGCTGTCTTTCTCCCACCACTGGCCCATGTCCGCTTCTATCAGTTTCCAAAGTATGTGTTACATGCATATATTAATTCTTGTAGACGTTGATATGGAATTACGTTCAGCAGAAAAAAAAAATAATCAGATGGTGTTGGGAGAGAGAAAAAATATTAATTACACTCCTTGAGTCAAGCCAGAATTCTTTCTGGCCCTACCAGATTGAAGAAAGTATCTGCCGATTCTGTGTGTCATTCAACCTGCTTTAAATTGCCCAGGTTATTTTAGCAAGATGTCTTTTACAAATTGAAGCATAAGATCTTCACGCTTTATATTGCTTTTCATGGGTTGTGTTGACAAGATGTATTGACAGGCAGCTATTGATAATGGGTAGAGATCTGGACTGTTCTGTGTTCAGAACTTTTTTTGTACTCTGAACTTTCCCAAGCAATGAAAAGTTCATTGACAGGATCATTTCCCTGTGCGGAGAATGTTCTGCAGACATGTGTGCTTTCAAAGAAATATCTGTTTATTTACAAATACATATAGAAAATAGGGAAGGAGGCAAACACCCAAATGGGAAATTACAGTCTTTAAGGCACTGAAACAACAGCATAACCCCTGGATCCAGTAACCATGACAAAAACTTGGGTTTTTCTTTCTTTTGCTAGATTCAAAACTGGTTTTCTTCAGTCAGCATCCTGGTTTGTGAGGTATGACACATACTCCAGCCTTGAAGTAGCCATCAGTCATTCTGGACCATCCACGCTCAGGACCTTTAGCAAATGCCCTCCACATGCTGTTGGATTCCAACTCGCCTTTGCGCTAGCCACTTTGGTCAATGATCAGGGATGTTGGGCCTTTGGTTCAGCAACATGTGAGAGTCACAGGTTTCCCCATCTTTGACGTAGTGCAAATGATGCTCATTTACATATCTGAACAGCATGCTTGCAAAAGAATCTTTGTGCTTTGAAAGAGCCAACAGAGTTTTTGAGCCATGCAATAATTAAACTCTATTCTTTGGACCCTTTATTCATAAATCTGTAAAGTCACCTGTACGGAACCTCTTAGCGATAGCTGAAATAGTAACAGAGCTTTTAGCTAGCTGCAGGCACAGACTCGGAGCATTCTTCCAGAGCATTCTTTCTAACATGGCTTGATGTAGCACAGTGCTTTGAGGTTCAGTTTGATCTACATAAAGCAGCAGTCACCCCATTTCCCATCTCATAGCTGAATGATTCATAGCTTATCTGATTCTAATCATGGCTGCCCCATGCAGAGCCACTTATCTCAAGCTGGATAGTTTAACTCACGCTGATAAAAATGCTGCTGCTTAAATGATAGCACTTAATTGCCCCTTGGCACTGCTGCCACACAGGGTAATTCCAGATGAATTCTCCAGAATTCTGGGAGGATAACAGCATCAAAATTTGACACCTCTGTCTGTGCCTAACTGCAGCAGTACGTTGGCCAAACACATTTTGGATGTTCTTAATTTCAAATTTTGAAGGGCTGTCGCTTTTGTATTCTGCACTTCCTCCTAGTCATCTGAAATAAAGATGAGCCTTGCTGGATCAGAGATTACAGTGGTACCTCGGGTTAAGTACTTAATTCGTTCCGGAGGTTCGTTCTTAACCTGAAACTGTTCTTAACCTGAAGCACCACTTTAGCTAATGGGGCCTCCTGCTGCTGCTGCTGTGCCGCCGGAGCACGATTTTTGTTCTCATCCTGAAGCAAAGTTCTTAACCTGAAGCGTATGTAACCTGAAGCGTATGTAACCCAAGGTACCACTGTATACCTGAAGGAGTGTCTCTACCCCATGAGATCCAGCTCCTTGGGCCTTCTGGTGGTTCTCTCATTGTGAGAGGTGAAGTTACAAGGAACCACGCAGAGTGCCTTCTTGGCAGTGGCACCCTCCCTGTAGAACACCCTCCCAGCAGATGTCAAACACATAAACAGCTTTGTGATTTTAAAAATACATCTGTAGGCAGCCCTGTTCAGGGAAGGGTTTAGTGTTTGATGTATTGTGTTTTTTTCTATTTTTTGTTGGGAGCTGCCCAGAGTGTCTTGGGCAACCCAGTCAAATAATAAATAATAAGTTATTTTATTTTATTTTATTTTATTTTATTTTATTTTTATTTTATTTTATTTTATTTTATTTTATTTTATTTTATTTTATTTATTATTTTATTTATTATTTTATTTTATTATTTTATCATTTTATCATATCATATCATATCATATCATATCATATCATATCATATCATATCATATCATATCATATCATATCATCCAGTCTAGCTAGTATCCTGTTTCCAACAGTGGCTAGCCAGAAGCTCTGACACGTTTCTTTATGTGAGCTGTAACTGGCACTTAAGTTAGTCATGACTTACTTTTCACATTGAGTTTGATGAGATCTAAGTGTAACTAATGAAGGGACCAATCCTTGCTGCCCCCACCCCTGCCTGGTAGGGCTTTATGGAGTGGTGGGGCCACAGCCACATGTGCATGGCGGTCAGGTTGGAAGGAGTGGGACAGGCAAATCACTGGATCTGGATCAGGTTTGATGCTGTCATATGATGGCAGTGGTGGTAACTCAGTCCTGCCTTCTCCCTGCTTCCATAAAGCCCAGTTTCAGGGCTTTTTGCCAGTTTCCACCCACCCATGTTTGGCAGGTGGAATGGGCGGTTCCATACCAGTGGAATTACACTGGTGTCTCTTTGCACTGGTGAAGTTGAGCAGGAGGTTGAGCACAGTGTCCTCAGACTTGGAACTGTCCATGGTGCTAATAGCTCCTATTGATTTAGCTAGACTTCACTGATCTGGTGTCCTGTCAATGTTTTGGAGCCAGCATGGTGTAGTGGTTAAGAGCAGTTGACTCGTAATCTGGTGAACCGGGTTTGCTTCCCCGCTCCTCCACATGCAGCTGCTGGGTGACCTTGGGACAGTCACACTTCTCTTAAGTCTCTCAGCCTCACTCATCTCACAGAGTGTTTGTTGTGGGGGAGGAAGGGAGAGGAGATTGTTAGCTGCTTTGAGACTCCTTAAGGGGGAGTGAAAGGTGGGAAAGCAAGTCCAAACTCCTCCTCCTCTTCTTCTTCTTCCATAGTCCCAGACAGCACATCTTGCTTTTCCTTGCAGAGAGTTTTATACATCTTCCCATTAATCATTTGTCCAGCCTAAAGTTTTCAGTGTATTTCACCATCCCTTTTTCTAACTGCAAAAGTCTGGTTGTTAAAAATTAGGTATGTTGTGCTAGGATGTCAACAGAGCACAATTCATCCCCTTTAATTGTGCACATCTATACTGCTGGCATGTGCGTTAATCCCTCCCACAAAATATTGATAGTCTGGTGGCACCAAGAACGAGTAAGAAAAAAGGGGGGGGGGTGTTGGAGAGAGAACTATCGGAGGAGCAAGGGATGCTGACGTGAGAGAGGTGAGGATTAAGCCAGTGCTAAAATTATAGGGAGAGGGGACAAATGTGGTTTAGTACACTTACTTTTGTGATTGCCCCTGGTTACTGTTTTAGAAGACTATGGAGAGTCCATGAGTTGGTTAAAATTGAGTCAAATCATGGGTGTGTGTCTGTGATTCTCATGGATGTATGTATGGATCTTGCAGACCCCTTACCTTTCCTTCCAGCGTTCAAGCCCTGGGCTAAGGCACATGCTTCATGGGTTAAATAGAAGTCTATGAAGGATGTCCCATGGACTGCAAGAAGATCAAACCTATCCATTCTTAAGGAAATCAGCCCTCAGTGCCCACTGGAAGGACAGATCCTGAAGCTTAGGCTCCAATACTTTGGTCACCTTATGAGAAGAGAAGACTCCCCGGAAAAGACCCTGATGTTGGGAAAGACTGAGGGCACAAGGAGAAGGGTACAACAGAGGACGAGATGGTTGGAAAGTGTTTTTGAAGCTACTAACATGAGTTTGACCAAACTGCGGGATGCAGTGGAAGACAGGAGTGCCTGATGTCCATGGGGTCACAAAGTCACCCAACTAAACGACTAAACAACAACAACAAATGAAGGATGTGCTGTGATTGAGGGAAGGAGCTGAAGGGCAGTGAGAGAGAATGGCTGGATCTGTCTAAGAGTGGCATTGCTGAAGGAATGAAGGTCACAGGCTGGGACATATTGGGAGATAAGGACAGAAGCTGTGGGAGAACTATACTGGTGGAGAGTGAGGTAAGGGTAAGACCTTTGTGTTCTGTACAAGATGGGAAGTGAAGTGGGTGTAGGCATTTGAGAATGGCCGTCTTGTGGTTTGAATTGAAAGTGTAGTTTGCGATCACCAACTTCTAAAAATCCATCTTAGTTTGCATCCCTGATGGCATCTTGAATGCTTTATACAAGGCTGAATCCTTGAATCCCAAGGCAACTTCATTTTAAAAAATTGTCTATCAGTTTCATAGTTACCCAAATAAATCATGCATAGGGCACACTGCAGCCAAAGGTAAGCACTTTTAAGCCCTATTAATTTCAAGTTGGAGTGTTATGCATGCGATTAAATCTACTCATTGAAATCCATGGGATTTAAAACTCCTTCACGTTCCCTGGACCTTTCCCATAAGATTTTACAGAGCAACATAAAAATCCTCATGAGGCTGCTACATTTTGCATTAGCCTTACGAATGCTACACTGACATTTAGGAATGGTTATTTATCCTGCTTAAGTTGATTCCCTCTGTCATAGAGTGAAAGTCTTGAGGAAATGCTATCACTTACAATTTGGGAATCACTTTACTTTCCCTATATTCAATTTCCCTTTTTCCCCTTTGCCTGCCATTTGGGTATTTGGCCACATAATATGATTTGCTTTTCATTTATTGATTTACCTACCTATTTTGTTTTTATACTTCACCTTTTTAGTCGACCAGGACCCTCAAAGTTTCACACAACCATCAAAACCTGTGTTTTAAAAAAATATTGTTTATTGTTTTAATGCACAGGTGGGCAATCTGTGGCTATGGGGCTACAGGCAGCCTAATTTCAAAGGTCCTATAGAAAAGGAAACTGTCTTTGCTGGGCAAGGCAGAGTTGGCAGCGGAAGGGGGGCAGAAAGCAGGGATTGGTTTGTACCCAAAATATCACTGAGTAGCATGCCCCATCAGCTCAAGGATTTATGCTTGTACTATGTGACTCCTCCTCCCCTGCACTTTGCTAAATCTGATCTAGGTGTCCCCCCCAGCCTTCTGGAGGGTGTGGGGGTAACAAGGCAGGAGGATAGGGAGAGAATGTCCCATTGTGCAAACAGAAATCGTTGTGCTGATGGGGCTCATTAGTTGGAAACCACCCAGTATCAGAAAAAAGAGAAAATAGATAGTGCATCCATGCATGTGTGTGCATGTGCATGTGTGCATGCGTGCACGCGCGCGCACACACACACACGCACGCAAACACACACACACACAGATAACGGAGTGGTAGAAAGTGAGAGAGAAAATGGATGACTCCACCCATTTTTGGCTCCGGCCCTTCTTACCCCTGGCTCTGGCCCTGCCCACAGTCAAAATGTGTCTCTTGACAGATTACTCACAGGGAAATAAAAGATTTCCTACCCTTGTTTTATTGTTTCCTGTGAGTTTTTTTACGAACTTCCCTGAAAATATTTATCTTGAACAGTGGCATAGAAATGAGTTCAATCAATTAAATAAGTCACAGCGGAGAAAAAAATGGTTAGGCTATATATGGTTAGGCTCAGTGGTACATTAACAGTGTTAAATTAAAAGTGATTCACTTCATCATTAAAATGCCAATGGGGTTGGACCAGACCAGAGTAGAACCATTAAGATTATCGGACATTGCTAAGTACATTGATTTCAATGGGTATGGCTTATCATGCCCCAATACCGTGATAAGCTACGTATACGTTATGATATTGGCAGCAGCCAACATGAGGACTATTGGCTTTTAGGGGTGCAGTTAAACCTTTTTTAAAATTTGAGATCAGTGGGGCTATATCACAACAACGGTCAGCAGCAGCATAATACTAAGTAAAACCCCAGCCCTCAAAGGCCTAGTGAAACAAAACTAAAATAAAAAAGACCTTTCAAGGCAGGAACATGACAGGTTGGATAGCTCAGTTGGTTAGAGTGTGGTGCTGATCATGCCAAGGTCGCAGGTTTGATCCCTATAACTGGCATTGCAGGGGGTTGGATGAGATGATCCTCAGGGTCCCTTCCAACTCTATGGATAGCAAGTTTGGTGTCCCCCAGATGTTGTCTAATGCCCCAACCAAAATGGCCAAAGTAGTCCTTCAACATCTGGAGTCCATCAACTTCTGCAGAGTGCCACATTTCTTACCCCTGTTCTAAGGGTTCTACATTCTGTGATTAGACCAACCCCCCCCAGATGTGACTGCCATTGCCCCCCAGGTCCTGCTTGTGGATTTCCCATGGTCTTCTAGTTGGCCAATGCAAGAACAGGATACTGGACTAGATGAGCCACTGATCTGATCCAGCATGTTTCTGATTACCCTCCCATGCTAACTGCAGCACAGGGGTGAGTTTTGTCTAGATCAGTGTTTCCCAACCATGTGCCGCCAGCTGTTTTTGGACTACAATTCCCATCATCCCTTGCCACTGGTCTTGCTAGTCAGGGATGATGGGTGTTGTAGTTCAAAAACAGCTGGAGGCACAAGGTTGGGAAACACTGGTCTAGATCATGGCTCAGTGGGAAGGGCTAAACCCATACTATGTGTTCCTGATGAAAATGCCTCCCTCTAAAGGTAAAGGGACCCCTGACCATTAGGTCCAGTCATGAAAGACTCTGGGGTTGCGGCGCTCATCTCGCTTTATTGGCCGAGGGAGCCGGCGTACAGCTTCTGGGTCATGTGGCCAGCATGACTAAGCCACTTCTGGCGAACCAGAGTAGTGCACGGAAATGCCGTTTACCTTCCCACCGGAGCGGTACCTATTTATCTACTTGTACTTTGACATGCTTTTGAACTGCTAGGTTGGCAGGAGCAGGGTCCGAGCAATGGGAGCTCACTCCATCGCAGGGATTCGAACCGCCAGCCTTCTGATCAGCAAGTCCTAGGCTCTGTGGTTTAACCCACAGCACCACCCGCGTCCCTAGTATTAAAGGAAACATTCCCCCCCCCACACACCCAGTGGAGATGTAGCTGCTTAACTGTTACAACTAAAGCCACATCATATTTGACCCTGCAATGGATCCTTTTCTTGTGATAAACAAACAGGCTAAAGACTTCATTTAGAGTTAAGGCCTTGCGATTACAATTCACAAACCACACTTCAGCAACTCCCAGTCCTACAACAGTTCAAGTGAATGGTTGACTGGTGTTGCTTTTCAATTTTATTGCTTCTTCTGTACTTGTTGGTACTGATGATGATAAAGATTCCATGAGATCTTACAGCACAAATGCTTTCTCTTAACCAGCTTTGACCTCTTTTAAAAAGCCTGTGGTGGTGGCGGCGGCAGTGGGGGGCAGGTGGTGGGGGTGCCAGGAGAATAGATTGTTGTTCATAAACAACTTCCCAGCACAGTGTGGGTTTTTTTTGGTAAGAGTCTTTCCCTGCTCCAAACTTTGAATGAAAAGCAGCTTGTCATTTAGACTAAAAGATAAATTTGATGAGGCCTGGTCCATCTCCCTATGCAGACACATTTTGACACAGTGTATTTGAGTGCTAATAATGACATTAGAAGATGTTGGAAAGAGATCTAATTCAGCATGCAGAAGCGACTTCGCTGTCATCTCCTATTTTCTGCACAATTGACAGCAGATACTTGGGGCTGAATTTTTATTTCAGGTCAAATTTCCAACACATGCGATTGTCTGTTAGAAACAGATAAGACCAAATCCAATACCAGAGCACTTGTGGGAAGTGTCAACAGTGCTGAGAATCTGCAAAGGATGCTTCAGTTCTCTGTTTAGGACATAACATGACAACATATGTTTTTAACAGGCAGAAAATCCAGCCAACAACCCCCTGACGATTTCTTAAATTTCTGTCTGGGGAGATTTATAAGACGATTTTCTATTTGGGTTGGGTAGGTGGTGTTGGGAGAGAGCAGAACAGAGACGAGAGAGGCTTTGTTTTCAACCGAGGCAGCTTCTCTGTTGCATTTTTTCTAAGACATGAGGAAGAAAGCAATTGTTTTTTGGGCACACGAGCACAGAAGCCTCCAGTGTGCTTGCTTTGGTGCAGAGTCAAAAGGGTTGAGAACAGCATTGTGGGGGCACATAATACTATATAGCATGGTATAGTGTGAGTAATTGAATTTACATGCATGCATGTACGTATTTTATAGCTATCTTTAAAATCCTGTATAAAGGCAGGCCACTTTTTTCAAAAATAAAAAATGTTACATAAAATAGTTTAATGCATCACAACATGCTACATTGTGTTTGAGGGTTCAATGGTACCTTTAATGTTTTCCTCTGGCACCCACAAAGCCTGGTCTATGCCTCTGTGTCTCCTTGGTCAGGAGGCTGTGTGGAGGTGGAAGTTAAAAGAGTAATGTTCTTTCTTACTTCCTCTTTTAACTCTATGTACTTTTAAAGGCTCGGATTAATTCTACTGGATTGAATTTCACCTAGATTCCTTGGAAAAGTATGTGCCTGCTCTCTTCCTCCCTCTCTGTGTGAGGAGGGGGATCCACATGGGGGGGGATGGGAGCAGAAGTATCCAATAGGTGTTCACAGCATTTATTCAAAAATCTAGATGTTCCCACAACCCTAAAACAATAGGCAACATGTACTGTAGTTTTATTGGGGCCAATTCATAGGACCTCATGCGTGAGTAGTTTTGCACCACATCACATCACCTCATAGGATCGACACAAGCAGCCACTGTTTCTCAGAAAGCAATTTATCACAATTTATTCAAACCTTTTATTTTCTGAGCTCCACTTGGAACTGTTGGAGAATATTTGGCCAAGAGGCTTCCCTAACTTCGCCATCTGCGAAATGTAGATTCAGTTTTAATGGTCGTTTAAGAGTATTTTCATATTTTTGAAGGAAACGGTGTGTTTGTCCCACTGCTCTTTCCAGTCCTCCTCTTTCAGGCCATCGCTTCCTTCAGCCACCAATATGAATGAACAACAGAACTTCATTTTACGTTATGTGAATCAAAAATTCTCAGAATATGATTTCTGGAGAAAAGGCTACTGGAGAATTTTACTAGCCAACTGATTTTGCTGCCAAGAAATAACGTGGAGAATTCTGAGAGGCGATTTTTCACTCATCCCTAGAAACTCGTTCACACGAAAAGTACTATGAGGGAACACACCCAAATCTGAGGCTCATTCTTCCTTTTTTTAATAAATAATATTTATTAAGTTTTCCATTTTAATATAATCCAATAAAACCATATAAAAGCATTCCAAATTACAATCAAAATAGCCAAGTATAAAAGCCAAATTATATATCTTTGGGTGACTTCCCAGGCTCTGAATTTTGTGGAGTGCTGATCATCTAATATCACATTGCATTTCTTAGTCAATAAACCATTCTGATGTTGATCTTTCATTTTATTTTCATTTATGCTTGCAACCACTGGTCTGTCCAACTTTCGCCTTCCTAGTTCTGTATGAAATATTTTTCCCTCTTGTTATCCACCTTCCAGCAATTCCATTTTCGATTTCTGCTCACAGGAGACGTAATACACCACATCCCAAACCAAAAAGATGCCATTAGCCCCGGGCAGGCATCCAGAAATCCCCTCTGTAGTCTTGCTCCATCTCCCAACATGCTGGCACCTCTGCAAAAACAGAATAACTCCAGTCCAGAATTCTTTCCATCCTTCCACTGAGGGTAGCTGCCAAAATCCTCAACCAGTCAATATTTTAATTGACCCACAATAGCAGCAGAATGTTCTTTCAAACCCTCTTGAAGAAGAAGAAGAGGAGTTTGGATTTGATATCCCGCTTTATCACTAGCCGAAGGAGTCCCAAAGCGGTTAACAATCTCCCTTCCTCCCCCACAACAAACACTCTGTGAAGTGAGTGGGGCTGAGAGACTTCAGAGAAGTGTGACTGGCCCAAGATCACCTAGCAGCTGCATGTGGAGGAGCAGAGACGCGAACCCGGTTCCCCAGATTACAAGACTACCGCTCTTAACCACTACACCACACTGGCTCTTGCATATTTCAAACAGAGCCAAATCTGAGACTCATTCTTGTGCATGTATCAGGGGGTGTAGCAGGATGGTGGGGGCATAGTCCCAGGCACAGTGGGCACGAACTGAACCGGCATGCATTCATCCTCTGTGCTAGGCCCATGTGACTGGATATTACAGATGACCAGGTCCCCGTGAGAAATGAGAGTGAATCAGCAGACAACAAACAGCATTTTACGATGACAGCTCCAAAACGGCCATCAGTTTGAACTCTTTGTTGCATGAACCATTAGGAAATTGATGTGGGATCTGTGGAAGACCTATGCAAAGTTTGGAAATGTGTGTCCAAACCCCAGAAATCTTTGTCATCACTATGGGTACAGGCATCAAAATTTCAAAGTAAAAGGCAGTAGAAAATCTATCAGCCTGTCTACCAACCTAGCAACCAAACTTCTGATGTTTGATGGGAACGATAAAAATCACATTCAAGTCCAGTTTTTAACATATGCAAGTCTGAAAAGGTATACAAGCAGGGCTTTTTTCAGCCGGAACTCAGTTCTGGCACCTCTCAGGTGAGCGCCATTGCCATTATAAATAGAAAAAGGGAGGCGTTCATGGTGAGTTCTGGCACCTCTTTTTCTAGAAAAAGAGTACTGTAGTACAAGTATAAACGTCAGCTAAGGCCCTCCCCTCCCCCTAAAAAATGTACTCTGCATGTGGGATAAAATCTCAGGCCATCTAATTTACTCTCTGGGCCCTGTCATTAAAAAATGACCAGACAGTGATGTGTTGACATTTTGCAAATTTCCATTCGGCGTGTGCTGTTATCACAGCTGTCCCTTTGTAATAGCTTTGCTTAAAGGACACTTGATGGCTTTTAATATATAGCAGCTTGATGGTTATAGTGTTAATACCAGATAGTGTAACTTTGGGAGTAGTTAATTATCTCTGTAGTGCTACAGGATATTGCAACTTTGAAACCAAAAATGAGCTGCAGGAGGTTATCTGTGAATTTGAAATCCTAAGGAAATTGAATGGTCACAGTTCTGAAACTGAAATAGTATTTTCCTAGGAAAATATTTCATTCGGTGTGCTGAAAAGAAAGTAAAGGGAAGTATTTTGGACACTCCACTTTTAAAAATATGCATTGAAAGCATATCTACAGCAGCCTCTAGCTGGACCAGGGAATAAACCTCATTAGGCAGACATTGGCAAGTCACTTTTTCTCACCATGGTTTGTCTTAAAAGGTTGTTGTTAATATAAGATGGGATAATGCCACCTGTGTTTTGTGGGCCATAATGAATTGTGCTCCAAAACAATATTGCTTTGTGTCTTCCAGTTCTCACTCAAACTTCCCAGAGTTCAGGAATCTTGTTTGTTTTCCCCTTCTCTGACAGCTAGACCTTAACTACATTGCTATTCACTGTCCAGCTATTGCTCCTTCTCTGTGCTCTCTCAGGGCTCGTCTACACTTGTCCCGTGCCTAGAAAGCATGCGTCCAAGCAGTTTTCCATGGCGACACAGGTACCAGTGATGGGCTATTTGAAGATCAATAAACTGAAGCTGATTTTGGACAATTTGTAGATGCTGTGTATCAGTGGTTACCTGCTTTCGGAATTAATACAGTAACCTTTTCTGGATGGACTTAGACTCCTATTGAGGGAGCAATTGCATAGTTTGGGGGGGGTCCGCCTTGATTCTACCTTGTCACTATAGACCCAGGAGGCCACAGAGTGCTTGTTTCTAGCTCTGGCTGGTTTGCCAGGCCTAGCCACAGAAATTCAGGCCCTGGGAATCTCCTGGGAAGACTACTGTAATGCATTCTATTTGGGGCTGTCCTTGAATATGTTTTGGAGTTTGCCACAAGTAGTGCAAAATGTGGTGACAACAATATTGACTAATACAGCTGTGTGAGTCCGTGTCACACTGGTCTTGAAAGATCTGCACTGGCCGCCTGTTTGCTACCTGGTCCACATCAAGGTGTTGGTTTTGATGGAGTGCTTCTTCCTGTATGGTCTACTGAGGAAGCCCTTCTGCATGGTCAAACAAGGCCATGCAAGACCTATAGGATTTGTAATAGGGACTTCTCAGTGGTGACACCCAGTTGTAGAACAGTCTTCCCCAGAGGTTAGAATAGCACTGGCACTGCTCTTTCCCATCAGGTCTTTTGAGTAAACAGCTTTGACTTATCCATCAGAGTATAATAGTTGGAGGGTAGCATGTGCTGATTTTTATAGCGATTATTTGCTGTGTGATTTTATATTTGATTTCATGTTGATGATTTCCCCCCTGCTGTTACATATCCTGAAATTGTTTATGATGAAGGGCGACATATATTTTAAAAAGGAAATAAATCAGGCCTGCTAACTAACGCCCATCCGTTTTAAAAGTGCTTCTTGCTGCAATTTGATCCTCTCTAGGAACCAAGAGACACGGGTGGCACTATGGGTTAAACCACAGAGCCTAGGACTTGCCGATCAGAAGGTCGGCGGTTCGAATCCCCGCGACGGGGTGAGCTCCCGTTGCTCGGTCCCTGCTCCTGCCAACCTAGCAGTTCAAAAGCAAGTCAAAGTGCAAGTAGATAGATAGGTACCGCTCCGGTGGGAAGGTAAACGGCGTTTCCGTGTGCTTCTCTGCTTCGCCAGAAGCGGCTTAGTCATGCTGGCCACATGACCCGGAAACTGTACGCCGGCTCCTTCAGCCAGTAAAGCGAGATGAGTGCCGCAACCCCAGAGTCGGTCACGACTGGACCTAATGGTCAGGGTCCCCTTTACCTTTAGGAACCAAGAAGAACCACAAATAACTATGCCACACTTTAACACAGAAACAGTATAACTGTTTCTGAACTGAGTGGTGCTTATTTGGGGACTATGGATTTGGAAAACAAATATTGAAAGGATATTGTAATCTGTGAAATAAATAAATAGAAATAATATCTGACAGACTAAGTGTTAGACAAGTACATTTCCTTTCATTTATTTGTGTGTAATCAAACCATCAATTACAATTAACACTTTGGGAAGTATTTAGAGTCTGAAGGAAGTTGCAGTATTGTAAAAAGGTGATGTATGTCTGCATTTATGTGAAAGATGAGCTAGTAAACACCAAGAACAAACTTTTAGAAGGTCAACCATCCACAAGTGCTTTTGGAGCAGTCAGAAAACAAAAGGGAATTTGACTCGGAAATCTAGATTGAAAATAATTATGGAGGAGAGAGAGAGAGAGAGAGAGAGCAGGAACACCAGCAGGAACATTGGATTGGCTCCACTGGTATTTTTTAACTGCATCAACTTTTCTGTTGCCTCTCCCCTTCCCCTCTTCCTCTCAGTAAGCAACAGCAACCCACTGGTTGGAAAGCTAACACGCCTGCTTCAACCCACCCGTCAAGCCACTTTTGAGCATCGGAGGAAAAACAAAACAACAACAGCTCCTGCATTCCCACTGGCTGGGACTGATGGGCATTGTAGTTGAAAAATCTCAAGAGCACAAAGTTTTCTATGTAGTCTCTCTTCTAGGCATGAAACCAAATACTCTATATTAACATGTCTCAGGTTTGACCAGCATCCCGAAGTAATTACTTAATATTATGACTATGAAGATGGTGTTCCTGGATAAAATTACTTTGATGCATATGGTCTAAAGTAAAGGTAAAGGTACCCCTGCCCGTACGGGCCAGTCTTGACAGACTCTGGGGTTGTGCGCCCATCTCACTTAAGAGGCCAGGGGCCAGCGCTGTCCGGAGACACTTCCGGATCACGTGGCCAGCGTGACATCGCTGTTCTGGCCAGAGCCAGAGCCAGAGCCAGAGCCAGAGCCGCACACGGAAATGCCGTTTACCTTCCCGCTGGTAAGCGGTCCCTATTTATCTACTTGCACCCGGAGGTGCTTTCGAACTGCTAGGTTGGCAGGCGCTGGGACCGAGCAGCGGGAGCGCACCCCGCCGCAGGGATTCGAACCGCCGACCTTTCGATCGGCAAGCCCTAGGCGCTGAGGCTTTAACCCACAGCGCCACCTGCGTCACCTGCATATGGTCTAGGAGCTGGACTATTTGCCCATTAAACAATAAGCTGTATGTATTTCAATAAGATAAAATGATAGTTAGACGAAGCATATCCTGTGTTTCTAAAACCAACTTGACCTTACAGAGTGCAGAAACCGGTTCTTCCAGCCTTCTGTCCTTGACCGTCCAGCATCTAACAGCCTTCTGTAGTTCCAGTAAATACCGTGTTCACAACACCCCCCTTCATGACTTCCTTATTTTGGATGTCTATTTTTACCAGGCTGTAACATCTGAGGTTGTTTTTCAAGACCCATGACAATAGTGAAGGTAACCCTGCTAATATAACTGCCCACCAGGGTTTGTAATTTTAGAAGCAATCACTTTGGGGCTGATGTACTTTTTTTGGGGGGGGGTAATGAGAAATACTAGATTTATGACAGCGGGATTTCTCACGGCCTCTTTTTATTCCTTAGAAGAATTGCTTTCTCTCTTGGGAAGAATTCATCATTAGATTTCCCCTTCAAGTGGCTTGTGCCTGTTGTGCTTGGGAAATGCGAATGTAATTATTGAAACGGTAATGACGACCATTTGAGGAGTGTAATTGTTCCCTCCTTTGCTTCATTCCAAACACCAAATCACTCCTTGCAAAGTTTCTTCCTGTTTACATGCTCCTGTTGAAATAGTTTAGAGCCAGGCAATATCAATCTTCTCGGTTGCATAATGCTTTTGTGTCTGAACTTTTGCAAAATGAGTGCACCAACCTTTTGACGCAATTCTCAGAAGGCCTCATCTGTGATGGAAGCAGACGTGTCGGGGTGTTTAGACATCTGAGCATTTTATATCTGACCTCATCTGTTCTTCTTTCCTTTGGTAATTGCCCCCTGTGATAAAACTCTTGTATATGAACCATTTTATCTGAGGAGGGAAATTCCAGACAGGTTAAAATCACGACGTGCTAGATCTCAATGAGTAGTTTTTCTCTTGCTGCACTGCCCTAATTTTCTGACTGTTCAACAAAGATCAGTGTTCGCTCACTGACACCAAAGGGCTGGTTAAACATCTTTGCTTCTTTAACCTCTTCTTAGGGAGATTTCCCCTGTGCTAGGTTTCTCCCTTAAAATAATTTCCTTGTGTAACTATGGGCCAAAAGTTTCAACTCTTGGGAGTCCTTTTCTGGGCTGAAATATAATCTCCTCTTCCCTTTGCAGTTGAGGGTAGTGTATGGTAAGTAGACCGGCTTAGTTAATGTAAACTACTGTATCTATATTTAGACCCCTCAGTTAATAGGCTCTTACTACTACTACTACTACTACTACTACGCGGGTGGTGCTGTGGTCTAAACCACAGAGCCTAGGGCTTGCTGATCAGAAGGTCAGCGGTTTGAATCACCATGACGGGGTGAGCTCCCATTGTTCGGTCCCAGCTCCTACCCACCTAGCAGTTCGAAAGCACATCAAGTGCAAGTAGATAAATAGGTACCGCTCTGGTGAGAAGGTAAACGGTGTTTCCGTGCACTGCTCTGGTTTGCCAGAAGCGGCTTAGTCATGCTGGCTACATGACCCGGAAGCTGTCTGCAGACAAACACCGGCTCCCTCGGCCTATAGAGTGAGATGAGCACCTCAACCCCAGAGTCGTCCATGACTGGACCTAATGGTCAGGGGTACCTTTACCTTACTACTACTACTACTACTACTACTACTACTACTACTATACTACCCTTCATCCAAAGATTGCAGGGGGGTTTACTGCATAAAAATACAAAATGAAAACACAAGATATCTATCATTATAACAACAACAGCAACAATAACCAATAACTGACCCCTTGCCACAAGCACATTTAAAAGGTCATAGATTGTTTAATCAAACAAATTTTAGAGCATGCGTGGGAAAACCTTTTCAGGCAAAGGGCTCTTGACCAACTCTTATCAGTGGTGGGTGTGGCCAAGGCCACTATACATCACACCCAGACCCTCCCTCCCACACCACACACCCACACACCACACTGATGCTTCACTCTAGCTTCTCACACTGCCAATCTGTCCATCTATCTATCTCCCATTCTCTCCTTGCTCCCCTTCTCTGTCTCCTGCCTGTTTTTAACACCTCTCTCTAGCTTTCCTTTCTTCCCTGGCGATCTCTTCTCCTGTCTCCCCTTACCACTAGGCTCACCTCTGTGGGAGGAGACAGGGGGAAGAGCATTGCCAAATGCTCTGGAAGAGGAAGTGGCTTGTTCTCCTCAAACACCTCTGCTACCCTCATGCGGTTGCCACTGTCCCCCTGCCAGGTTCTGCTAGACATTCTTAGCTGGGTCTCTCTCCCTCTGTCCCAATGTTGTTGCTGGTGACTTTGAATTGGGTTGGTGGGCCATGAGGAAAGATTCCATGGGACAGTTAGGTTAGTGGTTTGGCAGACCCCTGGCAAAGGTTGCATGGGATAGTTCTGGCCTGTAAATCATTGGTTTCTCACCCCTGCTTTAGAGCTGCAGTTCCACTCTTCAACCAAAGGCAGATCTTGGGTTGAGGTTGAAGATGTTTAGCCAGCAGTCTCCTCATTCTTGGTTCCCTTGGGAGGTGGAACGAAGGGGCTGGGAAGAGGAGAGTCTACAGAAACCTCATCCTAGACACTTTCTCTTTCTGTTCTTTTGCTTCACAGATCAACTACCCCAGAGGCTTGCTACTATTCCCAGTCTTCTGCAGGCCCCACAACTGGGACAAAGGGCCCATCTCTCCTAGCAGCTGGTCTTGAGTTAGCACCACAGTAACTGGTAAACAGCTAGAGATATAAAAATACATGTCACATCTGCCACCAGTATATGTCGATTATTTAGCACCAAAGTATTATGTGACCTTTGGGAGTTATATCTGTGGACCCGAAAGTAGCTTTAGCACATCAATTTCCTCATTTTCACGGCTTGGTTCAAATTGCCCATGTATTGTTATTCTTTATACGCTTATTCCTTATTTTCTCAAATAACAATAGGCTCACTACAAGTCAGTACAGATGTTCCCAAAGGACTATTTTGCCATGCAATATAGTTTTAAATCTTGTTCCGATTTGGCAAATTTAGCCATTTTAAATGTGATTCATTTTTTTGTGCTGCCAATGTTATTAGTTACTGAAGCAGCACATTTACAGATGAATCGAATTCAACTTTAGAAGCTCATTTTCAATAACTTTCATTTATTTAAAGAATTAACATGGCTTCAAATGTGAAGCATAATACTGCTTCTTTGTTCTGTTCAAGTTGCTACTATAGCTGTTAAAGTTGTCGCGAAGGAATGCTTCCCGGATGGTGATTCATTGTGATTGTTAAAATGCAGAACTACTGAAAATATAAACTATGCTGATTGCAGCCTTGGCTTCAGTGCTGGGGTGGCGGCAGGGAGAAGGAACAGGGTGACATTGCCTGAGCTATTGAGACATATTATTATTAATTCTGATGATATATTATATTGACTTTTGGACTTATCTATTACACCGGGTATCCTTCTGTAACTTTCTCTTATTGCATTTTTTCATCTTCCGACTCCTTCCTAATGATCCTTTCCTCAGCCTATAAAGCCGAAACTTTCTTTGCCTTTGTAGATTCTTTGAAAAATCCTTGCTCTTCACTCAATAGCATTTAGGTACTATCTCTCTCCCCCCCACTCCGACAACATTCCCATTTAATGAATCAGAGATACTATAATAATTTTTTTTTTTTTTGGCAACTGCTTTGCTTCAGGGGTATTTTTGGGGTGTGTGCTTTCTTTTCACTTATCCAATACATAGGAAAAGTGAGTGAGCCAAATGTTCAGCCAGTACTTAGCATGTACACTGCAAGCCGAGAAAGGGGGAAGCTGCGCAGACCCAGTGGCCGTTTTTGAACTTGGCAATAGTTGGAGTCCAAAGGTAATCTGGGCAGGTGGGAAGAGAGCACATTTATGAAATACAAGATTCACGATGGGATTGGTCTGTTCAACAATGATGAATGTGGATGTGGATGCTGCTTAGGCTGAAAATCAAGTTTTTGTGGAAGGGGTGGGGGAGGTGGGGTTATTGGTTTGTGAGTGTTTTTCTTATGCATTTTGTGTTTTAGTTTGTTGTTGTGAACTGTGCCGAGATCTAAGGGTGAAGGGCAGCATACACATTTTAATAATAACAATAATAATATCAATAATCTGGGGGGGAAATACCACATTGATCAAGTTTTGGAACTCCACACTCACCTGAATATCTATCTGCAAGAGTAAAGTAAAGGTAAAGGGACCCCTGACCATTAGGTCCAGTCGTGACCGACTCTGGGGTTGCGGTGCTCATCTCATTTTATTGGCCAAGGGAGCCGGCATACAGCTTCCGGGTCATGTGGCCAGCATGACTAAGCTGCTTCTGGCAAACCAGAGCAGCACATGGAAATGCCATTTACCTTCCCGCCGGAGCGGTACCTATTTATCTACTTGAACTCTGAGGTGCTTTTGAACTGCTAAGTTGGCAGGAGCAGGGACTGAGCAACAGGAGCTCACCCCATCACGGGGATTCGAACCGCCAACCTTCTGATTGGCAAATCCTAGGCTCTGTGGTTTAACCCACAGCACCATCCGCATCCCATCTGCAAGAGTAGATGCAGCTAAAGAAGAAAACCTGAAACTGTAATCAGAAAAAACATTCTTGGACAATACATAGAAAATATCACGCCTGTTGATAGTGTATTTCAGACTACTGACACAAAAAGCAAACAAAAGTAAGGCATTGGTAACCAAATGGTAACATTGTGCAGTATTGCTGTTGTTTTCGTATGATTTTTTTAAATTGCACAGGGCTATACGACTTAAGTTAGTTTGCAGTGTCATTGAATTTTTGGAGATTTAATGGTAGTTCTAGACAATTTAAAGTTTTTAATGAACAACTGAACAGTGCCAGAACCTGGTATAACCTGAATTCTTGGCTCACACCAGTCTCCTTGTCTGATCCCAGTTCGTTCTTGCAGGTTCAAATATGGCATGTGAACTGAGAGAACATGGTGGTTGCTACACGTCGATAACCCTGGTCTCCACCGGTTCATACATTACATTTGCAGTCCAGTCCTATGCATGTTTACTCAGAACTAAATTCTACTGTGTCCATTGAGACTTGTTTCATATAAGTAAGCACAAAATTACAACTGCGCTCGTGTGAATGTACATTTCCAGAAGTCCAGGCCAACTCATGTGAGAAAAAGCATAGGGTGAAATTCAGTGTCATGTGAATATTATCATTCTGTCAGTGCAAGCATTTCTGCTTACCTGATGGTTGAGGGACAGCTCAGTCGGTAGAGCATGAGACTCTTAATCTCAGGGTTGTCTGTTTGAGCCCCACATTGAGTGAGAGATTCCTGCATTGCAGAGTTGTCCCTTCCAATGCTACAGTTCTGTGATTCTGTAATTCTGTTCTATGGAACAATCTCCTTACTCTTCCAACTGCAATCTGTTCTGTTCTTCTTCTTCTTCTTCTTCTTTTTTTTTTTTTTTTAAAAAAAACCCTATTTCTAAGATCTGGAAATAATTTTCTACTGCTCTTGAGTCTTGAGTTCAAATGGAAGGATATGTGGTGCAAGGAAAAAGTGTGACGTTGAGATTTTGGAGGGAAAAATTGCTTGACATTTCACTTGGTAGGGCTAAACCCTGGTTGCTCTAATGGGCCAGCCTCCACTGAATTTAATCAGCGACTAGTAGATACAGTGGGATGTGGGTGGTGCTGTGGGTGAAACCACAGAGCCTAGGACTTGCCGATCAGAAGGTCGGCGGTTCGAATCCCCACAACGGAGTGAGCTCCCGTTGCTCGGTAGATACAGTGCAATGAACTAAAACAATAAAATTCAACCCTGGCCATTCATTGTTCAAAGCCATGTTTCAAAGGCATCCTCTCAGTTAACAGCATATACTAATACCTTAGCCACATGGGGACCGCATCCTGTGCATTCCTATCAATCCACCACTGAGTCTAGGGCTTCAGGAAATATCACAATCTGAGCCAGAAGGCTGGCTGAGGGAGGTAATATAAGGCCCACAGGTTGCACTTGACTAATCAAAGTTCTGCATTGCCTCCATGTAATTCTCCCTCCATGTGTACTTCACCTATGGATCTGCCATTTGATAAGAAAAGGAGGGAAACTGCCTTTGGGACCTGGGTGCAGTCTGATGACTGTCGCCTTCAGTTATAACAGTGCTACAGTAACTCCCTGTAGTAAAGCTGTAGTAGAGTCTGATTAGTGGCAAATCTCTCCGTCCTTGGTACTAATGAATTCAAATTTTGTACTCTACCCCTTTATTTTCTTCTGCTTTCCCCATGATACAGCAGTACAAAGAAAGTGACTTTGAAATCAAGTTGCTAAAGACAGTTAAGCAAAACAGAGTTTTCAAAGAGTGTGAGCATTCAGGAGAGGAAAATGTCATATTTCATTGTGCACAGTAGATTTGGAAAATGCTACTCATTTCATCGTTAACAAAAGCAAACCCTTAAAATCACAGGAATTTCCCACTGGCTGGCTGGTAAAAATCCAACAAAGAAGGGACAAAACCCAACTGTTAACAACTTGAAACAGTAAGAGTTTTTATCATATTTTAATTATAAGGGCATTTCCAGATTATTATTATTTAATGCCTTTTTACTTTGGTAGTATGCACATGCTAGTACTGATTAAGCATCAGTCATTATATTCTGTATTCTATACCCAAATGAGAGAAGGGAATAATCACAATGCTTTGTGTGTTTGTGGAAGAGGTTGCTTTGTATTCTGGCCACACTGCTTTAAGAAAAACTAATATAACACCTGAGTATATTAAGGAATCATGTTTGCCATGCTCTATATATAGCAAAGGCAAAGTGCAGGCCCTCTACTCAGACTTAGAGCAGAGCAGTTGGCTTAGATCTGAACTAGTTATACTCAGAGTTAGGGATGGTGGAGAAATTTGATTCAGTTTGCATTTAAAGGCAAATCCACCTGGTTCACACTTTCTGAAAGAATGTGAATTTTACAATGCAGTTCTCCCACCAAGCAGTATCTACAAAAATCTATCTATTGGGGGTGAAGTATGCATTTAAATGCATTTTTAGTGAAGATAATATCCAAAATGCATTATATTGTGGAAAACTACAGCAACATATATTAGACAAAAGTGCACACAAAAATGTCTATGTTAGGTGAAATTGGCACTAAAATGCTGGTGAATTTTCACACATTTTTTTTAAAATAGCAAACTGATGTGGAAATAGGGAGAACTGAGTTATATATTGGAAAAGTAAGAAATGGAGAGAAACTGAAACTGACGGATTTTGCCCATTCTTGCTCAGAGTAGACCTACCAGATTGCCTGTCTTTCGGTTCTTGGCTTTTTAAAATACAGTTTTTACAGCTGCCTACAGGCAGACTTGGTGTGTTGGAATAATGGTAGCCATGCCCAGGGTGGAAAAATTACCAGTTGCAGAACTGGTTTTATTGGGAAATTTGTTTCCCGCTCCCTCTACTTTTATTGCATTAGGAAGTTTACTTCCCCGTGTGTTTATTAACTAAAATAATCAAGGCTATGATCAATCCGACCTTTACATGAGAGACAAAAAAAATGAACTGCTGAAGAACTCCGTTAACCTTTCTTTTAACCCTGCTGTGCAAAGTAGCAGCTGTTCGTTCATACATTTTAAAAGTTAATAGATTCATAATTTAAAAACAAAATTACTGAACGAGACAAGTTGTTTCACTAGAAGGATTCTGGCACTTCTTCATCCATGAGCCATCCTTTCATTATGCCTGTTGTAAAAACACAGTGGCAACAATATTTTCTGTTTCAGCTTCTTCTGAGCCCGAGTTGCATTCATTAGGAAAGAGCAATGTCTTGGGGGCCAAACTTGAAAGATGGAGAGCTCTGCATTTAGATTTCCTTTAGCAGCTGATCTTCTACCTTAAAGCTGCCAGGGAGATCCTAAATCAGCAAGTGATGCACACGTGTGTGTGTGTGCCTGGGGACTGAGATCTTTTCCTCATGCCATTTTTGTGCCAATCTCACCACCTGCCAAAGTTGCTATTCATCCCATAGGAACACTGAGTGGCGTAGTGGCAATTTTTGAAGTGTAGGAACTCACCACAGAGTCTCTTTTGTTCCACTCCCAAACAGAGCCCAAACTATGCTGGTCCATTGCACCTGGTACCCAGAAATAGCAAAGATCAGCTGACCATAATAGAATAGCTAGGTGCTTTCATTCTCTGGCTTCCTCTATATTGATAGATCGCAAGCAGTAAATCAAACCTGAAAGCCTTGTCACCACCTCATTCGCTTGCTGGAGCAAGGAGGGTCTGCTCTGGCACTCTCCATAGGTTATTCAATCACTTCTGCTCTGGAAAAAAGTCCCAGAGCTGCGTTCTCATAGAATCATAGAATCATAGAGTTGGAAGAGACCACAAGGGCCATCGAGTCCAACCCCCTGCCAAGCAGGAAACACCATCAGAGCACTTCTGACATATGGTTGTCAAGCCTCTGCTTAAAGACCTCCAAATAAGGAGACTCTACCACACTCCTTGGCAGCAAATTCCACTGTCAAACAGCTCTTACTGTCAGGAAGTTCTTCCTAATGTTTATGTGGAATCTTTTTTCTTGTAGTTTGGAGCCATTGCTCCGTGTCCGCTTCTCTGGAGCAGCAGAAAACAACCTTTCTCCCTCCACTATGTGACATCCTTTTATATATTTGAACATGGCTATCATATCACCCCTTAACCTCCTCTTCTCCAGGCTAAACATGCCCAGCTCCCTTAGCCGTTCCTCATAAGGCATCGTTTCCAGGCCTTTGACCATTTTGGTTGCCCTCCTCTGGACACGTTCCAGTTTGTCAGTGTCCTTCTTGAACTGTGGTGCCCAGAACTGGACACAGTACTCCAGGTGAGGTCTGACCAGAGCAGAATACAGTGGCACTATTACTTCCCTTGATCTAGATGCTATACTCCTATTGATGCAGCCCAGAATTGCATTGGCTTTTTTAGCTGCCGCGTCACACTGTTGGCTCATGTCAAGTTTGTGGTCAACCAAGACTCCTAGATCCTTTTCACATGTACTGCTCTCAAGCCAGGTGTCACCCATCTTGTATTTGTGCCTCTCATTTTTTTTGCCCAAGTGCAATACTTTACATTTCTCCCTGTTAAAATTCATCTTGTTTGTTTTGGCCCAGTTCTCTAATCTGTCAAGGTCGTTTTGAAGTGTGATCCTGTCCTCTGGGGTGTTAGCCACCCCTCCCAGTTTGGTGTCATCTGCAAATTTGATCAGGATGCCCTTGAGTCCATCATCCAAGTCATTGATAAAGATGTTGAATAAGACCGGGCCCAAGACAGAACCCTGTGGCACCCCACTAGTCACTCTTCTCCAGGATGAAGAGGAACCATTGATGAGCACCCTTTGGGTTCGGTCAGTCAGCCAGTTGTGGTTCGAGGACCCGACCACCGCGACGTGAAAAGAAGACACAGGGACACATGATATAAGGTTAATGGGCTAGAAAAGGCCACAACTTTATTGATTACAGCAATGAAAAGGTATTGGCTTAGGCATTGGATCGCGAAACAAGTGGGTTTATTCACCAGGGGTTCATCACCTGTTGATGCTAATCCAACTATAGGCTCACCCCTGCTGTCACCGAGGGTCGTGCCATGGCCTCCCGCCAAGCAGGCATTGGACAGAATACACGACCGCCAGATTCCTTTAACGGAATACCCCTAAACATTGAAGGCATAGGCGATGGCCACACCTAGCACTTCAACACACCACAGCACATTATTCCAATGCCTAACCGCCACCCGAGCCGAAAGGCTCGCCGCCAATACCCTCAAAGCTGTAACCAAACCCAGATGCATTTGCTGACACTAGCTAACCAACTGTCGTTCCCCAGATCCGATAGGTGGACACCGTCATTCCGGTATAAAGCTTGGTCGCCGATCCGGATACGGTCATGATAAATGACTCGGCCATACAAAAAGTGCACCCAATGGGCTATTGCACAATTTAAGAGTTTCCTGGATTTTTCAATGGCCATACAGTTCTGCACACTGTGTCACACAATTCTCTTCAGGAAGGAGGACCAGAACACCGTTGTTCCGGGACACAAGGCAGCCACCTCATCCAAATCTCTCTTTATGTGCCATGACAAGTCCACACTTCTTCTGCTGATAAGGATGTCAGGAGGGCCAAACGCGGCAACTCTCCCTCTCAACAATGGCATAAGCAATGCCTCGTCTCAAAAACCAGGAAACTCGCACTCCAGATGGCTGCCAGGAGGGCCAAACGTGGCAACTCTCCCTCTCAGCAATGGCATAAGCAATGCCTCGTCACGAAAACCAGGAAACTCACACTCCAAGTGGCTGCCAGGAGGGCCAAACGTGGCAACTCTCCCTCTCAGCAATGGCATAAGCAATGCCTCATCTCGAAAACCAGGAAACTCGCACTCCAGGTGGCTGTCAGGAGGGCCAAACGTGGCAACTCTCCCTCTCAGCAATGGCATAAGCAATGCCTCGTCACAGGACGACGAAGAGAAATGAGGCCGGGGAGAGGCTGACGCTGCAGCATCAAGGCTGCTGGACACGCCCCCCCATGGCACCTGGTTGGACGGCCACCAGAGGGGGGCGTGAGCGCCAGCCAGGTGAGCTGGAGGCAGGGGGCTACGCCCCCTGCTAGGGGCGGTGTTCAGGCTCCCGCCCACAACCACTCCCCTCTCTTTCAGGGAGGAGAGTCTTTACAAATCCACTGAGTGGTAGCATAGTCAAGACCGCATTTTACCAGCTTCTTTACAAGAATATCATGGGGCACCTTGTCAAATGCCTTGCTGAAATCAAGGTAGGCTACATCCACTGCATTCCCTTCATCTACCAGGGTTGTAATTCTGTCAAAAAACGAGATCAGGTTAGTCTGACATGACTTATTTTTCAGAAATCCATGCTGACTATTGGTGATCACAGCATTCCTTTCTAGGTGCTCACAGACTGTTTGCTTAATGATCTGCTCCAGAATCTTCCCTGGTATTGATGTCAAACTGACTGGGCGGTAATTATTTGGGTCCTCTCTTTTCCCCCTTTTGAAAATAGGGACAACATTTGCCCTCCTCCAGTCTGCCGGGACTTCGCCTGTTCTCCAGGAATTCTCAAAGATGACTGCCAGTGGTTTTGAGATCACATCTGCCAGTTCTTTTAATACTCTTGGATGCAGTTCATCTGGCCCTGGAGACTTGAATACATCTAGACTAGCCAAGTATTCTTGTACTATCTCCTTAGTTATTCTGGGCTGTGTTTCCTCTGCTGAATCATTTGCTCCAAATTCTTCAGGTCGGGCATTGTTTTCTTTATCGGAGAAGACTGAGGCAAAGAAGGCATTGAGGAGTTCAGCCCTTTCTGTGTCCCCTGTTTGCATTTCACCATCTTCTCCTCTGAGTGACCCCACTGTTTCTTTGTTCTTCCTTTTGCTACAAACATACCCATAAAAGCCCTTTTTGTTGCTTTTAGCCTCTCTAGCAAGCCTGAGTTCATTCTGTGCTTTAGCTTTTCTGACTTTGTGTCTACACGTGCTGGCTATTTGTTTGAATTCCTCTTTGGTGGTTTCCCCCCTTTTCCATTTTTTGTACACATCCTTTTTTAATCTTAACTCAGTTAAAAGTTCTTTAGATAGCCACCCTGGCTTCTTTAGGCACCTTCCATGTTTCCGTCTCATTGGTATTGCCTGAAGTTGTGCTTTTACTATCTCCATCTTAACAAACTCCCAGCCATCATGCACTCCCTTTCCTTTTAGTATTACTGTCCATGGGATCTCACCCAGCACTTCCCTAAGTTTTATGATGTCGGCTTTCTTAAACTCAAGAAATTGAGTCCTAGTATGCTTGGCTGCTCCTTTCCGCTGTATAGTAAACTTCAGAAGAGCATGATCACTCGCGCCTAGTGATCCTTCCACTTCTACCCCACTAACCAGGTCATCAACATTGGTTAGGACCAGATCTAAAATGGCTGTTCCTCTTGTTGCTTCTCCCACTTTCTGGACAACGAAGTTGTCTGCAAGGCCAGTGAGGAATCTGCTTGACCTTATGCTCTTGGCTGAGTTTGACATCCAACAAATATCCGGGTAATTGAAGTCCCCCATTACTACTATCTCCCTTCCTTTTGCATGCTTGGCCATCTGTTCCAGGAAGGCATCATCTATGTCCTCCGTTTGGCTTGGGGATCTATAGTAAACTCCCACAATGAGGTCACTGTTATTCTTCTCTCCCTTAATTTTGACCCAAATGCTCTCACTTTGGCTTTGAGGTTCTAAATCTTGGATCTCTTCACAGGTATACACATCCCTGACATATAACGCCACTCCTCCTCCTTTCTTGTCTGGTCTGTTTCTCTGAAATAGATTGTATCCCTCCATTATTACATTCCAATCGTGGGACTTATCCCACCAGGTTTCAGTGATGCCTATTATGTCATATTTAGTTTGCTGTACCAAGAGCTCAAGCTCATCTTGTTTATTTCCCATGCTTTGCGCATTAGTGTACAGAGATTTAAAACATTGAAGTCCATTAGTCATTCCCCCGTGTCTCTTATTTAAGGATTTTTTCCTCCCACCACTAGGTCTGTGTGCTGTTTGCTCCATTTGGTCTATGACATTTGGATGATCATCTTCATCAATTGATAGACTCCTACCTTCAGGAGCACTGTCTCCCTCCCCCACATTAGTCAGTTTAAAGCCCTCCTGATGAGGTTTCTGAGATTTTTGGCAAAAACATTCCTCCCAACCGTTGTGAGTTTGCAGCCCATCACTTGCCAGAAGTCCATCTTCAAGAAACTGCAGTCCGTGATCTAAGAATCCAAACCGTTCCTGTTTACACCATTTGCGAAGCCAGCTGTTCACTTCCACTATTTTCCCCTCTCTCCCTGGGCCATGGCGTTCAACTGGGAGGACAGATGAGATGACAATTTGTGCATTTAATTGCTTCAATTTCCTGCCCAGAGCCTCGTAGTCTCTTTTGATCTTCTGGAGGCTATTGCTTGCAGTGTCATTGGTTCCCACATGAACCAAGAGGAAGGGGTATTTGTCAGTGGGTTTTATGATTCCTTGCAGTCGTTCAGTTACATCTTGGATCTTAGTCCCGGGGAGACAGCACACTTCCCGAGACATTTTCTCAGGCCCACGGATCACTGCTTCTGTTCCCCTCAGTAGGGAATCCCCTATCACCACTACACGCCTCCTCTTAGGTCTGGTCGGGGTTCTTCCGTGAGCTGTCCGTTCCAAGGTCGCCTGCACATTCCCTGAGGACTGACTTTGCTGCTCGTCTTCATATACCTGATTGACTGTAATGAGGGAGAGATCCTCAAATGGAGTCTGCTCTTCGTCTTCCATGCTAGGGGAGAGGACCTCAAAGCGATTGTGTATTTCTAAACAATCAGAGCGAACCCTGGGCCTCCTACTTCTTTGAGTCACGTTTCTCCATATATCTGGCTCCTGTGTTGGTGAACTAGCCTCCTTCTCAGGGGAGTCCCCTGTCTCCTCCTTGGTGGAGACGGTGTGCTCTGTTGCTTCCAAGATGAGCTCCAGCTCTCTAATTCTTTGGAGCGTAGCTACACGTTCCTCCAGTTGTTGGACTTTGTCTTCTAAGAGGGCAATCAACATGCAATTGCTGCAGGTAAAGCTGCCTGCAACCTTTGGCAAGATGGCAAACATTGCGCAGGAACCGCAGGCAACTGCAGCTGTTCCCTCACCCTCCATCTTGAGAACGTGTCGTTGGGGGTGGTTACAGTGGTCCTCCATCATAAAAAGCGTGAAGACAGGACAAATAAATCCCCCCCAAAAAACCTAGGTCTCCCCCAACAAACGTTTGAGACTACCTCCCCTAAATCTAAAAGATGGATCAAACTGCGCTGCCCTGCAAGCTCTGATAAGCTCCTCCCACAGCTAATCACCTGCCTCAACACATCCCTCATCTGCTACACCATTGCTCCCACATCCCTCATCTGCTACACCACTGCCAGGGGAATCACACAGGCATTTCATAGAGAATCATACTGTAGAGTTGGAAGGGACCACAAGAGTCATCTAGTCTAACTCCCTGCAATGCAGGAATCTTTTGCCCAATGGGGGGCTCGAACCCACAGCTCTGAGCTTACAAGTCTCATGCTCTGCCAGCTGAGCTATATGTATGCTGTGTGTTTTCTCCTGCAGGTAGACTGGCTACTTAAAGGGATGCTATTTAGAATTGAAAAGCAATGCAGAGGAGAGGGTTCTATCTCTTTCCTGGATGGAATTGGAAGCAGCGGTCAACCAGGAGACAGGAATTGTAGCACGTGGCCATAATTCTATGTATTTTGGGAGCAGCGGTGTGTGTGTGTGTTTACTGTTTCAAGCCAAGCAAGGTCAAGAATATATTAATCCCAGAAGAATCACTGTTGCTCAAGCAAAGTCCCAGCACAGACAGGAACTTTGTAGAACCATTCCTATCTAGGAGAGCCTCAATGACAGTCTGGGTGGGTTCAGAGCCAGTTCAGAGCCTGAGAACGTTTCACTGCCCAGGAAATAGCCAAAGTGCAATTCTAGCAGTCACCTATAGAACTTATAGTTTACATTTTTAACGCTAGCAACTTCTCGTTCAGGAAGCACTTCCATTACGCTCAATCAGCTTTGGTTCCCCTTGGTGACCTCTGTCACTCCTGATTGTCTACGTCTCATTGTGTGTATGACATTTAATTAATTAATTGTTGCATCTATATCCTACCTTTTCTTCAAGGAGCTTAAGGTCATGCATATGGTTCTCTTTCTCCCCATTATATCCTCCCAACAACTCTGAGAGACTAACTGGCCCAATGTCACTCAGGGAATTTCATGGCTAAGATCTCTCATCTTGCAGGTCCTAGTCCAACAGTCTAATCACTCCACCACATGGTCTCTTGTGTTCATGGTGTGATTCCTAATTGACTGGGATCACTCTTGGAGGGAGAATAACACCCTTATTGGCTAGGGTGGGGGTTGTGCCTCACCTTAACAGTCAGGAACTAGGTATCTCATCTGATCACCAATCAGGGAGTGGAAAAATTAGTCCAGCAACTCTTCCAGCATTTTCTGTGTCAGAGAAGAATTAAGTTTCATATAACTTTTAATTTATTTAGCTGTACAAAGTGCTCTGCTACATCAACTGCATTTTAAATTTGGCCATAAATATGTTTTATTCCTTGCCAATCGATAACAAAAAGTCCCTGTGTTTTGAGCTATATTGGGAGTTAAAGGAGACCAGAACAGAGAGTAGTGCAAGCACATTTTCCATATGGAAGCATTTGCAAAAAAAAGTCAGCAAGGTGCCAGTTTTGCTGAGGTGCTACATTATTGTATAAATAACCTGATGGCTAATTCAGTCCACCCACTCCACTCTGTACTTCAGCAAAAGTATTGAGTTGTATCTAATACTAGTCCTACTCAAAGTAGAACCATTGAAATGAATGGATATAACCAACATAGTTCAATTCATGTTAACGGGCCTACTTAGTTGGCTAGAGCCCACTGAGTCACACTGTTTTAGGGTTATTCCCATTTTGAAGATATGAAACTGACATATGACAAGAATGAAGGCCACTCAGCAAACCTACAGCTATGCCAGAATCTAAATCACATGTTTCAAAAGGGCTTTCTGTGGCATCCGCCAGCTGCTTCCAAGGATACAGTCACATGGGGGAATTATAGGATGTGAACCCAAGCTCTTCATCGTTTCTTGAATTGGAATTCTACAATGAAGTGGCACTTTTTTCGACTGCCACTATTGCGGGAGTTCAGCCACATCTTTGGGGGTTCACGTGCCAGTGTTTCTCATTTCAGTGTGTCCTGGGAGCGCATTGCATGGAGCCCTTTTGTAACATGTGAACTCTGCTTCGGCCCATGCGCTTTCCAAAAACTGAGAGCAATGAATAGAGCTTGAACTTTGCATTTTTGTTTGGTTCCTTTCCTCCTTTTGCCACAGACCTGTAATCACCATGTGAAGAAAGTTTGTATGTGTGTGTGTAGTTATAGATCTTCCATTGCCAAGTGACATTTCTCAAAGGCACTGGGTCGAAATGACTTCACTGTGACTCTGTGTCTAAGGCTAAATTGTGCATATTTATCCTAGCTGAAAAGGATCATTAGATTATTATACCCCCTTGCTTGCTCAAATTTGATAGTAACTTGTGAAATGAGCCTCTACCCTATTTTACGACATTATGGCACCGAGTATTTTATGCACAAATAGGGCAAGGCAGCAGAGTGCATGCCGGTAGTGCTGGGAGGCATGCAACATAAATCAGACGATGTGTGCATAATTACAAGATAGCAGAACAGGTCCCAAGGGTATTTTCAGCATCGTAAAGCATTACATAGACCTACGGGCCCCTAGAACATTATCCTTTCCCATTTCTTCACTCTTAGAGGCACCAGACAGCTTTTGTCTGCAGGACGGCATGGCACAAGAGTGATGCGATGAATTACAACTGCATGAGTACTCTGTGTTTAATTGCAAAGCCACAATTTAAAGCACCCTCTGATTAAATTGCCCAAAGCTTCCAATCTTATTTGTTGGATAGTTGCTTAGGGGCTGAGTGCTTTCTTAGCATTTATAGCGGAAAGTCAAGGTGTCATCTTGCCACCTGTCCTGAAATATTTTGTCCAGAGACTATGGCTTCCATCCATTACTGGCAGCAGGAAGCAATGAAAAGAGCAACAAACCTTAAACGAGCCGGATCTCTCCCATTGAGAAGCAAACATCATTTCCAACCGTATTATAAAAGGATTTGTTGAAGATACTGTAGGAATACTGGTCTGGAATTTGTTTTGCATGCTAACTTTTGCTTCAGCAATGATTGCACAACATTAAAACGAGATCGCAATGTAACTTGTATGAAATAATATGGGATATAACATGGAATAACAGAATAATAATAATAATAATAATAATAATAATAATAATAATTTTTTATTTATATCCTGCCCTCCCCAGCCAAAGCCGGGCTCTGGGCGGCTAACAACAATAAAATAATACAACATTCTAAAATCATTTCATTATAAAATTTTAAAAAGTGTCTTAAAGAACCATAGGGATGATCCAGCTTCTGTGTGGATCTGTCTCCTGGCCTGTACAGAGTTTTGTGCATCCAGGGCCCTTTCAAATGTTAGTTTTACTCCTTACACTGCTGCCATCAGTGGGCATGAGTCCTATGCTTCAAAGAGGGAAAAGAGGTGTGAGATCATGCTTAGATACATACTCTCCAGTGTTCCTCAGATGAAAATAGGGACATATTCTACACCCCCTGTGCCTGCTCCTCAGAGGCTGGGGAGGGGACACAGATGCAGTGACTGACCAAAGCAAGCTGGAGCCAAGTGACTGTAATGGCTTCTCATGGTAGCGGCCTCATGAAAGGCCCCACCCACTTCGCTGCCCCACTCACTGCCTTCTTTGTGGGAGACCAACCAACTGAGGAGCAGGGAAACTTTCTTAGGGGCATTCAAGTGACTCAGATCTTGTTTTCATACAAACAGGAAATGACGCCATATTGAGACATAGATCTAAGAAGTGTGTTAGAGGGACACATAGATCTGAACTTCTGGTAATATGCTGAAACACTGTACTGAAGGGAAGCCCCCATGGGAATTTGAGACTCTGGATGAAAAAGTGAGAAGCCATGATGGCTTAAGGGTTTTTGTGACGACCCCAGTATTTTCAGGGCAGTTGGATGGTATGTTAGATGTGTTAGTAAGTAGCTAGCCAGGTCTGTATATTTCCAAAAGGAGAGGGCTATTACCCTTAAGTCCTCCTTGTGGATTTCCCAGAATCCTATGATGGTAACAATCTGAAGTGGGTAACTTGCTTTTACTTGTGTAGGCTCCCTTCATGAAGTAGAACCCTGGAAAATCAAGGTTTTACATCCTGCAGGAAACTGACATGAATACACGCAGGATGAACACTTGAAAATCCCAATTTATTTTGAGGGGGACTTCAGGGGAGGCAACCCAAGCAACAGTCCTTGGTGCGGCCCATGGAGACTTAGTAATAGGTCTTAAAACTTTTGCTCACATTGCATAAAATAAAAATAAAAAGTCCTTTTGCATATTGAACAGGAAGTTAAAGCAATTAAGCGAGTGATTACCATATTACTATGGAAGGCCCAAATTAAGGATAACAATTTGAGTTTATTAAAATAGGCATATTCTCTGTGAATATTTAGGAAATATTTATATTACATTTTCCCTTGCAGTAAATTATGAAATGAGGATAATGGTTATGAGATACCTGAAGCATGCCGGTGGCTCATTATCCAATGAATTGATATGAATAAATTGGATAAATCAACCAGCTTGACAGCTAGTAGTTTCCTTTGCCGAAGACGTAGCGGGCCAAAGCAGAGGGGGAAAGTTCAAATGGTAAAAGAAATATTGAGATCTTGATCTGTGCATCCTCGAACTGTGGTAGCTGGTAGTCTCCGAAACCAGAAACAGCCTCCGTTGTTTTTTTTTTTTTTGGGGGGGGGGTCAAGGGGAAGAACTTTGCAATGAAAGGGTGGAAGAGAAACAGACCCAAGGGAAAGTAAGACTGAAAGAGACGCCACCTCTTTGCTGCAAAAACAAACACCAATGCTTCCACAGCACGGTATCCCCTTCAACCCTCCATGTTACAACCCACAAAATTTGTGGAATTATAGTTTAACTCTTACATGTTTCCTTCTGGCCTAGGGGCTGAACATAGGCTCCATGCCTTTCTGTGTGGCCCTGAAGACTCTCCACAGGCTCGCTAGATCTGCTGCATGCCCAACTCAAAATTGATCCTCAGGGTCTCTTCCAACTCTATGAATCTATGAAGGAATCCTCTATTTGATGGAAAGTCTAGCTCAAGACTGGTTTAAAGATAAAGAACCCTAAGGAGGGAATGAGGGCAGGGCCCTTGAAGCTGGGTGTCCTATGATGGTAAGAGTCCTGGAAGTTCTCCTGAAGGAAAAAAAAGGGACTCATGAGAACCACTCAGTGAATGAGTGTTTGGAGGCTCTAAGGGTAAGTTGAGCCTAAACAAAACTCTCATAGTGAAGGAAAGGCTGTGAGTAATCTAACACACTTGCTTTTTCAGTCTTCCACGTGATTGCTCAAAACTTCCAATTTAGCTCCTTCTCCTCTTCCTTCTGTTCCCTTTCTCAAGTTGAAAACCCCTCATCTTGGCGAAGTGGTGGCAGCAAGAGAATGGCAGACAGTGGAAGGCTGACCCTGTGGAATCTCTTTTTTGCTGCAGCTTTTCAACGGAGTGTCATATCCTGCTGGGAATATTTGGTCTTTTAGTTAGGCTGCATGATGTCTACTGGGAAAAAATCCTTTGCACATCATTTCCTGAGGTAGACAGGCCCTGAGCCCTTCTCCTGAATTTAAAGAGCCACCCACTGCTTGCTCACCCCTTCCTGGAGATAAGGCCTTTTATTTTGGGAAAGGGAGGACATGAAAAAGGGCAGGCAGATATGGGTTGCAAACCTCAGTTCAATAAAGGACCTGCTCAAGAGTGGGACCACATTATTTGAGCAAGGTGTGGCTCAAAGTTTTAAGCACTCTACACTTCTGATGCCCATCCTCAGCCCTAAACTGTAGGAAGAAGAAGAAGAAGAGTTTGGATTTGATATCCCGCTTTATCACTACCCGAAGGAGTCTCAAAGTGGCTAACGTTCTCCTTTCCCTTCCTCCCCCACAACAAACACTCTGTGAGGTGAGTGGGGCTGAGAGACTTCAAAGAAGTGTGACTGGCCCAAGGTCACCCAGCAGCTGCATGTGGAGGAGCGGAGACGTGAACCCAGTTCACCAGATTACGAGTCCACCACTCTTAACCACTGCACCACACTGGCTAGGGTTGTTGTTCGGCCTCCATACCATAATAAGTTTTAAGCTCCTCTGAGATCACCAGTGAAGATCTCCCTCCAAGTGTCCCTTATTGAAGTAGTGAAACCTATGGTTGGACAGAACACAGACTATACACTGCATGGAATATTTTGCCCAGAAAGATCAATCTGAACTATGCAAATGTTGCTTTTGGAGGACAGCTATGCTATATGCTTCATTTCTGTAACCCACAAGGAGGCCTTTTTTACTCAGGCTGGTATGTTTGAGCTTGGCTTTGCTTCCTCCTGTAGATTCAGATGTATGCCTTGATAAATGCTTCAGTTGGTGAGATATTCACCCACAGATGCCTTGCAACTGCAAGTTGCCAATGGAGGTAGGTGGAAATGGAAGACAGAACACGGCAGTGGAGGAGTGGCTACGGAGGGGAAAGGAAGAGGTGGAGAAGGCTAGGCTAAAGTCGGGTGGTTCCTACAGGCAATAAAAGAGGAAAAATCTTCCACCATGAACAACTTGTTTGGGCATTTTAATAAACCAAAACCAAAACACCTGGATTGATAAGAAAAAGAACTTTAGACATCAGCAAGCCCTCCCAGAACAACCAAGCATCCATCACTTGGAAGAGATAGGAACCTTTGAGTAGATCTGCAGCTCTTCTTCATGATACATATATAATTAACCAATAAGTTTTTTTTTTTGAGGCATGGACAACACTCTCAGTTTATTAAAAAGAGATACAATCTCCCAGTGTTGCTATGTTCCTAAGGGCATGTGGAGGGAAAAGACAATAATGAAATGATAAACATTTTGTAGCACCTCTGAAATCAGTTGGCCTGCTATACCCAAAAGTCACAGAGTTCACTGTGTATCTCACTTATTATTTGTGGCTAGTGCTTATCACACCTGCCATTATGTGCAAGACTTATTATTTGGCAACAGCTCTGCCCCCCCCCCCAAATAACAACCATACAAACAAACCCTGCAACAGCACAGAGATTGCTAAAATGATGGATAGTCTTGGCTTATGAAAATGGATGAATGTGCAGGTTTTGAGTAGGATGGATAATGGACACAATCCGCTGGAAAGTTCTCATTGAAATGAATTGCATGCAGACAGTCTTCTGCAAAGACCAGTCTTTTGGTATTTTTTTTAAAAAAATCTCTGTGTTCAACTTATGGGTTCATCACTGCCAGAGTTGTAGTGGTAAACATAGTGGCTGACAAAGAGAGCACACAAAATTTAATTTCTTCTAATTTCTTCTTCATGAGCAGGACCTTTTTGTATTGTTGGGGTCAGGGGGTGGGGAGAAAATATTTTTTATTGCAAACTGTCCCACCCAATATTTTTCTTCTTGGGCAAGACTGGCCTTTTAAATTCATTTGTGTTTATTTAACATATCTGAATATTTGATATGGGCTTATGCAAGATAATTAACTCCCATTAGGGTTGCGTGCAAGAACTTATTATCGTTATTTTAATTAAAACAAAAGGCTTAGCAGTACTTTGCAGAGGACCAGATGTTTGTTTTCTTTCTGAGACCAGGACTGTGTCTTTCATGATGGTGGGGTTGGGGAGAGTAGTTGATAATACAGACATCCTGACTTTGGTGATCCAATTAGTAGGGCACATGTTGTGAGCTTCCAGCACCATATTCACTTTGAATGAGGAGGTGGGACAGTATCTTGACCTCTGTAGATGTGGCTGATCAAAAGGGAAAGGAATTTTGAGTTAAGCAAATGCCTGCTTTTAAGAAACTTTAAAGATAATTGTCAGGGGCTCAGGAGCAGAGGCACAGGGAAGAGAGGAGATGGAGAGCGAAGGGGAAGAATCCGAGGGGAGCGTAGGAGAAGAGGACAGTGGACCGAGGGATTCCATGAGCCTCTCCAGCGAATCGGAAGATTCACAGAAGGGGGCGCCAGTGGCCAGGGGTAGGGGGTTCCCAAGGGGAACGCCCCAGGAGCAAGGGGGCAGCAGGGACTCCCAGAGCAGTAGTTGGAAATCAGGACCAGCTTCCCCACCAGAGCAGAGTGGGGGGGAAGAGTCCCAAGGATCGGGGCCAGTGCATTCCCCACCAGGGAGAGAAGATGAGGCAGGGCTGACCACGCCTCCATCAGAAAGTCGGACAACGGAGGGGAGGTCAGATCCGGCCAGTATCCTGGAAGAGGGAAGCAGTGACCGAAGTAGTGTAACGGTTAGGAGAAAGGTCACTGGGTTGGCGCGAGAGGCAAGTTCAAATGTACAGGAGTGCGGGACAGCAGAGAATGAGGATTGGGAACCGGGTCCTAAAGCCCGCAGGAGGCAGGGAGAGGAGCTAAGCGACTCAGCGTCGGAAGAGTCCAGAAAGGGCAATGCCCCAGCGGGCAGGAGGACCCAGAAGAGGAGAGAGCAGCGGAAAAGGTGGAGCAGGGCTAGGATCTTAAACTGGTGTCAGAGGGGAGGAGACTCAGACGGGACTTCGCCGATCTAGGGTTTAAGATGTAGGGCTGCGCGTTGCGGCTTTGAAATGGAAATTGAACTTCAATAAAGACTTTTGTACATTACGACAGCCTAGCGTTGGTCCTCTGTGAGCTGGGACCTAGAGGCAGCTCTGACAGTAATGTTGTGTATTAAGTGCCCACACCAGTGGAGTACTGAAGGAACTTGCTGTTTCAGTGTTTAGAACTGATCATATGGTTGAAAAGACTCCTTTTTCTAACAATTTGGCTTAAATAAAATATAATATTCCTGAACATAATATTCATTGTTTTCTGCATCAAAATGTTATGTAATAATTAACTATACTGAGGAAAAGGTATGATATAGCTGTGGTTACTAACACAATCCTTACTTCCATTTTACATAGAAGTAAGCCCCGATGTGTTTATTTCAGTCAGTATTATTTAACAGCTGAAAGAGCAGAGCTCTAGGTTTTCTGTTCACTACTGAGGAAGTATACTCATGAGGGCAGGCAGAGGACCAAAACTCTGTTAAGTGCCAAGTATTAATACTTCAAAGAGACGCGGGTGGTGCTGTGGGTTAAAACACAGAGCCTAGGGCTTGCTGATCAGAAGGTTGGTGGTTTGAATCCCTGCAATGGGGTAAGCTCTCGTTGCTTGGTCCCAGCTCCTGCCAACCTAGCAGTTCGAAAGCACATCAAAGTGCAAGTAGGTAAATAGGTACCACTCTGGTGGGATGGTAAACGGCGTTTCCGTGCGCTGCTCTGGTTCGCCAGAAGTGGCTTAGTCATGCTGGCCACATGGCGTGGAAGCTGTACGCTGGCTCCCTCAGCCAATAAAGCGAGATGAGCACCGCAACCCCAGAGTCGGCCATGACTGGACCTAATGGTCAGGGGTCCCTTTACCTATTAATACTTCAAGGTCTAAGTGTTTCTTTGAAAAGGAGTAAGAGAGGGAAAGAACCAGAACAGAGGGAGGCCACACAACTTTTCTCTCATCAGAGAAGCAGCTGTGACAGTCGGGACCACCCCACAACATTTTGGCACCTGAGGCAAATCACAATATTGCCCTTCGCCACCGGGGAAGAAAAAAGCTACACTGGCAACAAGGGGGGGAATGAAGATATACACCAGGAACAATGGGGATAGGTGGCAAACAAATCCAGATGTGGAGAAAGGTGGTTGCGGTGGTTGTGGTCCTCCCCAGGTGCCAACCCTGGGGGGGGGGTGACATTGCCGCCCTGCCCACCCGACGCTTGCCACGGGTGGCACCTCCCTGGGATGTGCATGGTGGCCAGAGCACCCCCTGGATGCCCACGGTGGATGGAGACCCCCCGGGACTCTTGCCCACCCCCGTGGGTGGCTAGCCCCGCCCCTGGGTGCACGTTGCTCTGGGTGCCAGAGCAGCTAGCCCCGCCTCTGATAAAATCAACCTTACCCGATGGTTGAACTGGGTTAAAAGGTCATTACAAGGGGGAAAGGGCCCATTATGAATCACTGGGTGGGTGCAGGGCCAAGGAGACCCCAGAAGGCAACCCCTGCCATTTCCTTCCTAGGGATGGGAGAACACCATCAGTGTTTCCTATTCACTGAGAAGTTGCTGTGGAAGAGACATTGGGCAGGGCTGCCAATGAGGTGGCAGATCTGGCCTCCAAGGAGTTGTGCCGCAGGTGGGGAGGAATCCAGAACCACAAACCCATGACCTTAGTAGCTGTACCCCTGTGACAACCTAGCAAACCCACCAGCTGCCATTGCTGTAACTAATGATCAGCTAAGGAAGCCTCTCTGAAGGCTTCAAAACACATCTCAAGAGAGGTGCTTTATTTGCTGGTTGGTGGTTCTAGCAACCTACTTTGAATGTTGACAGGTGTCAGTCACCTGACACCAATATGATATCAGGTGACTGATGCGTGAGTGATGTCACCCATCTGCCAATGTTGGCCTGTGTGGGCGGGGAAAATAAGGGTCTGGCCCTCCAGACAGATCTAGTTCTTCACCTCTGCCTTACAGTTGGGCAAAAACTCTTGGGGAGGGTGCAAAGCTGGGCAGGTCAGGGGTGTGGCCTGAGGGAGGGGAATTATCAATTTATTATTATTTTTTAATTTATATACTGCCCTTCATCTGGAGATCACATGCCGGTTTACACAGCGGAATGGTTGACGGACTCCTGAGTGACAGAGGAGGAGACCCAAGGTTCTCCATCCCTGATCTAGGGGACATTGAAACGTGATCTGAAAATGATGCTGAAAAATTGCTGATAAAGTATTTTCCAACGTTAAAAGAAAAAGGTGGATTATTTTGTCTCCCTCTTAATTCAAGCCACTTCAGTGAATGAATCACTGATTGTAAGAAAGAAGATGGTGCACAAATAGCCCTTACCTTTGTACTACCTTACCCCAGTGTGGAAACCAGATTCTTTCTAGGCCCTCAGGGATTGCAGAAATTCATGGAAGATGAGGCCACCCCTGACTTCTAGAGATGTGTGTAAATGGCCCGTTGAAAATTTCTGCCACATTGATAGGCAGGGAAATTGGGGGAACTGTCTGGTTTGACCACTGTGGAAAACAGGATGCTGTCAGATCCTGCAGGCTGCTTGAGTTCTGATCTTGCAGGGCTCCTAGGATCATTTGTTTGGAAGCTTATTTATACTGTTAGGACTGTTTGCTGTTGAACTATAGCTTGTCTTTTCTCCTCTTGTTTCCTGGGCTTAGAGCTTTGCATTGTTTTTCTAGATAGCAGCCTAATGTAATAAGTATACAAAACCAGGACAAAATTAACTCTCTCTCTCTTTTAACCACCATTTAATTTGCAAATGAGCAGCTTTAAATAGCAATAACATTTTAATATTAAATATTGTACTAAGCACTTTTAGTGCACTGTATATGGAAATGAAGTTGGAAATTTACCCAGAGTAATTACTTTACAATGCTTATTTCAACCGAAGAATTCTAAGGTTCACAAAAATACTGCCTTTCATTTATTAGTTAAGCTCCTCCCCGACTCATTTAATGCTGCCCAGCGGAAAAGGCACCAATTAGCTCAGCCATGGACACATCACCATGTGTCAGAAGCAGATTCCCATAATATCACTACACTGTATGTGGTAATAAATCTGAAACATCCTGCAGCAGAGGTTTTCAACCTTTTTGAGTCCATGGCTCCCTTGACCAACTACATTCTTTTGCAGCACTCCTGTTGTTGTTGTTGTTGTTGTTGTTGTTGTTGTTGTTGTTGTTGTTAGGTTTTTGGAAATAACACACAGTGCTTTCCAAAGAAGATGTTGCCATTCCAGATCTGGTCACATTCAGTTAACTACAGTGCCCCTGAATGAAGATGTAAATATCTATCGACATCAAGCCATATCTATAATTGATGTTTATCTATGTTGAGTCCAGCCTGTTTGGTGGGGTCTCAATGAGCATTAATGGTGATAGGAGTATGCATCCAGATACTATTCAGGTATTCACTTGGAAGCTTTCTACCTGGGCTGGATGTCCCGCCCCCCATTTTGGGGGGAATGCCCCCACCTCCTTGTCTCCTCCTCCTCTGTGGGGTAGACACCAGAGAGAAGCAGGCAGTGGTAGGGTGGAGTCATGGTGGTGGCAGGTATGGTGGGAATGGAAGAGATGGTGGCAGCAATTGGCACGCTTCATGGCCCAGATCTGCTTCCTGAGGTGACTGCCTCATGGGTGGGCCAGCCCTGCTTTCTAACATGTATGGTTTCTGCTGCATATGTTTATACCAGCAGTGGGCAACCTTTTTGGTCCAGTGGGCACCATTCAAATTTTGAGAAAGTGCTGTGCGTGCCAGTCACAAAATGGCTGCCATGGGAGGCATCATGTAACACAAAACTACAGAGAGTAGAGTCCTTGCTGCTTCCCCACTCCCCCGACAAAACAACCTCCCGCTTAATGAGGGAAGTCAGCTCTGTTCTGCTGGTCTTGATTATGAACATCACAAACTCTTGCTGTCTGATAACAGCAAGGGGAATTTCCCACTGCCTGAAAAATTAAATATGGCGGTCACATCACACACAACCACTCTCATACATAAAGGCCCACACTCAATCCTTGTCACCACCAATAGGACCAGGGGAGACACCTGTCTGATAACCTGGAGTCCTGATGCTAGTCTAGGCAAGCACTACTCAACTAAATGGGCCACTGCTGATTGGCAGCTTCCTATGAACCTATGCATAAACAGCATCCTGTGTAGTCCCCATTGGTACTTGCAGCATTCTCCCGATTGAAGTGCAGAGTGTTTGAGGGACATTTGCAGGGAAACCAAAATGCTTGTTTACAAAGCTATTGTACTACCAACCTTACTATATGCTTGTGAAACATGGACCACTTATAAATGCCATCTCTCTCCAACTCCTTGAAAGATTCAATCAACGGTGTCTCCAGAAAATTTTACACATCACTTGGGAAGACAGGCGAACTAATATCAGTGTACTGGAAGAAGCAAAGATCATCAGTGTTGAAACAATGATTCTTCAGCATCAACTTTGTTGGACTGGTCATGTTGTGTGGATGCCTGATGATCGTCTTCCAAAGCAACTACTCTATTCCGAACTTAAAAATGGAAAGTGTAATGCTGGTGGTCAACAAAAGAAGTTTAAAAACTGTCTCAAGGCAAATCTAAAAAAATGTAGTATAAACACTGACAACTGGGAAATACTGGCCTGTGAGTTCTCCAGTTGGAGAACAGCTTTTACCAAAGGTGTCATGGGCTTTGAAGACACTCAAACGCAGGATGCAAGGGAGAAACGTGCTAAGAGGAAGGGACACTTGGCAAATCCACACCGTGATCAACTCCCACCCAGAAACCTATGTCCCCACTGTGGAAGGATGTGTGGATCCAGAATTGGCCTCCACAGTCACTTATGGACTCATTGTTAAAACCGTGTTTATGGAAGACAATTTTACTCGACTACGAGTGATCGCCAAAGAAGAAGAAGGTACTGAAGTTGGGATGCCCTTCCTATCTTTCTGTGCAGATGAAAAGCAGGCATCCTCCTTTAACCCACATGGCTTGGGATAATTCATAAAAAGATGAACAACAGTGTAACGTGGGGGAGGGGTACAGGGACGGTTGCCCCGGGCACAGAATTGTTAGGGGTACCAAATTTCAACACCCAGTGCTGCCTCAAGACAGCTGTGTGCTTCTGTTGGTGGGTTCTGTTGAAAATGGCTTCTCTATGTGAACGAAGAAGTGACCTCTCCAGACAACGGAATGACTCTTCTTTTATTTCTGCTGCTGCAATCTCCTGGGTGACGTGGACACCGTTAGGCAGTTGAATCCGCATTCATGTTACATCTGTTTCCCTCCCTCCTACCCTCCCTCCGCTTGACCCCGGGCACTGGCAACCCACGGTATGCCACTGCAAATGAAGAACCCTGATGGATCAGACCAACAACCTATCTAGTCCAGCATTCTGTTCTTATAGTCAGATGCCTCTCCGGAGCCTACAATCAGGACATTGGGACAATAGTCCTCTCGCACTATTGTCCCCCAGGAATTGGTGTTCAGAGGCAGACTGTCTCTGATCCTGGAGATCTTATGTGGCATCTGGCTCCACGTCAGCCTATTTGGTCAGGAGTCAAAAGTTGAGTAAATCTATTGAAAATTTCAAGAGAGGGGCCCAACCTATTCCCGCCTGCACACAAACACCCCCCTCACTATATTCCAATTTACAATCATTCTGGGACTCTGTCATCCGTATTGTTTTGTAGCTCATAACTCTTAATTCTAATTGAATTATTTATTGCAAGGGAGCGTTTTAATTATGGTTACTGTGAATAAAAATAATTTACACTTGTTGCCAAGGGGGATTTTACGCTGAGATATAGCTTAATTTCAGCTTGAGGCACTCGGCAGTCCTTCACGGTGGCTATCTGCCTTAATGCTCTGTGGGCTTTTTTTTAGATGGGATGCCAGAATTTCATAGGAAATTCTCACAAATGACAGCAGCTCGAGGATGGTCCGTGAACTATTTCACCACAACATCCTACGTGGCTCTAGCCTGATCAAGAGGTTTCTAAGATGTGAAGCATATTTGATATAATTCCTTTTTTAACAGAAAGAATCGTGTTGATTGCTACAAATTATAGTTCAGTACAGTGGTACCTCAGGTTAAGAACTTAATTCGTTCTGGAGGTCTGTTCTTAACCTGAAACTGTTCTTAATCTGAGGTACCACTTTAGCTAATGGGGCCTCCCGCTGCCGCTGCACCGCCGCCACACAATTTCTGTTCTCACCCTGAAGCAAAGTTCTTAACCCAAGGTACTATTTCTGGGTTAGTGGAGTCTGTAACCTGAAGCATCTGTAACCCAAGGTACCACTGTATCCTGCTTCCCACCCTGGCCAAGATGCCTGTAGGAAGCCCAAAATATTTTGGCAAATGAGGCAGACCCCGAAATGATGCCCCCCACCCCTAGCCAGGGAAGAAGGGATCAAGCCTGTGGTGTCCATAGAGGAACCAACAAGGAATATTTAAAAGTGTATGTTCTTATTGCAAGTGAACTTTGGGAGTGGCAAGTATTATTGGATTTTTGAAAATTCACAACTGCTTGCTTGATTAAGATTACGAAGGAGAGGAAAGGGGGTTTGTAATATATTTGTTACAATTAATATATTGATTGTATGAATTGATTGCAATATTTATAATAAAATAAATTCTATCAGTTCCAGATGAAATCATTATCGCAATAAAAGCAACTTGGTGCACTTTTAGCATTGATCAAACAAATCTATTAAATGGAAAAAAAGTCTTCAACTCCCAGAAAATATTTTAGGGTAGGTTTTCTGCTTTGTTTTAACTCCACCCCCCCCTTTCATGAAAAAGAACAAAAAATAGGTACATTTGCATCACTGAATGCATTGTTTCAAAGCCTGGGGCCATTTAAATTGAGTTTTATGTACTGCATTCAGTTTAGTAAAATATTTAGTACTGCTCTAATAGTGTAAAGCATTAGGCTATAATTACACCAACATAATACAGAGACTAATAGTTCTGTTGGAATACAACTGTGATGCATGATTGCCCTATTATTATAACTGATTTGAAGCAATGTGATTATTACAGAAAAAAATTAATCACTGTTACAGTCTTGATTTTGTTACAGGTTGCAATAATAATAAAAATAAAACCCGTAGGCATTTGACAACAGTTATTTTCACCCTACCAAGAGAGAGAACAAGGTAGATAGTTTTTTCAAGCCCTTTAGGTGAGGAATGGCAAATTGCACCCCCCCCTGATGTTGCTGGACTCCATGTTCCATTAGCCCCTGATGGCAAGGCCACAGATTCCCTTCTCCTGCTTCAAAGCGTCATCTTTGGTGACAGGGCCAGTCTGCCCATGAGGCAGGTTGAGGCAGCTGCTTTAGGCAGCAGAAGCCCAAGAGTCAGTGCCCCTGCATGCATCCCACCACCAGCAGAGAAGTAGTAGTAGTAGTATTAATAATCATAATCATAATCATCATATTTATACCCCACCCATCTGGCTGGGTTTCCCCAGCCACTCTGGGCAGCTCCCAACTGAATATTAAAAACATAATACAGCATAAAACATTAAAAACTTCCCTAAACAGAGCTGCCTTCAGATGTCTTGGTAGTGTTGGTAGTGGCACCAGCTTCTTGCGAAATCTCACCAAAATATCATGAGATCTCACCGAAATCACACTCACTCTCACAGAGTGCATGAGAGCTCACTAGAACATGCCGTTGCTACTTAATGGGCACTGCCACACAACTCAGGTAAGAGAGGCTTCAACAGGTGTGGCACAATGGTAGCAGGATGGGGCAGCCCCTCCCATTTTGCCTCAGGTGGTGAAACGGGATGGACATCTCCTGTCAATTGATCAGTGAAGCTTACAACACAGGTTGCCCAGTCCTATGAACCGTGCCATGGAAAGTTTAGAGCAGCCTTTCCCAACCGTGGTTCTCCATATGTTGTCGGGAGTTCAGTGTCCATCATCCTTGACGGGTGGCCATGATGGCTGGGGACACAAGGTTGGGAAAGTCTGGCTTAGAGAACATGGTAGACGAAAAGCTAGGCAAGTACAGTGGTACCTCAGTTTTTGAACATCTCTGTTGACGAACGTTTTGGTTTTCGAACATGCCTCAGATGTTAAACATGCGGCACAGCTTCCGTATTGAATTTTCTATATTGAGTCTTCCGTATTGAGTTTTCGGTTTTCAAATGTTTCGGAACTCGAACGGTCTTCTGGAATGGAATACGTTCGAAAACCAAGGTACCACTGTACTTTGATTCATTCTCCCCAACAAAATAGAACAGGAACAGGAAACCATTCATTCATCAGACCATACTATGACACAGTGCAGGCAAACTGATATGGTAGCCAGCAAATGGAACATACTCAAAAAGAAGAATGCGTTTCATCTTTGCTTCAACATGCTGCTGATATAAGTGGTTCTGATTAAACAGCATATTTTGCCTAAGTAAACAGTGAATTATTTCCAGGCAAATTACAGAATTAAAAAAACAGTCTGGAAAACCACGCACACACACACACATACACAAACATCAAATACCTGAGAGAAAATAATTTCTCATGCTGATGGCCTTTTAAAAGGAATAATTTAAAACAAGAGGGTGGTTAAAAAACAAAGCTGGGTAAATGATTACATTGTTTTCTACTTGGCAGTGTGGGCTATTAATGTTTTTCTTCTCCCAGCATTGCAGGTCTTATACATTTTAACCAACACAGGTACCCCCACAATGCAAAACAGTATCACATTAGCTTTAATCCTTCTTGAGCATCCTGTAGGCCATGTGAACATAGCCCACACTTTGAAGAGAACAGTAGTCTAAGTTTGTTGTCCGAGGACAGAAGTGGGGACCCCCCCCCCCGCCGTGTTGTTTTCCTCTATCTGGAAAAGAGGAGCTACTGAAAAAAATCTCCCTGTCCTGCCAAACCACTGTGGAGATGCTCAGAGTCATTCTGCAAGGAAAGGTACGGTAAGTCTACCACAAACACATTGACTGGAGTCTCTGGCATGATAAATTGCTCCATTCTTTCCCACTCCCCCAATACCATAGGAATGGAGGAGAATTTGGTTCAGCATACATTTTTTAAGCACATCAACCTAATTCACGTCTGCAGGACTGCAGTCCTACCTTGGTTTTCACAGCAGATATGTGTGGTGTATGGCAGGGGTACCCAAAGTGCCTAGCAGATGTTGCTGGACATTAAGTCCTATCAGCCCCAGCCTGCACGGTCAGGACTCAGGGATGGTCGATGAACACAAACCTCTGGAAGATGCACTGTTGGCTATCTGTGGCATATGGAGAATAAACTGTATCCCTTATTGGACTTTTTATGGTTCTTTAAAAACATTCTTCAAATTTTTGTGCCTGCCAGTCCTTCATCAGTCAGAGTTTTTCTTAGAGCAGATATAAGATGAAATAAAACAGAGGCTGTTTTTATATGTTCAGGCTTACTCTCTTTATCATCTAGATGCTTAAGGAACAAAGGTGGCGGTCCAAGATTTGTTAATGGGTGGGGGTGCAGGATAGGAGGAGAGAACATTTTTTCCAAGCTCTGATTTCTAGGGCACATCAATTCCTTTCTGAACCGGGAATGGCTCTTGCAAATTATTCGTTCGTTTACTGTCACTAGTCCCAGCAAGATGTGCCTTTGCTTGGGAAAATGTATTGTTTGAAGTTTTGAATCAGAAGATTATGCACACAGCTGGCAGTAGCTCCAAGGAGTGGTAGGAAAGAGCGCCGGTGTGATCACAGGACTTGCCTCCAGCCATTATTCTGGACATCAATTTTTACATTATATTTGTCCACACTGGCCCATGCCCAAGGGAAGCTGTTGCATCTCTGTGTGTGGAATTCATTCTGCAGACCAGTCATTAAACATTTATCTATCTTGAACTTTAGAACTCTTCAGGTTAATTAAGAGGGAATGGAGACATGAGTTCAAGATATGTTTGCGAGAAAGTTCTCATTAATTCCCAGCGAGAAAGTGTGTGTATTTGTCTGTGTGGCAGGGAGATTCTTCATCTGCGCTTTAGCCACATAGGACTGTGTGTCAACAAAAGTCTTAACTGAGACCATTTAAATGATCAACAAACACTTAAATGATCAAACCCTGTTGAGAATACATGCGTTAAAGCAATGATTCTCAATGTTTAAACTGGGATTTTAAGACCTTGTTATGTACTGCCCTGGGAACCTCTGGGTTGAAGGACAGAATACAAGTTGAATTAATGATACGTATAAAAATATCCAGTTCTACTCTGTTTTCTGGCCCAATCCATACACTAGGTGTGGCTGGTGAGGAGGGGTGTCACTACGGACGTGGCTCCTCAGCAGTGACCTGGGCAGGGCGATGAGATCAGGGTGGTTTGGATGCAGCAGTTGGAGTGCCAAATAGATTCTGTCAGTGCATCTGAGCCCACCTGATTTCATTGCCCTCACTGTAACTTATGGTTTATTATCCCACTCAGTAAAGTGGAACTGCCTTCATAAAAGCCCTGCACTTGGTATAGTCCCCATCTTCTTCTACCCCTTCTGAAGTTTTCCATTGCCCTCATTGTAAAAGGAGGAGTGGTTTATGAATGGAAGAAGAGGGGACCCAATTGAGGAGTGCCAAGGGGGCTTTCAGTTGTCCTCCTGGACACAGTCCTTATGAATCATTTGGGTAGGTATTTGGTTCTCCCTCCCGCCACTTGCTGTTGCTTAACAAGTTTGTAATATAAACATGCCTCTGCTTCTGACTTTGGTGCACTTGTTTCGTAGGCCAACATGTGGGAAGAGAGCTACAGAGTTGTGGGAAATGCACCGCAGACCTTCCTGAATAGTTGAACTGCTGAGCATGTATTGTGCTAGTTGTATGGAAACACACCCAGCCATTATTTTGAATGTGAGGCTCTTCTGTGCTCTCGTGTGGCCTGTGCTTCAGGGCTGAGGAGGGGAGTGTGTCTCTGGCAGAAGGCCTTCATATCCACAGTAATGTCTAGACACATGAACTGTGTCTTGGGTTATTTTGGAATGTTTGCTAGACCTTCCCATTTCATGCTTCATCTTGGCTTGAAGTTTTTTGCTGTGACCGGCTTCTTTAAGGTATAATGGTGGCCGCAGTGGTGAAATTTGCTAGTGAATGCAACACTAGAAATCTATCTTTTGTTTGGTGAAATTGATTTAAATTTCCTTTCCGCCCCTCTATTCTGAACTTAAAAATGGAAAGCATAATGCTGGTGGTCAACAAATCCACACCATGATCAACTCCCTCCCGGAAACCAATGTCCCCACTGTGGAAGGACGTGTGGATCCAGAATTGGCCTCCGCAGTCACTTACGGACTCATTGTTAAAACCGTGTGTCAGGGACTCAGCGGGAGCGCAGGGAGGAGAGGAGATGGAAAGCGAGGGGGAGCAATCCGAGGGCAGCGTAGGAGAATATGACAGCAGCCCGAGAGATTCCATGAGCCTCTCCAGCGAATCGGAAGATTCACAGAAGGGGGCGCCGATGGGCAGGGCAAGGGGCGACTCAAGGGGGACACCCCAGAAGCAAGGGGCCAGCGGGGACTCCCAGAGCAGCAGTTGGAAGTCAGGACCAGCTTCCCCACCAGAGCGTAGTGGGGGGGAGGAGTCCCAGGTGTCAGAGCCCACATATGCACCACCAGCGAGAGAAGATGAGTCAGGGTTGACCACGCCTCCATCGGAGAGCGAGTTAACGGTTAAGAGGAAAGTTGCAGGCTGGGCGCGCGCGCCAAGTTCAAAGGTACAGGTGAGCGGCACAGAAGGTAGCCCGGATAGGGAACCAGGTCCTAAAGCCCGCCGGAAGGAGGGGCAAGAATCGTCAGGGTCAGCGTCAGAGGAGTCCAGGAAGGATGAGACCCTAGCGGGCAGGAGGGCCCAGAGGAGAAAGGAACTTAGGAAGAGGTGGAGCAAAGCGAGAGTCTTAAACTGGTGTGGAGGGGGAGGAGACTCAGACAGGACTTCGCCGGTCTAAGGTCGGGACGTAGAGCTGCACGCTGCGGCTTTAAAATGGAGACTGAATCTCAATAAAGACTTTTGTACATAACTACAGCCTAGCGTTGGTCCTCTGTGAGCTGGGACCTGGAGGCAGCTCTGACACCGTGTTTATGGAAGACAATCTTACTTGGCTATGAGTGATCGCCAAAGAAGAAGAAGAGTGGTGGGGTAGCAGAAAGAAGCAATATGGGGGAAATGCTAGAAAGAGAGTGAGGGAGGAAAGGGCAGATGAAGATGGGCATGATAAAGAGCAAATGGAACATTTGGTGATTTCTGTGCCCTGAAATGGTCATGCCAGCCTTGACAAGAGTGTTAAATGAAGGCTGTTCTTAAATGTTAGCCATGGTAAAAACACTGAGATCCCTGGCATCTCTTATTTCCTCTATTGCCAAAATAACTTTTCATATTTAATATATATTTCCATGCATCAGGATATATCTTTACACATATCCTAAATAAATACTATAAATTCTGCATATAACCCTGCTCTAGAATATGTCTAAATAAACACATGCACTCATGCACACACACAAATGTGCATCCACTCTTTGGACCGGCAATTAACCCCGTGCTTTGGCTTCAGCTAAACTTACGTTTTTGATCAATATTTAATAGTGATTTTATAAGTGTGTGGGCATGACCATTAAAACAGTGTCTTAGAGAGGGGGAGATGCATTTTAATAGGGAATTAACAAACATGGCCCTAGGGCAGGAGGTATTTGCTTTGAAGAATCACTCCTGTTTAATAGGATACTTGAAAGGAATATATTAAAATTGTATTTAAAGTTGTTTTCCCACAGTGAACAAACCACACTGGACAAATTCTGAAAGGTTTAGACCATTGATAGCCACATCAGTCCCCTGGTCCAGTAAACTTGTAACTCTATTAAAAAAGAAGAAACAGTAACATTGTCTAGTCTGCATTTTACCAGCTTCTCCACTTTGTTGGAAGCAGAGAAGTCAACTCCTAGGAGCTGTGGGGCCTTCACCCTTCCATATAATATTTTTTTGGGGGGCTGAGGCCCCTCCAAAGTTGATGGCCATTGCCATCCAAATGGTGTCTGTGTGTCACGTCATGTGATTGATTATGTGTTGCAGGGCTTACTTGAGTCCCCCAATATTTTATTCAAGTTGGCACCCCTGCTTTGAAAGCCTTACTGAATTACATCAGCTGTGATGGGTGTGGACCACCTCCAGTTGTTGGAGAGACCAAGCAGGAGAAGTGCTGTTGTGCTCACTACCTGCTTCTGAGCTTCCCAGATTTGGTTGGCCACTGTGAAAACAGGATCTTGGACTAGGTCGGCCTTTGGTCTGATCCAGCAGGGCTATTTGTATGTTCTTATATTCCTGCAGTGGGCATTCCCAGGTGGGGAGCTCTCAGCACTCTTCTGCTATAAGGTGTTAAGTGGAACTGCAGTGAACTTTCCGCACTGCCTCTAGCATAGGTGTGGGGAAGCTCTGGCCCGCCAGATGTGGCTGAACTATACTTTTATCTGTCACTGTCATGCCGTATCTTGGCTGTGAATCCTGAAAAACCTGTGCCCTGCTTTGCAGGCCTTTTTTCTGCCTAACCTGGGAGGGTGGGACCCTACTGACTTCAGCTCCAATAGCTGAGGCTGCTTGGGTGGTGGTGGTTGGTTTTTTGTGTTTTTAATTTTGATTTTGTGATTGATGTGGAAATTGTTCAGTTTTGTTATGTATTTTTAATGTTTTTTTTTTACAGTGGTACCTCGATTTACATATGCTTCAGGTTACAGATGCTTCAGGTTACAGACTCTGCTAACCCAGAAATAGTACCTTGGGTTAAGAACTTTGCTTCAGGATGAGAATAGAAATCGTGCTCCGGCGGCACGGCGGCAGCAGGAGGCCCCATTAGCTAAAGTGGTGCTTCAGGTTAAGAACAGTTTCAGGTTAAGAACGGACCTCCGGAAGGAATTAAGTACTTAACCCGAGGTACCACTGTATTGACCACTTTTGTTACATTGTAGTTATATATTTTTTCATGTTGTAAGCCACCTTGAGTATGGTTTGAAGTGTGGAAAGGTGGCATACAAATAAAATTATGTGTGTATGTATGTAAAAAAGGTAAAGGACCCCTGGATGGTTAAGTCCAGTCAAAGGTGGCTATGGGGTTGCGGCGCTCATGGAGCTGGTATTTATCCACAGACAGCTTTCCGTGTCATGTGGCCAGCATGACTAAACTGCTTTTGGCACAATGGGACGCCGTGATGAGTGCCAGAGTGCACGGAAACACCATTTACCTTCCCACCGCAGTAGTACCTATATATCTACGTGTGCTGGTGCGCTTTCGAACTGCTTGGTTGGCAGGAGCTGGGACAGAGCAACGGGAGCTCATCCCATCGTGGGGATTCAAACTGCCGACCTTCTGATTGGCAAGCCCAAGAGGCTCAGTGGTTTAGACCACAGTGCCACGCACATCCCTTATGTATGTATTATGTATGCATGTATCAGCCCCAGCAAGCATGGCCAATGTCCAGAGTTGATGGAAATTGTAGTTGAAGCAACATCTGGAAGGCCAAAGGTTCTCCATACCTGCTCTAGCACCTAGAAGCATAGAGTGAGAAGGAACTTGAAAGGTCATCTTCTAAGAAGTGGCTCACCAGGTGGGACCGAGTCACTTTGCTAGTTTCCTGGCAAGTGAGTTGCTGTTGCTTACTAGGAGGGAAAGGGGATGGGGTGAGATAGTGGGCAGGTCAGTAGAGTACAAATGCACTGGTAGGAAAAGCAAATTGGCTCCACCATGTGTTTACACTGCACCAACCTCCACACCACCTTGCTTCTGTCCATCCAGCAACCCACCTGCTGGGAAGCTAGCATAGCAGTTCCACCCTACCTGTGAGCCGATTGTGTGTCTAGTCAAAGGAAAATTATAGAGAACTCCTGTGTAATGTGTAGTTTGGCCCTAGTAAAGATATGATCATAAGTGTAAATCAGATTGTTTTTCAGCATGGATTGGGTGGCTGAACAGGGAAATGACCCTATTCCAGGACTAATCCAAACATTTGTTGGAAAAGGGTTGCCACTGTTTATTTTCAGTGTGGATATTTAAATGTTAACATTCAAGTATGAAATTCTAATTGTGATTTTTGAATTTCGCAGGGGTGTGTGTGTGTGGAAATGGCATATTTTGGAGTGGTTTTCCGTAGAATCATAGAATTGGTAGATTTGGAAGGGACCATGAGGATTTAGATGATTATGTGAAAATGCCAATAGTGAGCTATTGCATAAAGTTTTTGAAAGTGTCTTTCCGAGCATCTAATTTGAGAAATGTGAATTTTAGTGGCAGTTGGGTACCCTGGGCTAATCACATGTTAATTCAAGCTCTCTGGCAATGGAGAGAAGCGGTTGTTTGTGTTCTGAAAGCAAGCAGTGTTTCTGTGTTATTTCCCATCTGATTCTCCCTCCCAACAGACATCTGAAGGCTAATCCTCTGGTATTTGTGTGCTTAGAGTTTAATTCACAGCCCTAACCCTTCAACACAATGCCTGTGCTTTTGCGGGGTAGGAGGAGTAGGAGGAAAAGCACATTTGAACAAATGTCCTTGAGGAGCAGAACAACAGAAAGGGACATCATAATAGCTTGGAGCTTATTTATGCAGATGGGATCCAAGGTAACATATCCATGGCTCTATTGAAAGCCAACATGTGACAGTAGCATATAGCTCTCTGAGATCAGCCAGCACAATAATAATAAAAAAGGCTTGACTTTTCCTCTATCCTGAGGTTATAACAGGAAGCATCTTCCTTCGAGCGCTTGAATTGACTGTGCCTTACTGTAGGTAAGTACAGGTAAGGACGCAGGTGGCGCTGTGGGTTAAAGCCTCAGTGCCTAGGACTTGCCGATCGAAAGGTCGGCAGTTCGAATCCCTGCGGCGGGGTGCGCTCCTGCTGCTCGGTCCCAGCGCCTGCCAACCTAGCAGTTCGAAAGCACCTCCAGGTGCAAGTAGATAAATAGGAACCGCTTACCAGCGGGAAGGTAAACGGCGTTTCCGTGTGCGGCTCTGGCTCACCAGAGCAGCGATGTCACGCTGGCCACGTGACCTGGAAGTGTCTCCGGACAGCGCTGGCCCCTGGCCTCTTAAGTGAGATGGGCGCACAACCCCAGAGTCTGTCAAGACTGGCCCGTACGGGCAGGGGTACCTTTACCTTTACCTTTTACTGTAGTTTTGGAAAGGACTGTGATGAGTCCACTTCTATACAGCGACTCTACCTCCTGCTGGCATTTTGGGATCCATGAAGCACTGATCTCAAATGGTGTAATAAAAATTGAAACCCACATGGTCAGTAGGAAAGCAGATACTGGATTTTTCTTAAGTAGGCACACAGGGCTAATAACTGGATAGCAGGGCTTTGAAAAACTTCAGATTAGGAACACAGGAGCATAGGAAACGGTTTTATACAGAGATTGGGTATTGGGGAAGTACACTTTGGTGAGAGAACTCTAGCAGAGATTCAAAATCACAAAATATCCAGCAAAGTATGGAATATAGGCTCTTAGACTTTTAAAACATGTCCTTTTGAGTTCCTTCCAAAACTTCCTTCTTCCCTTAGCACAGAAAAAGACTGTACGTTTGGTAAGTTAAGAAATGGTTTACTGACAAACTCTCCAAAGGTCAGGTTTATGTGCTTTTCTATACTGCATTCAGAAAACACAGGCAGCAAAACCTGGCTTAGTTAAAGTGGTGAAAATTCCTAAATTATTGGTATAGCAACGCAAAAAAGGCTTGCTAGAGCCATGTGGCCTGAGTTTGGAGCAACCACCTCAGCCCTCACAAGTTAAGCTTCGCTAGTGGACTGAACAATAGGCTTGATGACCCTCCTCCCAAGGTGAGGGTATGTGTGAGACCTAGCTAAGCCTGATAGAACAGCTTATTCTATGGCATTAACTAGAATAATTATACTGAAGCATGCTGGTTAAATGAGGCTGGTTATCCCACTTAGTCTACATTGTTCAGTATTGTCTACACTGACTGCCAGAGACTCTGCAGGGTTTCAGCCAGCATGATCTTGCTAGCTAGGGGGTTATTGGGAACTGTAGTGAAAAAGATCTAGAGGGTACTGGGGGTGGGGGAGAGAGAGAGACTGGTCTTTTGGAATAAATATACTGGGTAACTTTGAACATCTCTTTTGCCCAAGATTTATGGAACTGCACTGGATGCTGGCTGGAAAAGAAGAGTGTCGGTTGATATTTTATTCCTTAATTGAGCTGGAAATATTTTTGTGCTTTTCTTCTTTGTTGGCTCCTTACTTTATTCAGAAAACGTAATAATAATGCATGTTTGTGTGTGTTTTAAAAGAAGCATTGCTGCATAGCTTATCTTGAGACAGACTATGGATATTGAAATCATTTTTTTTAAAAAAACTTTTTTCAGCCTTGTATCACAAGTGAAGTTATAACACGATAGAGCATATGCAGAGTGCCCTTTCTTTTTTTGCAACAATATTTTATTAAGACCTTTCATAATATTACCATAAAAAACAAGCTAATCTTTTTTAAAAAAGAAGAGGCAAAGAAGGATACAAAGTCTTCTTTCACAGGTAGATCTAAACTTGCAGTGTCTTTTCTGTACTAAGTAATTAATGCTCCCCCAGCACAACAGAATTAGGCATAAGAGTTTTAAGTTAGAGGGTGCACCTTCAAGGCAGAGTCGACATTAAGCAGAGTCTCCTTCTCTCTCCCTCTCCCCCTCCCTCCCTCCCTCCCCCCCCCTCTCTCTCTCACACACACACATTTATCCATTGCATGATAATAAGAAACTTATGCATACATGTGTTATCTACATTATCATAGCAGCTACTGAATGAAAGTGATATTCTCGTTCTGAGCACAAACAATAATAAATGATTCTATTTCCTGCTGTTTGCCTGAGTTCGTCTTTCTTGTTTACTTTTACACCCTGTGCTGGTTTTTGATTAATCCACATTCCTTTTATATCATCAGTATACCTCCACTATGTATTTTTCATTTGTCTTTATCCGTATCCTCCCCATACCTCTTTGTTTCTTGCATTTGAAAAGCAGGAAACATTTAGACTGAGGTGTTTCATTTTATGCAGCTACAATTGCCCTAACAAATGTCTTTGCTGCCTCTTTCGTGTTACGGAAACAAGCCCATTTTGGAATTAACTTGTTTGGAACTATCCATCAGAACCATCTGCATACCCCAGTCTCTGTCCCAAAGAGCTTTATAACCAAATTAATTGACATCAAAGATTTACTCAAGTTATATTTTCAATTCTTAGCCTTACTGACCAGATGCATTCTGGTATCAATATTCAGATGCCTAAAATATCCAGAGTCTAAAGGACTGATCAGAGGACAGCCACGAGTTAGCTGCTTGGCTCTCCCAGACAGGTGAAATTGCACTGCAAGGAAAAGCGTTGAATTGGTTTTATATAAACAGGAAAATATTACTGCTTGAAATAAATCAAAAGGCAAACAGTGCATTGTTTTTAGCACTCCTAGCATGAACTTCACCTTGTGATCAGGGCAGTTTCCAATTCTGAGGTGGCCCTGGACCAAGTCCTTCTGCTGCAACTCCTGTTTTGCTGGCGATATTACTGGTGTTAGGTAGTGGTTGGAAAAAGTGAGCAACAGCAGTGGCAAGTGGCAGTGCCCAGACACTGAGGTCCAGCTCTGAGGGCCTTCTGGGGGTTTCCTCACTGCGAGAAGTGAAGTTACAGGGAACCAGGCAGAGGGCCTTCTCGGCAGTGGTGCCCTCCCTGTGGTACACCTCCCATCAGATGTCAAGGAGATAAAGAACTACACAACTTTTAGAAGACATCCCTGTATTGGGAAGTTTTTAATATTTGATGTCGTATTATGTTTTTATATGTGTTGGAAGCTGCCCAGAGTTGCTGGGGCAACCCAGCCAGATGGGTGAGGTATAAATAATAGAATTATTATTATTATCCAACTCCCAGCTTCCCTGACAATTGGCCATGCTAATGGGCTGAGAGGAGATGTAGTCCAGAAACATCTGGTGGGCCGCAGGTCTCCCACCCTTGGGATAGATGTTCTGATGTCTTAGAGCATCAGAGCAAACAAAAATAGATGTAAGGAGCAGGGAGCTGCAGGGTTGATTTCTGTGCTAACTATCCAAAGTTGCTAGGTGCTGATGCTGGTCAGGCTTGAGATTAAATTGTGCACCATCTTGTCCAAGTTCTTAGAATGTAAACAGTTCTAGCAACATGGGAACAAGGACTGGGCAGAAAGGCCCTGTTCATGGGTTCAGAAATGCCTGATGATCAGGATTGCTCCCATTTTCTCAGCAAGTTTGCCAAAGTCATCAGCTTCCTCTTGCTTAATGCTCTTGATATAAAAGGAGCAACTGTGCTTTGTAAGCACATGACCTCAGTTTTATTAATCCCATGGCACCTCTCTTGTTTGTTTGCTTATTTATTGACTGCTTTTTGGTTGCAGAGCCCTCCAAGTGGTTTATAATAACATCATGAGGCAATTAAAATTCAGCGTAGACATCCAAAATGCAGTTAAATTATCTTACAAGGTAGCAAGGGGGGGGGGGAGGATCTTGCCTGAGGCTTCGGGAAGCATCTGCCAGTCAGAATAGGCTCTATTTGGGAAGATGAATTGATGGGCTGATTCCTTTATCCCATGTCCTAACTGGTTCTATATATTACGAAGTTTCAAAGCTTTTGTTCAAACTTTTGTTTGGTTTTCGTAGGACATGTATTCATAAAAGGCATCGGGTCAGGAGTATCAAGGAAGCTGAGCAGTAGAAAAAATATACAAATAAGTCTTGAGATTAATTTACATTGTATATGGAGATCCATTTGCATTCGTCTCACAACTCCCCTTTTCACTGGCTCCCAGAATGTACACCTGTGGCTTGTTAGCATGCAGTGCTGCCATGATGTGCAAATGAAAGCCGCCATATCCTGGCAATGCGCAGGAAACATTCTCCCCAGGGTTCGTGTTTCTCTTTTACATGCAAAGCCCCATTGAAATGAATGGCCTTATTATTATAATTGGATGTATGCCTGTTAGGGCATCTCATTCCATATTAGAGGAGAGAACCTTTCCTTTAGTCTCGGGAAATTTGGAATGAAACAAAACACAAGCCATGCATAACATTTCTGTCTCCTTTACCAAGGGAGAACATGGAACGATAGGCAGGAAAATAAAATTACCTTTTATAATGTGTTTCCATTTCCTCCCAATTTATCTTTCCCCCCCTCCCCCTCCCTGGTGCTTGTGTATGGCCTCTTTTTTTCCACAAGACCCGAGTGCTTTGTGCTAAGTAATGATTTTTTCACCCCACTATGCCTGACTGAGACAGGGAAGCACTGTTTATCCTTACAGAAAACACACGAAGGAATTGAGGCATAGGAGAAGATCAATGGCTGAAGCCTCCAAAAACCATGACCAATGTTAGGTCCAAGCTGAAGGCTATTAACAGCTACTACTGATACTGTCAGAGATAGCAGGCCTCTGATTATTGGTTGCTGGGAATCCAAGCGGGGACAATGCTCTTGTGCACAGTGCCTGTTTATAGCCTTCCTCAAGACATCTGATTGGTGAAAACAAGATGTTGGAGACACAAGAGAAGTGAATAAAATCATGCATGGCGTAGAGAAAGTCGAACTAGAATTTGTGGACATCCAATATTGGCAGAATCAAGGCAGACAAAAAGAAAGTACTTCATTGAATTATGAAATTTGCTCCCCCAAGAGGCAATGATGGCTGCCATCTTGGATGGCTTTAAAAGACCTTTAGTCGAATTCATGGAGGAGAAGGCCATTAGTGACTACTAATCATAATAACTATTTTATGCCTCCATAATTGGGGAGGTACGCTCCTGAATGCCAGTTGCTGGAAACTGCAAGGAGTGGGGAAGTGATGTTGCGAACAGGTCTTTATTGCTTGCATCTCATAGGCACCTGGTTGGTCACTGAGAGGACAGGATGCTGGGTTAGATGGGCCATTGGTCTGATACAGCAGGCTCTTGTAATGTTCTGAAACAGCGACTCCCAATCCACCCCCATTCAATGGAGGCCGGAAAGGGTAGCCATTTTGGTTTGGGGTGCCATTTCTGGCAGTGGCAGCGACTTTTCAACCGGAAGAGACAGAGGGGGCTGGGGAGGACAGAGATACCAGTTTCCTGTGCCACTCTGTATTATTATTATTATTATTATTATTATTATTATTACATTCATTCAATTTGTATGCTGCCCTTCATCTGAAGAGCACATTGCAGCTTACAACATAAGAATACAAAATGAAAACACAAAACACGAAGCAAAAAACAGAAACAAACCAATAGCCCCTCTCCCATGAACACATCTTAAAGGCCATAAATTGTTTTAACCTGCCAAAGGACTGGTTATACAGAAACATTTTCACCTGATGCCTAAATGGCAGTATATGCTGATGACACAGTGATAATATTACACTGAGAAGTCTTGCAACTTGTGCCTAGGATCTAGATAACCATTGATGCACGGAATGGCAGTTGTCCCTTTCCTGTTTTTGTGGTGCCATTGCCAGGATCACAACCCTTATTGGCTGAAATCCTGGGGAGCTGCTGTCTCTCAATGCAGCAATACTGAGGAAGTGAGAGCAGCGGTCTGATTCCATCTGAGGCAGCTTCCAATTGTTCTATCGTTGCTGAAATGAATGAATTAAAAAAACACCCCTAATTTAGGAACAGCTGCTATTTTGTCCTCCCAGACACAATTACTACTGCATCCAAAGGCTAGGCTACTCTTGTCATTACAAGATTTCCCTTTTTATAGCCGGGATCCTTGTTGCTTCATAAACTTTCACTTCTTATTAGATATAGTCATTTTTCCTTGACTCTTTATCTGTAGTGGATTATAGAGGAGTCAATTAGTAAAGCTTGATGAAGATGGGATTTATGTACGGAGATGAGATAGCAGTATAGGGAAGTTTTTAATGTTTGATGTTTTACTATGGTTTTATAATTTGTTGGGGCAACCCAGTCAGATGGTCGGCATATAAAATAATAATAATAATAATAATAATAATAATAATAATAACAACAACAACAACAACAACAATAATAATAATAATAATTTCTGTCTTTATTTACAAGAGTGGATTTTTGGTGAGCTTCCTGCTGGCAGTAAGGGCTATAACAGCTTGTTTTGGATCCGTGCAATCTCTTGTGTCAAAACCTTCAGCAGCATTCCAGGAATTTTGATTGCTGTGAGTTGCCCTTTGGAGGACATTTTATAGTAGCAAACTTGTCAGTGACTATTTGCTTGCAATTTGGCTCTACATTATTTATGACCCTTTCCCCCCCCTTTTTTTTTTGTTTTCAGGAAATGTTCAAGCGCTCAGAGTATATTAGGGCAAATACACATGAAAGAAATGCACTACACTGCTTATGGTTGATACAATAAATACTAAAGGTTCCCTCTGGAGCCCTTGGTGTTGCACATTGTGGCAGGCTGAACCTTGGCTTACTTCATTGATTTTACCGGCAGGGGATGGGGAGTAGCCTTGTCTGCAAGAGAGCCAGAGTGTCACTTGCCTGAAAGCTGGCAAGTGAATCCTAGCATGAAAGTGCCACCATCTTTATTTTGTGCAGGGGATCTAAGAAGGTGTGATGGCCTGGGACTTGGGCTCGGACTTGGAACCAGAGGAGACTCAGTCTGCACCAGATCCTTTGCCTCAGGCATCATCTCAACCTAGTCTGGGGCCTGATCCTGAAGAGTCCCAGTCTGCACAGGTTCCCCTGCAACAGACACCAGCTGGGCCGAGTCAGGGGCCTGAACCTGCCCTGGCTCCAGATGCGGGGATTACCTTGTTGCCTTCAGCTGGGCCATCACTTACAGCTGCTCCATTACTGGTTTGGTCAGGGGAGGCTGAGGCGGCCCCTGGGTCTAGTAACCCACCGACGTCTCCTGAGCTGCAGAGACTAAGGTCTGAGAGACCTGAGTACTCGCAGGAGGAGTGCTCGCCTTTGGGCAAAACAGGGAGGTGAGTCACCGGGGGATCAGGATCAGCCGCTACCCCAACAAATATAAAAGGCTGTCAGACCCTGCCCCAGGTTGCGGGAGGAACATTATTGTATGTTAGATCCTGCACCTGTCCTTGCTTGGTTTCCTGCCTCGTGTCCTGCCCTCAGCCATGTTGGACTGACTCCCAGCAGAATCTTCGGATTCTGGACCGGTCCTGGACCGCATTTCATGTGTTACCCCTGGACCCAGCACAGTAGTAATCTGGGTTACTTCCTGCCAACTGAGGGCCCACAGAGAATGTCTTGCTCAGGGTCCACCACCACCCCATTCTAGAACTGGCTGCAGTTCAGATATTTTGATAAGGAGACAGCAAGTTCAATTCAGGCAGTGGCCGTGGTGGATTTTGAAAGATTTCAAGCCAATTTACATGGAGTGGGATTTAGTTAACCAGCCATGTCAGGGGAAGCCCTGTGTGAGGAATTTTGCTTGCACAATCCTCCTTGTCCCCCTGTCCTTCCCCTGTGTGAACCCTACACTCCCAAAATTGACTCAATCCCCCCCCCCCCGGAAAAAAATCCCAGCATATGGGCAGAGGGCATTGTCCTGTCTGGTAAGCATGTACAGACAAAATGATTGGCAGCTTGCAGTGTTGAATTTCAGGGTAAAAAAAAAGGTAAAGGACCCCAGGACAGTTAAGTCCAGTCAAATGTGACTATGGGGTTGCAGCGCTCATCTTGCTTTCAGGCTGAGGGAGCCGGTGTTTGTCCAAAGACAGCTTTCTGGGTGATGTGGCATGACTAAACCGCTTCTGGTGCAATGGAACACTGTAACGGAAACCAGAGCGCACAGAAATGCTATTTACCTTCCTTCCACAGTGGTACCTATTTATCTACTTGCATTGATATGCTTTCGAACTGCTAGGTTGGCAGAAGCTGGGACAGAGCAACAGGAGCTCACCCCGTTGCAGGGATTCAATACACCCACACCTTCTGATCAGCAAGCCCAAGAGGTTCAGTGGTTGAGACCACAGCGCCACCCACGTCCCTGTTGAATTTCAATCAGTATATTTACACTAGTTCTTTGAAGTATCTATTTTTTGGAGGGGGCATCTTCTCCAGAAAAAATGCAATGACCTGGAATCATTTGCAGTATCCATTACTCATTTGCTTTCTAGATTACTCTCATATGTGCATGTGCAAAAGCTTAGTCAGCTATGTTATACCACAAAGTGTTAGAGTAATATTACAGTGGTTCCTCTAGTTATGAACTTAATTCGTTCTGGTGGTCTGAAACTGTTGTTAACTAGAGGCGTGCTTTCGCTAATGGAGCCTCTTGCTGCTGCTGTGCCACCGGCACACAATTTCTGTCCTCATCCTGGGGCAAAGTACTCAACTTGAGGCAACTCTTCCAGGTTAGTGGAGTTTGTAACCTGAGGCGTTTGTAACTTGAGGTACCACTGTACCGAGAAGCTCGGTTTAGTTCAATCTCTGCTCACGGCTTGGAATTATGTGTTCAGTTTGGCTTTGCTATAAGCAGTGAGGGTGGTACTATCGCAAAGGAAACAGAGAGAGCTACAATAGTTCAAACTAAACATCCTCTCACCCCATCAAGTAAAGTCCTAGTTGTTCCCTCTAAATATTTTGTCCATAGCAGTTAGTTACTGCACAGACAATTTCCCACAACAGCAGATATGCATAATGAGCTTCTGGGTAACATAAGTGCAAAGGCCTAATTAAGTCTCTGGTACCTTCCCATATTTAATGCAAATAGATGCTCTCCTTCAGTTACTAATTCCAGGAAAATAAAGCATCCTCCAGCCAGCATCTTCCACTGGTAATTGGATTGAGCATAAATTTACATTTCCTTGGAAATATCTCCACCTCTTCCCATGAGGGACATCTCAGGCATCTGACTATGAGTTCTGATTGGTCATGGACCCCTCGTGATCGTCCTGTCACTCTGCAGTGGGGAAATTGCAGTGTGACACTTGCTGACATCTCATACCTGTGTCCTTTGTCATTTAAAGTCCTTTCCACCCAGCCGTGTCCTCAACAGCATCACCTTTTGTGTTTGAGCTAATTCCTGTCAAAGAATTACTTTCCCGTACCTGGACTTAGATCAAGGGAGACCTCTTGGCTACCCCTTCATCACGGAAACTATTTTTTCTGCATGTGTTTGATAAGAAGAAACAAGCGTCTCATTATCAGGCACCAAAGTGTACTGGCCACCAAACAATTCATGCTTAGCTTTTGTCTTCCTTCCTCAAGAGAGGTAATTATAAGCATCTTGCTCCTTTCTATCACTATCTTTCTTATTTAACTAATTCCACTATATAGTTAAGGAGATGCGTATTGAGTCTTCCATATCCAGTGAGCTAGCTCTGCCACCAATCCCCCCCCTCTTTGGAAGGACCAGTTGACTTGGTATGGGGGGCAGTGGCTACCACCTGTTTGATCTTCATGAATCTTCCCTGAGTTTTGTTTTGGAATATCTGAATTTTGTCTGAGAATTCTCCCAGAAAGTTTCTAAAAACCAGATGCACCATGAAGTGATTTGGGGTGGCAAGTGGCAGTTCACTTCTCACTACTGCTGTTTCAGGGAATAATCATGCTCATAAGGACTATATAGACTAGACTCAACTCTTGTGGATGCAGGTGAGATTTGGGGCTTAGCACAATCCCTTTCCCTTTGTGCTTATAGACTTTTATAGGTATGTATTGTGGCGCTGTGGGTTAAAGCCTCAGTGCCTAGGACTTGCCGATCGAAAGGTCGGCGGTTCGAATCCCTGCGGCGGGGTGCGCTCCCGCTGCTCGGTCCCAGCGCCTGCCAACCTAGCAGTTCGAAAGCACCTCCGGGTGCAAGTAGATAAATAGGGACCGCTTACCAGCGGGAAGGTAAACGGCGTTTCCGTGTGCGGCTCTGGCTCGCCAGAGCAGCGATGTCACGCTGGCCACATGACCCGGAAGTGTCTCCGGACAGCGCTGGCCCCTGGCCTCTTAAGTGAGATGGGCGCACAACCCCAGAGTCTGTCAAGACTGGCCCGTACGGGCAGGGGTACCTTTACCTTTACCTTTATGCATAGAGAATTGTATAAAGCGATCTTCCCAAAGCTGGTGACTTCTAGATGTTGTTGAACTTGACCTCCCATCAGTCTCAGCCACGATAGCCGATGGTCAGGGATGATGGGAATTGTAGTGTAGCACCATCTGGAGAGTACTAGTTGACGGAAGTCTGATCTAGAAGAAAGTAACAATGGAGCTGAGGTCATTAGAAAAATAAAACATGGTAGATGTGGTTTGTGTTTTTTTTTTTTTTTAAAGTATTCCCAAGAGAATACAAGGGGTGAAAAACACAATCTGATTTTGGGCATATAGTTCAGAAAATGAAAGTAACAATTTGAGAAGCAACATTGGCTGAAGTAGATAAAAATGTAATTTTGCTATGTATATTTACTCAGTGTAAATCCTTTGAAGGATTGAAAGATGAGAGGCCTGTTATTTGACCTTCATGGCAGTGGTAATTCAAGGGACTCACAGCATGATGCAGCCCTTTCTGGCACAGGCAGTGACGAGGTTTTCCAGCACCTTCAAATGAATGTTTACAATTGCTATGGGTGGTTGTGTGCTCCATTTCAGTTTAACATCAGGGCTGCCTTGGGGGCTGTCCACTTACATGGACAATATAATTGCTTTATCTCTGTGCATAGCCTTTCAATGTCTAAGCCATTAAATTGTTGTTGTTGATATAGTGAGTAGTTTTTTTGATGATAATGATGATGATGATCTCCTGTATGATCTGAACATATGGGAGATGCGCCAGATTCTTCTTATGTTCTTCAATGTAGTAAAATCTCTAAATCACGGACAAATGTTTTTAGAAGCTGTGTGCCACAAGGAAAGTGGCAGAGTGCATAATTTGCCTACTGTAGTCCCCAGCTTTAAATATCCCCCATTTCCACTTAAAAGAACCTCAGATCTGGTTAAAATCCAACATGGTATGTTAAAACAACAAGGTATGTGGAATTTCACATGCTTGGAGTTCTGTATAAGTTAGGCTGCTGGCACTTAAAAGCGCTATATAGTGGTGGCGCTGTGGGTTAAAGCCTCAGCGCCTAGGGCTTGCCGATCAAAAGGTCGGCGGTTCGAATCCCTGCAGCGGGGTGCGCTCCCGCTGCTCGGTCCCAGCGCCTGCCAACCTAGCAGTTCGAAAGCACCTCCGGGTGCAAGTAGATAAATAGGGACCGCTTACCAGCGGGAAGGTAAACGGCGTTTCCGTGTGCGGCTCTGGCTCGCCAGAGCAGCGATGTCACGCTGGCCACGTGACCCGGAAGTGTCTCCGGACAGCGCTGGCCCCTGGCCTCTTAAGTGAGATGGGCGCACAACCCCAGAGTCTGTCAAGACTGGCCCGTACGGGCAGGGGTACCTTTACCTTTACCTTTACCTTCAATTTTTAAAATAAAGAAAGCCAATGCACAGGAACATCTGCTCCACTCTAGCTTCATGGTATGGCAATAGAGCACACCTGAAACATCTAAGCTATGTCCTTCATCTACTAATCCCTTCAAAACCCTTCACCCATCAAAGCCCATTTAGTAAGCTGGACTGATAATGAGCATCAGCAACATAACTGAAACCATATATGGATGTGATGATGATGATAATGTAGGAACTGTGTTAGATCGTCTGAGGACAAGATGGGATGTCATTAAAGAACAGTCATTTCAAACTCTGATCTCAGGCTCCAGTTTCCCACAGTACCTAAGAAAATGGCTACTCCAGTTGGAATTCCAGGGCAGTGAAGCTGAAATTTCCTATGAAGAGAACGGCACACCTGAATAAGCTTTCAAATATGATGGTCCCCTCCCCCTCAACCTGCACAGACAATCTTGGTTCACTTTACATGCCTATTGATTTTCCTTCATCCAGTGTCTGGATTGCCTGTTTCCTATTTTGCAATCTGAAGGCGGTGGAAGAATAGTAGTATAAGTCATCTCAGAAGTAAAACGGCTTGACATGCTTGCCCTTTATATAATTCTAGTTACAAATCTTGAGAATTTGCTGCTGGCTTCATTGTGAGCGAGCAGTGTGTGTGTGTGTGTGTGTGTGTGTGTGTGTGTGTAATCATTAAAGGTAAAGGTACCCCTGCCCGTACGGGCCAGTCTTGACAGACTCTGGGGTTGTGCGCCCATCTCACTTAAGAGGCCAGGGGCCAGCGCTGTCCGGAGACACTTCTGGGTCACGTGGCCAGCGTGACATCGCTGCTCTGGCCAGAGCCAGAGCCAGAGCCAGAGCCGCACACGGAAACGCAGTTTACCTTCCCGCTGGTAAGCGGTCCCTATTTATCTACTTGCACCCGGAGGTGCTTTCGAACTGCTAGGTTGGCAGGCGCTGGGACCGAGCAGCGGGAGCGTACCCCGCCGCAGGGATTCGAACCGCCGACCTTTCGATCGGCAAGTCCTAGGCGCTGAGGCTTTAACCCACAGCGCCACCTGCGTCCCGTGTAATCATTAGGTCAACACTATTAGATTAAAAGTTAATTTTCAGATACATTTCTTTGACTAGTGTGCCATGGAAGGGGACCGTTCTTTAAAATGTCCTTTTGTAATATGGCTGAGCACAATGTCTGCTAATCTGATACTCTCCTTGAAAGCAACACTTTTGCTTACAAATTACAGTAAAACAGGCATAGGCAAACTCGGCCCTCCAGATGTTTTGGGACTACAGTTCCCATCACCCCTGACCACTAGTCCTGTTACATAGGGATCATGGGAGTTGTAGTCCCAAAACATCTGGAGGGATGAGTTTGCCTATGCCTGCTGTAAAATACCTCATCCTCCCCACCTCACATTGTTTTGAAGCGTCCATTTTACTTCCTCATTGCTGCTTCCAATACCATTTTGATTCGTCCCCTTTCTTGGCTTCTTGTGGCCACCCAGACGTTTAATCTGATTGGCTGTGGTAAAACACATGATTTTGTTTCAGTGTCTGTGTTGTCATGTGAGCCATAATACCCAATGAAATTAAAAAGCAGTGGTGCCAAATGGGACTAGTGAGGGCAAAGGAGAATAAGGATAAGGGACAGCAGTGAAAAATATCTAACTCTTAGGCAGAGAGTGCTAAAAGTCACTGAAACTGGAAAGGCACCTTTTGACATTAACAACAACAAGTGTCTGTAACATCAGGAGCATCGACGTGACTTTATTCACAAAATTATGTAGGCCACAATATTCAATAGGATTAAATGGCAGTATTGGCAAATGAGGCTGAGATCAATGATATTAAATTTATGCCTGAAATGAACGAAGAGCTTCAGTTTTCCATAGGCAAAGAAAAATATGGAGGAGGAATAAATATGGAAGCTACTGTGTCTGTAACGAGTGCTAAAGATCACAAAAGTGGGATTATCTTAAAAGATAGTCCTGGTTGCAGGCAGGCCCTCAACCCAGTTCTCCCCACCCTGGCGTGGGCGGAGTAATACCCTCACACCAGGGTGGCACCACGATCACTCCAGGCCTATCAGCCAATCATTTTGAGTGGGGTGATTGTGGGGGGCATAAAAGCAGCAGCGGGACGGGTGCCAAAAACCTGCTTCGCACCGCTGAACAAGAGGTACATTTTGTCATTAACAGAAACAAAGGCTTTTGGATTCATCTGTACAGTGGTGCCCCGCAAGACGAATGCCTCGCAAGACGGAAAACTCGCTAGACGAAAGAGTTTTCCGTTTTGGAGGTGCTTCGCAAAACGAATTTCCTATGGGCTTGCTTTGCAAGACAAAAATGTATTGCGAGTTCCTGCGGGTTTTCCCCCCCTCCCCCCCTTTTCTAAGCCGCTAAGCCGCTTATCCGCTTATCCGCTAAGCAGCTAAAAGCCGCTAAAAGCCGCTAAACCGCTAATAGCGCTAAGCCGCTAAGCCGTCAATGGGCTTGCTTCGCAAGACGAAAAAACCGCTAGACGAAGAGACTCGCGGAATGGATTCTTTTTGTCTTGCGAGGCACCACTGTACGTTTATTTAATCCCATAATTTGTCTATGGATAATTGAAATTCTTTAATTGCTTCAGACATAAAATTAAAAGGACTCTCCCTTTTAGATTATGATCACATTTATCTGATGTAATGACCGCTCCCCACTTAAAACGGGGGCGCCCTTTGCGGGGACGCGTGCAACCCTGGATCTGGAGTGGCCCCATCAGCATAGGCTTTGCCTTCCCTCAGGTGGGATACCTGGAGGTCCCCGCCTACCCCAGTGAGTTGCCCAATCCCACCTGGGGGAAGCGTTGCCAGGGAAACCAGGCCAGGTAGGGGGAGGGATTACCTGCCCACACAATAGAGGGTGGATCTTAATTGTTAATCCTCACTTGGCTCCAGAGCTTCTCCCACCCTACCCACCCTCAGTTAATGCCTTCTTTTGCAGGTTATCTTTTCTTCATAGGTTTTGCAGGTTAACCTGTCTCCACAGGTATGCGGGTGCTGCTACGATAAGGTCGCTGTTAAAGGGCCGGAAAGGAATTTCCCTGCATTGGCAGGTTTCGCCTTTCCCGTAGCAAAACGTCACAACTTTGGCGGTATCAGGCCTTGGGCGGAATCCTTTAGTCCATCTTCTTCTTTGCGGCGGCGATACCAGGGTTCCCCGTTAAAGGGGTTTTTGAAGGGAGGCTTTGGCCGTACGCCGAAAGGTCGTCATTGCTCTCCCCTGCGGCGGCGTAACGGGGGCGGCTATCTCTGCTTGAACATATGTTCTCCAGAGCCGGCCCATCCCCCCCCCACACACTGGATAACCCTGATGCTCCCTAGGTCCCCGGCTGGGGACTAGGGAGGGAGAACGCCCAATGCCTGAGACAAGGTCTACCCACATTTGAAATTTAATAAAGTTGTGGCCAATTTAATCCCATAGCACGTTGTCTAGAGTCGTTATTCCACATGACGGGGGGGACCACTCGGGATCTGGGGACTCCGCCTGTCCACGCAATGACAAATGCCACCATTTGAACACACTACATACTACTTGCCAATACTAAACTCTCTGAAAATCTATGCCATAAGAATTACAAAACAGAGGATCCCATAAACAGTAAGAATACTGCCTATAATAAAGGTAAAGGTAAAGGGACCCCTGACCATTAGGTCCAGTCGTGATTGTCATCCAGACAATGAGGTGGGGTGGGAAACACAGAACGAACGGGGATCATGCAAATTGCTTTAAAGGTAAAGCGGCCCCTGACCATTAGGTCCAGTCGTGACCGACTCTGGGGTTGCAGCGCTCATCTCGCTTTATTGGCTGAGGGAGCTGGCGTACCGCTTCCAGGTCATGTGGCCAGCATGACTAAGCTGCTTCTGGCGAACCAGAGCAGTGCACGGAAACTCCATTTACCTTCCCGCCGGAGTGGTACCTATTTATCTACTTGCACTTTGACGTGCTTTCGAACTGCTAGGTTGGCAGGAGCAGGGACCGAGAAACGGGAGCTCACCCCATTGTGGGAATTCGAACCGCCGACCTTCTGATCGGCAAGTCCTAGGCTCTGTGGTTTAACCCACAGCGCCACCCACGTCCCACCACTACTTTACTTTAAATACATATAATAAATACTTTTATGGACATACCGAAAAGTTGTTTTATGGCAGGGTTTGTATTAGGATAATAACTGTGTTACTTAGCAGATATAGGAGGTATTTATCATTGTTTGAAGGCAGAAATGCCTCTGCTTTGCTGATTTTGCATTCTGGTGTGCATATCATATCCTTTCAGTTTCAATAAGACTTTCTTCCAAATAAGGACAGTTTGGATTTCAGTCTTAGTGGACGTGAATTATTCCTGGTGTCTTTTAACTATTCACATGTAAGGGTAGTCATCATCTGGAAAAGGGAAGGTGGAGGATGGCGGACTAAGCTGCAGCTGTTAGCACTTACTATGCCTCTTGAATAAGCAGAATACTTAATGTGCTCGTTCCAGTCATGCTTTATGGGAACATAAATGTGCCACAGAAAAACGAATCTTAAAACATGATCAGGGGCATGATACTTGTTTCTTCATGGGACCTTCTGGTCCTCTTTATTGAAAGCTTCCTCATTCTCTCATGGATCAATGAAATGGAATTTAATTTTTAACAAGTATGCAAGCAATGGGGGACCTTGCATCCTTAACCACAGACATCAATGGAAAATGCAAGCCTTCACATACCCCTGTGGCTGCTGCACCCCAGAGACTGCCTCTGGTATGACCATGGCCCCATGCTGAACAGTGGCTCAGCAGCAGGAGCAAGCATAGGTTACTACAGAAGACTACTTTAGGTCAGGTCAGTCTCGTTCTCCATCTAGCTCAGTATTGTGTTTTCAGATTGGCAACGGCTATCTCCAAGGTCTCAGACAGAGGTCCACCGTATCTGCCACTTGATCATTCTTAACCATCAGCGTTGGTCCTTCTGTATGCACACTGAGATGACTCCCCAATTTGCTGGGGCCATTACTGCCTTCTGTCTCTCACACTGACCCCATATATGTTTTGTGCACAAGGCAAATTTACCAATGGACGAAAATGCAAGAGAACAAAACAAGAACAGAAGAAACATACCCACCAAAAAAGAAGTCTAGGATGGGATCCACCTAAGGAACCCCGTCAACAGAAGCCCTGTGTAAGGACTTCCACTTGTGCAACTGGGCTTTCCCCTGTGCCCTCTGAGCCCCTCAAAATTGGCTTGGATGGTTGGGAGAATCCCTAGAACAGCATGTAGGGGGAGATGGAGGCTCAAATGCTTGTGCAGAAGAGACATTTGTAATAGCAGGACACTGAATTCCACCCATAGTGGAGCTAACTCAATGTCAAATTATGCAGCAGTCACATGGAACACACAGAAACAAATTATTCCCCCCCAATAAATATCTCATTTCTGATCAGTGTGTTATTTCCCATTGCAGCACATTTGTAAACATTTTCTTCCAAGTACAGTGGTACCTCTGGTTACATACTTAATTCGTTCCGGAGGTCCGTTCTTAACCTGAAACTGTTCTTAACCTGAAGCACCACTTTAGCTAATGGGGCCTCCTGCTGCTGCCGCGCCGCCGGAGCATGATTTCTGTTCTCATCCTGAAGCAAAGTTCTTAATCTGAGGCACTATTTCTGGGTTAGCAGAGTCTGTAACCTGAAGTGTATGTAACCTGAAGCGTATGTAACCTGAAGCGTATGTAACCAGAGGTACCACTGTATCCATTAGTAGGGAAGCTGACAAGACCAGGAAGTCCAGTTAAGTCAATTTCACTGCTCTAGTAGTTTAATGCCACTGCTCCTCTGTCTTCTGTGGAATTCTTGAAAGAACATCTCTCTCTTCTAACTCAAAATTCCATCTCTTCCCCTTATAACTTTGTGCTGTTTTTGTGCTACCACTTATGGACCAAAGTTAGGGCCTCAGTAGTTCTAAGGTGAAAGTTGGTCCTGATTTTATAGAATGCTTTTTGTGGTTCACTTTTATGATAGCAGTGTTTGCTCCCCCCCCCCACTCTAAATATGAATAACAAGTTGTGGTGTTATTCTTGACTACTATTCTGGACCAGCACATCAAGGGAATGGACTTAACTTGACCAAGCACTTATGCTAAAATAACCACCTTATCTACTGCTCTCTGAATCGCTCTCTATTATGCCTATTGAGAAAGAGAGAAAAGGCTGGGAAGCTACACCCCATAATTTTGCCTATTTGTCAGAAAATTATAGATATATTTTAGCACCTTTTTCCAATTTTTGAAATTTTCATTTTTCATTTTCAGAGCAGGTCAGACAGTTAATAGGAACAGGGGTTAAGAGTAAAAAGGTTAAAACTTTTTTACACTCTGGTCCTACAGATAATTACAGGAAGTAGCTCTGATTTGAATGTGCTATAATCAAATACAAATGTCAGAGTGTTTAAAATAAATATCCACAAAGCTGAAGATTATACCCTTTTTAGCACAGGTATAAATGTATGCATTAATTAACATTATTTACTTGCATATCTCTCGCAGCAAGTGGGGAAATAAATTTTATTGGACCCCTAAAATGCAAAGCACTGAAAGTGTAATCCTGAGATCAATACAGAGAAGTTTTTTGGTTTTCGGTATTCATGGTAAACATCCTAAAATTGCACTTTTTTGTTTTTGTTTTTAAACGGGACTGAATATTCTCCAGGATTAATTTTCAGGTAGAAACTACCCATTTGTTAGGCTAGAACAGTGTTTCCCAACCTTGTGCCTCCAGCTGTTTTTGGACTACAATTCCCATCATCCCTTGCCACTGGTCTTGCTAGTCAGGGATGATGGGAGTTGTAGTTCAAAAACAGCTGGAGGCACAAGGTTGGGAAACACTGGGCTAGAACATTTTCCTAAAAACCTCTTAGAGCATTGCTTGATCAGTCAGCATCCTGTTCTCACAGTGGCCAACGAAATGCCTTTGGGGTCTGAGCACAAGACCCCTCTCCTCACATGTGATTCCCAGCAACTGGAATTCAGAAGAATGCTGACTCCAGCAGTAGCACTGATAGTCTTATCTTCCACGAATTTGTCTAACCCTCCTTTACCAACAAAATATTTAAACACCCAGTTCAGAATCTATGTAGGACAACTGTAGTGTCAAAAACCATAGGCTTGGCTCACATATACACAAGTTCCAGGATCCTTTTGGCCCTGCCCTGAATTTGGCTTACCGGGTGGCACTGTGGGTTAAACCACAGAACCTAGGGCTTGCCGATCAGAAGGCCGGTGGTTCGAATCCCTGCGACGGGGTGAGCTCCCATTGCTCGGTCCCTGCTCCTGCCAACCTAGCAGTTCGAAAGCACGTCAAAGTGCAAGTAGATAAATAGGTACCACTCCGGCGGGAAGGTAAATGGCGTTTCCGTGCACTGCTCTGGTTCGCCAGAAGCAGCTTAGTCATGCTGGCCACATGACCCAGAAGCTGTACACTAGCTCCCTCAGCCAATAAAGCAAGATGAGCGCTGCAACCCCAGAGTCGGTCACGACTGGACCTAATGGTCAGGGGCCCCTTTACCTTTAAAGCAATTTGCATGATCCCCGTTCGTTCTGTGTTTCCCACCCCACCTCATTGTCTGGATGACAATCCTGTTAGATAAGTAGCCCTGATGGAAGCAGGCATTTCTTTCTTTATTAATTCAATTTATGTAGCCACCTCATAAGACAGGTTGTCTGAGCAGTTCACAGAACCAAGACCACTCTATTCTGCCTTGGTCAGACCACAACTGTTTCCAGTTCTGGGTGCCATAATTAAAGAAGGATATTGACAAGCTGGAACATTTACAGTGGAAGGTGACCAAGATGGCCATGGGTCTGGAAACCAAGCCTTAAGAGGAGTGGTTGAGGGAGTTGGGTATGTTCAGCCTGGGTAAGAGTAGACTGAGAGGAGATATGATAGCCATCTTCAAATGGCTGTCACATGGAAGATGGAGCAAGCTTGTTTTCTCATGCTCCAGAGGGTAGGACCCGAACCAATGGATTCAAATTAAAAGAAAGGAGATTCCACCAAAACATCTGGAAGAACTTTCTGATGGCAAGAGGTGCTTGACAGTGGAACGGACTCCCTTGGAAGGTGGTGGACTCTTCTTCCTTGGAAGTTTTTAAGCAGAGGTTGGATGGCCTGCTGTCATGGATGCTTTATTTGAGATTTCTGCACTGCAAGGGGTTGGACTAGGTAACCCTCAGGATCCCTTCCAACTGTACAATTCTATGATGGTAATCAAAATGCAATATGAATCATTAAAAGCTACCATAAACTAAAGATGTGATTCACACGTACACACACAATCTAGGTTTTGTGATTGGGGGTCCTTAAAACAGGCATGAAGAAGTAATAAGCATGAACTGAATGCCTGCTGAGCTTCTTTATATACCAGAATTTTAATGGACCTTTTATCCTACTCATAACCTAGTTTATCTCTTTTCCTGACACTGTTTTTGTATCCTTGCAATTCCTTTTCACCTCCCTTGCTTTCCTTTCTCTCTCATTTCCTGTGTCTTCTTTTGCTCCCTTCTTTTTCACCCAGCCTCCCCTCCCCTCTGACATTTTACAATTGTTTTTCTAAGCATAAAATAAAGCCTATCTTCTTCTTCTGCAGCTGCGACACCATCCCAGGCTGCACTAAATTGACACTTCTGAAAGCAACGGTCCTAGTCAGTCACTCCAAGGCTGCTACCTTCAGAAGTGTCGATTTACTGCAGCACCAGACAATGCAGCAGCTGTAAAGCTAAGGCAATTTAGAGAGAGAGAGGTCTAGCAAAAAAAAGAAAAAAGGAAAATCTTTTGTGAGGGATACCCAGAGGGAGTGCAGCGGGAGAGAGAAAAGGCAAGCAGACAAAAAGATGGAAGATGAGAAGCAGGGGTGTGTAGTTTCAAGGTAGCAGAAATAGGATTGTAATAGACACATAATTCCCAATTGCCAACAAAAATGTTGGATGCATTTTGTGCCAGGATAGCCGTGGAGACATGGAATCTCCCTGCCCCCTCCAACTTTTCCATAAGCCGAAATGCCTTCCCCCTCCAAACTGAAATCTGAAATAGCAACTCTTCACATGCTTAAATTTAAAGATATGGTTTCCCCCCAGTAGTGATGTATGGAAGTGAGAGCTGGACCATAAATAATGCTGATCACCAAAGAATTGATGCTTTTGAATTACGGTGCTGGAGGAGACTCTTGAGAGTCCATGGACTGCAAGAAGATCAAACCTATCCATTCTTAAGGAAACCAGCCCTGAGTGCTCACTGGAAGGACAGATCGTGAAGCTGAGTCTTCAATACTTTGGCCACCTCATGAGAAGAGAAGACTCCCTGGAAAAGACCCTGATGTTGGGAAAGATTGAGGGCACAAGGAGAAGGGGACAACAGAGGATGAGATGGTTGGACAGTGTTCTTGAAGCTACCAGCATGAGTTTGACCAAACTGCAGGAGGCAGTGTAAGACAGGAGTGCCTGGCGTGCTCTGGTCCATGGGGTCACGAAGAGTCGGACACGACTAAACGACTAAACAACAACAACATGCTTAAATGCATCTGAGGGAGGAAATGGTGGGGCTTTTGCACATTTTTGTCAAAATGAAACCACAGCCAAACATGGACTGTGCTTCAAAATCAGAGAGTACAACTTTTGGAACTTGGATAATTTCTGCTTTCTGTTTATTATCGAATCCAAAATATTACTCTTGTGTGGGTATGTATCTCCAGTAAAGTTTCCTGAATATATATCACAGCTCAGAGCTAACATTTCTCGTATTAAACATCTGGCCACAATTATCTATTCACAGAGATAGAAGCAAAGGAGGAATGGATGACTTCAGCCATCTTCCAACTATTTTTAGCTTACCTTCCCTTGTTAATGGTTTCTGCCTTTTTCCTTTCTAATGTACTTAAAGAACCATGTTCTTATTGCTTGTTTTACAGTGCAATCTGTTACTTTGTGAAAGTAAAGGCGTAGCCTAATTAAAGGATGTTTTCAGTTTGGTGTAGGAAAGTTTATAGAAAATAATGAAATGATTATTAATGGCTCGCCTCATCATGTCTAGCAGAAGAGGCAGATGGGTCAATAAACCTGCAAAAATGATGTAAGGAATTCTACAAGGATTCACTCTTTGTCCCCACTGAAGGCTTAGCTTAGAGATCTGTTCTCAGCACAAGTTTTAAAACTATATTCTTAGCTGACATTATTTTAGTGGCGTTATTTCACTTCAAGGAGAAGGCATTACATAATCCAATGTTAGGTATTTATTCCACACACTCTGTGAAGGGAGAGCAAATATTTTCAAGTTGTTTCTAGCTTTGTGGCCACTCCTCAATCTTACCAATTCTAAGTTTTCAAAATATAAATTCAGAAAAATGCAACATTTTCATTTCCATCACAAAGAGAAGTGCATTTCTACCCACAATCCTTTTTTTCCAACCACAGTGGCTGTACAAAGTGAAGACATTTTTTGCAGAAGAGGAGGAGGATTGGAAGGGACCTAGAGTTGAATGATCCCCACCCCCCCCCCAATTTTTGGGTTGCTCTGTTTCTAATTTTTCCAATCTTGAGGACAGTTCTCCATATTTCCACATTAGTTTTTTTTTAGTAATCACTAAGTAATCACATTAGTAAATTTTTTAAAGGTCCTCATGAACATCCACAAGCATTTTAGTGCATTTTTTTTTCTAATATAGACTTCTTTGTATCCAATTACATATTTTTTTGCAGGAAAAAATGCTTTAATACATTTTTGTATGTTCTTTTCACCAACATATGCATTTATATGCACATATCGCCCTAGTGAGTGCAGTTTTCTACACACTACCTGACTGGAGAACTGATTCTCAGAAGTGCAAATTTTGAAGGTTGGCTGTGCTTTAGTTCCCTTATTGATTTGAAAATGTGAATTAGGTAGGTTCATCTACAAATGCAGATGAAATAAAATTTCTCCTCCAGTAGAGACTGTGGCTTTAACATTCATCGGTGGATTATTTGGCAGCTTTGCTGAGATGAGACATTTTAAAATGGTGCCACCATACAAACTCTTCCTTAATCAGTCTCTCCCTTAGCTAATTAGAAGACTGTAGTTCTGAAGTATGCTTACATTTAGAGAGGTTAGTTCCTTATCATAACTGCAAGGTCAACATTTGTTGGTGAATATTAGGCCAAAGGGGAGGCCCATGTTGTCTGATTCAGGTCTCCATTTCCAGTATCCCAGAGTGTTCATGTCTCAACTGTTCTGGGAATATGGCAGGGTGATGGGAAGGAAACAGGTGTGATATGGTTGGGTAGTCAGAGGACTTTTATGCTGAGCAGAAGGTTACCAATTCATGATCTGTTGAGTGAGGAAAATTGAGTTGCGTACATCTAGTATTTTATTTTCAAGTGCTTAAATGTTTAAACAGTCATGGAAGGGTTATCTAACTACAACACAGTTTTCAAAAAATCAAAATAAAAATGTAGCATGTTATAGCATGTTAAGAGATACTGTATTTAAATGCCTGGGATATTATTTTTCTTAAGTATGTACTTGAATACAAAAGGACAGCAATGTTGGTACCAGGCAATACTCCCTGGGGAACGCATTCCACAGATGGAGGACCTTCACTGAGAAGTCTCACTCTCCACAATTACCACCCAACTTATCTCGGATGATGAGGTTATCAGAAGGAGAGTCTCTGAAGAGGTCCACCTCTGAGGGCCTTGTGGCAGTTCCTTCACTGTGAGAAGTGAAGTTAAAGAGAACCAGGCAGAGGGCATTCTCAGCAGTGGTGCTCTCCCTGTGGAATGCCCTCCCATCAGATGTCAAGGAGATAAAGAACTACACAAATTTTAGAAGACATCTGAAGGCAGCCCTGTATCAGGAAGTTTTAAATGTTTGATGTTATATTATGTTTTTATATGTGTTGGAAGTCGCCCAGAGTGGCTGGCGCAACCCAGCCAGATGGGTGGGGTATAAATAATAAAACAACAACAAACCACAACAACAACTAAGATGACCTCAGTACACATGCTTGGCATGGGAACAAATGTTCTGTCAAGGTAAGTGACTCAGTAACGGTTGGTGGGGTAGCATGGGGCAGGAATGTTCTGCTTACCTGGCTTCCAATACCAAGGTATTGTTGCTGGTTACTAAAATGGAGAGGGACGAGGTGGTGGGGACGTCTGCATGGTGTAGGCAGATTGGTGGAGCCAACCAAGGCTCCCATTCATTCAGCCAGTCTCTCATTTTATTAGTAAGCTGCTTTTCCACACGCACAAAAATATCATGCAGCAAAGAAACAGGGGTGCATTGCAAACAAACACTACAAAACACTTTCATAATAACATAGCAAAACTTCATATTATAGCAAAGCAATAACAGTTTCACAACATAGCAAAACATATAACAGCATACCATAAAACCACATCCCAATACTATAAATATAACAAGATTACCAAAACCAAGGGAACTTCACAGCTTCACCTTCGCCCCAGAAACACCTGTCACATGTTGCTCACAGTCCCCCTCCTGTAGCAGTTTCCTACAAGGCTTCCCAAGGCGACAGGTGGGGTAGCTGGAACTCCCCCATGATGTTTCACCACTGTGTCCCCACTCTGTTGACCGCCCAACCTCCTTGCCTCTCCCCTTCTTGGTAGTAGATGTTGTTGGATTCCCAACTCTATCAATCTGCAGGATGGCTGATGAAGAGCGATGATGGGAACTGGAGTCCCAACAATGTCTGTAGAGTCATAGGTTGCCCACACCTGGAGCAGACACATTCATGGAAGATAGGTATCATCTAGTCACAATACCTAAGCTGATTTTCTGTGCACCAAGCTGGCAAAGGCTGACTGAATCATCATAGATGTTGGACTAATATGACAGGTGATGGCTTTCATGTCCATGTTCTTTTTGTGGACTCATGGAGACATCTGTCTGCCTACCATGAGAGACAAAGCACAGGACTGGAGCTCCCTTGGTCTGATCTAGCAAAGTAATTCTTAGCTTGGGAGGCATATCCCTCCCCCAACATCCTCCTGCAGCAGATTCTTTGAAAGAAACAAATGTCCCCAAACAAAACAGGTCAAAACAATGCTGTTTTCTTGTGTATGTGTACATGATGCTGATAAATCTCATACAAGGTTTATATTTCCTCTGGTGTTAAGCATTCAACATCTAGCATTTTGTTGCCAATGATAATACAGAGCGCGGCTATTGATATTCTGGCCATCTGTTCCTAGCATGAATTATTAAATGTGAAGTATGAGCACAGTTACGAATTTGTAGAACAAATTATCTGTAGTTTGGAAACTATATATTTTCTAGAGAACTTTGCCAGTATGGTTTCCTTCCTCCCTTCCTTCCGAGCTTATTTATGGTGCACATTCTTTGAGCGGAAAGCTGCATCAAAAAGAAGCCGTCAGTTCATTATTTGCAGCTAGTCATGTTTGAATGCAGTTGTAACATTCCCAGTGGTCTTTTGAGTATACAGGGGCTGCTAACTTGAGTGAGGATTAAAAATAAAAATAAACCAGCCACATTACCTGGGAAGAGTACAATGGGGTCCTGGTGAGTAGCCCCATTCATGTTTGTTTTGCAAACCTGTGGGAATTAGCTCAACTATTTACAGATTATAACAGTTGGTTGTTGAATGTTTTATTTTCATTCCCAGTTGGTGCAATATGTTCAAAGCTGACGCTGATGGCTTGCCCATTTGATTTCACATACGGTCAACTATTTGGGCCCTCTAAGGCTTTCTTTTGTAGTCCATCTTCTTTATACCTATCATATATTTGGGGTTTTTGTTGTTGTTGTTGTCTGCTGGGAGACGGCTATGAAACTCAGCAACTTGGCAGCTGTGGAGGGAACTGCATAGGCCTGTTGTGAAAGATTCAGAGTTATTTAGGTCAAAGTGTCCCAGGAAGAGCATTTTCAATAAGCAGAGAATACAAACAAGTGCTCCACAGGTGAGAGAATAAAATCTGGCAGATGAAGCAATGGTTGAGTTCCCCCTTCCACCTCTTTGAACCTGTGCTTGGGTTATTCTGGGTTCTTTGGGCACTGCAGGTTACCTTCAAAGCAAACTTTTATTGCCTGGGGAATCATATAGCCTGGGAAAGAAACTTTATATAGCATTTCTGCAGCACTCCATTAATGATGATTACCTCCCTGAGCTTACCTACATGCATTCAGAAAGTCCAACTGTAGTCAGAAGGACTGGAGTCTGTGCTAGTCTAGGAATGTAGGTTAGGGCTGCTGGAGTTTTGAGGTGAGTGAACTTCTCTTGGTTTCCATTGGTTCCTTTGGGAAAGAGGGGTGTTGTTTGCCTCCACATAGATGAACAGCTTGGTTCATCGCCAAACCAATTTGGGCATCTCTTCAAAGCACGGAAGACATTTCTCCATGGCTTTGCTGTGGGTCTGCTTTGAAGAGCTGCCCATGGAAAAAGTGTGTGCATCAGGTGTGTGTGTGCAAGACCAAAGTCCATTCCCAGGGAATCCCTTGTGAATTGTGGCCTTGTGGCTCTAATCCAAATTTCCCCAATGGCAATTCTTCAAAGCAGACATATAGCAAAGCAAGCTTTTGCCCCGGGGGAGGGGGGGAGGGGCAGGGCTGCCTTGAAGATCTGTCTTCTGGAAAAGTGAGCAGGGGGCAAAAGCCTAACATCCCTGACTTGCACGTGAGTATCCCGGTTTTCTTGGATATTCATGTATTTTTTTTATATTTCAGTCCAAGCTAGGAAAAATCCCAGGGCTTCTAATGCTTTTCTCTACTTTGAGGCAAGCTTTACTGAGCCCCTCAAATTCATTTCCTGATCTGAGTTCCGTAAACTTTGGTGACATCTCAATGTTCTAGAAAGTTTGACTGATCTCCTATGGACTCACTACAAAGTAAAGATGTTTTGTGTTATGTTTTATGCCTACTTAGGATAAAACCTTCCACATTACGTCAATATTTATCTATTGCAAAACAAGAAAAGCCTTTAAGGGTATATCAGCACACATCTACCCTGTTTTAATCATAATTATTGTCATTGTCCCCTCCACACAGCCCAGTATCCGCTGCCTAAGTCAACTGCATCTCTGCCAAACAGTAGGGCTGGCTCTTCCTCTCCTAACATAACACAAGAGCTTGAAGAGAATGTGATCCAGGCCTTCCTCTCTCTCTCTCTCTCCCCTTCACAACAAATTAAAAAAAATGTTTTATATTTAACAAGAAGAATTTTGACCAGTATGGCAATCAATGTTATTGCAGTGTAATAAAAGATGTCTCATTTTTATCAAAAGTATCGGGTTTCTGTCTTTTTTTTTCTTTTATTAGGTAAAACTCATTAACTTTGCTATTGAAGCACATTCCTGTAACTTCTTGGATCATTTATTTACAGCTGGAGATCTTGCTCATCTTAGCATAAGTAACTATAGTTACTATTCCCATGTACACAGCTCTTCCCCAGCCTCTAGAACAAGCATTATTTGTAGTGTATGTAAACAAGCTTAATAACATAACACAGTGGTGGACTTATATTTCTGGGGTCCTGAAGCTTGATCTGTTGTGGGGACCCCTTCACAACCAGCAACTGAAGTCTGGGTAACCACTGTTACTACTTAAATTGGGGTTTTCAACAACAGATCACTAATATATATATATCTACTACATTTCAGATTTTGATTAAAATTGCTGTACTGAATTATCTCACATTTCAAAGTCACTGGTGTGAATAAAAAATCCCTGTGCCTTATAGTTTTCAAGTTACTTCAGTCCTCCACCTTTACAATATCTGTGCTACTGACTCTCAGACTTTGGGATTGTTGAAATATATACAACAAAAAATTAATTGATTTGAGTCATATGACTCAAATTGGGTCTACTGGACATAGTTAGTAACTAGTCAGTTGAAAACAAAAGGAAAGGCTTCCAATCTCTCTCTCTCACAGCCATTCTGGAAACAAAATAAAAAAATTCCTTCCAGTAGCACCTTAAAGACCAACTAAGTTAGTTCTTGGTATGAGCTTTCGTGTGCATGCACACTTCTTCAGATACAAGAAGTATGCACACGATACCAAGAAGTATGCACACGTGCATGCACTTCTTCAGATACCAAGAAGTATGCACAGGTGCATGCACACGAAAGCTCATACCAAGAACTAACTTAGTTGGTCTTTAAGGTGCTACTGGAAGGAATTTTTTTATTTTGTTTTGACTATGGCAGACCAACACGGCTACCTATCTGTAACTGGAGCCATTCTGGAGGAAGAGAAGGAAGGTGGAACATTCAAGGCCTAGGCTCATCCAGACTCACTTCCACAGTATGGTTTAGCATTACATCTGAATGCAACTATTTTTTTGGTTCAGGCAGGTTGGCAGCCAGGTTTCCAGGAGAAGCTAGGCTACACAATCTTTGAGGCACCAGCTTCACCAAACAGGTTGCTCAGACTGAGAATCCAGACTGGAAGCAGTGATTTTATATATCAGTCCTGCCAGTCTCCCATTGGCTCTCCATATCAGCTGACCCCATCCTAGTAAGCCACTGCCAGGAGACCAGCGCTATGGCGCTGCCCCGCAGACGGTGCCTGCTTAGTGGAAAACCAACATTAATCATTATCAAAATTTCATTGGAATAAACTCATTCTCCCACTAAAATTGATCTAACATTTAAAAAGTGCATAACTTTGGTTTCTTTGCAACACAGAAGTAATAAACACATTTACTTTTCTGATGCACAATCCGTATGTATAGTAATTAACTGTCAGATGTAACTGATAAAACCATAGGGTCATAGACAGACTACTTTTGAGACTATAGAGTTCTACTTTGAGACTGAAAAAATATATAATCAAAGGAAGAACTCGATAATTGCTTAAGTTTCCGAAGAAGAAGGTGCTGTGTGGCAGCTGAGTGGGCTTATATGACCTTCAAATCATTTAACTAGTCACCAGCAAACAATAATTCAGGCTTTCAGTTTTCATCTTTTTAGCTCACGTAATATATAAATGGATTATTTGTTGTGTATAAAGAAATAACTGGATATTCGTGTCAAAGAGGCACTTATTAATGTAAGATTAACATAAGTACTCAAGTATTGCAAAGTTACTTTGCCTTTCTGGAATAAGTATTAAATATATAAACTTTGAGTGCACTGCGGGTTTCTGGGGATTTCAGTTCCCCAGAACTGTCAGCAGTGTGTTAAAGATGGCCTTGGCTCTTCTTGATCAAGAGATCCTAGGATTGGGTCCTTCAAATAGCCCGCCTTGAGCTGACATACTTAATTCCATCATGGGTTTAAATGGGGGGAATTTCCAAATGACAACGATTATCCAGGGATGACACAACCACCATGCTGTCCCTCCCTGGTTGTTATGAGTGAGCAGAGTTGTGGACTTGCTTGTGGCTCCACCTCAGATTCCACCCTCCCCGCACACCTAGGATTGCTTTGTCTGTTCTCCAGGTATAGCACAGTGTGTAAATTGAAACAACAACAACAACAACAATTATGTAGGCCTAGGTTTTTTTCTTTAAAAAACCCCCATCTTCAAAAAACACGTCTGTCATGTAGCCATAACTGTATTGTCCCCCCAACTACTGCCATGCATTTCGTGGGAGCCCTAGAAAGGGTCTCCTCAGTGGCCGTGCTCAGACTTTGGCATTCCCTATTGAGACCCTTGTAGATGGGCTCTTTCGTTTTGGGTTTCTGCTCTGTGTTTTAATATGCTGTTTCTAATTTAATTATGTCTTTCACTAGCTGCTGTTTTTATCTGGTCTGATCTGATCATCTTACTTATTTAGTTTTTTATGGAGGATTTTATTGTTGTTTGCTTAAAATAAATAAATAGATCTTAATTGTGAGTGTGCATTATATAATACAAATGTTAATCTGTATTTATAATCTTCAAGGTAGAAACAGTACACATGTACAGTATAAAGATGGAATAAATATAAAGCAGCATGCAAAATGACATTTGTAGTAAAATTTCCTATATTATCATGAAGATGTAAAATACATAAAATACATAAGTAATTTAGTGGAGAATTAAAGTGATATCTAACTTGTTGTGATTCTTTCTAAGAGGTAACTCTTTATTTCTGTAGCAGAAAACGTTACTTGGCTGGAAATACATATAATCTATTCCCTTACTTGTTCTTTCTTCATGTCTTTGCTTGTTGACAGATTTAAGGATGGGCCGATCTGTCAGTTTTAATTTCTCTCTCTTCCTTATTTATCCAATATTCAGTGCAGTTCTCCACATTTCCATGTCTTTGGTCTTTGTGTTCCTGTGTGCTCTATGATACCTTGTTAGTTTGGTAAGGATATCCTTGATCATGTTTTTAAAATGCCCTTATGAAAATTCACCAGCATTTCATGCATGAAAATTCATGAAAATTCCAGCAGCATGCTAATTTTTCCTACTATACACATGTTTATGCAATTTTGCACAATATACATATTTTTGCAAAGCACTTTCCCCTAATATATGCATGTTATGTAAACTTCATCATTGGAAATGCATTTTGGTACCCATCACTTGGCTGGAGAAGTGTCTTTGAAAATTCAGAGACATGTGAATTTCAAAGAATGGCTGTGTTTTGATTCACATATTGTTTGGGAAAGTGTGAATTAGCTAAGTTCACTGGTAAATGCAAACTGAATTGAGTCTCTCCCCCATTCCTGCTTCCAACCATTAATGACTTTTCTAAATGTCTCTTTCTCTTTGCACATACTTTGCTGGGAACTTCTCACAACTTCAGAAGAAGTAAAATGGAAAAAAACTACCCTGGGAAAGCCTTGCGTATTCCCTTTCTTTCTATGTGTTGGTGAAGTTTGAATGGAAAATGTTCCCACCTGGGAGAAGCGGTTGGTTAGAGCAAATTGCATCCAATTATGGTTTATTATCAATGTTGAATATATTTTGGAAGTCTTCTTTCTGAGATAGAACTAAATTACTTAGAGTGCTTACAGAGTCTTCTGCCACAATGTAAATGAGTTGTTTAACATGGCACTTCATTGCTATAATAATTCAAAGCCACTCGCAAGCTTGATGTGTCTGCAATAAATGTTTTATTATTGGGGGGGGGGGTAAAAATATACTATACAAGTTGCAATGTGCCATGCTCATTCATGCTATAAATCAACAAAGATCAGCAGACTGAATAAAAAAAAAAATGAAAAGCTTATTTAGAAACTGACATAAGCTTTCAGATGAGCAGGGATGGCTGAAGTTAACTGCATTCATTTTTCTTTGCTTGTCACACTTCCCACTTGAATTTCGCTGCTAAAGATAGTGAGAAGTTTTGCTTTATGAAATTATATCTACAGTAACGGCATTTGCATTTATATAGACTTGCTTATAAGTTAAATCTTTAAAAAACCCAAAACAAACAATTCCCTGAATTAAAATAAGAGTGACACATTCAGTTACATCTACCCAGACTGCAGCTTCTCAGTTTTATCTTTACATTGGCTCATTAGGGCTTGACTTTTCAAACAGGTGAGCTGCGTTTCCAGGCTTGAAACTAACACTTCGGAAGTCATTGCCTTTTATTCATCTATCTCCCGCTCCCCATTCGTTTTTTGTTTTTTTAAAAATCCTACCATTTCTGTAGAGAACTTTGCACAATTTATTTCTTAGCTTTGCAACAGTCCAGTGAATTTATGCTTAGAGAAAGCGACTTATGCAAGGCCATCCCATAAACCTCATGACTTAACGGGGTTTCTAAAGATGGCAGCCTCAAACCAGGGAACTAGGTATTGGCACCTGGCCAGAAGAGGGAGCTGCTGTCTCACTTTGTACTGTGTTTAGCTCCCATCTATAATCTCACTGGAGCAAGCATGGGGGACCTTCTAGGCAACCTTCCAAGGGTCACGTTTCTATGGTGGGCAGTGTAAGCCGGAAGAATGATTAGAATGCAAGCACATATTCTAATCAGGCAAAAAGATTTAAGGAGGGGACAAAGCAGGGCTGGTGAGGGTGTGTGGCTGAGAAGGGGGACATGGCCTAGGAACAGTCCCAAGTGCTATTTCACAGCGCCATTTTGTCTTATGGGTTGGCCTTTCCATACGTGTAGAGCAGATAGGTAGGTAGGGACTCCTAAGAAGTGGCATTCTTCCATTTTGGTGGACACTTCCAGCCCCCTTGTTTCTTTTACAACCTGCATTTAAGAGGTTGCTGTTTCTTTTCCAGGCTGGAAGGCACAAACATATCTCTCCTTGGGCAAAGTTTTGAAAGAAGCTTAACCCTACTTCCTGTAGCAAAAAAGATGCTGATCACCTAAGAAGCTAGAAAACCTTCTAGGAGTTAAGGAAAAAGAGGCATTAATTGTGTGTGTGTGTGTGTGTGTGTGTGTGTGTTCCTTTTTAAAAATATATAAATACTAAAAATAAGTACTAAAAAGGAACCCCCCACCCCCAATTCATGATGCAGAAGTGAATATAATTGATGTGTGTGGTTTTCTGGATGGTAAAATAACAATGCCATCCATTAGAGATGAAAGCTGTAGCAATTCAGACAGCAAGGCGGTGTGTATTTTATAGGTCATTTGGGCTCCATTCAAATCTACAGGTTGCTGCAGGTTGATGTTCCTTTTCCATACTTGAAAGCATTTAATAGATTATTATAAAGGGGTGGGCGAAGATGGTGCTCAGCCGTGGTTCAAATGGAAGCTCTGTGTATCTATCACTACTGTGTGATTTCTAAATGAGAGCCTTACTTTGAAAGTTCCCCTCCCCCACACTGCAAGCCTGTATTATTGCCAAGGCTTTTTAAGGAAAAGGAGTGATGAATTCAATGGCAGTCGAATGGCAGTGATGCTCATGAATTTAATGGGTTATAAAACACATGGTCTGTACCAGTTACGCCACATGATCTATCCTTCCCAAAATAAAAAAGCATCTTAGGGCACTCAGGAACACAACAGGCCAAAGACAGTTTTGAAACTGTATGGCACACCAGTATACCAGAAAGGACAATGTTGCTTCCTCACCAGCAGCTACCCATGACTCACTCTGGTACAATCGGTTTGGTTGGAGACTGGAAGGCACTTAACTGATGGAACATCCACATAAGTAATCCATGTCTTTGTATATATGGGCTTTTTGACTTCTGATCAGGTATGGAAGTGCGATCAAAATTTCTCCTAAGAGACACCTTTTTGTATAAGAAAAGCAATTTCCTCAAATTTATTACACTTTTCTATGTTATTTTCACTAATATGTGCATCGTATGCACCTTTAGCCTGGTCCATGAATTTTTGTACAAATTAAAAAATGGAGAAGTGTACATTTTGAAAGATGGCTGTGTTTCAGTTTGTATGGAACCTGCAGGTTAGGTACCGAAATCCACCTTTGAATGCAAACTGGATCAAATTTCTCCTCCATCTTTACCACCTGATACACACATGTCTTCAGTATAATACCCACCCACCCTCCCTGAACCACACACACACACACACACACACACACAATAGTGGATCTGCCTGGGGTGAAATCCTGGAATTTGTTTTTAATACCAGAACTAAGTTCTGGGATGTGTGAGAAAAACAGTCACTGAGCATTTGGTAAGTGCATTTCCTTACAAAATAACTAGAAGTGAACACCACCAGCAGCCCAGCCCACTTTTTTTTTTAAAAAAATAAATTAATCACTTTCCCACTTCATTTGCCAATATAACGTACAGTTAGAGAAAATCTACAAAATTCCTTTCCTGGTTTCTCACCGTAGTCCTTTCTAGCATCTTCTCCTAAAAGTGCTCTTCCCCAAATTATCTGTCCTGATCCACTGCCCTACCTCCTATGAATCTCATTTGAAGACCAGAGCTGAAGCCAGAGAGATGACTCACTGATGCATCTCCCATCCCTCTCCTCATCTCTTAGACTCACATAGTTCATGGTGACGCTTCACTGCCATTTCCTTTAACAATAGGAAATGGTGACCTATCTCAAGGGTTGTTGTGAAGCCAATAAAACCTGTAAAGTACTTTGCAAATTAAAAGCACCGCACAAATGATAAGCGTGCGGAAGGTGCAATCCTGAGGAGGTCAGATGGAAACCCTAACATCTCAATGTGCTCAGCTGAGCTATTTTAACAAGCATCTGCATTTCATGATACAACGCCTTGACAGTATTATGACCGCGGGGAGATGGAATCCAGTTCAAGTTGTTAGAACATTTATTCTCCAGAAAGGGCGTGTGATAATGGCTGCAGTGACAGGAAGAATTTAAGACCTGTGTCAGGCTTTGTGCTTTGTAAGAAAGGAGCGACCGTTGAAGTGAAAATGTTCCCAAGTGTACCTGTGAAAAGGTTTTGTGCAAATGCATATCCTGCAAGCTTTCCATATTTGAACTATTGTTCAGCCACCCAGGGGCCAACTATGCTTCACACAGTGCCTTGCCTACAAGAAGGCTGTATGATTCTTCCTTTTGGCAAGAAATGTTTCTACCTACTATGCAAAATACTATACTGGAGCTACTCCTCATATATTATATCAAAGTACAATTGATGTTGGCCTTATTCAGAAAACTCTCAGACAGGAGAAATTTCATTACCATGGAGTAGGTAAAATAGGTAAAGGACCCCTGGATGGTTAAGTCCAGTCAAAGGTGTTCACCTTGCTTTCAGGCTGAGGGAGCTGGTGTTTGTCCGCAGACAGCTTTCTGGGTCATGTGGCCAGCATGACTAAACTGCTTCTGGCACAACGGAACACCGTGACACCGTGACAGAAATCAGAGCGCACGGAAATGCCGTTTACCTTCCCGCCAGAGCGGTACCTATTTATCTACTTGCACTGGCATGCTTTCGAACTGCTAGCTTGGCAGGGGCTGGGACAGAGCAATGGGAGCTCACCCTGTTGTGGGAATTCGAACTACCAACCTTCTGATTGGCAAGCCCAAGAGGCTCAGTGGTTTAGACAACAGCACCACCCGCAACTGTCCAGGGGTCCTTTACCTTTTTTACTTTACTATAGAGTAGCAGTAGTAGTATATGGGGACAGTGAGGGCGATTTTGGCACCCCAAAAGTAATTCGATTAATCTTGCTTGTTAATGTGGTGCCCTCCTGGTGTTGCCGGTGTTGTAGGTGTTGCCTACAACTCCCATCATTGCATACCACTTAGAAGGTTTATTACAAACAAGCAGTATATAAATAAATCCCTGACCTTTGACCATGTTGGCTGGGTCTGATGGCAGTTGGAGTCTAACAACTTCTGGAGTGCACCACACACTGGTTACCCAAATTTATGGCCTTCATGCTTCCCTTAATGTTCCCAGTAATGTTGTTGATAAGGCTACATCACTGCCATGCCACTTTGGGCACCTTCAGGTTTTCCTTGCTACCCACACAGGGAATCCGGACCCAGTTCAGACCCCATTTTCCCCATTGCTATGGGGATAGCTCTCTACTAAGGATGGAAAGTAAGACTGTGGAAGAGGAAACTCCTATGACTCGAAAAGTCTGGCCCTGTTTCAAAATTGGTCTGACTCCCTTGAAAGGTGGTCCTCACCTTGTTTCTTCCACTATCCTGTCCTTCCTATTACCTTCCCTAAGTGAGAAAAGCTTGCGGAGAACCAGAACCACCAGGAAATGGTGCTCTGAGTCATTTCCAAGTAAGAGGAGGCATTGTAGGGTCTAGAATCCCTTGTTAGGCACCTTCTGGAAAGGTAAAGCTCTCTCACTTTTTGGCAAGTAGGGAGTCATGGTTTAACCAGTTGGGCTTTTAAAGAGTTCCTGTTGAATGTTCCAATTCCCCACCCCCCACTCATGTAACAGGAATGCTCATAAAAGCCCAAATGCTTTTGGGGGTGAGCTAGAGGGGGCTCACACATCTGTGCTCTCTATATGCCCTGTTTTGATAGGACATTAAAAAATTGCTCAGATATTTGAGACAGTGGAGGCTGGTCCAGAAAAGGGGATGGGACATTGTTCCACCAACCAGTCTGCCTTCATCCAACCCTCAGCTGCCTGCCTTCATCGTTTTCCCTAGTCCAGAGGGTGATCCTGGATATCAGCTTCCTCCTACTCAGTCTCTAAGTTGAAGAACTCAGCAGGGGAGGAGGAGGAGGAGGAGGAGGAGGAGGAGAGAAACCTAGGATTGGTTGGCTCCACCTGTCGTTAACTGTGGCTTCAACTCTTGCTCTTCTCCTTGCCTTCCCACCTACCAGTCCCCATGGGCCCTAGTTAACCTTTGGGGTGAAGGGAGTACTATTGATGACTCTGCTGCTGTTCTGTGTCAGAGCTGCAAATGATTATGCTGTTGACTTTTAAAAACTCTTGTTTATGTTGGTTAGTGTTGTTAGTCTCCTTCAGGAGGAAGAGCAGGATAGAAAATGGATGGTATACATAACGAAAAGGACAAACTAGCATTCCTAGAAAGGTTCTGCTTTTCATGCGATGTTGAGAAAGATGTGGATTATTTCAATATCACCACCATCATTTTCATTATTATTGCCATTCATATACATGACTGAGAACAAAGCACAGTCTAATGCTCGCTTATGGAACAGGTCTCTTGAATGTAAATCCTGTTTATAGGGTTTATATGGTGTCCAAATAATGCATTTTGGGTTGAGATGTAAGTCTATTAAAAGGGTCATTAATGATCTGAACTTTATTGTGGTTTAATTAGCTGAACTTCATTGTGGCTTAATTATCTGTAGCTACAGTGAAATAAATGATACTCAACAAAAGAAGAAGAAAAATCTCTCCCCCTCCACCCCACAATGCATTAGGTAACATTAGCTAAAAATATAAAAGGCTGTCAAGTCATGATGCTTTCTGTAGCTATTTTCTTAAATTCCAAGGCAGGAGCTAAAATGTAGAGGTGCGGTTATTGTTATATTTTTCCTTCCCGTGAACCCATTTACCACCGGGATGAGCAAACCTAGTTAATTTTCAGTAATGCCAATTATTGTGGATTCTGCTTTGATTCCATGCATCCTCCAGAACATGTTACTTTCTTGTAAACAGTGTGAATGGCTGTTAATCCTCTTTGGATGTGTTACATGCTTGAGGGAGTTCATTGTTCAAACATCATTCAGAGACATGATGCTGTATGCAGAGTTCACCCATTAAGGGCAGCTCTGCCCTCATTAGTTGGACAAACAAGAGAGTGTTTCAACTGCAAGACGAAAGGAAAAGCAACAGAAACCGCAGCCAGGGAAATCTGGAGCAATTGCCTACATCTGACAATGCGGTCGGTTTCACACTTTCAAAGAAACGAAGGCATTTGCATCTCACGAAATCAGCCCACAGAGCCAACGTGAGGGACCAGCTTTGCAACAAGTGAAAACAGCCAGATATAGTGGAGACTGCCTAGGACATCAAAAGTGGGAAAACCTAATTTGCCTATCTCCATAAGGCTCAGATAAATGGATATTTCAGCTAAATCTCAGATATTTTAGTCCCCTGCTTAAATCTCTTTTCTTCAGGCTAGCCTATTCAGACCTGTATCGTATTTACTCAAGTTTAGTGTGCCACCGAATCTAATGCGCTGCTCAATTTTCAGAACCTTAAAACAACAAAAAAGGTATTTGCTGGCGAATGCAAATGTGTCATCAAACCTAATTGCCTTTGCTTTATTTATATGTCTTTGTGCTATGATTGTATCAATAGAAACATTTGCTAGTTTTTAATTCTGTTGTCATTCCTGAGAGCCGAATTGAGCTCAGCATTGTTGTTGGAAAAGTCTGCTCACCTTTTTGAGTGGGCGGTGTTATGGCCAGGCATCGGGGCCCCTGCAGTGATCCAGCAGGGGGGTGAAGATTGATGCCCCCCTAGTTGGTGCTGGGCAGGGCCCCACCCAGGGGTGGTCCTGCTGTCCAATCAGCGCCAGTGGGAGGTGTGGCCATGGGAAACTAACTGTGGCACTGCCAGGGAACCCTCCTCTTGTGCCCTTTCACTGGATCTCCCAACCCACCCACCCTATTTTCATGCTTTGCTATGACACAACCTGGCTATGGACAAATGTTGGGCGCCATATTCTTGGAACTGGGTAGGATTTTTCTCCACTTGGCAAATTGGCACCAGCCATTGGGTTTTCACCTACCGTGTAGCAATTGTCACAACTTGTGAGGTTAGGCATTGGGCAAGCTTTTTTTTGGAGGGGAGGTTGTAGCCTCCGCCTGCCCCTCCTCATTAAGGGTATCCTGTTAAAGGGATGTGGGTATGTGGATTCTGTCTGATGTCTGGACATGGGAAAGGGCCATGCCACAACCCCAATGGGGACCCCTCTTTGATGTAAGTCATAGGGCTCCCCCTATCAGTGAAACCCTTAGAGGGACTCCCTACAAAAGGGCAGGAGTCAAGATATAGTCTGGCTTCACCCAGTGCCTAAGCCAAACCACTCACATCTGTAACCAATAAAACTGTGGCCTATTTGAACCCATAAAGCTAAATACTCATGTCCATGTGTTTATTATCCACTAGGGAACTGCGGGTCCTGGGGCCTTGGCCAGAATGAGATGTAAAGGTATGATGCTAGAACCCTAATTACAAGCCCATTACAGATATAGGGAAAGTGAGAAGTGATTCTGATGTCATGTGTGAAAACATCTGTGAATAGCTGTGCCTTAAAAGGTTCATTAAACTAGCAAAATTTCAGAAACTGAGCTGAAATGTTGGAGATACGGAGTGAAGGCCAGTTTTGTATCCCCCCCCCCCCCGGTGTGGATTTGTTGTCTGCATTCAGTCCTCCTTTATGAGTTTCACATTGAGATCATTGTATTTACTGTCAGCCCCTGTTACTGAACATTCAAGAGTTCTCTGAATTTGTGAGCTTGATTTCCTTAACTTTAGAAGATGAAACTCTAGTCATGTTCATTGTTATGAATGAGGCATAACAAGGAACTTTCTCCTCTTAACCATTTTGGAATTATCTGTTTCAAATCCGGAATCTTGGCTCAGTCAATAAGTCTCATCAGAATTTGACACATTCGTGGATGCCAGCAACAACAACAGCTGGTTTTTTAGCATAGAATAGGAGAGCTATGTACATTGATTGCATAGAGAACCTTCAGATATAGCAAGGAGAAAGTGTGAGGCAGCAGTAGTTGGAGGAGAACACTGCATGGAAAAGAAGGAATTAAAATACAAGAGGTTCACAATCCATACTAAGATGAGGTATGGACTGGGTAAAATCCACACTATAGGCTTCAAACATATGATACAGAAATATTCGTGACCTAGGTCACCCCATTAAAGAGTGATTAGCATTCCCACAATATCCTTCCTGGTGTCTGGAAAATGTTGATAGGGAACAGCCGTGAGCGAGCAGGGCTGACCATCTGGATCTCAAGATGCATGGTGCCAGCCTTCCCCTTAAGTAAAAATATTCCCCCAAACACTGCAGCACACTGCTTGAAAGATTCCACTGCTGAATCTTATCTCAAGTGAACTGATCTCAAGTGGAGTGGCAACACCACAAATCTTGTGCAACGTGACCAACAGGAGTGCTGCTCTGTTTGGTTCCTTTGCCACCAAAGCAGATAGGTGGAATGAAGGAGCAAGAGAAGCTGGGAATGGGGAGAAGACATAGAAGCTTTTCCTAAGTGGAAAAGATTGCAAACCAACCGAGGCATTCAGAATGACAAAAGTTGTGGCCTAGCTACCTGGACAGCGCATGCGTGCTGTAACATGGCCCATTGAGGCAATCACCATTCATTTGTGTTATTTCATCTGCTTTGTAATAGTTCATCTCTTATTAAGAAGTTTAATCATACCTTTTCTTATAATGCAAGACTGGGGAGGACAGGCAAATGAACTGAAAGGTTGAAGATAATTAAAGGGAGGTAATGCCATGGAAACACTCCAGGCATAATGTATCTGTCCAAGATACATGACATGGAATTGGGGGGTGAGAGGGAGAGGAACAAAGTTTTTTAAAAATAGTGCTTTACTCTGATACTGGTGGTATGAAGAAGTATATTTGCCTATTAAAGGCTAACAAGTTTACATGGAGTAAACGAATGGAGTAACTATGTAGAGTGTCTTGCAGCAAAAACAGCAGAGAGTCTTCCGGCATCTAAAGACTAATAGATTTATGGTGATGTACGCTATCAAGGACTGGGGTCCACATCATAAAGGTTTGAGAATATTCCCTAAATTTTGAAGTGGTGAATCTTACCAACTTGAGTGACTGTGAGGACTGGGTTTGTTGTTGTTGTTTAGTCGTTTAGTGGTGTCCGACTTTTCGTGACCCCATGGACCAGAGCATGCCAGGCACTCCTGTCTTCCACTGTCTCCCGCAGTTTGGTCAAATTCATGCTGGTAGCTTCGAGAACACAATCCAACCATCTCGTCCTCTGTCGTCCCCTTCTCCTTGTGCTCTTGTCCTCTTTCCCAACATCAGGGTCTTTTCCAGGGAGTCTTCTCTTCTCATGAGGTGGCCAAAGTACTGGAGTCTCAGCTTCAAGATCTGTCCTTCCAGTGAGCACTCAGGGCCGATTTCCTTAAGAATGGAGAGGTTTGATCTTCTTGCAGTCCATGGGACTCTAGCCCTGGAATAATTAGTTGGGAATAATTTGGAATCAATGTATGTGCTAAGGCAAAAAATGACCCAACTCTCCAGCCTGCATTTCTCCTGCCCAAGCTGCTTGAGGTTTGTGGCCATTATCAATAATATCCTATCACAACAAAGCAGCTCGGCTAGCTAGAATCTTCAATGGAAGAAGCTGGTGATTTTCTAATTCAGCCAGTGGATGTACCTCCTATTGGGCAATAGGGCTGGTTACATTCAATTTCTCATTTTGCAATATTAAGTTCACTTTTCCACATTTTCACGTGAGTTTTTTTTTAATCGTCCTGAAGATCCATCAGCATTTTAGTGCAAATTCCTCCTCGCAAGCGAGGAGAGTGCTGTCACACTCATTTCCTCATTTCCTGCTTGTGAGCTTCCCAAAGGCCACTAGTTATTCACAGTGAGCACAAGATGCTAGACTAGATTTGTCTTGGGTTTGGTCTTGCAGGTCTCTCCTTATCTAATGAGGAGGACACATTTACAGGCAACAACTGACTAACACACATCCGAAAGACGTGCAATTGCGCACACACAAACGGCTCTGAATCTGAAAGTGACCTGAAAATGTCACTCAACACATCACAGAAAGGGCAGAATGGGGGAGGGGAATAACGGGGGCAGGGCATAACCAACCCTCTCCGTGGCACAAGGAAGGACACAAGATTGAGCATCTTGCTATGGAGCACTGACTGCAACCAGCTGATCACTTACTGGCTAACTCTCCTATTTAACAGCTTCCACCCTCTCCCCACTGGCCGCAGGAAACAGCAATGCCTCAAAGAAGACAACACTGTGCTTTGTGTTGCCGTTTCATTGATATTTCTCAAAATCTGACATGTAAGCCATTTCCTCTGGGAAGGACCAAACAAACTGTAACTGATCAACACCTGCAGTCCAGGTTATCACCTCTGTTCTGAAAGTACCCCAGGCGATCAACAACTGAACCTGCATATCTAAGTCCAGATAGCATCCTGTTTTATTTTTCACGTTCCTTCAGGTTTGTTTTGTCCTTGGAGGCTTTTGTAACTTGAATCCTTCCAGCAACTCCTAACAATTAGGGATCTTCAACTTCCTGGTTCTTTGTTTTCAGAAGAGCCAGCACAGCAAGAGGTGAACATCAACTGAACCAAGCAGCACCTTTCTCTGCTTTTGGTCAAGCATTGTGTGTAATAACTAAAACAACAACAACCCACAAACCTGCATCCGGGATTTTATTTGTTCCAATGACTTAGTTTCCTCTGTTTTTCATGATGCTTCAAGAATCTTATAGAGTACCGTTTCTCATTTTTTTAAGGACTTGAAAGTGCCTTATACTCTACACAAGCTTTTCTGCTCCCGTCTGAAATGTTTCATTGTGCATGTCCATCTAGTACTTATTACTTTCTCGGCTACATCTTCCCCATCCATCGCCACTGCTCCTCACTGTACTGCATCACCAACCATTCCAGCTATTTCCTCATTTCTACCCCATGAGTTTTGCATTCCTCCTCTCCTACCAGAGTTTGGGAGTTATCTTTTAGCATACCAGGCAGAAAATTCAATCAAACACAGAGGCTTCTAGTCCAGGTCCAAAAAAAATTCAGAGATATTAGAGGTCTCCCCCACACCTACTTTCCTTCTTCACTTTCTTTAGTCACTTTCTTTAATCAGTATTTAATTGTTTACTGTATTGTGCAATATTGCTTCTTCTCTTGCTTGCTATCATTGTTTAACTGCAGATTTATCTTCTGAACTATCTATCTATCATTATCTATATATCATCTGTCTGTCTCTAATTGTATTGTATATATATATATATATATATATATATATATATATGATGTTACAGGAGTAGCCAACATGGTGCCCTCAACATGTTGTGGACTACAACTCCCATTATCCATTATCATTTACCATGCTGGCCAGAGCTGATGGGAGGTGTAGTCCAAAACATCTGGAGGGCAACACGTTGACTACTCCTGCTACAAGTCATGCTACACACGTGTATTTGACCTCTCATTGCCTGGTGTGGCATGCCTTAGAGCATATCTGGAGCCTTCCTGGGCTCCTAAAGCCAGTCTTCTTCTTTTCAACTAAGGAAAGAGGGGAATGTAAAGTGTGTGTGTGTGAAGGATCATAATGAACTAAATAAATTAAATAAAGACAGAAGCATAAAGAGTATTGCTGTTTCATGGAATGCAGAATGCACCTAGTGAGTGGAAGCAACTTCCGGGTTGGGCAGAACTGCTGATCTATGTTACTGACAGGTAGCTTACTAGAAGGGAGAAGGAAGCAAAGTAACAGGGAAGAAGAAGAAGAGTTTGGACTTGATATCCTGCCTTTCACTCCCCTTAAGGAGTCTCAAAGCGCCTAACAATCTCCTTTCCCTTCCTCTCCCCATAACAAACACTCTGTGAGGTGAGTGAGGCTGAGAGACTTCAGAGAAGTGTGACTGGCCCAAGGTCACCCAGCAGCTGCATGTGGAGGAGCGGGGAAGCGAACCAGGTTCACCAGATTACGAGTCCACTGCTCTTAACCACTATACCATGCTGGCTCTCAGGGAGGTCAGCCACAGTGCAAACACACCAGCCAAAATCTCCTGATTGGCTTTGCCATTGCACAAGTGTCCTGCTAACCTCCCCACCACCTTGCCTATCCCCCTAAGAAACTGTGACTCGATGAGCCACTTCTGTGATTGGGGGCAGTGTGCCTCTTTCTGGATGGATGGAGGTAGCAGATCTCCTGCCTGGTAGGAGTGTGCATGCAGCTTGCTGCCCTGGTGTTCTACTTGTATATTTGTAAATAAACCAAATATTATCGAATTGTAAGTGTCTAGCACCCTTTTCTCTAAAGGAAGGCAAACCCTTGCAGTATTGCCGCTAGCACTTCTCACGATGGAAGTTTATATGTAACAATATTACCCTGGGGCTGCAATGACATCGGGGATTACTTTTCTCAAAGCTGAGGAGGACTTATTAAAATAGGAGACATCTGGCATCTTTAATCAAGAGTTGCAGAATATCTAAAGAAAGCGAAAAACAGGGACTAAACGAAATGAACAGTCGTGGTCAGTCATTATTGTGCTTTAACTAGAACCGATTGGATAAATCCAGAGTTTAAACCGAGATGGGTAAACCTTGGAGCTTGAGGACACAGGCAATTTCTCAGCATGAGCTATGATGGCAGTACTAAAAAACAGTAGAGAGCAGTGTGGAGCCATCTCTGAAGCAGAAGGCCTGGTAAGTAATATGAAGTCTCTTGAAGAAGGGAAAGGAATAAGAGGCCTGTTGGTTAATGGCTTTCCAACTTCCTGTGTTCCCATATGTACTGCACATTTTCAAATTTTGCTTGTATGAAATGCATATAGAAGCTGCAGTGCTTTCATATCTTCCCTTTCCTCTAAGATGGCTGAATATGGTATTGTTTGAAGGTGGGGAAATGCGGTTTGGGATTATATGTAAAAGAGACTTTGCCTTAGAATACAGGATGCACCTAACTAGATCCATTATCTCATGTGCATATATTCTATATGCTTTGGCGGGGGCGGCGGAGGCGGGGGGACTTTGTGTTTTCTTGCTATCTAACCTGTTTTGTTTTTAGAATGCTGTCACACTGTTCATCTCAGTTTGGTTGCACTTGAATATAATTAAAGTCAGGAATGAGCCATTAAAACAAAGCACTGTTGTGTGAAAGAGTATGTCTGCTGGCATAGCGCTGCTTGTCACAAAATGTGTGCGCTTTTGTTCTAATTAAGTAAGGAAGATGTAAGCCAGAAAGATGTTCATAAGTGACACAATCTGGTCCTGTCTTTGCTCATCGCATCTTATGATAATACTGTCCATCCTCACTCTTGAAAAGAACTCATTAGCCTCAAGCAGTTTATTAGTCATGAAATGTAATGTTTCAGAATGGGATAGCACCAGAAGCGTCTGTGACTGCCCCCCAATATATGATTGGCAAATGGCAGGAACTCTGAGAAACCTTTCAAGACGTTCATCTGAGACTACAACTCCCACAATCCCTTGCTACTGGCCATGTTGGCTGAGAGTCAAGCAAGCTCTGGAGGGCCACAGGTTCCCCATTACTGACATAGTCCTAATTCCCAACAGAAAGCAAATATATGTGAACATAATAACTGACCCTGGATAGCTCAGTTGGTTACAGCATGGTGCTGATAACATTGGGCAACAATTTTTTACTTTTTGAATGTTGTCTAGATTTCTACAACTGATTTAGGGTATTTTTGCACTGCTGAATCAGGAAATGACATCCGTTTCTCTCCATCAGGTCAGGTTTACTGTAAACTGAATGGCGGGCATTGATAAAGGTAAGTACACGTAAATTGCATGTTGCTTCACCATTTTTCAAATTTCAGGGCTTTAATTTCAGTTTCTTGGAACTCCTGGCATGCTCAGTGGCAGGGAGGTCTCTCTTCAGAGTCCAACAGTAGTCAGCCATCATGACCCTGATACCTGGTCTCCATCTCTTTCATGTCCTGATGGAATCTCTCCCCCTGCTCGTCACTCATTGAACCCAGGTTCTCAGGAAACAGGTCCATATGTGAAAATAGGTAGTGCATCTTGACGCTCATGTTGCAGCCCAGGTTTCTGAAAGCAGTCTGCATGTTGTTGACAAGTTCTGCGTAGTTTCTGGCCTTATTGTTGCCAAGAAAGTTATTCACTACCAGAACAAATGCCTTCCACGCTTACAGTTCCACTTCGTTCATTGACTTTCCGAACTCTGGATCTCTGATGAGCTGATGGATCTGAGGACCCTCAAAGATGCCAGCTTTCAACTTCTCCATGGTCAATCCTGGAAAAGCCTGGCACAAGTAAGTGAAGCAGTCAGCATCCTTGTCCAGAGCCTTGGGAACTACTTGATTAAGCCGAGCTTGATGTGCAGCGGTGGGAAGAGTATTCTGTCTCTGTCCACCAGAGGGTCGTTGATGACGTTCCTTTCTTTGCAAGGCACCAATTCCTCCCGCACAGGCCAGTCCTTCTTCATGTAATGCTGAGCACGATCCCTACTATCCCACATGCACAGAAAACATGGGTACTTGGTGAAGCCAGACTGTTGTCCCAACAAAAAGTTCACCATCTTCAGGTCAACACAAATAAACCACTTATGCTGATCATAACCAATTTTCTCCAGCACATACTTCACGGCTTCATAGTTCTCCTTCAGTGTACTCGAGTGAGCCAGGGGTATAGAGGTAAACTGGTTGCCGTTGTGTAGCAGAACACATTTCAGTGATCGCTTGCTGCTGTCAATGAACAGTCTCTAATCTTTGGGTTCGTACTGTGGCACTCCAAGCTTGAGCAGAAGCTGTGCAGTACACCAAGTCCTTCTCTTCCGAGAAAAAACGGAGGTACTCTTGATGCCTGTTGCGGAAGAAGCTGATGCGAGCACTGTCAGAGAGGAGGTTGTTTTCCTTCAATCTGGATGCCAACAGTTTGGCAGAGTCCTTTGACGAGCTGAGGTCACAAACTAGATCATTCAACTCCTTTTGGGAAAATGGATGTGGAGCATGATCTTCAAGAACTACTTCTTCTTCTTCATGTCCTTCAACACTGGAGGCATCTTCGTCACTAATGTCAGGAAGTTCTCCGAAGATAGGCACTGGAATTTCATCACAATGAGCTACAGGACGATGTGCTGATTGAAGATCAGGATACTTGAGGCCACTCCTGTTCTTTCTGTTGATCCCACCAATTTATGGAGCCACACCAATTTATGGAAGATTTCGAGGTTTTATGACTTCAAACTGATCCCTTTTCGACATAATCACCCAGAACTATCGGACCTGAATACTTCTTGTCATTAAAATAATCATTTCCAATCAAAACAATTATTTGACATGGCATTTTACTCCCACCAACTTCTTCTAAAATGCTCCACACAAGCGTACATGTGAACAAAAATGTAAAAAACTGACATATGGCCATAGCTCAAAAACTTGACCTGATTGAGCAAAACCAATGTGATTTTTGGATTCAGCGCATCAGATTCATCCTAAATCAGCAGAAAAAATGCAGACAACAAATTTGTTGTTGACCAGTGTAATGCCAAGGTTGCAGGTTTGATCCCTGTATGCAACAGCTGCATATTTCTCCATTGCAGGGAGTTGGACTCGATGATCCCCAGGGGCCCTTCCAACCATGATTCTATGAATCAACTGATTAATAATATAATATAATATAATATAATATAATATAATATAATATAATATAAGTGTGTGTGTATCAGGGGTCCTCAAACTTTTTAAACAGGGGGCTGGTTCACTGTCCCTCAGACACTGTCGGGGGCCGGACGGGAAGTTTTGGAGAGTGGGCTGGCGCACTTGTGGGAGCTGGGCGTCTTGGAATCTGGGAGCCTGCAGGAGCTTGCTGAGAGTGGCCTCTTCAAGGAGCACAGAGACAAGGACAAGCTGGTGCCTCACCTGCAGCTGCCACCCTGTGCGGGTGTTTCTGCCCCTTCGTCCTCCTGCTCCTCGGAGGTGAAGGCCGCCACCTGGGCCACTTTGCTGCCGGCCTCATCGTCCACTACTGTCACGTCGGCCACCAATGGGAGCGCTGCAGCGGTGGCCCCGCTGAGCCCTAGCCTGGGCCAGCTGTCCTACTCCAGGAACGCTGCTGCCGCCTCCCTCATGGGGATGCAGAGCAGCCGCCGCCACAGGAGCACCAGGGTGGCGGTGGGAGGAAGAGGCCGAGCGGCGGCGGCTCTGTCAATCAAACGCCGCGCCTGGTTTACCTTGGCGTGGCATGGCATTTGATTGGCAGAGATGTTCCCATGCCGCACTGAGGTAAACCAGGCGCAGTGTTTGATTGGCAGAGATGTCCCTGTGCTGAGGTAAACCAGGCATGGCGTTTGATTGGCAGAGGCACCGCCTTTTGGCCTCTTCCTCCCGTTGCCATCGCCGGGAGTCTCGGCTTCGCGGCGGGTTCTTAAATGGCCAGGCGGGCCGGATTTAGAACCCTGGCGGGCCTAATCCAGCCCGGGGACCCTAGTTTGCTGACTTCACACAGACATATATATCACTTGTTTCCTTTGCTGCTTCATACAGTAACTCCGTTTGTTTCTCCACTCCATTGTGTTCCTCTTCCCCTGCTGAATTTTATGTTGTATATTATATTGGCAAAGACCTTTAGGTGTTGCTGTACAAAACATTAGGTACTACGATGGTGATGTGTGAATTAATGAGTAAACAAAGAAACAAAGAAACAAAGAAACATAGAAACACAGCAGCATAAAACATTGTTACAAATATTTCACCATTTGCCCACTCTTTTCTCAAGGCTGGAGATGGTGTATTGGCTGATATGCAGAAACCTTAAATAGCTTTCAGGATTATTCTCGTCTCAGAGTGAGTTTAAAGGTTATTCACCACTTAAGGCTACCTCTGTCAAGCTAGCACTGGTCTTCTCCCATCTGCAAGCTTTAGAAACGAAACAGCTCTTCTCCCAAGGCCCAGCCACCTAGCTATTAGAGGAAGATGCAGAGATAGGCTCTATCAAAAAGGTTAAACTCATAGGATTATATGTAAACATTCAATTCCTCTCCCCCCCATCCCCCGATATAGCCTGTAAAGGTTTCATTTTGGCTCACTTATCTTCTCTCTTACCCTATGCAAAACTGCCCCGGCCTTTGATGAAAGAATCATGTCTCTGTTCATTTCCTATCTTTCTGAATTGCTTTCGCATTTCCTATCATCTGCACATAATCCTATTTTCTCCATTATTGTCTTAATATCAAGTACAGCACAAGATAATGGATAGGCACTGTAATAACAGTGTGGCCTGTAGGAGCCCCTCAAGGGAAATATCTTTGATGCTGGTGGAATATTAATGCATCTCAGGTCCCTGATCTTCCTCTTTCACTTCATCTCCTGTTTTCTAAACTGCATAATGATTTTCATATACATGACAAAAGCATCAGAACAGGGGCTAAGGGAGGGCTCAGTGTTGAACCACAGGATGGCTTGCTGCTAAGTAGTTCTGCACTTCAAGCTTTGTACACTTTCTGACCACCATCAAGCTAGACTATTTATGCCGGCAATTTCCAATTTTGAATGACTGGAAGCCAAGCAGAGGCGTATAGCATTGCTGCTGTACTCTCTTAATCCAAATGGCCCCTACGGACACAGTGTGAAAATGAATTAAAATGTAATTCTTCAATAATGCAACTGTTGACAGGGCGATTTTTGATAGAATCAAAGCACAGTGCTTGATATTGCTACTTAGATACCACATATTCAGTGTGTTTGCTCCACTTATCCAATCCGAGCTGGAGTAAGGTAGTGGTTAAGAGACGGTGCTATGAATCAGGAACATAGCTGTCAACTTTTCCCTTTTCTTGTGAGGAATCCTATTCGGAATAAGGGAATTTTCCTTTAAAAAAGGGAAACGTTGACACCTATGATCAGGAAGTCCCAAATTTGAATCATGCCTCTACATTAAACACTCCTTGGGTCTCAATTCCCTCACCTGAAACATGGCAGACAGCAATACAGATATCATCATCATCATCATCATCATACCTTACAGGGTTGTTGTTACATGAATTGCAATGAGATCATCATTGCAACTAGTGATAATGCATGTGAAATGCTTTGAGCACCAGAAAGTGCTATGCAGATTTAAGTGTACACAAAGCCCTGCTATACATGCATGGGAATCCCCAATATTTACTATTAATATGGAACCTTGCTTAGTAATCCTACCCACTGCCCTGGCTCACAACCATATCCTCTTGCTTATTAGCATGAATTGTGTGTCATCATGAGATGGCAGAAGCAATAATATGCCTGCTGGCTTCCTGACTTATACCTGGCATATTAAAAACAATCCGGCTATTGGCTATCAATCATTACAGATAATATCAGCAGGCAGATGATTTCAAATGAAAGCAGCTGGGGTTGTGTGTGTGTTTGCTTTTAGTGGCAATGCAGAACAGTAGGAAGGATGAGAGATCAGAAGCAGAGGCATCGTGCCTAAAAATAGCAATAAAAATAATGCTGAGTCCATTGAGAATGTCAGATATTGAGAGAACGGGGTGGCGGGAGGGGAGATTGGTGAGGAGGAAGGAAGAAGAGGTCAAGGCACCATCAGTATGCACAGCTGCATTTCCTCCTCATCAGGACTGGGCACTGTCTAATTCACTCCCCTCTTCAGGGTTTTGCAGAACTGCATAGCCTTGAACTTCCAGTCAGCAGAGCGTTTAACTAATTTTAGACTCCAGACTTAATGGTCTTGTGATGCCCCTTCTATGGGCTATTGGTCTTACAAGGGCACTCCTCGTTAGATTGCAGTGTGTATTGCTTCACTCCCTTAGAAACATAGCAAGTTAGCTCTGATTTGATCCTGGAATGTCCCTCTTCTCCTTAGAACGTCCGCATTTTCATTGGACAGATATTGGAGGGTATGGTAGGACATCCCTATTTTCATTGGATACATGTTGGAGGGTATGGAGTTATGCAACTCTTGAGCCAAGGAGATAAGTACAGTAACTATGCTAGGGTTGCCATATTTCAAAAAGTGAAAATCTAGACACAAAAGTTGCTGAGCTTTTTTTTGGGGGGGGGGCAAAGTTGTTGAGCTTCAGAAGATCTCAGAAAAAAGCTTTGTTTGGAAGATCTCAACAAAAAAAGAAAAGAAAAGTTTTTGAGCTATTTTTAAGGAAATTCACCAAAATCTACATTTCCGACATTGGTTGCCATATGTCTGGATTTTCCCAGACATTTGAGCAGTTTCTGCCTGGACAATGTTTCCAATGGCCGAATCCCAACAATGTCTGGGAAATTCCAGGCGTATGGCAGCCCTAAATGATGCAACCATTGGAAGACATCTGAGGGCACACCTGCATGGGGAAGTTTTTCATTGTTTAATGTTCTATTATGTTTTTATATATGTTGGAAGCCCCCAGAGTGGCTGGAGCAACCCAGTCCTATGGGTGGGATATAAATAATAAAACTATTATTATTAATACCTCTATTTTCATCAGAGAAATGTTGGAGGATATGTGAGTTGGGGCACTGAACTTCTGCCCTGAAGCCCAGAGCTGGTGACACCACTTCAGGTAGCTGTGAAACTTAGGAAACACTGCATGAAAGCAATTGACTGAAAGAGGAGTGCCCCAGAGGAGGAAAAGGTGGGTGGTGGAGTTGGAAAGGAGACAGACTGTCCATGTTCTCTTCTGACATTTGGAAGAAGAAAAAGAAACTTTAATGTTATTTCAAAATAATGAATTTGATTCCTGGTCCTTCTAATGCTGTTATTTCTGCTGTGTTGTAAAAGTGCAGCACTGGGGAGCAGGCCTGTGATTGGATTATAATGCCTCTGCATTTTAAACCACACTAGGCAAGGAGGGATAATTGAATATGCAGCTCGGAGACATGGTCCCCTACTTTAGCAATCAACTTCTGTTTCTTTTCAAGCCCGTTGAGGATAGTGTCACCTGGCCCTGTTGCTATCTCAGCCGTGCCGCTCACGCTTTCACATGTATTAGTCTGCCAGAGACACTGTTGGTGTTAAGAGTCTAGCGCGAGGCAGTACATTACAAGGAAGGTTGTCGGAAGGATGGGCGCAGATGAGGGGAAGCTGCTATTTTGAGAGAAAACTAAATGTAGAGCAAAGTTTCTCCCCAAAGTATATTAAGAACTGGCATCAGGCAGGTTGCTCAAAATATTGCCCACACTGGAAGACTAATGCTAGCGGCTAATGATATTTCACAGTCACTGAATTTATGGCTGATTAGGTTTCCAGTGTTGCTTCTTCTTTTTAGGGGACAATTCAAAGTACTCTTTTCAATCTTTAGAACTCTAAAGCTGCATACACAAGGCATTTTATTCTTGAATCAATGGAGACAATGTACTCTCTAAGGCATGGGATATGGATTTTCATAGTCTAATTAGAATAAGGATATCCATTGCTTTTTTTCTGGGGGGACACAGGGGTGTGCATACCCCTAAACTTTTTGTGAATCTAACGGGAGAAGAAACAAAAATTTTTAAATTTTTTCGTTTCTTCTCTAGCACGGTGAATCGTCAGTTCCGTTGCTACCCCTGATGGTGGCCTCATTTCCTGTTATGGTGTTTCCTGGGTCTCAGATGGAAGCATTTAATGTGTGAAGTAGGAGCTGGAATCTAGCACAGTGATTGGTCAGTTTCGTTGTTACCACCTCCAACGGCAGCTTCCTTTCCCGGTGATATTCTTGAGTTAAAATGAGAGTACCCCTAAACTATAACTTATGTAGGTTTGGAAACAAGTTTACTGGCAGTGCCGGATTTAGGGCAGTGTGGATAGTTCTCCTGCACAGGCATCAAGGCGAGCAAAATTGAGAAGATACATTTTGGGGTGGCAAATTTTGGCCTTGCACCGGGTGCCATATTATGAAAGTCCGCCTTAGGTATATAAGAATCTATACTTTGAGAATGACAAATTCTTCATTCCATTACATGCACAACCTGAGTTTGCTGCCCTGGAGGAATCATCATGGAGGTTGGTACTCAGAAAAGTTCCTGGTCCAGCAAGCCCCACCATGTTGACCTAGAACTATTGCTGTTGTGACTTGATCCCAAAGTCCTGGAAATGTAGACTGTAGCAATGGATACAACTGATTACTTTTTCATATACTTAATCATTTATTTCAAGTGTATTCTAAAATATTTATAGACAGGAAATTAATGTAGGTTGGTCTCATTTCATTTAGTTATTTATTAAATGTGACATAGTGGATAACAAAATGGTATTCGTCCTTTTTTCCCTGGTCACCCATCAAAATTTTATTTATATATATATATATTTAATATCCTGAGGCTTTGGTGAGAATCTGGGAAAAATAACAGTTTCACACTCCTGATTCCCACTTGCACATATAATGGAGCTAGAAATCTATGTTTCGCATTTGACACTATGTTGTTGTTTAGTCGTTTAGTCATGTCCAACTCTTCGTGACCCCATGGACCAGAGCACGCCAGGCACACCTGTCCTCCACCGCCTCCTGCAGCATGGTCAAACTCATGCTGGTAGCCTCGAAAACACCGTCCAACCATCTCGTCCTCTGTCATCCCCTTCTCCTTGTGCCCCCAATCTTTCCCAGCATCAGGGTCTTTTCCAGGGAGTCTTTTCTTCTCATGAGGTGGCCAAAGTATTGGAGCCTCAGCTTCCCGATCTGTCCTTCCAGTGAGCACTCAGGGCTGATTTCCTTAAGAACGGAGAGGTCTGATCTTCTTGCAGTCCATGGGACTCTCAAGAGTCTCCTCCAGCACCATAATTCAAAAGCATCAATTCTTCGGCGATCAGCCTTCTTTATGGTCCAGCTCTCATTTCCATACATCACTACTGGGAAAACCATAGTTTTAGCTATACGGACCTTTGTTGGCAAGGTGATGTCTCTGCTTTTTAAAATGGAGTTTTCTTGGCAGGGATACTGGAGTGGCTTGCCGGTTCCTGCTTCAGGTGAATCACGTTTGGTCAAAACTCTCCACTATGACCTGTCCATCTTGGGTGGCCCTGCACAGCATAGCTCATAGCTTCTTTGAGTTATTCAAGCCCCTTGATCCATGAAGGGGTGACACTATAATATATGCCAATAGTTTTATTTTCTGTTATAAGTTGACTTCCTTTAGTAATGTCTTCTTTTGATTTTTTTGGTTAACTTTGCTGTGTTAAATGTGCATTCTGTAGTTGACCTCCTTTGCAATGTTTTATTTTGAAAATTTTTAGTTTCCTGTTAATTATGTTGCCTTCAATTTATACTTTGATATTTTAATGTGTTGTTAACTGCTTTGAGATTTTGTTTTATAAAAATATAAAGTGGTATAAACATGAAATGAATAAAATGAATAATGTGTTCTGTTATTTTGATTTTATTATTTTAGTTGTAGCATATCTTGTTTTCAAGTGTGATTTTTTTTACCCGACCTGTGAAAATTCATTGAGGTGCCAGCTATAAATAAGACAAAGGATATTTATGTATTGTTGTTATGTATAAGAAGATGGATTTTTAAATGAGCATTCACATCCCATACAAAAAACAAAGGAATACTATGAATTGTCCATAAGGCCTCACACTGATCTGGGGATATGTCTCATTCAACAGTGGTATTTACTTCAAAAGTAAAGATGCATTCAATAAGTGTCCTGCCCCGCTACAGGTTCCAGATCTGGACCAAGTTTGAAGTTCAGGCTAGATTGCTTTTGACAGAAGAAGAAGATGCAAGAATTAAAATAGCAAGAGAACTGGTAAAGTTGGAGTGAGATGCCTACTCTGACACTCATGAAATCAAACCTCCCCCCCCCCACTTCTAATTAACTGCTCTGAAATCATGTGTCCTACACAGTATCCCTCTGTCCATCTTTTTGTACTGAAAGAGTGAGAGGGAAATCCATCCCTTTAACTCTGGCTGTCCCTTTAACTCTGGCTGTACATTAAGAAGCAATCAATGTGAATTGCGTGATATTGAGCATGCACCCTACGGAACAGACATGGTAGATGCTGGAGTGAACTGGGTGGGGGAAAATGTATCACCCTTAAAATACCTGGATGTTTCTGCTAGGAGATTATATTGTGGAACCATCTCAGTTCTCAGATCCCCAATGAAGAGCAGTGTTCATATGTGGGGAATGGAAGACCATTTTATACTACTAATTGATGTGCTCGGGTTTGGGCCAGAGGAGCTTGATGTGGAACTGATATTATTTAACAAATCAAAAGTGTCTTCTGCTTCCTGGGGACATGCATAATTGGGCGGCTGGCTCACATTCTCTCTTGCATTTTGCTCCAGTTCTGGAATTATTTTTAGGAATCCTCCTGAGCCCCTTCAAGGTGTTCTCTCCTCACATGATAACAATCTCTTGAGGGAGAGAGCAGGCACCCTTGTCCATTGCTGTGTTTTTGCTGGCCTTTCCTCGATTCATTGGGAAGGACCTGTAGTCAGGGAGCTTCTTGTATGTGTGTCAGCTCCCCATGTGATTTACAACTCAAATGCTTAGACCTTGCCCCATTGTGTAGATTGTGTGGGAATGTGGCGGCAGGTGTTGGGCCAGCAAGCACACTCTCATTCTCTCCCTCTCGTGTGAGTGTCATTGCGTGAAGGGAGAAGATGTGAAAAGGAGTCTACTTAAATTGGAATTTGGGAGGGCATGGAAACCAGGGCAGAGTTGAATCCATGGAACTATAAAGGAACATAATGGGGGCAATTGTTGTAAACCAAACCACAGCCCCACAGCTGGAGGGGGTCTGTGCAGGGGTGCCAACTTGAATAAAATATGAGGGGGGGGGGGCAGGTAAGTCCCACTCCGCATAATGGATCACATGACATGGTGCGCACACACACCATTTGAATGGCAATGCCCATCAACTTTGGAGAGGCCCAGCTCCCTCAAATATTTTATTTGGGGAGTGAAGCCCCCATAGCCCCTAGAGTTAGTGAGATGCAGGAGTTCAAAGGAAGTATCCCAAAGATACCAAAATGGCCACTTCTAATGCTTTATGGAAGAAAAGTATAGGCTTACCACAAAACAACCTGCTAGTACTCCATGACCCGGCTCAAAGCCGTCTGTGGGATGGACTCCACAGCAAGGTGTTGGCTTGTCCACACCCAAGCAGCCACCTGGTCAGCCACCTGACCATAGTTTGCAGGTAGCTCATCCCAAATATTGCAGATAGTACCTCTTCTGGTCTCTGAGCCCAACATCCCAGTTCCCACAGATAAGGGTGACATCAAAGCAAACCAATTAAGGGATATCAAAGCAGGCAGAGCAACTACCAATTAATTGTAGGGTTATCTTGAGGTTTTACACTTTTTGGGGACACTTGATCTGCAAGGATCAAGTGCATTATTTTATTTTACTGTGAGTCATAGTATGTCACCATCACATGCTAGGTTACCCTGCCTGAGCAGGGTGTGACATTGCTACCATAGATACTCTTGTGATTCCTTTTAGTGGTTCCTCTTCCTGTGACTACATTTGCTTTGGGAAATACAGGAACAGCCTTGAGTCTATTTTTCCATCCGGCCTCCATGTAACATTGTAGAAAGTAATGCGGATGAGTCGATTGTTATGCAGCCATCTGCCCATGCCTGGCTCTGCAGATCATGCCAACAGGACATGTGTTGACATTCAGAAAGGAGGGGAAAGAGTCTGATTATGCTTGCGAAAATATTATATAGTATTTCGGGCAGATAGCAGTTCACTGGAGTGGAAATGCACACAACTCCATTTATGGTACCTGTGAAGTTAAAATAAAAAACCAACATTGAAAAGCACCTTCACCCTACATTTCATGAATACAGACTTCATTTTTATAAAAGCTAATGGTCATGACTGAAGTCTTAAGGTGCTCCTATGTGCGTCATGGAGCTTCCTTTAAACAAAATCCACCCTTTCACTGAAAAGGAAGAAATCCTCTATTCATTTTCTTTTATGTGCCTGCATTTCAAAACTGATAAACCGCTTTTAAAATGTTGGCAATTGGTGACCATATTATGAAAAGCAGTGCTATTTTAGCTACTGTTATCTGAGTCATTTGTTTAAGTAAAACATTTTTACATAACCCTTGAGTTGAAAAGCTTCCCAGAGCTGATTACAGAGCAATAAACAACAAGGCGGTCATTGCCTTCAGGCATATTGCAGTCTAAAAGACACAACACAAAAGGAAAGAGAGAGGAGGAGGGAGGAGTGAAAGCCAAACCAAACAACAGGGGGTTTTTTTTTGGGGGGGGGGGGTTTAGAGATACAGTCTCCTGATTAGGAACAGTGGTGTCCAAACTTTTTCAAAGAGGGCCAGATTTGATGAAGTGAAGGGCCGTGAGGGCTGACCAAAGTTGTTAACCACAGGGGCCAGATTAAACTGATTAAGCCCCCAAAATGGACTTTGGACATGCCTGGATTAGTGGGATAAAAACTGTTCAGGGAGAGGAAGGAGCTGGCCTCTAAGCAGACCCGATGGAGTGGTCTGGCTTCCCTTTTTACCCTCTGCTGCAGCCTGATGGAATAGCTGTTGCTTGGGGACAGTTCAGGGAGAGGAATGGTGATTTATTGAGGGGAGTTGCTATAAAAAGATAAAGTGCTAATGACCTGTGATAGCATACAGTAGTGATACACTGAAACTCTATCCATTCATTTGCTGCTACGGAGTTTTTTAAAGATGCTGAATGCAAAATACTTCCATATAAGATATACTCAAGCTATTCTCAAACAAATAAGCAAAGCAAACAATAAGTTTCCAAGGAACTGCAACTTAAATAATGGCACTTGGGATCAAAGAAAGGCTGGGGGTGGAGAATATCATCTACATGGCCTGTGTAATGTGATGGCGACCACCATCATTTTCTACTGTAATCTTTTAGGTACATCAGCAATTGCTGTTGGCAAAAAAACATCATTTCTGCTTTGATGGAACAGTTATGTTAAGACGTAAATATGCAATGGCATCTCACAGTATCAGTTATTTTTCTTTTCTCTTCTTAAATGATGGTATTAAAATGAATGTAAGAGAGAATTTTATTGCACATTGCATGAGTATCATGTTCTGTTATTAAATGATGTGATTTTATAAAATGTGCACAAATGTTGGTAATAAAGATGATAAAATTCCTCTGCAGCTTGTTTGATTGAGGTGTGATTCTCCACCAAGACACTATTTTTATCATCTCCTGTTAATCACACGTGAAGTGTCATATTCAAATCACATGCTTTGATTCCCCAAGCAATGTAATCTTGAATGTGCCTAACCTTTGCTGCGAATCTTAGCCCTGATACTGAAATCTTCTTCAAAACATAGTTAGAAGCAAGTTTCAACTTCTGATTTGAAGCTAAGGATGGTTATTGTTGAACTCGGTGCAGACGGGCAACCCATAATTAGCCACAAAAAGGAATGAAAGAAGAAAATTCAAGCAACATAGGGAAGTAGGAGCTTACTGAAGCGTAGATGGGTTCCCACAAGGCAAGACACAGTGATAACAGCAAGAACCTTTATTAAACTAACAGAACTGGACAACAGGGGCAAAGCGACTGTTTATATACATTTCTGAAGGCCTGGGCCACTCCCACTCCCAACATGATTGGCTGTCTAAACTTCCAAGCTGCGAATCATGACTCAGAGTTTAAGGGCCAATGGCAGAGGCCCAAATCTTGAAATGTTCTGTGACTGGATATCATGTATTGAATCAGAACACAGGGGCTCAGATTCCTTAGTCCAGACTCAAACTCAGGCAAACACAGACCACTTACAAATCTAAAGGGCATGCAGGAGAAGGCAGCAGTGGGAAGAATTCATGAGCTTCAGGACACCCAAGTTCTGATCTCTAAGCTTTGCTTAAGAACTGGGAAATATGACTGCATTGTAAAAGTCTGTCCCATCCAAGGGAGAGTAGGAAACTTTGCTATCATTCTTATTTGTCTTCATTGGGGGCTTCAGAAGCTCTGCACACCTGGCTTGCCTATATTAGACAAATCCCAGTGGCTATGTGGAGTTATGAAGCCGGATCAGACTGAGGGCAATGATCCCTGACCTCATTCTTGTGAGTAAACATGATGAGAGAAATGGTGCGTCTCAACAGTACCAAGGAACACACTTGCTGCCCCTTCTAGGACCACACAGGCAGCTATAGAGGACAGTGGGAAAAGGCAGACATGTGTGTATTTGTGTAAAATCTTTTGCTCTCTCAAATTACCACTTTTGAGCACATCTGTTTAGCTTTGTGAATGAGCGTTCTGTCAGAATTTGATGGTTTGCAGTGTCAGACTTCATTAAAATTACTTGTAAGATCAACAGAAATTATTTATTTTGTCAGGCTCCAGATGCAGATTGCCTACTAGGACAATTGGGAGGTGGCTGATCAGTAGTGGGACTTGCTGTTGGCTTGATATAGATTCTAATACTGGTTTTATTGTGTTTTATAAAATGCCCATTTCACAGAAGAGGAGGTGCTGCACAGACCTCCCCCCCGCCCGGCAAAACACCTACGCACTTCAAGCAAATAAAACACAGGGAAAAAAAAAAACCCTGGTACTCCCCCAAATAGAACAACCCTCAGTTTCTTTAAAAAATAAATAATTGGCAGAAGAATTTGACAGAAATGTGTAGTGTCCATTGTGCGGGTGCAGAAGATTTGCAGCTGTTTTCCCCCCAGTGCTTTTTACCTGATTTTGATACTCAAGATTATCAGTCCACTTTTATTGGAAGCCTTGGCTCAGTGTTTAAAGTACATGTTTGGAAATATCACCATGCCCTTTAGGCCATGTGTTTTCTTAGATATGACTTGACTGCACATCCACCCTCACGTGGCCCATGTTTACTGGAGACTGGGTTGAGTGAAGTTATACCCAGAAGTTCCTTCCAGCACCATCAGTGTAACAGACCTGGTTATTCCAGCTATATCGTATTACCTATATGAAATCATCCTGAATCAATCAGCTGCATACCTGATTTCCTAAACCTCTCAGCGGAATCTCATTGAGATTTGTCTATTGCATTCGGGCTATTCTCCAGAGAAGCCTGACTTATGAACCTGAATGGGAAGAAACCTGTTTCTCTTAAACGGTCTCCTTCTGGCTGATTTGCCTCATATTCTCAGGAAATCTCGTGGAAAAGATTTGTCTCTTACTAAGGAAGCATATTGGAAACTGGAGCCAAACTCTTGTTTTCATCTTCTCTCTCTCTCTCTCCCCGCCCCCTGGCTTCCCCCACAAAGCACAAACAAGGCAGCTCTTTCAAGTACATCAGACACTTCAAAAGAGCCAGCATGTTTTAATAGAAACATGATGAGTGTTCAGGGGATGGAGTTGTCCTAATGGGCTGGTACATCATACCATTATACCCCAAAAGCAATTACAAACTTGTAGCAGGTACAGATTGGGGATTTGTGATAGACTTCATTTAAGTCGAAAGCAACTGCATCTTGTTGACACATCTTAAATCATAAGTAAGGTTTATGTTTTGTCACTTTTCCTGTGCTTCACTGAAGCGTTAATGGCAAATCTTGATGATAAAAAGGCCGACATGTAACTAAGTAGTAAACCTGTCCATTTATTTATTTCATTTCATTTGACTCGGTAGATTGGTGTGTGTTTTTTTGTCTCTTAAATGTCGGTCTTCCATTCCATATTGGGCATTTACTTTTATTGTAGTATCACTGGTATTTGTTTCATTGATTCCAACTTTTGAGGTGTCTTATGTATTTCAAAAGTGGATAGAGTGTATTATGATTGGGTTTCATGCCTGCATCATGCTCAAGTTATGTTCCCAGTGTATCTGCATAGGACAATCAGTGGTGCCTGATAACATTCAACATGGAAAGCAGCCTTGTGAACATTCACTAATGCAGTCTTTGCCAAACTGGTGCCCTCCAGATTTGTTGAATGTGCTGGCAGGGGCTTATGGGAGTCATGGGGTTGCCATGTGTGTCCTCTTTTTCCAGGACACGTCCTCTTTTTCAGGGGTAAAAATTTGAGACAAATTGAATTTATTTGCTTTGAATGGCGTTCTCTTTTTTGCTCTTCAAACCATCTGGAGAGAACCGTGTTAGTGAAGACTGCATTGGTGAATGCCTTCAGTCCTTAGGTTCTAATGTTCACAGTGAGATTTATTTATTTATTCTCCACATTTCTTCTGTTAGGACACCTTCTGCTAAAGAAACTGTAACCCAAGCAATGGGAAGGGATAACGTGGAAGAGTTATTCGCCAATTGTTCTCTGTGGTTAATGTGGTTTTAATGATAGGGAAGGATGACATTGTTCCCAGTTATGAGACATTTGGAACATCAGTAGCCTTTCAGGCAAACAAAAGCAAAATATGTAATTAACATGGTGGAAGGAAATATGCATGCTTTTTAATATGTTTATATGATTGTCAATGTATTGACAGCAAGTATTCAGAAAAAAAGGTACAGTCCTGTCAGGATGCAGGATGATTCTTATGTACATACTACACTGATTTATTTATTTTTACTGCTTTTAATCTGCTTTTCTGTTATTCATCGTGATATTTAAGATTTTATTTATTTATTTGTGACCCACCTTGCTGGCTATTGTGGCAGAAAGGTGTTATCGAAAAAGCTGCTAAGGGAACAAAGAAAACCCTCGGCCTATATCAAAATCAGATGAACATGGGAGAAATGCATTGTTTGACTGCTTCTCCACACCAGTTCATGGAAGGCCAGCATATTATGGAGAAAGCTAGGCTTGGGTCCTTCTTCCTGACATGCAAACTTTCTCTGGAAGCGTTCAAATAAGCAGTGCCCCCTACTTGTATTCTGAAACAGTACATTCCTAAGATTGGTAGCATGAGGTGCATTTTCTGAACCTGTGGGTTGTAGTGCCATCAGCCCAGACCTGTGGTATGCTCTTCCCATTGAGATCCAGCAAGCACCTTCTGTTTTTGCTTTCAAACATATTCAAACTTTTCTATGTGATTGTGCAGGCAATTAACAAAATATATTTTTATAAATAGTGGATGATCTCGAGTTATAATTTTTTATTTATTATTATTATTATACTATATATATATTTGTTGTTAACTGCTTTGATTTTTTGTGGACTTAGCGGTATACAATTTTTTATATATATGTAAAGCAATAAATGAATAAAGTGTACATTGATGTGACAATTTTGTATTTAAAGATCTAGCTTAGTTAGTCATTTTTGTTTCATACACTTTGTACATACAGGAGAAAAACATTGCAGTGAGGCAGGCAAGCGAGATGGGTGAAATTTGCAAAGCACTCCGCATAAAGAATCTCTGGTCTGAAAATCAGGACTAAAAAAGGAGAATAAAGACACTAATAACAAGATACAAATATGGCAAGGCATGAACTCTGTGATTGACTCATGGCACTCGGTAGGAGGTTCTGAAAAGAATAAAACTCATTTGTGTGCAGTGGGCCAAAAATAAGGATACCAGGAATTCAAAGAGCTAGGCAGAAAAATCTCACCTGGGCAAATATGGAACAATGCTTTGGTGGGGGTTGGGAGGGAAGAGGGTTAATGGTAGAAAAACCTGGCCAGGATACTGCGAGCATAAAAGTAGGAGGCCCAGTCTTCCTACTGACACAATATGAAGAAGATACCACAAACTTTGTCCTTATATCAGGCGGGGATGGAAGATAGTAATGACAGGATTCCTGACTGACACTTGGCACTAGTTAGAGGAGTCCTGAAGTCACTTTCAGAAGAAGGATTGGTGACATGTTTGATACTCTGATAATGAACTAACTGTATCAAATTTACCCATGTGGAGTTAGAAATGGCAGCTGCCTTTTTTTTTTTTTTTAAACCAATTAGTGATCTCATGAGAATCGTGCAGAGCTGCTATAGGCAGTGAGACAGCCCAGCATCCCAAGAGATAGTGTCAGGCCTGAAAGTGATATGTCAGTGGCTTCCTGAATGGGCTTCGGTGCTCACCTGAGTGATTCCAGGTAGAACAAAATGTCAAGTTTGAGGGAGAAAGTTTGTGCCTGAAGAAATGTACCCTCCCAAGTGTAGAGCTGGTGACAGACAGAGAGGCAGACAGAAAGGGAGAAAGTGAACAACCCTAAAGGCAAAATAAAAATATATATAAATAAATAAACTGAAAGACTTGGTGATTGGTCTCAGGGCACACCATACAGCTCTACTGATTATGTTAAAGGGGGTCTGATCCTGAGTATTACCTGGACAAGATGGGAGGCCACCTGAGAGCCATGAACTGCCATGGCAAGTGTGGAATAGCAGTGGCGGGGAGAGTATACATAATTCATTGTGAGTTGTCAATGGGCAGAATAGTTGCTTATTAGGAGGGTCAACTTAACAATAGTAGTTACCTTCAGATTGGTGTGCAACTTGCTGAATGCCTCAGAAATCCTCTAGAGGCTTCTAAACACTGTCTTCCGGCTGGACGACTGTGAATGAATGGCTGTTGAGCTGAATGTGCTTAAATCAGGGACCCCACCTTATTATGGTTTCCAGTGGTAAGAAGGATTCTAAGCACGTACACCGCAAAATGCTTGTAATACCATTTCCCGCCTTCCTTCTCAATGTCAGAATGTCTGAACTATAGCCAACAAATCCAGGGAAAGTCTTACTAGTACCTATTTGCTCTTTAGCACAGATAGTGCATTCACTTCAAATGACTGAAGAAGCCTATGGTCTCTTTTCTGGACCAGATAGAGTGGTACCTTGGTTCTCAAACTTGATCCGTTCTGGAAGTCTGTTCCAAAACCAAAGCGTTGCAAAACCAAGGTGCGCTTTCCCATAGAACGTAATGCAAAACTGATTAATCCATTCCATACCTTTAAAATAACCCCTAAAACAGCAATTTAACATGAATTTTACTATCTAACAAGAACACTGATCCATAAAAGGAAAGCAATAATCAATGTACTATACTATAAAATAAATCAAACAGTATTGTAGATGATAAAAATGAAAATTATTATTTTTTTCTTACCTGCACTGATGATAGTCGTTGTTTGGATGGGGGGCTTTTATCCATTTCTGCAGTCACACAATCAATCAATCAATCAATCAATCAATCAGTAGCTGAACTGTGTTCCACACAGTCACAAAAACAAATTGACCGAAAATGCCCCAAAAACAAAAACGCAAAATAAATAACAAAAACAAAAGCACCAAACATAATCCATTCCCCAATGTTCAAAAACCAAGGCGCAGCTTCTGATTGGTGCAGGTGCCCCAGAAACAATAGCCAATGTTCGGCTTCTGAAAAACATTCAACAACCGGAACACTTACTTCCGGGTTTTCGGCGTTTGGGAACCAAGGTACCACTGTATGCATATGTGCTCAGTGCTGTACAAATGGTTTAGAGCAGTGACAGCTGGTAGCTCTTGGACCTGGTGGGCTGTTTTGTGGCCAAAGAGGTCATGTAGGCAAGACCAATTAGGTCACATGGGTGGGGCCAAGGAGGGGCCAAGCTATTCTGGTTTTCTTCCCATCCTCTTCCTTTGCAAAGGTGTGGATACAAAAGCACTGACATTGTATAACTTAGAGCCTTAGTAAACCAAAAAGTATCTCGCCTGGGGTTAGTGGGGGTCACAATTTTTGTGTGGATTAATGTCACAATAGCCATACATTACTCTGAAGTAAGCCCCACCAAATTCCTTAGGGATAGCTCTCAGATAGGACTGGAGTCTGAATTGGGTAGTCTCAAAGGTGCCATAAAGAATTGTTAACAAGGTCCCCTACTAAACTTTCAGACAAAATAATCTACTGTCTTACCTGAGCCTTTTGTATGGGAGAGAGTTGCTGGAGACAGGGGTGGGACCTCCTGGTTGTGATTATTTTGATTGGCTAAGTGGAAGAGATGGGCAGAATCATAAGCTGCTCAGTCATTGGAAATGTGTTAATAATGACTGAGTGACAGGAGAAAGTCTGGGCTATGGCTTTGTGGGTTTTTGTGGGTATGGGCTCAGTATCTTAGGAGGGTTATGCCACACTTTGCCAAACAGAGGAACCTCCACTGGTTTGGAGCTATCAGCTTTGATATCACCAGTCAGTCAATTCGCACCCACACAACACACTTAGAGCATTCTTATTAACATGCATGGGGTGTCCCCACCCCAAGAATCCTGGGAACTGTAGATTGTGAAGGTTGCTGAGAGTTGTTAGGAGACTTCTCAAAGAGCTCCTGTTCCCATCACGGCTACTCCCTAAATACATCAACAAACCAGACCCAACCACCAACCCATCCCCCAGGGTAATGGGAGAGCTAGGTGCTGCTCCTTATATACTACACCTAATTGCTGACACAGCTTAATCAATACAACTCAGCAGCACCTGCTATGTTTCACAGCTGTAAAGCTGGGTCTCGTTATTTTGCTCTGGCCCTTGCTCTGGCCCCTTAAAGACATACACATCAAGTGGAACAATGATGAACCTTTACATTTAAAGAAACCATTCAAAAAGCAGCAAACATGCAAACATGGCATTTTGTACAAGCAAACACATTATTTTCATTCAGAGCACATATCAGAAAGATGAAGTGATAGATGCACTGAACATTATTACCATCCCATTTATAAACTCAGTGACAGCATTAGGATCTGGGGTAGGGTTATTATGTGCAAAAGTAATAGGCAGCATTTGCATCTATAGTGAGCCCTAGCAAAGAATTCAGGCCGCACTAAGTTCATTTAACAGTATTTCACATCTTCTAAAATTCGAATTGTGTAGCATGCAAAACAATTTATATTTTATCTGTACCATCTAATTAATTAAATGGCCCCAGAGTAGCAGACTCACAAATCTCGTTAATAGCTGAATACTGAAATAAAGGCTGTTCACCCCTACTAGAATAATATTTGCATATCCCCACCTGTGATGGGTAATAAGTACCTGCCACAAATCAGAATTATGAATTTTGTACGCCTAACAAAACCGCAGGGGAAATTATACCTCAGACATTCCATAATAATTGCAGCTAAGCTGTTTAGTGCCATCCACTTATTCTGCCTGAAGTGTTTAAAACAGCAACAGTTGTAAATGAATTCAGGCACATATCCAAGGAAGAATGTTTTTTAAAAAGTTTCCTCTGTCTTACCATATGTATTTATCTTTCTAAAAATGTTCAGCTGTGCATTGTAACACACGCACACTTTAAACCTGAAAAAAAAGTCAAAAGACTTTAAATTATGGTTGTTTGGGATGACTGTTGTGTTGTTTCTTTAGCGTTTTTAGTACAAAAGTTTGAAAATGCCCCAAACTGTATTTGTTTTATCAGTTACCTAGAGCTAATATAGTGCTATATAAATAAACCGGCCTAGTAGCTTGATTTAACAGTGCTTTCTTCCCAAATAATCCAAATTCTGCAGGGGAGTATTAAGTGTAAAATGTTGCACAGAACTATATTGCAATGTAGATATTTTTTTCATAGGCTTGGGAATTGGGGATGGTAAGGGCAGACAAGCAGAAGTTGCCTCTGGTTTATTTATTTTCCTGTCAGGAGAAGAAACTATATCCTGGAAGGCAGCCAGAATGCGGGATGGGCGGAGGGGAGCTCTGATATGCTAGTGGTTTGACTTTCCCCCTAGAAATATAAAGGCACAAAAAAGCAGCATTTTATATTCCACATAGCAAATAGAATCCCTAAGGACTCTCAGGGGCCCAAAATATGCAAAAGCTTATTAAGGTAAAATGTTTCAAATACACCCTTCTTTTGGCAAAGCACTGTTGAAGTCTCTCACACAGAAGGCATAGGATGAGCCATTCTTTCTTCATAGTTTCACCTCAGAGATTGTATTATTTATCTGCCATTGTAGCACCCTGCTTGTGGTTAACGCTTAGCTGGAATGAAATATTCAACGCAGCAATAGAGAAATTAAAATAATAATTTATTTGTCAGACAAATAAATATGAGGCACAGTGGTATATGGTTACCAAGCTCTGGTCTGGCCTCCTGCCATTCTGGCCAGCACTTATATTTCCTTAATCCAGCCCCCTTGCTCCTCCTGTGGCTGCCTCTGTCCAATCAGCCTGGTTGAAATTCCTATTGGCTGTTTGCTAGAACCAATCACAAAAGATACACCCATTTCCTTCTTGCCCTTTTATGGGAATCAAAAAGCTATATATTCTTCTATCTATAAATGACAAATAAGTAGTAATATATCTTACATGTGTCTCAACAAGGAATCTTAATTACCAGCTCACCTCTTGCCCTCCTTGCCCTATTGCCTTCCAAAACAGATGATTAATCTTGAATTTTTATCTTAAGCATATGTCAAGGATTTTGAGTTCACATCAACATTGAGAGATCTCCTTCATTTGAAGGTTTCTAAACAAAAGGCCTGACAACCATATATCAGGAGTGCTCGATGGCGTCTCCTGTCTGACAAGGGGGGGCTGGTGCCTGATGGCCCCTGTGATCTCTTCCAACTATATGAAATAAGAATCTAGCATTTCTTAAATCCTTTGCATAATTATATTTAAACTAATATATTTAATACATAAATAACCTTTTAAAAGGAAAAGAAATCTTAAAAGGATCTTAGTTTAAGAAAGAAACAGCTTTAGAAAAGACTTCCCAAAAATGTTCTGTTTCTGCCAGCCAGACCAGTTGCTTTTTCACTGCTCTTGACCTTTTTAACCTTAGGAAGAAGATATGGCTCATTTTACTATTTATCCACCCTTAATTTGTAGGGTCAGTGTAACCTTGGCTGTCAGCCTGTAATTCCCTTTTTACGACTTTGAGAATTGTTTTCTGCTATAAATCAGGGGGGCCCCTTGTCTAGGAGAAAAACATCTTGCCAAGGTTTTTAGGCAGCTAGTCTTCTGCCTGGCATGAAACATTTTAAGCTCATTTTTAAGATACAACCTTGATCAAAAAATATAAGCTTGATAAAAATGCAGGCTTATGATTAGATGCCTCACCATTATTACAGTCATCATAATTCCCCTTCATGGTTTCTGCATACCTAAAGCAACTCCCTTAGAATGCAGGAGTACATTACTTTGTAAACTAAAAAGATACATACCCTCTAACATTTTTCTGATGAACATAGGGACGTCCTATTTAATAATAATAATAATAATAATAATAATAATAATAATACCTAACCCACCTGACTGGGTTGCCCCAGCCCCTGTGGGTGGCTTCCATCATATTAAAACATTAAACAACTTCCCTATTTCCCTATACTGGGTTGCCTTCAGATGTCTTCTAAAGATTGTATAGTTACTTCTCTCCTTGGCTCGGGGGTCATATATCTCCATACGCTCCAACATTTATCCGATGAAAATAGGAACGTCCTGCGATACCCTCTAACATTTCTGTTAGGATTGCCAAAAATGCATGCTCATACAAAGATATTTTAAAGAATGGAGAAGTGTGCATGCACATGAAAGCTCATACCAATAACAAACTTAGTTGGTCTCTAAGGTGCTACTGGAATATAATAATAATAATAATAATTTATTATTTATACCCCGCCCATCTGGCTGGGCCTCCCCAGCCACTCTGGGCGGCTTCCAAAAGAATATTAAAATACTATGATACATCAAACATTAAAAGCATCCCTGAACAGGGCTGCCTTCAGATGTCTTCTAAAAGTCTGGTAGTTGTTGTTCTCTTTGACATCTGGTGGGAGGGCATTCCACAAGGAAATGCCCTTATACTCCATTGTGGTCCGCCATTTTGTTGCCCCTAAAGGCGAAGGCAGCAATGCTATGTACTTGTGAATGGGGAAGTCTACCAGCAATGTGTTATGCATGTGTGAGAGCACATTTTTAAATGAGTTGGAGCATAACAACAACAACAACAACAACAACAACAACAACAACAACAACAACAATTTTATTATTCATATGCCACCTATCTGTCTGGGTTACCCCAGCCATTCTGGGTGGATCCCAACAGAATATTAAAAACATGCTAAAACATTAAACATTTAAAACTTCCCTAAACAGGGCTGCCTTCAGATGGATTATTGTTTGTCTAAACAACACAAGGCAAGTCCTTCAAAACATTCCTGCTACTTCACTGCACTCTTGAAAAAATAGCCCAAAGCTCTCCCAAATGGGGAATGGGAAGAGCCATTTTGAACCTATTAAAGATATTTTGTGGTGAATATTGATATTCACATAAGAATGCTGGCAATTCCAGATAATTTCAGCTGCAGTTCTCCAGTGCTTCAGGCAAAGGTCTTTCCTACTGCATGAAATCCTTTTAACTGGAGATGTCCCAAGATTGAACATAGAACCTTCTGCACACAAAGCATGGGCTCATCAAATGTCACATATTTCCTCAGTTTCTGTACACACACAAGTGAATATTAAGAACCACATTTCTGTGACTGTCATCATTCACCGGTCTTATCTTTAGGTTTTCAGACACTCGTGACATCTGTCTGGGATTGGTAACATTTGTGTGACATATTATAAATGTTAATATGTCACCTAATTGTGGATATTCTCTGTAACATGCCCATGCCTGTATCTGCCCTACATTTTTAGCCACTTTGGGGTTTTTGCTGCAGTCAAGAAATGCCTGTAAAATAACTGTCACCTCTTATGACTGCCGAAATGTTAAAACGTCCACTATCTGCGCATTTTTTATTGCAAATAAGTATAGTGATAGCTGATAATACTTTAGTTAAGACACTAGCCACCCCTTTCTTAAAAGTTGGTAATTTGTGGTCACGGCCTAGGGTCACATGGGGCTGTTGAAGCAGGGGAAGTCTTAAAACTGCAGTTGCCGACAGAAGCTCTGCTTTATGCTAATGTTTTGTGGACCACAGATCATTACAATGAGGATTTGGTGGGCCAAAATAGAGGTGGTAAGCAAAATCTGAAAGAGATATGGCAAGAGCTTCCCAGAGTACCCTGGGAAGACAAACTGGTTGTTACACCACTCTGGGAATTGTAGCTTTGTGAGGGGAATAGGAGTCTCCAAAGAACTCTCATCATCCTGAACAATATACAGTTCCCAGGATTCTTGGGTGAAAACCATAACCACTAAAGTAGTACAATAAAGTTTGGAACATATAGTGCAGATGGGGCCCAAGAAGCAGAACCAACAAGGGCTTCCCAGCTCCATCACCCAGCCCAGCTCAGCACACTGTGGGCATCAAGGAAAGTCACTTGGGCAACTAGACATGACCTTTAAAAAACAACAACCCCTAAATAGATGAAGAGGGAGCAGCAACTTTGGGGCCATGACATGGGGGGTGGGGCAGGGAGAAGCCCCTGCTTAGAATGAGACACACACTGCCTTCATGGCACCAATGGAAGCTTCCCTCCTATTGTGAATGGCAGACACATGGAGTCTGAATCAGATAGGTACTGAAGCAGGGGCAAAGGATTTAAGCTTCCCCACACTTCCCCAATGGCACAGTCTTGATTTAGATCTGCTGCTGCACACACCGTGTATTTATTTACTTATAAACCATCTATCATCCCACCTCTCTAGCTGTAGATATTCTCAAATAATCCCCAGGGCCCCAGAAGCATATGGCGGCTCAACGTTCCCATTGGACAACATGATGCCCTTTGTTGAGGCCTACCCAGGAGGAGGAAGCAAGAACCAACATTTGTTCCTGATCAGGACCTTACTGATGCTTCACAGAGCCAGCTGTTGCAGATAAGAGAATCTAAGCCATGCAGAAGCCACAATGGAAATGGGATACCCTTTCAAATCAGTACTGCCTATCTACCCCAGTCCTTTGATTCCTTCTGTGTCTTGTAGCTGATGGAATTACACAGTCTGTGCGGAGTTCCGTGGGACGCAGGTGGCGCTGTGGGTTAAACCACAGAGCCTAGGACTTGCCGATCAGAAGGTCGGCGGTTCGAATTCCTGTGACGGGGTGAGCTCCCATTGCTCGGTCCCTGCTCCTGCCAACCTAGCAGCTTGAAAGCACGTCAAAGTGCAAGTAGATAAATAGGCACCACTCCTGCGGGAAGGTAAACGGCATTTCTGTGCGCTGCTCTGGTTCGCCAGAAGTGGCTTAGTCCTGCTGGCCACATGACCCGGAAGCTGTATGCCGGCTCCCTCGGCCAATAAAGCGAGATGAGTGCCGCAACCCCAGAGTTGGCCACGACTGGACCTAATAGTCAGGGGTCCCTTTACCTTTACCTATGCGGAGTTCCAGGCTCCAGCAGCCATGTTGTTGTTTGACTGCTACAGGAGCGTGCATAATTGTGTGCAGATGTCCACTATTACACATCACACTGGTGCTGTTAGACATCACCAGTGCACAGTTTGCTGTCACGCTACCTTTCAAGTTGCACAGGGCTGAATATTTCCCTGTAACAGACACAACTTGAGTGACACAGGACTGGCAGGGTCATGGGATTGGCTGGTCTTTACCAATATACGTGTGAAGTATTTTACAGTATTCTACAGGAAACTGCAGTTACCTGGTCTCTGTTAAATTTGCCCATTCTTGGTTTTATATTTTATATTTTTAAAATCACCCAGGGCTTTTATACCATCTTCTACAGAGTGTTTATTAGTTTCCTTGATGTATAAATAAATCACTATATATAATGCAAGTCTTCTGTTGAATAAATTATGAAAAGAAAACCCACCTGAGGAAAAAGAATTGAAGGAAATAATCACTTTTCAGAGTGACTATTTATAAACCATTCTTCTTTTCTTTTTTAAAAAGTATGTTGTCTTCATAGCCTTGAGTGTTAAAAAGTCTGAAGTTTCAATAAAACGTAGCATTTTGGAAGGGAGGAAAGCACTCACTCAATTCCAAGACAACAAAGGGATTATAAATTGTCAAATCAGGTTCTTCTAGATGGCTGCTGTTTTTTTTATGGTGTGAACTGTCTGAGGAACAAACTGTTGGGCATAAAATATGAGGACAATATTTTAAGCACAGAAAAAAAGCCATAATTTCTCATCTCCCTTCCCTGTTCTGAGAAAGACACATGAAATCTTCCTGACTGATTAGCAGAAGTACTTTCTCCCATCACTATTGACCCTGAAGATATTGGTATTAAGTGGCACATTGGAGCTTATAAATCTGGTGGTGCCTGCATTCTTAATGGCAAATTTTGTAAATGCGTATAATCAGTAAATTAGAGAGGAACAGGAAAGGCGAGCACGCTGTAAATCTTCAGCACAGAGAAATCTATGTTTTTCTCATTCGGCTAGTACTTTTGTGGTTCTTAATAGTTACTGAAATGTGTTCTTAATATATACTGTTAATCAGGCGTCTGGAAATAGCTTGTGGATGTAAACAAGGGCTATAATTGAGGCTGTGCAACTGCAGCTAATATTCCATTCATAGACTTGCATTTTGCTTTTTTAAAAAAGTGTGGGGAGTACCTCTTCTGGACTGGCAGTTCCATTGGGGTAAAAATCAAGCTGTTGTAGGATTATTATAAATTGAAGGGGTTGTGCAAATGATTTCCTAACATGCAAATATGGTGCCTATTTCCTGGTACATGTCCTAGAAAAATCTCTGATCCTATTCTTGATTCTGGGGAAGGTTTTGTCAATTCCTGTTCAAAATGTTCTTAGTAGGAGAGTTGCTAGACTTATCTTCTCAGATTCCCAGGTCCCTAGAAGTTAAACCTCTTGGGAAGGAGTAATAGTTTGCACCAAGAATTCAGTAGTACCTCAGGTTAAGTACTTAATTTGTTCTGGAGCTCTGTACTTAACCTGAAACTGTTCTTAACCTGAAGCACCACTTTAGCTAATGGGGCCTCCTGCTGCCGCCGCACCGCCAGAGCCCGATTTCTGTTCTTATCCTGAAGCAAAGTTCTTAACCTGAGGTAATATTTCTGGGTTAGCGGAGTCTGTAACCTGAAGTGTATGTAACCTGAAGCATATGTAACCCGAGGTACCACTGTGAAGCCTGGAAAAGACAAGTCGGAGTCTTGCCTGTTTACTCTCGAGCAACCACACCAGCACCTGACAATAACTAAAAATATTATAGGACAATTATGCTCCTAGCAGGTTGTGTACTAGGAAATGTTCAAACTGATTTTAAGTCAATGCAAAGTAGGTTCCTTGGGAAGTAAATTAATGCAGCCTGTAGCACAGCTTTGTGAATAAGCTCACAAAACATGGTGCGTTAGTAAAAGAAAAATGCCTGGCTCACTGGGGGTTGACAGTGGAAAGGCAGAATGCTCAGTCCCTTCTGAAGCAACCCACTTTGTTTGTGTATTCTGGGTGTGGAGAAGCGAGACTTCCTTCTGAGCATCTGGCATGGTTTCTATGCTGGCGCAGAGGTAGGCCGGAATGTAAGGTCAGTTTCTGGGAATCACAAGTGAGGAGGGTCCTGTTGCACATTTGTGCTCTTCCCAGACCCATCCGGTTGGCAGAATGAGAGCAGAATGGACTAGGCCTGACCCAGCAGAGCTCTTCTTTTGTTCTTGTGGACTGCTCCATCCCTCCCCACCAGCTTGCTCACCTTCCTGAAGTAGTGGCTGGTGAGGTGGTGCAGGTAGAGCACCATGGCTCTCTTGGCTTCCCAACAAAAGGGGGCACTGATGTTTACCAAGAGGGTTGAGGCATGAGGAACTTGGTCTTGTGTGGTGAATGGTGGCAGGACCATCAGATTATCTCTCCTCTCTCAATAAGTGCCAGTGACCTGTTGTGTTGGGAAGCCAGGAGCGCAACAGTGCCTCACCTGTGCTGCTTGACTGGCCGCTACTGCTCTTCTGCATGGAATTCTGTGGCCTCACCTGTGCAAAATTCCTTGTAACCGATGCCTACCAGGCAGGTGCATAAATACAAGGCCGATATAGCAGGTGGGGTGGGAGTGGACTACATAAATATGTCTTGTCTATGGGGGATGATAGCAGTGTCCCTTGGTGCTAGGAAAATTGCAAGTGCACAAAAATGCTATTATTTATATATTTGAATGTTGGAGCATGCATTTCTATAGAATGTAATAACTTTTTGGGGGGATTTCAGTGACAACTCTTGGACAACTCTCAAGCAGACCATGGAAGAGATCTTTCTCAGAATATGCTTTGCATTCAAAATGCCCCAATTTCAAACATCAGTGTGTTCCTCTCCCAGTAAGCCTCAGTGTCTCTGGTAACAGCAGATCAGCTAACCATCAGTGCCCCACCAATGGCTACTGATCTAATTATGTCTCTTGTATTGATGGGAGGAGCTGTTCCACCTTCCATGCTGTTCTCAAGGACCCCCCAAGCTTGTGGACCAGATATGGGGATTGATGGGGCTGGCGGGGTAGAGAGTGGAATACTCCTCTATGGTCTAAGGAATCGGTTTTGATTGAATGTTGCAGTCTACTGCCACTGAATATAGAAGTTTCACATGCCTACAAGCAATGGGTAGACCTTTCGGTTAACCTTACTTAAAAAAATAATAATCATAGCTGTTCTTGCATCAGGTAACTGTGCCACAATTTATTCACAAAACACAAACATGTATAGTAATTGCTCTATAGCTTGGCAACCTTGACTGCGCTGAAGCAGTCCTCCACTCGACTTCCCTTCTTCCTGCTGCCTGCCTTTTCAGATTATATCTCTCATCAAATTGTGCTCCCAGGCTCATTGACTGAAGTCAATACTGTACCTAAGAACACCACAGCTTCCTGTGGCAATTAATTTCATTGGTCAATTATACTGTGTGTGTAGAAGTATTTCCTTTTGTCTCTCCTGAAACTGCGATGAATCTGTTTACTTGGATGATGCAGAGATGTTGTGTTTGGAAAGTTATATTTTCCCTAAGTAAAAAAGCTTCAAAGTTCAAGTCCGGGCTGAACGATGTGGGTGGAGATGCTTCTTCAGGTATAAGGAGATGCTGGGATATTTGTGGTTGATCAGTGATGCCATGTTTTGAACACTGATACCTAGTCATAGAGTAAAGGTAAAGGTAAAAGACTCCTGGATGGTTAAGTCCAGTCAGAGAAAACTATGGGGTTGTGGTGCTCATCTAGCTTTTCACACCAAGGGAGCTGGTGTTTGTCCACAGACAGCTTTCCGGGTCATGTGGCCAGCATGATTAAACCACTACTGGTGCACAGAGTACCTTGATGAGTGCCAGAGCACATGAAAATGCCGTTTACCTTCCTGCCACAGCGGTACCTATTTATCTACTTGTACTGGTATGCTTTCAAACTGCTAGGCTGGCTGGAGCTGCAGCAAAGCAATGGGAGCTCAGGTGGACTTGAACTGCCGACCTTCCGATCAGCAAGCCCAAGAGGCTCAGTGGTTTAGACCACACCACAACTCTGGATTCTAGAACAGAAGACTATTCACACAGCTCCTGTTGGCAAACATGGTTCCTTCATCGGCTAGGGATGAAAACAAACCATGCAAGCTTACATCATGTTATAAGCCACTCTGCACACTGTGACTCTAGTAAAAGGGTGGGATATACACCAAGTGAGGTCTAGAGAGTGGCAACATGATAACAAGCCTTTTCTGCGGTGGCTCCCACTTCTGGAATACACTTTCCAGGGATGTTCATCTAGTTCAGGCTTCCTCAACCTCGGTCCTCCAGATGTTTTGAGACTACAATTTCCATCATCCCTGACCACTGGTTCTGCTACCTAGGGATCATGGGAGTTGTAGGCCAAAAATATCTGGAGGGCCGAGGTTGAGGAAGCCTGATCTAGTGCCTTCATTATATATCTTTAGGCACCAGGCAAAAACGTTCCTCTTCAACCAGGCCTTCAGCTGATTAATATTCTATAGCTTTTTTTGTAGGAAGGGACATTATTGTTCTGTTGTCACTATTTATTTGTGCTTTTATCTCACGTGTTTATCTTGTGAACCGCCCTGAGTTCTTTTGATGAAGAGTGGTATATAAATCTAATAAATAATGATAATAATAATTCAGTAAGCAAATAATTTATGGTTATCTAAATCACATCACGTGGGCAAACCTTTATTTGTGGTGGTATTTTGCAGTTGTTTTAATTTGTTCGCGACATGCGCTCATGAATGCTGGAAACAGAAACATACTCTCTCTCAGACCCATAAGCGTTTTCTGTAGGAAGATGTATGAGGCCACTGACAGGAAACACATACATAGGGTTCATTTTAAATAAATAAATAAGAAATATGGAAAATAAAGCATATTTTTTTAAGATGGCATATAATTACAGAAGCGTCTAGGATTTCACATATGTGAACCTGTTACTTTTGTTTTTGTTAGCTGTCATTAAAACGCTCACCAGAGTGTGTACACCGTCCATTTTAACTAGATCTTGAACATTACTAATTTAAACCTCCTGCATTTGCATGCTACTCCTCAGCTGCACTGCTTTCAAGCCTCTCTCTGTTTTGTTCTCCTGTCAAGAATTCAGCCGTGGTGTCTTCTTCGCTCTGCTATTTCTGCATTACAGCCTGAAGGACAGATCTGTTTTGTATGCTCAGGAACTAGGCCTGCCTTGCACTTATCACATCTATTTTATATTCTACATTGGTTAATTTTTTATTTCCCTGGCACCTGGGCAAGGAATAGTCAACACCATTAACAATACATTGTGTTACAATAAATATTTTATTGGACATATATCCATGTATAATCTGCAAAATTACAAAGTAGGGGTTTTTTTTTGGGGGGGGGAGGCTGTTGGGATCCAACTAGAATTTATATTATCTAGCAAATGTACATATTCATAATATGCCAGTGTGTTGTTGGCAAACATCCCTCTTCCTTACATAACAGCTGTCAGGGGTTCAGGAGCAGAGGCACAGGGAGGAGAGGAGATGGAGAGCGAGGGGGAGGAATCCGAGGGGAGCGTAGGAGAAGAGGACAGTGAACCGAGGGATTCCATGAGCCTCTCCAGCGAATCGGAAGATTCACAGAAGGGGGCGCCAGTGGCCAGGGGTAGGGGGTTCCCAAGGGGAATGCCCCAGGAGCAAGGGGGCAGCAGGGACTCCCAGAGCAGTAGTTGGAGATCAGGACCAGCTTCCCCACCAGAGCAGAGTGGGGGGGGGGAAGAGTCCCAAGGATCAGGGCCAGTGCATTCCCCACCAGGGAGAGAAGATAAGGCAGGGCTGACCACACCTCCATCGGAGAGTCAGACAACGGAGGGGAGGTCAGATCCGGCCAGTGTCCCGGAAGAGGGAAGCAGTGACAGAAGTAGTGTAACGGTCAGGAGGAAGGTCACTGGGTTGGCGCGAGAGGCAAGTTCAAATGTACAGGAGCGCGGGACAGCAGAGAATGAGGATTGGGAACCGGGTCCTAAAGCCCGCCGGAGGCAGGGGGAGGAGCTAAGCGACTCAGCGTCGGAAGAGTCCAGAAAGGGCAATGCCCCAGCGGGCAGGAGGACCCAGAGGAGGAGAGAGCAGCGTAAAAGGTGGAGCCGGGCTAGGATCTTAAACTGGTGTCATAGGGGAGGAGACTCAGACGGTACTTTGCCGGTCTAGGCTTTAAGACGTAGAGCTGCGCGCTGCGGCTTTGAAATGGAAACTAAACCTCAATAAAGACTTTTGTACATAACGACAGCCTAGCGTTGGTCCTCTGTGAGCTGGGACCTAGAGGCAGCTCTGACAACAGCTTTGCAGCATTTCTCTGGGTGACAGCAAGGATGAAGTCTCCTTTTCTGCAAAAACCTGAGAAATAATAGAAAGACTCAGCCTTGATCAATCAAAGGCCCTCCATGTGATGTCACATGTTGAAGAGGTAATGCAGCAGCTAAGATATCTGGTGATGGCTTTGTTCCAGGGGTTTGCTGGGCTATGTATAAGCATCTAATTCCTCATAAGGCCCCTTTCCAGCTTTTGCTTGGGTGCAAGCATGAAAGCTTCATATCTCTCCAGCTAGTCACAAGCCACTGGGAGCCACAAGTTTAGTAATGGCGGTTTGTATTTGAGACATCCAAGGGGCGCGATTGGGTCATCTGAGTGCTTAGTGGCCTGGTGTCTGTGCTGTGAATACACAACTGCTTGCTGCTGAGTCTCCTGTTGGAGATGCAAAAGCTTGCCCTTTGATTTCTGTGGATGTTTCCATCTTCCCATGCACCAGCATTATATGCTATGGGCACTTAATCTGCAAAAATCTGCGTGCTGATTCTGCAATGCAAACCTGAAAATTCACAAGGGAGCAATCCCACCGTACATTTACGGGCTGGGGGAGATCATCTGCTGTTTTGCTGCGGACAGTGCAGGAGGCACTGGGGGGGGCAGCCTTTTCTTTGTAAACCAGTGCCAGGACTTGTGTGGAGTTGTGCTATTTCTCTTAGCATGTCAGAGAAACAGAGAGGCTTCAGATATGATGCATCCGCTTCTGCCCATAACACAACCCATTTCTCCCTGCTTCGATAGTGTAATAGCACCAGGAAACATATATACCGCTTAAAGCTTTCCAATGGCATGCCTGTTGACTTCTACTTCTGTAAGTGTTGTTTTGATGGTGGAGACGCGGGTGGCGCTGTGGTCTAAACCATGGAGCCTTGCTGATCGGAAGGTCTGCGGTTCGAATCCCCACAACTGGGTCAGCTCCCGTTGCTCTGTCCTAGCTTCTGCCAACCTAGCAGTTTGAAAGCACACCAGTGCAAGTAGATAAATAGGTACTGCTCCGGTGGGAAGGTGGACGGTGTTTCCATGCACTCTGGCACTTGTTACAGTGTCCTGCCAGAAAAGCGAGATGAGCACCACACCTCATAGTCGCCTTTGACTGTATTTAACCTTTTTAAACTTTTTTTTTTAATGGCAAACTCCATCTTCTCTGGTGGTGTAGCATTTATTCAGCATTCTTAGGCCTCTCACCCAGCTTAATGGTAAGCATAAGACTTCCCCCTAATTTGCATCATGATCACCTTCCAAATAGATAAGCTTCTCTCTAAAGAGCAAACTGGAATCATTGCCGCAAGAAGCATGCAAAGTAGACTAAATTGCACTGTTTTCTTTCAAAACCTTACTAGAATAACACCTAAACACCTGCCATGTTAGGATATTTTTAGCACTATTTTTATTGATTTGACAAAATTTATATAACATTTGATTGTAAAATGCAAAAATATAAAACAAAACATAAAAGTTCTCAGCCAAAAAACAAAAAACAAACAAAAGCATTCAAATGATGAATTGAAATCAACAATAGAGATAAACACATGTAACTTTCCCATGTCTGGATAGACTAGCCTAAAGAAAGATGTTTTAGGCAGGTGCCACAAAGAGTGCAGTGGAGATGCCTGCCTGATGTCAAGAGGCGGGGGGTTCCAAGATGTAACAGCTATCGTACTAAAATACTGATTTCTTACGAGTGTAGGACAGCTATTCTGCGGCATTGCAACAGTCCCAGTTCTGCTGGTCAAAGGGACATCTATGGGGATGTATCCCATTCATGTCTACTCAGGAGTTCAATGGGACTTACTCCCAGGTAAGTATGTATAGGATTGCAGTCTCCTAAGTGAATATGCAGTTTTTATATCTGGAGTAGAAAGCTAAAGATATCTCCATATCTCCAGCATCTCCACTTCTATTGAAGATAGGCACTTCCACGCTGTACTGTAGTGGCTTGACAAATTTGGCTGCAACTGATCAGTAATGAGAGAGAAATAAAAGGTCTCCATCATATATGCACTGTTGGCTGAATTATAGACTATATATATAGGAAGGAAGGAAGGAAGGAAGGAAGGAAGGAAGGAAGGAAGGAAAGAGAGAGAGAGAGAGAGAGAGAAAAATGTTCAGTTTCTCCCTGATGTCTTTAGTGACACTTCATCCAAGTGCCAATATTGTAATCTAGAGAGTTTGGCATGTATCTTTTAACTGAGATGCTTTAGATAGATCTTCACACACACACACACCATACAGCTGTGTTTTCTTAACTATGCCATGGGGCATGTTCTGAGCTTTGCTTCCTGTAATAGAAGAATCAACATTTGTAACCAGTGAACAAAAAAAGGAATCTTTCAACAGCCCAAGCCCTCCATAGAACTGTAGAGTTTTAAGGTACGATTCTGTGCACCAGGGGAGCCAATTTGAATAAAATATAGGGGGGGGGGGAGGTAAGCCCCGCCCTGCATAACTGGTCACATGATGATGCAGTGCACAAACACCATTTGAATGGCAATGTTCATCAACTTTGGGGGCCCTGGCTCCCTTAAATATTTTAGGGGGAGGCGAATGGACCTCAGCCCCTAGAAGTTGGCTCCTATGTTGGTGCACACTTATCTGAGAGTAAGCTGAATTACAGTCCAAACTGTCCTACTCAAAAGAAAGTTCTGTTTAATCCAGTGGGGCTTTTTCTCAGGGAAGTGGGATTAGGATTGTAGCATTGCTTCTGAGTAAAGACGCACCGTTAAGCACAAACAGGAAGTGAAGTAACAGGAAGCTTCATTTGAAAACTGGTGCTTCAAGTTTGGCAGTGCTTTCAGAATGGGTTCAGTTCTTCCAGTCCTTGTTCACCATCACTTCAGGTCCTAAATAACTCTCTTTCTGCCCCAGGAAAAATGACTTTGGCAATCCCACCTGCTATTGAACCCAATGTCTTTTAACTATACACAATTTTGGCTTTAGGTGTTATCCCTGGAATGTAACCCCCACATAAATTGTGGGCTCAGCTGTATTTAATCAGTGAATAATGGCACCATGCTAAGGATGGCCATTATTGAGGAACTGGAAGAACCAAAACCAACCCATTCCTAAATGGTAGTGATGTTTTACCTAGAAATATACATGCAACATGAAGTTAACTAATTGGATAGAAAAGAATAAAAGTCGATTTAGTTCTTACTTGACCCTGAATGTTGAAGCTACCTTTCAAAGCTTGTTGTGGATGTAGGTTTTAAGACCTGGAGGTATAATAATAATAATAATAATAATAATGTATCAAACATCAATTGTAGATGGTTAAAGTAAGCTTGAAATTAGGTCAGATTCCTGATGGTGGTTCATTGGGCAACCCAGGTTATTTTTAGTTTAGACCTGCCTACTAGGTAGAGACTTTGGATGTGAGTGTAATGGGCTGGATCCATAGATAGGTGAGATGAGCTCATGCAAATAAGCTTTCTTGGCTCCTCTACCTCTAGAACTACCAGTGCCTTCTCAATAGCTGATCTTGAGCGATAACAACAACAACAATTCATGGTTTGTACCCCGTCCATCTGACTGGGTTGCCCCAGCCACTCTGAGCGGCTTCCAGCATATATAAGGGTTTCTAGACAAGGGTTTGTCTAGAACGCCATGTGATGGAGGAAGAGAGAGACACCAAGATAGGGTAAATCGGGAGAAACTGGCCTTTCCCAAATCTCTGAATTCCGAGCCTGTGTTCTTACCAGAGACAGGGAGTTTTAGTGAATTTCTGTGTATTCGGGCAGTCAGCCGCCTCTGCAACATTCTCTAGGAAGGAGATTGTGCTTCAGCTGCATCAACGGCAAATTCCTCCTTGTGCTGTTCTCCTTTAAAACCGTTTTCAGCTGCCAAACGCCATTCCCTTTTCAATAATGCCAATTAAAGGCGCTTATGTGAAATGCACTCCTCAAATGCCAAAGCCCAAATATTTTTGCACTATAGTGAAAAGATGTTGCTTCCTCCCTCTTTCTCCTTTGCAAATGTTGTTTAAACACAGCAGCTCCACCCTAAACAGCCCCCCTCCTCCCAAGCCTGCTCCTATCCGCCACCAACGCCGTGCCTCCTGTTCAAACAAAACTCTCGTGTTTTCCCTTTGGTCCTCCAAATGCTACCTCCAGAATTTTTCAAACATTGCAGTGCATTCAGAGCCACAGCAGATGGTGCTTTTTGATGATGTCTTTCTACATGAAGCAACGTTTTGTAGTATATGCTGCATTATCCCCAAAAAGGAGGGGGGAAATCAAACATGTAATTATGCAAATATGTATGCCTTTATAATAATCAAGTTTTATTGTAAATGGTTGATGCACATCAATTTGATCCTGTAGTGCTGCTTTAAGTGCAGTTTAAGTGGCTTTTCAGTGTACCCAGAGGCAACACAAATGCATCTCTGGAATATTAATAAAATCCTGAATCTTGAGACACCAACTGGTGTTGCATTGCTCATACTGAAACTAAATGCTAATCCTTTCCTTTATTTAAATAAATCCCCTTTGTTATTTAAAACACTGATATCAGTATGGTATGAAGAGCCATTTTATTTCAAATTGTATTGTAATGTAGTGGCTAAAATAATGCCTAATCATACTACATTCAGTTTCTACAATGTAATTTTGATGAGGCATGAATCCAATCATTTTGCAGCTATGAATATAATGTTATATTTTAACCAGTCCATTTCCCCCCTTAATTCTATAAATTTATGTAGCAAATGTCCTCTTCAAGATTTTAGTCTCGGGTCTTGTAGTTGTGTAGCTAATTTCCGAGAGCATGCATGCCAGAGACAATGGATTGCAAAAATGGTTAAGCTGAACACTTGTTGTGGGATTCTTTCCCTGTCTCGTTTTTTTTTAAACACACACACACACACACACACACACACACACACACAAACACACTTCTACAGTGGTTGAATCTTATTGCACAGAACCGTGTTTTTATTTTTAAACAAAGCCAGTTATCGTTTTATCTCTCAATACACATACACAGGCAGATGCTCTGTTGTTTCTGGAAATAACAGGGGATGCCACAGCCTTAGTGCCAATGTTAAAGTTACAGTGCAATGCTGTGCACAATGACTCAGTGATGGCTTGTGTGTACGTGCTGTGTACGTCCTCATGGTGGCAGTGATGCTGTTCTCATTGGGATGGAGGAAGGAAAGGGTGGTGGTGAGGTCAGAGGATCTCTACAACAGCAGCTACCCTGCCGGTGTGAAGGCACCAGCATGAATGCCACTGCTGACCCAGAGATCCACAGAGCTCGCTGCTGCTGCCTTGCACCATCTCATCCCTAGCCCAGCAAGTAAGATAGAGCCACCACCAGGAGCAGTGGTAAATTTTTTCATAGGGGAACAGTTACGGCCAGAGGCACCAGCTTGTGAGGGCAATTGTGGGGCTCGTGAACATTGCACCTCCCTTCCTAAGCCAGGCAGAAGCTCTCCAGTATTAGGGAAGGAGACACCAGGCCTGGAGCCCTTCTGCCTCTTCCCAAAGCCAGATGGGCTTTTGGAAGGTGGTGGTAGGGCTCTTGGACCCTGTAGGGAACTAGCCCAGTTCCCCTAGTCCACTGACTGCACATCACTGACCAGGAATACCCCACTGCCTCAGCATCCCTCACTTGTGAGTCTGGGAATGGCTCTCAGGTATAGAAATCGGTGAGAATGAATTTGGAATGGGACATTGGAAGTGTTTCACCCAAAGCGGATGTGATATTAATTCTGTGAATGCAATTAATGCACGTCTTTTGGGAATGGATGGCTGAGTTACCCTTGTGAGTGCAAACAGAAACTTTGGAGAGGTAATTTTTGTCAAGACCATGGCAGGGAGACAAAGTGTTAATCTCCCCTTTCCCTGCTCCCCACACTGCTGAGGCTGCTGTTTGCACAACACAGACATGCACATGAATTTCATTTGATCGATTTCTTGCCACATCTAATTTGGCCCTTAGTGGATGCCCGATTCAATACTCGGGGGATTTTCATTATTCTACTCAGAAGGAAACGTCTGGAATTTGTTGTCCAAGTGAGGAGGTAGGCAAGGCGGTACCCTTCAAATGTTTTAGGGCTCTAACTCTGATCAGTGCCAGACAACATGACCAGTGGTCAGGGATTATGGGAGTTACAGTCCAAAAACAACTGGAGGGCAAAATGTCGGCTGTCTCTGGCTACAGCTAGAAAAATAGTATGAATTTGCCAGAGCTGGAGTCAGCTGTTCAGAAGACAGACCTGCACAGAATGCAAGAAGAGTGTAAAATCTTAGCTACCAGGGCCAAACATTTAAGTGCCTGGGCTAACCTTATTTTTAAAGCCCTGGGTCTGTCATTTGCAGCAAACAGGTTTGTTCCACTGAAACCCTAGCTGATTTTCATGGGATCACAATGGTTGTATCTGAGCAACATTCATCTGCCTCTAGAGCAGCCTTTCTTCACCTTGGATCCCCAGATGTTATTGGACAACTCCCATCAGCTTTGACTTACGGTGCTGCTAGCTAGGGACCAGTGGGCTAGTCACACTTCTTTGAAGTCTCTCAGCCCCACTCACCTCACAGAGTATTTGTTGTGGGGGAGGAAGGGAAAGGAAATTGTTAGCTGCTTTGAAACTCCTTAAGGGGAGTGAAAGGTGGGATATCAAGTCCAAACTCTTCTTCTTCTTCTTCAAAGTGGAGAAAAGCTGCTCTAGAGTAAGAAAAATGAGCAGAACTCACCTGCACAAATCTCTGAATTGTGGCCAGGTTTTTTTTGTTTTTGTTTTGTTTAAATCTACAGCTCTCTGGTAATAAGTGGTACATGACAAATGCAACAATGTTGGAAATACACGAGTGTGTGTGTTTTTAAAGCAGTGGTTTCTTCTGGCAGCAAACTGCTGCTAATGATGGGCTCAGAAGACAAACTGGCTGTTTGACTCACCCCCAAAAGCACACAAAGAAATGAACCAAGTATTTGAAGTCCAGCAAATGAATATAATAGCAGTGCAATCTACTGCCAAGGCCTGGATTTCAATAGCAGAACAGATGATATGACTATATACTTTACTGATATTCTCTCCTAAGGGTTTGTTCTGTGTCAGGAAAAGGCCGCAGTTGCATTTCACTGGCTCTCCGTAGAGTGAACAAGCTTTAATTAGCATCTGATAGTTTTCTATTGTAATGTCACATTTGTAAAAAACAAAGAGATTTAACCATAGTCTCATAAATGACAGTTTTAATTGCATCAGTGATGGGCCTCAGGTTTTCAAACTTCACATTTCCACCATCCCACCCCGCTTTGAAGCTTGCTGTAAACTCTTCATATATATTTTTTTAATCAGACAAAATATCGTTAAACATGGAGATGCAACACACATCCCCTGACTGTGTATGGTATTTCATAAAACACCTGCATTTTCATATCACAGTGCTCTGTAGATGAAAACATCTGATTAGAAATGTGTCTCTAGCAATTTACGACTGATACGTGTGCTACACAAAGAGGATAAATATCTGAGGCAAAAGAGAATTGTCATTTCATTCCCCTCCCCCCCACTTTGAATTGTGTATAGATCACTGTACCTTTGTAGGACTTTAGATTGTTTTTCTCTAGTTCCGTTTACGTCCAGTCTGATGAGTCATCATGAAATTTCCACCCATTTCAATGTTCTCAACCCTTTGGGCTTAGATTGTTTTCAAAGAATAAGACTGGGCCTATTTATTAAGCTCATTAGGATATATTTGCATGGCGTGGAGGGAGAGATGGGCTTGGTAGCAATATAGTTCTGATCTAGGTCCAAACAGTGGAGGGAGCTTGGGCTCAGCTTGTAATGGGCAAGGATATTCTGAACTGGAAGGGTTTTCCTACAGCTGAAAAGGGGGCCAGTCTTCCCTTATCATGTGTTGACATACTAAGCACCATGACTTCATTAGTAGAGAAATGCATACCCTCCAACACTCGAGCCCTCCTTCTCTGATGACGTCCTATTCCATAATAACAATAATTTTATTATTTATACCCCACTCATCTGACTGGGTTGCCCCAGCCACTGTGGGTGGCTTCCAACATATACATATATAAAAACATAAGAAAACATTAAACATTTAAAAACCTCCCAATCCAAGGCGGCCTTCAGATGTCTTCTAAAGGTTGTACTTATCTCATTGGCTGCATAACTCCATACATCTCCTTGACGAAAATAGGGCCGTCGTACCATACCTTCCAACATTTCGCCAATAAAAATAGGGACAGCCTAAAGAAAAGCAGGATATTCTGGGATCAAATCAGAAACCGGGACAGTTTCTTTAAATGTGGAACTGTCTGTGGAAAATATGAGGGTCTGGAAATGGTTTGGGGCACATGGTAACATATTATTTCTTTAACAGAGCCCTCCTTTAAACTTCTTCTACCTGAGGAAGAGGACTACTGGCAGTCCCTGTGCAGATCTCCTTCACATCTTTTCTGAGCTCTGAAGGTGGCTATTTTTTTGACAGGCTGCAGAATATGGTTCGATCTATGGGCCCACGTACCCATCAATCTGTCCTTCGTAGAAATACACAGCAGTTTTATGGCTGGCGTGAAGAACTTGCTCACCTTAGGGTGTTGAAATAAGTCCAGAGTGCCAATCACATGTGAAATAATTAAATTGTTGTAGCCTTAATTGTAAGTGAATGTTGTCTTTAATTGTGCTTTAATAATGCCATGCCCTTTTATAACCCAAATTAATGTATCTGTCTGGTTTTTGAAGTACATGTCAGTTTAATTAAACTATTAATGGTAGACAGATTTTTAAGTACTTTATATTCTTCATTAAATTGTATCTGTTCTACAAGCGTAAACAAGAAAATAGACTCAGTTAGGAGCAGATTCATGTTCTGCCTGATAAATCATTCATCATCGGAGAAGATGATGAGGCGTGCTTGTTTTTCTTCATGCTGCCAATGATAAACAAATCCACTTTTATACTCTAATATTCATTGGGTTCATTGAAAAATAAACAAGCCTGCTCTTTCTTTCTTTCTTTCTTTTTAATATTAGCAGCTAGCCTCAGAGCTGTTACTTGTGTTTATGAAAAGTCAGAAAGCCGAAAACAATATCTGTGGGGGTTGTTCACTTCACTGCCCCTTCTGTTTTGGGGGGTGGTTGTGGTGATGGAAGAGAATGGAAGCGAATGCTTGTTAGTGGAATATTTCCATTCCAGTTGTAATAGGATGTGGGCGTGTCCCTCTTCTTTGCAGCATTGCCTAATTGCCACAGGGATATCTCTGAAAGCATTATTTGATTTTCCAGAAATGATGGTTTTTCTAAAGCAAACACCAAATAAAACGTCTCAGCCTCAGTTGGCACCAGTTCAAGGGAAGTAATCAATAATTATTCTTTGAAGATTAAAGAGGAGGTTGGTGTGTGATGAGTTCCTTCCCTTTCCAGTGATGAGGTGTGTAAATCATTACAGGGATTTTAATTGGCTAATTCTAAGAAGCTGGGAAAACACCATGGCTATTCTTCCCTAACAAGAGGAATGGTTTTGTTTGCCGCGTTCTTGTACACATGTGATATCGTCAAAACTGTGGCTTGTTCCCATAGATGCAACTTTGTTCTTCTTTTGTATGGCAGATCAGTCAACAGCCATGCAAGTGATCTCGTTCACTATTATGTTGGTAATGAAAACCTCGTGTGATGTGGCAACTGTAGCATAACATTTGGTCACAAAGCTGGTGTTAACAAGCAGAACTGGCACTCTGGTAATTAGATTGATTCCTGGTTTTCTTTAGCAGATTGTCAATAAATGTGGTAAACAACCATTGGGCTTCTTTTTTAGGACTATTTTATCATACGCCGGGCAACTGTGCTGCTGTATTGTACTCTCATTTTTTTGTTTTGTTTTTTAATTGCAGACCATGACAAAACAGGAAGAAGACATACCTCTCTCCTTGATGAAAACAAAATCACAGGCTGTAATAGATGCTATACATCCTTTGTGCAATGATCACCCAATTAACCTAAGCATTTGTCTGCTAGGAAGGTGATTTATTTCCCAGTTGCACTTTGCAGGTAGACAGTAAGCCACTAGTCATCAGGTTAAAAACTCCGACATTCTCTACTTCCTGACAGGAGCACCGAGAGAAATGGGTTTCACAGCCTCTTCTTCATACACTTCTAGAAGCACCATTGTGCAAATGCAATTAGCTCTATTTTTATCTGTGCTCAGAGATTCTGCCTGGAGATATATGTTCTAAGGAGCAAGAATGTTAACACACGCAGGCACACTCTTAGTTTCTTTCCATAACCAAACTGGTCTTGCTGGTTCAAATGGAAATCCTCGCTGATACAGACCTAATATAAGAATGTAGGAAGGCCTTCCGTAGTCAGCCAAATATCTATTGAATCAATTATTCTGTTACCAACAGTGGTCATTCAGATGCCCATGAGAAGCTCAAAAACAAGACAGGGACAAATGAGTGATCTCCTGTGCTTTCACTACACCATCTGGTATTCAGAATTATAGTGGAATTATGTACCTGACTCCTTAGCAGACACAGCTAGCTTCATTAATGCACCTTATGATGTACGTATTGACCCTTGAAAAGGTTTTGGGGGAGCTACCAGCCCTTATGGGACGCGGGTGGCACTGTAGGTTAAACCACAGAGCCTAGGACTTGCTGATCAGAAGGCTGGCGGTTCGAATCCCCGCGATGGGGTGAGCTCCCGTTGCTCGGTCCTTGCTCCTGCCAACCTAGGAGTTCGAAAGCACGCCAAAGTGCAAGTAGATAAATAGGTACCGCTCTGGCAGGAAGGTAAATGGTGTTTCCGTGCGCTGCTCTGGTTCGCCAGAAGCGGCTTAGTCATGCTGGCCACATGACCTGGAAGCTGTACACCGGCTCCCTCGGCCAATAAAGCGAGATGAGCGCCGCAACCCCAGAGTCGGTCACGACTGGACCTAACGGTCAGGGGTCCCTTTACCTTTACCTTACCAGCCCTTATATACTTAAGCAGTTAGTTAAAAGACTGGCAGCCTTTTAAAAAAATGCTGAACCTTTTCTATGATGCTTAGATGATGATAATGATAATGATAATAATAATAATTTATTATTTATATCCCAGCCATCTGGCTGTGTTTCCACAGCCACTCTGGGCGGCTCCCAATCGAGTGTTAAAAACAATACAGCATTAAATATTAAAAACTTCCCTAAACAGGGCTGCCTTCAGATGTCTTTTAAAAATAGGATAGCTGCTTATTTCCTTCACATCTGATGGGAGGGCATTCCACAGGGTGGGCGCCACTACCGAGAAGGCCCTCTGTCTCGTTCCCTGTAACCTCATTTCTTGCAATGAGGAAACCCCCAGAAGGCCCTTGCGCTGGATCTCAGTGTCCAGGCTGAACGATGGGGGTGGAGACACTCCTTCAGATATCCTGGGCCAAGGCCATTTAGGGCTTTAAAGGTCAGTACCAACACTTTGAATTTTGCTTGGAAAAGTACTGGGAGCCGATGCAGATCACTCAGGACTGGTGTTATATGGTCCCGGTGGCCGCTCCCAGTCACCAGTCTAGCCACCACATTCTGGATTAATTTCAGTTTCCGGTCACCTTCAAAGCTAGAGCATGCACCACTCTGGCGAGTCCACGGTCCACAGTCCACGGGCAGGTAGGGTCTCAGCCTGCGTACCAGATGGAGCTGGTAGACAGCAGCCCTGGACACAGAATTGACCTGCACCTCCATGGACAGCTGTGAGTCCAAAATGACTCCTAGGCTGCGCACCTGGTTCTTCAGGGGCACAGTTACCCCATTCAGGACCAGGGAGCCCTCCACACCCGCCTGCCCCCTGTCCCTCCAAAACAGTACTTCTGTCTTGTCAGGATTCAACCTCGATCTGTTAGCCGCCATCCATCCTCCAACTGCCTCCAGGCACTCACACTGGACATTCACTGCCTTCACTGGTTCTGATTTAAAAGAGAGGTAGAGCTGGCTGTCATCTGCATACTGAGGAACACAAAAACGTGTGGATTTTGACACTGGCTCTCAGACAAAGTACACATTTGTGCACCATACACACACTATTTTTTTTAAAAAAACAAATAATAATAATAATAATAATAATAATAATAATAATAATAATAATTTATTTATACCCCGCCTATCTGGCTGGGCTTCTCCATCCACTCTGGGCAGCTCCCAACAGAATATAAAAAATACAATAAAACATCAAACCGTAACAACTTCCCTAAACAGGGCTGCCTTCAGATGTCTTCTGAAAGTCAGATAGCTGTTTATTTCCTTGACATCTGATCGGAGGGTGTTCCACAGGGCAGGCGCCACTACTGAAAAGCCCCTCTGCCTGGTTCCCTGTAACCTCACTTCTTGCAATGAGGGAACCGCCAGAATGACCTTAGAGCAGGACCTCAGGGAACGCTCCTTCAGGCAACCCTAATTATGAAGGACACCTTTGGAATCTTGATAAATAATTATGAGAAAGTGCTGTGGGTGCCAGTCACAAAATGGCTGCCACGGTTGGGTGGCCTAACACAAAACAACTGCTGCATCTAAAAGAGCAGAAATAATAATAATTATTATTATTTCTGCTCTTTCTGCTGGCGAGACCAGACAATGGCGCAGGCATGTTCCTCCCTCCCATCAATGAGGAAAAGGCACCTTTCTACATCAGGCACCACAGCATTTGCTGGCAGAGATACCTTCTTTGTGGTTCTCCTCTGTTCAGAATGGATGGGTATCCAATCTTGGCATCCGGTGAAATGTTTGCATGTTAAAAGGTGTGTGTTTGGTGTAAGATAGGCTGTGCCAATGCAAACAGCAACCGAGCAGGGAGAGGAATCAGTCTCTCATTCATCGTGGATTTTTGTGGGAATAGTCACGAAGACCCATTGTGGGCACCATAAGAGGATATGGTGGGCACACTGACATTGGCTGGTCTGCATTGGTGACCCTGGGATAAAAAGAGACCCTAATGCTGATGAAATAGATGGTTTGGCGGGCTGGCAGTGGTGAGGACTATGAGTAATGCAGCTTACAGGCATCATTAGATTTCATCTAATGGGTGGGCTTGGACTTTTCAGTGAGTATCTATCAAGGAAAATCCTATAACAGGATCTTCTTGGCAAAAACAAAGACCAGACATAGCCTTGCAAGGGAAGCTGCCAATCACTATTAATTCAGGATGAGTTCACGCATTGTTTGATCACATGATAGCTGCAGCAACAATCACTTGTGAAACAACTGCCACAGATCATTCACTTTTACTAAACCTAATGATGAGGATAAAGCTAAGAGGTGAAAGCATGATCACTTCTGTTTGCATCCACTTAGAGTGATCATTACCTCAATCCTTGTTATTTGCTTAGTAGTTAAATCCCATTAAATTAAGTAGAATTGAGTTCCTGATAAGCAGACTTAGCATTTCACCTTGAGGTGGTGAAAAGGCAGCACAATGGCCAAAGGAACTTACAACACACAATAGTGTGTTAGCTAGGAAGATTTCTCAACAAACAATATTATAAAGTAACTATAAACAACAGCTCCCATCATCACTGCGCCCTTGCGCTAATGTGGAACTCTAAAAATTTCTCTTTTTTGAAAAGTGGCTGGCCATGTTTGACAGGGAGCAAGCTGTCAAGGGTCATGTAAATCCCACAGATTCAGGGTTTTGACTATAGTCCCTAGACACACTTGCCCATGGGAGTAAGTACTGTGTTGAACACTGTGGGAATTGCAAGTTAATATTAGACCTGGCCTTGGCTATCCAAACTGAGTCCGAATGCTCTGAAGTGCAAGCCCTATTTCTATTTATTCATTTATTTAAGTGTTTATAACCCACAATTTCATAAAAGCATACTGAAAATTATATTTAAAATTGTAATAAAATCTGCAAAAGCATCAATAAAACAAACAGTAAACACTGAATGACAAAAGAGTCATTCAATTTCGAAAGCCCTGCCTAAACAAGACAATTTTCAAAAGATGTATTAAAGAAGGTGGGGTTGAATCTTTATTGGTAGGCAGTTGGTCCTTACTGAAGGCCAACTGAACCTCAGTGGCATGTGGAACCACCAGAAGTGTCCCACCAAAGGATCTGAGTGAATGAGGTAGAGCATATAGGATCAAGAGGCCCTAAGGGTACTTTGGGCCCAAAGTTGTTTAGGGCTTTGTGAATCAACACCCAGAACCTACCCCAGTGGCAAATTGGCAACCAGCATAGCTCGCTCTCTCTCTCTCTCTCTCTCTCTCTCTCTCTCTCTCTCTCTCTCTCCCTCTCGTATCATCTTTTTTATTGAGTTTTACTTAAATTCAAAATTTAAACATCATCATCATCATCTAGGATTCCCTGAATCCTTAGGCTCCCCTCCACGGTTCCATGGTCATCATTTTCAGTCTTTTCCCACTGCTTCTCTATTTTTTCTTAAATAATCAATTTTTACCGTAGTTTTTAGTACATTACAAGCGTTACTCAAATCCTGCCAAAGTTTTTACTTGTTTACAGTGTTCTCTTAAGTACATTGTGAATTTTTCCCATTCCTTCTTCAAGTTCTTTTCTTCCCGGTTTCTGATTTTCCCGGTCATTTTCGCCATTTCAGCATAGTCCATCCTCTTCATCAGCCATTCGTCTCTGGTCGGGACTTTATTCTTTCCATCTCTCATCCAATAGTATCCGCGCTGTTGTCATCGCATACATAAATAATTGTTTCTGCTCCTTTGGTATCTCTTCACCTAAAATTCCTAATAAAAAAAGCCTCTCCCCCCCCCAAACATTATTTTAAACATTTTTTTCAACTCATTATATATCATCTCCCAGAATGCTTTTGTTATCTTGCACGTCCACCACATGTGGTAGAATGTGCCTTCCTTCTCTTTACATTTCCAACATACATTTGAAGCAATTCAACCAGCACAGCTCTCTCAGCCATCAGAGTAACATGTAGCCAGGCAGCTGTTACTGTGAGCATTCTGTCTGCTGTATTCTGCAATAGTTGCAGCTGCTGGACGAGCTATAAGGAAAGCCACACATAAAGTGTGTTATTGTGTGGAGAGTAGTCTTATAGTGAGAACTCAGAAAGTGATACGAGGTGGTGGAGGGGAGCAGGCGGAAGCAAGACTTCTTCAGCAAACCTCCACTTGGGATTCCATTCGTACAGTGGTACCTCGGGATACATACACTTCAGGTTACATACACTTCAGGTTACATACTCCGCTAACCCAGAAATAGTGCTTCGGGTTAAGAACTTTGCTTCAGGATAAGAACAGAAATTGGGCTCCGGCGGCGTGGGAGCAGCAGGAGGCTCCATTAGCTAAAATGGTGCTTCAGGTTAAGAACAGTTTCAGGTGAATTAAGTACTTAACTCGAGGTACCACTGTATGCAAAAGTGCTTGAAGTTTGAAATGGGGGCTGGAACTGGCAAAAACAGTCCAGGAAGACAGCAGCTTCTATGGAGGCAGGATTCTGAATCTGTCTTTGAGACCCTGAAAACTTTTGACTCCATCAAAATATTGTTTCAGTAATGTATTTCAATGTCTGGGGATTTTTCTTTTAAAGCTGCTGAGAGACCTTTCATCAGGTTAGGAAGCAGCAGAGGCCAGCATCTCACCTGACTTGTCTGGGTATCCTGCATTCGGTAGAACCATCCTCGACGAGGCCTCTGTCACCACCTCAATTTCTCGTGGAGAAGATCACGGGGAAATAAAAGCCAAGGGACACTGCTGGTGAGCCTTCTTTCAACTTTCTCCCAGAAGCAAACTGCTTAGCTGTGATGTGCGTGAAAGGCCTCTGACATAACTCCCTAAGACATTCAGAGCTGAGTCAACCTTTCATCATCTACCGTGCATTGCTTTCGCCGTTCAGCGTGAGCAGAGGGAAAAGGCAAGGAGATTGAGAATGAGCTCAGAACAAAAGTAGAAAGGGAATAGAGCTACCGTATTTTTCTGTGTATTGGATGCTCCCTATTTTTGGGGACCCCAAATTAAGAAAATGAGGGGAAATTGCCCTGACTTCTTGAAATTTTGAGGGGGAGGATTGCCCAGAGGCTAACAGCCCAAGCATCTAACAGGCCGCCTATCAACTGCTCCCTCGCCGGCAATCGCTGAGCTTTTGGGGGGGTGGGCAGAGTTGAGCTTTTTTGGGGGGGGGAGGGAAGAGAGGTGAAGCTTTTTTCCAATTACTTTTAGCACTTTTCACCTTTCCCGCGGAGCCTCCATATAGTATTCTGCTTTCCTCCTCCTACTCTGCCCGCTGTACAGCTGGGAGGGAGGCTGTAGGCAGTTCGTTTTTGCCGTGCAGCTCCATTTGTGCGCAGGTAGTGCAATGTTACACAGGAGGAGCACGGCAATTGAAGTAATATCCCCCCTCTGCGCCTGTACACAGAGCTGGCAGACCTATGTGGCAGGGTGAAGCAGCTGCCTCAGGCAGTGGAAATGCAATAGGCAGCACCCTGTCTGCCCCACCACTTCTGCCGCTGTTGCAATGTCTCCCCACTCACCATGTTTGGCAAACAGTTTCAGTGCATCGCGTTGCTGTTCATTTTCCCCGCCCCTGGAAGATGAGCAGCGATGTCTTCCATTTGTAGGGATGTGTGTGTGTGTGTGAGAGAGAGAGAGAGAGACTTTTATTTTTTAATTTGTATACCACTTACTGTATTACCACAGTACTAAGTGGTATATGATGGAAATGTATAAAGGATACAGCAAGGATACAAGCATAAAAAGAGTTAAATTTAACTATTAAAGAAGAAAACTAACCTAAAGTGCCTGCTAAAATAATTAAAAGAGCATTCTTCACCATACCAAGCAATGGACGTTCAACAGGAGGCGACCAGGAGGGGCTTCCACAGAATTGGACCCACAATGCTCACTGCACAGCTCCTGGTGGATGCAAGTTGTGTGTCTGAGCCATGGTGGACCAAATGGCTCCCCCAAAATACATCAGGCAGAAATAAAAGCTATCAGGTGGTCCTTACACGATTATAGACTTAAGAACCAGACCCATTAACCCGTGAACCAGAACTTTGAACTTGGGCCAGTAACATACAGGCAGCCAGTGCAAACACTGGAGTTGTGTGTTGGTGATCGTCTGTCCCTGCCCACAGCTTAGGCATAGCGTAGTGGAAACATTCACATGTTTAGATCCCCATCAGCAGACTGAAATGATACGGTCTGGCAACAAATATTAGTTATTATTAAATTCCTACTAAATAACTATCAAGATGACATGGTGTGTTATGTAGAGGTGAGAGTTTAAATTATCATCCTCACCGCTACCATAGAACCGCCAAACCCTCAATTCTGGTTCACTGCTAATAATATTAGTGACTGTATTACTAATTATTAACTGCTCATGATAATGGTGATGGTGTTGTGTTATGGTGTGTGTGTGTGTGTGTGTGTGTGTGTGTGAGAGAGAGAGAGAGAGAGAGAGAGAGGTCATCAGACCCTCTCCAATGTTGGTTATACACATTGAAAATGAGAAAGGTTATTGGTTTTGTTTTGGTTTTGTTTTACTATGTATTTTGTATTCTCATTCTGCATTTTTCTGTTGCGAACCACCCTGGGGTCTTTGGAAGAAAGACAGTATACAAATTTAAACAACTACAACAAGAAGTAGATCACAACGGTGGGATTCAGTCTGGTGGACTGCAGTGCAATGAAACATTCAAGAGCTGAGGCCTGGCTAACTTTGCCTCAAAGTGTAGACCATGCCTGCGAGATTTTTCCTAATTTGTGCATGGTGCACGAATTTGTGCCACAGCATCTTCTGCTCTGACAACTTACCCCGCTGCGCCACAGGTTCAGGACGGACAGCTTGATAAACGGAAGGAAATAACCACAAATCTAATTGACTGAATCTCCTTTGGCCTTCCCTCCTCTTGTTTCAGGCCCAGAAGGAGGAAGCCCTTAAAGCTGATGAGATAATAAATTCAATTATGCTGCAAACTGGCTTTGGCTGCCAGGGTTCTGTGCTGCCTTTGCCTGCTTTTGCCATCCATTCTACTAGAATTGTTTAAATTTGCTCCTATGGTAGGTTTGCCTATTAGCGTTGCTAATGAATTTACTAGTGCAAAAGACCACTTGCAGGGCTGTTTGAAACACAATTAATGCAATTATTTAGCACCAAACCAGGGCATCGGCTTCTCCTCATTTGACAAGAATAATTCTTTATTCTCTCATTAGCCAAGGGCCTTGGTCCCCGTAAACTAGTTATCGAACCACTTGTTTAAAGGAGCTTTGTTCTCAATGCACCTTCCCTTATTTAACTTGGACAAGTTTCTTTCATTTCTCTCCTCCGTGCAATGCTGCTAGCATGCAAAAAGTAACCATTGTTCATGTTGTTGTTGTTGTTGTTGTTGTTGTTGTTGTTGAGAAAGCGACGAGACGGGGAACTGTCCTTAGTGAGACGCTTGGCTTCTTGACAAGCTCCTTTGCCTGTCCTGCTCATAATGGATACAAAACTGTATGGGGTTAGTAGACATCATATAAACACCATAGGAAATCAGAGCCAATGAATCATAGAGACAGACCCCTACTGAGTGGTGTATGTCTGAGCAGCCTGTAACTGCACAGAGAGGGAGGGAGCGAGGGAAAAACCCACTTAAGCAAGTCGCTTTCACATGACAAGATCGCGAACATTTGAAATGAGTCCGTTTAGGTACAGCCACGACTGAAAATAACCAAGGACTGCTGGCCTGGGTGGGCATGATGATCACTGCAGCAATACTAAAGCCATTAAGTACACTTACAGTGCAATCCTATGCATGCCTGTAAGCCCCACTGAGTTCAATGGTCTGAGGTAAGGGTGTACATAGGATTGCAGCATCCACGTCTAAAGGTGCTTTGGGATGCAGGCTGAATATTGCAAATGAGTCATTTAGATATTGCAAATGTAACTGGCAACAGGTTCTTTTTTTAAAAAAGAAACTCCTTGGATTTTCAGGAAAGGTTAAATCCATGTTAAAGGGGGGAGGGAGGATATACAGTGGCATTTTCAGGCCCACAGTGTCATGCCGACCCTGGAAAAACTTGCATGCATGAGCAGGATCAGTCCCACAATAAACATCCATCTGCAGCACCTTACAAAGCAGAGAGAGAGAGCGAGAGAGGGAGAGAGAGGGAGTACTGCAGGGGTGAGGTAGCTGCCTAGAGTGCTGGGGCAACCCAATAAGTGTGGGGTATAAATAGTAAATGGGACACGGGTGGTGCTGTGGGTTAAACCACAGAGCCTAGGACTTGCCGATCAGGAGGTTGGCGGTTCGAATCCCCGCAACAGGTGAGCTCCCGTTGCTCGGTCCCTGCTCCTGCCAACCTAGCAGTTCGAAAGCACGTCAAAGTGCAAGTAGATAAAGAGGTACTGCTCTGGCGGGAAGGTAAACAGCGTTTCCGTGCGCTGCTCTGGTTCGCCAGAAGCTGCTTAGTCATGTTGGCCACATGACCCAGAAGCTGTACACCGGCTCCCTCGGCCAATAAAGCGAGATGAGCGCTGCAACCCCAGAGTTGGCCCGACTGGACTTAATGGTCAGGGGTCCCTTTACCTTTTTATAAATAGTAAAATTATCATTATGGAATGGGACATCCCTGTTTTAATTGGAGAAACGTTGGTGGGTATGTTGGAGTTCTTGAGCACGTTCCAGCCAGGCCAAATGTCAAGGAGCTGTCAACAAGGCAGGTCAGCCACAGGGCAGGCACACGCATGGGAGACATGGAATGCAATTAGCTTTTTATTAGCAGAAAAACAACAACAATTCAGCAATGTCCCTGGTTCGTTTTAACTCAACGAAGCTGTTGCTGCAACTAAGCTCTAGGCATGCCCTTCCCCTCTAGCCTCTCTGGATCCCTCCCAAGCAAATGAAGGCTGCATTGAGGGGGAGAGCGCCTCCTCTGAGCCCATCTGGCACCTTGCTCAGCACCTTCCTCAAGCAGGAAGTCAGAGTAGGAGGAGAGTCAGCAGAATTGGGACTCTCTGTGTGCACACTGTGACTGTCAGCTTCTAACCCTATCCTGGAAGGGCCTCTGTCTCCCAAGCCCTCTTGATCGCTCAAGTCTCCTGCTTCTATCAGCTCCCAGGTTGTTCCTTCTGCTGACTGCTCCTCAGTGTCCCACCACCAGGCTCCAAGTGTCCTCTCAGGGGCATAGTGGTGTTTTTTGTTTTGGTAAACCACTTTGCAGGTTTTTTTAAAAAAATAAATTTTATTAAATAAATAAACAAACAATAAACATAAATAAAATAACACAAGACAAAACACAACCCATCCTGCAGATTTAAGTATCTGTCCATAGTCATCTACTTGTTATCAGAGGCCCAGAATCCACATTCCTTTGTAAGAAAATATGAAATAACGTAAAACCATTTTTGCAGGCACAATAATAATAATAATAAATCTATGGGGGGGGGGGGGTGTGACAAGAAATTTTCTGCACTGGGTACCACCTGACCTTCCTACACTTCTGTGTCCTCTTCAGAGACCTGTCTGGGAGGATCTCGGGAGGAAATCTCCCACCAGTCTTTTTCACCCAGCCTATCCCTGACACCAAAACACTCAAGGCAGGTGTGAAGGAAGGCTGGTTGGAGGTGTTACCTGGGGAGAGAAGGTGTGACTGGGGAATGGATGTGGCCTGGAGCTCCAGGCCTGATTTTCTGTGGCACATTGTGCAGGCATAGATTTGACTTCGCATGTACACTTTGAGACATAATGATGGATATATTGCCTGTCAGAATGAGGGGAATGGACAATTGCCTAGGGTAATACAATGAATATAAAATAAGTATGGCGTTGTGCACCCGAGGTGGGAATAAAATTAAAAACCCTATTAATCTTTCTGCATTAGCCATATTATTGATATATTTCATTGCAAGAAGATACTTATTGCCTAGAGATGCCAAATCCTCATTTTCTCTCTCTCCATACTCTTCCATTTTTAAAATCAAAGCTTATTTCCATGATGTCAACATGTTCAAGCTTCTCAAAGGTAAATCCAGGAAACGAATGCCATATTTTAAAAAGTAACATTTGTTTGAGCAGATGGAACTGTAGTACAAAAAAACAAAACAAAACAAAAAACACAAAAAAACACACACAACCAACCCCACATCAGGGAAACCTTGTTAACATTTTTATTAGCTGTTCTCTTTTAAGACATGAATAATGATGCTCTTATATATCATTATATAGCATGGCAAAAATCCCTGAGTCTTTATAAAAATAATCTGAGTGTCTTTCATGCAAAAGACAAATGCATGAAAGGAAAAGCAAGTTAGTTAACAGGTCTTGGAAGTACAGGTGGAGATGGGAAGCAGGCATGAAGAAGTTGCCCCTAACCTTTTCAAAATGAATATGAAATTCTTTCACGGTGTTAGTTTGAGTCTTACACACTTGTGGATCAGGCTCCTCATTCAGACTATTCTCCTTCCATCTGTGGAAGGCAAGCAGAGCGAAGCTAGCATGCGCGTGCGCGCGCACACACACACACAATCAATCACATGTTGGTTTGCACAATTCCCTGAATGCCTGAAGAGAATCTACTTGGCATAGTTCAATACATGTTTTTCCTTCAGATTGTTTTCCAGGAAACATTGGTGTTCTCTGGAAACCTTTCTAGTATTTCTCAGTGTGGCTACGTGTAAATCTTTAATTAGCCCTACAATTCTTACCGGCCCTAGCCAGTCAGGGGAAATAGTGTGAAACATCTTTAGGCTACCAGACTGGGAAAGGCTACCCTAAACTTCGAGAGCAGGATAACTGAAGAACCGTCTTTTCTCAGATAAGCATGTTCCATGTCCCATTGCCTACTAAGGTGTGTTTGCTGGGATGTAGGGAATGTTCTGCATGGCAGCACTCAGATTCTGGAACTTGTCAGACTCCCTCTTTGATGTAGTTTAGATGGATTGTGGATTCTTTTGTTTGTTTGAATTTAATTTTACACCTGCTTTGGTTGGTTTCTGATTGATTTTCACTCGCTTTGGGTTTTTGTTTTGTTTTTATTTATTAAGTTATTATTATCATTTAAGGCATTTACCATATTTTTCCAGGTATAAGACGCTCCCTGAGGGAGAATTACCCTAATCAACTAGTTCACATCAGTAGTACAATGTGCTACAAGTCAGAGAGGAAGAGATATCACAAGACTAAAATCCAGGATGCATGTCTGTCTGTCTGTCTGTCTGTCTGTCTGTCTGTCTGTGATTGAAACCAGATCTCCCCTGTCTGACCCTGATCCGCTATTCATTATGCCACAATGGCTTTCAGGAAGTACATACAGTGGTACCTCGGGTTACATATGCTTCAGGTTTCAGACGCTCCAGGTTACAGACTCCGCTAACCCAGAAATAGTACCTCGGGTTAAGAACTTTGCGGCGCGGCGGCAGCAGGAGGCCCCATTAGCTAAAGCGGTGCTTCAGGTTAAGAACAGTTTCAGGTTAAGAACGGACCTCTGGAATGAATTAAGTTCTTAACCTGAGGTACCACTGTAGTTACTTTTAAGCTGCTAAGAAGGTCCTAAATATGTTTACAGTGTCAGAAAGAATTTGCTTTTGTGTGTTCTAAATCATTTGCTGTGGTCCCACTTTTTTGTACTCCATAGCAATCCTAGCAATGTTATCAACACAGGTCAGAAACAATCACCCATCAGGCAGGAATAGGGAAACTGCTCTTCTGAATGATGCTGTTCTCCAGCTCCCATCACCCCTAGCCAGCATGTTGAAAGTTCAGGAATAATGGAAGTAGTAGGCTAAGGAGGACAACAGGATACCCATCCAGAAGTCACAGCTCAGGGCCATGCAGCAAATTTGTGGGTGCCCATCTCCTTCATGGGGAATTTTGCGGGTGCTAGGACACCCAGGGTCCTAGGGAGTTGGCACCTATGTACCCACACCTGTTTTAAAATGAGAGGATTTGCATCTTCGGCATGCATATCGAGTAAATAGGCCTATTTAATTTTGCAGAATACAAATCGCTGAATAAAACCATAAGCAGAGTTGCTCCTGGAGAGTAATCACTGGTGATCTGAAATGAGCTTTGGATGCAGTCCCCAGATTATCCCGGCAACTCTGAAGTCCTCAACCCCTAATCATTGTTTTGAAATTTATGGCATTTAGGCTGCAAAATGAATAACATATTTCCAACACTGCACCTACATATTTTTAGATCACATCATTGTGCTCTCAAAATACTAGCTAGCAACTTAATGAGAGATACAGCAGTAAAGAGTAAGCAGAGGGGAAGACAACTGCAGTGCTTTAATTAATTTCCCACATTTTTCCTCGTTCTAGCAGTCATTGCATTTCTATGGGAAGTGATTTGGCACAGAAATATTATTGTAAGCTGCAAGATGATTTATTCATCTCATTGCCTGCCAAGTGTTCCTGTTACATAGTCAATAACCAAACCTTAAATCTTACTTTGGTTTTACATATTGGATTCAAATTAATCTTATGGAAAGCTAAGGTAATTTGGGATAAAAAATCCTGATAGTTCTTCTTTCCTCTGGCTAAAATCCTCCCTTATGTTTGGCTTAAAAAAAAACAAAAAAACGTGTTCAGTTAACTTTTGAGCAAGACATTACAAATAAGGTTTATTATGTTACTACAGTGAAATGATCATTGGTCAATTATTTAGAACATATTTATGGTGCTATTACACATTCCACTGAGACCATTTATTTGGGAAGAATATAAAAAGCAGCATGTGATATATATGAAAATGGTGGCCTTACTGTACAGATGAGTGTGAGGCGGGCGAGCAGGGGAATCAATGCATACATATGCATATATTATATACAATTGTTGGAATTTAAAAATGCCTATAACTTTCCCCCTTTTGGACAAAGTGGGTGAAATTTACAAGCATAGGCATCTTCCCAGTATGGATTAAGCCTGCCAAATTTCAGAAAACTAGGTCCAGGTCATATTGCGGGAGAACTAAATGGGATTCAGACATGGGTATCTGATTTGTTGTTGTTGTTGCTGCTGTGGCGAGGAGTTTGTTGCTATAGGTTAAAACAAAATAAAAAAATTCCTTCCAGTAGCACCTTAAAGACCAACTAAGTTAGTTCTTGGTATGAGCTTTCGTGTGCATGCACACTTCTTCAGATACATGCATTTCGTGTGCATGCACACGAAAGCTCATACCAAGAACTAACTTAGTTGGTCTTTAAGGTGCTACTGGAAGGAATTTTTTTATTTTGTTTTGACTATGGCAGACCAACACGGCTACCTATCTGTAATTGCTACAGGTTGTTGGCTTATTTTCAGCCTTTATATGACTGAACCCCACATACCATGACATGGTGCTGAAGAGAAGCAATGAGAAGCAATGGGCTGTGTCTGCTGGTGGTTTACTGTATTGTATGGGATGATACATTTCAGAAATGACTTCTAAGAAACTGCTTTATTTGTTCATTAGCAGAGTAAGGACATACAATTCCAATAATTGAAGAACAATACCATTGGACTCTAAACCAAATTCTAAGGGTCAATTTCATTCCTTTTACATGGAATCTCCTTTGGCTGTGGTGACGCAAATTCTGAAACCAGTCAGGCTTTTTGTGTGTGTGTTAATGCTTGATATGTCCATAACATGAAGAAAATGTAATACAAAGCAGATAGTTCTTATAAAAGAAATTGGAGTGTTTGAAAGGTTTGGCCTGTGCTTTGCCTGTTTGGAATGTGTTCCTGAACTATGATTCACCTGTATGTGCACCTGTATGTATGTCTCTGTGTGTAGGAACCTTTGATTTAAACATGCCTATAATGTCACTGATGTGTACGTGGGTTTCTACGAGGTGAGACACAGTGATAATAGCACGAGACTTTGGACTCAGCTACATTAGTCAAGAAACAGTGTTTTGAATGCGTTATAAACATGCAACATCAGATGGCGCCAGGGAGCAAAAAATATATAACCGATTTTCTATAGCGTTTTTTTCTTTTGTAATGACGATTTAATTTCTGACTTATTTATAGTGTTTTTCCTCCCTGTGTGTAGATCCATCCTTTATTGAACAAACAGAACAGAACAACAGGAGCAAAGCAACTCCTTACAGTGGTACCTCGGGTTAAGTACTTAATTTGTTCTGGAGGTCCATTCTTAACCTGAAACTGTTCTTAACCTGAAGCACCACTTTAGCTAATGGGGCCTCCTGCTGCCGCCGTGCCACCAGAGCACGATTTCTGTTCTCATCCTGAAGCAAAGTTCTTAACCTGAAGCACTATTTCTGGGTTAGCGGAGTCTGTAAGCTGAAGCGTATGTAACCTGAAGCGTATGTAACCCGAGGTACCACTGTATATGTATTTCTGAAAGCCTGGGCCACTCCCACTCTCAACATGATTGGCTGTCTAAACTCCCAAGCTGCGAATCATAACTCAGAGCTTAAGAGCCAATGCCAGTAGCCCAAATGCTTATAATGCTACGAGATTGGCTATCATGTATCAAATCAGAGCACAAGGGCTCGGAATCCTTAGTCCAGACTCAAGCTCGGACCACTGAATATGTAATAGTAGCCTACTGTGTAAAGACAAGAGCTGCATGCATTACCCCACTTAATTTGGGCCTTGGGCCCCACTGAGCACGTGTATGCGGCCTCTGGAAAGTTGCCTGGAAAAGTATATGGCCCTCGGGTTGGAAAAGTTTCCCTACTTGGTGTAGAGCTTTGTAGATATGAGAGAGAGAGGTGGGGGAGAAGAAATATCATGATGCCAATATTATAGCAAACTCAAGAAAAAAAGAGGAAAGTTATAGGAAGACATCTTGCAGGAGCGGGAAGCTGTCATCAGCAGCGGAGTGCCGCAGTCCGACGATGACAGGGACAACGGTAACAATGTAAAAGAATGTGATATACTTTGGTCCAATACACATCAAACAAGCCAAGAGGGATCTGTCTCAGCAGGCTGGGAGATGATCATTAATTTTTAATAGTGTTAATGTTTATTAGTGAAAGATGATTGACTTTAAGTGCCTGATGAATAATAAATAAATGATGTAGATTGCTGGCGTCTGAATGGCATTAATATGGAAGGCCGGCGGGAATATACCCTTTATTCTTTAAGAGGGGCACTGCAGCGGTCCCCGGAGGTGTGCGGCGCTTGATTTAAGCTTTCCGATTCAGAACACGCCAAAAAAACTTTGAATGGCTTCCCCCACCCCAACCCTCCGTGTTTTTGGTTACTTTTCTTTTGGTCACGAGGATTATTGCAAAGCCCCAGGACGACGCAGGCAAGTTCATCCCAGCTGTTGTCGCTAATCTGAGACTGCTGGAGAAGGTGTGTGATTCACTTGGAGGCCCTGTTGGGTTTTGTAACAAACACCTGTGTCCATCAAAGAGAACACACAGGATCTCTGCAAGAGCTCTCCTTGACTTTGTAATTTCACTGACTGACAGTTTAATATCTATTTATTTTCACATCTGACTCCAGTAGAGACAGGCTGGCATCCTAAATGTCAAGATATTATGCTGACAACTGTGTTTTTTTCATTATTTAAGAGGAGAAAAAGGTTCTTCGTAAGTAAAGTGTTATTTTCAAGCACAGCAGATACAATAAAGACCAAATTATAGTGCATATATAATTGCCAGTATAACCACTGGTAGGTTATCAGTACACATTTTTTTATTATTATATAGGAATAGGTAGAGGTATGCGATTCGATTTCCTTGCAAGCTTACTCTCCCTCTCATATTCTGACTTTGAAATGTGCAAATTGCATAATTTCAATTGATGGAGCAGCTGTCATTTCTGGGGAGTTATGTGAGCCGTGTTTCCTTTGCTAAAATTAAATATTTTAATAGAGGGCCTTCTGTTTTGATCCAGTCTTGTTTCGTCTGTAAATGGAAACAAGGGGTTTTGCTCCATCTAAATTCTGTAACACTGAAATGGCTTAAGAAGAAGAGACGAAATGAGTAAAAACGTAAATATAAGCCTTAATCAAGACCACAGTGATTGTCAGGACGTCAAGAAAGAATATAACAACACCACACATGGGACATGGGACAAACAATGGCGATTGTGCAATAATGTTCTCCAGATGTTAGACTCTTAAACCAGGGCTAGATTGCATTGCATTTGCTAACTTAAAAGCCATTCACCACATTCCGTGTTGAAAAGAGAATTGCTACATTTAATCTCACTTTTTCAATGGCTTATGATTACTATTGTAATAGTACCAATTCATCAGAACTTTTTAGCTCAGACTTTTGGGACAGCAGGGAGGGGAAGTGTGTCTCATTGTAAGAAAAAGTGATAATGGTTTACTCAGGCTGCATGCTGCATCTGGTACAGAACAGATCTGTAGCCTAAAATCACTGCATGGTAGAGGTCTGCTACCTCTACCATTGTGTAGTTAAAGAAAATCACTTGGAATCAAGCGAGAAAATGGCTTTCTTAAGCCCACCACCATTTCATTTTGCTGCGAAGAATATGTTCATTCTCACAAGGAATAGCACTGCACTATGTTTAAGATTTCATATTAGTTGGGGTGTGTGTGTGTGTTTGCAGGGGCGAAGGAAGGTGTCGTGACACCCAGGGCAGGCGTCACTACGTAGGGCGCATGTGTGGCATCACTACGTACGATGCATGCACCATACGTAGCGATGTCGCACATGCGCTGTATAGCGGTTTGCCGCCAGCGTCGCTCCAGCACCATACGGATGGTGCTGGGATCCTCTGCTCGTGTAGCTGCGACAGACGGATCCCGGCACTGTCCTTTTTTTTTTATAAGAATATTTATTAAGGTTTTACAAAGTCATAAATACAAAAATACATAGTAAAACAAAAAAGGAAAAAAAAACCTCTCAAACAAAAATACAAGATACAGAAAACAAGAGAACTAGAAAAATAGAAAAAAGAAAGTTAAAACAAATCCGTTTTTTATAACTTTAAACTGATTAGCTTGTTTCTTTGACTTCCTCACACCTCCCCTTTTTGTATTCCCATTAATATAATCAAATCAGCAAATCCTTACCCTTTTTCATTTATCTTAACTCTATATCTTAACATATTATAACTCTATTTTCGCCCATTATCAATTCATTTTTGCATACTCTTTTTAACTTTGTTGCTAATGCCACTTATTTTCAATCCAACATCATTTTGACATTCATTAATTTTACAGTGTTTCTGGAGGTAGTCTTTAAATTTCTTCCAATCTGGATCCCGGCACTGTCCGTATGGCGCTGGAGCAGCACCGGTGGCAAACTGTTATACAGTGCATGTGCGGCGTCACTACGTACAGCGCATGCGTGCGATGCCGCACATGCGCTGTACTTATTGGTTTGCCTCTGGCGCCGGGATCCTCTGCTCGCTGCTGCAGCCATGAATGGAGGATTCTCCACATGTGGCTGTGGCGGCGCACTGCCACAAGCCCCTGTGGGGTGACTTCTTGTCACCCCCACAGACATGGAACCCGGGGCGCACCACCCCCCACGCCGCGACGCCACTGTGTGTTTGTCTGCATCCACATCTGGGTGCCTTCCAGGTGATCTGCTTTGCAATTCACAATTGCCACCCTAAACATCTGGAGGGCACCGGGATGGGATACATAGTTACACACCACCTTGGTTAATCTCTCTTTCATTCCTGGGGGGATTGGCATTTTAGGGTACTTACATATGACATTTGGTCCATGCGTAGTACAAGGCATAATAAAAAGGTAAAGGTAAAGGGACCGCTGACCATTAGGTCCAGTCGTGGCTGACTCTGGGGTTGCCCGCTCATCTCGCTTTATTGGCTGAGGGAGCCGGCGTGCAGCTTCCGGGTCATATGGCCAGCATGACTAAGCTGCTTCTGGTGAAACGCCGTTTACCTTCCTGCCAGAACGGTACCTATTTATCTACTTGCACTTTGACGTGCTTTCGAACTGCTAGGTTGGCAGGAGCAGGGACCAAGCAACGGGAGCTCACCCCGGCATGGGGATTTGAACCGCCGACCTTCTGATCAGCAAGTCCTAGGCTCTGTGGTTTAACCCACAGCCTCACCCACAAGGCATCATAATTATTAGAAAAATCAGGAGGGGAAATAAAATATTTTCACACCTCCCCTTCAAAGTATATCCCAAAATGTTTTAAGTTTCTCAATTCTCTGGGACTCCCTGTCTGTTGATATTAGGGAGGGTTGCCATTTTCCAAAGAGCAAAACAGAGGACACATATGTAGAGGGCAGGTGTGTGTGTGTGACGGGAGGGAGAAAAATAGCAGTGAGTGCAGTAAAAGACTAAAGGTGTATTGAAATATTTAATAATGGCAACTCACTGCCTTAAGTCCTAGAGCGGCCCTGGTAAAAATGGTACCAAAGGTTAAAATTAAAACCTGGACATTTTGCAAAATATTAAACATCTGCTCTGATGGTGATTTTACCTTTGAAAAACAGGACATGTCTGGAAAAATCCGGACATATGGCAACCCTACCTTCATTGTACTGCTATTGATGTCTGAATGAATGAATGAATAATTGAATAAACAAATGTTGAAATAAGCCTACCAAGACGCGTTATTTTATTATGGACATTTGTTTTCAAAATCTGTTGATTTTACCTATATATTGATAATTTTATGATGTTTACTGTTTCAAAGCCAGTTTTTTATTGCTATTTTCTATAACACTAAGTGATAAATGGCAAGCTATTACACTGACATCTGTGGTTTTTTTCATTATTTAAGAGGAGAAGAGGTTCTTCGTAAGTAGATTTCTTTTTCTTTTGTTCCTGTGTGCTATTGAAGGGCATGTGCTTGCTTATACAAATAAAAAGATGTTTAAAAAATCAAAAATCAAAAGAAAGGATGCTTACAAAAGTCTCCACATCTAAATTTCTTCCCAGGTTTGGGGTTCTAATGTCTATTTTGGCATCAAAGTGCATCTAATTAATTATCTCTTAATTTGTGGCATGGCACAATTGCATTCAATATTCGTTTGCTGCCTAAATGTCCAAGAGGTCGCTGTATCTGTGGTCTAAACCATTATTTGTAGCCAGGATCAAGGCACGCAAATGGTGGCCCAGATCAAATTCCAGTCATGGCCTTATTTAAAAATATGCTACAATTGGGACGCAGGTGGCTCTGTGGTCTAAACCACTGAGCTGTCATGTGACAAAGGCATTTGAGAGCAGAAGCAGTAAAGGAAAGCAGTAAAGGAGTCTAGAAATGCTGTGAAATGCTGAAAAGCTGCACAATCGTTCAGCATGCTGATTCACTGTGAGGCATCTTGGGGATGACTCATTCTCTGTATAAATGTATTGTATCTGCTTGCAGGCAGACAGTTTGGAGCCTGTGAGCTGTGGAGCCATGAGTTAGGGCGGAGTTAGTATGTGTTTGGAGCCTGACTCAGAAGTGAAGCCTGTAACTCTGTGTATGCTCTGAAGCTAGTTTAATCTTCTGTTCACTATGCTGTTTATTTGCAAACAAGTTTTAACTCAGTAAAGCTTTTATTCTTTTACTGAAGAAGGCTGTGTTATTAATTTATCGCTGTGCTTCATGAGTCTCTTGGGCTTGCCGATCAGAAGGTCGGTGGTTCGAATCCACGCAATGGGGTGATCTCCCATTGCTGTGTCCCAGCTTCTGCCAACCTAGCAATTGAAAAGCACACCAGCACAAGTAGATAAATAGGTACCGCTGCGGGGAGAAGGTAAACAGTGTTTCCATGCGCTCTGGTTTCCGTCACGGTGTCCTGTTGTGCCAGAAGCAGTTTAGTCTTGCTGGCCACATGACCCGGAAAGCTGTCTGTGGACAAACGCCAGCTCCCTCGGCTTGAAAGCGAGATGAGCGCCGCAACCCCATAGTCGCCTTTGACTGGACTTAACCATCCAGGGGTCCTTTACCTTTACCTTTTTACCTATATGCTAAAATAATATTCAGGTTACTCTCAGGAGCACTTAATGGCACTCAGCTTGAGGACTGTTATTGGAGTTGTTGTTATTCCGCCCTTCATCTGTAGAACAGAATGAGATAATAAGAATTCTGAGGTGGTAGAACTTCAAGTTGTAGGTGTGGGATCCATCACTGAATGCTCCTCAAACTAGAAACAAAAGTGGGGGAAGACCCTGCTGCAAGTTGTTGTTATTTAAAAAAACCCCCTAAAATCATCTAGATAGGTATGGGGGGGGGGAGAGACAGTGAGTTTTGTTCACATTTTCTGAAACAATATGCGTTCCAAAACACAGCTGCTCTTCAAAATCTGTACTCACCCATGTTTCAAGATGTAGTTCTTCAACCAAACGTTGTTTGCAAAAACATATATATCAGGAAAAGTGTGTATACAGTGAATACTTTGGTGAAAATAATGTACAAAAGGGCATTAACCTAGGGGAGATCGCTTTCAAATGTGCGTCCATTAGTCAAAATTGAGCACAAAGCATAGGAGGAATTTGCAAAAATGTAGATGAATTTTTGTGATGAATTTTTAAAATTTTTAATCGCAAATCGCAGCAGAAAGGCAGAGAGCTGAATTTAAGATATGGAAAAATGAGAAACAAAGGTAACTGAAACTGACAGGGTCTTCCACCCATCTCTAGCACAGGGTAGCCATTTTGGTGCCCCTCAGATGTTGCTGGACCTCAAGTAATGACCATGCTGTCTTGGGATGACCACAGCATCCAGAGAGCACTCCGTTGACTACCCCTGCTTTAGCGCATAAGGCACATAAGTGAGGAGATTTCACCCATATCCAATATCCAATATCCAATATCCCATATCCAAGAATCTCCTGAGGAGCCTGCTGATTCTACAGAGAGGAGGAGCAATGTTCTGCTTTCTACTTAGTCAAGTGAGTGAATCAGTCAGTGTGTGAGTCAGTCAGTCAGTCAGTGTATCGGAGAGAGAGAAAGTGTTAGAGATCGTGTCTAGAGATAAGATTGCTGCTAAGAGCAGCTGCAGACTCTCAGTGTAGCATTGATTTATGCTTAGATATTTTAGCTCTGTATATAGTTTTGTATCATAGTTGTAGCTATAGAATAAAAGGAAGATATTCTACAGAGCTGCTCTCCGAGTGGTTTATACTCTGCAAGACTCTGCAAAACTCTGCTGCGCAACGACTGTATTATTGTGCAAGTGAATCCGGTGCTCTCAGCTCTAAGCTGTGAGTCCACAGCACTGTGACCTGTCCCTGTGAGAAAGGTGGTCGCTGGCAGTGCTACCCAGCTCGCCTAGCCCAGTCGGGGTTGTAGTGCATGAGTCCAGTTGGTACACTGGCTCAAGGGCGATGCTGACAATAAGTTGTAGCCCTGCCTGTCCCACCGCTGTGCTAATTTTCTACTAGCAGAGAGTTTTCAGCAGAATATTCTAAAAAATGTGATCTCCTGGTTGTCGTCTAAAGCGCTACAGTCCTTCATTCTACCACCTCAGGCCTCTGCCACCTCATTTGTGACATGAGTGCAGCTGGCCTGAAATGGGGGGGGGGGGAAGTGAATTGCCTCCACTGTGTTTTAGGTGAGGTGATAGGAGAGTTCTGGTGTTTGACTTGCGATGGCTCATTCCCTCAAGCAATTCACCAGCCTGCGCTGCCATCTCCATTCCTGTCCTCTTGCTGTGCTCCTTCACCCTGTCGACAATTCAGCCTATCAGACCGTCAACATGGAGCTGACATCTCTGATCATTAGAGCAGTAGACTGTGTTTTGGGGTTGTTTTTTTACAGAAAGAAGGTATTCAATGACTGACTTACAAATGAACTGAATAGCCCATACGTATTTATTCTGCTGGAAGAACCCTCGTTTTAATTATTCCCTCTTGCCCTGCTGTGAAATTCTCTATAAACATTAGCTGACAGTTGATCCACACATGGACACATAGCAATATATTAATATGCATGCATTTACCGCAGATCTTCCGCCACCATCATATACTTTGGAGTATTTTTGGTGCTGCGCCCCCCCTTTTTTTGGTTATTTCAAAGATTAGAAATACAGAACGGCAAGCAGTTTCTCTTCTCTTATAGGAAGCTAGCTTGGAATGTAAAATGTCATACTGAATGCCCCTTTGCTCATACACTGCAGGTTTAAATTGTGAACAAGACAGATAGTTCAAACTCACCCTGAGCACAGTGAGAAAGTAATTACTCAGTCATTGAAAAAGGTCCTATTATCATTACCAGATAACCTGAATGTCCACCGAATATCTGGCTATTATTTTAAATGGTTTCCCAAAAGCATTTTCAGAATCTCAAATTTAAATCACATGGAAATAGTTCAATTTATCATTCCCCCCATTTTATTTTATTTTATTTTAAAGGGGAGTTCTGTGATTATTCTAAATGTCAATTTAGCATATATTTTAGCCTACCGGATATGGAAAAGTATTGAATGGAACCTTCCTTTCATGGAATAAATGCCTTTTTTTTGTAAACTGAAAGGGACAGTGATATGTAAAGGTCAGTTAACATGGTGAGTTCAGTTTTGTTATTAATATATCCAAGTATATTACCTTTACACAACATTACCCTACCAATTCCCATTAAAAAATTTGCAACGGCAAAGCGCATCTCTGCCTGCTGCCGCCACCATCCTGCTTTCCCACCCTCTCCTTAATTCTACAGTTTTTCATTCTTCTGTTACTTTTTTCTGCATGTAACAATTTCTCCGGCAAATAACGCTAGATGATCTTCACTCTGCTTCTGCCACAGTGCATTCAAAAGAGTCATACATTACGGTTGCTGTCAGTGCTGTGAACTAGAAAGCCCCTCTCATTTCTACATTACATTCTGCCTCCACAAAGCCGTGGCACACAAACCGCCTCGCAAGCAATTGTTTAACCGCTTTCTCTCGCTGGGAAATGACAATTGATTTCATTCTAAGGTTGGGGGGAAATAACAGTGATAACAATAGCGACCATAATAACAACCCTCTGCAAAGTGGAAAGTGCCTTGTAGAATGTTAACACTTGATTGAAAGACAATATGGCATTTGGCCATCTGTTCATCCATGATCTACTGCAAGCTATATTCTGCACGATGGAATTATTTGAGTTGGGTTAGGTGGAGACCGGCAGCAGAAGCTATGGGTTAGAGGGCAGTCCTATGGCCAGGTCCACCAGGGCAGCAGCTGAGGATGTCGTGGGACATCAGTTGGCTCATTCCTGGCTCAGCCACACTCAGACCCTGACCCCAGCACAGCTGAAGATACACAGACATAGCTTCTCATTGTTACTGAGTCAAGGGTAGCGTTTTCAGGAGTTCAGCCTACACTCGAGTAGGACCCTGGCAGAGACACATGCCCGACTGGCATGTTCTCTCCCTCCTTGTCTTTCGTTCGGGAGCTTCAAAAGCTTTCTTCACCCCGAACATCACAGCGACTGATGCCAGCCGACACCGGCACACTTAGAGATACGCAGAATTTGCGCACCTTGCGTGACAGAACCCCAGCAACTCAGCATTTTGGCTAATCTACTTTATTTACATATAAACACACACGGAGCACTGCAACATGGCTCCCTCTCTCTCTCTAGCATCAGATAGCAAAGAGGGGGAAAAAGAGACAATAAACCCACTTCACGGAACACAGTAACACAAACATCCTGTCTTCATCACTTCCCACTCTGGAGTCAAAACATATCACGTCATGTGAAAGACAACAATCCTATGACTGCAATCATAGATCAGGAATTCTAACAGGCGTAAGTCTGCCCACCAGTGGTGTTCCAGGCATGGGGGGGGGGCAGGACCAAAGAAGGGGAATTAGGCTGGATCCCAACCCTTTTCAGCTTGGTCATGTGACCAGGCAACCCAGCGTAGAATAGTATTTTGAAGGCTTGCTTCCCCTCTGCCAGTGCAACTTTACGCTGGCTTCATTTATACTGGCTTGCTTTACACCAGCTTCTTGTGTCCAGGATCACTCCCTTAGCTGGGGTGCCAACTTGAAAAAAATATGGGGGAGGGGCACAGTCGTGCCTCACATAATTGATCACATGACATGGTACACAGGCACCATTTGAATGGGAATGTCCATTAACTGGGGGGGCTTGGGCCCCTCAAATATTTTATTGGGGGTTAAAAAATATTTTATTGGGGGGCAAAGACCCCTTGGCCCCCAGGAGTTGGCACCTATGTCCCTTAGTCATGAAAGACCTATTTAAATTGACATATTTTTTTTTTGAAGGGGGTTCCTAGATTCCTAAGAGTTACTGAGGAGCTAATTTATGTATGAAGGGCTCAGGTACTTAAGTAAAGATAGAGCGATTTGAATGTGGTATAAACATGCAACACCAGATGGTGCCAGAGAGCAGGAAATTTTAAAACACAGTTTTCCATAGAAATTTCTTTCTTTTGTTATAACAATCTAATTTCTTACATATTTATACCATTCCTCCCCATGTCTAGATCCACCCAAAGTGTATACAATGCATTTTATCTACAGGGCCCTTTATTTCAGGATGCGATTGCATATCAAAACAGCTGTTGTTTTGGCCACATGAACCATTGAACCAACAAAAGCTGAGAGCTGAACAGAAAATTTCTCTTTTTAAATCATTTGTTGGGTTAATGGAGGTGAAATGACCTCCTTAAAAAAAAAAAATATTTGGAGTCTGAGTGGGGAAAGAAATTTATTCAAATTTTTTCGGATTGAGTTGCCTCTTAACCTTACAACATAGCCTTTGAGTTTTTCCTTTTTCCATGCTTTTTCCTGCATTTCACGAAGTCTGGCTGTTCAGAATAAGTACAAGGCTTCCTACATTTTCTGACAAAACCCAGTATAGTTAAGCAAAAGCCACCTTTCAGAGAAATCCTCCCAGCCTCCCCTCAAAAGCAGCAGGAAATATGTCCCTGTTTTTCACAGGGTGATACTATTTTCAGGGAAGTTAGCTCCTCCTTTTAGGAGGGGCTGCTTTGTGGGCGGGAATCCGGGTCCTCCAGATACCCTGGAGTGGGCGGAGGAACGCTGTCCATGTCATCAGGAACCCTGGCCGTGTCACTCTCCTGGCCAGCCAGTCGGGTTTGCCTGGGGGCGTGGCTATGCCTGTTTAAATAGCGGCACAGACAGGGAAGCAGCCTCCTTGTTTGCCTCCATTCGTGGGATCTCCCAGCTCACCTACCCTCTTTTCTTGCGTGGATTGACTATGGCCTTGCTATGACTTATGTCGGTCGCCTGGTTGTCGGAGTTGGGTAAGAATTTTTCCACTTGGCAAAATTGGCACTAGCCATTGGGTTTTCACCTACCTAGTAGCAATCGTCACAACTTTGTAAGGTTAGGCACTGGTTAAGCCTTATTATAGAAAGGGAGGTTGTTCCTCTGCCTGCCCCTCCACGTTAAGGGTATCCCGTTAAAGCAGCCTTTCTCAACCTCTGGGTCCCCAGATGTTGTTGAACTACAACTCCCATCACCCCTAGCTAGCAAGGCCAGAGCTCAGGGATGATGGGAGTTGTAGTCCAACAACATCTGGGGACCCACAGGTTGAGAACCACTGCATTAAAGGGATCTGGGGGTGTGGCTCCTGTCCGAAGCCTGGGCCTGGGCTAGGGCCATACCACGACCTCAATGGTGACTCTGGGAGAGCTCTTAATTGATGTATATCATAGGGCTCCCCCTTGCCATGGTTGACCCTTAAGGGACTTCCTGCAGTCGGGCAGGAGTCAGGATATAATCTTGCTTCACCCAATTGCCTAAGCCAAACCGCTCACATCTGTAACCAATAAAGTTGTGGCCTTATTTATCCCATTAACCCAATATATTTGTGTTGGTGTATTTATTTCGGGGGGAGCTAAGGGGTCCGGGTCCTTGCCACGCAAATGGCCCAACATTACTTCAGTAATTCAGGCTTTTCAGAGTTGTTTTGTTTTACAACACAGGGAAGCGAGGTCCCTTGCTTTTTGACCTGGAAGAGGATTCCATCTTCACTACAGAACAATCTGTCAAGCAATCCAATATTTGAGCTTTGCATTCCACCTGATTACATCAAGGCTCTAAACAAGCGAACCACCTACTTGCATATGCTAACAAATGTTTGACTGGGGAAGAATGGAAAACTAAAAGCAGCTATTAAGGATTTATTTAGAAAGCTTGCCTGAAACTTCTAAAGGCAAGACAAGGTGTAATTCAGAAGATTTGTTTCTTTTGTTAGTGCTTTTCTTTTGAACATTTTTAATCCGCAGTGCTGGCAGAGCCTGGTGAATAAATGCTCCCCCTCCCTTTATAACCTAGTTTCAAGCCAAACTTTACTGTCAGTAAAACTAATCAAACACTATAAACTTTATGAAATACTTGTTTGCACAGGTCCTATGGTTCAAATTTGCAGGTTTCTTTCATTTCCCCATACTTTTTTACATGAATATTTTTAACACACATGGCAACCTCCGTTGGAGGGCTGGGAACATAAAAGCTCCCTTGCTTTTCATTAACACTGCAGGGTGAACCATGAAAAAAGAAGCATCATATGGTATGAGTAGGAGAAGGATCCTGGTAACGTGCCAAGGTGACCATCTGTGCATGCCCAACAGAAATTTTACAGATGCTTTGATATGATGCGATGCAGGATACTGGTCAAGCCACCAAGAGCGCTTCCTTCTGGACTTCGCAGATGTTTGTAAATCCTACAGCTGCTACAGACGTACTACATGGGATGTTTGAAATCTTGCCTCATTGGAAGCTCGAGTAACATGCTCCCAAAAGCAAATACAGAGTTCCAGATAATGTGTGTGCATTAGATGCAATTAATAATATCCCTATACTGAATAGCACAGACGTTTCCTGTTCTGCAGCACAGATCTCTATCTAAGTACAGCAATGTAAGCTGGAATGGCTGTTGTTAAATTAATGTAGGTATGCACCATTCTGCACTACCTGTGTTTAGCTATAGGCACATGTGTATTTGATCATAATAATCTCAACCCCACTTTGTTGTGGTTACCTCTACCTCTTGCCTGCCTCTAAATATCAGTTGCTTATTAGTTTCTCGGAAACATCATACTGTTTACTGTTAAGACGCCATATGTTGGACTGAATGGACTCTTTTTTGATATTATTACTATATTGAAAAACCTTCAAATAAGAAAACAAAAAAGGAAAAAGAAACAAAAATACATAGAGAAAAAAAGTGAATAAATATGAAAAATATCCTAACCCAGTGCTTTTTTCCTGGGGGTATGTGTGGGGGTACGCACCCCCCTAAACATTTTGTGAATCTAAGTTTGGCCTTATTGAGGTGCAGTATTTCAATATGAGTAGGAAAATGAGAGTACCCCTAAACATTTTTTTTAGAAAAAAGCACTGCCGTAATCCATACATTCTTTTCTAAGTTTGATATTATTATCCTAATACATATGTAAATGTTAATAGCCTACCACATTTTGTATAAACTCATTCCAAATATTTTGTATAAACTCATTCCAAATATTGTCATATTATCCAAACAAGGTCTACTGAATGGAGTCTTGGACTGATCCAGAGGTTTATTTACATTCTTATGCTAAGGTTTAAATTCATCCTAGGAAGTTTCCCAACAACCCTTTTCTCTTCAAAGCTCTCGGCTACATTGGGAGCAAATGAGAGTGAAAAGGAACCTGCCTATATTTTTCACGGAGTGAGGATGAAAGGACAGGTGATGTTCTGAGGTTTTGTCTAAATTCAGCCCCAAAGCAGTTAATAACTGTGGTTGTGTTGTGCAATGTGCATTCTCTCCAACCTGCCAGATTCCTGTGTGTGTACTAAACATTACAGCAGTAAATCCTGCTGGCCGGAACATCTGCTTCTGGTACCCTCAGCAGTACTAATAACAGATTCTCTGACAGCAGCTGACAGGTGGATGCTGTAGGTAGAGCTGAGAGGTGTGGAGGAGAAGCTTTTGTTGTTAAGAAGATGCTGCCCAAGTTTGGTGGGTTTTTTAATAATAACAACAATAACAACAACAATAATAATAATAATGCAGAGATGCAGTGTCTAGGAATAATACTGACAAGCCACAGATGAAACCTGCCTGTTCACTGAAAGCAAATACTATACAATGGGGGTGGGGGAAACAATTTGCCTTTCTTCTAAACTATATGGGGTTTTTTTAATCGCCATTTCTGGTATACGGCTATAATCATATAGCCACACTCTGAAATTTCTCTCTGGGTTCTGTTTTGTGCGAATGATTTTCTAAAGAAAAGAAAGCTGAGGACATCTTACATCAAAACAAATAATGACAGAAGAAATACTTGGAGGAACGGAATGTAAATGACTTTCCAAACATTTTACCACATGGCAGCTTTGATCACATGGGCCCTGAAATCCTGTGGCCCCTGTAAGGGCACCCTAGAGACTACAGGATGTCTTTGCAGGGTCTACTGCTTATTGGAACCTTCAAACAAAGGAGTTCCATGTCAGTTGGGATAACTCATTCGGTAGAGCATGAGACTCTTAATTTTGAGGGTCATGGGTTCGAGCCCCATGTTGGGCAACCGTTTCCTACATTGCAGGGGGCTAGACGACATGACCCTCGTGGTCCCTTCCAACTCTACAATGCTATGATTCTATGTCATTTTTTAGCACTTGGCAACTGAAAATGTCAACACAAGGAGGGAAAACTAAAAGGTAACTGAGGTATAATGAAAAATTACAAGAAACAGGTAACTGTGCGGTATAATGTATATAACAGATAAAGTACAATGAGAATACTTGGAAGTCTTTTAAAATGTTTGCAGCACTTTTTACTTCTAATTGTGTGAATAATCATTGCATTAACAAAATACTAAATGTTGAGGAATTCCATAATTACTTATGTTTTTTCGCTCTCTCCCTGCCCGATTTTTATACACTTGTCCTTATCTTGCATTTTTCTTATCTTTCTTTCTTAAGTTGTAAGCTTGTAGTGGCAAATACTGTGTGGATGTATTCATTTTAACTCAATAAAGATTGACTAAACACACACACACAAAAGGAGAGAAAACTGATTCTCTGAAATCATCTGGGAAGTTGGGCTGGATGTCTGTATGCACTTCAGAAGCTTCACAGAGGCTTGCACCTCTGTACAAATTCTCTGCAGTATATTCAGTATGCTACATCCACCACCAATGATTTTTCAGGCGGGCTCCATTTTACCCAAAATGAACAGCTGAAAAAGCAACTTTTGACATGTTCAGCATAACTGTAGCTGAATCAGAAACCAGGAGTTGTGAACCAATGGCAGGTGAGCATCCTTTCTGCTGTGTTGCTTCCACTTTCTGAGTTTAGAAAATGGTCATTAAAAATCTGGCTGTAGGCCTCCCCAGGGATGCCAATTATAAGTGGCTCTGGGCGCCTGAGCACCCACAAAAAATTGTTGTGGGTGCTCAGCACCCATACCGCAGGGCCCCCAACACAACTTCCGAGGCCTTGCGAGGTCTCAAAACCTGACCTGGTACTGTCATGATGTCATGTCACATGTGACATCATGACATCACTTGCACTGGGTACCCATAACCTGGGACCCAAGTTGGCTCCCCTGGGCCTCACCTGTTCCTCTAGTTCATCTACCTGCTTGCCTGACTGCCCACCACTTTCACCCTGGGATCATGCCTGTGTTTCATCCTGGCCAGTCTCTGTTGCATATTTTTCTCATTTTCTGTTCTCTGAGTTTCAAGGGACCACATCTATCCAGAACTTCTGGCGGAGACGTGCATGCTGTATTTCTCATTTTATTCACTGATTTCTGGCACTTCTACGTTCCCTTTCTATATAGTAATATAACTAAATCTACTTAGAAATAATAATACAGCAATCAGCAACAATAAGTAACGGCTTACAACAAAGTTAAAAGCAACAGCACAGTCTTTTCAGAAAATCAGTAATATGGAAAGGGCTGCTTGAAACCATTTTTCATTGCTTATCTAAAAATACAGAGTCTTTGGAGGTGTTTGGAGATTATGCACGCCACAACCAAAAGGTCTTGCTTTTGTTGCCCATCTGGAGATCAAAAAACTGGTGACATGGGTGCATAGCAAGATCTCAGGAGAAGTGAGGCAAAGTACTCAGGCAGGCTCATCGTACCATCCAACATTTATCCAATGGAAATAGGGATGTCCTATTCAATCATCAGCATCAGTGCTATTTTTCCAGAAAAAGAAGTGCCAGAACCTACCACGAATGCCTCCTGTGTTCTCTTATATTGGCAATGGCACCCACCTGAGAGGGGGCAGAACTTATTTCCGGTGAGTTCCAGCTGAAAAAAACCCTGATAATAATTTTATTATTTATACCCCAGCCACTCTAGGCATTTTCCAAAATACAAAAAACGCAATAAAACATTAAACATTAAACAAATCTTCCCTAAACAGGGCTGCCTTCAGATGTGTTCTAAAGGTTATATATTTACTTATCTCCTTGCCTTGAGGGTCGCATAACTCCATACCCTCCAACATTTCTCTGATGGAAATAGAGATGTCATGAGGAAAAATGAGACATTATGGGATCAGATCAGAAAGTGGGATGGCTTCTGTAAATTAAAGTTAAAGGTAAAGGGACCCCTGACCATTAGGTCCAGTTGTGACCGACTCTGGGGTTGCGGCGCTCATCTCGCTTTATTGGCTGAGGGAGCCGGCGTACAGCTTCTGGGTCATGTGGCCAGCATGACTAAGCTGCTTCTGGCAAACCAGAGCAGCGCACAGAAACACCGTTTACCTTCCCGCCAGAGTGGTACCTATTTATCTACTTGCACTTTGACGTGCTTTCAAACTGCTAGGTTGGCAGGGGCAGGGACTGAGCAACGGGAGCTCACCCCGTTGCGGGGATTCGAACCGCCAACCTTCTGATCGGCATGTCCTAGGCTCTGTGGTTTAACCCACAGTGCCAACCATGTCCCTTCTGTAAATTAGGGTTGCCATATTTTGAAGAGCAAAAATGAGGACACATTTGCCGACTTCTACTTTTAACTATGGAACACTATGCTGACTCTACCCATGAAAAAGAGGGTGTGTCCTGGAAAAAGAGAACATATGGCAACCCTATGACAAATATGGGACTGTCTCTGGAAAATATGGACACTTGGAGGGTCTGTCATATGGTGGAAAGCAGTCCTTGTGATACCAAGACAACCATCTTGAATTAAACACCAGGAATCAATGAAGTTGATAAAGGATCAGGGTAATCTACCAGTTCCAGGCAAGAGCCTGGCATCTTCATTCTGAAGCAACTGAAATTTCCAGGTTGCCTATATGGTTATAGGGAGTGATGAAGCTAAAAACATTTATTTGTTGGGTTTCTCTTTCAGCCCATGTTAAGAAAATGTCAAGCAGGAGTTGTCCAATGGCTATGAATTAAGTCTGATATCTCTGATCAAAAAAGCATGCATCCACTCAAAATCCGCAGCAGGAAAGATTGCTAAGTAACCCGCATACTTTTAACAACTGTGCACTAGGTCTTCAAAAGCATATATTCATTTAAAGATGGTATTCAGTATAGGACTGTTGCTGGTTTATTTCCTGATACATCTTGCCACTGTCTGTGGCAATGCTCCACTGACTACTGAAATATAATAGCTGCCTTTTCTTCACCGTACACAATTTGACAGCATTTATTCTTTCCTTCAGTGAACATAATTACTTCACATATGGAACCTGTGATAGCCTACAGGCGTCTGAGGGAAACCAGAATCATACAATCTGTCCCCTTTGTGAGCTTAATTTACATTCACAAGTGTCATTTTAATAGTGCCGGCAACATGTAGGATAAAAATTACAGGTCAGCGGCAGCATGTCACAAGAAACTGTGCTTAAGTCAATAACATGGGTATTATTACATTCCGGATAATTTTACAAGGTGGATTTCCTGGGAAGAACTTGACCCCTATTTCTGATTGTCTTTTTAAAAGTTCTCATAGGTATTCATTTTAGAAACAAACGCCACAGATCTACAAACATGTTTATTATAATTAAATAGGTTCTCCTGTGGCCAATAGTTGCACTGTGTGTAGTTGCGTCCTCCGATGTGACATCATTGCCTTTTTCAGAGCCAGATGGATGTGAGTGTGTTTTAAAGTTCTCATTGTTCACTCATCAGTTGCTCTGATTCATGTGGTCTCCACACGGACTACAAGGACAGCCTCCTGGCCTGTGAGTAACAGAGCAGTGCTGCCAATTGACCCAGGAAAACCTGGCACAGCCATTTTATTTTTTTTTTGTTAAACTGTGGCCTGCTGTGTGTATAAAGGCCAGGCATTTGGACTGATGGATTTCTTTTATAAAGCAAAAGTCAGCCGCAGTATTTTTCACTTTCACACATGCCTGAGCTACGTGGCCCGTGCAACTGAGAACGAAAACAGATGTGGTATTTAAAGCCAAATCACACCTGCAGTGTGAGCCTGGTGTTCTCCTGACCTCACAATCTGCATCACAGACAAGCATCCTAGGAAATCAAACCACAGGCTAAACGTCTGTCTTTGCACTCCCCAGACTTTGAGCAAGCTGTTTCTCTTTTTTTAAAAAAAGGGGGGGGAGGACATGGATAAGTTCATCTATTGTCATTTTTTAAATGAGCACTTAAAAAAATCGCTATTCCCCTCCCCCCTGGAATTTGGGATGGCGATGTCTTGTTTACATCATAGGCAGTAGCCAATCGCCACAATCCATATATTACTTTTGCTGCAAACTTGCCAAACTATGTTCCCATCATGGAGAGGAAACCAGCTGCAATGCTCTACAAATGTTACCCACTCTGTTTGGTTAAAAAAAAAATGACTAAAAGGCAGAACATCTGGTTCATAACTCAAGGAAAGAACAGTCACAAAAAGGAGAGGAAGGTACAGAGTGGAGGGGACAGAGATGAAGAGATGGCTATGGTTGGAGCAATCTTCTCTAGGAGAAATCCCATCCCCTTAGGGCTGCCATATGTCCGGGATTACAAAGGCAGAAGTGACCTTATTTTTGCTCAGCTTTTGTGGTGTCCTGGTTTGCTTTTGTTTTCTAAAGGGAGAGCTTCCCCAGTGTGGTGTAGTGGTTAAGAGCGTTGGACTTGTAATCTGGTGAACCGGGTTCGATTCCCCGCTCCTCCACATGCAGCTGCTGGGTGACCTTGAGCCAGTCACACTTCTCTGAAGTCTCTCAGCCCCACTCACCTCACAGAGTGTTTGTTGTGGGGGAGGAAGGAAAAGGAGACTGTTAGCCGCTTTGAGACTCCTTCGGGTAGTGATAAAGAGGGATATCAAATCCAAACTCTTCTTCAGACTCTTCTAATAATAATAAACACGGCAACCTTAAGTTTTCAGCCACAGAGCATGTAAGAAGTGGGCTGACCCTGTGCCTCCCAGACGTTGGTGTAGTATGAAAAAGGCTGAAGATAGCTCAGTCAGTAGAGCACGAGACTCTTCATCTCAGGGTCAGTGATTTGAGTCCTACATTGGGCAAAATGATTCCTGCATTCCAGGGGTTGGACTAGTTGACCCTCAAGGTCCCTTCCAATCCTACAGTTCTATGATTCTATGAATTAGAAGAGTGTAATTGTAGGGATATAAGGAAGCAGTGACTACCTTCACATCCTGGGTACATCCCAATCAGTACTGCTTCTGTTCTGCTGCAGTTCAGCTTCTGCTAAACCCCTTCATTACCCATCTAGTTATCTGCTGTGGACGAAGCTTATGAATTAATCACACAATTAATTTCAGTGGAGTAAATAAGGCAGTAAATAATGTCATTATTTATGTAACATTTGCAAATGAAGAACGATTTTAAAAAAAGATCACTGTGTGATTTCTGTTCTGGACCTCCAATAGACAAGCAAATTGTGTGGATTTCCATCCACATTTCTAATCCAACATCCCTTCCTATGGTGGGTATGGGCAAAAAAGAGACAGAGTAAGTTATCTGCAAATAATGAGAGCAACTCCTATTAGAGAGGATAGTTCATGTACACCAAATTTCCTTCCGCATTGACTCTGGCTCAATCCCTCGCTTGCAGGCTGGAGAGTAAAGCTTTAGGACACAAGGGGTTAAGGATGACAGCGAGGCAGAGTGCCTCAGTAACAGTACCATTTTCAAATGGCACATGATGAACAGGTATATCACATTTAGAACAGCACAATTCATTGTAGCAGCTTTGTATTTTTAAAAAAGCACTCAAAATTTAATGGATCTAGATACGTATGTGCTTATCAAATTTTTAGCTAGGAATTTTCTTTCTGCACTTTATGTAATTGTGAGAAGTATAAACTAGACTGTTCCATTATGTTCATTTGTATTTTACTTATTTCTGTACCTTTGTGTCTTGTAGGGTGCATGATCTTATTTTCTGGATTATTACTCCGTATGCAACTAAGTGGTCAGAGGGCATTTAAAATATATTTTAAAAATGAATCATAGCCCCCTGAACTTGTATGATGGTTGGTTTGCTAAAAATACAATGAAGTCTATTACCACTACTACCTGTGAGGTGGGTGGCAGGATCAGCTTTGTGATGTTCCTCCACATTAACACACACACACGCACACACACACACACATGACAAGTAGAAAAGCAGCAAGTCACAGGCTAACTAGCTTAGAACCTTTCTCCATGGTTAGCTAGTTTCCCAGCTTCTCACATGTCTTAGTTAGATTCCCACATGCCAGCTCGGGGCTTCTCAGGATCAGCCCATATGTGGAAGAGGAAATCTGTTTTGCACACTTGGTGCTGGTATTTCACCATGTTGGTGAAGGTGTTTCACCATCTGTCCGTTTGCTGTTCTCCCAACCAAAATCTACCACACCCAAGTTGTTGGTAGGCTACGGAGGTAAAATACAGCCACTTTGTTAGTCCGCTGCACACGAACTGCTGCCCAAACCCAGACCTAAATCTGGAAAGAAAGAAAGTAAGAAAGAAAGAAAGAAAGAAAGAAAGAAAGAAAGAAAGAAATAATAATGGTTTTCTCATGTCAGGTATGGTTTGATCTGGGTAGAATGTGGCCTTTCCACTGAAGTGCTTTGGTTGAGGTGCTTGAACAAGAGACAAGCTCAATGTATGGGTCTGAGCAGTTTTGCATTTGCTCTGCCATTTTCCATCAGAAAACGTACTCTTTAGTGCTGAATCAGAACAAATGGCATCCAGGGCTAAACCTCCGGTATCCCTGTGGGAAAGCAGTGGGGCAAACGGAAGTGTGGATGAGCCCTTCGAGAGGTTAAAGTGAGGTGAAGGACAACCTAGGGAGATGATTTCAGTGAGACAAACTAGAAGCAAGAATGGCAGGGCAGAGGACCAGGGAGCAAACCGGGAACAAAAAGAGAAGCAGAGTTTTTGACCAGCACAAAGATGCTTTGACAGGGTTTTTTTGGAGGGCAGGAATGGGTGGTTGTGGAGCAAGGCACTGGGAAAGCTATGGGTTTCTGGAGGCCTACAGCTTCCTTCGCAGCAATGACTCAAGGAACAGGAGGTCCAGGAATGCCTGCAGCTGATTTTCCAACAGTCCCACACTTAAAAAAGAAAAATAGTATTTAAAAAACAAAGTCTAAAACATATTGCTCAAGATAAGAAATGTCTACCTTTCCGTGTGATATTTAACAAGCTTGATCTCTTCCATCTATCAAAGATCAGCTTAAGATTTTGCTTGAAAACCTTTTAAGTATATCTGTGAGCAAACTGGAGGATAACAACTAAAGGGGAAAGATAACTTGATCGTAAAATGGGAGATTGGAATGCTGGCAAAGGAAAGGATGGGAGAGAAAACAGATTATTTGAGCTAAGTGAAAGGAACGAGAGAAGGGAGATTGATTGCTTGATGAAATTCTCAGGTAACAAATATGTTATTTAAGATACATAAAACAAGATATACCTGGGAAAGAAGAGGAGATGCAAGAAAGCAGCAAATGGATTAAATAATAATCAGTTTAAGAATCCAGTAAGATCATGCAGGAGGAGCCAGTACAGACAGCAACTATAGTTTGATCATGATGAAATGGGGACCAAACTAAATGTGGTTCCATTATTTGATGTCCTATTACTACTACAAAGTTGCTACAGATAACAACTATAGCAGGATTGGGGAAGTAGTGGCCCTCCAGATGTTGTCCAGTTCCAACCCCTATTAGCTCCAGATATCATGGCCAAAAGTAGGTAAAGATAAAGGACCCCTGGTCAGTTAAGTCCAGTCAATGGTGACTATGGGCTGCGGCTCATCTTGCTTTCAGGCTGAGGGAGGTGGTGTTTGTCTACAGACAGCTTTCTGGGTCATGTGGCCAGCATGATTAAACCGCTACTGGCACACGGAGGGCTGAGATGAGTGCCAGAGTGCATGGAAACACTGTTTACCTTCCCACCACAGTGGTACCTATTTCTCTACTTGCACTGACCTGCTTTCAAACTGCTAGGTTAGCAGAAGCTGGGACAGAGCAACAGGAGCTCACTCTGTTGTATGGATTTGAACCGCCGACCTTCCGATCAGCAAGCCTCAGTGGTTTAGACCACAGGGCTACCCTCATCCCTTTGTGGCCAATAGTAGCTGAACAACAGTGTAAGGCAAAATTCACTGTCATCTAAAGTACCTAGGCAAACAAAAGCTAGCACCCAACATATTGTAATGTTAAGACAAGACGTGACTCTTTGGAAGGTCAGGGCTCCACTGAAGAAACCTTCGCTAAAGATGGTACTTGAAAAAAGGGCTTCTACAGAAGATCTTAAGAAACAAGCAGGCTGGTATGGGGAATGTGGCCCCTATATTGGCACTTCTTACTGGAACCAACAGGCAGAGCTGCTAGAATTTTGAGGTGGAATAGGAGGAGAAACCCCTTCATTCCCAGACTGGCAGGAAAGGATGACTCAAAAATGCACTAGAAGGGGAAAAAAATGACAGCAAACGTGAAAACACTTGGCCAGCCAAAGGCAGACCCAAAAGGAGATACCGTGAGAGCAAAGACCCCTTGGAGACTTGGAAACTTTAACTACAACTTCCCACATGTGAGACAGTGGGAGAAACGGTAACTGGGACATGACTAATGCTACACTACAAATCCACAAACGTGGGCAGGTAGCAATGTCCTCTGGGATCCCTAGTGAACAGAAATCCACAGCTCCTGCTGTGGACCCCAGAGGGCATTGCTGACAAATGGGATGTAAGAAAGCAGTAGCAAGAGAAGGCGGATGATCCCAAGAACTTCTGCAGAACTTTGTGGCTGAAAGCAGCATCTGAAGAGGTGGTGGAATTGATGGTGCAAATGTATTTGCAGAAGATATTGTTGTCGTGGGCATCCATCTGTTTTGAGACACAATGGAATGCATTTTCAGGGGTGAAGTCAATCCACCGTGTTAGCAGCACCGAAGTGGCTTCCCTGGGGCACAAACCTGGACAGTGCTTATGGAAGTCCTGGGCTGCCCAGATGACAAGACCTCACTCGGCCCCACTGAAGTGGTCCAAAGGAAAGCAGAACAATATGATGGGCACCAGTATGACTGCAGGAGTTGCCCAACTGTCTTAGGGACTCCACTCTGGATTTGTATAGGGTTTTCTCCATAGCCTTTTCTTCTCCTGAAGATATCCTGCAAGGCGGTGGAGGTTTAGGATGAGAGTTTTCCTTCTCCTAGATGGTCTACCTTCCAAGGTTGAGAAACCCCCATCTGCCCCTGCAAAGGATGTGGCCAATAGGTATTTAAATACGTTTTGTGGATAGTATATTAGTATTCAGATGTCAAAGGAAAGCTGCAGAACATATTCAACAAAATAAATTTGGTTTGTCCAGGGCATTGAGCAGCCACTAGAAAATCTAGAGGGGGTGTGTGTGTGGACAGAATAATGTGGCTTCACAAGACTTAAAATGCCTGGTGAAATGTACATTTTATAAAAAGAAACATTTACTGGCAGGGCAAATAGATTTACAAGTGAAAAAGAAATTTATCTTTAAAAACAAACCTATGAGGTATCGCTCTTTAAGAATATGAAGTATGGGTGACAGGGAGGAAAAGGAATAAAGGAAACCAAAGGTGTGTGAAATGGGGAGTTGGAAAATAATTTATAAACGGAGTTGGATATGAATAAACGCTGGGCAGAACTGTTGATACGAAGTGATGCAAAGTGTGAGGAAGATGAAATCAGTTGTGATGGAACACATTCCCGAAATGAGGGGCTACTTCAAGAAATGATTGAAGAGAAGTTAGAAGCGGGAGGAGGGAAGCAAGAGGAAGGTCTAGCTATGACTGCATACAGCAGATTTAAGAAAAATGGGTGGGGGGGATATGTTGACCTAAAAGGATTAGCATAATAATAGAGGGGGTGGGAAATGGACTGAAGCACACAAAGAGGTGCAGAAACCGAGGCTTCTAATCTGCCATATGAATCAGACCTTGATTACAAGTGTATTTGCAAGTCTTTAGACCTAAGGAGGCCGATGACAGTTAAGGCCAACACTTGTCAGGTAAATCTGAAAGCCAACAGAAAATAAACCAAAATTCATTCCGCCTCTTCATGGGAAATACAATTTAACATGGGGAGATTATAAATGTAAAATACTTGTGATAAAAGCATTTTTGTCCTGACATTTTGTTGCAGATTTCAAAGCCAACCAAATGTCTACATAATGAACAAATATGCCATTGTACCTGGCCTAATTTTAGCTGTAGGCACGGTCTGATTGGTGTGTGAGAGAGTGAGAATGAGATTGATTTGATTTATTTATATTTCTATGCTGCTTTTCTTACACACACACACACACACACACACACACACCCACACACCAGCCAAGAGAGTACATGAAACACAGTGTAATGCATTAAGTACAGTATTAAATGTTGAATTAAAAACAATCCCAGAGAAGCTTACCAACAATAAAAAATAATAAAATGAAGGGACATAATAGAGGTAAAAAGAAAGGTAAAGGACCCCTGGACTCCAGTCAAAGGAGACTCTGGGATTGCGGCACTCATCTCACTTTCAGGCCGAGGGAGCCGACATTTGTCCACAGACAGTTTTCTGGGTCATGTGGCCAGCATGACTAAACCGTTACTGGCACAAAGAGGCATTGACGAGTTGAGTGCCAGAGCATATGGAAATGCCGTTTACCTTCCCGCCAGAGCGGTACCTATTTATCTACTTGCACTGGTATGCTTTCAAGCTGCTAGGTTGGCAGGAGTTGGGACAGAGCAATGGGAGCTCACCCCGTGACGGGGATTCAAACTGCTGACCTTCCAATCAGCAAGCCCAAGAGGCTCAGTGGTTTAGACCACAGCGCTACCCGCGTCCCTACAAAGTAGAACATCACAAGTACAGCATAACTCACATAGAATAATTAACAAATCATCAGTGAAACAATTACAATCTATGAAACACAATTGAAGCCAAAGTAATATTAAATGATTAACAAATCAATACAGCCAGTGTTATTTTTCTAGAAAAAGAGGTGCCGGAACTCACCATGAAACCTCCCTTTTTCTCTTGTAATGACAGTGGCACCCATCTGAGAGGAGCCGGAAATGAGTTCCAGCGAGTTCTGGCTGAATAAAAGCCCAAAATACAGCCTTAATAACATATAATACAATAATAACAGCATTAACAAAAGAGCAACCAAAAAAATAAACTAAGCACCATTAAGTTCAAACACACACACACACACACACGCTCCACACTCCCATGACTCATAATCTTTGTTCATTTCATTAAAATAAACATGCACATAATGGCTGTGGCAGCAACTTCCTTTTGAAGGTTCCTTGGGCTGAAATCAACTACCCAGTGATGGAAAAGAGTGAGAGAGTGAGAGAGGTATTCCATCACTGGCCTTCCCTTGTTAGAGAGCCAGTGTGGTGTAGTGGTTAAGAGCGGTAGACACGTAATCTGGTGAACCGGGTTCGCGCCCCCCTCTCCTCCGCATGCAACTGCTGGATGACCTTGCGCTAGTCACACTTCTTTGAAGTCTCTCAGCCCCACTCACCTCACAGAGTGTTTGTTGTGGGGGAGAAAGGGAAATGAGATTGTTAGCCGCTTTGAGACTCCTTAAGGGGCGTGAAAGGCGGGATATCAAGTCCAAACTCCTCCTCCTCCTCCTCCTCTTCTTCTTCTTCTTCTGGTTCCTTCCAAAAAATAAAAATAATTATGATAGACCATCAATAGACAGGTTGAATCTCTTGACAGATTGTAGGCTGCCCAGCTGTTTGGAACCTTCTGAGTTTTTCTACTGAGGGCTGATCTCTCTCTCTCTCTCTCTCTCTCTCTCTCTTTCACACACACACACACACACAGAGAGAGAGAGAGAGAGAGAGAGAGAGAGAGAGAGAGAGAGAGACAGACAAACGCAGGAGAGAAATTTTGGATTTACTTTCTCAAAGAATATCCCAGGTCCAAACCCCAGCTTCTCCAAATAGAGCCAGAAAAGACCCCTGCCTTAAATCCTGGACAACAGCCTTTTCTGTTCTTAATGAACAGGGGGTGGCGAGCAGGTTGTTTTGCAGGGGAAATTTTGAGGAATTGGAGGATTTTAGCATACACAAAAATTGAGGAATAAGATTGCCACTGGCTTATAGGAACAGCCGTGCAATTTTGTGAAGGCTACGTTCGTTTGGGGTTGTAACACCCGCACGACCCTTACAGCAGCCATTGTGCTAAAGTGAGCTGCCTCTGAAAGGTTGTGAACTGGGTAACAAGATATCGGGATTCAGGCCTCACCATGGGACTGAAACTGCCTTGGTCGCGCTGGTTGATGATCTCCGGCGGGCTAGGGACAAAGGTGAGAGCTGTTTCCTAGTTCTGCTGGATCTCTCAGCGGCCTTTGACACCATCGACCATAACATCCTTCTGGACCGTCTAGAGGGGCTGGGAGCTGGGGGCACTGTTATACAGTGGTTTCGCTCCTTTCTCCTGGGCCGTGTTCAGAAAGTGGTGGTGGGGGATGAGTGTTCAGACCCTTGGGCCCTCACTTGTGGGGTACCTCAGGGTTCCGTCCTCTCCCCCATGCTTTTTAACATCTATATGAAGCCGCTGGGAGAGATCATCAGGGGGTTTGGACTGGGTGTTTATCAGTATGCAGATGACACCCAGCTCTACCTCTCCTTTAAATCAGAACCAGTGAAGGCGGTGAAGGTCCTGTGTGAGTGCCTGGAGGCGGTTGGAGGTTGGATGGCGGCTAACAGATTGAGGTTGAATCCTGACAAGACAGAAGTACTGTTTTTGGGGGACAGGAGGCGGGCAGGTGTGGAGGATTCCCTGGTCCTGAATGGGGTAACTGTGCCCCTGAAGGACCAGGTGTGCAGCCTGGGAGTCATTTTGGACTCACAGCTGTCCATGGAGGCGCAGGTTAACTCTGTGTCCAGGGCAGCTGTCTACCAGCTCCACCTGGTACGCAGGCTAAGACCCTACCTCCCCGCGGACTGTCTCGCCAGAGTGGTGCATGCTCTGGTTATCTCACGCTTGGACTACTGCAACGCGCTCTACGTGGGGCTACCTTTGAAGGTGACCCGGAAACTGCAATTAATCCAGAATGCGGCAGCTAGACTGGTGACTGGGAGTGGCCGCCGGGACCACATAACACCGGTTCTGAGAGATCTGCACTGGCTCCCAGTACGTTTCCGAGCACGATTCAAAGTGTTGGTGCTGACCTTTAAAGCCCTAAACGGCCTCGGTCCTGTATACCTGAAGGAGCATCTCCACCCCCATCGTTCAGCCCGGACACTGAGATCCAGCGCCGAGGGCCTTCTGGCGGTTCCCTCATTGCGAGAAGTGAGGCTACAGGGAACCAGACAGAGGGCCTTCTCGGTAGTGGCGCCCGCCCTGTGGAACGCCCTCCCATCAGATGTCAAAGAGATAAAGAATTACCTGACATTTAGAAGACATCTTAAGGCAGCCCTGTTCAGGGAAGTTTTTAATATGTAATGCTGTACTGTGTTTAACACTGATTGGGAGCCGCCCAGAGTGGCTGGGGAAACTCAGCCAGATGGGCGGGGTATAAATAATATATTATTATTATTATTATTATTATTATTATTATTATGAAGTTTGGCAGGGATGGGTGGTTTGTTAAATGGACCCGCAGGAAGATCTCCATAAACTCTGAAGGGGCCTACGGACTCCCACTTTGAAAACCGCTGTTAAGCAAAAATTAGAGTCCTACCAGTGTTCAGCATTTCATATACTTCCATCATAGCAGGAAGATCCTGTTTTGTTCCTCCCCTTGTAAATTATTACATGCTCCAGAGACTTCAGTGTCAGGAAGCAAGAGATAAGTGGTACGCTGTGATTATGTGTGTTTTTCTCTTTCCCATCTGCAATAATACGATTCAGTGCCTGGTTTTACTGAAAATGATTGCCAGTGGGGAAGACAGGATGGTGCATATTACAATTATAAGCCAAAGCTGCTAAAAATAAAAATAAAAATGCATGGCAAAAATACATGCATTCTCATGTGCAGATCTAAATATGCTCCGAGTCACACAGGAAATTTCCCCATCCCATTTATTTAGGTTGGGACAGGCCAATCTGCACATGAGGGTTTCTGTTCTGCTTTGAAACTGATAATGTCTTAGGGAAGCTGCACATGTGGATAAAGGTTCCCTGGATAAGAATGGTTGGAGAGAGAACAAAAGAATCATAGAGTTGGAATTGACCCCGAGAGTCATCTAGTCCGACCCCTTGCAATGCAGGAATCTCAACTAAAGCATCCATAGCAGATAGCCACCCAACCTCTGCATAAAAAAAGACAATTTGCAGTTTGAGGCCTATTGACAGGCCTGGCACCAATGGTTGCCCAGTCAGGCACTGGCCAGGAATCAGAATTCAAGAGAGTCCATTCAGCTTTTTATAAAAAATAAGTATTTTTTTAAAAAGATCTTGCCAGCCACTGCTGCAAACCACAGTGGTTGCACAAATATTCTCCTGGTCACCTCACCCAGAATGCTCAGCTCTGAAGAAAGAAGCCCACTTTGTCTATTTCTCAGCTAGCTCCTAGAGGGCTCCCTCAATAAAATATTTGAGGGGGCCAACCCCCCCCCCCAATTTCACAGGCATTGCCATTCAAATTGCGTGTGTGTACTGCGTCATGTGGGGACGTGGGTGGCACTGCGGTGTAAACCACTGAGCCTTGGGCTTGCTGATCAGAAGGTTGGCGGTTCGAATCCCTGTGACAGGGTGAGCGCCCGTTGCTCGGTCCCAGCTCCTGCCAACCTAGCAGTTTGAAAGTGCAGGTAGATAAATAGGTACCACTCCAGCGGGAATGTAGACGGCGTTTCTGTGTGCTGTCCTGGTTTGGCCAGAAGCAGCTTAGTCGTGCTGGTCACATGACCCGGAAAAACTGTCTGCAGACAAACGCTGGCTCCCTTGGCCTGTAAAGTGAGATGAGCGCCGCAACCCCAAAGTCATTCGTGACTGGACTTAACTGTCAGGGGTCCCTTTACCTTTTTTTTACTGTGTCATGTGATTGATTATGCAAGGTGAGGCTCACCTCTCTCTCCCCCTCCCCAATTTTTTATTCAAGTTGGCACCCCTGTTCTCAGATCTCAGAGGTGGCAGAGAAGCTGCTCCAAACTGCTTGGACAAGCTGCACACTGTTGGGATGAGGCCCTTTCTCCCTGCTTTGCCCCTTCAGCTTGGGGCGGTCAGTCCGTTTGCCTATCATCAGAAAGTGGCTCTAGGGAGGTTTGTTAATCTTTTTGTGGGGAGCATGGGCTCTAGGTAAAATATATCTGAGTTCTCTGTGTAGAGGCATTAGCAGTTCATAAACTGTGGCTGAAATGAAAGCATTGAAGGGCAAGAGAATCTGTGCACATTTTGTAATTAGCTATCAGTACCACAGTACAAAATAATAAGAAGCCATCCATTGTCTCTGATGTTCTAAAGTGGTTTTTCTTCTTCTTCTCAGCTGATTAGTTTTCAGTGAGATTTGAGGCTACTCAGTACCTCGGTGCATCCCATTCATAATTCTTTGGAAATGCTTTTTTAATCTTTTAAAAGAAAACATTGACTAACTAGAGGGAAAATGTGCTATGAAGAAGAGAGAGGAGGCTGTGTTTTTCTTCAGTTGGTGGAAAATCCATATTCCTTATAACACTGAGGGGAAACTGGACAAAAAAAGAAAAGAAAAGAAAGAAGTAGTTGCTTGTGTTAGGGCCATATGGGAGTCATTTAGGGGATTGTGTCCATTTACTGTTCAATAAAACATGAACACTTACCATAGCAACCGCAGTGGCATGTGGTATGATGCTGCCTCTGAGATGCGGGATGCAGCATTTAATAGAAGAAAAATGCTCAGTTTTGAGAGTGTAACGAACCCAATAATACTTTTTGTGATAATTTTCTTTTTTAACACCGGAAAACAATTTTGCTCAACAAAGCACTTCCTCCTACCAAGTAAATACAAAAAAAAGAGAGCATAGATAATAATTAATTCTCTGTGTTACTTTCCATTTTGGGAGGTCTTGTTTAGTGGTGTTAAAAGAGGTTGTCTGTTCAATGGAATCAGCACAACCACACAGTTTTGTTGCAGCCATAGTGACAGATTGTGATTTTATCATCCTTCTGTTGGTGCTGTAGAACCATAGGGAGAGGCAGATTCGGGCCCAGGAAGGTGAAATGCTTCATTTTTAAATTTTTTGCATCCATTTCTGTGCTGCCTACCCCACACAGAACTCTTTTCTGTGACTATCTACCTCAGAGTCAGAAACAGAATCTATTTCTGGGTACCTTTACCTCAATTAGCATTCATTTCTGTGTTGTCTACCTCAGACAGAACCCCTTCCTGCTTGGCTTCCTTGTATACTCCAGAGCTTAGAGTGAGGAAACAAACTGGGTGTTGGGTTGAAGACAAGTGGAGGAAAACACCAGTTGCACACCCTCCAACATTTCTCTGATGAAAATAGGGATGTCCCATTCCATAATGATACCCCACACATCATACTGGGTTGCCCCAGCCACTCTAGGCAACCTTCTGCATATATAAAAACATAATAAAACATTAAAATTTTTTAAAAAACTTCCCTATAAAGGCTTGCCTTCAGATGTCTGGAGGCATACCCTCCAGTGAAAATAGGGACATCCTACCATACCCTCCAACATTTCTTGAATGAAAATAGGGATGCCCTTCCGAAAAGTGGGACATTCTGGGAACATATCAGAAACTGGGATGGCTTCTCTAAATCAGGGACATCCCTGGGGAAAAGCGGGACACTTGGAGGGCCAGCAGTTGAATGCAGCGCAATTCTGGTGAGGGTTCATCATCGAGCCTACCTTGTGGCAGTGAAAGCTGCGAGGAAGGTATGCTTTGCTGCCTCCATTGTATCCTCATTGTGCCAGGAGAGTTTACTTCCTGTGATATTTCAAGAAGTCACTACTTAGGATTTAGAGTGCTTCTAACGTTCCCTTTCATCAAACTCGTCTGGGCTGTTCGACTTCAGTTTCAATCTTTATTGGGAATGTATCTGATTAATCATGCGTATTAATTACAAACTGTGCGTTATTATTTATCCATGATAAAAGTGTGTTCTTTGTGCAAAGATTCATAGCAAAATAACATTTCTCACCAGCAGAAGTAAATTAAATTGAAGTAAGACCCCTAATACCACCATCTGTACAAGTAAATTACTTTCCGAGTAATTAAATATGCATATCTGAGCTGCACACTGTACAGATGAACCAGGTTTTATTGAAGCAATATGCTTATAAATCCCTTAGCTATTAAAGATGAAGTATCATTGGCATTTTGTATTCATGCAGCTATGAATAAGGAGTACATGTGAGTGAGTGTGTGCATTTGTCTGTCTGTCTGTGGGCTGAATGGGCGTCATATTATGGCTGTCACATATTTTTTTAGGGATGTGTTTGATTAACTTTTCATGATTAATTATTATTTGCCAGCAAATAACCAACATGATCAGTCTATTTATATTGGTGACATTTCACAGAGATGTAAGGCTCCATAAGCTATATTAATATTGCATGTGTTTGAATTTACAACGGCAGGATGCTCGCTTGCCTTCTCCGGGTTCTGTGAAAGTGGAGCAATGCTGTGAAACTACTTTTCATTATATCGAGGGGATTCATTACAGCTGCATTTGTCCCTCCATGAAATACCAGTAGGCGACCAGTTGGAATTCATGGTCACAGGCCTTTATTAGATCATCAGAGTTTGTAGCCCATAACAAATACAAGTACAGAAAGGAACAATATCGTTAAGAAATGACTCACCTACTACCCAACTGGCCATGGGTCTTGCAGAATAGCAACTCGCTGGCTAGAAATGTCTGACCTTGGCCCTGTGGCTATCAACATCCTGTTTTCACAAAAGAGAACAAATGAGCAGCGTGTTCAAGTTATCAAGTTATATGGAAGGATTCACAGGGCTATGTTTTTCACACAGTGACTGAAATGATCTCAAGGTAATATGTACACCTGAAGCTTTCAGCACTCTTTTTTTTTTTAATATGATGGTTTAGTATATGTGGGTATTAGATGTCAATGGGGGATAATTTGCCCATGATGAGCTGGTAAACAACTGAATGAGACTTCGGTGTGTTCACTCTTAGTGATCTGAAAAGAGGGAGTAAAGGGGGGAAAAGGACCCAGGAGCAATATCCTGAGCCTTAAAAAAGGAGCTTTGTGGCTGCAGAAATTGCAAGATAGAGAGGAAAGTTACTATAACTGCATGCCATGGGAACCATGACAAAATAACAACATCAAAAAAGTTCATCATTGTCTCCTTAGATTTTCTCCCACATTTAAATATGGATACAACCAGTGCTTCTTTTTTTTTTTTTTTTGAAAAAAAAGGTGTCAGTACAGTGGTACCTCAGGTTAAGTACTTAATTCGTTCCGGAGGTCCGTACTTAACCTGAAACTGTTCTTAACCTGAAGCACCACTTTAGCTAATGGGGCCTCCTGCTGCTGCCGCGCCGCCGGAGCCGGATTTCTGTTCTCATCCTGAAGCAAAGTTCTTAACCTGAAGCACTATTTCTGGGTTAGCGAAGTCTGTAACCTGAAGCGTATGTAACCTGAAGCATCTGTAACCTGAGGTACCACTGTACTCACCATGAAGTTGTAGCAATTGGTGCCACTGGAGAGAATCACCATGTGATCTGCAAGCAAGCAAAACCACTCAATGCTCTCCTTGGTTCCCCCTTCTAAAAACAGTGCATTTTAGAGCCAGTTACCTGTTGAATCTCCTGCCAGCCTCACTTTGATCCACTTTTACTGAGCTGTGTTTCCAAGCTATGCCCTCTGCCGTCCTGGACGAATGATATGAAGACAGACTCTGTATATGTGGGCAACCGCAGGTGGAAGACATTTGCACTATTTACTACACTGGACCCAGGAGATGATTTCTCACCTTTCCGTCCAAACAGGAAAGATGTCTCTCCCTGCCAGAGAAGGTCTTAAGGCTTCTTAGTGATGTAAATGCTTCAGTGACTAATAAAGTCACCCTTTTTCCTTTGGCGGCCAAAAAGATCAGCAAGAAGACACGGGACAATATAGCAGTGAACTGTACGGGAGACACAAAAATCTAAATAGATACCATTATTTGTGGCATGACACCCCTTTTGCTTGTATTTATTTTGGATTATTTTGGATTTGTCAAGGCCAATGGCTAACACAATAAAGTTATTTGGATTGGATTGGCATTGTTACGGTAAGTGCCACAGTTTTAACATGCGGGGGGGGGGGGGGGGAGGTGCTGGTACTGTGTACTCCTGAGTACCCCTGGAAAACAAATCACTAGATATGACTGCAGATAGTCTAAAACCAGAAATAACTTAGTTATGATATTACCTTAATGTCGTTGTGAGTAGTGCTTGTAGTCTGAATGAGTCAAATGAATGAGCCTTCTTTTGTTATGATACCCTGCTGTGCAGATGTGTTTGCACATCAGCCAACAGACTGTATGAAATGCCCTATGTCTAAGTTTCCATTGTCACCCAGTAGCCATATTGGTTCATTTGCTTGCAGAATAATTGAGACTTCATTCTTTTTTCTTTTCTTTTTGTAAGAGGTAGCTGCTTGCAGCCTCGGTTGCAGACACACTGCACATTTAAAGCACATTGCTTCCGACAAAGATGTAGTTTACCTTTCATAGAGTTACAATTTCCAGAACGTTTAGCAAGCCACAGTTTCCATGTTTCTTTGGGGGAAGTCATGTGCTTTAAATCTGATTTTAATGTTCTGTAAATATGGGGTGTGCACTCCTTAACCAAGACTTTGGCTGATTGACATCCAGTGCCCTTTTTAAATGTGTTGGGGAGGGGGTGCATTATTGGGTTGTTCCTGTTTTTGTTTTTATTATGTATTTGGTGTTTCTATATTGTGTTTTTATATCGTAACTGCCCTGAGACCTGCAGGTATAGGGCGGTATAAAAATTAAATAAATAAAAATAATAAGCCATGACTTTTTTTTAAAGGTGAGTTTGACATTATGGGGAACTGCTGAGCTATGATTGACAATATACTGCTGCAATCCGGAGTACTCTTAGTAGGGATTACATCTAACTAAAAACATTGGAGCTTACTTAAAAGGAAACATGCTTAGGATAATTAACACGGGACATTCCTTTGGAGAGCTATAAACCCCATGCCTTGAAAATTATTATATGTTGCTATATGAAACAACAACAAAAAAACCCCAATGTATTGTGCAAGAGCAGGAGGGAGAGATAAATAAAAATGTTCTGCCTTCGGTTTTGCTATCTAACAGTAACATGCCTCAAAATTGTATTGAGAGATGGATATTAAGTCTCCACTTGCCATTTCTAACCATTAAGGCATCATTTTGTTCAGGGACCGTTGAGTCTTTTGCAAGCTAGGAGTAGCATATCCCATCAGGATTTCCTCCTCCTCTGTCTAGCTTTCATCTACTTAGACAAAATTGAGTTAAGAAAGAAACCTTCACCTGAAAAGCTTTTTGCTGGTTGCTGTATCTTTAAAGCTTTAAAAGCCTTTCCCCCCTTTGCATTGCTCTTTCCTCTTTTCTTGCGGAAAAGGTCCCTATTTTTCTTATATTTCCCCCTAGAGAAACAGCATCATTTGAACATTTTTTGGGGGGAGGGGTTGGTTAGCTGCATTTCATTGTGAAAGAATAAGTCAGGGCAGATCAATCATACGGACATTTTTATGGAGTGCAGGGGGAGGAGGGGAGCAAGGCCCCCAAATAAAAATCTACATTTCCCTGTCCAAAGTACAGATATTTTTACAACCAGCCCTGCCCTCAACAACCTTCACATCTCCATTTGCCAACAGCATGCTAATGTTCCAGAGAGACATGTGTTAATGCTTCCTTCTCCCTCATTAATGGGATGCTACTTTGTGGAGGAGTATCACACCTAATGTGCAAATCTTAGTCATTTTTAACAAATAATAAAACCTTTTTATCCTCTGCTGGTGTTTACTTTTCAGCACCTGCAAGTTTTTTGTATCTGGGCTGGGAAATAGCCTTGGCCAATTTTGTATCGATGTGGTAAGATGAGAAACAAGCAGATATCAAATGAAAATGAAGTATCTTAATAGATATGGGCCGGAGGCACTGCAAAACACTATCATGCATTTCCATTTTCTCTGATCCTTCTAAACACTTCAGATTTCACCTTTTCACCTTTGAACAAGATGGCACTAACTTTGATCTTTTCAATTTTGTTCAACTCCAGGCGAGGGCAAACTACTTGAAGACTGTTATCATTTAGATCTTTGACTCCATCTCACCTCCCTGCTGCCACCCTGTTTTTTGTTTTAAATAAAAATAAAATAAGCTTGAAAAAAAACCTGTGTTCAATATTTGTTTTAGCATTTAAAGTCAATACTCTATGTCATTTTACCATAAAACAGAATATGTACATAAAAATAAAATCTACAGTTGCAAGATTGAAATAACAGCCATTTAAAGGATCAAAGTACTGCTTTGTATAATGCTTTTTTAATTGAAAAAGAAATTATAGGAATCCTGGTCACTGAAAATGTAATGCAGCTGAGCTGTGGTGATACATCACATTATGCTCACAGTTCAACAGCATAGTCAGAGATAAACAAACTTTCAAGTATCCATCACAGATTTACTGTATTTTTCGCCCTATAGGATGCACTTTTCCCCCTCCAAAAATGAAGGGGAAATGTGTGTGCATCCTATGGGGCGAATGCAGGCTTTCCCGGGCTTCCTGCAGCTCTGCGCCACCCTCCGGATCCCGGCGCGAAGCCGCGTGGGGCTCCGGAGGGTGGCACAGAGCTGCCTGCACTCCTGGGCTTCTTGCAGCTCTGCGCCACCCTCCGGATCCCGGCGTGAAGCCGCACGGGGCTCTGGAGGGTGGCGCAGAGCTACCTGCGCTCCCGGGTTTCCTGCAGCTCTGCGCCACCCTCCGGATCCCGGCGCGAACCCACGGGGGGCTCCGGAGGGTGGCGCAGAGCTGCCTGTGCTCCTGGGCTTCTTGCCGCTCTGCGCCACCCTCCGGAGCCGCGCAGGGCTCCGGAGGTGGCACAGAGCTGCCTGCGCTCCCGGGCTTCCTGCAGCTCTGCGCCACCCTCCGGAGCCTGGTGCGAAGCCGCGCGGGGCTCCGGAGGTTGGCGCAGAGCTGCCTGCATTCCGAAGCCTGGTGCGCGCTGAAGAGTGCGCCTGGGCTTTGCGCACCCCTCTGCAAGCCTGGGGAGACCGGCGCGGCTTACTAGGCTTGCGGATAGCAGGCTGTTCTGGGGGCTGGGGTCAGGGGAAGCTCGGGCTTCCCCCGCGCCTGCCCCGTGCCTGGGGGGGGGGAATAATTTTTTTCTTTATCCCCCCCCAAAAAAAATTAGGTGCGTCCTATGGGGCGAAAAATATGGTACATGTTCACAGACACACAGATTCCTGTATATGCATTTTGTTGCTCTGAAGCTTCTCCAAGTCTCCTTAACTAGTAAAGAGCTGTATCTCTCTTTACAACCTTCAAGTGCCATTTTAAACCATGGTAGAAATTGTTAATTTTTATTTAGGATTCCCTTCTCCTTTTCTTTCTTTGCACTTATCTTACATCTGAAAATCAATTATCTCCCCAATGCCTTCCCATTCAGGTTTGCTGTTTCATTTCCCCTAAAATAACCTATTTCAATGGCTGATCTTGCAGAGGAATATCGAGTGCAAACGGTTCAATTAAAACAAAAATCACTTTAGGGAAATGTCTACCCATCATACCACACGTGAACCTCTGGGAGACAGCATTCATGTTGTCTTCAATTTGGGGAATAATATTTCCCACGGTGCCAACTTGTCCTCTACTCTGGCTATATTTTTGGTTTGTCTGACCCTTTCGACAGAGCAATATGTCAGAGACCAAATTATTTCCTATGTCAACTGTCTCCTGCCTTCCTTCACCCATGTTACCCCTAAATAATTCAGTTTATATATTTCAGGTTGCTCCAACTAGCTTGTAGTCCAGAAATATTTGCATAGACATGTTATCCTTGGGAAACAAAGGCCAGTGTTACCCATTATGTCAGTCATGTGGAGGCTGGTTGATAACATTTCCATGTGGCAGCTTCCGTTACACTGCATATCTATCACCTGAACCCGTATATCCCACCTTGATCACTGAGATCACTGGCAGGAGCATCGTTGGTCCTTCCCCAAATTGGGTGAGGCTCATTTGACAATAACAAGAAACTGAGCCTTCGGTGCCATCAGCCCCAGTCCTGTGGAATGCTCTGCCAATAGAGATTCAGTAGGTGCCTTCTGTGCCAGCTTTTAAACACCTGCTGAAAACTTTGGTCTTCTGCCAAGCCTATACCATCAATTAAGAATACATCCTTCCACAATGGTTAATTGATTTCTTCTTTATGGTTTTTATTGTACGGTTTTATCCTTGTCTGGGGTTTTTCTTTTGTTGTAAACAGCACACACACACGACACAGTGGTATACAAATATTCAATAAAACATGCATACATATATCATGTAAGGTTAAAGATAAAGGACCCCTGGATGGTTATGTCTAGTCAAAGGTGACTATGGGGTTACTGTGCTCATCTTGCTTTTCAGGCTGAGGGAGCCAGCGTTTGTCCGCAGACAGCTTTTCAGGTCATGTGGCCAGCATGACTAAACTGCTTCTGGTGCAACAGGACACTGTGAAAAGTGCCAGAGTGCATGGAAACACCATTTACTTTCGCACCGCAGTGGTACCTATTTATCTATTTGCACTTTCGAACTGCTAGGCTGGCAGAACATTGGACAGAGCAATGGGAACTCACCCCATCACATGTACTCTAGCCTTCTGCTCCGCAAGTCCAAGAGGCTCAGTGGTTTAGACCACAGTGCCACCCGTGTCCCTTAAATATCATGTCGACCAGGTGTGGAGAACCTTTAGTCCTCCAGATGTTGTTGAACTACAATTCCCATTAACCCTGGCCATTGGCCACCCTGACTGGGGCTGATGGGAGTTGCAACTGTAGCAACATCTGAGAGGTCAAAGGTTCCCCAAACCCAATGCAGACTCACCACATAGATCACACAGGTTCATGACCTAAGGGAGAACTAGGCCTTAAATAACACAGACATTTTGGGATTTCATTTCCAAGCAGGCATCTTCAACTCTGACTGAGGACCCTCTGTGCTTTGCTCTAGTCTGAGATTAATAGCATTTCAGGCCAATATTGATGGGGAAAGGTGACGGCTGTAGGGAGCTCACAACCACTAATGCGACAAGCTTTATGCAGTTTTCTTGCAACTTAATTCTGCAGCAAATGAAATAGGAATGATTCATAAATTAATGTGGTTCGGCCACAGGACTTGACAAATTACTGTGAAAGAATGGCTTTCTCTCTCTGCACATACCTGGTTGAGGATTGTGGGAGATTTAAAAAATGTGGGAGACTTGGTAGGGAAACCCTAACTGCCTATTAAAAGAACTCTAAAGGGGAAAAAAAGGTGTAAAAATGCATGTTTACTCAGAAGTAAATTCCACTTTGTCCAGTGGCACTTCAGTGTTTCAATGTGTTTAGGACCTGAAGCCCCCATTTCAAGTTTTCATTACTTTAAAAAATACATTAATTCAGTACCAAAAATAAAAATCAGGCTTGGCATTTTAATAATTGTTTTCATTTAATTTGTTTTCCTAGAGGGATTTAAATCACCATTCCTAGATGCATCATAAGCAAAAACATCCATTAGAACCCATTCTTTAAGACTAATCAGTAGATTTAAACCTCATTTCCCCTGCTTGTAAATTCTGAGCTGTCCACTTCCTGTGAGTTCTCTTTGTACGACCTTAGAGCCGAGCTACTCAGCTCGTCTGCTATAGCAAGTGACTCTTGATTATTTTAAGTCATCTTGCAATGAGATCTACTTTGATCTGGCAGCTGACAGTCAAAGCATGTATCATGATGTAAGAGCTGAGCTTTATCTGTGCAAAATGTGTTGCTTTAGCTGTTCAAGTGGTTACACGTCGTGAAGCCCTAATTAAGTTGCAAAAGTCCTGGGAGGGACACGAAAGTGCTGTGTTTTAATCCACCAAACTTGGTCTTAATTATGCATCGTGAAAGTTAACTGGGCCAGATTAAAGGGGAAATGGGGAGAGCAGAGTGCCAAACTAGACAAAGTGAGAAAAACTCTGAAAACCGACTGTCGCCAACTCCAACATGGGGAAGTGACAGGACTGTAGTTGCAATGTAGTTCCAAGTCAGTTCAGTTTTCAACAGGCAGCTGGATATTATCCAATATACTGAAGAATCTTAACAGCACACCGTTCCAATTTCCACTGCCTGTGGGCCCATCCAGCCTGAAGACAAGCACCTGTTTAAATTCCCCATCACTGTCATGTGAGCTTCTGTGACAAACTGTTTCCATGGAAACCAAATTATCTTGACAAATGTTCAACAGACTGCTGCCTAATCCATCTACACAGCGTTGTAAATTAGTCATCTGTCTACTCTAGATCTCCTGTTCCTGATTACAACAGGCCTCCAGCTGGCTGGTAGCAGAAGTCAATGTATCGGATTGCTTTCCGAGCTGAGGCATTGGCCATAAAGGACCTCGGGCAGATGCAGTTAGAGGAAGTTAGAGGAAGTGTGGCAGAATTGTGAAAATAATAATAATTGCGAATCAGACTATGCAAATCAGTCCACTTTTTGTTTTCGTAGGGATCTTGAACCAGGCTGAAAATGTCAGTCCTCTCAAATGAATCCCCCCTCCCCCAAATACTGAGGGATAAACCAGAATGTCAGTTCCATTTCAAGGATTATGATGTTTTCTTGGCTAAAGAAACATGCTAACAGAAAAAGAGAAGACTACATGGCTGAAGATGAGTCACTGGATGAACAGATGTTATATGGGTTGACAAGGGGTGATTTAGGAGGAGCAGCCATAGTTTAGTGTGAAGCTAACCATTTTATAAGATCCCATGTATAATCCCTAGCATCTCAATTTACAGATCTCAAGTAGCAGGCCTTGGAAAGGCTATTGCCTACGACCTTGGAGAGTCTTTGTCAGTCAGAGTGGACAGTCCTAAGCTTGAAAGGCCATTGGTTTGATTCAATATAAGGCATCTGTCTCCCCTTTTTGTTATTTTAGCATGGTTTTACAGGCTGCAGAACAGATGAGCAATAGCATGACCAACCAACACTGCTATGAAGTGCTGCAACTTCAAGTTCCTTTTTTTAAAAATGTATTATTTGTATCCCGTATTTAAACTTAACCAAAAATTCAAAGGGCAGCTTCCACAAAGCAGCACATAACCCGTGTCCTTCACAACTGATGAGTAACTGAGGTTCCAAAAATAACTTGCTGAAGTCTCCAGTAGAGCACTTCACAGAAATCAAGCCTGGATGTGTCTAGACACAGGGGTTGCTGTGGCCAAATCAGAGCTCTCTCAGTAGGACCACAGTTGGCACGCCAACCAAAGCTGATGAAAGGAGTTCAGCAAAGAGTTTTTTGCCAGTCACGCCAGGTATGGTCCTCCAATTTTCCCTTTGGATGCACATGGCAATACCCTGTACGGTAATCCCAGAGTTTGGGCTATGCCAAGCCCTGTTAAGCTAGCCTATCTTTCCTACATGGAGATGAGTGTTAAGAAAGTTGCTGTCTGTTCTTTTAGCCCAACACTGTTGCCAAGGTTGCTTTCTGTCGCCGTTATCTATGATGGAGGCTCATAATGGTGTAAAATATTTCCTCTGAATTGCTGTTATCCATAATTCTTACGAGCGTCTGATAGTTAAAAGCCACCCTTACGGTTACATTAAGGAAGTGAAACCCACACTTATTAGTCTCTCATTTCATCCTGTTTCACGTCGCCTCACCTTTTTGGCCTCTGCAGCTCTTTTGCCCATAATGAACTCCATTTAGCTTCCCTGCAGTAGGACCTTGTCTTTGTTAATCACTGACCTGGCAGCATGAAACTGCATTGAAGAGCAGGCTAGGATTTCTTTTGTTGCTTTTCTGGATTCTCCACTTCCTCCAGCAGTTGTAGGTTCCAAGGAAAGGGAGAAAAATAGCCTGAAGAATAAAAGATAACTAAAATAAAATACTTTAAAGTTGCACAAGTTAGAGTCCTTGATTTCCCCTTCGTCTGCCCACAATAGTCAGATAAGTGGGAATTTTAAGGGGAGGAGACAAAATGTTCAGGCAGTCTAGTAGTGGGGAACCTCTGACCAACAGACCAAATTAGGCCTGGCATTGGTCCTGATTTGACTCCAACAGTGCAAACCAGTATCACACTTGATGCTGCAGGTCATGTCAAGTGTGAGGAAGGTGGAGGCACAACCACTAAGGAACAATTGCAAAGGCCCGTTGCCAGCACCGATTGGTGACGATACCAATCCTGCCAGTATTGGCTGTGCTTTGGAGTTCCCTGTCAGGAACTTTGAACCACAGCCAATGCCTGCCTCAAGCAAACTTGCTGGAAGCACAACTAACCCTGTACATCATTGGCTTGAATTGAAGACAGCAGAATACAGGAATTTCTTCTACAGGTGCATCATTGCTGCCACCTGCTTGCTTGCCCACCTCTTCCTCTGTCCCACAGAGAGCAAGCAACTTAGAGGGGGGACGCAGCATAATGGAGAAGGCAGGGAGAGATGAAGACAGTCACTCAATGAGGATACCATGGTTAATGTTATCAGTTGCTCCTAAGAAGTTCAGGAGAACTAACAACAATACATAAGTTATCCACCAGGGTGACCAAGGCTGTTTCTGGTCCACAACCTGGCTTAAAGCTGGATTGGAATACAGTGGTACCTTGGTTTGCAACCATTTTGGATTACAACCATGTCAGACCCAGAAGTGCGTGTCCCTTTTTTTGGATTACAACCCGCCCCCTTTTTTATTACAACCCATTTTTTTTTTTTTTTTGAGGCCCCATTGTTGAAAGCGCGCCTTGGGTTACAACCTGTTTTGGTTTACAACTGGACCTCCGGAATGGATTATGGTTGTAAACCAAAGTACCACTGTAGATCCAAACTGAGGCACCACTCAGTAGATCCACTGAGGAAATATGCAGATCATCATCACAAGAGTGCATACCAGGAATCCATCCTGAGAACCTATTGAGAACCAGTGGATCAATTCCTTAAAGAGAGCAACATGTTTAGCCACAGTTGTCAGATCCTGGAGAACGAACATGGACATAGAGGAATGGTTGACCACAAATTCTCAGCTCATGAGCAGATAACAGAATGCATAGTTGTGAAATTGGCATGCACGAAAATCTATATGCTGGGGAGCACACTATTTCCTTTATTTAGAGAAGGAATTTTCATTCAAGTGTTCTGTCATACTTACACAGCTGCCAGAGCTGCTCCCCCGCCCATCTCTTGACCTTTGGATTCTGTGCTGTTGCAAAGATGGCAGGATGTCAATGCCCCCCAAATTGAACCTGTGATGTGTTTTTCTTTGATTTATGGGTTTGTAGTCAAACTTTATAAATAAAGTATCAAGCTGAGCAATCAATCAAAAGATAAGCAGATTCCTATCTTTTAGAAGGATTCTGGCCCAGTAAGTGAGGTCTCATCCATCTTTTGCAAGCTTCACTTTAGCTTCTGACCAAGAGGGAACTCCTCCCGATTGTGGGTTTCTTGGCATTAAATACTACTCAAAGTACAAGCTCTTAAAATGTATCTTTCATTTGTTGCTTTTGCTGTTCCAATCCAATTTCAAGAACACTTACATTTTCTCTTTACACTTTATTATCCAAACCTTCCTTCAATGCTGTAAATTCCAAGGAAACAGTGCCATTTTAAATCCTCCTAGGTATTAGTGTAAATCTGTTTTGCTATTCCAAACAAACACACACACACACACACAATCAAGTACACTCAAACTGAATCCCCATTTGTTCTATTAGCATCCTCTGAATTTTTCTTCCAAACAAGACCAATATTATCATGTAATGTTTTGCTTTTCTTTAGCACAGATGGTATGAATATGCAGATTGGTGATTTTCTAATCAATACTGTTGCACTTGGGAGTATATGTAAGTATTGTAATAATGCATTAGTCAGGAGTGATGTTGTAACACACTGAGATCACACACATAAATCTAAGACACCACGTCTAGACACTCCAGGGAAGACAGCAAGCCATGGGTTAGAACAGGCTTTAAGGGAGTGAAGACTTTCAAATATGATGGGGAAATAATGCAATTTGCAGACTTTAATAAAACCATTGGGGAATTAATTTCAGCAGGGCAATATTCTTTCTCAAGACATCCATGATCTTATGTTAGCTTTGCAGCTAATCAGAACAAGAGGCATTTTACCTGTTATCTCTGGCATAAGCACAGTGTGGTATCTGTGAATTGCACTAGATCTTTAATGTGCTGAATATGAAAATAATCCCTTTTTAGATAGCAGTTTAGCACTATAAAACTGCATTATGCAAACAGCACACAGACAGCATAAACCTTGGAGATTCAGAATCTGAAGAGCTTACAAATTAATCTCATAAATGCCGGCTGGAGCATGCTCTAGCAGAAGGCATCCAGCCATGAAACTTGACCAACTGAACCTGCAAAGTTTTAATTAGTAGCATTTTTATGATACGGTATAAAAGGACAATGCATGATTTGTGCCTGTTTTTATTTTTGCACACACATGTGTGCGATACACATTCCGCACACTTGAATTCCTCTGCGAAGGTCTAGCTTTAATTCCCTCTCCTTCCTCTCTTTGTGACTTGAGTTGCCTTTGGCAATTTTGCTGTTGGTACAGCTTTTGGCATCTGATTTTTAATCAGGCAACCTCTGTTTAAATTACTGCCAACCGATCATGAGACACAAGCAAGTAATCTGCTGCACCATGCCAGCAGTCGTGTGATAAAAATGTCAATTTAAACTTGGCTAAGGATGACAAGGCACAATATTTTCCCGAGCACAGAATGAACTGAATGCATAACAGGATCCTGTCTATTAGGTTTACCAGAGCTATATAAGCAGTCAAGCCCACCCTCTAGATCTGTACTGAAGAACACTTGAAGACGCTAATCAGAGGAGACAGGTGCAACTTTCTGGAGTTACTTGTCACTCAGTGATGGCATTCAAAAGCCAGCCTGGGATGCTTCAGAAAGGTGGTGTGTGGATACCACCCATTATATAGATTAGTCACTAGGTGGCCCAGGATTTAGTTGTAAGGTAAAAAGGTAAAGGACCCCTGGACGGTTAAGATAAATCAAAGGTGACTATGGGGTTGCGGTGCTCATCTCGTTTTCAGGACGAGGGAGCCGGCATTTGTCCACAGACTGTTTTCCGCGTCATGTGGCCAGCATGACTAAACCGCTTCTGGTGCAATGGGACACCGTGGCAGAAACCAGAGCTCATGGAAACAACATCTACCTTCCCATCACAGTGGTATCTATTTATCTACGTGCACTGGTGTGCTTTCGAACTGCTAGGTTGGCAGGAGCTGGGACAGAGCTGGGACAGCAGCTGGGACAGAGCAACGGGAGTTCACCCCATTGCAGGGATTTGAAGCGCTGAACTTCTGACCCATTATATAGATTAGTCACTGGGTGGCACAGGATGTAGTTGTAGCCAAGGGAAACCAGGAGTTTGTTGTATCTGTTCTGCTCTCTGCTTAAGAGAATCAATGAAGTTCTTTGCCTGCTTCCCATCTAGTGTGTCTTCTAAACCTTCCATAACAGGTGGCACTCTAAGGAAAGATATGAGAACCTCTTCACACAGTACATAATTAAATTATGGAACCTTACAATGCAACTGAATATCAGAAAGTTCAAAATATGACTTAACTGTGTGCAGGGGGAGTCAAGCCACATCCACTCAACCTATATCTCATCACCTGTGAATTGCTGGGTAACACTGAAATTCTTTCTTTCTTTCTTTCTTTCTTTCTTTCTTTCTTTCTTTCTTTCTTTTTGTTTGTTTTGCCATTCTTATCTTTATTTTACCCCCAAACCACGAGGTGGTGCATTTGCCAGAACTTCCCTCTTTCCTCTGCTTTAAGACACAGAAAACTGTCACCTCGGGTGCATATGGTCATCAATTCAAGTCTCTGTTTTTAGAGAGTTGACATGACATACCTGCCAACTCTACCCTTTTCAATTAAATCATAGACTTGATCTATGGAGAGCGAAGATATTGGCTGGCTCATCTGCACAGAGAGAAAGAGGGTGGAGTGAGGTCAGAAACATTTCAAAACAACACCTGTATTGTTGGGGATAATAATAATAATAATAATAATAATAATAATAATAATAATAATAATTTATTAGTACCCCACCCATCTGACTGTGTTACAATATATGGAATACGTGGCTATGTGGCATCAGTTTGGGTAACATGTTTTATATATTGTTATAACCTTTGGGGGTCATTTCTGACCCCAAAGGTGCAGGAATGTTAAATTCTGATAGGGCTGGGGTTTTCCACTTGTCAGATCGAGAAGTAATATTTTAAAAGTTGGCAAGATGCCACTAAGAAGCCTTTATATGAATTCTCCAGAATTTTGTTCTTGTGTGTTGCTTGTAAATGTCTCCACCATTTGGCAGGTGAATAACATGTTGATCAGAAACTTTTTACTTAGGCAAGGATATTTAATCACTGAAGAGGGTGAGCTTGTGAGTTCTTAATGAAACCCTTTAAAAAAACAAGAAGTCGTGAAATTCACAGAGTCAGAAGTCTGGCCCCCACTGGCTGCGTATGTGAAAGAAACATAACTCTTATTTTGTACAGAAGCGGGTGGGGAAGGTGAGAGTGAAAGCGCTCGTAAGAATTTGTGGCAGGTGTCTAAACACGGAGGTAAGTAATAAGCAGATATTGGCTCCTGTTAGGATCAATATGGAGGTTTGGTGACCCGAAGAGGTTAAAATTGACTCAAAAGTAGAGCAGTAAATCTTGCTATTGATCCAAAAAGCAGAAATCAATAAATATATTATTATAAACATTTTTCTTTTTGTTGGAGATGATAAAGGTAGGGTGGGTTTTAAAACTTTGTGCTAACATGGCTTGGACAGCTGAGTTGTTTATGCCATTTGACTAAGGAAGGAAGACAGGATTTTTCTGGACTTCCTTCCCTAGGCACTTCTACCTATAAAGTTGTTCTGAACAGATTTCAAATCCTATGCCCTTGTTTCCATTGCTATACAGTTTGGATGTGGAAACATGCTTAGGCTAGGCAACTGGAGATGTATCTAGGGTCCCTTGCACCCTTGGCAAAGAGCTGTACAATGGTACCTTGGGTTAAGTACTTAATTCATTCTGGAGGTCTGTACTTAACTTGAAACTGTTCTTAACCTGAAGCACCACTTTAGCTAATGGGGCCTCCTCCTGCTGCCGCGCCACCGGAGCCCAATTTCTGTTCTTATCCTGAAGCAAAGTTCTTAACCTGAAGCACTATTTCTGGGTTAGCGGAATGTGTAACCTGAAGCGTATGTAACCTGAAGCGTATGTAGCCTGAGGTACCACTGTATTGACATACCGCCTCTGAAAAAAAAGTCATGTTACCACAATAACTACATGAGAAATTATTACATTTTGCGCAACCTGAGTACAGTGGTACCTCAGGTTAAGTACTTAATTCGTTCTGGAGGTCCGTACTTAACCTGAAACTATTCTTAACCTGAAGCACCACTTTAGCTAATGGGGCCTCCCGCTGCTGCCACGCCGCCGGAGTCCAATTTCTGTTCTTATCCTGAAGCAAAGTTCTTAACCTGAAATACTATTTCTGGGTTAGCGGAGTCTGTAACCTGAAGCGTATGTAACCTGAAGCGTATGTAACCCAAGGTACCACTGTACTTGAAATGTCCGGGGTGATGGCAAGGCAAAGAGGAAAGGCGAAAAGAAATTGCCTGCCTTTGTGCTATGGTGCAAGAAGGACGGGAAGCTTCTCTTGTGTTTGATCTTGCCCTGATAGCATCGTTGCATCAGTACTTTTTGCTCTGAGCATTGAATCCATGCCTGGATGAGCTTGTGCACATTGGTAACCAAAACAAGGAGATGTGACCTGAACTGCAACTTCTGTCTTCACATTTAATGTACACCTCTTCCTCAACGAGAGCTGGGCTCCCAGATTAGGCCGGATTGGGGAAGAACAAAACATCCCAAAAGGCAGGGTTGTTCTGTCTCCTGTCACAACTGCAGAGGAAGCAATTCTCTCTATAATGGCAGAATTTTCTGGCGAAGCATAATAGAAAAGCCAAATTAGGGCCAGCTTGTCCCTCATGCTGTAAATGGGCAGCGAAAGAGAGAGAGAGAGAGAGATGTTCACAGTACATAATATACTCCATAGTTTCCAGACCTCTGAGCCATGTAGACCTCCCCACTCCTTCCATACCCTCCAACAAACCACTGATCATAATCAGGGTGCTTGTTTTTGAGTCCTGGACTCTTTCAGGAGCCAGGTGATTTGCACAAGAGCATGAGACCAAGACGTGGGTGGCACTGTGGGTTAAACCACAGAGCCTAGGACTTGCCGATCAGAAGGTCGGCGGTTCGAATCCCCACGACAGGGTGAGCTCCCGTTGCTCGGTCCCTGCTCCTGCCAACCTAGCAGTTCAAAAGCATGTCAAAGTGCAAGTAGATAAATAGGCACCACTCCGGCGGGAAGGTAAATGGCGTTTCCGTGCGCTGCTCTGGTTCACCAGAAGTGGCTTAGTCATGCTGGCCACATGACCCGGAAGCTGTACGCCGGCTCCCTCTGCCAATAAAATGAGATGAGCGCCGCAACCCCAGAGTTGGTCACTACTGGACCTAATGGTCATGGGTCCCTTTACCTTTACCTTATGAGACCAAGAAGCAAGCATCTTTTGCTCTGGCACAAACCAGCTGGCTCACACCAGAACAGGGCATTCTGGGATCTAACCAGAAGCCAGGATGGCTTCTGTAATTCCAGGACATCATGCTGAAATCAGAACAGTTGAGGGGTCTGCCCTTCCCTATAGAGGGTACCCAGAGGCGGGAGACCAGCATGGTGTGTAATCTAGAAAGGCAGTCCTACAAGAGCTGGGAATTTTTAGCCTGGAGAATACAAGATTAAGGGAAAGCATGCCAGCTGTTTTCAAACATCTGAAGGGCTACTATGCAGAAGACAAAGCAGAATTGTTCTCTTTTGCTCCAGGAAGGAGGATTACAGCTGATGGGTAGATACTACAGATGGGGTGGAAGAAGATCTTGGATAAACATCAGAAGAAACTACCTAATACTAAGAATGTGTGACAGGGGCATTGACTGCTTTGGAACCACATCCACACCATACATTAAAGCACATTTTTTAAACTTTAACAGTCATGGCTTCCCCGCAAAGAATCTTGGGAACAGTAGTTTATCCCTCACAAAGCTATGATTCCCAGCACCCTGTTCTAAGGATTCTTGGGTGTGGGGGGTTTTAAATGTGCTTTAAATGTATGGGTGTATGTGGTTGTGACTGAGATGGTGGAATCTCCTTCACTGGAGGTGTTTTAGCAGAGACTAGACAACCGTAGGTCACAGATGCTGAAGTTCCGATGTCCCACATGCAGTTGGGCTAGACACTCTCCAAACCATCTCCCCAGCTAATTCTAAATTCTTTGGTATACTCCCTTATTTTCCTTGTGTTAAGGCAGTATGGTGTAGTGGTTAAGAGCGGTAGACTCATAATCTGGGGAACTGGGTTCGTGTCTCCGCTCCTCCACATGCAGCTGCTGGGTGACCTTGGGCTAGTCACACTTCTCTGAAGTCTCTCAGCCTCACTCACCTCACAGAGGAGGAAGGGAAAGAAGAATGTTAGCCTCTTTGAGACTCCTTCGGGTAGTGATAAAGCGGGATATCAAATCCAAACTCTTCTTCTAAAGTCTCTAAATGGCATGCTGCATATCGATTTCCTAGCTGCCTTATGGTCTACTTATACAGCAAATGCAGAATATTTTCTTTTCTTTTTTCTTTTTAAAGCATGCACACAGGCAAATGGTACTTCAACCTTCTCCAAAAAAATATATTTTTTAATTAAGAGACTATCATCATGACATTTTAGAACCGTAACAGCTGCATTTAGGGGGCAACATGAGGTTTGCCTTTAGATATGTATCTCTACAGGAAATCTTCTTAACTCATTTTCTCCTTCACCCTCCATGTGTTTCTCCACTGGAGTTAAAAACACACTGTACAACCCATTTCCTCTGCAACTGCGTTTTCCTTTGCTTCTGTGGTTTTAGTTCTTGGCTAGTGAATTGACAAGATGTTCACTCAGTTTTCATATACGTGCACTTCATTACAACTTTAAACTTCTAGAGAACAAAATACCTAGGAATGCTGTCCTCCTTCCCTCATTCTTTGAAACTTCCACTTCATATGTATCCAATATAACCAAAGTGATATCGTCCAGCAAATGTTTAAATGAGCAGAACCTACCATCAAAACGTTTTGAGGTGATGCCTTGACCCTGTATACCTGAAGAAGCGCCTCAACCTCTGATGTCAAACCCCAGACACTGAGGTCCAGCTCTGAGGGCCTTCTGGTCATTTCCTCACTATGAGATGTGAAGCTACAGGGAACCAGGCAGAGGGCCTTTTCAGTATGGTGCCTGCCCTGTGGAATGCCCTCCCATCAGATGTCAAGGAGATGAATAACACTATAACCTTTAGAAGACATCTGAAGACAGCCCTTTAATGTTTGAATATTTTATTATGTTTTTAGATGTGTTGGAAGCTGCTCAGAGGGGCTGGGGCAGCCCTGTCAGATTGGCAGCATATAAATAATTACATTATTATTATTATTATTATTATTATTATTATTATTATTATTATTACTACTACTACTACTATTACTGGAAACACTGGAAATAACTAATAACTTCATGGTCTTCCTGTACAGTGAACTGCACTGCTGTACTGTATAGACATTTGCTTCTTCCTTTTTCACTGCAATTATGTGGCATAGCATTATTATTTTTTAATTCCCTCATACCAAACCCCTGGCTTAGAAACAGCCCACCGATTGGATAACTAAGCCATTTGTCCTGTATGTTAATCAACTATAACACAAGTATCAATATGTTACTTTAAGTATTTGGGCAGAGGCATCCCAAGTAGAAATTACCAACCTATATCTTATTTGTCTGTTTCAGGGATGGGGAATCTGTGGCGCTCTGGAAATTGTCAGACTCCAATCCCCATGACAGATGGTCAGGGACAATGGGACTTGTACTGCAACAACCTCTGAAGGCCACAGGTTCTCCATCCTAGGGCTAGCAAATGAAACTATGTTGAATAGGCAGTATTGGGTCTGAAAAGCCAGTAATTTCAAGCTTCTGCCATTAATGTTTAAATAATACATTGACAAGCCTATTTATCCACAAGTCTTCCATTCTGAGAGTGACCTAAAAATAAATGTGACAAGTCTTGTGTGCAGCCCTACTTAGACAGATGCTGCAGTGACTGACATGTCCGTGAGTTATTTATTTAAAACCCACAAAACTACATGGCCTCCCATTTTTATCTAACTTCTGCTCGTCAGCATTGGTTTTTTCCCCTCCTTTGATGGCACAATTCCTTAGCAACAGTCTGAACTATGGATAGCTAATGAGAGAATTGTTTCCTTGCTGAGCTCCATTCATGTATTCCCCTCACATCTATGTCTCTCTTTTCTCAAACCTCGTTTGAACACTCTGATGAGAAGCAGAGGAGGCAGGAAAGGAAGGCAGCACTCCCCAAATTTCTAAACCTGAACTTGTTGTTCTTGTTTAGTCATTAAGTCGTGTCCAACTCTTTGTGATCCCATGGACCAGAGCATGCCAGGCACTCCTGTCTTCCACTGCCTCCCGCAGTTTTGGTCAAACTCATGCTGGTAGCTTTGAGAACACTGTCCAACCATCTCGTCCTCTGCTGTCCCCTTCTCCTTGTGCCCTCCATCTTTCCCAACATCAGGGTCTTTTCCAGGGAGTCTTCTCTTCTCATGAGGTGGCCAAAGTATTGGAGTCTCAGCTTCAGGATCTGTCCTTCCAGTGAGCACTCAGGGCTGATTTCCTTAAGAATGGAGAGGTTTGATCTTCTTGCAGTCCATGGGACTCTCAAGAGTCTCCTCCAGCACCATAATTCAAAAGCATCAATTCTTCGGCGATCAGCCTTCTTTATGGTACAGCTCTCACTTCCATACATCACTACTGGGAAAACCATGGCTTTAACCACACAGACCTTTATTGGTAAGGTGATGTCTCTGCTTTTTTTTTGCTTTTTAACCTGAACTTAGCATTTCATAAACCTGAGGTACCTCACCTGCTGCCCTCCAGACATGGTTGAAATACAACTCCCATCAGTCCTAGCTAGCATGGCCAAAGGCCAGGGATGATGGGAACTCCAGTCCAACAATATCTGTAGGACATCTTACTAGCTACCCCTGTCATAATTTCTGGGCCATCTTGTCTCCAGCTGTACCTGAATAGTACTTCTAAGTGTAGCTCAATTTGCAAATGTTTTGAATAATTCTTTTTATGCAACTGACAGAGAATCAAAATCCCATCTTCCCTTCCCTTCCCTTCCCTTCCCTTCCCTTCCCTTCCCTTCCCTTCCCTTCCCTTCCCTTCCCTTCTCTTCTCTTCTCTTCTCTTCTCTTCCTCCTTCTTCCCTTCTTTGTCTTGTTCTCTCCCTTCTTTTTCTTGTTGTATTAAAAAAAAACTTTAATAAAGATAAGTATGCAAAAAATAAAATAAATGTAGTTCAATTTAACAAAGCCACAACCAAAAACCCGTACACATTAATACAGGAGTGGGAGACATCTTACAGTCCACAGATGGGATTCTGGGTTGCCCTATCCCCTGGTGGGCCATTCTGATAGGTGGGCAAGGCTGCCCAACTGTCAGTCACCTGATGTCAGCATGAGGTCAGGTGACCCACTCTTTCCTCTGAATTCAAACCACACTGCAAAGGGCAATCCAAGTGGATTGGTGCTGACCTCAAGTTCTGCTTTCAGCTGAGAAAGCTGTGCGATAGAGTTCTCCACTGGGATCAGCCTATCAGGTGGCTGGTGCTGACTTCAAGCCCTGCTGTTCACAGAGTTCAGCTGCACTGCAGAGTTCCCAATAGCACAGCTGATTCCAGTGGGATCCCAGTAATTTAACAGTTGTAATTTCCTGGCATTTTGGAGCTCAAGTAAACATGGAAAGCCCTTAATGTGATGTGTTAAACCAGAAGGTTGTTTGTTAACTGAATCTGATTACTTCTTGAGAAGCCTGCAACCCTCTCATCAGGCAGACTTGAGACTGAAAGTTACAAAGGGAGAAATAGCTCATCAATAAGAAATCACACACCATTTAGAAGAGGAAGAAGTCACATCCCGCTAATCCTATATCTATTGAGTGCATAGCTGTCAACCGTCCCTTATTTGGCGGGAAACTCCCTTATCCCAGTGCCGTTTCCCGCTGTTGTCCCAGATTGATGATGTCCCTTAAATTTCCGGGGTTTCAAAGGAAGCAGCTCCTCTCCCTCCCTCCCTGCCATCCAGGAAGGAGGGAGGCTCCAACTGTGTTGCTTGGCTACGTTGCTCACCCAATAAGGAGTCTAAGAACAACTGGGGGGTGGAGCTTGCATGCCTTGTGCTGATCAAATCAGCCGCGTTGCCTTTGGACTCGCCTTTGCTCAGCGCTTCCCAGTAGAGAGGTGATGGTGGTTTTCCTTGCTGCATCCCCTTTGCCGGGTTGCTGCGCTGTGGGAACCACCGCTTGAGGCTTCATTTGGCTGCTGGTTGACTAAAATCCCTTATTTTGGCTGCTGATCCCTTATTTTTGAGGCTGCTGGTCCCTTATTTTCAAATCTGTAAGTTGACAGCTATGATTGAGTGTCAAATTTCTTGGGTGAAGTAAGTTTAGAAACAAGGGTTGCCAACTATTTTCCTAACTAGGCTGCTGTGTTCACTGGGTGGTATTAGCAGGGGGTCATGCTGGTTGCCATGTCCTACAAACACCCTGGATAATTTCTGTACGTTGTGCAGTTGTAAAAGGCTCAGGAACAGGCCCACCTTGGGGTTTTCAGGTCAATTGACAAGTCTAGTATCTTTCTCCCTTTTCCCCCTAAAGGCTCTCCTATGCCTTCAGAAACTTACCATCAGAAATCATGCCACTGTGTGCCTCAGAGATATTTTCCACTTCCCTCTATGCCTCTCAAATTATTTCTACTCATCTTCTGTGATTTCTTCTCCTTGCCACCTTTCACACCTAATGTCTGATCTCTTGACTTAACTGAACTGTACAAGGTTGACACCAAGTCTCCAAGCATCTTGCTCAGCAATAACAAACTTTTGTTGTTTCGGAGGCTAAGATTGGCCAGAAGTCATTGCCTAGCAACAGCAAAATAAGCCAGTGTTAGTCAATGGACTTGCTTATTCTGCTGTGGCTAGGCAATGGTTTCTGCCCAATCTTTCCATAAATATGTCATATAACTCATGGGTAAAGAGCATATGCTAGACTTTCCCCGTAATGTAAAACAACCTGTTTCCCAAAACACATAACACAAAAAAATATTTCTTGAAAAACTACTCCAGCATCCATAGAAGAAAAACATACAATGTCAACATGCCATCAAACATTTACCTCATTCAAAGCAAGCCATTTCTTTTTCTTTCTACCCCAAATTAAGCAAATCTTACTGCCATTCTCAATCTGTAAGTCCTAGAAGATACTATCCCCTGGTTTCTCATCATAAAGGCAGAATGTGATTTTAAAAATGGCTGTGGGGTGTGTGTGTGTGTGTATCTATCTATCATCTATTTATATGATACACACACCACTTTCCCCCCATTCCTTTTAAGTCCCCCATACCAGCTCAGAGTTGGCACCTGAGTGCCTGGTTTAAAGCCATTTCAGTTGAGTCTTTGAGAGATGTATGATTCCTCTGTCCAGACATTTGCAATTAAGGCAAAGTTGCCGCTGCAAACTGTTGACTCATTATATGATGAACCTGGGCAAATAAGAAAGGTGTAGAGGGTGCATACATTTAATAATCAGGAGATATTGACTTTTGCTGAAGGTCAGGATCACAATTTATTAACCCAATAGGTAAATATTGACTGAAACTTTAGACAGCTCTTGCCCACCCCGCTTATCCCCCCCCCTTTTAGCCTAGAGGACTCAGGACTTGCTAAATAATTCTGTCTGCTACTTAGTAAGTTGTAGGATTCATTGTTTTACTTGCAGAGAGTTCGTATTGCTCTCTTGGGGAGCGGAGAAATTTGCAATGTATTTTAAGAGGATACTTAAAATCCTGCTAATTATTTTCGATCAGTTCTGCTCTTCTCAAGCAGATTCCTTTTGCTGAACTGGGTTTTCATATATCCTTTTCTAGTGGCCATTGTCCACGTTTCTTTCTAATTTCCCCTGTTCTCCTTTGGATGTTTGGTGGATCCCATTCATTTCTACAGCCTTTGGAAGGATTTACTCTGATGTCCATAGAGAGAGGTTGTTTACCCTTTTAAAATACTTGGTTAGTTCCCCCATCTCTTTTGCAATCAAATTCTTTGCAAATCTCATTCCTTGTACATAGTATACAAATAAAAGTTACAGCACATTTCCACAGCAGTGCTAAATCACTCCTCCTGACCTGATAAAAAATACAACTTTTCACCCAGTAGACGTGACATGGCCTGTAATTGTGCAATATGACAAAACTCTAAATAATATGCAACTAGTATACTGTAGATTGTGAAAATTGCAGAGTTTTGTTTTATTTTTATTTTCTCTACAGGGTACAAGGCTGTAAGGCTATGTTTCTCTGTCTGCAGGCTGGGTACCAGAAGTGGGCCTCAGCATCTCCCAAGCATAAGTTCTTGGACCAATAACAGTTCCCTACATATGTCGTACATGTGTGGACGTGGAATCTGGTTAAGGAGTGAATCTGTCACTCCTTAAAATCCATCACAGTTGAAAGGGAGGAAAGGAAAGGAGAGGGAACCAGACAGAGTGAATGTCGGAGTCTGAGGGAAAGAAGAGAAAGAACTGAAAGGAAGGAGGTGAAAGGAATGGATGGACTGAGGTGAAGGAAAAGCCTATGTCCAGCTTCTCTTTGAAGACCTCTATCAAGACGGAGCCCACCATCTTTCCTCTTGGTAACTGGGCTCTGTTGTTCAACTGCTCTTACTGCCAAGAAGTCTATGTACACACTATACCTTTAATGCATATTCAAAGCACATTTCGCCCCTCAAAGAATTCTGGGCACTGTAGTATGTTAATGCTGGGAATTGTAACTGTGAGGAGTGAATTTCAGGGGGCCATAATTCTTTGAGGGAAAGAATGCACTTTGAATGGATGTAGCAGCATAGAACATGTCTTTGCCACCTGCTGTGTGACAGACCTTCGGATATTGGAAAAGTGTGACCATGCTCCTCCTCAGATGTCTCTTCTCCAGGTTAGGTATGCCAAGTTCCTTCAACCGTTCCTCAAAGAAGATTGCTTTTTTTACATACCCCTGACCTTTTTCATTGCTCTCCTCTGAACACATTCCAATTTTTCTATAACCTTCTCAATGTGCGGTACTTGGAACTGGAAACACTTGAGATGAGGTCTGACTAGTCTTCAGTCAGTGGCCCTGCAATAGACTTGGAAACTAAGATTCTATTAAGGCATCAAATTAACATTAGCCTTTTTTGCAGCCACATCACACTATTGCCCAGTGGTGCCAACTTGACTAAAATATTGTGGAGGCCAAAGCCCCCACAGCTTCTAGGAGTTAGTTCCTGCAGTTTATGACTGGCTGCAATCCTGAGATGGTTTTTCCGTGATATACTACTCCCATGCCAGGTATCTGTCCACCTCCTCCATTTTATACATGTACATTGGGATTTTCCCCATAATGCATCCCTTTAAGCCAGTCCTCTTTCTATGATTTTGTGGGGCCCAAGAAGGACTTGGTGGGCTGAAAGAGAGATGATAATCTCATGCTTGTATATTTTCGACAAGTAAATAGGTGTGCATTAACAAATGGCTGTCCCCAAGGAATCCTTATTTGCTTCCAAACAAATACCAACCCAATTCTACAGGTTTGGGATGATCACGGGGAATGTACAATCCTAATGCTCATCTGCACTTGCATTGGTGATGCGGTGGCGTCAGGGCTGAGCCATCTGAGGTGAGCCAGGAACTGGGAAGCAAGAGTAAACCAAAAACAATGGATAGACCAGGAGAAAGGCCCAAGTGGGGACTGACAAATATCCAAGGATGCAGAGCTCAGGAAGACCTTGAGCAAGGCTCAACTGGAAAAATAATCCCTTTTGTACTCCTTCCCACCAAGAAGGAGCCAATGCAGGGGTGGAGGAAGGGGTGTGTAGTGGGGGCAGACCGCCCCGGGTGTCTTCGCTGAGGGGGATGGCATTTGGCAGTTGTAGGCGGGCAGTGCACCAAATGTCCACCATTGGCGGCTTACTCTGCCCCTGTGGGCAGCTTGCTCCACCCCTGGCTGCAGGGCCGCACATCATTCCGTGCACCCAAGCGGCTATCCCACACCTGGGAGGGCACCCTCCACACCCCACACCCCTTGGGAGGGTGCCCACCCTGGGAGTGTGGGCATATGCTCTGCTGCTGAGCCAATGGTCAGCCTGGGTGGACAGAATCAGTCGGGAGAAGCTGCCACCTGCAGTTCAGTCGTTCATCTTGCATAGCAGCTGCAAACAGATCTAGCAGTGAAAACCTGCTTATATTCCTGGCTCACACAGCAATCCTCACATCTACTTCACATTCTTGTAGGACATTTCCTAATGGTTTTTTAAATTAATGGGGCAAATATATCCCCCAAATGCTTTCTTGGGGTGTTGCATTATATCTCTTGAGCTCTCACACACAAACATTCACACACACGTACAAACTGCAGCCAATATCATTTAATTTGAATTTAGATTCTGCCCTAAACAAAGAGTTATGTGGCCTGCATTTTTTTACTTTTTTTTACTGCCATATCATGATTTACTAACTCCATTTTGGGGGTTAAAGGGAGCATGACCTTGCTCCGTATTAATATTTAAAGATTACCTTGTGCATGAAATCAGATGCTGACACAAGTCTCACAGGAATGGTGAGCTTTCTAATCTTTTGAAAGAAGCGGTGCCACATTGCAAATATGTCTTGCAAAATATTCAAGCTACAGGATATAACAAAATGTTAAGCCAGCAGGAAGCATGTCGTGAAAATTTCAATCTGTACAAGCAGTTTGGCAATAATCTATTTTTAAGTGAATTGCAATACCATGAAGGACATTGCTTAACATCGTAGCAAAGGCCAACAGCTTAATCTGAGAGACTGCAGCAAGGAGAATAATTCTCCTAGTCAGTCATAAATGCATTTAGTGCCCTTTTCAAGGTAATAAACAGAATCGACTCTTTGGAAAAGGGGAAAAGGGGGCGGGGTGGAAATCATCCCAAATTTTACATACAGTTTGTGCAACAATTTCACACTTTGGGGGTGGGGGGAATCAACCTTGAAATGTTTTGAAATTACAGCTGGTCACCCTGAAGCAATAACCGGTGACAATGTTTATATAGATTACAAATGCACACATATACTGTACCCACATACAATTTTTGTGTGTGTGTTTGTGTAACTATAAGAACTAGCAAGAATAAGGAAGGGAAATCTCCATCTCCTTTCAACTTTTCTCAGTAGTCAAAATGTCCTCTTCATGTCAGTAATCAATATGTCCTTTGTCATGCTCATCTCGAGGAACTATTGTAAAATCAAGGGATGGGCAACCTGTGGTTTTTTTCCAGCTCTTGTTGGAATCTAACTCACCTTAGCACCTGCCAGTATGACCAATGACCAGGGCTGATGGTCATTGTTATTGGTGTCTGTCTTGAGATACAATGGAGTGTGCCTCTGGGGATGAAGTCAAATCACTGCATCAGCAGCACCAAAGTGACCTCTCTGGGGCACAAGTCTGGGCAATGTGTATGGACATCCTGGGCTGTTCAGACAATGACCTTCCACCCTCTCAGCCTCACTGATGTGGTCCAAAGGAAAGCAGAACAATATGTTTGGCACCAACTTGGCTGCAGGAGTTGATGGAAGGAGGCATACAAGATGCCACCCAACCATTTTAGGGACGCCAGGTTTGTGTAGGGTTTACTCCTTAGCCTTTTCTTCTCCCAAAGATATCCCACAACACAGCAGGAGTTTAGGATCTGAGTTTTCTTACCTTCCCAGGTTGACAAGCCCCATTTGCACCTTACTTCCCTCTACAGCATGTGCAGAAGCCACCTTCTTGGCTGTTGGACCCACTATTGGCTTTCTCCTCTCATACCACTGGAACCTGTCTTTGCATGCAGGGGGAGTTCCTACCTCACTGAGGGTTTGAGACCCATCAGCTAGTGTCACCTGGTTTGCTGGCCAGTCAAAGCGGTTTCCCTGGGTTTGACTGCTGAGTGTAGGGTGTAAAGGTGGACAAACTACCTCAGAAGGAGCATGACTTGTCCCTCACCAGAGTTACCACTGCTCCCCTAATAACCCACACTTCCCCATGGTCGTTGTAGTCCTACAACATTTGGAGGGTCACAGGCTGCCCTCCTTGACAGGGTGTGCAATGAGATATGAGCAAATGTTAGCATCCTGAAAAAGAATCAGCTGTAACCAATGAAAGCAACAAAACTGATGGTGGTGAAGACGACAATGATATATGTGTGTGTGCGAGAGAAGGAGAGAAGTGGGTGGGTGTTTGTGGAGGCTCTTTACACTTTTTCATACATTCTAGGCCAGAGGTCAGCAAACTTTTTCAGCAGGGGGACGCTGGTCCACTATCCCTCAGACCTTGTGGGGGGGCCAGACTATATTTTGAAAAAAATAAATGAACAAATTCCTATGCCCCACAAATAACCCAGAGATGCATTTTAAATAAAAGGACACATCTACTCATGTAAAAACAAGCTGATTCCCGGACAGTCCATGGGCCGGATTTAGAAGGCGATTGGGCCAGATCCAGCCCCCAGGCCTTAGTTTGTCTACCCATGTTCTAGGCCTTTTTGTAGCATAGACCAAACCTTGGATGCTCAGATGTTATTGGACTACAACCCCCATGATCCCTGGCTAGCAGGACCAGTGGTCAGGGATGATGGGAGTTGCAGTCCAATAACACCTTGGGACCCAAGGCTGAGAAAGTACTGGTGTAGACCAGCAAATATTCTTCCCACGTTAATCAAAATATGTCAGTGCATTTCTACAGTTTCTCTCAAAAGCATATGTTGGTTTGCTGAGAACTCTCAAGGTCAATTTGATCCCTTTTAATCTCATACTAGCATCAACCCCCTCAAACAATTAGTGACCGCATAAGAGAGCAAGGTCATGCTTATCTTCCAAGACAACATCCTTGAAGATGGTCCGGAAAAACCAGCTGATGGGCACCATGATTTTATTTTACTTCATTTATTTGACAACATTTATATACCACTTGATTGTGAGAAAACCTCCCAGTGGTTCACAAAAATATAGAATAAACATTAAAATTCTCAATTAGCAGCAGGTGTTTAAAAACATTCACAGATTAAAATCAACAATAAGCTAAATCAGAAAATCACCCACCCACCCCCACACACACCATGCAGCTTCTACATGTCTGGAAATAAAGCAAACAAAATAAAAATGTATTGTAACAGGCACAAAAAAGAACAAAGTGAAGATAGGTGACTGGTTTCAATAGGAAGGGATTATATTACAGTGGTACCTCGGGTTACATATGCCTCAGGTTACATACGCTTCAGGTTACAGACTCCACTAACCCAGAAATAGTACCTCGGGTTAAGAACTTTGCTTCAGGGTGAGAACAGAAATCGTGCTCCGGCGATGCGGCAGCAGCAGGAGGCCCCATTAGCTAAAGTGGTGCTTCAGGTTAAGAACAAGTTCAGGTTAAGAACAGACCTCTGGAACGAATTAAGTACTTAACACGAGGTACCACTGTATACCAATTTTTAAACAACTGTATTTGGTTACCGGTTTGTTTCTGTCCTTAGTTCAAGGGGTTATCCTAAATGATGTTTGGCGTTATCCTAAATGGCTCTTAATTATCTCAAGGAGTACCTTCTCTCACATTCCCCGCCTTGCTTTGCTCACTAAAAACTGCCAAAGAAGTCGCTCCTATTTTTTATGCTGATTGTTTGTTTTAATTTTAAAAGTGGCTGGCGAAACAGATTAAAGAACCGTTCAAATATCTTTAAAAGGCCAACGCTCCAGATACTTTGGAATGCATCTCCTGTCACCCTTGCCCATTGGCTGTGCTGGCTAGGGCTGATGAGAGCTGTCATTCAAAACAACTGGTTGTGGAAGGCTGGAGTAGACGATGCTGAGCCAGGGGTCTGACCTGGTATAAGGAAGCACACCCTATGCTCCTAACCACATGGCTGCAAACTGCATAGGAACCTAGAAAGCACCCTTATAGCAGATCACAGTATGCATCCATCTAGGCCAGAAAAGCAACAGCCCTCCAGCATCTCAGGCAGAGGGTTTTTTCTACAGCTGCTATCAAATACTTTTAAGTGGAGATGTCAGAATGGAAGTTGGGCAGTGCATGGACAGTGCACTCAGGGACTTCCCTGCCTCTTGGTCCAGCGGTTCTTGCAACCAATCCTGCATGTATTTTATACCACATTGGCTCCAAGGATGAGGCTGCCAATGCAGCATGAGTCTCAGATAACACGGAGCTATTTAGTGAAAGGAACTCACGTAGCCGAAACATTTTGCAATATCATACAATATTCATATTTGGGAGAGTTCTGATAATATAAATGGAATTGAACTACGTGATAAGGTTTCTGGTCTGCTGGATTCACTTCCTGATGTCTTTTCTCCTATTCATATTTCTAAACTTTTTTTTGGGGGGGGGAGAAATCCCATTAAATTCTCTTTAAATACCCTTATTGCTGGTTTGATGCTCTCAACCAAGAGTGATCACAATTTGTTAAGATAAATATATACTAGATCATGAATGTTTCATGAATCAGGCTTGGAAAATAAAGGATAACATCTTTTTATATATATATGAAAGGAAAGTGAGCCTCTTTTCCATAGTGAAATTATTTTGCTGGGGAGGAGAATGAATGCTATTCCGGATGCTTAGGACACCTGATGTACCGTTCTAGATGAATTCAGATCATTTAGGAAAATGCTACAAGGTACTTTAGCTTATGACTCTCATCTGTTAACGCACGGCTGTTTAAAGTAATAAAAAGCTAATTACAGAGTGGAAGGATTTTGGTAACTAAATTAACGTAGATTTATCCCTCTAAACAAAAGCCCTTGCTTGAAAATTACTATTGCATTGTGTTTCCTTGCTGATGTAAATGTGTATGGGTGACACCACCAGATGGCAGCCTTGGGTACAGTCTTCCAAATAGTGACCACCTCCCCAAACTTAGTGTGTAGCAAATGCTCATATTTTGCAAATATAAGTTTATTTTGGGCATGCTTGTTTCTGAATAAATATTGGGGACCGTGTGTACTGTCAGCTCTGCATTTTTAGCTTTACTTGGGGACAATTTTTTGTTCTGACAGTGCTTTTCATGAAAACAAACTGGGAAACAGATATGGAGCTAGACTGAAATTCCCTTCAAGATGTGTGGGCCATTCTGTTCTTTGAGAAAATATACTTTTGAAATCCTCCAAGGCAACTCACTAAATATATGATAGGAATCAGCAACTGGTAGCCTCAGGGTCAAAACTGTACATCTGCAGACACACATCTTCCCTCATTCATTCATTTATAAAAATGTTTCTATACTGCCATCTCATGTAAAATATCAAGGCCTCTCATGTAAAATATACAATAAAAAGCAGCTCAAAATATTATTTAAAATGACTGGCTAGTCAAGAACATTTTAACAGCTGCACAGTCTTGCTGCATAAAAAAAGTTTTCAGGACACACCTGGAAGTCAATAGTGAGGACCGTCTCTCTGCGGGAAGTGGATTCCACAACATGGGAATGGTGACATTGTGTATATTAGGGATGAGGGAATAAATCTGATTGAGGTCATATTGATTAGTGAACCTAAACTAATTTGCACTTTCTGAAATGATGTGAGAGCTGAATCAACAGGCTTCCTTCAAAATTCACACTTTTTTGAATTTTTCAGTGTGGGTTGTCCTGCAAAGAAATGTAGACAAAACTGCATATAATGAGATGAAGTAGCCAAATAAATAAGTAAAGGCATGTATTGGTAGAAATAACACACAAAAATTGCTTTGCAAAAATGTGTGTGTTGGGCAAAAATATAGACAAATGCGCCTTTTAAACAGAAAATCACATTAAAATGCTTATGATTTTTTGTGAGGACTTTAAAAAAAACAAAATCAAAATTGCAAACTGGTTGGTTTGGGTCTTACCCTCCGGAGCAGGAGAAAACAAGCTTGCCCCATCTTCCATGTGGCTGCCCTTTAGATATTTGAAAATGGCTACCATATCTCCTCTCAGTCTCCTCTTTTCCAGGCTAAACGTACCCAACTCCCTTAATGTTCTCTTTGTGTGAGATTCATTGAAGGTGTTAGAACTTACCTTCCATGCTGGCCTAATGGCAGGTTGGAATGGGTCATTCTTCCTTCAGGGCAATAGATTTTAGTACAGAACTATATTTCCTTGGAACCAGTTAAAACAGTTAGCCCTCTGTAGTTTGGTTCTCAGAGCTTTGTTTGTGTAAACAGGGTATACCGAGTCCAGTGTGGACAGTAGCTGAGGTTGACTTGCATATAAAGCTCAAAATCGCTTGGGACCCAAATATCTCAAAGGGCACTTTCCCCAGTATCAACCATCTTGAACCCAATAAATGGCAAATGAGGCCTTGTTGAAAGTGCTGCCAGTGGGGCTGCTCTCTGACTGGTCCTTTGTTTAGTAGCTGTTCCCCATTTATTGAATGACCTCCATGGTGATATGCCCATCTCCCTGCTTACCGACGTTACCCAGGCATGTGGTGTCTGAACACTAGTGTTCCTGACAACCCAAAAACCACTGGTTGAGTGAATGCTTTAAAGCTTGGTTTTTTTAGTACCTGCTTTTAGAATGCTTTTCAAAATGATTTTAGTATTGCTGTGTTGGCTAGCCCTGAGTTCCTTCAGGAAGAAGGGTTGGGATGTAAGTTGAATAAATTAGAATAATTATAATAAAGAAAATATAAAGTAATACTGGAATTCCGTGGTACTTCCTCATGCAAATCAGTGGCACTTAATGAAAGGACTGGAGCCTCAACTCTCAGTGTAATGTTGGACAAAGGACAACATCCCTCTGAAAGGTAACTTCTGGGAAAACCAAACATGATAACCAATGTCACAATATTAAGTATATCATAAAATATACAGAAGCTGTTGATCTTGCTGTTTGATCCATCAAGACAGGCAATTTGAACATAATCTGCAAATTAAATTCAAAGCAAGCTCCATGCTTCTGAACTTTAGGCATATATATATATATATATATATATATATAAATTCACAGAGCCAGAAAATAAATAAATCTTGATCTCATGGTTAAACTGTGAGAGCTATGGGAAAAATGCGTTTTCAAATGAGATCTACTAGGGTGTCTCCTAGGACTGAGGTTTTAAACCAAAGTTGCATCAATTACTGGCTGTTTGTTAGGGCAGCTCCTTGCTGAGTAAAGGTCTCTGGGCTTTCATCGAAACCTCCTTCCCTTCCTGTTTGTTCTTTAGACAGAGCGAGGCAAACACCTCCTCCCAGCACCAAAAGAATGCAAATGCATCGTATATTTTATTTTTCTTTCTTCAGAAATTCATACAAATATTTAAAAGGTAGCGGATGATACTGTCATAGAGATGCACATCTTCAGAGTTGGGGAAATACTTCCTTTGATGCTTTGCAAATGAATCTCTCTCTCTCTCTCTTTTTTAAGAAACCTAGAAAAAGCAAGGTTAGGAGAAAGCCTCAAGAAGTAGAAAATTCCACAATAATTTTACAAGGAAAACGAAACTTGTTAACGCATGGCGTGCTATTTTCTTCAGAAGTGAAGGCCACATGGGACTATGGTCCTTACTACTTAATCACTACAGTAATTAGACATGATGTGGGTGAGTATTTAATTGAACAGAGGGCCATTTCAGATGTTAAAGCACTTTGGCATAACATTTCATTTCCTTTTCCTCATGTTCAGGGGATGATTAAACGCATACTAACTTTGGTAGGGAAAAGGGAGAACTTGGCCTGTTAAGCTATTAATTGGTATTAAAAACTCTATTTGTTTGCACTGATTGAGGAAGAGAGTAACAGAATTGTTAAGTAAACAAATTAATAGAATATCTTATGCAAATCAGGTTATGTGTAAATGCACCAAGAACCCCAAGAAATCTCATTAATATATAAAGCATGGTGTTTTAACATACTGTGCCAAAAAAAATTATTCTGTGTTTCCCCCCCTACCATCCTGATCCCTTAATGAGAAGACATTGCATTCAGGGAATAGAGAATTTTCCCGAATTTCTCATAGGTAGAGTGTGGGGCTGGGGGAATCCACCAGTTCTATATGGTCTGCTAAGAACCTCAGCAATTTTCAAGCGGTCCATGGATAGGAAGGAGGTTTGGGAACAACTGATTCAGGATATATTATTTGTGAGTATGTTGAAACAGTGATGCAATCAATGGGTCCTGTGAATTTTCATACACCCTGTTTGAAAAAGAAACTTTAGAGCAGCCTCTTTTATGTACATAATCTCAGAAAATGTTGCTTTTCATATGAGACAGGGAGGAATGCCAAGAAGTTTTGAGCTAGAAAACGGAATCTTCTTTTTTGATTGTCTTTTCCCCCCGGTTCATTTTCTTGAACAATACGACGTTAGCATCTCACAAGTGGCCTAAAAAAGACCCCAGAGAATTAAATATGCTAGTATCGTTTGGCCACCCAGAATCAAATATCATGGACGGTATGAAATGACTTATCATAAGCTCGGAGCACACAATGGGGATCTTTGTGTTATTATTTGTTTAAGCCCCTGCTGCCCTTTTGCACTTTTGATGGTAATCTGTGTTTTTCAAAACATCAATTCAAAATGACATTTTTTGAATGTTGCTGTTATGAATAGCTTTTGATGAATAGAGGGTTCCTTTGAAAGGTTACACGTGGGCGGCAAAGCGAGGGCACAGCTGAACTGGATCTTCCCTCCCCTTCCCCCACTTTTTTTTTACCTTATAAAGGTGACTATGACACCTTTTTCTGTATATTGTTTATACTGAAGGCAATGACTTACCCCCCCCCCCAAAAAAAAATTCCGCATAATGGTAAAAACAAAAATGTTCCACTTCTGGCCATGAATCCAGTTCTCTTTTCTTGCACTGAAACAACACTTTGAATCATAGAATTGTAGAGTTGGAAGCGATCCCGAGGGTCATCTACAACAACCCTGTGAAATGCAGGAATCTCAATTTCATTAAAAATAGGGCACATCCACACTGTACCGCAAACACACATTTAATTACATGGCTTCCCACAAGGAATCCTGGGAATTTAAGGGTTCTGGGAATTGTTACTCTGTGAAGAATAAACTACTATTCCCAGGATTCTTTGGGGTAAATCATGTGCTTTAAACATGCTTCATATATGCTTTAAATCTGCTGTGGATGTGACCTTAGAGTCCCTGGCCCATTTCAGAGGCTCAAAAATTATTTTAAAAAAAGCAAAGGTATGCATGTTGGTGAAGAAGAAGAAGAAGAAGAAGAAGAAGAAGAAGAAGAAGAAGAAGAAGAAGAAGAAACACACACAGTTGTTTTGCAATACTGAAACCAGCCCAAATGTCTCAAAAGTGTGACAAGTTCTCCAGAACACATCCTCAAGCAAGGGTCACATGTGGAGGACAAAGGAAAATGAAAAGCAAAGAAGTATTTTAAAATAGCTTGAAGTTCTACAGGGGTGGACTTTGGTAATATGGCAACTGAGCAAGGACAAAATCTGCCCTCTCCCCTAAATATATATCTTTTAATTTCACTATACAGACGACTCCCCATTTGTGCGGGGGTTAGGTTCTGAACCACCGCATGCATACACCAAATCTTGTAAAATGAGGTGTCGCTTGTATCAGCTCAGTTAATGGGCAGGGAAGAACCTCTCCCACCTGTCAGTCCCTTCATGTGTGAGAGCCGGACAGACGGATTGGCTCTCACACAGCTGATGGGAAGGGAAGTGCTCATCAACAAAGAGACGGAAGTTCTGAAGGCACATTTCATATGTTTATTTCATATTTATTTATTTCATATTTTATTATCCTACCTTTTCTTCCAGCTGTGAAAAAATAATCTCTGTAGAAATTGGAGTTTGCTCCTTAATCTTAGGGGTAACATTAGCAGCGGTCCAATCAGGCTGCAGTTGGTTCTCTTATCACACAGCTTTATTACCTCAACCTCTGGAGAGCCTAATTACTTAAGTATTTCTTGAATAAATTTAAGACGCGGTCACAGTCCATTTATTGAAGAAAATCTATTACCTCTGGTGTAAAAATGTTTTGCCAGCAGTTCGGATAGTAATAATAGTCGTCTGAGGGTACTCCTATTACAAAATGGCCAGGTAACTGCCTACTGCCCCCAACCCCCAAAATGGATTCACTCTTTGGAAAACCTGTGTGGTTGCAAAACAAACCAGTTTCCATTCGGTGATTGCTGGCTACAAAGGGTGAGGATGGATATAGCATTTAAAGATAAGTCATAGAGCAGCCTTTTCCTGCAATGTGAGCCTGGCTTTGCACTTTGGATGACACATGTACAGTGTTCTTTAAACAGAGCTTTTTTTGTTTTCCAAGTGGCATGTATGCATTCCGTACATATTCATCCAGTTTCATCTTTGAATTTTTTGAAATAAAAAAGTAAGACCTAGTGGAAAAAGTCAGGGTAAAAAATGATGTGCTGCTGAGGATTCATTTATTCTGATCTCACAATGCTCTGTTTCTAAATTACTATTTCTATCCGATGATTAAAAATCACGGCATTTTCTCATTTGAAATGTGTGGCCTTCTCTTTCTCTCTCTCTCTCTCTCCCCCCCCCCCATCTAATTCCACCTACACTGACTCACCCACACAAAAGTAAAGCAGTGCTGGCACTTGGCATGTACACAGAAAGCAAGAAATAAGTGCATGACAGCTATCCTCAACTTGCACTGCTACTTTTAAAATCCACATTGCAGGAATGTAGGCATCCGGTTCCATTCCAACCAGTGTTCGGCGCTGTTTCTATTCCACTGCAACTCAGCTACCATATCTGGCTCACTGTCCACAGTAGTGAAATTTTACTTATTATTATTGTTATTATTTTGCATTTGTATGTCTCGAGACGCAACAGAGTGCACCTCCGGGGGCGAAGTCAAACTGCTGCATTAGCAGCAACAAAGTGACCTCCTCAGAGTGCAAGCCCGGGCAGTGTGTAGGAAGGTTCTGGACTCCCCAGACTACAAGCCCACCCCACTCAGCCCCACTGATGTGGTCCAAAGGAAAGCAGAGCAACACGTTTGGCATCAGCTTGGCTGCAGGAGTTGCCAGAAGGAGGTGCATAAGATGTCCCCAACCATCTTAGGGACTTCAGATCTAGCCTTTTCTTGTCATTAAGATATCCTGCCAGGAAGCGGAACTTTGGGATCAGAGTTTCCCTTCTCCTAGATGGGCTATCTTCCCAAGATGACAAGCCTCATCTGCCCCTCATTTCCCTCTACAACACATGCAGAAACCACCCTCTTGACCATTGGATCCATTATTGGTCTATTTCACCCAATCCTCTGGAGCCTGCCTTCACATGCAGGGGAAGTCCCTAGCCCACTGAAGGTTTCAGACCCATTGGTTACCTTCACCTGGTTTAGCCGGCCAGCCGAAGCCATTCCCAGGGTATGGCTGCTGTTGCATGTTGAGAGCTTCTAGGAGCCACAGGTGAGAGCTGAGACTTGGGAGAGGATTAAAAGTGGACAAACGACACCATAAGGTGTATGAACTGTCCACCACCAGAGGTACTACCCTTCTCTTAAAACCACATACGTTATTGTCACATTATTTCACACCATTTCAATGCAAATAAAACACAATGCAAATTGGGAGGGGGAAATGTAGTAACATCATATTTCATAATATTTCAGTTTGCAGACTGAAAACAACAGCCACAGCTGTTGATTTCCATTGGGGATATGGGAAAAATATGCAAACATTTTCTCCTTTCGTTTCCACTGGAGTCCTCCAACAACCCTACTTAAGTGTTACATATTTGTGACATATGCAAGAATTTCAACATGTTTCCAGTTTCATGGATGGTTTTCTTTTGCCACGGAGTTTATCCTTTTTAAAAGGCATATTTTACTGAGCATGCTGTACCGTGCTTTTCTAAAGTGTGATAAAATCTCACGAGATATGACCAGCAAAACGTAACTCCGTACTTTATGCCTGTTGTAACTGACTGAAGGACACTCTGCCACACAAACACACATGCAAAATGAGGTTCATCTATACATTTGCCAAAGTGTAATTTGGATATATCAGGTCCATTTGATGAAAAGGCTGCAATAGGTGCTCTTCCTGAAAACCTCCATAAAATAGGGGCAACAGCAAAAAGTTTTTCAAGATAAGCAGCTCCTTGCACCCACAGAGGACTTTTGATCCAGCTTTCCAGGTGGAAGGGGAGAAGAGGCAAACTTTGCTGTTTTTCGCCTCCCTTGAAGCCCACCACAAACTGCTCCAGAGGACCCCAACCCTCCAGAGCAGATGTCTGAGAAGATGCAAGGAAACGTAGATGGAGTGAAACTCTGTTGGTGGGAGCAAAGTCTGGATCCAAGCCATAGTATTATCTATTAGTTCCTATAATGACCCCAAGGCAGCATACAATGGAGGTCATCCCATTTTATCTTCACCCCAACCCTGTTAGGTTGTTAACAGTGAATGACTCACTAGACTGCCTTCCCAGCTCAAGAATTTCCTGGAGGAAACCTACAATCTTGATACATTCCAACCCAGCTTCTGGCTTGGTTTTAGAAATGGTTGTTCTATTGCATAGCCTATAGCAGTGATATAGCATTTGATAGCGGGCATACACATTGTCAAATACTAAAACAGCTGGCAATGGTAGTACCTGATTTTACTGATAAATGACACATATTTAATATTTGACAGTTGTCAGCTTATGAGATTTCATACTTGACGCCTGCCAAAATCAAAACTATCAAGAGATGCTAATAAGGCATTCACGCTCACATTTTGAAGAGAAAGTTGCACACTCAGAATCTGAACTTGAATTCCAATGGAGAAATGCTGCATTTTCCATTTTAATGGCACAACTAGACATGTTAATGGCTATTTGCAACAACAAAAAATTGTTTCAGCTCTAATCTTAGTAGATAATGGAGTGGCTTTATGCTTGTGGTATTTGACAGGTTCGCTCACTGTTTCTTAAAGAAGAAGAAGGCTAGCAGCATGATGGATCAAAAGCGTTTTTCACCATAAATGGTCCCCCAACCTCATCAAATCTCTTTGAATTGCCGGGGAGTGACAGAGGTGATCTTTTCTATATCCATTATCCACTCAGTATAATACAGCAGGATATGTCATTTGTGTTTCCAGCGCTATCAATAATAAGAGTCTCTTTAGATTCTATATTTGCTTGTTGGCATTTCCTTAGCTGCCCATGTTCAAGGAAAGCTACAACTAAAATAGATGTCATGTAATGCTATTAGCATACTATTCTCATGCTGAGCTTTTCTCAGGACTCCTGATTTTGAACCAATGTGGTTGTATCTTGTGGGCAATGCGTCTCAGCATCAGTTAACAAAAAACCTAATTTCCTGATGAAGAATTACATCTGCAGATAAACCCATCAAGATCACAGGCATAAATCATCTATCGGGTTTGGCAGTGTATTTTTTTGTAATGCTGGTTGTGTAATTCAGTGAAGTCCCCTTATGTCACAGGAGGACAGCCTCTTGACTGCCTCTGGTCAAGCCTTTGATCCAAAGGGTTCTGGCCACTTGCTGGTTTTAAAAAGAGGCAAACAGAAGAATGCAAGGAAGGAAGTACTTGCAACTTATCATATCACATCTGCAGAAAACTGGTTAGCATACGGGTGCATGTATTTCATGGAGCAACGTTTATAGCATGGAGTAGGAAAACCACATGCATTTAAAGCAGTTCACCTACAAAAGCCATGTGAAGAAACTTAAGACATTAGAAGAAAGTGTAAAGGTTCTGGGCAGGCCAATCCAACGCCATCTCCCTTGTGTTGGGATAAGGGGTGGGTGTCCTTCCACCAATGCAGCCACCAATGAAAACCTCTGAAATGAAGCTATCTTCATGAAATACAGTGCATAGTTAGGAACTGTACGTTCCACACTTTTTTATGAATTGGGGCTGAAGAGGGCTAAAAACTGACTGTAAAAAGCTCAATGAAGTATTGAAATGGTTTTTGGGAGCTGCAGAATGGACCAAAACCTGCAAAATTTGTAAATAATGCATGGGAAAATACTTACAGCTTTGTGGTGGACAAGCTATGGTCGGTCTTCTGTATGTTGTCCACCAGCTGAGAGAAATGATAGTACCTAGAGAGTGTGAGTGATGTTCCACCCTGATAACGTTTTGATGTTTTAATGTACTTTTAATGTACTTTTAATCTTCTGCTGGGAAACCCAGCCAGATGGGTGGGCTAAAAATAATAAATTATTATTATTATTATTATTATTATTATTATTATTGAAATCAATATGGGACAAGCTCAAGATCAACTGCAGAAAGGAGGAGAGAACATTCTTTACAGTCTTCAGCACTGCCATTTTGTTTTCCTAGAATGCCTGTGATGGTGGCTCATTCCAGGGCATTCAAGTAGAAAGGTAACAGTTGCCACAAAAATGGTGGCAGCTGGTAGGGTTGGTGGCCTTATTTTTTGGTGGTCACTATTCCTCCGCTCTCTGAGAATGTTCTGGAACAAAGTGTGTGACCTTCTGGGGAAATAAAATGGCAGCCACCACTACAGAAAGTGACAATTTTTTTTTAAAAAAACCAAACAAGAACATAACAACACCAATCCGAGCAACAAAAGCAAATGTGATTAAATAATGGACACTGAGACGAAAGTGTCCCCCCCCCCACCAGCAACCCTATAAAAGGCCAGAAAGGGGAAGGAATGGGAAGAGCTATACAGATGTAAAAAGCTGAAGTTCAGATACCACACACTCTTATTCTTTGGGTACTACTACTAACCTCCCTACTTACTAGGAAGGAGAGGGCTGGGTGAGGCAGTGGGGAGGTTAACATGGTGGAAATGAAAGAATCAAAGAATTGTGGAGATACAAGGGATCCCAAGGGTCATCTAGTCCAACCCCCCGCAATGCAGGAATCTCAGCTAAAGTATCCATGACAGATGGCCATCCAACCTCTGCTTGAAAACCTCCAAGGAAGGAGAGCCCACAACCTCCTGAGGGAGACTGTTCCACTGTCAAACAGCTCCTACTGTCAGAAAGTTCTTTCTGATGTTTAGTTGGAATCTCCTTTCTTATATCTTGAAGCCTAGGGTTGAGTCCTACCCCTGCCCCACCCCCCACCCCCTGTGTAGGAGAAAACAAGCTTGTTCCCGGTTCTATGTGACAGACATATTTGAAGGTGGCTACCTGATCTTTTCTCAGTTCCAATGAACTAGCAGGAACACCAGCTTGGCTCCACATGTGCATTTGCATCACACTAACCTCTCCACCACCTTGGCCTTCTGCTGCCTGTAAACTCTAGTGACTCAACTGCAAGGCCACCTCACCACGCCACAGGTTTAGCCCTTGTGCCGGTGCAGACCCACCTCTGCTGCTGTTCCCTCCATCACCAAGTATTTCTCCCCCTCAGTAATCACAGGCCCCTCTCCCACATTACCTCAGACACAACTCAGTATCCATACCTGTAGTGCTTTCACAAATACACCCACAGGCACTGTCACTGCACCTCAGATTGACTCAGGCCGCCTCATTCGACTGAACTCTCTGTCACGGTGCAAATGTGACTTCGTCGGAGCCCATGCTATGGATGTGAAAAAGCCATTTCTTTTTAGTGCCCATTATTTGCTAGCTTCTAATCATTGCCCTGTTGACAGGCGCTAGCTGTGCTTCTTCATAATCTGAACATAAATAGCCTGGCAGACAAGCTATTGGGATAATTTATGCAATTCTTGACTGGGTTCTGGAGTTATGTCGGCTAAGTTGGTGTGTGAGGGCTTTGCTTTTTCTCGCTTCCATCTTCACCCCTCTACCACGGTGCATTTACCATTAACATTAGTCACCTGCCTGCCCCCTTCTTGCCAAAAAGGAATGGAATCTTTGGTTCCATTTTGAAATTTCGCAGCAGCAAAAAAAAACCCCAAACAAACCACCAACCACTTTCCATTTCCAAAGCACTTACAAGTCATAAAGGTACTGTGTGCAGTTAAAGTCAAATAATAATAATAACCCTTCTGTACAACCAATGGCTGCCTTCAGCATTATTGTTTCTCTCCCTCCCCTTTCCCCCCTTTCCAGATCCATAACTGTCTTTAAAATCACTGTTCCCTCCAGCACCAGAGAGGCTGTAAAGATTTCAGGGACAGCCTTTACTGTCTATCACTGCTTCCTATTTTGTTGTCACTGGCAATTTCAGTTCATTTCATTCCACCGTTTGTGTCGTTCCTGCTTCTACCCTCAGTTTTCGGAGGTGTAGAGAACTTCTAAGCTAGGCTTCCTTCCCATCAGGCCTCTCCTGCAAAATAAATGAAGGGAGGGTAAAACAGGACAAGAGTAAGCTTACTGGCTTTCTTCAAGCCTGTCCAAGACATTTTGTTATCTGAGGCAGTGCAGGAAATTTTTTTCTCACATGCCAAGGGTAGGGAACCTCAGGCCTTTGGGTCCAAAAGTGCCCCTCCAGGCCTCTTTATAATGCCAATATTTTATTTTTTACACAGGCCTCCTAAGCGCTGTTTTTCTAGAAAAAGAGGTGCTGGAACTCACCATGAATGTCTCCCTGGTTCTTTCATAATGGCAATGGCGCCCACATTGAGTTCTGACTGAAAAAAAAAACCCTGGTTCACCGCCTCTCCATTTTATCCTCACAACCAGGGTTGGTTTGTTTTTCAGGAGGAACTCACAGGATCTCAGTTCCAGCATCTCTCAGGTGGGCATCATTGCCATTCAGTGGGCAGTGCGTGGGGGCGAAGGCCCTGGTCCAGTTGCCGCTGTGGCGCCCAAGTGTGTGCATGCCATGCTGTCATGACGTGACAGTGTGCGGTGCACACCGACATTGGGCACCCACAGTGTGGGGTCCAAATTGGCGCCCCACTCTGCCCAATCGTATTATGTGGAGAGGACTAGTCCTTCCACCAGGCAGGAGATAGGTACCGCCTCCTTCAGGCAGTAGCTTTCAGGATACAATTAAAAGTAACGAACTATCATTTCTCCACCCCCACCCCCCAAAAAGTTAACCTGAATTTTCTTCCCCAAGCAACAAAATGTCTCTGGAAGAGATACTAACTTGACTGATGTGAGAGACGAGTGGATATGCTGGTGTATTTAAATCCTTTCCATGACAAGTCAGAGGCAAGCAAATCAGTCTCTTAAGCTTAAGCCAAGAAATAGTATTCTCTATGAAATTGAGTATCAATATACGTATCAAGGCTTTGCGATTAGACCACTGAAGAAGCCCAGAAAACTACCTTGGGAGTGTGCTACCTGCAGGCCCCAGTAAAAGGGCCCCATCGGGGGCAAACAGCAGTCTCTTGATTACTTGGACTGCCAGGGCGAAACAGGTGCAAAACGCCAGCACCCTGTCTACAACTTCATTAACATCCATCTACAACTTCACTAGCATCTCTCGGTATTGTGGACAAAACCGAACTTACCTTTTGTTGGTATCTTCATGAACTTACCTAAAAAGATAAAGAAAACAAAAGACTTGAAAAATCCATTGAAATCAGACATTATACTGTAAGTTCATCTTAGGCTGGGTAGTTTGCAAGTCTCTGTGGCTTTGCAGAAGGTTTTGTATTTTTCTCAGAAGATTGATAAAGAATGTATAATCATTTTGGTAATTATTGTGTGCATATTAGTTGCCAATGTGTTGTATGAGTCGCACTACTGGCCCATGTATATGGCAGCCAGCCCTCACATGGTTGCTTACGTTATCTGCCATGTGGCCTTCTGCATTGTGAGTGGGCCATAATGGCGGCAGTACTTTGAAGAGCTACTGCTCACCCTGACCAGGGTCCTGTCCTAGCAGGGCAGAGTCATTTGTTTTGTTTGTGTTGAAAGCTGTTGATTGGCCTGTCCCTCATTTGCCATGTCCTCAAAGGCCAGGCAAAGCGAAATCATTTTCGCTCCTTCTCAGAGACACCCCCAAAAGATGATTAACAGCAGCAGCTAGAATCTTGTACGCACAGAAGTGGAAAGAAGAGAAAACACCAACAGAAGACAAATGGATTTTATAGCTAATGGACTATGTGGAGCTGGCGAAACTAACACCAAAAATAAGAGACCAACATAACAGACTGTCCATGGAAGAATGGAAGCCGTTTTTGAGATATCTGAAAAAATATCATAATCCGATGAAATCACGAGCAGGATTTGAAATAGGAGCAGCAGTAGAAAATTGATAATATATGAAATAGAAGTATATGTATTAGGTGAAATGTTTATAACAATGCAGTGTATTCATGGGATGGAACTAAGAACAGCATGGCGGGAAAGATGGGAAGTCAAAGTTTAAAGAGAAATGTACAACCAATGTGGAATCTGGAATTTATATGTAAAGATTTAAAAATTAATAAAAAAATTGACCAAAAATAAATAAATCATTTTTTGCCCCTCCTAAAGGCAAAAGGGACGCATGCGGGTGGCGCTGTGGGTAAAACCTCAGCGCCTAGGGCTTGACGATCGCATGGTTGGCGGTTCGAATTCCCACGGCGGGGTGAGCTCCCGTCTTTCGGTCCCAGCTCCTGCCCACCTAGCAGTTCAAATGCACCCCTAAGTACAAGTAGATAAATAGGTACCGCTTTATAGTGGGAAGGTAAACGGCATTTCCATGTGCTGTGCTGGTGCCGGCTCGCCAGAGCAGCTTCGTCACGCTGGCCACGTGACCCGGAGGTGTCTTCGGACAGCGCTGGCTCCCGGCCTCTTAAGTGAGATGGGTGCACAACCCTAGAGTCGGACACGACTGGCCCGTACGGGCAGGGGTACCTTTACCTTTACCTTTAAAGGCAAAAGGCACTCCGGCCATTTTAAGAATGCTGGTGCTTAAGCAATGGCTGGCAGTGACACAAAGTTCAGTTGCTTCCCAATGGTTTTCTTACTTTTCCCCATAAGGATTTGAACTTTAAATAGGAATCGCTAACACAACCAATCTTGTGTTTTACACCTCCGTTCCCGCACCAGTTAAATCAGTGTGCAGCAGCAGCAACAGCTCGTATCCTGCTGGGACTCCAACCCAGTCCTTAACTTCTGTTTCCGTGGCTGTAAAGCACATCTTTTTCCTGGCTGTAAGTACGCTGGATCAAACAGGCTTCTTCCTTCTCTCTCCCCTGATGCCTTCCTGCCTGGTTTCTCTACATTCCTAGGAAAGGTGCCATAACACTTTAAAATTCTTAACTTGCAATTCTCTGGCTCAAAGCAATATAATGGCCCTGGAGTGGACTTTCTAAATCTCTCCTTTCTCTCGGAGGCCTCGTGGATCCAGTTGTCTCACCTGAGCACTGGCCTGGTTTCTTGCAAATTAGAAGCTGGAGTTGGGGGACGGAGAGGGTTGGACGTTTTGCTCATACTCTCCAAGGTTTCTTGTCTTCTGGCACTTTATCCTTACTTGTGTTCATTATAGCATTTTTTCTCCTCACAGCTCCGTAAAAAGGGTCTCAGGAGGCCCTTGTCAATGTTGGCTCGCAGGTAATGTTTTCCTGCTTCATTTTTGGCTCTCCCAACACTAGGCCTTGTAAACAGCACGGCCAAAATCCGACTCAAATTTAAGCACATGTAAGTTCCATTAGTGTGTAAAATAAATGCACAAAAAAAGAACAAACATTACTTATTGAAGGATTATATGCTTGGAATGTACTCACTTGTTTTAGTAGGAGAGACCTGCCCCTGACATCACATTTGGGGCTAACCCCACCCTCCAATGTACACATGTTGAGCATGGATGATGGAGTAGGGCTTGCTTGTGCACATAATTGTGGGGGTGGGGCCAATAGCACAGTCCCAATCCTATGACTACATGTGAGTGACTTGCGCACATGTAACACATAAAAGCAGCTGTTCTAGAGTGTTGATACTGATGTATCCTATTTAACAGAAGGCCATAACTCAGTGGTAGAGAATCTCCTTTAGATGCAGAAGGTCACAAGCTCAATGTGAAGTTTTGCTGTCTGAATCCCTTGGCTGCCGCTGCCAGTCAGGGTGGACAACTGTGGTAAATGAACCAATGATCTGACTCAACAGAAGGTAGATTCAGATGCTCCTTAATGCTTCTTGTCAGAATCTCAAAGTTTTCCAAGGTATTGTTGAAGGTGTGGCATGACTAAAGCATTATTACAAGTCACACTCCTCCTATTATCACAAAATACTTTTGTTGTGCTGAAGCAGCAGCAGCAGCAGCAGCAAACCCACAAGGCTTAGAGCAGAACAAAAGGTATGAGAGTGTCCAGCAAGAGGAATGCTGTCATGCCAACATTGATTCAGTTAAAAATTATTGTCTTTAACCTTTTCTTCTTCAAATTTGTACTCTACCATTTGTACACAAATTTGTACTCTACCATTCTTCCACTCAATGTGATCTGCAATAACACAAATCTTCTTAAACACACATATCTTTACTGTCAAAACAGTTAACAAAGATAAAAGAGCAAATAAATAGAAGTAAATCAGACTGACAAAGCCCCCACAAAACCCCTCAGGGTATATCTAAACATCATAAGCATGTAGATTTTCTGAGGTAACAGTTTCCACTTTCCACAGTATGAGTGCCATCCCACAAAAGGCCCTTCTCTTATGACTTTCCACTTTTTTTCTACAGTCCAAAGTACTTGTTGCAAGGTCTCATCTGAGCACATGGTGTAAAAAATACAGAACTGAATGGGATCCCAAAGGGACCAGGGCAAAAACGGAACTCACATATAAAATGTATATAAAACACTTTTTCTTCACCAATCTAGCTGAGTCCCTAGACTTTTTCTAGACTCTAGGGTAAGTATGCCAAAATCATTATGCCAAACAACAGTATTCTGAAGTGTTTATGAAGCTAACATGCAATTGTATTTCAATAATTACATGTTAGAATAATTATATATAAAAGAGCCATGGCCCTGTAACTCGAGATACACTTATTTGATGTGGCCTCTGTGCTGAACAAACTGCCCATCTCTGCTTTTGTGCCATACTAATTGTTATGTTCCAGATTAGATTCAGACATCTCTATTTCAAACTAGCAGTCGTGCTCTACTTTACTTCATTTTCCTCGTTAATTTAAAACAGATGCCGGGGGTGGGTGCAGCCTCTGAGCCCTGGCACAAATTGTGCCCATTGTAAACTACTTTGACTGTGCTTCTCCATCAAGCTCTAATAAAAGAAGAGTATATTAACATTTCAATCTTGTCATATAGGTAATGTTTTGGAAATTTCCTTTTGAAACAGGGGACGGTGCATTTTCAATCCTCGTACAGGACTTGACCCGTTTGCCAATAAAGTCAAAGGAATGGCTTTGGTTTTGCTTTAATATGTAATAGATCAGATCACTGGGGAGTCTGCAGAATGTGACAGATGCAAGATTTGAATTAAAAGGGGGCAAAATACTAATACAAAATGGATTGCTTAATATCAAATGCTTGCAGGCACTTAGCTCATTTCCATGCTGTCACAGCTTCTGAAAATTCTGTAGCATCCCCCAGGTGACCTGAACTCAGATAAGGGCATCTACACAAGAGTAGGAAATGTCTGTGTATTGAATTGCGAAGTACAGACAGTCCTCCTAATCTTGAATTAATGGAGTGGACCCTGATCATGTAAATGAATAGCACCACGCATATCAGACCATATGGCTGTAGATATTTAGGTCCAGTGCTTTGCTGGCTAATGAGTCTAAGAAAGCCATTCTGCTGCATGAATAAGTTTGGGGTTGGGGTGGAGAAAATAACTTGGCTCTCTGGATTATGCAAGGACCACAGATGAAACATAGTTGATTTATGTTAGTGTTAGAGTTTAAATTGTTCATCAACTTTCTTTCTTTTTTTAAAAAAATGCATTCAATTCTTTAAAACTTTGCAATCATCAAAATATTTAAAACATAGGATTTTCATGTTGTATAGCTGATCGTCATGAAAATCAGCAAGACCCCTTGGGCTTAAATGCCTTGTGGTGAATATAGAGAGGAACCCCAGGCTGCATGCCAATAGCCACTTGCCTGGGAGATTCAGCGTATCTCAGACAATCCCAGCCTGTCTATGCTTAATTTGTTTTTATTTGGAGAACAAAATGTTCTGTCTGGTTTTTTTTTAAGAAAGAAAGAAAGAAAGAAAGAAAGAAAGAAAGAAAGAAAAGAAAAGAAAAGAAAAGAAAAGAAAAGAAAAGAAAAGAGGTGCCATTACTCACATCCTCATAAAAGTACTGTGGGTGACGGTTCAAAATGGTGCCACGGACAGCAAAGAAGAGAGGGGAAAGTACTCCAGGCCATCACAAAAAAAGCTCTGGTGGGAATAAATAAAGTATTTAGGCTCTCCCTACTTGCAAAGCATCATAGGAATAGTTACCTTTTACTCACATTAAATTAAAACAAATATTGGAGGCCTGCGTGTCCGTTATCCATTTAGCAATCCACAAAACTTTGCAAAATACCCTTTAATGACAGACCGTAATGTGGTCTTATTAATATTGAAAAAGGGCAGCTTGAATTCTTCATGGCAGACACACTGAAGATACGCAAATCCAATACTTCCACAGATTCAAATATGCTTGCATCTTGTCCGAAATGTTCCTGCTAATTTGTCTTGGTTCGACTCCCCTCCCAACTTTTGCCACAAATTGCTTCTGTCAGGAACCCTAGCGGATACGTTGCTGTTAAAATGTTCTCCTGAAACATCAAACACCCGCTGAGAAAATTATCTCAAAAGGTTAACACAGTAAGGCTTAAACATAAAATGCCAGTGCCACTCTCACATTCCCCCGCCTTAAAAAATAAATAAATTACCCACAGACTGGCAGAGATGGCTATCAGAGTTTTAAGTGTAGGCCATTCCCAAACATCAGGAATGCTTTGCTCAATGCATACAGCCTACATTGGCAGTGCCGCAAGAGCTTATACAAACCCAGTGAAATATTCAGGCTTGTCTCTCTTTCCAAATCGTCCTCCTTGAACTCTCCAAGAGAACCGAGCAATTTAAATCAATGGACAACTGCAAGGGTGGGAAATGGAGGGCAGGAAGAATTAATAACATGCTAAATCTCAGCCTGAGAATAGCCACCGGGGTCTGATGTTAGCCATTTCTGTTTTGGAGGATGCAATGATATTTGGCAAGGAATGATGATTTACAAAGAAAATGGGGAGGCCCATCTGCTCTCCTGCGATGCGACGTAATAGCAGAGGCTGAGATGGCCTCTGATGCATTGGGTCACTGGCTTCTTGATATTACTGCTGCTAGGACGACTATTTAACATTTATTGCTCCTTCGCATTGGGGGGTAATATTTCAGTTAGGCCATATAAAATATAATTTTAAATCATTATTATGTCTCTATCCCTGATGGCAGGGCACAGGTGGAAACCATTAAGTGATAAACTATGACCGGTCACTGTTGTATGTTGATGGCAATATAGCAGAGCGCTGCTTCCAAGGAAACATTCTCAAGGAACGGCTCGTTTCTTCCGATTCACTGGTGCGTTGAGATAGCACCAGCCCTTGCAGTGAGGCAGCTCAGTTGTGCTGCGAAGGGCAGGACTACAGACTGTCTTGCTACATATGAGAGGAAGGGGCAGTGGTGCGCAGTCAGTGGGCTAAGGGGACTAGGCTAGTCTCCTAAAGGTTCCCAGTAAACTAGAGTAAAGGTAAAGGTAAAGGGACCCCTGACCATTAGGTCCAGTCATGACCGACTCTGGGGTTGCGGCGCTCATCTTGCTTTATTGGCCGAGGGAGCCGGTGTACAGTTTCCGAGTCATGTGGCCAGCATGACTAAGCCGCTTCTGGAGAACCAGAGCAGCACACGGAAACGCTGTTTACCTTCCCGCCAGAGCGGTACCTATTTATCTACCTGCACTTTGACGTGCTTTCGAACTGCTAGGTTGGCAGGCACAAGGACCGAGCAACGGGAGCTCACCCCGTTGCAAGGATTCAAACCGCCAACCTTCCGATTGGCAAGCCAAAGGCTCAGTGGTTTAGACCACATCGCCACCTGGGGCCTCCTTTCCAAAACCCAAGATTCTTCTGCTAGCCCCTACCCGCCCCAAATCACCCTTGCAAGCTGGCGCTTCTGGCCCTAACTACTCCCCTACGAAAAATTTCACGGCACACCACAGGAAGGGGTAAAACCCTGCTGTGCTAGCGGGAGTCTTTTTGCTAGCTTCCACTTAGTTGAATCCGGCCCTAAATATTCACATACCACCTTTCCTACAATCTACCAAGAGAAGGTTGTTTATTCTCGTTCAAGCTTTACCTTAATCTTAACTTCTTGTTCCCCTTGTGTATCTATTCCAAATACAGTGGTACCTTGGGTTACATACTGTCAGAGCTGCCTCTAGGTCCCAGCTCACAGAGGACCAACGCTAGGCTGTCATAATGTACAAAAGTCTTTATTGAAGTTCAATTTCCATTTCAAAGCCGCAGCGCGCAGCCCTACGTCTTAAACCCTAGATCGGCGAAGTCCCGTCTGAATCTCCTCCCCTCTGACACCAGTTTAAGATCCTAGCCCTGCTCCACCTTTTCCGCTGCTCTCTTCTCCTCTGGGTCCTCCTGCCCGCTGGGGCATCCCCCTTTCTGGACTCCTCAGATGCTGAGTCGCTTAGCTCCTCCCCCTGCCTCCGGCGGGCTTTAGGACCTGGTTCCCAATCCTCATTCTCTGCTGTCCCACGCTCCTGTACATTTGAACTTGCCTCTCGCGCCAACCCAGTGACCTTCCTCCTGACCGTTACACTACTTCTGTCACTGCTTCCCTCTTCCGGGATACTGGCCGGATCTGACCTCCCCTCCGTTGTCTGACTCTCCGATGGAGGCGTGGTCAGCCCTGACTCCTCTCCTCTCCCTGCTGGGGGAGACGCTACTCCCGATACCTGTGACTCTTCCCCCCCCACTATGCTCTGGTGGGGAAGCTGGTCCTGATTTCCAACTGCTGCTCTGGGAGTCCCCGCTGGCCCCTTGCCTCTGGGGTGTCCCCCTTGGGACCCCCCTTGCCCTGGCCACCGGCACCCCCTTCTGTGAATCTTCCGATTCGCTGGAGAGGCTCATGGAATCTCTTGGGCCACTGTCATCTTCTCCTACGCTGCCCTCAGATTCTTCCCCTTCGCTCTCCATCTCCCCTCTTCCCTGTGCTTCTGCTCCTGAACCCCTGACACATACGCTTCAGGTTACATATGCTTCAGGTTACAGACTCCGCTAACCCAGAAATATTACCTTGGGTTAAGAACTTTGCTTCAGAATGAGAACAGAAATTGTGCTCTGGCGGAGCAGCAGCAGCAGGGGCCCCATTAGCTAACGTGGTGCTTCAGGTTAAGAACAGACATCTAGAAAGAATTAAGTTCTAAACCGAGGTACCACTGTATTATGAATTGCAAAGGGCATGATCCTGCCAATGTTAAGTGCATCTGAGTCGTTGGCTTTGTGGAATTAAGCACTTCAGCAAGTTTTTTAGATCCTGATCAGCGAGCGGAGCTTAATTTCCCCCCACTAAACTCAGTGGCACTCCAAAGTGCTTTACTTTGCCTGGGTCATGTCTAACAGCAACAAAGAATATTAATTACAATAATTACTATCTATCCAGAGCTTACAGTGCTTAGCTGCTGTATATGGAAATATTTTTATTATTATTAATTCAATTTCTATCTTGCCCTTCCTCCAAGCACCTTGGGGTGGCGTCAGCAGCGCCACTCCAGGGGGCGAGCCCTTTTGGCCCTCCCCATATATTTTGGGGGTCAGGGCCAGGCTCCCCAATATTCCAGAATTACAGACACGAAGCGTGCAGCTGACCGTGGTGTGGCTTCTGTGACCAGCTTCTCCTCCTCCTGCTGCTGGCACGTCTGGGTGGCATATATGATTTCTCCCTCCCTCCCATCCATTTAATTCTCACAACAACCCTAGGAAGCAGGAAGTTAGACTGAGGAAGAGAATGACTGGCCTAAGTCACAAAGTGAAGTTCATGGCCAAATGGGGACTTGAACCTGGATCTCCTCAATCAGTTTCCCCAACTTAAAGCAGTAGTCCCAGCTTCTGATTTGATCCCAGAATGTCCCACTTTTCCTTAGGATGTGCCCCAAACGATTTCAAGACCCTCCTATTTTCCAGGGACAGTCCCAGATTTACAAAAGCTGACCAGGTTTCTGATTTGACCCTGGAATGTCCCACTTTTCCTTAGGACATCCCTATTTTCTCCAGAGGAATGTTGGAGGGGATGGAGTTACGAGACCCCTGAACCAAGGAGAGAAGTAACTAGACAACCTTTAGAAGACATCTGAAAACAGCTGTCTATAGGGAATTGTAATGGTTCTAGGGGACTGCTCGTGCGTAAGTTGGCGCCACAACTGGCTGGGTTACCTGGGTGAACCCTTTGTGTCCGGACAGCCACCCATCCGTGGCTGTCTCAATCGCTGGCAGAATCCGTCAGTGTGCATTTCTTGAATTTCTTCCAGCAAAGAAGCTCTTTGACGCCTAGTCTCCGCCTACTCTCCCTGCGTGGAAGCCTTCTGCGCAGGGAGGATGTGGGCAGCGGAGGACCCGTGCTCTCCCCGCTGGTCTCTGGCGAGGAGTCATGGAGCCCCCTCGCCGATTCCCCCATCTGCCCCCCTTCTCCACTGGTGCTACACTGATTTCCTTCCCCAGAAGATGGGCTGCCTCTCTCCCTCCTGGGACGCTCTCCGGAATCCCTCTGGAGCCCTCCCTCCTCCGATGGCAGTTCCCTGACAGGAATTTTTAAAATGCTTTATTATGTTCTTATATTTGTTGGAAGTCACCCAGAGGGGGTGGGGGAACCCAGTAAGATGGGATGGGTGAAATAATAATAATAATAATAATAATAATAATAATAATAATAATAATTATTTATACCCCACCCCTCTGGTAGGGTTTTCCCAGCAGAATATTAAAAACACGATAAAAATATCATACATTAAAAACTTCCCTAAGCAGGGTTGCCTTCAGATGTCTTCTAAAAGCCAGATACAGTGGTAGCTTGGGTTAAGAACTTAATTCGTTCTGGAGATCCATTCTTAACCTGAAACTGTTCTTAACCTGAGGTACCACTTTAGCTAATGGGGCCTCCCACTGCTGCCGTGTGATATCTGTTCTCATCCTGAAGCAAAGTTCTTAACCTGAGGTACTATTTCTGGGTTAGTGGAGTCTGTAACCTGAAGCGTCTGTAACCCAAGGTACCATTGTAGTTGTTTATTTCTTTCACACCTGATGGGAGGGCATTCCACAGGGTGGGCGCCACTACCGAGAAGGCCCCCTGCCTGGTTATTATTATATAATTATAATAACCGAATAGGACATACATCAGAGAAATGTTGGAGGGTATTCTATCACCTGAAGGAAGTAAGGGATCACAAAGGAAATCTGTGACATATATATATATATCCCAAAATTTTTGAATTATTTAGTGCATGAAGTTGGTGATTTTTCGTTAGGAAAACCAGGCGCTGTATAAGCTATCTCTGACAAGGTGAAGAATCCAGGTCCCTTGAATGGCAATGAAGGAAAAGAGAGACAAGGTGGAAACACTTTGGGACTGAATTGTGGCACTCATCTGTTCTTTAATCTTTCATAAGGCATTGACTCTTCTATAACCTTTCTTGAAACAGCACACCAAGTCACGGTACTATACACCTCTGCTGTCACTTCCTGAGACACATATTGCAATGTTTATCTTTTTATCCATATGCCCTATGAGTTTCTGTGTGAGTCCTTTCATAGATGGCTGTTCCTCACAGCTGGCTTTATTCTCTTTGACACTGTGTTGCACTGACGCAGCACTCTGATAGCTGCAAAATATGTTTCAGATGACACGTTTGACTTTGGTGACATGACAAGGAAAATAATTTAAAGCTTCCTCTGTTTGAACGGAATGCTTAACAGGTCACCACTAGCTACCAGGTGGCATTGGGGCCCTTTATGTGTCCAGCTGTCCTTTGTCAACAACCAATTGTCACTGTTTTTTTGTGTTGAATATATGCTATATGGTAATTTATGGACCGAATAGGTATCTAAAGCCATTTGCACATGCAGAATGTAGGCACCCTATATATAGAAATGAGCAAACCAGTGATATTTTAGGGAGCAGGCTAGCAGGCGGGGCCCGTTACTTACATCATAGGAACCTACACAACACTATTGCTGTATGTAGGTTTTTATTTTAATTGTTTTTTATCTTATATTTTGGAAATGTACATCCAGGGTTTTTTTCCATTAATTTTTTTGGCGGCCCCCAAGAGAGTGGGGCCCTAAGCTATAGCTTGTTTAGCGTATACATAAATCTGGTACTGAATTGCGCCCAAGGCTACTACCGCCCCCGCCCCGCCCCCGGGATGGTATCGCCCACTTTGGAAAACATGGATATAGCCCACCGGTATATTCAGGAATAGGGGGCTGCCTTTTAAAAACATCTCTAAATTGCCAACTAGGCTCTTTTCCGATCCAAACAGTTGCACTTGTCTGACACTTGAAGTCTCAATTGTGAAGAGAGAAAGAGAGAAAGAGAGAAAGAGAGAAAGAGAGAAAGAGAGAGAGAGAGAGAGAGTCCCCCAGAAGTAAGCGTTTACGCGGTGGGATTCTCTCATAGCAATGCTAGATGACTAGTTTTAAAGGTCAGGGTGATTAAAGCATATTAAATAATTCATTACCCTGAAAGACACTCGGAAAATGAAGAAGCTGTTCACGTGCTGGAATAAGAGTCTGAAACAGTTTTGGGGAGCAATCATGCATTTGCAGATGATGCCTGGCCTCACATATATATATATATATATTTGTTGTTGTTGTTTAGTCGTTTAGTCGTGTCCGACTCTTCGTGACCCCATGGACCAGAGAACGCCAGGCACTCCTGTCCTCCACTGCCCCCCGCAGCTTGGTCAGACTCATGCTGGTAACCTCGAAAACACTATCCAACCATCTCGTCCTCTGTCGCCCCCTTCTCCTTGTGCCCTCCATCTTTCCCAACATCAGGGTCTTCTCCAGGGAGTCTTCTCTTCTCATGAGGTGGCCAAAGTACTGGAGCCTCAGCTTCACAATCTGTCCTTCCAGTGAGCACTCAGGGCTGATTTCCTTCAGAATGGAGAGGTTTGATCTTCTTGCAGTCCATGGGACTCTCAAGAGTCTCCTCCAGCACCATAATTCAAAAGCATCAATTCTTCGGCGATCAGCCTTCTTTATGGTCCAGCTCTCACTTCCATACATCACTACTGGGAAAACCATAGCTTTAACTATACGGACCTTTGTTGGCAAGGTGATGTCTCTACTTCTCAAGATGCTGTCTAGGCCTGTCATTGCCCTTCTCCCAAGAAGCAGGCGTCTTTTAATTTCGTGGCTGCTGTCATAAATATAAATATGTAATAAATATATCTGTCTGAGATATATAATCTCAGAGCCAGGAAAGGCACTGACTTCAGGTACCAAGCTCCTCAGTCTTGAAGTGCCTCCTCTTCTTGGCCAAGCTTTGCACCTTATGACAGCTGCAGAGAGAGAGAGAGAGGCGCCCAAATGAGAGATGTACTGAGTGAGAGATGATTTGAAAGGAGGCCAGGTGCAAAGAGGCCTCCAGCACAGCAGCTCGCACAACTCACAGCCAAAAGGAGCAGCTGCATCCCCAAGGAGCAACAGAACTCTGTGGCTGAGAGTTGTGCTCATAATAGCCCTGGTAATAGCCCTTGCAGGAGGAACAAGCCAATTTTTTAATATAAAGCTGTACTGATGCACTTCCAGTCCAGGTGGCTAAAATGTCTGAAGATTCTTAGGTAAAGTTTGGCCCTCGCGTAGCTTCTATCAATGCCTAATGAGCAACAACAGTTCTGGTAAGAGTGGCTGCTATCAGTGGACATACAGTCCATGGTTTAGTGGTGAAAGCACCACCAAACCATGGGCGGTATGTTCATGCAGCGTCTCAGATCACCTCAGCATTGGCCACAAAACTGCATTTGTTCCGAAGAGTTTGTGTCCCAGGCGGAACGCGTGTTTCTCAGCGGCTTATGTGACCAGGCTGTTAATATCTCCAAAATGAATATCTATCTACTCAACACCCACAAGCAGAAACAGGATTATATTTTTATTTTCAAATTGCCACATAGATTATGGTGAGAAGTCTCCAAAGATTATCTGCTGAATGCCAGTTTTTAATGAATCACATTTGTCTTTCTTGATTAAGTCCATTATTACCCCCTTTAGTCTTTCACCAACCTATTAGCTGGATTTTTCACTCCACAGTTTGGAAGAAGAATTAGCCAATGAGGCAGGCACTTATCATCAGTCGGTTTATGTAATGCAGTTTACAGTTTATGAATTCAAGAAATTGTAGTTTCATATAAAAAAATTAATAACAATGTAATATCTAAATTGTAGCAGTACTGTTCAGTCCAGGCAAAGCAGCCTGCATGGAGTTTATAAAGTTTTCTTTGTTTTATCATAATTTAGGAGCAACATCCCCTAGAGAAGAGCATCTATTTTGAAACTCTTCGGGAATTTTTGTCAATGAAACTTCAAGCGCCAGTTGGAAGTTGTTGTTGTTGCTATTATTATTATTATGCAATTTAATAAATATATAAGCAGTAACTATACTACAGTCCAATGAAAATATGTAGAAATAATGTTGCCATAAGCTGAAGAAGTGTGGGTAATGTTGATGGTTTAACAAAGGATAAAAGGAGAATTCCCTAGATGCCTTGATCTACATGCGAGACAAACACTCTCCCATAAGAGAGCCCCAGCAGGGATTTAAAATAACAAAATATGTGAAGTAAAGTATGGGAATGTAGGCTGTTAGACCTTTAAAATATGCCCCTTTAAGTCACTTCCAAAGCTTTGTTCCCTTTTAGCATAGAAAAGTCCACACCATTTGGTAAATTAAAAATGGTTTTTACTTACAAACTCTTCATAGGTCAGATTCATGTGTTTTTCCAAACAGCAGCCAGAAAACACAGGCAACAAAACTTGGTTCCAAAATTTGGTAAAGAAACCAAAGACATCATTGTACGCAGGTTGTACATTGATAATAAAGGTATTATTATAGAAACACAAAGACAGCTTGCAAGCCTTGCACGACACCTGAGCCTGGAGCAACCAGGTCCAGACCTCCATTACACATTGAATTCACATGGCAGACTAAGAGTTTCCAAAGTGTTTCTATAGAAAGACAAATGTGGATTTGAATAAGCCACACGGCCATCTGGGCCAGCAGCCCAGGCATCCTTCCTGGTTAGTTACATGTTAGAAAAGAAAAAGAAAGCAGGAAGGGGGGGGGACTTGACTTCCACCTTCCAAGGTGAGGGGGGTGGCCTAACTAAGTCTAGGAAAGCAGCTTACTCTGTGGTCTTAACCATTTCATGCATTAACTAGAGCTAGGCATTCTGGTTCTATTTGTTGCACCCTTGTACAAGCCTGTCCTAATTAATGTCCTCTATGTTTATAACTGAAGGGATGCAGGTGGCGCTGTGGGTTAAACCACAGAGCCTAGGACTTGCCCATCAGAAGGTCGGCGGTTTGAATCCCTGCGACGGGGTGAGCTCCCATTGCTCAGTCCCAGCTCTTACCAACCTAGCAGTTCGAAAGCATGTAAAAGTGCAAATAGATAAATAGGTACCACTCCAGCGGGAAGGTAAAGGGCATTTCCATGCACTGCTCTGGTTTGCCAGAAGCAGCTTAGTCATGCAGGCCACATGACCTGAAAGCTGTACGCCGGCTCCCTCGGCCAATAAAGCGAGATGAGTGCCGCAACCCCAGAGTCGGTCACGACTGGACCTAATGGTCAGGGGTCCCTTTACCTTTACCTATGTTTATAACTAGGGACAATACTAAACTACCAAGTCCCATCAGTGTAAGGATTTTCACTTGTACAATGGGATTTCCCCTCTCCTCCCCCTGTGCTCACTCCATACTCACCCACCTGCTCCAGAAGGTTGAGGGCACCCCAGAACAGATTTGGGAGATGCATGGCAAGATGAGAGGGGGAGAGCATTCCATTGCACATGTAGAAATCCTTGCCACAGAATGTTACATTGGATATAACCTTGAATCTTAAGAAACACCAAGGCCGGATTTAAAGAAATCAGCAAACACATCCAGTTGATTGACACACAACTAATTCACACTTTGTGTGTGAGGGAACTGTATCTTGATTCAATGTGTGAATTTAACCAGATTTGCTAAATAAAATAAGACTCAAGAGTCAAATTACACATTCAGAAATATCATGTACTGTATTTCAGAATGTAGCTGAAATTCCCAATGGGAAAGTAATATCTCAGGGAGCAGGGTTCTAACAGGTTGGTGGTTTTTTTTGTATAATATGCTGGCTTTTTTTACATGCAGCTCAATTTGTTTGGTTTTGTTTCTTAAACAGAGGCACTCATGCATGTGTATTGCTCCATCCATATTTCGAAGACGTACAGTCTTTGTATGACTAAATGTCTTTGACCACTAGTATCTCAAAGACTAGATGCTTGCAGATGAACCCCACCACACAAACACACATTTTCTAATTGTATGTGTGAGGAAAAGGGTCATGGCCACTAGCCCTGCCCTATTGGCCATGTTCCCATGGTGTGGGAGAAGCCATGATACTTTTTAAAGTGTGGTGAATGTATAGCACAGATGGAGCCTGTGTTAGCCAGAGGTTGTATACATGAAAATCACTGGGCTTCCCCATAGTGAGGAAGAGTCCTGCATTTACACAACAATCTCTCACTAACACAGGCCCATTCCACAATACAGTGGTAACTCGGGTTACGTACGCTTCAGGTTACAGACTCCGCTAACCCAGAAATAGTACCTCGGGTTAAGAACTTTGCTTCAGGATGAGAACAGAAATTGTGCTCCGGTGGTGCGGCAGCAGCAGGAGGCCCCATTAGCTAAAGTGGTGCTTCAGGTTAAGAACAGTTTCAGGTTAAGAATGGACCTCCGGAACGAATTAAGTACTTAACCTGAGGTACCACTGTATACATTCAAAGCACTTTAAACAGTGTCATGGTTTCTCCCAAAGCATTCTGGGAAGTGTAATTTATCATGAGCCCTGAGGGTTGTAAGAAAACCCCTATTTGCCTCACTGAGCTACACTTTCCAAAGTTCACTGGGATGAAGGATTGACTGTTAAACCACTCTGAGAAGTGTAGCTCTGTGAGGGGAATAAGGTTCTCCTAACAACTCATCACTCTTGACAAACTACAGTCCCCAGAATTCTTTGTTGGAATCCACGATTGCTTAAATTGGTATGATACTACTTTAAATGTATAACACAGATGGGAGCACAGAACGCATGGCTGCTAGGGTGCATGGCTGGGGTGTGGTCCCACTTCCCCACACATGCACATTTGACATCATGTTGCCAGTGCCCTACTTACTTAAGTAATGGAACTACCTTTAAAAGAAAGGTAAATTGTTATGTGGGAACACAACTGTGTGGGAAAACTATCTTAGGTTATACCAAATCTTTTACTTACTGGATTCCAAATAAGAGCACATGTACACAGTCACCTCAGAGCATATAAGCCATTTAATGATTACAGCTTCACTCAAAAATCCCTGGGTATTTTAACGTTATGGGAGTGATGAGAAGCACCAACACTACAGTGGTCACTGCCTCTGTGCTTTCCCCTCAAGCTGGTTAGGGTCTGCGTAAAGGTTTGACCCATGTGGTTTGTCTGACAGTATGTTTAGTACGTTCCACAAGCGATGTCCTTCCCAAGAGGTTGGTCATCTCTTGCATAGCAGGTTAAAAACACTGCCAGAGGAATCACAGGGAGAAAAGCTTTTACTCAGAGACAAACTGGTATGGCAACATCTAAATATCTATAGGAAGGGATGTAGGAAGCTGCCATAACTCATATCAGACTGCTTGGTTCATATCATGTAGCACTGTGCCCTCCCATCCAAAAAATTATCCTGCATTTCCCCCTACCATTCTCCATCAATTTATGAGAAACTAAACTGCATTTGGATCGTTAAAGGGGCTAGAGATGTTTGGTGAAATTCTCATGGATGGGATGGAGAAACATAAAGAACCAAAACTGATTTGTCCACCCCTAATTGAAAAGAAACCTGTCCATTTCTGTTTGTCTTTGTTTCATATTTTTACTGTCTTAAGTTCGTTCTCCACTTTTCCACAGCTGATTGTTAGTATGGGTTTCTCCTCATAGAAGCGCTTTTGTGTGCAATTTTGCTTAGTGCAAAACATTTTTGCAAAGCAATTTCCCCCAATGTTCTGAAATTTTGTATGCTATTTTCACTAAAATATGCATTTTATAGTTACTTTACCTTGGTATGTGCATTTCTGAATACGTTACTTGGCTGGAGAAGTGCACTGCAAAATTCAAAGAAGTTTAAGTTTTGAAGGGCAGCTGTGTTTCAGTTCATGTATTGTTTCAGAAACTGCAGATTAGGTAGGTTTGCCTTATGTGAACTGAGAATAACTCTCTGGAGTTTCAGGTGGGACTTTTCCCTAGCACTGTAGATGTTGAGGGTTCAACCTGATGCCATTTGCAAACAGAGCATGTCCTCTACCACTGATCTGCAGCCTTTCCCCAAGAAAGGGCCTGTGTAAAAAAATGTTTTGGAAAGGTAAAACTTCTTCACAGTGCTCCAGTTCTGACAGTTCATTCATTGGGAGCCATGAAAGTTAAATGGGCTTCAAATTGGGTTTTATTTTCTAGTGGAGACATGCTATGATTCTTAGATACGGTGTGCCGCTTTCAGAATTTCTCTCAAAAACAGAGTTTTCTCATTTGGCCTAGCTTTAAAGCTTGGGGGCGAATGGCTACTTTGCTATATTGCTTTCTGTCATATTGCAGGGTGTGTGTGCTTTAAGCATGTTTTAGAGAGGACCAACCATCCCTCCCACACTATATATACAACACAAGGATATCAGAGCAGCTACTGCTGTGAATAAAAGTCTAAGTTAGTGGCAATCATTGTTGCAGCTCAGGAGAGCCCCTCTAGCACAGGAGGGCATCATAGAGAGCCTGGAGTTAATCAAGAAATGATAGCAAGACATGTTTCCATCATGTATCATGTGACTTGATCCTGTGGCACCATGGCACCATGCATTCATACATGCTAAAAGTGTGATGTACATGAAGTGTTCCCTACTTCATCAGTCACCATATCAAGTCCTCTGCACATCTGGGCTTGAGAAGAAGGATCTCTTTCACCCTACACTTTTTAAGAATTGGTGACTAAGCTGTTTTCTTGCAAAAGATCAGTTTTGGGTGCAATACACAATGCGCAACCTCCGTACAGACCCTAGAAAACTCAAACGGTCCTCAAAACTTCCAGACTGATTCTGAGAATGCTATTCAGTATACAGAGTAGTTTGAGTAGTTCATCATCCCTAGTGGGATAAATTGTATAGGCATTTTATTGAGATGATTTGTTTTAAACTCAGCTTCTTCTCTTTCTTTCTCTTTTTTAAAATCTAGTGGAAATTCTGTGACCTATAATCCTGCAAATGGTCATTTTGACACTTGTAAAGAATTGCTGGTTATTTCAGGTTAATTCATCTCTTAAAAGCAGAAAAGCTTTGAAAATGATGTGGCTTCCCTGTTATTATAGCCACTGTATACGCACACCCCTTTCCCCTTTTAGTTTCAGCCGGAGACGTGCGCTTTGTGTGACCTCTGCAGCTTCTACTAGATACTCAAAAAGCATGACCAAGGTTAAGGGCAGGCAACAGTTATTAAAATACATTGTCAAGTACCATTGAAAACTCTAGCATAGATGCATCATTGACCTTAACTACCATCTACCTTCATGCCTTCCCATGCTAGTATTAGCATTCCTTTCTGATTCTGTAAGCCCAGAACAGCTACCTTGTGATCATCGCCCTCCGTTGTTGATAAGACAACGAGGAATGCAGATGTCTGTGGCTCGTGGTGCCATTTTTGTTGTCTGTGGCAATTGCCGCAGAAAGACAGAAACTCAAGCGGGAAAGATTTATCAGTCCAATTGCACTGTGGGGAAAATTGTAGGGTGGGGACTCCCTCAGATGTCATCTCTGATTCCCTGTAATTTCCCACTGGTTTCCACATCAGCCTTCCCTCATGTGATAAAAACTACAACAGAAATAATGAGAAAAGGAATCTGCAAGACTGTGATTGAATTAATGATATGGGCTACATCTTTGAGATTACATTTATTTGTTTACTTGGTTTATATACAGTTAAAACACAATGTCATAAAGTAACAACCTGCTGCCTAAAAGTTTCCGTCAGAGAGAGAGAGAAAACACACACCCTAGATGACTAAAAACACCCCCAAAAAAACACCATTGTTTTTCAAAATAGTAAAATCAAATATATTTTAAAAGCCCAGGAGAATTTATTTAAAGAACAACTGAACCAATACAGTGGTACCTCTGGATGCGAACGGGATCCGTTCCAGAGCCCTGTTCACATCCTGAAGTGAACGCAATGCACGTCTGTGAGTGCGCAGGTCGAGATTCGCCACATCTGCGCATGTGCGTGAAGTCATTTTGAGCGTCTGTGTGTACACGAGCGGCGAAACCCGGAAGTAACATGCTCTGTTACTTCCAGGTCGCTGCGGAGCATAACATGAAAACGCTCAACCTGAAGCACATTTAACCTGAGGTATGACTGTAATGACTTTAGAGAAGACAGCAGCTAGTAGCCATGATCCCTATGTTCTACCTTCCATGCCAGAGATAGTATGGGAGTCGCAGGTGGGCAGAGTGCTGTTGTGCATCTCCCACAAGCATCTGGAAGGCCACTATGACAACAGGATGCTGGACTAAATGGGCCATTGGCCTGATCCAGCAGGGTCTTCTTATGTTAAGGTCCCAGGCGAGTCTCTCTGGGTAAGGCAACCATCCTTGAGAAGGCCCTCTTCCACATCACTTCACATGCAGGAAGCATCCAGAGCAGGACCTCTGAGGAAGAGCTGTCTAAATTCTTGTAAAACAACACTTGCCTCTCAGTGTCCGTATGTGTCAGGGACTCGGCAGAGGAATGGTGGAGACTGCCTCCCCAGTCTGGCCCTTCCAGAGAAGAAGACAATTCAGAATTACAAGGGTTTAAGGGAAGTCACAGCTCAGAGGAAGTTGAGGGGGGAAGTTGGGAAATAATGGGAGAGGAGGAGGAGGCAGAACCGGAGTAGCTGGCTGACAAGTTATCACTAGAAAGCATTCCAGACCCACCATCTCCCAGAATCCGGTGAGCCTTAAAAGTAGGGGAGCAAAGAGCTCGGAGACAGGAGTGTGTGCTGTTGATGAATGAGGTAGTGGGAGAAAAGCAGGGCTGAGGTTTACTCGGGGCAATGCCATTATTGCAAGAGGCTGCATTCTCAAACCTCTTTCTGTAAATATTGACTAAAAAGCAGGTGGTAAGAACTTTTCCTTTTCTTATCCGTTCCTGGCAACCTGCGGTGGGGGTTGGTTCCTCTGCTGCCTGACAGTATGTAGTCCAGAAAGAGAAGAGGTTCAAACCCTGTCATGTCCTGCCTGAAGAGACTCCTGCCTCCTGCAAGTCTCTTCCAGTCATTGAGCTAGATGGACTCAGTCTTAGACAGCAGCTTCCAACGTTCATGATGACACCTCTTCCTTTGCCCATGAGAGTGATCTCAGGGTGGTTTCTGAGACTGGGAAGGGCATCACCTTCTGCACAGATGAGGTTGTGTGAGACATGATGCTGTTGTTGGTGTGCAGTCAGAAGCACTCTGTATCCATGTCAAACCCGGTGTTATGAACCCCTTGGGCGGATCCATGCAGAGTTCAATTTCCTATAGAGTTGAGAAGATGTTTGTTGAGTGCAATGGTAGGTCTTTACTGGCCCACCAGTCAGTAGTAGAAGTATTCCTCATCCAATAAAGTCTACTGTCAAATTGTATTCAGTGGGAGCTGGCAAAAGCCATGCTGACTAAGGCTTGAGGACATGGACAAGGTGCTTTTGATGGACTGTCCCAGCATGGTGTAGTGGTTAAGAGCGGTGGACTCGTAATCTGGTGAACCGGGTTCGCTTCCCCGCTCCTCCACATGCAGCTGCTGGGTGACCTTGGGCTAGTCACACTTCTCTGAAGTCTCTCAGCCCCACTCACCTCACAGAGTGTTTGTTGTGGGGGAGGAAGGGAAAGGAGATTGTTAGCCACTTTGAGACTCCTTAAGGGGAGTGAAAGGCGAGAAAGCAAGTCCAATCTCTCTCTCTCTCTCTCTCTCTCTCTCTCTCTCTCTCTCTCTCACACACACACACACACACACACACACACACACACATTTGCCCTGTTGACCATTGCCCATTCTGGCTTCTTTGCGCAAGTTTGGAGGAGACCCAGGAGTTGGTGAACACACCCTTGTATGAAGGGACAATTCAAATAAGGTGACTGTTGATGTCAAACTAAGGAAATATGGGATTCAGATGCTGGACTGGTGGTAAATGGGAGGGGATGGGGGGGTTACGCCCTCTTTGAGGCCTGCATAAAAAGCCTAGACTACGAAATAGGGTGAAAATGATTCAGAATGACTCTGACTTCTCTGAGGCTAGTAGGTCCCAACCTCTACGTCTCTTGCACCCCTCCCAGCATGAACCAGACCCCATTCTGCCCTCCCTGCTTGGATGGGGATGAGGGACTCAATATTTATATCAGCAGTAGAATCACAAGCTCAAAGGCCTCCAAGTCCCCTCCTGCCAGAAGAGGTCCTCAAGGAGTGCAAAGATGTTTAGAGATCAGGCCCATCTGCATCTGGGAAATGATGGGAGTTCATTTTCCTGGATTAACTGCTAATCAAACCAAGAGAAAGGACTGACTGCCAATCTCTTGCAAGAGAGCTGAGAGATATTCTAGCTGTTACAACAGGGGCTTGACTGCTCTGAGTATACTGGTGTGTTGAGTTTAGTGTTTTAACAGAAAGTGGCACATTTGTGAAGATGTAAATGACATTTAATGCACTGAAGTAACTATATGATTTGTAGTTTCCAGCATTCCCAGCTATGCAGCGGAAACCCTCTAGGAACTTTGCACTTTCTGATTTTCTCTCCCTCTCCCTCCAACGTCCCAAGCAATTATCCCTCTTCAGTGCCAGTTAATTTGTGAATAGAATATCAATAATTTATACGAGTATTAACGACGCTGATCATACCGGGGCAGAAAAGAAACATGATGCTTGACTTCTCTCTCCAATCCATAAAAAAGAGGCAATTAATTTTGGGTTTCTCCTCTCAAATCTGAAGAAAACATATTACATCTCGAAGTATATTTAGCAAGTGTTCTCCTCTTTAAAGTGGAATAATTCATCACTGTCTCTAAAATGAGGTTTATTCGAATGGAAATAACATGGTTTTTAAATAAAATATTTCATGCCAGTTCCTAGTCTCCATATCATTACCTGCATTTTTTTTTTTTAAAGAGAGAGAGAAAAAAAGTGCCCCTCACTTCTTCTTTCAAGAGTATCTTTAAAAATGCATTTCTTCTGATGTTGATCCTTCTAACTCTGGACCTTCCTGCCATCTCGTTTCCGAATCACTCCACCATGTAATTGTATATTACTGAGATAAGTTGTGACTTGTTCTGACTTTAGTATATTTCTATTTCTATTTAATTAAATGGGGTTTAGCACAGTGTTGAGAGGGGGGCCCAACTGCAAGGAGCAATGCTGGGTGGCGGGTTTATTCTCTTTATCTTCCTCCACTTGAACCATCCTCCCAGAGCATCGCAGCAGTATAAATAACCTACGTGGTACTCGAATCAGGTTTGCTCTGGGCTTGAGATTGGAAAGTCTTTAGGTCAGGAAGGCAGAAGTATAATATGAATCAAGGTGACAGGAATGGCTTTTGAATAATTTTGTTAATCAGCCACCTTCAGCAGCTCCAGCCTCGTAACTTGTTTACCAGACAAGCCTCGACTAAATCTATGCATTTTTTTTTTTTAATTGCTAGGCGAGCTTTATTGAACCGAGCCTTAATTAGGGCAGCTGTGATTGTCTTGCATAATTAACTGGGCTTCATTTATAATTATTTTCTGATAGTTGAAATTGTTTCCCGCATGTAGTGACACACAGTACTAATGGCATGGCTGCAACCCCTTTGATTTCTGTTTATTAAGTAAAGATGTGGATTGGACAGATGTAAAGGAGGACATTGCTCTTGCTGAAAGGAGCCGCTTGCCACATGGGTCCTAGAAAAGCCAAGGTAAAGGTAAAGGACCCCTGGATGGTTAAGTCCAGTCTAAGGCGACTATGGGGTTGTGGCGCTCATTTTGCTTTCAGACAGAGGGAGCTGGCATTTGTCCACAGACAGCTTTCCAGGTCATGTGGCCAGCATGGCTAAACTGCTTCTGCCACAAAAGAACACTGTGATGGAAACCAGAGTGCACGGAAATGCCGTTTATCTTCCTGCCATAGCAGTACCTATTTATCTGCTTGCACTGGTGTGCTTTTGAACTGCTAGGTTGGCAGGGGCTGGGACAAAGCAACAGGAGCTCACCCCATCACTGGGATTCGAACCGCTGACCACAGAGCCACCCGCGTCCCTATAGAAAAACAGCATTTCCATGTGCTCTGGCTTACGCCATAGTGTTCGGTTGCACCAGAAGTCACCTTTGACTGGACAGGGGTCCTTTCCCTTTCCCTAGAAAAGCCAAACGTGCCAATGGAACATGGTTAATATATCATAAATGACTTTTTTTTCAAAAAAAAAAAAGAAGAAAAACTGTGTTTTCTGACATTTCTCTTCTGTACAACTGCTAAGGGTGCAGGAATCCTGTCACCTTTTGCCTCTGTCCTCTCAAAGTAATAATTTCCAGCCTTCGTTTTCATTAGGATAAAGGTGGATCTTTTAAGAAATGGTTTTGTTTTGTGGGTTACCTGTGCAAAGAGGTATCCTGAGTGGAATGAGGTTGCAGGGTGTGACTCTGGTCCTGCTCGTGACAACTTGTGACTTCTCCTAACACCACCACTCTCCATACATATGTTAGCACAGGTGGCTGAGTCAGGGAATTCTCTACATGTAACAGTGGTGTAGCATGGGAGAGGGCCCAGAGGGGTGGCGCAAAATTCTGAGAGGGACGCAAGCAGGCACAACACTTGAGCACTCTGCCCTTGAGCTGGCCAAGCCAGGAGGCGGCGGAGCTGCCAAGCCAAGAAACATGTGCAGCCATCACTAGCAGCAGTGCTGGCAGTCACTGCCTCATGGGCTCTCTGTGTGCCCCCGCACTGGCGCACGCCTCAACCCCAGCTGCCTTGTTCACTGGGTGGATGCAACACTTTCCCTGCCCCGGGCATCAGCAACCCATGCTATGCCACTGGCATGTAGATCTCTCTGCAGATAGGCTTGCCTGGATCGTGGAACCCTGAACTTGCAGGGTGCCAGGACCTGCCGCATATGCCCATGCTGAAGCATTGTTGTTGTCTAGTTGTTTAGTCGTGTCCGACTCTTCATGACCCCATGGACCAGAGCACGCCAGGCACTCCTGTCTTCCACTGCCTCCCGCAGTTTGCTCAAACACATGCTGGTAGCTTTGAGAACCATCTCTTCCTCTGTCGTCCCCTTCTCCTTGTACCCTTAATCTTTCCCAACATCAGGATCTTTTGCAGGGAGTCTTCTCTTCTCATGAGGTGGCCAAAGTATTGGAGCCTCAGTTTCAGGATCTGTCCTTCCAGTGAGCACTCAGGGCTGATTTCCTTAAGAATGGATAGGTTTGAGCTTCTTGCAGTCCATGGGACTCTCAAGAGTCTCCTCCAGCACCATAATTCAAAAGCATCAATTCTTCAGCGATCAGCCTTCTTTATCGTCCAGCTCTCACTATGGTCCAGCTCTCACTTGGTTCTTGGTCCACATACTGCTTAAGCCTGCCTTGTAGAATTTTAAGCATAACCTTGCTAGCGTGTGAAATGAGTGCAATTGTGCGGTAGTTGGAGCATTCTTTGGCACTGCCCTTCTTTGGGATTGGGATGGAGACTGATCTTCTCCAATCCTCTGGCCACTGCTGAGTTTTCCATATTTGCTGGCATATTGAGTGTAGCACCTTAACAGCATCATCGTTTAAAATTTTAAATAGTTCAGCTGGAATATCATCACTTCCACTGGCCTTGTTATTAGCAATGCTTTCTAAGGCCCATTTGACTTCACTCTCCAGGATGTCTGGCTCAAGGTCAGCAACCGCACTACCTGGGGTGTACGAGACATCCATACCTTTCTGGTATAATTCCTCTGTGTATTCTTGCCACCTCTTCTTGATGTCTTCTGCTTCTGTTACGTCTTTACCACTTTTGTCCTTTATTATGGTAATCTTTGTACGAAATGTATCTTTCATATCTCCAATTTTCTTGAACAGATCTCTGGTTTTTCCCATTCTATTGTTTTCCTCTATTTCTTTGCATTGCTCGTTTAAGAAGGCCTTCTTGTTTGGACTGTTGCAATAGAGGGAAGTGGGAGCTATGCATTGTCACCAGGGTGTGTCCTCTTCCTCCTCTTAATATATCATTTCTTAAGCACCAACATAACAATAATCTGTATTTGCTATATATTTTGGAAAGTTGCTTGTCGGTTTGCTATGTATCTGGGCTTCCTATTTCAGCCTTGCATATTTGGTTGGTACCCATGCCAATGCGTCCCACCAGTGCAGGGATATACTCTTGCTCAATGGAACTTCTCCCTCCCCCTTCTCTCAGTGTACACCTCATACTCTCCCGCAATCTGCTGTGGAGGGTGGTGGGGATGAACCCTGGACATATTTAGGAGGCACAGAGGGGAAGGAGAGGGTGGAAGTTTCTTTGCACAAGCGTAAATGCATCTGCTGATGGGAAAAGTTGTGTGGCACTACATTGAATACAACCCATAGTTCCAAAAACATATAGCTTTGGGGGGCAGGATGAAGGAAGAATTACGTATAATGCTGTTTTCATGAAATGTATCCTGCAAGAGTTCTGTCTCTTGGGGGGAAATTGCATTGTGCCGTTTTAGCAATTACTGCAACTGTTTCTTAACTACAACCCCTGGGGCTTATGATTTTGCTTTTGTCAGCTATTCCTTTTTTGGTGGTGGCAGTGTGTGTGTGTGTTTCTGTGTGTGTGTGTGAAACTTGCTCATTTTTACCTGATTATTCAGAATCATTTGTGCAGCCCGGGATCCCACAAATACAAAGCAAAATATATTTTTAAGAAAAGATTAACTCAGCAACAGTGCGATCTGAAAAAAATGCTCTATTCAGAAAGTAACCCTTTCCCCATAGCTATAACGTCGTTCTGAAATGAAATGTTCACTTTTGTCTTGATTTGAGATTACCAAAAGATTTAATTTATTTTAATCATTGTTTAAGTGACTTGAATTTTCCTTAAATGCTAGTCAATAAGAAGATTAAAACATAAATGGCAGTAAATGTGCTCTAAATATCAGGCTTGCTGAAATATTTCCAAGGCCCTGGATCCTCTTAACCATAATCTCCTTTTGAAAACAGGAAAAAAAATGTCATCCATATGAGCATCTCATGAATTTAAGCTCTGATTAGGCAAGGAATTATGTACAGTAGCTTTAGAAATCTGATAATTAAAAAGGAAACACAAGATCCTTTTAGTTGTGACATTTAAAAGCCTAATAATGCTAGAGAAAGGTTTTCAGCATTTCAGGACCCCACTTTGGGAACTGCACTAGGCAGTTTATTTGAATTATAGGTGCTTTAAACACCAGTTTAATAATTCTATTACTTGAAAGCAATAACTGGGTTGACATTACTTGGATTTCAAGCCTTGCTTGCCTTTCCTAGTGAAAGGGAAAACAAAGACAATTAACAACAAATAACTAGTGTTTTTTGACCACTTTCCAAAGCTGGAGATTGGAGTTGGTTGATTTAATTTGTACGGTACCCTGTGACACAGCCATGCCCATTTTACAGATGAAAAGAGAAGGTGTGTAGACAAGGTCAATAATTCAGAGTGCTTTCCTAGTTTCCCAGACATTCATGGAGAGTAGATTTGAACGGCCTTTCTGTACAAAGCAGAGAAACCTTCCCCTCCTTCCTGCTTCCACTGATAAGCCACAGCAGTTGTTGCCTCCTCCTCCTTCATTGTATCTCACCTTTTACATATGACACATTTACTATTTAGTACTACTACTACTACAGCTCACCCTCCATTCCATAGCATCAAAGGTTGGTAGTCAACAGTCTAATAAAACACATTATAAATACAGCAAGAGCAGTGAACAAAAGCACAACATCAAATACCGAAAGGCAGCAGCAGCTTACTGTGCTTTCTCTCAAAACATGTTTAAGAAATGTATTTTGTGATCTGCTTAAACTGTTGAGAACTATGCCACAATACTGAGAGAAGCACAAAAAACGATGGGATGCTAATATCTGGTCTACACCCAGATCAAATTCCTCAAACAGTCCTTGAGCCCAAGTCATCTTTCTGCCAAGAGCAGCTAGCATACATGGTAGCACAGCAATAAGCAAGTTGCTGGGTCTTTCTGTGCAAATTGCAGAATGGTTTCTACTCTAGACAAGAGGTAGGGAACCTGTTTGGGGGGGGAGAACAAATCTGATAATTTCTGGTCATTTCATTGTTCAGTTCTCCACATTTCCACATCAGTTTGCATTTTTTGTCAAAAAGTAGTCCTCGTGAAAATTCACCAACCTTTTAGCGTGAATTTATCCTAACATTCAGTTTTTGTATGCAATTTTGCCTAACATGCATGTTTTGCTATATAATATAATGTATGTATTTGTATGCTGGTTTGGCTAATATATGCATTTAATGACACCCTCATCTATATGTTTTTGTACACATTATGTGGCTGGAGGACTGCATTGCATAATTCAGAGAAATGTGAATGTCAAAGGACAGCAATTCTTCACTCCATGCATTGTCTTGGAAAGTGTGAATTAGGTGGCTTTGTTAAGTATACTTGGTTTAATTCACACTGAAATGAAAATGCATGTGCATTATCGAAGGTTTAATATCTAGATTAGGCTAGACTAGACACATAAACACTCACAGCCATACACAGCCTTCTTAGATCACAACATCAGCTCACATTGGCTTGTGACCATGCCAGATTTTCTTTTTGGCTTTGCTGATGTAATGCTGCAATGCACAGAAAGAGACAGCAGGTGGTGACTATCATATGTCCTAGCTAGGGTCAGAGGATAAATTCAACCCAGTTCGCATTTAAAGACAAACTTTCCTAGTTTGTGCTTTCTGAAACAATACGAGAGCTGAAACACAAGCATCCATTCAAAATTCTCACTTCTCCCAATTTTGCAATGCAGTTCTCCAGCCACGCGATGTGTGCAAAAAAATGCATATACTATGGCATGGGTAGGCAAACTAAGGCCCAGGGGCCGGATCCGGCCCAATTGCCTTCTAAATCTGGCCCGCGGATGGTCCGGGAATCAGCGTGTTTTTACATAAGTAGAATGTGTGCTTTTATTTAAAATGCATCTTTGGGTTATTTGTGGGGCATAGGAATTCATTCATTCCCCCCCCCCAATATATAGTCTGGCCCCCCACAAGGGAGGGACAGTGGACCGGCTCCCTGCTGAAAATGTTTGCTGACCCCTGTACTATGGGGTATGTGTGCATATAAATGTGCATATTGGTGGAAATAACACAAAGGCCTCAGGATGACAGAGTTCGTTCTTTCAGCACACCAAGGCCTGTGAATCCAGATCATGTGTACATGTGAGATTTATCCCTCTGTCACTAGACATTTACTGAGATTCCACAAAGTTCTGTGTGGTCCAAGAACACGGCTTATGCAAGGATTCAAATCTGCATTTGGATCCAAAGGATGTGGGGATTACAGTCCCTTTCCCCTACTCCCACAACTGACACACTTATTTCCATACCCAGTTTCCACAATTGTATCAGCTAGTTTCTCCTGCCCCCATGCAAAGCACATGTGATTCTGGCAGTGATAACCATGACAGAAACAGAACAATGGTGCAAAGGTTTTGATCAGCAGGAGCATTGGGGACAATCAAACTCTCCAAATCTTCATGAACACATTTGGGGAGATAGACTGCAGACAAATCCAATGCCCTAATAAAAATAGCTATTTAAACTTCATGCTGCCGGGGCCAGGTGCTGGCAAACTTCCCTACTAATTTAAGATTTGGATTCAGGCATCTGGAGAGCATCCCGCTGACATACACACAGAGCAACCATCCTGCCATGTCATTTCCTTTTACATTTATTTGGATCAGTGGATTCCAAACTTTTTTCCTTGGGGGAACCCTTTCCTCATCAACTTGTCTGACTTGGTCTGCCCAGCTAGTCAGCTTTGGAATGTGCTGCAAAGCATTCTGGGATACTTTCTAGGGTCCATATGGAGCATTAGCCAGGCCCATTGGGTTTTGCTGTTGCCCTTCATCAGAGATGGCTGATCTGTAGCTCTATGGAAATTGCTGGGCTGCATACAGCTCCTATCATCCAGACCCTGACCATTAGCCATGCCAGCTGGGCCTGATGGGGGTTGGGGTCCAACAACAACAACCAAAGGCCCAAAGGTTAACAACTCCTGCCCTATACGTGGTGTAGTGGTTAAGAGCGGTGGACTCGTAATCTGGTGAACTGGGTTTGATTCCCTGCTCCTCCACATGCAGCTGCTGGGTGACCTTGGGCTAGTCACACTTCTCTGAAGTCTCTCAGCCTCACTCACCTCACAGAGTGTTTGATGTGGGGGAGGAAGGGAAAGGAGATTGTTAGCCGCTTTGAGACTCCTTCGGGTAGTGATAAAGCGGGATATCAAATCCAAACTCCTCCACTACTTCTTCTTCTTCTTCTTCTTCTTCTTCTTCTTCTTCTTCTTCTTCTTCTATATGTGTTCCTTAGACTGCATCAAATACTCCCCTCTGGTTACACACAGCAGTTGACAACCAGCAGTGGTGCACAAGCTGTCTTTCAGGTAAGCTTGTCTGTCATTATCGATCTTTTTATCAAGGAACCCCTCATAAGCTCCCAAGGAAGCCCAAGGTTCCCTGGAGTATAAATTGAAAACTACAGATTTAGATTGTAGGTAATCCAGGACGCCCAACCTGGTTTAACATCAATATCTCTTTTCACCTCCCCTTTTCTGCTCCAACATGATTCATCTCTAGTCGTAAGCGACAAGTAATTGCTTAGTACAAGTGAATCCTCATAAATATTGATTGTGAAATATCCTGTAAATGTGCAATGAAACTAGTGAGAAACATTAAAAGAAACATGTTTACCAAAGAATCTTTAAAGGCAGGAAGGTGTGTGTGTGAGGGGGAAACTAATTCCAGAAGGAAGTCACACGTGTCAACTCTTTTCTCCAGTTGGCTAAGTAACAGCAAGGCTGTTTCCTAACTAAACAGTCTCATTAACATAAGCATAACTACAGGGTAAATTTTCAAGCTCATTCCACGGAATTCATGGAAGGGGAGGGAATATTCTTTTAATATGCACAAGTCATGCAGACAATGATATGAAGCTAATTCGTTTCATCATATTATCACCGTATCACATTAGCTTAAAAGAAATAATAATGCAACATGGAAAATGTTTGCATATTAGTAGAAACTCTCATTGTACCCTATTAGCACCATATCATATTAGTATTGCATTAGGCAATTATGCTTCAGTGCTAAAATGATGAAATCCCCACTGCGAAAACTGATATTGAATTCTTGTAATGTTTTAGAACCATTTTTAGCTCCACACATAAATAATTCATGGGAGAAGATCTAATGAATTGATGAGAGAAGAGAGAGAGAGAGAGAGAGAGAGAGAGAGAGAGAGAGAGAGAGAGAGAGAGAAAGGAACCACCCCTTGACATTATGAGAATATTTATGAATGTAAAGTCATGAAAAATGATTTTTAAAAAAATATGGAATCCAAACTATCTGGCTTATTGCCATATCCTGCTTACATACCCTGAGCAGAAAACTGAGGCATGCATCCATGTTTCCGTGTGAACCTGCCGAATTGATTGAAAGAAATGACTGTCTATGGGCTGGCAGAGTCTTGACATCTTGCCTGGAGCAAGTATAGAATCATAGAGCTGGGTGTCAAAGGTCATCTAAGCTGACAGCCACCAACACCTCTGCCAACAAGAATTTCCAGGACTGCAAACAATTGCCCCAGAAACACTAATATTTGAAATGAAGCCATTTTCACAATTTCTCTAGGCAACCAGGAGCTGGAATACATAACCAGGAGAATCGCATGGTGTGGCTTTCAAACCACAAGTGAAAAGATCATAGTCTTTTTAAAGAGAGAGAGAAAAATCCTGCATGTTGAAAACTAGCTCACCAAGAACAAAGGTTTCACCCCTGGTGCAATAGTTAACATTGCTTTAAACATGGAGACAGTGGGCAGGGGGATTGAGCAGTTTAGAAGTACCCCTTTATATCCAGGTGAAGATGGTTGAAGCTATCTTAGCCCATGAGCAGATCAAGAGATAAGACTTGATAGAGATAGGTTTGCGTCTGGGGTGGTAGTTTCATCCCAGTATTTCTGGAGCTGTGTTGTCATTCTTTCCAGGGCAGGGGGCTATTTCCAGTATAGTTGCAGGTGTATGAGCAAAAAACCAGCAAAATGTTGGTGTAGCATTAAAAATACACAAATGCCAGAGCTGATAATGTCTGCAGGTAATATCTGTTGACCAGCATTAGCTGTTGGGTGTTGTTTGTTAGGAGAGCCCTGTTCCTCTCTCAGAGGTACAATTCACAAAATTTCCTGAGAAGAGGGGATTGATTGCCAAATCACTCCAGACTTTTTTTTTCATTATTTGCTCTGGGTAAGGAATAGGGGTGTTCTAACAGCTGGATTATGGAGAAAGCTAGAGAGTTCCAGAAAAAAAATCCACTTCTGCTTCATTGACTATGCAAAAGCCTTTGACTATGTCGACCACAGCAAACTATGGCAAGTTCTTAAAGAAATGGGAGTGCCTGATCACCTCATCTGTTCTCTGAGAAATCTCTATGTGGGACAAGAAGCTACAGTTAGAACTGGATATGGAACAACTGATTGGTTCAAAATTGGGAAAGGAGTACGGCAAGGCTGTATATTGTCTCCCTGCTTATTTAACTTATATGCAGAATTCATCATGCGAAAGGCTGGGCTGGATGAATCTCTAGCCGGAATTAAGATTGCCGGAAGAAATATCAACAACTGCAGATATGCAGATGACACAACCTTGATGTCAGAAAGTGAGGAGGAATTAAAGAACCTTTTAATGAGGGTGAAAGAGGAGAGCGCAAAATATGGTCTGAAGCTCAACATCAAAAAAATGAAGATCATGGCCACTGGTCCCATCACCTCCTGGCAAAGCGAAGGGGAAGAAATGGAGGCAGTGAGACATTTTACTTTCTTGAGGTCCATGATCACTGCAGATGGTGACAGCAGCCACGAAATTAAAAGATACCTGCTTCTTGGGAGAACAGCAATGACAAACCTAGACAGCATCTTAAAAAGCAGAGACATCACCTTGCCAACAAAGGTCCGTATAGTTAAAGCCATGGTTTTCCCAGTAGTGATGTATGGAAGTGAGAGCTGGACCATAAAGAAGGCTGATTGCTGCAGAATTGATGCTTTTGAATTATGGTGCTGGAGGAGACTCTTGAGAGTCCCATGGACTGCAAGAAGATCAAACCTATCCGTTCTTAAAGAAATCAGCCCTGAGTGCTCACTGGAAGGACAGATCCTGAAGCTGAGGCTCCAATACTTTGGCCACCTCATGAGAAGAAAAGACTCCCTGGAATAGACCCTGATGCTGGGAAAGATTGGGGGCACAAGGAGAAGAGGATGGCAGAGGACGAGATGGTTGGACAGTGTTCTCGAAGCTATGAACAAGAGTTTGAGCAAACTGCGGGAGGTAGTGGAAAACATGAGTGCCTGGCGTGCTCTGGTCCATGGGGTCACGAAGAGTCGGACACGACTAAATGACTAAACAACAACAAGAACAACTTTTTGCATCCTTAACTAGGGTTGCCATATTTCAAAAAGTGAAAATACAGACAATTGTTGAGCTTTTTTTGTAGGCTGCTTGTTGTAAAACAACAACAACAACAACCCTGAAAGTGGTTTATATAAACTTGTTAAGAGAAAAATATACCCTTGAGGAAAGTGAGGCACTGAGGCAGGGATGTCGCTGGGTGAGTAAGCCTGCTTCTGCCTAACCATGTCCCAGAGCATTTTGAATCACTGCCTTGCACATACCCCGGAACATTGCTCCGATGGAAATAGTGACATCCTATTCCATAATAATAATTTTACTATTTATACCCTGCCCATTTGAGCGGGTTGCCCCAGTCACTCTGGGAGGCTTCCTACATATATAAAAACATAATAAAACACAAAACATTTTTAAAAACTTCCCTGCCTTCAGATGGCTCAGGGGTCAAATGACCCCATACTCTCTAACATTCCTCCAATGAAAATAGGGATATCCTACCATACCATCCAACATTTCTCTGATGAAAATAGGGTTGTCCTAAGCAGGACATTCTGGGATTAAATCAGAAACTGGGACAGCTTCTGTAAATCTGGGACTGTCACTGATAAATAGGGACACTTGGTTGGGTGGAGAGAAAACTTCCATCTCTGGACTATGTATATTTTAGCTGCTGTCTCCAGTTCAAGGGAAAACTCCATGTTCAGGTAATCTGAGTTGTTATTCAAAGCAATCTGCTGATTTCCTAATGCCTCTGATGGCAAAATATCTCTCACATTATTTTAAAAAGAACTTAAGCATGCCTTCCAATCTGTGGATCACACCCAAGTACCAGAAGAAGAATTGGGCCAAGCTCTTTCAGAGAACTAAACAGCCTTTGGATACAATGGCAATAGGCTTCTGCATCTTTCTGCAAAATGTAGGTGGGTGAACTACTTTGTGATCAGATTCACTGAGTTCAGCTCTTCTTCATTACAAGCATGAATGCACCCACCAAGTTTACACTGAAGAGCAAGAAAGCTTATGGAAAACATTTGCCCTTATATTCTTTACACAGCATGCTGGAATTTTTGTAGCAAATCTCTATAAAGGCTAATGGCTACCTGACTGTGCACAACTGTGAATATTCAAGGTAAAAACAAAAATGCTCTTGGAGTGATAGGGGTTCTTTTCCCCTTAGTGATATGACCACTGCATGCTAATTCGATTATGAGCACATATATATTTTCATGGAATTGATGTGATGTTTTCTATTCAGAATTCAATGGGCAAAGATAAGGAAATACTTCCTAGTTCAAAGGCCTTGGGCTTGATTCAGAGTTGGCCTGTGATTATGGCAAATATATACAGCCATATTTATTACTGGAGCCATAAGAAGCTGATCCTAGCACCCCAAAATCATGATGTGGTGCCTAGGAATTTGAAATATTTTCCCTGCCATATGATAAAGTTGCCAGGTCCAGGACATTTCTCTCTCTTGAGACTCTCCTAGACCACATCTGCACGATTCATTCAGGGACTATCACACCACCTTAAACAGCCATGGCTTCTCCCAGGAATCTTGGCAAATACAATTTGTGGTTGAGTTGGCTATGGAGATTGCCTGCATCATTTTGCAAGCAATGCAGTGGTGGCGGCGGCACTCCAAGGGCAGGCAGGCAGGAAGTACTCCATCACGGGCTGTATAGTGGACAAGAAGTAGCAGGAAGTTAAACTAGGACTGCCATACACCTGGATTTTCCTGGACATTTCTGGGATTTCAAAGGCGGATTTGACATCCAGGGGAAATTTCTGAAAGGTGGTACTTTGTCCCGGATCTTAGGCAAGTCAATCAAAAATCATGTTTTTTTTTACTTTTTGAAATATGGCAACCCTAAGTTAAACAGCAGTCAAGCAAGCAGCTGGCAGACCACAAAGGTGACATTCCCATTGGTATCAGATGAAATGTGCAACCTGTCACCTCCTGAGCTCACCCTGGCTCATCATTGGGCTGACTCTGGACAGGAAGTGGGCTGGTCCACTTTTCCGAAAGATACGCTCACATACATCGCACAGCTTGCCACTGTATATTTAAATTACCACCACTACAAATAAGTTTAAGTAACATGATCACTGCAGATGGTAACAGCAGTCGTGAAATTAAAAGATGCCTGCTTCTTGGGAGAAAAGAAATGACAAACCTAGACAGCATCTTAAAAAGCAGAGACATCACCTTGCCAACAAAGGTCTGTATAGTTAAAGCTATGGTTTTCCCAGTAGTGATGTATGGAAGTGAGAGCTGGACCATAAAGAAGACTGATCGCTGAAGAATTGATGCTTTTGAATTATGGTGCTGGAGGAGACCCCTGAGAGTCCCATGGACTGCAAGAAGATCAAACCTCTCCATTCTGAAGGAAATCACTGGAAGGACAGATCCTGAAGCTGAGGCTCCAATACTTTGGCCACCTTATGAGAAGAAAAGACTCCCTGGAAAAGACCCTGATGTTGGGAAAGATGGAGGGCACAAGGAGAAAGGGGCGACAGAGGACGAGATGGTTGGATAGTGTTCTCGAAGCTACCAGCATGAGTTTGAGCAAACTGCGGGAGGCAGTGGAAGACAGGAGTGCCTGGCGTGCTCTGGTCCATGGGGTCACAAAGAGTCGGACACGACTAAATGACTAAACAACAACCTGGCTAATGCTCAGGGATAGTCTTCTGTATTTGGGAAGAGATATAACAGAGAAAATGGCCTATGGAAAAAAGGGAAGGCAATATTTCACCCCCTCTAATCACATTTTTTTTTTGACCCTATTTTTAATTTTTTGTTCCCCTCGCCCCGTGCTCTTTGTATGGGAGATATTACCACAGCTGCTGCAACAGATGCTATTCTGGCCCTGCACAGCTTTCATGTTTCATCTCCAAAACCTTGAAATTTTTACAATATTCATTTTGCAGCTGAATCTGAAAGTAAAATGCAACCGCAATTGCCAAGGAAAAAGAAAACACAGCTTTCTCCAAGGAATCAGAAGGGCATAATCCCCTCAAGCTGAGAAAAGCGCCTCGTATTCTAACAAATGCTGGCTGCATAGATGATGTGCCTGGATTCCCCCCACTGAAAATATGGAACAGAAAAGCTCAAATATTTGACTTCGCTCTGCATCCTTCTTGCTAATGGGGAGGCATGTGATGAGTGCCATCCACTCCCAAAACTATATTCTTGGCTTGCTTGAGGAGTTGTCAGCTGTCCAGTGCCATCAATCTAAGTAAGGTTAATTATGGTGATCTTCAGGACATTGCCAGGTGGGAGATTTTGTATTCCTAAAACCCATAGTGGGAGAGGTCTTTCAGATGTTGTTGGATTCCAGTTCCCATCAGCCACAGCCAGCATGTTCAATGGTCAGGGATGATGGGAATTGCAGTCCAGCAGCATTTGGACTCCCCAAGTTAGGGAAGGCTGCAAAAGACTTTTATTAATAATAATAAAAAAAGGCCTGGGCATATCCACACTACAGACTTAACCTGGTTCAGTGGTCATTTCCTATGGAACTCTTGGAACTGTTGTTCTGTGAGGAGCTTAGAGTATCTAATGAGCCTCAGGGATAGCTCAGTTGATAAGAGCATGAGATTATTAATCTCAGGGTCTTGGAATTGACCTCCCTGTTGGGCAAAAGATTCCTGCATTGCAAGAGACCCTCGTGGTCCCTTCCAACTCTACAATTCAAAGCTTCAAAAGGGTTCTTAATGTCTCAGCCTATCGCTAGTCCCAGGGACTTTTTGTTTTGTTTTGTTTCTTTGCCTTAGGAGAGAACCTGTGAAAATTAAAGAGGTATAACCTTTTTTAGGATTTTGCAGTGAAGATAGACCCTTTGAAACAGTACTCAATTTGCCTGAGGTGCCAACATTCATTCTTTGTGTCTTGTGTGGCTTATGGTCAAAATCGTTCTGCATTACTTTAGGCTGAATTCCAGAATATCTGAAGTCCCCTAGAGGCATGATCAGTGCTGCTTCAATAGGCAGGTATGTTCTGATGTGATGCTGCAGAAGGATGCCAAAATAAAATCAATGCTGTATCAGGTCCTATCATAAGCCTAGTAGTTAGGAATAGTGAGTCGGTTATATCCTCACTGCAAATACATGGATTCCTTTTTATCTGACATTGGGTTGCAAAGCTCTCACTTTCTGAGCTGCTGTGAGGTTGATCAAATGTGAACAAAAGCCACGTTTGAATTTTTCCACCACCTCTTCTACATATTCCTCCATGTGTAAGTGAGACGCATGGGAATGGGGCACTACCTCTTTGCCTTCTTGTCTGTCCTGAAGCTAGGATAGATTTAGTTATTATCCATCCACATAGTGCCAGGGTGGGGAACCTGATGTCTAGGGGGCAAATGGAGCCCCCTCTCTGTCTCATTCCATCTCATTTCAATTTTAATTTGCATGCCACCCTTCTTATGTTACTATGCACAAGGCAGTTTACAAGCTGAAGAAACAAGATAGGCAGCAAAGACCACACACACCTAATAATCTGATCAAATACAAAAAAGTCACAATAACTGAAGCAATATTCAACAATCCATCAGAAAAGAATAGGAAACAGTAAAATTAAATATCAGCAAATAATAATTACACAGTTTACACTTATCAATTACGATAAAGAATTACGAAACTCTAACCAATAGTCTGGTCCTTATGACTTGCCCCAGGCCACCCACCCACTTGCCAGGCCACATCCTCACCATCTTCACCCACTCCTTGAGTATTTTTGCCTGACTGGAACGTGTGCTTGAATTCTAACAAATAACTCTTTCTTCCCTGGGTGGAGTACAGAGAGAAGCAGGTGGAGCAACTGGAAAGATGGGCAAAGGTAAATTTTAGTTCCGTTGCTCCGCCCACTTTTGCCTCTAGCCCCGCCCACCACCTCCATGTGTCCCCCATAAGGTTGCTCCCAAGGAAATGTGGTCCTGGTGCTCTGATTCCTCAGCTGTGATGTAGTGGCAACAGTGGCGTAGCGTGGGTTGTCAGCACCCGGGGCAAGGCAAGTAATTTGCGCTCCCTAACCCATGGATTTGTGCCCCCTAACCCGTGGATTTGCGCCCCCTAACCCCCAGATGTTGCACCCCGTGCGGCCGGCCCCCCCTGCACCCCCCACGCTATGCCACTGAGTGGCAATGGGAGGGGGAATTTACAAAAGGCCAAATGGAGTAATAACACCTCTGAATACCTTTTCTCCTGGTTGGCATGAACTGGCAGGGGTGAGAAAGTGGTGGTTTCTTCATTGTGGAATTTTCCCCTTCCACCACCTGAGGATCACTCAGCTGCTCTTACCTGGATTACTAATCCAACCTGATTTCACAGAATCCCAGAACTGCAGAGTTAGTCATAAGGGACCCAGGCGCTCATCTAGTCCAACCATTGCAGGAATCTCCACTGAAGCATCCATGACAGATGGCCGTCCAACAGCTGCTTGAAAACCTCCAGGGATGGAGAGCCCACCATCTACAAGTGCATTGCCTTTTTACTGTGGAAGAACTTTGAAAAGCAGCCTTGCCAAACAAAACTTTGTCAACTGGCCAAAGGGTGTCCAGAAAGCTTTTAAAGGCAATAACAATGCGATGCAATGATGAAACGCACCACAAAAAAACTGAATTATGTTCCCTGGCATGGTAGCAACAATGTGGATGTATGCATTCAGAAGTGCTGTTCTTTATTCATTCATTTTGACAGGAGTGCCTGAAAGAAAGATAATTGTTCAGAGTTTGGATGAATGTGTCCTCCGCAAAGACAATGAATTTTCTACTCATGAGCTATTTCTACAGCCTTCTGCCATTAACCCATCTTCACTGAAATGGAAGGGAAGAGTGCCATTTCTGAGCAGAAATTCCAAAATGTGCTGATTGGCGAGCTTCCCTGTCGCCTTCTAACTAGATGGCACAGCAGGCCTTTGGCAAATTCCTTCTGCCAAAGAGTCAGTGACAAATGAAGCTCCTGGTATATGTTATGGAGACACAGTAGGCAGCGAGTCTCATTTGGACAAACTTCAGCTTTAGGAAACTTTTTCCAAAGTGGAAAACTTGGGGCAAGGCTGCTTGGCTACTATGGAAGCTGGAGGAGAGCAAATGATCATTTTCTTCAATATAATAAAATAATAATAATAATAATAATAATAATAATAATAATAATAATAATTGCATCAGTGGTGTGTGGGACTAGGTTTTTTAAAAAAGTTTTTAAACATTATTTTTGTGTTCTTTAAAAAAATGCTTCACTTTGCCATCTCTGTATGCGCCTGCAGATGACCTGTTTATTCAATACGCATCCTGATGTGATTGCAAATAGCTTATGCAGCAGTTAGACAATGTCTGGTCTTCATTGACTGTTCATTCTGATTTGCATATAGGGTGGTTATACGACAGCAAGCATTTGTTCGTAGGATGCTTACATGGTTCCCTGTTAAACGTGGGTGATGCTGTGGTGTAAACCACTGAGCCTCTTGGGCTTGCTGATTGGAAGGTTGGCGGTTCGAATCCCCATGATGGAGTGAGCTCCCGTTGTTCTGGCCCAGCTCCTGCCAACCTAGCAATTTGAAAGCACACCAGTGCAAGTAGATAAATAGGTACCGCTGCAGCGGGAAGATAAATGGCGTTCCTGTGTGCTCTGACTTCCGTCACGGTGTTCTGTTGCGCCAGAAGCAGTTAAGTCATGCTGGCTACATGACTCGGAAAGCTGTCTGTGGACAAACACCGGCTCCTTCAGCCTGAAAGTGAGATGAGCACCGCAACCCCATAGTTGCAGCGCTATGGGATTGAAGTGCTCATCTCGCTTTCAGGCCAAGGACTTCTTTACCTTTTTAAAAACTGTTTGTTCACCCCACACTTTACAATGCATTTCCCCATCACTTTCCAACAACAAAATGGCAGATTTGTTGTGCTAGGGCATGGGTAGGTAAACTAAGGGCCTTCTCAATCCGGCCTGCGGACGGTCCGGGAATCAGTGTGTTTTTATATGAGTGAAATGTGTCCTTTTATTTAAAATGCATCTCTGGGTTATTTGTGGGGCAAATATAGTCCGGTCCCCCACAAGGTCTGAGGGACAGTGGACCGGCCCCCTGCTGAAAAAGTTTGCTGACCCCTGTGCTAGGGTGACAGCCCTCACTGCACAGATCCAAAGTTCCAGGATGCACTTGAATCCCTCTCACAAAATGATAGCAGTCTAGAGGCACCCTGTGAGTGGAGACACTGAAAACACAACAGAACTCAGTGGTACCCTATCCCTACTTCACTAGCGCATGAGGGCTGGCATCATGGAGGGACATCAATGAGTACTTGCCAAGGCTGACACTCCAGGAGGGGGTCCACCACCAACCACCAGAGACCCCGGGCTGTGATGCTCCTCTCTTTGCTGTTGCTGCCTTTTCACCAACTCCCTCCAAGCAGCGATGGAGAAAAGGGAAGGTGTAGCAACCCCCACTCTCCTTATATGTTCCTTCTGGCTGTGCGGGTTGGGTCCAAAGTGGAAAGTGACAGACATATGGGCAGCAATTGACAGCAGCAAGGAGGAGGTGGATAACACCCAAGGTTTTCCCCAAATTCTGGGGCTGGCCTCAGGGGCTGATCGACTGTGAAACTAATGAATCTTATATTTCAGGGCACCTATTCCCGGAGGGGCCCCAGAAAAAAACTTTAATCCACATTGCGTGGTGTTTTTTTTTTAAAAAAATGGTCCAGTGGACCCAACTTGAGTTGCATGACTCAAATTGATTGATTTTTGTTGTATATATTTCATCAATCCCAAAATGTGAGAGTCAGTAGCACAGATGTTGTAGAGATGGAGTGTTGTGGTGAGATGGCTGTTCTGCTGGGGCTGTTCTGCCCCTTCTTAACAGAGGTTAAGACCCTGGAGGAATAACAATGAATTCACAAAAGTGCTTAAGTGGATACCGGAAATGAAAACTCACAGAAAAATTGTGTTGATCTGTCGTGTAACAACCCCATGGAAGAAGGCAACAGTGGTTATCCAGACCTTGTTTCCCCCAAACAGTACAAGCTTCAGGGCCCCAAAAATGTAGGTCTATCACTGGCTGGCCATGCACACACTGGGAGGCCCTTCTCACTTCCCTACACCCATCCCTTCCAGAAGGAACTCACCTTCCTAATACCCCGGCTTGCAAAGTAACTTGGGCCCAAAGGCTTGCATGAGTGAGGCTCCACATTCCTATCCCCAGATGGGAATCCATATACTCAGTTACTGGGCGTGTGTTCTTATATTGAAACTGTATCTCCTCATAGCAATCTGGTTGGCCACTGTGGGAACAGGATACAGCCTCTGCCAGCCCATTGAGTTCCTGTTCTACACTTTCCCTTTGCTGGACTCTGGCTCAAATGCGACTCTGGCCCAGCCCTCTCTGCTTCACCCCTTCCCTTCTTCCGGAGTTATAAAGAACTCTGAAGACTTGCTCCCAACAAACTATCTCCCAGCCATTTGCCCCCAGACAGCCCTGCTGACCAAGGACCTGATCCCAGGGGGCAGTGGGGTGGTGGTGCCAGGCAGTCCCTCAAGCTGTGCTATTATTTCAGAGTCTCTGTATTTGTTCTGCTCCCCTATCCCCAGCTTCCTTTTCTAAACACGAAGGCAAGAGCGGCAGAAGTCGCAGACTTTTTTCTGAGCTGGGCTAGCTCGGAAATCTATAATTCATTACCATAGTTAAAAACAGACCGAGGAAATAACTGGAACAGTTTTAAGGAAACATAACTGTCAATATGGCAGGACCCCAGTCATATAGATTCTGCCATAATTGCCGCTGCAGACATGGCATTAGATGAGTATCATTTTGTCAATTAACCTTTTTTCCGTTTCATAGTTTATTATACCCCCGAAGAATCCATTTGTAATGACCTTACTTTACATGATGCCCACCACTTTAAACAATTTACTACCTGCTCCTTTTACCCTTTGCACATATTCGGTTACACTTTCTCCGTGTAATGCATAACCTTATGGCTTGCAGTGAAAGCAACTCTTTTTTAAAATTTATGGAGTGCTTCCTTTAACTAAATACTATGTTGGTGGTAAACTCTTTGTAACACTTTTTATCAGGCTAGCTAAGCATTCAAATATATCTTAGGAGTTCCTCTTAGTTTATCATCCTTTAAAGCGTTGGTTCCATTATTGAAAATGCTTTCTTTTCTGCCTAATTAGTAATAGAAAACATGCTTCTTTCTTGATATTTATCTCCTAGAAAGGATGATAAAATATTAACCCAATTAAAACTTATTGTGATAATCCAGCTGAGAACACAACTGCAAATCTCTTACCAATTGACCTTTCAATTTGAAATACATTTAAAACTGAAGGCTTGGTATAACCAAAATGTAAGTTCCATTGATCTTAGTGGGAGAGCTTTTAAGCATCTGTGTAACTCTTCTATTGAAACAAATAGGAGCTAAAAGCTCCTTTCCTTGACTGAATAACATTTTGGCTCTTTATTCTAAAATATTTTTTTAAAAGCTGTTGTTCATCTGCAATCGACAAAAAAACAACTGTCAGAGCTGCCTCTAGGTCCCAGCTCACAGAGGACCAACGCCAGACTGTCGTTATGTACAAAAGTCTTTATTGAGGTTTAGTTTCCATTTCAAAGCCGCAGCGCGCAGCTCTACGTCTTAAAGCCTAGACCGACGAAGTCCCGTCTGAGTCTCCGCCCCTTCCACACCAGTTTAAGACTCTCACCTTGCTCCACCTCTTCCTAAGTTCCTTTCTCCTCCGGGCCCTCCTGCCCGCTAGGGTTTCGTCCTTTCTGGACTCCTCTGACGCTGACCCCCCTGATTCTTCCCCCTCCTTCCGGCGGGCTTTAGGACCTGGTTCCCTATCCGGACTACCTTCTGTGCCGCTCGCCTGTACATTTGAACTTGGCGCGCGCGCCCACCCGGCAACCTTCCTCTTGACCGTTCCCTCGCTCTCCGATGGAGGCGTGGCCAACCCTGCCTCATCTTCTCTCGCTGGTGGTGAATAAGTTGGCTCTGATACCTGGGACTCCTCCCCCCCACTACGCTCTGGTGGGGAAGCTGGTCCTGATTTCCAACTGCTGCTCTGGGAGTCCCCGCTGGCCCCTTGCTTCTGGGGTGTCCCCCTTGGGTCCCCCCTTGCCCTGGCCATAGGCGCCCCTTTCTGTGAATCTTCCGATTCGCTGGAGAGGCTCATGGAATCCCTCGGGCTGCTGTCATCTTCTCCTACGCTGCCCTCGGATTGCTCCCCCTCGCTCTCCATCTCCTCCCCTCCCTGCGCTCCCGCTGAGTCCCTGACAACAACAGAAAAGAATATTTTTGTGGCCTTGCCGCATTTAAAGCAGCCAACAATTTATGCAAACAACTTACCCTCAAAGTTCTGACAATGCGGAGGGCAAGGACTTGTATGGGGAATAGTTAACAAATAGAAAGAAAGGATATATTTTAATTTCAAGGTTCACTGGAAAAATAACATGGGAGGGAATCAATGTTTGCCAAACAGAAGGACAAACTCAGATGGGAAATAAAAAATGTATTTACAAGATTCAAAGACAGTCCAATAAGTGATGGCAAGCTGAAAAGAAAATGTTAAAGCAAAGTGTTTTTTTCAGGTTTGCATCCAGATTTCGCTGGAAAACTATTATTATTCAAGGATGATGCAACAATACCCCAGCCCCTTAGAATTCGGTTTCTAGCCCTACAAGGGCCTATTGGGAAATCCTCGCACCCTTTAAGGTATGAATAAAAATGCAACAGATCTAAAGTTACTGCACACCATTGCATCAGCTTTTATTCTGCTTAATCCCTTCTCCAACTTTCTTTTGTCTCCTTCCTCCCTTCCATTCTCATATTCTGGTTCATCTTGCAGTACAATTAAGGAAGCTTACAAAAATAAACATTGACTCGCGCAAACAATTCACATGACCTCTGGGCACCCAATTTGCCCATCTTAAACCCCTGAAATACTTTGGCTCTCTTGCGCGGGGTCAGCTCACCATCTGCAAACACCACCAGGCACATCAGACATTTCAGAAATGACTTTTATGATTAAGTGCTCAAGGCTGTGTATTGCAGCAGCTGCTGCTCCCTGCCAGGTCTTTGAGCCTCGCACCCTAAGTGCCTGCGGGCAAGCCCAACCACTGATTGATTGCCCCATGTGGTACCTGAAGTAGGGACAGAGTAACAAATTAGAGAGCTTGCCGGGAAGAAAAAGATTTCTTTTCTCCCTCCCTGAGCCTTGTGCCCCAGTCTCCCTGCCTGTCTGGTGTTCTCAGGAAGCTGGCATTTGGTGGGGTGCAAAATATATACAGTTTATATATATATAAACTGTACTGTGCATATTGCTTTAAATGGAAAGCTGGCTTCTTCTGTTTTAGCAACACTGTTGAAGTTTCTGGCGTTGTTGTTCTGCAGTTCAGACATCTGCCAGGTGGGGGCAGGAGTGGAGCTGGACAACGTAATCTCGCCAACACAGGCTATGTAGCAAAGCATCGGTCCTCATTCCATACTGGTGATTTCAGAGGGTGGTATATATATTTTTGTCTTGCTTTTTTTCTCTCTCTTAAAGCAAGTTAGACAAGCAGAATCAACTGATTTATTTCTCTTTCCCATTCCTCCCACCTCCCCTCTCCCCATTCCCCATTTGTTCGCTAAGTTGTTAACCACAAACAGAGAGAAAAGATGAAAAATCCAGCAGCTTTGATAATAAGATGAAAATGTCTCTCAATGCCAAGGCTTTCACGCGACCACATCGATAACAGCTTAAAGCTTCCCTCTTTGGACGGAGAAAATCACAGCCATTGAGGGAGCCTAACCAATGAATCCTTGGGGAGAGATTTTCTGTTTATGACATTCTCCTTCCTGATCAGCTGCTCCTGGTAAGTAGAGCCTGTGGAGAAAGCGAAAGCCTCACCTATCTGTAATAACTAGCAAACAGAAGCAAAGCTGACATTCTGCACTATGACAGCAACTGCTAACTTTGGACAGCTTTCTCATTTAGTCCTTTGGCTGAATGTGGGTTTTCTAAAAGTGCGTTTACCCTTTTACACATTTTTTTCCTCAGTCCAGATTTGGATGGAAGTTAGATGGAGAAGAGGGATGCGGGTGGCGCTGTGGGTTAAACCACAGAGCCTAGGACTTGCCGATCAGAAGGTCGGCGATTCGAATCCCTGCGACGGGGTGAGCTCCCGTCGCTCAGTCCCAGCTCCTGCCAACCTAGCAGTTCGAAAGCACGTCAAAGTGCAAGTAGATAAATAAGTACCGCTCTGGCAGAAAGGTAAATGGCGTTTCCGTGCACTGCTCTGGTTCGCCAGAAGCGGCTTAGTCATGCCGGCCACATGACCTGGAAGCTGTACACCGGCTCCCTCAGCCAATAAAGCCAGATGAGCTCTGCAACCCCAGAGTCAGTCACGACTGGACCAAATGGTCAGGGGTCCCTTTACCTTTACCTTTAGATGGAGAGGAAAGATGATGATACTTTCAGGTTCTCATGCATCTTACCACACAGCCCAGCCCCTCCAATTGTCCCTATTTTCCAGGGATGGTCCTGGATTTACAGATTTACAGAAGCCATCCCAGTTTCTGATTTGATCCCAGAATGTTCCGCTTTTACTTAGAACACCCCTATGTTCATTAGAAAAATCCTAGAGGATATAGAGTTATGTGACCCCCGAGCCGAGGAGATAAGTGGTACCTCTAGATGCAAATGGGATCCGTTCCAGAGCCCCATTTGCATCTAGAAGGAAACGTAACCCATGTCTGCGCATCTGCGCATGACATCATTTTGAGCGGCTGCGCATGTGCAAGCGGCGAAACCCAGAAGTAATGCGCTCCGTTACTTCTTGGTTGCCACAGAGTAAAACTTGAACGTGCTCATCCCGAAGCACGTTCAACCCAAGGTATGACTGTATACAACCTTTAGAAGACATCTGAACACAAACATTTTAATGTTTAGTGATTTATTATGTTTTTATATATGCTGGAAGCTGCCCAGGGTGGGTGGGGGAACCCAGTAAGATGGGTGGGGTACAGTGGTACCTTGGGTTAAGAACTTAATTTGTTCCATTCTTAACCAGAAACTGTTCTTAACCTGAAGCACTACTTTAGCTAATGGGGCCTCCCGCTGCCACCATGCCGCCGCCCCACAATTTCTGTCTCACCCTGAAGCAAAGTTCTTAACCAGAGGTACTATTTCTGGGTTAGTGGAGTCTGTAACCTGACGCATCTGTAACCTGAAGCGTCTGTAACCCGAGGTACCACTGTATTATTATTATTGAATAGGACATCCCTATTTTCATTGGAAAAGTGCTGGAGGGTGTGCAAGCCTTCTCCTTCCTTATGAGAGCAGTTCCCCCTGACTTGGAGCTTTATAGACATTTTGGACTACAACTCCCATCCGCCCCAGTCAACCTAGCCAATGACTAGAGATTACAGGAATTGTACTCCAAAGCATGTGGAGGTTACCAGGTTGAGGACGACTGTTCTAGGGAGTAATTGGAAGCTGAAATGCTGACTATCTGATAGAGATGGCTAAGTATGTCAACTTCAGTCCCCCACCCCCGCAAGTTCTCACTTTTCCAATTTTAAATTCAATTATCTACATTTTCACATCACATTCGTCTGCATTTTAGTGTGAATTGCGCCTCAGACCATCTTGGCTGTGAGTTCTGGAGGACCTGCTTACCGTTTTGCAGGCCTTTTCTCACTTGGCCTGGGAGGGCAGACCCCTGACTGACTCCAGCTACAAAAGCTGTGGCTGCTGAACAGAAGCTTGGGCTGGGCTTTTGTTTAGGGCAGTGATTGTTACTGTTATTGACATTAATTTGTTGCATGTTGATTTGGATCTTCTTATGATTTATGTGGAAACTGTTTAATTTGGTTGTTTACTTTTTGAAGCTTTATTTCTTATTTATGAGTACTTTTGTTATGTTTGTAATTTATGTTTTTATAATTTAACCCCCTTGAGCATGGTTTTAACTGCAGAGATGCGGCATACAGATAAAATGTTGAGATGAGATATACACATTTTTGTAAGCAATTTTGGCTAAGAAATACATTTTTCCTCATATGCATTGTTGTAGATTATGTTCACTAATATGCATTTACTTTGTTGGTGAACTGCACTGCAAAATTCAGCAAAGTGTGAATTTCAAGTGATAGTGGTGTTTTAGTTCTTGTATTGTTGCAGAAAATATGAATTAGGTAGGTTTGCCTTTAAATGTAAATGAAACTGAACATAAATCCATACTGACTGGGACTTTCTTGATGGTTTCAGAGATTGATTCAAACCCCTCATGAAAATGGGTGGCCCAATGGACTTAAGAAGTCATAATAATAATAGTAATTTATTATTTATACCCCGCCCATCTGGCTAGGTTTCCCCAGTCACTCTGGGCGGCTCCCAACAGAATTATAAGCACAATAAAACATCAAATATTTAAAACTTCCCTAAACAGGGCTGCCTTCAGATGTCTTCCAAAAGGTAGTTGTTTATTTCCTTGACATTTGATGGGAATGTGTTCCACAGGGTGGGCACCACTACCAAGAAGGCCTGGTGCCCTGTAACCTCACTTCTTGCAGTGAGAGAACCGCCAGAAGGCCCTCGGAGCTGGATCTCAGTATCTGGGCTGAACGATGGGAGTGGAGATGCTCCTTTAGGTATACTGGGCTGAGGCCGTTTAGAGCTTTAAAGGTCAGCACCAACACTTTGAATTGTGCTTGGAAACGTACTGGGAGCCAATTTAGGTCCCTCAGGAGCGCTGTTATATGGTCTGGGCGGCCACTCCCATAAACATATTGTGTTGGATATTTCATACCAAATCTCCCAGGTTCCCTTGTTAAATATATAAAAGTTTAATGGTTTAAAGGCTTTGTATTTAAAATGCTATGCAGAGAGATTTGCATTAGACAAAAGAGAGGGTTCACTTGGACAAATGCGGCAAGGAGAGGCTGAAAATTTCCATTTCAGTGTGAAGGCTGGAAACCCGAGCAGTATATCATCCGCAGAAAGAGGAAACCTGAAAACTCAGCACCGAGACCCAACTTAGCATGGTTTGTCAACGATTGAGAGCAGCAGTGATAATTATAGGTGTGAAGCTCCACAATAACGAACAAGCTTAGGATCTCTCTCTGGGACCAGAGAGAGGAAAGTTTATTTAACTGTATTAAGGACTAAAAAGAAGACAGAACCACATTACAAGATCATGAAATAGCAATGTGTTACTTCATAACTTGCAATGTTTAACTGTAACTATTCAAGATTGTTTTAGTAAAGCTTTGAAAATCATTCTTTGTGGTGGACGGCAAATTCTTTTCCACTTTACACAGGGTCCAGGTCAGGCATTTTATTGTAACAACATTCCTGATAGCTGGCAGTGACAAAGGCAGCCCTGGAAGTGAAATACTGAATCTCTGAATTTCCCTGCATTGGATTTTGCCACTTCCTGGCTATAGAATGTGGATTATTTTTAGCCCAAACTATGACTTAAACATGTGATTTTTAGATTTAGCCAAAAGACCCAACTCTCCAAAGCTAGCAATTGCTGCTCAATGTGATAAAAGTTGCTACCCATAGCAATGTTCTCATGTGGCTGTGAGCAAGTCAATTATGGGAGGGAGGTAGCTAATCACTGGCTGGGCAACAACTCACAACTCCTATCATTCCTGACCAATGGCTATGCTGGCTGGGGCACATGGGAGAGTTGAAAACCAATAATATCAGAAGGGCCACCAATTTACTACCCTTGCTTTAAAGGCTGATGGTGCCCTGCACTGGCAGTGTTTGTTGGCACAATGGCAGCACCACCAATAATAGGTTAACAATGTGGGAGTGGGCAGGAATGTTTTGGGTAGTTGCCACTACAGGCTGCAGAGATCTCCCCTTTCTCCCACCAACTTGACACTGGTTTTTACTTATTGAGGTGAGCAGTCACAACTGAACTGATCTGGCTTTCCCTTCCACTGGCCATTATAGGCTGGATCAGTGCAGCATGGGAAACATGAAGCACTAATTACATGCATGCCTAAAAGGAAGCAGGAAAAATGTACAGCCTTTGTGCTACATGGGGTTCCATTTTGTTTTCCAGGAACCAAGCCACGATTTAAATCCAGCTTTGCACAATTAAATCTTGATGTCGTACTTACATACGACTGCATGAGACAAAACTTTGTTTACAGTGCAAGTGGTTTGTTTACAGTTCAAGTGGTTCAAGTGGTTTAACCTTCAAAGCCCTATACGGCCTAGGGCCCTCGTACCTACGGGACCGCCTCTCCTGGTATGCCCCACAGAGGAACTTACGATCTTCAAATAAAAACACCTTGAGGGTCCCAGGCCTCAGAGAGGTTAGGCTGGCCTCAACTAGAGCCAGGGCTTTTTCGGCTGCGGCTCCAACCTGGTGGAACGCTCTGTCACAAGAGACAAGGGCCCTGCAGGACTTGACATCTTTCCGCAGGGCCTGCAAGACAGAGCTGTTCCACCTGGCATTTGGTCAGGGCACAGCCTGACCCCCTCCTCTGGCAATCTTTACAAAGCTTTAGTTTATGGTTGCCATCAATTTTGATTTTAATTCATTTTTATAATGTTTTATAATGTCATACTGTTTTAGTGTTGTTAGCCGCCCTGAGCCCGGCTTCGGCTGGGGAGGGCGGGATATAAATAAAATTTATTATTATTATTATTAAGTGAGTGTGCTTTCAACATATAAGTTCTGCAGAATTATGCCAAGGGAGCTGCTTCCTCAGCTCTCTGAACAATTTCTGAATGCTTCAGCCTCATCAAGGCCAATTGAAAAAAAGAGTGAGATAACATAGGGAGCTATTGATGCACACCAATATGGCATCTGGGATTCAAACTGGAATCTGAGAGACTTAGACCAAGATGTCATTAGCTGGATCTACGTTATAATTTTATGGTAGTTACGTAGTCACTCTATCTACCGATGACATGTCCAGTGCCAACGAAACTTCAAAGATGGATCTCCTCTTATGCTACAAATAAAGCACAAAAGCAATCTGTGGTCTAATTCATACAATTCTTTGATTGTGGTGACATGGACCACCAAGCACTGCATGAAGGTTTACCGCACAGTCTCTTTGTAAGGCAAGCCATAAAAAACTCAAAACTGGTTCCATGATTCAGCCTTATAAGACAGAGATGGAGGGAGAGGGAGGTAAGGAGAGGCACTGATCTCAGTCTCCAACCAACTGAAGAAGTAGAGTTGGCAGAGCTGTACTCACACTCAAAGGCCACAATGCAGTAAGGAAGCAGACCTTGTAAGCCTCAGATGAAATACAGAATGAAGGGATCAGCCTTTGATGGGGAGAGATAAAGTCAATAACTCCACTCAGATCCACACAGCAGCGCTCACCTTTGACATTTCGGCTCGCTCTACGTGAGTGACGTGCCATTGATATCAACAGGAGTCCCTGGCACATATTGGGAAGGAAAGAATATCAGAGGCAAGTACTACTGAGAAAGATTTCCCCTAGCTCTGTAAAGGAAAAAGACTTCAGTATCAGGCTTGTGTTGGATTGCAGTATTGTAAACAGTAAAAGGGGATTGTGATTGGGGTGTGTGTGTGTTGTTGTTGCTTTTTTTAAAAAAAAAACTTTTCACAGTAACCCACTTAAAAATTAATGACTGAACTTTCATAGATTCTTTACAAGTGTGAGACACCTTAGAAAGAAAATGTAGAGCTGCCATCCTGATGGTTTTTTCCCACCTCTTCAGGAAGCATTTGCCCCAGAATTGCTGCCAGTGCAATAATCCAAATGTGGGGGCAACATCCACTTGCATTCCTCACCAACTTGGGGGCTTATTCTTAAAGTTCCTGGAGCAGCATTGTTGGCACTGCCTCATGGCTCCATAACACACCACTCAGCTGACTTTGCATACAGGAAATGACATGGGATTAGGTGATCACTGCTCTCTCAAGTATTTGAACAGTTTGCATTTTAAGTGTTGGAAGCAATCAATTTTTTTAAGCAGCAGAAATGCAGTTTTTGCTCTACTTTAAAAAAAACCCCTCTGGTATTTAAATATATTGGTCCAGATTCTACTAGCCCATTCCTCTAGCAGAAGCCATCTCCATGTGTTGCTTTTTAAGCTAGATCTACTATTTCCTGTGCTCATACATTGGCAAATCATTGGGAATGCTTCAATATCTTATTTCAGAGTGACTTAAGTTGCGCTTACATTGTACGTAAGAGAATTTGTACACCATTATCTTGAAACCAAAGCATGTTGTGTTTCTAATTGTTTAGCTTCAGCGCATTCAGAAAAAAATTGTCTCTTCATGTGTGCTAGCTCCAGAGTGACCTAGGAGCCAATCCTCAATGGCTGACTTATCTCCTTGGCTCCAATCAGCACAAAGGGCAAGAAGCCTTCTTAGTGGCTAAAAAGATCCTCTTTCATGCTGATTGGTTGGCTCTAGAATGCTAGAGGCAGGACTCCTGCTGAGGAAATAGTATGGCATGTTCAACCCCTCATGACCGCAGACTGCTACACCTCTGAGCCTGACAAGATGTCTGACAGTGCGAAGTACTTTTTAGCCAAATAGTTTGCAGTTAGTTTGCACTGATTTGCTCTTACGGGATTTTTGTTTGAATAAATAGTTGGTCTGTGGCCCAGTTCAAATGTTACTGTAGAAAGACGAAGAGGTGCTAGCTGCCTCTTAAATAGCCTCCCCATTTGATGAAGGGATAACCTCAAACTCTGTGATAGAAGACAAAGTAGATATATTTGAAATATTGATTATATACAGCTTCTGAAAAATGGTAATGGGGAATTCCTGGATGTAGTATGCATGATTCTCCTCATCTGAAAAGTTTGATTAATGCACACCTAATCTTTCTTTCCTGCTAATAGACTGTAAAGTGTTCCCTGGGAAAGAAATGAATTATCAGACCAGTAGTACAAGTGGTTTTAAAGAAGTCCATTTATAATGCTGCATCTTCAGCAAGTAATTCTTGACCTAGAAAACTGTTTCACTAAAAATGACTAATTTTGCCAATTTGATATTTTTGCTTTGGATGTGATTTTACACTAGCAGGCTAATCTATTCTACAGTGTGCTTACCAATGGGAGAACAGAAGAGTCAAATGAACAACAGCATCAACCTTCCCTCCCTTTCTTTTTTCTTTGCTTTTTTGCAAACTAATGCCTAGATTATATTTTTCCTCTGTTTTTCAAAAAAAATCAAAAAAAAATAATCAAGTGGAATCAAGCCATTTCAGGTTGGGAACTCCAAAACCTCTAAAGGTTTGGGCTGGAAATTGCACGTTGCACTAGAGAAGCAAAATTTGGTCCTTTTTAATTGCAGCTTTTGCCTCCATGCTTGTGTTCCAGAGGGTAAGAAACAATTTCCATTGTGCAGTAGAAGTTTATGTATTTTTATCTGGCGGTAAGTATCACTGTATTCAGTGTCAGCTACTCCTCAGATAAATATGCAGAATATTACAGCCCTGTAGTTAGGGAGGGTGGGCTTCAACTTAAAAAGGTAAAGGGTCCCCTGACCATTTGGTCCAGTCGTGACTGACTCTGGGGTTGCAGCGCTCATCTCACTTTATTGGCCGAGGGAGCCGGTGTACAGCTTCCGGGTCATGTGGCCAGCATGACTAAGCCGCTTCTGGCGAACCAGAACAGCGCACGGAAACGCTGTTTACCTTCCCGCTGGAGCGGCACCTATTTATCTACTTGTACTTTGACATGCTTTCGAACTGCTAGGTGGGCAGGAGCAGGGACCGAACAACGGGAGCTCACCCCGTCGCGGGGATTCGAACCGCTGACCTTCTGATCGGCAAGCCCTGGGCTCTTTGGTTTAACCCACAGCGCCACTCGCATCCCAGGGGCTTCAACTTAGGGTTGCCATATTTCAAAAAGTGACAATCCAGGCTCAAAAGTTGTTGAGCTTTTCAGTGATTTCCACTCGGACACTGTTTACAAGGGCCAAATACTGGACGTATGGCAGCCCTACTTTAGCTGAATTATGTGAACCAAAATACAATCGCACTTCTCCAACAAAACATATGTACAAAAATGCATATATTATGGAGAAATATGCACAAAAGCCCAAATATTAGTGAGAATAACATAGAAAATGCATCAGAGAAAGGAAATTCCTTGCAAAAAATGTGTATTATAAAATTGTGTTTATTAGGACTTAAATGCTGACTAATTTACATGATGCTTTTGAATTATGGTGCTGGAGGAGACTCTTGAGAGTCCCATGGACTGCAAGAAGATCAAACCTCTCCATTCTGAAGGAAATCAGCCCTGAGTGCTCACTGGAAAGACAGATCCTGAAGCTGAGGCTCCAATACTTTGGCCACCTCATGAGAAGAGAAGACTCCCTGGAAAAGACCCTGATGTTGGGAAAGATTGAGGGCACAAGAAGAAGGGGACGACAGAGGACGAGATGGTTGGATATTGTTCTTGAAGCTACCAGCATGAGTTTGGCCAAACTGCGGGAGGCAGTGGAAGACAGGAGTGCCTGGCGTGCTCTGGTCCATGGGGTCACAAAGAGCTGGACATGACTAAATGGCTAAACAACAACAACAACAATTTCCATGAGAATATTTTTAAATTTAAAATTGCAAATTGAAGCAGAAATGTGGAGAACGGAAATTGACAGATTTGTCCATTCCTGGTAATGGGACAACTCAGGATCCCTTAAAAGTTTCTGGGTCAGGCTGAGTTGTTGCTCTGAGCCTTGAAGAGACCTGTTCTTGTTCTCTGCAGAGTATCTTTTCTGGCACAGGAGCTGCTTCTGTGCAACTAATTAACAAGATTAGATGGTACCCTGTGCGGATTTCTTTGACTAATCAATCAGAGTTCAAAAGATGAAAAGGTGTCTCTGGACTCTGTTAAATTGCATTGATTTTAAGGTTTGTGTGAGGTGTGTCAGTCCCTTTTTCATGAATGTTTTTTTTTTTGGGGGGGGGGGGCAACAGTCTTATGAAAATGCACCAGTTAAATTAGAGATATTTCCCCTTCCTCAGGAGCATGTAGGATCTGAAAGGTCAAAATTCTTCCCCTACATTTATGCCATCTCCTCAGGCAAAGTTGAGGGCCCTGTGTACTAATGCTGCTTGATGTTTATATAGCACTTTTGAGTCTTCAAAGTGTTCCACATGTTCTCTTGGCAATATGCTGTGGAAGGTAAGCTGATATTATTGCCCCCATATGGAAGAAAAGAGCATAAGAAAAGCCCTGTTGCAACAGACCAAAGGTTCTATATAGTCCTGCCTTCTGTTTCTGACAGAAGCCCACCAGATTCTTCTGGAAAGACTACAAGCCGGTCTTGAAGTCAACAGAGCTCTCCTTCTGTTATTCAGAGACAAAGGTTCCGTAGAGGAATTGTGGCTTAATGCTACTGAGAGACTCCATTAATTTCTCTAGTTTCAGCTACATGCCATCACACCTTGTAGCAGTGACATCTGTAAACAAATACTGTGTGCTTTCTTTTCCTTATCCTGACTCTTCTGCCATCCAATTTTGTTCATGCTCGTTTGCATACTTAAAAGACTCATAAGCTGGTTCATCAAAGGCATGGGTGATTCTGAAATCCAGCCGAACTCAAACCTTCAATGAATCTTGAGCTAGTGACCTAAGATAGGTGAACTGTCAGTCTGGGCACCACCACAGACCTGTCATTTATATAAGTTTGAGGGCAGGTGGGGCTGCCTGCTCTCCTGAGACACTGGGATATTTACACAGGTGCAACATAGAACTCAGGGGTGAAGCACGCCAACCCCACTCACACCTGCCTTGATAGCAGTGAACTTGTAACACGAATGCTTGCAGAAGTGACGTTACCTATTTGGTTCAGTGTAGGGCTGCCATATTTCAAAAGTGAAAATCCGGACACAAAAGTAGTTGGATTCCAGACGTATGGTAGCCCTAGTTCAGTCACAAACCTGCAAATCTTCTGTTGCAACATCTGTGATCGCTCTCTCAGTTCTAATTTGCGTGTTGAGGTCCCCAATCCACCCCCCAAAATAACTCACAACGGACACGTAATTTTTGTTTAAGATTTTTGGCATGATTTTGGCCACAACTTTATTAAAATACAAACTGTGAGTGGTTGTTTAGGCATTGGTTAAGACTATCTGTCCCCCCGCCTGGGGACAGAACTGACTTCCGGGCACCACCGAAAGACAGTGCGGGGGAAAGCAAGTCGGGGAAGAATTGGAGCTGAGACACAGACCCTCAACTCTCACCCGCCTGCTCCCCGAAGGCTTGCCGGCCCTAGTCCCATTCCAGGGATTGGACGAAAAGATGGCAAGCCCCAGGATTCCTTTAACGGAATTCCCTTTCCGCAGCAACCATGGAGGGGCAGGCCCAGCCTATCCTGAACCCCTCCATGGAGGGGTAGGCCCAGCCTATCCTAACCCCTCCTCCACCAGATTTATAACCAATGCCTAACCACAACCTTACAAGTTGTGACGATTTGCTACGCAGTAGGCAAAAACCACCCAGCCAGCCAATTTGCCAGGTGGAAAAATTCCTACCAGGCCCCTGCTCAAAGGCAGACGACCCCATGACAGGCATAGCAAGGTCAACGCAACAAACCCCTTATTCTAGGGCGGGTGGGCGGGTGATCCGTTGCACGCAGCAAAAGAGAAAGTACAAGGCTGTGTGCAGAGTATTTAAACCTTTTACCCCTCCCACCAAAATTGCAACATAACTTTTGCCCCAGCAACTCGGCAATCCAATCAATGCCCCCCGGCCATCTTGGAGAACTTACCCAGCAACAAAGGGGTGGCTCAGTAGACCCCACCGCAACACGTGCTCTCCCTGAAGGAGAACACGCTTTGTATCAGTAATATTTATTTATTTATTTATTTATTTGTTTGTTTGTTTGTTTGTTTGTTTGTTTGTTTGTTTGTTTATTTATTTATTTGTGCCGCCCATCGGGCTGGGTTACCCAACCTACCCTGGGCGACTTCCAAGAAGTCAAAACAAAATACAACATCAAACATTAAAAAAATACCCTATACAGAGCTGCCTTCTTGTATACTTACTTATCTCCTTGACATCTCATCGGAGGGTATTCCACAGAGTGCAGTACCACTACCGAGAAGGCCCTCTGCTTGGTTCCCTGTGCTTTCTACTAACAAGTTTCGCACGGCGTGTTTCCATCTGCCTGCATATGCTAGGAATGCTTCTTCTTCTTCTTGTTGTTGTTCTTAGGTTTCTTCATACCTTTCAAGCTTTGCAGTTTCCCCTTCAGCCTAAAATTTCCCATATGGCTGATCATCACTGTCTTACAAACTCGAGCTGACAATTGGTATATCTACAGTATTTAGCAACCACTAGCATGGCTTATTGCTGCAGATTGGAATGCTTGCAAATAAGTGACCTTTGGCAGGGCTGTTAAACGTTGCCTTCTATCGCCCATAACTCAGTGGTAATGCACATGCCTGGCATGCAAAAAGTCCCAGCTTCAAGCCCTGGCATCTCCAGGCATTGTCAAGAAAGATTCTGATGTAAAATCCTGGAGAGACAATGCCAGTCAATACAAACTAATCCTCAGCTAGGAGGGCTGGTGTTCTCACTTTGTGTAAGGAAGCTTCCCCCAAAGAACCCTGGGAAGTGTAGCTTGTTAAGGGGGCTGAGAATTGTTAGGAGACGCGATTCCCCTCACAGAGCTATGATTTTCAGAGTGGTTTAACAATCAATCCCTGCAACTCTGTGAGGGGAATAGAGATCTCCCCTCAGCACCCTTAAAAATAACACCGTTCCCAGAATTCTAGGTGGGGAAGCACTTTAAACTCATGGGGTGAATGTGGTCTAAGGCTGCAATTTTAAGCGTGCTAGCCTAGAAGTCAGTCTCTTCTACTATGTGGAAGCCAGCACCAGAATTGAGAGCAAACAACAAAATGGCATATCATGGACTCATGCATTCAAACACATGCACTGTGATCTAAACCACTGAGCCTCTTGGGCTTGCTGGTCAGAAGGTCAGCGGTTTGAATCCCCACGATGGAATGAGCTCCCATTGCTCTGCCCCAGCTTCTGCCAATCTAGCAGTTCAAAAGCACACTAGTATAAGTAGATAAATAGGTACCACTGTGGCAGGAAGGCATTTCCGTGCACTCTGGTTTCCGGCACAGTGTCCCATTGCTCCAGAAGCGGTTTAGTCATGATGGCCACATGACCCAGAAAGCTGTCTGTGGACAAAAGCCGGCTCCCTCGGCCTGAAAGTGAGATGAGCACCGCAACCCCATAGTTGCCTTTGACTGGACTTAGCCATCCAGGGATCCTTTACTTTTTTTTTTTTTTACTTTTGCAGGCATCAGTGCCACCACTATCTTAAAACCTGCAAGTGTCCCTATTTTCTGGGGACAGTGCCGGATTTGCAGAAGCAGTCCTGGATTCGGATCTGATCCAGGAATGTCCCACTTTTCCTTAGGACGTCCCTATTTTCATCAGTTAAATGTAGGAGGGTATGGAGTTATGTGACCCCCTGAGCAAGGAGACAAATAACTATACAAACACAGGGTTGTTTTTTAAAAATAATAATGTTTTATTATGTTTTTATATATGTTGGAAGCCATACAGAGTGGCTGGGGCAACCCAATCAGATGGGAGGAATAATAATAATAATAATAATAATAATAATAATAATAATAATGGAATAGGGTGTCCCTAATTTCATTGGAGAAATGTTGGAAGGTATGCATCTGTATGCTGTCTGCCATTAGCACCCCCACAATACCCTGGCACAGTGTCACTCCAGGGCACTGGGCAAAGGTTGAAACAATGGCTTTCTACCTGTCCACAGCTGCTACTTGGCAGTAGGAGTGTGGATAAGGAGGGCCCTGTTCAAGTGATGCTATGCCCTCCCAGCACATTGAGCCATTCGCAGTCACAAAACCACACTGGGCATCGCCACTGGTTTTGGCCGCATTGAAAGAGGCAGTTTTTGCCACCACTGTCAAATTGTCCTCACATTTAACACTCCCACCCCCACCCCCCGGAGTGGATGGATGGCTGCTATTCATTTTTATATAAGAGACAGTAGAGACTTTAGTTTGAGACTTAGCGTCTGAGGTAACTGTAGCTGTGGATTTATCTCACTACATGGTGAGTCGCTCTATTTATGAGGTGGTAAAGCAACTGTTTTTTAGGGACGCAGGTGGCGCTGTGGGTTAAAGCCTCAGCGCCTAGGGCTTGCCGATCGAAAGGTCGGCGGTTCGAATCCCTGCGGCGGGGTGCGCTCCCGCTGCTCGGTCCCAGCGCCTGCCAACCTAGCAGTTCGAAAGCAGTTCGAAAGTAGATAAATAGGGACCGCTTACCAGCGGGAAGGTAAACGGCGTTTCCGTGTGCGGCTCTGGCTCGCCAGAGCAGCGATGTCACGCTGGCCACGTGACCCGGAAGTGTCTCCGGACAGCGCTGGCCCCTGGCCTCTTAAGTGAGATGGGCGCACAACCCCAGAGTCTGTCAAGACTGGCCCGTACGGGCAGGGGTACCTTTACCTTTACTTTAAAGCAACTGTTTGGAACAGCTTCTCTTTTTTCATTGTTCACCGCTCAAAACAGTTGAATCAGGAAATTGAACGTGTCTCAGCAAAGAGAAATCAGCTAATACATGGAAATGCGGGCCTCCACATGCATTTTCCTGCAATGCGCACTTGTCAAAAAGAAGCACGTGTGGGGTTGTTTTTAATGATGGAAGTTTGTTCGGATGAAAGAACTTTTTTAATTTTGTTTTTTCTCAACCGATAAATTGAGAGTGCAATCTTTTACATGCCCACCCAGAAGCAAGTGCCACTGATGTGAATAGGACCTACTCCCAAGTAAGTGGGCATGAGATTGCAACCTCACTTACTGCACAAATCAGAGGTTGCCAATGTGGCACCCACTTGTGCCAGTGTGCCCACCATTATGATGCCCATGAAAAGTATCAGGAAATCTCCCCTCAAAAATCCACAATGCATGTTTGCTTTTCCTGCTCATTGCAGCCTCTTCTACCTTGAAGCAATTATGCCATGCCTCTACGGCAGCCATTTTGTGTGTTAAGCCACACCCCTGGAACTGGCACCCACAGGCACCTTTCTCAAAGTTCCTCATGTTCCCACTGGCCCAAGAAGTTTGGCAATCCCTCACTGGAGTGCAGCTTAACTTGCCTTCTACCGCTATGTTCAATTTTGGGGGGAAATGTTTTCCATCTCTCCCAACAAAGGAGCTGGTTACAGCTTATACACCAAAAGTGTCTCTACCTCTCTCTCTAAACAACACCCAAAATTTGTCTTGCCAAAATGATAGGCTGTAGCACTTTGTACATTTGGAATTGATTGCGGTTCATTGAGGGACAGCCAGGAATCTTGACTTTCGCCTCATCTTGTAAAGGAGTCAAATGGTTTTTGATTGCCTGGCCATATCTCCTAAACCCCTTTTTAGTTCTTGCTGCCAATGAAGCTGGAAAGATCTCTAACAAAAAAAGAAGAAGCACCAAACAAAGGGTTCTGTGCTCAGAGCTTGAGTGCCATTGCACATGTCTTGATTTTGCTGCCTAGACATATATTTAGCCTGTGAAGGGAGCAGTAAATCAGTGGGGTGGTGCGTGGTCACCTGACTTCCCAATGCAGAGTGTTGCTGCTGGTTGTGAAGTGGGTGAGGCGCAAGTGGTTCTGTGGAGATGCAGTGGCAAAGCCAATATCCCCCAGAATTCCCCCTCCCCCCCCCACATTTCCTTTCCTCTTTTCAGTAACCAGGAGCAACACTCAGTGTTGGGAAGCCAGGTGAGCAATGCCACCACACCTATGCCTCCCTGCTATTGGTAGGGTGAAAATGCCATCATTTAACAGTTTCAAATTTACAGTGGTACTTCAGTTTTCGAACGTAACCTGTTCTGGAAGACTATTCGAGTTCCGAAACGTTTGAAAACCAAAGCAGTTGCTTCCAGAAGCATTTACTTACGGAAAACTCAATACCGAAGCCACATAGCATATTCGACTTCTGAAAAGCATTCAAAAACTGAAGCACTTACTTCTGGGTTTTTGGCGTTTGAAAACCAAAACGTTTGACTTCTGAGATGTTCGAAAACTGAGGTACCACTGTATTTTTATTAAAATAAGCTCGGATTTCATTGTACTAGGTCATATAACTAAAAAAAAAAAGCTAAACCCCAGGTTCAGTAGATTTTATTACAATTTTTCATAGTGGAGATTTTTTTCTGGCCCTTGTCAAGGCCAATGGCTAGTATAGTCAAGTTGTTTCTTGGTTGTCTTCCTTTATCCCAGGGTGAGGAGCCTGGTGATTCCCAATTTGCAAGTCCAAACAAATTCAAGTATATGCTAAGCTGAAATGGACTGTGAATCATTTGAGGATGAGCTTGACTGGCAAGTAAACAGGCCCCTGGAAGAGACAGAAGTCAACCTGAACAGGGCAGCAAGATGTTACGTTTACAAAGCTCCAAGACTTGTTTTCGATCCAGCTTTTTATTGGGTGGAGAATGAGAGCATCTCTGTGGCCTTTCCGGACAATCTTTTAACTAGCTGACAGCTGCTTGGAAGCCCTGATGAAATACCTGTGCTTTGACTCTCCTGTGGCACCGCACACTTTGATCAGGAAACTGACAAGGAATGTTTTGCCTCAGGCTTCCTCACTAGCATCCCTCATGTTCTGCTGTAAAGCTATTATTGTTTGTAATACCTGTTAAATATGGTGATAGTGAAGCACTTGGCAGTGGCTGCTTCAGGAAACAAACAGGAACTGGAGATCAGAAGCTCGTCCAGTCTCTTTCTCTCCTTTCCTTCTCTCTCTCGCTTTCTCTCTCTCTCTCACACACACACACCATGCCCCCCTCAAAAATCTGCACCCAGGGCCACAGCCCTTCTGGCATACCCAATGCTACGCCCCTGTTCTGATGGAGGTTTGAAAGGATACAAAAAGGGAGAGAGCCTTCTCCCCACTGATGGGGTGCTCTCCCTAGTAAGGTCCACCAGGTATCACCATCCACATCCTTTTGGCACCAAGTAAAAACGTATCTCTTCTCTTAGGCTTTTGATGGTTGAGGATGTTTTTGCTGTTTGCTGATGGGGTCTTTTTTGCTGCTGGATTTGTTTTATAGCTTTTATTGGATAGTTTTTATAAGCCAAAATTAGATTAATATATGTCTAACTAACATCAAGGGACACGGGTGGCGCTGTGGGTTAAACCACAGAGCCTAGGACTTGCTGATCAGAAGGTCGTGGTTCAAATCCCCGTGATGGGGTGAGCTCCCGTGGCTCGGTCTCTGCTCCTGCCAAACTTGCAGTTCGAAAGCATGTCAAAGTGCAAGTAGATCAGTAGGTACCGCTCCAGCGAGAAGGTAAACGGTATTTCCGTGTGCTGCTCTGGTTCATCAGAAGCAGCCTAGTCATGCTGGCCACATGACCCAGAAGCTGTACGCCGGCTCCCTTGGCTAATAAAGTGAGATGAGCGCCGCAACCCCAGAGTCGGTCACAACTGGACCTAATGGTCAGGGGTCCCTTTACCTTTACCTTTACCATCAAATAAGTGGAAATGATAGTAGCCTCCAATAGCCGTAATCCTCCATGAGTGTGTCTAAGTTGGTGGCCCATCGCTACATCCTGTGGCAGGAAATCCTGTTGTTCCCTTCTAAGAACCTGGTGCTCACCTATCACCACATCATACAATAATAACAATGCCACGGCCCAGCTAGGAAGCCATTCCTGTCCGCATCATTCTTTCACTTGACCTTAGGCCTGAAGTGCATCATATCCCCTTCGGTTCGATGGGTAGCACTGACTCAGTGCTGACCAAAGTCAAGGTTGCTGATGAGGTCAGAGAAGCGAAAGCACGGAAGGGTGAATCGGCTCATTACAGCACTCCATTCCGCCTGACCTATCCTGACAAAGGCACAGCTATTCGATAAAGGCATGAGCCGAGGGCCGTGGTATATGAATGCCAGTCCTTACGTTTAGATTTCAAGTTTCTGAGCAGGTCAGTTTCAACCAAATTGCCTCTGTAAATATAAAAGTGCCCTGAGTGTAGCAAACTCCGAGACGTTCCGGCCTTGCTATTAAAGGGGCAGAGCCGCCTCCTCTGTGGCTTTCCATGTTACAGAGGAAATCATCTGTGAGATGTATTGAAGCTTTGCCGAGTCGCTTCCCTGACGATGACCTGACTGTGGTGGTTATTCTCGGGAAGGCCCTACTTGAAGGCTTTATTGTGCTGTAGTATTTCAGCCCAGGAAACAGAGCAAATATTGGCATGAAATACCGTTTGCTGTTGCTGCCGGTACTTCGGAACACACCAGCCAAGAGCATAAAGTCGTAAAATAAAGATGTATGCTTTAATTTCCAACCGGTATCTTGGTAGTCTATAAAACTGAAATACTGTACCATTATTAGCCCTTTCTTTACATCATTATTGTATCGAGCATTCCCTGCATGCTAGATTTTTCAAAATGGGCAGGGGAGTGAAAACGGCAACAACTCTATTCCTATTAGAAAGGTCAGAATAAGAGAGATGTTCATGCAGCCACACTAGCTTAGGACTAGGCCCTTATGTAGGCAACAGACCATTTTTAAAAAAATACAAATAATTCACTTTGTTTTGCAGTTCTTTGGGGAATCGGTTAAACCAGGATGGGGAACCAATGGTCACCCAGACGTGTTGTTAAATTGGTCATCCTTGACCACTGGCCATGGTACCTAGGGCTGATAGGAATTGGAATCCAACAACATCTAGAAGGTCACAGGTTCCCATCCCTGATTTAAATGCACACACAGAGAGTTATTAGTTATCCACTGAGTTGCATGAGACTGTGTCGTACTATGTGTACAATATGAATGCATAGTTTTCTTTTGGGATTCTTGGCCAATCAAGCCTTGGACCTATCCATCTATCTATCTGGTGCTTTCTTTTCAAAAAAAATCTTTAGGGGTACTCTCATTTTCCTACTCATATTTAAATACTGTCTCTCAATGAGGCTAAACTTAGATTCACACAAAATACTTAGGGGTATGTGTACCCCCCAGAAAAAGCAGTCTATATCTATCTATCTATCTATCTATCTATCTATCTATCTATCTATCTATCATCTATCTAAATATCTATCTATTCATGCTATAAATGATTGATCACAGCACAGCCAACTTGTCGAAGGAAGTAATGGTGTAGAATTCAGTTGGAACGGGGTGAACAAAAATGGGTGGTGGAACCCTTGTGTATCTGCATGGTAGGGAATATGACCCTCTAGTACATTTGAGTAAGACTATATTTTGGTCTGAAACAAGGAAGAAAAAAAGTAGATGCAAGGGTACATCAGCATCAGCATGATGAAAACAGATAGTAAAGGTGTGCATGCACACATATGCACAGCCCCACTTGAGCCGTATTCTAATGGGTAATTTATCATCTAAATGCATTCATTCAGGGAAAGGGGAATTACACTCAGTTATCAGCAAAATAAATGGAGTCGGCTGAGATTACTTATTCATGCAATTGGAGTGTTCCAGACTATGGGAATGAAGCAGATGAGAGATCTTCAAGGAATACTCACCATGTTCTTGATGCTCATGTTTATCATATTTCTTAGGGGTAGCAGTCTTAGCAGACCAAAGAAAATCATATAAATACTGACCAGGCAAACAGTGCTATGTTTGTATCTGCCACTGCAGGCTAATTATATAGTGAGGAATTAATAAGATGGAAAGTGGCCATGTTTACTCTCTGTCAATGTTATCAAATGCACATCCTTAAGCTAGAAAGGTCAGTGCGTTCAGCTAATGAAATGCCGAGTATTAGACCAAGGCATATTTCTGTACCTCTCTGGGTAAAGACACCTGGGCCTAAACTCGCTCACTTACTGATAGAGGGACTGAAATTGCTAGAGACAAAGCTGGATGTGGGTACTGCAATCTGTGCTGGCATCTGTCTGTCTCAGGAGACAATGGAGGAGTGAGCCTTTGGGGATGAGGTCGAGCTGTTGGAAGGTTGCAGTGCCTGCTGTGGCTGTAGAGACCGATGCGGGAGAGACATGTTTTGTTGTAGCTGAGGCAGTTGTGCTGCTGCAGATGCACCATGGCATTTCTTCTCTCTGAGCTTCTCCCAGCAGTCATTTCTCCTCTGGCTATGGATACATGACCTGACAGTCTCCAGGACTGCGGTCATCTGCAATGGATTCTCAGACAGTGGGGTTAATGTTGCCAGTCTTCATCTCATGTTTGCAGAGATCTTTCTAACACAGAGTTGGCCTGACAACGTGCCTGGTACCTGGTCACCACAGAGCACATCCTTGGGGATCCTACCATCTTCCATTCTGTGGACATGACCAAGCCAGCGTAGATGTCGCTGAGACAGGAGTGTGAGCCTGCTAGGAATGTGGGCTTGGAAGAGCACATCTCTGTTTGAAATTCTGTCCTGCCATTTGATACCCAAAATCCTCCTAGTTCAGTGGCTGTGGAAGGTGTTGAAGCTTCACTCCTGATGGTTGTAGGTTGCCCACAACTCAATTCCATAAAGCATCGTGCTCAACTTGCAAGCCTGGTATACCTTATCTTGGAATTGGATGTTAGCATCGCATTCTCCCATACTCTTGGAGAGGCGAGTCATTGCTGTAGCCAATACAGTGGTACCTCAGGTTAAGTACTTAATTCGTTCCGGAGGTCCATTCTTAACCTGAAACTGTTCTTAACCTGCAGCACCACTTTAGCTAATGGGGCCTCCTGCTGCCGCTGTGCCGCCGGAGCACGGTTTCTGTTCTCATCCTGAAGCAAAGTTCTTAACCCGAGGTACTATTTCTGGGTTAGCAGAGTCTGTAACCTGAAGAGTATGTACCCTGAAGCATCTGTAACCTGAGGTACCACTGTACATTTGTCCAGCTCAGCATCGCTGGAGAGATTGCTGGTTATGGTGGAACCCAGGTAGACAAAATTGTCTACCACCTCAAGTGTGTGGTCACCAATGTTGATGAATGAAGTGCTGGTGACATCCTGACCCAATATGTTGGTCTTTGTCAGACGAAAAGGAACAAAAACAGCAAATAGTGATAATATCCACTGGTTTCTTTACCCATTCTGGACAAGGCAATTTCTGCTCTCATTTCTGTTTTCTCCAGAATTCTCCAACATCCCTAACTCAGGCATTAGATTCCTATCTACCATGTGATGTAGAGCTCATCTTAAATACAGATCTGAGAACTGGACTTTTTAGCTTTCACGTAGCGATCCTGAGCAGGTCTGCTAAGAAGTATGGAATTCAGTGTGACTTACTCTTAGTAAATTGGGAAGAACTTTGCAACCTGTCTATCGTTCATTTTCCATAACAGATCACCATATTTGAGGGTGAGAAGGAAATTGTATCCATGTCAGAATGGTTTGTGGTCCTTCTTGAACTTTTTGCATGAGTTTCTTTGTTTCCCTTTGTCTTCCATTAACTGGTTGCTGACTTGTTTCAGTCATCTGGAGCGATTTGGTCTACTGGCATTTTTACATTGTGTTGCTCTACTACATTTTCTTAGAAACAGGACCAATCGACTCCGCTGAATACATTGGTGCCAATTAGGGTGGAAAAAGCTGCTCATTTTTGTTCTCAGGGTTTGCTATTTTTTCCAAACGTAAATTTAGTTCTTCAGATTTCTGCTGCAACTTTTGTCTGTGTGTTTTAAAAAATACTCACGAAAATTCAACAGCATTTTGCTGAGAATTTCTCTTCATGAACACATTTTTATAGGCAGTTGTAACTAACATACACATTTTTGCAAACAATTTCTCCTAATATAATGCATTTTGTATGTTATTTTCACTAATATGTTCACATTGATGCACATGTTTACCTATTATATTCTTTTCTGAGAACTCTGTATGTTTGGAGAACTGCATCACAAAATTCAGATAAATGCAATTTTTTAAGGATGACTGCATTTTGGTTCTCACATTGCTTAGGGAAGTATGAATCGGAAAAATTTCCCATTAAATGTGAACTGAATCAGATTTCTCCCCCATCTCTAGCATCAATTGAAACCACTCTCAACTGAAGGCTGGCAATTGGGATTTCATCTTGAACCTGCTTAAATTCAAGTAGGCTATTTTATTTGGTTGTAAGTCAGATCTGTATATAAGGGAATTATAATTATATAATTATATAATTAACCAACATTCTCCTTCCACAGATACCTCCTTGCACAAGCTGCTGTGAGCGTCTCATAATCAGGCTTTGTACAATGTTGCTTTGTACCTCGTTATTGATTAAATAAATAGATCAGGGATCATCCAAGCACACAACTTTAAATGAATCCAAACATCTGCCCTTGAAAATATTTGAATGTTAGACTTTTGTTTGGAAGATTGTCATGAGCAGTAACAAATGCAAAGCAGGGCTTTCAAAATGACTTTTGTTAGAGGCATATTCTTGAACTATTCATCTGTGCTAAATGCATTTTGCTTGAATTGTATGTCATGTTGCCAGAAAAGAGTTGTTTCCATGCCAACTCATTTGCAGCATGGGAAAGAGGAGCGGCGGGTGGGGGGGAGAGGGAGAGGAAAGTGGGGTGGACGAAATCAAAGCCACTAACATCTGGAAGATGTCAGTACTGATAGAAGCCACTTGCCATGAAAGGCAAAAGACTGCAGGAGGCTTTGCCAAATAAATGTTATGTAGAGGGTAGCACACTGTAAACTCACTGCTCAACAGTGAATCATTATTCCATTTTTGGCAATATGTTGGATCTAACCCTTGTGCCAAAGATAGGTTTGCTATTAAAGGAACATAAATATCATCCATAATTCTCATGTGCATGTTCTCTCTCTCCCTCTCTGACAAAGATCTAAGTGGCATATTTTTACACTATTATTCTTACCATATCCACCCCATGTAGAGCAAAGTGAACTAGTGAAAGAACTGCACTCCGCTTCCTAGACTATTTCTTTCCATTCTCAGTACTGCTGGGTCTCCCTTTTATAAAGACCCAATTTATCAGTAAGATTTGTGAGTGCTGAGTGTCTGAAACTATGGATTTGGTCTTTGTGTCCACTCCATTCTCTCCTGCACTCACCCACAGAAATTCTTTCCTCCTCCTCCTCTCTCCCTTTTCCTTTCCTTGTTTTGCCCTGAGATAGAAATGAGATTGTTTGGTTATTACCTAAGCATTATGAAATGCCCATGGCCAGAGCTGTGGTACTTGAAAACTTCACATACCTAGATATATTTAATTTTGAGACTGTCTGGGAGCTGCTGTTAGGCCAACAGCAAGCGGAAGCAGCAGCAATTTTTGCTTCATGGTGCTGGGACATTTCTAATTTTCTTAACTACGGGCTTACAGCTTCATTTAATTTATATTTGTAGAGGCACAGTTATTACTAACTGAAATGTTCTGCAGTAGAAGCGGTGGATGCAATACTCCTGTCGTCAGTGGAGGGAAAAAATCCCATTGGTTTTAATGGATTATGCCGTTTCTGTGGTTCTTTTTCTCTCTTATTATACACCAGTAGCAAACACTCAATTTATGCGGAGGCTTGGTTCAGGTTCCAAAGCACCTTGCATTACAGGCCCATGTTTCTTCATGTTTTAAACCCTTCCCAAACAGCCACCTCATGGCCTCAATAAACCAGAAGGGTTCAACTGTTTTCCAGGGAAGCGGGGTTTCCTTAGAGCCCTCTCAGGGGTTCCTCGGTAAAGACAGGCAAGTTTCACTAAAGGGAATTTGATTACTTTCCTAATGGGTAGCAGAAGATCAGGCGAGGCAGAATAAGGCTTTTCAATCACACCTGGCTTTAGTGCTGCATAACACACCTGGATAAAGAAAGCTTCACCCATCAGCTGCAGAAACAAGACAAATACAGTGGTACCTCACGTTAAGAACTTAATTCGTTCTGGAGGTCCGTTCTTAACCTGAAACTGTTCTTAACCTGAGGTAACACTTTAGCTAATGGGGCCTCCCACTGCCACGCAATTTCTGTTCTCATCCTGAAGCAAAGTTCTTAACCCGAGGTACTATTTCTGGGATAGCAGAGTCTGTAACCTGAAGTGTCTGTAACCCGAGGTACCACTGTACAGGAGTCCTAAAGATGAAAAAAACCACACAACAACATTAGCACACCATGTGAGCCTACCTACAAAACATTGTCCAGTGTTAAGGGAGCATAGGAGCATAGCACAGTTCGTTTGCAGATCAGAGAGCGTTAGCTGTTTTATTAAGGAACCGGAAAAGGAAAACATTCACAGACTCCTGAAATATACTCCACTATAGCAAGCCTGTTGATCATACTGTCTTGTACCTCCCACACCACTCCGTTCCCTCGGTGTCAGGCCCCTTGGTGAGCCCCAAGGGACCCTCTCTGTTTCTGCCTGGTTCTCTGCTCTGTTATGTGCTTTAAACACTGTTTTCGGGGACTGGGAAGAGCTGGCAGGCTGTCAGCAGAAACAGGCTGTCTCAGGGCTCTATGGTGAAGCTGCTGACTCCTGTTTGTTTGCCCCTTTTCCTCATTCTCCAAGCTCTGAGTCTCTCATACCTCCCAGCTCTTCCCCTCCTCCGGGGTGTGTCCGGTTTCCCACCACCAGGAGCCCGGATCCAAGTCCTCTTCCTCTGCACTTTCCCAGCATGGTGTAGTGGTTAAGAGTGCCAGACTCGTAATCTGGTGAACTGGGTTCGCTTCCCCACTCCTCCACATGCAGCCCCACTCACCTCACAGTGTGTTTGTTGTGGAGGAGGAAGGGAAAGGACATTGTTAGCCGCTTTTAGACTCCTTAGGGCAGTGATAAAGCGGGAAGAATTGATGCTTTTGAATTATGGTGTTGGACAAGACTCTTGAGAGTCCCATGGACTGCAAGAAGATCAAACCTATCCATTCTGAAGGAAATCAGCCCTGAGTGCTCACTGGAAGGACAGATCCTGAAGCTGAGGCTCCAATACTTTGGCCACCTCATGAGAAGAGAAGACTCCCTGGAAAAGACCCTGATGTTGGGAAAGATGGAGGGCACAAGGAGAAGGGGACAAGATGGTTGGACAGTGTTCTCGAAGCTACCAGCATGAGTTTGACCAAACTGCGGGAGGCAGTGGAAGACAGAAGTGCCTGGCGTGCTCTGGTCCATGGGGTCACGAAGAGTCGGACACGACTAAACGACTAAACAACAACAAAGCAGGATATCAAACTTCTTCTTCTTCTTCTTCTTCTTCTTCTTCTTCTTCTTCTTCGTCAGGCAGTTTCCACTGCTCCTCATCACCTAGCCAGTCCCTGACATCCAGTAATGCACAGCCACAGGGGGCTACTAACTCAGCATTCTAAGGCAGGGGTGGGGTCAAGGGCCACATTCCCTTCTGGGCAATGGTCTGAGGGCCACATGCCAGGGGCTGGGGGTGGTGGAGCCAGAGACAGAAGGGTGCGAAGAGTGAATTGCAAATGTCACCTTTGGACAATAGGCTAGTTTCCACACACACACACACGCACACGCGCACACACACACACACACACACACACACACACACACACACACCATCTCTATCCTCAAGGACGCATTCCAGCCAGGCAAAACCCCAAAACCCTAGACTGTGAAGGAGGGCTAATGAGGGGTGTGTGCTGGGGAGAGTTTCAAGGGCCTGTTTGAGTGGCCACATTTGGCCCTCACACCTGAGGTCCCCCACCCCGTCCATGTGTGCGTTTGGGGCAGCGGCAATAGGGAAGGCAGTGTATCACTTCTTTCCTTTACATGACTTTGTCTCCTTTACATCTGCAGGTGTGGTTGTTGTCTTGCCTTGGTCATAGATTAGATGGGAGCCAGCAAATGTCTTTACAGTAGTTTTTTTTTAGTTTTTTTTAGCTCCTTCCTTCCTTCCTTCCTTCCTTCCTTCCTTCCTTCCTTCCTTCTTTTACCATCATTCTGAGGGGGGATAGGTAATGTAAGAGCTATTGTTCTCACCTCCTACACGTTTAATATTTTCAATCTGTCGGTGCACCAACTTGGGAGATTCTTGTTAAAAAGCTGGGGACCCCCCACCCCACACACATAGGGTTTATCAGAGGCCAGTGGATTTCAAATTTCGCACTTTCAGGGAACCCTCGCTTTCTTGCTGAAGGTTTTGGATACAAAGCATTCCCTGCCTTATTTATTTATTTATTTATTTATTATTTTATTAAATCCTATACTGTACCGCCCTTCATCTGAGGACCACAGGGCCATTTACAGTATTAAAAGATCGCAGCAATACATAACATAACGACAGACAAAACAATACCCCTCCACACATACCCACATTTTAAAAGGCCATAGATTGTTTAAGGGGTGCAACTCTATCAAAGAAACACACACATACATGCAGGCACACAGTTATTCAGGACTGCTAAAATTAGTATATTAAGTTTTCAATACCTTTGATTTCAAGGGGGAAAGAAAACATCTCAATCATGCAAGCGGAGTGTTGCCGAGTTGTGTCTTGAAATATTTTTAAGTGTTCCGATAAAAAACCATTTCCAAGTCAACATTTGAAGCCATTTGAATGTAATTTTAAACCACACTGTGGTTGTAATTTTATATACACTTACCTGGGAACACGCTTCAATGGAAACAATGAGACACACTTGTATAGGAGTATGCTGTAACTGCACTGCATTGATTTTTGCCTTTCTCCTAATCAAATATTTCAGTTCAATTAATTTTGGCTATTTGGTGGGGCAGGGGAGGAATTTCAGATGATTCAACCAAGGTTCCTCACTATATTTTTTCCTGTCTCTTTTGCACATCTGTCCTAGAGAAGTGAGGACTTCCGGGTCGGCGCCATCGCTGAATGGCGGACTCCCTCTGAGCTCCGGAGGGAGCCTGCTGGGTGGAGGTTGGGTCCTGCCGCGCCGGCGATGCGGGGACCCTCAAAAACCATGGGCGGTGATGCCCATGGACTTGGTGACTCGGCGGGCACAGTTAGCGCCCCCCCGACCCGTGAAGGAGCCTTTTTAAAGGCTGCGGAGCGGGTGATGGGGGGGTGGTGCTATGAGTCCACTGCTTCCCCTGCCTAGCGAAGCCGCATGCCATTCGGCGGAGAGCAACGACTTCTTCTTTTGGAAATTTTGGATTAAAAAGAACAACCCGTGAGTAAATTTATCGGACTTAAAAGGAAAAATTTGATTTATGAATTCGGAGCGAGCGGGGGAGGTGCAAAAAGGAAGTCCCCCCCCCCCTGTTGTAGATGTTTTAACGCAAGGATTTGACAACTAAGATCGAGAGATGAACTTGGGTATTTGGAAAAAGTCAATTTCACGAAGGGAAATTACAAGTAATTGTGCTGGAGGAGAAGATTGGTCGGTGAGAATTAAAATGCAACCCTCCGGGAACCGGGAGCGATCCATCATGAGAGACTGGTGAAGAGACACAGAAACTTTGACAGCTGTCAAAGTAGCTGTCAAAGCAGGAAAATTAAAGAGAACTTTGTAACGATGGCTTTGCTGGTTAGATTTGTTATAATTTGGACATAAACTATTGGAAATAAAGGCAACAAGTTATTTGACTTTTGGGTCTGATCTGGAAAGTAACTAAGTTACCATATTCCCTCTAGAGGGAGTTCGGGACATTGCAACAGTGGCAGCAAGTGGAAAAATACTAGGAAATTGAGCAGGATTTGTTATCTCTTGGGAAAGCTGCAAAAACGAAGCATTATTTTGTCTACAGAGGTTTCTACACTAAAGGAGACAATGGATTTATCTATTGAAGAAAGGAAGGGACTTGACGTAAGTTTATGTTCCTGAATAATAAAGCCTCTGTAGAGGAACCAGAAGTTTCTGAATTAGAAAGTTTTTGCAGCAGAACAGGAAAAGAAACCTGAGGAATAAGAGCTGGACTAAATTCAAAGTTAGAACATTTGGGACATCCAGACTTTAAAAGGATCAAGAAACAGAATTTGAGTTATACTCTTAAACACAGAGGTCTGGATGGAAGAAGAATGATCTTTTCTGAGAGTTTCTCCGAGATTGGACTTTCTGAAATTAAAAGTTACCAAAAAGACAGCAAAGTGGAACTGAGAGAGATTTAGACATGGACGTGGGTTCTCCAGGCTGGCAGTAGACAGATGGATGAACTTTGGGGGTCGAAACCGGGAAAGGGGGGAGGGAGATTTGGAATCCAAAGGCTGTAAAACTATATATTTTTTCTTTTCTTTTTTTTTTTTCATTTTTTCTTGCTTTATAAAAATAGGGGAATTCATGGAAGGGAACTGGGGTCGATCTTAGGGAAATATAGAAAATATAAAGAGAAATGGTTACATAAGACAAATTAATTTTGAATAAATGGGCTAATTATAATTATAACAAGGTTTTAAAATTTGGGGCAAGAATTTGTGGAATTAATTTAATGAAAATGGAATACAAGAGGGGGAGGGGGGGGGGAAGTCCTGGAAAGATGTCAATGAAATTAAGTGTAAAATGTATCCTTTTCTTTTTTCTTTCTTTCCTTTTTTATTCTGGAAACTTTAATAAATTTTTTAAAAAAAAAAAAAAATAGAGAGAAGTGGGGAACTTCTAAGCCCTCCAGATGATGCTGGATTTGCGAATCCCACCCTCTCTGGCCATTGGCTGAGGCTGATGGGAGTTTGGATTCATCAACATCTGGGGCGCCAAAGCTTCCCACCGCTAATCTATCCTTTCCTCCATTTCCCCAGACCCCTTTTGTTCTTTATTATTATTATTATTTTCCCAGTTATTTTTATTGATTTTCCATCATTTTTAACAAATTGTCACCAAATTTATACAAATTAATACAAATTTAAAAGATTCTTTCCCACCCACCCCAGATGCTCCCTCTATTTTCCTCCCTCCTTTGCTGTTACCAGTACAATAACTTTTCCAGAAGAACCCCAACCAGACCTAAGAGGAGGCGTGTAGTGGTGATAGGGGATTCCCTACTGAGGGGAACAGAAGCAGTGATCTGTGGGCCTGACAAGATGTCTCGGGAAGTGTGCTGTCTCCCCGGGGCTAAGATCCAAGATGTAACTGAACGACTGCAAGGAATCATAAAACCCACTGACAAATACCCCTTCCTCTTGGTTCATGTGGGAACCAATGACACTGCAAGCAATAGCCTCCAGAAGATCAAAAGAGACTACGAGGCTCTGGGCAGGAAATTGAAGCAATTAAATGCACAAATTGTCATCTCATCTGTCCTCCCAGTTGAACGCCGTGGACCAGGGAGAGAGGGAAAAATAGTGGAAGTGAACAGCTGGCTTCGCAAATGGTGTAAACAGGAACGGTTTGGATTCTTAGATCACGGACTGCAGTTTCTGGCAAGCGATGGGCTGCACCTCACAACGGTTGGGAGAAATGTTTTTGCCAAAAATCTCAGAAAACTCATCAGGAGGGCTTTAAACTGACTAATGTGGGGGAGGGAGACAGTGCTCCTGAAGGTAGGAGTCTATCAATTGATGAAGATGATCATCCAAATGTCATAGACCAAATGGAGCAAACAGCACGCAGACCTAGTGGTGGGAGGAAAAAATCCTTAAATAAGAGACATGGGGGAGTGATTAATGGACTTCAATGTCTGTACACTAATGCGCAAAGCATGGGAAATAAACAAGATGAGCTTGAGCTCTTGGTACAGCAAACTAAATATGACATAATAGGCATCACTGAAACCTGGTGGGATAAGTCCCACGACTGGAATGTAATAATGGAGGGATACAATCTATTTCAGAGAAACAGACCAGACAAGAAAGGAGGAGGAGTGGCGTTATATGTCAGGGATGTGTATATCTGTGAAGAGATCCAAGATTTAGAACCTCAAAGCCAAAGTGAGAGCATTTGGGTCAAAATTAAGGGAGAGAAGAATAACAGTGACCTCATTGTGGGAGTTTACTATAGATCCCCAAGCCAAACGAAGGACATAGATGATGCCTTCCTGGAACAGATGGTCAAGCATGCAAAAGGAAGGGAGATAGTAGTAATGGGGGACTTCAATTATCCGGATATTTGTTGGATGTCAAACTCAGCCAAGAGCATAAGGTCAAACAGATTCCTCACTGGCCTTGCAGACAACTTCATTGTCCAGAAAGTGGGAGAAGCAACAAGAGGAACAGCCATTTTAGATCTGGTCCTAACCAATGTAGGTGACTTGGTTAGTGGGGTAAAAGTGGAAGGATCATTAGGCGCGAGTGATCATGCTCTTCTGAAGTTTACTATACAGCGAAAAGGAGCAGCCAAGCATACTAGGACTCAATTTTTTTACTTTATGAAAGCCGACTTCATAAAACTTAGGGAAGTGCTGGGTGAGATCCCATGGACAGTAATACTAAAAAGAAAGGGAGTTCATGATGGCTGGGAGTTTGTTAAGAGGGAGATAGTAAAAGCACAACTTCAGGCAATACCAATGAGACGGAAACATGGAAGGTGCCTAAAGAAGCCAGGGTGGCTATCTAAAGAACTTTTAACTGAGTTAAGATTAAAAAAAGGATGTGTACAAAAAATGGGAAAGGGGGGGAAACCACCAAAAAGGAATTCAAACAAATAGTCAGCACGTGTAGACACAAAGTCAGAAAAGCTAAAGCACAGAATGAACTCAGGCTTGCTAGAGAGGTTAAAAGCAACAAAAAAAGGCTTTTATGGGTATGTTTGTAGCAAAGGAAGAACAAAGAAACAGTGGGGTCACTCAGAGGAGAAGATGGTGAAATGCAAACAGGGGACACAGAAAGGGCTGAACTCCTCAATGCCTTCTTTGCCTCAGTCTTCTCCGATAAAGGAAACAATGCCCGACCTGAAGAATTTGGAGCAAATGATTCAGCAGATGAAACACAGCCCATAATAACTAAGGAGATAGTACAAGAATACTTGGCTAGTCTAGATGTATTCAAGTCTCCAGGGCCAGATGAACTGCATCCAGGAGTATTAAAAGAACTGGCAGATGTGATCTCAGAACCACTGGCAGTCATCTTTGAGAATTCCTGGAGAACAGGCGAAGTCCCGGCAGACTGGAGGAGGGCAAATGTTGTCTCTATTTTCAAAAGGGGGAAAAGAGAGGACCCAAATAATTAATTACCGCCCAGTCAGTCTGACATCAATACCAGGGAAGATTCTGGAGCAGATCATTAAGCAAACAGTCTGTGAGCACCTAGAAAGGAATGCTGTGATCACCAATAGTCAGCATGGATTTCTGAAAAATAAGTCATGTCAGACTAACCTGATCTCATTTTTTGACAGAATTACAAGACTGGTAGATGAAGGGAACGCAGTGGATGTAGCCTACCTTGATTTCAGCAACGCATTTGACAAGGTGCCCCATGATATTCTTGTAAAGAAGCTGGTAAAATGTGGTATTGACTATGCTACCACTCAGTGGATTTGTAACTGGCTGACTGACCGAACCCAAAGGGTGCTCATCAATGGTTCCTCTTCATCCTGGAGAAGAGTGACTAGTGGGGTGCCACAGGGTTCTGTCTTGGGCCTGGTCTTATTCAACATCTTTATCAACGACTTGGATGATGGACTCAAGGGCATCCTGATCAAATTTGCAGATGACACCAAACTGGGAGGGGTGGCTAACACCACAGAGGACAGGATCACACTTCAAAACGACCTTGACAGATTAGAGAACTGGGCCAAAACAAACAAGATGAATTTTAACAGGGAGAAATGTAAAGTATTGCACTTGGGCAAAAAAAATGAGAGGCACAAATACAAGATGGGTGACACCTGACTTGAGAGCAGTACATGTGAAAAGGATCTAGGAGTCTTGGTTGACCACAAACTTGACATGAGCCAACAGTGTGACGCGGCAGCTAAAAAAGCCAATGCAATTCTGGGCTGCATCAATAGGAGTATAGCATCTAGATCAAGGGAAGTAATAGTGCCACTGTATTCTGCTCTGGTCAGACCTCACCTGGAGTACTGTGTCCAGTTCTGGGCACCACAGTTCAAGAAGGACACTGACAAACTGGAACGGGTCCAGAGGAGGGCAACCAAAATGGTCAAAGGCCTGGAAATGATGCCTTATGAGGAACGGCTAAGGGAGCTGGGCATGTTTAGCCTGAAGAAGAGGAGGTTAAGGGGTGATATGATAGCCATGTTCAAATATATAAAAGGATGTCACATAGAGGAGGGAGAAAGGTTGTTTTCTGCTGCTCCAGAGAAGCGGACACAGAGTAATGGTTCCAAACTACAAGAAAGAAGATTCCACCTAAATATTAGGAAGAACTTCCTGACAGTAAGAGCTGTTCGACAGTGGAATTTGCTGCCAAGGAGTGTGGTGGAGTCTCCTTCTTTGGAGGTCTTTAAGCAGAGGCTTGACAACCATATGTCAGGAGTGCTCTGATGGTGTTTCCTGCTTGGCAGGGGGTTGGACTCGATGGCCCTTGTGGTCTCTTCCAACTCTATGATTCTATGATTCTATGATTTCAAAATGCAGTCATCCTGCAAATTCGAAGATTTGTCCTAAGACAAAACATCTCAAGAAAGTGAAGGCAATGGAATTAAAGGTTTGTTTATAACGGTATTAACTTATTTTATTTATATTTTACTATAATACTATATTAAAGTAGTATATATTGCCTCTCCTCGATCTGAGACAGGTTGCATTTGATAAGCCTAACCAAAAGAAAACAGCTATTGGTGGGATGGAAGAGAAACTACGCATTTAGGTAAACTATTCAAACTGATATGTTTATGCTATACTTAAATCCCAAACTTTTCTCAGTAAAATAAAATCAGCATTTTGCCTCTAAGGTGTTGCCAAAGTGAGTCAGTAGATAAAGTGATGGTAAGGGGGGGGGGAGAAACCCCACAAGTAATCTGTCCTTAAACAAACAGAATATTTATTGATGCCAAATCATGTTCCTATTGTCAGAGAGGCTTGATCACAATGCCAAATAGTATTGTTCGGCAGGGATACAAAAAGCACCAGCTTTGCTTCTGTTATGTAAAATAGGCATTATATAATTATGATGCCTCGTCTTCTTACAAAGTCTCTAAATCAACGGTAAATGCTCTGCACTCTCTAGCTGTAAATAGGAACATATTGGCTTTGATTTCTCCAGAACGTTACATAATTGCTTTGATCTTTATCGTGAATTACTCTTCAGCTGAGTTTCATGGCCTGTGTTGTCAGTTTAAAATTTAGGGGTTGGGGAAGAGGTATTATAGACCAAAATGAGAAGAGACAAGGGTTTTGTTTTGTGCCGGAACAGCTGCTGTGAATACCAAGGCGTCCGTGAAAGAGATTAGGGCTCTTCACTTGAGACAAGAGATGGCTGAGTGGAAGACATGGTAGAGGTATATAAAATCATTAATGGCTTGTGAGATGTGCTTAGGAAACACCTGTTTACCCTTTCGCAGTACTCAAAAACACACACACACATAGGAGCACCTGATGATTTTCCCTAGCAACAGGTACTTTTAAAAAAGCAGCATGCACACAGTGCAAATTTTATCTATAAATGGTCTCTACCAGAGGTTATAATAATGGTCAGTCACAGAATTAAAATCACTACAGTCTTTATGTGGCAATTCTGTTTGCCATGGTTATCCCTCCTTTGTCTCTCCTTCTCCTTCTCACCATTTGATCCATAAAGGCCCTCTGAAGCAGTGAGGGAGGTGCTGGGGCCAGGGCATCTAGAAAAGTGTGTGTGTGTGTGTGTGTGTGTGTGTGTGCAAGGCTGGTGAAAATAATCTCCCTCTCCATTTGTGGAAGTCTCCACTATATCAAAAGAAACAAGCAAAACACCCTTCCATTCTCAAAAGGACCTCTTTGAATCCAAGTCTGGGGTTACCAGTGGGCACCCATGTACCCATTTCCCCTTCCTCAGCCCAAAATTAGGCTTGGAATAAGATTATATTGAAGACAGCAAACTGTGGTCCATCTGCACTATACATTTAAAGCAGTATCATACCACTTGGAACAGCCATGGCTTCCACAAAGAATCTTAGAAACTCAAGTTTGTTAAAGGTGCCGAGAGATGTTAGGAGACTCCAATTCCCCTCACAGAGCTACTGTTCTGAGTGGTTTAACAGCCAATCCCACTTCTCTGCGAATGCAGAAGGGGCCAAGTAACTATTAACTGGGAAAGGGTTCCACAACTGCGGAGCCACCAGCAAGGAGGCCCTGCTATGCGTGTGCACCATCGTGGTTTATTTCACTGGCAGACTCACAAGCAGAACTTCTGGTATAGATCTTAAATTACAAGCAGGGTCATATGGGTACAGGGAGTCCTTTCGGTAACTTCCTTCTCACTCCACTGAAGTCTTAATTCAGCACTGCTGCTGAGCCTAAGAGGTGATCATTTCTTTGCATTGCTTTTATGCACGCCTGTTTTGTCATAGCTTTGTCCCTGTGACATTATCTTATGGCTGAAGGCATATGGGTAGTCTGTGCTTTGATGAGAGTTTATGGTGTCGATGTGACCAAGGTAGGGCAAAGGAAACACAGGAATCGTGACCATTTTACGCCGTAAAAATGTTAAATTTTGTGGTATGATCTGTGGTGGACATGAGGTTCATTTTAGATTTCAGCCTTAAAAAGACCCTACATGCACACTCCTTTGCAAAATTTAGCCGGGTCATCATGAACCATATATGAGGCCATTAACGTTAAGAAGAAATCTACTGTCAAGATATTGCAATAAAGGACTAAATTGAAAGTAGAATAGGAGAGTCTTATTGCTACACTGTGCCAATTATATTACCACATTGTTTCTTTGCTACAAGACTGATAAGAATCTACAAGCGCCCAGAGCCCAGGGGACTTGAACATGTCTGGTGAAAATTGGAAATCAATAGGACTCTATAATCGCAAGCAAACTGCATCATTTTCACTGGGGTGAAAGATGACAGGCATTATCACATTGCCAGAGACATCGTTACACAAAAGTGAAAGCCTTCTTTACTCCTCTGGAGTAATCCATCAGGATGGTGCAGAAGAAGCACTTGGCTTTCTTCTTAAAAGAGGCATTTAAACAGATGGTCCTTTTGGAGAACAAAAATAGGAAACAAATGTATTATTAGCCTTTTTATATATTTTTTTCCTTTAAGAAGACGGATGTGTTGCGCATTTAAGAAAATGATTATTCTTTGGAAGATGGCTCTTTGAAGTCCAGTTTCGAAGGCGCTTAGAGCACCCATCAGCTGATCAGCACTAAGAGGAGCCAGCATGGTGTAGTGGTTAAGAGGGGTGGACTTGTAATCTGGTGAACCGGGTTCGTGTCCCCGCTCCTCCACATGCAGCTGCTGGGTGACCTTAGGCTAGTCACACTTCTCTGAAGTCTCTCAGCCCCACTCACCTCACAGAGTGTTTGTTGTGGTAGGTGTTGAGGGGTAGTCTCTTTGGTGCTACCATATGACATCATGATGACATCTAGCGACCTCATCCACTTGTCAAAGTTGGCCCTTGAAGTGGTGAGGGGGGGGGGTAAGGATCCAATCCAGAACCAGTTCCCCACCCCTACTCCCTTCACAGAGCTACAATTCCCAGAGTTCCCTGTGAAGAAGAGGGATTGATTGTTAAACCACTCTGGGAATTGTAGCTCTGGGAGGGGAACAAAGGCCCCCTAAGAACTCTCATCACCCTTAACAAACGACAGTTGCAAGGCTTCTGGGAGGGTGGAGAGCCATAACTGTTTAAATCTGCTGTTGTTGTTAATTGATTTTGTATACGACCCTTCATCCACAGATCTCAGGGTGGTTCGCAATATAAAATAACAATATAAAAAAACACAAAACATACAATAAAAATAAGAACAACAACAAACCAATAACCCTCCTCCCACAGCACATGGCATTGGGTGTCAATCAGAACAAAGGTCTGCTGGAAGGGGAACATTTTTGCGTAGCACTTGAAGGTGTATAATGAAGGTGCCAGCTGAAACTCCCTGGGGAGAGAGTTCCACAAATGGGAACCCCCTGCAGAAACGGCCCGTTTTTGTGCTGCCACCCTCCAGACCTCTTGAAGAGGATGCACACAAAGAAGGGACTCAGAAGATCTCAGAGTCTAGGGAGGTTCACAGGGAGAGAGGCGGTCCTTGAGATATTGGGGTCCTCCACCATTTAAAGCTTTGTGAGTCAAAACCAGCACTTTGAATTGGGCCCGGAAACTAATTGGCAGCCAGTGGTATCATAAAGTGGTATCGTAGTGCTTTTAAAATATGATGTGACTGTGGTCTGAGTGCTGTTTGCTGAAATCAACAGTGCACCGTCCTTCACATTTTACACATTATCAAAATAATGAGGGTACAGTATAGAAAGCAGAAGGACCTGTTTGTAAGCTGATAGTTGTGCTATTCAACTGAGTTTCAGGGGATTATTTCAGCGGTATTCTAGGTGACATTAGGAAGATTAACAGAACATTCAGTTTTATTATTATTACGTCACTCTTCCCACAAAGCAATGAAAAGAAACATTAAAAACAAGTATTAACACCTCCATCAATGTTAATAATAATAATAATAATAATAATAATAATAATAATAATAATTTATTTGTACCCCACCCATCTGGCTGGGTTTCCCCAGCAATTCCTGGCAGCTTCCAACAAAGATTAAAAATACATTAAAACGTCACACATTAAAAACTTCCCTAAATGTTTATTAAATTGCAGATGGATACAAAGGAGTGGTGGTCAACCCTTTCTTCATACATCTTTCTCTCTGTGCCAGAGATAACTATTTATTCATACAACCCTTGCCTTGAGGGTTTCTATGTCATGAAGAGCCAGGAAAAATATAATCAATAAGTAACTACCCAAAATGCCTTGCTATATCGAGAAGACTGGGTATCTTCATTTCTTACCAACTCATCCCAACATGTTATTTTATTTTTTGCTGCATCAAGGAAACCTAAAAGCAGGCTTTAGCCCTGCCGTTAGAACAGTGTCTCGCTCATTGATTAGAGACTTGCTAATGTCAGCATGCTTTTTTTATAACCCTGTAGCAATTCTGCAGTATTTACACAATGAGGAGGATTATGGTACGGGGAAACTGCTGGTAGCTGTCTCAGAAAATCAGACATCACATGAGCAAAATGTGCAAAGGGTTCTCCTGCATACATATCAGCAAAATGTAGGTGGCTCGTATTAATGGGGAAATGTTCGGCTAAATATTTTGGGGGGGGAGGGTGTGCCGGTTCTGCTCTGGTCCACAGAAACCCCACCTCATGAAGGAAGAGATGATGCGATTCCCTGCATGCAAAATCTTAACCCTCCCGCCCCCCGAACTCACTTCTCATTACAACTTACCTGAATAATAATAATAATAATAATAATAATAATTTATTTATACCCCGCCCATCTGGCTGAGTTTCCCCAGCCACTCTGGGCGGCTCCCAATCAAGTGTTAAAAACAGCACAGCGTTAAATATTAAAAACTACCCTGAACAGGGCTGCCTTAATATGTCTTCTGAATATCAGGTAGTTGTTTATCTCTTTGACATCTGCTGGGAGGGCGTTCCACAGGGCGGGCGTCACTACCGAGAAGGCCCTCTGCCTGGTTCCCTGTAGCCTCACTTCTCGCAATGAGGGAACCGCCAGAAGGCCCTTGGCGCTGGATCTCAGTGTCCGGGCTGAACGATGGGGGTGGAGACGCTCCTTCAGGTATACAGGACTGAAGCTGTTTAGGGCTTTAAAGGTCAGCACCAACACTTTGAATTGTGCTCAGAAACGTACTGGGAGCCAATGCAGATCTCTCAGAACTGGTGTTATGTGGTCCTGGTGGCCGCTCCCAGTCACCAGTCTAGCTGCCGCATTCTGGATTAATTGCTGTTTCCGGGTCACCTTCAAAGCTAGAGCATGCACCACTCTGGCGAAACAGTCCACGGGCAGGTAGGGTCTCAGCCTGCGTACCAGATGGAACTGGTAGACAGCAGCCCTGGACACAGAATTAACCTGCACCTCCATGGACAGCTGTGAGTCCAAAATGACTCCCAGGCTGCGCACCTGGTTCTTCAGGGGCACAGTTACCCCATTCAGGACCAGGGAATCCCCCACACTCACCCGCTCCCTGTCCCCCCAAAACAGTACTTCTGTCTTGTCAGGATTCAACCTCAGTCTGTTAGCCGCCATCCATCCTCCAACCGCCTCCAGGCACTCACACAGGACCTTCACCGCCTTCACTGGTTCTGATTTAAAGGAGAGGGAGAGCTGGGTGTCATCTGCATACTGATGAACACCCAGCCCAAACCCCCTGAATAATGAAAAGAACAAAGAGTCTTGTGTCTTGAAGTCTTGAAATCTTGAAGTCTAATGCATTAGTGCTGTAGCTCTATGGTAGAACATCTACGCTGCACACATAATGTCCCAGTTTGCTCTGGCATTTCTAGTTAGGGCTGGGAATGTTTTCCAGTCTGGAATCTTGGCGAGTCAGTGATAGTCAAGTGTAGACACTATTGAGATAGATGGACCAATGGCCTCACTCAATATGAGATAGCTTCCTATGTTGATATATTCCTATTTACTGTGGTGTAAGCTTCTGTGGATTAGTGCCCCACTTCACTGGATGTACGATGTGGATTCTATCTCACAAAAGCTTATGTCATATTTATTCTGTTCCTCTCTACGGTGGCTCTTTGTTATTTTTGCTGCCATAAACAACCATGGCTATCTCTATGAAAACTGAACAATGAAATGCCCAGTTTAGGGGTGTGTGTTCTGTAATTGTTGTTGTTATATTTTAAATCACTTTAATCTGACATCCCTACATGCACCAGTGAGAAGGAACTTCTGACTTGTGGGCCAAATTAGGTGTGCCAAAATTCCGAATTTAGCCTGTGAAATCTACCTTATGATAAAAGGCGGGATATCGTTTTTAAAAAAATCCTCCGAGTCGGTGTGCCACTCTAAATTTCTGGATTGGAAATGCTGCACATTTAAGGACCAAGTTGTTAGGGTGCATAGAGAAGAGATCCATATACATATATGAAAAAGGTAGCAGTAAAAAATAATGAAGAATGATGCAACTTGAGATCAAATCCAAATTCTGTCCTCTCTCTTTCTCTCTCTTTCTTGCAGATTTGCCTTAAGTGCAAGTCAAACAAGATTTTTAACACCTTCATCACCTATAGGGAATCAGGATAATAGGCCTGTAATGATGGCGAGGGCAACTTTTGATGGGGGGGGCATGGTGCAAAACAGAATGCTACCCTTTCTGAAATCCAACCATCTGGAGGATTGAAAAACATAAAGATGGATGCATCAGGGGTGGGTTAGAGAGTCTAGGCTCTTCCCATCAAAAGTGTTGAGCATTCTGATCTGGAAAAATGATTGACACATTCCTTTTACTGAGGTTCCTCCCATATCGAATCATAATATTATACGTTTGTCAAGTGATATAAATGGCACCAGAACCTGTCCCTCTGCCTTTGATATCCCGCTGGTGATGTTAAGCATTAGCAATATAGCAGCAGGAATTGTAGTATTAGTCATTCTATAAGCAAAGCTTACTAGGATGTTATTCATCCTATCAGTTCTTGTCATATTTGAGATTTAGAAATGAATGTGTTTCATTTTCATTGCAAGTACTCTACCATTTAACAGCCCTTTTACTTCCTGCAGAATAATAGGGCAGCATCTTGCCAAATAAGAATCTTCTGAGTGTGCCATGCCTTTCCTAATTTCTTTATCGTGGAGCAAAGTAATAAATGACCTCCAATCTGTGGGATATATTAAAATAAATAAAACCTAGAGGCATCTCCCCCAGTCAATTGCCACCCAGATTATAAAATTCTCTTCTTAAGGGAGGTTAAGTGTTTACCCAGCAGTGCACACATATCCCAGCTCCCTTATTAATTTGGCACTCAGCTTAGCAACAGCACAAAATCTTTCCATATAGCTGCAGTGCCCACAAAGTGAGGGAGAAAACTGTGCCATACTAATCTTGTTAGGCTTTCTGATGCCATTGACAATGAAGTATTGACAATACCTCCCCCCCCCCCCCAGTAGTTTCAGTCATATTTATAAGGGAGACTATGAACTACCACATAGCCTTTGGTATTGCCTTTGCCCTAACTCTGATGGCAACCAACTCTGTTTTCCATTCCACCAGGTGCTATGGTGCTTATTTAGTTTATCTCATCATCAAGCCTCCTGATGAAACTGAATCAAGGAAAAACTAAGGTAATAATGATCAGCCACAGGTCACGTTTATGCAATTCATGTGTGTGCGTGCTCTCCTTGGGTCAGATAAAAGTATACCATGTATGAAGAGTAAGAGCCGATTGCTTCATTCATCTGGTAATCAAATCTGACCAGGAAGATCCTTGTTTACTTTGAAAGTGACCTAAAGGGATAGCTTCAAAGAGGAAACTGATCATGGGGAAGGGGAAAAAAAAGGAAAACTGCTTTTAGTGATCAAAAGATTAATTACTTTGGAGTGGATGGTTAGTACAAACTAAATGAGAAACCACTAAAGCAGCTGAATGGAAACCCAAAGAGATGATGTTTGCTTTGAACTAAAAGTGGAGTAGATATTTTAAAAATGGGTGCCATTCTACTGAGTCAATCTGAGAGTAGTCTCTTTCAGAACTGGATGGTAGGATTAATGACCTTTTTAGCTGGTAGCCATCTAAATAGCCCCAAGGAAAGAGATGTTCAAAAATTATGGAGCACTGAGGTCTGCCTTTATACCACACACTCTATTGGAGAAACTTGCCCAGTGATGTAAATATTCCTTGAAGAAGGCTTGTGAAAATGTAGTCTATAGTTTAATACACTAACAGGGCAATCCCAGAGATGCTTTCTTGGTAGTTAATCCTACTGAGTTTAGTGGGGCTCACTCCCAGGTAAGTGGGTACGGTCACACTTACATTCCCATAAGCCAGTGGGACACACTTCCATCCTCCACTGAGACAAGCAAGAAGCATTATTAGAGATCAAGGACTTATTCCTGTCAGGCAAAAATACTCAAGGAGGGTGGAAAATGGGGGTGGTGAGGCTGTGGTGCTGAGGGAGAGAGGGTATGGAGAGATGTGCCACCTGGGGAGAGTCCCAATGGTCAGAAAGGGAAGAATACATTTGGACCTCAGGCCTGAGGTTCCCTGCTTCTGTCATGCCATATCTCCGTCACGCCACATCTCCAGATATGAGTGAATGGGTACATGCAACAGATCCATAATGGTTGGCTGTACAGAATGGCATGGCCAGCCCTACCATTTGGTAGAGTGAGGCAGGTGCTTTGAGTAGCTGATTTGTTGTTGTTGTTGTAATGAAAGAACCCCAAATTTTTACTTTTCAGTGTATTATTGAATTTTTATTCCTGGTGAGAGGGTCTTGTGAGGCGTTTTGTCCCAAGTGACAAAATAAATGGTTGGCATTGAGGACTATATACGCTTTGACCAGCTTAGAGGCAGCCATATGTCTTGGGTTGAGCCAGCAGAATGAAGGCGAATATAGTGGTTGCCTGGAACATTTTGTCATATTTGGGTCTCTGACAGATCAATTCTATGTGTGCTTACATAGATGTAAAACCCCACTGTGCTCAATGAGGCTCTCTCTCCCTCTCATCTTGCAGCCTTGATACAGGAGACCAGGGTCAATGCAATTCTCCTTAAGGCAGAAGAGTTAAATTAGATTATTATTGCATTTCTCTCCGAGCTTCGACTTTGTAATAAAATGCAAAGATTTTATTTTAAAACAAAGTTTTGTAAAATAGTGACTTAGTAGGAGATATCAAGCAAATCCACCGAGGTAGATTAGAGGCGAACAGATAAGAAAGCATTTACTGGGTTATTTGGAGAATATAGCCAATTTTGTAGGAAATGAAAACTAACAGGTTCTCATTTAAACATTAGGGATAAAAGTGCTATTATGAAAAATAATAATCTAAAATGTTTTAGAGACCACCAGGGAACCTTTTGCTATTCTCTCATTTAAGAAAGTAAGAAGAATTTTGCTGGATCGCACTTATGTCCCACCAACTCCAGCATTCTTTTCTTATAGTGGCCAGCCAGGTGTCTATGGGGAGCCCAGAAGGAGGAAATGAGTGCAACAGCACTGTCCCCATTTGTGATTCCAAGCAATTGGTAGGCAGATTCATTCAGCTTCTAGGAGTGTACATGTTGTGCACAGATGCACTTGAGTGTAGGTCTTCCTGCCGTGAGGTTCACTCTAGCTGACCTTTTGTCAAGGCTCTGTCAAGGCTTTGCGAAAGCTATTCCTCCCTCCAGTTGCAAGAGCAGAGAAAACAAGATACAGTGGTACCTCGGGTTACATACGCTTCAGGTTACAGACTCCACTAACCCAGAAATAGTACCTCGGGTTAAGAACTTTGCTTCAGGATGAGAACAGAAATCGCATGGTGGCAGCGGGAGGCCCTGTTAGCTAAAGTGGTACCTCAGGTTAAGAACAGTTTCAGGTTAAGAACGGACCTCCAGAACGAATTAAGTTCTTAACCCGAGGTACCACTGTAGAGCCCTTTTCAAATGAGGTTTATTCAATCCCAGTATAACGAGAGGCAAAAGAACGCAACCAGCCTCAACAATGGCGTTGTTCCAAACTGGGCTCCTCCTCCCTCCTCCATAACAGCAGCATCTTCCCTTATGGTGGCCACTCATGGTCAAATGTCTTTGAGCCGTTTGTTCCTGTACTCCGCGTTCTGGGAGAAGGGGGATCAGAAATACTTTCCAGTGACAAAGTGTCATCTGGCTGCCCTGCTGCAGTCCCGCCCCCCCCCTCTTCTCAAACTTCCCAACTTTTCTGTTCTTCTCTCTCTGAGCTGTGACTTTCCTCAACCCCCTGCTGTAAATCAAGGCTGTCTCCCCCTTCTGCTGCAGCATCAGGAGAAGGGTGGGGAGGTGATCTCGTCCTCTTGAATCTGATCCCTGACACCTTTGTAAGGTTGGAAAATGACTCTGCTTTCTTAGGTGGCTCTTTCTGGCCAGATAGTCAAAGGAACTTTTTCCGGCTGGGAAGGCTGGAGGCCTTTCCGTTCTAAAAAGAGATATTTTAGATGAGCGAATGCAATACCTTCTCTCCTCTCAGGAATGGAGCTCCAGGAACAGGGTGAGACAAAGCAACGAAGACGCCAGGAGGCAGAAACTGTACACTGATGGAAAGTGTGCACTGATGGAGATTTACTGTTTCTCTGGAGCCAGCCACCTAAAGGGACAGGCGATTGTCATCACTAGGGCAGCCGCAGGGGCTTTGGTTGCTAATTATAAGCCAAGCTGGGATAGCTCAGTTGGTAGAACATGAGACTCTTAATCTCAGGATTGTGGGTTCAAGCCCCATGTTGGGCAAAAAATTCCTGGATTGCAAGGGGGTTGGACTAGATGACTCCCGCGACCCCTAAAATTCTATGACTCTGGCTCAGATATTGTTTTTTGCTGCTTCTCCACACTTCAGCAAGCTTTGGGATTTGCGGGGGCAGGGGTGGGGTGGGAAGAGGATCTCTTTGTTTCAAACATTGAACATGCTTATTATGATAAATCTTTGACAGCCTCCATTAAAAAGCTTCCATGAACTGGCAGAGGAAGGGGGTGTGGGGTGTGTGGTCCACCCCAGGTGTCATCCCTGAGCGGGGATGACATTGCTGCGCCATCCCCCCCGCTGAGCGGGCGGCTAGTCCTGCCCCCGCGCCGCTCTGGGTGCTGGTCAGGTAGCTCCGCCTCTGCCTCCATGATTGACATAAAGGCCAGCCAATTGAACCTGAGCACAGCTGGGAAGGGAGAGGAGTGATGGCTGTGTCATTGTCACCAGGGACAGCCAATCAACGCTCTGCACAGCCAGCATCTATTGGACTTCGATTCGGCTGCTCTTGACTTCGATTCATTTAAAAAGAGATAAATGTGAATTTATGCCAGGCACACTTCTCAGGATATGCACATCTGTACACAGCCTAAAAAGGAATTAGTCTACCACAGTCTTCTAAAGCTGTCCTGGCCTCTAAGGAATAAAGACAGCTTGTCTGTAGTGTGGTTTTGATGCTAAATCCAAAACTGTTTCTTTCCTTGTGTCTAAGTTTAGTAATGAGGATATAATGGAACAGTTTCCAAGCTTCTGTCTTCTTTATGCTGTAGGAAACTGCAGCTTAAAATTGTGTCAAATACTCAATATTAATTTGTCTAATCAAATAGATTTTCCGCTTCAAGGAATGTGGATCAGAGCCAACGTTGCTCTGAACATATGATAGCTCTAGACATCTATATTTCATTCCAGTTAGTTTGAGATATGTCTAAATCCTCACCATTTCTGAAGCTCAGTATTATTTCCTTTATGCTCTGTTGATGTATTTACCGATGAGCCAATGCCCCAGAGTTACGTATGTTTACTCAGAGGTAAATACCACTGAGTTCAATGGGGCTTATTCCCCAGTAAGTGCACATGGGGGAATTGAAGCTATACAGGGGAATCTATACCTGGAAATCTGGCAGCCTGCTTTCCTTCATTACTCAGAGGACAAGGAAGCTGCTAGCAATCCAATGCAGAGGGATTTATTTATTTTATTTAAAAATTAATCTTACCATTAATACTTCCGTCTAATGTTCAACCAAACTCCACCTTCCTGTAATGTAGGCTCATTAGATGTAATCCTAATGGGCCAAAAAGCTTAAGGAATTAGACATGGCAGGAACACTTACTTCTGGGTATTTCAGCTTAAAAAAATATATGGATGTAAATCTAAAAAGTAACCACCACAGATTTTGCTGGAGTTGGCTCCCTTAAGAGTTCAGCTGGATCCACTTCTGTAGAACTTGCCAGACAGCTTGTATTTTTGTTTTAAATGTAGGGGAGAAAGAAGAATGTGACAGTTATATTATTTTCTAATAAAACGTTTGTATCACTATTACGTTTCTAATAAAACGTTTGTATCACTATTACGTTTCTAATAAAACGTTTGTATCACTTATTATTATTATTATTATTATTATTATTATTATTATTATTATTATTATTATTATTATTTTAATGTTGTGGTGGTGGTAAAGTAAAGGTAAAGGTACCCCTGCCCGTACGGGCCAGTCTTGACAGACTCTGGGGTTGTGCGCCCATCTCACTCAAGAGGCCAGGGGCCAGCGCTGTCCGGAGACACTTCCGGGTCACGTGGCCAGCTTGACATCGCTGCTCTGGCGAGCCAGAGTCGCACACGGAAACGCCGTTTACCTTCCCGCTGGTAAGCGGTCCCTATTTATCTACTTGCACCCGGAGGTGCTTTCGAACTGCTAGGTTGGCAGGCGCTGGGACCGAGCAGCGGGAGCGCACCCCGCCGCAGGGATTCGAACCGCCGACCTTTCGATCGGCAAGCCCTAGGCGCTGAGGCTTTAACCCACAGCGCCACCTGCGTCCCTTGTGGTGGTGGTAGTGATGAGCAATACCCTTGTTGGAGAGGTGGATCATAAATAAACTGACTCTCTTAGGCTCAAGAAGAAAAACCCAGAGTAGCAGATCTTTTTCTTTCTTTCTTAGCATAGTGCTGATAAAGCCAAGGTCGCAGGTTCAGTCCCCATATGGGACAGCTATATATTCCTGCATTGCAGGTGGTTAGACTAGATGATCCTCAGGGTCCCTTCTAACTCTACCTTCCTTCCTTCCTTCCTTCCTCCCTCCCTCCCTTCCTTCCTTCCTTCCTTTTGCTGTGATGTATTTATTATGTGACAAGAACTCCATCACAGTTTACTCCACGCATCTGTAGGAGAGCAGAGTCTCACCTGCATATACTACGAGGTAGAGACTTCACATATTAATTCACAAAACCCCATGCAACATTAGGAAGAAGGGAGAATTTAGGACACTGGTTCTTTGGGACACAGCTTCCAAAAGAGAAGAAATAATAAAACAAAATCAAAAGTCCCAGCACAATCTATAGGCTGTGCTGCTGGCTTTACCAAATTCCCTAAGGGCAGTGGCATATCATGGGAGGAACACAGGGGTGGTTGCCCCGGATGCAAATTTTGTTAGGGGTGCAAAATTTCAGCACCTGGTGCTGTCTCAGTACAACTTTGCGCTTCTGTCACTAGGCTCTGTTGAAAATAGCTTCTCCATGCAAACCAGGAAGTGACCTCTCCAGACAACGGAATGACTCTTCTTTTCTTAACTTTGCTGCTGTGATCTCCTGGGTGACACGGATGCCTTAGGCAGTTGAATTTGCATGTGTACATTTCCCTCCCATGTGGTCCGGGGAATTGGCAACCCACTGTACGTCACTGCTTAAGGGTACGTCTCTTCCCTCAGAACGGAATAGTGCAGAGAGTGGCAACTCTTGAACTTGCTGGTGACGGAGAAGGGGAACCGACTTGCAGCCAGACTTCCGGGTTATCTGCTGTTGGGGAGGAGGGCTGAATTTGCGTAGCCTTGCGCCATCCTGCATGCCAAGATCATACAGTGGCGATTCGGCCATTGTGTGTGGGGTAGCAAAGTCACTTAAAGAGCTGGGAGTCCAGAGAGAAAAGTCTTGATTACTGAGCACTGCTCTGGGCATGGATGGCTGCAAGAATGGACCACATGTTGTGTTTAAAACTTCAGAGCTGTTGCAGGTTACACGTGATGTATTCTAGAAATTTATTTAAAACAGCAACAGCAGCAACAACAACAAAAATAAACCTCATTTTAAGAATAGAGGCTTTTAGATATACTACTCCAAATTGTGATCACAGGCCTGCTTCAGAGAAATGTGGGGTGGTGTTTACCTCTTGAAAAGCAAGCTTCCCTCTCACCATCCATTTCTCTCTGCTCCAAGAAAACAGCCCCATGCTTCTTAACCTAATGACTTTCCGATATTCTCTCTCAATACCATGGGATAAAAACTGCCCCTCCCTTATTTTATCTGCTTCCTCTCCAGCCAAGAGTCATTACAACTCTATATTTAAAGTGACACTCTTTTTTTTTTTTCCAGGAAAGGGGATAATTATGTAAAAGCAAAAAGTGACGCTTTTCTGTTAAAATATCAGCAGAAGGCTGCTTTGCACATCCAAATAGGCTATGACCTGGAGAGTTATGAAAACTGTATGTCCTACTCTGAAATTAAGTGCCCTCTTTCTGAAGGCATCCTCTATTCAAAAGGCTGCCTGGCCCAAGTTGGGTTCAAAGATAAAGAACCAGAGGGAGGGGAGGGGAGGGGCCTTTGTCAGGTGAGCTGTGTACCCACACAGAAAACTTGTTCAGGTGCTAACTGCTGAAGTTGCCCATCAACACCACCTGGACCAGCAGTCTGGGCAGGTACAGAGCCCACCTGGTCACAGTCTTCCCTTCTGCGGTAAGATGTATGGTATTTCTGTACAAACTATAGTAATTATTTGAGCCTGTTGTTGGCATCCATCTGTCTCGAGAGACAATGGAGTGTGCTTCTGGGGGTGAAGACAAATCGCTGTGTTAGTGGCACCGAGTGACCTCCCTGGAGCACAAGCCTGGGTGGTGTGTATGGTAGTCCTGCGCTGCCCAGATGACAAGACCCTCTTCTCAACCTCGCTGATGTAGTCCAAAGGAAAATGAGTAATGTGTTTGGCACCAGCTTGGCTGCAGGAGTTGCTAGAAGGAGGCTGACAAGTCACCATCCAACCATCTTAGGGACTCCACTCTGGATTTCTGGAGAGTTTGCTCCTTAGTATTTTCTTCTCCTGATTATGTGTCAGAGGTACTTCTCCTAACACCCCATACATCCCTATTTGCACCAACACATATGAATTAACATATGAATATTTTATGCAAATTTCTGTCCAAGTTTTGACAATGCATTTCCTCTTTGTTACAAGTGCCCTAGAACTGAAACTGCAATCCTATGCCCCCTTACCTGGGAGTAAGTCCCACTGAACTCAATGAGACTTATTTTCTATGCAATACTGCCATTCACTCGCAAGCTTGTCTCTCCTCCCAAGTTCAGGCAATCTATACAAGACAAAAACTTGCTCATTTATTAGTAACTGGTCTTTGACCATTTCTTTAATGCAAGCCTCCTACTTTCCTTGGCAAGCTGATTTGCATAATGTGTTATTGCGTCTAAATGCAAAACTAAATGTCTCCATGTGGTCTTTAAATGACAAGCGCTTGTCAGCTTCATGCACTATTCAAAAGTAATGGATCCAAATCACAACAGCTCGAACAAAGAAGTTAAAAAAAAAACTTGTTGTGTATCCTTCCTTGACAAATTTACACTTTGGTATGGAATTGTCAATTAGAGTTTTCATGTGTTAAACATTTCAGTTCAACTGTGAACGAATTTAGTGTAGCTTTTATTCTGCCGTGCTTTGAGAAATTACTATTCACACAACAGGTTTTCGTCCCCCCTCTTCCTCTCAAACAATTGCTGCTCGGGGAATAATCTTCAGATGACCTTGGCGGGATATACTCAAGAACTTCAGCATTAATTATTCTGGGAAACACAAATGCCTCGTGACAATGGTTGCAAGCGCTGTAGAAAAAAAAAACCTGTTACCAAGTTTCCATTTTAAATAGTGATTGACTTGAAATCTCCAACGTTGGCATACTGTCTTGGGTTATTCCTTGGAAAGTTCAGGACAGCTTTCACGGAAATCTTGTTTTTGGGTGTTCACATATGACTATGAAATGAATATGTTTGTGTGTTGAGCCTCAGAATACGCAAGCTGAGAATTCTCAGGCTCCATCTGATGTTTTTGGTTACACTGCAAATTGTAAATTGTGCCACAGTTGGGGCAGAGGATTTTTGGCTGAGCTTTGGACATTTCCATTTTCCGGTTTTGTGAAGGAATTAGGATGAGGCCCAGTGGCCTTGTCCCCTGCCTCTATGCTGTCAAATATCCTGTTTTTAGTACAGAGCTTTTCTGCATATACCCAGACATTTATGGGCTCCTGTGTATGTGATCCACACCCCTCATTTTTCCAGGTGTATGTGCGACACTGTGAAAAATGGGATGCCTAAGTTGTGGTGATTGAAGGCAGAGATAGAGGTGCAACTCTGAGCCCTTCTCAACTACCCACTGTAGCCCCATCAACAAACAGACCCCACACAAGGCCTTCCCCTTCCCCCATGGTGGTGGTGCCAGCAAACATAGCCCCACTCTCCCCCTTCACATGTTTTTTTTGGGGGGGGGTCCAGAAAATGACTTGAATAGGGATGTGAAGGCTTCTGTTTCTGAACAAGAGGGACAGGTTTTCACAATTCATGTAGCTGCGGCTAACTCTAAAATTATCTTTGGTGAAATGATATTAGAGGCTGAAGACTTTATCTATCATAATGGCAAGCAAATTTTGTGCTCCAAGTGGCTGTTAAATAGCCTCATAGGCTGCCGTGTATTGAAATAAGGTACATTCCAGTTGCTTCTGTTTTTGTATATTCCTGAGTATTGGTGTTTTCTCTCTCTCTCTCTCTCTCTCTCTCTCTTTCTCTCTCTTTCTTGCTGTTGCTATTTGTTAAGAAGACTTATAGTCTAGATATGCGTACAGTGATTTATACATGCAGCTCTCCATGTATCAAAATGAGAACGAACCCCCCGTTGGGTGAAAACAGTAGAAATGAAGAAAAGCTTCCCGGTGCAGCTTTTAGTAATCTGCCCTCACCGAAAGAATAGATTTAATTATCTAACGAGATGGCAATCATTTCTGATCTTAGTGCAAAAGAAAAGCGTCTGGCAATGTGCTTTTTCTTTAAAAAAATATTTGAACGAAAACAAAAACAACCCACTGCTATTAATTTTTACTTTTATTCTCCTGCAAAAAAAAAAAAAAAATTAAAGGAAATATGGGAGTCCCTTATGGGTCTGGCGGCAACCGCATTCGAGAGACTAATCACACCTGTGGAAGTCTCAATGAAGGATTCTGCGTCCAGGGAATGCACATTGCGTTTTTTTGGCTGCTGACGAAGTCCAGTTGTGTTATAAGGCAGTTGGACCCTCCAGCCAACTTCAAGGGGGGCAATTAGGACACATTTTTGAGTGAGTCGCACACTGTGATCAAGCTGATAGGAGGAACTCAGCATCAGCCCTCGCCTTGAAAGGGGGACTGATTACCATTTGTGCTCTGCATTTTAGTAATCAGAAATCATTATACAAAAATACCAGGACACATCTCTTATAGCTGAGCTAAATTGGCAGCATAAAAAAAAAATCAACTTGTAAAAAACAATAATATTACTTTGATCTGCACGGCAAGTATTAGCATGCCCACAGCCTGATCCTAAACATAGCGATATCTGCCATGGAAATGGTGCAATGCTCCTTAAACACCAACACGCTGTTTTAAACATTGTCATGGCACCAGAGGTGGGTCACCTCAGATCTGGATGTGGACCTCCAGGCCTTTCTACATGGCCCCTGGGAGCCTTCTCAAGACCCACCCCTTTTCCTAGGCCATATCCCTCACCCACACCCTCTGTAAGTGCCTTTGCCTGGTTGGAATGTGTCACTGAGCAATGATTATGCCTATTTCTTGCCCAGCTAAAGGATGAAAGCATGTTTGCATTTTGTGTATAGAACCGCCAGCCTTCTGTGTGGTTGAAATGTAGCCTAGGCTAGAAAAAGAATTATATGAAAATGATGTACCCGTGGTATTTGACTCCTACAAAGTTGGCAAAAATGTATAGGACAAGTACAAATAACTACTGGAAATGTGAAGAAAAAGAAGGTACCTTTGGCATGTTAAGATCCCCAGGAGCTTCCCAATAAATAACGACACAATTGACAGAATATAGTTTTAGGTTATTGGCATAATTTTGGCACAACTTTATTGATTACAGATAGTGAGTGGTTTGTTTAGGCATTGGTTCCTGACTAGCTGCACCTGACCTCAGCAGGGCAGCACTGACGACTGGGCCCCATGATATCGTCAGTACAGGTAAACATCGTGGGGGAGCAATGGTCCAGGATCAGACTCAAGCTCACCCCAAATGCTCCCAGGGACTCTTGCATGGCCCTACCCCCCCCCCGAAAGGGGTCAGAAAAAGCGTGGTGAATCCCTGGATTCCTTTAACAGAATACCTTTGCACATTGGAAGGGACAGGTGCTCCAACCCCCTCTCCAGATCACCTTGAACCAATGTCTAACCGCCAAACCTTACAAAGTTGTGATGATTTGCTATGCGGCAGGCGAAACCCAAGTGGCACCAGCCAATGCGCCAAATGGGAAAATTCCTACCCCAACAGCAGACGACCCACAACGGCATAGCAAGGTCATAGCAAGACCCTAAATATAGGGAGGGTGGGCAGGTGAGCCGGTGCACGGAGCGAAAGAGAAAGCTCTACACAACGTGCAGTGGTATATAATGGTCCCTCGGTTAATACACAAAATTCCCCATTGGCCAGGTGTGCCCAGCAACCGAGCGACCACCAATTGGGTTGTTGTGGCTATCCAATCGCTCCCACCCACACAAACAGTGAGGTCAGCCCCGATGATCTCACCACAACACGTGCCCTCTGTGAGGAGGACTCGGTTTATCATATGCGGTAGACCTGTAAGGTAGTAAAAGCTTTCTGGGAGATGATATACAATGAAATGAGGGGGGAAATGTTTAAAATAACTTTTGTTAAAAAACAACAACCAGAAGCTTTTTAATTAGGAACTGCAGGTACCGACATACCAAAGGACCAGAAAAGACTTTTTATGTATGGAACAACAGCCGCCCAGATGCTACTAAGCTGATGGACTATGCCGAGATGGCAAAGCTGACTGGAAAACTCAGGAATCAAGAGGACAAAAACTTTACAAAAGAATGGGGGGAAATTATAAGTTATTTAAGAGACCACTGTAAGCAGATGGAAACATTGGCAGGATTTGGATTTCACTTGTAGTGTAACAATTACCATGGGAAATATGGATTGATATAATAGTTAGAGTTTGAAAGAAAACACAGTTTTAATTGTTTAAAACGGAATTCCAGGGAGGGGTGGGGGGGAAGCCCCAAGATTTGGAAGAATCTCTGTATATGGATATGAATTTGAATTTTAAAAATATTTTTGTACTGTAAAATGATTTCAAAAAGAAAAGAAATGTAGCCTAGGCTACATTTAAAGCAGTAACATATGAATTTAAACAGACCTGCCTTTGCCTAGAGAATCCTGGGAAGTATAATCTGTTAAGGGGGTTGAGAGTTGTTTGGAAACTGCTATTCCCCTCAGAGGGCTACAATTCCCAATCAATCCATCTTTCTGAGGGGAATAGTGGTCTCCTGATGACTCTCATCACCCTTGGCAAACTACAGCTCCCATAATTCTTTGGGAGAAGCCATGACTGCTTAAAAGAGTATCATACTACTTAAAAAATATGGCATGAACGTGGCCGTAGTTCTAACTGCAGACAGGGCTGTGTATAGTTGTATATATGTCTGTGTCTGTATTACTTACACAGTGTAACCTTTTTTCCTACTAGGGTTTGAGTCAACCATAAAATATTATATTCAAAATATACACCGTCTAGTCCAGGACACTTTATTTTTTGTTAATATCAATTCATTTCTAAGAAAACAAGACAACTTTATTTCACTTTTTTTTAAAGCTCTTCCAGAAACAAGTTAACAGGTGTGAAACTCCATGTTAGAGTTACTGAATTACCATTGATCAGAATATAGAAAAACATCTTCTGGAGGACTCATATGGCTCTCCCTGCACCCACCCCTCTTCCTATAAAGTACTAAAGTGACGCTTTTTGACATATTTTGACACCTGGCTCTTCAGATGATTTGCATCAATTATGTTATGGTTATAATGTTGGTTCAGTCCTCCTGTTTGCCATTGAAATTGGAATGCCTCCTTTATACAAACATACGCACAGCGAAAGCTCACGTACTCCACATACCTTTGTAGGCAGTCCAATCGCCATTTTCCTCTGAAGCAATGTCAGTGAAGTCAATGGAACAACAGCAGTGGATGTCAGACAGCATCCAGAGGACCATGAGGGGAAGAAAAAGCAATTCCTTCTGCAGAACCATCTGCAAATTAGAAACCAGCAGCCTCCTCAGTTTGAAAAAATACGAGGTGCTCCTTTGAGGAGCCACTTCAAACACTGAAACCATTTGAGTGGAGTGGGTTTTCCTGTTTGACCCACTGCTTAAAGGGATTGGTATTCTGTTTGGGTTGACTGGTGTGGAAGGATCTTCTTTGGGGTCAGAATTGGAGGGTGGAAGCTAAGCCCTAACACCGCCCCAAGATTACCCATGGTCAGGTAGCTCTCAGCCCCCATTCTCCAGTTTTGCCTCTGCAACTTGTTCATGTGGGGCGAGCAACAAGCACCTTCGAAATTGGAGTGGTTTTTGTTGTTGTTGTTGTTGTTGTTTTGCTGAAGATAGAGGTGACTTTTGGCCTCGACTCTCACATTTTGCCTCTGGGGCAGCTTTTCTCCACCCTCATAGTGTTGGCAGAAGCACTTAAATAATGTAGTTGAGTCTGGAGAGAAATTATTGGTAAATGTTTACTGAACAAAATGAACAAAATAGTGTACAGCTTTAGCAGAAGGAAGTAGAAAGGCATGCCAATGTATCAGTCAAAAAGCACCAGTTCCATATCACAACAGGCAGTGTACATTAGAAAACAAGACAGAAACACTAGCCTTATAACCAGAAAAACTAACACAATAATCCCCACATCTGAATACACTTCTAGGTTTGTAACGGAGGTATGTTACCCAATTTGGCAAATTTATATTCCATAAATATACTAGATTATTCATGTCTGTGACAATGCTCAAGTGTCTTTGTCAGATTAAGAACAGAATGTAAGCTGTGGTTCTAAATCTGTTTGCCAAACTATAACTCCCATAATCTCTGGCCATGCTGTCTGGGGCTGGTGGGAGTTCAGCAACATCTGGGGGCACCCCTGCCTTAGAGCGTGCTATACATTCTTGGTGGGAGAGTGTACCCCAAACTTCTTGCTGGTACACACTGAGGAAAAAAATCAGCACTGAGTGGACTGACTAACCTTTCATTACTCTATTCTCAGTGGTGAACACCTCATGGGATGCTGAGGGTTTCTCTGAAAACCATGTGAAAATCCCAATTAGATTTCTTTTTGATGTTGCTCTCCTATGAAAAATATTATACCGAGGGGTCTTTGATAGAGAAAATTACAGGGTCTGCTGTTTGTGTTGTGTAGGAACTCCAAAATGTGTGTGTGTGCATATAGATATACAGACACATATGTGCATATGCTGTACTGAACAAGTGCAATTTGAAATAAATGAATTGGGCTTTATTTTTTAATAAGGTAAGACATGCAATTATGTGATACCTAATTTCTGTGCATAATTAACATGATTGTATGTGCAGATCAAGTAATTATGCATGCAAATAATCGCAATTAACTGTTTTATGGGTAATTATTCAATTATTCAATTTCCACACACAATCACAGTAATTGAGTGCACAAATTAAGAATGCAATTGTGTGTACCAAGTTCAGTGCACACTTGTGTGCTTAATAATCAAGCTCTCATAGGGGATTCCCCCCCCCCGAATTTGCCTGCTTGACATGGGAATTCTAAGGATACGTCCTATTATAGTTTGCTACCGGCAATCTCTCGTCTATAGTTTATGTCGTAAGACTGCAGTAAGTGGTTATAATTTTTCTTCTCAGATTTCTTTTTGTTTTGCTAATGTTTTCCCTGCGTACTGTGAATGCAAATGATCCCTCAGCTGAGGGAAGCCTGATTTACACATGCAAGTAATCTCCAAAGTTGTCCAAAGGGAGAATGACATGCTGAAGTTCCTCCTGCTATCTCAGGTGCATTCTTGGTAGGTTTGCCTCCTTGGGGGCGCGCGCGCACACACACACACACAAGCTTTCTCTAAATATCTGGATTGGGTCAAAAGCATTGATTTAGAACTGGTGGCAGCCACACGAAATCATGGTCAATTACATCACATGACAGTTGCGTGGCGAGTTCCCGATCCCCCCCCAAGCAGAAATAATGAAACATGACACAATTATTAAGGTTAACGGGCTAAAAAAAGGCCACAACCTTATTGGTTACAGGTGATGAACGGTATTGGCTTAGGCATTGGCCCTAACCGACTATATCTGACTCCAGCCCATCCGCTTGAAGTCCAGGAAGGGTAAACCACCAGTAGGGGGAGTCCTGCTGATGCACATCACAAGTAGGAGCTCCCCTGGGGTCACCAATAGAGGGCATGCTTTAGGCCCTAACCTCCCTAGGCTTCAGAAAAGGGCCACACCCCCTGGAATCCTTTAACGGACTACCCTTCAAAATGTGGAGCAGGTGATGACGCTACCTCCCCTTTTTCCATCTACAGTGATACCCATAGCTGTCAAGTGTCCCTTATTTGAAGGGACAGTCCCTTATTCCAGCGCCATGTCCCACTGCTGTCCCTTATTGATGGATGTCCCTTAAATGTCCCTTAAATGATGTCCCTTAAATTTCAAATGAAGCAGCTCCTCTCCCTCCCTGCCGGACAGGGAGGAGGGAGGCTCCAACTGTGCTGCTTGGCTGTGTTGCTCACCCAATAAGAAGTCTAAGAACGACTAGGGGGTGGAGCTTGCATGCCTTGTGCTGATCAAATGGCTGCGTTCCCTGCTACGTTCCCTGCCTTTGCTCAGCGCTTCCCAGCAGAGAGGTGACGGTGGTTTTCCTTGAGGCTTCGTTTGGCTGCTGGCTGGGCTTTCTGCCTTTGGCTCAGAGGGGCTCAGAAGTTGAACATACCTGTGCTGAGTGCTCGGATCGGATTCGGATGGTTACGTCATCGACGGCCCACTCACCCTTGCCGGCGAAAAGGTCTGTCTGGAGCGGGGGAACATGGTGGGGAAAACGGAAAGGAGATCTCTGTGAGCCAGTGAACTGAGAGCTCTGAGAGCCAGTGTGGTGTAGTGGTTAAGAGTGGTAGTCTCGTAATCTGGGTAACCGGGTTCGCGTCTCCGCTCCTCCACATGCAGCTGCTGGGTGACCTTGGGCCAGTCACACTTCTCTGAAGTCTCTCAGCCCCACTCACCTCACAGAGTGTTTGTTGTGGGGGAGGAAGGGACAGGAGAATGTTAGCCGCTTTGAGACTCCTGAAGGGGAGTGAAAGGTGGGATATCAAATCCAAACTCTTCTTCTTCTTCTTCATCTCGTGGGAGGGAGGGAGGCTGTGTGTGTGTGTGGCTAGTTAATGCAAGCTGAGGGGGGGGGGGGGTTGAATGCTGGACGCCATTTTGTTGCACGTGCTGCTGCAAACTTTGCAGTGCAAAGCCAGACCAGGGAGCCATCTTAAGTTGAGGCTGCATAGGCCTTGTGGTGCATGTGATTCAGATTCTGTTCAGTTGAACTTCTGGTTACAAAGTTGGTTGGACAGTGTTCTTGAAGCTACCAGCATGAGTTTGACCAGACTGCAGGAGGACAGGAAGACTGGAGTGCCTGGAACAGGTGAGGCTGCAGGTCCCTTATTTTGGCTGCTGGTCCCTTATTTTCAAGGCTGCTGGTCCCTTATTTTCAAATCTGTAAGTTGACAGCTATGGCGATACCTCGGGTTAAGTACTTAATTCGATCCAGAGGTCTGTTCTTAACCTGAAACTGTTCTTAACCTGAAGCACCACTTTAGCTAATGGGGCCTCCTGCTGCTGCTGCACTTCCGGAGCACGATTTCTGTTCTCATCCTGAAGCAAAGTTCTTAACCTGAAGCACTATTTCTAGGTTAGCGGAGTCTGTAACCTGAAGCATATGTAACCCGAGGTACCACTGTACAGAACTATTCCAATGCCTAACTGCCAATACCCAAAAAGTTGTGACGATTTGCTACGAGGTAGGGGGAAACCAAGTGGCTGGTGCCAGTTTGCCAAGTGGAAAAATTCCTACCAGGCCCCTCAACGGCGACCGACCAAGGTCCATAGCAAGGTCAGAGAAAGCAAACCTTAGAGGGCGGAAGGGTGGGAAAACAGGAGCAGCTGGTGGGTGCACAAAGAGGGAGATCCCCGGCTGCGTCCTGCCTTTAAGGGGCAGGCCACACCCCCGGGGCAACCCGATTGGCTGGCCAGGGGGTGGTGCAGCCGGGAACCTCCCAATCGCACAGGGGCTGGCCTCCCATCCCCTGGGCACGTGGAGGGGCCGTGAAGCCCGCAACCCCACCTCCTCCCTAAGGCTGAAGTGGCTGTATCCTTTCATTGTGACCTGTTTGTGGGAAAAGGAATCGCCACAGGCCAAGGCTTGAGTGTTATACGTAAAATGGTCTACTGGATGGCTTTCAGACAAGACTTGGTTCCTTTTTCCTAATGCTGCCTTAACCTGATAATGCCTGTTTCACCTGATCACACAATGTAAAATGCAGTTCTGGTGGAATCCAGTAGAAGCTTTGCACTCATTTCTGTGTTAACTGCTTTCAGGAAAAAAAAATCCTTTTGCAACCTCGTTAACCTGAAAAACATTGGAGTTTTGCACTGTAATTTCCCCGCCATTGTCACATGACAAAATTTGGGGTACCGTTCTGGCGAACTGTTCTTTCCTGCCATTTCCATGGGTGAACAGAGGCACACATGCACATAAAGGGTGAAGATATGTCCAAGGACATCCACTGTTGCGTCACCCTGGTATGAATGCAATTTAGCGCAACATGGCTCTGTCTCCATCAAAAAGACACAGTGACGGAACAGGGGACGCAGTGTGAAAGGAATGTTAGAAACCAGAACAGAAGCGCTAGAATTCTAACCAGGAAAACTAACACAATAACCTCCATGTCTGAATTCACACAATGTCTTGTTATATCATAGGTGGGGAGCTTTTTCTAAGCCCAGCCACCGTATTCCCTGGTAAGCAAACTCCCAAGCACCACATTCCAGTGATCAGTGGGGCAAGATACAAAATTCAGAGATTTCTACACACACAAACACCCCTCTCTCTTCATCCTCCATCCAGGGAGGCATTCAAACAGTTCAAGGACACATTGCAGTCAGGCAAAAGCACTTGAGGAGGGTGCAGTCAAAGCGAAACACATTTAGGAGCCAATGGGATTTGAAATCGGCCATTTCCTGTATATACTCTGACAATTTTTTCTCTCCCTTGGAAACAAGCCAATCTTTAAGTCCCTCATCTAGGCCTCACTAGTTTTTATTCACAGTATATACACCCACGTCCACCCAAACTGGAATTGAAACCTCTAGAAAAGGATAATTTTGAAATATCCATAAATGAGCATAATTGGAATGACTTTCCACCCAGTAATATGGGCATGGAATTTGAAGCGGAGGGACAAATCACCAATTAGCAACAATAAAAACGTTGGATGCTGTTGTGTGTCCTTCCCACCCCCACTTTTGCTGATTTCACAGAGCTTGCAGCTGCCTTGTAGACAGGGTTCCCATTTTATTGTTCTGTGAGGTTTATGCTTTACCCCTCCCCTGTGTGATTTCAATATTTCTTTACCCTTATTTTTGTGTTTCTAAAGAAAATCCTGATTTCCTTTCACTTCTCCTCGTCTCTCCAGGGCACGTCTGCTTAACAGCTTATCATGCATGCAAAGAAAATCCGGATGCATTGACAAAACCCACATTTCCCTCAGGTTAAAGATGCCCTCTGCTATAATAAAAAAAGGATCAACCTGGTGATCATATCTGACCTAGTGCCCCACCTCTTTCTTATTGCGACAGATTCAGTCAGACAAGTTGTTCCTCAAGACAGACAAGACATGACCTTGTGGAGACTCGGGAGAATTCAGGACAAGCTGGAATTCTAAGTAATTTATCTGCTGTTAACAATATTACTTCAAATGTCCTAGAAATCTCTTCCTAGAAGAAAGGACTTTCCACAAATAGTAGTGATATTAATCTCAGAGACACACAAAAAATCAAAGATGGTGGGGAAATCAGAAATGATGACAAAGTAGAGAGACCTGAACTCATCTTTAAAGGGGAACACACCTATGCAGGTTTACTCTGAAGCAAATTTTGCTGTGCTAAATAAGACTTACTTCCAGGTAAGTGTGCATCAGATTGCAGTCTTGATCTACTTTGCCCATATATGAGAATGTGTTTGTGTAGCTAGTAAAAGGCTGAGGTCTTTCGTTCCCAGATAAACTTTACAGTAATACTAGTATGGTTTGTCTACAGAGTTGAAGATAATAATGCTTATTGTCTTCCTTTACCAAGTGGAGAGGGAGAGTTTAACAGGGATATGGGAGGTGCATGCAGACTGCAGGTTTTCTATAATGGTCTTGCACAATTTTTTGTGTTTAAATAATGTATCCATTGTTTTTATGTTGTTTTTAAAAACTTTTTATTATACTTCCAAACCGCTTAGAGATTTCTCTGTCTGCGTTTCGAATCCCCATCATGGGGCGAGCTCCCGTTGCTCAGTCCCAGCTCCTGCCAACCTAGCAGTTTGAAAGCACACCCAAAAGTGCAAGTAGATAAATAGGTACAGCTCTGGCGGGAAGGTAAACGGCGTTTCCATGCACTGCTCTGTTTTTGCAGAAGTGGCTTAGTCATGCTGGCCACATGACCCAAAAAAACTGTCTGTGGACAAACATCGACTCCCTCAGTCAGTAAAGCGAGATGAGCGCCACAACCCCAGAGTCGTTCGCGACTGGACTTAACTGTCAGGGGTCCTTTACCTTTTTTATACATATAAAAAAAGGCCAAAGTGATATTTGCATTATCCCAAGGAAGTTGCCAGCTGAATTTCAACAAGAAGGCTGTAGATAAAGGAGTAAGTTGGAGAGTCAAGAACAAGAAATGATTCCTTCAACAGATACAGTTACAGCTGGGGATAGGGTCTAAGAGGATAAGCCACAGCTTTCATAGGAAAAAGTCTGTTTTGAGGACAGAGAGATATGACATTGGGCAGATGTCCTGATAGAGCATTCTAGGCATAAAGGAGTGGGAAAGGATAATAGGTGCTGTCTTTTAAGAGAGTTTGGTGGCTGAATGTGGTAGAGTTTGGCAGCAGAAAGTCATATCCACAATAATTTGGTATCTGAAGAAGTGTGCATACACACAAAAGCTCATGCCAATAACAAACTTAGTTGGTCTCTAAGGTGCTACTGGAAGGAATTTTTAAAATTTTATATCCACAATAAATTAGAGTGGAAGTTCAGGTGAGTCCATGGGAAGCTTTGGAGATGCTGTGTGAATAATGTGTGAACCTCCTTCACACCTTATTCACCCACTGGTGCATCAGCTGGGCCCAGATGAGGAGCATGCATAAGTTCTTGTTCTCTTCTCCCATAAAGGTTTTGCCAGGCCTTGTGCTACCAGGCACCATACTTCATCTGTGGGCTGTCACCAGAAGTTCCTGTGCAATGTGTGAGGCAGGTGTGGGGAATCCTTGGCTCGCCAAATGTTACTAAAATACATAGCCCATCAGCTCCTGCAAGCATTGCCAATGACCAGGGATGATGGGAGTTGGGTTTCAGCAACATCTTGGGGTATTGGGGTGGGCAAAGGTTACCCACACCTGATATGAGGGATCTAACAGTGGTAGTTTAATGTCTATAATTTGTACAGCTGAATAATTTGCTAGTTATGTTCCTTTGACTCTATAGAAAAGGCCTAATAGGAAAATGAAGACAGGAGTCCCTTCTACTTATCTGAGACATGAGAAAACTGAAACGTTACTAATTGCACATTTCAAGCCTTTTTTTATGTCGTTCCTTTGATTGGAACATTATACCATGAGTTATAATAGGGCAGGAGCACTTGGCGTGTTTTGTATCCGTTTTTTCTTTCTCTTTGCAGGAATTCATTGAGCACGCTGTTTTGAAGGAAAGGCCCTTTTGTGTGTATTTTTAACAGCCAGTTGACGATGACTTGCTTTCCGTCACATGAAAGGCTCTGCTCGTAGATTTGATAATGAGAAGCAAGGATTTCTCTTTTAGTGATTGTGGGTGGGGGAGATTAGTGGTTCAGCCCTGTATATGTCCACTCCGAAACAAGTCTTGCTGAATTCAGTGGGACTTTGTTGTTGTTTAGTTGTTTAGTCGTGTCCGACTCTTCGTGACCCCAAGGACCAGAGCACACCAGGCACTTCTGTCTTCCACTGCCTCCTATGCAATATTTTTCTTTACAGCATTGGACTTTCCTTTCGCTTCCAGGCATATCCGCAACTGAGCGACCTTTTGGCTTTAGCCCAGCCGCTTCATCAGCTCTGAATCTACTTGTACTTGTCCTCCGCTCTTCCTCAGTAGCATGCTGGACGCCTTCCGACCTAAGGGGCTCATCTTCCAGCGTCATAACTTTTATATGCCTGTTGTCTTTCTTTGTCCATGGAGTTTTCTTGGCAGGGATACTGGAGTGGCTTGCCAGTTCCTCCTCCAGGTGGATCACATTTGGTCAAAATTCTCTACTATGACCTGTCCATCTTGGGTGCCCTGCTCGGCATAGTTCATAGCTTCTCTGAGTTATTCAAGCCCCTTCGCCACGGCAAGGCAGTGATCCATGAAGGGGTCAGTGGGACTTACTCCCTGGTAAGTTCCTGGTGGTCACAAAGGTTTTTCTGTCCAAGGGCCACATTCCCTCATGAGAAATCTTCCAATAGCCACATGCCAGTGGCAAAAAAGTAGCAGTGGGCAGAACCATGGGTTCTTGTGTCTGCACAGTGGCTGAAATGTAGTATTTGGGCCGTAGGCTTGTGGTTTACCCACTGCAGGGTTAGATGATTGCAGCCTTCCTTTGTTAACTGCACAGACCAAAGGGCACATTTGGCAGAATTACAAATAAAATGCAAACATAATTTCATGTTCAAATGCCAAGTTGGAAACAATAATGTCATATAGAAGAGGGAGACTTTCCAAATTACAATATGTAGCATTTTAATAAGTTATTGTTGTTGTTAGCATCTGTGTGTCTTGAGAGACAATGGAGTGTGCGTCCGGGGATGAAGTCAGACTGCTGCATTAGCAACACCAAAGTGACCTCCCTGGAGCGCAAGCCTGGGCAGTGTGTATGGAGGTCCCAGGCCACCCAGATGACAAGACCCTATCCCAACCCTTAGCCTCACTGATGTGGTCCAAAGGAAAGCGAGCAATATGTTTGGCACCAGCTTGGCTGCAGGAGTTACAAGGCACCATCCAACCACCTTAGGGACTCCACTCCAGGGTTGTGTAGGGTTTTTTCCTTAGCCTTTTCTTCTCCTGAAGATATTCCACAAGGCACTAGAGTTTTGGGATCTGAGTTTTCCTTCTCCTAAATGGACTACCTTCCTGAGTTGATGAGCCCTCGTTTCCTTCTACAGCGATAGTGTAGAAGCAGAAGCTTCCTTCTTGACTGTTGGACCCACGGTTGGTCTCGCCCACTCAATCCATCAAAACCTGTTTTCTCATTCAGGGGAAATCCCTAACTCACTGAGGGTTTGAGACCCATCGGCCACCTTCACCTAGTTTAGCTGGCCAGTCAAAGTTGTTCCCAGAGTGTGGCCACTGTCGCATGATTTGCAACAGGGCAAAGATATGATCTGAACCAGGGATTTCTAAGTTTTCAAATGGTCATTAGTCACATTGCTGTAGCTTTCCAAAAGAGCCATAGTTTATGTAAAGGAGGCACAGTCAGAACACACTTTCCCAACTTCGGCTCTAACTCTCTTCCGTGTTATTTTCTGTCACTGGTTAAAAGTTGAACAGAGCCAAATTCCAGCTCTCGGTCATCCGTGTAAAAGCATATTAAAGGCATATCTCAGATAAAATAACAGAGTCACTGTAGCGCCTTTTCAGATCTCTTGGTTTTTTTCCAGTCTAAAGTACATTAGCAATGAATAACATTCTGCTAGGGATGTCTGGCAAGCAATATAATTAGATTATTGGCATGTCACAGTATGAACCAGGAGCACGTCAATCTGTTTGATAGTATAGTAGATACTTTAGGAAAGTTCCCCATTTGGCTCGGGAAACTTGTTATTTTCTTCAGTTGATGCAGCTGTAGTGAATGGAAAAAAAAAGGCATTTCAATCTTCTTTTGGCTCAGAGCACTTTATACAGGTGCAAATCATGCTTGCACGCTCTCTCTCTCTCTCTGCCTAATGTTTACAGTGAATGACTGTTAGCTACCTGTATAAATGTATCTGGCAATGGGAGTGGAGAAATGATCACAGCTCCTTCTGCCCCCTCCACCCCATTCTCTCTCTCTCTCTCTCTCTCTCTCTCTCTCTCTCTCTCTCTCTCTGTACCTTGAAGCATGCAGAGGCAGAGGAATGTGGCTGAAAGACCAAGAGAAAGTTTGGATACACAGAGGCTGAGTCCTAAGTAAGATGAAGCTGTAAGCAGGGGACAACCTTTGGTGAGGCATCAGGGTCAATGTGTGGGGGCTTTTTGTGTAGTAGATCTACACCAGTAGTAGTAGATCTACTGGTGTAGTAGATCTACACCAGTGTGCCTTGCCTAGTGAAAGGGGAGAAATTTGATTTAATATTAATTAATATATTGCTAAATCATAATCATATTTTTTAAAGATAAGACACAAGACATTCTGTAAACACACCCACTCCTTCACACAAAAAATACATTAGATAGAATAAACTAAACCACAATGTAAATTAGAAGCCTAAGGTCTTTATAATGTCCTTCATTTAGGCCTGGGGACAGAAATACCATTCCAATATCTAGGGGTGGAGGGTGGGGGAAGAAACATTTTCTTAACATTTTTATTGTAGCCACCTTCTTTTGAAAGACAAATAAGTAAAAGAAAGTTGGTTGGGAAAGATGGAGGGCACAAGGAGAAGGGGACGACAGAGGACGAGATGGTTGGGTAGTGTTCTCAAAGCTACCAGCATGAGTCTGACCAAACTGCAGGAGGCAGTGGAAGACAGGAGTGCCTGGCGTGCTCTGGTCCATGGGGTCATGAAGAGTCGGACACGACTAGACGACTAAACAACAAGGATATTTTAAAAAATAAGTAATGTAATCAATGGTCACTTCCTAGTTCTCTATTTGCTTTATATCAATGCGAACTAGACCATGCTTTATGTATTTCTGGGCTATAAACATTGCATAAAAGGTAAAGGTAAAGGTACCCCTGCCCGTACGGGCCAGTCTTGACAGACTCTGGGGTTGTGCGCCCATCTCACTTAAGAGGCCAGGGGCCAGCGCTGTCCGGAGACACTTCCGGGTCACGTGGCCAGCGTGACATCGCTGCTCTGGCGAGCCAGAGCCGCACACGGAAACGCCGTTTACCTTCCCGCTGGTAAGCGGTCCCTATTTATCTACTTGCACCCGGAGGTGCTTTCGAACTGCTAGGTTGGCAGGCGCTGGGACCGAGCAGCGGGAGCGCACCCCGCCGCAGGGATTCGAACCGCCGACCTTTCGATCGGCAAGCCCTAGGCGCTGAGGCTTTAACCCACAGCGCCACCTGCGTAGTTCAGGATTAATCAATTGAATAATAAGTAACATGAACCAGATCTAAATATGTGTGCTTTTTGGGGGGGAGGGGCTGTTAATTCTCAGCTATGCACACACTTCTAGAATACAACTTCCTTGTGTGACAGAGACATATAAAAAGCTCTGCAGAGTCTTGGTCCAGAGGACTTAAGTTAATGCCTGCTCCCACTTGGATCTCTTCAAAGCAATATGGCCTTCAAATACCTCAAACCACTGATGCTTATAAAGTGGCTTCAAGGCACAGAGACTTTCCATAAGTTTCACACCGCCATGGTATTCCCTGCTAGAGAAGCCAGACTTCCTCTCTAATGTTCTTCTGGAGACTGGCAAAAAAGGTATTTGTTTGGAAAGAGCATTTTTGAATGAGCAAGATGCTGTTTTAATGCTTGGATTATTAAGTTTTGTTCCCTGTTTTTATTGGAGCTGCTATTATTTGAGACTTTAAAATGTGACGAATTCCTCCTACCAGCAGGCAGACAGCGCTGATAGACCTTGATCAAGAAAACAACATCCATAAATGGGATTTTCAGAATGACCCAGTTGCTAGATTCTGTGGCAATGCTTGCGGGTACCATTCCTATAATAGAGGGAGCAGGGGAATAACTTATATTGTTGCTCCTTTGCTCAGACTTGACAGGGTTAAAAGCTGTATGGATGTTTGGAAAGCTTGAAGCCAATGCGATGCGACCTTCATTGTTCAGCATCCTCTGGCCCGAAAGCAGCTAAGTTTTCCATGTGCTTAGTATTCATAGGCAGCATTTTCACACCCCAGCGGACACTTGTACTGTGATTTCAGAACAGTCATGGCACTTGGAAGCTGCTTTGCAGACAAGAAGAAAGGGAGTACAGACTTCTCGCACAGTCAGGATTCCAGCTACAAATCTATTCAGATCTAGCTTCCTGTGACATGCTGATACTTGACAATGGCACAGCTCACCTACCTTCCAGGTGAAGCAGTTACTATGGCAGAGTATGCATTTTCCCCCTCTGAATAATAGGAAAAGACATCCAGAGACTGCATCATGGAACTCCCATGCCATGTCGCATTTGACCATGACAGCCCATCGGTCTCTACAGAAGGCTTGAATAGGGTTCAGTTGGGACTTGATTGCCTGGTTTCATTCAGCAATGCATTTAGGCAACAGATATCCAATCTCAGGGAGCCAAACCAAGAGAGCAGGAAGTGGTCAATCTATTCAGGACCTGGGAGAGCTCCTGAATCATTTGGACAGCAGCCTGAGCAAAACTGGGTATTTAAATAGCAAAACAAATCTGGTGGGTGCTCAGACTGGTTTCAAGATTCAATGTTTTTTAAAGCAGGCCCTGGTTTGAACCTTAGATGCCTCCCCTCCACAACCTGGTGTGCTTGTCTGCTCAGAAATTACAGGAGGTGAAAAAGATTGGGCAGGTAGGGAAGCTGTGGGTTCTGGTTCTTTGCTTAAGGTGCTTGAACCCATGCCCTCAATGATAAAATCCTGTATCAAGTCTTCTTGATTGGGCTTCAAAGTGTTCTCTTTTTCGGCTGGTCCTTGGGCAAGTTTGGAGCCTGCAGGATCCCCGAACTAAATTGTTGATGACTCACAGTTATACTGGGATGCGGGTGGCACTGTGGGTTAAACTGCAGAGCCTAGGACTTGCCGATCAGAAGATCAGCGGTTCAAATCCCCACGATGGGGTGAGCTCCCGTTGCTCGGTCCCTGCTCCTGCCAACCTAGCAGTTCGAAAGCACGTCAAAGTGCAAGTAGACAAATAGGTACCGCTCTGGCAGGAAGGTAAATAGCATTTCCGTGCGCTGCTCTGGTTCGCCAGAAGTGGCTTAGTCATGCTGGCCAGATGACCCGGAAGCTGTATGCTGGCTCCCATAGCCAATAAAGTGAGATGAGCGCCGCAACCCCAGAGTCGGTCACGACTGGACCTAATGGTCAGGGGTCCCTTTACGTTTACCTTACACAGTTATACTAGTACTCTCTGGCTTAGAATATCAGCTTTTCCCAATATGATATTCTCTGGTTGTTTTGGACTACAATACCCATCATCCCTAACCATCGACCATGCCATCTGTGGCTAGTGGCTGTTGTAGTCCAAAATATATGAAAGGCACCAGGTTAAGGAAAAGCTGTTGTAAGGCCAGGGTGGCTAACCTGCGATCCTCCAAATGTCGTTGGATGATAACTCTCACCACCTGCATGGTCAATGGTCAGGGATGATGGGAGTTGTAGTCCAGGAACATCAGGCTAGCCACCCCTGATCAAAGGTGTCTGGAAACTGGGATGTGATAGACAATGGAAAGGATCCCCTCCCCCTTGTAAAAATTTATGTCATCACACAGCCCCCATTGGAGGATTTGTAGTGTGAATCACCACAATCCTGGATTTGCATGAAGTCAGGGTGGGAAACGGGAGCAAAAGGTTACATGATGTGCAGGTGGAAGAAGATGCAGGAAGTCACCATGGAGATGGTGCACAAAATGCGAGAGAGGAGGCATGAAAATGGGTACAAAGCCTGGCTGCAGAATAGAAGAGAGAGGTGGCTTCAGAAATAGGGTTGTGAAGGTGAAAAGCAGGCTTGGGGGGGACACTCTAGGTGGTCAATGTGGGGAGATTGCGGTGAGGTTGGAGTCAGCAGTGGTACAGCCCCAAGTTGGAAATATGTGGGGAAAGCTAATGCCTCTGTTGGTTCACCCTGAAGTACATCAGCTATATTGCCAGTGTACATTTGTGCAAACAGACAGAGATCTAATAAGTTCAAACGTATTTTGTTTAGCTGCTGATACGGATACGCTCACCATTGTGACAGGTAGCCTTAGACTTCATTTCGCGCCTTATATGTATCGTTATTTGTATCCTATGGGGTAAATCAGACGTGTTACCAGTCTCCGTGAGATCGATGGAAATTTCTGATGTGTCTGCTGCCACACTCGAGCGCAAAGCACTGGAGGGCATTTCGCATGCCGAGAAAGGTCAGAGCAAGACTACATCAGTCTCTGAACCTAAAATATTCTGAACTCTTTGTTACCCATTAAGAATGAAGAAAAGCTGTGATTTGATGTACACCATCCAAAAGAACTGCTTGAGGCAGGAAAAAAAGTTACTGCTACTCATTGGGCGGAAACTAGGTCTCTTTAAAAGATAGGAGCGTGAAACTGCTTTTAAAGGAAGACCCTCTCTCTCAGTAATTCCTTGTCAGGGCTTTGCGGGGATCTCTCCTGAAAGTAATCAGCTGGAAGAGCCACAGGCAAGTAGACAGTCTAGGTCAGGCAGACATCGAGGGTGCAGAATGGTCAATCGAGAGGCATAGGTAAGTTATACGGCCAAGTCTGGCAGGTGGTCTGGATCCTGAAGCTGAGAGTCCATGAGAAGAAAAAGTAAGGCAAGGCACAGGAGCCTCGAAAGCAGCTACTCCCTCTTATAAGCTGAGGTCCAGCTCGTGGGCTTTCCCCTGGTTGGCCACTGTGAGAACAAGATGATGGGCTAGAGGAACCTCTGGCTTGGACCAGCAGAGCTTTCCATGTGTTTTAAAGTTGCTTGGGCTGAAGAACCAAGCAATGGTGCTACTAGGTCGGCCACCCAGGCCCTGATTGGCCCCCCAGGTCACCTAGTACACAAGCTGTGGTACCCATCTCATGTCTGGACATTATCTGGGCGGCATTTAGAAGAGTAAATAATAGTTCCATCTGCTCTGGAGCTGCTCTGGGGGTGCAGAAGGTCACCATTCTTTGGTCTCTGTTGCCAGATCATCTGATGTGAGTCTACTGGCACCTTAAATTCCCAAACAGCACCAAGAGAACTACATTAAGTCTCCTGTAACTCCAAAGCAAATGTCCAGAGAGAAGGCTGTGTGTGTCAGAGTACTTTGTTCTGGACTCAACTCCCTCTAACTGGAGGCTGTTCCCTCTGTATGTAATCATATTGTTCAATCTTTGCAATGGGCATGATGGGTGTAAAAATCATTAATTTCCCATCGCTCCTGGTGCAACAGAATTAACTGCCTTCAAAGTACACTTGTGACTGGGCCAGAGCCAGCAATCTGAAGTGATTCAGAATCCAGGAACCACGGAAAAGCCAGGAGGCAGGAATGAAGGACAAACTAGGAAGCAGGAGCAAGGAGCAAACCAGAAGTCACAAAGGATATTGGGCCACACCAGAGCTCAGGCAGACCATGTAGTTCAAAGAAAGCTCAGTTAGAGCAGGAAGTCCTTTATGCTACTTCCTGCTCAGAAGTATCCAGTGGCGAGGGTCTAAGAAGACTGCGGAGTTCATGGGGCAGATGCCTACAGATCCAGCAGCTTCTGACAGACTACTCTCATATTTGCTTCCTTCTAATCAAGAGCCACACCCAGGAACTTATGTCAAAAAAATAAGTGTGAGTAGCTACTCTAAGAACAGGTGATTTTTCTGCATATGCACCCTAAAGGGGGAACCCTTTCGGAAGTAAAGGATTTGTCCATTTTTAGATTGTAAGAAGAATCCTGTGCCTTAGTTATCAGATGTTTGGGAAGCTAGATCAAAGCTTCGCCACCTATCTCTGTTGATTGCATAACCCAGTCTTACCCAAAGTGGTGCCCTCTAGATGTTATTCCAGCAGAATAACTTTCTGACAGTAAGAGTTGCTTGACAGTGGAACGGTCTCCGTCAGAAGGTGGTGGACATTCCTTCCTTGGAGGTTTTTAAACAGAGGTTGGATGGCCATTTGTCATGGATGCTTTAGTTGAAATTCCTGCATTGCAGAAGGCTGCACTAGATGAGCCTTGGGGTCGTTTCCAGCTCTACCATTCTATGATTCTGTGGTTCCTGTCATTCTTGCCACCTGGGGCTGATGGGAGCTGTAGTCCAAAGCATCTGGAAGGGGTACCAGGTTGAACAAGGCTAGTATAAACTGACCATCCCTGCTCTACAGATAGCTTTGGTGAGGCGTACCTGGTCCCCTTCTGCTCTCTGCTTGTGACAGCTTGTGGTCTCGAGTATCAATCTGTAGTGGACCGAAGTGCAAAAGATCCTGCCTTGCCTCCAGTCAAGGGATCGGAACGGATGACCTTCTCATTCTTCCCAGTCCTATAATTCTAGATTAAGTAATTAAGCATAAGGCTCGACATGGATAATTAATACAAAATGTTCATCAGCCTAGTGGCTCTGGGAAGTAATAATTTACATCTGTAAATTAATCAGTTAATTAATTGGTTAAAAGCAAGAGGGATAATTGATTAAAAATCTTTAATCAGCTGGCAGCCATACTTACAAGGTGAGCTGCAAAGCTAACACCCCGGTCTTCCGCACACGTACTCGGAACCAAGTTCTATTGATTTCAGTGGAATTATGCTCCCAGCGAGCACGCTTAAGATCAAATTTTGAATTTATAATCTCCAGTGAAATGAGTTCATGACTTATAGGAGCATTACATTGTTTCACTATTGCAATTCAGCTCATCGTTTAGGGAAGCGCATTTGAGAGTCGGCCCACACTATCCTTATCTCTGTGACATAATCTCTAACTAAATACTTGCATTGGTTTGCCATCCCAGTAAACTGTTTCCAATACATTAATGCCATTATCTTGTTAACTCCGACAAATCCTAATCTTGTTATAAATGTGTCATTAGATGAAGAATTATTATAGAATCAGCAAACATAATGAAAGGAAAGCAAGGAGTGCAGATGTGTGTGGGGTGGGGGGGGGGAGAGAATTGCTCCTGAAATTGTTGTAGTGTTTGTAGTTTTGTAATTCATTGATACATTACCATGGCCTCCGAATGTGGGTTTGAAGGATCTGAGCGTTGTGAATCGCGCCAAAATCCATATGTGAAATTGATCTGCAGGCATGGTGCATATCTGCAGCGATAAAAGAACAAATCCAAAATATGAACCTGGCTTTCTCCTAATTCAGGCATAGGCAAACTTGGCCCTCCAGATGTTTTGAGACTACAACTCCCATCATCCCTAGCTAACAGGACCAGTGGTCAGGGATGATGGGAATTGTAGTCTCAAAGCATCTGGAGGGCCAAGTTTGCCTATGCCTGTCCTAATTGATATCCCTTCATCCCTTGCTTTCCAAACCATAAGCGGGCTAGCGAGAGCAACAGTGTTTTGCAAACTGGATCATAGATGTCTCATATTAATTGGTTATCAATAGGGCCTATTTCACCCACACCCACGGACCCGATACTACGCACATTTCTTCAATGAAAATTTTGCCATCTGCATGCTTATTCCTTGGGCCTGATTTACCCATTTGCCAGAATGAGGTAGTAGACTGTGCCACATTAGTTTGAAGGGATATACATCACCTTTGGAACGCCGTCTCTCATTTTTGCAGCGAAATGTAGCTCAGTTGGTTAGAGCGTGGTGCCGATAATGCCAAGGTTGCAGATTTGATCCCCATAAGGGACAGTCGCATATTCCTGCATCGCACAGGGTTGGACTAGATGATCCTCAGGGTCCCTTCCAATTCTATAATTCTACAAAAGCTCCCTGCAAGTTTGAAACACACAAACCCAACACAGGAGAAAGGTGCTGGCTCAGACAGTACTCTTGCTTCTACTTGGGTGGAAGTGTGGGCTTTTGTTTTTGTTTTGTTTTCCTTTTAATTAAATATAGAAGCGTTTAAAACTGTAGCAAATAAAGTGATGCCCTCATGCAGCCAGAAGTAATATAGTTCATTTTACCCAGTGCTTTAAAAAAAAATAAAAATGTTTAGGGATACTCTCATTTTCCTGCTCCTATTGAAATACTGCCCCTCAATGAGGCTAAACTTAGATTCACAAAATGTTATGGGGTACGCGTACCCCTGCATCCTCCCAGAAAAAAGCACTGATCTTACCACCTCAGGGCTCTATCACACTATATTTTTAAAGCCGATTCTTTCCCTCAAAGAATTCTGGGCACTGCAGTTTACCCCTCACAGAGCCCAGAATTCTTTGAGGAAAAGAATGTTCTGTAAATGTGCTCTAAAGGTAGGTAAGTGTATACACAGCCTCACTGCTAAATGTGGGAAGGGGAAAGCAAAGCAGGGCCAGCTGGCTGCTTCCCACCATTGCACCCCCGCTTGCCCCACTCGTCCTTCAGTGGGATTCTAGATTTTGCCAGGACAGGGGGCTCAGGAAACCCATTCCAAGGATTATATGCAACAAGAGGTCTAGGAATGTTGTCAGTTGTTCTCATGATTATAATTTGCATTTGTTGTGTTGCAGCCCCAGGTTCTAAAATTAATAATTCTAGAAAAACAGTGGCTTTCTTGGCTTTGATGTTTTGCTAACTATGACACAGTCTAACATATCGAAGTGTGCTTTCCTAGAACCACTTGTCTCAGCGGGGCATTCCACAGGTATTTATGTTCCTTTAAGGGGACCAATGAACTTACTCCAACAGTTTATCATACAAGCTACGCTTCCCGAGAGCAGATCTGCTATACCAAAATATATGAACGTCTCCAGATGTATTCAGCTTATTGCCGATTCATTGGTGCACTATTGCTCCATCTGTCTACTTAAAAGGTTTTTATGAAGAGGAATGAATTAACTGTCCCTACAGGGAAAACTCATTGGACACTGTGAGCGCAATGCTGATGCCAGAGGAAGACCAGAAGGGGAACACCTTCAGTCAAAGGACAAAGTGACGGGGGCATATCTAAATTGATGCTGAGGTGAATGTAAGGTCCGTGAAGCGATACAGACACAGAGTTGCTTTGCTGCTCTTAATGTTGAGGATGAGATGGCTAACAGAAGACTAAACTGATTGAGATGGCTAAGGAAATAACTGGAGGTTATTAGACTGGAGAGGGTATCAGGCACAAAACTGCTTGGACCTTTGCTTTCTAGGCACAAGACAACCGCAAGTCTGGATGAACCCTTGTTTCATTGCAAATACGTGGTGTCTTCTTCTTCTTCTTCTTCTTCTTCTTCTTCTTCTTCTTCTTCTTCTTCTTCTTCCCTAAGCAGAAAGGGGGCATTCATGTTTGATTCCTCTTGGTTTTGTGACCCCCTTTTTACAGGGGTCATTGTCAGGGACTGGGCAGGGGAGGAATGGTGGAGACCGGCTCCATATCCTGAGCCTTCCAGGGAGGAGGAAGAGGAAGACAGTATAGATTTACAACAGGGGTTTGAGGGAGGTCACAGCTCAGAGGCAGATGAGGGAGAAAGCTGGGAAATCATGGGACAGCCAGAACAACACCCAGCTGATGCGTTGTCATTAGAAAGCATTCCAGACCCTCCATCTCCCAGAACCCGGTGAGCCTTAAAAGTAGGAGAGCAAAGAGCTCAAAGACAAAGGGCACTTCGCAGCACCCGTAGAAGAGATGATGATGACGAAGTGGGAGAGACGGGGGGTGGGGTGGAGATTCACTTGGGACAACACCATTATCAAAGAGTCTGGGTTCTATAGCCTGTCTCTGTAAAGATTGAAATAAAAAAGGACTGTAGGAAACTTTCCCTTGTCTTTATACTTTCCTGGGCAACCAGCCAGGAGCCGTTGACAACATCCTGACAGTCATGGAGAGCAACCTAGGATCTGGGATTTTATCCTCATGGTGGACCAAGCATATATACCAAACTCTCCTCTGCTAGCTGCCAGGAACCATTGCAAGAGTGTAGGGACTGTCTAAAATCCTGGTAGGCTCTCATTGGCTCTTCTCCTAAGTTCTGAACATGCCCCTTCCCTTGGAAGATTTGTAAGTCACCCCCTGAGAGGCTGCATGACCCCAATCAAGCATGACTGGTCTGCAGGATCAGACCAAATATCCATTAAGACTAGGGGTGAAGACCCTGTGATCCTCCAGATATTCCTGGACTGCAAATTCTATCACTCATGACCATTGGCTATACTGATGGTGCTTATGGGAAGTGGGAGTCCAATGGTATCTGGAGGGCCAGAGGTTCCCCCAACCCTGACCTAGGCTGGCACCTTGTTGCCATCCAGGTGCTTCAGATCATTAAGTCCAACAACTCAACCATATTTGTCCCTAGCACCTGGTAATTCAAGGCATAAGTTTTGCAGGTGTAGTTTAGGGATCCAAACAGTTTAGAAGTGCAGCAGCGGAAAAACAGAATTATGCTGGTCATTTCAGAGTCCCTGTCCTAACCTCCTTAAAATGATGCATGTGAGGTATTTTGGGCACGTGAGGAAAGTGTGCCTCAGAAATAATTAAAGAAGATGGGACCGTTGAAATATTTTATTAAAAGTCCTTGGAATGTTAGAGCAGTGCATTCATTCCTCTGCCCAATTCCATTGCTATTGTGGAATTCATTCTATTAGCTGGAATATATTGTTCAATCTAGTGGAGCTTGGCTGGTACAAATGCATTTGGGATGGCAGCCAATGTTTCCCAGCCTAAACATGTTGCTTATCTACTAGGCAATCGTTTGGCTCTGTTGATTACAAACCTTTTTAAATCTCAATCTTCTCCTGCAAGGGGAAAACAGAAGGAAAGGCCGTCTTTTCTAGGCTGACAATGCTGTCATTTCCTCCATGAGGAATATTGAATAGTAAGAACTTTTGAGATCCCCCCCCCCCCCAAGCTTTGAAAGTTTGTACATCACTGAAGGGATTTCACCTTCAAAGATCCTCATTCCAGAGGGAATCCCCTTTTGAGGATTTTCACTCTGCAGAGGAAACAGTCTCATTGCCTTTGATTATTTCCTTCTTCAGACACAGTCACATTGCTTGGGTATCCTCTTTGAAGTTGAGTTTCTTTTCTCTCTCTCTCCCCTTTTACACCTTAAAGGATTTCCCCTTTGAATACGTTCACATTGCTGAGAGGTGATCATTCATTCACTGACATTGATTGTCTTTGATGATTTGCAGAATGTGGAAGAGAATCCACAAAACCAGCATTGTGATAATAATTGCACTGTGGTTAAATGGGAGGGCTGTGGGCTTAGCCACTATTCATACTGAGAAGGAGAATAAAGGTAAAGGTAAAGGTACCCCTGCCCGTACGGGCCAGTCTTGACAGACTCTGGGGTTGTGCGCCCATCTCACTTAAGAGGCCAGGGGCCAGCGCTGTCCGGAGACACTTCCGGGTCACGTGGCCAGCGTGACATCGCTGCTCTGGCGAGCCAGAGCCGCACACGGAAACGCCGTTTACCTTCCCGCTGGTAAGCGGTCCCTATTTATCTACTTGCACCCGGAGGTGCTTTCGAACTGCTAGGTTGGCAGGCGCTGGGACCGAGCAGCGGGAGCGCACCCCGCCGCAGGGATTCGAACCGCCGACCTTTCGATCGGCAAGCCCTAGGCGCTGAGGCTTTAACCCACAGCGCCACTTTAAAATATAGTCCTCTTTGTCTGAATTTGGTTATAGCTCATTAGCATGGCACATCCTTTTCACATATGGGACACCATCTCCAGAAATTACAGTTAGGAGCTGCTTGAGAACAGGCCAGATAATATTAGCTATTACATTTTTATTCCGCTCTTATGCCAAGGAAGCAAGGTGTCATACAAGTCATCATCCCATTTTAACTTTGCAGCAGGCAGAGGCAGAATGTTCCAAAACAGAGGCTGTGTTCACAGATCTCAGCAAACCAGGGTTTCTGGGTTATTGTGGTCATAATCTGTAAGTCAACAATGAATTGTGTTTAAGGCCAGCTAGTGTTTGTGGCTTGCTGAGAAAGAAGCCACGATCTCAGATTCAGATGGAGTAGGGAGCCAAAACTTCTGGGTTTGTTATCACAGTTACACCAGGGAAGTATGAGCTGCTTGTTCACAGTAAGTCACGATAAGCCCAAAAAATCTGGCTTATTGTTGCATGCAGATGCATCCGCTGTGACTTTCCCAAGGTTAAGGAATTTGAACCAAGATGTTTCTTCTTCCATGACACAACACTGGCTCTAATGATGGGTGAACACATGTTGATCTGATGTGGAATGCCTGCAGCTTATATGAATTATTTTCCAAAAACACTTTTAAACATCACTTTATTCTACATGCAGAGAGTCAACCTTATTTGCACGTAGCACTAAGCCAAAACATGGCTTTGAACATTGTACCAGCTCCCAGGGCGGAGACTGTACCTGCTTTGATCCTCTCTGGTCCTTTTAGTTTGGTGCTGTGCACCAGCTAAGTTGGAGTTTGGCTTTGCATGTCATCCAAATGTTGGATTGTGGTTAAATTCTCTCCTCTTTAACGATGATTGGTAGAAGAAACTATGGTTACAGATCTAGGTTGAAGAGGTGAGAGCTTAACCACAGTTCCATGTTCAGATAACATTTGAAGCCAAACCATGGCTTAGTTACTGCATTGCCCTAAACTAAAAGGAGCAGGGACAAATCTCCTCTCAAAGAGCCAAAACATGTGTGTGCTCATCACCACCATCATCATTACTCCACCTTTTTCTCTGACAGGGATCCAAGGCAACTTACAGATAAAATAGGTAAAGGTAAAGGTAAAGGTACCCCTGCCCGTACGGGCCAGTCTTGACAGACTCTGGGGTTGTGCGCCCATCTCACTTAAGAGGCCAGGGGCCAGCGCTGTCCGGAGACACTTCCGGGTCACGTGGCCAGCGTGACATCGCTGCTCTGGCGAGCCAGAGCCGCACACGGAAACGCCGTTTACCTTCCCGCTGGTAAGCGGTCCCTATTTATCTACTTGCACCCGGAGGTGCTTTCGAACTGCTAGGTTGGCAGGCGCTGGGACCGAGCAGCGGGAGCGCACCCCGCCGCAGGGAATCGAACCGCCGACCTTTCGATCGGCAAGTCCTAGGCGCTGAGGCTTTAACCCACAGCGCCACCTGCGTCCCTACAGATAAAAATAAGATAAAATAAGAACAGGTAAAATAAGAACAGCTAAAGGCAAGACAGCTAAAGAACAGCTACAGAACAAACATTAAAAAAATAAAATAGACATTAATTGAAATAAAAGTGTGTGTGTGTGTGAGAGAGAGAGAGAGAGAGAGAGAGAGAGAACTATTAAAAACATACAGATAATTCCAATAAAAACAGCATGACACCAGCCCTTTCATTTAAAACAACCAGTTTCCAAAATCCTGTTGCTATAAGAAAGGCTTCACCTACCGGCGGAAGGACAATAAGGAGAGAGCCAGTCTAACTCATCTAGGGAGGGAGTTCCAAAGTTGTCTGGGAGCAGCCACCAAGAAGGCCCTCTCCCGCATCCCTACCAAGTGTGCCTGTGAGGAGCGTGGGACCGAAAGAAGGGCATCTCCCATTCCAACAAGGGTGACTCTCTTTGTGGATGGCATTGTATTATTAGATACATTGCTGATATGGTGTAAAGCTAGGGGTGGGGGGCATGGCCAGCCATGTGTGTGTATGTGAGAGAGAGAGGGGTGGGGGTGGGGTTAGCCATTCCTGTAGCTGTTATAGCCTGCAAACATTTTATATAGGGAAATCACAGGTTTATAGACAGAACTTCCTTTCCTCGGTCACTAAAATAGAAGATGCCTCTCTACAAAGATGAAAGGGTTTGTATTTGTGGTATCCCCTCTACTGAAGTTCAATAGGGGAAGTACAATCAGGCAGCTTCATAGTATGCATGGGGATAGTCCTTGTAATATGGATTGGAGGTGATCCTCCATTCAGCCTACATGGTCCAGTCAACTCATACTGTATGCCATGGCAGTTTTCTATGCTGGCGATGGAACACAGAAGGCTGACCACAGGGAACAATTGGGTCTTATTGATAGCATTTTAGGAACTCTGCTGGCTTGCTAGCCACTTCAGATGGTAGGAAGGCTGGAGACTGGGAATTCTCCAAAATAGTTGCTTTTCTCTGAAAGCTTCTGCCATTTTCCCAGGGGCGCCGCAAACGGAGCCAGCATTTGTACATGGGCTTTGAGATCTCCAGATGAAATGGATTCCTCAATTGTTTGGCTTCGGAACAGTCACAAAGCATCCCACCACTGGCTCCTTCTTTAAGAGAGGGGGGGGGGTTCTGCTCAGTGGCATTCTGTCCAGCCATCTGCTTCTCTGAGAACACCTCTGAGAATTTTGGTCGTGAACAAAAGTAACACAGACATCTAGGCTGTCACCGAGAGCTTTTTATGTGTGAGACAAAGAAAAACCAATCTAGGGGACTGAGAAATGAGAATTTGAATTTAAGCATCTGTACTGGGAAGGGAAGGCAGAAAACAATGTCCTGGGGCTCCTTTCACACTGCAGAGGATTGGATTGTTTCCCAGTTCTATTTCTTAAAAATAATAATATTTGAAACCAGTGGGAAGGAAATAGCCCTTGATGGCAAAGGAATGGATGTCTTCACCCACCCTCCAGAAGCCTGAGAAGTGGAAGATGAAGTTAAATGTTACATGCTTTGACCTGTAGATAGACAAGGGCAGGCGGCCTATTGTCCCAGAGAATGGCTTGTTTTTATTTCAGGGAAATAAACCATAACCTGCTAAGAAAGAAAATGCCAGAGGATAGCCTATAGGACTTGTTTTGACATTTCAGATCCTTTGCACTAACAAGAGAGCTTCTGATCTGAACGTTGAAAGAAGAAGACCTTTGTGGAGGCTTTCACCTGTAACGTCTCCTTTAAGCAGCAGCACAGCTGGGTCCAGTAAGGCAAGTCAAAACCAAAGCTGACTTTTGGAAATGGTTAATTTACAGCATGGGTAGGCAAACTAAGGCCCAGGGGTTGGATCCGGCCCAATCACCTTCTAAATCCGGCCCATGGACGGTCTGGGAATCAGCGTGTTTTTACATGAGTAGAATGTGTCCTTTTATTTAAAATGCATCTCTGGGTTATTTGCGGGGCCTGCCTGGTGTTTTTACATGAGTAGAATGCGTGCTTTTATTTAAACTGCATCTCTAGGTTATTTGTGGGGCATAGGAATTCATTATTTTATTTTTCAAAATATAGTCTGGCCCCCACAAGGTCTGAGGGACAGTGGACAGACCCCCTGCTGAAAAAGTTTGCTGACCCCTGATTTACCAAATCAAATAAATAAAAAAGGCCTGTTTAATGGAGCAAACCATCTAGCTTGTCAATTGTGCAAATTGACTACTGGGACAAAACTGATAAAACCCCTACTTGGATTGAGATGATGAGTACTGAGCAATGAGGTTTAAAGGAGAAATTGATGAACACACACTTCCAGAAATTCTTACTCCATATGTTTTCTCGGTTGTAGCTTAATGGTTGTTCAGAGTTAGCAATGTGATGTGCATTAACTCCTTAAATGCAGGCCAATAATCACCATTGATCTTCACATCCAACTCCTTTATTCAGAGACTGCATGTTTCATATGGGTCTCGAACCATCAAGTGAAGGAATGTAGAATTTACCATAGTTTGAAAGGCACATTTTAATTTCTATAAATTATTTACTAAAGTAGGACATATGTGCATACTTTACAAATGGCATGAGAGAAAATACTTGCATGTGGTTGTGGATATTCCTGGAGGAGGTGGGTCATGGTTTCCTTAAGAGTTCCCTTTTCTTTACCATGTCCAATACTTAGCTTCTACCCATTCCATTTTCCACTGCGGATATGACATGAATTTATTCTCCGGTAAGCTCAGTATTTTGCAGCAGACTTATCTGTGCGCAACCCTTTCCTGTACTCACAACATGTCGGCTTTGCGTACAAGATCTTTAGGTATATAGCGGAGCTGAAAAGGTCCCCCTCTCCTGGTACGCAAGCTCTGGGAGCTTGTGGGGAGATAAGCTAGAGGCAAAGAAATTCAGTAGGTTTCACACGGAACACGCAGCATCCCATCAGTATTTCATCCCTGTCTCTGGTATTGAGCAAAGAGAACAGACTGAGTTTACTTTTTATCTGCACCTTTGAATTGGACTGTCTCCTCTTTCCATACCACATCCAGAATGACAGAAGCAGAAAATTGTACCAGAGAACTGGCAAAGTCTGAAGATATGTAGTATTTTTATATCACTTACGACATGTGGTTGTCTATAGAGGGCTGAAGAGTCCTTTCCTCTTGGATGAAGAAAAAGGAAAGTGTGAGTGTTTCAGAAAATCAAATATTTCTAGTAGGTGACATCCATTTTGTAGCTGTTAACATGAAAGATCCCATTAGACCTCATCTAATTTGAACATGTTTAAACCAGCACATTTAACTCAACTTTGCTAATGACTCTGTCTTTAATGTGTTTCCCTGAACCTGAACAAATTACGTGATACATTTAAAATGCAAATATGCCCACTTAAGAATTAGGGCTATGATCCACAAATCACTAACTTTCTAAAAGCCCAGTTCTAACCACATTTATACAAAAGTCCCACTGTGTTTACTCCTGGGTAAGTTTGCAAGTGATTGTAGCCTAATCATCTTTATTGTGGTCAGTGGGGCTACTCCAGAGTAAGTGATATGAAATTCCAAACTGTGGCAGGCTGATCTTATGCATGCATGTTTAGATTAATTTTATTATGCTCAATGGAGCTTACTAACAAATGTGTGTGCAGGATCACACTATTATGGTATACTGTGAAAAAGCAAGCAAAACTTTCAAAATCTTTGTGGACCCTACAGATACTCATACTTTTAGTTATCCCACTTCTTTACAATGTTCTAGATATTTACTCTGTTTCTTACATACCTTGATGTTGGCTGAGATACAGACTACATTGTGTAAAATCTGTTATTGTTTCAGATAATATGTTATGAAATACTATAGAGTTTCTGCTTGTGCTTAGGATAGCTTTTAATGCATAAATGGACAATGATCCACAATCCAGTTAAACCACAGTATTTTGTAAGGCACATTATATGTGTAGACTGGGCTAAACATGACAAGTTGCAATTACATCGTGCGTAATGGCGCAACTACTTTCACTGTCATCAGGAGTACATCATATGATCATATACACCTACGACATAAAAACAAATTATATTCCATCTTTATCACTGTACAACCTGTTGCATGGAGGCAAAGTGCTATCCTCACATTATGGAGGGTGGTGCCCTCCACTTGGTGGACTTTCGTCATCTCTATCGTCCATACTGGTTGAGACTGGTGGGAACTCCTGAGACTAGTGGGAACTGCAATCCAATGACTTCTGTAGAGCACCTCACAGGCAACTCCTGTATTATGGGTTGATTATATCTTCTGAAGCTTTCTTCTCCAAAGACCATCTCACTTTACGATTTACACTTGGTTATGGACAGTGCTTTGTTTCCAGAACAAAAGATACTCTGGGCGATTACCCTGAGCGCAAATTTTCCTCATGGCCAGGTGGTACTTGAGGTATGATGGACCTGATTTGTTAAGGCCTTGTAAATGAATACAATAACCTTGAAACTTAGGGCTTACCACTTCTGAAGGAGATGCACTTATCCCTTCCACTGTTAGTACACATCAAGGAACTATAGTTGTGATTTGCTGATAGGAACGATGTGTGACTGTACAGACTCAAAGCTGATTCAAGTGGGAGAGAAAGCTGTTACGGAATGAGTTGGTTTTCCATAAGTTAGTGCAATAGATTTTCCCCCAGGATGCAGCTGCAGAGCACTCCTGACTGTCTTATCCTTGTTGTTGTGCCAACCGGCCTGTATCAGAAGCTCCAATTACAGCATTCTGGTTGTGGAGAGTAGTGGGAACATGTGGAGGAGGATTGTTGGAGAACTGGGAAGACTGAAGTTGTAGGACTTTGGCAACTATGGACTTGCTGGGAACTTTAAGCAAGGACTCTGATAACTGAAAACCCTCTCTGGGCTCAGAGAGAGAAGCATTCTTGAAGCAACTGTATATAGTGTGTGTATGGTGTATTTCATGTTTACTGAGTAAAACTCTGCTACACTTTGTCTGCTGGGGCAAGTTTAATCGCTTTGCTGAACTCCTGACTGCGCAGTCACCCAGCAGGTTATTGGGAACAAACATCCAACAGAGACATTGTGCATATATTCTTGTATCCTTGAAATTTGCAGGTGTTCACATTTCGCAGAGCCCAGAGATTCTGAATATTTCTTTGCTCATTTCTTATTTAGTCATCTAACAGAGAACTGAAGACTCCAAAGGCTAGAGGAAAGCTGTTTTGAAATGAGTGAACAGTGAAACAAGTTTTTTGAACTGTGTTCTATTTCCAAGGATATGTTTTGAGGGGCTGTCCTTATTTTGGAGCCTCTGTTGGAATGCTACCAGACTTTGTTGGCCTTGTTGACATGCTTGAGTTTCTGATGAGATTAAGGCTGCATTTGGATTTTGAGTTTATTGTGTTAGTTTTACTTGTTATAATGCAAGTGTTTCTGTCCCAATTTCTAATGTTTCTTTTACACTGTATTACCTGCTGTGTTATGGAATTGTGGATTTTTGATCAATATATTTCCATGCTGCCCTAGATTTCATTCACACCAGTAGACATGGTGTGACACAAAAAACAAACAGCCTTGGATGTGTTGCTGTTCCCCAACCCATTCCGGGCATGCATATTTCTGTTCCCTTGTGATTCACTATGCAGTATGCCCAATTTCTTTGTTGCGGGAGCAAAACTCATGTAATGTTATGGGTTTCCAGGGCTGCAAATGGACTCGCCCGCCCGCCCCCTGTAAACTAGCACTAAACTTCCACTCAGGTTCTAGCTGTGGATTTTATGTTGTGCAGGAGATCAAATAAAATGTGGAAACAAAGAGATAAGGAAATGTCAGAAAGCTGAATATAGTGCACTCTGAACACAGGCATAGTAACCATGTGACCCCCCAAGATATTTGTGCAGGCCGTGGGGGTAGCAAGAAGGGTTAAAAAATATGTAACCAGAGGATGAGACACACACGTATGTGTCAAGTACACTGAAGGCCTGCCTGCTTGAATATTATTATTGGGAGTAAGAGAAAGGTAATTAGTTAATTAATTATATTTGTATGGGCTGTGGATTTACTTTTTTTGCCTTTCTGGTCCACCCTGTTTTATTAATATACAAAGGAATATATATTTATAATAAAAAGGCTGAAGCTAAGGAAGAACGACCCCTGTTCTTATTTGTCAAAGCAAGGCGCTGCCACGGAGCCAGCTGTTTGAGGGACATTCTTGTCCCTGGGAAATTTGAGGCTTGCAGCATCACTACTGCTTTCCATGTTTTATCACTCAAGTAGGAAGTCTTTGATATCTGGCACATGCAGTCTTGGAGTTGCATTCCTGTGTTATGGGGACTAACAGATGTGCAACGTAAATGGACCCTGTGAGCCCTTATGGTTGCAAAGATATTTATGCAGCAAGGCTGAAAGGAAAAATACCCAACATCATCTACTCAGTGCTCTGAATTTCTCCTTGCCCTTTCTACACCAATGTCATCTGGATACCTGTTCAGAAATATGGGCTGCCTATATTAATTTATACGTTTAAATCAGGACCAAAGGAGTATTTTTTTATTGTTCATGTCAGCTGATGATGTTCCTGGCTTTTGTTTTACTGCTATATTTGCAAAAACAAAATTTAAGTGAAAATGGGGACATCGTGTGCACAGTCTCAACCTGTAACTTCGGTGGTAATCTTGCCACCCATTCCTCAATAATAATAATAATAATAATAATAATAATAATAATAATTTCCCATTCTTGTCTTTCTGGACTAATTGTCAATGCTGTATCTATTCACACACTGAGGCAAAATCAACAGAAAAGTTAGGGAAAAATTAGTTCTTGAAGTAGGCAAAAGGGGGGGGGGGAAGGCCCAGTGTATTTCCCTCAGGTCAAAGTCAGACAATTTATGGAGTCTCTCCCCGTGCAAATAATCATTTTTAACAAAGAAATGCATATCAATATGCACAGAGATGAAACTCCAGGGTGCAGGGATCCTAAATAATTTCCTTCGGAAATTGTGCCTCAAAAAAACCCCCCAGGTTTCCCTCCCCCCTTTTAACTCGTGCTTCAAAGCCCAACATAGGCAAAGAAAGACAAATCCCGCTCTTTTTCTTTTTGTGTGTGCGCGCGTCCCATTTCTCTCGCCATCTCCCCCCACCCCACTCCGTTTGCCTTCTGAGGGCAAGAAATATACATCTACAAAAGCCCTCAGCCGCGCGGATTGCGCATGCCCGAGGCCTCTCGCGCATGCCCACTGAGAACAAAGGAGTTCCGCGGGTCTGATGGGGAGAGCGGAGCCTGCTCGATAGAGCGCTCGGCAACCTTCGGCGGTTTCCGTTGGGGCCCGGCCGCCATTTTCTCGCTCCCCTCGCTCTCTCGCTGCTCGCTACCTGCGCGGCTCCCTGCCCTGGTCGCCAGCGCTTTGTCCTGTTCGGCGATGGACGGGTGAGTGAGGGAAGGAGTGAGGGACGGACGCCGCCACTGCCGCCGCCGCCACCGGGAGGAAGAGAGGGAGGAGAGAGTTGCCGCCGCCGCCTCTCCCGCCTCCCTTCTCCCCCTTTTCCGAGGGGGGCAGGCAGCGCATCCCTTATGTGTCAGGGGCGCTTCCCGAGCTCCTTCCTTCCCGCCTGCCGGGCTCGGGGCGTGAGGAAAGCCTGGGGGTCCCGGGAGGAGGGGAGAAGAGGGGCGTGTGTGGGTGTTTTCCTCTCCCCGGGGGGAGGCGCCTGGCCAGGCGGCTGTCACTGCCCCGGGTGAGGGGCGGTGGTTGGGGGGCCGGTCTTGCCTTTTGACAGAGGCCTGGGCCTCTGGAAGGAGGCAGCCCCGCTGGGATGCTGGGCTAGACAAGGCCCCTGAGGGGAGAGGCCCCCCTCCTTTCCCCTGTTACATCCCCGCGACCCGTGGCATCCCCGCGTTCACACGTTACTGGCCCCTTTCCCCATGGGGAACGCCCTTTTCTTCCCTTCCCATGTCTCCTCCCTTGTCCCGTCCCTCCCGAGCTCACCCCTCCCCATTGTTTCATTTGGGTTCGGGTGACAGAGGAGCAGCAGCAGCGATGCCCCCCATTTGGGGCAAAGGAAGCAGGAGGAAGGAGGCTCTTTTGTTTCCATTGGGGCCTTGTGTGTGTACATGCCACCTCTTTTCTCCCAACCTCCCAAGGTGGGGAAAAAAGATGCCTTTGTGTTTGCTGGAGACAAGGCAGACCAAGCCGAAGGAAAGGAAGGCAGGGATTGCAGGCGTCAGCCATATGGAAACAAGGCAAAGGGCCTCCCTCCATTGGTGGTGAGGAGCTTGGGTGGGCAGCTTGCGGACGTATCACAGGCAAGGCCCTCTTTTTATTGGAAGCTGGGAAGTCCCGCTTTCAGGGCCCTGCTCAGTGACAGCGTAAATAGAGGGCTGATTTTTTTTTTTTACTGCCTTCGCCAGACTTGAATCTGCTTTTGAAATGAAGCTGGCCAGCTCTTGTGTACATGATAAAATGGTTGCACTGGCTTTTGTTATATATATAAAAGAAATAAGATAAAGACATGATGGTTGGCGATCGTAACAGGAGCATGACGAGCCCTGCTAAGACTTGGGAAAGTTAGTCAACTTCTGTGGCCCAGGCTTGCATGTAACTCAAAACCAAGCCAATGGATGGGCAGCGGGGGAGATTATTATACGCACAAGTTTGTATTCTCTTGAGCAGCTATTTGCTACATCCACATTCAGTGCCGGGTTCTAGTTCTAGGCTTTATGAAGTTTCTTGCCCTGCCTTGCTAAAATCCATTTGCTGAATTGCTTGTGCAACTCCTTGTTGACATTAAGGACATAAGAAGAGTCCTGATGGATTAGGCCAAAGGCCTATCTAGTCCAGCATCCTTTTCTCACGTTGGCCAACCAGATGCCTGCAACATGAGGGCAGTACTCCTATTTCACTCTTGTTCCCCAGCAACTATTATTCAGAGGTGTGCTGTCTCAAATTCTGGCGGTAGCATATACAGTCATACCTTGGGTTGAAGTAGCTTCGGGATGAATATTTTCGGGTTGCGCTCTGCGGCGACCCGGAAGTAACGGAGCGCGTTATTTCCGGGTTTCGCCACTTGCGCAGGCGCTCAAAATGACCACGCGCATGCGTGGAATCAGCGAATCGCGACCCGCAGACGCGGGTTGCGTTCGCTTTAGGATGCGAACGCGGCTCCAGAACAGATCCCGTTCGCATCCAGAGGTACCACTGTAGTCATTATGTAGCCATGATAGCCTTCCCCCCCCCATTAACTTTTCTAATACCTTTTTGAAGTAATCATCACATTTCATAGTAGCATAGTGTTAACTATGTACTGTGTAAAGAAGTACAGTGGTACCTTGGTTCTCGAATGACTTAGTTGTTGAATAAATCGGCTCCTGAACACCGCAAACCCGGAAGTAAGTAACCTGGTTTGCGGACGTTTTTCGGAAGCCGAATGTCTGGTGCGGCTTCCAATTGAGTGCAGGAAGCTCCTGCAGCCAATCAGAAGCCACACCTTGGTTTGCGAATGGTTTTGGGAGTCAAATGGACTCCTGGAACGAATTAAGTTCAAGAACCAAGGTACCACTGTACTTCCTTTTGTTTATCCTGATTTCCCCACCATTCAGCTTCAGTGACTCCAGACTCTAGTTTTGAGACATGGAAAATAACTTCCTCTACATCTAGTTTTATAAGCCTGGTCTGTTGGGCTTGATTAGATATGCCTAGGTCGGATTTGCTCTCTTGTATGTGGTTTTACAGTTGTAAAGAAAACATGAACAAAAGTTATTCTTTATCTTCTTTGGCTCCCATTATCACCAATCCAAGTTTGGTTGTATGTATGGCACCAAGGTAGTTCTTGCCACCTTGTTACTTCAGTATGTCATGAGTAAGTCTAAATTATTACAAGTAAGCATTTTAATGCCAATATATTTAAAATATATTGAATGTTTGGTTTCAAAGAGAATTCCTTTCTTATTAGAAAAGAGAAATAAAAGTGAATTCCCCCTTTTAAAAATTTCTTTTCTTTTTCAGCATTGTCACTGATGTTGCAGTTGGTGTGAAGGTAGGTTATGAATTTAATAAATAATCCCAAATTTGGTATGAAATGTTAATTTGTAATGTTGACTATTTGTCCTGGTCACTTTCGGTCAGAGGTGCCAGAAGCTTTTTCTGCTTCTAGTACACTGTATGTGGATTGAATCCTCAGCCCCACCCACAAAAGAGGGACCAATCTGCAAATAACTTGAGTATGTTAATTTATATTGATAGATACAAATTTAGAAATAATTACTGTAACTTAAATAGAAATTGAATATATTTTGCCATAGTGGGGAAAACTTTAACCATGTCAGGTGACCTTGTAACCCTATGTGAATTTGATTGTTTGGTAAGTATAAGGCCGTGATGGGAAACTTCTTCTTTCTATAAAGGGTCATTGACCCACCCAAAAAAATCATTTTGGGAGCCATACACAAATACAATGACTGACTGATAGAATGCCAACAGATGGAGCTTTTCCCATAATTGTATTCCATCCCAGAAAGGGCTTAACCAGTTGGATTTCGGCCTGCCATGCAGCTTTTAAGAGCACAAGAACACTGCTCTCCTCCAATAACAATCCTAAAGTATCCAAAGAATACACGTTTCATGAGTCCAAAACTGGCTATATTTTTGCAGGTCTTTTGTTCAATTTATCTCAGTCTGGCAGCATTCTGTCCAAGGCCAGGCAGGATATTTCAAATGTGGGCATCAAAAGAGATTTAAGATTTACAGCAACATAGGTTCAATTTCCTGTGCTTGGATAATTCAATATGTGCAGAGCAATCTGTAAGGGTCGGTGGGGACATAACTGAAAGTGGATGAACTGCCTCTTTCCATGCCCGGCCACACCTGTGGTCTTTTTTTTCCTTTTCATTTTTCTGCTAGTTGTGTAATTTGTCCCATGTTCCAGGTGTGTGTCTGGGGAATGGAGGAGATGTGGATCCACAGCCTCTTCTGGAATGCTTTCTTTCTGCACTTTCCAGTGTTCATGCTCTGTCAGAACAGAACTGGCTACGTACCTTTCCCTTACCCTATACTGGAGGCCTAGGAAATCACATCTCCCTCTCCAAGGGAAGACCTCTCTGCCCTCATAGTGAAAAACCTGATGACTCCCTGGGTCCTTTCGTGGGCTGCATTGCAGGACTGGTGTAACCCATGCTCTCACAATAACAGTCCACTGCCCTCTCCTTCAGTATATATGTGTGTGTATATACTGGTGGTGATATACCCTTTGCAGGGTAATTGTTGTAGGGACTGTGTGACTTAAGTGGAACTAGAATTGGAGAGTTTTTAATATATTTAATGCAGAGTTCATAAAATAGGACTGAAAGGATCTAGATTCTAGCTATATTATGAACATTGCAAAGGTCTAGGATTCTAATCACTGACCCAAAGGTAGCCATAATGTTCTCAGTTTCTAGACCGTAGACTGGAAGTACAGTCATACCTTACGTTATGTCTGCTTCATGTTACGTTCTTTCATGTTGCGACCCGGAAGTACCGGAAAGGGTTACTTCCGGGTTTCGTGGCTCACGCATGTGCAGAAGCGCAAAATGACGTCACCCGCATGCACAGAAGTGGCGAATTGCAACCCGCATGTGCGCAGATGCGCCGCTGCAGGTTGCACTCTTTTCATGTTGCGAACAGGCCTCTGGAATGGATACCGTTCGCAACCAGAGGTCCCACTATATGTTGTAGGTTGTGCACTCATGTTTCCTTTCTTTTGTGGCTTGCTTTTACTGTGGTATTACATTACATGTGTGATTCTGATATTGCCAAATTGTGGTTTGACATTACATGCATGAGCAGACACCTCCAAGTCACCCTCCTGCTTCCCTTCATGTGTCATGATTTCTTTACTTAATCCTGGGTTCTGGATTCTCCACAAACTGCAGTTTACCATTTAATCCAAACCCAAGCTATGGTGTGAGCAACCAAGGACCAAACCATGGCAATTGGTATTGTGTGCCTTCTTCTACATGGAGTATTAAATGATGTGAGCTAACCTTATGTATGAAATAGTAATTATGTAGCATTAGTGTTAATCCGCGTGGCTCTTGTATGCAAGCTTTGAAGTGGGTTTGCAAACCCTGGTTATGAAGGATTCTGGTTAATGTTAATTATGTATTTGCACCAATGTAACTGTAATGTTACATCATAGCAAAAGCAGGCCATGAAATGGAAAGGGGAGTTAACATGGAAGATGGGAACATGTAATCTCAAAGAATTCTCACAGGGATAAAAAACATGCTTGCACTGGACCTGCAGTAAGAATGTTCAAAACTGTCTAATCTGAGAACAGATTATACTAGGAGAACAGGTAGTAATAACCTTGAATTTTGGGGTATTTGAGATCCTGGTTTATTTTAGGTAGTCTTGATTAAAAACACTACTGCTCTGAAACACGGAACCTGTAAAATTGTAAATTCAGATTAACATGGGGTAAAGGCTAGGTGCTTTGTACTTTATACTCATATACCGTACTACATCAGTGCTTGAAAAACGGTGGTGGTAAGAGAAAGAATTAAGCAACAATGTACCTCTGAGCATACATTCAGTCTAGGAATTTGTTTTCAGTATCAGAATTGCTTTTGAAATCCTTTCACATGCAAATCACTCTTATTTTTCCTAGCTTCCTTTGTTCTTAAATATTTGATAGCCAGACACCCTTTAGATCCACTGTAAATTATTCATCTACCAGTGGATCCTGAGACGTCTGCTACCCCATACCTGACTTAGATAAAGCTTGCTATGGTACAGTGCTGTGCTTATAAAATGAATATGCCTTTCTTTTGGGAGCATGTGAACATATTTGGACCAGTAACTGGAGTAGAATCTCTCATAGCTAAGCATATATACTTTGAAAATGGAATTGAATTCTGGGAGCACCCATCTTATATTCTTCAACACAACTGCCTCTAAGAAGAATATAAACTGTCATTCTTCCAGGTGGCATTTTGCCTTTTGCAGAGTTGAACTGACAGTTTTGAGGAGATAGTTTAATTTGTCAAAAGCATCATTGGTGATATCAGCACAGTTCTGGTCAAAGGACTGTCTGGCTTGCTGCCTTCCTTCTTCAGCAGAATAAGCATGTCATTAACCGCGCCTCTTAACTGGAAATGACTTAAAATAAAGTAATACATATTAACTAATAACTTATAAGAATACAATGGTAGTGGGAAGCAAAACATTTCCTGGCATGCTTTGTAGTTGACCAGCTGACTGACATCAAAAAACCAATTAATTGAATGGAGCTCTGTTGTTAAATGGCTTTTCATAAAGTGAAAATTGGGCAGTGCAGGTTAAAAATCTGTCTGGCTTTTTGGATTCATTGGGCGCACACATCTTTCTGAAATGATCACAGTTTTCTTCCTCAAGGCAAGTCATACAGTTTAATTTGTATGAACTCTTCTAACTAGAGCTATAGACAAAATTTTATAGGCCCTAAATGAGTTGTGTGAATATTCTAGAACATTTCCAAAAGCATGAGTCTAGGATGTACTTTTTGTGTACCCAACAACCTAATCTTGCTGTTCCTCCTTGGAACATGTTTAAAACGGCTAGAGCTGGATATGAGTCTGGGCAACGAAGTCTTAGAGGAGGGACTGTATGGGCTGGGGAGAAAGCTGGCCTTTGTTAGACTGATTTTGGTTTAGGGGTTTCCATCTGGCAACTTATTGGCTATGGTGATGATTCCATTTTTTGCCTGCAAAAAGCACAAGAAATTGCTGGTTTACAGTTCTGCTTTACAAAATGTATATTGCCTATTCCAGTTATCAGTACAGGAATTGCTGTTTGAATAGTAGCTGATTATAGGTTTTGCTGATTTATGTGGTCCTTGCTATAATGGGACAGGTATATTTGTACAAATATACAGTGCTTCACCATATATTCTATTGCAGTTATTTCTGTTAGTGAAACTAGGCTATTAGTTTTGTAAATCCATATTTGACTTGTAGACTGAATCACTTTTTGTTTGAAACCACCTACACAGATTTGTTTGGAAATATTTGGAACACACAACCCACTTGATTTAAAAAAATATATATTTTTGAGGCATGGGAGATAATGACAAGAACTTTATTCCAAGGAAGATCAAAATCTGTACTGCGGAAGTGTATGAAAATATGTTTCAGGTCCAGGTTTCCGTTCAAAAAAACAACTTATTCTTGGAACTCTATAATCATAGTATCTTTTTTGTTAGGCAATGAAATGTATGTAGTCTACAGAAAGCATTAGGAGGGCAGCTTAAATGAATAAGAATTGATTTACTTTTACAATTGTCTGTAACGAGATACAACCTATTTTATAAATGATTTTTTTCATATCTATATGATCACTGCCTGTGAGCATTATAGAGCAGGTTAACAAAAAACCATCACTTTTCGTTCCTAGTTAATGGCTCTGGAGGCAAAGTAATATACAAAAATTACTTTAACCTTCAAAGTTATTTGACTACTGTCATGCCTTTCATAAGAACTTAAGAACCTTGCTGGATCTGACCAAGGGCCCCATCAAGTCCAACCTTCTGTTCTCAAAGCTGCCAATCAGAGACCAATGGGAAGCAGAATATAAACAGGAGAACACTCTGCCCACTTACGTCCCCTCCTCCATAAATTAATTTGCCTAATCTTTTAAAGCTGTCCAAATTGACGGCCATCATAATGTCTTATGGTAGTGAATTCCATAGTTTAATTATGTGCTGTGTGAAAAATTACTTCCTTTTGTGTGTCCTGAATCTTCCAACATTTAGCATAATTGGATGACCCTGAGTTCTAGTATTTATGTGAGATGGACAAAAACGTCTCTTTATCCACTTTTTCTACACCATGCACTTTTCCACACTATGTCCTCTGTTTGCTTCCTTTTTTTCTAAAACTAAAAAAAGCTGCTGTAACTTTTTCTCATAGAGTAGTTGCTCCATCCCTGGAGCCATGATAGTCGGTTGCTGTAAAAAGAGTAAGAACAAAGACTCTTGTGGGACCTTAAGCCATAATAAACTTGTTAGTCTTTAAAGTCCAATGATACTCTTTTGTTTGTTTTTTATAATTTGTGTTACCTTTTTCTGCACCTTTTCCTGTTTTCTTTTTTGAGGTGTGGCAAACAAAACTGGACACAGTATTCCCAGCATGATTGCACCACAGATTTTTTTTTTAACACCTTCTGTATTTCTGCAATGTTCTTTAATCGTGTAGAAATGCCCTAGCTAACGTTACTATTCTTATTCTTATTCCAAAGTTAATGGCTTAATGAGGTGATAAGGTTTTGAATACTTGGGAATTCAAAGTTTTTCTTCTTCTTGCTATTCAAAAACCTAAATGCCTCTGTTATGCTTTCCTAGTAATTAAAGAGATTAAAGGGTGAGTCATCACTTGACCTACTATGATAGGCTCAGAGAATTGGAGAGAATTTATGGCCCTGTTTCAGCTATGTGGACAGATGGCATAAAAAAAAATCTCTCTACTGTGGCAAATCTAGAACAGATATTTTCTCTGTAGGCCTAGGAGACAAGAATGTCCTGCTAAAATACTACATATTTGTGGGTGCAAGGATAAGATTAATATTTGTAGAATCAGATCTTTGACTGTACCCAGCGTATTGTTGGCACTAGTTAACTACCTAACCAACTTTATTAATATATTATGGTGCTTAATGAAGGGAATACAATTTAAATTTCCTCTCTTTTGGGGATAAATTTCAAGATATGGAGGTGTTTAGAGGCATACAGCCTAAATTCAGCCTGTCTGTTCAATTCCATGCCTCTCCTGACTCATTTATGCTGATCAAAGAGAGGGTTGACCAGCTGGATTCAGGGAGTGATTAATATCTCTTTGTGAGAAGAAATAGTTGCAGTCATTTTGAAGGAGGTGGGTTTGAGGCCATTTCCAAAGGAACACTTTCTAGACACCAAATATAGTCATGATTGTTGTTCAAATAAAACATTCCCTGTACTGGAAAGGTTGTCTATGGCTAGAGGGTGGTGACTGTAAAATTCAGGCATAGTTTTAATGATGATGAAATAGATTGACTTCGGTATAGCTTCTGGGTTGTCATCAGAACTAAAACTGCATTGGTTGTTATTTTATATGAACTTTATTAGGAGAAGGAAAAGTGAAGTGTGATCCTGCTAATATGTCTGGATCTCTCAGCAGTTCTTGATACCATCAAGCATAGTATATCGCTGGAGGGGCTACCTAGTTTTGGAACTGGAGGGGCCATGATTCAGTAGTTTGCTTCCTGCTTAGAGAGACAGTTCCAGAAGGTGGTGTTGGGGGGTATTGCTCTGACCCATTGCATCAGTATTCTGGAGTCCATTAGCACTTCCTTTTGTGCCTTATGCTCTATGTAACTTTGGGTAAGGGATTATCACCAGGCTCTTTCTTCATTTTATCAATGCATGTGAGATGACACGGGCATACTGAAGAGAGTAGTGGTTTGCATGAAATTTAACAACCTAAACTCCGTTCAGACAAGATCGAGGTGCTGTTGGTAGGTGGCTGGTATGACCACTAATGTGGTGTTCAATCTCATTTGGGATTGTGCTCCCCCAGGTGGTGCCCTCCAGATGGTTTGGACTAAAACTCCTGTCATTCCTAACTATGAACCATGCTGGCTAGGGCTTTATGGAAATGGGTGGTGAACCTGTGATCTGAGGATCAATCTTGGCTTTCATATTTGGCCTGTGGACCCCCCCCCCATTATTGTGTGGTGATTAATCTCCCTTTCAAGAGATCAAGCAGGTAGTGGCTGCTGAGCTCTAGGGCATTCCTGAGTGATCCTGATCTTCTAGATGTACTTTATTCTGACCTCTGCTTCATTTTTGAGACAGTTTGGTGGATGATTAATGCCAGGGGAAAGCATCCTTGTTGATTTCCCATAACCTCAGAGTCACATTAGATACCATTACCAATTACATACTTTTGGATTGCTTGTCCTGGAGGAGTTTTCCGGCTCAGTTCTGAGTTATACCAGAATCTGTCCACCAAGAAGGAACTGAAAGTGATGGTGGGATACTGTAGCTCAGTATCATGGCATTTACTCTATGGTGTCCTTCATGGTTTTGTTTTGTGCTTTGCACTGTTCAACACATTCATGAAACTACTGGTAGAACTCATTTTGATTGATACCAAGCTCTCTCTCATTTCTTTTCATTAAATCCAGATGTAGGCATAGGTGTCCTGCATAGGTGCATAGCATGCTCATTAGTAAACTGACAAGACAAGAGAGAAGTGTCATTAGCTGATAATGGCATATCTTTCCATGGTAGCAATATTGAACCTGTTCTGAATTGGGTTGGCTTCTTGAAGGATCAGCTTCACACTTTGATGTTATTTTACATTCAGCGTTGCTGCTGGATGCATAGGTGACATCCATAATGTGCAGTGCCTTCAACCAACTTCAGTTGTATTTGGTGTACTTAGGCTTCCTTTTGAAAACAATTTGGAAATTCAGCTGATGCGAAATGTGAAAGTGGGGCTGACTACTGAGAACATACGCCAGTCACAAAAACATCACTGGCTATCACTTTACTTTGGGGCTCATTTCTAAGTGATAGTATCCACTTGGGAGGCTTGGTGAATAAGTTAATTTAAATTATTATTGAAATGAGCAAGAAGAAAAGTTGACTTAAATCATTGATTTGAATTAAGATTTTCATTGATATCTTCTTCATATATTTCCTAAACAGGGCTCCCAAAAAATAAATATCCAGGCAATTTTGTTGATTCATAATTTCCTGCAATGAGAACATAATCTGTGACTGCTTGTAACATATTTATATTAATTGCCCTTTGAAGTGAATTACTTTTCTTTTTACATAGAAACAGACTTTAATTCGATGTTCTTGTTTGAAAGTAGTGCTAAATAATGGTTTAGAGCTACATTCTGACTTTAGCCTTAGTTTTATTTATGGTTCATTGGTCCAAGATCGGTTTGTAAACCACCTTTTGAAATTTACTTGTTTGGACAAACTATAGTTAAAGTTAACAATAGTTTGCGATGGTTTTGATATATTGGCAAATCCTGGTTGGTAGAAAATGGAAGTAAATGCTTCTAGTCACCATTTGCAGCTATGCCAGACATGGGGAAGTAGAACTGTAGGAGTCTAAGGCTTGTTTATGTAGCACCAAATCATAGTTTAATGTTGTGGCTGAACACAGCCATTATATTTGAAAAGGGTTATATATGCAGTTTTAAGATAAGTATATAATTTACATTTTTGTATTAAGTTCATATTTCATTTTCATCCTGCTTATTAAAAAATCACATAATTGAAATTTAAAGCAAAAATCAGATTTAAATAAAATATCAATAAAAAAGTCTACTGTGATTGCAACATGAGGAAGCAGCAAAAGTATATACTTTGCCACATTCATATGTATTGCAAGAAATTGATCTTAGTTTACAAATTTAAGGGTAACTTAAATTTAAGGGTAACTTAAGTTCATTTTGAAACTGGAAAAGACCAAAAAGCAGATGGGACCTAAATAGCTATATTAGAAATCATAGCAAAATAATAGTAATAATAATCAGGTTCCTTTACAAATATCATTTTGATCGTATATAGATATTATTTTTTTCATGACTGTTGCAAGCTAAGGATGCTGACTGAAGCTGATGCACTCTTAGTTTTTTAAAACATTTTAATCTTTCCATCGGCTGTTGAGTAACTCTTGCTATCTTTACAAGTTATGTGCAGTTTTCAGTGAAGAAATTGTCTGGATTGGATGAACAATTGTATGTTAATAATTTTAGTTTCTTTTGACTGGCCACCTGGAAAGAGTGGTGGAGGAAATCTGATAAGTCCTCGTTCACACATCACCTTAAACCATAGTTTAAAACAAACTGTGATTTAATGTGAACAAGCTCTGTGCTGTTGCATGATGCTCAAAAGTTCCTGAGGTTCTCATTTCCCATGCCTGAACCTGAATTTGTGCTTTGTTCCCCTCACCAAAAAAACCACAAGCAGTGAGAAGTTGGTTACTGCTTCTGGTTTGTTTAGGGGGAAACAAACTAGGAGTCTTAATTTGGATGACAAGCCAGACTCTGGTTTGTTTTTGTCCATGTCATGGCAAGAGGAGGGGAGGAGTACTCAGGAATATTTGAGTTGTTTGCACTAGTGTGCTTCTCATTCACATTAAGCAATAGTTTGTTTTAAACTTTTGTTTGATGTGAATCAGGCCTCTAGGTTTCCAAGATACTCATTTTTTTTTAAAAAAAAGATATTTCAAACTTACATGCTTAATATTAGTGTTTGCATTTTTAAATGGCAAAGTGCTTACTGTTTCTTTCTTTTTAGAGAGGATCTGACGAGCTTCTTTCAGGCAGTGTACTCAATAGTCCGAACTCTAACATGAGCAGCATAGTAGTTACTGGTAAGTGATGCTTTTTGAAAGGAGACTTTTTTCATTGTAGCATCAAAATGTATCCATGTTGCAGAAGAAGTATGGACATCTGGACAAACAATGTTTATTATGCCTTCTTAGGATCTGAGCACTGAAGTTTTTAAATATCAAATGCCTAATACAATACTTGTAAAAAAATAAAATTCTAATGCATGGGATTCGGAGTTGCCCAAAGCAGAACTACACCAGCTGGACTTTCACGTGGGCAGAATGGGATGGGGGTGGTGAGGCAATCTTCACCAATTCCTTCTGTGGCTCCCTATACCTTTCCCCCTAAAAAATTGTTCTGGAGGGTTGGGGAACCCTTTGTAATACTGTGGGGAGGAGGCATAAAGGACTGCAGGGGAAAGGGAGAATCACTGGACATTACCTCCCCCATCTTCCACCAAGGAGCCTCCATTGGATCTTGGTCCCTTCTTTAAATGATAGGAGCTCTTATTCAGGTCTGAGTCCAAGCCTGCATAACTTTAAAAAAAGGGATTCTCACAGTTTATTTTTGGAGAGGGACCTTCCGTCAGGCAAGGAAAGATTCATGCAGGCATTTGCACTTTCTGCCTGTCTGCACTGTGTCATCCAGCCAGGATCTGTTTTTATATCATGTGTTTCATTTATGTCAGGAGTGCCCAAACATTTTTCAAAGATGGCCAGATTTGATGAAGTGAACACGCGTGGGGCTGAACAAAGTTGTTGAGCTTTTTTAAAGGATTTTACCCCAGGAGCTGGATTAAATCGCCCGGCAGGCCGGATTAGGCCCCCGAAACAGATTTTGGACATGCCTGATTTATGTTGAAACCTCTCACCCACCCGTATTTTTTTCAGACAGGTTTGTTTGCTTTAGGAAGTCAGAGCAACACATGTCGTTTGTACCAGGTCTCCTATTCCTCTTTGCAGGTTACCTCTCCATCCCTAGGTGAAACACCATTTCAAATAACGAAGTGTTGTAAAGTTTGCTCTGGTAAAAGAATGGCTATATCCTATTAGATCGGGTGGTTTTTTGAACTACTGATAGTACTACTAATGTCCATAACTATTATACCTGGATGTAGCAAGAGAGGAGGGGGAAAATACAAGCCCCCTCCAGCAATCAGGCCAGGATCAACTGTCATATGTCTCCTTCATTCCAAGGACTCTGTTTTGTAGTCATTATATAGCTATTAGTAACTGACACTTGAATCTGCATATTTTCACTGACACTCCTCATCCTGCCTTCCTTTAGTGCAGGGAAGGGACTCCCGCTCACATCAGTTGCAGGCAGCATGGGCAGTAGTCAGGAGTAATGAAAGTTGTAGTCCAGCAACAGTTGGAGGGCCACAAGTCTCATCTTGTAAGATCTGTCCTAATCATTGTACAATGATTAAGAATGTATTAAGTCAGGGGTAGGCAACCTGTGGGCCAGATGTGGCCCAATCACCTTCTAAATGCGGCCTGTGGATGGTCCAGGAATCAGCGTATTTTTACATGAGTAGAATGTGTCCTTTTATTTAAAATGCATCTCTCGGTTATTTGTGGGGCCCACTGGGTGTTTTTACATGAGTTGAATGTGTGCTTTTATTTAAAATGCATCTCTGGGTTATTTGTGGGGCATAGGAATTCGTTCATTTCCCCCCCAAAATATAGTCCGGCCCACCACGTGGTCTGAGGGACAGTGGACTGGCCCACGGCTGAAAAAGGTTGCTGACCCCTGTATTAAGTGCATAATAGAACTTATTGTGAATAGTTAGCCTTGAATACTGGGGTCAGCTTTGCAGATAGGTCTGAAGGGGGTACCTGCCAGAGTGGCTGGTATGTATGTATATATGTATGTATGTATGTATGTATGTATGTATGTATGTAAGTATATATGTATGTATAAATAAATTATTATTATTATTATTTCTTCATGAGCCTTTGTCTCCCAATACTATGAGGGAAAGAGAAATTCCCATGCTCAAGCCTTCATGATACAGTTGTACAATGTCATAGAAATTGAGTGTTGAATTATTTCTCTTCTGTCACCTTAACTAGCCAGTAGATACTGTAGATTCTGGCGTATTAGGCAACTGAGCGTATAAGACGACCCCCCTCCAAATTGGCAGTCTTATACGCTTTGCTGGGCAGTAACAGTGGGTGGTGGGCTCTGTGCCGGGAGGAAGCTGCCCAGTGATGCTAAGCTGGAGCGCGCCGTCCACTTCTGCTGCTGCGGCAGCTTTGGCAGGTTCCAAAGCAGCGGTGGGCTCAGACGAAGCCATACTTGGTGTATGACGACCCTCGACTTTTTAACCTCTTTTCCGGGGTTAAAAAGTTGTCTTATATGCAGGAATCTACGGTAATTAATGTGTTCTTTTTATGCTGGAGTTTTAACTGTCCATCAGATTTGGGTTTGTCAGATTTTATTGTAATTTATTTATTTATTTAGCCACTCTGGGAGGTATGGCTGAAGAGTGGGTAATATATGTTTTGAAATCGTATATAAATATATTAAAATAGAATTAGAGTGGGAGAGCCATGTAGCTATATCCCTGCATCAGTGGAGACTTGTGCAGTAGCCTGGAGGCAATTTTTAATTGCTAGGTAAGTTGCTAATTATAAACTTGAGTTATGTAAATGTTAATTATGGAGCACTGTAAACACATTTCTTGTTTATAAGATTCTAAGCAGGGATCAAAATTAATGATGTAGCAATATATTTAAAATTACCTGTACCTTAAGTATTGAAATTAGTTCCAAGTTGAAATGGAAGGGCAAGGGAAATAATTTTGGTAATATTTTCATGAACCCCTCGACGAGCTGTTCCTTGGGTGACTTTTTTGGGATGAAGTGAGGGGTAAAAGGGTATAAAAACATGTTTGTTGTGAGAGGGAAGTATTTCTTCAGTCTATCAAGATAGGAAGCAAACTTTTTGCTGAAAATGTAGATTGCCTTGGGAGCTGGTAAGTTCTTTGCCCCTCTTCATGGACATCCAAACTGAAGTCAAAATACTGCTTCATTTGCTCTCAGTAACATATCCTATCACCTTTGGCTTTATCACATTCAGCACTTGATTCCTATTTTTTGGTGAAGAAGAGTTATTTTTTCCCCAAATGATGTAGCAGCAGTGTAATATCTCTACAACATAATAATAATAAAAGGCAGAAGGTCTGGAGAAGATTTTGCATCTTTCAAAGGTTATTGACATTAAAATCTGTTAGTATTTAGTGCAGCACTAATTGGAAAGAAGAGTCCTGTGTTAATGCCCAAAAGAGTAGCTCACGCACTTGAGATATATATATATATATATATATATATATATATATATATATATATATATATAATTTTCTTACATGTCAGATGTTACTCTGGAGGAGACCTTCCCCCAGCCCCAAAAAGGGCCTAAAAAGAACCCCCACCCCTTTGCATTCATGCTTGATATTTTGGTCACATATGCCAGACTACTATTTTCTTGGACTTGGGGCGTGATTTTAGGAAGTTTCTTGTAACAAAAATAAAAATAAATACTAGCTCTTAAACCTCCTGTTGACACATAGCCATCTTAAAAATTATACCAGGCTTTGTTTACAGTGATTTAAAGATTTTACCACTAGGTAAGCATTTAGTTTCTGCATTTGGACTTTGTTACATGTGATATGAGTTTAAATATTTGCACATTCAGATTCCTTAAATTGAAAGAAAAGTTTCCTGCATTTCTCTAAAGATCCTCAGCATCGTGAATAAGTTAAGATCCTAGACTTACTTAGAACAGACTCTCTATATGGTCCTACTTTTGATTTTCTAATAAGGCAGAGATTTGTTTAACCTTTTGTAAAAGTGAGAGTGAAAATGTTATCAAGAAATTCCACACTAATACAGAAGTCTTTCTGCTGTGCACCGTGAGGCCTACTGCAGTCTTGTAACCCCTGAAGCAACACCTTTGCCATGAGAGGTCTGGTGTCTGATAAGGTAACAGTTGCTCTGCAGGTTTTCCCAGTGCCCTTTGCTGATGATGCCAGGGATCACTACATGCTAAATGGAGCCACTCATTTTATTAGCAAGCTAAAATTCTCTCCTAAGCAGCTCACCACAGGAACTCTGGTAACTTTCAAGCAATAAACGATTGATGAAGGAAGGTTGCTTCATCAGTGGAGGCGGGTGTTAGAACATGCACCAGAGCCAAGAAAATGAACAGCAATGACTCTAATGGCGGTGGCCTGCAAAGTGAGTTTCTTGCCTGAAAGCACCATAGACCACACCAGCTGCACGTATAACTCTGTTGCTTTGTTGGAAGGGATGAAAAGAGGATAACAGGAGCAAATTTCCATACTTCCATACCTCATTGGAGAATAGAAGGAGATCTTGAGCAGGAAATAGGAAGCACTGTAGCAAAGACAAAAGTAGAAAGAGTATCAGAGTAGAAGATGACAACCGGAGTTGCGAAGAAACCGCAAGAAAGACCACCTATTAGGAGCAGGAGAATCAGAAGACAGCTTGAACAATAGAGCTAAGAAATAACTTTCAGTATTAATTCAACAAGAACAGCTCTGAACATCTTGTTGGATAGCTACAGAAAGATATTCTTGGTTAGAAGGAAGACTCTTCAGTGCTTCAAGAACAAAGGTGACAGTCATAGCCTGCAGAAAAGGGAAGAGAAGTGTGGTGGTGGTGGTTGAAGACTCCCTACTGAGAGGTACAGAGTGGCTTGTGAATGTACCAGACCTGTTAACTTGTGACATAAGCTGCCTTCCCATTGTGTGAATTCAGGAAGTGATGGACAGGTTTGCCAGACTTACCAAAACTGCTGATTATTCCTTCTTGCACCCCAAGTGAGATCAAACAGTACTGCCTAGAACAACTATGACTATCATATGTATGCATGAAGCTCTGCAGATGAAAGTGAAGGATTTTGGAGCTTAAGTAGTGGTCATGCCATTTCTACTTATAAAATGTGGAGGGTTATGAAGAGAGAGAATAATACTTCAAGTTATTAGAGTTGATGGGAGAAGTTCTGTTTCTGGGACTGGTGCAGGCTTCCTTAAGAAGGACTCCTGGAAGGAGATGGGCTGCAAATTACTAGGACTGGAAAAAAGTGTCTGGCAAAAGAAAAAATATGAACCTGATCAAGAGCTTTGAACTAAATTCTGTAGCAGTTGGAAATAGGTAAGTTCAAAAGGTAAGCACTGAAGATAGGGATCTGTGTGCTGTAGGAGAACAGGGGGAATTGTGTGGCTGACTAGCAAACTCTAAAATCTCAGGAGAGAGATTGGAGCAGAATTTTCAAGGCTTTCAGTGACTATACACTAATATGCAGCATATTGAAAATAAATGAGTTTGAACTCCAAATACAGGAAGATAAATACAATTTGCTGGGTATAACAGACTTGGTGGGGAAACTCATGTGATTTGAATGTAATAATTGAAGGTTACAAATTGTTCAAAAAAGAATAGGTGCAACAGAAAGAGACTAGCATTATATGTCAAAGATGCTCATATCTGCACAGAATTCATGAGAGTGAACATGGTAGCCTTGTGGATATACAATCTGGATCAAAATAAATGGAGGGGAAAAAATAAAATTGTGGTTGGAGTTTTCCATGGACAGTCAAACAAACGTGGTGATGTAAATTATCCTTTCCTGAAACAATTTACAGGTGTTTGATGGAAGCAGATTTAGTAGTATATTTCAACTGATATCTTCTGACTGATACCATGGAAGATACTAGAACAGAGAAGAAGGGAATCAGTTTGAAAGTGGTTAGTAGAACCCAGCATTTGTCAAGAATAAATCTTGTTAGACTAATCTTATCACACTTTAAAATCAGGTTAATGGATGGCGGGAATGCTGTGGGTGTAATCTATCTTGATTTCAGCCAAGGGTCTGACAGAGTACCCCTTGATAATTTTGTTTAATGTGGCTTAAATGTGGGCTAGGTAATAGTATTGTCGGAAGGATTCACAGCTGGTTGGAAAACCATACTTAGTGCTCATCAGTGGCTCCTCATCAAAATGGAGGGAGGTTTTCAGGGGGGTTCTTCTGTAGGGCTTTGTCCTACCCACTTTCAACATTTTTCATCAGTCAATGATTTAGATGAAGGGGTAGAAATAATTCTTACAATATTTGTGGATGACACAGTTGCTAATTAGATAAAAAGTATGATTGTATATATTATTTATAAAATCGAATAAAAATGTACAAGGAATTAAAATGTGATATAGGACAATCATTACTGTTTTTCCATCAAGAATTCAGCTTTCTAATCTTTTAAGAAGAAGCTAAACATAGCTTAAAATGTGTGTCATTGCAAAAGGCAATTCTAACTAAATAGGTCAGAAAACTGTATAGATTCAAAGTTACATTCTTCAATTCTTCTTTAGCAAGTGAATACTCTTCAATTATCACTCCAATTTGCAAGGTGGTTTCTTTATCTTTATAGTCCGGTTACTGAATGACCTTACCACTTACTACATTGATGAGTATAGGGTTCAACTGAAGTAAAAGTTTACCAATGCTGATACATGGCTGTTTTTAACATACTAAATTAGCATTTCATAAATATAATTTTGGGAATCATTTATTGAAAATGAGTATAAATAATTGGCTTCCCCTTAGCTAGAATATTCCATCATAGGCTTTGAGTAGTAGCTTTACGATAAATAAATTTTTATTTCTTCTACAAATCACTGTAACCCTGAAGTACAGAGTTTGGCTTTCCGTATCTCCCTGGTGTTTGAATTGTTAGAGGAAAATCAAGTAAACTGAGTTGTACATAGTATACTGTCCAGTAAGGTCAGCCTCTTGCAATATACAGAAGCCACCCATGACAGAAAGGCTATGCTGAACTAGATTACTTTATGAGTGAAAAGGAAGCAGGACTGTGGAAGAATTAAATCATGCCCATATCTGCTTCCATCAATGTGCAACAACTTTGGTTATTTATGACTATATGCATTTCAAATGTTGCATTGGCAGGCAAAACAAACAAACAAACAAACAAACAAACAAACAAACAAACAAACTTTTTTTGAGTGAACAGGACCTTTTGCATGCACTCTTTTTAAGTTGGGCTTCTGTTCCTCCTGCATGTGCTCTTGCACAAGCTGTAGCAGTTTATGGATCAGGAACTTGGTCTTGTGTGTCTGTCTTTCTCCTTGGGCTTCAGCTCTTATCTGAGTTGCAGTTTCTCAGTATTTAGCTTTGCCAAGTTGAAGCCTATATTTCTCAGTTAGTTCAGGTTTGCTCATTTTTAGTTGTTGTGCCTGCATTCTTCCTAATCTTTGGTAGATTTCAACAAGTAGGATGTCCTGTTTACTCACGGTTGATGAGAATTTAGTAATCTTGCTGCGACCATCAGGGTAGCAATGGAGGAATTTCCAGTTAAGCACTCCAGCGCAATTAACCTCCTTATATGTGATTATTGAGTTTTCCCTGCCTTGGGTAACTCTCCTGAGAGACCACTCCCTTCATCCCAACTATGGACTTTTGTAACTAAAACAAATATGGCTCAATAAAGTTTTCTATGTCTCCTTTGGTTTTTAAAGCAGTGTGTAGTAATTAGGTATGCCCAAATAGCAAAGATAAAACAGTAAAACTGGTTGAACTTTTCTTCTTAAAATATAGGTTGACTGAGTGCATGCTTATACCAAAACAGCAAGCATAAAATTCTAGCAAGCTCATGAGCAGAGGTGGAAAAGAAAGCTGATAAATGCTCATTCGTCCTTACAGTTTGTATGTACCTCCTGAGTGTTTTTTTTTATTTCATAAAATTTATTTACTGCTTGACAAAAAACCCCCTCAAAGCAGTTTACAAAAAGAGCAAAACAATTAAAAGTTTCAAAAAATTAGATCCAGCAATAAACTAAAAATAAATCAGTAGGGTGTTTTTAGCAGCTTTCATTTAAGAGAATGAAAGCCTCTGGCCTATCTATCTAATCTATCTATCTATCTATTTAATATGTATACTGCCCTTCATCCGTAGATCTCAAGGTGGTTCACAAAAACTAAGATAGGAGGCAAAATGTGCAGGTGCTATTCTAACCCATTTGTTTTGTGTCAAATGTTATACCCATATTGCTAGGAGGTAAGTATGAGAGGATACTGAAAGAGGATAGTGTCTTACGTTTCCGAGCACAATTCAAAGTGTTGGTGCTGACCTTTAAAGCCCTAAACAGCCTTGGTCCAGTATACCTGAAGGAGCATCTCCACCTCCATTGTTCTGCCCGGACACTGAGGTCCAGTGCTGAGGGCCTTCTGGCAGTTCCCTCACTGCGAAAAGTGAGGTTACAGGGAACTAGACAGAGGGCCTTCTCGGTAGTGGCACCCGCCCTGTGGAACGCCCTCCCACCAGATGTCAAAGAGAAAAACAACTACCAGACTTTTAGAAGACAGCCCTGTTTAGGGAAACTTTTAATGTTTGAAGGACTATTGTATTTTAATATTCTGTTGGAAGCTGCCCAGAGTGGCTGGGGAAACCCAGCCATATGGGCAGGGTATAATTTATTATTATTATTATTATTATTATTATTATTATTTATTACACCCCAGTGTTATCCACGTGCAATTATCATTTTCTAAGAAAATGCAGTTGAAGTAGGGTCTGTTTATTATAGCACCTGTGCTGGGGAAGGGGGAGGCACGAAGTGGGTGATTGATAGTTTTCCATCCATGGGGAATATATGGTAGAGTTGTGAGTGTGTAGACTGGTGGAATCACAAAAACAGCATGAAGGGGGAGTGTTAACCACCCATCCACTAATGCTGCTTGCTTAAGTTACCAGCTTTGCTGCCCCCTTGTCAGTAGAAAAACCTGAAACCACCACATGTAGTTTTAGCATCTCTTTTTTTTTATAGTGCCCTAAAAGGCTGCAGTCACAGTGGAAGTGAGGAACAGGTTTAAGGATTTAGATTTACTGGACAGAGTGCCTGAAGAACTATGGGTGGAGGCTCGCAACATTATACAGGAGGCAGCAACTAAAACCATCCCAATGAAAAAGAAATGCAAGAAAGCAAAGTGGCTGTCCAACGAGGCCTTACAAATAGCGGGGGAGAGAAGGCAAGCAAAATGCGAGGGAGATAGTGAAAGATACAGGAAATTGAATGCAGATATCCAAAGAATAGCAAGGAGAGACAAGAAGGCCTTCTTAAACGAGCAATGCAAAGAAATAGAGGAAAACAATAGAATGGGAAGAACCAGAGATCTGTTCAAGAAAATCAGAAATATGAAAGGAACATTTTGTACAAAGATTACCATAATAAAGGACAAAAGTGGTAAGGACCTAACAGAAGCAGAAGACATGAAGAAGAGGTGGCAAGAATACACAGAGGAATTATACCAGAAAGATATGGATGACTCGTACACCCCAGGTAGTGTGGTTGCTGACCTTGAGCCAGACATCCTGGAGAGTGAAGTCAAATGGGCCTTAGAAAGCACTGCAAATAGCAAGGCCAGTGGAAGTGATGGTATTCCAGCTGAAATATTTAAAATTTTAAAAGATGGTGCTGTTAAGGTGCTACACTCAATATGCCAGCAAGTTTGGAAAACTCAGCAGTGGCCAGAGGATTGGAGAAGATCAGTCTACATCCCAATCCCAAAGAAGGGCAGTGCCAAAGAATGCTCCAACTACCACACAATTGCACTCATTTTACACGCTAGCAAGGTTATGCTTAAAATTCTACAAGGAAGGCTCAAGCAGTATGTGGACCGAGAACTCCCAGAAGTGCAAGCTGGATTTAGAAGAGGCAGAGGAACCAGAGACCAAATTGCAAACATGCGCTGGATTATGGAGAAAGCTAGAGAGTTCCAGAAAGACATCTACTTCTGCTTCATTGACTATGCAAAAGCCTTTGACTGTGTCGACCACAGCAAACTATGGCAAGTTCTTAAAGAAATGGGAGTGCCTGATCACCTCATCTGTCTCCTGAGAAATCTCTATGTGGGACAAGAAGCTACAGTTAGAACTGGATATGGAACAACTGACTGGTTCAAAATTGGGAAAGGAGTACGACAAGGCTGTATATTGTCTCCCTGCTTATTTAACTTATATGCAGAATTCATCATGTGAAAGCCTGGGCTGGATGAATCCGAAGCCGGAATTAAGATTGCCGGAAGAAATATCAACAACCTCAGATATGCAGATGACACAACCTTGATGGCAGAAAGTGAGGAGGAATTAAAGAACCTTTTATTGAGGGTGAAAGAGGAGAGCGCAAAATATGGTTTGAAGCTCAACATCAAAAAAACGAAGATCATGGCCACTGGTCCCATCACCTCCTGGCAAATAGAAGGGGAAGAAATGGAGGCAGTGAGAGATTTTACTTTCTTGGGCTCCCTGATCACTGCAGATGGTGACAGCAGTCACGAAATTAAAAGACGCCTGCTTCTTGGGAGAAAAGCAATGACAAACCTAGACAGCATCTTAAAAAGTAGAGACATCACCTTGCCAACAAAGGTCCATATAGTAAAAGCTATGGTTTTCCCAGTAGTGATGTATGGAAGTGAGAGCTGGACCATAAAGAAGGCTGATCGCCGAAGAATTGATGCTTTTGAATTATGGTGCTGGAGGAGACTCTTGAGAGTTCCATGGACTGCAAGAAGATCAAACCTCTCCATTCTTAAGGAAATCAGCCCCGAGTGCTCACTGGAAGGACAGATCGTGAAGCTGAATACTTTGGCCACCTCATGAGAAGAGAAGACTCCATGGAAAAGACCCTGATGTTGGGAAAGATGGAGGGCACAAGGAGAAGGGGACGACAGAGGATGAGATGGTTGGATAGTGTTCTTGAAGCTACCAGCATGAGTTTGATCAAACTGTGGGAGGCAGTGGAGGACAGAAGTGCCTGGCGTGCTCTGGTCCATGGGGTCACGAAGAGTCGGACACGACTAAACGACTAAACAACAACAAAAAAGGCTGCAGTGGAAGTTACTGCTATTTTAGTGATTGGTTCTGTTTACAACTCTCTCTTTTTCTTTTTTATTAACTGGCAATCATTTTATGTTTACAGTTAAACTAGTTACATGGAAGCAAATTCAGTGCCCAATGCAAGTCCTGCTTAGATTGGCTCTGCTTAGGCGCTCCCAAGTGTTCTTCCAATTGTTTCTTTGCAACAGGGCTTGCATCTGGCCCTGTTTAAATTCAACATGGTATACAAAGCCTGCTGCTTTCAAGCGGACTCAGAATCCCCCAACACCTTATGACGTAAGGCGATTGACAGAGCCACCCACCTGTTAGAAGACAAGTGGCCACTTTTTGATCTGGCCTGCCTGTTAAAAAGTGGTTCCCCACCCTTGCTCTTAGGAGAAAGAAAAAGCTAATTGTATAAGCAGCAACCTTTTTGAGTGGCATTCACAATATGAATATGCCCCTCCTTGCATTTGTGTTGGGCTAACTTGGGGTAGGAAGAGGTGACAGAGAAACTGCATTTTAGTGTAGATCACTAGGACTGCAGTCCTATGCACACTTGCCTTATGAGTAAAAAAATTATATGATTGTGCTGTAACTATTGTCATAAGTACATTCCTTCAAAGGAAGTATTTTTTGCAATTCATCATTTCTATGTATGTGTTGGAAATGCGATCAAATGCTTATCTAATGCAGTCACTGGTAGGTAGAGTTGGAGATATACTGCCTGTGATCCAGAAGGTAGCACATAGCTATCATGGCTAGTAGCTACTAACAGCCTTATCTTCCATGAATTTATCTAATCCCCCTTTGAGTGCTTCAGGTAATTAATTGTAATGAGTGATCAACCTGATAATAGCCATGCTGCTAGATTTTGTAGGACAGTATTAATGCATTCTTCGCTTCGATTTTAATACATTATTTCTATAAATGCAGGAAATAAGAGAACATTTACATTGTTAACTATTCTCTACATTATGATAACCATTCTCTGTTTCACCGGTGCATTCTTTGTTGTTTCTAATCTAATTGCCTTTTTCTCAATTGCCAGTTCTACCCCCCTCCACAAGTAATTGATTTCACCTTCTAGTAGCTATTAATATCTGCTTTTTTCTCTGTGCTAATTGTGATCACATCCCTTGCTCACAACATAAATCAACCATCTCATGTTGAGTAGCACATTACGATAGCAGCCTGAATTTTGAATAGTATTTTTAGTATCATTTAAGGATTCTTAAATTTTTGGCATACTGTTCTATCTAACAGAAAACAAAAGATGGAATTATGCATTATGTCTGTTTGGAAAGAAATAGGGTCTTCACAGTGGTTGTCCATGTGTCTTGACTACTTAGGATGAATTAACACATTTTTTCTGAAACATCTAAGAGCTAAAGCACTTTGTTTTCAAACCTCAATTAAAATTGAACGTAGATATCACACTCAAAGCCCAGGGAAGTTTCTTGGTTTAATGAGAATTGTCTGCCCTCATAACTCCTTTTTGTGTGGTTCCTGACTGGAAAAAGGCCAAGCCACACCAGTAACATATAAAGACCCCATGAGCTACTTTCAAGGATAGGTAATTATCTGTGATTGCACTGGGATGATGCAGATCCCACCATAACTGTGATGGAGCAGGACTACTTACCCCACGGAGCAGTGAAGGTTAATTCAAAGAAAACCAAGACTAGAGCAGTCAGCCATGCAGAAATACAGTGAGGAGGCTCCTTTCTTGCTGAATTATTGCCTTTTGGGCTCACCAGTGCTTTTATTTATTTTTTAAGGTGTACTACCAGTTATCCCATATCACATTAGCATTTTCTAGCACATAGTTTAGGATAACCTGAAATGGTTATCAGTTATTGTACAGTTATCATTGCTTCTCAGTGCTTCAGGCAATTCATTATGTAATGGTTGCAGGAAAAATCCATGGTAAGTTGATTTGCCAAATATTGCAGGGCTTTGTGAGGAAGCACATTAGCAGCTGCATTTTACTTCAGTTAATCTTTTTAAAATGTTGGTTGAAAGAAAAAAAAAACTTATTTCACATACTGATTTGGAAACTGTATGCATGCACAAATTGTATTTTTCTTGATGAGTTTATAATAAATAGGGTAGCTTTCAGATATGAAATGAATTATAAAAAAATGTCTTTCAGCCAATGGTAACGACAACAAGAAATTCAAAGGTGAAGATAAAATGGATGGGGCTCCTTCTCGTGTTCTTCATATCAGGAAATTACCAGGGGAAGTGACAGAAACAGAAGTTATTGCTTTAGGCTTACCTTTTGGTAAGGTAACCAACATTCTCATGCTGAAAGGAAAGAACCAGGTACTTTCTAATTTTGTCTTACTATTTTAGTATAGAAAACATCTACCCACCAATCAGTCTAAATACTCTGTCTGCCTTAAGTTGAGGCCATATCCAAGCAACGGAGCCTACTCTACTAGCCAGGCTTGGAGAAATATTTCAAGTTAATAAGTGCAGAATTCAGTGTTCATGGACACACACACACACACGCCATCTACAAGGGTGAGATAAAAGGTCAGATTTTAAGCATCAGTACCCATTGGTTGGACATTTGCTTTTATTCACTTGATCCTATCTTCTGCTGTTGTGTTGCAGTACATAGGTTTGGGTCCTAAGCACAATTCAGTTAAAGGTAATTACATCTAGCTCATGCTGATTTCAATGGGAGAGAATTATGCACATTCTAATCTCCCCTTGAAATTGATTATGGTGGTAGATTTCAAATTGGTGGACTCAAATGTGTCTCCTCCCCCTGCCCCCAAGTTTCATTTTTCAAGCTGTGCACAGGCCCATTCTGGCCCACCAAGAAAGGGCTTGTTTTTGTATGCCCATGCCCCTCACTACCAGTTTTACCTTTCCCAAGCCTTCTCTTGTTAGAGTGGGGGACTACCAATACAGTGGTCTTCTGGCACTGGGAGCTACTTTTCCCATGTTTTGTGGCATCAATAGATGTTTCTGCAGTTATAGTAATGAACAGGCCTTAAGTTTAAGTTCTCTGCTACTGTCACCACCTTATGAGCATCAATTCAGAGAGGGACAACAGCAGTGGCCTGTGCTGTGGCTCAATCATATCCCTATTTGATTGAGCCCAATCCATATTGAGCTCAATGAAACTCATCATGAAGAGCCTAACTGATGCTACACTCCCTGATGTGAGAGCTGCCTGTTTGCTGAGAATTCTGAAGACTCAGAGTTCTGATGGAGATATAAGCTAACACTCTTAAGTCTTTTTTTCTGTTTCATATCCCTGTAACTCATTCATTTTCTCTGCTCCTGCCAACTTTAAAGGAAGGCAATCATTAAGGGGCAGATAAGTAAATACCAGTTCTTCCTTGCCCTGCCTCCATTCTCTTGTACCTAAATAGTAGGAGGGAGAGCAGCACTTCAAATTCTCAGCAATCAGAGCCAAGCTGCCCTTTTGCTTAGCATATCAGGTTCTTAAATATGGCTTGATGGTTGCTTTTCTTCCTAATACTGGTTAATGCCGTGTCTCTTCAGTTATCATCCTATACTTCTGTTCTTTGTTTTTTTAGAAAAGTGTGTTTTTCAATGTGTTTTGTGAAAAAATTATGTTTTGGTGTCTGAAAACTAATCTTATCTAAAAATATTTCATTTGAAGAAACCTAATTTTTTCAGACTATAAATTCTGATAGCACTTTACCAAATCTGATATAAAAAGATTATAGTTCTGCTATGATGATAAAGACTTAAGAAGATGAAAACCTTTGAGGAGCTTCTCCTGCCTCCTTAACACAGCCTAATTCTAAACATTCAGAAATAAGTCTCACTTAGGCTGTAATCCAACCCTGCAAGATTCTGCCTATGGAGTGGCACCAGTGTCGCAATGCCAGTGTGGAGCTCCCTGTTCTGCCTGCCAAACGTGGGTGGAAGTGCAGGAAGTGGGAGGGACTGAACCAGCTCAAGACTGCTATACCCAAGCTGGCCCCACTGCCATCCCTTGACACCATCAACCTTGATCTAGCCTTGAGTGCTGGTGTGGTGGCTTTCCTATCCACTCTCACCTTCCACCCTGGCCAGCGTGACCAAGGGGCTGTGGATGTGGCGGTGGCTGTCATGCCTTGCAACTGGGCTTTGGATTGTCATGTTACACTCATAGAGTTTACTCCTTCTAGAAGGGACTGCTATTTGTTCAAAGGGCTAAACTTGGAGAATGAGGATGAGACAACTATCCATCTTGTTTTGCTACTTAATCGAAAATTACATACGTGAGTTTGCAGGAAACAATAGACTCTGGAACTATGAGATGTGATGTATCTTGTTGAGCAAGATTATTGAGGATGTTCTTGAGCAAGAAGCCTGAGGAATGCTTTCTGCTGGATAGTGTTTTTACATAGTTAGAGGATGCAATGAAAGCACACTTAACTCTTTAACCAGCCTGAAGACTCATTTTAGGCAAATAGAATAGTCCTTCATATTATTTCCTCAAATTATACTCAATATTAGTACATGATCCAAAGGAATCACCATAATAGCTTCTGCAAAGGCCATTAAAATCTCTCTCTCAAAATTTTTGCAGATTAGCTAAGGAAGGCGATTCTTTTCCCTTCCCGACTCACCAAATGTTTGAACTGATGGCCAGATTTAAACCTCTCCATCCAGCCCAGCACTGTATCTTCTTTTCTTTTTTTGCAGTCAAAATCAGCATGGTCTTGGGATGCCCAAAAACTGTTTTGGGGGGCCTGGATCAGGTCCCCAGACCAGGAGTCAGCCCCTCCCTGCTATAAGCCATTTCTGACAGGCACATTATAAACTCTTGACTTCTTGGTCAGGAGTTCCAACAGCCAAGTCAGGAGATCATGCAGGCCTTTAATAACCTGTGGTAAAGGGATATTAATCCAGATCCATTCTCCTACAGTATTGGATGCTGTCTGTTGAAAATATCCTTTGCCCAATTCCCTCCAGTAAACAGACACAGTTTACTGGAGGTTTTTATATGAAGGATTTTAAATAGTCATCTACCAATTTGAAACCTGTGGAAAAATGAATACTTTCTATTGGGTCGGGGGAAGGTAATTGGCCGCCATGTCTTTCAACATATTGCTGAATCCTGCATATTTCTCGCAGAAATTGGGATAGTGGAGCAGTGTTCCCTTTCATTTAGGATCAGGTTCGGCAAACTTCAAATAGCCACAGTGATCTGCTGATGGGTGTGACAAGTCACTTGCTTTTTAAGGTTATGGAGCTTGGAGCGCTGCTGCTTGTTCAGACCGCTTCAGCCAGGCTGGTACTGGTCCTCCTGTCACCTGTGTTTTGGAGAGGAGAACCCACATAAAAGTGCTTTTATTTCTGAAAATTGCTCTTGGGATTCCCCTCTGCCATTTTTTTTTAAACTGTTTGCCATGTTTTGGTTGTCAACAACCCATGGATAAGAGCAAGTCGACAACCTTAACTGTCAGATTGTAAATACCTCCAAGTTTGCTTCAAGTGGGTATGTCTGAAAAAATTGTACATGCTCATTTCCATAAACAGACATCAGAGCGGTGGCTGCTTTTGCCCTCGAGGGAACCTGTAGCATTTTGTGGACAGTTGGGGCACATTCTGACCTAGTCCTTGCTTAGTAAGATCTATAGATCTGTAATGTGTAATGGATTCTGAATGATTTTGGTAAGTGCTTTAAATGTCTCATCATGAAAGAGCCTGGCAAATTCAGAAACAGAATATAGTTATGTATGCTGCAAATACTACAAAACAATTTTTAATATTTTTATAGGCTTTTTTGGAATTGGCAACAGAAGAAGCTGCGATCACTATGGTCAATTATTACTCTGCTGTGACACCTCACCTTCGTAATCAGCCCATTTATATCCAGTATTCAAACCATAAAGAGTTAAAGACCGACAATACACTGAATCAGGTAACTTGTCCATTCTCAAGATTATAGTTGTTAATGTTGTATTGATTCCCTGTGTGTGAACACCCCATCATCAGTCCCCTCCCCCATTCTGATTAACGTAGGAGATTTGCATTTGGTATTATTTTATGGTAAAGGCAAATAGTGCAAATGCCTAATAGTGTTAAACAGTTAAATTCCCTAAATATTTTTTCCTCAAGTCATCTTAGACATTAATTTTGGCTCAAGAGCTTGAGTTCACCTATAAAAGGAACTTGTTTCCTTCTTATGTGGATAATGTGCAGTCTTATTTCCAGTATGTTTAAATAATCCATTTAAATTTCATAGCACTGGTAACCTCACCTTATTTGATCTACTCTTCCCATAATGCAGTCACTGCAAAATATATTCATATTCACTCCAGGAAATAACTGAGAATATAGTCATTTGATCTTAAAGACGTTAAAACCTATTCTTTCAGATCAAGACTGTATTCTTACTGGAGCAGGGAAACTACTGCTCCTACAGGTGCTAACTTTAAAGATCTTTTTAAGCATTTGATGTTCCCATTTCCTATGAAAGATGTTAAAGCTGCACTGACCCATGCTATGTCAAATGGTAATATCTTCATGTTCGTTTCTTGTGGTTTTTCCCTTGATCATACTAACAGTGCTATAACAAGCAACACTTTTTAGGACTCTTTCTGTTCTAGTCTTCTCTTCGTTAAGCCTTGCCTAGAGACTGGGCATGTCTCATTTGAAATACACTTGTCCAATCAACTTTTTAGCCAGTTTTCCATAGGTGTTAAAAACTTGCTTGTTACCTGTGGTGGTAATCCTTAGAAAGTGTGTATTTTCTGGTAAGACCTGTTGGCAATAAGCCTTCATGAGCTGTTAGAGTTACAAAATAATTTTACGTAACGGGCAGGGCAAACTGTCTTCTTGATGGTTGCTGAATTCTGTTCTGATAACATCCGGTTGAATTACACTTTTAAGTGTGACAGCCAGAGAATGTGCTGCAATTTGAAGAGCTTACTTATTCCATAATAGGAGGCCAACACAATTTTTAGAAGTGCTGCATCCTGCCCTGTACTCGTTGGACATTGCCTTTATAGGCTAGCACTGTGAACTAGTACAGATGTCATTGTTTATCCTAAAGTGTTACTGTGTCATCAGCTCTCCTTTCCTTGTACAGTGGACCCTCCAGATACAAAGTAAATTCGTTCTGGGGGTCCATCCGCAACCCGAAAAATCTGTAGGCAGAGGAGCCACTTCTTCATACGCATGCGGCACGATTGAGCGCTTCTGTGCTCGCACGAAGAAACCCGGAAGTTACGTATCCAGAGCGGTACATAACTAGAGGGTCCACTGTACTTTAACAAACTGCACTTTTTGGTGTATTTTGGTTCCCTCCTCACATCGTATTCCCATTCATAGCCCTGTAGTCACCATTGTAGTAGCTGATATAACCCAATCATATTGAACTAAAGAAATGTTTGCATATTAGTAGACAGAAGAAGGAACTCCTATTATTGTTACTGTATCAAACTTGACTCTCAATCATATAAGATGTAAAGAGTGTCCGTGTAGATTGTAATGGGTTTTTAAAGATTGAGAAAGAGTGAATGGCAATGCTAAGTGAGAGTTCCGGAAGATTCCGTTCAGTCCAAAGCACATTTACTGGGAAGTAAGACTTACCTATTGATATCCAGCTATCTTGCTTTTAATGAAATGTGGCATAATGCCAAGCACAGCTTTTTCAGTACAATTTTATAATATTGCCGGAGGGGGGCGGGGATCTCCTATTGACTTCTTAAACATAAATCCATTTTGCTACCACAAAGGTTTTGTGTAAGTATTAGGAAAACAATATTCATAAAATAAAGTTTTTAAGACATAAACAAAAAGGTTATGTCCCATTGATTTCAGTGGTAACAAGACACCATTTTATTTACATTCTGCCCACTAGATCATAAAACATGTATATTTTATTGCTGGTCTTCTTATTGTTAAACCACTTTGGGGTGTTTTATGGGAAGTAAAATATGAAATAAGAGTGGCATTCCTTTCTGGCATATTTTATTTAAAATTATTTATGCTGGTGTGTGTAAATATGCACGTGTGTTGTTTTAGCTGTGACAAATAATAATAATGAGAATATTTATATACATTTTTGTATCATCTCTATAATGATACATTCAGGTAAAATGGATCTATGCTTTATTTAAGAAAAAAACCAGTATTGACAAAACTATGGACAATTTTTAAAATGGTGACCACATTCTGATTATCATATTTCAGCTTAAGAAGAAAAAAACTGAGATACGAACAAGCCTTTTGGCATTTGCATGCAGCCCCTTCATGCGAGTGAGCAAACCAGGAAATCTTTCGTTAACTGTAGTTTCCCTTTTTGGCCAAACCATTAAACTTTGGTTAACAGTAGCAGAACAACTAGACAATGAAGGCAAGAGTGGATGGAGTGTTGGGATAGGTCCTGGTAAACCAGGAGTCAAATCCGCACTCAGTCATATGAAATCCACTGGGTGACCTTAGACAACTGACACACATACTCTCTCTCAACCTAACCTACTTCACAGGGTTATAAAATGGAGAGAGAAGAGACGCGCATGTGCCACATTGGGTTTCTTATTGGAAAAGTGGGATATAATCGTAATAATAAATTTTAGAATAAATGGTTTGAAGTTGGACTTCAGTCCTGGTTTTGCTGATGTTAACCATAGTTTCCTGATTTGTCTGAAAAGGGAAACTTTAGTTAATGTGAGATATCCTGGTTTGTCTGCTCCTGCTGTGAAGGGCTGTATGCATGGACAGAAGTTTCATTCAGATCTTAACTTACTAATTTTGCCATTAACTACTTTTAGATTCATTATTTAAGAAAGTACTTTACACACCTTTCTGATTTTGTGTGTGCGCATGCTCCCTGTTTGAGTGAGTAAGCACTTAGAACCAGCATAGTTACCAGATGCAGAATGGATAATTCTCTGGATTTTCTGGGCTGTATTCAAGATTCTCTATTCATTAGCTCTAGGGCTCTTTGAAGTTTTAGGGCTGCACTACAATAGAATCCAATGCAACAGTTGCACTAGCGGAAACTTGAGCAGTCTATTTCCCCAAAATTTATCAGCAGTATGCTTATGCATTCTCTTAAACAACTACGTTCCAATGACGCAAAACATTTTGCTACAGGAACAAGTACACTGCTAAGTGACTAACTTATTGCTACATTGGATACAACTCTTGGATAAACATTTGTCAGACCTTGCTTCAAAAGACTATAAAAAAAACCCCTAAAGTCAACATCTGAGTGACTTGAAAAGTGACCCCCAAATCAAGATCAACCACTCAAGGCCCCATTACCTTGAGACACTGACTTTCCCACAGCTGCATAGGACTAAGATTCCAACAGATGCCCTCAATGTATTTAGAGGGGAGATACCTGGAACTCCACATGGAACACAGGTGCATTTATGGATGCAGTCAGGTTGAGCATGCTGTGCATTACCATTTGCTTTGCCCCTTATATTCAATGTCAGGAGATTTTTAAAAATCACCTGTTCTTGACTGTTTCTCAGTCCGATCACCACAGGAGGTGACAATTGAGCTCCTAGTTCAGGGGTTGGCAAAGTTTTTGTGGCTTGGGCTGGTTCACGGTCCCGCAGACACCGCGGTGGGCCGGAGTGTGCATGCACGCATGCGCAAACGCTATTTCTGGCACTCCTTCCAGCGCGGAGGAGGTGTGCGCAGCTTCCCACTGGTACATAGTACTTTGAAATAACGGTAACATTTTAAAGTAAATATCAAACGAAATGTTTCACACCTAACTTGCAAAAATCATATAATCTGATAATATAAACAGATTGTTATAAATATTGACTTTCAGTGTTAAAACTTCTGGTCTGTTCATCACATAGCCTAAACCTAGTTATTCTGGGCTAACAGGTGAATCTTTAAAACTAAAGGGGAGTTTAAAGAAATAAAAACGTATACCTTCAATATATAACCTGCAAATGGCAAGGATCCTGTACAAGATCTTTACCTTGTGCAGATAAAGGCAGGATCGTACACTTAGAGATAATATATAAAAAGTAACAAGGCATCACAGTGGATTACACCTGCATAATTCAGTACATGGATTATGCTGTCCATCCAGTCATCATTAGGCTGACTGGACACATATTTGATGCATATGTAGATTTTCATTGCCATCCAGGGTCATTTATTGTTGCATAGAACTAGGTTTGCATGACTAGAGCTGAACTGGGAATAGAACTTTTAATCACCTTTAATAAGTGTTCTCAAAATACTTTGGGATGCCTCATGGGAGGTGATTCATAAAAGAAGAAAACAATAGTACCTAATATTTATTTATTGTGGGTAAAACCTCAGCGCCTAGGATTTGCCGATCGTCAGGTCGGCGGTTCGAATCCCCGCGGCAGGGTGCAGTTCGAAAGCACCCCCGGGTGCAAGTAGATAAATAGGGACCGCTTACTAGCAGGAAGGTAAACGGCGTTTCCGTGTGCTGCGCTGGCTCGCCAGTTGCAGCTTGTCACGCTGGCCACGTGACCCGGAAGTGTCTTCGGACAGTGCTGACCCCCGGCCTCTTAAGAAAGATGGGCGCACAACCCCAGAGTCGGACACGACTGGCCCGTACGGGCAGGGGTACCTTAACCTTTTACATACATACATACATACATACATACATACAAACTAATTGCACACTGATTAACTACAATAGTCTCTTAAGTGGTTTCTGAGGATCCAATACAAAAAGGAAAAAATCCATTAAAATTATAAAATCAGTTAAAATGTCTTCTGAAATAATAATATAATAGACTTCAGTAGGCACCACAGAGGTGGTCCAGGAGGAAACCATGGTCTGTGGGATCAAAAGCCCTGAGAGATTGAGAAGCAGAGTTGAACTCCCCCATTCACTCTTGGTAATATTATTATTAAATATTATTATTTCATCCATTATGGCAAACAAGGCTGATTCAGTCCCACAACTGCACCAGATCCCAGATGGAAACAAATCCAACTATTCATGTCCCTCAGGAATTCCTGTAAGTGCTTGGCCTCCAGCCTCTCCACTGCCTTACCTGAGAAAGGGATATTTGCAACCAGGTAATAGTTGTAAACCATAGGATCCAAGGTGGGATTCTTCAGGAGTGGGTGTGCCACTGCCTGTCCATCACATAAAAATGCAATTCACCATGCCCTGCTCCCATTCGGTCAGCCCCTCTTGACTGGATTTCACTAACCAAGGTGATAGAATTTGTAATCCATCAACATTTTTGAACTCAAAGCTGAAGAACACTTGGTTAAGCTGACCTTTATTTTTGACTGACTCCAGTTAAGTTTTATAGTACAAAGAATTGTCAAGTTAACCTAAAACGCTAACTGCAAAAGGGGGGAGGGATCCTTTTTTGTTAAAACCGAGAGATACATTATCCAGAAGTGTTCTCCTGTGAGAAAATAGATTATTCAGAATACAGAAGCTTGGATTCCTTTGCACTCTTATGTTCTCAGGCAGTCTTCTTATTTACTTCTTCCTGTTCAACAGCAAGCAGTAGTACTTTCTTTGCTGGAGGTTTCCTTCCAATCTTTGGAACTGGTTGGACTGAAGAGGAAAGGTGGGGAATAATGGGTCTCGGGCCCATCAATGAAAAAGAAAGTAAAAACATGGCTAAGCTTACATTCCTGTGCATCTAGAATATACCCCAATCTTCTAGAGCTTGCTTGTGGCCAACTTCTGCACCTTATTTCAACAAAATGTACAGTATTTTGTTGCTGAAATACCTATTCCATCTCTGGCTTCTCTTCAGCTGATGAGAGTACTGTTGTTTCTGATGCTTAGAAGTGATAGGTAAGTCCTGCAATAGCACAGATTTCTCCCCTTCCATCTTGATTTCATTTCAGAAAAATATACATCTGCTATGCATTAACAAATTTAGTCTAAGTTATTACACTCTGATACACTATCAACATCCAGTTTAATGTAGATAAAGAGTGTCAAGATGTGGTGCATGAAAGTATTCATACTATCATATGGAGAGCAAAAATAAAAGCTAAAATATTTTTAGAAATTCCATTCTGTCATTGACTTCTTTAAAAGGTACATTGAAGCAACTATGGAATATACTAATCTTTAAATCTAATTCACATATTCTCATTTTGAATGCTTTCCCTTCTCTTTTATTGTAGCGAGCTCAAGCTGTTCTACAAGCAGTGACTGCAGTACAGACAACAAATACTCCCATAAGTGGAACCACAGTTAGCGAGAGTGCAGTAACGCCAGCTCAGAGTCCTGTCCTTAGAATAATTATTGATAACATGTATTATCCTGTAACTCTTGATGTTCTCCACCAAGTAAGTCTTTCTTTTAACGGGGATTTTTTGAGCAGAGAACCAAGCAAATGTGTCAGTAAACATGGTCATTGAGTAAACAAAACAACTTCAGTTTGTGTAATGGAACTTACCTTCCCTCTCCTCCTTCTGTGTCCCTCCATTTCCCCCCAAACCTGCTCTGGGGAATTCTTCCAACCTTCTGCAGCATATTTGAAAGAGGGGGAGAGGGAAGGGGAGGTTCTACTGCACAATTCAACCCACAGAAACTGGCCAGGAAATACACTGTCAGGATACACTGTAGAATGTTCGTTTTGCCCCCCAGATGTGGAAGGGGGTGTAAACTTTTTGTAAGAATTCAGCAGAACCGTATGGTCCAAGATTCATGAATGTTTTCAGAAATGCACATTTCCATGAGTTTCATATTCCCGAGACTTCCTGAATTTGCCACACCGTTGCAATGAAACTGCTACAGAACAGCATTGCAAAATACAATGTGTTGGGTTGGGTGTATTTCTGAGTGCAGATATTGTATGTTGACAATTGACTGCTCTTAGTGAATTGTGTACCTACATGTGCCTTCTGGTGCAATTAGAGCTGAATCAGGGCTGCAGACTGGCCTTGTGACATCTTCATGTAGCCAGAAAACAATGGGCCGAGTGTCTTTGACATTTATCATGGTAACTGCATGAAGGGCTCAGTCTGATGGTACTTGATCCTGAAGCTTTACTACAGTTAGGCAGGGGTGGAGCTGATCAGTTCCTTAGGTGGGAAACAAGTTGGAGCATCATGTAAGAGCAGGCTACAAATAGAATGTGTTCATTATGTGATCCCTGTTTGGTTGGTATTATGTCATAAAGGAGAGAGAAGTCCTGTTAAACTTTTTTTGTAAGTGGAAAATGGGAGACCTCAAAAATGTTTGAAGGTGAAAATTCCGTTCACCTATTTGCTAGAATGAGCACAGTGGAAAAAATAGGACTTTTGGGTGCTGGCTGACTGCCCATTGAAGAGCTCTGACATGAGCTCTTCATGTCTCTCCTGGCAGTGTTTATTTTTGTTGCTATACTTGGATATGTCATTCTTTTGGCAGGTGTATACACATAGGTACAGGTGGAGGGATTGGGAAAGCTGTGGCTGGATGGAAATAAAATGCCAACAAACAAACAAACCCCAGTTCTGAAACTACTGCATTAAAAGCTTTAATGTACGATTTGCTTGGTGGCACCGGCAAAGTTAACAAGAATGACGGGTTGCTTTGACTGGTTTGCTTGCCTCCCATGATATCAACTTCAAGCTGTGTCATCACAGTGCTGTATTTTATTGTTCAAGTTTTGCATTTGGGTCTTTACGCTGGCTGTTGCTTAAGGTTATTGTGGTTCTAACGTTACCCACCCAAAAAAGAGAATAAAAGTGTATGATGCCTAGATTGTTTCATTCATTTATCACAAATTGAATGAATGAGTAAATGTACCTAACTAATTACCCATGGGAATGCAACCCTCAGTAGGAAAATAAATAAATAAATCTTACCCTGCTCTAAATTCATGTGTGTATATACCTGCCAAGTGAGCATAATGCTTCCTGCATCCTATGAAGTATTCTCTAGTCCAAAAAGTATTCATTTTTTTAATGTGCCCCAAGACACTCTGCTGCAACGGACCATTGCAGCTGCCCCTATGAAACTAACCAGATACATTGATGTGAACATCTTAGTGGTTTGTGTGGGTGTGTTTTGTTTTGTGACTTGTAAAGTTGAGTACCTGTGTACTTTTGATTGTTTTTCACAGATATTCTCTAAATTTGGTGCAGTTTTGAAAATAATTACATTCACAAAAAATAATCAATTTCAAGCACTGTTACAGTATGGTGATCCAGTAAATGCCCAACAAGCAAAGCTAGTAAGTATACTTAATTCTGTTTAGCCTTTATTAATTACGTATAGTTGGCAATACTTGTTTTGTCAAAATGTATTTGTGTGGACAAAATAAGTAACTTTTCAGATTATAAATGAACATCAGGATCTTACTGCCTGTAAGTAAACATTCTGTTCCTAAATCACCAGTACATCACTGTTTCACTCAAAATTAACCTGGGACCAAAATGAATATGTTATGCTTTTCAAATTATTAAGTTTCTCTTAACTGTTTTCTTAAGGCTTTGAGAAATAAACTAATGGAAAGTATTGACAGAGGTCCTTTTTAAGAAAATGCTGTGGCAGGGAACTTCATATCTAATATTTCTACCTAATGCTTAACTGCCTGGAGTTGGTATATTGATTTAGGTTGAGCACCTGAATTTTGTTTATGTGCTACATTTAGAAAATAATCTAAATTGGGCTGGAGATCCTACAGCCTGCTTTCTAATCTTAGCCAGCATTTATAAACATTAAACAATCTAAACATTCGTTGAATTGATAAGTAAAGCTACGAAGCAGAAATGTGAAGAGATAATTTACAATGCAATCATTTGTGTGTCTATTCTAAAGCAAGTCCCACTGAATTCTATTGGATTTGCTCCCAAGAAAATATGTATAGGATTACAGACCTTAGACATCTAAATATACTGTTAAGATGCTTTTTAAAGTGGTTCATGATGTGCCTCTGGGTGATAAAATATCCAACATTCTGAAGGGTCAGTTTAAAAACCTACTATTGCAGAAGAGAAGCTAAATGAAATTTTCAGTTTTTTACCATAAAGGTTAATGGTAAAATTACTTTGCAGATAGTGCTCTTTATAGGGAATCGGAATGTGGCCTTCAAAGAAATTGAAGGCTCAATAAGGAAGTTTAAAGAGCAATTTAAGAAAATCAAGCACCTAGATGAAGTAGCATTTCCTAAGGAGTCTGATGAAAATAGCCTTGTCAACATCACTGTTGGCTATGAAGTGCCTATGATGTTCAGACTTGCTATTCAGGTTGAAAAAGTGAATTCTGGCATAAAATGATTCTCTTTATTTCACATTGGCTCACGTTGGGTTATTTCCCTATCAGACTGAAGCATCTGAAGTTGCCATTGCCTTAAAATTTCTGCTTTTGCAAAACACACCGAGTTATAAATAAGCTCTTCTATGCATACCATCATGGTGGATAAACATTGGCTTTTAAGATCAAGCGTGCAAGTAATTTGTATATACATATAAGATCAGATGTCTCCATCAAAAATAACCAGCAATACATTAAAATCTGGATTTAACAGAAACATGTGTTAGTTTACTCCTACTTTTAATCTGCTCAATTAATTGGAAACTCTTCCTTAATCAAAAAGTTTTAAAGTGATCAGTTTGATTAATCAGCTATATGTTGCAGCACAGCTTATTGCCAATTAATTCTGAAAGAAAGGCCTTGATTAGTTCTCTTCACAGGAATATTGTCAAACTGACAAGTGTTGCAACATTGTTGTGTGTTACTTTGTTTTCAGATAAACACATTCCTCGATCCAGTCACTCTGTTCTCGGTTTCAATGTGCCTGGAGGACAGTGCCATTTCATTTTTTTAGTACACCTGCTGTCCATATACTTTGACATTGCTTGGTGTTTCTTGACTGAGGTGGTGATAAGATACTGTTGAAGACGGGAGAGAGATGAGAGAGAAATTTGAGAAGAGGTGTGAGACAGGGAAAAGTGTTATCTGCACAGCTATTCATAGTGTCAGAGCTTGTGTTCCATAGGTTGGATTGGTTTCCTTGAGGTCTCAAAACAGATGGCAAATGTTTGCATCATCTAAGAGATGCTAATTATGTGCATGCATGCTGTGAGATGCTTTTATGGATGCTCATTTAGAGCCACTTGTGAGCTCAAGTTTTTCTTGTTTCCTCATTTTTGAAGTTGGAAAGGAACTTCTATATTTATTTTTACAATTTAATAGGGAACATGACAACATAACATATATTTTATGCTTTTGTGCCTGTATGGTATCTGTTCGAGCTTATTTTGGGGGCATGTTTTTTCATACTTATAATATACATTATATTGAAGCCTTGCAGGAGTTAGATATGAAAAGATGATCAGTTTCTGTCCTTAAAACTACTGTCATCCAGCTGTGCCATTGGGTGTTTCACTCACCTGGAAGGCTTGCATTGATACCCCATTTCATTTCATCTGAGGGAAGGAATAGGTCTATCTGTAGTAGCTATGTTCACCTCTGTTTCAGTGGAAAGTATGATCACTGAAGTTTAGATTTGAGGAAGGAAATAACTGTTTTGAACTTTGTAACTGACACCAGTTGCTGTAAACTGCAGGAGAGGAGAGTGTTCTTGTGCTCGGGGCATGTTTTCCATAGGCATCAGGTTGGCTGCTGTGAGCCCAAACCTGAGCCCAGGCCATGCACATCCGAGCCCAAACCTAAGCCCAGGCTGCCCACGCCAGAGAGTGAACCTGAGCCCGGGCCACCTGAGTCCCTGTGCATTCACCGTCCATGTATAAGACAACCCCCAATTTTTTACTAATTATTTTTAGCAAAAACCATTGTTTTATACACAGAAAAATACGGTAATTCTAGTTCCAGTGGTTTTAGTAAAATTTCTAGAATAGCTAGGCTAACCAGTCTGTAATTTCCTGGCTCACTTTTTACCTTACATCCCCGCTTTTTGTAAAATAAAAAATAATACAAAGTTAAACCAACTATATCAGCATTATCTAGCTGATAATGTCCAACTACTATTGAATATAATATTTGATAGTTTCCAGTTCCACATATGCGGTGATGCATTTTAAACATTTTCATATTAATTTCAGTGGATGTATGGGTATATATGCTTAAACCTCAACTGCAACATCTGTCATGTGATCTTCATTAATATTTTCCTATTTTTCTAGGCGTTAGATGGTCAGAATATTTATAATGCCTGTTGTACCTTACGGATTGATTTTTCCAAATTGGTCAACTTGAATGTAAAGTATAATAATGATAAAAGTAGGGATTATACTCGCCCTGACCTTCCCTCTGGTGATGGCCAACCAGCTTTGGATCCTGCTATTGCTGCTGCCTTTGCAAAGGAGACCTCTCTTCTAGGTATGATTTTGTTTCTTTCTCTCTCCATTCTCATTATTTACAATGTCTTCTAAGATAGTATCTGCAGATTGTATTAACTTTTTATCCATGCAGTCATTAATGAGAATACTGAATAAAGTAGACCCTGAGCTCTGAAGAATAGGTCTGTTGATTATTACTTTCAATAAACTTTTCTTCCCTTTCAACAAATTCTGTTCACATTAGCTGATTCCTCACTCCTTTTTAACCTGTCTCCCTCCCAGTCTTTTAGTTTGAGTACCTGCTACTGAAGCTAACAGAGCTTCTTTTATTCCATTTCTTTACTACATATGTTTTATATTCATTGGGTACCCCCCAGAACCTATAAAATGAATCTTAATACATGTGCTATTTCATGTAAGGCCTTTTCTAGTATTATTGGATGGGGATTGCTTGGCCCCACATAGTTGAGAGCAAGAGCACCTGGCTTTTCCTCAATCTCAGATGCATTAACTCCTATATCGCTACGGTTCCTCTTTTATGAAAACTGAAGCAATGTGGTCTTCCCATCACAGAACTGATGAAACCTTACTGCTTCAGACATGACTTTAAACCTTCTCTGTGTATAGCATTTCCTCTACCGTTAAGTTATAGCCACTCTCATGTCATCTACTGCCAGGTTTACAGTCTCTATATATGTATTACAGTGAAGCTCAGTGGCATATCAAGGCATTTTTAATAAGTTTGAAAATGTAATTCTTATGTTTACTTCTTTCCATATGTTCTTGCTGCAGAGTTGAGAATTATTTCTCATTTTCCTTTTGCTTACCTCTCTGTGGTGTAAGCAGTGGGGTGGGGGCAACCTTGTTCCTGAAATCATATTACTCTTTCCCTTCATTGGGGCAACACATTGTATTGTCGAAAGACAATTAAATTTACTTTTTGCTTTGTGCTGATGAATATTGCTTCAAGGGGAAATGCACTGAACTGTGAGTATGGCTATAGGTGATTATGCATGCAATTTGATTCTATTTATTTTATTTATCAGCCAGGCCCCATTAAATATAGAAGCAAGAATGTTCTCTTGAGAAATACTTAGGTGCACATGAGCTGGTGATTTTCCTGACCGTGTGAAGTTTAGATACAATCCCTCAGTTTAAAAAACCCCCAACAACTTTGGGACTCTGGTGTCCATATCTGCTATCTCCTGATATAACATAATATTCAGAACTAGTGCAGTGCTATTCATACTTCCTCTTAACTTTCATTCTTTAATGCATCTGAGGTATATACAATCTGGTCCTATTTCTGGGTCTTTCTGAGTGTCCAGGATTAAAAGGTTAAAGTTTAATGAATATCATTGGCCCAGATGTATACGTATGATGTGTTTCCTCATACAATTTTTTCTTCTACAAAAGGATAAATGCTCATTAAAAAGGATGGCCAATTTACAAATAGAAAAACTCACTTTCAATCTATTAGGAGAAGTGCTTGATTTCTATTGATGATATAAAATTTGTACTCTATTAAAGAAAATTGGATGAGGAGAAAAGCCAGAAGTTCACTATGTCTATTTGTGTATCTTAAGAGCAATAACATGATGGTGGTGACTTAATTTAAGCCAGGGGATGGGTTGGGAATTAAAAGTTCGCAAATTTAAAACTGAAGATTCATTTGAGTCATTTCTGTCTGCATTTGGATACTTTCACCAGAATTCACTCCTGTATTTTCTGTGAATAAGCCAATCGCTGTCAATCTTCTCTGTGAGTCCTTATGCTACAATTAATACCTAGTTGTTTATTCAACATGGTTAAAAACAATGGATATCAACAGCATCCACAAAAAACCCAACTTTATCAGCAAACCAAAGCGGCACAATTTTAAAAATAATAATAAATTGCTTACTAACATAAAGCCTTGGTACAGCTGGATCATATTTCATTAGATGCATGGGAGAAAAGGGAAGCCATAACCTGGTGCCTGTGAGAAAAGGAAAGTGTTGGCGCTAGACCAGTGTGGCTGGAAAGATGCTGTCATGATAGTAGTTGCAAAATGTGTGTGCTTCCTCTGATGCTGTGGAGGTAGCATGCCTCTGAATACCAGTTGTTAGGAACACCAGTAGACAGTGTGTTGTTGCACTTCCATTCTGCTTGTGAGGATCTAGTTGGCCACTGGGAGCAGTAGGGTCCTTCTTAAGTTTTTATGTTTGAATTTCAAAGAATGAATTCATAACGTGAGAAATGTGGTTCAGAAAGTTTTGCCTACGTATAGCTTCCTTAAGGAAATACTATGTGTAACAGGAGTGGAGGCTGTGCCTATATCTTGTGTAATGTTTATATGTGTTTGCTTTTCTCCGGCAAACATTTAGTAGAAATGGGAGGAAAAACAAAAACATTTTAAGCAATAAAAGTTGCAAAATGTGTGTGCTTCCTCTGATGCTGTGGAGGTAGCATACCTCTACGTATAGCTTCCTTAAGGAAATACTATGTGTAACAGGAGTGGAGGCTGTGCCTATATCTTGTGTAATGTTTATATGTGTTTGCTCTTCTCCGGCAAAACATTTTAAGCAATAAAATTAGGAGTATGGCAGAGAGTTGAAAAAGAGTAACTTTTAGAGGGTAGATAATTTTCAATAAAACTATAAGACTTTTTTTTAGCACCCTTTCATACAATCATAGTGGCTGAAAAGGGATTTTTAAAAAAATGACTTTAAAATGAAAAGGGTAATAGTGCTAAAGGCTGAGATCATTATCACCTTTGAGTGAGGTTTTTTTTTTTTGGAAATGCTTTGTATTCACTCACTACAGAACGGCAGAATGCTTAAAGAGGAAGATTAAGAGTAATTTAAAGCAGTCTTCCAAAAAAAAGCACCACCCTTTAAATTACCCCCTTTAAACATCCTCACAAGTCACAGTAGCTTCCAGGATCTCCCAGCCACAATGAAGGTAGTAATATTCTTCCAAACTACACCTTGAGCTAGGAGAGCTCTTGGTAAGGGAGAACTGGGTGAATCATTGGGTGAAGCTGACTGTACTCCGCTTTCTTGTGAGTTGATGGAGCAGAGGAATGACAACAGCTGCAACTGGGTTTTTTTAAGCTAGAATTGGTCTGTTCTCAGAACAAGCACACATTCTTTATATGGAAGCTTTAATGTTCCAGGTTTTGTTTTTTGTTTTTTTGTAAAAAGCTTGTTTTGTTAATTTTTAAAACATCCTTAGGCGAGGTGAGTGCTGTAGATGGCATTGTACACCTAGTAGCTCTTTAGCAGCTACAGCGCTGCTACAGGGTGTTCTCCCATTAATCCCCAAAGGTTTCAGCTGATAGTACATGCACATTTTTCAATTAATCTCTGCAGCATTGAATAATTATTTATTTAGACTGTATTGAACAACCAGCTCTTATAAGACCTTAGGTACACGTGACTTGTACATCCGGCACAGGTGGCTTGTGAATAAAGGATTCTGGGAAAGGTGTGTCAAGGTGTTACTTGTTGCTCCTATCTACAGCATTTTCTTTTAGAAAGCATTTTATTTAAGAAGTTGTGGTTTCTGTGTCAAGAGGAGTGACTGTCTAGACTTGAGATTTCGTGCTTTGTGGCTCTGGGCCTTTTCTCTAACTGTATATCGTTGCAAGAAGTTGTGATGATTTCAGTGGTAGGAGGAATGATGTTTCTCACAGGATTTAGACTCAAGATTTAGACCCATCAGAAGTCAAGGAGATAAAGAACTACACAGCTTTTAGAAGACATTTGCTGAAGGCAGCCCTATATTGGGTAGTTTTAATGTTTGATGTTTTATTTTGTTTTTCTATGCGCTGGAAGCTGTACGGAGTGGCTGGGGAAACCCAGCCGGGTGCGCAGGGTATCAATAATAAATTTATTATTATTACTATTATTTGATGGTTTTTTGCTATAAGCCTCCCTCACCATCTGTAGATATTTGCAAAATATCAAAGGAGCAGGTCAGATGTATTTCTCTTGTCTTTGTTTTCTTATAGTTAAAGACATGTTGGAGGCACGCCTTATTGAGTAGCTGAACTTGAAAGTGCTTGACCCATTTGTTTAGTGTGACTTGTTTTCATGTGCCATTGAAGCTGCCATAGATTTCTGATGGGTAAATTAAGCACAAACACCTTCAGTGAGCTATTTCTTACAGGATAGTGTTTGTGTTAACTGAAATGGTAAGCTAAGGACTGATAGGGAGGAAATGCAAGGTTCTGTGTCGCGTGCTAGTGAAGTAGTAATGAGGTTTTCGCTCTCAGGATTCTTTGGAACATTGGTTTGTCATCAAGAAGCGGAATTCCACATAGGTCAACCTACAAACGGATAGATCTGGACAAAGGCGCAAAACCAACACAACACTTCTAAATTAGATTATATTGGAACGACTTGTGTGTGTTTCGTAAAATATGCTTTATTTTAAAATTAGGGCTTCCTGTTGCAGCTGTTCCAGGAGCGCTGAGTCCATTGGGGATTCCAAATGCTGCTGCTGCTGCTGCCGCGGCAGCTGCCGGCCGTGTGGGTATGCCTGGAGTTTCAGCTGGTGGCAACACAGTCCTCCTGGTTAGCAATTTAAATGAAGAGGTCAGTGAACCTACTTGTTCACCCTTCTTTTTTTTCCTCTTTACCATGCTTCATTTTGTGAACTGCTTAAGTGCTTCTTTATCTTGAGCTTGCTTTTACTATTTTTATTTATTAAGATCTGTGGCTCCCCCCCCCCCATGCTACTCAAGGTTGTTTTACAACTAGATTCCAATAAATTGTTTCTGTTATAGTTGAATACTTCTGTTTTCCTAGGTAGCCAGCATCTTTTAAAATACCCTTTGCTATTCGGCTACCTATTTTTCCTAAGAAAAATATGGTAAATATTGCATGTTCTGGATGCCTTTTAGTTTATTTTTCCAAGTACATATGTGCTCCATTTTGTAAATTGGTTCTTAAGAAAACTGCTGTTCTGTTTTGCCTGAGCTAATTATTTGCTTGTTCATTTCATGCTTACATGTCATTGCATTTTTGTAGTATTAATTTGTGAACAGCTCTAACACATTTTTCTTTGAAGGTTCTCCCAAAGATCTTGCTGCGGCACTCTTCAATCTCTCTTAGTAATTTTATCTTTCCTTCACAGTTTTTATTCATCTTTTCTCCTAAAAACAACAACAACACTTTACTTCAATACTTCTTTAACTCTGAAATCGAAGAGGTTTTCTTTAGTTTTGCATTTTATCATCTTGTACCTTTACTTTGACTTGCTGTGAAAGCTGGTATGAAATGTGGGGTAGTTTGTATCTGTTTGTCTCCTTTGAATATGTGTTTCATTTTTTTTATTGGCCTCTTTTTAAATATGAGCCATTATGCTTTTCTCATTTTTGTCATTTACACTCTTGCACATTAAAATGCTTGGATCAGAGTGCCATTTTGAAAAACTCCTGCCTGCATTTCATAACCAGCCATGCTTATGCAGTTAAAATTTAGAGTTGGGCTTGTTTTTGTTTTAAGTTTCTATTGCATGGATTTTTCTTTTCTTTTCACATTCAGATGAGACGTAATTTACTGTTTGATATGGATGTACTTTACCCATATTTTGTCTTGGGTGACTACATTTTACTCAGTTTTCTTGTACAATACATAAACCAACCATTTTCTGACCAAATTCCTGCATTTCCTATGTACTGACCTATATTTTATTTTTTTTTGTTCCCCACTTCCTTATTTTTCTTCTGCATTGCTGTTTCCCTTCCCCATTTCATCCTTCTCCCTTTGTTCTCACCTACCCTTTCCCTGTCTCTTCCCAAATTCCCACGCCCTTCCCTGTCTTCTCCTCTGCCTACCTTGTCTACACCCCCTGTCTCCATTCCCCTATGTTCATGCTTCTGTGCTTGAACAAAATGTTCCTCGGACCAACTTGCCCCAATTAACCGCCTTGAACCATGATCCATGACCACCTCACCATTCTGCGGGAACCACCCTTCGTTATGGATGATCTGTTCATCTCCGCTCTTCCTCGACTCTTCTCTCTTCTTGTCTTATGCTGCTTGCTCTTCTCTCCTTCTAAAGATGGTTACGCCCCAAAGTCTGTTTACCCTCTTCGGTATGTTATCGTTAGCACTATACTTTTATTATTGATTTAATTATTTGTTTCACCTTAATTCTTATTTGTAGCTAGCACTTTGGCTTTAAAGTTGAATAGTAAATCTTTTGCTATTTTTCTTTTGCTGTTTTTAAAGCTCTCCATAGATGCAATTTTTTCTTTTAATGCATGCTTTTTTATTTTGCATGATCTTTAATTTAATATCATTCACATAGCTTTGAGGGTTTATCAAAAAAATGTCTTCTTTTTCAAAATTCACCTATTCAAAATCTTGTTCTTCTTTATTCATTTGCGTGAATGTTGGGAGAAGTGAGAGACATGTTCCGAATGTTTCATTGATATGTCAAAATGTGCTATTCAGCTGTCCTTAAAAACGTTGTTTCTTTTGGATTTACTTCTCTGATTCTAAAAAGGTGTTTATGGGGATGTGCAGCGTGTGAAGATTTTATACAATAAGAAGGACAGTGCTCTTATACAGATGGCTGATGGAAACCAATCACAGCTCGGTGAGATTAGTGGGTTTTTCTCTCTCTTATTTGCCACTTAAACATTAGTTTTCAGTGTCCTTCAAGCCATGTTTAAATTTCAGCGTTTGCTTCTAATCTTTCTAAAATCTGAGATTGTGTAGGAAGAATGTTTTTTTCCCTCAGATCACAACCTCTTACACTGCTTAGGAAATCTGATCCTGAAGTTCCCCTTGCTTTTGAGTGGCTTGCTAGGCCAGAGAGTTCCTTGTTATTAACACAAGCTTCTTTTGTGAATACCATGATTGGGATCCAAAGAGCCCTGTGTACATATAAAATGCTTGCTTGCACATGTGGAAGGTTGAAGCTTTCTCCCTTCCTTGTATATCTCCCTAGTCACATCAAATATAACTGCATCTTAAGTCATAGCTTTTGGGAAGGGGGAGCGGGTGTGAGGGTCTTGAAAAACCTGGTGCATGTGGAGCTCAATGTGTATGGCCTTTTGGATACTTGCGCATAAACTTAACATACTTCTGAAGAAAATAAAGCCCTATTGAAATCATAATTTGTATTAATTCAGTGACCATAATAATGACTTACTAGAGTCGGGCAATGCGTGAAAAAGTAATTTGTTTATTGCTTTGCTGGGCACATTTGCAATATAAGCACAGCTTTTAGATTAGCTGTCAGTTAGATTTAGACTGAAAGATTTCCAGATAGCAATAATAGCTAAATTTGTCAATTTATCGAAAGAAAATTGCCATCAAATGCTCCACCCCAAACACTGAACAGATTAGAAATTACAATACTGAATTCAATAGAAGAAACGCTGAAATGAATAATTGGTTTTGTTTTCCAGCCATGAGCCATCTGAACGGACAGAAAATGTATGGAAAGATTATTCGCGTGACTCTTTCCAAACACCAGACAGTTCAGCTACCTCGAGAAGGGCTTGATGACCAAGGACTGACTAAAGACTTTGGCAATTCACCTCTTCATCGCTTCAAGAAGCCTGGGTCAAAAAACTTTCAGAATATTTTCCCTCCATCTGCAACTCTTCATTTATCTAATATCCCGTAAGTGTGGGGAACACGGCTGAAAGATTCATACAAGATCCAAACGTTAGCTTCTAATCGTCTCTCTCTTTTCCCCTTTGTCCCCCTTTTTGTTTAGACCATCAGTATCTGAAGATGACCTACGCATGCTGTTTGCTAATACTGGGGGAACTGTGAAAGCATTTAAATTTTTTCAGTAAGCATGTTTTCTTTGAAACTTCATTTAAAACGAGAGAACAGCTGCCTTTGGTAAGAACAAGGTTTATGTTACAATTTTCTAGTGCTGTTTTGGTATCTAATTTTATTGCTTTGTTCCAGAAGAGATCACAAGATGGCTCTCCTTCAGATGTCAACAGTAGAAGAAGCTATCCAGGCTTTGATTGATCTGCATAATTACAATCTTGGAGAAAATCATCATCTGAGAGTTTCTTTTTCCAAATCAACCATTTGAAGTGCGAGATCAAAATAATAAGGTTGTATCACGTTGTTTAGTGTTGTCATCTATGACTGTTCGGGAAAGCGGGGACCAGAGATGGACATCTGTTTTTCATGCTGTTACCATTCCTTGATTGTTTATGTATAAATGAAAACAAAAAAGGATTTACAAGGAAGAAGCAGTGGTATTATCTGCTGGTTTTGCATATGTTTATGAAAGGATTTTGTTTAAAAGGGGATTCTGAGGAAATCCCATAGTTTTTCAACTTAGTTAACATACGTGCCTTAAAAAAGGAAAACCTAGAGTTGCTAGAATTGCATTTACTAGTTTAAAAAATTGGTTGTCTGGGGCACATTGTTACATGGGAATTAATGGGTGCAATCCAGTAAACATTAGGTTTGCCTACATCCCATTGAAATCTATTGATTTTTAAAGCATTGATTTCAGAGGGACATCGCTGCACCTAACTTTTGCAGGATTATGCCAAATGTGTATTAGGCAGGAGTGTGTAAAAAGGGTTAAGCTTTGTTTCTCCTGCTTGGAATTTATTGGCTTTCATGAATTTTTTTTTTTAATGAAATATGTTGCGTTACTTTAAGAGAGATGCAGCACATTTGACTTGTGCTTCTCTCTTGTCTGTTTCTTTTTTAATTAAGTAAAATGGCCTTGTGTATTCCAGATTCAGTTTGGTCAAGGATATAGGCATAAGTCAGAGTTAACAAGATGCAGAGAAATAATTTCTTTTAAAGACAGGATGATTATTTTGTTTGGGGTTTGTTAGTTAGTTTGTTTTACCCCTCGGGCTTTGAGCCTCTTTGGGGAAAGCATTGTTAAGTCTTAACCTTTTTTGTACACACACTCTGGGGGCGTATCATATAAATGTTGGCACTAAGTAATGTCTTGTTTGTGGCTGAATATTTTTTGTAGATGTTTTTTGAAGTTGACATGACTTATGTGCATTTAAATATATATTGCCATTTTTAGTTAGTAATTACAATTTGAAATATGGTTGTGGATTTCTGAGCATGTGCAGACCGGTCTAGCTAGTTCAGGAGTTGGTGCATGTATTTCAAGGATGAAGAAAGTGTATTGCAAACTTTTGCAGGAAGATTAATAATTTTTGTGGCAGTTTTCTTTATAAAACAAAAACAAAAACAAAACTGACAACCAGGTGGGACCAAAGTTTATGTGCCTTTAGTCTTAATTTACCTTGCATTGTAATATTCAGTTTTAATAAATCTCTTCAAAATATTTTGTATCTAGAAATGGATCTGACTTTACTATAAACATGACTCAGAATCTACAGGAAAAATTAATTAATTTGAAAGCAGTTCCTCTGTCAGTCCGAACTGTTGTCTTGATTCTGTTCAAATGACCAATACTTTTTGCAATTGATGTACTTAGTTCCAAGAGTCATAGATTCTGTTATCTATGTAGAAAAAGGTCATGTATATTTTCTATTAGTTGAGTTTTTACATCTTTAGAAATGTAATATTTCAGTATAGTTTGAAAGCGGCACAATTAAAAATTAATTTTCTAACAAAGTTGGGAGGTTTGATGGTTGTTTAATTTCTTCTTATGTGTACGCTGCTTGCCTCTGTAGCATGCTCAATAAACACTTCTGTAGCTCTGTATTCACCTCTTCTGTCTTTCTCTGCTGCCTTTTCTCTCTTTTCTTCTTTGTTTTCCACTTCCACTGTGCTTCTGAATTCATGTTTATTCTCTGCCAGGGTGGGAAAAGCATAATAATCTGATTTTTATAATTGTCTGGATTTATACAATATGAAAATCAAATGCTACGGAAAATGTAGCCTCTCTTAAAGTGTATATATTTCACCAATTCAAGATTGTAAATGCTTTGTTGAAGCACATATGAAAATCGATATTAAACATTTCCCACCCTGTTATATAACCTACAGCTTTAAAGACATAACTTTTATTGTAGCTTGTAAGTTCTATCTTTTCTGTTTTTTAAATAGATTTATGCACTAATTGACCTTTCAGGTTTGCCATGCTTTTGCTGCAGTTTCATCTTCCATTTTCTGTGTCTGCTAAACAAATTTCCACTAATCATAAGATAACCTTCATGGGCTCAAAGCAAAATAGCCAACTTGCTCATACAGAAATTTAGCAATGCCTGTGTTCAAGATACAAAGAAGGGGTGGGAGGGGGATGGAAGGAAATGGTTGCGGGGGACACGTCATCAACACCATGCTCTAAACAGTGCTGAAAAGATTAGTCTGACTTTTTCAGGGGGGAAAAAAAACAACTGGCATCAAATACAGACTTAACTTCCTATATGTGCAAACTATAAATGCCACTACACATTTCTTCCATTTACGGTAACTTCAGCTGAACAGTTTAGTAATTCCAGTTTACTTTGAACTTTATGTTCTTTAGGATAACATCACCCGTGTTTAAAACACACACATCAATGATGGTTGCTGATTGATTTCAGTAGGGTCTACCTTTGAGTAGTCTGCTGATTTTCAGCCATCATCTGTATATTGGTCACAATATGTTGATAATTTGGACCTTGATATCTTAATTCCATGTACTTTGTTAATGGGCCATGTTTCATTATAGTGAAAACAACACAGCACAGACTCATTACATTTAATTGCTGCTTACTTGCGTGACAACATTAACACATTGTAGGTTCTGGTCCTGCTTGATCTCAGAGTACACAGATTAGGAGACAGGTAGGCAAATTATTCTACCAATAGTGAAGAGAACCCTCAGGTGCAGTAACAAAAAGTGTGTGTGTAACCCCAATCCTCACATCTAAATACACGTGTTTTAAGTTGTGTGCTTGTGTTGTTTTAGACATTTTATTCCTCCTGATCTTTTGGAAATCTCTAGGCAGCTTACAATACAAAAACGGACATTATAGTGCAAGAAGCAGAGTACAAAAGATGTTCACTACCATGCAATACAGCTTCCACACACTATTAGATAAGTATTATGTACTTAAAAGTATTATGCCAGAGATGAGTATAGCTGCTTTAGGAAAAAAGCTAAAAGTCGCACTAGACAGGCATGAATCTTTGCACCCACATAACCCGTATCTTAACTTTACAGCATATGATTTGCTGGTGAACCCATTACATTTACTCTGCAATATTTTTGTCATACAAGTCACTCTCAAAAGTGTGAAACTTGAAACATACCTTGCCAGATCCGGAGAGATGGACTTGAGGATTGAAAAGAGGATTTTGGCTTCCTTCAACATGTCTTTTTTATTCCTGATTCTTCAGGAACAAGATGTCTTATGTTAGAATTTTTTCCATTAAGTTCAACATTAAGCTTTCTTGATATTTAAGAACAAGGTTGGCTAGAACAGTACATTTTTTGTTTTCCAGGAAAGCTGGGATTTTGAGAATTTTTGCAAACCCACAATGGCTTGTAGAAAAATATCTCAGTGGCTACAATTTACTAATCCTTGCTTTAAAGCAGGAGTTATAAGATGATAGTGTTTTTTTAAGTTTTTAGTTGTTGACATTGAGTGACTCATCTCTTCATTTTGTTCATTATGGGTCTGTTAAAAGTTCACAAAATTAATAAGCAATTGGTACGATGCCTTTGTCAGGTGACATGCAAATGATGTGAATGTCATTTGCAAAGCCAGGTGAGCTTTTTAAAAATGTAAATAACTTCAGATACCATGGGTTTAGTTGATGAAGAGCAAATGTACCGTTGAATGATTTATTAGAATCATTTTTCCTGATTAGTAATTGCATCAAATTTTTCATTTTGGAGTTGCACATTATTCGGAGGGTGTTTTTCTGTGCAACAGCAACATATTTCTGAACATCTATCAAATTTCTAATAAGCACTTGAACATTATTAGTCATATATCTGGCATTTACTAGAATTCGTTATTGGATCTCTTTTTGTATAGAATTGGAAGCCTGGATTCAGGTTCATGCATACAAATCCATACAATGAGTTCCTCCACATTGAATTGGGCAGTGTTTAGAGTTTGGATCATGCACTTGACATTGATGTCAGGGAGAAACTCCATCTCTGCTAACATTGGGTTCCATATATGTCAATCTGTCTTTGGATCCCTACCAATGTATTTGTGCCAAAACAGACATTACAGAGAACATTTATCCTTGCTGAGTCACCTCTACCTACAAGATCTAGATTAACTTTTCCTTTATCCTGATGTCATTATGATGTGTATGTCTCTGACATCATATATATGACACCTTCCTCCAAAACTCCTAAAGACAACCACCAACAGCTTCATATAGATGTTAAATGGCATTGCTGGAAGAATAGTTCCCTGTGGAACCCATTGGAAGAAATCCCAGGCAGCAGATGAGCGCTCACCCATTTCTCGTTTCTGAACATGGGCCTGAAGATAAGAATGGAGCCATTATAATACGGTGCCTTTGATACCCATCCCACTGAGCTAGTGCAGGAAGATATACCATGGTCAATGGTATCAAAAATGCTGAGAGATTGAACAGAAGTAGCAGGGTTGCAGTACTCTTGTCTCACATGATAACGGTCATCTATCAGGGCAACCATCAGAATGTAATAATCAGCCTCCTCCAGGAATATCTGCAGTTGCTCCACAACCATCTTCTCCACTACCTTTGCCAAGAAAGGAGCATTTATGACTGGGTCCAGTTATTACAGCAAATTACACTCCAATGGGTCAAGTGTGGGATTTTTAAGGGTGGACTAATTCCTCTTTAAGGGATACAGGTGGCGCTGTGGGTTAAACCACTGAGCCTAGGGCTTGCCGATCAGAAGGTCGGTGGTTTGAATCCCTGCGATGGGGTAAGCTCCCGTTGCTCGGTCCCTGCTCCTGCCAACCTAGCAGTTTGAAAGCACGTCAAAGTGCAAGTAGACAAATAGGTACCGCTCCAGCGGGAAGGTAAACGGTGTTTCTGTGCGCTGCTCTGGTTTGCCAGAAGCGGCTTAGTCATGCTGGTCACATGACCCAGAAGCTGTACACCAGCTCCCTTGACCAATAAAGCGAGATGAGCACCGCAATCCCAGAGTCGTCCGCGACTGGACCTAATGGTTGGGGTCCCTTTACCTTTACCTAGTTCCTCTTTTAGGGCAGCATGCAACCCTATATCACACAAAGATAGGTTTACCGCACCTGTGGACCCATTTTGTCACCCCGCTCTTGGCTAGCTTTAAAAAGGCAGGATGGACAAGGCTCTGATGGGCAGGTGGTCGTTTCTGCATCATGGTTTGTGTAGAAATAGATATTGTCAAGATATCGGATTGCAGAGGAGCTTAAAGTAGATGCAAGGGGAAGCTCAGTTCTGCCATTTTTGGTGATTCCACTCTGTTCTTCGTAGTGTGTTCTGTCCTCTGGTACGCTTTTGAAATGTAAGGTTTAAGGCAAGGATAGGGCACCCCAGGTTCAAGAGCAAAATGCAGTCCTCCAGGATCCTCTGTCCAACTCTCAGGACTTTGCCCAGCTGCATTGTATCCTTGAATTCTGATAATGCTTCTTGCATGCCTGGGTGAAAGATAGGGTTGGAGGCAAGCAGGAAGAAAGCCTACTGCACAAAGGTCACTCCACATCAACGGCTTGTTGTCCTTGGAAGGTTGCCTCAAAGGGCTGAAGAAGATTCCCCATCTCTAGTTTAAGGGGAAAGATTGAGACACTCATTGTTCATAACTTACCCAACCAAAATCCTAAACTTGATGTACATCCCAGTAAAAAGCTCGTTGAAGAATCTCCCTCTGGCAGGGGAATTGTTAAAGGTAAGTAACTGTTTACTTGCTGTATATAGCTTTTTCAGTGAAATGTCAGATCATCTTCTAGATCCTCCCAAAATTTTACAGTCAATTGGAAGTTTTTCAATTATTAGAAGCAATAGGCAAAAGGAATAAGCACCCAGAATGAAGAAATGTTTTAGTACGTGGCCTAGATCTGGTTCATCTCTTGCGCCTTAGGTAAAACACTCGGGTGTCACCTTACTGCTTTAATGAAATCTTGCAGCTCTCATATAGTGAGAAAATAATAAGGTAAGCAACTTTATTCCACTCACTGGAAATTAGATATTTCAGGCATGAGACTTAGTAGTAGATATTCAGCCTCAGGGAAATGTCTGGTATAAAAGTATAGATTTTTAACATTAAGTGGGGAACAAGGAATAGATACCCAAGATACTTTTATAGTAAGCAAACAAGACTAAACAGCTGTCTGATTTTAATCTGGATGTCTTGAATCCATTTGTGCTGTATTATGCAGCCAACTATTGTCTGTACAATTATGCTAAGTTGTACCATTCACATTGTGTGTGTGTTTAAGATGCTAACTTTGCACACTGGTGTTTCTTGTTTTTAAGAGCGAAACAGTGTCGAGAATGGACTGTCCCCTTTGTGGAGTTAAAATGTTGCACTTGGATCTGAAGACAACTGCAGAAAGATCTATTTTCCAATTTTCTGGTTTGAGTTCCACCGCTTGTATAATCAAAATGGCACCACAAATGCACAAGAGGGATGTATTAGCAGGGGTGGGGGAGCCCCAAGCTTTGTAACAACAACAACAACTTTTCTGGGGGGAACCCTAAAGGGGGAGATCTCCTGAGCTATGTCCTTTTTCACAAGCATGTGTTCTATATCCATAACGCTTAATAGATAAAGGTAAAGGGACCCCTGACCATTAGGTCCAGTTGTGGCCGACTCTGGGGTTGCGGCACTCATCTCGCTCTTGGCTGAGGGAGCTGGCGTACAGCTTCCAGGTCATGTGGCCAGCATGACTAAGCCACTTCTGGCAAACCAGAGCAGCGTACGGAAACGCCGTTTACCTTCCTGCCGGAGCGGTACCTATTTATCTACTTGCACTTTGACGTGCTTTTGAACTGCTAGGTGGGCAGGAGCAGGGACCGAGCAACGGGAGCTCACCCTGTCGCGGGGATTCAAACCGCCAGCCTTCTGATCAGCAAGCCCTAGGAACTGTGGTTTAACCCACAGCACCACCCGCGTCCTTTTATAACGCTTAATAGGCAATAATAATTTCATTATAAGGTTTGATCAGAGTTTCAGATTGTGCGGCAATGAATTCAATCCAATTCTGTGCGTTCATATCTACTCGAAAGTAAGTTTTTTTCAGTGGCACACCCTAATAGCAGCCTAGTGGAGGTGGGGAGACTGCTAAATGTTGCACCTGCTAAAATATCAAATACAGATTTCTTCTTTTTACTTAGAAAAATGTGTTAACTATATCTAGTAAACCTATAACGAACTTGGATCCTAGTGTCATGTTATTTACAGGGTATTTCTTGATGGTACCAAATCCTGAGTCACGAGCAGATTGTGTTGTCACCTCAATTCACATTGTGAGCATCTCTGTGTATGTGTGCATACTGTAAGCTGTTTTGCAATACTGTGAATCATGCATTTCTTGACTCTGGAGAATTGGCTCATATATTTTATCCTGACAAGAGAATAGTCTCTTCCAGCTACCTAGGGCTCCATATGCTTACCAGGAAGTATGTTCCACTGAACTTAGTAGGACTTCGCTCATTCTTCTGCCCTTTCCACTTTCTATAGGATCACAGAATTGGAAGGGACTACAAGGATCATCTAGTCCAACCCCCTGCAAGGCAGGAATCTTTTCTCCAATGTGGGGCTCAAACCCAGGACCCTGAGATTAAGAGTCACACTCTATTGACTGAGCTACTCCGGCTGTGCTATCCAAGCACATAGAATAATAGAATGGAAGGGATCCCAAGGGTCATGTAGTCCAACCCTCTGCAGTCCTGGAATCATCTTCAAGCTTTTTTTATATTTAACAAAACACCACCAGAAACAAAAAAAAACATGCTTTTTGCCCCAGGATAGCATAGCAAAACAGTACAAGTTATTCTTTCACTTAGACAAAATTCCTATTAGAGCTACAAATGTGAATATCCTGAAAGCATCAGTGTTGTTTTTTGTAGTTAATAGATTTCCAATAAAATTTGTTGGGATTGCCAGGGGCCGTTTGGAGGGACTAATAATCTCAAGATGCACCGTGACTACCAAATTGCAGCCCAAAGAGAAGTTGTGGTCTTTTAGCAGCACTGGAAGTAAATACAGCCACTTCTACTAGGTCTATTCACTCAAGATGCCTGCTTTCCTTCCTTCCTTCCTTCCTTCCTTCCTTCCTTCCTTCCTTCCTTCCTTCCTTCCTTCCTTCCACTATTTGGGACAAGGGGGAAATCAGACAAGGGATGAGCCAAATCACGCCCCCCCCCATTTTTTTGTGGAAGGTGATAGGTGCTCTGGAGGTTGCTATGGCCTGGCAAACCCTAGCTTCATTCCAGTACTTCTTTTGCATACGCCTCATAAACTGCAGCACCTAAAAGCAACTATGTAGCCTGGAGAGGAGGGAAATAATGCACCTTCAAAGGCAGCTAATTAACACTCCTGGAGGAAAACACACTTATCGCACCGTTCAAAAGCAGTGAGCACATATGAATAGTGAACTTATTAACCTGTGGAGAGGGCACAGTGGCCAGAACAGAATACAATTAGTGTCCCTGTAGCTATAAACACGATTCAACCAGCATGACTAGAAAACACCAGGGCGATTGCATTAATGCAGAAGGGGAAGCAATCTGAAAGGAGGCAGCTATAATCCAGGAATCTCTTAAAAAGAGAAATATGCTCGGAAGTCAGTAACGGGCACACCTACCCGTTTTAGCAATGTTTGGGGTGGGTGAGACTCATTTTGCAAATTTTATCTTATTTGTTAGTTGCCTGACAGAGGGCAGTCTTTAGGTGACATTCAATTGAGGTTTAAAACTTAACATTTCATCAAATGCCAGGGTGAAAAGTCTTGACCGGAGGCCAAAAAGATTGGCACCAGAGAGACCTCACATTCCACAAACAAGGGGAAAACACAACAAAACTGACCCTCTCCCTTGTCGCCATTCTCTGAGCCTCCCTTGGAGGGGGCATAGGGTTTCAGATGGTGCCCATAAGGCCTGGCTATGTTCTTGTTGGGCGAGATGGTCAGTCGGGTAGTCTGGATCCTGAGCCATTTAAAGCTTTATAAGTCTCTTTATCTTATAATGACTTGAATTGGGTCCAGAAATGTATAGGCAGCCGCTGCAGTTATGCTAATACTGGTCAGACTGTTGTTGTTTAGTCGTTTAGTCGTGTCTGACTCTTCGTGACCCCATGGACCAGAGCACGCCAGGCACTTCTGTCCTCCACTGCCTCCCGCACTTTGATCAAACTCATGCTGGTAGCTTCAAGAACACCATCCAACCATCTCATCCTCTGTCATCCCCTTCTCCTTGTGCCCTCCATCTTTCCCAACATCAGGGTGTTTCCCAGGGAGTCTTCTCTTCTCATGAGGTGGCCAAAGTATTGGAGCCTCAGCTTCACGATCTGTCCTTCCAGTGAGCACTCAGGGCTGATTTCCTTCAGAATGGAGAGGTTTGATCTTCTTGCAGTCCATGGGACTCTCAAGAGTCTCCTCCAGCACCATAATTCAAAAGCATCAATTCTTCGGCGATCAGCCTTCTTTATGGTCCAGCTCTCACTTCCATACATCACTACTGGAAAAACCATAGCTTTTACTATATGGACCTTTGTTGGCAAGGTGATGTCTCTACTTTTTAAGATGCTGTCTAGGTTTGTCATTGCTTTTCTCCCAAGAAGCAGGCGTCTTTTAATTTTGTGACTGCTGTCACCACTACTTAGAATCATAAAATTGTAGAGTTGGAAGGGACCACAAGGCTCATATTTTGCCCAACGAGAGGCTTGAACCCCCAACCCTGAGATTAAGAGCCTCAGGCTCTACCAACTAATGCCTATCAGCAGTCTGGCCACTGGCAGAGGAAAGCCCAGATGAACCCTCAAGCTCCAAGTCTGGTCCTTCACGGAGAGTCTGACCCTGTCTGGAACAGCCAACTCCACTCATATGAACATGGAAGATAGGGCTAAATCTTGCCTAGAAATCACCCCCTGTCTCAAGGTCCGATTATCTGTTTTAAAGAAAAAGCATGAGATCCAGGCCTTTCTAGACCAAGGATGAACATGTGGCTCTCCAGATGTTGGACTTCAATTACCTTCCACTCCAGCCAGTATGCAGTGGCCAAGGATTTGGGGAGTCCAGCAACAGCTGAAAGAGCCGCAGATTCCCCATCCCTGTTGTAGACTGTACCATGTGTCCCCAGATGTTGTTAGGCTACAACTCCAACATATAACCACTGGTCCTGCTGACTAGGAATGATGGCAGTTGTACTCTTAACAACAGGCTTCCTCAAACTCAGCCCTCCAGATGTTTTTGGCCTACAACTCCCATGATCCCTGGCTAGCAGAACCAGTGGTCAGGGATGATGGGAATTGTAGTCTCAAAACATCTGGAGGGCTAAGTTTGAGGAAGCCTGCTTAACAACATATGGGGGGCTCAAGGTCGTGAAACACTGCTCTAGAATGTTGGGCTGTTAATAAAGAGAGATTTCTCTTCCAAGTGCTGGTTTTTTTTATGCAAGAAAACATTCAAAAGAGATTTACCCACCATTTGTGTTCTGTAGCATCAGAAGTCCCAAAGAAAGGCAGGCCATGTTTGGGTTTTTTTCCTGATTAGTTGTCTACGATGACTCATACTGAATCCAACCAATGGTCTGTCTGATCTAATGTGGTTGGTGCCGACTAGTTTGGGCTTTTCATGTCTTAGGGCTTCCCAACTCTGTTCTATTTTATCCTTTAGCTGGAAATGCTGAGATTTTGATTAGGAGGCCTTCTATGAAAAGCATGTGGGTTAGCACTGAGCTGTGCACTCCTGTTTTCTTGAATGTTTGCATGTTTGAAGCCTGAACGCTGGCATGAACAGCTGACTGTGGTGCTAAGCTGCTCTAAATCCCAATCTTGACAGCTGGTTCCAGTGTTAAAACTCAGAAAGCTCTGAACCGGACACATCTATCACTTTTTTTTTTTAAAGCAACTTGTTCCATTTGCAGTATCCTCACATGTGAAGCCACTCCAAAAAAACCCAACAAAACTATAAACAAGGACATGTAGGCTCGTGCTTCTATTTCATGAAAAATAGAACATTTGCATCACCCTTTGGACAAACTGCCCCAACAGTGTTTGCTTGCCAAAAAGGAGATCCGTGAAAATTCAAATTTGGGTGTAATAAAGGTGGGCAGGAGACTGGATATACAGTCATACCTCCTATTACGTAATCCTCTGGTTACATAAGCTTCAGGATGTGTGTGTGGCAAACCTGGAAGAATTTTACCGGGTTTCGCCGCATGTGCATGCGCAGAAGCAGTCTGCGCATGCGCAGAAACAGTGTGCAGGTTGTGGAAACCTCGGGATCTGACCGGAACTCCAGAACAGATCCTGTCCACAACCGGCAGTACCACTATATTTGCACAAAACGTCGCATCTTCTGCCTTGGTTCTCAGTTAAAGAGTTAAAACTGTATTTGGGCAGTACGTATTCAGGTTGCAGGCAAAGGGCTCATGTGATCAAATGGTTCTTCACAAAACACAATCCAGAAAACTAGATGTTCTAGTATAGCTTTCTTCCTGTTTTTGGTATGCTTCAATCTTATGAGTCCCTTTCCATCCTTCTGAAGTGATGCTGCCATAGAATAGTTACCTCAAGTTCAACCAATTTGTCCCTGGCTATTTGGAGGAGCACAATATGAGTATATTCCCCACCCCTCCACTCCCGTTTTAGCAAGCAGATTTACACAGTCAGAAGCAACACTTAAGATGCAGTAGGTACTTGCCGCTGACATCAGAAAATGTCAAGTTCATCAGGCATGTTAAAGAGAAGAAAGACTATTTTAAGCCTTAAAAAATTAAATCAGATCCTACTTATTTCATAGCAGCAGTACACAGATTTGATTTTTGCTGTTGATTTGCAAAGAACAAGCAAGTAGTGTTTTCACCAAGCAAGCAAAATGTAGGGTCTATTCCATAGATCGAGGAGAAAGAGGAGAGAGAGGATCCTAGTGAGGGGTGTAGCCAGGCTGGGGCAAGCTGGGGCAAGTTGGGGGTGGGGAAGGAGAGGGGTCAGGAACCAGAGCAGCAGGACCCATCACCATTGCCAGAGGGCCCCCTGTTTCCATGAACATGGTGGCCTCTGAGGCATAAGGAGCAGCAGGAGGGACGCTCTAGGAATCAGACGCAGGCAAGGCCCACAGCCCAGCTCTCTAGCTGGCCAGGTGAGACTCACTAGCTCTGGAAGGAGGGAAGAAGGTTTGGAACAGGTGAGCTTCACATGCCTCATCAAGCCCAGATGCTGCAATCAGCATGGAAATTCCAAAAGGAAGCAGAGCTGAGGTGCTGTGTCTGCTCAGCTGCCCATATTGATAGGCCTTGGCTGGGATGCTCCATGATTTATGTGGAACTGTACTTTGGTTTGGACACTGGACACCTGGATTGACCCTCGCCTGGGGTCTCAACATACTGATTTGCTGTCAGGTAGGCCAAGGGTTCAGGAGAACTTGCTTGTTTCCTTCACTATGTTGCCGCCCAGTAAACATTTGAATGGAACCAGTTCACAATATGCCAGTTAAGTGTACTGAGCATTAGAAATTGCTTGTTTTGTTTTTAAAGCAGCTAATGTAATTCTAATGGGAGTGATGAAACTTGAAAGGAAAAATGGGCAAGGGTTTGAATAAACATGCGGTTGATGGTGTTAATTGTCATAATATTGGTTATCTCTGATTCACCAGGCAATGATCTACAAAAGGTATTTTTAATGATGTGGTTGTAGTGTAACATTCTGAATAAGAATAGCTCTGTTCCACACCGGTTGAAGATAACTTCAGCTTGGAATGTGGAGAAGAACAATTAGATCTAGGTCAGGAGTCAGCAAACTTTTTCAGCAGGGGGCCGGTCCACTGTCCCTCAGACCTTGTTGGGGGCCGGACTATTTTTTTTTTTGGGGGGGGTGAACAAATTTCTATACTCCACAAATAACCCAGAGATGTGCTTTAAATAAAAGCACACATTCTACTCGAGCAGAAACACCAGGCAGACCCAACAAATAACCCAGAGACGCATTTTAAATAAAAGCACACATTCTACTCGTGTAGAAACACGCTGATTCTCGGACCTTCCACGAGCCAGATTTAGAAGGCGATTGGGCCTGATCCGGCCCCAGGGCCTTAGTATGCCTACCCATGATCTAGGTCAAAGAGCTAGTTCCCACCCACCAAAATACTGCATAGACCCAAAGGTGAGAGAGCCTCAGGCTCAAGAGACCAAATGCAACCCTCCAGGAATCTCTGCCTGACCCTTAAGACTTTCTCCAGGCTTGAACCCTTCACTGCCCCCACTTTATGCCCTCCTTGGATGTTTCTGCCTGACTGGAATATGTCCTTAAACTGATCGTGCCTTTTGCTTGCCTGGATGAAAGATAGGGAGGGGTGTGTGACTGTGTGTAGAAACCAGCCTACAGTATACAGTCGTACCTCAGCTCGCAAACACCTTGGGAGTAAAACGTTCTGGCCACCGAACGATCAGAAACCAGAACTGAGTGTTCCGGTTTTCAAATGTTCTTTTGGAAGTCGAATGTCCGGCGGGCCTTCCATGGCTTCCAATTGGCTGCACTTTGGTTTTCGAACGTTTTGGAAGTCGAACAGACTTCCCTAACGGATTTTGTTCGATTTCTGAAGTACGACTGTAAAGGCAAATTATACATTGGTTGCTCCACTCAGTGTAGCTGAAGGAGCGTCTCCACCCCCATCGTTCAGCCCAGACACTAAGGTCCAGCTCCAAGGGCCTTCTGGCAGTTCCCTCACTGCGAGAAGTGAGGTTACAGGGAACCAGGCAGAAGACCTTCTTGGTAGTGGCGCCCGCTTTGTGGAACCCCCTCCCATCAGATGTCAAGGAATTAAACAACTATCTGACTTTTAGAAGACATCTGAAAGCGGCCCTGTTTAGGGAAGTTTTTAATGTTTGATATTTTATGGTGTTTTTAATGTTCTGGTGGGAGCTGCCCAGAATGGCTGGGGAAACACAGCCAGATGGGTGGGGTATAAATAAATTATTATAATTAGTATTAGTTGTATTTCTCAGGCTCTGCCCGCCACTGCCACGTGGCCCCTGGGAGGTTTCCCTGAAGGCAATGTGGCCCTTAGGATGAGAAGGGTTCCCTCACTCTGCTCTAGACGTTCAGCAAGAGTGCAGCACTAAGAGCCAGGCCAAACCCACAGCAAAGTTAGCAACTGAGTTTTCTCCCTATAGATAAGGGTTTGTTTTCCCACTAGGTTGGAGCAGGAAGTATCTCTGTGCATTTGGAAGGGAGCAACGCTCCCTACCTCCCAGCTCTGTCCTCATGTTTTGTCATATCCGTATTTCTGCCTTTGGTGCTGATGCGCTCTTCATTCCCACTTCTGTTTGTTCCCACCGCTGCTGTCATCCTGCGCTGTTTCAGCCATACGCTATTCCAGGCTTTTTAATCTATCTTCTGTAGTTCATTTTCCTTTCATTAATAAAACAATGACCTCTGCAAATAAAAATCAAATCAGTGTGAAAGTCTCATTTGATCAGGGTTACTGTTAATGGTTACTTAGAAAATGAGTTCTTATTTCAAGCGCCTGATTAATGGATCTAAGAATTAATCAATTACAGATTCCTGATTACTTTTGCCAGAGAGTTAATAGGCCATTGATTACCTTGGGTTGGATGTCTGAGCGCACACGGATCAGAACACTACGTGGACTCCTTGCTTCCCATGTCCCCCCCCCCCAACAACCACAAGAATAAAAGTAGTGTCTCTTGGCTTACGGGAATCTTCAAGTGTGCTCTAAAGTCTTTGCTGCCTTGCCGTCTCAATCAACAAATAATAATGACAACAATAATAGTAATTTTATTATTTGTACCCCGCCCATCTGACTGGGTTGTCCCGGCCACTCTGGGTATCTTCCAGCATATATAAAGACATAATAAAACACTAAACATTGAAAAATTCCTTATACAGGGCTGCCTTCAGAGGTCTTCTAAAGGTTGTGTAGTTACTCAGCATTTGATGGGAAGGGCATTTCACAGACTGGGCGCCACTACCGAGAAGGCCCTCTGCCTGATTATCTGTAACCTCACTTCTTGAAGTGAGGGAACCGCCAGAAAGGCCCTTGGAGCTAGAGCTCAGTGTCTAGGCTGAACAATGGGGATGGAGACAGGGCTGAGGCTGTTCAGGGTTGATTGACCAAGTCCTGTTCCATTCTTTGCAGAAATGACCCAAGCCATTTTGCCAAGGACGAGATGTATTTCCCACTCTGTGCACAAAATTTGACTAGACCCCAGGTTGACTCTTCCTTCAGCACTGGTGATGGAACAAAGTCTTCCACTGCGTCCCAGGGCAGCAAGCTAGCTTAGGGGCTGCAGGGCAAAGGGCACACATTTCTAGCCACTTTCCACCCCTCAGAATTTGCCACCTAATACAGCTGCTTCACATTGCCTCATGCAAGCGCTGGCCCTGGTTCTTTGATTCGGTTTTGGCATTTATGTGAAATACTTAAGGGTGCAGCCATTAAACCATCAAAGCATTTGCCTATTTAATTGGCGGGAAAGTCCATGAATTAGGTGCTCAAGTGCTTACTTTGGAGGTTATTTTGGGTGTGTGAGAAATGTATGTTTCAACTCTTGACCGCCCTTCATCTGAGAAGACGGTATGTGACTATATAAAATAATCTTGCAAAAAATTTAAAAAATCACAATATTTAAACTTCATAAAACATACATTATGTGGCAATCCTCTTTGGAACTCTCAAGTGTTATGTGCAATATTCACCTAATGCAGTCTGTCCATGCAAATATTTTTGCTTGTACAATGGAACTATCCCCTCATCTCCACACACATTGAGGCTAGCCAGCGACCTGGGCTTATGGGAGTTGTAGTTCAGCAATGTCTGGAGAGAACCACAGGTTAGCTACCTCTGAAACGTATATGCCTAATTATCTCTCCAAGAAGAGAAAACCAGCCTGTTTAATGTCCTTGGAGCACGTGGCTGTACTACTCTATTTCCTTCAGCGGCAGAGTAGTTTTCTAGAGCTGAGAAAACTGCAAGATTGGGAGATACACACTTTGTTTGGTGCCAGCAACCTCATAATCATTTAATATGGTTGCCAGCCACAGTATTTACAGACTGCAGCTGTTTGGAACGATTGAGCTAATCAAGGAGCATTAAAATGTGGTTGGTTTCTCCCCTTTCCCCCCTCCCACCACCCTCTTCAGCCTACCAGCTTGTATATGATGACAACAAAATAGTTGTAGCATCCCTTTGAAGCTGACATTTCAGCTACGCAGTCATTTCCATGTAGGAAACTGCCCGTATCCTATATGCATGCCATCACATCTGATCAACATACAAGTATAACGTTCATTGGTTGTACAGGTGATGGGGAAGTCTTGGTTTTATTTAGATTTTGGGTGTGTTTCTTTTAAAACTTGTTTTTAACTTTGACTTTAATGGGCAATTTCAATATATAGTTTGCAGTCTTCATAAAGACACCTAGAGGTTTTATTTACAACTGAGCGGTATAGGAATTCTGTTAAATAAGTCCTGATTGGCAGTGATGAAGTAGACTTTGGCTACGAAATGTATGTGCTGCATGTTCATCACATGATAATGAGTACATTAGGTGCATTCCCTGTGTGGAAATGTTATGCATACAGAAATTTCATCCCTGATCAAAGTAGCTGCAAAAACATATTTTCCGTTTGCAATGTATGTCCTTTGTGAAAGTGAATGTGGTATATAGATGCTTGAAGGGAGATTTTGAAGTTACATGGTGTTTGGGGAAAGCAAAAACCAGAGCACAGAGGGAGGAGATTCTGTATCGCCAAGAAAATGACTAGAGCTACAAGCCTAACCCCAGTTTGGGGTAAGTCCCATTGAATACAATAGGGACTTCTCAGCAGACAAGGTGTTGTGCTGTTATTTATCAGTTAAGTGAGGTCAGCCATTAGGCTGTTGGAATGTCAGCAGATGCACACCCTCTGCAGATGAAATTTCAACAGGGGCGGAGGAAGGGGTGTGTGGTGGGGGCAGGCTGCCCTGGGTGTCACCACTGAGGGGGTGTGACAAAATGCCAGGCGGCACTCACTGCGGGGCCTGCAGCACGCCAGAGCCATGCGTCTTTCCTGGGAGTGACGTGGTGGCTTGGGTGCCCCCACGCTCTATGCTGCCCCAAATGGTCTGCCCGCAGCCTCCCCCTCAGCTGTAGGGTGGAGGAGTGGGAGCAGGCAGGCATAATCCCCAGAGGCCCCGTGGAGTGTCCTACCTCGGCTCACCCCACCCCTGGGTGCTGAGCACGTGCGCAACCCCAGGTGCCCAATCGGCTTGCTCTGCCGCTGAATTTCAAGAATGAAGCCTAACAACGATTGCTTAATGTGTTTCTTTCTACATGGTTTTTCCCACAAATCTGCTTGAGTACACACCAGTCCTGGTTCTTATCCCTTTCTCAAGCTCCCTGATCTGTGGTAAATGTCTGAGAAGCTCCAGAAGGAAGATGCACCTCTGTTTCAGGTGCATTGGGCCACTCGATGAACTCTGTACATTCTCAGAGTCTTCGAACAGCAACATAATCGGCAGAATCACAGAGAGTAGCTCTTCACAGACGGCATGTTGGGAATGGATTAAGTGTTTCAGCACACTTATTATATACCGCAATGTATAAAAGTAAATTCTCAAGAAAAGGGGTTCTAGTTTGTTTGCTGGCTGTTAAATTATATATATGCATCTAGGTCCATTTCAGCATTTGACACCTTCACCTGTAATTTGGCTCCACCAGCAGAGGCTGAAGATAAAGCCTCTTATGAGAAGCTACCATATATAGCAACTGTCTAAACCAGGGATGGGTGCCCTATGGCTTGCCAACTCCAACTCCCCTCAGCCCCAGCCAGGAGGAACAATGGGCAGGGGATGATGGGAGTTGTAGTTCAACACCTGGAGGACCACAGTTTCTCCATCCCTGGCTAAACCTTTTGCACTTGCCATCGCACACACATTGCAGCCTTGGGTTCATTTGCATCTGAGTGCTAATATTTTCATGTAGCAAGATGTGCTTCCACTTAACTTACTCTTGAAGATTTTAGATGGCTTCTTGTCCTCTCCTGGTTGTTTTATCAGGGAGTTGATAATTGAAACTCTCGGAGAAGAAGAGAGCAATTTCTGCTCAAGGCAAGCAATTGGAGGGAGCGGGGCGAAGCCTATAGTTATTTGGTTACAATTTTAAACAAGTGCTTCATATAATATCTGAGGTATACTTCTGTTCAGGTCCAGCAGGCTTCACTAAATCAACTTCCCGCTCCGTTCAGTTAATGTTTCCCTCCACCCCCTGTGTCTGAGGAGACTACAAGGCGGGAGGTTTGGAGAATAAAAACACAGAAGGTAAGATTAAAGAACCTGTCGAAAATTACCAGAGCCTATTTTAATAACCCGCTCTGATTGCTGTGCACAAGAAGTTGGGAGGCAGGAGGTTTAATCTCAGTGCAGGTGCCTTTGCAATTATAATCGGAATTGAGCAGAAATACTGGTCAATACAGCCTGCACTCCTCAGGGTAGGGAGAGGACAGTAAGTGGAATTAAGTCTTGGGACTTTAGGGAAGGAAACATAAAAAATAAACCTAAGTGGTTATGGAGCTCTCACTGATTCAGAGATGATAATTACAAAGAATTTGTGAGGTTTTGGTTGTGTATGCACACACGTACACATATGCACACACATAGACGGCATAGACGGCAATAAATTAATAAAGACTAGATTATCCAGGGCAGCTGCAGAGCAGAAATGTTGGTTTCTCATTAATGTTTAGTGAGTTTTGATTGAAGAGAAAAGAAAAGCTTCCAGCTTTACCTTTAGGAATGATGCATGTTCTCCTTTTCCTCCAATTTAGGGTTAAATTGGTGTGGTGTGTAAGGCGGGGGGAGGAAGTTCCATTAATTTTAGGCAGGCTAAGGGTTGTGGAAACATATAGGGTGTTAATTGAAAATACCAGCCTCCAGGCTGCCTTCTCCTTAATCTCTCAGGCTCTGTTTTCTACTCTCCCTCCCGTTCCTTCGGCCATTTTGTCGCATAATGCCCGTCGAGCGTGTGTGTTGTTGCGTTTTTTAATTAAGTGTGGGCTGGAGAATGGCTGAGGCAGTGCTGTATAGAAGCTAGCTTGAGGAATCTTTTGAAGGCCTCCCCACATCTACCTGTGCCTTTTCTGCACCTTTGTCAGGATAAAATGTGGATAGTTCAGGTTCAGCAGTGCAAGCCTATGAAAAACCTTCAGCTCCATAAAGTGAGATTCCAAGGGAATCCCCAAAGACATATAAATAAACCTCAGATAGCATGTAAAATTTTTGGAGGGGGAGAGGAATGCCACATAGTTCCCTGTTTTTACAAATTCCACCAACTTCAGACTTGCCACCCCCTTCCCACCTGCCCATTGTGATTTACTGTTTCTTAAGTCACAGGAGAGAAATGAGAGATTCCGTAGCTGAAGACAAGCTTTTAAAGCATTGCGCCTTGAGCCGACAGTATGTTGACATTAATAAAATACTTAGGTATCTAAGGAGAGTGCCTAGGTTTGAATATTCCATCTCTGAGCTCTTGCAGTAGAACAATTTGGTTCGAAATATTACTTTCCCTGGCTTGTTGCAGACCCAGTGTGTAATCATGGTTAATCCAAGCTACATCTTGTTGCCTTAACCCTGATTTAGACTCACAAGCAGTCTGCATACAAGCTATATATTTAAAGGACATCAGTTCCCAAAGAATCCTGGGAATTGCCATGGAGCTACAGTTGCCAGCACCCTTAACAATCTACAATTCCCACAATTCTTTGTGGGGAGTAGTGTTCTTTAATGATTGGCATCCATGGAGTCACAGTGAAAGGCTTCCTGGTTGTGAGGAACAAGTAAGCAGACTAGGCAGGGCGGCCATTTTCAAGGAGGCTTGTGTCTGTCTAACTTTGCTAGTACAGTGGTACCTCAGGTCAAGAACTTAATTCGTTCTGGAGGTCCGTTCTTAACCTGAAACTGTTCTTAACCTGAGGTACCACTTTAGCTAATGGGGCCTCCCACTGCTGCCGCACCGCCACTGTGCAATTTCTGTTCTCATCCTGAAGCAAAGTTCTTAACCTGAGGTACTATTTCTGGGTTAGCAGAGTCTGTGACCTGTAGCGTCTGTAACCCGAGGTACCACTGTATTAAAGTTACGGATGCATTACTATTCTCTCTGCCCTTTTAGTGCATGTTTTACCCCACAGGCGGGGAACCTGTTTCGGTCAGGGACTACAGTAGTTCTTGGTTATCCTTCGGAGGGTCATCTTCAAAGATCTGAAGGGCTGTCACATGGAAGATGTTGCGAGCGTGTTTACTCCTGCTCTGGAGGGTGGGACATGAACCAATGATATAGAGTTGCAAGAAAGGAGACTCTGACTTAACATCGGGGAAAACTTTCTGACAGTAAGAGCCGTTTGACAGTGGAACAGTTTGCCTTGAGAGGTTGTGGACCCTCCTTCCTTGGAGGTTCTTAAGAGTGGATGGTTGGCCATCTGTCATGGATGCTTTAGCTGGGATTCCTGCACTCAACAGAGGGTTGGATTAGATGACTCTTGGGACAGGGGGTCCCTTCCAACTCTATCATTCTATATGCCTGTGGTGGGTGTGTCCAAGATAAAAGTGGGTGTGGCAACACACACCACATAAATCCCCCATGCACCCCTACATCTGCACTTCCCATACACTCACACATTGCTCCCATATTTGTACACCGCACACACAAACATTCCCCTACACAGAGCCACCCACTCTCTTCCTCCCAACATTTAGACTCAGAGAAGATGTCACAGGCTGGATTGAAAGTCCCCGTTCCTACCCTGGTTTACATGAAATGAGTCCACCTGTTGGAGTCCACCTGCACCTCTTAAATACTCTTCATCTGGAGACTCCTTTCCCCCCCTTAGATTTGGATGGGTCATGTCTGTGATTTCTAGATGTTCTTACCTGCCCCTACACCGAAAGCTTTTGATTGGCTTATTTACTTGACTCTTCTGGGCTATTTCTCTAGGAACCTGTGATACAACTTGTGAGCTAAAGTTTCCTGTCAACTATTTCCATCCTTCATGGGGCACCTGTGCCTTTAAGAGCTGGGCAGCTTTTTAATAGATGGAGCATTCCCTCACTGCATTTCTTTGCGGAGCATATGTTCACCTGTTCCATTTCGGCCTGTTGTACAGGAGCTAACAGCAAACCTTTCTACCTGGACATCTGTAGGAGGGTTTCCACGACTGTTGTTTCATCAGAGAAAACAAGAACAACACATATTTGGATAAAACCCCAAAATATGTCAAATCCTTAAAAATAACTACTACAATCCTAAAACTTCTTATTTTGGGTGTAAATCTTATTGAACAATTGGAACTGTTTGAATACGTTGAGGGAAAAGTTTTGATTTAATGAAATACAGAGAGGTTTTCTGAGTCAGGGCTTGACTCCTCAGAATCTGCTATGCCCCTCCCTCATTCTGTTTTCTGACTCACTTCAATTAGAAATGTCACAGAAGTTCTTTTTATCTGTTTAATTAAATGTGCAGCCTGCCCTTCCTCCCAAGGGAGCCCAGGGTGACAAACAAGAAGTGATAAAACAATTTTTAAAACCTCAAACTATTCCAATACAGATGCAGACTGATCATTCCCAAGCTGTGTAGGGCTTTGTACACCAAAAACCTATTTGCAAATTGACAGCCATTGCAATTCTTCAGACTGTGGAGTCATTAGGGGTTGGGGTTTGGTAGTAGGCCCATTTCATAGGTGCAAAGGCTGAAAGTGTGGCTGTGCAGGTCTGGGCAGTACACAGTATATAGACTGAGTGTGCACCCTAAAACAGGTGTGGGGGGTATTTTTCAGCCTAGGGGCCCCATTCCTTTCTAGTCAAATTTCTGGGAGCCAAAGGTGGGCAGAGTCAGAGGAGAAAGTTGGGTGGAGCAATGTGAATCTTCCCTTTGAACAGTAGGCTAGCACACACACACACACACACACACACACACACAGAGAGAGAGAGAGAGAGACCCTTCCCTGACCTCCATTCAGACATAAAATATACATTATCAGAACTCAATGACATCTTCCAGCCAGGCAAAAATACTCAGAGACAGTGCAGAGCGGGTTTGGGTCAGGAAGGTGTGCAGCCTAGGGAAGAGTATTGAGGGGCAGATAAAGAGGCCTGCAGGCCTGAATTTCGACCTGAGGTACACCTGGCCACCCCCTTAAATAGGCTAGGTGTGGGCTGGTTGCCCCTGCCTCCAACTGGCTGAGCAGGCATTGCCCGCCCTTACCTGAGGGCCCGATGCACCTGGAGGTGCCTGCCATCACCTCCCCACCGTGCCAGAAGATAGTGGCCTTCCTGGACCCACCGCAGTCGTGCCACGTGGCAACAGCTGCCCACATGGAATCCCAGTGGAGTGGATAGTCCCTGCTCCTTTCCTGTCCCAGAACGTGGCCTCTCCAAGTCCTCAATCCCATGTGAGGGATCTTTGGTAGGCAAGCTGACGGCTTTGCCTGCAGGAAGAAAGTATAATTCCAGTGAAACGGAATGTATACTGCTCTGTCTTTTGCATGGACCTTAAATGTTGACCAGCTAGATTTGACTGGTCAGAATTTTATGCAGCCACCCTAGAATTTAGGTATTGGTGGAAGCAACCTTCTCTCTTCCCTTATAGTTTTTGCAGAATAATAGCAGCATTTGGTTTTTGTGATATGATAGAGCGTGCAATTTAAAAAACAAAAAAGGCTGCTTTTTGTATTTTTATACCACTAAGAGCTGAAAAACCCATTTACATTACAATGAACATTTAGTACGTTTGCGTTATTTCCCCCGATCCAGGATATAGCATTTGAGATCGGCAAAGCAATATACCAGTATTAGGCAGAGGCCTCTTCTGATGTAATGGCGGGTGCTGCCATTACATAAGATGGCTTTTAGAGATTGATGAGTAGATATTTCTGGAGGGCGGGGAATGCATTGGAATTCATTATCCGTGCACATTTCTGCAGGCAGTTCCAGATAGCACAAGCTTTTGCCTAGGAAAGTTAGACAAGTATAATGAAAGTTGAACACATAGGTACTTAAGAGGTTGTTTCCTAAAGTCATCCTGAGTGGGATAGAACTGATGCTAAAATTACCTTGGAACAAACCCCATTTCCTGTTGCCAAAGCAATCTTTAAAAGGCGGGGATATTTTTGCAAACAGTTTTCCAAATGTGTGCTAATGTGTCTTTTGGATGGGTAATTTATCACAACTGTAGTGCTTTTATATCCTTTACACTGCAGTGCTGTACAAATGCCCATTACGTACCCAGGTGTGCATATTATACTATGCCTAAAGTTTGAATAAACTCATTAAGTTTTCCTAAGGTACAGGAGAAGATCATTAAAAATCTTGCTTCAGACAGCTGACAACTTAATATTTTTTACAGCATTCATAAAGTTATCTGTTCAGTCACAGTGGGACCAATCCTGATCATGGGAATTGCGGGTACAAAACAGCTACAGACTGTGGTCCAAAATGTATGCAAAATAAGACGCTTAGAAGGCTATTAATATTCAGACATGAGTAGTGTAATTATCCAGCCTTATTCACATCTAGACTGTACCTCTTTAGCTTAAAATTAGCATCAATCGTTTGGAATTCTTAAACATGCTATTAAGGAATTAACATATTATTAGGGAAATAAAGTTATGTTGTTCCAAGTTTACTCTTGGCATAAAGATGCAAAGACACACAGTGTTCCTAACAAAAAGGAAGTGAATGCAGAGTTTGGTGAATGTATGGCTTGTGTACATGCCTGGTCTAATAAAAAAACAAAACAGGATTATTCCAGACGAAGTGATATGCCAGGGATAAACCAGGGATGGGAAACCTGTAGTCTATTAGTAGCAGTAGTGGTGGCAACAGCACTCGTTCTTTATCTCCTTGACATCTGATGGGCGGGCGTTCCACAGGGAGGGTGCCACTGCCACAAAGGCCTGTCTCCCTGTAATTTCACTTCTTGCCGTGAAGGAACTGCCAGAAGGCCCTCAGAGCTGGACCTCAATGTCTGGGCTGGAGGTGGAGACACTCCTCCAGGTATACATGGCCGAGGCCATTTAGGGCTTTAAAGGTTAGTACCAACACTCTGAATTTTGCTTGGAAATGGCCCAGGAGCCAGTGTAGGTCTTTCAGAACCAGTGCTATTCTAGGCCCTTGTTGAGACTCCACCCACATCAGTCGCAGCCAGTATGGTTAATGGGAATAACATTATATCAGGGATGCTGGGAATTATAGTCCAATGGTAGCCAGAGGTCCTCAGCTTCCCCATCCCTGCTCAAAACCCTGACAGAGGACTGCAGAGGACATATGCAAGGGAAGAGATCACCTTTCTCCTCTACAGAGTTTATCTCTATAGAGTTTAGTCCAGGGTAGCCAACATGGCATCTCCCAGATGTTTGGGACAACAACTCCCATCAGTCCCACTCAGAATGGCCAATGGTCGAAATGGAATACACAGGATGAAACAGTTAAATCAGCTATGATTAAGTGGGCACAAGATATTGGTCATAACATTATGTTCGCTGACTGGGAAAGGTTGTGGACCACCGGTATGTAATGCCTTGAGAGAGAATATTATGAAAATGATCTATAGGTGGTACTTCACCCCAGTCAAGCTTGCAAAAATTTACCACTTGTCAGATAACAAATGTTGGAAATGTAAAGAAAATGAAGGTACATTCTTTCACCTCTGGTGGACATGCCCAAGGATTAAGGCTTTCTGGGAAATGATATATAACGAAATGAAAAAGGTATTTAAATATACCTTCTTGAAGAAACCAGAGGCCTTTCTCCTGGGTATGGTAAACCATGTGGTGTTAAAGAAGGACATAACTTTTTTTATGTACGCTACTACAGCAGCAAGGATTCTTATTGCAAAGTATTGGAAGACACCAGATCTACTCACTCTGGAAGAATGGCAGATGAAGATGATAGACTATATGGGACTGGCAGAGATGACTGGCAGAATCCGAGACCAGGACAAAGAGACAGTGGAAGAAGATTGGAAGAAGTTTAAAGACTACTTTGATAAATATTATAAAATTAATGAAGGTTAAAAAGATATGGGTTTAAAAATTAGTGGTTTGCAGGGGCGTTGATTAAGGAAAAAGAATAGAATTATTAAAAACTATGGGAAATATGGGAATGGATTTGCTGATAAGATAAATGAGATTAGAATACAGAAGGGGGAGGTGTGAGGAGGTCGGTGAAATTAGGTTTAGAAAATAAGGTTTGAATTTATACCTGTTTTTGTTTTGTTTGATGGTTTTTGTATGTTTTTATTGTTGTTTGTATTTGTGTTTATATGTGTTTATTTGAAACTTAATAAATATTATTTAAAAAAAACAAAAAACAGAATGGCCAATGGTCAAGGGTGTTGGGTGTCCCAAACCTGTGGTGGGCACCACGTTGGCAACCCCTGGTTTTGTCCATAACCAACCTATTTATAACCCAACTTTTCATAGCAGGATTAAAGTGGTTACCCCTCCTCAGTGCACTTTTCTCAAAGCTAAGCATGCTCAGTCATCCACCCACCCACCCTGCTACATTGACACCAGTAATTTGATGTGGTCATCTTGTGCCTTAATTTTAAGGTGGTGCTGGGGAAGAAAGCAACAAGATACAGTGCTATGCTTGCTTGTTTATCTGCTACACTTAGATCCCACCTTTTCTCTCTTTTTTTAAAAATAATATTTATTCAAATTTTAAAGGTTACAAAAAGAATCAAAAAAGAAAACAAAACAGTACATAAAAGCAAATCACATCCAGGAAAAAGTAAAAGAGCGAAAACAGGGGGGGGAAAATACATAAAATCAAAAAGTCAAAAAGAAAAAAGAACAAGTCAAACCTTTACATATTTTTCTTTCTTTAACTTATTTCCTTGACTTCCTCACACCTCCCCTCTTTATATTCTAGTTCAGATAGGTATTTCAGAAAATCCTTCATCTTGTTTTTATCCTAATAATTTATCTTGATATCCTGTAATTTTTCATTCTCTCTTTCACCAATTATCCATCCATTTTTACTTTATTTAATCTTATTTCTCATTAAAACTGATATATTTGAACTTATTCTCTTAAGACGTTTCCCGTAGGGTTATAAAAATTTCATTCCACGATTTTTCCATTTTTCATTAAAAATTTCTTCTTTTTTAAAAAAAATCTCAATATATACATTTTAAATTCCCAATTTTCTTCCACCGTCTCCCCTCCCCGGTCTCGGCCCCTACCAACAGTTCCATCAACCTCCAAAAATCCATCAACCTGGAGATCTTAAATCCGAGGCTCTTAACTCTTCTTCATGTCCCGTCTGCCGATAGATCCCACCTTTTCTCTGGTCAGTACGTGCTGGTCAGTAAATCACATACTTCAAAGTTGGAACTGACTCTTTATTAGCAAAAACACAATCTCCGCAGACTTGGCTGAGTGTCAGGCCTAATGAGCAGAGCAGCTCATTCCCTGTGTTTCATACTCCATGAAGTCAGTCCCCACAGCTGTCTATGTCTCCTCCCCTCCAGGGCTTTCCCCAAGCAATCGGAGATGTAGCCAATCTTTCCTCTGCCCTTTTCATGCCTCTTCTGGTTCTGGGAGACAAGGGAGGAGGGCAGCTAGTTGCAGCAGGAGGGGGAGATTCCTGTGGGTCTTCATCAGCCTGACTCATCTGACTCACCAGCCTCTTGACTTCTTTCTGCCACAGATTCTCCCAGCTCACCAAGCCCTATTACCCAATATTATTACCCTAAATTCCATATATGTACTTCACCAAAAATCAGGGGACTGATTCACACACACCCAATTGCAGGCAGATCTCTCATGCATGTACAATCAATCAGGGAGCCAGGATGGTGTGAAGAAGCTCCTCAATAAATAAACTAGATTCTAAATGGAAATGGTTGAGCATATCTTCATCTCTCTTGGAAGTAAACACCATTTGCAAACCCGTTTCACTTTTAGAAAATAACAGAACCGCCTGTCTTGCTTTTAAGAAATTAATAATAAAAAGGCACAGCCCTAAGTGTGCCCAGCAACAATATTGTTTTGTGGTGGAGTGTGCTGCATTTCTAATAGAAAGATAATTCTTTTTTAAAAAAAATCCCTTCAAAATTAGACTTCAGAGCAACATCCTAAACATGCCCATTGTGAGAGCACGTCTGATGATGTCCCTGCACTGACTGGCTTATCTCCTACCTGCAGAGCTCTGTGCATTGAGAGGCTGCAATAAATATTTCTTTTACACCATACTCTGCTGAAATGTAATCCATTTGGAAGGGACAGGTGGGTATTCCACACACACACCCTGCAATGGTTCTTCCACTGCAATCATTTTGGAGAACGGGGCAATCGAAACTATAGGCACCATTCTGCTCTAATATTCTAGTAAATGGAAGTTGAATCCTTCAGTTTCCGTAAGCAATGAGCACCTCCCACAATGCTCCAAAGGCTGCAAGGAGCTAGTATAGATTCCAGTATACTACTCTTGCACCGTTACCTGTACCATACAGAAAGGTAAAGGTAAAGGACCCCTGGATGGTTAAGTTCAGTCAAAGGCGACTATGGGGTTGCGGCGCTCATTTCGCTTTCAGGCCGAGGGAGCCGGCATTTGTCCACAGACAGATTTCTGAGTCCTGTGGTCAGCATGACTAAACCGCTTCTGGCGCAATGGAACACTTTGACGGAAACCAGAGTGCACAGAAACTATGTTTACCTTTCCGTCGCAGTGGTACCTATTTATCTACTTGCATTAGAGTGCTTTCGAACTGCTAGGTTGGCAGGAGCTGGGACAGAGAAATGGGAGCTCACCCCATCGTGGGGATTCGAACCACCAACCTTCTGATCGGCAAGCCCAAGAGGCTCAGCACCACCCATACAACAGTGTGTGCTAAATCAGGCTTCCTTGCTGAAGGCCACAAAGACTTTCCCAGAGATCTTTCTTATCCACCAAATCTCAACATTTCTGATATACTATGGATGTCCCTGTACAGTTTACCCATAAGTCTGTAGCCGCTGCACAATTTTGCAGAAAATGATATCGTGGCTATGTTAGGCCACGGGAAGCCACAATTCATTCATCTTGACTCAGGCAAGTTCCAGCAAGCCAGCTTCCAGTGAGCCAGTGATGGCGTCAGCTTAGAATATTCCGGAAGCTCAAGGCCACCACATTATTACAGGCTGTAGTCTAATGAAGGTCCAACTGCATCTCTCCATTCTGGCATTCAAATTCAGCAGGTTCCTTTCCCCACTGCCCACGTCAGAGGAAGAGGTACTGTGTTTTGCCCTCTCTTAGTGGTCTGCCAGCTAAATGCTGAATTGGTTTCATTACCTGGTCTGACTACTGAAGAGGGTGACTCAGGCAGGGATGATATTCTGTGCTTCCTGCAATTTTTCTTCCATGCATATAGCCGGGTTGTTAAAAGGCTATTTTTAGCAGGCACTGGAGTACAGTGAAGTTCCTTTTTTTTTTTTTTTGAATAAAGACAGAGTACGAAGCGGAAGGTGAGGAGCACAATGGATCTTGCCCCGGAGGGTATAGTACTTTAATCACATTTATATCTTCATCTGAAGAAACTGCCTGAGAATTATTTGCCTCCTGCAAGCAGATGTGATGTAGTGAAAGGGTTCAAAATCCAAAAACACAGAAAACATGAAGATACCAATATTCTGTGTTACATAACAGTGTGTGTGTGTGTGTGTGTGTGTGTGTGTGTGTGTGTGTGTGTAACATATAAAACAGAAGTATTAAGCTAAAATGGTAAAAACCATACTGTCATAGATCTAGGATGTCAGACTCTGTTAGTGAATGGTAGAAACTAATACATGGTAGCATTTAGATAATACTTGGGATATGAATAATAGAATTGGTAGGTACCCCAAAGGTCATCTAGTCTAACCCCTTGCAGTGCAGCAATCTCAACTAAAGCATCCATGACAGATGGCCATCCAACCTTTGCTTAAAAACCTCCAAGGAAAGAGAGTCCACAATCTCCCAAGGGAGGCCATTCCACTGTCAAAACAGCTCATGCCATCATAAAGTTCTTCCTGATGTTCAGACGCAATCTCCTTTCTTGCAACTTGAAGCCACTGGTTTGAGTTCTACCTTCCAGAACAGAAGAAAACATGCTGGCTCCATCTTCCATGTGACAACCCTTGGAATATTTGAAGATGGCTATCACATCTCCTCTCAGTCTTCTCTTTTCCATGCTTAACATACCCAGCTGCTTCAGCCATTCCTCATAAGGCTCGGTTTCCAGACCCTTAATCATCTTGGTTGCCCTCCTCTGCACAAATACAAGCTACAGAAATGTGTCAGATAAGAAATTCCTGGATTGGCTCATGCAAAGCAGTCTGGCCAGGCTAGCTAAGTGCTGAGCCATTTATGACCACTAGAAATGCAAAGAAACATCCTTGCCTCCTGTCCCAGGAGTGGACAAAAAAAAAGGAGATTTGGGAGGTTGCCAAGGTGACTGGGGACATGGAGTCACAGAAAAATGTGTCCTTTTTGAAATCTAAAGGTGTTCTGAGAACAAGATAGAGGAAGGAAGCAGAACCATTTTGACACTGGTTGCACCAAGAGACTGGTAGCCATGACTGACCGCTGCTTCGAACCCAAGGTTGCTGAAACTATGAGAGTGGCAATGAGAGACATTCTTGGAGTTTAACTGGTGACTGGGAGTGGCCGCTGAGACCATATAACACCCATCCTGAAAGACCTATAATGACTCCCAGTACGTTTCCGAACACAATTCAAAGTGTTGGTGCTGAAGGAGCATCTCCATCCCCATCGTTCAGCCCGAACACTGAGGTCCAGCGCTGAGGGCCTTCTGGCGGTTTCCTCACTGTGAGAAGTGAGGTTGCAGGGAACCAGGCAGAGGGCCTTCTTCGTAGTGGCATCCACCTTGTGGAACGCCTTCCCATCAGATGTCAAGGAAATAAACAACTATTGGACTTTTAGAAGACATCTGAAGGCAGCCCTCTTTAGGGAAGTTTTTAATGTTTAATGTTTTATTGTGTTTTTAATATTCTGTTGGGAGCTGCCCAGAGTGGCTGGGGAAAAACCCAGCCAGATGGGTGTGGTATAAACAAATTATTATTATTATTATTATTATTATTACTAATACTGTTCCGCACTTCCTCCAATGAAGACTCCAGGTGTAAATATGCATAAAAGAAACCATCTTTCTTAAAGACACTAGCCTCTGCTGTCCCTCAATTTTCCTAATTTAAACACAATTTCTGGAACCCTGTGGAATCTTGCTGCCACTTGGCAGAGTTTGGGGGTGACATGCAACCTTACTATATTTTCCCCCTCTGGATGATAGCAAAGCCAAGTTGACACACGCACACACACACATCCATAGCTGATGCATCAAGCTGCATTTGGAATGCTTCCTCCGTTCCCTTTTCTTCTAATCTAGTGCCCTTTCTTCCTTATCCAAAATAAGCCTCTGAAAGTTCAGGTTAGATTCAACTTCCCTGTTGCTTTGGCAGGTGAACGGAAAGCTGAGCGGACTGATCACACACTTCCCATCTGTCAGCTTTGTCGCTGTTGGTAGGTGCTTAAAGGAAGCAGCACTCATTTTCCCAGGTGCTACGTTTAGACAATTCACACAATAAGCAGAAGTCTGTTTACAAAAAAGGAAGGTGGTATGTTACGAAGTGTGTGTTTACAAGAATCCGTCTCTGGGCTTGCTGAAGGTGGTGACATGGCTGTCCTGGAATCTCCAGCTTTTCCTTAGGATGTACCTATTTTCACAGGAGAAATGTTGGAGGGTATGGAGTTATGTGACCCCCCCCCCAAATAATCTGAAGGCAGCCCTGTATATGCAAGCTTTTTAAATGTTTAATAAGTTTTTATATACCATACTTTTCTGTCTATAAGACACCCCCCTATTTTGGGGGACTCAAATTTAAGAAAATGGGGGGAGATGGCACAGGGTTGTTAAGCTTTTTTTAGGGGGGATTGTTGTAGCGTCAGCCAATCAACACCACCGATTGATGCAGCAACCAATCAAACACCCACCCTATTCATTAACCATGTATAAGGCGACCCCCACTTTTTAGCATGATTTTTTATGAGAAAAACATAGTCTTATACAGAAAAGTACGGTATGTTGGAAGGTGCCCAGAGTGGCTGGGACAGTCCAGTCAGGTGGATGGGGTATAAATAGTAAAATAATTAATGTAGGGTTGCCATACATCCGGAATTTCCCAGACATATACAGAATACTGTAGTCGGCGGCAGTGTCTGGGTGGAAATTTGCAAAATGTCCAGGGAAATCCAGATGTATGGCAGCCCATGTAAGCAGTGCAATTTTGGGCAAGTTCTGTCTGGATTTTTCACTGTTTGAAATTCCTAATTTATGACATAGGGTGTCCCTATTCTCATCGGAGAAATGTTGGAGGGTATGAGATGCTCTAACACTGAGCTGCAGCCCTACCCTTAAGGGAGTATGTCCAAGTATACTGAATGCCAGAAGTCACAATCCCATTTCGGTTACTGTTCATTGAACAAATCATTTTCGAGTGGGGCTGGGAATGCTCCACAGTCCACTTGAACAAATAAAGTCATTTATGCCCAAACTCCCCCCACCCATTAAGGCAGTGAAATACAGCAAAGAGTTTACTGCTGTTGGCCCTCTTGAACTTGCTAAGAGGGTGGTCTCAAGCACTTTTGTCTAAAGGTGTCTAAAAGTCGCTTAGTGGCCGCCTGGAACTTTTGACAGAGGCCTCTGAGAAACCATTTCAGCAGCTTATGGTGGCTTAAGAGCTTAATTCATCACTGTGGGCTGTCTCAGCACTTTGCTGGTAGGGGGCAATTTTTTATTTATTTGCTGACCATTGTTGCTTTTCTCCCCACTTACAATGAGCTTGTTGCTGTTGGAGTCAGCTTTTATATTAACTGACGGAAAGCAGCCAAATGCACGCCTGCCTGAAAAAGTTCAGGGAGGGCTTGGGAGGATGAACTGAAACGATCCTAGTTTAAGAGAGATGGAGGTGGGTGGCGCTTCTGTGGTTGAACGAATGTTAGCATTTGTCCTTGTCATTTATCGCTTGCTTAGCCTAGTGTCATCAGTGAAACAGGCGAGGAGAAAGCATGCAAGAGGTAGGTCCCAACAGGGAACTATCTACCCTGTCCCTAAGGTAAAGCTAAAGGGACCCCTGACCATTAGGTCCAGTCGTGGACGACTCTGGGGTTGCAGCGCTCATCTCGCTTTATTGGCCAAGGGAGCTGGCATACAGCTTCTGGGTCATGTGGCCAGCATGACTAAGCCGCTTCTGGCGAACAAGAGCAGCGCACGGAAACACTGTTTACCTTCCCACTGGAGCGGTACCTATTTATCTACTTGCACGTTGACATGCTTTCGAACTGCTAGGTTGGCAGGAGCAGGGAACGAGCAACGGGAGCTCACCCCATTGCGGGATTTGAACTGCCGACCTTCTGATCGGCAAGTCCTAGGCTCTGTGGTTTAACCCACAGAGCCACCCGTGTCCCTACTCTGTCCCTACAAGGAGCTTAAATCTACACTTAGACTAGAAGAATGAGAGGACAACAAAGAGGTAGAATGGAAAGGAAGAGAGGTAAAGGTAACAATGGGTAAAAAAAAGTCAACACATTCAGAGGCGTAGGAAGGTCAGGTGGTACCCGGTGTGGAAAATTTCTTGTCACCGCCCCCCATTGATTTTTTTTTTTTGCCTGCAAAAATTGTTTTACGTTATTTCATATTTTCTTACAAAGGAATGTGGATTATGGGCCTCTGATAACGAGGAGGCAACTGTGGACAGCTACTTAAATCTACAGGATGGATTGTGTTTTGGCTGCACTGAATTGAAATTTCAGCCTTCACAACATATAAAAACGGCCAAGTAAACAGCTATTTTCGTGGAGGAGGGTCAAGATATTAACTGATATGCATGAAATATCAGATATAGCTGTATAATCCCTAGTGTAGTAAGATAAGACCTTTGGAGCAGGCATTTTTTAAAAAATAAAAAGTTTTTTATGAACTGCCCTAGTAGGGCAGTAATTGTTCCTTTTTGACACCCCCCTCCATGATGGAACCCAGGCCAGACTGCCCTCCCACCCCCCTTCCTATGCCCCTGAATACATTTATATTGTAGGGCAGGGTCAGGAACCCTTTTTCACACTGACACCTGCATTCCCTTCCAAACCCTCCAAGTGCCCCTATTTTCCAGGGACACTCCCGGATGTACAGAAGCCATACCAGTTTCTGATTTGATCCCTGAATGTCCCGACGTCCCTATTTTCATCGGAGAAATGTTGGAGGGTATGGAGTTAGGTGACCCCTGAGCCAAGGAAATAAGTAACTAGACAACCGTGTTGAAGACATCTGAAGGCAGCCCTGTATAGGCAAGTTTTTTTAAATGTTTAATGTTTTATTATGTTTAAATATATATTGGAAATTACCAATATATGGCAACCCAGTCAGATGGGTGGGGTGTAAATAATAAAATGGTGATTATTATGATTATAATTGAACGGGACATCTCTATTTTCATCAGAGAAATGTTGGGTGGTATGCCCTTCTGGTCAGCCCTCAGAAGGGCATCCTGATTTTGCTTCTGCTTATGTTTGGTTTAGTTTTTTTGATGGCCTCGACTTCAGTTTAATGAGTGTACGCATATGAAGGTGATGGAAGACTGGTGAAAGACCCTGTGTGAGAGGAAGGGGAAGGGAAGATCTGCCAAGGTGGGAGAAGAGAGGGAAGCCCCCATGTGAGGGCTGGGGGGGGGGTCCACTCCCTTCTGTGTGAGACAAGGGTAAGATAATGGTGGATAGGTCCAACATATATAAATTTTGCCTCTGTACATTAAGCTCATTTCTAGACACATGCTCACACCACTCTCTGTCATCCATCCTGTAAGGGTGTGTGTAGATACGAGGAGAGGATATATTTATTAGATATTATCCTTCCTTCTGACGTTTGTGAGTTTAGCAGAGTGCATCCCTTTGCAACTCCCACCCTCAGTGCATTCCCTGAAGGCAAGGGGGGCGTTGTCTGAATACACTTGAGTGTATATGTCTGCGTGTTGCTTATAGCCAAGCTCTCCCATAATCTGTCAAGGGAGATTTTTGCTATTTGAAACAGCCATTGTGGTTTATCCGTGGAGAGCCATCTCTCTTCTTTGCGTGTGAACATTAATGGAAGGAACTTGGGGGGGGGGGGGGGTAAGAAGTTTACATGGCACTTACTGCCAAAATGAATTTTGTGAGCTGAGACTTAATCAAAGGAGGGAGGCGAACTGAAAAATTGCATCTTCGCTACATTAGCTAATACAAAACAAGAGTTTCGGGGCAGTAAAAACAGGGCTCTGTCTTATTACCACACAGCACCATGATGTCAACCCTAGAAAGGGTTCTACTGAACATTCCATCACCTGGAGAATGCAGAGGTGTGCCTTTGGTTGATGAAGAGCTCACAGATTCTTCAATATCTTCGTTACGTCCATTTCCTCCTTCACAATCTCTCACATCCTCCCTCCATTCTTACTCTTACACACTCATTCCTACTAACATGCGGTACTCATGTACTTGTGCCATTCACACAGGACCCTCACCCATGTGTTAACAGTGACTGAACATTTGGATGGGGTGGGGCCTAGTCCTCTGATGAAGCCCTTCCCACACACAGTACACTTGAGGTTCAGTGGTACATTCTGAAGTGCAGGTACTCTTTGTGACAGTCCCCACAGCCACACCCTCACACAACAATTCTGATTTATTTATTTTTTTACCAATGCAGACAAGGTGGCTTCAATATTAAGCCAGTTCTCCCCTGCCCCACATGCCCAGTCCTATTTAGCTTAACCGCCTGATCAAGAGCATGCTAATTTGTGACATTTTGGCTGTTCCTGAGAAAGGGGCTTTGCACTCCAGCCCCTTGTGAAATAAAAGAGGTTCTTTAACTCTTTTCATGCATGCAATTCCCCTCTTCCTCTTCCTGGCTGATCGGGGGAGTTCCTCTCTTGGGGGGGGGGGGGAATTGGCATGTAAAGTGGTACCTCTGGTTAAGTACTTAATTCGTTCAGGAGGTCCGTACTTAACCTGAAACTGTTCTTAACCTGAAGCACCACTTTAGCTAATGGGGCCTCCTGCTGTTGCCGCGCCGCCAGAGCACGATTTCTGTTCTCATCCTGAAGCAAAGTTCTTAACCTGAAGCACTATTTCTGGGTTAGCGGAGTCTGTAACCTGAAGCGTATGTAACCTGAAGCGTATGTAACCCGAGGTACTACTGTAGTAGATTGGCAAGTCAGGTCCTGGGACACACTTTTGCCATCTCCCATTGCCTTTGGCTTGTGGGCAGGGGTCCATGAGGTGCCCCTTAGGCTTAGCATGCACACTTTAGTGAACCATGGAAAGGGGCTGTGGTGTGTGCATGCTAGGTTCACATAACAAAGGAGGAGAATTTCTTCCAATTCTTTGCTGTATTGCCACAGTTTGCAGCTGTAAGCGGGCCTATGACATGAGGTATATGTGTGTACTCCTTCCTTCTTACATAAACCCACTCTTTTGATTTAGTTAATCTGGGTAATTGTTTTTGCAAATCTTCTAATTTTGTTATATTTAATAACTCTAGCAATTTTACCACTCTGTTTGGCTGTCGAGTCTCCTTTATGGGTGTGCTGGCAATATTCATTTACAGGCTGTGCAATGTTCTGTCTGCTGATTTGTTTCATTTCAGCTTGCTGTTAAATGCGCAAAACAGCCTAGCCATGCCATTCCGCCCCCCCCCCCCAGACAACCCAACTCGGTCCCTTAGTCACAAGCCATCATAGACGAGTAGGCACCTTGATTTCCACAGGCCATAATCTATTGGATAGATGCCTACTGTATATACTGGCTAGTGGAGCATTAATGTATTCCAGTGTAAGTGTGTGTGTGTTTAGCACACTGCACTGACTTGAACTGCAAGCAACTGAAAGGCCCATTAAAATTAATTTAAAATCAATGTAACCACTTGTCAAGCTTAAATATTTCCACCTTTCATTTTCCCCCCTCTTAGGCACCTAGTAAATAATTCTCGGCTGTGAAATAAGTAAGTAAAATGGTCTACTTTGCTACTCCCTCATGACCTGTATTTCCCCCTAACCTGGCCTTTGTGCTCTCCTGAACACTCTGCTTAAAAACCTTGTCCTTGCATTCTTTTTTTAACCTAGTGCAAATTATTTGAAAGGTTTTTCTTGTCCTCCAAAGCATTTGAAGCTTTCAGCATAAATTTGATGGAAGCCATCTCTTCCTCTCCCTTTTGCTGGCAAAACAGAGAAGTCAAAGGCAGATTGGTCCATCATGTATCTGATCTGATTTGGGATTTGGGGTAGTGTTCAAAATTAACTCTCAGAAAACTGGTCTTTTGATATCTCCACGTCGGCTTTTGTCAATTCGCGAGTTGCTAATTATTAAAGAACCTTTTATTGAGGGTGAAAGAGGAGAGTGCAAAATATGGTCTGAAGCTCAACATCAAAAAAAAAAAAAAAACGAAGATCATGGCTACTGGTCCCATCACCTCCTGGCAAATAGAAGGGGAAGAAATGGAGGCAGTGAGAGATTTTACTTTCTTGGGCTCCATGATCACTGCAGATGGTGACAGCAGCCACGAAATTAAAAGACGCCTGCTTCTTGGGAGAAGGGCAATGACAGGCCTAGACAGCATCTTGAGAAGTAGAGACATCACCTTGCCAACAAAGGTCCGTATAGTTAAAGCTATGGTTTTCCCAGTAGTGATGTATGGAAGTGAGAGCTGGACCATAAAGAAGGCTGATCGCCGAAGAATTGATGCTTTTGAATTATGGTGCTGGAGGAGACTCTTGAGAGTCCCATGGACTGCAAGAAGATCAAACCTCTCCATTCTGAAGGAAATCAGCCCTGAGTGCTCACTGGAAGGACAGATTGTGAAGCTGAGGCTCCAGTACTTTGGCCACCTCATGAGAAGAGAAGACTCCCTGGAGAAGACCCTGATGTTGGGAAAGATGGAGGGCACAAGGAGAAGGGGGCGACAGAGGATGAGATGGTTGGATAGTGTTTTCGAGGTTACCAGCATGAGTCTGACCAAGCTGCGGGGGGCAGTGGAGGACAGGAGTGCCTGGCGTTCTCTGGTCCATGGGGTCACGAAGAGTCGGACACGACTAAACGACTAAACAACAACAACAACAACAACAACAACAACAAAATATTAGCTTCACAATTAGAGGACCACAGTGGAGTCAGATCCTACACCATGGGGTATAGCTATCAACATTCCCCGCCCTTTTAAAGGGAAATCCTATTTGGAATAAGGGAATTTCCCTTAAAAAAGGGAAAACGTTGACAGCTATGCCATGGGGGCACCCCTGTTATGGGCCATGGCTCTGCAGTACAACATCTGCTTTGTACACAGAAGTCCCTGGTTTAATTCCCAGCATCTCTGGGTAGGACTGGGAGACCCTGTGGTCTGAAATCCTGGAGGGCCATTCAGGCAATCCTGAGCTAGGAGCCCTGAGGGTTATCTGGTCCCAACCCCTGGCAATGCAGGAATCTCAGCTAAAGCATCCATGACAGATGACCACCCAACCTCTGCTTAAAAGCCTCCAGTGAAGGACAGTCCATCACCTCCCAAGGGAGACTCCTCCACTCAGTATATGGTAGCTTCCTATGTTCTTAGGAATATCCTTCCCAGGGAATCCAGCACTGATCTGTCTGATACTTGACCACCGAGTTAAAACCTACCCATTTGCCCAGGTCAAACCTTAATATCTATATTAGTTGTTGCTATTGTAAGAGTTGCACTTGGTTGCACAATATGTTTCTAGGATTGCTTACAGTTTATTTTTAGGTGGCGGGGTGTTTGTTTTTTGCTAGTTTTTCCGCTAGTTTTTTTGGTGGGGGTTGTGTTATATTTGCATTTCCATTTTAATAGTTGTAACTCACGCTGATATTGTAACATGAAGGGTGGGACAAATATATGCTAAATAATAAATACGGTGATTTAAAACATGGGGAATTCTTAAATCAACCATTCAATCTAACATACTTTAGAATAGCAAAATGGTGTTTTAAAGGGAACAGGCCCAAGTCGTGATATTTGATCATCACTATAGAACCTTAATCAATTTTTATTATGATACCATACAAACCTTATCATCTACAAACCTTGTAGTTAGAGCCCAAACTTTGGATTAATGAGGGATGCTTCTTTTATTGCTGTTATTTAAATCAGTAATGCATTTTTAAACATTCATTATATGTAATATTAATAACTAATAACAGAAATGAAGGAGAATAATTATAACTAAAAATAGAACAAAAAATAAATCCATAAAATAATTACCATTGCTCAGGCTGGTATATACAGTCAGGAAGAGGTTTCTTATAACATTAATTATTGCAATCTAGTGACTGTACAGAATCACAGAATATCTGGGCTCCCTTTTCCAATCTCGAATTCAGGAACAACATAGAAGAAGTAAGAGCTGAGCAGGAGGAGGGGGGCATACTTTGTGTATTAGCTGAACAATAAGTCATATTTCTAAGTCACAGCAAACGTCATTTTTGACAATAAAATTTAGGGCAATATTTTGTAGTCTAAGCACTCCTGTGGTACTTCTGGTATAATTTGCCTCACCATTTTCAACTTGCAGTACTTTATGTAATGTCCAAAAAGTTATCCCCCCACAAAAAAAAACCCTCACAAAAAACCTGAGACAGAACATACAGCAGTTCAAACTTGAAGATGAGGAGCTGAACTTTCTTGAGTGCAATAATTACTTTCCTAATGTATCCCACATCCTGTAATGCATTTTGAAAAACAAATGTTTGACAACCCAGACATTAAAAATTTACAGCATTTTTGAGGTTCCTCAAAGAGTCATTAACTTTTTAACTTGTGTTTGGACACAGTTCCTTTTCTTTCATTTCTTATTTCCAAGTGACCTCCTATAGGTTAACTGTCTCCATGTGCAATTTTTGCACGAGACAATCCTCCCCAAGCTTACTGTCATCTTTACGTAGCAAGCTGAACGATCAATTGGTTATACACTGTGTATCTGACAGTGGTGTTTGTTTGAGAACTTATACTGGTGGGTGGCATTGGAGTCAGTCATGGGCAGAGACAGAGACCGAAAAGTGTTTTGAGTTAACTAATCCAGAGTGAAGTCTGCCTTGCTTCTGTTTTTAAAACAAATTCAATGCCTTGCTACGCAAATACAGTTATCACAATACGTAAAGTGCAACAGGCTGAATAATAATAACTGTAAACATTTTATTGGCCTGCTGATCTATAAGCAAAAAACATTTGTATACTATATTTTTTAGTAACGATACAGTATATATTTTATTCACTATTATTGTGTCTTGGATACCAAATAGTGGATTACCATGCATTTATTTATATTGTATAGATCTAATATCAGCTAAGGAAGCCCTTTGGGGTGAAACAAGGGAGATATCCGGAAACCTTGTTCTGCCCAAGCTATCAGTTTGCACCTGCACCAGCCAGCTTGTGCCAGCCATCTACATCAGCTGTGTTGTTCTTGTTACATTGAGGACTTTTCTATTTTTACCTAAGGATTGTGTTATACAGGAACTTACAAGAAGAAACAAGAAGAAAGCCTAAGGATTGTGCTATACAGGAAGTTATAAGAAGAAACAATAAGAAAAGATGAAAAGAAAAGAAGAAATGTGTTAATCTTGGAATTAGTCTCATAGGTTATATACTGTGCATAGGAACTGTATATGTTGCACATACTGAGCTAGATCTTTACGTTAGGAAATAACCAATAAAATGTTTACAGTTATTATTATTCAGCCTGTTGCGCTTTGTGTATTGCTTCCATTTTCATCATGGCTACTTTATCTTAGAATTCCCAGTCCTGTGCAGGGATAGGAGAGAAATTTGATTAGGTTTGCATTTAAAGATCCATATCTTATTCACATTCTCTGAAACTGACATGTAAACCGAAAAACAGCCATCCATTGAAATTTGTACTTCCCCGAATTTTGCAATGGCGATTTCTATGCAGCATATTCAAAACTGCATATACCAGAGCAAAGTGTACATGTAAATGCATATGTAAGAGTGGTTGGGGGAATACCAGAATGCATTGTGGAAGAGGAAATTGCTTTGCAAAAATGTGTATGCAAAGCAAAATTGTGGTTGTGTGTGGGGGAGAGAAATCACAAAACTGGTGTGGAAATACGGTGAACCAAACTTCAGAATGGAAAAAGGAGAAACTGAGAGAAACCAAAATGGACAGATTTGCCTTTCCCTACTCAGAAGTAAGCCCCACTGGGTTTGTCCTGGTTACTTTCAAATACAGATACAGAGGATTTCCCCCACCACCACTATGATAGACTAATTCAGCTCTTGTTCTGGAAAGTGAACAAAGGCAATTCCCCACCTACTCCTGGCTTTAGTGTGTTACACACACATACACAGCAGAAGCCTACCAATTTGTTCACAGAAAACCACCTTTTCCTCAAGCCATACAACCAGAGTAAAAGAAAGAAAGAAGAATCAGTGTGCTTTTTATCAAATACAATACTGCCCCTTTAGATTGTTCAGAAACTGCATACAAAGAAGGAAGAAACCTATTAAAAAGCCTGGAGTCATAAGAAGGAAGTGTGCAGGAAGAAAGGCATTCTGATGGGATGAAAGAATGGTGCCTTTTCAGGAGGCGTTGGGAGCTGCAGAAAATGAGGTTGAGGCTGCAGGTTCCCCACCTGTGCTATGACAGCGGACCTGAAATACATTGGCATTTGGTTCAGGACATAAGAGGGGTGGAGAGTGCTCCTTTATTCTTAAGGGGTTTGGGAAGTCAAGCTACTATGACACCCATTAGCTTAGATGGGTTCAAAATTGATGAAGGGTAGGTCTATTAAGAGAAGTTAGCCAAGAGAGCAAAATGCCCGCTCCTAAATTTACATCATTTATGAACGAGTTAAGACGCACAGGTCCCATGACTGACCTTGGGGGACTTACCTTCCTACATCTCTCAATTCAGAGAACTGTCCATCCAGCCCTACTCTCCACTTCCTACAACTTAATCTATTCCTGGTCCACAATAGGTCCTCTCCTGTTATTCCCTGCCTGCTAAGCTTACTCAGGAGTCTTTGGTGAGGGACCTTGTTGAAAACTTTCTGAAAGCCCAAGTTCATGAGGGACCCACCCACACCCTGGCTTAATGTGGATTGTGAACATCTTGGGCCTTCTTTAACCACCACCTATCCATGTGGTGTCCTTCAACTACTGTTGCCCCATACTTTCTTCTCCCTAAATCTGGCAGTTCCCTACACTTTGAAAATTGGAGTAGGAGAGATAGGTTTTTCAGGTGGGGTTAGGCATTCCTTACTGTCTGCTTGCATAGCTTTTATTTTTGCAAGAGTTTGTGTTCCTTTTTGTTCTCTTCAGGTGGACAAGGCTTCCATTTTTTTTTTGAATGACGCATTCTTGCCTCTAATAGTTTCTTTGACCTGCTGAATAACCACACTGCTATCCTCTTAGCCCTCATAGTAGCATTCACACTCTGCTTGAACTTCTAATATTGTGTTTTTTTAAAACTCCCAAGCATTTCAGAGTGACTTTGACTCTCTTGACTTTTCCTTTCAACTTCCTTTTTACCAATCTCCTCATTTTGGGGAACTTTCCTCTTTTTAAAAAAATAAAAATAAAAATATCAAATGGTCCTGTGTTAGATTTTCTCGATAATTGGCCATTTATGTGTATATCGAATTTAACAGCACTGTGGTAACTGCTCCCAGTTGGCTCGGCAACACTTACATCTCGCACCACATCCTGGTCGCTATTCAAGAAGCCATGCCAATCCCCATGACAAAGTCAGAAAGCTGTAGTTTGGCACTACTTCATTCGGACCAACCAAAATGTCACAAAATAGCAAGCTTTCAAGTTATGAGCAACATAGAATCATAGAGTTGGAAGGGACAACAAGGATCATCTAGTCCTGGGTTTCCTAAACTTGGGCCTCCAGCCGTTTTTGAACTACAACTCCCATCATCCCTAGCTAGCAGGGCCAGTGGACAGGGATGATGGGAATTGTAGTCCAAAACTGCTGGAGGCCCAAGTTTGGGAAACCCTGATCTAGTCCAACCCCCTGCAACGAAGGAATATTTCACCCAATGTGGGGCTTGAACCCACAGCTCTGAGATTAAGAGTCTTGTGCTCTCCTGACAGAGCTACATGCTCAGGACAACACACAAAGAAAGGTCCACTTAATTTTTTCACTCATCTGTTTATCATGAAAGCGCAACCTTGGTGGGTAACCCCCCTCCATTCAAAGGAGGATGACATTTTAATAAACTATATTTTAAAAAGGCACTACTTAAAACTAAAATGACAGGTGTGGTATTTATTGGGTGCTTCTATTATTTTCACAATTGTCTCTATTTTTAAAATACTACACACACAGTGCAAAGAGTTTAGCAGTTGCCTGGGAAAAATAATAATTGAAGTCTGTCTGCCATCCGTTTAGAATTAGCTCCTCCGGTTTTTTCGGTTCGTGGATAAATGGAGCTAGCAAATCTTATCCATTCAGGTCATGGAGATGAGGAAATAGCCTGACTGATGTGAGGAAACAGGGGCTTATATTCTGATGGGCTTTAAACTGAAATAGCACAATTTGAAGTCAATTAAGGCACACAGCTTCTCTGCCGTATAATAGAAAGGAAGTCATTTTAATAAAATTAACGCTGGAAAAAGAGAGGAGAGGATTATGGCAAGGGCTCTGCAGTGGAGTTCAACAATGACAGGAAGCTGTACTGCTAAGGGGAGCAAGACTGCCGAAAGGATAGACATCAGGCACGTTCCCAGCTTGACTTCTGGGACACATACATGGTGCAGATTAGAAGTAGGCCAGAATCAGCTTGACTGTCATTGTTGCTCCACAAAGGAACCCTGGCTTTATCGTTGAATACGCCTCCTCAATCTGTCATTAAGTCAAGATGCTTCTCTCTGTGGAGTAGTGCAGAAGCCCAGTTCTTCTTCTAAGAGTGTGAAATGCAAGCAGGACTCATCTACACCAGCATCATGTTCTCACAGTAGCCAACTAGTATAGTAATTTAATTCACTGAAGTTGTAAGTGCTTGCATGCATTACTATGTGTTTTAATTTTTACTGGTTGGTAACTGAATGCTAGAGAGTTCTCTAATAGTTCTCATGTGATTGGCTAACGCTGGTCACATGGGAGGTATCTCGTGAAGGAGAGACTCCATTTTATGTGAAGCAAGATGACTGTGTTTTAGAATCTACTGTGAACACTGCTAATTTCAATAGAGTATTGGAGTGCTTCCTCTCTGCTTGAAAGAAAGAGAGCAAGACTGCAGAAAAAGGTAAAAGTGGAAATCTCTCCTAGGAGCTGCAAGGCATGGCCTAATTGAGATACAGAAGGCTCTGGAAAAAGAGGAAAATACAGTTGTTTGGAAGTTAGAAGAAGAGACTGTAAACCCATGCTTGGAGAAACACGTGACTGCAAATATCATGTTTTGATTCATCTATAAGTTTCTGCAAGTAAAGTTTTTGAATGTTAAAATCTGGACATTGGTTTAATTTCCAAAGAAGGGTGTCAGTCATGTATATGATTTGAGCTTCTTGGCTGTGGTTTTGTTACCCTTACCTCAACAACTAGATGCTGGCAGGAAGCCCGCAAGCCGAACCTGAAGGCAACAGCACTCTCCGTACCTGAACTTCACAGCAACTGGTGTTCAGAAGCACACTGCCTCTTGACAATGGAGATCAAATGGGTTTGCATTAACCAGAGAAGACCTTCGGGTCAGAGGCTATGGCTTTCAAGCAAATGTGAGCCCTGACACCTCTCAGTTAAACACTAATGGGTGTGTATGATTGAAGGCGAGATTGTGATCAGAATGAGGCAGTGAAAACAAGCTCTTTCCTGACATTGGTACATGTAGGTCTTGGCCCCCACCCTGCAAGCTATTTGGCTTCCAAGTTTTGCAAAACATTTTGCTCTCTGGCAATTAGTTGCTTGCAGACTAGAGCCTCAAGATTCACATTTTAAGTCTGAAAATTAAATAGAACTATAGTCCAGTCCATTCTGTCAGTGACAACTGTGAGAGCTGAAAAACAGAACATGATTAAAGAATGGTCGTCCTCACCGAGATAATATTTAGTTGCATATCCTGATCTATGGATCTGTGAATTAGGACATCAAATATACAACACTGGTAGAAAAAAACCTTCTGATCTGACCTACATGATAAAAAGCTTTGGTTAGTAAAGTAGCACTCAATCCATTACAAGAAAGGGGGGGGGGCTGCTTTTGCTCAACATAAAGGAGATGGTTAATTAAGGTTTCATTTTTAAAAATATTACATATTGATTTACAGATGTTCAAGCAGCAGGCATAAAGCTCTGTTGTGGGGATAGCAGCCACTGAAATATATACGAAGGGTGAAAATTCTCTATGTAGAATTTAGTATTTACTTTTAATTAAAAATGTATGAAAGAAGGGTTAAAAATATTATGAAGTCTTTCAAATGGGAAGTTGGTTCCACCCTCTGAGGCCCCTTCAAATGGAAACGGATACATTTTCGAGAAGCTTTATATTGCCTTTTGGTTTATTGAAGTGTCAAAGGGTTTATGAGCTCTTCAGCTCAAGTTCTGATTGTTTTACCCAACTGCTGTCACTTCTTATCACTATTGAAGGCAGGGATCGAAGTGAGGGACCCAGGAGAGAGATAGAAGCTCCCAAAAATGCAGAGTGGCTCTGTGTATGCCACAAGCTTTGCTCACTCCAGGCCTAAAAGTGGATGCCAGCGGTTGGGAAACAAGGTTAAAACTTCTCAAGTCACATGTGTAACAATGGTCTGTTTTCTTGGTTATGTATGGTTACAGAAGTCGGGTGTCTCTGCCAGGTGGCAGCAGGAGTCCATGGGGTTCCATGCACTCAACCAGGGTCAGTGTTCCTTTGGAGAAATGAGGCATGGTAGAGACTGTAGGAGCTTTCAGAAATGTGGGTGGCCATCTGTCATGGATGTAGTGGTTGAGATTCCTGCATTGAAGGGGGGTTGGCCTGGATGACCCTGGGGGTCCCTTCCAACTCTACAGTTCTTTGATTCTATGATCCCGGTGATCAGGATGATTGTTTTTGGTCGCGAGCTCTCATGGGAGCCAGCTGACTCACGTGAGAGCAACAAAAAATGGGTGTCTTTTGGTCTGCCGCTATGGCATGAGCCAGCTGACTCGCACCAGAGTGCCAGACAATAAAATAAAATAAAATAGGGACACTCCAGGATCTAATCAGAAGCTGGGATGTCTTCTGTAATTCAGAGATGTCTCACTCAAATTGGGACGGTTGAGGGGTATGTTACGAGAGATGTAAGGGATTGAACCTGGGATGTTCTGCAGGCAATTATGGTGCCAAATGATGGAACCATGGGTGGCTCTGACCACTTGTCCAAGCTGGCCAACAGGGGTGCGGGGAGATGAAGATCTAGCCTGCTAGGTAAAATTTCCCCCTACCCCTGCCCTAGAGTGATTGCTGCTCTCATGCCAAAAAAATTAACCTCCCCCATTTAAAGTTCTGTAGTGCTTTAAATTCAATTTGTCTGTAGCCTTTTTACTGCATTTTAAATAATAATGTATATATTTTAAAAAGTTACGTAGTTGAACTACATAATACTGTCTAAAGGAGACAATATTTCAGTTTGCAAATATATATTTGAGACTATAAAAACATGCACCCCGGCAGCCATTTTGCTGTTTTAAATTGTATAATTTAATTTGCCATGTAGCCTGTGTTTGTTTACCAGAAGATTTCTCCCACCCCAGAAAACACACCACTACGTACCCTACAAATTCTCACAGTCCATTTTGCTTTGCTGATTTCCCCAAGTATATACAATTTGCAGCACATACAATTCGCAATTGACTGTTTAAGGTTGATCTGATCCATTTCGGAACGTTCTGCAGGATATGCAGAATCACTTTATGCAAGGTGGGAGGAACGCGGCCTTTCTCACCGTCGTATCAGTTTATTAGGTTTTCAGAAACGTATTCGCCTTGCTATCAACAACAGTAAGTAGGAGAGAGGGAAGGGAAATGACAGAAAATCCATTTGACAGAGTAAATGGGCTCTCTCTACATGCATGTATATGAGCGAGAGTGTATATAGGGAAAGTAACCTTAGGAGTGCAAATAGAAGAGTTACCTTTTAGCATTAGAATGGCAAATCATAAAGATGATGTGCGCCGGAGACTTTATTATTTCATATCCAAAGCAAATAGAAAATTGACTTAAGCTTGAGAATCCGGCGACTTTGGATCTGAATGCAAAATTTAGTTGTAGCTACATGGTAAGTAAAAAATAATTCAAAGGGCAAGGCACTCATGTGACCCAGGCGAAGAGGATGCTTTGTAGAGAGAGAGAAAGGCAGAGGATGAAATCAATATTTAAATCTTGAACGTCTGCGGTTATAAAGGGAAATTGTTTCAGCTTGGAAGTACTGCAAGCCCCATAAAGACGAGGCATTCAGAACAGTTGATTCAAAAAGATCATAATACAGTGGTACTTTGGTTTAAGAACAGCTTAGTTTATGAACAACTTGGATTAAGAACGCTGCAAACCCGGAAGTAGGTGTTTTGGTTTGTGAACTTTGCCTTGGAAGCAGATGATGTTCCGCTTCCTGTTGAGTGTGTTCCGTTTGTAAATTGAGTCCCCCCGCTGCTATGGGAAAGCACGCCTTGGTTTAAGAACGCTTTGGTTTAAGAAAGGACTTCCGGAATGGATTAAGTTCGTAAACCAAGGTACCACTCTATACAAAAATGTATATTACGTCTATAGTATTATGGGCTTACTAGTGAAAGCTGATCTTTTCCAAGGCCGTCGACTATCACCTTGTTGGCTTTGCCATGAACGGAGAAAGAAGGAAAGGGTGGCCTTATGGGTCTGCTCCCCTTTCCTTCCAGCAGGCTAATATATTCATTATGACAAATGTGGTGGTTTTCTGCAGCCAGCAAGACCACCTCTGTTCCAAACCAGTAAAGTGGTACCTTGGTTCTCAAACTTAATCCGTTCCAGAAGTCTGTTCCAAAACCAAAGCGTTCCAAAACCAAGGCGCGCTTTCCCATAGAAAGTAATGCAAAACGGATTAATCTGATCCAGACTTTTAAAAACAACCCTAAAACAGCAATTTAACATGAATCTTACTATCTAACAAGACCACTGATCCATAAAATGAAAGCAATCAATGTACTGTACTATAAAATAAATAAGGCAGTATTATAGATGATTAAAAAAACAAATTCTTACCTTCAGTGATGATAGTTATTGTTTGAATTGGGGGCTTTTATCCATTTCCGCAGTCACACAATCAGTCAATCAATCAATCAGTAGCTGAACTGGGTTCCACACAGTCACAAAAACAAATTAACCGAAAAAGCCTCAAAAACGAAAAGGCAAAATAAATAGCAAAAATAAAAGCATCAAACTTAATCTGTTCTGGAAGTCCGTTTGACTTCTGAAATGTTCGAAAACCAAGGCGCAGCTTCTGATTGGTGCAGGTGCTCTGGAAGCAATAGCTGACAGCCACATCGGACATTTGGCTTCCGAAAAAGTTCGAAAATTGGAACACTTACCTCCGGGTTTTCAGCATTTGGGAACCAAGGCGTTTGAATATCAAGGTACCACTGTAAATGTTCCTGACCTAAATACATTTTAGAGAGATCAGAAATGTACCAACTGACCCACTGTTACCTATTGTTGAGAGGAGACTTCCTTGGCTGCTGTGATATGGCTGATTTCTCTCTTTTGAGTTGGGTAATGATGCGCAGGGGGTGAACCCTCTAATTACCTGCTCATGCCTCACAGCTGGCTTGAGTCCTGACATTAGAGTACTAGCCAACCCTTAAGGCAGTGGTTCTCAACCTGTGGGTCCCCAGATGTTGTTGGACTACAACTCCCACCATCCCTAGCTAGCAAGGCCAGAGCTCAGGGACGATGGGAGTTGTAGTCCAACAACATCTGGAGACCCACAGGTTGAGAACCGCTGCCTTAAGGGGTTTATCGGAAAATGAGCAACCCATTTTCATTGGGTTGCTTCTAGCTTAAACCATGTCTGGGAGGTTTTCACTGGGCACAATGGCAACTTGTGGGAAACAAAAATGGTGGGGTAAACTCTCCCAGATTATGTTGACTCACTCTGTTTTGGGACAGGGTAGCGGAATTCCAAGAGGTAAGCCCTCACTAATTTCACTCCATTCCCCCCATCTAGGAACTTCCTTATACTGAGTCACACCATTGGTCCAACCAGCTGAGTACTGTCAACACTAATTGGCAGAGACCCTCCTTCCCAACCGTACTTGGAGACGCTGAGGGTTCGAACCTCGGAACTTTAGCATGCAATGTGTGTGCTCTTTCTCTGAGCTATGGCCCCTTCCCCAGCTTCTTTGGCTGGAAGCTCAGCTGTGCAAAATTGCGTCTGCATAATTTGTGTGCCATGAACTGCTGTCGTGTTGCCACAGGGACCCGTTTTCTAGCTTCACTATGGAAATGGTCCGGACTATTCACTCTTAATTGGGATATATTTTAAATGGGAGAAAACAGAATAAGAAAACAGTAATGACGGAAGAGGCAATCAATGTTCGGGTCAGTGGGACGTGGGTGATGCCCACTGCTTCTGATGTGGACTCGTTGCACCAGCCTTCAGAAGAATGTATTTGTCTGTGTAAACACAAAGCAGCCCCCCCAAATATTGGTATGTGGGGAAGTTTCTTTGGCTATGAAAACGTTAGATTCTCTCCGACAGAGCCTTGGCCGATAATGAAGTGTTCTGGGATGAACCTGCATCCCGTACTGACATTTTTGGAATGCTAAGTTTTGCATTTTGATGGTAATGCATTCTGAAAAGAGGGCAACACGGCTCATTTAATAATGTATACATCATTTACAGTTTGGAGAGTTAGCCAGCTTCGGGGTGATGAGACCTCTCCCAGCCAAATGGTTATCAATGTGGAGTTGTAACATTTTTAAATAGTGGGTAAAAAAACACACCACACACACACACACACACACACACAACCCAACTGAATGATACACTCAAAATGATCCATGAAGAGGAAAGAGTATGTATTGCAGCATGGGAGAATATTTGTGCATTATTTAACAGCAATAATGTTTGAATTCATACATTATGCAAATATCTTTATAATCAGGGAGAATGAAAGAACTTGGACCGCTCTGGCCTCTTTAGATCTGTCATTAGCGACTTATTTGTGCATAACATTTAGTCTGACAAAACTGCCGCAGCCTGTCAGTTGAGAAGAAAGGTTATCATCAGAACTTAATGGTCCCGCTAGAAAGAAAAGGTGACAAATCACAGGCTGTTACCTTGAGGCTGTCTTCTGCAAACATATTGGCAACAAGTGTTAAGGAGGGCTGGTGGTTCTGAGGCCCAATCCAGTTTTGAAACATTGAGGTTTTCTTTTGGGGGCTTCCGATACTTGCATGTACCAGCTGCAGAAAATGTGTCTGAAAACGGGAGCTTGCCATAATAGGCTCCTATTAAACTATCAGCAAACCTGTTCTGCGGCAGTCAAAGCAATCAGTCACTCTCCCAGTAAAACCACGAACATTCACCTCTTGTCTCCTTCCAGAAATAACCCATTCTTTCCCATCTAAAAACATACCCATTCAGATCTTCAGCGTATCTTTTCTTAGTGTGCTATACAGTGGTACCTCGGGTTAAGAACTTAATTCGTTCCGGAGGTCCATTCTTAACCTGAAATTGTTCTTAACCCGAAGCACCACTTTAGCTAATGGGGCCTCCTGCTGCTGCTGCGCTGTCGGAGCACGATTTCTGTTCTCATCCTGAAGCAAAGTTCTTAACCCGAGGTACTATTTCTGGGTTAGCGGAGTCTGTAACCTGAAGCGTATGTAACCTGAAGCGTATGTAACACGAGGTACCACTGTATAGTGTTGTGAGTATTTGGCAGGGGGGCAACAGGCTGTATGTCTGAATCCTTTCTAATTCCTGAATCATAAAGTAGTAGAGTTGGAAGGGACCACAGTGGTTATCTAGTCCATCCCACTGCAAAGTAGGAATCTTTTGCCCAGTGTGGGGCTTGAAGCAACGACCTGGAGATTAAGAGTCTCATGCTCTACCGACTGAGCTATTCCAACAGGGATTCAGTTGCTAGAATAGCCAGCCCAGGTTCCTGGTGAGGTAATAGCCTAAGTATGGGTTGTTAAGGGAGCAAAGGAATGGACTCTGTGCCAAATGGGTGGGTGGGGACTCCACTAGCTGGTAGTTAGAAAGACAAAAACCCAAGTTGAGGTGTTTGTGGACTAGCATCTAGAAGCAGGAGGAAGCAGACTGCAATTATTTTCCTCCCAGAAAAGTTTTTCCTTTCCACTGATTTGGCTGTGTCATTTTGTCTTCCAACATCTATAAGGTAAAGGAAAAGGGACCCCTGACCATTAGGTCCAGTCGTGGCCGACTCTGGGGTTGCGGCGCTCATCTTACTTTATTGGCTGAGGCAGCCGGCATACAGCTGGTCATATGGCCAGCATGACCAAGCCACTTCTGGCGAACTAGAGCAGCGCACAGAAACGCCATTTACCTTCCCATCGGAGTGATACCCATTTATCTACTTGCACTTTGATGTGCTTTCGAACTGCTAGGTTGGCAGGAGCTGGGACTGAGCAACAGGAGCTCACCCCGTTGCAGGGATTCAAACCGCCAACCTTCTGATCGGCAAACCCTAGGCTCTGTGGTTTAACCCACAGTGCCACCCCCATGTCCCAGTAAATCCCACTGTGTCCAATAGTGCTTATTTCCTAGTAAGTGTGTTTAGGACAGGGGTCAGCAAAATTTTTCAGCAGGGGGCCGGTCCACTGTCCCTCAGACCTTGTGGGGGGCCCGACTATATTTTGAAGGGAAAAAAATGAATGAATTCCTATGCCTCACAAATAACCCTGAGATGCATTTTTAATAAAAGCACACATTCTGCTCATGTAAAACACCAGGCAGGCCCCACAAATAACCCAGAGATGCATTTTTAATAAAAGGACACATTCTACTCATGTAAAAACATGCTGATTCCTGGACCGTTCATGGGCCAGATTTAGAAGGCGATTGGCCCAGATCCGGGCCCCGGGCCTTAGTTTGCCTACCCATGGTTTAGGGTGTGGGCTTATTCACTTTATAAGGCTATCCACGGAAAGAGAATTCACTAGGTGAATATTTTTTTACCCTTTTTAAAGTCTGCAACTCTTATAAATACTTACCCAGGAGTGAGCCCCATTGAACTCAGTGGGACTTACTGGTACTTCTGAGTAAACATGCTAATAATAAGTTTGCCAAAATGAAAGCAAAGAAGTCATTCAAGTAGTATTAAATGAGTCATTAATTATTGTAATAGGGGAATTTTGTTTGAATTATGCTAATGTTCGATAATTTCTGCTCTTAATTTTAGTAGATGTAAATAATGTTTATTTGATACTATGTTGACGCGTAATTCCTCGAGACGGGCAAGATATTCATTCTGCATTCCATTAAAGGAGGTTGGATAAGGCAGATACATTCATTAATAACCACAAATGCTGATTCACCAGATGGGCAAACTATTCACGTAACTAATGAATCATCGTTGCATTAAATACTACAAATTGAACTATATAAAAATATATATTGTGTTGATATTCCATCAAGAGGATCTGCCAACCTTTTCTGACCTCAGGGCACATTTCAAATTTGGGGAGAGCACTCGGAGCGCCACTCACAAAATATTTGCTGGGGAGGGTTGTGTGTATATTGCGTAACACAAAATGGCTGCCATGGAGAGCATGGCAAAACAAAAAACTAGAAAGACAGTCAGTCCCAACGACATTATATTTATCAGGGGAAGTCAGCCACATCCTGCTAGCTCTAATTGTCCTTCCTCTTCCTTTCCAGTGAATCTTTTTAAACAATGTATGGAAGTTTTAATTGGTAAATCTGCTCACCCACAAACATTCACAAGTCAGTAGGACTTATTTCTGAATTCATTTCTATTCAGAAGGGACCCCCACGGCAACCTAAGGGCCTGTTTATACTATCAAGTAGCAATTGATTTTCTGGGCTGCACTACTGAAATTCAGCAGTATGTATGTATGTATGTATGTATGTATGTATGTATGTGTATATATATCCCTGCACACAGAAAACAAGCATGTCAAGGGAGAAATGCTCAGCCTTGCTTTCTTCTTGATACACACCATTTCTAAATGCAGGCAGATTTCCCCCTTTTCTTTCTAGTGGGGTTTTGTGCTTTGGAGGGGGGATATTCTACTTTGCCCAGAGCCCAGTGCCATTTTGTTACTACTAGTGCAAATCTCTGAAAAATCACAGGCCTCGTTTCCTGTTAGCCATCTCTCTTCTGAATTCTTACCGTGTCAGTCGTTGCTCTAGAGCAGTGATGGCCAAACTTAGCCCTCCAGCTGTTTTGGGACTACAATTCCCATGATCCCTGACCACTGGTCCTTTTAGCTAGGGATGATGGTAGTTGTAGTCTCAAAACAGCTGGAGGACCAAGTTTGGCCATCACTGCTCTAGAGGAATGTCAGACCTTTGTTGAGCTACAGTGCCCATCAACCCTGGCCATTGGTCATGCTGGCAAGGGTCAGTGAGTCCCTACATCTGCTCTGATGTTTTGGATGCCATCATAATGATACACAACTTTTACAGAGAGAGCAAGAGAGAGAGAGGGAGAGAGACTGAGACGCAGTCCTTATTGAACACTTTGTATGAAATGACATCTCCGTGGCATCTTATAAACATGCAGTGATGTTTCTTCTGGGAGTCCGTAACTAATTTGGAGTCTGATGAAATAGGTATTTCAAACATTTTTCATGTGCTTCAGCTTCGACTGAAGTGTGTTTGGGATTATTTCATCAGATTTCCCATTGTATAACTGGTTTAGTGGTATGGCGGCTCTGAACTCACTGCCAGTTCATTTGGGATTTAATAAGCAAGACTCTTTTTCTATAACAGAGCTTTGTGTGTTGTGTAAACACTGTTGTCTCCAACACAGCAATGCAGCGTTGCAATCCTTCCAAGTGCCCCTATATTCCAGGGACAGTCCCGGATTTACAAAAGCCATCCTGGTTTATGATTTGATCCCAGAATGCCCTGCTTTTCCTTAGGACATCCCTATTTTTCTCAGAGAAATGTTGGAGGGTGTGGAATTATTTGACTCCTGAGCCGAGGAGATAAGTAACTACAGTCATACGTCATGTTATGTCCGCTTCATGTTACATTCTTTCAGGTTACGTCCCGTGGCGACCGGAAAGGGTTACTTCCAGGTTTCGCAGACATGCAATATGATGTCACGTGCATGCACAGAAGTGGTGAATCGCAACCAGCGCGTGCGCAGATGTGCTGCTGTGGGTTGCGTTCTTTTCATGTTGCAAACGGGCCTCCAGAATGGATCCTGTTCGCAACCAGATGTACCACTGTATATAATCTTTGGAAGACATCTGAAAGCAGTCCTGCATAGGGAAGTTTTTTTTTAAAAAAATATTTTATATATATATGTTGGAAGCTTCCCAGAATAGCTGGGGCATCCCAGCCAGATTGGTGGGGTTTAATTAATAAGTTTCTTCTTATTACTACTACTACTGCTATTGAATAGGAGGTCCCTATTTTCACCAGAGAAATGTTGAAGGGTATGGAGTTGCTAGCTGTTAATAGATTCTTTTAAAAATATTCTTTTAAAGTGCCTTTTAAAAAGAAAATAGCTCTGAATATAGTTGCCATAATAAATGCACATATTTGATGATATTCTTTTCTTATCTGATAAGCAAGAAAAGGTCAGCCTGACGTTAAATTGGCTGCTGAGCAAAGGATCAGAGTGTAAATGGAATCTTGAAAGTTGGTAAGCAGGAGTGTGATAGTGTAAATAATGTATTAATTATTGACAGCCGGGGGGGGGGGGGGACAGGAAATCCCTCTCCTGTCCCAACAGCTTTGTTTTTCTTTGACTGACAGCGTTTAAGGTGTGTTAATTAAAGGGGCCTCCCCCACTCTGAATGGGTATGATCCTGCAAAGAGTTAAGGGTGTTTAAGCCCACTGATGTAGTCCCAAAGGAATGCAGAACAATATGTTTGGCACCTCCTTGGCTGCAGGAGTTGGCAGAAGGAGGCATACAAGGCACCATCCAGCCATCTTAGGGACTCTGGATTTGTGCAGTTTACTTCTTAGCTTTTTCTTCTCCCGAAAATATCCCACAAAGCAGCAGAGGTTTAGGACCAGAGTTCTCCTTCTGCTAGATGGGCTACCTTCCCAGGTTGACAAGCCCCATCTGCCCCTCACTTCCCCCTACAGCATGTACAGGAAATTGCCTTCTTGACCATTGGATCCACTATTGTTCTCGTCCTAGAGCAGGCATAGGCAAAATCTGGCCCTCCAGATGTTTGGGACTACAATTCCCATCATCTCTGGCCACTGCTCCTGTTAGCTAGGGATGATGGGAATTGTAGTCCCAAACATCTGGAGGGCCAGAGTTTGCCTATGCCTGTCCTAGAGACTGTCTTTGCGGGCAGGGAAAATCCCTAACTCACAGAGGGTTTGAGACCCACTGGCTACTCTCACTTGGTTTAGCCAGCCAGTCAAAGCCATTCCCAGGGTGTGGCTGCTATCGCATGCTGACAGCTTCTAGGAGCCACAGGTGAGAGTTGAGTTCAGGATAGGGACCAAAGGTGGACAAACTACCCCAGAAGGAGCATGATGTGTACCCCGTCCCCTAACATCCAATGCACCAATATGGGACCACAGTGAGACTGACTTAGCTTGGGTCAGGGTAGAGAACGATGGCATTAGGTGACCCATTTTTCCTTTGTGATAGGTGCTGACCTCAAGCTCTCAGTGGGAAATGAGCCAGGGCCATTGTGTTAGAATTCCTGCTCCGTGATTGCAGTCATGGGATTGTTGTTTTTCACATGACAGAGTGGGAAGTGACGGAGACAGGATGTTTGTGTTACTGTGTTCCATGAAGTGGGACTATTATCCTTTGTTCTTTCTCTTTGCTGTCTGATGCTAGAGAGAGAGGGAGCCATGTTGCAGTGCTCCGTGTGTGTTTATATGTAAATAAAGTAGATTAGCCTAAATGCTGAGTGGCTGAGGTGTGTTACGCAAGCTGCGAAGACTCTGCGGATCCCTAAGTGTGCCGGTGTCTGTTGGCATCAGTCGCTGTGATGTTTGGGCAGAAGAAAGCTTTTGAAGCTCCTGAACGAAAGACCAGGAGGGAGAGAACATGCCAGTCGGGCATGTGTCTCTGCCAGGGTCCTACTCGAGTGTAGGATGAGCTCCTGACACATTGATCTCAGCAGACTTGGCGATGAGCAATTGAAAACACAACTTAAGGCTACCAATTGTGCACTGACAGCCGTGCTTCTACTTGCCCAATGCCTGATGTTTCTTGGGTGGGTATGGTTTTGGAGAAACAGCCTGGTGGGCCAAGTTGATACCTAGGCTAAGCCTAATTGTGCCCATAAGCCAGACACTCCCCATCCTTGCTATATATTCTCAAGGAAGGACTAGGCCTGGGTCACTGTGTCTCATCAGCAGAGAATTCTGCACCTTGAAAAAGGAATGCCTTATCTCTTCGCCTTTCATAAATTGAACCTAATCCAAATTAATGTACATGCAAGATTTAGGCTCATTGCTGCTATTGTTTAATGAGATGCATGTGAAGGATCTTATTAACCCGGACACCCAATTCTCTCATGCTCTGTGATGTAGAATATCTTCATACAGACTAAACGGTGCTGCTTTTAATGGGGCTAATAACAATGCATATAGCTACTACATCATGAAAGTAAACACCCATTGAACTCAGCACCCCAAAGATAGGTATTTGTCAATGCACCCAGAACTGGGAAATTAATTGCCAGTGTTTTTCTTCCATTATGAAACAAAACAAAAATGGATTTTTGTTTTTTTCATTTTAAAGTGTGTATGACTGGAGCAGAGAGGAATCTGTCAGAGATGGGTGGCAAGGGGTTGGGGGCCAGTACACAGGAACCAGAGCAGAGGCATAGGGAGAAGCAGGAGGGTTGCTCTAGGAGGCTGAGGCCCCAAGGCCCCATAGCCCAGGTCCCTAGCTGGCCAGGTGGGGCTCGCTATCTCTGGGAGGAGGGGTGTGAGCAGACTGAGAACAGGTGAGGGTCACTTGCCTCATCAAGCCCAGGTGCTGCAATCAGCAGGCAAAACAGCAAAGGGAAGCAAAGCTAAAGGGCTGTGTTTGCTCAACTGCCCACATTGACAGACCTTGATTTGGCTGTTCCTGGACTGTGCTTCAGGTTTGACTCTGCACTGTATCCTGACAGCTGGACTTCAGAGCTGGCTATTTGGATTGACCCTGGACTGCATTTCTTCACCTTTGGACTTTGCTTGTGTGGATTGGACCCCCCCCCCGACTTTGAATTTTGGACTTGACTTGCCTCAAGGTAGGCCAGGAGTTCAGGACAGAGGTGTTTATTTTGTATTGCTTAAAAACCTATCTTTCACTGGGTTTTCTGCCATTTTTAAAGCTACTTTTAGCTACTTTATGGTATATTTGTAAATTCCCTTGAAATGCATGCAAAAGGCAACTCTTTAACAATGATGACAACAATAATTAATATACCTGGGTTTGGTGCCCACTGATATTTATTTCTTTCCATTTTGTTATTTGGTGTGGGCCTCTTTTTGGTTGAATGAAACCATCCTATTGCAAGCAAATTTACCCTTATATGATATATGCTCGGAAGGCCTTCACCTCCTGATATTGCTGTATTATCCCTCTCATCACTGTCCATGCTATCGGGCTCTTAGGGGCTGAAGTCCCAATTATGCCTAGAGGGCACCAGACCGATGAAGACTTTTCTTGCATTGTAGTGATGATTCAGGATGGGGGTAGGATCAGAACCTAGGGAGCATTGGATCGTTCATCGTGGTTGATTTTTGGTGTACTATTTACTAGATGCTCAGTTTTGGATTTGGCTAATCCAGTCCAAAACCTGTTATTTGCAACTGCCGATGCTTTTAGTGGAAGGTTTGACTTCTGGTTACTAGAAATCCACTGCTATTTGCAGAATCTGTGCATCAAAAACATTTTTTTTTTTAACAAATGCCATTGTGGCCGGATATATTAATTTCTCTGCCTTTACTTCCTAATATAACATTGTCAGAACGAGGCTTCCTGCACTCTTAAGCCAGTCGCCATGGCAACTGCATTGTTCACCTGCGATCGGCAGGCACAAGCTGTTGGAACCTGAGAGCTAGCCAGGATGAGTCACGCTTCTTCCCCATTGATGGTGGAACAGGTGTGCTTCCTATACATCTGCGGGAGCCTATAGCATAAGGGGAATGCACTTCGCTTACGTGAAGTATGGCAATAGCATGTTGATGGTGCCTTGGCTTCTCTACAAATGCATGATTCTCAAAATATAAGGGGAATGGAAGGCACTGGGAAGTTGCAAGTGAGAGAGGTGGAACTGTGTTTGTGTGGAGAAGGTGGATGGAGACTAGTTGTTCTCCCTCTGTCATAACACTAGAACCCTGGGTCATGCAATGAAGCTGTATTTTGGGAGACAAAGGGGCAGGGGAAAAGTATTTCTTTGCACAGCCCATGGTTACAGCAGATGTACTGCTGGCCTCCAACATAGGTGGTTTTGAGAGAGAATTGGGAAAATTCATGGAAGAAAAAGCTACCAGTCAAGATGGTTGTTGCCCTGCCTCTACTATTTGAGGCTGTTAAGGATTGAAAAACCTGTTGCTGAGGATCGCAAGTGGGAAAGTGCTGTTTTGCTCATGCCCTCCTTCTGTGTGTCTGTTATGTACTAAGCTTGGATCCTAGAACAATAGGCAAGTAGGATCCTAGAATGCAACAACTGATTGGCTTGCAGGAAATGACCAATTAGGCTCCAGGGGGAATTTAATCAGCCTATTAGGCTGGTAAGATCGTAGAATGCAACAACTGATTGGCCTGCAGGAAAAGACCAATCAGGCTCCAGGAGGGAAGCCGAATCAGCCAATCAGATGGGACTCATTGTGTAATGTATATAAAAGCCTGAGTTTGGGGGGGGGGTGCAATTCAATCATTGATTTACAATAAAGTTGCAATAAAGAGCATGAAATCAGTACAGGACTCGAAGTATATTTCAGTGTCCCAAACAGGCATCTGGTTAGTCACTATGAGAACAGGATACTGGACTGGATGTGCCTTTGCCCTCATCCAGCTGGGTACTTTGTATGTTCTTATGTAAACTGTCTCTTGATCGCTCTCCATGAATCCCTGCTTTTGTGATCGGCTCAGAATTAAAGCAGTTTTGTTGCATTTGCTTAACAGAATAGCTGCTAGAGAAAGGATGGGTTAACCTCAGGCTCGGAGGTCAAATGTGGAAGTCTATTCAGGAATGCCATTATGTGCCCTAGACCAGGGACACAACTTGCCTTGTAAAATTACCAGATCTCTGGTGCTTTTCATGTTCAAGTTCTGAAATCTATTCACTGGATTACAGCCGTTGCTTTGAGCTGGGCCACATTCTCACAATTCATTGAAAGCAGTAGTTTGTTCTGGCTGCTGAGAGTAGTTAGGGACCCCTCTTCCTCTCACAGGGCTACAATTTCCAGAGTTCCCTGTGAAAAGGGATTGATTGATAAATTACCCACCCCTAAAATAAACCCAATTCTGTGTGTGCGAATAACCTCCCTGCTACAACATTTAATTACAATTTTAATGGCGAGCTGGACACAACACTAAACCCCCGGGACACCCAAATGGAATTCAGACCTTTGTGTATCCTATAGCTTGTAATGAAATACAACTCGCCAATAAGAAACAAATGCTCAGGTTTGGCAAAAATGTGAAATTTATTTCCCGGAGCCGTTATTGAGATTATTACACAGGGACATGCCCCCATGCTGCTAAAAGCAGAAGAGTGACAGCTATCTACCTGCACTGGGTATTTCTAGGTGCAAAAACTGCTTTTAACTGAATGCAAACTTCAAAGTGGAATGTTTCTGCTAGCACTAAAATGATAATTAGTGCTAGCAAAATATGAATGGGTCCCCCACACCTATATTATGCTGGTTAGCTTCCTTGCCGTTATGTTGCTGCCTTTGCTCTTACAAACTCCCCCCTCCCCGTGCTTAGCTTGACATTGTGAATTCTTGACTACAGGTCAAGCAAAGAGGAGAGACAGAATGATCTATGATGGAAAGATGTTCAAAACTGATTGCTACAGGTTGCTCTGAAAATGTAGCACGCTGTCCTTGACATGAAATACCCCCCCCCCCTTGCTTTTATTATAGTTCTCATTTCAGTGTCACTGTTTACACTTCTGATGCAAGCCTTCACCTCCACATTCATTCAGGGAGTGGAGAGGCAAAGCCCTTTTCTTTTGTATTATTTTAATAAAGGAAAAGCGGGAGCTTGGTGACTCATCCAAAAAGCTGCCGTTGAGTGAGCTCCCTGGCCGTGTAGATAACTTTGGCTGAAAAGGAAAGCTGGAATATTAGTGGTTAAAAGAGTGGGAAGAGAACCCCGATAACTAGCCTACCCCTCTCCCTCCCTACCACTCTTCGTGTCAAGGTGGTCTCCCTGGCACGGTATGGAGGTTGTCCCATTAACATCAATGTCAGCGCTTTCGATTCCAAGGACATTTATTTGCAAGCCAGTTCTACTGAAGTCAAGAACATGAGTGGGGTGTGAATGTGCCCATAAACAAGCTAATGGTGTGAAGTGTTGCAAGACCTCCCACCAGAATTTTGCAGCCAGAAAAGACTAGCCTGTATTATGATGGAGAATGGCTGTAGCTCCATGATTCCTTTCTATGCCCAGTTTCAATCCCTGGCATTTCCCTTAGCTGGGCTGAGGCTAGTGTTAGTTTCTGTTTGCCACTGAGCAGCTGCTTAGAGTCACAAGGCTCTGTTTACATTCCAGAGACAGTCCAGGCTGTTGGAAGTCTCACGGGAATGGGAGACGGATGTGACGTTACTGGTTTCCTGTCCCTTTGTTCCTTTGTTGTTTGGTTGCTCTCTGCTCTCATAGAAAGAGGATGTATTTTCCTTAGCTGTCTGTGTAGCTTAGTAATAAATCATAGCATGTAGCCATAAATCTCATCACTTCCATGTGCTGTTTTGGATTCTCTGCTGAATGGGATGTGCCTGAGGCCTTATCAGAGGCTCAGGTCGTCAATCACATCGGAGGGCGATTCCGGAAGATGAGCTTTATCAGCTTGGCCGAGCGGAGATCCCGACAGCTACTGCCTCAGGCAGTGGAAGCCCAAGAGGCAGCAGCACCACAGGTGCAGGCAAATTAGGCTGAGATCTCACCCCAAATTGGCACTCATGCTGGCACCGCTTCTCCAGCAGCAGCAGAGATGGCAGGGCAAGTGGCAGGCAGGGGTGACAACTTGAATAAAATATTGAGGGGGCTTGGGTAAGCCCCACCCCCACATCACAAGACATGGTGCATGCAGACCATTGGAATGCCATCAACTTTGGGGGGTCCTGCCCTCTCAAATATTTTATTGGGGGGGGGGAGTGAAGGGACCTTGGCCTCTGTCTCTAGGTAGGGCTGGGAATGTCCCCTGCCTGAAACCCAGTGTAAACAATACTGAGTCAGATGGACCCCTAAGTATAAAACAACTTCCTGTGCTGTTTTAAGGTTTCTCCTGTCCCATAAGGTCCTTTAATCCCCACACCCAGCACTGTATTTTTAACAGCACACATGTATGGGGGTCAGCAAAAGAGGTTTGAAGACAGTCTCAAGGCAAATCTAAAAAAAAGTAGTATAAACACCGACAATTGGGAAACACTGGCCTGCGAGCACTCCAACTGGAGAACAGCCTTTACTGAAGGTGTCATGGGATTTGAAGACATTCAAACTCAGGACGCAAAGGAGAAACGTGCTAAGAGGAAGGCACACTTGGCAAATCCACGCCGTGAACAACTCCTACCCGGAAACCAATGTCCCCACTGTGGAAGGACGTGTGGATCCAGAATTGGCCTCCACAGTCACTTATGGACTCATTGTTAAAACCGTGTTTATGGAAGACAATCTTACTCGGCTTTGAGTGATCTCCAAAGAAGAAAGCAGATGTATGTGCCTTGATTGTCCTCAATCCAGAGCTCCTGCAGAGTCCCTGCACAGGTATGCTGCACCAGTCACTTTCCTGAGAGCCAGTGTGCTGTAGCGGTTAGAGTGCTGGGATCAGGGAGATCCAGGGAGAACCAGGTTCAAATTCCCCCCCTCTCCCCCAGAGATGGCTTTGCATATCTTCTGGAAAACCTGGGGTTCATCTGAGCCTGCTGATACCTCCCACTTGTGTGTGGACATCGCAGTTGGGCTGCCAAGGGATCCACACTCGGAGAATGAATGTGCCACTGGTATATATAGGATGAGCAGCTGCAGCAGAAAGTTCAATGTCAACTTCCACCCCACATATGCATCTATCTAGCTTTCTAGGACTGTGGCCAATGGGGCTTCTGCCAGCGTGGTTTCCAGCAGTAAAGGAGATTATTGCAATCCATTCAATTCATTTTATTTTTATTTTTTTTGCAAGGTGAGAGGAATCTAGGGAGTGCTCTCTATTGACCAAGTATCTTCAGTTAGCGAACTATTTCATATTGCCATGTAGCTGGCAATGCAGATCTTCGCCGTTTCCCTATGAAAACGAACCGGAGCTCCGGCAAAGTGAAATTTCAGCTTGTTGATCCTGTCAAACCTGCTTCTGATATACGGCAGGAAAGATGAGCCCTGATAAGAGCAGGTGAACTTGTTCATCCGAAAGTCAGCTTTAAAATTAAAACCGGGTGAGTGGCGGCAACATATTCTTCCTGACCCCATGCCAGGCAAAAGAGAAGGGAAGGAAGGAAATCTCCACTGCCTTCAATGGCTGTAATGAAAGCTGAATTGTTCCCCCACTCTTTGAATGCCCTAAAATAATTTCTTGGTTAATTTTAGGCCTCTTATTTTGACTGTGAAAGCAAGCCATCCCTCCCACCCCTCCGTCATACCATTAATAGGGTCAGTCTGTGTGCTGCTGGTGGTTACCATGCCTTCAGTTGTGTGGAATCCTAACAACCATTATAATTTGTTTCTAAACAGATCAAGAGCTATTTACCAGCTCAATGTTTTGTGCACAGCTGGGTGCCTGGCAAATGTCCAATACCCATTAACATTTAAAAAATTAGTCCCATAATGCATCTTTTCTATGGCTTGAGGAGTATACACACTGACACATGTTGGGAACCAATTAGACTTGCACCACCATTATGCTGGCTGCATTCAATGTCTCTGTAAATGAGGGCTAATTTAGTTGCCAGAATGGTCCATCTTGAAGGCACACAAATGACCTTCGGCTTCCAGGGGGCTAAGAGAACACACAAGGGGGGGCAAGAATGCTAATTTCCTCCCCCCAATTCCACTTCGGAAGCAGAAGCGTGGGTGCACTTGGTGGGCTGATCACTGCACATTAGCCAGAAGCCCATCAAATGTTGGAAATGTCTGCTGTGGTCATAAAGAGGGGCTGTCAGTGAGTAGATCAGTCAGCCCTACCTTCCTAGTGGATTGCCCAACTTTTCTTTCCCTTGGCCCCCTGATTCCTTTCTCTGGTCTGCAATGTTGCCACCAGTCTGTTTCGAAGGACAATGGGGTACACCTCTGGGTGTGAAATCAAACTGCTGGAGAATCACAGCACCTGCTGTGGCTGCAGAAACTGGTAACTGGCAACTACTGCCTCCTGTGTTGTTTTTGCTGCATTAGCAGCATCAAAGAAAACTCTCTAAGGCACAGACCTAGACAGTGCATGGAGGTCCTGGTCCAGATGACAAGACCCCCTGTCGGCCTTGCTGATGAGGTCCAAAGTAAAGCAGAGCCAGTGCCAGATTTACGTATAAGCTAAACAAGCTATAGCTTAGGGCCCCACTGTCTTGGGGCCCCCCAAAAAAATTAAAGGAAAAACAACCTCAATGTACATTTCCAAAATATAAGATAAAAAAATAAATAAAATAAAACCTACATACCTATTAGGTCCATAAATTACCATATAGCATATATTCAACACAAAAACCAGCGGCAATTTATTGTTGACAAAGGACAGCTGGACATATAAATCCGGCCCTGAGCAGAGCAATACATTTGGTACCAGCTTGGCAGCAGGAATTGCCGGAAGGAGGTGTGCAAAGCGCCATCCAACCGTCATAGAGACTCCACTCCAGATTTTTGTAGGGTTTACTCCTGAGCCTTTAATTCTCCAGACGATGTCCCGCAAGGCAGCAGGTACAAATTTTATCTTGGGGTTTACTCCTAAAGCTTTTCTCACGAATGAGTTTAGTCTCAAGGGAGCGGAGGTTTAGGATCAGTGTTTTTCTCCTCCTAGATGGGCTACCTTCCCAGACTAAGGGGCCACATCTGCCCCTCTGTCTGCATACATGCCATACATTGTAAGCACATGGCTTCATCTTGAGGTAAAATTAAAAAGCAAAATAAACCCTGCAAGTCTTTGTGGGCTTCTTCTGAAGTCAACAGTTTGTTTAGAGAATAATATTTTGAAGAATAAGAAGAGGTAATTTAAGCATGTTAACAGAGAAATGTATCCCTTCTGCTTAATTGGTTAGTCTCCTACTAAGAAATAGCTCCTCAGAGGTCAGTTATTCTTCAGGGATCTCTTGAACAAAAAGAAAAAAAAAATTGCCTTGATTTTCTCTTGAATGTGGAACTTGTGACACAGTGTGTACTGAGAAAATGAAAACAAAAAACCCCTCAAAGATAATCATTCTTTTTAAAAATTACTCCTGATATGTACTGTGATGAGTTCCCTCTAATTGCAACTTTATTTGTTTATTTATTTATTTAGAAACCCTGCTACAATCCAATATCATCAGCCTCACAAAGGATCTCTAAGCCCTACAATATTTGGGATTTGAAAATGCAGGCAAGAAAAATCTCATGAAAGAAAAACAAACTGTGGTATTTCTCAGGTGCCCAGAACACTGAAAGAAACACTATTTGATCTGGTGGGGAAAGACATTGAGTGTTTGAGTTCAAACAAAACTACCACACACTAAATATGTGGGAAACGCCATGAAAATGTCACTTGTGAGTGAATACTACATGAACACATGCCTGTGTTCTTGGTACATCCCATGCAGTTCAGTGGGAGGAGATATTTTGGGTGGCTGAGGAAAATTGTGCATATTTTGCTAGGTTATTTGTGTATGTGTTTTAAATAAAAGGAATTGTGGCAGGAGGGACCGTAAACACTAGTCAGACTTGGAGGCTTGGTGCAGGAGATAAGGATCCCTGTCAGCTGTCTGTGGTGCAGCAAGCTTAAGAGTGTTGCTCTCATTTTTTTTGTATTTTGATTGTTACTCACCCTGGGATCTAATGATAGACAGGAGGGTGTTGTTGGAGAATATTGTCATTGTTAAGTGATATACAACATTAGTCGTTCTCAAAGTTGACCTATTGAAACCCATAGGCTTCAAATTGTGTTTTATGTTACACACCAAAATCAGACTCTTTGTAGTAATGAAAGCGACGGGAAAGTGTTCTGGGGAGTGTAGAATAACAATTGTTTGCGGCAACTTCGTATAACCTCCCCACAAACAAACAACGATGAATGATTGATAGCAGCTCCTCTTGAAGTAACTTGTAAGCTGAGGGTTTTTCCTCTCTTCCCCCCATCTGAGGGAAAGCTGTTGTAACTTTAAAATGCTATTCCCTCTTTTGCTATGCCCTGATGAGGCCTAAGAGTCTTCTCCTCTCCCTGGCTGTGGGGCAGTAGCAATGGGGTGCCCTCTTGCACAGAAGACAGTTCTGTGAAATCTCACATGAAATTTCAGGTGGGGAGAGCTAAACATACACCTGCGCCTGAGACTCCTCCGCTGTGAAACTCTCTGGCAAGTTGGGTATTTTCATGTATCTACATGGTTCTGCTCCTGGTCTTCCACATAACCTGTGGAAACAGGGCCAAATTGTAATGTAAAGGAGGATGGATGGGATGCTTGAGTAAGAGAAGGAAATATGAATGTAGTCCATGTAAGAAAAGGTGGTAGTCATGCAGTGCTCTGCAGCCTTGCCTCTTCATTTAAATAATCTGGATAATTAAAAAATGTGAGCTATGAGCAAGTCCAGTTCTGGGACTGAACACTGTGGGTTACTGGCCAGGCAAGTAGGCAACAGGGATGGTGTGCGTGTGTGTTTGAACGAAGGCCTATATTTTCCAGAAAGCAACATTTGCTCCAAGACCAGATTCTGTATGAAAAACTGCAGATAATTATTTGGGACAAGGAAGCAAGTGTACATATATCTTGGAAGCCAAGGGGAGTGGTGGTTAGCCAAGGGATTCAGACTCCTGTTGGGCAATGTTGGCTGCTGGAGTTGGGCACCTGGAAGCCACACTTTCGAAATGTCATCAGTGGTTTAAGAATATCACATTATGTCCACAAGCAGATTGCATATTCTTCAGCAATATCGTTTTTTTGGCTTTCAAACGATGCCTGGTTTTCAGACATCCAAAAACGCTTGATTGCATGGCTTACTTTCAGAAATGGCAAGTTGAGGAGAATGAGTTAATCAAACGGCACAAGGGGAAACTTGAAATTCTCATCATGCAAACATTCAGGCGGTGAGAGAAGGCAGTGATGCTGAAGTGCAATGGTCGTACGCCAATGATTCTCACGTGGAGCAGTGGGCTAATGCTTGAAGTAGCATGCAAGGCTCGTGTGGAGAGCCAGTGTGGTGTAGTGGTTAAGAGCGGTAGACTCATAATCTGGTGAACCGGGTTCGCTTCCCCGCTCCTCCACATGCAGCTGCTGGGCGACCTTGGGCCAGTCACACTTCTCTGAAGTCTCTCAGTCTCACTCACCTCACAGAGTGTTTGTTGTGGGGGAGAAAGGGAAAGGAGAATGTTAGCTGCTTTGAGACTCCTGAAGGGGAGTGAAAGGTGGGATATCAAATCCAAACTCTTCTTCTGGAATCAAGGTTTTGGCTGTGGGGTCCGGGTCCCCACCTTAATGTGCATGGCCTGTCTAGGCATTGGAAACATTGCTTAAGTGTTAGTAGTAGTACTAATAATTATAATTTATTATTTATATGCCACCCATTTAACTGGGTTGCCACTCTGTGTGACTTTCCAAAAATTTAGACACATTAAACACAGCAAAACATCAAACATTAAAAACTTCCCTGTACAGGGGTGCTTTCAGATATCTTATAAAAGTCAGGCAGTTGTTTCTTTGACATCTGGTGGGAGGGCGTTCCACAGGGCTGGCGCCACTACCGAGAAGGCCTCTGCCTGGTTCCCTGTAACCTCACTTCTTGCAGTGAGGGAACCGCCAGAAGGCCCTCGGAGCTGGACCTCAGTGTCCCGACTGAACAATGAGGGTGGAGATGCTCCTTCAGGTATACAGTGTATTTTTAATGGATATGAAACACACACATTATTGAAATTATCTCAACAATGAAAATGGCATGGAGAGATAAATACTATGGTTATATTTATCATCCCAGTATTGAATAGATAGGTCCCATGCTTCACGAAGCTTTTCTACTAATTGGCATCTCCTTGTCAATAAGTATCCAATAATCTTTTTGAACTGCTGAACTGGGGCCCTCGCATATATGACCTTCTAATGAAAGAAAGCAAAATGATAGCAATGGCCATTTATACCAGAGGTAATTGCTATCATTTTCTTCTTCTATGAGAAAGTCATATGTGTTAGGGCCTCAGTCCAGCTCAAATTAGTTATGACTAATGGCACAATACTGTGCATGTTTACACAGAAGCAAATTCCATTATTTACAGTGATGCTGCCTCCCAGATAAGTATCCCCAGGGTTGCAGCCTAGATAGCAGTTAAAGACTTAAGTCTGCTGTGATTAATCATAGAATCATAGAGTTGGGAGGGACTCCAAGGGTCATCTAGTCCAACCCCCAACAATGCAGGAATCTCAGCCACAGCATCCAATGACAGGTGGCCATCCAACCTCTGCCTATAAACCTCCAAGGAAGGAGAGTCCGCCACCTCTCATGGGAGTCTGTTCCACTGCCTAGTTTCACTGGGACTTTGTCATGATGTCTAGCCATAGATGGAGTAGGGTTTTGTGTTTAACTCGCTTTCCAGGCAGCAGGCGTAGCCACCCTAGCAGAACAAAGCAAGCCAATTTTAATTTTCACCACTAGATCTCCAAATAGAATTGTTCCTGGATCCATGGTTTCATGATTCCACTTGAATACATGCACTCCAGTTCACCGTGTGTAAAACAGCACTTATTTGTTTTTTTTTTTAAAAGGTTGTTTATTTGAAATGCAACAGCCAACATCACATCAATAGTTATATACGAAAGCTTGGGCGTCCCAGACTGGCTTACTGATTTTGAGGCTATCAAGATTGTTTGAGTTGGCCCCAGTGAAGTAGAATGGTGACATTTGGTCTGTCTCTATAGTCAAAAAAGCACTTGTGTCTAGTATTCTAGGCAGTTTATGAATAGCAACAAGACCTTTGCCTTCTTGAATGACTATTCAGTGTTTTTAAATCGCAAGAAATTCTCATGGGGTCTAGGCTGACTGCTGCTTTAATGTGGGGAGTTGGGCAGAGTTGTACAGATAAAACATTTGATAGTGCTGTATTAGGGTATAACTTGTGAACCTTTAATTGGGATTCAAAGTTCAGTACCAATAAATCACGTTGATTTTAATGGGAAAGTTAAGCATGCACTCTCTCTCCTGTAGTAGAAACTGACAAAACTTAAAGATGTTTCCATTTAGCTGGATTGCTGTCTCTGTAAACCTCAACTTTCAGAATCTCAAAGCATGAGTTTCCTTCCATGAAATGCGACAGTGGTGGAAGACAATATTTATTTTAAAAGTGCATTCCACTTCACAATAATCACCACAGAACTTTTAGGAACAGAATAATCAGTGTTGTAGTTGTTTGTTGTAGACTGTCCCCCCCCCCCCCGGAAAACCAAAGAAGTGTATTACTTTTTAAAGTGCATTTTTTTTAGTGAAATTCAACACATGGGTTGCAAGGTTTTGTTTATTTTTGGCGTGGACTTCCATTCACGCTACAGTAGTACCTCTGGTTGCGAACGGGATCTGTTCCGGAGCCCTGTTCGCAACATGAGCAGAACGTGTGCGCGTGTGCGGGTCGCGATTCGCCGCTTCTGCGCATGCGCGTGATGTCATTTTGAGTGTCTGCGCATGCGCGAGCGGCAAAACCCGGAAGTAACCCTTTCCGGTACTTCCAGGTCGCTGCGGGACGCAACCTGAAAAGATTTAACCTGAAGCCAACGTAACAAGAGGTATGACTGTACTTGTAGCCTTGGAATTTGGATAGATTTTTCTTAACTGTTGCAACTCAAAAGATAATCCTATATGCCCTGTAGTTCTGAGCCAACTGGGAACATACTAAGTTCAGTGAACCTCAGATGCAAAAGGGAAAAGGTTTAGGAGGACAAAGCAATTGAAATCCGCCTGGGTAACCTTATCATGAAGCAGCTTGCCTCTCTGCCTATGTGTCCCATTCAAAGAGCAGGCACAATAGCAAGAACTCATATGGAATTTGTAAAGTTCACTGCATTTCTGATTTTGGTCAACTGTTGCTTGCTTGCAGCCAATTGCACTATGCCACTGTGATTAAATTAGCACTTGAAAGGCTCTTTCTTAACTTCCCGGCTGATCAGAGGGTTGGGACACGCAGTTCCTGTAATCTTTTAAGAGGCCTGTGCTAGCAACTGCAGAGTGAACCGAGATCTCTTATGTCATGTTCAACATATGGGGATTCTTTGTAGTTCCTTGGTATCATCATTGTGTGAGGTGCTTGATGGACAGCGTGTTAACTACATGAAAGCTGACCCGTGCATAATGCCCAGTAAAGAACCAGAGTTCAACACTGTCATTGTGGGGGTTTTATTATTTATTTTTCCCCAAAAACCAAGTTCAGAGACACCATATCTGCCATTTTCACACAGGGCAAGGCTGCCCCAGAACTTTGCTCACAAATTGTTCAGCAGATGTGCTTTGCTGAAAGTTAGAGGTGAATAACAACAGAGGGGTGGTTGGGCGGGGAAAGTGAACCTTTTCCACTGACAGTAAGGAACAAGAAACAGCAGAAGGTTGACCAGACTTTTAAAACAGCACAGTGAGGCAGGTCAAGAGAGTCTGGTTGCCAGCAGTGTGATCAAATGCATTCCTTGCATCTAGCCTTTTCATAAGTTTTGAAGCATGGAAGAAACCTCCAGGGAAGTTCCCCTTAATACAGTGGTACCTCGGGTTACAGACGCTTCAGGTTACAGATGCGTCAGGTTACAGACTATGCTAACCCAGAAATAGTACCTCGGGTTAAGAACTTTGCTTCAGGATGAGAACAGAAGTCATGTGGCGGCAGCGGGAGGCCCTATTAGCTAAAGTGGTACTTCAGGTTAAGAGCAGTTTCAGGTTAAGAACGGACCTCTAGATCATAGCTGTCAACTTACAGATTTGAAAATAAGGGACCAGCAGCCAAAATAAGGGACCTGCAGCCTCACCTGTTCCAGGCACTCCAGTCTTCCTGTCCTCCCGCAGTCTGGTCAAACTCATGCTGGTAGCTTCGAGAACACTGTCCAACCAACTTTGTAACCAGAGGTTCAACTGAATAGAATCTGAATCACATGCACCACAAGGCCTATGCAGCCTCAACTTAAGATGGCTCCCCGGCCTGGCTCTGCACTGCAAAGTTTGCAGCAGCACGTGCAACAAAATGGCATCCAGCCTTCAAACCCCCCCTCAGCTTGCATTAACTAACCACACACAAGGCATGCAAGCTCCACCCCCCAGTCGTTCTTAGACTTCTTATTGGGTGAGCAACACAGCCAAGCAACACAGTTGGAAGCCTCCCTCCTCCCTGGCTGGCAGGGAGGGAGGGAGAGGAGCAGCTTCCTTTGAAATTTAAGGGACATCATTTAAGGGACATCCATCAATAAGGGACAGCAGCGGGACATGGCGCTGGAATAAGGGACTGTCCCTTCAAATAAGGGACACTTGACAGTTATGCTCTAGAACGAATTAAGTTCTTAACCCAAGGTACCACTGTATATACTCTCTCTCTCTCTCTCTCTCTCTCTCTCTCTCTCTCTCTTTCTTTGACGTTTCTATTTGATCTCATTGGAACCTCTGATTTGTCTTACAATTCCATTTCAGACAAAACTGATTCCAAAGAGTGTGTGAGTGATCTCGGTGGAGTTGCGGATCTGTTGAAATGTTCTTCGGAAGTTAATACTATTGTGTTCAACACATGTTATCCACCTGTCATGTTAGAGTCCTGTAGCCACATATCTAGGAATTAGCCCCATTGAACTCAATGGGGCTGACTTCTGAGTTGACATGTACTGTGCACTGTGGGTTTAGGATTGTAACCAAAGGCAGGCTCAGAAATAGCTACTTGCTTTGTGTTGGACTGACAGATATACAGGGAGTATGGCTAAGCTTTAGATAATTTGGGTCATGAGGTTTTTCACCCTTTGACCAGACAACATCAGGGACTGCTTATAGCTCTTTTCCTCCAAGCAGCAGAGCTTCCATGTGCAGTGTCTGTTGTCTGAAGCTCAGAGGCTACTTTGTTCTCCTACACCACCACCACAGGCGTCACAGATTGCCCTTATACATAATTGTAATAGGCTGCATCCTCCTTGAAGACACTGTGGATATTTAGTGTCTGTAGATATATGTTTAGTGGCCATAATCCAACCAAGAGTTAAGTGAAATCAATAAGCATCCTTCAGAATGGCAAGCATTAAATAGTATCTTAAGCAACGAAGTACTGAGATGATAAATTGGTGGTGGGGTGATTTTTAATGGATGGCACTAAGTTAAGGGACACTTTGTATGTTATGCTCTTTGGGGGTTACGTGTTGAGGTATGATGTAGTTGTAGTATAAAATGAAAAATATTTTTGTAAGAACAAGTGGGCAGTGTAGACTGGTTCTGCTCAGGGTTTCAACCACTCTGTTATATTATCTCTTCCTGCCCCCTCTCCCCCTAGCCAGTCAACATTCTGCGCTCATTGAGCATGCTCTGGCCTCCCTCCCTCCCTCCCTTCCTCCCTCCCTTCCTTCCTTCCTTCCTTCCTTCCTTCCTTTTTTGCACTTCTGCAAACCTTGAGGCTTCCCTGAGCATGCTGAAACTTCTCCTTTCTGCACAAATGGTCTTGTTCTGACTACATGATGGCAGAACACTTGGAAATTTGAGATTGCTATTGGTATATTTTTTTCAATATTTCCCCCCCCCCCAAAAAAAAAAATATCCACCATTCACTGCAAAAAAATGTATTATATTGAGCTTTTGGTACTATGTAAATGTATTTAAATTAAATATAAAAGAGTGATCAGTGGGAAGCATCCTTCTTTAATTGATTGACAATCTGGTACCCTCAAAATGTTGATGGATTCCAATTCCCATCAGCCCCAGCCAGCATGGCCTTTGGTTAGGAGAGCTGTAGTCCCAACATCTGGAGAAACTGATCTACACACAGAGAAAGAGAAGGAGCTTCCACATCCTTTTCTCTCTTTGTCCAATTTACTTAAAAATAAATATATATATATCAACTGAACTTCATGCTCAGGCTGTACTGAAGTCCTGCTTCTGCATTTATTAACATTTTAAAGAGTGTTATTAAAACAGCCCTGAAGAGAATAATCATAAAAGCATGTTTGGGAAGGATATGGGGATGGGGTGATGTGAGGGAAGAATTAAGATTGGCAGCATTTGTATTTGTACCCAGCATTGCCACCTCTTCTGCTTCATCCAATTACTGAGCTGTTTAGCTCTTCACATGGGCCATGTTTATTCCTTCCCTGTCCTCAGATATGAGCCTCATTAAGGCAAAATCTGACAAGTTCACACTCTGCCAAATGAGAACTCTGGAGTTGTTGCTCTATTTGGATACAGCATCAGGTCGTGGACTTTCAGTCAGATTTGAGAAGATGAACTGGCATAAAAATAATCTCTTAATGGTTCCCCTCTTCATATACTTGGAGAATTTAGGAAAAGCAAGTGGGGGGGGGGGGTTGCACATAAAGATTCCCAGGCTCCAGAGAGTCTAGCAACACAATGGGGAGGGGGGGAGATGGAAATCCTCCATGTCAGTCTGCCACAAAAGTATTTCAGTGACCTGGCAGTAAATTGCTACAGCAATTTTGTGACAAGTGTGGGAATGGATGCGCGAATGATTTGCTCTATATTCTTCACATTTCTGACATGCCGAAATGTCATGAGTAGCAAACAGCTACTAATACACTCTTTTGATAGTCAAAGATTCTATTGTTCCACCTCTGGTGTGCTTCGTTCTCCAGGAACGTCAGGGAAAGTGGTACACACAGCTTTCTGCTAGACCCTCAAAATGCTCAGCTACAGGGAGAGAGCTCACTTCTGGGTTCCCTTCCATCTCTTCACATCGCCACCAGTTAGTGTCCCCCCTGTACTTAACCCCTATTCCCTTCACAGAGATACTATTTGTCAGTCTCTCTTCCCAGGGAACTCTGGGAATTGTAGCCCTGAGAGAGGAATAGGGGTCTCCTAACAACCCCCAGCACACTTAACAAACTACACTTTCCAGGGGTGGGGGGTGGGGCGGAATCCATGACTGTCTGATGTGGTATGATCCTGCTTTAAATGTATAGTGCAGATGGGGCCTTTATCTGCTCTGCTATAGTTCTGTATTACATTTTATACTAATGGTGGGGTAGGAGAGCTGAAAATTATGTCAATATATCTCACATCTAGCAACCAATGCGCCCCTTTGGTTTCTGATAGTACATGGGTAGACAACTCTTTAAAAAGCCCCGGACACAAATTTCCATACCCCTCTAGTAGCTATGGTGGCTCATTTACCAGGAGTAATGTAGTTAGCATTAACTCAGGAAGTGTATACTCGATTCTGGCCAAACTAAGCCCCATAGGAGGTTCTAGGAAAACAAACAAAACTGGATCCATGGAGGATGAGGCTGTCTGCTGATGGGGGACACATGAGGAAATGGTGCTGTTGCACCAGTCATCTGGTTGGTGTCGGGAGCCAGAGTCAAGTGTAGGACAGCAATAAAAACACAGTGTAGGTGATGCTAACTCTTTATTCAAAGCAACCAAAACAGCCCAGGCCTAGTGATCCCAGGAACTCTTCCCAGTAGGTCTTGCCCCAATGAAGCAGCTGTGAGGACTGAAGGTGCCCTCTTCCCATAGCTGCCTAAGTCCCCCCCCCCAAGCAGTTGTATTCTTGGTCTGGGCACAACCAATCTCTGTCTGCCCTTTTCATTTCTCTGTGTGTTCCAGGAGACCAGAAGGGGAGGGGAGCTGTTCGCAGCAGGAGGGGGAGACCCCTTGGATTCTTCAGCCTCTTGTTTCATTGCTGAATCTTGGCCCCCTCCACCTCCAGCCTCCACTTCTGCTTCTGAGTCCGCACTGCTCTCTGCCCAAGCCTCTTCCTGCTCACTAAATCCTGTTGCCCCTTCAGTTTCCGGCACTACCTCCTCTCAGTCTGCTCCCTCTGACCACTCATCATTGTCCCACCACCAATCCCTGGCTTCTGAGCCTTCTTCTGGTTCCCCAGCTGCTGCCTCCCACCACTTCTCTGCATTCAGCCAGTCCATAATAGTTGGCCACGGTGAGGAGAAGATGATTGCCGACATAAGCCTTTGGCCTGATCCAGCAAAGCTCTTTCTATGTTCTTCTGAAAGTTTAGTGCAGTCACATATATCAACTTGTTTAATACAGCAGGTGTATTTGAACCATGCTGATTTTGCATCTGTGCATCTCTACAAGCTCCTTTCCACATTAATTATAGTGATAATAGCCTCATGTCCTCTTCAGCGCTGCTGCTGCTGTTCCTGGTCCACATCAGAGCCTTTGTAACGTGTACCAAAAAAAGAGAGAAAACAACACAGTGTCATCTCTGGGTTCCATCAGCATGCCTTAGCTGTATGGATGCTTTTGACTAGACAACTTATTAAAGGTCTCGGCAGAAGGCTGCTACTTCTATTTGTACTTCACATGCTTACCAATGCTGCGCACATTTATCTCTCCTAAACCTGTTCAGACATGACACAGAAAGTAAATGCTCTCTTTCATGTCACTAGGGATGGATGTCATCCCTTGAAATGTCTGCATTTTCAAGCAATGAATTCTGCATTACTGACACACAATAAAACTCCCACTCTGTTAAGGCTCAGTCACGTTGCTTGTCAACTCTCAAACTCAAATTGAGCAGAAGCACCTACAACTGGACAACTGACAATTCCCTTGAATTTGGTGTGTGTGTGTGGGGGGGGAAATCTCTTCTATTGATCTTAAAAGGGAGAAAGTGACAAGGTGTGAATTATTCCAACAGGAATGATCCAGGAGATAAACCAAGCTGGCCTGTTGGAGTTTAAGGAGATCTTAAATATTGGGATGGGTGAATTTGTCAATTCTGGTTTCTCTTAGGTTCTATATTTTCCAGTCGTACTGTGCAACTTGCCCCTTAAAGATAAATAATGTGGATCTCTGATTCCGCTAGAGACGGATGTGATATATTACACAACTTGGTTCTGAGCCTTGGTTTGTAGTGAATTAATCTGACAGAGTCTGGCTACATGTTACACTCACCCCTTGACAAGTTAGTTGCATTGTAGAGTCGAGCTCTGCCTGTTGAGACTTCTGAAGCATTTCAGGCAGTAGACAGAGGGTTGATGATAGGTAAACACACAGACAAGTAGGAGATGCTACTTTCCCCTTCCATTGTTAATCTCTGCCTTTTCTTTCTGCTAAATGGCTAATTCCCCTCCTCTCAACATCTAAGAAAAATGACCCACCAAGCAGAGAGAGATCAGGTCTATATAGTGTGTAAACACACATACATACACACACACATACATTTGTGGCATAAATTCACCTTGTGCATCAAGCTGTGATGAAACTTCAAGACGTTTTGTCTTCTGACCACATCATAAAAGCTGCCACAGCCTGTGCATATGGGTTCTGCCCTCAGTCTCCTCAGGCTTAATGTTTTGCAGAGCTGAAGATGGATTCACAAGACCTTAGTCAGCTGAAATTCCCATTGAGTGTCTGCTCTCATAGAGCCACTGCCTTGCATGCCAGCGGTACCTGTCAATTGAAGGCAAAGCTTACATGCGACAATCACAATGTGAACTGCTCATGTGAATCCAGCCTTAGCAAAATATCCTACGCACTTTCCTCCCTACTGATGCTGCCTCTTTGCTTGTGAGTGTCCAGCATTTTACAAACTGGCAGTGTGTGCAGAATATCGTGCAGCGAGAGCTGAAACAATTCCAAATCGTCATGTTTTCTCCTCCCCCTCTTTCTTTCTTTCTTTCTTTCTCTCTCTCTCCCCCCTTTCTTCTTGTTAATTTTGACAGCCACTCCCATTATATTCGCTTTGAAAGGTATGAGAGTTGGCAGGACGCCAGTGTTGCGGTTCCTTAGATAGCACAGCCAAAAATAAAATAAAATTAAAAAATATCTTGTGCTTTTGCTACCCATTTCCCACTCTTTGCTCCCACCATTTTCCCTTTCTATGAAGAGAAGGGATCCAGAAATTCGTGGCTAATTAAAATGTTGCAGTTACAGTTCTTCATAATGCTAGCTCTGATATTTATATAGAGTCCCCCTATTTAGCTTCAACAGCTAATAAGCTAAGATAGAGCGTAGCTGTCAGCACACACACAGAAAGTCGTAAGAAACTTCATTGAGCTTGCTTTAAATGGCTATGCACCCCGGTATCTCTCTTACAACCATGCTTGCTGGGTCTTCGCTGAATGTCCTGATGCACAAACTGGGTTTATCTGCCATTTCTCCATCAATTATTGAGGCATTGTTGGTAATTATGTGGAGATGCCTTAATTCCCTGGCGAACTAGAAAAGGATAGCGGACCAAACCCAAGTGGTTTCAACTGTGGACAAAAAAGAGTTTTGTAGAGGTCTCCAGATATTGCTGGACTACAATTCCCATCACCCTTGGCCATTGGTCAGGCTACCTGAGGCTGATGGGAATTGGAGTCCAACAGCACCTGAAGGGCCTCAGGTTAGCCGTCCCTGCTTAGAGAATATATGCCTAAAACCTTCCTGAATCTTGAATGTAGTGTCAGTAGAACAGCACCTGCTCTGGAGAGTGTGTGAATATAGGAAAGCACTGTTTCAGGTGGGTGGCAATGAGAAGCAAGGCTTTCTCTTTGGTGGCCCCCTTCCTATGAAGCAAAACCTTTCTGGCTAACCAAAACAACAACAACCAGTCAGCCAACCATTCTCTGGCCTCTGGGCCATATTTGACCCGTTGATACCTCTCTCTTGTGTGTGGATGGTGCAGGTTTGACAACGTAAGGCTAATAGAAAACAATATAATATATATGTTTTATTATTCCCCTTTGGAAAAAAAACACACACCAAACAAATAAGGTTTTTGTGTTAATAAATTTCTGCCATGAACATCCTGAGGAGCAAGAGGGGGGAAGTAAGCAAAGCTAGATCTTGTTGGGTCCCATCCCCCCCCCTGTATTTTATACTTTTTGCTTTCTGCTAGTGAAATAGAATATAGGCTTCACTAGACTTTTCTTCAGCCATATCAGCTGCCTTTAACTCCCTAGGAGAAAAATCATCCACCTTATCTAAAATAGCTGGTCGATGATACAAGCCATTTTTAAACGCTGGGAGTCTCTCCCCCTGCCCCCGCCTCCATGTCTCAGGTAAAGTTTACAATTCGGTAAATAATGTGGGAGGGTTTCAACCTGGGCTTTCTGACAAGGGCAGAGGCGTATGGATTTATCCAGACCTTTAAAGCTGCCAATAAGAACATTTAGAGTTTATCACAGAAAACCGTAGTCTCATGAAAAGGGATTAGATAAGGGCATAATGCTAGGAGCAAAGTCGAGTTTGAGATTCTGACAGGCCCCTCTTGTGTAAGATCACCCCATGCTGAAGATGCGGGGGGAAACCAAGCATCCTTGAACAGCCATTCTAACTGGGATGAGGGTCAGGTCAGGAAAGAGTGATGAAAGCCAGAGCATACAAGGATGGCTGAGTCTCTTCGGTGTGAGCCACAGGCTTGGCAGACAGTGCCTCACTGAAGAATTAGATCATGAATGGTGGGGATATAATTATTTATTTATACCCTATCTCCCCCTCTGATTGGCCTTTGCTGAAGCGCTTGGCGCTTTGGCTACTGCTGAAGGGACTGCATACTTTTCAACATTTCTTCGATGAAAATAGGGATATCCTATTTAATAATAAGGGACGCGGGTGGCGCTGTGGGTTAAACCACAGAGCCTAGGACTTACCGATCAGAAGGTCGGCGGTTCGAATCCCCACGACAGGGTGAGCTCCCGTTGCTCGGTCCCTGCTCCTGCCAACCTAGCAGTTTGAAAGCACATCAAAGTGCAAGTAGATTAATAGGTACCGCTCCAGCGGGAAGGTAAACGGTGTTTCGGTGCACTGCTCTGGTTTGCCAGAAGCGGCTTAGTCATGCTGGCCACATGACACGGAAGCTGTACGCTGGCTCCCTCGACCAATAAAGCGAGATGAGCGCTGCAACCCCAGAGTCGGTCATGACTGGACCTAATGGTCAGGGGTTCCTTTACCTTTACCTATTTAATAATAATAGTAATAATAATAATAGTAATAATAATAGTAATAGTAGTAGTAGTAGTAGTAATAATAATAATAATAATAATAATAATAATAATAATAATATATTTATACCCACCCATCTGAATGGGTTGCCCCAGCTGCTCTGGGAGACTTTCAATATATATAAAGACATAAAAAAAACATTAAAATAACTATAAATCTGAAGGCAGCCCCATATAGATAAGTTACCTCTTCGGCTTGGGGGGTCGCATAACTGACTGTAGTCTTAGCTACCGTGAGGTGGCCGCCTCAGGCAGCATATGCTAGTAGGAATCCCAGCCCCCTGATTGTTTGCCACTATTTAAGTATGATTCAACTGCCACTGGAGTCAGCTTCTGTCTGTGGAAATTGAAGGGTGCCATCTTGATCTTTGCCTCAGGCAGCAAAATGTCTTGGGCCGGCCTGTCGGAGGCCACTGGAAACACCATGAAAGACATTTTACATTTATTTTTAAAGAAAGGACAATAGGATATAAATGAAATAAAAATTGCCTTTTGAATGTGTGGGTATAGAGGGGCAGAGGCCTTTCCAGCAACAGAAGCAGCTGTTTCCTCGTCTCCAAAACGCTCCAGAGACAAACCTAGACAGCATCATAAAAGCAGAGACACCACCTTGCCAACAAAGGTCCGTATAGTAAAAGTTATGGTTTCCCTAGTAGTGATGTATGGAAGTGAGAGCTGGACCATAAAGAAGGCTGACTGCTGCAGAATTGATGCTTTTGAATTCTGGTGCTGGAGGAGACTCTTGAGAGTCCCATGGGCTGCAAGAAGCTCAAACCTATCCATTCTTAAGGAAATCAGCCTTGAATGCTCACTGGAAGGACAGATCCTGAAGCTGAGGCTCCAGTACTTTGGCCACCTCATGAGAAGAGAAGGGGACGACAGAGGATGAGATGGCTGGACAGTGTTCTCAAAGCTACGAACATGAGTTTGACCAAACTGCGGGAGGCAGTGGAAGACAGGAGTGCCTGGCGTGCTCTGGTCCATGGGGTCACGAAGAGTCGGACATGACTAAACGACTAAACAACAACAGGCTGGTCACCAGAATGAACTCTGCTGCCAATAGGCCAAGTAATGGGTCATAAATGGGATACCAAAGATGGTAGCTATTTGTACCCATTCATTGCTCATTACATTTGCTTCAGAATGAGGGACAATGGACCCCAACAAGCACATTTGGCTTACATGTTAAAAATGCATTCTGAAATAAATTCACACCTCTGAAACCCTCATTAACCCATTCCTACATGTATCCTAGGGACGGCATGTCACTCTACTAGTGCAAAACATTTAGATATTCCACCACTTGGGGCTTCAGGATGTTGTTTTCAGGGAGAAATGATGCATAATTCAGCTGAATGGCAGTGTGCGAATGGCATTATTTATAAACCATGCATTTAAAACCCTCTAGTTCTTGGGACGCAGGTGGCGCTGTGGGTTAAAGCCTCAGCGCCTAGGGCTTGCCGATCGAAAGGTCAGCAGTTCGAATCCCTGCGGCGGGGTGCGCTCCCGCTGCTCGGTCCCAGCGCCTGCCAACCTAGCAGTTCGAAAGCACCTCCGGGTGCAAGTAGATAAATAGGGACCGCTTACCAGCGGGAAGGTAAACGGCGTTTCCGTGTGCGGCTCTGGCTCTGGCTCTGGCCAGAGCAGCGATGTCACGCTGGCCACGTGACCCGGAAGTGTCTCCGGACAGTGCTGGCCCCCGGCCTCTTAAGTGAGATGGGCGCACAACCCCAGAGTCTGTCAAGACTGGCCCGTACGGGCAGGGGTACCTTTACCTTTAGTTCTTGAGTAACAATGATGTAAATTAGGAATCTAGGTTTTTCCCCCTTAATACTGTCTCCTCTCACAAAATCAGCAGACAGAAATTCTAGCATTGCTCTCCAGTCAATAAGCAGCATGGGAGTTGGCTAGGAAGCATCTTGCAGTTTTTCTCGAGCTCTGCTGGAAAGACCAAATCTATATCTCAGGTAAGAATCAAAGGCAATCCCATGAGTCGGAGGAATGTTCTGTCTGCTACAGAAATCTTTGCTTGTCTTCTTAAATAGTTTTACAAACACTTTCTACACTGGGGGAAACCATTTCTCACAGCACCTGAATTTTCCCAATTAAAAATGTGAAAGTTGAGTGCTTTGACAACTGCACAAAATGAAGCATAGAGTCCAATGTGTGTATCCATCCCTGACACTCGAGGTAGGGTTTACCAATAAATATTGCAATAGAGCCTAGTCTTGTGAATGGACAGAATACATTAGGGCTGCCATACACCTGAAATTTTCTGGACATATCAGCAGCTAAATCAATTTGGTGAATTTGCAAAAAAAAGCTCAGCAACTTTGTCCCAAAACTTTTGTGGCTGGGTTTTCACTATTTGAATATGGCAACCCTAGAATACATGGTATGCATGGATAGAGTCACTCTCTCCAAAAGAACCAGTTTTGAAGCTTGAAATCCCTTGTCGTGATCTGTGGGCCATAGGCTGATAGGCTGATAGGCCAGGCACCCATTCATAGAAGACTGTGATCTGTCGCTTGTCACTCATGATTAGGTCACCCTGCATAGGACTTTCTATGAAGGTGGTCTGCCACTGCAGATTGCTGCTGCCTGATCTTTTGTGGCTTTCCACCTATCTTCACACACCCGCATCAGTTTGCTTCTGGCCTAATTCATGAATTCTGATTCTTTAGGGAACTCATAGCCCTTTGCATTTGATCTCCTAATGAGGCCCTGCTGAAACGTCCATGTTGTGTAGAGGCTATGTTGACCTCCATTAGAAGCAGAGGGAGTAGATCCAGTTATTTGGACTTAAGTCCCATAGAAAATAACTCGACAAGTTAGCCACAACTTTTCTGAAGTCCAATTGATTTGAATGGGAATGGAGTTCAAACTGTCTTAAGCTGGGTCTAAATGGGAGTAAAGCTCACCACTGAGCTAGATGGCCTGATTCAGTACAAGGCAGCTTAGCCTGGATCCAACCCAATATATTTTCTGGTGAGGCCCAGGTGCTTAGAATGCATTCATTGGGAGGGTCACACCTTATTTCGCAGGCAAATTAAGACTCTTTGTGCCTTTGGAAAAATAATCAAATTTACAGGATGGTTAGTCTCTGCTGTTTTATGATGATTCCCTCCCACCATTGATTTTGTTAGTGTTGATTTTAAATGTCTACACCACTTTGATCATGTTACTGGATAGCAGTTGGATCCACCTCAAAGTCCCTCTCTCCATAAGCTAGAATTGGTCAGGTGGCCACGAACAATTCTGGTAGGCCTCAAGTACTTGTGTTGATACTAAAGCTGTTTCCGTAACACCACACTCTGCCTTCTCCGCATTTTCCTATGTCCCTGGAGATACTCTCACAATGTGATGTTGTGGGATAATTAAGCTAAGCAAGAGCTTTGGGCAGGCTGTGATGGGTACCTGTTTTCCGAAAGAGCAGGAGATGGAAACCTTCAGAAGTCAATGGTCTCCAGCTGTGATGCTAATGAAGTAGACTGGGGTTGATTCACTGGAAGGCATATTGGGAAGAAACACAATGTGCGTCAGTGGCAACTGCCGAGTCATCTGGCTGAGTCATCTCCATACACAAACAACATGCAAAGGATTGCAACTGAAGTGGAAGCAATTCTTTCAAGTGGGCATTACTGATGTATTGGACCATGCGGAGCTAATTTTGGAGCCGGGACCAAGGAAACCTTTGAGAAAGTGGACAGCGTGTCCATGATCCTTAGGACCTGATTCTGCAGCCACTGAGAATGGGAGCTACAAGCTGGGAATTCTCTGGTTCCAAGCATGCTTTGGCCATAAACTCTCCTAACAAGGAGTTTCTTGAGCTGCTCCTTCCTTCTCCATTCACAAGATCGACAATAACATAGCCTTCCAAGTTGGATAAAGCATGTGCATGATCTAAAAAGTGGGGTGCATAGCTGTCAACCTTCCCTTTTTTGGCGGGAAATTCCCTTATTCCAGTGCCGTTTCCCACTGCTATCCCGGATTGTTAGATATCCTGTAGACTGTCCCCGGAACAGGTGAGGCTGCTGGTCCCTTATTTTCAAGGCTACTGATCCCTTATTTTCAAATCTGAAAGGTGACAGCTATATTGGGATGTGCAGCATAATGCTGGTATGTGAAGGGCTCCTTCCACATCTTTCCATTTGCTTTCCAGAGTTTTCTGCTCCTCCAAAAGTCATTCAGCATATGGTCATCCTCTGATCTCATTATGGGTTGGTTTGTTTTTCTTACATTTCTATCACACCTTTCTTCCAAGGAGCTCGATGTGGCGCATGATTTCCCCCTCTCTCAATTTTGTCTTCACAACAACCCTGTGAGGTCAGATAGGCTGAGAGACGGTGACTTGCTCAAGGTCACCCAGCAAGCTTCATGCCTGAGGATGGATCTGAACCCTGGTTCAGAACTTGAGCCACTAAGCCACGCTGGCCTACTATCACCCGGAGGGCCTTACAATAGGCAATCCCTCTCCTTCCTCATACAACCCATCTGTCACCATGATGGGCATTTTGCTGGGGGTGGGGGAGAGAATCTCCCATGAACTTAATGAAGCTTCTCTGACAAAAGTCTTTTGAGGATAGCAGTCCTTCTAATTATATGAAAAGCATTCACAGCTGTGAGTAATTTTTTTTTCTAATGAGACACCACCGAGATAATATAATATTTAGACATTGCATAAAATGCTGCTTCATAGGACTTCTGACAACTACACATCTCTCCACAAATAACACACTACCATTTCAGCATCTCCTAGACATCTCTGTATATCTTTTGTCCTCAATGTTGTGGACTGTTTGAATATATATATGGAATTCATTTGAGAGTCCTGTCCTGGAGGTATGGTAAATCTTTTAAGGCTTGAATTAGAAAGAAGAGGGAAGGAATTAATCAACAATTAATATATGGATGGCATGTCCAGTAAACAAGATTTTCTATAATGAGATTAGCCTCAGACAGGATAAACCACTTGATGAGTTCATAGAGGTCTGAGACAATCCTGAAATGATGGTGGAAAGAGGGGGGGGAAGTGTTGGGATAACTAGCAAAAACAAGACTCCTAAGCTGCAGTTCACTCACCTGGCAATAAGCCTCATCTGACTCATTTGGTCTTACTTCTGAGTAAATATGCTTTGGATCACCCTATTTTTTTTTAATAATCGTTTTTATTAATTATGAATTTTTTAAATAATAGTTTTTATTAAGGTTTTTGTGTTACAAAGAAAATGCATAAACAGGGAGTGGTTGTCTCCATTTTCAATTCATAGGCTTTTTCACAGTTCATTTATATTTGGGGAGAGGCACTTTTGTCACAGACATCTTGCACTTGGGGCACAGGAGACATCACTGCAGCCCCCCCCCCCACTGCCCAGGTTTCAATGAAACCACAGAGGGAGACAGGAGGTCTCCCCCATGGAGCTTTTTCAGCTCAGGAACCACAGACAGCCAGGGAGGCTGCAGCATGCTGGAGGCAAATGCTCACTGGCAGGGGCGCCGAATATAGGGGGTGGAGAGAGCTTCTGTCCCCTCAATATTTTGGGACCGGGGCTTAGGCCCCCTGAATATTGAGGGGGCGGCCCCTCCACTGCTGGGTGGGACACGTAAAGGTGAACATCACACTCTGTGCACCCTATCCCTCAAGCGCCGCAGCCTCTCTCTGCTGCTCAAGTTAGGCTTGACCCAGGGATGGAGCTTCCATGGCTGGCAGCCTCTCTCTGCTGCAGTGGAGCTGTGCATGGGGTAGCTAGCCCAGTTGAGGAGAGGGGCAGTAGCTCTTTACCACCAACTCTCCACTCCAAGGAAACTTCCTTGGCAGCTTCCTCGCATGCTGGAGCCAGGCTTTAATGGGAGCCTGTTGTTTTTTGGGGGGGGCGCCTGGTTGCACCTCTTCCAGAAAATATCCCCGGCGGATGGTGGGCGGAATGGGCCTGGCCAGGTTCAGGGGGCATTATGAGTGTGACGTCATGCACACGTGATTGTTAGGATATTGATGTTCCATTCCCCCCTAAGAGGAACAGATATGTGGATTGTTGTCTGTCACATGTCTGTTTACTTCCAGCACAGCTTGCTGGGAACTTCCATTTGTGTATTGCTTTTGCATAGTGCTTCTTCCTCTTAGACATGAAGGAGAGCAGACATGTTTTTCTTTGTCTTGATCTATGCTGAATAAACTGCTTGTAAATATGCTTTACATATGCCTCTGTCCGCCCTTCCATCACGAAGTGATTGTTATCCCTGCTGGCTAGCGCGCTCCAGCTTCTGAAGAGCTCTGAAGCTGCGGGTCACTGTTTGATGCTGTTCTGAGAACCAGAGTTTGCCTGGCTACTGGCCAGTGGGCTGGAGCCAGCTGGGGGCCTGCCAAATGCCCCTGTTCCCTTGGGCACATCACAACAGTGATGCGTGTTGGGCGCAACTTGGGAGCCCCTGCTCACTGCGGAGAAAAATCACACATGCACTACCATCAGTAAACTCAAGACCTGGCACCCACCAAAATGCAAAAGAAATTCTCAAGTGCCCCAACAATGAGACATTAAAATGGACGCCCTTTCGCAGGGGACGAAAACGCCGGAGAAACTGGAAGGCGGGTTTGGGCCCAGCACCTGTCGCAGCAACTATCTGGGTCACTTGTGACGCTGTCTGCTCACATTAGTCACCTGCACGGATATCTCAAGGCCGACTCATAACATACAAATTGTCCCTCTGACACAGACCTTCAGATTTCTGCAACCGTAAAGCAACATCTGAAGCAGAGAGAGGCTTAGAGCTATTTGCTTCCCCCACACTCCCGAAATCCAGTCCTCCTGATCTCTCACTTCAGCGCTTGGCTCGTCGGTTAGTTCAGCGTCTCCAAATGCCATCATGTCAAAAAGGGACCATTCACCCGTAACTAATTAGCATGGCAATTTGGCATTCGCTCCTCACATTACATCTCGCATTGTACGCACCATTATCCCTGCGAATCCAGCTGGCACAGGAAGTTTCAGTTTTAACTTTATGAAGGAATGCATTTTGTCTCCGAAGGCATCATCCATAAGTCCCCTAGTTAAGTTCCTGTCTTGGGAATGGCGCCGCCATCTCGCAGAGAGAAGGGCCTATTCCCGGAACATCCTTGTCACAGCAATACATCCAGCATATTTATTGCATTGTTTGTGTTTGTGTGTGTGTGCATGCGCAAAAAGAAGACAATTCGATGGTTGCATTTCATGCCTACTAAATAGAGGCCAGGCAACAGAGTGAATCAATGCTCTGGAATGTCAAACGAACAAACAGTGCTTGATTTAAATTTGTGGCTACACTGCTTAAGTGCTGTAATGATAGAGAGCTGAGCTACACAACTCATTAACCCATTTGTAAATAGAAGACTCTTATTGGGCTTGTGTGGAATCATAATGAAAAGCGGGGAAATGCTCTCTGATATGGTAAAGAGAGACTTCTTTGCTAATGCAATCCTCTGTGGAAACATAAATTCTGATTCCACAACAAACTGATTAATGAACTATGGCAAACATCTCCATATTACTGCGTAAACCCCCATTCTTCTGCCCAGCTTTGGCTGAAAAATAAATGCATGCGAAATAAACCTATTTTCTGTGCTGACGATGCCTCTGCTTGTTCAGTCTACATTGTGTTGGTACCTCAGACTGCACCTTGTTGCTCTCTGCTGTTCACCTTTCTTGCACTTTGGAGGTCACCATTCATTACCCTCCCTTTTAACCCCTAATCTATACCAAGGGTAGTCAATGTACTGCCCTCCAGTGGTCGTTGAGCTACAACTCCCATTATTCCAACTATAGGCAATAGGATTTTTTATTTTTTTTACTATATCCCCCATTATCCCTAACCAAGGGTCTAACCTGGAGCTCATGAGAACTGGTTTCCAACACCTGGAGGGCAGCATATTGACTATCCCTGATCTATGCTGAAGGACCACTTTAATGTTTTTTGATCTGGATGTGTTTATCACAGTTGTTTCTTGCCTTTCCTTGAGAAGCTTAGGGTAGCATACATTGGATTGGCTCACCTTATCATCACACCCAACCTGTGAAGTGGGTTAGATGGATAAATAGCTGCTAGCTGATCTCCCTGGTCCCAGTGCAATGCTCTGTTCATTACAACGGGCTTGTAAGATCTAACTGTTAGCAAAGTCACGTGGAGTCCAAGGAAAAAATAAATCTTAATAATATTTTACAGAGGAAACTGAACCAAAACACAGTATAATTTGAGGAGAAATAAACAGATGTTTTCTCTTTCTTACCTTAGGTTTTGTACATACCAAGGAGACATTCAACCAAACATACAAAGAAAAGCTCCCTCAAGACTACACACCCAATCAGGACCTGTGTTACCTCAAAACTAAGTCCCATTGAGTGGGGCTGACTCCCTTATTGTTAACCATTTCCTCCACACACACACCCCTTGGTCAGCTGACTTACTGACAGCAGAATTGACTCTTAATTTACAAACTTAATGATCCTTTCTGCTGTGACTAGACCCCCAAGGTTTACCAATAAGAGCCAGATGCGAAACAGTGGCTCAGCCAGGTATATAAGAATTGAGGAAAGAATTTGTGCACATGTTCAGTCCAGAATCAAGCTCACATTTTTACCCCACACAAAAATGCTGACCTCCTGATCTCACCCCAACCTCCACCATGTAATTCTTTCAACAACCCAATTTGAGTATAGGAGAAGATGTTTATTTGTTGCTATAGCTAGAAAATTGGAGGTCAGATCCCCCAGATATCTTACTAGTAGTTCCCAATTTACCTTCTGCCCAGAATAACATTTCCCAGCAAGCCCAGCAAGAACATTTTCTCTGGCCTGGAGAAAGGAAGCTACTATCCTTATGAGAAAGAGGGTGGAATGAGAGAGAAAGAGAGAGGAGAACAGCTTGAAAGCAGGTCTGCGAAGGCTACTAAAGCACAAGTTGGAGTGGAAGACATTTATTAACAGACTGAAAACCAAGGTAGCTCTGTGACTGTACACAAACTGAGTGTGTCAGAAAAGCTCTGGAAGAGAAAGGCCTAATACGTTCCTGAACTTGGCAAGGCCTACCAGGACCGTCCGTATCATGAGGGAGAGTGAAATGCCAGCCTCAGGCAGTTGGATTTTGGTGTCATGAAAGGGCAGCACATTTTTAACCTGCTTGATTTATTATTACTGTATTTTTACTCCCAGGGAGAGGCGCTCGAGGAATTTTCTGCCTCAGGTGCCAAAATGAGTTGAGCAGCTTATACACCTTGACTTGGAGGGGACATTTGCTGTTCAACCTCAGGAAAATGACTTGGGCTGGAAGAGGCATGACTTCAAGCTGCCAGTTAATCACCGCCTATATATGTGGATGTCAGGAAACAGAAGATATTTACCAGTCACTTTGAGATGTTCTATTTATACACTGCCGAGATCTGCTGTTGTCTTGGCCCCTAGTTTATAGATTCCACTACTGCTGGGGATGACTTGAACAAAAGCTGCAATTTCCAGAGAAATCAAAATGTGTGTGCCACTCAGGGCCATCTTAAGCATATCCGGTGCCATGGTGCAAATATCCCTCCAGCGCCCCCCCCCCCGATTCCCAGAGTTGTTGATCTTTTTCCAAGCCTCTGTGGGGATTGTTCTCCTCCTGCGGTGGCTTGGGAGGCAACCTGCATGCCCGCCAGCCATATGGTTGATGGGGCACAGCTGGCAGGCGTGCAAGGAAAAGGGAGGCCACCAGCAAAGCCGCACAACTCCTCCACTTGCTGGGGCACCCCTGAGAGGCCAGCGCCCTGGTGCAACGCGCCAGTAAGCCCAATAGGAAAGACGGCTCTGGTGCCACTTACAATATTGCATTGTGGCACAGAAACTTAGGGTGGTAGTCAACTAGATTTTACCTGGAGCAGGCCCTACAAAGGTGGTTCAACTAATTTCCGTAGGTCTACCATGAGTAACATTGAGCTGGATGCTACTCCGAGAAAAAAACTTTCCTAAAACAAACACCGTCTTCTACATCCAGTGTTTCTAATAGCACAAAGTCTTGAGGAGCTGTAGTTGAGTTATAGGTAGTGTTCTGCCTCCATGGCTGGAGCCAGTATGTCTTCTCTATGCTTGCTGCTGAGGACAGTGCTGTTGTGGTCATGTCCTGCCCATGAACAACCTGTAGGCCTCTGGTTGACCACTGTCAGAGCAGAATACTAAGCTAGAGGGGCCTTCGGCTGATCCAACAAGGCTGTTCTTATGTTCATATACAATAAACTTCCATGGCAGCTCACCATCTTTAATCTGATAATAGGACTTATATACTTGGAATGGGTACTCAGCTTTATTTTAACATGTTCTAGATCACTGGTCTTGAACTAGTGAGTTGTGGCCCACTAGTGGGTCATGACCTGATACAAGGTGGATTGCAACAGGAGTACTTCCACCATGCAAATATATGATAAAAGATGGCATATCCTCCAACATTTCTCTGATGAAAATAGGGACGCCCTAAGGAAAAGTGGGACATTCCAGGATCAAATCAGAAACCAGGGCACCTTCTGTACATCCAGGACTGTCACTGGAAAATAAGGACACTTGGAGGGTCTGAAAAGGGTCCTGGAACTGAAAACGTTGACAATAGATGTTCTAGATTGTATGTTTGTAATTACCTATGGCTAATTTTATGCTGTGAACTGCCCTGGCATTGTCAGATGAATGGTGGTATACAAATTTAATCAATAAAATAAATCAATGGAATGTGTGCATTTATTCTCAAAATACTGCTCTTCTCCTCCAAAGTGAAAGCAAGGGGCTAGAATATATCTTGCAAATCTCTGCTTTCTTCTGCTCACCAAAGAGTTGTTTGAGTGTCAGAGTATCTACGTAACTGGGGCTGTGTATATATTTGGACCAGGGCCATGTCACGTAGTTAAACCAGAAGTTTGGGTTCTGAATGTATTTAGCAGAGGCTGTCTGTTTTCCTAGCTTTTGTATGCGCCGTTTTTGGTGTGGCTTTCAGATCAGCATGCCACGCATGTTCCAGCCCCTGCATGGAAGAAACAAAATGTCTCTGTCACTTTGTGTTGTTTGACTTTGCAAATGTAATTAGGCAACTACCTGATGTTGGTACATCGGGGCACCTCATGGATTTTTTAATAGCGCTAAGTTATGAGTCGCTGTAGCATGGAGCTGAGTTGTAATTGTCACACTTTACTTTTGGCAGTGTATTAACTCCCGCCAGATTTCTAACTCCCAGAATGTATGTGATTGCCAAGTTAGGCCATCTGTAAACACTAACACTTGGTGAACTAACCAAATACACAGTTTGACTATATATTTTTTCCAGGACACGAATAGAGATTATCTCTGGGGATGCAAAAGAGAGAGAGCATAATCCAGCCAGACTTAAATCTCATTGATTTTAACAACAAAAACTTAAAACACCTAATTAGCTCTTCCACCAAACTCATTGTTACTTTGAGACTGCAAGTCTGTGCATTTTCACTCAGAAGCAAGTTGCTGTGAATTGAATGGGTCTTATTCCTCATTGCAACCTTAGACTGCAATCCTGAGCACATTTATCAAGGAATAGAGATAGACCAAACTGTTAATTTGCTACATTGGCTCCCAGTACGTTTCCGAGCACAATTCAAAGTGCTGGTGTTGACCTTTAAAGCCCTAAACGGCCTCGGCCCAGTATACCTGAAGGAGCGTCTCCACCCCCATTGTTCTGCCCGGACGCTGAGGTCCAGCGCCGAGGGCCTTCTGGCGGTTCCCTCATTGCGAGAAGCAAAGCTACAGGGAACCAGGCAGAGGGCCTTCTCGGTCGTGGCACCTGCCCTGTGGAACGCCCTCCCATCAGATGTCAAAGCGATAAATAACTACCTGACATTCAGAAGACATCTTAAGGCAGCCCTGTTCAGGGAAGTTTTTAATCTGTGATATTTTAGTGTATTTTTGGTTTTTATGGAAGCCGCCCAGAGTGGCTGGGGAAACCCAGCCAGATGGGTGGGGTACAAATAATAAATTATTATTATTATTATTATTATTATTATTATTATTATTATTATTATTATTAATTTGAATTTCTCTCAGTCCCCGCCTCTGTTGAATTCAGTTCTAGACATTTCCATATCTGATTGAGTTTTTTTTTAAGCCCTCACGAACATTTAAGTGTGAATTTCTCCTAAAAAACACAATTTTGCCTGATACACTATTTTTTTTTTGCAAAACAATTTTGCCTACGATAATGCTTTTTAATGCAGTATTTTCATCAGCCTATGCATTTTTATGCACACTTTGCCCTAGTATATGCATTTTGGCACACATTACTTGGCTGGAGAAGTGCATTGTTTTGTAAAATGAGAATTGGGCAGGTTTACCTTCATGCCTACCTGGGCGTGGTCTTGGTCTTGGTTGTAGGTAGTGGATCTTCTTTTGGATAACTATGCTTAGAAATCGATGACAATGGGTCAATCTCAGAGGTTAACCTGTGAGGTGAATCTACGTGAACCTTTTCTTCAAACCAGGCACTTTCTTTTGGAATATTTTGGAAGAATTGGTTACAAACCCGTAGGAAATAAGCTGAATAAACAGGCATACTTTTTGCGTCTTGAGGCCCACCCCCAAAATAAATACACACAGACACTTATATTAGTTTAAGTTTTTGGGTAAATTCTGGCCACAACTTTATTGAAATACAATCACGTGAGCGGTATTGGCTTAGGCATTGACTCCCCACTATAACTGACTCCACTTCTCAGGGTGATCTTTCAATGGGGTAAACCAAACGAGGGAGCAAGGTCGATGAGGACCAACCTAAGCTCACCCCGGGGTCCCTGTGGTCCCGGCATGGCCCTAGCCCCTCAAGCAGTCTTCAGATGAGATCCAGGACCCCCAGATTCCTTTAACGGAATACCCAATTCCTGGAGGGGCAAGTGATGGCTGCACCTCCCCTCCCCACAATTCAACTGAGCCAATGCCTAACCGCCACCTTACAAGTTGTGACGATTTGCTAAGGGGTAGGCGAGAACCAAATGGCTAAAAGCCAATCTGCCAAATGGAAAAAATTCCTACCCAGCCCCTGTTCCAAAACAGGTGACCCAAACCAAAGCAAGGCCAAGAGACTCTACCTAAACTAGGGAGGGTGGGAGGGTGTTCATCCGTGCAAATGCAAGGGCCCCACTTGCATCACACTGCTGCTTTTAAAGCCCCTGGGATCACGCCACCTACTGGCTATTGGCTAAAACAGCCTGGCATGATCCCAGGGGAATAGCCAGGACTTCCTTCTCCTCCCCCCCCATTTTAACCCTGTCAGGTGAGCTCTTGGGTCCCGAGTGCAACCAGGACCCTCTGTTATGAGGATCCCATTTGTGGCACAATCCTGTACATGTCTTCTCAAAAGTAAGTCCTATTGAGTTCAGTGGCACTGACTCCTGAGTAAATGGGCACAGGGTTGCAGCCACAATCTGTTGTGTCTGTACGATGATGGCATCCTCAGCTATGCTATCCGTGTTCCAGTGTTACTGTTTCATTTTCTGAGAAATGCCCACTATTTTCAGTCTTGAAGAGGCCGCACACTGTGTGGGAGTGCCAGGAGTACTATATTTCTCTGTTGTAAAGATGATGATCAGCGGCTGATAATGTCCATCTTGAGACTGTAGCTGTTTGCAAGAATAATGTATGTCAAGCAAACCGTTCACATTAAATAGGCACACTTCTGGAGTTTCGAACAGCAAAGGATTATTACGTACCCAACACTTCCTATGTGTGCATTAACCACACTCGGTGTGGGGGCATGGAGTTCATAAACTATGTAAGACAATGTGTGCGCCTGTGTGTGTTAAGCAAAAATCACAGAACTGATTGAACATGCAAGTACATTTCAGTGAAAAATGTATGCTGTCTGCAGAAACATGGGAGCAGTAGACAAACACAGTTTAGAATACATGTCAAATGAGAGATCATCTGTGTGATCACCACATCTAGACAACATATCAAATGAAAATAAAGATATACAAAAAGGCAGTATATTGCTTCACGTGGTGTATATGTGACGGTAGCCTTCCTGTTGTTTGCTTCTGGGTAAAAAAAAAAAAGAGAGAGTGATGGGGCAGGGTGATAAAACAAATTGTGCCTGTATGTGGAAGGGAAGAGAAGGAGAACATATATGTTGCTCTTTATTAACAGTCTTACACACACACACACACACACAGGCCAATAGATTCTCATGCACTTACACAATTGCATTCTGCACAGCAACAAATCACAATGTCACATTTTCCCTGGCATAAAATATTGCGCCTTGAATATTTCAGAAATGCAACAGACGTGCTGCTGCAATGAACAAATGGGTGATCATTTCAATATCGTCAGCTAACACTAGCTTTTCTTTATAACCAAAGAGTACAACTAGGAGATCCAAAGGCAGTTCGTCACCTGTTACGGTTTGGATTTATTCTTTTAGACCAAAACGGTCTTATCTCCAGGCAAGACCAGAATATGTGGAGTGAATCAGGATTACAGAAAGCACATCTCCAAGAGGTGTTCTTTGCACCATATGGTTGGGTCTATTAGGTGTTTTGTAAAAACAAAAAAACAAAGCTTTCATGCACTGAACATGGTAATTCAAATGTTGATGATGTCCCATCAAGGTAATTAAAAACTTCAGTGAGAAGTCATCAGTTTGATTGGCACGTTCGATGAAGAAACTTGCTCAGCTGCATTGCGGAACAAGGACCATTTGCCCCATAAAGTCTTCTCTTACTTACAGAGTGATCCAAAGTCCCCTTAGACCAGGCGGGATGTGTGTGTGTGTGTGTATGTGTGTGTGTGTGTTGAACAGAGGTTTCCTTCCACTCAACATGACTGGCAGAGCTGCCTACCACTGGTTGCTGAGCAGCAGGCAGATCTCTCGAGATTTCTTGGAAACCCTTAAGCATTGTGCTCCAGGAGTGGGGCAGAGCTGGCCAGGGATCTTGTAGATTTGCTGCCTCTGCAAAGTGGTTGGACCAATAGCACAACCCAGGAGACAACTCCATGAAACAGATATGCTTTAGTCCAAAAGCCTACAGGAAACCCTTTAACGACTGAGCCAGTTCCCAAACGGAGTCAAGGAGAACCACAACCAATGAGAAATGAATGCCTATTTATTGGGGTTGGGTGGAGAGGGAATTGTGTGAAATAATGTTGTTTCTGGAAATGGCCTTGTTCACTCTGTTGTGTTGCTCCTTGTGACTTGAGAGGTGTCTTCTTGTTTGTCTCTGGGCTCTCAAGCAACATTTTTAATTACAAAGAAGAGACGATTTGGTGAGACCCGTTATTGCTTGTTCTTGGCAAAGTGTACACAGCTTCTGTGAATTGCTATTGGGAGCAACAGGAGGGAGGGACGAAGGATTTAAACCTGGGAAGCATGGAAGGATTAAGTGTAGGAAACAGCGGGAATAAATGTTACCAGAAAAGGACTGACACAAGCTTGCATTTTCTTGGTCGGAAAACAAGTGCACAAGAGGAACGTAGTCTTCAAAGAACTATTTGATGGAGGAGGGTCAGGTTTTAATTTGTGGGGCTGCAATGACTGGCATGGTACAGCATTATTCATGGCGTGTGACTGCTTGTGGTGGTGATTGGTGGAAAGGAAAACAGTCCGCCTACATACTACCTCTGCAGCGAATGGCTTTTGTTTATTTCAGGGACTGCAGTTGGGTTGTTCACCTAGTAAAGGGAGCTTTTTTGGAGTTGATTAATGTGCCTTTCCACTAATTAGGCTGTAATCCAAAGGGGGCTCAGCCACCATATCATAACCTCTGCCAGGCTCTTGCCAGCAGGGGAGATTCCTGTGGGTTTTCCCACCTGCAAGAATTTCCCTTCCACTGGAAATGATAGAAGCGCAAGTAAGGGCTTGAAAACACCTCCATTTGTCCCACTGCTTTCCCCCAGGGAAACTGCAGTTTACTTCTGAATCAGACCAAAAAGCAAGGAGGTTTCCTGCAGAATGCTGTTTGGTAAAGAATTGCCTGTCTCGCATGTGACATGACATCACCTGCCCTGTTATGACATGACCCGACCCGACCTGTCATGACCTGACATTATCATGACATGTCATGTCCCGTCCCGACATGATCTCTCCCCAGAACCTGGCACCAGTCTCACTTGTCGGGCACGTTTCCTAGTTCCCCTGCTCTGTTGGTGCTTCTGGGATGCAAAATAAAAACACAACAGAGGGCTGTTCAGTAGCACCTTAGAGACCAGCTAAGTTTTTTTTCTTGGTATAAGGTTTTGTGTGCATGCACACTTCTTCAGATAACTGGTATCTGAAGAAGTGTGCATGCACACAGAAGTTTATACCAAAAACAAACAGTTGGTCTTTAAGGTGCTACTGGACATTTTAAATATTTTTTATATATATAATCGACAACAGAGGGCGAACGTCCTAGAGTGGAAAAAACAGGAATGAGGGCAAAACTCTTAAAACCGCTCTGACTTGCCCTGGGATGATTGTCTGGATGTAAAGAGCAGAATGGGGTCTCCGCTGCCCTCCCCCACAGCTGGTAGGCTGGGCAGTCAGTTCCTGCAGTTGTGCTGGAGGGAAGAAAGGGGACATTCCTAGATCCAATCGGATGCTGGGATGAGCTCTTGTGAATTTGTGATGTCCCAGGAAATTCAAGGCACTTGGAGGGTGTGCAAAAAACAGCCTACACATGCAAACCTGTCTACGCAATAAACAGCACAATTCTAAACACACTTCCTAAAAAGAAATTTCATTGAGCTCAATGCACTTGGGACTTCCCTCTGTGTAAACATGGTCCAGCTTGCACTGGAGGTTTCTTATTGAAACTTCATTAACAAGGGGTGGATCCTTTCTTTTGTGTAGCAGCAGCTCAAGCTCCATTTGTGTACTACAGTAATACCTCCGCGAACGTCCGCCTTGTCTAGCGTCCATTCTGGCGAATGTCCATGGAAAACCTGGAAGTACTGGAACAGATTATTTCTGGGTTTGCCACTCACACATGCGAGAAGCGCAAACCGCTCCATGCATGTGTGCAGACGCAGCGCTTTGCCCTGCATCCTTTTTGGCTAGGGGCTGAGGCTCTGGAACAGATCCCAGCCACAAAATGAGGTACGACTGTATTTGCAAGTACAATTTTTTTAATCCTGGAAACTGAAAACGTTTTGGCAGTTTCATTTGTGCCCCACAAAAACGGTTCTGTTCCCCTCAAGGGACAGTCATTAGGATTTTGTTGTGACCAGCCTGCAAGGCAGACGGAATGGTATTTATTTTGTTTATCGTGATCGTTCATTCTTCCACATACAAATAAGGAGAGCATAAAATCCAGAGCGCCTTTCCGTTGTGGCAAACAAGTTAGTTTTTAATGCCCCTCGTTTCTTGCTGTAAGATTTTGATTCCCCACCCCACCAGATAACCAGGATAAAGTTAGAGCTACGAATTAGAACAGCTTCTCTTGGGGTTTAGTGACTTTACAACATGTAGCCTATCATAACCTACAGTTTCCTTCTTGCCTCAGTTAGTGAAAGACAGCTCTGGAGCAGAGAGGCATCAGGTATTCAAACATTTATGTAACACTAGAGATAAAATGTCACTAGCAATATAAACAGTTGACTTGCAGCCCACGCCATAAATCCTTGGGCACACAAGAAAGGAGTTAGCCGGCATCGGGATTCCTGACATCTTCTGGTAACTGTACTTTCTCTAGATAGCTGCTAAGCCGGGCAGGAGCTTATTTCATGCATTAAATTACTTGCGGCCGAGAGAATTAGAAAATCCAAACAATTAGTAAGATATCACATGTCTGCCATGTTATTGTAAACCGGCAAAAGCTCTTCCAAAGTGCCATGTTCCCCGGATTTAAGGAAACGCTGCCCTCTTGTGCAGGAAAATGAAGCAACCACAATATTTCCCCCCCTTTTCTTTGCCAAATAGCCCACTTCTTAACAGCAAGCACAACACAGGGACTCAGCCCTGAAAACCCATTCACAGGGGGAGCAGGGTAGGCGGAGGATATCTTTTCCTTTTTTTCTTCTTCTCTGTATCCCAGGGAGAAGGTTGTATGCACAGGCGAAATATTGCTGAACTTTGCAAGCAGTCTAGGAATTTCGTATCTTTTTTAGAATGTCTCAATGCTCAGATCCAAATTACATGGGGGAACTGGTCTCTCTCCTGCCCTTGTATTATTGGGTCCATAATAACCTGGTGATGTGATGCTGGGTATAAATGCAAATAGGGAAAAGGCTGTTGCTCGGTGGTAAAAATCCTCGAGTTCAATCCCTGGTGTTTGCAGGTAGGAGAAGTCTCCTGCCTAAAACCTTGGTGAGGTACTATTAATCAATGTAGACAACACTGAGCTATGCTGAGCTAGATAGACCAATGGCCTGATTCAATATAAGGTGGCTTTGCGTGTGCCACTAATGAAAAAAGGGGTTTAATTTTAGCAGTTAAGCAGAATGAATTCTGTCCACTCTCGTTGCATGAGATGTTGATGGCCTCAGAGTCATGCTTATGTTCACAAATGTCACGTCTGTGTAACCGTTCTTGCTGTCTGTCTTTCTCTTAGAACCGTCCTTCAGGCAGTAACATGCCAAGCAACGATTAAAGATTTGCTGCAGTTGCGAAGTCTGGCTGGACCGAGTGCCCCCAACAGTTCAACGCCTCCACTGAACTGTTTAACAAACATGGCACATCGGTAAGTGGCAGAAATGAAATCCGGTCCCTCTGTTGTGCAGAGCAAGGATGCAAAGCAGATAACAACTCACAAACCTCCAGGATCACTGTAGAGGCTGAAGTGAGCGGGGCTGCTGCTCTTTGTTTAGGCAGCCATAAAAATCCTTTACAGCTTCATCTCTGTGGGAAAATGGAACAGGGACAGAGGGTGCTGAAACTTCTTTCCAAATTCATGTTTAGGCTGCAATCCTGTAGCCCATGAATAAGCTGCATTGAATTTAACAGGGCTTCCATCTGAGATCACACTTTTTCATTACTTAACTGCAATACCATCGGATGTGGCCATGATGACAGCCATTGATGCAGTTTAAACCAAGACACCCACTGCCCTGAAATAAATTCCTCATTGTAGCAGGCCAGGATGTTGCTGTGCTATTTAGAACATTGATGGGGAACCTGTGGACCTCCAAATGGTGTTGGAATCCAGTTCCCGTCAGTCCCAGCCAGCATGACCAACGGTCATGGATTTCGAGAGTATTAGTTCAACTTCACTGGGAGGGCCACAAGCTCCATACCTGTTTGAGAAACAGGGACAGTCAAAGACATTATGCTGCCTGAGGCAAAGGTGACAATCCCTCTCAATTCTATGTGTAGAGGCCAGTGGGCTGGTAGATGAATCTTCCTTCAGCACTGGTGATGGGATAGCATCCTCCACCATACCAAAGGACCTCCGGCGATACCATATGGTGTAGTGGTTAAGAGCAGTAGATTTGTAATCTGGTGAACCGGGTTCGCATCTCCGCTCCTCCACATTGCAGCTGCTGGGTGACCTTGGGCTAGCCACACTTCTCTGAAGTCTCTCAGCCTCACTCACCTCACAGAGTGTTTGTTGTGGGGGAGGAAGGGAAAGGAGATTGTTAGCCACTTTGAGACTCCTTCGGGTAGTGATAAAGTGGGATATCAAATCCCAACTCCTCCTCTTCTTCTTCTTCATATTGCAACAAAGAAGAATGGCTGGGTGCTCAAGAGGAATGGCCAGACACTGTTCCTGTTTTTCCAGAGCATCTGCTGCCTGAAATGGTTGCCTGCCTCTGCCAAATAGTAGGGTCGGCCTTGTTTAGAAGACTGTAAGCAGGGAGATGACTAATATTTATAACATTATGCAGTGTGTAGAGTGAGCACACAGAGAGACATAAGACTAAAATGAAGCTGGTTGGTGGAAGATTCAGGACAAATGGAAGTGCTTCTTCATAAGAAAGCTATGTAATTCAGTACTTGAAGGGCCGGTTATGGTCGGCAACTTAGATGGCTTTACAAGGAGATTAGGCAAAAAATGGAGGACAAGTTTATAATTGCTCTTAGTCATGTTGGCTTTCTACTGCCCTCCAGGTTCAGAGGCATGAACCTACCAAATTTGCACATTCTGAAACAATAGAAGAACTGAAACACAGCATTTCTTCAAAATGCCCACTCCTCTGAATTTTGCAATGCAGTTCTTCCATGAAGCAATGCATACAATAGTGCATATTCTTCAGTAAAGTGTCCATAAAACATGAATATACTTGTGAAAATAACATATACAATGCATTATTTTAGGGGAAATTGCCTGGGGGGGGGAAAATGTGCATTTGGGGCAAAATTGCATACAAACATCCCTATTAGGAGGGGGGGAAATCACAAACTGATGTGGGAAAAGTAGAGAGCTGAATTTAAGATTGGAAAACGAAGAAATTGAGAGAAGCCAAAATTAACAGATTCACCCTTCCCTAGAGGGGACCCTTATGCTCAGCTTTGGCCTCCGCAAGATCTGGTTGGCCATTGTGGGAAACAGGACACTGAAGTAAATCATCATTTTGTTTGATCCATCAGAGCTCTTATTATGTTTCAGGGAGGTAGCTAGTCAGTTATTTGTTGGGAGTGAATTACTTACAGCAGTGTCAGGAGCAAGCTAACAGTAAATCACACTGTGCATGTTGGAGTCCCCCCCCCCCAAAGCAATCAGAGACTGTGCCTGTGTGGCTGTCTTTGCTTCTCCCGCTTCATGCCTCTTCTGATACTGGGAGACCAGTGGGGAAGGGAGCTTGCCACAGCAGGCAGGGGAGACACCTGTGACTCTTCGCCATCCTGACTTATCTCTGCTTCTTGGCCTCCCTCCTCCCACCCTCCTGCTTCAGCTTCTGCCTCTGATTCTGGAGTTCTCTCTGCCACAGACTGTTCCAGCTCACTAAGTCCTGTTACCTCCTGAGCTTTGAAGACCTCCTCTTCCCAGTCTTCTCCCTCTTCTCCCTCACCATTGTGCCAACACCACTTCCTGGGCTCTGGGCCTTCTTCCCTTGGTGGTCCCCCTGCTGGTTCCTCCCACCATTCCTCTGCATCCAACCAGTACATGACAGGCATGTGTCACAGCAGAAGAGGTTAAGAACACCATGCATAGTGTTGCAGTCTTTATGGAGCAGTCATTTGGATTTGTTTATGGGGCGGTTGTATGTCAATAAGCATTCATTCGGCGGTTGATCTCACACTTTTCAACTTGGTTCCTCTTCACTTTCCAAAACCTACTATTTATTTTTTACATGTGCATTTGTTGAGCTATGGAAACAGAGCACTTTAATTCCTTTTAATAGCAGAAATGCAAAGTTCTGTCTTGCTAAATGCTGAGCTACGACCCTTGCCTCCTTCTTTTATAGGCTGGTATTAATTGGACGTGGGTGGCGCTGTGGGTTAAACCACAGAGCCTAGGACTTGCCGATCAGAAGGTTGGTGGTTTGAATCCCCACGACGGGGTGAGCTCCTGTTGTTCGGTCCCTGCTCCTGCCAACCTAGCAGTTCGAAAGCACGTCAAAGTGCAAGTAGATAAATAGGTACCGCTCCAGCGGGAAGGTAAAGGGCGTTTCCGTCTGCTGCTCTGGTTCGCCAGAAGCGGCTTAGTCATCCTGGCCACATGACCTGGAAGCTGTCTGCGGACAAACGCCGGCTCCCTCAGCCAATAAAGTGAGATGAGCGCCGCAACCCCAGAGTCGGTCATGACTGGACCTAATGGTCAGGGGTCCTTTACCTTTTTATTAATTGGACCCAGAAGAAGAGGCAAGCAGATAGGCAACAGCAACAATGGCAAGGTGGTGATGGGTGAATCTTCCTTCTTCTTCTTCTTCTTTTTTTTTGGAGGGCAAACAAGATTGAATTCTGGGGGAAGGGTTCCTCTTCACTCACTTGTTTAATATCCAAAACAGCTGCTAGTCTTGTGTCATCTCTAATGCTCACAAACCTCTCACACAGAAGGCTGTTGATTTTCTAACTATTACTATTTCCATTTTTACAAAATCTGAAAAGGGAGGCAGTTGCTATGAACAAAGCCCTTGTCTTGCCAAACGTGGAATGGAGGTTGAGACGAAACAAGTGATTTTCTTTTTTTCTTGTTCCTTTATGAGGTTGTTAAATGACTGTATCCTCACTTCCAGTGGTCATTTGTTCTGTAGTCTACTTGCCTTCTCATGGGGACACTTAACAGAAGGCAGCCAATGAAGGCAAAATGAAATGTAATGATAAAATACACTCTCACTTAAAAAAAAAAAAATCCTTCAGAAGCATTGAGATAATAACTTGGGCATGGGGGAAATCCCCCAGAATTCAAGCTTGTTAAATATTTTGAAATCTGAGTGGGGGGGATTAACTGGGAGGACAAAGAAGTTTAGAATGCGGTTTATTCCATTATGTTAATGAAATGGTTAATTCTATTGCCATAGCAACAAAGAACAGCCATGATAAAAAGCTAAAGGTCTCCACACAAATGCCTGATACAAGGTCTCTCTAGTTCTAAAGCTGATTTTTAGTAGCTACAATAGAAGTGATATGTGTTTTCAATATCGTCTTAAGCTTCCATATCAAAACCCTCTCGCTTAATCCAATAAATAGACTAGTAGCATAAAGTGGCATATATGTTTGCACGTTTAAAACCTGACAAAAGAGGTTTACCACTACACAATCTTAGCGGAGGATCTCAAGCGAAGATACGGAGGGCAGGAGGGGGATCATAGGCAAGAGTAAAACTGAAAATAAAATATTGTAAGTGGGGATAGCTGTCAGACACACAATACCATATTAAATGCCGAGAAAGAGAACCAAGACAGGGAGAATGAAATTTAAAACTGAGGATGCAGACTATTGCTCCTTTAGTCCCCTTCTTGTTTGGTTGTCTTGAAAAAGCTGTAACAGGGCTTCAGGCAGGATGGATGGAAGCAAGATGATGGAAAAGGGCAGCAGGGCACATCAGGTGAGCTGGATTTAGAGACTGAGACCTGGTTCGAAGTATAAGTGTAAACAGCTGGGAGGTGTTTGGTGCCATCTTAAGAGTCATAGTCTTTCTCATTCTGTCCAACTAGAAAATACTGAAAGGGTGTGCTAGGATAACTATGCAAAGGACTGAATTAACAACAACAACAACAACAACAACAACAACAACAACAACAACAACAACCTCACCCTGGCAAATCATTACTTTGGCTGCATTGCAAAATTTGGAGAAGGGCAAAATTTGAAGGGAGGTTATGTGTTTCAGTTCACACCTCATTTCAGAAACTCAAATGAGGTAAGTTTGCCTTTAAATGTGAATTCAATCAGCTCTCTTCCCCCCTTCCCTGCTAACAACCTTGACTTACTACCACATGCGAACACTGTCTACAGCTGTTTATTTCGAAAGAGAAAGCCAAAAACAAGCCTCTTGGGTTCAAAGAAGATTTCTAAGGACAGGTTTCAAAAACATCATGCATCACTAGCAATTAAAAATATAGCGCCAACTAAAAGGTGAGCATGTGTAAGTCAGGGAGCAGTGCCATATTTATCTGAATTTGTGAAATGTTTTTTTTTTTTAAAAAAGAATAATCTGAGAGGTGCAAAAACCCTCTGAAGCCAAGTACGAGCAAGAGTTTTGACAAAATAATAAATTAAGAGAAGATTTAGATTGTCTGACTGCCAAGATATAGCTAGACAGGGAGATAATTCTGCCAATTTTAGGGCTTGGTTGAGCCCAATTAGTTTTTCTTCTCTCAAAAAGTTAGAGAGTTAAGAGAGTGCTACTAATACATAAATCCTAGTAATTAGTATCTGATTCCCATGCATTCATCATTTTGATTTTATGCTGTTTGGTTTTTTTATACTATCCCCAAGGAAACCTGGCTAGCTGTGAAACCTGTGACCTCTTTAGCAACGTAGCATCACCCTGTCACCGCCATGGATATGAATAGATATTACAATTCACAGAGGAGATGAAGCTACAGTACTATCTGATTCTTGGTAAGACAGTCTTGATATGCCATCTGTCCAATTGCATTACAGAAAGTTACCATGAAATGTTTAGGATTGGACCCAGATTACTTACTTTATTTCGGGATTTTGCTGTATTTTTTACTTTATGTATTTTACTTTATTTAGGGCAATCCAAACCCAAGATCTGTCAGGATTGAGTGAGTTTGGAACAGGCAGATCTTGAGAGGGTTATTCCAGTGTAAGTTCCACACTCTGGCCATGAATATGCCAGTGTAACACCTTCAACCTGGCTGAGTCTGACCATGCTGGCTAAGCCGCAGCTCAGCAGAGGAACTTAAGCTGGAGGAATTTATACCATCTTAAGTTACCCAAAGGTGGAGCAAGCAGAGACTTGCATGTATTCCAAGTCAGTCACATGATCTGGCAACCCAGTGGGACTCATGCCAGCTAAACTCTATTTTAAAGACTTGTTTTCTATCTCCAAGGTTCGGGCTGGGTCAGCTGGCAAGTCTCCAGTTCCTGAATCAAGCTTGGAATATGGGTAAGTCACACCAGCTTAACTTAAAATACCAGTTTCCTATGCTTCATATTGCACTGTAATTTGGAAATAAGGCCAATTGAACTCAGTGGGATGTTCATTTGCCTAGGCATGCACCGGATTGCAGCATGTACTGCCTTCAGGGTGCTGGGCAGCTAAAATAATCCCACCCTGAAAAACATGTTCAGCATGTTGATATACTCTTAGAAAGCATTAGTTGTCAAAGTCATCTGTAGAAGTCATGGTCCTTTTGTTCAGCCAACTTCTGTGAACAAAAGGGAAGAAGACTTTTCCCTACCAAAACTTGAGAGAAGAAACAAAGTGAAGAAATCCTCAGAAAGGATTTGTTTTCTGAATATAATATAATATTTCTACCCTGTCCATCTGGCTGGGTTTCCCCAGCCACTCTGGGCAGTTTTCAACAGAACATTAAAAACAGAATAAAACTTAAAACATTAAAAACTTCCCTAAACAGATGTCTTCTAAAAGTTGGATAGTTGTTTATTTTCTTAACATCTGATGTGAGGGCGTACCACAGGGCGGGCGCCACCACTGAGAAGGCCCTCTGACTGGTTTCCTGTAACCTCACTTTTCGCTATGAGGGAACCACCAGAAGGCCCTTGGAGCTGGACCTCAGTGTCCTGGCTGAACGATGGGGGTGGAGACACTCCTTCAGGTATACTGGGCCGAGGCCGTTTAGGGCTTTAAAGGTCAACACCAACACTTTGACTTGTGCTCGGAAACGTCCTGGGAGCCAAAATAGGTCTTTCAGGAGCGGTGTTATATGGTCTCGGCAGCCACTCCCAGTCACCAGTCTAGCCACCGCATTCTGGATTAATTGCAGTTTCCGGGTCACCTTCAAAGGTAGCCCCACGTAGAGCACATTGCAGTAGTCCAAGCGGGAGATAACCAGAGCATGCACCACTCTGGTGAGACAGTCCGCAGGCAGGTAGGGTCTCAGCCAGTGTACCAGGTGGAGTTGGTAGACAGCTGCCCTGGACACAGAATTGACCTGCGCCTCCATGGACAGCTGAGAGTCCAAAATGACTCCCAGACTGCACACCTGCTCCTTCAGGGGCACAGTTGTCCCATTCAGGACCAGGGAGTCCCCCACCCCCGCCCACCCCATCCCTACAAAACAAAATACCGTATTTTTTGGACCATAACACTCACTTTTTTCCTCCTAAAAAGTAAGAGGAAATGTCTGTGCGTGTTATGGAGGGAATGCCTACGGGTGGCATGCCTACGGATTTTCCTCCTCTAAAAACTATGTGCGTGTTATGGTCGGGTGCGTGTTATAGAGCGAAAAATACGGTAATTGAGAGTCTCTTAGGAAATCACAACACATCTAAAACAGCATTATCTCGCAAGTAAGCAGACGAATGCTGAAATCTGTATGCATAATGACATATTTAGAATTATATCTCTTGTAACCCTGGCAATTTTTGCATTGCATGCCTGTGCTTCGGGAAAGCTGTAGTGACCAATGCCAGCTAGCTTCTTCTTTCAACATTAAGGATGCCAGTTGTGAATTAAGAACTCTTGATGTTGTGGCAAAGATGTTCTTGTAATACGGTGAACAATTATAACACCTCAGAACAAGATAACACTACACAGCAGGTGGTCTGTTTAATGGTGCCTCTTGAGGTCCTCAGGGGAAGTTGCAAGACAGAAAGAGCATTTTGATAAGATTTGGAAACATACCCACAATTTTTCTTCTTCTTCTTCTTCGGCCTCTATTTTTATTGATGACATAAGTGAGGAGATGCAACTTGTTATAAAATATTCTTACTATAGAATCTGTTTGTCAAGAAGATCTCTGAGAGAGATCAAGAGATTGTACACAAACTCTTAAGGTATGCATTCTTCTAGAACGCTCCCAGAGAAAGCTGAAAACATTTCATCTGAATTTAAGTACAAGACGCGAGTGTGAGACTCAGAAGCTCCTCAGGGCTTTGCTGTTGGGCCAAGTTTATTTCCATTTAGGTGTGTAAAGATGCTCAGAATAGTTACAGAACACAAACCAGGAGAGAGTTTAGTAGCTAAGCTTTTAAAAACAGTGTTTCCTAATATGGGTGGAACTGCCCCCTGGGTGGGCATTGGTATTATGTAGTGGGGCACAAGGAGGCAAGCAGGCAGTGGAGGTGCCAATGACTATCAGACTCCAAAAAGCTGGTATCACTAGAACAAGTTCATCAGCTTTGTTGAATTAATTAAACTAGTTTTACTTGGATTTTGAATAAATGTGCAATTAATTGTTCTTGTTTTGTAATTTACTGTGTTATTGCGGGCCCAGTCACATAGCTGCCCACTCCCAGGTCAGTGTCTACGTGTGATATATGATTAATAACTAAGGCAAAGAATCTGGATTAAAAATGACCACAACTTTATTGATTACAGATGTTGGTGGAATTTTGGTTCAGGCATTCCATTCCAGCCTCTCGCTGGAAGGCCGGAAGCACCGCAGGGTCGTGCCAGGATTATGGCCTCCCCAAGACGCTGATCTACTGAGTTGGCCACCCCAAGACCGCAGAGTGCGAGAGGAAGGGGTAAGCATCCATTATCTTCCTTAGTGGGTTGGGCAAAGAACTATTCTAAACAATGCTTTCTATAGGACAGGGGAAATCAATTTATGGAACCACCCAGAAAAGTTTGGGAACCACTGCTTTAAAACTTGACTGATAAAAGGGCACACCCAAGACAAACAGTGTAGCTTTATCTGCAATACTGTTGGGTTTTTGATACTTTCTAGAAACCACGTGGTCCAAGCCTCACAAGTTCAAGACCGTTTAAATGGGTTCCATTGAAAAGAAGCCTTTTTCTTACCAGATATCAAAATGCCGTTTTTGTGTCTGCATCTTTACTTTTATGAAACTGTTCTGCTGTTTTTATGTTGTGTTTTTGTATACCGCTTATAGATTTTAAAATACTAAGTTGTTTAGGAATACTTAAAGACAAAACCCAATAGCTCCAAGAGAAGCATCGAAGTAGAGCAGTGCAACATAGCCAAGCTATGAATCGATTTAGTCTGTGAAAATACCACATTAATCTGCTTTGTCTTTGATTTGCTTACCTGCTTGGATGTTATTCAGGGCCTGACATTAATTAAAAGCTATGAAAAGATCCCTGACAAATAGCCACAGAAAACACAACATCTGTCAGAGTTAGTAGGTACTTTTAACATGCCTGTGTTCACTTTAGGACTGCTACCTTTTAAGTGTCAACAAGGCATGTGCATCTGGTCATGTTGGGTTATTAAATATGGAGGGGGAATCTCTCTCCCTAGCAACATTACAGCTAAGTGCCATGAGGTTGATGGAGAATTACACAGTATCTACATTGCCTGATAGAGTGAATTAATCAATATGTCCTCTATCAAAATGGTGAACACATCATCTTTGATTTGTTAATGCTGTAAAAATTACTGTTGTGTGCTGGGATTTTATTTCTTATGAAAAAAAAGTCATGGCAGCCACACCTATGGAGGAAATTTCAAGTTGCTCTGGGCAGAGCTCTTGAAAAATGAACAACCTGCATGGGTTATTTCATTTATTTGGACATTTAAATCCTGGTTGTTGTTTTGCTGCATGCAGGGAGGTCCCCACCCCTGAAAAAATAAAAAGAATTGCTTCTTTATATTCCCAAAATTGTGGAGGGTTGTTAATTAATTTCAACTATAGTATGGTCAGTAAAATGTTAGTTGAATACCACCCTACGGATAGTGATGAAATAGAAACTGCAATTTTTCCCGCAAAAGCCATTTAGAAAGACGCATACAAACCAGGTTGCACAATGTTCTTTAATTCTGATTTATTAACCTTGTAAAAAGTACAGAAATCTGAACATAAGGATTATTTAATAAGCACGATTGAAATTTTGTATTTTTAAGTTGATGGCAGAGAGTATAAAGAAATGAAGAGATCCATTGTTAGCTACTTTAAATATCTAACAGCATGTGGCTTTCTTTGGGATACAGCAGCTAGTGCACGAACACCCTAACTGAAAATGAGGAATAAGTTGTAACTGACTAGGCTTGGGCAATATATTGCCTAGGACCGGCATGCCAGCTTCACTCAGTGGTATCACTGGTGAAACCACCACCGCTCTTGAGTCCCCCTGCCTCCAGCACCCAGAGGGAAAAATAAGCTGCAGGCAGAGAGGGTCGCAGGAGTGGAGGCGGTTTCACCAGAGATACACCCCGAGTGAGACCGGCCTTGCACTCTGCCCTCCAAGTGTTGCAGATGAAGAAACAAGCTGCATTGGCGAGGCGCGATACAGCTTGGCCGAGGAGTGCGCTGCTGCCCTTGCCTCAGCCAAGCAGTTTTACGGATCCCCGACCCGCCACCAGCTTGCATGACCTAGCGGTAGGGTGGGGGCTCTGCTAATCTGGGGAATCGGGTTAGCTTCCCCGCTCCTCCACACGCAGCTGCTGGGTGACCTTGGGCTAGTCACACTTCTCTCCTGTATGGAGCCTGACAGGCTCTGTGCACTTGGCTACTGCTGCCTGGTCTGTCTTTGGGAAGTGGGGGGGGGGGCAAGGAAGCTTGCTCAGTCTCTCGGCCCTACTCACCTCACAGAGTGTTTGTTGTGGGGGAGGAAGGGAAAGGAGAATGTTAGCTGCTTTGAGACTCCTTAGTAAAGGTAAAGGTACCCCTGCCCGTACGGGCCAGTCTTGACAGACTCTGGGGTTGTGTGCCCATCTCACTTAAGAGGCCAGGGGCCAGCGCTGTCCGGAGACACTTCCGGGTCACGTGGCCAGCGTAACATCGCTGCTCTGGCGAGCCAGAGCCGCACACGGAAACGCCGTTTACCTTCCCGCTGGTAAGCGGTCCCTATTTATCTACTTGCACCTGGAGGTGCTTTCGAACTGCTAGGTTGGCAGGTGCTGGGACCGAGCAGCGGGAGCGCACCCCCCCGCAGGGATTCGAACCGCCGACCTTTCGATCGGCAAGCCCTAGGCGCTGAGGCTTTAACCCACAGCGCCACCTGCGTCCCTTTGAGACTCCTTAGCATAGTGATAAAGTGGGATATCAAATTCAAACTCTTCTCCAGGCAGGTGTAGCTTTGCTTAGTTGCATCTTTTCCTCCTGGGTAGAACAACCACTGCAGGAGGAAAGAGGCAATGCTCCTGTATGGAGCCTGACAGGCTCTGTGCACTTGGCTACTGCTGCCTGGTCTGTCTTTGGGGAGTGGGGGGGGGGCAAGGAAGCTTGCTCAGTTGGTGACAGAAGCCTTTTTGCTCCCCAGCTGAGCAGCAGGCTGGGTCGCTGGGGTGAAAGCGGTGGCAGTTTCACCCCAAGCCAATACAGATTCTTTCAACATCGCGGTTTATTGCCAAACCGTGATGTTCGGCTGGTGATACGCCACAATGTTGAAAACCCAACATCGCTCAGCCCCTGTTACTGACATGCTAATTTAGAATAGTGGGAAATCTCAGTCTCTCCCTCCCTTACTGTAGTTCTACTGTAAACAAACACACAGCCAATTTAGGTTGAAAACTCAGAGGTAAATAGTTGTCAGCATATTACCGCCATATGTCGCAAAGACACGGGTTCTATTTCTGAGAAGCAAATACTCAAAAATAAAACACATGCCTTTGCAACATATGGCGGTAATATGCTGTCAACTATTTACCTCTGAGTTTTCAACCTAAATTGGTGGTGTGTTTGTTTGCAGTGAAATACACGGCTAATAAACATTTCTCATGTAATTAAAAAGTTATTCACTTCCTGGCATGGCGCTTACTTACCGCACAGTTGCAGAACGTGAGTGTAACTTCATTTATATGCATTTCCCAAGCCATACTGCACAAGAGAGATATAAAATTGCTATACTGTGCCTATAACTTTTCACTCACAAAACTCTGCCCATGTGGAATGGATGCCACAAGCTTCCACTCTGGCCTGCGTCCCATGGGTGACTTCCACATGGATGGGTTAGGCCATTGTCCTGGATGCACAAGAACCCTCCTGGCTGTTCCCCAAAACATGAGGGCCTCCTGCACTTCATTCACATAACTTTGGGCTGCTCCTCTGCCCCAGGGCACTAGAGCACTATATCATCCTCTTTTGGGAGACAGGATGTGTGCCTGGAATGGGACCTCGTTGTTAGTGAGGTACAGGGAATATCTGGGCCCCATTCTGTATATTCAGCACAGAGGCTGTATTGGTCTGGGGTGAGGAGAAGATGGCCCAGCAGAAACCTGTGGGCTTCCCATCCATGCATGAAATGGACACCTGTAGGGCTGGAAAACATTCACGTATGTGACATTTTCACTTAGCGTATCTGCCCAACTGCTCTGCGTCGCACAGGTTGTTCCTGCTAAAACTGGCACCACTCTCTTTTGTTTGGCAAGAGTTGCAGAGAGCCTCTCTATATGGGCGAAAAAAGGAATTGCCGCCTTGCACTGCAAGAATAATCTCATCTTCCAAAGAGTGCACGGATGCAACAGAAAGACGCCATAAATCAGATTCTTGAGCTAACGCTTGCATTTGAAATAATATAGCTAATAGACATGCTCTGGAGATTCATTAACAGAAACAAAGAAATCATGCAAGCTACTGAAAAAAGCACTGAATGGTGAAGAGTGCATTGTATTTGCAAATTTAGTTTTTAATGCCTAGTCAAAAGCAGAATTTAGGGAGAATTAAGGTAATACAGTGCCATATGCTGCAGCCGTTGAAACTGATTTAATAGTTGAGAAATACCCATTTAAACCTCTTTTTACATCCTCCTGTAAAACACACACACACATTGAATCTGCATTGCTTTGTTTGTGTGTTTTGCAGTTAATTACATCTTCTAAAAAACAGTTTTAAAAGGAAATGAAATGTGTAATTACCAAATGTTTCCCTGGTAACAAAGTTGGTTTGCGTGTCGGGGTTTAGCTGATTTGGTGGGAGTGGGGAGAGACCCCTCTCCTAATTTTGTGGGGGGTTATGAGGAAGAAATCACCAAAGCCACCATAGCGTGCAAGAATTTGCAGAAAGAAAAAGAAAAACTAAAGTTCTGCTTCTGGGGGGTGGGGGTGGGAAAGGCAAGGATAGCTAACATTTGATAAACTAGCCGCTGCTGGTCTGAAGGCTAAATAAAAAATAAAAAAATTAAATTGGAAAATGCAGCTGACATTATAGCAGTCTCCCATCATTAGGTGTCCCCCCGCAATTCTTTTTTAACATAGTTGTTGTTGCTGGTACTAATTAGATAGCAAATCAATAGAATCAAGTAAATGTAAGGTTCGCTTTAACTGCTGGTCTGATCACCTCAGCACACTGGGTTCACAGCTAAGGGCAGGCCTCTCTTTGGTTCATAAGGTGTTGTCCTGGAAACCATTCGGATGCAGTCAATAATAGGGCAGACACTGAGACACAGAGTGCAGCCTGTACAACTGTCAGTAACAGTGGGCAGGTGGGTTTCTGGATCAAATTGTATAGCCTGCAAGCAGAAATAAACAGCACTGATGTCACTCACAGAAAAGGTCAAAAACAACCCCATTTTTAGCATCCACATTTCCTGTAGTTGAGGTGCTTGGAGACATCTTTGTCTGGTTCCGCACTGCAGCTATAGTAACAGTTTCAACCATTAAGAAAATGCATTTTGAAAAATTATGAACACAGTAGCCCTGCTAGAAATCAACACACACACCATTTTTAGTTAAAAACCGAGTCGAGCCTTCGAGCCTCAGGACACGTCGTGTCCATGATATTTAAGTTCCATGAAGATATTTTTGTTTTCTGTGAAATCAATCTTTCAGAGCACAATGATTTACTGGTGTTATTATTGCAGAAAGCTAAACAGCTCAGTTCTGCGTGGCTTCTGCAGAAATATTTCCACAAATGTTAATATTAATAACAGTGGTACTATAGTAATAATAATAAGCTACATAAAGTCACTGAAAACAGCAGCAACTCTTGGTTTTGCCAGAAGGTATACATAAATTCATCAGTGAACTGCAGCCAATGAATTTTCCTTGAATGATACACATCTTTTAAAAACGCATTTTGGAATGCTTGGAAAATCTTCAGTGTGTATCTGAAATGCCCCATTTCCTTATTCTGCTTCTGCAGAGCCTGAGACAGCACCCTTCAGAGAATAAACTCTGAAGGCGGCTTACTGATTTACACGAGGGGTAGATCTACACACAGGGGGAAAAACACACTATAAATAAGTCAGAAATTAAATCCTTTTAAGAAAAAAAATGTTATGTAAAATTGCATAGAAAAGTTTTCTGCTCTACTGCACCATCAGGTATTGCATGTTTATTTAAAATGCTGTGGGTTTTTTTTTTTTTACTAACGTTGTCAATGTGTGTTGGCTCAATTTCTGAAGAACAGGCTAGAGACACTTGCCACACTTCATGTGTGACTGCTTTGATTCTCCTTAGGAGGATCTTGGGTGGAGGCCACCTTCTCTAGTGGTCCATTTTCTTTGTTTGTTCCAGATAAAAGGAGCTTTTGCCTGACTGGGATGCATCCTCAAATTGTGTAATGCCTCCATTACTGAGGTAAGAGTCACCCCTGTTGCTCTGCACACCTAGGCTCATGGCTCCATCTCCCCAGGCAATGCTGCTCCAGGATTAGGGAGCATGGACCTCTGTCCCTAATGCAAAGACTTCTACTCCCCATATGGCTGAGCTTCCTGGCAGCTTGGCAAACCACACACAACACAGTGGACCTCTCAAAGGGCTGGGCACTCCTTGCATTGTTTGCAAACACATTAGAAATCTGATCCACACACCCGAATCAAAGGAGAAGCAGCCAACGAGGCAGCAGCTACTATGATGCAAAATTGAATACTTAAAAGAGACTAGAGAGGCTACAGGTTTTGGCAAGCAGACCTAGCACAGCGCTGTTCATCAGGGAATCACCATCAGGGCATCCCAACTAGCACCGCCAGATCAGTTATTAGAGTGCAAGGACTGTTGGTCAGGGTTAGTGCGACTTTTTCAGTCGGCGACTGCAACACTCTGCTTAGAAATTAACCACAGCCCAGGCACAACCAAATGCTACCTACTGCATGCATTAATATGCTTTATTTATAGCACCTTGCATTACTTTGCCCCCTTTGAAATGCATGGGTTAATCACATTCCTTTTCTTGCTGTTGCCGCTGCTTCATTTCAGAGCAAGTTCCTTTGGCACAAAGAGGCCACTATTCCATTGTTAAAAACAAAACACCAGAAACATTATTGCCGCTGCAAGTGAACTAAATTATTTTGCACTGTCACTGTAACATATTATTGTACATTTTTATTAGACTATGATGGTCTTTGATAACAGCGCTCTGTAAGACAAACTCAGCACTGGTGGCTCTCTTATCTTCCGTTTCCATAGTTTTCAACTATGTGAAGCTGGGTTTTAAACTTCATGTTTACTTGCATTAACCCTTTTCTGGGGGAAAAATATCTCTGCGGACCCAGACAGGCTGTTCTGCTCCAGGCCCTGATTTTGCAGCAACCTCAGATCATTATATATATATATAAAATGAACTTTACAAATGGTTTGCTTGCTGCTTGCAGCTACTGCGGAGAACATGTGCTTTGCCAGCTCACCTTAAGCAGACATACAAATCTGATCTGACCGGTGGAGCTGAGGGGGAAGCAATGTACCAGCAAAGACTGGCAGTGGAGGCGGGGCTGGCTGAGAGGGGTAAACGTTGGGAAAAGATACACCAAAAAAATAAAAATAAACGTATCACTGCTTCCGGCAGGCAGACTCTGTGGGGGAGGTCATTTACAGGATTATCTAGCTAGAGCAAGGGTTGCCAAACATTTTGGGCCTATGGGCACATTTGGGATTTGAAGAGAGTGCCGCCGGCACAGCATCTCTGCTCACTTCTCTCCCTGCGCTCCTGGGTCATGCTCTCGGTGTTGAGCAGGCACAGAGAAAGTGCGTAAACATACACACATGCACCTGCAGAGTTTCTTCTGCTTTTCCATGAGGTCTGGGTAAAAAGCCAGATCTGGCGGAATTAAAACAACTGCATGATTTCCTCGCAAAGTCAGCCTCAAATTAAAGCGTACAGTGGTAGACTGCAGAGTAAAAACCAATGAGACAGCACAAAGCTCCTGTTCTCCAGTCCAGTGCTAGCTCCGCATGTTGCGCACAGCTAGTAGTTGCAGATATGAAAGCCCATCTCTATCGAAAGATGCAGGCGGCATGTTCATATCCTCACTGGATCAGGATGCTGGTGTGAACGAGGGCTCACTACCACCACTGCCTTGCCTTCCCAGCAACAACTTACTTCCTTAGTTTCAAGATATTTGCTATTTAATCTATACTATGTGCCTTACCGAAGCTGAAGCCTTCCTTGCTCCGATATAGATACCGAGGCTGTCACTGAATCAGCTGAAACCTATTGGAGTTTTACCTAATTTGTTTAGACTCTGGCGTGTACACCGTCAAAAGGGACGCCTGGCCCCATTGCAAGCACAATTCTCATAACCCCAGTGTGGATCTTCCGCAGTTTTCTGCAGCCTGCAATATTGGGAGGAAAATGGCAGCTCCACTCTGGATGCTGTGCAGCAGGAAAATAAACGGGGAGAGCTGAAGGCGTGTGCTCTGAGCATCCCAAGTCTCTACGAAACCCGCTTTATTGACAACCCCTGAAAATGGATCGGACACGGTTCATGCAGTCTATACCTGAGAGTGCACCAGTGTTAATTTCCAGTATCTTGTAAATCTCCTTTTCCCACATGCCCATCAACAGACAGTAGATCCCTTCTGCCTCAGCAGCGAAAAAGATAACTCACAGTGCCCTTTTGCTAATTACAGCTGTACTCTTACCTGGTAGCCAGAATCATTACAGGTCATGTAGCATTTGCCACAGTTGATACACATTTCCTCATCAATCTGAGCCAGAACTTGCTCCGTATTACTGAGCTCTCCATATGTTCCAATATACTGCAGTGCTTTTCCAATTACATCCTAGGTTGGGGAGGTGGGAGGTGGGGAGGGGGAGGAAGAGAAGAAAAGCATTATTGAAACACTTTGGAGATATCCAAGGTTGTTTTATGGCCAAAGCAAAGCACTTGACAGCATGTTTCTGAAGGATGTTGTTTTGCAGGCACTACGGCAATGCTGGGAATGATGGGACGAGTCAAAAGCACTTCATGCTTGCTACACTGCAAAATGTGGATAACAGGTATTGATGGATAAGCAGCTCAAGCATTGGCAGAGCTAAAAATAGCCAGGCCACACAAGGACCCTGCCTTTCAGATCTGCATGCATCAGAGGTAGCATTTAATTAAATCATCCTCAGTGACCATTGTTTAGCGCAACAGGAAGCAACGGGAGAAGTGACATGACACGCACAGCCTGCCTATAGCATCCATGGCTGCTGTTCATTAGCACACTTCGGAGTACTCATTACGAGAGAAGAAAAGGAGGCCATTAAACAACAGGGAACAAAGGACAGCGCCATTGGAAAGAACATGCAAATGGCCTGGTGACCCAAACACACGTTATTGCAGTCATCATTAGTTTTCAGTCAATTGAGGAGATCGTGCCGTGCTGTAGTTTCGTTACCCAAATCTTGTTTGGATGGAATTTTGCCAGGGGAGATTTACAAAGATGGCGTGCTAGCCCTCTGTAAGGGTCACACAACTTTGCAATAGGACAGGGGCAGCCAACGTGCTGCCTACGGGATGTCATTGGACTCCGACTCCCAACAAATGCCAGCCAGCATGGCCAATGGGCAGAGATGATGGGAGTTACAGTCCTGCAACATCTGGAGGCACCAGGATGGCTAGTCCTGTAACAGAGGTTCAGGTGGCCTCTTGCAAGCTTGCAAAAGTGGGATCTGTTTGTTGATTTAATTTCACAACATTTATATACCTCTAATAAAACCTCGGAGCGGTCAACAAAACAAAATGAGTAGCACAACGTAGGAGAAGCAATAGGGCAGAGCCAAACATGGCAGCAGCGTGGCTTCAAAGGCTGGCAGCTCCTCCTCCTGCTGCTGCTGCTGCCACTGGCCAGGAGCTGCTTCCCCTTCCTTCTTCTGTGTGGCAGGAGGAGGAGCCAACTACTGAAACCACTTGGCTCCATGTTTGGCCCTGACTTTTTTGGACACTGCCCCCCCAAAATATTGGGGGGTCCTTTTTTGGTTGGGCCCCCCAGGAGTTGGCACCCTGGATTGAAATATTAGCTGATGCAGAGTGTTACTGAATATGAATAACGTAGGAAATAAAGTCTAGTTGGCATTTGCAGAGTATGCAAAGACATCAGTTAGTTCTCGTTCCCCCTTCTATAAAAACTATGCAAGACACTCCCTGTTTAAAGTTTTAAAAATATACAACTTTTACTTAGTGTACTTGTAGATTAAAATCTACAATGCAGGTGGATGTTTCTTAAATTGATAAAAGTGTCCTACATTAATTAAACTGTTACAGACTAACTAACTCTGAGGCAGACAGCAACACAACACAACACAAGTGCTGCTCTGTTAAAACTGTACAACTAACTGCCATAACTGTACCAACCGCCATAACTGCCTCAGAGTGCATAACATCACAGAGTTCTACAGCTCTTGCAATTAAACTCCTTACATATGCATTTTGGATGCTAGCACCCCACAAATAATACCGAAGGAGCACAACAGGCAACCAATACTGTTAAGATAAGAAAAAAATGGCTACAAATGCAGAACACCATCACTAAGTGCTTGTTGGTTTCCAGTGGGATTTATTCCCCACCCACTCTGGGAACATCAATTCAGCCTTCTGCATCCTGAACTGTTTTTGTGAGTTCTTTTTTTAAAAAAGTGCTTTGCTAGAACACACAAAAGAAGAAAAAGGCAAATTGCTCCACTGAGTGTGAACAGTCAAAACAGATCTATTATGGAAATAAGAGTTGAGCTGGGTGCAAGTTTGGCAAAGTTGGACTGGATGCGGATCCTGGGTGCAGGATCTTTGGCAAAGTGCCTCCTGAAGGTAGCCCATCTAGGAGAAGAAAGAAAACTCTGATCCTAAACTTCCACTGTCTTGTGGGACATCTTTGGGAGAAGAAAAGGCTAAGGAGTAAACCCTACACAAATCCAGAGTGGAGTCCCTAAGATGGTTGGATGGTGTCTTGTATGCCTCCTTCCAGCAACTCCTGCAGCCAGGCTGGTGCCAAACAAATTGCCCTGCTTCCACTGGACCACATCGACGAGGCCAAGAGGGAGGTCACTTTGGTGCCGCTAACACAGAAGTTTGACTTTACCCCCAGAGAGATACTCCACTGTCTCTCGAGACAGACAGATGTCAACAAGCACTGCTCTCTACACTGGACCCCACCAATTTTAATTGTCCATTATGTTTCAGAGCAATGCTACATTGGGAGCGCTGGGGGAAACTTGAATGGCAGTTCTCAGACGCAACTATTCAATGCAAATAAAATGAAATAAAATAATGTTTAAATGTGGTTTTTTGGGGGGTTGGTGTTACCACACTAGACAGAGCCCTGGCAGCTGTCTGAAGATGCCATGTGATGATGTTGGCCTGGCAGCATGGGCAATTGAGTTGTGCCTCGCATTTTCTCGTCAAATGATCTGAAATCAATGCAGATTATCCTGGCAGAGAAATGCAATGAACAGGAAGCACAAATCACCTAAGTTTTGTGTTTCCTGCACGTATCATCGTGTCCAGAACATTGCTTGGTCACAGTTCTCTGGATTGTGGCTTATGTGAGGAACAAACTCCATTTGTCTGAAATTGCATGTTTCCGTTTTTGTTTTATACAGAACAACCCAGCATCTACTCAGTCAGGAATCTGAGCGTTGCAAAAAATAAGTAAGCCCCTTTCTGTTTGTTCCGCAAACAAAACTACTTATAGATCAACAAATACACTTTAGTAGATTGATGGACCTAGCATTTTGTTTTTATTGCTCTCTAGTCTGTTCTAATGACTCAGTAAGGAGATAGGCATGCTTAAATCTAATGGAAATCTATGACACTTAATATGTGCTTAACAGAGCAATCCTGTATTGGGAAAGGAGAAGTCCAGTGGCTCAGATATTGCCACTTCCTAAGCTCTGCTGTTTCATCGCGGCCATTTCTTTTAGCCTTGTTTTCTTTTCTCTTTACCAGTAGGAGATAATTTCTTTGCCAGATCCAGAACTGGTGCAGTTTATAGCTATGTGTGTGTGTGTGTGTAGGGGGTGTCTAGTAAATAAGGGGGCTTAGTATCTTACAGATATGTGGCTGCCCCGACACCCAAATCACATAACCTCTACTGTTGATGGACATTACACCTGTGATGCTTTCTGCAGGTGTACCAGCAGAATTAAGTACCACCCCAGTGGCAAACCAGCATTCAAATGCCCTGCTAGGCTGTCCTTTGGACTGCTCCATAAACCTTGCTGATTTCATTAGGGGTAGTGCACTTAAGTAGGGTGTTGGAGGAATCCACTGAAAATGATCAGGTGGAATTCCTTCTATCAGCCCATTTGACATGCATCATGTCACAGAATCTTGTTATGCATGCTTTTCACCTTCGTTTCCTACAATAAGACCCGCTGAATTAAATGGAGCTTACTCCCAGATATGTGGGTTTAGAATTGCATCCTCAATCCATTTCCTATTGTGAATGCTATTCCTTTTTTGTTATCTGTAGACTTTATCTGTACGCCTCAGTTCAAGACCGAGCCTCTTCGGGAGAACTATCTGGATTTGACCATTTATTTTTCTCTGTCCATCGATCCATCCGCCAAATCTGTATTTTAAGATTGTCCTCGATCCACTGCCAGCAAAATCTTAGGTGCTTTCCTTCCTTCCAACTTGGAAGTTTTGTTGACTTACAACTCATTCTTTACTCAGTGTCCTCTGTGCTGTGAATTTATTCACAGCACATTGGCACAAATAAGAATATAAAGCTGTCAAATGTATAATCATGTTTACAGCGAACGTTTTCATAAATTAGCTGGAGCCTTTGTTTCAGCACACACGCACATGACCATTTTCCGAACAAAGTACAGATTTATGAAACAAAATGCTGTAACCAAAAAGGACTTGTATAGGGCTATGTTTGCTCACCCTTTTGGTGGGGTGGGGTAGGGTTGCGGGACAACAGAGGCTCCTCTAAAGTCCTGATGAGGGAATCGTGGCATCAGTGCCCTGTCTGGATAGGTGGCGTAAGCTATATTGTGGCTATGGTGGTCACCGTATTATGGGGCCGGGTAGGCATTTGTCCACCAGGCAAATTGGCTCCAGCCCAGTTGTTTTGCCTACCTCATAGCAATCGTTGTGGTCCCTTCGGGGGTCGCCCTATTTGATGTAAGACTTAGGAGACCCTGCCTGGATTGACCTATGTGTCATTTCTGGTGGGCGGGCCGGAAGTATTTTGATTGCCCCATGCCAAGCCAAACCTCTTTCATCTGTATTCAATGAAGTTGTGGCCTGTTTCGATCCAAACCAGTCTTAGTGGTCTTTTATTTATCTGGGGTTGGGTGGGGGGTGGGGACTGGGGAGCATGATGCCTGGGCCTGCAATTACCATTAATCTGCACAAAAGAGAAATTGATACAATCCAGGACACAAGGAGCCAAAGTTCAACAGAGGGTTAAGATGGGATGACAAATTTATACTGAACTATGAAATCAAGCTAGTGAAATAGACTGCAGTCCTAACCCCATTCACTGAATTCAATGGGGCGTACGTCTAAGTAGATATTTGTCAGGGAACTGACATCAAAGGGAGAAACGGAGGCAGGGCACCAGAGCGATGCCGGGGAGGGAACCAGCAGAGGGGAAGGATTTCAGCGTGACACCAATGGAGAGGAGAGGGAGATGGAGGAGGCGGTGTCAGGGCTCCAAGACCCTTCAAGCGAAACTAGCGGAGAGAGTGCTGGCACGCCCCTGCCTTCCCCTTACTTGCGCAGACGCGTTCCGCGCAGAGAACATAGGAGGAGACTTGGGGTCAAACAGCTTTTATGCTGGAAGAGATTCAAGAAACGCCCATTGACGGATTCTGCAAGTGACTAACAGGTCACGGAGGGTGAGCTCTAACCCTAAACCAAGTCGAGCTAACGATCTAATTGAACTGAAGGCAATTTACGCACAAGTAACCCCTTACAACCATTACAATATTGTTTAGAATTGCTTTGTGTAGGCCACTGCATTAACTTTGTCTTTATAGGTGTCACTAGACAATTTGCTATTTTTGTTGCCAAACACTAACAGATTAGTAAATCTCTGTTGATGACTGTGATATGTGTGTCTATTGAGCATTACAGTGTACATGCAAATAATGTGCAGCAAATGATGAAATGGAAGAAAGACTTGTGGAAAATAAACTAATTGCAGGACAGAAAATACTAGATGAAAGTGTGAATGACTATCAGAACAGACTGAGGCACACTTGCACATCCCTACACTTAAGGCCCTTGCTACTTTTTAAAAATTGTGGCAGAATTTGGAGGAGGAGGAAATAAAAGCATAGCTGGGCTAAGAACCTAAGAGATCAGCCTGGGGTGGACATGGTAGGATATGCACCCTTCCCCCTTTCAACCCTCCCCTTTACAGTGGTACCTCGGGTTAAGTACTTAATTCGTTCCGGAGGTCCGTTCTTAACCTGAAACGGTTCTTAACCTGAAGCACCACTTTAGCTAATGGGGCCTCCTGCTGCCGCTGCGCCGCCAGAGCATGATTTCTGTTCTCATCCTGAAGCAAAGTTCTTAACCTGAAGCACTATTTCTGGGTTAGCGGAGTCTGTAACCTGAAGCGTATGTAACCCGAGGTACCACTGTATTACTATTACTAAGCCAATTTTGGGAAAGATTGGCACAAATGTAGCTGTCCCCCATCCACCATCATTCCGGTTATGCCTCAATCTTGATAAGAGGCGAGTTCCGTGGGTTTTGGGCTGGGGGATGTTGTTCTTCCATGTATAGTTTCATGAGAACCTCATTCAACTGTGCATCATTTAATTGCAAATGGCTTGCATCAGTACCGTTTCGTTAAGTCAAGAACGGGTGCATTATTTGTGTGGCAAAACAGCTTACAGATAATAAGAGCAGAAGATGCTTTGCAGGTGCAACGCTTTACGGCCTCTGAAACCACCTTAAGAGCTTTCTCCCTGGGCTAGCTCAAGCATTCCTGGAACAAAATCATCTACCCATCAAGATTAATTTGGTGAGTTCTCTCCCTGCCTCCCAATGTGAAGCAGAGATTTGCTCCCGAAGAGAGAGATGCTTCAAAATGGCACTGTGGGCTTTATCTTGGTTTCCTTTCCTCTAGATCGCATTTGTTCAGTTTACAAGCATAATGATGTTTTTGTTAACTGCCAGCTCCGTATGAGGGCACGCCAGTTCTTCTGATAGTCAAGCTGTGTTCTTTCTGACTGGTGCATTATCTCCCGTAATGAGGATTGCACCGGCCAAATCCTGCCCTTAATTAGACCTCTGCTATCCTGTTGCTACCTAATTCTGCCCTTGGTGACACCTGTGCAGCTCATCCTTGTCAGTGGGGCTACCAGGTGTGTGAACAGAACTGGAGCCAGCTGACGATTTGGTTGCTAATGACCTAACTCCACAGTCAAAAAACAATTAGCTGCTGGGAAAACAGAAGCAGGGAGAAAAGGAGGGTTTAAAGTGATTTTTAATTTGACAGTGCTCCGCGGATTCAGTGGGAAACAAATTGGACTCAGAAGAGGGAAACCAGGACTTGTGTCCCAGGATGCTGTGTTGGACAAGAACCGCCGCTCAGCCCGAGAGTGAGAGTAAGAGTAAGGGTAACAGCAAGGCTCGCACCCACCATTCCCTGCAGTATAACTTAACTGGGTCCTGAAGTCCTGCCACTCTGCATTACGGTCTGCTCAATATCATTGCCTGTCATTTGCAAGTCAGCCCCTCCACAGGGTGCTACTGTGAGCCTCCATTTTCTCCCAGCAATGATGCGCCATCATTAGAAGTGAGGCATTGTGCGGAGGGGGGGGCAGCCACTTGGGGAGCGATCCTATGCACAAGAATCTGGCATAAAGCAAGCTGATCTAAGTTACGCTGGCGTAAAGTTACACCAGATCCAAGCCCTGTTCAGCAGCTCGGTTGCTGCTACTGCTACTGCTACTGCTCTGCCTAAGCCTGGTAGAGCAAGCCTTTTAAATAGTGTGACTTAACTGAGCAAGCTTAGGATCCAGCCCGTCTCCCCAATCTGGTCCTGCCCCAGCCACACTGGAATGACTCTTTTAGAGGGGCTTACACCAGCTTCAGCTCCGTCAGCTTGGGCTGATCTGGCAGGATGAGCAAGTTATGATGGTGTATCTTCAGCGGAGCTGGGGTTGGGGAGCCAGGAGTCAGTCAGCTGAGCTAGAGATCCTCTGCATCCTCAGCTGCTCATCCTGGCTGATCACACCACAGGATTGCTCCCCCTCCATTTGCTGAGAGCAGAATGAGAGCAGAGACTCCTTACGGGTCCTCACCATGGGATCACATTCACCCAGTGCTATACCAGCTACACTGGCTCCTGATGGAGTACAGGATCAGGTTTAAGGTGCTGGTTTTAACCTTTAAAGCCCTATACAGCCTAGGACCCTCATACCTACGGGACCGCCTCTCCTGGTATGTTCTACAGAGGACCTTATGGTCTTCAAACAAAAACATCTTGGGGGTCCCGGGCCATAGAGAGGTTAGGCTGGCCTCAACCAGAGCCAGGGCTTTATCGGCTGCGGCTCCAACCTGGTGGAACGCTCTGTCACAAGAGACAGGGGCCCTGCAGGACTTGACATCTTTCAGCAGGGCCTGCAAGACAGAGCTGTTCTACCAGGCCTTTGGCCAAGGCACAGTCTGACCCCCTCCTTTGGTAATCCTCACAGAACTCTAGTCCAATGGTTGCCATTAATTTGATTTTGAATTGATTTTAAAATGAACTGATTTTAGAATGCTGTGTTACTTTTATTGTTAGCCGCTCTGAGCCCGGCTTTGGCTGGGGAGGGTGGGATATAAATAAAAATTTATTATTATTTATTATTATTATTACTGCTTGTGGTGACAGTGAAGCTACAGCTTCTTCTTTTTTTAGAAAAAAGACTACTTGTCTAGAAAGCACCCCTGAAATTTTTCCTCACTCTCGCCATTGCCCCCAAACACACCCCACTTTTGCAGTCTGTGAATGGGGATGCAAAATTTCCAGCTTAGTTCTAAACTGTGCTGTAAACAAGGCTACACAGTTGACAGTTTACCAACAACTGAAGCGGGACTATGCGAAGGCAAATGCAACAGGGGGCGAAAAACTGTAGGGAAGAAGGTGTACTTTTTAATAAAAAATATTAACATTTTAAATTGATTGCTACAAGAACAACCTCCATCGTGGTGATACGGTTTACCAGCGAGGTTATTGTCTTGTTTTGCGATATTGTAAAATACAGCGAACCCAAGAGACCAGGGCATAAATTAAGAGGAATTCTTTTATCCAAGGCTCCAACACAATGCTTGTATTATGTCTCCCAGAAGACATACTCAAGGGGAGCACACATGTGCCTGAAAAGTCGCATTGTTCATTTTAAAATGAAAAGAGCTATTTTGGTGTACAGCACAATATCTGGGAAAATGAAAGATTTGCAGATTAGATATGTCAAGCAGTTATTAATCAACAGCAATGGAGAAATGCGGGGGGGGGGGGAGGGGAGGGAGGAAAATTAGACAAAAACAGAGGGGAGGGAATAAATGTCTGATGGGAGGGAAGATGGATGGGAGCTAAGTTGCCAAAATGGAGGAAAAGGGGGTGTATTTCTTCTGAGGAGTAACACCCTACTTGGTGGAAAGGCCAAGGAATTTCAGTCATCTGAGAGAACATGGAGATGCGGAAAAGCTTCAGTGATAAAGCTGTAAGAAAATAGCCATAACAAAGTGGTTACATTAGATCCTACCAATCATATTCGATTAAGTCATTTATATGCACGTGCGGTCCTGTTCATTGCACTAGTCTTCAGTTGGTGTAGATTTAATGAGTCCAGGATATAATTAGGAAAAGGAAATTAAAAACAGAAGGAATCTAATAAGCTATTCCAACCGTGTTTGGGGGAAACTTGGAGCTCAGGGTTAGCACTACCATTAGGCAGAATGAGCTGCGATTCATTCTACAGCATTGTTGTGGCGCCGTCAGCAGGGGCACTACCCTTTAACCACACTACCCTAAAACTGCCTCTGCTAGACTTGTAAAGGCCACATCATACTGTGCTCACGAAGATGAAGAAAGTCAGGTCAAAGACTTTAACGAACAAACAGGATAATCTTCACAGAGAAGCCAGTAGTGGAAAGGAGCTATGAGGTAAAAACAATCGTATTGCAGCTGGAATGGCAATATTATTAAACAGGTAACACTGGCCCTAAAGAGAAGGGGGAAATGAAGTGATGAGAAAAGCTCACAAGATCTAGTAAGAAAAAGGGAAAATAAATGAGAAATATGGGGAGGGAAGAGTATTCGGAGGGTATATACAGATAAAAGGAGCTTAAGAAAATAAGAAGCCCCAAGTATCCTCTGGATGTCATGAGGAAATCAGATACTAAGAAAATAATATGACACTCACTGACGAAGAACACCCCAACGGAGAGAGCTTATTGCTGGCTAAAGTGTTTATTGTACACGGATTGCGAACTGAGAGGAGTTGGGGGAGGCACTTACAGGCTGCTTACGCTCAGCTGGGAATATCATCAATGTTCTGTGTGTTCTAGTGCTAGTTACACAAAGTGTTGCCTAGTAGCAATTTCCTAGTCAGGGAAATACCCTGAGTGAAAGTGGTGATGGTGGTGGGGGACATAACACGCTAAGCTGACAGGTGATGACAGGGATGAGGAGAAAACAGTGGAGGTTTGGGGAGATCAAGGGCCGGGGCAGTCCCGAACTCAAATCAACCTTGCCCAGGTGCTAAGGAATGGATTTAAACCTGCTAATACATTCCAGTTCTGCAGCCTCTCATTAAAGACTGGGCCATTGTACTGAAGCTAGGACATAGCTGTCAACTTTTTCCTTTTCTTGCGAGGAATCCTATTTGGAATAAGGGAATTTCCCTAAAAAAAAGGGAAACGTTGACAGCTATGAGCTAGGAATGGGTGAATTAGTCTTTGAGTTTGTGCCACCTTTGCATGTGCTCCTCAGTCCCATGTCTGCATTTATAAGAGACTTTATTTTTTTAAAAGTGTGAAAATTCATATTTAAGTATTTTTAAAAGTATTTCCCTTCAGAAAACATCTCTACAGTAAATATATTTTATCTCCGATTGATTGATTGATTGAATGCACTAAGAACTGTACAGTGGTACCTCAGGTTACATACGCTTCAGGTTACAGACTCCACTAACCCAGAAATAGTGCTTCAGGTTAAGAACTTTGCTTCAGGATGAGAACAGAAATCGTGCTCTGGCGGCACGGCGGCAGCAGGAGGCCCCATTAGCTAAAGAGCTTCAGGTTAAGAACAGTTTCAGGTTAAGTACGGACCTCCGGAATGAATTAAGTACTTAACCCGAGGTACCGCTGTACTGGAATATTCAGGAAGTGCAAAAGGCAGTGGATAACTACTTTCCAGTCTGCAAATTAGCTGTGGAGGTCTCAAACAGGATGCTGTGCAGCAGAATTTGAAATTTGAATTTGCAAGAATTCCTAACTGAAGCATGGTATCTTTAAAAAATGCATTTTTCTTTTTGCACTTGGCAATTTCAATTACTAGTCCAGTGAAGTAGGCTGTTGCCAACATATATAATGTCAAAGTGTCTAAGGTCCCACCTGCATTCAAAGCAGTATCACACCACTTCAAACACTCATACCTTCTCCCAGAGAAGTTTTTTAAGGGTACAGAGAGTTGCTAGGAGACCCCTATTCCCCCTGCAGAGATTAAGTTCTGAGTGGTATTTATTATTATTTTTTACCTGCTGTTCTAGGGTTCATATGGATTTGTTCTAGGATTTTGTCTTGGTCATTATATGATAGTAATTGCAATATCTGATAATAAGTCATATTGAGGTTCCAAAAAGCAGGATACAAACATTTTATTTTATTAAATATTATTCTTTGCCTATCTTGTTTTTCCCCCTTTTCATCATTTCAGGGCCTAGATCAGTATCAGTGCCCTGTTCAGATTGTGGTATATATATTTTATATATTTCTACTACATTCTCTCCTTTCCTACCGAAATGCCTGATATATTTCTGGTCTCTCCACCCCCAAACATTGCCTGCCTTTTCACACCTCTCCAGTATTTGTTCTTGTTTCATCTGCCGTGGCAAAGTTAGCCCTCATTGAAACTGCAGGTGTTCTTCTCTCTGACAATTACATCAATATTTTCCCTGAAAATAAAAAAACCCTAGTAAAACCCCTAAGGTGAGAGAAGTCTTTGAAAGCTTCAAGCCTCTTTCAAAACAAACAAACAACGATATTTGCTGGGTGTATCCATGTACACAGAGAGAAGGCTTGCAGTCGGAACAATATCAGAATAGAGCTGTTTGAACTATCAGTATGATGTAAGTCAAGGGTAAACCAACGTGGAGCCTTCCAGATGATGAGGCTGGACTCCAACTGCCATCAACCCCTTCTGTCATGCTGTCTGGGGCTTATGGGAGTTGTAGTCTGACAACATCTGGAGGGTACATTCCCTTAATGAAGTTTCTCAACCTGTGGGTCCCCAGATGTTGTTGGACTACAACTCCCATCACCCCTGACCACTGGTCATGTTGGCTAGGAATGATGGGAGTTGTAGTCCAACAACATCTGGTTGAGAAACACTGCCAAAATGTAAGCCATGGGAAAGAGAAGGAGTCCAGACATACATGAGGCTATAACACCCACAGTCATTTCTCCCTCATAGGATTAACCACTACAGAAGCCAGGAGAGGGGACCATTCCCACCAGGTCCTCTGTAGTATCTCTAGCAGCCTCACCTCCATCATTCACACATGGAGGTATGTCTGCAGGGGAGAACCCTGTTGAGTACTCAAAGGCTCCCACTGTGATTGTGAACCTTGGTCATGCCTTATTCCCCCGCCCCACCTACAACTGTTAATCACATATGAGCAGTGCTTCCCCCCCAAAAAGATATAGGTGCTGGAACTTGCCATGAAGTCACCGGACAACTTGGGGCAGCCCTGAACAGATGCCAGTTTGACAACAGCTGTGTTCACTGCCTGCAGAAGGTGCTAAAACTACTGCAAGCTGTCTCCCTAGCTGGTTTGGGGGGTCGCCTCTGGTTCTGGTGCAAGCCAAATAAATGTGCCCCAGCCTCCCTCATTCTCTTAGATTCAGGCAGGTGGCTAGGGCAGCTTGGAAGGCCTGGAAAACTTAAAGCCCACCACTGCTACATGGGAGATGGACTAAAGAAAAGGAAATATGAATTGACCACGCCCCATAGCTTGACCAATCATGGCTAGGAGCAGCCAGGAGCTAGGTGGAGTCATAGATCTAAAAAACAAAAAACCCCACTTTGGCCATCTTACGTTTTGACTTGAAATGTTTGTTTTTGGCTTCTAAGAAGTATGTAAAGGCAGGAAGCAGGCAGGGGGAGCAGCAGTCCAGAGTACTGGCTGAAAAATGTGTTGCATATGAGTGAAATATCTGATTGGGGCTTGGGTTCCCTCCAAATTGAGAGCATACAGCTTGCGGTTAGCTATGTTGTTCACAAGTCCCTTCCCATCAATGTATGGGCATGAAAAAGGCTGGCCCCACTTTTACCTATGACACTCACCTGCTACTTCAGAATATGGGATGCTTACTAACAGACATGAATCTGGATCCTGTATGTATCACCACACTACCCCAAGGTGATCTCTCTCATCCCAGAATAATCTGGTCTTTTGTATCATCTTGACAGACGAAATGCAGAAGGCACACAAGCTAAAACGGTGTACAGTGGTACCTCGGGTTACAAACACTTCGGGATACAGACTCCACTAACCTGGAAGTAGTACCTCGGGTTAAGAACTTTACCTCAGAATGAGAACAGAAATTGCACACCGGCCATTTAAATCAGGCTGGGAAACCTGTGGCTCTTCAGATATTGCTGCACTACAATTCCCATCATCCCTGACTACTGGACATGCTAGCTGAGGCTAAGGAGAGTTGGACACCTGCAGGTTCCCCTGTCCTTATTTAACACACACACATACATTCTGTTTTTTCAAAAAATAAACACCCTCACATAAGGCTGGCGTTGCATCTCCTAAAGGCTTGAAGGATTTAGTTTTCTTCCGTCACTGTTCCAGTGCATATGACAACCACAAACCATCCCAAACTCACACCACTGAACCACGACACTTTGTACAAGAGGCCCACATTCTGTGATGCTACTTACTTTCACAGCTGGGATGGGCTTTTTAGGAACAAGATGTTTTCTCTCAAGCTGGGAAACCAGGGTGCTCTGTTCCATCATGTTCACTTTGGACTCAGCTATTATCTTCTTGCGCTGCTCAAGGTAGGGGCCAAAACTAGGAAGTTTCTAAAAGAAATAGAAAGTGTGCCATTACTGTTGTATAGAAAACAGTGGCCCCAGTGAGAGCGAATGACTTCATTCCACATTTGACAGACATGATCAATGATTTGAATGTTGAATCTATCTTTCTTGCCCTTCTCCCATGCTTCAGGGAGGCGATCCGCCTTCTTCATTTTAAAATTGCCACATGCATATTTATCCAATTAAAACATATTCATCACTCTATGAAAACTTGTTTAAAAAAGATTTTTTTAATAGCAAAAATTGTGCTAGGTTGTGTGTGCATTTATATCCTTTTGGTTCTTAGCCACAATTCCCCCAAGAAAATTTTTGATAGGAGTTTTAGTGGCATCACTAGTCTTGATGCAAAACAAATAAACCAATCAACCATGGATAAAGACTGCAATGTGCGGACAACAACAAAAATTGGAAAGTTTGGTAGTGGGATAATCTGTCCCTCAGTTACTGCATTTCTTTGGGGTATGTATCACTAGGGTCCTGCTATATAAAAATACACATCACTCATTAAAATAAATGAAATTCACTCTATGTTTATTATTATGGTGCAGGGAATATTATGCACTAAAGATTCATAGAACTTGGGTGAGAAACCTCCATTTGCTTAATGCTTTACATCAGTTTCCCCTTACAGCTAATGGATTTGCTAGCTAACTTTATAAAGCATGCTCTGAGATTATTTTGACATGGCGCTTAAAGGGATATTGGATCGGTTACTATAATGGCAGCCAGTTCCAAGCAAACTCTGGAAAGTGCTAATTTTATTCATTTCACTATTTGACCTCATTGAGCTTCTTAATCTTTAGCCTCTGGGCTTCTTTCATATAATGCAGCAAAGGGAAAGAATACTAAGCTCCAAAATACTCCACTTCCAGCCAGAAACCTATAAACGCTGGCTCCAATTTCTAAGCACGCCACTACCTACAGATAATGACTCTACACCACCAATCCATTAAAGTTCCTTGCAACCCATGAAGGTCATTGTGATCTTCCACCTAAGGAGGAGGACCATAACTCATGACACAGCATCTGCTTTGCATGTAGAAGACCTCAGGCTCAATCTCTGGTATCTCCAGGTAGAGTTACCAGCAGCTAAGAAAGTGTAGCACAGGCAGGGCAATGTGCTATGCAATGGTACCACATCACATACTTCAGGAGCCCTCTTCATGCGTTCAAGAGAATACCTGAAGGAGAGTCTCCACCCCCATTGTTCAGCCCAGACACTAAGATCCAGCTCTGAGGGCCTTCTGGTAGTTCCTCACTGTGAGAAGTGAGGTTACAGGGGACCAGGCAGAGGGCCTTCTTGGTAGTCATGCCCACACTGTGGAACGCCCTCCCATCAGATGTCAAGGAAATAAACAACCATCCGACTTTTAGAAGACATCTGAATGATGTTTGATGTTTTATTTGCTGGAAGTCATCCAGGGTGGCTGGGGCAACCCAGTCAGATGAGCATAATAATAATAATAATAATAATAATAATAATAATAATAATAATAGAATATGTGTGCAGGGGGAACAGGTGTGGGCACTGTTCCAATGTCCCAGAGCAGATTTACAGGGCATGCAAGCAGCATGCAGTTAGAGGAAAAGGCAGGGAAATGTCATTGCACTAGTGGAACTGTTTAGTTGAATACTGTCCTCTGTTCACATCACGTTCATTCCCATCAAAACAACCATATGTTGAGATCACCACTTGAAGATCATATAATCCCACTTTAAAGTGAAAAATTCTCTATGATCAGCTACATATTCCACACCCCATATTGAGCGCATCCAAGAAGTCACCCCAAAGGAAATGTATCTGGGATATCTATCTCTCTTCCAACACCCCTGATCCTATTTGACATATTCAGGAGAACTGTTTGTTGAGCTGTACACTTTGCCCACTTAAGGTCTGCATTCTTGAACCTGTGACTTTCTTTGAGGAAGACTATTGTACATCTTTAGGACACGGGTGGCGCTGTGGGTAAAAGCCTCAGCGCCTAGGACTTGCCGATCAAAAGGTCGGCGGTTCGAATCCCTGCGGCGGGGTGCGCTCCCGTTGCTCGGTCCCAGCTCCTGCCAACCTAGCAGTTCGAAAGCATCCCCGGGTGTTTTATGAATAATGCAGGATGGTAGTGCCATTCAACTTCATTATACATTAACATTGCAAATTAATAATTACTTTTCAAATGTGAGGAATGTGGCGTGGTTTGTTTTGTTTTTTTAAGAAAAAGAAGAGACACTAGATTCTTAAAGTGACATGGCTGGGTACCTGACATCTTTCTTTTATACTATGTAAGGGAATAAAATGTTGATTTTATCCTGTGACCCATTTAGTTGCTTGGGCCTTGCTGCTCTTTTGTGCTTCTGCCCTGACAGAATTACTACTTCATGTTTTACATTAAACATTGTTAGGCTTAATTTTAGCAACACAGAAATGCCTCAAGCTCAAAAGAAATATTTTCCTTTCTGATGGACAAATAACACCTGCAGCTGTCACATAATTTCTTACATGCAGATTCTCACACAAACACACTTGTACACAACTAGGTACCTTCAAGTTTGTAAATATATTTACAAGTGCAAGTAGATAAATAGGGACCGCTTACTAGCGGGAAGGTAAACGGCGTTCCGTGTGCTGCGCTGGCTCGCCAGTGGCAGCTTGTGTGGCTATTCCCTCCCCCCCCACAGGTGGAATAAATGAAGACAACGGACACAGAGTTTTAGGTTAATGGGCGAAAAATGGCCACAACTTTATTGATTACAGGAAAGAAGGGTATTGGCTTTAGGCATTGGCCCTAACCGACTATCCGGTCTGACCGGGAAGGGTTAAACACCAACAGGGGGAGCCACCCGAGATGCATATCCCTGGGCGCTCCCCAAGGGGTTACCGCTCGGGGGCGCGCTTTAGGCCCTAGCCTCCGTAGGTTTCGGACGAGGCGTCGCCCCTCGGAGTCCTTTAACGAACTACCCTTCAAGCATTGGGGGAGGTGATGGCGTTCCTCCCCCCCAACCTCATCTGCATGATAATACCCCGGCCAATGCCTACCGCCAAAACCGAGGGAGTTGTGACGATTTGCTACGAGGTAGGCGAAAAAACCAAGTGGCTCACAAAACCAGCCAATTAGCCAAATGGAAAAACTCCTACCAGGCCCCTTGCGGCGACCAGCCGAAGCCCATAGCAAGGTCAGTGGCAAAACCTAAAGGGCGGGTGGGTGGGAAACTGCGTCGTCTCCAGGGAAGAAAGGGGGTGAGCCAGGGGCTGCCCTGACCTTAAGTGGCCCTAGGAAGGCCCGCCCCTGCCGCCAGCCAATTGGCTGGCGCCACAGGGTATGCTAATTGGGTGAATCCCTGTCTCCTGCGAGGCTGACGCCAGCCTCGCAGAGTGTGGGCGGGGTCGTGATCCCACAACCCCCCCTCCTCCTGAAGGTCGGAAGGGGCATTGTGTGGCTATTCCCTCCCCCCCCACAGGTGGAATAAATGAAGACAACGGACACAGAGTTTTAGGTTAATGGGCGAAAAATGGCCACAACTTTATTGATTACAGGAAAGAAGGGTATTGGCTTTAGGCATTGGCCCTAACCGACTATCCGGTCTGACCGGGAAGGGTTAAACACCAACAGGGGGAGCCACCCGAGATGCATATCCCTGGGCGCTCCCCAAGGGGTTACCGCTCGGGGGCGCGCTTTAGGCCCTAGCCTCCGTAGGTTTCGGACGAGGCGTCGCCCCTCGGAGTCCTTTAACGAACTACCCTTCAAGCATTGGGGGAGGTGATGGCGTTCCTCCCCCCCAACCTCATCTGCATGATAATACCCCGGCCAATGCCTACCGCCACCGAGCCGCAAGCCGGCTCGCCGCCAATACCCTCAGACCTGTAACCAATCCCTAACGCCTTGAAAATTATCTGCCAACCAAATAGCATTGCCAGCATCAGATAGATGCACGCCATCCCAGTGATAAAGCATTTCCTTGTCAAACCGTATGCACGCCATCCCAGTGATAAAGCATTTCCTTGTCATACCGTATGCATGGGTGCTGAATGACCCGACCGCCCCATGCGGCCACTCTACGAGCCACCGTGCGCTCCACAATCCTCCTAGCTTTGTTCACAGCCACGGGTTTTTCTGCATCCCTTTCCAACATCGCCTTTCCAGCAGAGATGACCAGATTATTGTAATGTTTTCATGGGATGCCCTCAACAATTCCAAGTCATTGATAATGTTCCATATCAAGTCCACCCCTTTCCTATACGCCAAGTCGTTCTCGCTCAGCTGGATGACCATGGCACTGGGTGGGCCCTCAATGCCACTCCCACCCAGGGCTGCCACTCTACGCACCACCGCCCAATGCCAGGCTTTCCTAGCCCTGTTTATGGCTATCGGGCACCTGCAATCTCTCCAAACCCGCCTCTCCATCCACGAGGCCCCAAATAAACTAGTAGTGACGTTTGGGTAAGAGGCCTTAAGTTCCTCCAAGTCACTAAAGATATGCCACATCAAGTCGACTGCCTTTCTGTAAGCTAACACTTTTCGCCTAATTGGATAACTAAAGCATCTGGGGGCCCCTCCGCCGCCTCTCTGGCCCTAATAGCGGGCAACATTTTTTGGCCCAGCGCATTCTCCTTCGAGAGATCCAAGATATATTTATTTAGCTAAGGTGCGGCCCGAGACCGGAATTGATGGCGCGGACCCTGGCCCAATGCACCATGCTGTGCCCGATTATCCAGATGCGCGCCCTCGTAGCTCCTGCACCCTAGGTCCCCATTAGCGGCATGGTTTATATCCCAGTGGACGGTGCAGGGCCTATACTCCAAATATGCATCACAACGTCACCTGAAAGCAAAAGAAGGTAACAAAGCCAGGTCAGGTATACTGTGAACAATCACAAGGTCTTATGAATATATCCTTTATATGCATCAGACTTCCCTTAATGCATCAGACTTCCACTGCCCCCAAGTCCTTCATCCTTTCAGATGAGAGTCCCAAATGCACTGCTGTGGTGGCGGCCCCAATCCGAAAGGAGTTAACCGTGAATTTAGCTGAGGGTAAACCTCAGGCAGCAATCGCCCTTCGCATAACGTGCATGGACTGATGCCGTGCAAGGCCGGAGCCATCCCAATGTTCGAGGAATGGACCTGAGACGGTTGGTCCCATGTACATGAATTGTTTAGTGTCCTTTACTGCTGATCGGTTTTGGAACATTGGACATGCAGGACTAAATTGGATCTGAACAAGGTCAGGTCTCTCAAACTACCTCGGGCAATGGAATCTGGTTGGCCCTTACAAACCACTTCGCCACTGCGCATAGCGCCAAAGGCAATGGAGTATGCAGCTGTAAATAACTGGGCCTTGTCCTCGGACCAACAGATACTTCTTAATTTTCTTCCTTCTTGTTTTTTTTTTTTATGGTTTATTATTATTATTATTATTATTATTATTATTTTACATTTATTTATTTATTTATGAATTAGCATAGAATGTCATAAGTTAAGGGCCTTCTACCATCACTTTTAGGAGGCTGCGGCCTGCGCCAGCCCCACAGTGCCCTTCACACTAAGAAGGCCACACCAGGGTCTCTGGATTAAACAACCTTACAGAAAAAAGAGATTGCCGCCTACTGGATGTTTAAGAGTCTTTGCTGCACGACCCAGCACTCTCCAATGTACCAAGTATTGCAGAGCTTCAGCCTTGGTAGGAGGCGTGTGAAGCTTAGGATTTTTTAATTTACCTTGAGGTGTGTCAAGCGTAGGTTTTTGGTTTTTTTTTTTGGTTTTTTTTTTTGTTTTGTTTTGTTTTTTTTACTATTATTATTATTGTCATTATTATTATTATTATCATTATCATATTTTATTATTATTATTTTATAAGTTTGCCTTGAAACTCCATAAAGTCCACCCAAGCCCTTTTAAAAGATGTAAGCGTGGGCTTGGCTCCTGAAGCTAATACTCCCTTCAGGACATCATGTTCCCAAGGCTCCAAAGGTGCTCCCGGAATGGCTGTGGCAATTCGCTGCACCTGTGCATCCGTGATGCCCTTGTTAACCCCAGGGGTAAATTTGTTAGAGAAGTAGATGTTTATTTCTAAGCACTAAAGGTCAAAGGTCCGGGACAGGTTTGCCACTCTAGGAGTGCGATAATTGTTTAGACGGGACACTTCCCGAACTGATTCTTTGGTTTGGGGGGGGGGGTTCCCCGAGTTAGGGGGTAATGAAATGAGGATCCTGAGGCCATAAGAGAAACTCTTTGCTGCCTCTATTTTTTGGGTATCTATCGAGAAGGGTTCTAAGCGGTGAGGGCTCAACAGAAGAGAACATGCCAGTCAAGGGCCAAATTAATACCAGTTTCTGGCTGTTCTTTTTGGCGGGTCTGTGAGCTTTTCAAGACCCCTGATGGAAATGCCCCCTGCTGCCCGGAAAAGGCTGTTTACCTTTAAAACATGAAGACGCTGGGTGGTTACCTAGGCACTTCTCACATTCATGCACATACTTACAATTTGGCCCTTGGCACACACCCGTGTTGTACTCCCAGCAAACCTCATGGTGAGGGACTCGCTTGGCTTCAAATTTTCTGACTTTCCTTTTCCCACATAGGGACCCATATGCTCCATCCAGTAATTCTGGTCTTTTATTAATATATATATAAAGATGCTTCCTACTTCATATTATAATATCTCATTCAAACCCCTGCAATGCAGAATATGCTGCGGTCCCGTACAGGGATCAAACCAGCAACCTTGGCATTATAGGCACCATGCTCTAACCAATGAGCTATCCAGGCTCTCTAGAATTGTGTGGGACCCCAAGGGTCATTTAGTCCAACCCCTTGCAAAGCAGGAATATGTAATTGTTCCATACAGGGATCAAACCTGCAACCTTGGCATTATTGTCGCCACGCTCTAACCAACTGACGGTTCCGAAATATATGTAAATTATTTATTATTAATGAATTTTATTTTATTTTATTTGTTTATTTATATATTTATCTATAGATTTGTTCAATTAATTAATCAATTTAATCTTGGTATGTGACATCATTCCACTTATTCTCTTTTATTATTATAATGTATATTATCATTATTAATTTTTATTTATTATAATATTTTTTTTTTTAAAAAAAAAATTATTAAATTTAAATCCACTTATTTTATTTATTATTAGTAGTCTTTCTTTTTTTTTATTATTCTATAATTTATCTATTCATTTTTATTTATTTATTTGTTGTTATTATTATTCTATTATTTATTGTTATTGTTATTTATTACGATCTATGACAGTATTTTTTTTTTTGTTCAATTAATTACCACTGTAAGTAGAATTAATTGATGATGCTATAAATTGTCTACCATAACTAATGATGATATGCTATAAATTGTCTAGCATAACTAATGATGATATGAAATAATTATTCTTCACTTGACTGTTTGGTTTGTATTTGCCTATAAATTTATTTATTTGCCTCCTAACAAAGGGTCAGGCAGATAGACACAGCTAAATAACTCACAAGCATATAGGGATGGAACAATAGGCAGCCCCACCTGCAATCAAATGGAATCAAAGAAAATCGCTCTCTGGGAATTGTCCCTTTAACTAACACTTTGAAAAACAAAAGGTTATGCTGGAGGCCCAGCAGAAGGAAAATGCTGCCAAAGACAATGTATCCTTGATTGGCCATCCACCAGGTACCTGAATTAACAATGTAGGACGAACTGCCTGTCGTTAAGCGACAATGTATACTGCCTGGAAGCCGGGACAATTGTGATGGGATTTCTTAAACCAGGCAGCAGAATGAGTCAGACTGAAAGAAGGAAATAAAATGTAAGAGTAAAGGACTACACGAAGGGGAAACTTAAGGAGGGGGGAATAAATCAGGAAATAAGGCTCAACACCAGAAACAGAAAGCGGGTAAAAGGCTGCTGAATATAAGGCACACGGCAGGCTAACAAGGAGATAGCTACTAGACCAGCTGCCCGTTATAACTCACTAAACGCAGCCCACATGTTGAGTCAAAATCGGCAGGGAAAGGCTCATGCTTTAGCACGACTCAAAAGGGGGCGGCATTCTTATTTAAGACAATAAGGGACGTCGTCTTCCGCCCGCAGAAGGCTCAGGCGTAACTCCTAGGGCTATCTGCTTTAGCGAGATTCACAAAGATTTGCTTATATGCTTCTATCCCCCAAAGCAAGCCCCTGGATTATTGAAACAAGTTGGAAACAATAACAAAACAAAACAAACAAACAAACAAACAAACAAACAAACAAAAAAAAAACACTAGTTGGGACTTGAAGCTTTCTCCCGAATACTAACGCTGATTAGTCAATTGGGGGAGGAGCAGAAACCAAAATGCAGCAGCTGCAAGCCAAGAAATGGCAGAACAGAAAAAACGGAAGGCAGGGACTTTTTAAAGAGGCAGCTACAGGCACAAAGAATGGCAAGCAGGGACTTATAAAGAGCGCAGTCTTCAGCTGTGCCTAAGGGCACGAATTGTACCACACAGTAGCCACACATGCATAGGGAATCACGCACATTAGTGCCCCAGTTGGCACTCAAAATGTAAGAGGAGGGAGTGGGTTGAAGAGGAAACATGCTCACTCTACCCACTTGGGGAATCACGCACGCTAGCACTGTCTGTTCAAACGTACCACCAGCCTTAGATATATGTTTTAGGCAGTAGCCCAGTGGCTCTCAAAAAATACAATTTAAAAGAAAAAGAGAGGCTGGTGGAAATTCGCTACGCTCTGAATCGCACTTATCCTCAGCCACAGATGAGGCAAGCGCTGAATACAGCTTCCGTACCGAGAGTATAAAACCACTAAGACAGACTCATAAAATTTCACGGGTGGGGGTTAGACGACCTGAACGGCAAGAATATAGATAGGCTGCCCAGCACGTGCTCCCACAACACTCCCCGCGCTCTTACTGCTTTGTTAAAGCCACTGCGGGGAGGGGGAGAAGCAAGCGTTTTGTTTTGTATTTTAAATCACTGACGCAGGAGGAGCGAATGGGGGGGGGAGACCCCCTGGGGAGCTCCAACAAATGTCCCGCTGTCTACAGCAACTCTGGAGAATTACTGCCAAAACAGCTGTGTAAATTGCTCCATCAGCTGTTTGGCGGGAGGCTTAAAAGTAGCTGCGGATAAACGGAAGCAGCCACGGCCACGTGGGCTGAGGCAAAGGGGGGGGGGGCGAAATAAAAGCAGGGGTTAAGCCAGTTTTGTGGTAATATTAGTAACTCTGCTGCAGCGGGGCGCAGGGGATCACACATAGATGCACACTCCCCCAGCACACACAGCGGCGAAACCAAATTTGGACTGCTTGCACTTGCGCCCGAAATGAGTGGGGGTAGCCAGAAAAGGATACTTTGTGTGTGTGAGCGCGCGTGCGTGTGTGTAACCAGGCACTAGGAATGGGGGAAAGACAGCAGACCAGCAGATTTGGATTCAGAAAATTAGGAACCCCCTACTTAACAACCCTGAAATTAAACCGAACACCAGAAATGGGGGGAAATAGGGAAGTTAGCTCAACGAAAAGTAAACTGAAGCAATTTACATCCAAGCAAAGATCCAAACTCTCCCAGTACTCTAATCACAAGGAATTAGCTCCAATAGCAATAAACAGCCCCCCCCCCACTCTAGGCCTTGCGAAATACTTCCCTGGCTTCTGCAGACAGCAAGGAGGTTAGACCTGTTGACTCCCCACAGGACGACGATGAGGACTGCGTCGTCTCCAGGGAAGAAAGGGGGTGAGCCAGGGGCTGCCCTGACCTTAAGTGGCCCTAGGAAGGCCCGCCCCTGCCGCCAGCCAATTGGCTGGCGCCACAGGGTATGCTAATTGGGTGAATCCCTGTCTCCTGCGAGGCTGACGCCAGCCTCGCAGAGTGTGGGCGGGGTCGTGATCCCACAACCCCCCCTCCTCCTGAAGGTCGGAAGGGGCATTGTCACGCTGGCCACGTGACCCGGAGGTGTCTGCAGACAGCGCTGGCTCCCGGCCTCTTAAGTGAGATGGGTGCACAACCCTAGAGTCTGTCAAGACTGGCCCGTAGGGGCAGGGGTACCTTTACCTTTACCTTTATTGTACATCTTTAAGGGTTGGGAAGAGAAATGGGACGAGCTGTATCCTGATGGATCTGTCCTTTCAGTACTTCATCAGAGCTCTTCTTCGGATTGCAAGAGGAAGGGAAAGATACACACATTGTCCTTCACTTGAAGCAACAATGTGTCTTGGGGTGGCCTTGAAGATGACCCAGTGCTGGATCCTGATGATGGGGTTTGAATAGAACTGGCAGTCTGACCCTGATATAGACAGTACAGATCAGAATAATTTGCAGGATGGCAAAGTATCCCAGTGTGAAACGTGGCAGAACTCCCTGTCCCTTTGGTTTCAATGTAGGGCTTTTCTCTTGCCTCCCCTTTTTATCCAAAAGTAAATCTCTGGCACTCAGCTTCCAAAAGCAACCTTGTAACTGATGAAGTGTACAAATCTCCTGCAACCATGTGATTTTTGTTTCAGTATTTCTCCAGGGATTCATCATTGATGAATTTGTTCTCACTGGATAAGCTAAATCCTACTCATTTAAAGATAACAGTATCTACCAGTAGAACTGTTTCTATCTAGATATAAAAAGCATTAGACTGCCAATAGAGAACTGACAACATAATGAATCAACAATGAAACCTTAAGCCAGCAAAGCTTTAAGGTGAATAAGCCTGTTTCGATTATAATTTATTCACAGATCAATCTAAAGCCAATTGAGCATATTATGAACTAGAAAAGAGGCTGCTTTCCTAAGAGAAGCAGGCGCCTGATATCTTCATTTTCAAATTACTGTATCTTTTTTTTAATGGAAGAAACACTGGCTATGTTTGAGGTAATATGACCAGTTCATACTAATTATCTCAGATAATAATACTAGTAATTCATTACTTAATGATGAATATATGTACCTTATCCTGACTAGATATTTGCAAAACTCATGCACTTGCAGGTATTTAGTAACCTGGCAAAACATTTCCTCTGCTTCCAAGATTACAGTACTTTAGAGTGTCTCACTAGCCCTTTTAGTAATCACGGGATTACAACTGCATAAGAGGGCTGTCCTCACTGACCTTCCCATGGTGTTTTCACTGGCTCTGCCCCCTAAACCCAGTCCATTCATTGGAGGGGAAGTCTTAAGCGGGAGCCTACTCCACACATGCAGGCTTCCCACTCGGTTTAGAAACCTGATTGTGCATGGTTCAAAATTCCATAAGGAGCCTATATGTGTGCAATGGATTCTCCATTTCAGACTTCCCCTGCCCCACTGTGGTGTGGGCAGCAATGATGCAAGGACAGGGTCCACAAACACAGCCCACTCTTTCCCTCTCATGACGTTAATCAAATATTGAGTGAGCATCAGTATAGCACTTAGTCAAGTCTCAGATATATTTAAGATTAAAATTCAAAGCAGCAGCCAGCTTTAAGAATATGGGTTTTGTCAGGGCTTTCTTTCAGCTGGAACTTGCCGGAACTTAGTCGCCTTTCTATGAGAGTGAGGGAGGTGTTCGTGTTGAGTTCTGGCGCCTCTTTTCCTAGAAAAATAGCACTGAGTTTTGTAATGATTTGGGGAGGAATTCAACACCATGTTCTTCTGATCTTTCTGTCATGACAATCATTTCTGCTTGCCAGACAAAATGTTTCCCCTCTGCTCCCCTTACATGCTGTTCTGGGGGCTCTCCTAACCCTCCAGAGCAGATCTGGAGAGGCACAGGGAGCATGGGAAGAGGAAAGAGGCAAAGTCCCATTTAACTAGTGGGAGCCCTAGCACTGTCTTCCACTTGTATTGTAGCTTAATTGAATCCAAACCCATTTTTTTCAGACCTCATAATAACTGCCTTAAAGTTATTTTTGTGGGACGCGGGTGGCGCTGTGGGTTAAATCACAGAGCCTAGGACTTGCCAATCAGAAGGTTGTGGTTCGAATCCCCGCGACGGGCTGAGCTCCTGTTGCTCTGTCCCTGCTCCTGCCAACCTAGCAGTTCGAAAGCACGTCAAAGTGCAAGTAGATAAATAGGTACCGCTCTGGCGTGAACGTAAACGACGTTTCTGTGCACTGCTCTGGTTCGCCAGAAGCGGCTTAGTCATGACCCGGAAGCTGTGTGCCGGCTCCCTCGGCCAGTAAAGCGAGATGAGCGCTGCAACCCCAGAGTCGGCCACGACTGGACCTAATGGTCAGGGGTCCCTTTACCTTTAATATTATGTTAATGCAATTCATTAAATTTGTATACAAGCAACCCTCATTTTGTGTGGGGGTTCCATTCCAGACTCCTGCACACATAAGCCCCCCCCCCATTCTGCTCCTTTCCATGATGTCTTTATGATATTTTGCGGCCGCTTCCAGGTTTGGTGCATCATTCGGATGCGCCTAAATTGGGAGTTGCCTTTACTGCCTTTCTTCCATAGATCTCTGGGCACTTCACAGCACAGAAATAGTCACATCATCATTATATGATTTTTATGAAATACATGTCTTTTGCACACTTGGTTAGAACAAAGACTCATTTCATTATTTAAAACACCACCAGTGGATTTTCCAAGACTTAATTTGAACAGTTCAATGCATGGATCACTTATAAGGTTTTGCTTTTGTGTTCTGTGTGAAGCAGAAGTGATGAACCTGTGATACTCATGATTTGTTGGACTCAAATTCCCAGCAGCCCCGGCCAACATGATCAATGCCTGGCAACACTCGGAGCACTACTTTTTCTCCACTGCTGTTATAAAAAGCAATTCCTAGGCAAAAATAGGAGGGCTCTGTGCAAGTGAAGCAGCCATAAGCAGTTTGACTGAACATCAGTGTTTGTGTGTTGTATTTTGATAGCAGCGCATCTGCGGGGATTCCAAAGTAAGTAAGAAGAATATTGACAAGATTAATGAAGTATCATGGGAGGGGGGAGACATTCCTCACACATCTAATTCTCTTGTAGCTAAACAACAGGGAGTGTAGCCTTCATTCCCCTTGAGAAATTTTGCTCGTCTTTTTAAAAAAATACTCTCTGCCTTCAACATTCCACGAACATTTTGCTTGAACAGGGACCACCCAAATCTGCCTCAAAGTTTTGGCTTGGATAACATCACTCTCTGAAACATCACATCATTTGCTCATCTGTTAAAGGCAACACCATTCCTTCTTGTTTAGACTTCACTCAATGATCTTGATCTGATTTATTTGTCAGCTTTGAAACAAGAAGATTTGAGGGATTATTCTTTGCTACAGTACAACAACATTTCATGTTCTAAAAGACCAACTGGTCTGGTCTTCTGGCTATGTAATATTCATCACACACACAAAAAGGGGAGTTAAACACCATACTGTGTGTTTAACCAAATGCTTGATTAGCAAGGATGCCAAAATGAATAATATACCTCTGTTGTGGGAAGTAGGGAGTGTTGGCTTGGGGGGGGCACACAATGAAGATTTCAACAGATTACTGTGCTACTTGGTGAACATCTGGCAGACTGTCACTTAATAGACAATAACGTCTTCTCTAAACAGAAGAGACTTGAATCCATCAGGGGTTTCTTCAGTACCTTATGTGCTTAACTTAGGCTATAATCCTACACACACTTGCTTGGGAGTAAATACCATGGAAACCAGCAGGGCTTACTCCTGAGTAGGACATGCCTACACTTCCACTGCACAACATCTGCTTTGTGCTCTTTCCATAGATTATCATATTCATGACACTTTGAAGTGAAAACCGTTTTACAGTCTCACTCTACCCAAAGCATGAAAAAGAAATTTAAAACACTGGCAAGTTCTTTGCTTTCACTTTTTTGGGCATGTATGAGGAAGGCCTCCCTGGCCATTTTGGGGAAAGAAATTCTGACAGCTTAGCGGACTAAAGTTGTAACAAAGACAACAGCAGACTGCCTATTAAGAAACACCACAGAGCAACAAAATGTAACTGCTTTCCCCTCACGTTAATAAATATGGTGGGGGACTCTATGCTTCTGTACTATCAAAGTGTGTGCAGATAACACTGTGGAACATTCTCGGGGTGTTTCCACAAGCAAGCTTACCATTTTGTTTTGCATACTGTACATTAAGCCAAATGAAAAAGTGGCACTGCATATAAAACATACAACTGAGAAATGGCCACTGTCCATCCCCCCCCCCCACACATTTAACAGAGTTCAGAAACTGTTGGCAAGTCATTTTTCCAAAGAGGACACACCTGATGTGATGTGCCCGGAACCATGTGGAGATCAGAGCATGAGAATCTATGCACTGCTGGAGTCCCACTCTCTTACAAAATGGCACACAAGGTGGTCTGAGGGTTATCTGTCGGTCTTCTCTAAAAAGCGATTCCTGCCACCTAGGAGCAGCTAGCTAGTGCAAATGGGACTTGCTGCTAAGCACTATAAAACCAGTGTAGGAAGTTCTGCTGGGAGAGATGTGCATTGATGACACATGCTCTCAGGATTCTTTTTACACATTTTACTTACTTTGCAGACTCCAAGGGGGAAACCGATCACAAAAGGCATAAAATGCACCCAAAATATATATGTGACAGGATGTAATTAAGACCCGTTGCTCCCAGCAAGACTTGCTACACCGATTTTTGGTGGCTGAATTTACTTTTTAAAAGCAACGAAAATGACAGCCCAGCAGCCCCCAGAGCACCTCAGAATTGCTCACAAGCCCACCCACCTTTTTATTATTTTTGTGTGTCAAAATTTTTTGGGGGAAGTAGCTTTTCAAGGATACGATCATTAAAAACTCAGCATGGAAATGAGATGGAAGAAACTTTAGCCTGACATAGATTTTTGTCCTTGAGTCAATCTCTACTTTTCACATGCTACAAACATGTGCACAATGATGGGTGGCATGGGAAGGGTGGGGACTTTGTCTGAACCCCCTCTGATAAGGGCAGTTTTCTGAGGCAGATTACCTGGCCAAGGAAGCCTTGAATTTATTCAGGCTGGCATCACTCACAGCAACTCTCCTTCTAGCTAATACAGACAGATAAATCAAGGACACTGCTCACCCCTCCCCAATTCTATGTCTGTTTCCTAAAACCTTCACCAGCCACTCAAAGCCCTACCTTCTAGCTGCCTCAAGCTGTTTTCTTTGGCAAGGAAAAGCCTGTTGCCGACACAGCGCGAGTTAATTTATTGAAGGGTTTACCATTCCCTTTGGTTCTGATCCCAAGTTATAATAATTCAGTTTTGTGAAGTGTCCTTCATGCTCGGTGCTCACCAAAACCCCTTTATATTACAACAATGATTTAAATTCTTGTAAAGGAAAAAAACAAAACAGCACTGCTGGCCAACTTACGGAATCGTGAAAACAATTAATTTTGCCCAGCAATAAAAGTTCCACCTCCAAACAAAATATCAAAGCAAATAGAAGTAGAACTACAACTTTCATTTTACTGTAGTTTGCCTTCTGCCAATGAGCTGGAATGAGCTGTCCCATTCAGATTCTGAAAAGTGTATTTTTTTCCTATACCGCTTTATATTTTTTAATAAAAATCTCAAAGCGGTTTACAGCATATTAAATAAATCAATCAAAAAAACAACAGCCGGGCGATGTTCCTCCAGCCTCATGAGGAGCCTCTTCAGTAGGGCTGGTGAATCTGGGCCTAGCCCCCTAGACCAGGGGGAAAGGGAAAGGGTCTTGCAGGGAGTGGCCTTCACACTCACTGCTGGGTGAGGAGCCTTTTAAGCAAAGCTTCACCAGAGACAGTTTTAGCTTCTTGGGTTCTTCAAGGCTTGAGGAGCAGAGTCCTACTGAAATGAGACTAGATGGGGCTAACCTAGGGAAGCTTCCAGGTGAGCATCTCCAAGTTATCCTGTATCACTGGTCTTTGGCTATAAGGTGCAAGTGGAATAGCAGCTGATGCTCCACACTACCAGGGGGAATAGGAACATGGAAAACAGTCTTTTCCTGAGTCAGACCATTGGTCCTTCTAGCTTGGTATTGTCTATGATGACTGGTGGTGGCTCTCCAAGGGTTTCCTTCAGCCCTAACCTGGAAATGCTGGGGAGTGAACCTGGGACCTCCTTCATGCAAAGCAGACACCCCACAACTAAGTCATGGCCTTTCCTATTGTGAATAGCTGACATTGAAAGGGGTGTGTGATTCTGACTAGGATTGTGGCTGTGGCATAAGAATAAAGCTGCCCTTCCCTCATGCCATGTCTCCAATCCAGCTCAGCCCTCTCCCACTACATTTTCTCAAGTGATCTGATAAGACTCTCATAGGGGAAACAGGAGAGAATGATAGTTGCTAGAGATCTATATCTCTAGCACAATTGGCCAATTGATGCACTGACATTTTGGAGATGGGGCTATGAAGGACTATCCCTTCGGTCTCTACATAAATAAGAAGACTAGCTTAGGCTTTGAAAAACACGACTTAGGAACTGTGAGGATTCTGTAGGTTGACATTTTATTCAAATTTACACTTTAATGTAAAAAACAAAACAAAATCAGAATCTAATCTCAAATGTATGCATTTCAGATCTAGAAAACAAAACCACTCCTTCTGGCCTGGCCTAATAAATGTCTACTTAGGATATTTTCTTCTACTGAGGTCACCAAAAAGCTCTTTGGTACACAAAAATGCCAAGCATTTCTCATAATGGTTTATTAATCTCTCTTTTATATTAGTTTATTAGTGCACAAGTGACAGTTCCTGGTACTCGAAGCAGCTTTTTTTAAAGATTAAAAATATGTGATAATACAATGCTTAGATGCTCTGAGACACATACTTTATGTCTTGAACTACCCTAAAGGGAAAATAGCAACTTCTAGCAAGCACTGGTGATTTAGCACAGTGTGCAATTGAGGTATGTGCATACTTTGTGTAAGCACACAGATTATATATGGGTATGGAAAAGCCAAAGGAAGATTCAGTTGCAATTTTGTTTCTCTCCCATGTTGAATTCTTTTGTTTCGTTTTTTCAAAAAAAGGAGATGGAAATAGCATGTGTCTTGCATATATTAGGTTCTGAGCTGCATTGTAAATAGGAAATCTCTCTGATAAATCTAGAAGTAAACTCCCCCTTCTGCTGGATCACATAACTCTCCTTGTGTTATACTAATAGATTACATAAATGCAAACCATTGCTAATAATTCCTAAATAAACCTTCTTCCACTTCAGATTCACTGTAATCCATCTCTTATGTCAGATGAACTGTGGTACTTATCCTCCTTACTGCAAAGGCTATAATGCGGCTCCTTATTCATCTCTCATACACAGTAATCCCTCCACCTCAACTTTGCAGATTTCTAATTTAAATGTAAAATATTCATGGCAGACAAAGAGCCCTAGTCTAAACAACAGCTCTTATAGCTAATACAAAGGATTCTGACATTGTCTTTACCTAATCTTTTTAATAAAATAAAAAACCCACAGGCTACATAGTGATTTTATTCATCACAATGATTATCTGCATTTTCTGCAGAAATACAAGCTTTAATAACAGCAATTAGGAATAATCTTGAAGCTACTATAAAGGTAAAACATTCTTCCAGATTTTTTTTTTAAAGTCTTGTTGTTTTATTCTGCAAGACCATATGCTGCCTTGAATACTACTTCTTCTTTTATTATTCCATGATATTAAAATGTATGGCATTCACAGCCACAATGCGGGGCACTGGCCACTGTTTTATGGCTTTAAAGGAGGATTAGACAAATTAATGGAGAATAGGGCTATCATATGCTTAACTCAACCAAACCTTCCTGTTCCGAGGCAAGAAGCCATTGAATTCCAGTTACTGGGAGGCAACTGGGATGGGGTGCTTCCTCCATAGTCTGCTTGTGGATTTCTGGAAGCATCTAGTTGGTTACTGTTGAAAACAGAAAGCTGGACTGGATGCACTTTTGATCTCATCCAACAGGGGTATATTTTATGCATCCAAATTTGGGATGAGGAACCTGAAACCCCCCAGGCGTTGTTGGGTTCTAACTCCCACCAGCCCCAGCCACCACACCCAGTGGTCAGAGTTGTGGTTGAACATCATTTGGAGCACCACAGGTACCCTATACAGATCTATCTATACAGATACACAATTTTGTTGTTGTTGTTTAGTCATGTCTGACTCTTTGTGACCCCATGGACCAGAGCACGCCAGGCACTCCTGTTTTCCACTGCCTCCCGCAGTTTGGCCATAAAATTTTACAGTGTTGCCACATGGGAATGGAATCATTCCCCGCCCCCAACCTTCTGAAACTGAGTAATTTAAATTTGTTTGTAAGAATAGGGCACATGCATTATCCCACTTTTATGGGACTACTGAAGAGCTCATTGCAAATCAGAAAAATGCATCCCTATGCAGCAATTTACAAGGAATAAGAGGAGCGTAACTCTATAGTCAAAGAGCAAATGGATATGGTTATGGTTGAGCAGGGACCTCAGCTAATTCATCGCTGACTTCAGCCTTCCCAACTGCAGAGGATTATGATTTATTACAGTAGCTAATGAAAATATATTTATTGTTTTTGATTTATTTTAACAACCCTAAATCCATGAAGCAAGTAACGTTACTAAACAAGTAACACGCACCAAGGAAGTGTCATAGGGGAGAACAATACTATCTCTTGGGTGTGCAAAGCCAAAGCTCTTTCGGGTCAAAAATCAACATCTAGAACTGAGCCCAGAAATAAACTCAGGAACAGAGGTCTAAAGTCCTCTGGTGGCCCATCCATTTAAGGAAAGACATACTAAATATATATATATATATATTCTGAATATAGCAGCTTTTGCTAAACGATTCATTCATTCATTCAGCTTCAATGTAAGATGGAGGGGAGTCAGGGTTTGTTAGGACGAATTATTTATAGTCGATACGAAATGCTGTTGTACAGGGACAGAAGTAGCAGCAGATAGGGGTTGGTTTTTGAATGTTTTATGTAGTTTTATGTAGTTTTTCAATTTCATTGTTCTGCATGGGACAATGACAATAATGACCGCTCCCCACTTAAAACGGGGGGCGCCCTTTGCATGGACGCGTGCAGCCCTGGATCTGGAGTGGCCCCATCAGCATAGGCTTTGCCTTCCCTCAGGTGGGATACCTGGAGGTCCCCGCCTACCCCAGTGAGTTGTCCAATCCCACCTGGGGGAAGCGTTGCCAGGGAAACCAGGCCAGGTAGGGGGAGGGATTACCTGCCCACACAATAGAGGGTGGATCTTAATTGGTAAAGATATATCGTATCATCATTTTATTCATATCCCACTTTTCTCCAAGGAACTCAAGTGGCATACATAGCCCCCTTCCCCCCAATTTTATCCCCACAACAACTCTGTGAAGTAGGATAGGTTTGGAGAGAGTGACTGGCCCCAGGTCATCCTGTGCGTTTAGTGGTTGCATGGGGATTTGAACCCAGGTCTCTGCATTTCTAGTCCAACACTCCAAAAACTATGCCACAGTGACTCTATTGAACTGTGGTATCTGATTCTGAGTTGATTGTTCTTTGCCAACCAGCCTTTCCTTTTTAAAATAAAATAAAATAAAATTAGAGTCAGCATGGATGCAGTTACTCAGAAGGCTACAATACTGAGACCGAGCTCCTTCTGCAGTACCATATAGCTGAATGGAATATGCAAAGCAAAGGGAGAGAAGAAAGCAGTATGAGTGGGATCACGTAGCCTTTCCAGTTGAGTCATGAATGATAACCACACTGCTTCTGTGTAATCACCCAGTGTCAGTAGTTTAGATGGACACACCTGGGAATTTTAACCTAACACCATCTTGCGAGGAATTCCAGTTAACAGGAACAAGTAATTAATCTGGGTAATTAATCTGGGACGACCCAACCAGCTTTTGCTCGCAGTTCATGCTGTGCTTGCTAAGTCTCTAGAACTTTCATTAAATTTTAAATATTTTAGATGCACATCTAGAGACAACTCCAAATCATTAAAATATGATAAATCATCACAGCATTATAAATCATTATAAAGATTATACAAATCCATGTCACGAATACAATAATAATGGTCCTGGCACCTAAATGAGAGTAAAATGTTCCTTCCCTGTAACAATAGTGAAATGTCAAGGCCTAGCTTTCAACGTGATAAAACGATACTATATAATATGTAGGACAGATAGATAAAAGAAAGATGCATTATAATAAAGTTTCTTTATTTCCTCAAATAATGAAATGTCTCCCTTATCTAACAATCACTAACTATAACCATCACGATTTTCCCAAGGAAAAATGAGCTTACGCTATTCATGCATTTTCAAAGAGCTTACGCTATTCATGCATGTTGTGGGCAGTGAACTCCAGGGAGAAAGGGCATGGATCTGGCAGCGGCAATGGCAGCAATGGTGTTGGCAGTGAAACCAGCAGCACCAGCCATTTAAGTTCTTCCCCCAACAGATGCAATTCGGCAGATTTTTTACCCAGGGAAACTTCTCTCACGCCTGCTATTTAGATATCAGTTGTACACAAAACACACGGGTTGGAATTCAACACAGCACAAAGCAGACTGTTCCACCCATGCAAGTATTTCTGCTTGCCCAACGGAACACACACACACACACACACACACACACACACACACACACCCCTTTCAAGCTACCACTAGTGGAGATGTAAGGGCTGCGTTTGAGGGGGAACCACTGGAGCTATCCTTCTGAAAAATTAACAAGATTAGCGACAACAGAAGGGGCAATGGCTGCAAATTTCATCCACTTCTGCTCCCTATGTTAGAGACAATTCCTTAAGCTAATATTCCCTACCAATAAACTCTACACGTATTCACCTGTGATTTGGCAGGCTTAATCCACTCTAGAGAGGTTAGCCTGCCTGAAAATGCCATTTGCTTCTGCTAAAAGGGGGAAACATTATAGTCATTTTTTATTCCCCATAATAGTGAGTGTAGAAAAGCAAAGTTCAATTCTTTCTGAAATGAATTTGGACCCTGAGGCAATTGCATAGCCTCCAAGTGCTTCAAACTGAATCTTCTGTTCTGAAGCACTGAACCCAGATCCAAACTGAACCCCTACTATGAACATTTTTCCAATGAGTAAAACCAATACGTGGCCAGATATTGGACTATGTAAAAAGTTACAGGCTGATTTTATGAGATTTTTTTTTTTTTTTTTAAAGGCAGTTGAAAAGTTTTATGTCACTTACTCTCAAATTTTGCCAAAATTTTAATCCTGTGAGTTGCTACTATGATTTCAACTCCTATATTTAGAACTAAACATCTATTCGGATGAATCCTAGAGCAGTGTCTTTGAATTTAACTGCAAATTAGCATAGACTAGCCCACCTGTCTATTTTCACCTGGAGAGAAAATGAGATTTTTGCTACAGTGGAAGCTCTGCTTAAAATGACCGTCTCATCTTCATCTTGACTGCACTCAAATAGCTTCCAAATAATATATTTCAGATGAGCGATTGCAGAGATCCTGCAGTGCTTGTATATTCAGAAACAGAATGCTTCATAGCAAGTATTCATTGAAAATGCAGGAAATGTATTTTTTTATTTTATGTCTGGACTTAATTTTTCTTTCTGAAGTGATGAATGATACTTAAAAATGCTTATTAAAAACCAAGGAATCCCCCTTAGTCCACAAGGGGGAAAGCAAATCCAAATCCACAGTCGAGCTATCCCTACAATTAGAACCAGAAAACTTGTCATAAAATACAAAGGAAGTTTTTGAGTTTTCTGGAAACCTTCGTCAGGTGGGCTGTTACACAAAGAAGTGAGTGCTGTAGGGAATATGGAAAGATAAGGAACTGCACAAAACATTTGCTTTATGTTTTAGCTATAAGGTTCGCAAAAGGTAGGGCTGGAACATTTGTGTCCCTCCAAATGTTGTTGGACTCTAATTCCCATCAGCCTCAGCCAGCATGGTCAATGGTCAGGAATGATGGGAGTGGTAGTCCAACAGCAGTCCATGGGCCCCAGGCTCCTCATCCCTGGCATAGGTTCTGGCTATAAGGCACTTGTGTGTTTCTGGGTAAGTTCTGGACTTTGTGTTTGAAAAAATGGGGGTGGATCAGCCATGTCTTTTCTGTCTTAGAACCCTAGACAGCACCATCTGCAGCATCTAGCAGAGTCTAATCTAATTAAGTCTGCAGTGTTCATCTTGAGATTGGACATCAATGCAGACCTTATGCCTACAATATTAAACAATTTTGGAGTTCTTTTTTTACACCCCCTCCCTATTCTCCCTACCTGTATTGCATAATAGACAATTTGACGAATATAATTCTGGTTGTTTCTGATACAAGTGTTGCCTAACTTCTAAATTTCTGAAAGGTTTCATTTAACATCTCTTTTTATAGGTCACACTCTTGATTGGACAGTGGTTTTTATGTTTAATTATGGTCCTGCATCATCACTGTATTTGTCACAGGGTTTTTGTTTTCTCAGGTTCATTTCATTTTGCAGCCCTTAATAAAACATTTGCAGACTGGGGCCATAAAAGCTTTCAGTTGACATATAATTCCTGAGAGTTTGCCCTGCATCTCAAACAGTGCTTGGGAAGTTCTAGTATATCCTCTCCAAAAGGAACTAGTTTAAGATCAAGTTCACACTTTCACAAAATGAACCAATTCATTTCAAGTTCACCCAATTTCCTCTGCAAAACAAAGTCAGCATTCAGAAGGTTACAATTTAAATCTGTGCAAGTCACACAGCTGTTAAAGGCAGAAGGCAACATTCACTGTTTTCTTACATCTGCCCTTCTCACTGTAAGCCAGTGATGGCCAAACTTGGCCCTCCAGCTGTTTTGGGACTACAATTCCCATCATCCGTGACCACTAGGATGATGGGAGTTGTAGTCCCAAAACAGCTGGAGGGCCAAGTTTGACCATCACTGCTGTAAGCCATTCTTGTTGGATGAGAGTGAATCTCATCAGCAGGGAAGATAAGGAAATGCCTCACATTCTTTCCTTTAGATTTATTAGCAACCATGATTAAGCAATGAAGTATTCTTAGCAACATCAACACCTCTCTAACTGCCTAATAAGACCAAAAATGTTGCCTCCATGTTTTGCTTACTAACTTTGTTTATGGATGTCTGATTAAATTATTATTCTTTTTTAATGAAAGCTTCTAATTTTTTTTGGGGGGGGGCGGAGTGTAGTTGGGTGAAGGAATGAAACTGAAGCTGAACTAGCAATTAGTCAAAATTCTAACCCAAAATGAACTTAGTTCACCCAGCAATCATGAAAACAACTTTCAGGTGTCGTTCAGAGATTTTTGAACTAGACCAGTGAATGTTGTTCAGCTGAACTAAATTCATTTCAAGCGTTGATTTCAACTATCCTCACCTCAGGGTTACTATGAGGTCAACAAGGGAAACATCTAATAGAAAGATAGGTAGCCTTTCTACCAAAACTCTATCATACTTATGAGAGAGCCAGTCACACAAATTAGACACTAAATCCTAGCTAGTGCTTGTAGGCTGTGCTGATGAGCCATAGAAAAAGCATGGCGTAAAGCAGGCACCCCCGAACTCAACCCTCCAGATGTTTTGGGACCACAACTCCCACCACCCCTAGCTAACAGGACCAGTGGTCAGGGATGATGGGAATTGTAGTCCCAAAACATCTGGAGGACTGAGTTTGGGGGTGCCTGGCCTAAGGCATCAGACATGTTGTCTGCAGAGGTAAGCAAGGTCACCTCAGCTCCAAATTTGGAACCAAGTAGCTGGGTGAACTAAGGGTAGGCATTTAGCAAGAAACTTGGAGTTGCAAATTTCAGGAATATAATCAAGCTTGCATTGAGAACAACGCTTAGAAACAATCACGCTAAAACAGCTTTTCTTTTTTTATACAAGAGAAAAAATGGCCAAACTCTTTGTCATAAATTCAACTAGGGCCAGATGAACTTTCCTCAGGCTTTGGATCTGGTCCACAGGCCACCATTTGACCTTCTCTGATTTAAACACAGGAATAATTTTCCTTAGATATTTCAACTGGATTTGCTGGTCTTGTCTAAATTTCCTATTCTAATTGGCCTGAACACTTTGCCATTGTACCTCATACCAACTTCCTAAGGTGGTAAATAAGAGAAATAATAAATCCTTCATTATAAATGCAGACTGAGCAGAGCTAAAAGGAAAATCAATGTTGCAATTTTAATTTACCACTTCATTGTGTAAATTTATATGCAAGCCTTGTGCTATAAAGTTTTCTCTGGCATATTAACCAATTCTTGCCAAACAGAAATGCTGCATTTTCATTTTGCATTCTTTTCTACACCGAATAAAGGGCCCCTTTTTTCCTTAACTTTGTCCAAAAAAACATAGGCTTCAAACAAGACAAACTAAACATATTGTCACTGGTTTATCTGAGAGTTATCAATTCTACGAGCCATTGTGGTAAGGACATTATTTAAACAAGAGTCCATCAAATGCAGAACATCACAGCTGATGTTTTATTGCTTCCATAAAAGCCATCTTGGCTTGAGTATACAAGGCCCACACAAACACAAACTCCATCACAGCTGCATAGCCAAACCTACTTAAAAATGTATTGTTTTCGACAAAGGGCAACTAAGCCAGTTTTGAACAACATCTTCTGAAATGCCACTTCCAGAGAACTAGTCCAGAACATATGGCAAATAGCCAAATCTCAAGAGCTTGCAGCTTTCAAGCTGTGTATGGGAAAACCTTGGAGTTCCTTGGAAGCTTATGAAGGACTCCTCAATGTGAATATCAGAAATGGCATATATGGTTACCCAACAGACAGGCTGCCTACCCACATGGGGTGGTTGTTATATACTCAAGCCAGAATGCAGCGTTCATCAAGCTTTCTGGATCTGTTAGCTGAAACTATGTGAGCCTGTAGATCATTTTACACCAGAAATGTTACGTCCGGACCAAGTTCCCATTAAACTATACAGGAATAAATACTTTATTTTATATAAATTGAAAAGGAATAAAATTAAACATGTATTACAAGAAGAAAATTTGGACATATATTTGCAAGAAACTCATGTAGCAAGAAAACATAGAAGAGGATTGACAAATACAAAATGACGTCACGCACATGCGCAGAAGTGGCGAATCATGACCCGCAGACGCGGGTTGCATTCTGCTCATGTTGCAAACAGGGCTCTGGAATGGATCCCATTCGCAACCAGAGGTACCACCGTAAAAGATTAGGGATGGACTTTATAACATCAGATAAGAAAAAAACACACAAAAACCGAGGTGTGGTAATTTATGTAATTACAGACAAACAGCTATTTAAAGATGAGGACGGAAGAATGATAGCTATAGAGATAACATTACAAGGTGAACAAATTGTGATAATGAGAATCTAGACACCAAATGATAAAAAGTTGGAATTTTATAAAGAATTGGAAGAAAAATTGTTTGATTTTATGGATAAAAAATAATTTTAATGAGTGACTTAAATGGGGTAGTCTCATTAGAAATGGATAGGACAATAAGAAAAACGGCTTCAAAAGAAGGTAGACTACCTCTGACTTTCTTCAGTTTGGTGGAGAATTTAAAATTGATTGATGTTTGGCAATTTAGACACCCATTTGAAAAAGAATATACGCATTATTTGGAGCCAAATCAGTCTGACGGAAGAATCAACTCGATATGGATATCAAATTAGTTACTGAATTAGTTACTGAATATACAAGCAAAGACTTTATTAGAGTTAAAAGGAGAAGAAAACTCCACATTGAGGTGGAAGCTAAATGAAAGTCTTCAAGGTAACCAAATAACTATGCAAAAAGCTGAAAAAATTCTGAAGGATTATTTTGAACTGAACTGAATTTGGATAAAGGGACAGATCTAAATATATTATGGGATACAAGCAAAGGGGTAAGGAGAGGTTTTTTTATTCAGCAAAGTGCACATCAAAAAAGAATTTGAGAAGATAAAAAAAAGGAAATTATGGATGAACTGTTAAAAAATGAAAAAGTTGATTAAGAAACCTGGAAAGGACTCAATAAAACAAAATATAAAAATGTTACAGGCACAATTCTCAATATTAGTGAACCAAGAAATTGAATGGAAAATTAAAAGGTTCAGACAAAGAAATTTGGAATTTGCAAACTAACCAGGGAAATTGCTTCCTGTTTGTGGAATGCTGTTCCAAGGGAAGCTATGATTACTTGCTAGGCAAAAACATTCCTCTGAACCAGGCCTTTGGCTGATTAAACAATCTATGGCCTTTTGAACATGTTTGTGGGAGAGGGTTTATGGGTTGTTGTTGTTGTTATTATTATTATTATTATTAGTAGTAGTAGTAGTATTCTGTGTTTTCTGTATTTTTAAGCTATAACCCACCCTGTTATCTTCAGATGAAGGGTGATATATATAAATGATGATGATGATGATGTATTCGGAAGAGGCAATAACTGTTCTCGGGGTTGCTCAGGTATAAATCCAATGTAGAGATGGGGTTGCTTTTATCAATGGGCTTAACCATGCCTTTCTCTGGGTTGGATTTAAATCCCAAATTCTTACACACAATGCTTCCTCATAGCTTTATTAGTGTACATGTTCTCTCTCTCTGTGTGTGTGTACTAATTCCAGTATTTCTGAAACTTGGATATAAGCACACAAAAATGGTTCTGTGCCTAATGTTTTAATTCTGTTCAATATTCATATTCACAGACACACACAATAAAATAAAGAAAACTTTACCATATTTTTTTCCTGTGGCATCTGGTGTTTGCTGAAGAGGAAATAAGTTTATGGGCTGAGATGATGAGAAAATGTGAAGTACTCTTGCAGGACTGAGCTGGGAGCGTTGACGATAGTTGTGGGTTAAGACTGTTATGCATCAGTTGCTTACAACCCAAATTGTTTCACTGCCAGTTCATTACTGAATGACAGCACAGAAGCAACAAGAATGCGACTGTAATCATGATATTACAGACTCGCTCATCATGCTCTCAAGATGAACACCCCTGTCTTCTCAAAGTATTTATAGAGCCTCCATACATGATGAAGCTGAAATGTTCCTGCTGTCAAAATGGTTGGGTGATGAGCAAGACCTTCCGCCTGAGACCCAGGAGAGGCACTGCCAGTCAGAGTGGACATTATGGGGCTGAATGGACAAACAGACTGGCCTGGCATCCTACGTTCCATGTCTGCATATTAAATTTAAGTTAAATTGAATAATTAACCATTAATTCAATGTTGTTGAATATAAATATTCAGCATACCACCAAGTCATAGAGTGGAATTCAGTGCTACACTATGATGAATGTTTCATCAGTAGAAGCACTGCACCTAGCCAGATAGAATGGTCCCTCATCTCCTCCCCCTAGGATTTCCTGACATGCACATGCAGCCAATTTTGGGGTGCATGCAGTGGGTGGAGAGGAGGAAAAGCCCTATTGTGCAAGCAGAAGTCCTTCCACAGGGCTTCCACTCACATGGCTCATTAGTTGGATACAACCCTTTGAGCAGGACTCACCTAAGTATTACTCAATTAGCTTCAATTGGGAAAATAGCGTCTACCAAAGGCATCATGGACTTTGAAGAAAGATAAAAGTGAGAAATGAGCTAAGAGGAAGGCACATTCAGCAAATCTTCACCGTGCTCAACTCCAGCCCGGAAACCTATGTCCCCACATTGGAAGGAGGTGTGGCTCCAGAATTGGCCTCCATAGTCACTTACGGACACACTGTTAAGGCCGTGTTCATGGAAGACAATCTTACTTGGCTACAAGTGATTGCCAAAGAAGATGATGACTCAGCAGAAGACCTACATTGAAACTTGGCTTCTGTATCTAGACAGCATCTTAAAAAGCAGAGACATCACCTTGCCAACAAAGGTCTGTATAGTTAAAGCTATGGTTTTCCCAGTAGTGATGTATGGAAGTGAGAGCTGGACCATAAAGAAGGCTGATCACCGAAGAATTGATGCTTTTGAATTATGGTGCTGGAGGAGACTCTTGAGAGTCCCATGGACTGCAAGAAGAACAAACCTCTCCATTCTTAAGGAAATCAGCCCTGAGTGCTCACTGGAAGGACAGATCCTGAAGCTGAGACTCCAATACTTTGGCCACCTCATGAGAAGAGAAGACTCCCTGGAAAAGATCCTTGATGTTGGGAAAGATGGCGGGCACAAGGAGAAGGGGACGGCAGAGGACAAGATGGTTGGACAGTGTTCTCGAAGCTACCAACATGAGTTTGACCAAACTGCAGGAGGCAGTAGAAGACAGGAGTCCCTGGCATGCTCTGGTCCATGGGGTCATGAAGAGTCGGACACTACTAAATAACTAAACAACAACAACAGGGCTGGGAGAGAATCCAGCCTGAAATCCTGGAGAAAATACTGAGCTAGACAGAAGAATTGTGTGAGTCACTATAAGGCAGTGTCCTATGTTTTGTCTCTTACAGCCCTTGGGATATTTATCTGGTCATAATGGCCTGCCCTTTGTCTGTAAATTTCAGGATAGGTTGCAACAGTAATTACTGAAATCAGTTTATAACCATCACCCCATGGTCGACAGCTATCTGAAGACAGCTATCGTATCTTCCCTGAATCTTCTGTTCTCCAGGCTAAACATGCACCAGTGGATTGAAGGAAAACTAAAAGTATTGCCTGTTGACTCAGCTGGTTGGCATGTGGGTTCGTCAGAGGTGGTGACGGGATGAGTCAGCACTCTGGGGCCTTGGCATCCGTCCTGGAATGTCAGGTGCCGACTCTGCGATTGTGTTTTTCATGCAGGACGGATATTGCGATCACACACACAAAGTGCAAGTTACACCGATTTCCTAAAGGACATGCTTCTCAGTATGAGTGCTTAGATCTGAAGAACGGAGAAAAGGTCAAGGAATATGTACAACAACCTTAAGCTATTATTTAGTATCGTGATTTATCATCCCTTGTTTAGGGGTGCGATGACGATGTTTGTCACCACGGAGACTTTTCCTATAGTGAGAGACTGGCTTTAAAAAATAAATAAATCTGTTTCTCAGTTTCTACAGCAGCCCTCCATGCTTTCGGCAGGCTACTCATCTTTATTAAAGCTGAAAGCTTGGTCTGCATGTTTATCCACTTATCTTTAAAAAATAATAAACCTGCAAATATTTTTGAGAAGACTTGCAGAGCCGCTCCAGGGATCAGAGTGGGTAATGGGGCTGGTGACATTATAGCATTGGCCAATAAATGACCTCCACAAATTCATCTTCCCCATTCTATATCCTGCCTGCTAAACTGTTTTGTGTTAAGCACTTGCATAGGAGCTGAAGAAATGCACGTGTTTACAGAACAGCGAAACGGCCTCCATCGGTCAAAAAATGGCACATTTGTACACGCCCTTATTGAACCTCTCAGGAAGTTAGTAATTTCTTACTACCCTGCGATGTCACACAGTCAGCTTTATGGGTACACAGGAGACCTGGTGGGTCTGTTATATCCAAATCCAATAAAACTATTCACCATTACGCCAACCCCATTAAATAAAATTAAATGAATGTTCAAATAATGAACGAATAACTAAATAATAAAAGACCAATGGATTCTTCAAATTAATATTAGCATCTATCTACTCATTAAATATATTATTAGGATGCCTTTCATTAAAATTAATTCCAGGGTGGTTTACAACAAGAACAAATTATATAATATACATGTGCCTGTATACGCTAACAAAGACCACAAAAAACCAGCAGATAGAAAACCAGGAACACTGTGGCGAATGGTTCAGTAAGAAAAAGTTTTATGACTAGCATTAAAAGGTAACAACGTTGGCATCCACATGCATTTGCAAATTATTATTTTTTTGTCCTATGAAAAGTCATCAGTATTTTAGTGTGTATTTCTAATATACAAAGCTTGGAATGTGATTTTTGCCTAACATACACCTATTTACAAAGCAATTTTATCTAGTATGCTGCTTTTTTGGTATGGTATTTTACTAATGAATGCATTTTTTAGGCACATGTTCCCCTACCATTTATGGATTTTTGTACACATAACTGGGCTGGAGAACAGCATTTCAAATTTCCGAGAACTGAAAATGTCAAAGGATGGCTCTGTTTCAGTTCTTGTATTGCTTTGAACGTGCAAATTAGCTAGGTTCGCCTTTAAATGAGAACTGATTTAATTTTCCCCCTCATCCCTCTTTGTGACCCTCCAGATGTTGTTGGATTCCAATTAGCCCAAGCTAGCGCAGCCAATGCAGGATCAGGGGTGATGGGAGTTGTAGTCCACTAACATCTGGAAGGCTACAATTTAGCCACTCCTTGCTTAGGTTACAACTGTGGTTGTCTTAGTTTTGTTAGAATGTCTGCTTTTGGTTTTAAAGCTTATTCTTTACTTATTTTTCTTCAAACAGTGCTCTTCTTTTGTTACCTGCCATGATGTAGCACACACAGAGTGACACTCCATTACATCTGCATAATTGGATTGTTAGAAATCAACACCTTATATACTGGGTTCCTAAAGTAACACTAAATTTCGCTGAAGTAAAATACCGCTTGCTATTTACACACTGTGAAACTATGTACCATTGGTGGGGGATCTCCATACATATGGTGCATGGACCAGCATCCCTAAATAATTCCCAGTTGTTAAAGGGGCAGGTTGTGGGAAATGATCTATGTAAGAATGAAGATGCAAGGCATGGCTTATAGTCACCGAGTTACACAATGAATTACATGAAAATCTCTAACGAATATGACAATCAAAATCTCAGATGCAAAGCACAGCGTATCATGGAGCTTTCTTCATTAAAAATGGTCTGCCGCTGATCTGAATAAAGGGCAAATAAGGTCAGCAGGGATGAGGCATAATTATTTTAAGTGTCAGTTTTCAAAATACAGAAGTGCAGTGAGAATGAGTAAGATTCCAAGAAATTAATAGGATGCTTCCCAGAATCTTCTGGGCTACTGCACTGCTGTAACATGTCCCTGAGTTGTTGATTAGGCAGAGGCTGAAATCCTACACTTACTGGGGCAGAAGGGCTACTGTTAATGTTAATTTTATTTTTTAGTAAACTGGGCAATGCAAGAAGTTAGCCCCTTCAAAAAGGCAGCCTAAGTTTTGCAGCCTGGATGTGCCTGAACTGGCCACTCACAAGCCTGCAGGAGTTTCTTCAGCTCCATGTATAAGAGCTGGAGTACAGAATGCACCAGGTTAACTGCCTGTGAGGGAATGGGAATATGCGGTCAATGTGCACATCTATTTTGGTGGAAGACAGTGCCATAGCATGGGTTGGAGGGCCGCGTGGAGGGAGGGAAAGGGACAGAGTATGCATATGTGCATTCAACTGCCTAACATTGTCTGTGTCACCCAGGAGATCCCATCGACGGAGATAAGAAAAAAGGAGTCATTCTGTTGTCTGGAGGGGTCCACTTGCTGGATTGCATGGAGAAGCTGCTTTCATTAGAGCCCAGCAACGGAAGCATGCAACTGTACTGAGGCAGCACTGAGTGTTGAAATTCTGTGCACCTAACCATTTTGCTCCTGGGGCAACCGCACCTGTGCCACCCCCCATACTACACCACTGTTGGAAGATGCCTGCTAATTGACGTATGTGTGTTCCAGACAGCAAATCATTGTTGTGAGGAATAAAGATTGGACATGCACTGAAATATACTCAGAGTCGCAAAGTGATTTCATGCTCTTTATTCAGCTCATAGTGGTGAGGAGGAATGAATGAAAGTCCCCTCAAGGTATCTGCTTTATATACATTATTTACACAATGGGCTGCACATGATTGGCTAATTCCGGAATTCTACTGTAAGCCAATCAGGTTGTGGATTCACTTCTATCTGGAGCATGATTGGGTAGTTCCTGCCAACCAATCATACTGCTGCATTGTTCTAGGACCAATCAGACTGCTGCATTCTGAATCCTATTGTTCTAGGACCAATCAGGCTGCTGCCTTTTGGATCCTATTGTTCTAGGGCCAATCAGACTGCTGCAGTTTGGATCCTATTCAACCCAGTACATAACACCCCTCCCCTCTAAGTTCCAGTCCTGCCCGGTAGGTCGCATTCATAGTCCTCGAGGTACGCCGGCGGCCTACGTGTGCGTTGCGGCCTGGGGTGTTCCCTGGTCCGGGGTTCAGGTTCTGGCTCGTGTTCCAAGGATGCTGGCTGTGATGGGGCTGTTTGGTCTGGCGCAACCGGCTCACTCAGTCGTGGTTCTGGTTCCGGTGTCCTTTCGGCCTCGCGGGTCCTCTCTGTATTTACTGATTCTGCCTCTCCTGCTGGCCCCTCGTGCTCTATGGGCCTCACTGCCCCTCTGTTCCCTTGGGACTCCTCTGCCCTTTCCTCCTCCTGGTTTTCTCCTGGGAATCGTCGCCGTATCTGGTCGCAGTGGCGGCGCCAGCATTGCCCCCCATCCGTTAGCACCTCATACGACACGGGGCCAGTGACCCTGGTGACTGTGGCGGGTACCCATGCTGGGCCTGCCCCAAAATTCTTTGCGTACACTGGGTCCTGAGCCTCGAAGGTCCGGGGGTTCCTGCCTTCCCCCACCACTGCCTCATCCTGAGCTCTATCGGGGTGAAGGCGGTCCAATCTGATTGCAAGGCGCCGACCCATTAGTAGTTCAGCGGGGCTCCGGCCAGTCGTTGAGCTGGGGGTGCTGTGCTGTGCTAGAAGGAATGTGGCAAGGCGGTACTCCCAATCCCCTTGTGTCATACGGCGAAGGGTGTCCTTGGTGGTCCGCACCATGCGTTCTGCTTGGCCATTGGTGGCAGGGTGGAATGGCGCCGAACGGATGTGGCGGATGGCGTTCTGCGTTGTGAAGGTTTGGAATTCTCCTGACGTAAATGCAGTCCCGTTGTCTGAGACGAGAGTGTCAGGGAGCCCGTGGGTTGCAAACAGCCTGCGTAGTACCCGGATGGCTGCGGACGTAGAAGTGGACGGTACCAGTGCGACTTCCAGCCATTTGGTGTAGGAGTCCACCACTATGAAGAATGTTTTCCCCTGAAAGGGGCCAGCGAAGTCCACATGCAGGCGTGACCATGGTGCTCGGGCGGACTCCCAGGACTGGACTGGGGCCCTTGGGGGATCTGGGCGGGATTCTTGGCAGGCCTGGCAGTGTTTGACCCAGGCCTCTATCTCTCCGTCGATCCCTGGCCACCACACATAACTCCTGGCAAGGGCCTTCATTCTTACTACCCCTGGGTGTGTCTCGTGTAGGGCTGTGAGGACCCTTTTGCGGAGGGGCTGGGGAACAACGACCCTGCTTCCCCATAACAGGCACCCCTTGTGGGCCGACAGTTCATGTTTGCGGGTTGTGTAGCCGGCGAATTCTGGCCCGGGGCTGCTGCTGGGCCATCCCCTCCACACCCAGTCCAGGACCCGGGAGATGACCCTATCTTTCTTGGAATGGTGTGCAACTTCTTGTGCCTGAATGGGGCGGTCAGGAAGCAGCTCCAGGCTCATAACCTCTTGTGCAGGTGCTGGGTCGGGGCCTGTTTCCGGTAGTGGTAGCCTGCTGAGGGCGTCCGCATGGCCCATCGCCTTCCCTGGACGGTGAATCAGTGCATACTGGTAGCTGGCAAGGAAAATTGACCACCTGAGGACGCGAGGAGACAGCACTTGGGGGGTCTGCTTTTCAGGGGCAAACAAGCCAAGCAACGGCTTGTGGTCAGTCACCACGGTGAAGGGCCGCCCGTACAAGAAATCATGGAATTTTTTTACTCCCTTCACGATTGCCAGACCCTCCTTGTCGATTTGCGAGTAGTTCCGCTCGGTTGCGTTGAGTGTCTGGGAAAAGTATGCCACTGGTACCTCTCTTCCATCCGGGAGTTGGTGTCCCAGGACAGCGCCAATTCCATAGGGCGAGGCGTCGCATGCTAGCACCACCGGCAGCCTCTCGTCGAAGTGTGCCAAGACCGAGTTTGAGACAAGCAAGTCCTTGACTGCCTGGAATGCGGCCTCCTGGCGCTGGCCCCACACCCAAGGGGCCCGCTTGTCCAGGAGTCTGTGTAGGGGCTCCGCTACCGCCGCCTTGTGGGGAAGGAAGGAATGGTAAAAGTTCAATAGTCCCAAGAAGGCCTGAAGTTCAGTCTTGTTCTTGGGCGCTGGGGCATCACAAATGGCCCGTACCTTGTCCCCAGTCGGGTGGACCCCTTCTGCGTCCACCATAAATCCCAGAAAGTCCACCTGAGGCACTCCTAGTAGACATTTTTCCCGCTTCACCTTGAGACCCGCCGTCTGGAAACGGTGCAGAACGGTGCGGAGGCGGTCCTCAAACTCCTCTGGTGTGGGCCCGGCAATCAACACATCATCGAAGAAGGGGGTGACGCCAGGAATCCCTTTAAGTAGAGAGTCCATTAGATTCTGGAATATGCCTGGTGCCACGCTGATACCGAATTGCAGCCGCTTTACCCTGAATGCTCCTCTGTGCGTCACAATCGTCTGTGCCTCTGCTGTGGCCTCATCTACTGGCAGCTGTTGATATGCTTGGGCCAAGTCCAGCTTGCCAAAAATTTTCGACCCAGCCAGGGTGGCAAGAACATGGCTGACCACTGGCACTGGGTATGCATGGGCCGTAAGGGCCTTGTTTATGGTACATTTGTAGTCTGCGCAGATGCGGACCGAACCATTAGGCTTGACGGGTGTGACAATTGGGGTTTCCCAGGGGGCATTAGGCACCGGCTCCAGCACTCCTTGCTCCACAAGCCGGTCCAATTCCTCGTCTATACGGGGTTTCAGGGCGAACGGGACCCGGCGGGCCTTGAGCCTGACCGGTCGTACTGCGGGGTCAAGCTGTAGAGCAATTGGGGGGCCCGTATACTGTCCCAATTTCCCATCAAAAACCCCCGGAAATTCCTTGCATATGGCGTCCACGTCCACTTGTAAGCTAGTGTGGTTCACCCCGGTGACGGCTAGCCCCAGTGGTCCAAACCATGCCAATCCCAGTAAGCTAATGTAGGGGCCCTTGACCACCAGCAATTCCAGTTGCCGCGTCCGCCCTCGGTATTGCACCCTGAAGGTCCCCACCCCCATTGTGGGGACCTTACGTTTCTGGAAGTCCCGGAGGGTGAATGGGGCCGGCCTGAGTTTGGGACCCCCAGTAGGACACAGTTTCCTTAAGGTCCTTGCCGAGATTATGGATAGAGTTGAACCCGTGTCAAGCTCCATGCGGCATGGGGCCCCCTCTATCTGTACGTCAACATAAATTTTCTCTACGTTGGGGTGGGGCAACTGGTATACCTGGAAGTCCGTGAGCTCAGTCGAGTTGCCTTGGTGCGTTGGGCCCCGGGACCTGGGGCTCTTGGATTGGTCATCTGATGCCTGGCGTCGGGTGGGCCGAGCCCGACACACCCGGGCGATGTGTCCCGATTTTCTGCACTGCCTGCACTCTGCGTTGCGGAAACGGCAGGTCCTCCTCTCGTGACTTTCTCCACAGCTTGCGCAGTTCCCTCCTTCTCGTCGAGGCAGCTGTGGTATGTGGGCTGCTTGAGTGCGCTGCTGTACTCGGTGCACCTCCTCCCTGTTGGATCCTGAGTCGTCGGTGAGGTCTTCATGGTGGACCCTCGGTTGGGATGGCTGGCTCGGCCGTGCCTCTTGCGTCGACCTCTCGGCAGCTTCCGTTGCCAGGGCCTCCTCCAGAGCGACCTGGAACGTTAGGTCCTTCTTAGCGTAGAGGCGTCGTTGCAGCTTCTCATCCTTCAGGCCACCGACGAGGCGGTCCCGAAGCATGTTCTCCAGCTCTGAGAAGTTGCAGAACCGGGCGGCTTGGCGGAGAGAGGTCACAAACCCAGTTATGGTTTCCCCAGGGGCTTGCCGCTTTGCATAGAAGGCATTTCGACGAGCCACCACTGAGGGCTGCGGCGAAAAGTGCCCCTTCAGCTGTCCCATTATTGTTTTGTATGGAACAGTAGCGACGTCTTCAGGCGCAAGGAGAGCCCGGGCGATTTCAAACGTCTCCTCTCCGCAGACGCTGAAGAATATTGCCCTCTTCTTGGCGTCTTCTTCATCGGTGACCCCTTTGGCTTCTAGGAGGAAGGTGAAACGGGAGGCGTATGCTTCCCAGTCTCCAGATGCTGGGTTGAACGGCGAAAAGCTGCTGTTGGTTGCCATTCTGAGTTCCTTGTGTCCCGGAGCTGAAGCCTGGATACACGGTGCGAGGCAGCGATGCGGCAGGTGGCGGTGCTGCGGTGCTGTGTGTGGCAGTCAGCTCAGCGGGATCCCATCCACGTCGCCAGTGAAATATACTCAGAGTCGCAAAGTGATTTCATGCTCTTTATTCAGCTCATAGTGGTGAGGAGGAATGAATGAAAGTCCCCTCAAGGTATCTGCTTTATATACATTATTTACACAATGGGCTGCACATGATTGGCTAATTCCGGAATTCTACTGTAAGCCAATCAGGTTGTGGATTCACTTCTATCTGGAGCATGATTGGGTAGTTCCTGCCAACCAATCATACTGCTGCATTGTTCTAGGACCAATCAGACTGCTGCATTCTGAATCCTATTGTTCTAGGACCAATCAGGCTGCTGCCTTTTGGATCCTATTGTTCTAGGGCCAATCAGACTGCTGCAGTTTGGATCCTATTCAACCCAGTACATAACATGCACAATCAAAAGAAATATTAGATAGTGCATGACAAGGAAGTTAACTTCTTGTCACAGCTCTCATGGATAATTAAAATGTTCAGTTGCATAATGGTTTAAATTAATTGACTTTCAAAACTTCTGATCAACTAAAAAGGTCACCTGAAAACAGCAGATGGCAAACTTCACCTTAACACTTCACCTTAACACTTAACACTTAAACTTAACACTTAGGATAACCCACCTTCTAAGATGGTGTCTGCTGAAATAAACACGTGCTGAACTTAAAACAAGGATGCAGCATCTTTGGGCTTCAAGATGTTGCTGAACTGCAACTCTCATCATCCCTGACCATAGTAGACCATGGAAGGTGGGGCAAAGATGGGAGTCAGATTCCAAAATCTGAAGGGCGACAGATTCCTGATCCCTGATGTAATATATATATATATATATATTTGTTTGCTTCAGAACTACTGCTTTACTTATATGCAAATGCAAATTAATTAATTAATGAATCAACTAAAACCCACATGAGTAATGACTAAGATGGTGACACAGCCTTGATTAAAATCATTCTTTCTAAACAAGTAGATTAAAACCATTCTTTCTAAACAAGAACTTCTGTTTCCCAGTCTGTTCTGAACTCCTTTCTGCTTAATAACTAGTTGACAACAGAGTGAGCCATAAATGAACACAATGAATGCAGCTATTTTTTGCAGATTTGTCACAGTGGAAAAGAAAAACTCTGCATCTATTGTGTTTCATAGTTATTGGTGCTTCCCCCCACCCTCCTTCAGTGATTTTCCAATTGAGGACTGCCTGCCCAAGAACTCCTCTATATGACCTGTTTATTGAGCATTCATACAGATTTGCTTGCACAAAGCTTATACAGAGGTTATATGGCGTCTGTGGTTTATTGAGCATTTGTTCCAATTTATTTGTGGGAATGTTATATGACAAATAACATTCATCCTGATTTTTTTATGTAGAGGTTTTCAGTTTTCCCATCTGTCTATTGGGTTTAGTGCATTTCCCATCCTTTTCCTAGTCATATAAAGTCAGTATTTTTAAAAAAAGTGGATTTGTTGCAACATAACACGTTAATCCACTTTAATTGTGCAAACTTAACTTCCTGGTGCGTGACATAAACAGTCTGGAGACAACCCTAAATTACCAATGAAATAAGAATGCTAGTCAAAGTAAGAGTGAATATATACTGTAACATACATTAAAGAAGCACTTCTAAGAAACGTTACTAAATAAAAGGAGAAAAAACTAAGCAACTAGACCCTAGTTGCCATTTGGTCATTATCTTAGTGTTTAGTTAGCCTCCATCCCTAAAATTAAAGTAAAAAATGGTCCATTTCAAAAGGGTGTTTGTTGTACAGGAAACAAAATGAAATGGTGCTAAGTACTTTCCATATTACAAGTGCAGTTAAACAATTCTGTAATAAGTGATTGCAGTGCATTTATGCAATGGACAATTTTGAATATGCATTTCACTAGTGCAATTCTACAGTGCTTTAGACATAACAAGAGTTGAGGTGTAGGGAGAGAGAAAGATATGGAAAGCTTGCTCTGAATTTAAAGAACTGCCCTTCTCTGCCATTGAAGAAAATTCTTCCACCAGCAAATTCCAGCTGACTGCTATGATGAATGCTTTATCACTAAGATCCAGGCTCCCTTTAAAACAGTGATTATTATTCTTGTCATGACCCCTCCGGTCATCAAATCATAGGGTCTTTTGTCATGAAACAACTGTCCAATAAGGAATAATCTAGGGAAAAGCCTGTAGCATAATATCTTCTACCTCTTTATAGTCACAGTAGGAGTTGGAAAAATCTACTCCTTCAAGTTATTGCTTGCTTAAACCCTTTTTTTGGAGGGGAATATATCTTTAATTATGTGACATAAGAAACTGGGCTTTTCAAGTTCCAGAGCAGTTGGAAAAGAACAGTTTCTGTTTCAAAACAACCTGAAAGTACTCTCAAGATTCAGCAAAGGTTCAGATCTACACAGATACTAATAGTCTGGCATATTTCCCAAATTAGCATGGCAAGAACCTGCCCCAGTGGGACAGGTGGAGAAATTAAACCTCATTTGAATTTTGCACTATTTGGATCAGACCGAGAGCAGGTCCTATTCAAGAACTACACTGCAGTTGCCTAGACAAAACCATTTCAAAAGCAAGGCTTGTTTACAGTAGGTTCTCAGATGGCCTCACCCAAGATATAATGCTATTATTTTATTTTTTATTTTTTATTGCTATTGTATATTGTTGTTTATATCTACCTATCATATCTATTTATATAATAAAAATTATCACTACTTAAATACATATATAGTTGTGCTGCAACATCCAGAATTGTTGTTGTTTCAATGCCATGCTATGCATTTTGTGTTTTTATACTGTAAACTGCCCTTTGGTCTTCAGATAATTATATTTATATTAGCCACTACTTCTACTTTAATTTACTACAGAAGTAATAAAAGGTGACTTATTGCTTTTGACTTTCTTGAGCTCTATTCACTTAGAAGAAAGCTCCATTATGGCCAGAGCCCCATAACCTAGTTATAACTGCATCACGCATGCAAAGGCCTCCCATTTTCTGCCACCAAATACTCCACTTGAACATGGCTCCTTCTATTATATGTGCCGAGAATTTTCCGATCTCACAGACTATGAAGCTACATGACTCTGTCATACTTTCATGTTCAATTATATATGAAATATCCCACCAGCTTTCCAGGCTGTAGTTGGCTTACAGCAATGCACAGATCACCATACAATGATAAGAAATCAATTAAAAACCTCACCATCAAAAAAACAAAAAAACAACCCACATTAAACAGCAGCAATAAAAATCTATAGGATCATATTATCATAGAATGGTAGAGTTGGAAGGTACTCCGAGGGTCATCTAGACCAACGCCCTGAAACACAGGAAACTCAACTAAAGCATCCATGACAGATGGTCATTCAGCCTCTGCTTAAAAATGTTCCAAAAAAAAAAAGTCTGCCACTTCCCGAGGGAGACTGTTCCACTGTCAAATAACTCTCAGTGTCAAAAAGCTCTTCCTGATATTTAGTCAAAATCTCCTTTCTTGTAACTTCAAGCCATTAGCTTTTTTATTTTTTACTGTTGCATCACATTGCTGACTCACATTAAATTTGTGGTCTACTAAGACTCCTAGATCCAAAAACGACTGTTCTATGGTGCCTGGCCAAGCAAAAGCATCTTAAATGTTTCACTTGGATGTTCCAGAGGTGGGGGCTGCCACCAAGGAAGCCCTGCCTGCCCTAATTGTGGTGCCAGGTCATTGCTCTGTAAATTATAACGCAAAACTGACAGACCATTAAAAAGTAAGGAGTTACAGTTTCAGAGGCTCAGTAGGAGCCAGTGTGGTGAAGTGGTTAAGAGCGGTGGACTTGTAATCTGGTGAACTGGGTTCGTGTCTCCGTTCCTCCACATGCAGCTGCTGGGTGACCTTGGACTAGTCACACTTCTCTGAAGCCTCTCAGCCTCACTCACCTCACAGAGTGTTTGTTGTGTGGGAGGAAGGGAAAGGAGAATGTTAGCCGCTTTGAGACTCCTTAGGGTAGTGATAAAGCGGAATATCAAATCCAAACTCCTCCTCCTCCTCCTCCTTCTCCTCCTCCTCCTCCTCCTCCTCCTCCTCCTCCTCCTCCTCCTCTTCTTCTTCTTCTTCTTCTTCTTCTTCTTCTTCTTCATCATCATCACATGCCTATATTTTGCTAGACACTGTACTCCCCGCCCCCCCAAAACCCATATACAACATTCCTGGCTTGTAATCTAAAAGACAACTCAAAAGAAAAAAATGTGGAAAGGGGGAGAATGGGAAAGCCAGCAACTTCAGGCACAAATTCTTCAAAAAGTTATAGAAGTATTAAATGGCCAGGTGTAATGGCCGCAGAGGAGAGGCGAGGCCAAATGGCAATTGACTCAAGCCAAGCTGAAGAGGCAAGCCCCACTGTCCCAGCCCTCTCTCCACGTGGCTGGGTTTCAGCACCAGCTAGGTGAGTTTCAGCGTCAGCTAGGACGGTGACCAGGTGGCTACTAATAGATGAAGGTGAGGAGGAGCCAAATAGCAGGTGGTCCCAGCTGAGCAAAACAAAAGTAAATCACAAAGAATCAAGTTCTGGAAGCAGGCAGTCTTGCCTGACGAATGCTGACCACAAAAGCAGAAAAACAGGACATCAACTCAGAGCAGCACAGGATTGTACGACGCAGTCTTACAGGACCATAGAAGCAGAGTCAGATCAACGGCCCACCTGGCTTGGTACTGTCTACACTAACCAGCCCTCTGGGGTTTCAGACAGGGAGCCTCACCCAGCCCTACCAGGAGATGCTGGGGACTGAAGCTGGGCCCTTCTGCTTGCAAAGCAGTTGCCCTTCCACTGACCTATGGGCCTCCCTCCCAAATATGTTATGATAACATGTAAGGGGGTAAAGAGCTTTGGTCATGACTGGCAGCACCCCTGCCACAATAAAGGTGAGTATTAAAAAGGTAAAGGTAAAGGACCCCTGACAGTTAAGTCCAGTTGCAGATGACTCTGAGGTTGCGGCGCTCATCTCGCTTTACTGGCCGAGGGAGCCAGTGCTTGTCCACAGACAGTTTTTCCGGGTCATGTGGCCAGCATGACTAAGCTGCTTCTGGCGAAACCAGAGCAGCGCATGGAAACGCCGTTTACCTTCCCACCGGAGCGGTACCTATTTATCTACTTGCATTGGTGTGCTTTTGAACTGCTAGGCTGGCAGGAGCAGGAACCAAGCAACGGGAGCTCACTCCGTCACGGGGATTCGAACCGCCGACCTTCAAATCGGCAAGCCCTAGGCTCAGTGGTTTAGACCACAGTGCCACCCGCTTTCAAGGTGAGTATTAGGAGGAGTTAAAGTTCACATTATGAGCTTGTTGTTTCAGGAACTTTCTTAGCACTTCAGCATTAAGGGTTATGCAAAGATATGAATAAAAAAATAATAGAAAAGGGCCACAAATAGGCTGATTTACCCCCAGAATTTTTCCACATGACCATACACACCATGAGCCAGCATTTATCACCATGAACCTAGTTTCTGGAGGGAAAGCAGACCAAGCCTACCTACCTGCATCTGTGATCGTGCAGAGACATTTGGTAGCAAACGACTTATACAAATGCAAACACAAAAATTGGGATCTGAAGGCTTGGCACGACAAGTCATTTGTTTCCTCATCGTTTGCCTCGCTGCTGCTCTTCCTGACGACGCAAAAACCCAAGGCTCTTTCCTTGCAACATCCCATCTATTAATCTAACCCTAAGCTATGAAAAATATGTGTGTGTGGGGGGGGGAATGTATCGAGTGAAGCCACACTTAGTGCGAAGGGGTTGATGGAACATACAGAGATGTTATGTATGGCAAGAGGTAGAAGGGGGTAAGGGTTCGTTGTTAATAGGAAAAGATGTCAAAAAAATTGAAACATAATAATAGTGCAATTTATCCTTGCTAAACGTACTGCAGTGCACTGTAATTAAATATGAAAACCTAAATTTATCTCTGTGTTCGGCTGTCATTAATTTAACAGGGAATGCACATGTTGTAATCTAATGGCTGATTCCACCAGTTCCCCTCCCAATGCGCAGCATATTAAAATGTATATTAGCCTCAAGGTGCATAAACACAAAATAATAGGGCAAAGGTTTTGGTGTGTGGAGTAGGGGAGAAAAAAAATCCATGCTCAAAGGCCGTCAAGTAGCTGGTGATGCAAGGGAGCCACTCACTTAGCCTCATTAGGCCAAAGCTCTCTTTTGTTCTGCATGACAGCAGCCTCTTTGTTGTATAATAATTCATTCCAAGTTCGTTCCAAGCTACCGAAACTGGTGAACTGTGGCCATTTTAATGAGAAGTATTGGTGCTATGCATAATCTGGGAGCCACGTGGACCAGGCAATCACAGAGCACTGCAGCCAGCAAAATGAGAGACTGTCGAAATCACAAATTTGTCAAGTTGTTTTTTGGACAGGGGTATTATAATAAGCACTAAAATATGCATCCTATTACTTTGCATCTGCCAGTCAAAGATCACTGTAATGAATGCATGCTGTAGGGTATGACCAGGCCGTTGTTGTAAGTAAAACAAACTGGAGAGTACAAAAAAGAATTATGTATTTTTGGCAGGGCTTGACTTATTTTTAAATCCTTTTGCATCAGGAGCTGGATTTTTCTGGCACCGTGTCCAACGCCAGCAGTGAACACACTAAAACTGCCAAAGCTAAAGAGTTAACTGGAATACATTGCTGTTGATCTCTCTCTCTCTTTCTTTCTCTCACTCTCTCTAATGGCTGTGTTTACTAGCTGAAAAAGACAAAATCTTAAAACACAGCACTCCCAGTAAATGTAACATACAGCCCACGAAGGCACACACAGATTAAATCATTTTAAAACTCACCTCGCAATCATTTTAGCATCCTTTGTTTAAAAGCTGCTACTGAAAATAGCTCGGCGCTTTGCAAAAAGTACATTTTATAACAACCCACAATCTCACAAAGGGATCCTAGATAGGGACAGTGCACACACACACAAACACACTGTGCATACAGCACCTCCTCCTCACCCCCAGACTGGTAGGGGCACAAGCTTTAGGATCGCGAATGAATAACATGCAGAATCTTCACTGATATTGGTCTCATGTGAGTGTTCATCCCTGGGCACAAACTCACTATATTCAGATTCCATTTGACACAATCAAGGATGGGCAACTTGGACAGAGGCACATGCTAATGGGCATGTTCACACGTGACATTCCTGGGAGGTGGGAGGGGGCTTGCAGACCTTCCAAGTGTCCCCATTGTCCTGGATTTACAGAACCATCCCGGTTTTTTATTTGACCCTGGAATGTCCCCCTTTTCCTTAGGATGTCCCTATTTTCATCGGAAAATCTTGGAGGGTGTGGTAGGAAATTCTTATTTTCATCAGAGAAATGTTGGAGGCTATGGAGCTATGCGACCCCCGAGTCAAGGAGATAAGTAACTATACAACCTTTAGAAGACATCTGAAGGCAGCCCTGTACAGGGAAGTTGTTTAATGCTCATTATGTCTTTATATATGTTGGAAGCTGCCCAGAGTGGTTAGGGCAGATGGGCGAGGTAAGATAGGTGAGGTATTATTAATTTATATATTATTACTACTGAATAGGACTAGCATATTTTAACCAGAGAAATGTTGGAAGGTATGGGCTTGTGAGGGCAGAGACTCATTTCCTGCTCTCCACTATACACCAGAGGGCTCTGTGGACTGGGCTAACAGAAAGAAAGGAACACTAGGTATGTCTGCACCTTTTTACACAGTGGTGAGATTCAAAACTGCTGCATGCTGTTCAGATTCTTACCACTTTGTTTATAATTGGTGAGATTTCTCCTCGCTGCCCCGATCTCACGTCCTGCCTTAATGCTGCAATAACGAGGGGGTAGTATTTTCATTCTTTAAAACGGCAATCTGCCTTCTTTACACAAGCACAAATCTGCTATGAGTAGTATATATCTATAACAAAGTTATGTAATTATATAACCTGCTAATATATGTAGCTGTTTCTAATATATGTATACATTTCTAATTTAAAAACAATAAATTGAATGATAAATATGTGGTCTGCCTCAGTTTATGTGTATATGATGCATATGATTTACACGTAGAAAACACACTGGCCCAGTGAAGCACTGATTTTTTTAAAAAAAACAATAGCCATTGGGGTGGGCAACTGGGCAGGTAGAGGAAGGTATTTAACCCTTTTCCTGCCTCTGCGCTTTCTACTCAAAAATGGCCTCTCCCCAAACTGGTTTTCCCACTGCGGGACTGCAGGTGCATGCTTACTGAATGTGAACCTCAAATTCCACAGTGGGAGCAGCAGTAGCTGCATGGGGATAATTTTGTGAGAAACGACACTAAAGGGTGGGGGGAAAGAGCAAGGCACTTCGTGCATCTCTTCCATTCAAAACACAGGCCTCCCGACGCTGCGTCTCCTCCTCAGGACAGGACTTGGCTGCTTGCCTCACAAGAGGGTTTTTCTGCAGCTCAGCCTGTATCGGCTCAGAATCAATAATGGAGCCGGAATGCATATCTCAGAGGTAAAAGTAAACAATGGAACCGAGCTAGCCCTTTAACACAGAGTGATGGGAATGTTCTCCTCCGGGAGTCAAAAAGCAGCTCATGGATTTTTCAGTTCTGCTGAAAATTATCAACTCTTGTATTCCAATGCCTACAACACATTTTGTTTGGTGGCCAAAAGGCGCTGGGGTTTTTTTTTTTTTGGGGGGGGGGCTGTGTTTGTTTTGTGTTACAAAAAACTGACTGATTTAAAAAGGCCAGAATGGAATTGAATCTGTTCTGGTTTCCTAAAAATATTTAAAAGCAGTGCATTTTTTCCTGGGAGTACGCATACCCCTAAACATTTTGTGAATCTAAGTTTGGCCTCATTGAGGGGCAGTATTTCAATATGTGAAGGAAAAGGAGAGTACCCATAAACCTTTTTTTTAAAAGAAAAAAGCACTGTTTAAAAGTATTGGATTTCCTATCTTGTGCAGCAAAATAGTTTGGTGTCATACACAATAAACCTAAACTGATGCTACACCCTTAATAATTTTGTATCGGTTTGTTCTCTCTCTCTCTCTCTCTCTCTCTCTCTCTCTCTCTCTCTCTCTCTGTGTGTGTGTGTGTGTGTGTGCGCGCGTGTGTTTGTAAATGTGTGTGGTGGTGGAGGGGAGAGAACAAGCTTTATTTACATGTTTGCATACTGGTGGCACCTGAATAGGTAGATTAACTGACTTAAAGGCGGTTATAGACTAGAACATTTTTGTTACCACCAGCAGACGCAAGTACATTTTTCAAACATAATTGCAGAAAGTCTGCAGAGAGTGATCAAGTAAGCAACCAATGAAAGACTCTTGGAAGAGACAGACAGCACCAGATAGTGACTACTTATCGATCCAATTCTACTATGGGGAATATGATGTGAAAACACACACATGTTTTAGCAGACTATTTTTTACACTATCCTCAATGTCCCCTGGAACATTAGTTTGAAGTCAAAAGCATCCTTACACCAATATTTATCAGCTAATGCTTTTTTATATCCAAAGTTTTTATTTCTGTTGCACAGTACAGTTTGTCAGGTTGCAAGGGAATACCAAATGAATCATGGAAATTAATGAAAAACAATGTCACGTTTGCTGTGCTGGGTTTTCACATGAGAAGTTAGATCCCTTTTCTTCCCCCCACCAAAGGTTTTCCACAATTCACTGTAAAAGGTAAAGGTAAAGGTACCCCTGCCCGTACGGGCCAGTCTTGACAGACTCTGGGGTTGTGCGCCCATCTCACTTAAGAGGCCAGGGGCCAGCGCTGTCCGGAGACACTTCCGGGTCACGTGGCCAGCGTGACATCGCTGCTCTGGCGAGCCAGAGCCGCACACGGAAACGCCGTTTACCTTCCCGCTGGTAAGCGGTCCCTATTTATCTACTTGCACCCGGAGGTGCTTTCGAACTGCTAGGTTGGCAGGCGCTAGGACCGAGCAGCGGGAGCGCACCCCGCCGCAGGGATTCGAACCGCCGACCTTTCGATCGGCAAGCCCTAGGCGCTGAGGCTTTAACCCACAGCGCCACCTGCGTCCCACACCCACCTGCGTCCCTTACAATTCACTGTACTATATTACAAATCTTTCCCTCCAAACTAATGCTTGCTGGATGAAACGACATCGGAGTCCGAGACAAACAATTGCTCAAGCTTAAAACATTGCATGGACACATTATTAACAATGCAAAAGAATCAACAAACCCACAACAAAAAAATAAGCTGCTATTATTACCAATTAAAAAATAATAATCACACCAGAAAACAGAAAAGTTAAGTAGAAGCAATTCACAGCAGGGTGTCTGACAGCACCTAAAACAGCACAAGGCTGATGAGAGCTTTTATTAAACTCTTTAATGCACTTAAATTCTAACTAACCTATGATGAAAAAGTGATGCAGAGAAAGAACTTCTTTTATCAACAAGAACAATGAAGTAAAATCGATAAGCGCAAGTCACAAACTGCAGTGATGGAGACAACAGTTGATATTCGTGCTATTGCTGCCTTTGACTTGAGTGATCTAGCAGTACAGGAATCTGCTAACACAAGGCATTGCTGTTCTCCACTCCAGCCCCCCACAACCCCCCAAAAAACTGCTCTGGAAGGGGGGGGGAGGATTCTCCAGAACAGATTATTTCATTTGAGGGGGGAAGTACGGGGTCTGGAGAGAAGAAACCCAAAGTCCTGTTGCACAAGTAGTGTTCCTTTTGTGCAAGCAAGAAGATGTAATTGAGTCTTGTCCTATATCTTTGATAGACAACACAGTTCTGTCCTTGTAAATTTCTGCTCAGAGGTAAGCACTATTTAGTCCAATGGGGTTTATTCCCAAGTAAGTTTGTATAAGATTTAAGGCATGGACCTATCTCGTTAGCAGGGCTGTGCAAGATTCTTCTAGGTTCTTCAGAACTTCCCCTCTCCTTCCCCCGAGTCAACCTTTTTGGCATGCTTCTAGAAAGCAGCATTCAAAATCCCATCTACATCTTCTCCATATCCAAAATATCTAATCTACAATGGTACCTTGGTTTACGAACTTAATCCATTCCGGAAGTCCGTTCTTAAACCAAGGCGTGCTTTCCCATAGTAGCGGGGGACTCAATTTACAAATGGAACACACTCAACAGGAAGCGAAACATGTTCTGCTTCCAAGGCAAAGTTCACAAACCAAAACACCTACTTCCAGGTTTGCAGCGTTCTTAATCCAAGTTGTTCATAAACTAAGCTGTTCTTAAAGCAAAGTACCACTGTATACTAGCAGCTAGACATGCAATAGGGTAGTTGTCCACATGGAGGAAACAAAACTCACTATTTCATTTAGAAACTTCAAAGTAAAAAATAATAATCTCCAAATGGTATACAGATAAAGTTATACATAAAACCTGATCAAAATCTATAAACTATTTAAAAACAGACTTAAGAGCTGCTACATTTTTTCTTTTTTAAAAAATCATACCTTGCCATTTTATTTTATTTTTAAATTGTGGTGCATCCCTTTGAAAATAGCAACATCATTATGAAAATCATACAGTGTTCTGACCACTTTACTCATTTGGAATAGATCCTTTGACTGAAACTAAGCGAGATAATTCCATTTTATACATGGTTATAACTAATTTGTCAAGTTTTTGAATCACGGGTTACACAGCTGTGGGGTTGAGCAGTCTGTCAATATTTTTGTTCAGATTCTCCTAGTAAATGACCTACATTGCTGGGTCACATTAACAGGGAAGGGAAATTTGGATAACATCTGCTAAATGTTTACGGTGGCTGGGAGCAGGCAAAGCATTCCAAATTCATTGGGTGTTCTCCAGGCACAGTTAAGCAAATCATTGGCACTTAGCTGTGCCCTTCAATAGAATATAGGGAGTGGATTACACCCTTTTCATTTCTTTCCAATTTATAGGCTGCTGCGCTAAAAATGGCTTCCAAAATGAACAGGACTTTTGATTAAACATGTTGAAGATCAGATTGTGAATGACAGGACATGGGTGGGATAATTTACTTACTTTATTTGTTAAATTTATATCCCCCCTCACCCTTCCTCTCAAATGAAGGGCTTCAGAGAACATTCCTGAGGTAGAAGGCAAGCTTCTGGTTCCTGCAATTTGTCAATATTTTTAGATGACACCCAGATGCAAGTTTTGCCACTTATTTCCTTTGTCAGCCTTCTCACCCTAGAAAATGAATGTGGCGCCTTATCTGCATCCAGAAATGGATGTTGGAAAAGAAGACTAGCGGATGAAAGGAATGGTTTTGTGTTTTGGGGATTAGACCCCATTTGTATTTAGGTTTTTTTTGGGGGGTGGGGAGCGAGTCATTTGTATATCAGCATCACTTTGCCTTCTATGAAATAGGTGTCTTGTGGCTGGTTACGCCCACACTGGCAGCCATTTTGTGAATGAGCATGACCCCTCATCCGGGGCATTCTTTTTGTAATGACACCCATGAGCTCAAGGATAAAGGGAAGGGAAGGTTAAAATTGTAATGCTACAATCCCATTGGTGATCTGCGAGGGCTTTTCAACCAGGTGGAAACATTCACTAAGGAGGGAAGAGGACAAGGGGAGGCAATTTTTCGGGAGGCAATTTTTCCAATTGTCCATCCCTCTTGCAGTCTCCAGAATTCCACTCCCCCCCCCCAAAAAAAATGGAGGATGTCACAACCCCACCCCGCCCCACAGAATAAATTTCAGAGGTGTGCTGGGGGTCTGCATTGGGGAGGGGAAGTCAGCAAAAATTCCTTTTCTGCCTGCATTAGCAGACACCTCTGCTTCAGCAACAGTGCAGGGAGACTACTTGGGTTCAGCCTGAAAACAAATATATAATAGAGTATTTGAATTCTTATTTTCAGTGATTTAGCCTGGAGAGAGCGGACACAGGGTTTTTTGTTTTTGTTTTTAAAAATCTGCTAAATAATTTAATCCAATGTTCTTTAAAACAAGATTAGTCTCTTTGATTTTCCATTCATGTTAGATTTCCTACATAGCCATGTAAGCTAAAAAAAAAAAAAGAAGTAGTTAAAGGACTCCTGGATTGTTAGGTCCAGTCAAAGGTGACTATGGGGTGTGGCATTCATCTTGCTTTCAGGCCAAGGGAACAGGCATTTGCATTTGTCCACAGACATCTTTCTGGGTCATGTGGCCAACATGACTAACCCGCTTCTGGCACAATGAAACACCGTGACGGAAGCCAGAACGCATGGAAATGTTGTTCCCACCACAGCGGTACCTATTTATCTACTTGCCACTGGTGTACTTTCGAACTGCTAGGTTGACAGAAGCTGGGAAAGTGCAACAGGAGCTCACTACCATCAAGCAGATTCGAACCGCTGACCTTCTGATCAGCAAGCCCAAAAAGCGCAGTGTTTTAGACCACAGCACCATCCACATCCCTTCTAGCCAGCTCAGCTACCTTGGATATGACAGTATTCCCTCTTCCCTCACCCACTTCAATCTTTTCCATGGCATCAGCCTTTGGGTTAAGATTAATTTATATTACTAAATGTTTAAGAAGCTTTTTGCACCATACCTTTATATAGAATTATTTCTTGATATAGTGACAAGCTGAGAAAACTATGAATTGCAGTCCCTCTTCTCATTCAAAACATTGAAAAGTGGGGTGAGATGGGAGGGGGAGATTCTCCCACAAGTGCTATTTTCTATAACGCAAAGATACAACAAAAGATGGAAGTCATTGTGTTTCTGGATGGCCCTGTATTAGGCAGATGTGAACAAGCCTTGTGATACTATGAAAATAAGTGTCTGGGGAGGGGGCTGCCAAGCAGGGTGGGGTGGCAAAGAGACCCCAAGCAGAAGAGAGTTAGTACATAACCTCAGGCACATGAGTTTAATCATTGAGCTTTAGAAGTTGAAACAACAACCCCCCAAAATGTTTAATTATTATTCTTTAAAAAAAAAGACCTAGAAAGACTGTACTCCCCAGAGCTTAGTGATAGGATTGTCTCTACAATCGAAAGGTAATGTTATAATTTTCACAGCTTCACAGAGAACAAAGAAACCTTCCCCCCTCCCACTAAACCTTCCTGAAAAGAACTCCAGTCTCCAGCAATGATAAGCAGAGATTTGGAGGTATCTGACACTCCAAATCCTATTCTTTTGTAAATCTTTGCTTTATACAACATTTTCAACCATGTTATATTAGATTTTTCGAAGGATAATCAATAGGCATGATGTATAACTGAAAACACTCTTCAAAGTGAATCTCTTCCAGAAGCCAGAAACAAAAGCCTAGTGCTTTCTTTCTCTCTCTCTCGTTCTCCTCCTCCTCCTGCTGAAAATCTAGCCTGAGCAGTGGGGGGAGGCAAAAGCCACCGGGGAGCAAATTAAAAAGCCGGTTTTGACCACGGCTCTCCTCGTTGAAAGCAAAAGTCACCCTGAGCCGGCTGTAACTTATTCCAGCTGGCAACAGTCCCCGAGGAATCCTGTTGCAAATTGGGAATGCTTAAGCATGGCAGCAACGTGGAGAGAATTCCGACATGGCTACAGTGGCGTGAGCTTTCTGGGTTTCCTCTGCACCAACCAGATCAGCTGGAAAGGGAGGTGGAGCTCCTCCAGGGAACGGGTCTCAATGTTCAAGACTGTGACCCAAACTCTAAATCTGTTTTAATTGGTGTGACATTTTCAAAAAAAAATAAAATAAAATTGTTGTATTTGCTAATGGGAAATTATAAGGAAATAAAGGTCTGCCCTGATACAGCCTGAATGAGCCCCACATACATCAGGACTGGCTTAGTTCAAGGTATTGCAGATGACCTACAAAGCTGGAAGTGGCCTGACTCCTGCAATATCTGGAGACTTGGCTGCCTCTGTAGGGACGCGGGTGGCGCTGTGGGTAAAACCTCAGCGCCTAGGGCTTGCCGATCGCATGGTCAGCAGTTCGAATCCCCGCGGTGAGGTGAGCTCCCGTCCTTCGGTCCCAGCTCCTGCCCACCTAGCAGTTCGAAAGTTCTAAGTGCAAGTAGATAAATAGGTACCGCTTTATAGCAGGAAGGGAAACGGTGTTTCCGTGTGCTGCACTGGCTCGCCAGAGCAGCTTTGTCACACTGTCCACGTGACCCGGAAGTGTCTCCGGACAGTGCTGGCCCCCGGCCTCTTAAGTGAGATGGTCGCACAACCCTAGAGTCGGACACGACTGGCCCGTACGGGCAGGGGTACCTTTACCTTTTACCTGGCTGCCTCTACTCTCACATGCCTTTAAGACCCATTGGCAGTCCCATGAACAGACTAGGTGCCAGTGGGGATCCCTTCTATCTTGACAATTCCATGGTTCCATGAAACCCCACATTACCAAGCTGTAAGGTCTCGATGGGATTTGATAATAGTGTTTTCCCATACCTGCACACCATATAATGATGATGTTTAATGGATCAGCTCAACAACTGCTTCTCTGGCATGTTTTTTGAAAGGGGAGAAAAACTGAAGTTGGCCAAGTGGGAGGTTAGGAATGTGGCACAGCTTGGATTGTGAGACCAAAACTTACTAATTAAATACTTGGGTTTTTTTTTCTTCTCCACCCCAGACAGTAGCATAGTGGCAAGCTTCATACTATATTGAAAGGTGGCATAAAAATCTTATAAATAAATAACTAATTAACAAGCCTCGGAGCCCAGTACCCAGCATAGGCAAGCATCTGAGAGTGAGTGGTCTAATGTAACATACCTTTCCCACCAGGTCAGCGATTTTGGGCACAGGTTTTCCCTTCTGATGCCTTATAGTTGGTGGGCTCTGTCCATCCCAGTCTTGAAATTCTTCTATGCTTTGCAGATAAAGCAGAGCTCTCAGCCCAGTGCAGTAATCCTCAATCACAGTAAAATCTTGATTCTGTATTGCACTGCAAACCTACAATAGAAGATGCAAACTTTGTTACTATGGAAATGTGTATCTATTGATGTTAGAGGCAGAAGGTACAGAACTCATGAAGATGACCGACCTTTAGTACCCAAGTCTTTTTGAGGCACTTATTGATCATTGATTGTTATACTTGCTGTAGGGTTTCAGGTAAATTGGTAGCCATGAGTAGGTTCAAACAGGACAAAGTAATCAGTTGTTCTTTACTCTTTTCTTTGTTTTAGTAATATGGATTTGGCAACCAATCCATTGGTCCAGTTCTATTTGTCAGTAAGCGTTCATTGAATATTCAGAATTTTTAGCCCATATTTGTTGTTGTTGTTTAGTCGTTTAGTCGCGTCCGACTCTTCGTGACCCCATGGACCAGAGCACGCCAGGCACGTCTACCCATATTACTGACACACAATAACGCAAGTACTTGGATGTATTCACTGATAAGCAAGCTGCAGCAAAATAACTGGAACTTGCCCCTTATACATTTTATTAGTGTGTGGCATAATAATGCTTTTCCTGAACAAAATAACTTGAAAGCTTGCCATTTCCAGTTACTTTCCTACCTGCTTGTTCCAAACTTTAATTGGAAATGAGCCTTGAAGAACCCCCGAAAGAAGAATTCAGTATTATAATATACCTCCCTGGCTTCCATTTGCATTAATAACAAAGAACTGCATTATTGAGTGCTGTGCTGAAATGTGTTCTCCAATTTTTTCAAAAATCTTCTTCCCCTATGAAAGAAGCTTCAGTTTTTCTGCCTCTTTGTCAGAGTGCTCTAGAGAGTCTTCAGAACTTCTGGTGTTTTTTAAAGATTTGGAGGGTGCGGAGTTAAGCTTAACTTTATTTTTGTGACAGTGGCCATGGATGGTATGTCTGTGCTTTTCTTTCCATTAGACATTACTCTAGAACAGCCTTTCTCCACACTGGGTCCCCCACACTGAAACTCCCACCATCCCTAATTAGCAGGACCAGTTGTCAGGTATGATGGGAGTTGCAGTCCAACAACATCTGGGGACCCAAGGGGACTCTAGAACTTTGCAGCCTCCCTGGCTGCCTGCACTCTCTGATCTGAAAAAGCCACATGGAAGGAGTTGCTTCCTGGTGGCTCCTTCTGAACTTTCATTAAAGCATGGGAAGTCAGAGAGGCTGGCTTCTGAGCACCTGAGACCAATGTGCTCACTGGTTTTGCTTTTAAAGAAAGGGTGTCCTTTTAGCTGCTTTTTTTAAAAAAAAGAAAAACCTGCACTGATTTGTTTGCAAGTAAAAAGAAACAAGGAACAGTGTTACACACACACACACACACACACTAGGCAGCCTCCCCAACTTCTCATGTTTGTAGTAAAACCAAGCTGTGGACATGAGTTTTTCAGGAAACAAAGGCATCCAGGAGGACTGCAGAGTGCAGAGAAATGGTGAGTAGTCTGAATGAAAAGAAAAACACTCCAGGCCACTTTAAAAGGTAAAGCAAGCACACACATTAAAATGGCACATCCCACCCCCCCCATGTCCGCTTTGATCTTTTTTGAAAATAACTTCTTTTCTGATTAATAGACTGAGAATAGTAAAATAAAAATGCAGGAGGAATTTTCAGCACAGTGCTAGTATTATTCCAAAGCACTCTTGCACATTTGGACATAATATGAAATACCCAGCTTTTCCAAAGACACACACATACACACCACCCGACCACCTAAAATTAACTTGCGCAACTTTGAAGCCGATACTGATGAAATCCTAGGTAACATCATCAAAGCTTTCTGGGTGCCACCTGCTATATCATACAAGCTACTGTTCATGGGGCAGGGAGGGGACGGGGGAAGAGTATACTTTGAAATACTGTACACTACAGCTGCTCAGGAAGAAACAAGGAACAAGTATAAAATATGCACAAGAACATTTCCTATGCAGCCCATTTACATTACACAAAATCTGTTTCTCTGGAGGAACAGTGTGAGCATTAATTAGGTCTGTTATACCTTCCATAGATTTAAGCTTTATCTTTCTCTCTCTCTCTCTCTCCCCCCCCCCCCCGCCTCTCTCTCCTTCTCAGAACAATTATAGAGAACATCATTATAATTTCCTCCACAGGTTATTTAACTGTAAAACTCAACCAATGCTTTATTTAAATTTCTTTGTTCACTAAGGGCTTCTAATTTTTAAATATATGAGTAATATTTTTTTTTCCCTGGATGCTGGGGAAAAAAGAAAGGGGGCATTGAAAATGCAGGTAAAAGATATGCTGGCTTATATAATTCAAACACGCCAGATTCCCATGCCGAAACATTATGGTATTTTGACAGTTTGTATGCAGTTGAAATACGCAGGGGCACAACTATTCTAATTTTATACACAATGTGATTTTTAATGTGTGGTTTTTTACCTTATTTTAATGGCACCAATTGAAATAGTATCAGGATACACTGCCTTCATAGAAATAGGGAGGTCAGCCAATCAAATTCCCAGCTGTGCATCAAAGCATATATCACGACTGATCCAGGCTGGCTGAGATATCACAATGGATGAGAAAGCAAGGCAGGGTGCTGCGACAATTATATATTAGGAAATGCAAAAACCAATTGGTAGGGTACTGCATGATCTGGGATAGCTCTCATGGCACAGTAGGAATTCGTCCAACAGACACCTGGCTTGAGAGCAGTACATGTGAAAAGGATCTAGGAGTCTTGGTTGACCACAAACTTGACATGAGCCAACAGTGTGACACGGCAGCTAAAAAAGCCAATGCAATTCTGGGCTGCATCAATAGGAGTATTGCATCTAGATCAAGGGAAGTAATAGTGCCACCGTATTCTGCCACAGTTCAAGAAGGACACTGACAAACTGAAACGTGTCCAGAGGAGGGCAACCAAAATGGTCAAAGGCCTGGAAACAATGCCTTATGAGGAACGGCTAAGGGAGCTGGGCATGTTTAGCCTGGAGAAGAGGAGGTTAAGGGGTGATATGATAGCCATGTTCAAATATATAAAAGGATGTCACATAGAGGAGGGAGAAAGGTTGTTTTCTGCTGCTCCAGAGAAGCGGACACGGAGCAATGGCTCCAAACTACAAGAAAGAAGATTCCACCTAAACATCAGGAAGAACTTCCTGACAGTAGGAGCTGTTCGACAGTGGAATTTGCTGCCAAGGAGTGTGGTGGAGTCTCCTTCTTTGGAGGTCTTTAAGCCGAGGCTTGACAACCATATGTCAGGAGTGCTCTGATGGTGTTTCCTGCTTGGCAGGGGGTTGGACTCGATGGCCCTTGTGGTCTCTTCCAACTCTATGATTCTATGATTCTATGATTCTATGACATTATATATAAAATATCTCAGGTGAAACTAAATTCTTACATCCCCAAGCAGGGCCAGTGCCCCACTTATGAAGGCAGGATGCGATTGAGCATGTGTGAAATCATGGATCCAGAGTTGTTTACTGCGGCAAACTGAATGCTCCTCCACTTGAACTTTCTACCTCCACCAACAAGGCATTATAGAGTGGGCACTTTTGGATGGATGCCGTTTTGATTTGGAGTCTTCCCCCCAAAACAACTCCCTGTATTGCCACACCCAGAGAAAGCTCGTTAGTCAAGGTTGGCCCAAGACATTTTGCTGCCCGAGATGCCGCAGAAAATGTTGCCTATCCCCATCCCACGTCAAGGTGCATAGGGCCCAAAGGTGGTCAAGTTATTTCGGCACCCGAGGCAGGAAATCCCACAAGAGCTGCTCTCTGAGAGTAAAAATACATTGATAATAAATAACTGTCCTTTCGTGACACCCCAAATCAGCCACATCTTTCTCACTCTGCCTAATCATAGGGCTGACCGAGTGAGCTTAACCCACCACTTAAACCTGTAGATGGCACCTGTAGATTTACCTGTCATGAAATGAAGGGAAGAGAAAGAATGAGCTTTTCTGTGCCCCTCTCTCATTCTCTCCCTTTTCTGCAATGTCCAAAATCCCTTATTGATGTGCTTTACTTCTGCACATTCCCCATTTATTAGCCACATCAAAAGAGCATGTTTGCCTGTGCTTATGTACATCTATCCGCTAACATTATAAATATTTGTTCCCACTTGTTGTATCTGTACAACACCAAAAACAGCGATATCGCTGTGTACTGCATTTAGCAAAAAAAAAACACAAAACGTTAACAGACAATCAGCGGAGATCAAAGTGAGTTTCCAAGTAGTTTCCTGGCAATTGAGACAGCAGCCTCTTTCATCTGTGCTGTTACGGTGGCAGTGTATTCTTTGGAGATCACAAATGTTTCACTCGACTATCATTTCCCCCCCTTTGTCAAAGTGATAAAATTCTAGCATTTACCAGAATGCCACCTTGCTTCCCCCAAAAGGTGGAGGCTCGGTTCAGCTTTGCTACTGAACTGCAGAAGACTGCCAAGTAAAAGAGCTTTCCAAATGCCATCCTATTAGGAAGCCAGCCTTTCACCTCAGTGTTTCTAATATTCTCACCGTATCGATGGGATAAGCAACAAAAACTGTACTCAAGGTACCTTAGAAAGGTCCTGCAGTGGATAGGTTGTTTTGATTATATTATGTTTAATTTGGCTGACTTCGAAATGTTACTCAGTGGCAATACACAAAAGGTAAGTAAAAAGTTATGCATGCCGTCCATTAAGCACACTTGCCGCATTATTTCCTTGCATTTTAAATTAGCAATGAGAGACACAAAATAAATCAACCTATGACTTCGGGGTTATAAAAGTGCCAAGGTAAGCCGGATTCATTTCTTTTTGCAAAGTCAAATCGAGACCATTTCCCTTTTTGCTCACTTGGGTAATATTTTTGGAACTATAGAAAATGGCATGAAAGCACATCACGCAAGTGTCATCAAAACTTCAGTAGATGCTGATGTGTCTAATACAAATTAATACTTTGGGTGGTGAAAAAGTGCATATCATGAGTGGGATTTACCTAACACACGCGGTCAGTGGAAGTCTTGAACAAGGACTTAACATTAATAATAGTTTTATTATTTGTACCCCACCCATCTGACTGGGTGGCCCCTACCACTCTGGGCAGCTTCCAGCATATATAAAAACATAACAAAACGTTAAACATTAAATCCTTCCCAATACATGGCTGCCTTCAGATGTCTTTTAAAGGTTGTGTAGTTCTTTCTCTCCTTGACATCTAATGGGAGGGCATTCCACAAGGTGGCTGCTATTATTGAAGACCCTCTGCCTGGTTCCCTGTAACCTCACTTCTTGCAGTGAGGGGACCGCCAGAAGGCCCTCAGAGTGGATCTTCTGCTTGCACAATGGGGCATTCCCCTCTCTTATCCCCCTGCACCCCCCAAAATTGGCTCTAGGGCAGTACAGAGAAACCCCAGAACAGTGCAAGGTGAGGAGAGGGGGATTGTTCTACCTAATAATCAGAAATGCTTGCACTATTGGAGGGATCTGCTTAGTGCAACACTGCATTCTAATCCATGCACAGATGGAATGTTCAGAACAGCACAATGTTGAATTCCACCCAAGATTTTACAACATGCTACACATATTATAATGTACTTTCTTGAGACTGTCCTAGCACACTGCTGTGGAAAATAGAATTCCATAGCAGATGGAATCCCTGCTCCCGAATAACTTGCCAAATAGGGTGAAGTCCATTTGCTGGAATCTACCATACATCTCACCCATTTCTTGAACTCCTCGTGATTCGGCTACAAGCAACATTAGGTCTTCGGAGAAGCTTCTGGGCACCAACACAGCCAAATGGCATCAAACAGGTTCTTCAAAAGCCTACCAAGAACCCTGCCTTCCAGTGAAGGATCTCAGAACCTGGTGCTTTGTAAAAAAATATAAATTTTTAATACACTAGGATTGAAGTAAATCTAACATTTTCAGAATTAGAGTGTTGGCCATCTCTATAATCAAATGCAGGGCCAAAAATGTGTTTCAGGACCCCCTTATTTATCTTTGATTGTATATTTTTACAGTGTTAGTGATGCTTTTGTAACCTGCAACAGATCAGGCTGAGTAATTCATAAGTGAATCCTGGCTGCCAGTTGGAAACCAATGGTCTGATAAACACAGTCTATGGGAGTAAGGTTGAGGATACAATGGGCGGGATCTAGAGTTCCTTTGAGTGGAAATCTACTCATAGGATGTTCCTGTTGAAGGAAGGGGAGGGGAGTGATTTTTGCCACTGCCTCCTTCCCTTTGGAGTTCCTGTGCTCCCTGAAAGCTGCTCCAGAGGCATGGAAAGTGCCCTGGAAGCTGCAGATAGGACGAAAAGTGTGGATTGAAATAACTATTACATTCATATAAATTATACGTAAATATAGGTTTGCTAAATTCTTCTGGTTGTGAGGGCTGATTCACATACACAGGTTCACTACCAGAAGTCTCCACATTTGCTGGCTTATCACTTGGCTCTCAGTTAATTTTGTTGGGGTGGGTGCAGAGTGCCCATTCAACTCACCAGTGGAGTGTGCCAATGGAACAGAAAACCCCCAGACAGCTCTTGGTAGGGTCAGTTCCCTTACTGACAGTAAAATGCAGTCCCCCATCTTAGCAGTTACATACAGTTGTAGTATAGGGTCCTTCCAGCAGCATACAGTCTCCTTGCAGTGTTCCAGCACAGAGGAGGTTCTGATCAAGAAGCCTTGCTTCACACAAGTGTATTTATACTTTAGATTGTACTGCATCACTCTCACATGCTTGCTGAATCACTCTCATGTGCTTAACTAGCTGCAGGTGCAGGACAAGCACACCCAAAATTAACTAGCACACTTAACCCTTTCTTCTCCTTTTTCTTTGCATGCATAAACCCTTGTACATAATCAGATTTCCTGAGAGCTAAGCTGATAGGGCAAATAATAATAACATAAACACCCTTGTCTCCATTCAGAAGTACTGGTGCTAGCTTTGGATGATACAGACATTCTGAGGGAACTGAGAATACTTTATTATTGTATTCACTTATTCATAAATTTTATATACTGCTTGGTTGTTGTTTTTAAAAAAAATCCTCAAAGAATAACAAAAAGAATTACCCAATGAAATTATCAGTAAAAACAATTCAAAACCTCCCAAAAAAGTTATAGTCAACAATAAGCTAAAAAATAAGGTTAAAACACAAGTCAACATTCTACTTGTCTGGATATGCTTGCCTAAACAAAAATGTTTTTAGCAGGAGTCAAAGAGACTACAGAGAAGGATACATACCTGACACAGCACATCAGGAAGAAGCTTGCCTCTCTCTCCACCCCCACTCCCTGCTAATTTCGTGTGCATTTATATAAGAGCAGCATTCAAAATTGTACAGTGGTACCTTGGTTCTCAAACAAATCCATTCCAGAAGTCCATTCCAAAACCAAAGCATTCCAAACCCAGGAGTGCTTTCCCATAGAAAGTACAGTGGTGCCTCGCAAGATGAAATTAATTCGTTCCGCGAGTCTCTTCATCTTGCGGTTTTTTCGTCTTGCGAAGCACCCCTATTAGCGGCTATTAGCAGCTTAGCGGCTTAGCGGCTATTAGCGGCTTAGCGGCTTAGAAAAAGGGGGGGGGAAGGGAAAAAACTCGCAAGACTCGCAAGACGTTTTTGTCTTGCGAAGCAAGCCCATAGGGAAATTCGTCTTGCGAAGCACATCGAAAAATGGAAAACCCTTTCATCTAGCGAGTTTTTCGTCTTGCGAGGCATTCGTCTTGCGGGGCACCACTGTAATGCAAAATGGATTAATCCGTTCCAGACTTTTAAAAACAACCCCTAAAACAGCAATTTAACATGAATTTTACTATCTAACGAGACCATTGATTCATAAAATGAAAGCAATACACAATGTGCTGCAGTCATGCAATCAATCAATCAGTAGCTGAATTGGGTTCCACGCAGTCACAAAAACAAAACAAAAAAGGCACAAAAACGCAAAATAAATAGTGAAAACAGACAAACCTTAGTGTAACACTCAAAACAGAAGTGTGGCACTCAAATCGGAACTGTAACACTGAAAATGGAGCACGGTTGGCTTCCAGAAAAAGTTTGCAAACCGGAACACTTACTTCCGGGTTTGCAGTGTTTGGGTTCCAAGTTATTTGAGTACCAAGGCGTTTGAGAACCAAGGTACCACTGTAATTTCTAACTTGCCAATTATAATGGTTCTGTCCATATGATGCTCTGCCAAATGCACAAGGTGGCCCAGAGCCTAAGATTGCTGTCAAAAATCCCAAACCACTTGAACATCAACAAACCCATGTATCTGCAAATGGTCTTAAAACATTTAGACCAAAAAACCTGAGGTAGAGAAATGGAAAACAAGGGCGGGACGAGCTAGAATGCAAAGAATTTCAGTATTTTTTGCTGAATTCAGGATGGACTGTCCTTGGTCCACGGAGACGGCATTGTGGGCAGACAGAAATCTGTAATGAACAATATCATTACAGCAGGAGCCTGTTGTTCCCTTGAGGCACGTTCCCAAGGGGCCATATTTTTGTAAACTGCAAGTCTATCAAAACCAGCCAGCAAAACAATTTTTCTGTCTTGGGACCTCAATTTAGTCCTGGAGTGATTAACCTCTCATCCTTTTGAGCTTCTTCCTTCAATACTGCTATATTTTCTTTCCGTTAAAATTGCTTTCGGGCTCCATCAGCTTGGCTATAAGAATTTGTGAACTCAATTTGGTGTCCACGAAAGAAACTTATTTGTGATCTATGAAAGGAGAAAAGTTCTCTGACCCCTAGAGTCCTACAGGAATAAAGTAGAAAACCCACTTTCACACCACCCAAGAGACTGTTTTCGACTTCTTGTCATTCTACCCAGATAATAACTTTCAAGAAGAAGGAGTAAAATGGAGGCTCTTGGAACGTTTTTACAAAAATCTCAGTTTCTACAATATTTCTCTTTCTTCCTTTCTGCTTCTGAGAGATCACTTCTGGGCAAGGTAGCCCATGTGCTATTTCACAGAAGGTCAATTTTGGAAAAGATGTTCATGGGCCATTCTATAAGATGGTGCATTAGTTCCTCCTTGGAAGAGAAGACCTCAAACGTAATTGAAAATTGGGCACAGTCAACCTTTAGTGATATAGCCAAACTGTGGTTAAGGTAAAGGTAAAGGTACCCCTGCCCGTACGGGCCAGTCTTGACAGACTCTGGGGTTGTGCACCCATCTCACTTAAGAGGCCAGGGGCCAGCGCTGTCCGGAGACACTTCCGGGTCACGTGGCCAGCGTGACATCGCTGCTCTGGCAAGCCAGAGCCGCACACGGAAACGCCGTTTACCTTCCCGCTGGTAAGCGGTCCCTATTTATCTACTTGCACCCGGAGGTGCTTTCGAACTGCTAGGTTGGCAGGCGCTGGGACCGAGCAGCGGGAGCGCACCCCGCCGCAGGGATTCGAACCGCCAACCTTTCGATCGGCAAGCCCTAGGCGCTGAGGCTTTAACCCACAGCGCCACCTGCGTCCCAGTAAACTGTGGTTATACCTACACAAATAAGGGCTGTGCTGTGAAGTTTGAAAACTATTGCACTCTCACCAACAGATCCCCCCCCAATACAGAAGAGAATTAATGGTTTTTCTCCTATTACTTTCTCTTGTGGAAGCAGCATTGAAGAACAATGAACACATGATATTTTGCAAAGGAACTAGAGGATGCTAAGACTTCCAAATAAGCAACACTTTCAAATATTATTTATTTGTTATTATTTTTAGGGACTTAAGCCTGCTGAAAAGCAGCAGCAGCATTCGTGACATGTTTCTGAAGCCACTTTTTCATTCAGTGGACATCAGAGGTCACCCATGGAAAAGAAAGAAAGGCACATCGCTAGGAATGTGCATTATATCACATGTCTGATATCCTGTCCGAAAGGACAAATGCATTCATCCAGCTAAGAAGCTAAACATGCAAAGGTTTCTAAAGCAAAAACAGGCCAGGTTTCATATTCTAGAGCTGCTGCTATATAAAATGTCCACACGGTCGAAATAAACCCCTTCATTCTATTCCCTTTCCGGTTACAGCTGCTAGAAATAATGACTGCAGAATCCTTTTCAACAAAAGGTCATTTATGTCAATGGACAGCACATAGAGGATCAGATCACCTGCGGTAATTGCAAATTAATGCTCTACTGCTAATGCATTAACTACACACTATTGATCTACAATTGAATCATACGGGCTGCTGTGAAGTGATTTTTTACTTTAATATTTTTTGTGCTTTTATGGAGTTTTCCATAATGCATTTTCTCTTTCAACTGGAGTTTTCTATAATTGTCTCCATTTTTAATTTCCTACAGTGAGATGACTTGTAAAAATGCATGTCTCTGCCTCAAAAGCTTTTTTTTATATATAAAAAAAATATAAATATATTTTTAAAAATCTACCAAAGGGAAAGATGTGACTCAGTAGAACACATATGCGAGAAAAAAGAGATATGCGAAAAGGGATGAAAGTCTTATTTGTCAAATCAAAGATTTAGGGGAAAGAACTCACTTTTTAAAAAAGCAAAACATATGTTGAACTGGAATGCTACACTTTGTTAAAAATAATGAAATCTAAGGATTAATTTGCCTCTCATCAAAGAAATATCAAGCATCTGGAGTGATGTATATACCAGGAACTGACTTTTTCTTAACACTGTTACCTTTGGGCTTTTTTCCCCATATGTACGCAGCAAAGGAAATGATGGCTTTAATGCGTTTAAGCAATAACTATCCCCACAAAAACTCCATATCCCACTAATTAGAAAAATACCTAAGAATTTATAATGCTCAGAAAGAGTCAGAGGTTGGGTTTTGTCTCACACTCCACCTACATCACCAAAGCAAATTATTTCCTTAATTAAAAATGTTCAATTCAGCTGTTGAATGTGCTTAAATTAACTGTACTGGCATTTGTTCAGATGCTGATCTCCTGGTTATGTAAAAAAAAAGAAGAAGAAGAAGAAGAAGAAAGGTAGGGGTGAGAACCCTAAAAGAAAACCTCGGTTACATTACGGAGGGTGAAACAGGTCCCATAAAAATCCAAGCCAGGTGTCTCTGTTTTCCACAAGACACACTATAATGAATCATACTGTTCTGTATTCGCTTAGGTTTTTAGCCACTTTGAACTTTAAATTTTCACTCAGTAACTTATTTAAGGCCACATACAGAACCATTTTTAGGGGTGCATGTATACTCACACACACACCAAAGCTGACCTGCTGCCAACCTGACCTGACCCAGATCTGGGTCCCAAATCAAATCAGGGCCCATATCTGATGTTTAATTAGGAATTTAAACCCTAAGTAAACATGCAGCCAGGAACAGAAGAGCAGGAGAAGGAGGAGGCATTGTGTTTACCTCCTCCCCTCCCAACTCAGTGTTTAATTAGGGTTTAAAACCCCTAATTAAACATATGGTCAGGAAGAAGAGTGGCTGGAGGCAAACAGAGAGGGATAAGGCAGCAGGGATATCAGGGTGGGGTGGGGGTGGAAGCTGCAGTGGAGCCAATCCAACACTCCAACCACTATACCCACAACCCACAGAGCTTCCTCCTGCCTCCCCCTTTTGATAAGTGTGTGGCATTGGAAAGCCAGGTAAGCAACGCTTCTCCTCCCATGCTGCCCCCTCAGTCACTGCAAGGCAGCCCTGCCAAACACTACTGAACATGTTTACTTGAAAGCAAGTCCCAGAGAATAAAGAGGGTTTAATTTCTAGTAAGAATGCAGGTCTGTGTCCACTTCTCACCCCAGAGCTACCACCAGGGCCGTCTTAAGTATATCCGGCACCATGGTGCAAAGACCCCTCTGCCCCTGTTTCCCAGAGTTGCCAACCTTTTTGCAGTGCGGCTGGCAGCTTTGTGGGGCTGGAGGAGGCGGGCAGCGGCTGGAGGGCAGCTCCTCCAGCGGGGAAGAGGCAGAGGCTCCGGGCACGGCGCTGCTTTGGCGCGGCATGGTGGAGGCGGGCAAGGGCAGCGAGCTGATGCCGGGAGGTGCCACGTCCAGCCTCCGCCACTTCCCTGGCACCCTCTGGAACTTGGCGCCCTGGTGCCCCACGCCCCTTGCCTCTATGTCAGGGCTCAGCAAACTTTTTCAGCAGGGGGCCAGTCCACTGTCCCTCAGACCTTGTGGGGGCCAGACTCAGTGGCGTAGCGTGGGGGGTGCAGGGGGGGCCAGCCGCACCAGGCGCAACATTTTGGGGGGGCGCGCTCGCACTCGCAGCTCTCTGCCCCTACCTGGCTCACTCACTCTCTCTCACTGCAGTGATGGCTGTGCAAATCTGATCCAAGCTGCCGGGTCGCCGCCCACTGTGGAGGGGGAGGATGCTAGGCGTGCGTTGTGGTGCGGAGCGGAGAGAGAGCGAGGGAGGGAGGGACTATCTGGGGGAGGGACAGTGCAGCGGCCGCCCAGCGCAGCGTTGAGCGCCGGAGAGAACCATACCCGACCAGCCCAAGCAGCAGCAAGAAGCTGGCAGCGGCGGCAGGTTAGGGGTTAGGGGCGCAAATTACTTGCCTTGCTCCGGGTTAGGGGGCACAAATTACTTGCCTTGCCCCGGGTTAGGGGGCGCAAATTACTTGCCTTGCTCCGGGTGCTGACAACCCACGCTACGCCGCTGGCCAGACTATAGTTTGAAAAAAAAATATGAACAAATTCCTGTGCCCCACAAATAACCCAGAGATGCATTTTAAATAAAAGCACACATTCTACTCATGTAAAAACACCAGGCAGGCCCCACAAATAACCCAGAGATGCATTTTAAATAAAAGCACACATTCTACTCATGTAAAAACATGCTGATTCCCAGACTGTCCATGGGCCGGATTTAGAAGGCGATTGGGCCGCATCCATCCCACGGGCCTTAGGTTGCCTACCCATGCTCTATGTTCAAGATGCCCCTGGCTACCGCCCTCCTTTTTCATAGCCCCAGGCTGATTTAGGATCATCTCAATCTGATTCGCCCAAATTTGTTTCAGAATTCAGACCTCGGCTGAATCTGGTGCTTAGCTCTAGTGTTTTTGCTTTGAAAAGAAGAAAACTGGCTTTAGTACAGCAGGTGGAACCAGTTCAATGGGCAGATAAAACAGGAAACATCTTGCATGCACAAGCTTAAATTTGTTTGTAGAGAAGAAAGCATGGGCACTGTGTTGAGGAAACAAACAGTGGAAGAATCTGTGCTCTTCAAAAGGTTTTGATAGGGCAAATTGTTTGATAAAGATCGATAAAGCTGAAGTCCAGCTAAACTTGTACTTTTTAAATTGTTGCAATCCACCTGGGATGTTATGGCGAAGGGTGAGTAAGAAATCAAATAAATACATAATATATATATAAGCACTTGCTTTAACCTACTGGCACCATGGGAGAAGTAAGCACCAGTTTAACTCTCTGCCCCTGAAAACAATTTGGCATGAAAATGCTTAATATGAGCAGGGCTAATACATGCTTGCATCCACATCTTGTCACTCTCCTGTGGGAATGTCACTGCAGCAAACTGAAGCAGTAGAAGAGAACCCACGGTTCATTTCAGTGGGGCAAGCATAAAGACATTTCCTATGAGCTGGTTCCTTTGCCTTTATCATTGCACATGCCTAGATTCTGCAGAAACCTCTCCTTCCTGCCAAGCTGTTTTGGTAAAGCCTCTCCTCCTTGCAAAGGGGAGGAGTTGTGAGCAGGAGCCATTTCCCCCATTGGCAGGGGGCATTTCGGCCCCTGCCCAGCCATTCCAGCTGCCGCGCCATGCCCCCGGGTAGCCAACCAACCAGGTGGAGGCTTGGTGAGTCCTTGAATCACAATTGCTTTTCCCCACCCTCAACAGAAAGGTGTTGGAGTTCAAGGACAACCGGGAATAACACCATGTGATAAATCTGGGCCTTATCCACCAGTTCTCAGCTCTCTGGAATCTGGTGGTTGTGGTTAACCAATGGCAACAAGGACGCCCTTCTATGAAGTGTAGGACTCTTTCCAATATTGGGAGAGACTCTGTTTCGCCCCATTTCCCTGTGCCCCCCACCCAGAGAACTGCCTGAAATATGCAGGTATAGGATGGTATATTATTATTAATAATAATAATAATAATAATAATAATAATAATAATGACATGGGGTGGGTTCATTGCTGCTAGTTACTACCAAGAGGGAGAGGTGCAAGGCGGCAGGGAGCTCAGCATGGTGTGGGTGCAGTGGCAGAGCCCATTCAACCCTCCTGCCACTGGGTCTGTACCACGCCAAACTCCTGGTGTCTTCTCCCTCCTGCTCTTGGTAACTGGCAGGATCACACTTCCACTTATCACACTGCTATCTGCTACTGTCCCCCACACTAATTCAGAGGGTCCCTCAACCCTCAAGAAGAACATTCCATGGGTCACAGGCAGCTACAGTGAGAAGGAAGCATTGGTGACAATAATTTCCTCTATCCACTCATGGTTACTCTGGATCCAACCCATCGCATGCACTTCTTTGTGTCTCCATTGTTAATATTTTGAAATGTATCATTAGAGACAAGGTTGGATTTTGGTTTTTTTTAAAAGAGTAACATTGAACCTATTCACTTTTGCCTAAATATACATTAGAAAACTAATCAAGTCATCATTTTTTTTAATGTCAAATCAAAGTCCTTAAGCAAGTTGAGTACAAATGGAAGGAGCATTGCAATATATTTCAGCTAATATAACATTTTAATGGAAATCTTCAGAGGCTTGGTGACAAATTGTAGGAAGTTATATACTCCTTTGGTTGAGGTTCAGTTCTAATTAGCAGTCATAAATGAAATCAATGGAATATTCCCCTGCTGATCATACTTTTCTGCAGACATAAATGCTGCTTTAGATTCAGGAAGGCAAAACGAGAAAAAGAAAGGTTCAAAACTGAAGTCTCGGAAATTAGCTATTTTTATTTAGACAGTCCCAAGGCATATAACTAGAAGACTCTAAATAAAGCAAATGTAAGTTTCTCTACAGCTATAAAATAATATTAATAGCAGCAAAATTAAAGAGTTTGAGACATGGAAAAGGGACACCTAGGTTCTAATCTTCTTCTCTGAGCCTGGTCTTGGCTGGGGAGGGCGGGGTATAAATAAAATATTATTATTATTATTATTATTATTATTATTATTATTATTATTATTATTCTCAGACTCTATTCAGTTATTATCACTCAGCCTAATCCAGCACTGGAATTATGGAAGGAAGACAGAGGTCCCCTAATTATATCCTTAAATCACTCCCTGGTTTCACCCAATTTTAGGCAAATTGGCTCTTCCTAGAAGGGAACCATCACAAAATGTATGGAACGGAGTCTCCTACACATCTGAGCGCTGATCATATGTACCTCACAGGGTAGTTAGGAGAGAACTGTGCAATAAAATGCACAACATCCACAACTTTCTTAGATGAACAGTGTGAGACAAATCTGATAAATGAATCAATATGTGTGCACCATAAATTAATTACCAACACACCCAAAGTTGGAATGTAATGGCTCTCAATTTACCTGCCCATCCTATATGTAATTTGAAATTTGCCATGACTGTAGGTAGGAAGAAGAATTTTAAGCCCACCAAAACTTAGAACATACTGAGTAGTGGGATTGAAATACTTTTCTAATATGGCAGCTTGGCAAATATTCAGGATGTGGTTCCGAACACTGGAAGAAACATTTGTCCCATCAGCCTGACCGAGCAATAGTTTTTTACTACCCAAAGTTCAAAACTGAACTCGGTGGAGGTTTCTCTATTAGGGCAAAGAATAAAATGACTTTACAACACAATATTATTTTCAACAGCAAACCTTCAGGTGCTCATTCATTGCACAGACATACCCTTGCCATTCCTGGTATGAGTAACATCCTAAAGTAACAAGTTGATCAAACGGTGTTGCCGTGGGAGGTACATGGAAATCCAGCTAGAGAAAAGGTGGTTATTGTTGCCCCTGCGGATCTTGCTAGACTATAACTCCCAACATTCCATTGGCTCTGCTGGCATTCACACATTAATTGTCATAACAATTCCCAGAAAAAGGAGATAAGGGTAAAAAGGATATATTTGGACTTACCATGGGCACGTCCCTCCTCCCACTTTAAGGCCAAATCTCAGTTGTTGTTTTATTGTAAAACATATTACTGGTTGTTGTTTTTTAAGCTATCAGAATAAAAGCAGTACCTGCAAAACAGAAGCACCGCTCTGAAGAAATTGCAAGCCACTCTCAGCTGAGTCAATGCCTCCTGTTGCCAGGACTGGAAACCCCGGAAGAGCACGAGCTATTGCAGAAACTGCTCGAAGAGCAATGGGTCTTATGGCATTTCCTGTATAGAGAAAGAGTGAGTATACATTAGTGAGGCAGCAGGCAAGGAGGGTCTCGGACTCTCAACTCCCCCCTTTACTCTTCTCTCCAACCCGTCGCAGGCTTCATTTCCTATCCTGCCACTTTTCCATGCTTGGAACCACCTCTTCATCTGTTATTTGTCCAGCCACACCCACCCACCCACCAACCAACCAATCAACTCTCCTCCTCAGCATAGTTTTCCCTGGACTTCCACAGGGTGGTTGTTGTTTTCTTTCTGGAAAATTCCAGAAATTTGGATGAGTTGCTAGAGAAAATCCTGTGTGTGTCTGAGGATCCACAGCCCTGTTCTGGTGTTGATAAGACTGTGGAGGGCACAGTGGACACACAATCTCGGTATGGGAAGGTCGAGGTTGGAGTGGCCAGGAGTGGCACATGCAGCCCTACGAAAGTCTGTCTTCATCTCTATATTTATTATTATTAACCATAATCCTTATTTTAATCAGAAGCATTTATGGACCACTTAATCATAAACTCTCTAAGCAGTGCATATATTACATTTATCTATTTATTTAGAAAGATGTCTATGTCACTGAACCAGAAACCTCTCTAAGTTTATAGTATATCACTTATATGTATAAACACGTGTGTATAATAATGCATATACTATGAAAGAATTGTTCATTTTTTAAGTGCAACCAATAAAAAAACAAACCCCAACATGTTCTTGTCAATATCAAGGAGTGGGACAAGGCTTAGCAAAGAACCATGAAGGTCAACTTCCTTTTGAGTTTTTCAGAAATCTGTTTGAACTAACTATAGTTTATTTGGGGGTCTTGAGCTCAGACATAATGAGGAATTCTGGTCAATTTAAAAACAGAAAGGAAAGCTTCTGATCTCTTTGGTGGAGGAACCCGAAGTGGATTCATGCTCACCATAATTGAGAGTTATGCATGAAAAGGCCAAGCAACATGGGGAAAGTCACCCAGTAAGGTTGAATGGGGATTTGCACCCAACCCTAGCCTGAAGCTGCAGCTACTGCAGCACAATGGGCGTCACCTTTCTTGACCTTGTGCTATGTCTGGCTCTGCATGAACACTGCACACAAGACAGCAAGAGTAGTTTACATTTTAAGGGAACTGGCATAATAATGCAAATGCTTTATGGGGCACACTTGTTGCACTAATCTTGCCGCAAACTGGAAAATGGCGTGAGACAAGTGCAATCCATGGTCATCAGAAAGTTTTGTGCATCCTGATGGATATATCCTGCAGTTGCTTCCACACACTCCTCCTCGATTCCTTTTGTGAATCGCCAATATTCAGTCACAGTAGATACATATACAGTACAGTAGAAAACACAATGGCCACTTGGCAGAGGATCTTTCAGCCAACAAGTTTGTGGGCTGCCAGCTTCACCGTGCATAGTGAGTAAGCAACGCCCCACTAAGGTGTCTAAAGTATTTAGGGAATATTGCACTACCATTTTTCATTTCTTTATTATTATTATTTTTAAAAAGCAGGTATCTGTTTTCTGATATGGTTTTTCAATGGAACACAGAAAAATCTGTTGCGTTGTCAATTTTCGAAAGGTGTTTCTTCTGTGCTTATTGCCTCCAGCAAAATGTCACCTCCTTCTATCAGCCCACCATTTTTACAGTCGACACTGTGGTCTTTACAAACAGGGTGTCTGACAAGCCTCTCCCATCAATCCTAGTTGCTACTGAATCAGCATCCAAATACTCAGACAAGCTGTCTGTATTGACATCTGCTCCTGATTCAGCATACGAATTATCCTCTAGGGTTGTGCCACCTTCAGCTGCTTCAGCACAGATTCCTCTTCATTATTCACCTACGCTGGCATTTCCTCCATTCTCAATGATGAACCTGCACCCCCCATCAACAACTGCTCCAGAACCAATATTCAAGCCAGCCCCTCAGGAACCCCATTAACAACACATGTCTTCAAGGGACAGAGAACCATCAGCGACAAAGAATTGCTGATTCCACCCCCCCACCCCCCTTTGCATAGGTAGGAAGGTGCAGCGAAATTATCCTTCAGACAGGCAGAATAGTGATTGAAGGCAACGAGGGGGAAAGATATGAAGTTTAATTAGGCCCCTGACTCCAAACTGCAAAGGTGGTGAAAGGTGTGCGGATGTGTATGTTTGAGCAGAGGTGGGGATTTCTGTAAGAAGACCTAAAAGAGCGTAAGTAAAGATCATAGCAAAACAGAAGATCACAGAGGGAAAAGCGAGAGGGCAAAGAACTCCCATTGGTCATTAATGGATGGCTTGATATTTGCAGTTAGCTTAGCAAAATCAATCTTAAGGAGACTGGGAGGAACACAAAGAGTCTTCCTAAAGTCATACTGGTGGCATGCGCTCTCTCAGCACTGCAAAACCTAGTCTTTCGTGTATTGACTACGAATGCCACATTATGTGCTATTGGGTGCGGGGAGGTTGTAGGTGTTTAATAATTTGTGTTTTAAAATTGGTTCACAGTTGTTTTTCATATTTGGTGCTTTTGGCATATTTCATATGGTGCATTTGGCATATGCTTAAAACTCAAGCACTCCTGGGCCATTAATGGTGAATATTGGACCAGCACAGATCACCATCTACAGTGGATATTGTTAACATATAATATTGTTAATCATGCTTAGTGTATACTCACTGAAATCCATCAGACTTAAGTGACTAATGACCCACTTGTCCCCTTGATTTCTTTGGATCAACTCTAAGCTGCAATGCTAACCCTCACCCCATGCCACAGGGCTTGGCAAGGACAACACTGCACCCAGAGTGGAAGGGCGGGGTGATTTGGCCTGATCCCTGTGCCAGGGATCGGGCCCATATCAGGCCTGATGTTATCTTCTAACAGCAGTAATATCCCGGGCCAGCATATACACACCCCTTCCTGCCCTCAGAACACACATTTTGGGGGTTTTCTGCTGGAGGGGGTGTCATCAACAGGCCTCCCACACACATGCACAGTGGCTGGTGGCTTGCCTCTGCTCAACCCAACCCTCCCAAAATTTGGTGTAAGGGTGTGGTTTAATTGCTCTGTCTGTCTGGATCCAATTCACTGTTGGTTGTGGCGTGTCTGGGTGATGCCTTTCACTGATAGAACGATAATTACCCTGACAAATAACTCTTACACTTACACACACACACACACACACACACACACACGGCTTGTCTTTTTCCTTCACTGTTAGTTCAAAAGCCCGCCTGGATCTTTTGTCCTATCAACAGAAACAAAAGATACACCGCAAGGTTGGGGGCAGACCCTTCCTGCAATATCTATCGTACCGTGTTCCTGGCATAAAAATGAAATTGGATCATAATTCTCAGTAGCGCACTGCATACAGCAAAGCAAAATTTAGCTTTAATTTATTTATGTTACAGTAATTACAGCATGGATCTTCCTTGCAAAATTAAATTTAAGATTCACTCAGCACTGTATTAAACATGAACTAAGAATAAACTAAGAAGCTAACATAATATTAAACATACAATTTATTTTTAGCGAACTGAGGGTAATTTTGGATACTGTGCTGTTATTAAAGGGAAAAAAACAAGTGACATGTATTAGTACATGTTGTGTTTTACATATATACAGGGCTTTTTTTTCAGCCAGAACTCACTGGAACTCAGTTCCGGCATCTCTCAGGTGGGTGCCATTGCCATTCCAAGAGAATGAGGGAGGTGTTCATGGTGAGGTCCGACACCTCTTTTTCCAAAAAAAATAGCACTGCATGTATAGCCATGGAGAAAGTGCCTTATGCTGAGCCAGACTGTGATTCTAGCTCAGTACTGGGCTCATCCCTTGCCCTGTTGCTTTTCCCTGAAAAAACTCAATCTTTACTGCTGAATCAGAGCAAATATCAATTGGGTATTTTCAGGATTGACGTTTGCTCTGATTTATCGCTAAACAGCGGGTTTTCCAGGTGACTGTGGTGGGACAAGGGCAAAACTGCTTGGACCTATACTTTCTAGGCTCTCTAGGCACGAGACAAGCAAAAATGTGGATGATCCCATTGTCTACCAGGACTAGTGGAGGCTCTCCAAGATTTGACAGAGGGGTTTGCCGCGTTCTCCCTGAAGATTGAACATGGGGTCTTCTGTATGCAGAGCTGATGTTCTATCACTGAGCTCTTTATACATTATACCAGTATTTCGACATCTGCATTAGCTCCCAATTGTCTTCTAGGCACAATTCAAGGTGTTTATTAGGACCAGGCAATATATCGATATATCGTCCCAAACCAGTTTGAAGTCCATATCGTGATATCAGTTTCATAGTTTTTGACCTGGCAGTAAATTGCAAATCATGACTGTATGCTTGTGTGCGATGCCAAAATCACAGTGTGGGGAACACCGTGAAGCCAGCCAATGCTTCTGCATAGCTCCATCGTTCTTTCAGACATTGTGATATATCGATATATCGTGATGTTTAGCTGGTGATATATCGCAATATTGAAAAGCGGATATCGCCCAGCCCTAGTGCTGATTACATTTAAACCTAGGTGTAAACTGCTTAGTCTCTACATACATTAGAAGGATCCGCTGGTAGTTTAGCTGAGTTCTACACCAATATGGGGGTAGAGCAGTGATGAGCAAAAGCCCTAGGCCCCCCTCCCCAGCAAAATTAACCTCCTGATAAGTCCCATTGCCACAGATGTTGCCCATTAACATGGCCCACGGAAAGGCCAATGAGGAAGGGCTCAGCCACACTTCTGTTTTCCCTACCGTGTCCCCCCTGGAAAACCTGTGGTTTAGTGCTGAATCGGAACAAACAACAATGAGGTTTTCTACAGATTGCCATTTGTTCCAATTTAGTGCTGGAGAGTGGGTTTTCTGGGGCAAGTCGTGGGCAAAGGCAAAAACCACTCAGCTTGTGACAAGTGGAAGTGTAGATAAGCCCAAACTCTTGCCTTACAATAACCTCTTTAGACAGTTTCAGCTGCAATGTGCTTTAATTCGAAGGTGTCAGCTTTATGACACCACCTGTGTCCAGGTTCCAATAGAGAGGTATGTAGGGCTACCAAAACACACGCAAAAAACACAGTTCTTCACAGTTATAATGCCCTCCTCACATTTTCCCAAGAGTCTAACCCAACCTAATTTACTCTGCTTTCAGAAGTTAACATTTTGGAGGCAGGAGTGTGAGCAGCCTTTTAATAGTACTATAATCTAATTATTTTACTTTAATGTGTGGGTTTAGTCAGTACCTAGATGGGATGTGTTCCATAGGAGCCAGCTCCTAAGTGATGAGATCCCTTCAGCCCCTGCAATAAAATATTTGAGGAGGCCGCATGCCCAAAGTTGATGGGAACAGTCATCCAGATGGTGTGTGATAGATTATGCAGGGCGGGGCTAACCTGCCCCTTCCCCAATATTTTATTCAAGTTTTTGTTATTTTTTAGTCATTTAGTCGTGTCTGACTCTTCGTGAACCCATGGACCAGAGCATGCCAGGCACTCCTGTCTTCCACTGCCTCCCGCAGATTGGTCAAACTCATGCTGCTAGCTTCGAGAACACTGTCCAACCATCTCGTCCTCTGTTGTCCCCTTCTCCTTGTGCTCTCCATCTTTCCCAACATCAGGGTCTTTTCCAGGGAGTCTTCTCTTCTCATGAGGTGGCCAAAGTATTGGAGCCTCAGCTTCAGGATCTGTCCTTCCAGTGAGCATTCAGGGCTGATTTCCTTAAGAATGGATAGGTTTGATCTTCATGCAGTCCATGGGGCTCTCAAGAGTCTCCTCCAACACCATAATTCAAAAGCATCAATTCTTCAGTGATCAGCCTTCTTTATGGTCCGGCTCTCACTTCCATACATCACTGCTGGGAAAACATCACTACTGGGAAACATCACTACTTTATTCAAGTAGGCATCCCTGATGTGTTCTTACTCAAAATAAACAAGCTCCTACCTAGAGAGAAGGCACCCACTATTAAGATGTGATTTTGGTGGAAACACCTTCGAACTAAGCTTGCTTAGGATTGCGTCCAACTAGCTGTGCTGTTGGGCATGCAGCACACTATTGGTTTCCTACTATTACAGTTAATAAAATTGCTGAATATGACAACAAGTGGTTTTTGTTAAGCAAACAACCACCTAAGAGTAAATATCAGCACTCAAAATGGCAGAACGGGAATTAATCTGGAAACATTTGCGATTCACTTATTGTAAACATGTTAGCGTAAATACTAATTAAACTAGACATTTCAAGGATTAGGGCAAACAAGCAAATAAAGCAAACGGAGAAGTCTAACCTTCCCTGGCAGAGAAACTCCATAAACTTGCAGTTTGCAACGTGACATTTGGGAAGTACTTGACGCAGACAGATGCAAATATAATAAACAAGACATCTGCATCCACCTCCTTATTTGGGATAACAAATTCAATATTGTTTTTGCTCCCTTCCACCTGTAGGTGGCCTTCAAACGCTGCACTTATCACATAACTCATTAGCAGGGTTTTCAATACTGTCATATCCAGATAATTAGCAATTTATTTAAATAACCAATTTCTGTGGAAATAATTGCCATGGAATGCCCTGAACCTTCTTTTTATAAACTATAATAAAAGTGTTAAGATAATCCCTGACATTTGCAAATGCCATTAGTTCACCTTTCCTTTTGATAGTGCTATGGCTTTATGTTTAAACAATTACCCGATAACGCAGCAGCTTAATGAAACAGTGCAGCAAGCACATCTTTCAAAATGGCCAATGAATGCATTTAAATGCAGAAGAAACCCAGTATACATACAAGTTTGTAGAATATATATATATAAGAAACTACAGTTACATTGTAGAAAGAAATTCAGTGTTGTAGCATCACACTTAATCTCTTATTTAAGGGAAAAAATCAAAATACTGCATTAACTATAAAAATATGAAAATCTCTAATGTCTTTGGAATCTTCATGGGAATTACTTAAGATGCCTCACAGTCCTGATCTACACTACAACCTCATATTGGTTTTATATCAATTTAGCTGCCATGGCTATTCCTCCACTTGCCCTGAAAATTGTAACCTGATAGGATGTGGAGATAAGTTCGTCCCCTCAAAGAACGACAACTTCTTAGTCCCCTGGGAAATCACTATTAAACCACTTTAAGTGGCACCTGTAGTCTGGGGTAACCCCTCAGAGTCAATAGGAGCAACATGATTTTCTTTTCTTTTTCAGAAGTGTCTGTTGATGGTAAATCTGATCATCATTTTTCTTGAGTCACATCAAGAAACTATACAAAGAAGTGTGGTTCTTCTGCCATTTGTAGAGCAGTAATCAGATTTATTCTTTAGGGTGATAGATACAGCCTACAGTCATTTATAACCTGAAGGAGCATCTCCAAACACATCATTCAACCCAGACATTGAGATCTAGCTCTGAGGGTTCTCTGGTGGTACCCTCACCACGAGAAATGAAGTTTCAAGGAACCAGACAGAGGGCCATCTTGGTAGTGGCACCCACCTTGTGGAATGCCCTCCCATCAGATGTCAAGGAGATAAATAACTATACAACTTTGTATCTGAAGACAGCCTTGTATAGGGAAGTTTATAATGTGTGATTTTTTAAATGTTTTTCTATGTGTTGGAAGCTGCTCAGAGTGGCTGGGGCCACCCAGTCAGATGGGTGGGGTTACAAATAATAAAATTATTATTACTATTATGTCCTTGTTCAAGACTTCCACTGACAGGGTGTGTTAGTTAAATCCCACCCATGATATGCACTTTTTCACCACCCAAAGTGTTCATTTGTATTAGGCAGATAAGTATCTGCAAAGTGCCTGGGGCAACCCAGCCAGATGAGCAGGGCACATAGAAGAAGAAGGAGGAGGAGGAGGAGGAGGAGGAGGAGGAGGAGGAGGAGGAGGAGGAGGAGAAGGAGAAGAAGAAAGAAGAAGAAATATTTTTTCTGGAAAAAGAGGTGCTGGAACTCACCATGAACTCCTCCCACTTTCTCTTAGAATGGCAATAGCACCCACCTGAGAGATGCTGGAACTGAGTTCCAGTGAGTGATCCCTAATAATAATAATAATAATAATACCACAAAATAAAATTGCTACATCAGTATGAAGAACTGGCTACCTGTACTTTCAGCTTACACTGTGAGGTGGTTTGCCAAATACTCATAAGCACTCAGAGCTTTGGGGTGGTGTGCAAGGGCTTCTATCTGGACAATTGTGCTAGCGTGGTGTAGTGGTTAAGAGTGGTGGACTCATAATCCGGTGAACCGGGTTCGCTTCCCTGCTCCTCCACATGCAGCTGCTAGTCACACTTGGGCTAGTCACACTTCTCTGAAGTCTCTCAGCCTCACTCACCTCACAGAGTGTTTGTTGTGGGGAAGGAAGGGAAAGGAGTTTGTTAGCTGCTTTGAGACTCCTTAAGGGGAGTTAAAGGTGGGATATCAAGTCCAAACTCTTTCCCCCATCCTCCCCCTGTAAATGGCTCTGGGGAAGGTTTCCTGTGGGGAAAGGGAATCATTCCGTCTAGCCACTGAAATACTGCAAATACTCCATCATCAGCTACAGTGGTGACCTGCAAGACAAATGCCTCGGAAGACGGAAAACTCGCTAGATGAAAGAGTTTTCCGTTTTGGAGGTGCTTCGCAAAACGAATTTCCTATGGGCTTGCTTCGCAAGACGAAAATGTCTTGCAAGTTCCTGCGGGTTTTTTCCCCTTTCCCCCCCTTTTTCTAAGCCGCTAAGCCGCTTATCCGCTAAGCGTATAAGTCGCTAAAAGCCGCTAAAAGCCGCTAAGCCGCTAATAGCACTAATCCGCTAAGCCGTCAATGGGCTTGCTTCGCAAGACGAAAAAACCGCTAGACGAAGAGAATCGCGGAACGGATTCTTTTCGTCTTGCGAGGCACCACTGTAGTTTGTTACTGCAGCATGCTGGCGGGCTTCCCCACTGCAACTGGAAGCTACCAATTTCCCACTTATGCCACCTCCCACTCTGTCCATTGAAACAACTTTTGGACATACAAGTGGTGAGGTGGGGATGGGGCAGATATTGCTTCCCTCCCACTTCCACTGGTGGAAGCCGCCATTGGATCAATTCTCCTTCTGTCAACACAAGGGTCACAACTGGATACAACCCAGGATTTAGGTATAAGATTAGCATTGTACATACATTATTTTTTTAAAAGAAGATTTTTAGCACAGGGCTTCTCTTAATTTTATTTGAAAAAACTAAGGCTTAGTAAACCGAGTGATCTTGAAACTTCTGGAAGACATAAATTCAAACACATTAGCACACGGCATGCTCGGTGTTTTACCTCAGGATACACGAGCAGAAATGCTCCTTTGTATTCAGGAGCAGTGCGCTGAGGGCTCAGCATATAACTTGTCTCATTGACTTGTGAAAGCCAGACGACTGTGGTGCTTAACATTCCTCATGGGGATGTTGGGAGAGTAATATGAAATGAGTGTATTTTAATTAAGGCTGCCAACTGATGAGAAAGGATTTTAACTGATTGCCGTTTTAACTAATTCATTGATTAAACGGAGATAAAATATGCATATAATCAGAGCCTCGATATAGGTGCCTTGTAGAAATATTAAAAGGGTATATGAGGTGGCTAACAATATAATAAACAAACACTACCACTCATTGTTAGGACAGGCCTTCCCCATTTTCCCCTGTTGCTGCCTGAACTTTTCCATCACTGATTCAAATCGAGCCTCACCAATAATCAACTAAAGCTTGAGTAGATTACACCTACCAGCCCTAATATTCAAGTGATCTGGGATGCAGCGGGGGGGGGGGATCTAAATAAATAAACTATAGCAAACCGCCTTCTGGAGGGTCCCTCATTGCAAGAAGTGAGGTTATAGGGAACCAGGCAGAGAGCCTTCTTGGTAGTGACGCCCACCCTGTGGAACCCCCTCCCATCAGATGCCAATGAAATAAACATCTATCTGACTTTTAGAAGACGACTTTTAGAAGCCCTGTATAGGTAAATTCTGAATGTTTAAGGGGTTTTTTGTGTGCTTTGATATTTTGCTGGAAGCCGCCCAGAGTAGGTTTTATCCAATGAAGTTTGTGCAAGTGGTTCCTCCCTCCTTACACCCCTCAAATATGTTGCCTCAGGGAGAGGAGGGGGAGGAGAGAGAGGAGAAGTTCTGCTGCACAAGCTGAAATCCTTGAGCAAATAAGTCAACTTAGCTATATACAGTTACCCTTTGATTTACTGGCTGCACTAGGTGGACCACTCTGGGGAGAAGAAGACATTCCATAGCCAAACTGCCATCACTATAAAGATCCTTTCAGTCATACCCACTCACTGTACCTCACATGTGGGCAGCCTCAAAGAGGGACCTCAAATGAAGATCTCAGGGTCCAGGTAGAACGTGTGGGAACTGATGATCCTTCAAATACTGTGTCAAAACCAGTGAAGACTCTGCAGTCCTAAGAGTACTATTTGGCCAAGAACACCGAAAATGATCAGCATGGAGAGATTCCTTGCATGCCACCCCTTCTTTTTCTACCTCTGTGAGTATCTCACAAAAGGCTGCCCGTTCCCCAAATAAATAAAACTGGAGCTGGTACAGTTTGAACCAATAAAACTGAGTGGCAGGAGATTCAAGACAGACAAAAAGGAACAACTTCTTCATGGAAGATGTACTTGCATGTGGAAAATTCAGCGCTACAAAATGCTATGATGACTGCAGGCTTGGGTGACTTGAAAAGGCAATTAGGCAGTGGAGGAGCAGAACTATCATTGGCTATTTCTTATGATGTCTGTATAGAAGCTCCAGATTCAGAGAGGGTATTCCTGGGGAGAAACAGCCACTGATTTCTGGAGTCATCTGGTTGGCTCTTGGACTTGGGTCTGATCTCACAGGACTCTTATTTTATTATTCATTCCCCAAATCCTTATGCTGCTGTTCAGTTAAAGGTTTCCAGGAGAGTGGGAAACCACAAGGTTAAAACACAGCACCAAAAACATAAAGATGTTTAATCACACCACCAATGGAAAAGCAAGATAAAAACAGTCTCAGCATAAAATAAAAATCAGATATCAAGCACTTTGCCGGGGTGTGGAATAGGTAGGACATTCATGAGGCATGGTATAAGATGGCCCTTAAATCCTATAGATGCTCATTTTCCAAAGTAACTCCTCATATATTATAAACTCTTTATATAGTATATTACAAATTATTTGTCTATACCTCCAGCAGAATAAAGACATGTTCCACCGCTGTCACCATTGACAGATAAAATACCACCATCATTTGGTAGTAGAATGGGGATACAATGCAATGAAAGTTGTTCAGGGAGGGTAGACAGGGAGATATCATGATTTCAACCCTTTAACTTTCTTCTGCGGTGATTAGTTCCAGAAAGATGAGGTATCATCATTTCTGTGAAGGCATTCTGGCTTATAAGATTGGTCCTTAGGAGCTGGCAACGTATAATAGATATCTTTTATTCCTAAACATCAATCAGTTTCAAGAAAGGCGCTTGCTTGCAGAATGGTAATAACAGGAATATTCAGCTAATAACTACCACAAGCATTAAACCACTAGATGACAGATGTGGAGTCTGCTTGTGCAACAAGAACACTTTTTGTAATTATGTCTTCATAACCATTTCCAAACATTTCTTTCTGCTATTGTTTCTATAGCTTTGAACTGAAACCCCACAGTGTTTTTTTTAAATGAAAATATTCACAGAAGTCAATGAAGCTTCTGTTTTTAATGCATCGCTTCTTTTTTATTTAATTGCTTTTTAATTTGCAGCATTTTTTTAAATGAAAGACTTAAATGCTTTATTTTAAAAAACATCAACAAGGGAAGGCAAGGAACATAAAATAAATGAGAGCCAGGGTGTGCCAAACAATTCATGTCCATACTATGTATGAAACTGTATTTAGGAAGCTAATATTATGGAGCTCTGGAACTATTGCTTTCTTTTGTGTCTTTACTCAGAAGTTAAAAGGAAAGGTAAAGGGACCCCTGACCATTAGTTCCAGTCGTGACCGACTCTGGGGTTGCGGTGCTCATCTCGCTTTATTGGCTGAGGGAGCTGGCATACAGCTTCCGGGTCATGTGGCCAGCATGACTAAGCCACTTCTGGTGAACCAGAGCAGCATACAGAAACGCCGTTTACCTTCCCGCCTATTCATCTACTTGCACTTTGGCATGCTTTCGAACTGCTAGGTTGGCAGGAGCAGGGACCGAGCAACGGGAGCTCACCCCGTCATGGGGATTCAAACCACCAACCTTCTGATTGGCAAGCCCTAGGCTCTGTGGTTCAACCCACAGCGCAACCTGCATCTCTGTTTATTCAGAAGTACGTCAGAGTAAATTCAATCAGAGTTACACCCTACTGCTTCCTGGATCCTAAAGTGGGCTACCACAAACAATGCAGCACAACTTTAATTTTTCCACCCATTACTATACTCAAGAGTAATTCAGATTTCTAGAAACGTATTTGTCATCAACATTTTGGGGACCAATGGGCCCATATGGAGAAAAAAAAATGGTGTGGGCAGCACACACACACACACTGCAAACTATTTTATCAACTACCCTATTTTCAGGGTGGAGAGAGGCCCCTGTAGGTACTATGGAAGGCCACAGGGGTTGCATGTGTGCCCACTGGTGCCATGTTGGCAATCCTTGCTGTACTGTAGCATAATGAGCCTAGTGTAGCAGTTAAAGCTGAAGGGTAAAGGGACCCCTGACCATTAGGTTGTGGCGCTCATCTCGCTTTATTGGGACCCCTGACTCTGGGGTTGCGGCACTCATCTTGCTTTATTGGCTGAGGGAGCCGGCGTACAGCTTCCGGGTCATGTGGCCAGCAGGACTAAGCTGCTTCTGGCGAACCAGAGCAGTGCACGGAAACGCCGTTTACCTTCCCGCTGGAGTGGTACCTATTTATCTACTTGCACTTTGATGTGCTTTCGAACTCCTAGGTTGGCAGGAGCAGGGACCGAACAATGGGAGCTCACCCTGTTGCGGGGATTCAAACCGCCAACCTTCTGATAGGCAAGTCCTCGGCTCTGTGGTTTAACCCACAGCGCCACCTGCGTCCCTTAGAGTAGCAGTTAAGGATGACCAAAAGAGAAGAGTTACATCATCAATGGAGAAAGAGGGGAAAATTGCATTAAATGTGCATATGGTGATTGACATACAAATTCAGAAATAATTTCTAGAATTTAAATAGAAATACAATTCAATATTTCACTATAGGAGGGAAGACCCCCAGGCAACCTGTGTGCCTGCTCAGTTGCTGGTCAGGTGTTGGCCACTCCTGTGGGCCCTGTGCTGTGATGCTGAAAATCCAGAAAGGATTTTTGAGCCCTGCAGAACCCTAAAATGTACCGCCTTTTAAGCAAATAAATAAATAAATAAATAAATAAATAAATAAATGGACATGCCCACTTTGATATGCAGCCCCCAAAGGGTTGACTGTTAGTTGCTGTGCCCACTAGGCACCCCTGCTCTAAATGTAATGGGGTGAAGGAGAAAGTCTGGGGCTCATCCGTGCATTCCCCCATGTGTCATTGGCTATATATATGCATACACCTGCCATAACAGTGTCATCCATCCATCTGTCCATCTATCTGTTCTTTGGGCTGAAAATATAGAGCACACATGAGTTGGTTATACATGATGTATATGCTCACAGGAAGGAGGACAGGCATGATCACTCTTCTGGGTCTATTAGGCAGGGAGCCTGCATGTATCAGCTATTCAAATATTACCATCACTACTTGGCTGGTCAATTAGAGGGGATGCCACGGTTTATCGGATTGCCCCAGTAAGTAAGCTACTGCCTCACACGGACTGACTGTGTATTACTCACACAGACTGGTAAGTATAGTATCTTTTTTTTTTTTCAGAGGGAGGCGGTTTCCCAGCTAGTTTAATTAGCCTAATATACATACTCCCAGTATGCTGGCTTCAGGTTTTGCAGGTCATATTTTGGTTCAGAGTTTTTGCATTGATGAAAGTTAAACAGGATTAGCAGCAGTGCTTGATTTATTCAGAAGCAACACAAAGAGATGCAAGAGAATCCCAACGTGCTGCCGTATCAGATCATTTTAATTGTTATCTAACAAGGGCATCTCAGAGGGTGAGGAGGGTCCTTAATTTTCGTACACAGCGAGTTCCCCAGCCTACATGAAAGGGAAAGATGGTAATCATACAAAAGTGTGCCTAACTGCGCTCAGCGGATTTCTTCTTTGGAGCAATGCTGGCTGATCAAAACTGAGTTGAATTAACTCTGTTCCATGCACCCACAAAGAACATGCCTGTTTGATCTGAAAACATTTAGCATCAGACCCAACCAATCTTTGCAAGTAACATGCCCCTTTCATCGGAAAATATCAAAGTGTTTTAACAAAAAAAGAGAGAGGTATTACACAGAATCACATCTCACAGGGGACACAGATGCAGGAAAATCAATGCCTTGCACAAATGCAGAGAGGTCTCACCTTAAATATCATCCATACAGGTGAGCACCTCTTGAAATAAAAGAAACCGAGATCTGAAAACATACATGTGTACTACAAGGTAAGAAAGAAGTATAACTCGAGGCATTAGAGGGGATAGAGTGTTGTCCATTCCCCCTTTCCCCATTGTCATGAGTGTGCAACCTCTCTCCCATTACAAACATCGCTAGGCTACAAGTGAACACATTCTTCTCAACTGCCTTGAACATTCTGCTTCCACTGATATCCCATACTTCCTTCGGGATAACAGCCAAGGTATGAAGCCCGTTACTAATCCCACGTTGATCTGGTCTTCACCTGTTTGCATGCTTCACGTATTAGGCCCGAGGGTTTACTTTATTTACGTAATTTATAACCTGCTCCTTCAACACAAACGTCTGTTTCCCGGGTGGTTAGCAAGGTAGTTAAGAAACAACAGAAGTGCAATACAAACATAGATAATAAAGCAACTCATTCCATCACGAGACAAGCTAAAACAGCAACCATCCATTCAAGCAGACAGTAAACTCAAAACCGTTCTCAGCTTAAAATACAGTGGTACCCTGCTTCTCAAAAGCCTTGGTTCCTCAATGCCAAAAACCCGGAAGTAAGTGTTCCAGTTTTCGAACGTTTTTTCGGGAGCCAAACATATGATGCAGCTGTCAGCTATTGTTTCCAGGGCGCCTGCACCAATCAGAAGCTGCGCCTTGGTTTTTGAACATTTCGGAAGTCAAGCAGAACAGATTAAGTTTGGTGCTTTTGTTTTTGCCATTTATTTTGCGTTTTTCGGTTAATCAGTTTTTGTAAGTGTGTGAAACCCAGTTCAGCTACTGGGTATTGATTGTGTGACTGTGGAAATGGATAAAAGCCCCCCATTAAGAACAATGACTATCAGTACAGGTAAGAAAAAATAAAAATTTTCATTTTTATCATCTACAATACTGTTTTATTTATTTTATAGTACAGTACATTGATTATTGCTTTCATTTTATGGATCAATGATCTCATTAGATAGTGAAATTCATGTTAAATTGCTGCTTTAGGGGTTGTTTTTAAAAGTCTGGAACGGATTAATCCATTTTGCATTACTTTTTGGGAAAGCATGCCTTGGTTTTAGAATGCTTTGGTTTGAAACAGACTTCCAGAATGGATCAAGTTTGAGAACCAAGGCACCACTGTACTAACAATGGTGGCTCTTAAAAGCCTGGAAAAACAGAAAACAGAAAAAAAAAAACCAAACATTTTGCCTGATGTCTGAATGAGAGTAACCAGGATACCACATGGCCTTCTCTGGGGAAGGCTTTCTAAAGGTGAGGAGCTGTCACCAAAAGGGCTCTCTCTTCAGTGTCACCACCCACATCCTTTGAGATAGAGGAGGGCATGCAGAAAAAGGCCTCAGATGACAATCTCAGCCTGATGTGGGATGAGAATGTGGTCCAACAGGTATTGGGGTTCTAAGTCATGGAGGGCTATACAGTGGTGCCTCGCAAGACGAAATTAATTCGTTCCGCAAGTTGCTTCGTCTTGCGATTTTTTCGTCTTGTGGAGCGCGAATTCCCTGGGTATTAACGGCTTTAAGAAAAAGGAAGCAAACTCGCAAGACGTTTTCGTCTTGCGAAGCAAGCCCATAGGGAAATTCGTCTTGCGAAGCGCCTCGAAAAATGGAAAACCCTTTCGTCTAGCGAGTTTTTCGTCTTGCGAGGCATTCGTCTTGCGGGGCACCACTGTAAAGCTTAAGACGAATATTTTGAACCCAGCTGAGAAGCTTATAGGGAGCCAGATGAGCTATTTGAAGACAGGAAAGGTATGATCTCTTTGCTTGGTCTCTGTTACCAGTGTAGCTGCTGCATTCTGGGCTAGCTGACACTAGGAGGGCCCAAAAGAGAAGAAGGTGTGGTTCATGCGCACTAAAGAATGTGTGTGTGTTGTGTGGTCTGGCACAGTCGAGGTCTCTTCCATTTAAGTCCTGGAAATGTTCTATGTACGTAAATCCCATCCTTAGAATACGCAACCCCCAAGCCAAAGGGGCCTGCAACTATACAATACAACCTTTAGAAGAAATCTGAAGTCAGCCTTGCATAGGGTGTTTTTACATATGTTTTTACATATGTTGGAAGCTGCCTAGAGTGGCTGGAGCAGATGGGCAGGGTATAATAATAATAATAATAATAATAATAATAATAATAATAATAGGACATCTCTATTTTCAGTGGAGAAATGTTGGAGGGTATGGAATAGGTAGAAATAGAATGACCGCTCCCCACTTAAAACGGGGGGCGCCTTTTGCGTGGACGCGTACAGCCCTGGATCTGGAGTGGCCCCATCAGCATAGGCTTTGCCTTCCCTCAGGTGGGATACCTGGAGGTCCCCGCCTACCCCAGTGAGTTGCCCAATCCCACCTGGGGGAAGCGTTGCCAGGGAAACCAGGCCAGGTAAGGGGAGGCATTACCTGCCCACACAATAGAGGGTGGATCTTAATTGTTAATCCTCACTTGGCTCCAGAGCTTCTCCCACCCTACCCACCCTCAGTTAATGTCTTCTTTTGCAGGTTAACTTTTCTTCATAGGTTTTGCAGGTTAACCTGTCTCCACAGGTATGCGGGCGCTGCTACGATAAGGTCGCTGTTGAAGGGCCGGAAAGGAATTTCCCTGCATTGGCAGGTTTCGCCTTTCCCGTAGCAAAACGTCACAACTTTGGCGGTATCAGGCCTTGGGCGGAATCCTTTAGTCCATCTTCCTCTTTGCGGCGGCGATACCAGGGTTCCCCGTTAAAGGGGTTTTTGAAGGGAGGCTTTGGCCGTACGCCGAAAGGTCGTCATTGCTCTCCCCTGCGGCGGCGTAACGGGGGCGGCTATCTCTGCTTGAACATATGTTCTCCAGAGCCGGCCCATCCCCCCACACACACTGGATAACCCTGATGCTCCCTAGGTCCCCGGCTGGGGACTAGGGAGGGAGAACGCCCAATGCCTGAGCCAAGGTCTACCCACATTTGAAATTTAATAAAGTTGTGGCCAATTTAATCCCATAGCACGTTGTCTAGAGTCGTTATTCCACATGACGGGGGGGACCACTCGGGATCTGGGGACTCCGCCTGTCTACGCAATAGAATATAAAGGATATCTGCCCTTTCCTTTCTTTTTTAAGGAAGGAAGTCTTTGCTGTTAATTTTATCAATTACTGACTTTCTTTTCTCAGGGATTTGGTATAGCTAGAGCAATGAACCTGAAGTTAGATTCTGAGCATCTGGTGTTAGTATAGAGCAGAGACAGAGAGAGAGATATTTTAAATAATACTTTTTTTAAATGTGTTCTGTGAACTGTCTTAAGGGAATTGAGAAGCGAGGAAGAAAGAGATTTCTACAGGTTGATATAAATATACCAAAGAGGAAAATGAAATGTGGGCAACTTTCATGTTATACAAGCAGCTATGAAGAAAAAGAATCTTTTTTTTAATCTGCAAGATACAGAATATTAAAAAGAGCAATAATAATAATATTCAAAATTCAACTGGACAGCATCACCTATAATGCCAAAACAAATGGAGTAGAATAATAGTTTTCAGACTCGGGTTACTGTGTCAATGCAGAGACTTGAGCTGTGTTAATTCAACAAGCTTGATCCTGCTTGCCAGAGCATGCTTGTCAATATTTAGCACCCAGGGAGCATGTCACGAGTCTTTACAAAAACTCGCTTATAGACAAAACACAGGAGAGGCTGCTGTGATCCTTTTTCTAACATTGAGATTAAACTATTGAAATTTGTTTTGAGCCTTTTAAAGAAGAGGTGTGTGTGTGTGTGTGTGTGTGTGTGTGTGTGTGTGTATGTGTACACACACGCATTCCTATATACCATTGGCAACTGAAAAGTGATAAAGTGTGTTATGCAATTGAAAATGCTCTTTGTATGAGTGTATTAGATACTTTTTACCTTTTTACCTTTATTAAATACTAGACACTTTACATCTTTGTGGTGTTTCTTTTGCATCAAATGCCAAAATCAACCTTCCATCCTTCTGCTTTGCTGTGATATTGAAAACTGAGCAAAGTTCATATCAAATGCTTTGGGCAGCCCTTTGAGAAAGCAACTGCTTGCAGAGACGAATTTACTTACATTTCCAAAATGTTCCCCCAAAATTATATGGAGGAACAAACTTCCAAACCATCCGTTTGCTTATATCACCTGAGACTATTTGCTTTGTGAGTTGTGCCTGCTCTCTGACTGCAGCATACACTTTCAGGATGGTACAGAGAGCCCTTTTGTTAGGGCTGCCATTCTGAATGATACCCCCAAGCCTGAATTTTCGACTTCCTTTGCCCACCGAAACTTCATGCATACTCAAAGGAGAGCAAATGGTTTCCTTGTTCGCTGTCCTTCAACTCACAGGCACCCATTGTAGTCTATTTTCTAATCAGATCTTCTGAGCGTGTCTCAGAGATTCACCCCTTCTAAAGGACCATATGAGTCATGCATGCTCTTTGGCTTCATTACTGCTGGCACCCCCTTATATATTATGGAATTTGGGTCTTGACACCAACCTTGTAATATTTCTGGTTGACCTCAATGGAGTAAAAGCTCTTTGCCAACCACATTTTCAGTATGTGCATACATGCTCACAGTTCTCAAGTAGCCCTGCCCCTCCACCCACCTTTATTCCATTCTCCTCGCTTTATCAATCTGGAAGTGAATAGACCTACTTGCAGGCAGGTGATTACTTGACAGTTTGTTTGCTTCTAGAGTCATGACAGTAGATCAGTTACATACTTATGATATAAAGGAAGCAACTGTGTCTTGGTGCAAGTGACAACGATGGAATTACAGCAAGTAATTTCACAGGCAAAACCTTTGAAAGCACCAGGACCTGATGGTCTTTCAAGCAATACACTATAAGAAGTTGCAGGATTATCTTATACAACCATTAAAGGACATTATGAATATGGTTTTAGATACAGGCGAGCTGCCAGAATCATGGAAGAATGCTTACATAACTTTGGTTCCTAAACAAGACATGTTAAATTGATTGCAAAACTAATGAAATGTATAAACTTGAAAAGTATAAATTTAAAAACTAAAAAAAATGAAATAGTGTCTTGGTGCACAGAACACCATGCCTACCAGAACAACATCACATATAATCATTTCTGTTCTGCATTCCGAACATGATTTATAGCAATCTACTTGCCTGTTCCACCTTCTCATTCATGAACTCCCTTGACAACTGGGCATTTGTACCCATTGATGGACCTTCTTACGGCTGTCAGTATGAAACTCAGCAATAATGGTTTCAAAGTATCAGAAGTATTACATGGGAAAGCCTAGAGTAAAATGTTCCACTGCTTTAATTATTATTATTTATTAAATTTCAATATCACCTTTCATCCAAAGATCCAGTTCACAGCATAACAATGCAAAATGAAAACACAAAATAAAATGAAAACAAAGCAAGCCAATAACCCCTCCCCACAGTATTTTTTTATTTTGCAATATAATTATTCAACAACACATAGCATAATAACAAACCGAAACAACCCCCCCCCCACACACACACCTGACACTAATGCTATTACAAACTATTAGATTCATGTTTGAAAGGTTCAAAAGGGTGGGTGGAAGAGCTGACCTTATAGGAGCAGGAAATCATGGGGCAGAGGAAATAAAAAGCCCTACAGATACTGTCCAGAAAAACCTAACACAGATATGGCTGCCTATCAGACGAAATTATCTGACTCATTATTACTGCTCAGCATGAAAGATGTACTATTGAATTATTGGGATGCAGTCTATGTGGGGCCGTCATTGAAAGGAGATTGGTAATTCCAGCTAGTCCACAAGCTTGGTGGACCGGAAGTCACAGAAGCTAGTGATTTCCTTATTACATCAACTCTACCAACTTCCAGATCACTTCTGGGCCCAATTCAAGGTACTGGTTAGGGTTAGGACCAGGTAACCTAAACAACTTGGAACCTGCCCAACTATTAAGCTCCACAGGAGAGGCTCTCCTCCACATTCCATCAACATCTGATGCACATTGAGCAGAGATGGATGTGAGGGCCTCCTCAAATGGGGAAGGGTTGTAGCTCAGTGGCACTGCCATTGCTTTCCATGCAGACAATCCCAGGTTCAATCCTCCAAACCTCCAGGCAAGGTTGGGAATGTCATCAGTCTCAATCCCTGAAGAGCAGCTGTCATTGTAGAGAATACTGAAGTAGATCGTTTGACTCTGTATAAAGCTTCTTTTTTTTTTGTTCCACTATGTGTCCAGGCTCCCTGCCTCGAGGTATCCCATCTAGCAGTTTCTGGCTCAGTTTTTCCTCAATACACCAATAGCTTTTTGGCTTGGCTTACTAGGTTTTGGTTTGCTATATTGATTTCTCGGCCGTGTTACACTGTTTGTGGTTCAGGTAGGTAGCCATGTTGGTCTGACGCAGTCGAAATAAATATTATTATTTTTTTAAAATTGTCCAGTAGCACCTTAGAGACAAAAGCTTATACCCAGAACAAACTTAGTTGGTCTCTAAGGTGCTACTAGACAATTTTTAATTTTATTTATTTATTTCAACTGTTTGTGGTATTTGACTTTAACTGGCTGCTGTGTTATATATTTTTTTATAAAAAAAACTTTTTATATATTTTTAATTGATTATGATGTATTCTATTTTTTGTGTCATTGTAGCTTGTCATAAGTCACTCTGGGTATCTAATAAGGAAAAGTGGGATATCAATTCTTACCATTTGTTTTAAAAAAACATGTGCATGCATAATACTCAGCAAACACACCGCATTAATTAATGCAGCGTATTGTGTTTGGAAACGTGAAAGCAAACATGTGTTTGAATCCCTGCATGTGGCAAATTTGGAGCCGGGAAATGGCAGGCAGGAAAGGTCTCAGGTTCCCACCTACACTTTGCTTTTGCTGCTCTCAGTCAGTGCTTTGCAAAGTAGCCTTCCATTGAAAGAGACAAAAGAAAGGCCATCATGCTACCGGTACACATGTGGGCATGATAGTGTATTTTGGCCTCAGCTAACTAAAAAATAAAAATAGGGACGCGGGTGGTGCTGTGGGTTAAACCACAGAGCCTAGAACTTGCCGATCTGAAGGTTGGCGGTTCGAATCCCCGCGACGGGGTGAGCTCCCGTTGCTTGGTCCCTGCTCCTGCCAACCCAGCAGTTCGAAAGCACATCAAAGTGCAAGTAGATAAATAGGTACTGTTCCGGCGGGAAGGTAAACAGCGTTTCTGTGTGCTGCTCTGGTTCGCCAGAAGCAGCTTAGTCATGCTGGCCACACGACCCAGAAGCTGTACGCCGGCTCCCTCGGCCAATAAAGCGAGATGAGCGCCGCAACCCCAGAGTCGGTCAAGACTGAATCTAATGGTCAGGGGTCCCTTTACCTTTACTTTAACTAAAAAATGTATGGGTCATACCCAATGCTGCAGACTTCTGTGTGTGTACCTGTGTTTCCCCTCTTGTTTCCTCACTGCACCCTGTGTGCTTTCAAAGTCTGCTCCACAGGGTTGAGGGACTCATCAGGGAAGAAGCAGGGGAAGGAGACGAAACAGAAGTCCCACAGTGCCAACAGAACTATGAGCACAGAGCATCAGATACAACTCCATGTCCACTGCACAGTGCACTTTGCTTAAAAGCAAAACAAAAAAACCCCTACTTTACAAGGATTAGAGGTAGCAAGTGCTGATTTGTGCGGACTCCAAGGCTCTGGAACACGATGCTTTGGCTCTTAGCCTAAAAGCAGCACTGGGCATTTCTGTCTGATACTTGGGAGATACAAGGCAACTCGAAGATAAATTTTGTGAAGAATCTCATTCCAGCCATGCCTTCCTTTCCTAATTTCCCTTTTCACTGTTTTGTCTTCTTTTCCTTTTTCCTTGGGGAGCAGGGTGATTGATAGCCTAATCCAACGACTGTATTACAGCTGCCTCAAGTTGGACTCTTTTCCTTATCATTAGCAGTTAGCCTATGGTTAAATTCACAGCTCACTGCTTGGTACAACCCCTGAGATTTAAGGTTCTGGCCTTTTAGAAAATATTTAACATAAAATTGAAATCTTGACATACTCAGAACTCAGTTCGCAGCAAGGATTCCTTAATTAATCCAATGTACTGTGCCATTGTTCTATGTAATACCGTGCCACAGTGAACAACTATCCAGGCTCCAAAAGAAGTATAGCACTAAATTAAACAGACTCTGGCAAAATCTATATCCTAAGGTGTATTTCCCCCGCTTCCTGAACAAAGTAGATGATTTTGAATATTTAAATTCACTCTCAAGAAATGTTACCGGGGGTGGGAGGTGAGGGGGAGGAAGGATCCCAAATCCCATTCCCTTCTGACTGCAATTCTATTCCCAATTACTTAGGAGTAAGTGCTCTTGAACTTAATGGGGTGTAGGGATGTATAGGGATCCATTGTGATTTAGTTAACATATGAAAAGCCGGGTGGGGGGGCGGTTTGAATAAAAAAAATATACATACTAAAGAGAGATGCTGGGCAGCCAATAATGGAACTGTGTGAGCCAGTGAGTCCTCAGTTCAAAGTAAGCTGCAGACATGAACTCACCAGCTTGCCTAAGGTGAAATGCTATTCTCAGCCGAAACACCCCTTCTGCAATGTGCTGAGAAGAATACTGGCCCACCTTGCAAGGCTATTGCAAAATTTAATCAAGATTTGAACCCCTGAAACACACCAAAAACGTTAAGTAAAAATATTATTATTAATCATGAGCTTAAAAGTGTCTGAGAGAATGGTCTGCTGCTGTTCGTTGTGAAAATTAAGGCTAGAAATTCCAGGTATGCCCAGTGGCAGAGGAAGAGGAGTGTGGGAGGAGCGTACCACTCCTGGCAGCGTGATCGCCAAGGTGCCATCACGGCTGCCCCCGCCTCGCTCCCAGGACATGTGCCCTGCCCCTGCGGGAGGCACACCCCGCCCCTGGAATGCATGCCCCACCCCTTAAAACAATGTCAATTCATTCTTCTTTAAAAATCTACTTAAGACTGCACATGTGTTGACAAAGGCTGCATGAACCACATGACTTGGTGGTTGTGTGGGAAGAGTTGCAACTTTTAAGGCTTCTTGTTTATTTAAAAGAAGTGCTGATTGTGAGAAGATTCAGATTATATCCCTCGCCTTTTGAAAAACAGCAACGGAAGGGGACGTCGCCCCTGGTCCGTGCTCCATAAACCTTTGCCCTGGTTCTTAAATCAGTCAATGAGCTGCGAGCTTCTATGGAAATGGCAGCTGAGTCCCAGCTGAAAAATTATGCATCTCATAAGCTGCTATTCTGCTGAAATGTCAAGCTATGGCAGGCCTGTACCTCAAACTCAGCACTTGGCATTTTCCCTCTGTCTGCTTTGTTGCCATGAAGCAAACATGAACAGTGGGGATTAGTGTAGGGCAGGTAGCAGGCAAGCTCACTGTCAAAAATCTATTATTAGGACTCTGATCTCTTTCTGCACAGACCACTGACGGCAGTGCATTGGAGGGGGTGGGGGGAAGCGAGACGGCATGCCGTACTGCCCTAATGGAATAAAGAGAATTCTTTGTAAGTCTGTGTACATAATGCATGCAAATGAGCTGCTCTAATGGGCGAGCTACACTTAACAGAAATAATAGCCCCAAATTAAAATCGTATCCGATTTGTGTTGCAGTCCTGCTCTCCGCGTAGGCTTTCCGTAGCCCCCCGCTCTCCAAAGCAGGCTCTAACGTGCTCTCGCCTATTCTGTCTGATTCTCTCTCCAGGTGCAATTTACCTCCCACTAAAATAAATGGTAAAAGTCCAATTGATTTTAACCGCGCTGAATTACACCCTCTGCTCTCAGCACGCATGCATATCACATACATTTCCTGCCTCACGATGGCTGGATTTCGATTTGTGTCTAATGACTAGAGCTGACATCACGTAATCAATAAACAACTTGTGACTTAGAAAACAGAAAGCTCCTTGCTCTCTCTCTCTCCCCCCCCCGCCGCTTTCCAGCCAGGTCTCCACCAAGTGATGTGTCAAAGAATAATAATAATAATAATAATAGCAACAAAAAGCTGGTATTCCTTCAGCCTCTTTGCTCTTTAAATTAACGTTATCTATTTCTAAGAGATTTAACATATATTGATAACAATATTTATTTCACTGTATGTTTCGACGTAACAAATGATCTTCTTGGTACTTTCCTGTCAGGGTTTCCTCAGATGGTTTAATTACATTATTTGAAAGACAGACAGAGTTTTAGTATTGTTTTAAAGATTCATTTCCCCTGTTCAAATGAAAACCATGGCAGGAATGTTTTGTGTGTGGCCTCTTAAGGCGAGAGGCAAGATTGTGGGAGTTCTGGGTAAGAGTTAGTTGATGGTTTCTGGTTTTATGTGTTTTTTATTATATACTGAAACTATTGTAAACCACTTTGATATTTTTATGATACGGCAGTATATAAATATTTTTATGCATAAATAAATAAAATATCCCCAGACCCTTCAAACACAGAAATTAGTAGGGAATGGCAAACTTAGCATCCATCCCAACATTTTATCTCTGAAGAAGAAGAAGAAGAAGAAGAAGAAGAAGAAGAAGAAGAAGAAGAAGAAGAAGAAAGATAAAAGAGGCAAAAACACAGTTAGGAATACTTATGGTTAGGACCTGAATGTGAACATACCTAATTTGCCCATTAATTTCTGGAGGACCACAGGTTCACCATCTTCGAGCTAGATAATAATAAGTCATAAGCAACACTTTTTTCTAGAAAAATAGGTGCTGTTACTCAGCGCAAACACCTTCCTCTTTCTCAATGGCACCCACCTGAGAGGTGCCAGACATGACTTCTGGCGAGTTCTGGCTGGGAAAAAAAAAGCTCAGATCATAACTGATTTGCCAAAGTGGGATGTTTTCATGGTGAATGATTTTGGTTTTCTAAGGGTTTCATGTAGGATTATGTGCTGATGTTCTGTAAGGGCATTAATGGAATTTTCATATTATTATTTTTGCTATTCAAGTATGTTTTCTGACACTTAATGTAAAGTGTCTTTTTGAAAAGTTGGTGCAAGGTGTAATTTCTGTATTAATTTTACATTCCTCTCAGCTAAAGAAAGCAGCTTTCTGATAGTCACCAAACTCTGTGGCAGCCAGTTCTTTCCCATTCTGCTCAAGACAAAAGATCCTCTCTCGTTATATGTTGACAATGTGACATTAATATATTATCCATTAATTAGATTAAGGCAGCTACTATAGAATCTGTTATTAAAAGCAGGTAATTGTTAACTTTTTTTTTTTAACCATTCTGGTCACTAAAGGCAAAAAACAACAATGTGGCTGGTTACATGAGACAGGGTCTTTTTAATTGTGGCTCCCCATCACAGAAATGCTCTACCCAGAGTATTGCTGCTGTTGCCAACCTCACAGGATGAAGCCTTTTTAGTTGCTCAGCCCAGTTAGATCTTCTGCCTTACGTTTCTGATTTGGAGATAAATTGTCACCTTTTTTTGTTCTGTTTTCATAAGCTCCATTGTTCTCACCCATCGTTAGCCATTCTGAGAGATTTCTGGCTAAACTTAAGTGAAGCAACACTTGGCATCTGTATTGTTCTTCTAGATATTTAAAATGAAGATTGGATGTTGCTAGCATCTCTGAACTCACCCACAGGAGTAGCAGATTCTGATGCAAATCTTTATCCCACCCCCCTTGTTCCTGAGGTAGATCTTCACTCGCCCCTTCTTCCCTGACAAGGAATGGGCACCATTTTGTGGTTCGCCTCAGGTGCCAAGAGGTTTTGGGCTGGCCCTGTCACTTGGGGTCCCAGGCCTGAGGCCCCCCATCTTGAAATATGATAATTTAATTTTGACTAAACTTGGGCTGCAGATACTCACTTTACTGGACTAAATTGCAACCCAGGGGTGAGGAAAAGCCACCTAGGTTTGGTCATATAGTAATCCATTTATTTCAAGTCTGTCAGTATAGAGGAAACTGCTACATAATTTAAACAATTTATTGGAAAAAATAAAAAATGGAGTTGCTATCTGGCACTAAAATCCAAGTGAACTGAAGCAGAGAATTAAAGGCAAATTCACAGAGTGAATTCACAGCATTACACAGAGTGAACAATAACTGTGATCTTTTAAGAAACAACAACAAAAATGTTACTACTACTACTAGTAGTACCTGAGTACTCAGGTATTCCTGACAAATTTAACTTTTGCAAATTCCAATATGAACTGAACAGACCACTATCACCCATGCCAATGTGTGGAGCAGAACTTTATCCTTCAGATTTTCACTCCCCCCCCCAATGATGAATTTTTATGCTCAAAACAATGCATTAAAATGTATTTTAAAATGTGTGGGATAACATACATTTAGAAATGCATGTTTTGAGAAGGAAAAACAGGATATTGATGTTGGTCAGGAACATAGATTTAGTTAGGATTATTTCATATTTTACACTTTCTTGCTCATGGAAAGTGCCCAGTCAGCTCCAATAAGGGAATGTGTTTTCACAAAAAGGTGAAAACTGCTCAAAATCTGGGTTTTAGGTGGGTCACACAAGGTCACACTGACTTATAAATCCTCAGATGTCTGACTAACCTTATCCTCTGGGTGCCAGCATGGACAATCCCCTATTTGTTATGTACTGCAGATGTGTTATATACTATGAGTCCAAATCATGATTTTTATATAAATAATATGAACAAGGCTGTACTATATTACTCCTTAAGGAGAGAGAGAGAGCCCTCTTCCTATTGTGCAATATGGCTACCTGCCCTGAATTCTTAATAAAGGGTGGGCAAAATTCAAATAAATAATTTGCATTATTTATAGATTTTCTTTGCTGCCATTCATTCTGAAAAATGGGCTTTTCTTTTTCTTTTTCCCCTTTTTAAAAAATAAATAAATAAAGATCAACAGCCAGTAATGCAAACTATATTACTCTTACAAATCTATAATTTAGAGCTAATCCTATTAGAATAATTTATTTCAGTAATACAAAAATAGCATGGCAGCTTGCAAACAGCAGGCTGCCCACCTATAGAACAAATTGTAACCACAATTGCACAGCACAGAAATAACCGCAGCCAGACAGTTTGAACTATAAATCCTTTTAAGTGGAAAGCTTCCAAATAAAAAGTGCCTGTGTTCTGCTTTGCACTCGCAGGGCAATCCACGGGACAAATGCTGTTGGGTTTATATTTTAAAACACACAGGCAGTCATGACGGATGGAGACTCATGGCATTTTGCATAGGGAACATGCAAAATTCTCTGGGTGTGAGGGACTGGGGAGAGGAGGAATGGTGGAGACCGCCTCCCCAGCCTGATGCTTTAGGAGAATGAAGACGACAGTTCAGAATTACAACAGGGGTTTGAGGGAGGTCACAGCTCAGAGGACGATGAGGGGGAAAGGTGGGAAATTATGGGAGAGGAGAAGGCAGAGTTGGCAGGCTGGCTGGCTGCCATATTAGCACTAGAAAGCATTCCAGACCCACCATTTCCAAGAACCTGGCGAGCCTTAAAAGTAGGAGAGCAAAGGACTCAGAAGCAAAGGGCCCTCAGTGCCACCCGTAGAAGAGATGACAAATGAGGAAGTGGGAGAGAAGGGGAGTGGAGATTTACTGGGGACAACGCCATTATTACAAGAGGCTGCATTTCCAAGCCTCTCTCTGTAAATATTGAATAAAAAGTAGATGGTGAGCACTTTTCCTTGTCTTATCTGTTCCTGGCAACCTGCCATGGGGGTTGGTTCCTCTGCAGCCTGACACTGGGGCATTTCCAAGACAGATCTTCTCATACAGAATAATAATAAATTTTATTTATACCCCGCCCTCCCCAGCGAAGGGTGGCTAACACCAAATATAAAAACAATTGATTGAAATACAGCTAAAAAAAAGAAGATTAAAATACAACATAAAAACATTAAAATGCAGCCACATTTCAGTGGAAACTCAAATCAAAAACTTTTTGGGGGGATGAAAACGTCAAGTCTTCACCAAGGCTAACTATCCAGACTGGTCGTACATGGGCCAGAAAAAAAGCCAGGGAAGTCCCCCAAAAGGAGTTCCAACACAGAAGGAGAAAGGAAAAAAAAAAGGAAGAGGGGGAGGGAATCAAATTGATTCCAAGCCAAAGGCCAGGCAGAACAACTCTGACTGAAACTCCAATTCCTGGGACCACCTAGGTCCAGCAGTGAGCCTGGCTCATGCTCAGAGATGCAGTCTTGCGCACAGCATTGAGGGGACCCAGCGCCGCACACTCCTGTGATGTCTCGTATGCAACATATGTAAATTGTTGGAAGGAGGCTGAGCCCAGAGCCAGCACCATGTGGCTTCAATGACTGGTGGCTCCTCCTCTCTCACGCTCAGGAGGAGCCAGCAACTGATGTTCCACCATGTTCAGCCTCCTCCGCCCTCTCAACAAATATTGAGGGGGTTGAAGACCTCTTCACCTCACCTGTGTTCATGCCTGAGCAGGTCTCAGTCTGACAGTGGCTTAAAAAAATTCACAGGTCTGCAAACAACCCATAGGGTACCTCAATATTTCCTGGGGAGGAACCCAATGGGCTTTGGCCAGAACTTAAAGAGTCCTGCATTAGCCAGGTATAAGAAGACTGGTGAGTGAAGTAAGCACTTTCAGAACAGCCACCTGCTCCATCAGAAACACAACTTTTGAACAGATTTCTCACTTGGGTGGAAATCTACAGCACTGCTAGTGTTGTTTGTTCCTCACCACTCAAGCTGCGGAGCCAAAGGGAGTGAGGCTGACATGAGCCACTCTGCACCTTCCTCCTCCTCCTCCTCCTCCTCCTCAGGCTTATATATACCACAGCAAACTGGCTCTTTGGTACAAGAAGAGGAGTGCGTATACACATACCAAGCAACAATCTTGCCTTCATTTTCCCCAAGTTACTCCTGCACTGAGTCAGAGACTGGGGTTATAGGAGGAACTAATCAAGGTGAGATGGATGCCCTAGCTTGCCATCGTACAGATGGCCATCAGTCTGTGATCTACTTGTGCATACAACAGCAGGCAGGGAGTCTCACTAAGCTCATGGACACAGCAACCCTTGCAGAAGTCTAAAATGTTCTCTCTGTCTATTCATGTGAGCAGGTGCTTGGGGGACAGCCAGCAGAACTCACAGGAGCAAGAAACATGAAGTATTAACAAGTTCTACTAGGCAAAGTGTATTAGTGTCTCTTGACGAAGATAGCACACACATTTTCATTCACAGGTATCCAAAGAGGTGAAGTCCCTTCTGGCTCTCATACTGGAAAAGCCAGACCCTAGTGAAAGCTGAAGCCCTGGGCAACACAAAGAGCCTGAGCTAATAAAAGCCAGAAGGCTTATACCCCCTTGCAGCAACACTTCAGAATAGCCAAAGCATGCTTGTTTGTTTTTGGCATTTAGCTATTGCCCTTTCGGCACAAGGGCTCTCAGAGCAGCTTAAAAAATCAATATTAAAGCAGTCCCTGCTCTCAGCATAGCAATCTAAATGACATGACACACAAGGAAAAAGGAATGGGAGGGAGGAGAGGAAAGCAAGCACAAGCTCTTAAAGTTACAGCTGAATAACTGTTTGGCTCTCTTTGGAATTGGTTTACCCCTAACCTAAATTTTGATGTTTTTTATTGAAGTTAATAAAAATCTAGGATAACTTATTGGTCAACTATCAACTTTTTTCTGAAAGCTACCATGCTTAAGAGCTGAATGAATGAGCTGATCCCCTGCTTATCACTCTCCCATTCAGTGGTGTGTGGTCAGTGGACTGGGGGGGGGGTCTAGGCTAGCCCCCTACAGGGGCAAAGGAAGGAGAACTGCCCCCCTGGTACGGGATGTTGGGGGCGGGGCAAACCACCCGGCGTGCATGTGTGTGCACTTCTACGTACCGCACATGCGCATGTCGCTATGTACGGCATATGCATGTGTGCTGTATAGACAGTGGCGGGATCCTCTGCTCATGACTGCAGCAGCAGCAGCAGGATCCCACCGTCGTCTGTAAGGTGCTTGAGCGTCCGTAAGGCAGCGAAGGGTGCAGCCACGTGCAGAGGATCCTTCGCATATGGCTGCGGCGGAGCAATGGTGGCCGCTGCGTCCGGGAAGGTGAGTTCCCCGTGGGGTGCCTTCTTGTCACCCCCTCAGATATGGCACCCAGGGCAGACTGCCACCCTGCCCCCTTCCTTCACCACTGGTCCCGTAAATGTTCCCCTGGCACCTCCTTCCCAAAGCCCGGGAAGCTTCTGCTGGCTTAGGGAGGGAAGATCGATTCTCACGCACATGACATCAGGACGTCAAGATGTCATGAACGTGACGTCTCCCTGCCCATCGCCTTCGCAAGCTGTTGCCTCTGGCCCTAAACGTTCCCCTACGAAAAATTTCACCACACTGCTCCCATTGAGAACAATGGGACTTGAACCGCTTAAGCTTGGTTGCCCTGCTTAATCTCGCTCTCCCACTCTCCTCCCCTGTAAATGCTGGACATTTAAAGCCTTGCTACAAAAGAAAAGAAAAGGGCGGAAGGCTGTCTATTACTGTTTTCAACACTCTTTAAGTTTAGCTTCGAAAATCTCTCACCCTTTTTCCATAGACCAGGAGGGTTCCAGTTGTGAGTGATATTCCCTTGCTCCCCAAAGATGTGAATTTCCAACCATGAAAGCAGAGCTTTGCTATGGAAATGGGGACAGGCTTGGAAAAGCACAAGGAGTCCAGGTACTGCTGTAATCTGTACTATACACATACTTAAAAATTTGTGCTGTGGAGGACACGCTTTTCATCATGCAGCAATTTTATAGTTTTATTGGTCTGACATTGCCATGAAGGAATTCAGAAATGGCAGCTTAAAATGAAAGAAAGGGGGGGGGGAATACCACCGAACGGCGTTACTTATATAAAATACTACTGCAATAGTTCTTTTATTAATTTTTAATGTGCAGCGCCCTCTGTGACCTCTTTTATTCTTTCGCTGTCAACATGGCAGACTGGGAAAAAATTGAAGCGGGATAATAAAGTCTAGGAAGTCCTTAAAACCCAAGAGAACACATGTGGGTTTCCTCTTCCTCTCCTGTCCGTCTGTCTGCATCTCAGTCTCTTTGCGCACACTTGACGCACACAGAGATTAAACCGAATGGCTCTATTTTTGCCTCAAGCTAATGCCTTTCTTTACATTTCTATATTTACTTTAAATACTGCCTATTAAGCACAAAAGTGTATTTATCTGTGCAAGGCTATGGACCAATTTACTGCAGTAAACGATTTCCATACATTTATAAGTCAATTAAAACACACACACACACACACACACACACACACACGACACACTCAGCAAGATAATCGCCACAGGACAGCCTTCCTGTTTTTGACACACAATAGAACTACATGAAAGAAAGCTGTTTCCTTTTGTCTGTCCGGCCTGATTCAGCTGCATTTTGCTTGAACAGTGGGGCACCATTATGCGATGAATATTTACCACTGTTTATATCTCCAAGGAGACTAATCTCCATACCACTACAGTCCAGAAGCTCACGGCATTTTCTCGGCAGGACCAGGTTCATGTTGTCACAGCAACTGAGGGCACGGGGTCAAACAGATTAATCCATCAGTGAAAATAAAGCATGGCACGGGTGCACCACAACTCCCCCCATGCCTCCGACAGAGGGTTTGAAATCATGTTTTGTGCAGGCACCCACTGTAGTGTGTGTGTGTGTGTGTGTGTGTGTGTGTGTGTGTGTGTGTCACAAAGGAGTGAGGCAGAGAAAAAATTAAATTGGGGAGTGTGGTTTCACATCCCTGGGGGAGCCACTTATGGAAACATGGCGGGAAGGTGGATTTTGAGAGGGAGACAGATGCCAAGTGCAGCACATAAAGAATTCCCATGATGCATTGGGAATGCTTGTATTTTCCTCTGGTGGTGCCCTTTGATTAGCCTCTGTCTAACATGTGGCCTGACAACTGTGACAGAATGAAAAATTCCAGGAAAACTGTGGGTCGCAAGAGAAAAGAGATTTCTTCCTCGGGGTTGACCCTATCACTGCCTTTCGTTGCAGTGTTTCACCATTAAGGAAAGGGCAGCCCAAGAGTGTTCACACTCAATCTGCTCCATCTGTCATGACTATTAGGGAACACACTGGCCTGCAAAGAAGCGCGGAGAACAGAGCAGGCACAATGCCCCTAGCCGTGCTGAAAGTACTGCCTGATCTTTCGCTGGCCCCAGAGGAGGCGTTGTCGTCGGGAAAGGGCAACACTTACCTGACACTCCACCGTAGGTAGTCCTCTTCCCCAGCCCGACAGCTGGCCAAGGTGTGCCATCTGCTCTCAGTCCCATCAGCCCTGACACGGTGTTGGTGGCTGTAACACCATCTGCACCACCTGAGGAGAAATTTAGGGACAGACTTAATAAGCTGGAAAAGAGATGCTGGAAGTTATCCCACAGCGGTAGCGCAAGAAGACCATAAAGCCAAGTCAGCCTTTCTTTCTAGCCATAATCCACCCTCAACCAATTCATTGTCCTCATATCATTTTTTTTAAAAAAGAAATTACAAATTTAGAATTTATAGAGTGCACTTCAAATATCCCAAGGATGCCACACAGAGTAATCTTTACAGCAGCTACACTTGTCATGGAGCAGGGATTGCTTGCAGCTCTTGGCTAGCGGCTGTGGTCAGAGAAGGGCTGTGGCTCACTGGTAGACCATATGCAATGCAGAAAGTCCCAGGTCCATTCCCCAACATCTCTGGGTAGGACTGGGAAATAGCTCTGCCTGAAATTCTGGAGAGCTGCCATCAGTCAGCAGAGAAATACTGAGATAGATGGACCAAGTATCTGACAAGGAAGATTCGTATGTTCCTATGTCAAGCGCACACTTGATAACAAACCCATGTTTATTTTGATGTAATGCTGGAAGTAGTCCAAAAAATCAGGGGGATCCAGCCAGGGAACTCTCTGTGCTCTGGCCTTCTCAAGTGGCCTTTCAGAGGGTACACTATTGTCCAACTCCAATATAAATCAAACCCCACCCCCCATGGAGAGATACCTACAAGGGGAATACATGTGAATTTGATAAAATCTTTCTATGATCAAATGATGAGTGCTTATAAAGAGTTGCAATAGGATTAACCAAAATAGCATGGTTTTACCTAATTGTTTTGACTGGCCATTCACACAAGGGCTTAACCTTTGACCACAGTTTACACATAGACAATCTGATGCATTTAAAGATTATTTCATGTTTTCTGGATTCTATGCTGGAAATTGACTGCATGGCTGAATCTTCATCCAATCAAATGTTAGCCCCACCCCCAGTGGCCAATTGCATAGGAGATGGAGGGAGGCATGCTGGGTGAGTGTTGAGGAAAGCTGTCCCACACCTCACCCCATGTAGAACAACTTACAATTATATTCTCCATCCACAAACACAATGATACTATCCTGGCCCTGGCTAAGTTCCTCTTGGAAGTAATAAGAAACAGAAACCTACACGCTCTTGATAAAACATAGCGACTTCACTGGAACCCTTTCCCTGTATTTCTGTTTTATTTTCCTTTTGACAATGTTTTTGTGGGTCTTTGGACTGAAATAAAGAATGTGTGTATATCCTCCATGCTGTCCCTCTGTTTAAGCAGGATAACGAAACCAATAAGAGCTAGCCTATTTAAGGACATAATATATTGTCTAAGAAACAATCTGATTATCATTTGCATCAAACAAGCAACGATTTACAATTTTGTATTTCTCTTGAATAAAACAACCATAAGCAAAGCAATCTGGATTTGTTTGGGGGAGGGTTTTTTCCATGTCTCTCAAAAGGTTTAGTGCATCAGTTTCTGTTCATGGGTTATATGCTAGCTGGATCTTCATGAAGTGGAAGAATGGAGTACCCTGTCTCTTAGCTGCTCCATGCCGGCATCTAGACTATGTGATTCTCTGCCCTCCCCCTTTTTAAGGAGAGAAAATAATTCTATGAGCCAGGAATACACATGATCAGGTATCAGCATGGGGTGCTTGGTTTATATGTGAGGGCATCTGCACGGCAGACGAAAGCAGGTCCAGAATCAGGGATTGACATGATTAGACACCTGCTGAAGCCCACATCCCACAGAGGGCTCCACTATTGAGGTCCCCCTTCCAGATCGCCTCCTCTTCTTCCTCACCATCACCACCAGCCCTCCCCTTCTGGTCCAAATGGAGTAAAGCAAATGAACAGTGGTGGAAAATAAGGAGGAGGGGTTGCCAAAACTCTTTGTTTGTACTCTGCCTGGCAAATGAGAGCAGGCGGCAGCAATGGTGAGGGAGGAGGAGCAGCATCTAGTGGTGCAGGCAGTCAACCAGGTGCCCTCAAGATATTTTGGACAACAACTCTCACCAGCCCCAGCTAGCATGCCCAAATAGTCAGTGTAGCCGTGGGTTTAGGGAGTTGGAGAAAGTTGCTTAGGGATTATGACTTGCACAGAGAATAGGATGGACTGAGGGTGTCTTGCCCCCCTCCCACCTCAATTCCCCCCCCCAAAAAAAAGACAGCCCTGGAGAAGAAAAGATGACACGGCCTCCTTCACCAGGTGAAGGCCCAGATAATGTATGAACCAGTGGCATCCCTTCACATAAGTTTCTCAGTGAGAAAAGAGGGCGAAAATGAAAATGGCAAATGTCTCGTGTCCCTTAGTAGATTTCTCTTGCTACAACACTACTTCCATGTCCTGATTAATCAAGCTGTGAGCTTATATGACAGGGAGATGCCAAAACATCTGAGCTTGTTACCTTCTTGGGAAGCCCTTGCAATGCTCACAATATCCGTGACATTTGGGGTCAGCTTGGCAAAGAAAGGAATCCGAACAGCTTGCCTCACCCAGCGACAGATGTTGCGCACCAGCTCTGGATCCTGTTCAAATAGGTCAGATAAATACAGTGCATAATTAAAAGTAATGTGATCAAAACTTTCCAACAATCTGCTACACTGTGGCTTGCTGAAATAATACTTAAATTCTCTGCTTTGCCTCATTATCTTAAGCTGTATCTGCATTCCTTCTTCCCAGTCCAAGGCAGCAGGAAAAGAATGCCTGCCATATATTTGATACCTAAAAATAAAACTTAAGAGGGCTGGCAGTATGATGTAGGATTGCTCAAGCTTTCACTGTGGACAGCCATAAGTATCAGCTAGTTGAATGCCTCAAAACTGTGTGGAAACAAGTGCATGGGGCTTGGGCTGGGGCTGGTTTTTTGGGGTGGGTGGGAGGGCTTTCAAAAATGTGAGCCTCCACTTTGAAAAAACCCCACAAAACCTTATGACTCGTTTTAAGTGAATCTCGAACCTGTGTTGATCCTTGAAGTGGGTTGCAGTGGGTCACAAACACAGATGCCCCTCCCCTGCCAATTCTTCTCTCTCACACAGCCACTTTGCAAGGGTCAAATAGTGCACTGAAGAGCTCTTGGATATCTGGATTTATTCTTTAACATGACCGGATTTCATTTTATTAAAATAGCGCAATAAGTTGAACAGCTTTAATTTAACCATATAAGATTGTTTGTATGTAGGATTTAGCTGTTCCACACTGAGGAATTATGATGAGCTGCACATATATCACAGAAAGGTTAAACGCCACACATAGGAAGAGAACGTCTTTACCATGGCTGCACCATGAGTGAGCAATTCCACAGCAGTGCACAAGTCCAAGCAGAATTAAACCTTAACCGCAGGCAAAAACATCTCATACCAAACTGAAACAAAAAGTCAAAGGCATTTCGCCTACTCAGACTATTTATATTTTGATTATTCTGTAGCCCAGAGCCAGCCAACTGGTAGACCCTTGGAGGGGTATGGACCCAAACATGACCGTGCCTATTTTTATCTGCCCTCCATGGGAGTTGCCATTTGTATTCAAAATGTTTCCCCACTGTTGCATTTTTAAGAAAACAAAGAAAAGTAACCAAAATGTATGAAATTCCACACTTGTGATTACACTTCAAAATTTCGTATGAACCTGTATGCAACCTGTACATCTAACGTCTGTAGGGCAGGGATCAGGGATCTGTGGCTCTCTAGGGGATGTTGGACTTTAGCTCTCATTAGCCTGGCAAATGGACAGGGATAGTGGGAGTTGCAGTCCAATAGCATCTGCAGGGCGATAGGTTCCCCATCCCTGCTGTAGGTAATGCTATTCCTGAGTACAGGTGATTTTGAACAGTGAGCCCCCTACTACTAAGCAGAAATTTATTTTCAGGTCTGGTGCCAGCATTTGGAGTCCTACCAGGGCCTAAATCCTGCCCTGGGCCTGCCACACAAGGCACTGCGTGGCTACAAGCTGCCACCTTAAATTTCCCACAATGCAGCATTCTGTGGCACTGTGAGACGTCTAAAATAGTGCCTTGTAGTCACCTGCCACTACCACTGGTGAAGTACATTTCCGCCCAGCCCCAACATAGAAGGGGTCCCACGAAGGGCACTTTCCTGCTGGGCTGTGAAAGCTCAGGCTACTCCTGTTTATTATGTAATTTGTCCTGCGGTCAGTTTGTGGGGGGTGGGGGTGGGAAGACACTTCAGACCCAAGGACCCGGGTCTGGAGCATACAGTGGTCCTAGAGAACTATCCCGGAGGTAATCAATGCCGTTTGAGCCACAGGAGTCTCCAATAAACTAAACAACATGAGTTGACAAAGACGTATTAAGCCTTCCCCCCATACCTCCTTCCCCCAAATAGCTCCTAAGCACAGTTATTTTGGAGAGGTCAAATGGTTTTTTTCTGAACACTCATCTCCTTTGAAGAATGGTTCAGGATGACAAAAAGCTAAATGGGGAAGAAGAAAAAAATCAACTCGCTCTCTTTAAAGCTAGAAATAGAAATCTTCAAGCACTTACTGCCCTCGTGGGACAGCCATCTTTTAGAGGACAATCAGCTATCTGTTCTATTGATAATGGCTCTATAGTAGTAATGCTCTTTGATTCCAGAGCATGGAACAGTCTTTCACTTTATTACTCTGTAATAAGTTTCTCCCTCTTGTGACAGCTACTGATAATGCCTTTTGATACATTATGTTAAAATCGGCAACACCGATTTTGTGACTAATATGATCTTAATGAGTTAAAAAGTTATGAGGAGAATGATAAATAATTTATCCCAAAACAAACTGTACGAGCACGCCAGTCGTGTGTCAGCTAGATCCTTTCCTATAATTATTTACATGTATTCCTTCCATGCTCTTTGCTGAAGTTAATTAAATTTGTCATAAAGAAAGAGGCCTCTGATGAAAGGGCGTATCGTCACAAAAAAAACAGCCGATAACCAGATTTAGATATAGGCTGAATTTGCACATAAACACTAAGCCAAACCATGGCTTACTTAGTGTGAATGTGGAGGCATTAAAGGCAGACATTGCAGCCATTTTACTCCTTCTGGGTCCGTTTAGCTCAGTGTGGAGTGGCAGCTGAGCCAAGGTTTGGCTTGGTGTGTCTTCTGTTGGTGCTTAAACACTTTCCTCCTTAACTTTGGCTTTGGTGTCACACCGCCCTGAGCTAAAGGACGAGGGAAGGAAAAAAAAAATAGGTGTGAGCTCTTCTCTGGGATCCAGCATGTTTGTGTAGTCTTGGTAAGCCGTACTTTTGGCTTGCTGTGCTGTGCAAACCTGACCACTGCGATCCTAATCTGATAAAACCATCATTTATCAGACCAAGAAAGACGTTTGCATTGAACAGATGTAACATTTTAAGTGCGGTGGAAATAGCTCAAATGAGCATATCTGTTTTCAGGGTAGTCAACGTATGTCAAACCACTTCCATCACATTTAAATGTTATGTCTGCGTCTTCAGCCTGAGGTAAGCATCACTATATTTAAACCACTGCTGGCTGACTTACAGTGCAGAGCGCTATCTTAAAATATTCTGATAATGGAGCATCCATAAATAATAATGTGTTCCATTGCTCGTCCTTGCATGTGTCTTGGGTTATTCCTCAGCAATGCACCTTCCTCTTTATTGAATTAAGAGATTTCTTTGCTAAGGTTTCAATGGAGAACGGGTGACCTGTGCTTTTGATTGTTGAGAACAGCCTGTGTGGTACCATTGTGAAGAGACACTGAAGTCAGAGTAGTGTGGGACTGTAGAGTGCTGGGCTTGCATTGTTGTTGTTGTAATAATAATAATAATAATAATAATAATAATAATAATAATTTATTCATAACCCACCCAGCTGGCTGGGTTTCCCCAGCTACGCTGGGCAGCTTCCAAAAGAATTGATGATGATGATGATGATGATGATAAAGCAGCGATAAAACATCAGACATTAAAAACTTCCCTAAACAGGGCTGACCTTACAGCAGCCTTTCTCAACCCGTGGGTCCCCATATGTTGTTGAACTACAACTCCCATCACCCCTAGCTAGCAAGGCCAGAGCTCAGGAATGATGGGAGTTGTAGTCCAACAACATCTGGGGAACCACAGGTTGAGAACCGCTGCCTTACAGGATTATTTTGAGGACAAAATGGGCCCAATCCTATAATAGACTGGATTTCTTGGAGGAACAGTGAGATGCAGTTGCTAATAATAATCACAACAATAATTCAAGAGCACGGCTATTCATAGGGGCTCGTTTTCTATTTTACCCATTTCACAACAAAATGCTTGCTATGTGCAGTTATAATTCCCAGGAAATTTCTGGAAAAGGAAAGCAAGTGCTTCCCGCTTAGGAATAATAGTGGATCTGAGCAGAGCTTAAAGAGGAGGATGTGTTATGCTTTTGATCCGCAGCTCCCGTTTAGCAAAACTTCGGGGGTATTTCCCTCCCCCCCCCCCCGTTGTGTTTTGAACGCTTTAATAATTAATCGTAGGCATTCAAAGACACATGCCTTGTGCATCGGCAGGGCCTAAGGTGTATTTACATGAACGGTGCCCCTCCCAGACTTAGGTCTGCACATTTCTAGCTAATAAAAATGGTGATCTCCCCTGCACATGCAGCTTTCATGAAATATTCATGAGAGCTGCACCGGCGTTTCGAAAGCAGCTGCATCCTTGCGACTTCCATTGCTCGCTTATGAATATCCTGATGGGACCCACTTTAGAAGAGAGGGAACCTCCAGAAGGTACAAATCATACAGGCTTTCGTGATAATTTTCTCCAGCTTAGGCATTTTAACAATAATGGGGAGAATATCTGTATTATAAGCAAAGCAGCATGTGCCGTGCCAACATTATCTTTCTCTTTCTCTCCCGTCATCCTAACACACGGAAGCTTTGCGAAACAGAATCTGGAAGATGCAATATTGTTTATTTCCACCTGCCTAAAAGTGTCAGTGGTCTACCTGTTAAAAGGAGTCAGCGGTTCAAAGCTTTTATTATTATTATTTAAAGGATGTATTCCTAGGCCTCTTTGAAATTGCCAAAGTAGGTCTTTGCATTCAGGCATCCGTGTCCTAGAGACAGAGATGAATTAATTTGTCCATTTCAGCTTCTCTCGGTTTTTTTCGTTTTTCCAGTTTTAAGTTGAGTTTTCCACATTTCCCCATCAGTTTGTGAATTTTATTTAAAGACTTCTTGAAAATTCAACAGGATTGTAGTGTGGATTTCTTTTTTTATATCCATGTTCATATGCTATTTTGCCTTTCATACACATTTTTTGCAAGGCATTTTCCCACAATATAATGCATTTCTGCATGTTATTTTTTAATAACATATGCATTTTTATACACATTACTTGGCTGGATAACTGCATTGCAAAATACAGAGATGTACAAATTTCAAAGGGCAGCTGTGCTTTGTTTTTCCATATGGTTTTGGAAAGTCCAAATTAGGTAGATTCACCTTTGAATATGAATCCAATCAAAATTCTCTCCCTATAAATGTGAAATCAATTAATTTTCTTCTCCCATCTCCACATGGTCATTGAATTGCTGAAGTTGAAACAGAGTTAACATCACTGTAGCAGCATGAAGAAAGTTGCTCTACAGAAATAATACCTTGTACAAAGCCAGAAGACAGAGTAAAGAATTTGCTGCCACTTTTTCTCACAACAAATGTTATCAACGCTACACTGATTTTTTCTCATTCATATTCAGTTCCTTAGCAAGTGTCTCAAATTAGCCCTCGCACCTGAGATAGCAGATTTTTATCAGCTTGCAAAAATGTCAGTGATGACAGAAAATGGATGAAAATTGATTTGCTTTATCAAATACTGATTTACTTTATTTCTCTAATGCAGAGTTTGCTGTTTAATGTAGCTAGGACTTTGTGGAGATTCCAGGTAATAATAATAACAACAACAACAACAACAACAACAACAACAACAACAACAACAACAACAATGCAAGACTGAGTGGATGGATAGAGAGATACAGCTGAAAAGGTGTGCAAAGAATCTGCTCCTGTATACATGCTGGAGAGCCTGGTTTGCAGACCACAGCTCCCCAAGAGAGTATACATCCTTCAGACATAATCCCCCCTCCCTAAAAAATTAGGGCATTTATCAGGTCTAGGGGCCTGTACCAAGGCAACCATGACTACCTGCTAACCATTGTTCACCATTCAAAGGCAGCAGATTCCTTCACTAAGAAAAAATCCCCATTAAGCACAACTAAACAATTCATAAGCACCAGCATTAGCCATAGTTAAGACTAATGGTGATTTCCCATAAACCAGAACTTGAAAACTGTAGCTAGAAGTGGATATCCGATCTTGCATCAGCCCTCAGTAAACAATGAACATAAGAATGATATACTGTGCTTATATCAGCATGGAAGCTACATCTTGATGGCACAATTACATGCCACAAAGGCACATGTGTGACTGAGCCTACCTACTCTGCCGTCCCCCATGGTCTGATTGTACTGGGTAGCTACATGAGACAGAGCCTTCTTAGGGGCAGCACCAAGATTGTGGAACTTTCACCTGGCTTCATCATTTGTTGTTGTTTAGTTGTTTAGTTGTGTCCGACTCTTCGTGACCCCATGGATCAGAGCACGCCAGGCACTCCTGTCTTCCACTGCCTCCCGCAGTTTGGTCAAACTCATGCTGGTAGCTTCGAGAACACTGTCCAACCATCTTGTCCTCTGTCGTCCCCTTCTCCTTGTGCCCTCCATCTTTCCCAACATCAGGGTCTTTTCCAGGGAGTCTTCTCTTCTCATGAGGTGGCCAAAGTCTCAGCTTCAGGATCTGTCCTTCCAGTGAGCACTCAGGGCTGATTTCCTTAAGAATGGAGAGGTTTGTTCTTCTTGCAGCCCACGGGACTCTCAAGAGTCTCCTCCAACACCATAATTCAAAAGCATCAATTATTCGGCGATCAACCTTCTTTATGGTCCAGCTTTCACTTCCATGCATCACTACTGGGAAAACCATAGCTTTTACTATACGGACCTTTGTTGGCAAGGTGATGTCTCTACTTTTTAAGATGCTGTCTAGGTTTGTCATTGCTTTTCTCCCAAGAAGCAGGCGTCTTTTAATTTCGTGGCTGCTGTCACGAAATTCGTCATTACTAGTGTTCAACTGGCACATTAAGACCTCACAGAACACTTGGGACTGGAGGAACCAATTTCTGCTTCATGTCCTTATTCAACTTCTTGTTTTATAGATGGGTGGTCACAGGGTGAAAAGGGGGAAGACTGGGAGGAGGGGCTGAAGAGGTAACACGGATTTGTGAGAAGGGAGAATCTGTGGCAGAGAGAAGCCCAGAAGCTGGAGCGTGGGGTGAGGGGTGAGGGAGGCCCAGAGGCAGAGATGAGTCAGGCCGATGAAGTAGCAAGGATGTCTTCCCCTCATGCTGCAACGAACTCCCCTTGTCTCACAGGACCAGGTGAGGCATGAAGCAGGGCACGCCAAGGCAGGCACGCCAGCATAGTCAGATTGCTTGTGAAAAACCCTGGAGAAGAGGAGCCTTAGGCAGCTGTGGCAAGGCGGGAACCTTGAGTCTCTACAACTGCATCATAGAGACAAGACCTACCAAGGAAGAGTTGCTGGTACTCCTGAGCAGACTTTGTTTCCTTCACTTTGTGTGATTTATTGCTGGCTGGCTGGCTGGCTCTTTGACAGGTCACATTTGGGCCCCAGACCTGAAGTCCGCCATTCCTCAGTGCAGTGGCAATAATAATAATAATTAATAATAATAATAATAATAATAATAATAATAATAATAATAATAATTTATTTATTTATACCCTGCCCATCTGGCTGAGTTTCCCCATCCACTCTGGGCGGCTTCCAATCAAGTGTTAAAAACAATACAGCATTAAATATTAAAAACTTCCCTAAACAGAGCTGCCTTCTTTTAAAGAGAAGAAAGCTGCTATGGGTGGCTAGAATGTCATCCTCTAACCAGGGAAGCCAGGATTACCGTACTTTTCCGTGTATAAGACGCCCCCCCCCATGTAAAAGACGCCCCCTATTTTGGGGGACTAAATTTAAAGAAAATGAGGGGAGATGGCCCAAAGTTGTTGAGCTTTCTTTCGGGGGAATTGCACATACACCACCACCCCAGCAAGGCCTCTGCTGGGGGTTGGCAAAGTGGGCAGCTACTCCCGCACGCCACTGCGGAGGGAAGCTCCCAAGAGTGTAGGCCACCAACCAGCTGGCTGGTGGCTTCCCCCCCACGCCACTGCAGGAAATGCTCCCTAGAGTGCGCGCCTCCTGCAGCTGCATGGGGGGGGTTGCGCACCTCAGCTGGTGGTGTGCAGCTTCCCCCCCCCCACGCCACTATCCGTGTATAGGACAACCCCACTTTTTCAACATGATTTTTGAGTCAAAAAACCTTGTCTAATACATGGAAAAATACGGTAAAATCCATCCTCAAATCATGAAGTGATGACCTTGGGCCAGTCTCCATCTCTCACAGAACAGGTGTAAGGGTAAAATTGGAGGAGAGAACCTTTAACAATGCAATGAAAGCAAAATAAATAAGAAACAAATGCTTCCCTACAAGCAGGACTCTTTGTGTGGGTCTTTCCCAAGCAAGCTGCTTCGCAACCGAAGAGATGGTAGAAATCAGATGGGAACAAGGCACTCAAGTCACCTCTGCCCACCTTGCCATGTTATTCATACACACAGCCTTGCATTGTGGGAATCACACCAATCAGAATTGGCTCTGACATTGCTAGGAGGATGTCTGATGTCTGATGAGGGTCTGAGCTGAATTGAAACAGGTTACAGTTTCACTAAAAGGGCTGCCCATCTGGAGTTTTACTGAGTTATCTAAGCTGGTTTATATTCCTTAGTGTAAATCTCTGTGAAGTCAAGGCTTTAACATACAAAGACCGGTATTATGAAGACTGAAGATAGGAATGTAGCCTATAAAAGACCGTACCTTGGGGCACTCAAATTAAATTAAACAATGATCTTCTTTCTGCGCAGAATACCTGTGTGACTAGTAGTGTAATACAAATCTCTCCTTTATCCAAAACTCAATGTTATGAGAGAGCCTTAGGCCTGTACTGCTGCTATTATATATAAAAATAAAAAGTTGAGGAAGCTTATGTGGAAAAGGATTGTGGTTTTTTTTTAACTGCTTGGTATGCAAAACTTATTAGCTGCAAAAAAAGGGGGGAAACAGATGGGCATTTGCATTTGCAAAATCAACAAATGCAAAGCACCCCAAAATGGCTTTACTTAATCAGGTTAAAGGATCTTAATGTTTGGGGTTGAACAACAAACAAACAACACTATAATAATTACAGCATAATTTATGCCTTGCCATATTGAAAATATATCTCGCTTTGGTTATCTCTCTCTTTCTCTCTTTTTACTAATGACTGTTTATTGTAATCATAATTTTAAATTTGTAACATAGTTTCAGTCCAGGGAAATAAGTGGATGACCCTGAGGGCCAGGAGAGATTTACTGTAGCACAGAAATCTGCTAATTTGGCTTCCAGTACCCCTATTACTTTAGCTTCCTGTACCAAAATGCATTTAGCTTATGGATGCTGTTATATTCTGCTAATCAGTTCAGAAGCAACTGGCAGCAGCAGAACCACTGTGGATTAGGCTACATGATTCTCAGAGAAGGAATCAGATGCTCAGCCCTTGTTTCCTCTCTCCCCTCCTATATCATCTTCATCTATTTAATGTAGTGCATATTATTAGTAGCATTAGTATTATTCCACTGCCAGAGACCATAAAATGGTCTCATGGTGACTTACAGAGAAAATCTAAAACAAGGACAAGAAAAACAGTTACAGTACAATTTAAGCACATAAACCAAATAAATGTGATCCCATATTCATCCCCCCTAAAAAACAATTGTTCACTAACTCCACACTCTACCAGTGATTCCCATTCCCCCTCCCCACTCTGGGCCAGCCACATTTTCAGAATAAAAAGTTGCTCGCCCCACACATTTTTTATTGCTAAGAAATTTGTGGGGAAAAACAACTCCCACCAGTGCTTGATTTAGAACATAGAACACAAATACAGTGGTACCTTGGGTTAAGTACTTAATTCGTTCCAGAGGTCTGTTTTTAACCTGAAACTGTTCTTAACCTGAAGCACCATTTTAGCTATTGGGGCCTCCTGCTGACGCCACCCCGCCGGAGCATGATTTCTGTTCTCATCCTGAAGCAAAGTTCTTAACCCAAGGTACTATTTCTGGGTTAGCAGAGTCTGTAACCTGAAGAGTATGTAACCTGAGGTACCACTGTACATTATAATATGATCATAGGACATCGAGAAAGTGTAAAACAATGCAGCTATGTAAGAACATGGATCATTCCCAAAATATAATTACAAATGAGCCTTTTACATATGTACCTTAAGAATGTAAACAAACTCAGTGAGAGATGTGAGCTTGCTTTTGCTGGGTAATCTCATTTCTATTAGGTCTAATGTGAGACAAACTAACTCTCATCTCATCAACACAAAGAAGCCTTTGTCTTTTCTGATCTTTCATATTTGCGAGAGCTGAAGATCCCCGTTTATAACAATATGTCGTGGAGATACTGTTTCTGGTTGTGTATATGTGTACACTTCATAGACTCATGTGTAAACCAATTGACAGAGTATAATCAAATGATGCCTGTTGTCTTTGTCCATGGAGTTTTCTTGGCAGGGATACTGGAGTGGCTTGCCGGTTCCTCCTCCAGGTGGATCACGTTTGGTCAAAACTCTCCATTATGACCTGTTCATCTTGGGTGCCCTGCCACCTCATGAGAAGAGAAGACTCCCTGGAAAAGACCCTGATGTTGGGAAAGATGGAGGGCACAAGGAGAAGGGGATGACAGAGGACGAGATGGTTGGATAGTGTTCTCGAAGCTACCAGAGTGAGTTTGACCAAACTGCGGGAGGCAGCGGAAGACAGGAGTGCCTGGTGTGCTCTGGTCCATGGGGTCACAAAGAGTCGGACACGACTAAATGACTAAACAACAACAATCAAATGATGCAACCAGGCCTATATCCCGAGGATAAAACTCCAGAGCATCCATTGTAAGACCATTGCTTTTTAACATACAACTTGCATCTAAGGAAACATCCCACCCCGGCCCCCATTAGCCTCCAACAAATGCCCCACAGAATTATGCTATGCAGTTCTGGAAATAATGTTGACCTGACTGAAAAACATTCCATAGTTACTAGTTTTTGGAGGTTAACTGCATACTGAGTGTTTGAAAAATGTATTAATGTTTTATGGTGTTAACAACAGGTGCGTTTCAGATTTATTGCACCTGTTCTTGAAAAGTTAAGCTGTTTTTTCAGTTAACATGTCTTGTGTGGATGACTCTGGGAAAAGGAAGTGTTGCTAGCTCTCGTCTCAAACAGTAAAACCAAGAAATGGGGCCAGTGTGGATTTAAAAAGATATCTAATCAGAACTTTTTAGAAATTTATCAGCACAAGGTTTGAAAGACATGCCTCTTCAAACAACTCTGCAGCCACTCCACACCAGGAGAAGCTGAGAACCAAGTATGGAAAGTCAAGTAATATACAGGGATGCAGGCCCTCCCAAACTCTTGAAAATAAGAGAACAACATAACTCTAATTGACCCCCCCCAAAGACATAGTTCTCTTAAACTACAGATAAGATGGAATAATAATAATAATAATAATAATAATAATAATAATAATAATAATAGGTCTTGATTTAACCACTTCACACTATCAACAGGAGCTCACATGACTGAAATTTAGGCTGCACCATGTAGTTTCCAAGAAACTGGAAATAATAGTTCCACTTTACTCTGCACTGCTCAAATGGGGAACAGTGTCCAGTTCTTGACACCATAATTTTGGGAGGACATAGAAAATTGGAACGGGTTCAGAGAATGGTAATGAATATTATCAGGAGTATGGAAAAGAAGTCCTACTAAAAAGTTGAAGGAAATAGGTTTATTAACCTCCAGAAGAGAAGACTGAGGAAAAGAGTTGAGAGAAGTAGAGAAGGGGACAAAGACCTGTTCTCTGCTGTCTCAGAGGGCAGCACTGGGTTCGACAACAGTTCGACAACATCCAGGATTTTAACTGGGGCGGCTGCACCAGCTACCAATTTGTTTTGGGGCTCAATTCAAAGTGCTAGTTTCAACTTATACAGCCTTATGTGGCTCAGGATCTCAGTACCTCAAGGCCTGCCTCTCCCCACTGGTCCCTGTGATCATCATCTGAGGCCCTTCTTCATGTGTGCCCTCTATGGGAGATTTGGAGAAGGGCCTTTCCAGTGGTGGCCCCTTACTTGTAGAATGCTCTCCCTAGGAAGGCATGGCTAGCACCATCTTTATCTATTTTCAGGTGCCACAAAGACTTTTCTCTTTACACAGGTTTTGGCCTTTTAATTTGAAGAGTCACACTGTGGATTCTTTCGGTGGGGTAGGATCAGTAAGTCCTGAATTGTTTTATATCCTTATTGTTTTATTGTTTTATATCCTTAACTGTGTTCTTAGATTAACTGTGTTCCTTAGATTTTTATCCTTAACTGTGTTCTTAGATTTTTATTCTTAGATTTTTATTTTATCTATGAACTGTGTTCTTAGATTTTTATTGGGTATTCTTAACTGGTTTCAATGTACGTCACTTGGGGTGCCTATGTGAGAAAAGCACCTAACCGATATAAGAAATAAACCATGCAAAATACAAGAGCATCATCAAGAGCATCAGCCAAATTCATGAAGAATAAACTCCAAAAATGGTTATTAGTCATAGCAATAATAATAATAATAATAATAAATTTTATTTATATCCCGCCCTCCCCAGCCGAAGCCGGGCTCAGGGCGGCTAACAACATTAAAACAGTGTGACATTATAAAACATTATAAAAATGAATTAAAATCAAAATTGATGGCAACCATAAACTAAAACTTTGTAAAGATTGCCAGAGGAGGGGGTCAGGCTGCGCCCTGACCAAATGCCAGGTGGAACAGCTCTGTCTTGCAGGCCCTGCGGAAAGATGTCAAGTCCTGCAGGGCCCTTGTCTCTTGTGACAGAGCGTTCCACCAGGTTGGAGCCGCAGCCGAAAAAGCCCTGGCTCTAGTTGAGGCCAGCCTAACCTCTCTGAGGCCTGGGACCCTCAAGGTGTTTTTATTTGAAGATCGTAAGTTCCTCTGTGGGGCATACCAGGAGAGGCGGTCCCGTAGGTACGAGGGCCCTAGGCCGTATAGGGCTTTGAAGATTAAAACCAGCACCTTAAACCTGATCCTGTACTCCACCGGGAGCCAGTGCAGCTGGTATAGCACCGGATGAATGTGATCTCTAAGCGAGGACCCCGTAAGGAGTCTCGCTGCGGCATTCTGCACCCGCTGGAGTTTCTGGGTCAGTCTCAAGGGCAGCCCCACGTAGAGCGAGTTACAATAATCCAGTCTGGAGGTGACCGTCGCGTGGATCACAGTGGCTAGGTCAGGGCGAGAGAGGTAAGGAGCCAACTGCTTAGTTTGGCGGAGATGAAAAAATGCCGCCTTTGTTGTAGCTGCAATCTGCGCCTCCATGGAGAGGGAGGTATCGAAGATTACACCCAAACTCTTAACGGACGGTGCTGGCACTAATTGCACCCCCGCAAGAGATGGGAGTTGCCCCCTCAGTCCCATGTCGTCCCGTCCCAGCCAGAGGACCTCTGTCTTCGAAGGATTTAACTTCAGCCGGCTCCCATGTAACCATCCAGCCACAGCCTCCAAGCATCTGATCAGTGTGTCTGGGGCCGAGTCCGGGTGGCCGTCCATCAACAAATAGAGTTGGGTGTCATCAGCATACTGATGGCAGCCCAGCCCAAAACTCCGGACAAGCTGGGCGAGGGGGCGCATAAAGATGTTAAAAAGCATCGGGGAGAGTATTGCACCCTGAGGCACACCACACACCAAGGAGTGGCGGGATGACAATTCCCCCCCAAGCGCCACCCTCTGTCCCCGACCAGAGAGAAACGAGCGCAGCCATTGAAGGACTGTGCCCTGGATCCCCACGTCGGCAAGGCGGTGGTCCAGGAGTTCGTGATCGACCATGTCGAAGGCTGCTGACAGGTCTAGAAGAATCAGCAGCCCCGACCCGCCTCGATCCAGCTGCCTGCGGAGATCATCTGTTAGGGTGACCAGAGCCGTCTCGGTCCCATGACCAGCGCGGAAGCCGGACTGGAATGGATCCAGAGCTGATGTTTCATCCAGAAACCTACCAAGCTGTTCAGCAACCGCTCTTTCAATCACCTTACCCAGGAATGGAAGATTCGAAACCGGGCGGTAATTGGATAGATCTAAGGGATCTAATGATGTTTTCTTTAAGAGCGGGCGCACCACTGCCTCCTTCAGTTCCCCTGGGAATGTCCCGGTGCCAAGGGACAGATTGATGATATCCCCCAGGGGGGCCCGCACCTCTTCTGGACACGCTCTAATCAGCCAGGACGGGCACGGGTCGAGAGGACAGGTGGTGGGCTTTCCAGCTCGGAGGAATCTGTCTACATCAGCTGGGGATATCCAGTCAAAGTGGTCCAATACTGAACCCGAGGACAGTCGAGGGGCCTCCAGTTCCTTTATTGTATCCAAATTGGCAGGGAGGTCATGGCGGAGCAACAAGACCTTCTCCGCAAAAAAGCTCGCAAATGCCTCACAGCTGTGTGTCAAATTGTTATTTAAATTTGGCTGTCCTTCGAGGGACGTTAAAGACCGAATTATACTAAATAATTGTGCCGGGCGAGAGCTAGCGGATGCAATGGAGGCCGAGAAGTAGGACTTTTTAGCGGCCTTCACTGCCATCTCATAGGTTTTCATAAAAACCCTATAAGATGTTCTTGAGGCTCCGTCACGGGCACCCCGCCATACTCGCTCTAGCCGTCTGAGGTCCCGCTTCATTTTCCGGAGCTCCTCGGTAAACCAGGGAGCCCGGTTTCTGCGGGGTCGCAGAGGGCGCTTAGGTGCGATCTCATTGATGGCTGCCAGGAGCTGGGTATTCCAGGCCTCAACAAGCTCAGTCAATGAGTCGCCAGGGGGAGAAAGGTCCCGCAAGGCTTGACGGAATCTATCAGGGTCCATCAGCCTCTGCAGGCGAGCCCAAATTGGCTCACCACCCAAGCAGGGTGGGGGTGGAACGTCAATCCTGGCTTTCAGAGCATAGTGATCAGACCATGGCACCTTCATCGAAGGAAACATGATCACATCTATACCGACGCCAAAGATCAAATCCAGCGTGTGGCCTGCTTGATGTGTGGGGCCCGAAACAAACTGGGAGAGCCCTAGTGTCGCCATGGAAGACACCAGGTCCAGAGCCTGTGAGGAGGGAGTGGCATCAGCATGGATGCAAGTGGGGCCCTGTGACAAAATGTTGTGGCGAGGTGTGTTTCCTGCTCAGGATTATTCCATTCCATTCCCTTTCACTCTTGGATATCCCATCCCCAACAATCAGTCTGCATTCAACGGCCACTGACCATGCTCAGTCCTAACTGGGTTGTTTGGGTTTCCCCCCACTCTTTAGGGCAGGCACCCCCAAACTCGGCCCTCCAGCTGTTTTGGGACTACAACTCCCCTCATCCCTAGCTAACAGGACCAGTGGTCAGGGGTGATGGGAATTGTAGTCCCAAAACAGCTGGAGGACCAAGTTTGGGGATGCCTGCTTTAAAAATAAATAAATAAATATATTTTGAAAACCTTGGATTTTCCCAAGACTATGGAAAGTTCTTTCTTGTGTGAATGTGTGCTGATTTGGATACAGCACTCTAAACATCAGAAACAGGAGAAGTGATAGCTAGTATAGAATCTTCATCTTCAGAATCATAGTATCATAGTAGATACTATGTAGTAGAATCATAGTAGAGCTGGGAGGGACATCTAGTCCAATCCCCTGCAGTGCAGGAATCTTTTGCCCAACGTGGGGCTAGAACCCACAAATAGCATGCCAGTGCATATCTGTTTGGGGGGGGGGTCTGGGGAAATAGCAGGAGATGGATACGGCATGCACTGCTGGTAGGCTCTGATGGCTACTGCAGGAAATGGGAGTCTGGACTAGATGGGACTTCTTGTGGTTTGGCAGGGCTGTGTTCTTAGAAGCTGGACCTAACAATTGCTTTGAAAATTGTTAATCTGCCTCTGTTGGTAGCTTAATTGCTGTTGTTAATACTGCTACTACCACATTTATTTATCTCCAGCTCTTCCACTGGAAGTACCTAGGGCAACCCATAAAACCTCGTCATATAATCAATAGAACTGCCAGAACAGCTTACAATTTCTAAAAGCAGCTAACAAATTAACATATAACACAACAACCTAAAAACAAACACATAATGGATATTAATATTAGTATCAAAGCTCCCATCTCTTGTTAGTAGTACAGGATCAGGCATGTGATCAGTACTCTGTTGTTTGTTTCCACCAAACTGCAAGCAATGCCAAAAAAAGGGAAAAAAGCAAAAGGCTTCGTTTTCAATTATTGCAGATCAATGCTTTCTAAGTGCCTTTCCACTATCCGAGTTCCACCTCTTAGATTATTCTTTGCCTTGTTCATGATGATACACCAAGAACATAATCGCTTCCCACTCCTCCTGTGGGATGTCCAAAATTACCTTCAGAAAATTGAATCTGCCTTAATCCTACCCGAAATTTCACAGTACCTAATTACAGAATTGCAATCAATCATTAAAGCAAAAGAGACACCATTTGTGAATTTCACAGCTAATCTTATTGCAGACTCATGTCCTAGCAAGGGGCTTTTTAGTCTATGTGCTTGTCCCATTTCAAACTTAATTAAAGCTAACAATTTGCTTAAAGCCTGTCAAATTAAGGGGGGAAATTTCCCAGGGTAGGAAGAAAAATAACTCTTGGCTTAGGGTTCTGCAGAATGTATTTCCTTACTTCTCAGAAAACTTGACAGTAAAAACTCAGATGCCATCATCTACCATTGACAGCTGTCAGAAGAGACAGAAAAGGGGAGCTTCTAATGCCACAGTAATCATTTCCATAGTTAAGTGTACAGTCACTTGTACAAGGCTGCTCCTGGAGACACCCAGAATTCACTTCTATTGTTTGGTTAGCTTATTTCCCCTTTTATACCCTGTGCCTTCCGCTTTTGCAAATGCACAAGGGTTCCTGAAGAGGTCACCTTTCGTACATTAGAACACATGAATGGCAGAACACACCAGTCTACCATATAGGGCTTCTCTAGATAACCTATGTATTCAACACCCATCCCAACTTGCTTGCACTAAGCTTACATGGGGGTTAGATTACTTCATTCTGATTTGTTTACAGAGTGCTAAAGGATGCGGGTGGCGCTGTGGTCTAAACCACAGAGCCTAGGGCTTGCCAATCAGAAGGTCGGCGGTTCGAATCCCCACAATGGAGTGAGCTCCCATTGCTCAGTCCCTGCTCCTGCCAACCTAGCAGTTCAAAAGCACATCAAAGTACAAGTAGATAAATAGGTACCACTCTGGCAGGAAGGTAAACGGTGTTTCTGTGCACTGCTCTGGTTCGCCAGAAGCGGCTTAGTCATGCTGGCCCCATGACCTGGAAAAACTGTCTGCGGACAAACGTCGACTCCCTCAGGCAGTAAAGTGAGATGAGCGCCGCAACCTCAGAGTCATCAGCGACTGGACCTAATGGTCAGGGGTCCCTTTACCTTTACCTAAAGGATTCATATTCTTCCTGCATTCTTCCTAATTTATTTGTAGGGTCTTCTCATTGGTAATCCATCCATCCATCCATCCATCCATCCATCCATCCATCCATCCATGTCTTCTCTTTGGCAATCCATCCACCCACCCCATACTTTTCAGTGCATGTCCCCACCACTTTCCTAATCACGAAAGTCATTAGGAAAAAAAGTGGATCTATTTCATTTGGGCAGCAGTTTGTTTCAATCCCTTTTATTGCTCCAGTGCCTCCTGCAAAGGGGTGCCTGTGTGGAGACACCCATAGTTCATAAGCGCATTTCTGACAGTGACCAAGCATGTGAACCAGGGTAGTAGGGATGTGCCCAAATGGCTGCCCCCAATTTGCCTGTGTTTTCATAGATGGCTGAACTGGGGTTATCTGTTCAGTTCTGTTTTAGGAATCAAAATCCAACCCTCAAAATGGTCCTTGAAATTGCTTCAGGACAAAGGGAATGCTTGCAATTCTAGAGTAAGGGGGAAGAACCTTCAGTGTGCCCTCCCCTTTCCTCTTAGGCCTTTTTCTTTCAAAAACTTGCTAAAGCTGCTGTCACGCTGGAAAATATAAATGGTAGAAGTAGCAGAGCCCACTGCTACTACCACAGTGCCAAATCTGCTGGATTGTGTATAGTATTCAGCTAAGTTTACTCAGAATAGACACACTGAAATTAATGGACCACAGTCTTGTAGCTGTGAATTCCAAAAGTTACCTGTGGGCTGAAAAAAACAAAAACAAAAAAACATCCTTTCAACTCTATAAGTCTCTGATTCTGTGACACAGTTGCCTGTGTAATAATAATAATAATAATAATAATAATAATAATAATAATAATAATAATATCCCGCCCATCTGGCTGGGTTTCCCCAGTCACTCTGGGCAGCTTCCAACAAAAGATTAAAAATATATTAAAACATCAGTCCTAAACAGGGCTGCCTTCAGATGTCTTCTAAACATCAGATAGTTGTTCTTCTCTTTGACATCTGGTGGGAGGGTGTTCCACAGGGAGGGCACCACTACCGAGGAGGCCTGGTTCCCTGCCTGGTTCCCTGTAACCTCACTTCTCGCAGTGAGGAAACCGCCAGAAGGCCTTTGGAACCGGATCTCAGTGTCCAGGTTGAATGATGGGGGTGGAGACACTCATTCAGGTATACATGACCGAGACCATTTAGGGCTTTAAAGGTCAGCACCAACACTTTGAATTGTGCTCAGAAACATACTGGGAGCCAATGTAGGTCTTTTCAATGAGTGGGAATTGGTGTGTGTGCTGCTCCCAGCTCGGTTAAGGCATGCCAACAACTGGTCTGCAGTTAGGCTAGAGACTTCTTAGCCTGAGTGGGGAAGCAACACTTTAAAAAAAAAAAAAAAGAGGCTTTATTGTTTTTCATTCCTTTTCTGACAACCTATTCCAGTTTAAAAGCACAAGCTTCATTCCCAATGTGAAATGCAAGGGCTTTTGGCTGCACTTAAGTAAAGCTGTAAGCAGAGTGTCATGACTTGCACAGGTGTTCTGCAGATCACTCACTCCAAGTTCCACTCGGCGGCGCCTTAATGGAGACAGATTCTCCCTTTTTCCAATCATACTGACTGTTCCTGGACAGAATCAAGTTACTCTGAATTAGGTCTGGGCTTTCTGTCATGGCTGAACTGAGACGTCACAGCTCGAATCATTGCCTGAGCTATGAGAAATAGTGGCAGCTAGCTGAGAAAAGACTTGAGCGCTCGGCTGTGACCAAGTGGGTGTTCCCAAACCTCTCTTCACAATTGGGAGCTTCGTAAACCATTTTTCGTCAGAGAACTCCAGCTTAAAATCCAGTGTAGTAGCATGAAGCATAGGTACTGGATAGCATGAACAGAGTAAACGAGGCTCTTTTTGAAAATGAAAACAAAAACAATCACTTATTCACACTCTTCTTTTTTGTTATATATCTGGAAACTCAAAGTATGGTGTGGGCAATTACAGTAGGTCGGTCACAATGCCTTTAAAAAAAAAAAAAAAGCAAGCTTTCAATTGGCCCTATTTTCTGGCGAGTACTGTATTTTTCTGTGTATAAGACTAGGCTACTTTCTTGAAATATTGTGCTAAAAACTTGGGGTCGTCTTATACACGGACAGTGGAGAGGTGGGGCAGGCGATTGGTGGCTGCTGTGGCGTTTTTGCTGGTGATTGGTAGGTGCTGCAAGGTCCACTGGCTATTGGCTGCTGAGGCTATTGGTGCTTCCATTTGGCGAGCGTGCAGCTGATTGTTTGCTTTGCTGATGTGCATGTGATTGGCTATTACATGCCAGCGGGTGAGCGATTTTTGACACTCCCCCCCAAAAACTCAACAACTCTGGGCAATCTCCCCCCATTTTCTTTATTTGGAGTCCCAAAAAAGAGGGGGCATCTTATACACTGAAAAGTACAGTACTTATGTGCTACTTAATGTTTTAGGTAGGGTTGCCATATTTCAAATAGTTAAAAATCTGGACAGAAAAGTTGTTGCACTACATTTTTGAGCTCTTTTTATGGAAAATCGGCAAAAATGACACTGCCAACATGGGTTGCCACACTTCCAGATTTTCCCGTTTTCCCAATTTTCGCCCACACTGCTGCCATCTGCAGTATTCCGCATATGTCTGGGAAATTCCGGACATATGGCAACCCTGTTTTAAGGTGACCTGGGGAGCTATGACTGAAAGGAAGATAGGCTGGAAATAGCACAGACTTTTGAGGGGGCAAGGAAGGAGGGTAGTAAGAAGCAAGGGTCACCACCTATGACTCTTCTCATTTTTGTTACTGAGGACAATATCCCACCCATCTTCTTTGACACGGTACTCAGAATTGATCTGGCATGGGTATACACTTCACCATGCCAATGCCATTCACTCACTCACTCACTCACTCACTCATTCATTCAGTCTTTCTCTAAAGCACTTTCTGAAAGTTGGCTGGCCTCCTGTGAACTATAACTACCACAATGCATTAGTTTAGGATACGCCTGAACTCAGCTTGTCTGCCAGACACACCTGCAAATTAAACTCCAATGTCCAGAATAACCACACATGAGTTGCAGCACAAAACAGGGTTGCATTCAACTACGTGTTACTCAGAGCAAAACCCACTGAAATTAATGAATCTTAGACAGCAATGCATGTTGACTTCAATAGGTCTACTCTGAGTAGAACTAGCACTGAATACCACCCATAGAAATTTTGCCTTGAGTTGTGAATGGTGATGGGAAAGTTGCCAGGTCCAAGTAGGGATGGACCAATGTGTCAATTTCAATTTCTCTCAGTTTCTCATTTGTCCAGTCTTAAGTCTGGTTCTCCAAATTTCCACATCAATTTAGGATTTATTTATTTTTATTTTTGTAAAAGTCCTCATGAAAATTGAACAGCATTTAATTGCATTTCCCCTGATACACTAGTTTGCATGCAATTTTATCTAATATACACTTTTTAAAAAGCAATTCTCCCTAATATAATGCATCTTTGTAAGTTAATTTGACCAATATATATATATATATATATATATATATATATATACACACTTCTCTGCACAATTTGTCCCAGTTTATGTATTTTGCACACATTATGAAAATTGCAAAATTGGGAGAAGCACGAATTTTGAAGGATGGCTGTGCTTCTGTACTTCAATTATTTCTGGAGGTGCAAATTAAATAGGCTCACCTTCAGATGCAAACTAAATTGAATTATTCTTTCATCTCTAGTGGCAACTACAGTCCTGTCTTTAAAGGTTTTTGAGAGAACTTTGCAACAACTCCCTTTTCCAGCTCAAATGAAGGCTTCCCTGCCTTCAGTTTAGCTCAAAGTCTGAATTTATCAAAATGCTTCCTTTAATGACCATGTTACATGAAATAAAATATTCCGTAATGATGAAATAACACAGGCTACTGTAACAAGACACAAGGCATGGCATACAAGAGTGCTCTTAAAAACCATGGCATACCAGTTAAAACTGGAGCAAGAGCCATTTACACTATTGATTTCTCTGTGACATTAAGGGTCCAAATTCAATCATTATTCTCTTTGGTTGTCAAAGGTTAATAACAGCTGAATTTTGGACCGAAGATTCAACACAAACATTGCCAGGTAAAAACAGTAAATTGTTTCCATCTGAAGCAAAGTCAATACACGACTCTTTTCTTCTTTTTCTTTTAAGTGACAGCTTTTTTGTGAAGGCCTGGGGAGAAGAGTAAGAGAAGGAAATCCCTTCCTCCTTTCAAGCCCACTGATTCTTCACTAACCAGTTCCTCCACTAACCTACTCATCTTCAGTCAATTCTGCCAAATATTTGATCACTCTCCCACAGAAAAGGTCCGTTCTCTCTACTTTCCATATAGAAAATAGTTTCATGGGGAAAGAAAGTGGCTTTCATATTGCTCCTCAAATTCAGTTCCCCAGAATTTCCATTTAAAATGTGTTAGGTAGAAGTAGGGTTGAGCAAATGTGTCAATTTTAGTTTCTCTCAGATTCTCATTTTTCCAGTCTCAGGTCGATTCCTCCACATTTCCATGATGGTTTTCTTTTCTTTTCTTTTCTTTTCTTTTCTTTTCTTTTCTGAAGGCCTCATGGAAATTCATCAGCGTTTTATTTTGAATGTCTCTTAATATATACATTTGAATGCAATTTTGCCTAATATACGTCTTTGTGAAAAGCAATCTGCTATTACACAAGGCATTTTTTGTATGCTATTTCCATGAGCGTATGTATCTTTGCACACACTTACCCCTATTCTTGAACATGTTACTTGGCTGAGGACCCCATTACAAAATTTGGATAAGTGCACATTTCAACTGATGCCTGTATTTTAGTTCACACATTGCTTTTATATGTGTTGGAAGCCTCCCAGAGTGGCTGGTGCAGCACAGCCAGATAAACAACAATAATTAATTAAAATGTGAACTTAATTGAACTTCTCCTCTATCTCTAGGTAGACAGATGCTTGCTATCTCCTCAGTTCCCAACATTTCAGAGCAGCATTTCCTGGGTCTCAGTCCCTGCAGTGGCAATTCCAACCATCCCTCCTCACATCGAATAGTTCGCATAAAGGGTGAGGTCAGGGTCAGGGATCTGGGGAAAGACAGTGGGTAGAATTGACTGAAGTGAGTGTGAGAGCACAACAACTTTGGGTCGCAGAACCAAAACTTACTTCCTTCTCCTTCCCTCATGCATCCTCCATATCGACTCTGGATGGTTGGGGAAGGAGCCCCCAGAGCAAATTGTTAGAGTGCAAGGACAGAAAGGAGAGGGGATGTTTTCTTGTGTGAGTGGAAGTCATTCCACTCATGCAGTGACTTCGAAGGATACAACCCACTGACAGACTGAGAACGATTGTGGTTGCTCTAAGGTCCAATTCAAAGTGGAACCAAAGAAGCAGATGTATAAAGTCCAGTTTCATCCTTCCCTGCCACATCACTCATCACTAAATATCGTGAAGATCGAATTAAAAATGTTCCACGCAAGGATCTTATTTATGCCACTGAAAAACGCAAAAGAATTAGCTGTAGAGTGCCCTTTTAAACTGATAGCCAATGGGGAAAAAATAGACTTTCCTGACTCTTACAGGGCAAAACATTTTATCCTGACCATTTCTATAGGAGTAAAATAGTATTTCTTCTATCACTGTACAAAAAGGTGGTAGGTGGTATGATTAAACAATATTTCAACTCTTTAGTTCATGCAGAGGTTACCTGCCAGAGGGCATAAAGGTTTGATTAGGTTTATGTCGGACATGAGAAATTTCAAAGGAAAACCATACACCTTTTCTAATATATGAGTGTTGCACCTACAAATGACTTCTTTTCATGTGGCCAGGTATGGCAAGCATTTAGTCCCTTTCTGATTACTAACAGGAAGAAAAGAATAGGAATCACGGGAAAAGAATAATAACAGTCTTTCATACAATCAAGGGGGTGCATTAAAGAGCATAAAGATTATGTACTGGCTAGATCTTTCATTTTTATTTGGTTTTGGAGCAGAATAGATTGTTGATAGTATTTGATCTCAGCCCTGATCAAAACTAAAATGGAAAATGATTTTAAAGCCTTGAAACTGCTCTGTTTGGTAATTTCAACAGTCCATCTAGCCAAGCTCACTGTATCTAAGAGCACCTCCTCCTGCGTTTAAGGAACCTACGAGGTGTAACAAATTCCTTTAGAGCAGTGATGGCCAAACTTAATTTGGCCCTCCAGCTGTTTTGGGACTACAGTTCCCATCATCCCTGACCACTGGTCCTGTTAGCTAGGAATGATGGGAGTTGTAGTCCAAAAACTGCTGGAGGGCCAAGTTTGGACATCACTACTTTAGAGAAAGGGACACATTCAGGCAAGTTAATGGCATCAATTCAATGTCTGTGTACTAAAGAAGATAGCGAGCCTATGGACTCCAACTCCCATGAGCACCAGCTAACACAGTCAATGGTCAGGAATGATGGGAGCTTGTAGCCCAAGTACAGATTCCAACAGGACCACAGATCCCCCATTGCTGTACAGTGGTGCCTCGGGTTAAGTACTTAATTCGTTCCGGAGATCCGTTCTTAACCTGAAACTGTTCTTAACCTGAAGCACCACTTTAGCTAATGAGGCCTCCCGCTGCTGCTGCGCTGCCAGAGCATGATTTCTGTTCTCATCCTGAAGCAAAGTTCTTAACCTGAGGTACTATTTCTGGGTTAGCGGAGTCTGTAACCTGAAGCGTAGGTAACCCGAGGTACCACTGTACTGTAATCTTGTGCTGGGGCTACACTGACGTTGGTGCATGTGAGAAGATAGTAACACAATAAGAGTCCTCCTGGATCATAACAAACATTGATCTACTTCCAAGTCGGTCTGTCGTCTCCCTTCTCCTTATGGTCACTCCTCAGTATCCAGGAATTCCCTGACTTCTGCACCTTTCTCAGCTCTGTAACAACCATTTTGGGGTGTTCCAACCAGGAACTGTACACAACGTCCCAAGGGTGCTTACATCATGGATTTTACACTGGCATTATGCTATTAGCAGTTTTCATTTCTTTCTTTTCAATTTCTAAGAACCCTTAACACGGAATTCATCGTTTTTCACAGCTTCTGCAAACTAGGCTGGTTTTCATGAAGCTATCTACCATGGCTGAAAGACCTATTTACTGGTCAGTTATGGCAAATTCAGACATGCATGGGAGTATATAGTGTGGTGTAATGGAAAATGTTGGACATTGACCAGAGAGAATTGGGGACAAAGGAACATAGGAAGTAGGCTTTATATTAAGTCAAACCATTTATACATCTAACTCAGTATTGTCTATATCAGTGATGGCCAAACTTGGCCATCCAGCTGTTTTGGGACTACAACTCCCATCATCCCTAGCTAGCAGGACCAGTGGTCAGGGATGATAGGAATTGTAGTCCCAAAACAGCTGGAGGGCCTAGTTTGGCCAACAATGGTCTACACTGACTGACAGTGGCTTGCTGGGGTTTCAGACATCTATCTTTCTGAGATCTACATTGAGATTTTAAAGATTGGAGATGAAACCTTTTGCATGCAAAGTATATGCACTATCTCTGAATTACAAGCCTTCCTTTAACAGGTTCAAATCCCTGCTGAGGCACAAAGGAAACTGGGCGATCATCTCTGACCTAATTTTTATGAGGGGGAAGGGGAATGTGCTATGTGCACCACCCAAAACGTCTGGAGGGCGTGATAAAAATGGAATAAACAAATAAATATAAATCACTAAACTGAAGGTAATAATTTAACCATATTATTAAATTAAACAAATTAATACATTGAAGAAACAAATATAAATAATTGAATCTCTACGGGGGGGGGGGTCATTGGTTTGTTTTTCTTTTCCTTTTGTTTTATTCATGTTGTCAATTTGTATTTTATATGTTGTGAAGTGCCCTGTGATTTTTGGATGAACATCAGCATAAAAATTAAATAAATAGTACAAGAAGTTATTAATAAGGTTACCTTATTAAATGTTATGGTCCGCTTTAAAAACACTCACTGTTTCTGGATTCTGCAGTGATATTGGGCAAAAAAGCTTCACAATGGTTTGTACTTTCAAAGTCTGCCTTAAGGCTGAATGACAGTAAATGCAGCAGATATGTTTGTTCCAGATACCCTGAGGTTAGCTATGGTGAATGCAGGCTTGAAACTGTGACCGGTTTTGTGTACAGGGATGGAAAGGCCTGTCCATTTCTGACCTGTGTCAGGTTCAAGAGAGGAGATTACAAGAAAGCAAATTCTCACTGAACATCAGGAAATCTTTATTGTTATTTCTTGGAATCTGACTTAAGAACAAGGAATGCAGAGGAGGAGGGGTGGATTTTTTAAAAAATGTAGGAATAAAACATATTTGGAAAGCAGCCAGCAGCAAAAGGAAGACATGGAACTAAATGAGTTATTGGTATATTCCAGTAACAGTAGTAATTTTGTCCTTGCTAGAAAGCAACAGCAGGAGAGAAGATTAAAAAAAAAGCAACAGGGAGAAATGGAAAACAGATACCCAGAAGGCAAAGGGAAAGAATAGCAGTTAAAGCACACAGAACTCAATAAAGAAATAGGGGGAAATTATATATGACCTAGTAAAATACGATAAACAAATAAGTAAAAAAAAATGCTAACGAGAAATGGCAACAAATCTGAAAGAAAAGTAAAAGGTAAAGGGCTGAGTTGTGCTTGGTTCAATCTTGTTGCTTGTCAATCCAACTTGAATTAACCAATGATTGCAGGATGGGTGAACAGTTTCAATCAATCAAGAAAAAATATATCAATTAATCAATCAAAACATTTGATGTTTGAGCCAGAGGTCATAATGAGATCAAGTAGACAAAAAGCTTAACTCAACTGTGTGCAGACACGGTTCAAAATATAATAGAAGGAATTGTCACAAAGTGTTGCAATTTAATCTGCGATGCAAATACATCTTTATAAGCCTCATGCACTGCAAACAAAAATTGATAACTGCTTCTGTAAGATTCAGAGGGGTCTCATGTCCCTCTGAAATGTATTCCCCAGATCTGCTAGCGGAATTTTCCAAGTGAGATACTAGAGTAGGGCCTATTACTAAATGACTGGGCCCGAGACAAAGGTCACTGAAACATCACAGGTATTTAGCCTTGCCTTGCGGCTGTGATGCTTAAAGTCAGCTGGTCAATTTTATTTTTAACCCTTGACCTCATCTAGCCATAACAAATTCTTTCGAGGAACCATCAATCTTCAGTCCTTGCTAGGTTGTAATTATAGTTCCATCCAACATGGGATAAAGTGAGAGTCTGGATTTCTCCCATAGGGGGAACATTATTTCATTGGAAGGTACTGATATTTTCCCCAAGAATGAAAATTAGGGTCGTATATAGAGCATTAGTATATATACCTTAGTGCCACACTAGTGAATCAAACTATACACCGCACTATTCCTGAGACACTGAAAAGCAAAGCTGTGTGCAGTGCTCACAGAGAAGAAAAAGAAAGTCTGCAAGAAATCCAGTTTTATATGTGTGTCTGTGTTGCATATGGTGCATTTGAGTTCTTGTATAATGCACAAGTGGGAATGGGTGAAAATCGAGAAGCAGCAGTTTGGATTAATTTTGTCATGCAAATTTTGTCATAAGATTCGAAGCTCATTCGTTGTTGGAGGCAGATAAGCATTTGACCTTCAAACAAACTTCTAATTTTGCAGCGTATTGGGGGGGGGCGTAGTGGGAGGGGGAGAAAAGGGACACAGATGGCCAGATGGATACTTTCTGATATAGGATGGAATGGCACACACACGCTATTTCCCCCCCACACACACACACACTCAAGGTTTTGTGTTTCTAGTCAAGGTAAATCCTGAAGGGGTTTTTCATCAAGATAGAAATATAAGCTTTCCCCCCTCCCCCACCCATTTCTTTCTTTTGCATAAGCCGTTTCCAACCTGTGCCAGCAGGAATAATGTATGCAAGTACTGGAAGCCTCTTGAATGTGTAGTCAGTGGGGAACAGCCTGGGCTACATGCGTTTTTACATATCTTCGAGCTACAGCGGAATCAAAGAGCCAACTGCTGAATTTCAGCGCCCAAGGCTATCCTGTGGATTTATAAGACCCCTTGAAGGAATCAGATCCATAAGCCAATAATATGCCAACATTATTATTATAAAAACATATATGTATATAACAGTAGTGGGTTTTGCTTCCCATATAAAGTGGATTTTTTTTAAAATTTTAATATTTTATACTCTTCTATTATCTTTTAAACAAGTTACTCATTTAAAAGTTATTTCACTGGCTCGGAGCATCGCATTATGGAAATCGAGTCGGTGTTAACTTACAATTTTCATCCCGAAGAATGCTGTGCACCCCAAAACACTTCCTGATTGTTTTTATTTGAATTCATAAAGCGGCACATCCCATAGGCTTGGAACAACTTGCATTTCAGCTCCTCTTCCTTGGTATAAACCCACTTGTCACTATATTCCTTTCCAACCTTCCCTTTTCCTGGCCCTTCCTTAAACAAGCAGGCATCTCCTTCTGAGGGGATGAATACTGTGACATTTCAGACAGATAGGTGCAGGGATTTTTGTGTGGAAGGAGAGTCTTCGAAGTTTTTAAGGGAGGGAAGAGATGCACACATACACATCATCGGGGGGTAAGCATACAACACAGAAGTAGCCCTAGCAAGTAATCTGCAAAATTTCAGGAGGGTCGGTGCAGGGGCTTTTGTGCAACTTTAGCTTCTAAAGTTGTGTGTGGGAGATGGCTACTTTGTTTTCTGCTCAGTTGATTTCAGCTGGTAAGTCCCTTCTACATGTCTTCCAAAAGCACTGCGACTGGATGTGAAAAAGAGAGCTATGGTAAGATTATCTTCTGATTTGAAGCTATAGCTATCCATCACAAAATAAAAGCTCCTCCTCTCGCTCCCTCCTGTCACATGGAGAGCTTCTGGAAATACAACAATGAAAGCTTCTAAAGATTTCCCCTAAATAATTGTTGTCCCTTTTCCAGGACTGAGGCCCGAGCAGGTTACGTTATGTAAGGTTTTAACTGGTGTTTTCCTGTGTGGGAAGGTGGTGGCAATACTGATTTCTGTCATTGTATTTTTATGGTTGTAAGGTACATTTGAAAAGCTTTGCCTGGAAAAGCATCACAGAAATAATTTAAAACAACAGCAACAACCACCAGTCTGTTCTCTTAGACCTCTGAACTGTTGACGTGGTCCAGAGGCTTCAGAAGGGGCCTGATTCATGCCCCTTGGGACACAATGTCACCTCAGAAGACCCCCAGATTTTTTCCCAGAGCTGTCCAATTTGACTATCGGTTCAAAACAGAATGCACACCCCTAAATAATACAGGTTAATCTGAAAGAGTCCCTAAAGTGACTGACATGTTTGGCCATTTATAAACGATCTCCTTTACTAATATGAACATGTTCATGGAGAGCTCACACAATACATCATCATACTTTGTGAGTTTTTGTCCCCTAAAATGACATGGTGGCAGTGCACCATGCCACTGGAAAGTTGTCAGCAATACAGTCCAATACAGTCCAAACAATACAAAGTAAGAGGAGCGAGGCAACCTGTAAGTCACTGCCATTATTAATCAAATAAACAGATTTGATACAGGGCAGATACAGTCAAACGTTGGATCCCAAATGCCAAATGTCCAATGCGGCTTCCACTTGAGTGCAGAAAGCTCCTGCAACCAATCGGAAGCTGTGCCTCGGTTCTTGAACATTTCAGAAGCCAAACGAGCTTCCAGAATGGATTACGTTTGACAACCGAGGTTTGACTGTAATTAATTCAATGTAAAGGATCCATGAAACAGTCAAGTCTCAGAAGGATACCAATAAGGAGTCAGACCAGTTGGGCTTCCCGGATGAATTTGGGTGCTACAATTGAAAAGGCCCTGTCCTGCGTCCCCCATCAATTGAATTCTCAGCGGCCAAGGAATGTGGAGCAAGGCCTCAGGCACTGATAGTAGTGGACTGGTGTGTCTACCTTGGAGTTTACAAGTGCAGGATTGGACCACCAGGCATTCAGTTAACAGAATGACAAACCCACCAGTTCAGAAGGAGCCTCGTGTTGTCTCCTCGCCCAGCTTCTAATAGCCATAAAATGCCACGGCTGTAGCTAACCTTCTGTAAAATGCCTCTGAGCTCAAAATCGCTTGTACTGCATTTCCCCAGAGATGCTGGTCAACATTAAGAATGTATAAAGTACAATTCTCTTGGAGCATTTTGGAAACTATTTGTTATGATATTGCTTCCTGTCAAGCGCATAATGCAATTTTGTCTTCCATAAAAATAAACGCGCTGTGTGTGTGTGTGAGAGAGAGAGAGAGTGTGAGTGTGAAATCTCAGGCTCTTGTCATTTCCCACATTTCTGTCACTAAATATTTAAACAAGGGGAGGCCAGAGAATCCCAAGCTAGCAATCGGCTTCATGTAGTTTACCCCCCTAAGGTTAGACTGCGAATGAAATGGTGCTGCATCATAGAGGAGACTTAAAAGAGATAGCCATTAAAAGCCCTACCTGCCCACAGGCTAGGCCCATGCCTCTCTCTCCCATGCCATGCGGACAGGATAAATTTAACTCCAGGGCATCCGCTCCAGAAGCCTGTATGACACACAAGAAAGAAAATATCAAATATTAACTGCCAAAATGGTACACCACTTCAGTGAAGGTAATTTCCCAAATGACAACCTGATGTGTAGATCTGTAACTCATGCCACATGTAATATCCCCACCCCCCACAACCCATCAATATTTACTTTTGGTTTATGACTAATTCAGTGCAAAATGTAATTTGAAGAAATAAAACACAACAAACTTTTAAAGCGGTTACATTGCAAAACAAACTATAATCTGACACAGAGAACTTTCGTTAACCTCTCTTTCCCCCTTCCAAAAATAACTCTGGAATCGTGGCAGTTCTACTAATTATACTGAATAATCGTATGAGTAATATGCTGAATAATGATAGAAGTCCGGACTGTATCACTTCATAATGCAGGTGAAAGGCTAGAGGTGTATGAAATGGTTGAACATCTCTCCCAAGTAAAATATATAGGGAACAGATGCAACAGAGAATAGTCTGTATTAAAGCCTTCTCTCTGATAGACTTGTATTCTACATGGCCAGAATTTCTCACAATGGGTATTTTGTTAATTGTTTCAGATAACAGCTTATTGCTGGCGGTCTCCAAACACGGATAAATCCACTACATTTGTTTGATGTTGGTTTGCTTGTAAAATAGAAACAATCTTAGAGGATGTTATTAATTCTGGAAACGCATTAAGGTTCTGCAGAAAATGGACTTATTGGAGGATATAAACATACACGATACATATACGGTACATAGACTGATACAGAAACTGTTACATAAAATCCAAGCTGGGAGGGGGCTGTGTATAAAGACTTTACATGCTAAAATCTAACCAAATGCAATTTGAGCTTTTCCACTGCAAGCCACCTCTTTGGGCTTAAATTGCCCCAGTCTTCCCTTGGGGGTCCATTCCTCACACTTTATTATCAGGACCACAGAGTTCCCAATCCTGGAAATATGCAGATGAGTTGCACAGTGCAGCGAAGTATGAGCAAAACAACATGTCAAGAAGGTTTGCGGATCAGACAGCAGTGTGAAAGAGGGATCGCTAATCATGGCTTGTATATGCACTCCTCCATGGATCAGCTGCACCATTAGGTAGAGTGGGGCAGCCACCTCATGCAGCAGGTGCTAGGGAGTAGAAAGTGGGGCAAGGTGTTTGAAGGCAGATCTGTGAGTGCCAAGTGGCCTGGTCTGTGCATCCTCAGAGAAGCATCTCACCAGGTGAGATGGAAGCAACTCATATCCTAGGTTCCCAGCAGGTAAGTCACTGCCGCTTGCTGGAAGGGCGGCAGGAAGGTCAGTGCAGTGCAGATGCACCAGCAGGTAGGCTGGATTGGCTCTGACAGTACATTTGCTGCTGTGGCAACAATGACAATGACCCACTGGCCAGGAAGCTATCTCCACCTCACCAGTCACTGCTATACCTTTAGCTCGCCTGTGGTCCTTGGCTTTCAATGGAGAACAGAATCCAGTTGCCAGCACTGAAGTTAAGATTCATCTGCCTCCGGCTGACTTTTGTAAATGGAATTTTGGGGTTGGGTACCTTGTCCTTTGACTTGGACAGCAAAATGTCTTGGGCCAACCCTGCTCACCTTTGCCACTGGTGAATATATATATATATATATATATATATATATATATATATATGCATGCTATGGTTTTCCCAGTAGTGATGTATGGAAGTGAGAGCTGGACCATAAAGAAGGCTGATCGCCGAAGAATTGATGCTTTTGAATTATGGTGTTGGACTGCAAAAATATCAAACCTATCTATTCTTAAGGAAATCAGCCCTGAGTGCTCACTGGAAGGACAGATCCTGAAGCTGTGGCTCCAATACTTTGGCCACCTCATGAGAAGAGAAGACTCCCTGGAAAAGACCCTGATGTTGGGAAAGACTGAGGGCACAAGGAGAAGGGGACGACAGAGGACGAGATGGTTGGACAGTGTTCTCAAAGCTACCAGCATGAGTTTGACCAAACTGCGGGAGGCAGTGGAAGACAGGAGTGCCTACCATGCTCTGGTCCATGGGGTCACAAAGAGTCGGACACGACTAAACGACTAAACAACACCAAATATATATGTATATATTTGCATTGTTTTACAAATACCCGTGATAAATCTGTTTGACAAAGGAGTCGCAGTGGGATAAAATGAAGCATGAATGATGTGCATCTGTGCATCAGAGAAATCAAAGGTTCCCCTCACTGGATTCTGGATTTGCACACTGAGAAAGGTTTCATGGAACTAATCTCCCTACCAAGATCTGGTGGAGGCAGCAAATTTTCCTCTATGTGCTTATTTCTTTAGCTCCCTTCACCCCTACACCAGTATGCACATAAGTGCAGCACAGGAATGGGGAGATGGCAGATATGGTTGGCAATAAAACCTCATGATCACTTGAGGAAATCTCAGCAGCTGCAAGTCATAAGGATTGTGGCTGCTAATGAAACCTGCTATCCCTTTTCACACAATGTGTTTTGTCCAAGGAAGGTTCTGAATTCAAAGTATATTGTTTGAATTGATCCTTAATCCCATTTAGGGTTCGCAGGCAAGGCTTCGAGGTAGGCCTCATCACAGAATAAATAATTATAATTGAACTGCCCAATATTTGACTGTCTATCTAAAGGTTAGCAAAAGTCATTTAAGCCAAGGATCTGATGGCAAACACTCTTGCTGTTGATTCCAAAGTGAAGTCAAGAAAAGCGTACTGAGAATATGGGAGCAAGAAAGAGAGAAAAAAGTCGGCTAAACTTCTTTAAAGGTCACATTTAATTGTGAGACAGGAAATAGGTCTTATATTATCTGAACGCTTTCCCAATTGTTGTGAATTATGAAGGAACAGCAGGTCTACTGTTAAAAGACTTGGGCCACGAAAATCTTTATTCAAGTCTCAAGTAAGAGGAAAAACCTGGTGATTTCTAGAGAATTATGGTGTGGACTTCAGGAAATCTGTGCTTGAAATGAAATATGTTATCTTCACCATTCAAGACACCATTAAAACAGGTCTAGCCCACCTAAGTAAATGCTCCTGCTCAGATGCTTATAACTCCACACAAAGAAGAAGGGCAAAAACAAAAATCTACCCCTTTGTCCCAACTTAAAAGCCCCAGGTCATTATGTGGAGAATGTTGGTTCCTCAAGGCTGCGTTTTAGAGGCTGCTTTGAAGTCAGGCAGCAACAAATGTGAAATGAAAGCTCAACAGAATTGTCTTGAGTTCAGGCTTGAACCTTCAAAACACCATTAGAATATCTTATCACCTGAGCCACAGACGACATGGCCTCCTCAGGCTATTAGTCTCCTCAGGAAACTGCATCTGTGTGCCATAATAGATGGGCCTTTAACTGCAGACAAGCATGGAACTGTAGTTTTTAAAATCCCAAAAGCTGCTGCAGGAGTGTGTGTGAACAGGAATGAGAAATGTGCACAGAAGATGCAGCAATATCTTCCATAATGGTTCATGAGGGGAATCTTAACATACACATGAAGCAGAATTTATTCCTAGGCCAAGGGAAGAAGGGGTGGAATCTGGTTGTACTTAAATGGCCAGGGCTGTTCCAGTCACAAAACAACCACCCCAGACCAAAAAATTCTGAAGTATATCTCTTAATTGAATTCAGAAACAAAGGATCAACCCATGCAATGGAGGCTCCTGCATACCTTTAGGTTGCTTTTTAAAAGAAAAGAAAAGAAAAGAAAAGAAAAGAAAAGAAAAAGAGGTGCCAGAGCTCACCATGAACTCCCTTGTTCTCTTAGAATGGCAGTGATGCCCACCTGAAAGGTACTGGAACTGAGTTCCAGCTGGGAAAAAGCCCCGAGCTTTAGAACCTGTTTAGAATAAATGGTTTTATGTGACTTGCTTTTAATGGTTTTTAATTTGGTGTTTTAAATGAATATTTTAGACTGTCTACTATAAACCACTTAGAGGACTTTTGTCCTAGGAAGCGGTATATAAATTTTGTAATACACCCTTGAAATCTACTCCTTTTTAATTATTGAAGGTGCAGGGACACCATTTTCTGTTGTAGCTGTCACCCTTATTCGTAGATACTGATCTACTAGCAAACTCAATACAAGGCAAAGCAACTGTGGATTTGGTGAGTGGTTCTGCAGCAGTTCTAGCCTTATCAAGGTCAGTGGTATTGCAATAGAGTAAGTGGTTTAAGAGTCAAAGCGGGGAGAGGGGGATAACTTCAGACAGTATTACACATACTTTCTGATTTAGCAAACCAGGAAAAACCTATCTCCGTGTGCTTTAAAATTATTACTTAGGCAAGGTTAGAATCTGGTTTGCATTTTATTGTTTCTGAGCGACAGGGGTGACTTTTGCCTGCTGTGTGGCCATGGTTCAGAAAGTCTAAAGAGACCCATCAGAAGAAATGCTATCCATCATTTTCCTCAAGCGTTTCCCTTCCTGTTGAGCTTCACAACCTATGCATGTGGGCTTGTTGTTATTTTTGTTATTTACTTCCATGACAGGTTGACCTTTAGTGTACATGGCTGGCCTCCTATGGAGACCTTACTGCATCTCCTCTAGGGCTTATGCACCTTGGAAGGTCACAAGTATTTGGCAGGGAGAGGGTTGTTTTCTTTCTTCTATTTTTTTTTTTAATGTTTCTCATGTAGACCATAACCTGTGGGGCAATGTTGAGAATTTGCAAAATAAGAATGGTTTTATCAGTTCTAGAAAAAAGAATAATCGAGAAGTAATATTTGAGGAGGGGAAAACCTGTCATGCTTTTAAAAAAAATATGAAGACCAAATGATGATGAAGAAGAAGAGTTTGGATTTGATATCCCACTTTATCACTACCCTAAGGAGTCTCAAAGCGGCTAACAATCTCCTTTCCCTTTCCTCCCCCACAACAAACACTCTGTGAGGTGAGTGGGGCTGAGAGACTTCAGAGAAGTGCGACTGGCCCAAGGTCACCCAGCAGCTGCATGTGGAGGAGCGGAGACGCGAACCCGGTTCACCAGATTACGAGTCCACCGCTCTTAACCACTACACCACACTGGCTCCTTACAAGTTCACTGCTTGTATGGAATGATATACATGACCAGATAAAAACTGCTGAGGCAGAATTTCACAAAGTATACTCTCCATTCATTTCAGAAGAAGAGGAACTTGAACAGCAGGGATGAGGAACAGCGGTCCTCCAGATGTTGGACTACAATTCCTGTCGTTCTGACCATGGTGGCTGGGGTTGATGGAGATCAGAATTAAACCACAACTGGGTTCCTAATCCCTGTTGCACAATACCAACATTTATGGATGTAAACAGTGGAGACCTTTTTAGATTTTAATAAGGAAAGATGGGAAAATGAGATTTAGCAGTGCATCCCAGGCACTCAGTCGGAAGCCGCGGAAGCCGTGTCAGATGTACGGCTTCCAAAAAATGTTCGCAAACTGGAACAATCAATTCCGGGTTTGCGGCGTTCAGGAGCCAAAACGTTTGAGTTGCAAGGCGTTCGAGAACCAAGGTATATTTGTTCTGAGCACTTTCCTATTTATATCTCCTAATCACTACAATAACTTTATCAGTATAAATATATATATAATATTTTTACAACTACTTTGATCAAATTCGAATTTTCATGGGAGTATGCAATAAGTGAACAAAGATATATATGATAGATATGCAAAAATAGTAAAAGGCAGAAAATTAAGCAGTAGAAACAACACATTTTAAATGACTTGGTGACGAAGAATGTCTTGATCTGACATCTAAAAGACTGCATCAAAAGTGCTAGGCACACTTTCCCAAATAGGGCATTCCAGTCAAGGTGCTACCACTGAAAAGGCCCTCTCCTTTGTAGTTACATAGCACACTTCCTATAAGGAAGGTACTTGGAACAGGGTCTCAGCAGAGTATCTTCAGGCAAGAGTAGATTGGTGTGGGAAGACACAACACACTGCCTCAGGTATTTGGGTCCCATGCCATTCAAGGCTTTAAAGGTTAAGCAACTGCACCTTCAGCAAACTATTTAAAAATGAATTTAGTTTTGAAGCAATGAGACATGCACCCTTTGCATTTGCCCTGACCCAGCTAGGGCCCTTTCATGTGTGGGGGTGAAATTACTCCTCCAAGTGAATGTTGCACATGTAATTTCATAGCTGAATCCACTAACCAGGGCTGTGCATGCTTTACTCTGTTATCAGCTTTTTAGGGTGGGAAGTGGGCAACCGCTCAATTCTTTTCAGGAGGATCTCACTGGAACTGAGATGAAGAAAACAATCATTTCGTAAAACTGTTATCGTTTTGACGATCCCATTTTCTTTTGAGCCTATAGCCTAGCTAAACTGAAAGGGCCTTTTCCTGCCTGCTAGTTGTTTCCAGGTACTGCATATAGCACATGTTCCTTTTGCAACACCGAAAACAATATAAACTATTAGACTCAATGGTGGCCATTGATGCAGGAAAAGAGAATGGGCTAGGCATGGCAATAGTGGTTAATCTTGAATTGTTTTGTAGACAGATGAAAGACGATATTGGGGGGCAGTTAATGCGAACGAAAATTAGTCAAAGCCCTCATAAAGAAATATATTGAAAAAAATGATTATATGTAATTACATATTATGACGAAGCCTGATCTGAAGAGCTACATGGTTTTGATTGGTTCAGGATGGTGACATTGGATTGCAACTGTTAAGATCACTGCGATCCTTTGATTGGTAAAATGAAACAATGTGTGTATATAAGAAACATTGCTTTGGATTATGCTCTTAGCAGCCTCCTCCTCATTTTGAGGCCGTCCCTATCCAATTAAGGGCCATCTTTTTACTTGGAGCCTGCATCCTTTTATTTTGGGTTTCTGGGAGGGATAACGCCAGTCTAGGAACACCTTTTAAATTTCTCCAACAGCTGCACACTTGTAGATTTGGATTAGGTCCTAATATTTCACTTTATTTCTCCAAGGACCTGCAGTTTCATTACTGTGCGAGATTAAAACGGTACATTCAGCAGAATCAAACGGCAACATTTTTCCTGTCCCGTATCATTTGACACTGCAGATGGCAGAGTCTGTATTTTGATGCTCCTCTGTGGTTTGTTTGTTTTTTAATCCTACCTACTCATGGGGGAGGGGGGAGAACATCAAGGGGAAGACTAAGCCTGAGTCCTTCTCCACACACTACCTTTTGATGTACAGGAAAGCTCCCTCCACACTCCCCATGGATGTATTCAAGTGTGCAAACCCCACCTGTAGTCTGCAGTGAAACAGTCCAGGAAAAAAAAATTACCACTTGAATATCTAGAGTTCTGGGAAAGGGTAGACAGATTTGCAGCTTCATTTATAATTTCAGCACACACATTGATGCACGCAATGCATCTTTCAGCCTATATATTACTGCCTTAATAAAGTATTTCTTGCATAACCTTGATAAACCTTGCTTTAAAGAGAGAGAGAGAGGAAGAAAGAGAGTGCTAAAATTCCAGGTGCTTGACCAAGATCTTTTCATTTGTACAAGTAGGTATTTATTTTATAGGAAAACCAACAAACTGCCATTGTGTACAATAGCTTTTGTGCCACCGCCACTTTTTTCTCCCTTTTGCAAATCTGTATTAGAAGCAGAACAGCATTAAATGAGCCTTTTATACTTTAAATATTCAAGAGTTTTATATTCAAAATTTCTTCTGGTGCCGTCAAACTAGAGTGCCTGAAGGCAAGGTAAGATCAAGTTAGGTTCTCAAAGGTAGAATTAAATTTTATCAGGGCATCCGTCATAATATGCGGGTTGCTTAAAATGCAAATAAAAAGTGTAGAGATTCAAAGGCTAAAGAATTTTCAGGTAGAATGCAAAGTCCAGGGGACCGCTTCTATGCAATAGAGTCATTTAATTTACATTTCTACCATTTTAATGAAAACACAGAAGAAACAAGCAATAATGGATATGTCTTAAGCTCTCGGTTTTTTGGTTGGAATTTCCTTTCTTTCGCAATCTCTCTCATGGAATAAAAAAGTGAAAACGGTAAGAGAGAGGAAGGGAGGGAGAGGGAATAGGATGAGAAAGCATATTAAGAGGCCATTACCTCAGCTACTTTGGAAAGTTCAGTCCAATCGTCTTTATTATAGCTGCACATGATACTGGCGATGACAATCTGAAAAGATAAGTATTGGTTTATACAATGCTGTATTCCTGAATAATTCCTTCTGCATATATTGCAATGTTTCTGCTTCTAACCCTCTTCTGATCCTATTTTGTTGTTATAACTGCAATACAGCAGTCTTGGGGATTTATTTATTTTTTAAAACTCATGGTGATAAAAGACAACAAATGTTGGGCATGAATGGGATTGGGAGGCACTGTGGGGCAAGTAACAATCTTCCAGCACAACCAACCTGAAATCAGATGGCTATTTAACACCCCCTCCCCAACAATTCCTCAACTCTTTGGCCTTTTCTGTTGGAATTCTGTTAAATGTAAACGTGCCAAATTCAATATCTTAACAGCTATCTTAAAAAAACACCAAAACACACACACACAAAACCTTAAATTTGGCAGCACCTATATCAGGAATGTTGGAGACAAGTAAATAAATAAGATAAAACTAACAGAAAATAAAATTGAATTTTTGCAAGCAAGCTGGTGACAGGAAAATTTGTATGAGAATTTTCTCTCCAATACAGTGGAGTATTCCTCCTTAGAAATCATCTCCATGTAAGGAAATAATGTAATGTGCAAAGAGTCTCTAAATATGCACAAGCACACAGGTTTCCAAAAGTTGACATTAGGGAGATACAAAGGAAATTGACGGCAACTCAAAAACCCAGCAACTTCATCTCTATAGGTGCAAATTCGCAGAGTCAGACAAGCAGTTACCAGCAGTAACTGGCGTTTTGAATGGGTCACATTCTTATCTTGTAAACACCCGGTCTCTGCACAGAAATGCGACAGATTTCAACCACTCCTTGCACGGTCCCACTGATTACAACTCTCCCCCCCCCTCATATGGGTGTATATATGAATTCACACTCACATATCAATAGATTTAGGGGTAGATGACACAATCAACTCTCCGAGTGTCAAGCTCAGGAGGCACCTGCCCCCAAATGTCCCTCAACAATCCACTCTGTCAACTATTGAGCAGCTGGAAGCAATTTGCACAAGCAATTCATCTTCACTTTGTAAAGCTGGCGGTACTGACATACTGTAGGTGGCCAATACTGTGTTAACTTCTTTAAAATTATTCTTTGTATGGGCTTTAATAAATGGCATGCACACGAGTGACTGCAGTCAGATGCATCCATGCAAATTTATCACCTTACGTGGCAGGGATGAATCATGCATGCACACTGTGTATTCAAAACAATGGCACAGGCTACAATTCAATCAAAAATAAGGTGTTAAAAATTAAATGGCTGGAGGGAGGGTGCCATTGATGTTCCTTACCTTGGGCATCTTTGGTTTGGGGCCAGCCTATTATATGCAAGAACTGTTATCCTCAGTTGATAGGTATCTGAATATGATACATTCACGCACATATATGCTTATCAGCTAAGGATAACAGCTCACACAAAGAGCAAAGTGATGTGCCTACAATTATGCCACAATAAAATCCTTAATCTTCACGGTGTCGTGGGACTCTGTTCTTGCCACAACATGCATATCTTCTGCCGCTGCACCCCCAATATTTGTCTCAAATTGAGTGAGGCACAATAACTAATAAATCTGTCATCTACTATAGTTTATTTGCTGGAAGAAACTGTGATGGTGCCAGACTATGTTATTATCTGAAAGCAACAAAAGGCGGTATCTTCTGCAGCTTCATTGTGTGTATATGAGAGAGATGCAGATTTCCGTTTTATAGCAAAATTATCTCAAACATTAGGCTTAAACTTTCCATGTGGAGATAATTGTGACTGACAGTGCTGTCCAAAACCCCTTCTTTCAAAGGAAGGTAGGCGGTGGCGAGTTGTGGGAAGAGATGCTTAATTGGATTACTGACATGTGTTCAGTTAAGAGAGTGTCCTAATTTTCAAATAACTTTATTCTTAATGTACTATCTGTTAACTGTCCTATTTTTTACAGTCACCCAAAAAAGCTTCTAGTCTAGGCCCAATTCAAAGGGGTGCTAAAAGGTAAAGGTAAAGGACCCCTGACAGTTAAGTCCAGTCACAGACAACTCTGGGGTTGCGGTGCTCATCTCGCTTTACAGGCCGAGGGAGCCGGCGTTTGTCCACAGACAGTTTTTCCGAATCATGTGGCCAGCATGACTAAGCCGCTTCTGATGCAACGGAACACCAAAACCATAGCAGCACATGGAAACACCGTTTACCTTCCTGCTGGAGTCGTACCTATTTATCTGCTTGCCCTTTTTGGCGTGCTTTCGAACTGCTAGGTTGGCAGTCTGGGTGCTAAAAACCTTTAAAACAGCCTTCACTTAGCTCATGCTTTGCTGAAGTTTTGGTCTATCCAATCCTATCAGCCCTGGCTGAGGCTGATAGGAGTTGTAGTCCAAGCCATCTGGAGAACACCAGGTTGGCAAAGCCTGATGTAAAGCCTTAAATGAATTGTGGCCAAGTTACCGGAAGAAATCCCCCCTCCCTTCTGTTCATAACTGTCCAGAGATCTTCATTGGAGACTTTTATCCAGGTTCTTGCATTAAAGAATCTGGCTGCATGATGGCCCTGCAAAGGAGGGGTCTCACCACCCTATATTTCTTGCTAATGAGACCATCACACAACTTAAAGGAAATGGCAGGGGGACGGGACAGGACAAGCTAAGGCTAATCAGTGGCTTTTAAAAAAATGCACTTTGGCCCAGTCACAGCACCCTAAACCCCTTTGCAAAGGTAGCAGCTATGTTGTAAAGGAACAAACTTGACAAGGCTTGATCTGGGATACAAAATGGCCACAACTTTATTGATTACAGATGAAAGTGGACTTTGGCTCATGCATTGGCTACTGGAGGGCTGAAATTTAGAACAGGGTTGTGCCAAGGATTGTGGCCTCCCCAAGACACTAATCTACCAAGGTAGCCACACTCAGGCTACTTCCATCTAGATCCCTCTAATAGGGTACCCTGAGTTCACATTTGCTTTAGGTTGGGGGTGATGCATCACTTCACGCAAACCTAGATGACTAAAATTCCACACCCAAAGAGTTGTGACATTTTGCTATGAGGAAAGCAAAACCACCCAATGGGCCCAATCTGTTTGCAAAAATTCCTTACCGGCTCCGAATATGGCAACCATTGGGAAACCATAGCAAAGACAAGTGCAGCATGCACAGGAAGAAAAACATGGTTAAGACAAAATTAACTCAAAACAGTATGAAAAGGAAGGGGGGAAGGAGGGTTTGCTCTGCAGCCAATTGAGCTACAAACACTAGACACAGTCAGCTTTTCTCCTCAGTCGGCAGACAAGAAACGCTCAGGTCCAATAACCAGACTCTGCCTTATTGGCTTACCATGTTTCTGCGTCATTTTGTGCCTTCTTTAAAAAAAACATAAGTCAAAAATAATTGCCAGCGTTTTAGAATGTAGTTCTTCTAATATTCACAATTTTTTGCAAATAATTTTTCTGTAATATAATACATAAATATATACATCATTTATGCACGCTTCCCCTAATATATGCACTTTTGTACACTTTTTGGGTGTGTGTGGAGATATGTATCACAAAATTCAGAGAGGTGTGGATTTTTTTAGATGGTTGTTCCAGTTTCAGAATGCATGAATCAAGTTCCCATTACAATATGAAGTAAATGAAATCTCTACTAGTAGCACTAGAGTAGGAAGTAACCTTCACCCTCTTTAGGCGCTTTTAATTGCCTGCATATTCCAGTGAGGCACTTTTGTTATATCATGTTATTCTGCGCCATTTTGGTTTGCTTTTATCCTACTGTTGCAGGGGTTTTTTGTGTGTGTCATTAACTGTAGCAACTCCCTTGACAAACACATATTGGAAAGGCAGATTTAAAACAATAACAAAAGAATCCACATGATCCACATAGGCCCTTGTGCACAGAAATGAACAGTGCATCCTGAGACTGGACTGTGGAGAAGTGCTCATCATGCAGCTCAGCCTACACGTGAACTGGTGTTCCCATGATGAAAAAAGGGATGCTTCCTCCTCTCTCACACACATCTACAGGCTAAGCAGAGTTGCAAGGAGGTGGATTTGGACCAAATGGTTAAAGCTATTTGCCCTACAAGAGAAAGGCCGCTCACCATTAGATCTGAGGATGGAATTTGTCTTGCTTAAGGCTTTCATAGGTAACCTGTAGCATTTCAATCCCAGAACTGAACCATCTGCACAGTGCAGACAAGCAGGAACTACTGAGAGGTTTTTTTCCTTTTTCTGTATCTCCCATTTGGGCATTCAGTCAGATGTGTATAGTGCTGAGTGCATTGCAATGCACACAGGTGTTCCCTTCACTTGGCTATGGCCTGAGGACACATGGTGCGATCACCTGGCTGAAGTAAAGCAGGTCTGAATACACATGGAAGCCCTATGCATGATGCATTGAATTCCCTTGTATTAATGTATTAATATCCACCTTCATCTCTGAGAGAGGGATCCAGTGACTCCTCTCCTCTTGGCATAGTTGGGTGCCAAGGGGTTGCAGAGTGCGATTGTGGTTCAAGGACCCGACCCCCGCAATGTGAAATGAATACACAAGGACACGTGATATAAGGTTAATGGGCAAGGAAAGGCCACAACTTTATTGATTACAGCAGTGAAAAGGTATTGGCTTAGGCATTGGATCTCTAAAACAAGTGGGTTTATTCATCAGTAGGTGGAGCCTGTTGATGCTAATCCAACTATAGGCTCACCCCTGATGTCACCGAGGGTCGTGCCATGGCCTCCCGCCAAGCAGGCATCGGACAGAATACACGACCGCCAGATTCCTTTAACGGAATACCCAAAAATTGAAGGCATAGGCGATGGCCACACCTAGCCCTTCGACACACCACAACACATTATTCCAATGTCTAACCTACCCACCAATACCACAAAAGTTGTGACGATTGCTACGAGGTAGGCGAAAAAACCAAAAAGCCTAATGCCAAATGGAAAAACTCCTACCAGGCCCCCTGGGCAACCAGGGCGACCAACCTAAGGTCCATAGCAAGGCCAATGACCTAACCCTAACTCAAAGGGAGTGGAGGGTGGGTGACTCACGACGAGACGACGGCAAAGAATGAGGCCGGGGAGAGGCTGGCGCTGCAGCAAAAGGCTGCTGAACACGCCCCCTCTGTGGCACCTGGTTGGATGCCTACAGAGGGGCGTGGGCGCCAGCCAGGTGAGGTGGAGGCAGGGGGCTAATGCCCCCTGCTAGGGGCGGTGCTCAGGCTCCCGCCCACAACCACTCCCCTCTCTTCCAGGGAGGAGAGTCTTTACCGCATCTTTGTATGGAGTCCAGAGTTGGAGTGAGCTGCACCAAAAGTTGTGCTGCCATGCGCAGTGTGCTTAGGATGTCAGCCAAGGCACTTTTTGGAAACATTAGATTTGTGGAGACAAAAATCAATGGGTTGGGTGGTTGGGTTAAAACAGGCACACTAAGCAAAACAGGCCTGCCTTGAAAAAAAATAATGTAGATATGCAAAACATGTTACTAGCATCTGCTATCCATGTACAAAAAGTTAACCTTTCTTGGTTTTTTGGTTTTGCTAACCACCACAAATGTTTCCTTGATTAAACATGATCAATCACTGCTGCGTGCTGCATTTTATTCAACCTTGAAAAACACACGAGAGGAACAAAATGTCAATTATGCAAACAATATCCTTTTATAATGCTGCATTTTTTATGTGAAGGCCCTTCTAGAGTTAGAGAACAGATGGAATGTTATTTCGTAAGTATTTAGTAGTCGGCAAAGCCTCTTTTCCAAAACAGTGGGCATGCAGTTCCCAATATCAGGGATAGAAAGCATGCTTAAATTTGCACAGGGCTAAATTAAAAAGGGTCCTTCAGAATTTGCCACCCCATTTACGGTGGTGAATATTGTGGGCAGGGGCATTCCAGTGGTTTGGGGAGAGAGGAGGCAAATTTCATCAAAGTCTTTGGGTAAGGAAGGTGTGTGCATCCCATTCCAAGCTAGTCTGAGGAGTGACCTCTTTGGAGCAAGAAACTGTGGCCCCACAGAGTGCCCCATAGCAACAGAAGACCTTGAGGAACCTACCATAGTCCAAAGCAGCCTGAAGGGTTCCATCTCAAGGATGCCTTACCCAGACCCACCTCCAACCCTTCCTGCCATGAGGATGATTTTCTGTGAAATCTGAAAAAGCTGAGTTTCAAAAAACGTGGAAGTGATACAGGAGATGCAATGCTTTGAATATTCTTAACTAAGATAACAAATTTTAAGGTGTTGGTTCATCTAGTATTCACTTTCAAAATCAATGATATATGTACGATGAAAATAGTGTCTTCTACTGGAAACAAAATATTTCAAAACTGGCCTCTCATTTCACGTTTATATGTTCATGTGACATCAGCAGTGATGGAAAAGAAACCCTATACGGTACTTTCAATCTATTATGCATCTAGGGTGTTCATAACAGTAGAAGCTATTCATTTCCTTTCTAAGAGGCTTATTTACAAGTCACTGTCTATTCTTATATGTAAAGCGCTTATACCAAAAGATCAGTTTTTCTCATGATATTACGTGGGGGGGAAACTGGCAGGACGAGTTCAAGTGTACTTTTCTTCTCTTTTCCCTTTTGATAAATGCATTTTCCTATATTTCTTTTTTATAATTTTTTTTATTCATTTTCCAAACATTTTTATACAATCTACTCATATTAACTCTCACATTCATCAATTTTTGACTTCCCTCAGTTTCTCTGCCAATCTTTCGTTAAAATTTCTATTGTTAACGCATTTCTGAACTTATTATTGCCTTTAACCATTCCTCTTCCTTTCTCCTACTTTCTTTTTTACAATATTTCTTAATTTTTCACAGAGACTCTTCAAAACCAACAAGCATTGTCTGTGCATCACATATGCTTTTCAGAAAATCTGTAAATTTCCCCCAGTCCTCGATAAACTTTTGGTCTTTTTGATATCGAATCTTCCCAGTCAGTTTATCCAATTCCGCATATTCAGTCAGTTTCATTCTCCATTCTTCCACTGTTGGAATTTCTTCCTGCTTCCATCTTTGCGCCAGAAGTATTCTTGCAGCTGTTACAGCTTATTGGAAAAGTTTACAATCTTTTCTATTAATTTCATTACCTACCAATCCTAGTAAGAAGGCTTCTGGTTTTCTAACAAATGTATATCTCAACATCTTTTTCAATTCCTTATATATCATTTCCCAGAAGCCTTTCACCTTTTTGCACTCCCACCACATATGATAGAAAGTTCCTTCTTTTTCTTTACATTTCCAACACTTATTACATGTTTTATACATTTTAGCTAATTTAACTGGCATTATGTACCATCTATATACCATTTTCATTACATTTTCCTTCAACGCGGTACACGCCGTAAATTTTAACCTTTCATTCCATAATTTCGTCCAATCATCATATTGTATATTATAACCAAAGTCTCTAGCCCAATGTATCATTACTGATTTCACCTCTTCATCTTTTGTATGCCATTCCAACAACATTCTATACATTTTAGACAAATTTTTATACTCATTATTCAATACCTCTATTTGGAATTTTGATTCTTTCCCTTCATATCCACACATTTTACAGTCTTTTTTAAACATTTCACTAATCTGGTAGTAGTGCAACCAATCATAAACAAATTCTTTCACCTCTTCATAAGTTTTCATTTTCCATTTTCCCCCCTCTCTTACTATCAATTCTCCATAAGTTATCCACCTCCCCCTCATGTTTATCTTTTTCACACTCATCACTTCCAATGGTGAAAGCCAATGGGGGAGTCTTGGTTCCAACAAATTTTTATACCTCTCCCACACCTCTATCAATGATCTTCGGAAGATGTGGTTTTCAAAGCATTTATGAATTTTTTTCTTTTCATACCACAGATATGCATGCCACCCGAATCTATTATCAAATCCTTCTAAATCTAACAACTCTCCATTCACTAATTTAATCCATTCCTTTAACCAACAGAGGCATGGTGCTTCATAATATAGTTTCAAGTCTGGCAGGGTGAAGCCACCTCTTTCTCTCACATCTGTTAATAACTTAAACTGAATCCTTGGCTTCTTGCCCTGCCAGGTGTATCTTGAAACTATTTTTTGCCATTCTTTGAAAATTGATGCCCCTTTAATTATCAGTAGTGATTGGAATAGAAATAACATCCTTGGCAGCACACTCATCTTTATCGTAGATATCCTTCCCCAAAAAGATAGCTTCAATCTTCCCCACACCTCCAGATCCCTTTTTATCCCATTCCAAACAGGTACATAGTTATTTTGAAACAAATCAATATTCTTGGGGGTTAACCATACTCCTAAATATTTCACTTTGTTCACCACTTCCAGCCCTGTACTTTGTTGCATTTCCTCTATTAATTCTTGATCCATATTTTTCGCAATAATTTTAGTCTTTCTTTTGTTTAAATAAAAACCTGCAACTTGACCAAATTGTTCTATTTCTTCTAGGATTCTTTTAACACTCCCCGCTGGCTCTTCTACCATCATTACAAGATCGTCCGCAAATGCTTTGACTTTATACTCATTTTTCCCTACAGACACCCCTTTTATTTCTTCATTTTTTCTTATTGATTTTAGCAAAACCTCCAGCACCAAGATAAATAATAATGGTGATAATGGGCATCCTTGTCATGTACCCTTTGTTATTTTAATGTCTTCTGTTGTATAATTGTTTACTATCAACTTCACTTTTTGCTCTGTATATATTGCCTTTAGTCCATTAAAAATTCCATACCTACGTCCATATGTTCCAAATTTTTTAACATAAAGTTCCATGATATATTGTCAAAGGCCTTTTCCGCATCCACAAAGATTAACATAGCTTGTTTCTCATTCCTGGCATTCAGATATTCTATCATATTTCTTATATTTCTTATATTATCTTTCATCTGTCTGCCAGGAAGGAAACCCGCCTGATCCTTATGTATAAGATCTTGCGGTACTTTTTCCATTCTCTTTGCTAATATACTTGCAAAGATTTTGTAGTCAGTGTTCAACAGCGAAATAGGCCTATAATTTTTAACTTGCGTTAAGTCCGATTCTTGTTTTGGGATAAGTGTAATAAAGGCTTCTTTCCAAGTTTCCGGTATTTCCCTATTCTTCAAGATATTGTTTACAACTTCTTTCAGTGGTACAAGTAGGGTGCTTCTCATTTCCTTATAGTATCTAGCTGTGAATCCATCTGGTCCTGGGGCTTTACCCTTTTTCAATTCACTTATCGCCGCTTTAATTTCTTCAATTTCAATTGGGGCATTCAAGTTATCTTTTTTCTCCGTCGGGATCTTCTGCACTTCTTTTTCCTTTAAGAATCTTTCTATCTTCCTCATATTATTATTTTCTTTATTTTTGTACAGTTGTCTATAAAAGTCCAGGAATCCTTTTCTAATTTCTTTTGGGTCTTCTATTTCCGTACCTTCAAAGATGATTTTGTTTACTGTATTCTGCTCTTTTCTTTTCTTTATCTGCCATGCCAGCCATTTTCCTGATTTATTCGCAAATTCAACATTTCTTTGTTTCATTCTTTTTATATTCCCTTCTACTTCCTTACTTATTATCATTGCAAACTGTGTTTGTAGAGTCTTTATGTTTTGTCTTATCTTTTCGTTATTTGGTTTTTTATCAATTTTTGTTCATTCTCCATTATTTGTCTCAATAATTCCTTTTTATTCTTTTCCCTATTTTTATTTTTCAGGGCATTTTGTTGAATGAAAAAGCCCCTAATCACAGCTTTGCTGGCGTCCCAGACCGTACTCATTTTTGTTCCCTTATTACAGTTATTTACAAAATATTCTGACAGGTTCTTTTGAGCATTTTCTACTACTTTCTGATCATCTAGAAGATAGTCGTTTATTCTCCATCTAAACGTTCTTTCTTCAAAACCTTTTAATTCAAATTTTATTGCACTATGGTCCGAAATCACTCTTGGTTGAATTTCAATTTTCAAGATTATTAACTTCTCCTTAATATTTTCTCCTTGCACCTCTGGAACCATCCTCAATCTTAAGTTCACTTCTCTCTGCCTGAGTTCATTCATAGAAATCGCATCCCAGACTGCCTCTTGTGTTTTATTAATTTCCGACATTCCCGTCCTTATTTTTTCTCCCTCCTTCTTCACTTCCCTCATTTCTAATCTTGTCTTTTTCAACCCCTCTTCCAAATTCTGTGTCCTCTTACTCACATCCTTCAATTGCCCTTTCAGTTCATTACCTGTAACATCAATTTTTTTGTCCGTTTGGCCCATTCTCTTATCCATTTGCTCTAATTTTGCTTCTATATTTTTTTCACTCTGCTTAATATTGGAATTGATCTCTGCAAACATTTTCAAAATCTCTCCTTTAAAGTCCGCTTCTTGTTTTGATCCTCTCCTCTCTACCGGTGTTCCTCCCTCCCCCCCTTTCTTTTGTGTATGAGACATTGTAATTAATTTCCGAACACCTGATATGATATACAGTCAAAGACAATCAGTATATATACGATCAATAACAATCAGTATTCAATCTTGATATAAATCATTAAATCACTTCTTTTCAAAAAAGGCATCGGAAAAAAATAAGAATTTTTACCCTTCCCAATTCTCATGCACTTAAACCTAAATATTAATCAATTTATGTATATCAATTTTTCCCAAAATAGTTTTCACAAATATATACCTATAGGGGGGGAAACCAATAAATTTTTAAGATTCACACTTTTGAGAGATCAATCTCCTACTGCAAAAAAAGAAATTTACTTCCTTTCTTCTTTCTTCTTGCCACCACTTAGGCTATATCCATACCAACTTCTTATTGAAGAAATGCCCTCCAAATAATGCTGCTGTACTGTCTAAATTTTTGTAATCCAATGGTTATATATTGTATTCCCAAAATTATAATCCAATTATGTGGCCAAAGTTATTAAAAATGCTGATAGGTGTTCCAATTATATCCAGAAATGTCCAAGGGGCACCAAGTATATCCAGAGGTAGGAAATAAAAAAGAAATATCTAAAGGAGTCTGACCACAAATAATTGTAAAGGCTGCCTGTCTCCTTATTTTGGAGTGATATTTTTGAGTTCAAATGTGAAAACAGTAATATTTTTAAGTTCAGATGTAAAAACAGAGGGAGATGAGAAAAAGAAGAGTGATCTTTAGTTTGACAGTCCAGACTAATCCAATAATGGGAAATTAAAAATAAAAATAAAAATGAAACACGGAGGAGTGATTAATTCAGCTCCAATTTTCCTTAGCTCCAAATAAAAGTATAGTACAGAAGACAGACAGCTAAGCTGTTCTTTCTCAGTTCATTCCGCGGACTCACACAAAAAAACAAAAAAAGCAAAAACAACTTGGGTAAATAGCCTCATTCCAACATTGTCCCTTTTTCTTTCCTTTTATATTTAAACGTTCAAATTTAATTAAATTAAATACAGAGGTATCCAATCATATAAGAAATTTTTTTACTGTTCAATATTGTCTTTCCATCCCTTTATTATATATTTTTTTGTCGCTGGATGACTTCCTTCAACTTAAGATGGAGAAACAAAAGTTTTATTGCGTTGCGCAGTTTTTTTTCCCAAAATCGAAAGTACCAAGAAGTGACTTTCTTTCTTTCTTACTTCGCTCAGACCGTTTGTTGTATCAAAGACCTTTTAAAGTCACAAAATAGTTACCCTCTGCTCCCCCTTTTAGTTATCCTCTTTTTCTGCAACTTTTTGTTACTTTTGCAACAATTTATCTCACTTTTAACAAGTTCTCTAAGAGGGAGAAGTTCAAACCGCTTGCCATTTTACCAACCTCCGCTCCATGCTCCGCTCGTAGTCTTGCGTTCCCCTCCAATTGCAGTCTAAACTGACCTCTTTTTTTATCTCCTTCTTTTTTTTCAAAACCTTTCTTTCATACTCCAATTGTAGTCCAAATTAGGCTCTGATTGATTGCTTTTGAGAATTGGTCACTCGCCCTGCAAGCCTGGGGCTGCGTTCTCGAGGGTGAGACAATGGCTTCCCAGTGCCTGCTTTCTCCACCCGCCGCTCTCTTCGCTCCTATTACGGAGTTACCTGGCGGCTGGGCAATCTGCAAACGGCTCCGCTGGGATCCTGACCCTCTGGTTTCCCTCCAGAGGGGTTTTGGGGGGCTATCGCGCCCTGTAGCACCCCCTTTTACCCTCGAGAACCCGGATTTTCTCTTACTGAGAAAATCCCGCTTGCGACGGGTCCGTGGCTCGACCGGAAGCGCATTTTCCTATATTTCTAATGGAGCATATTTTAAAGCTTTTTTTCTGGCCAGTTCAGACAACACTCTCCATTAACTTCTCCATAGGCACAGTGAAGGAGCCAGACTCACTTTTCTGCTCTGTCCACCAGGCATACGTGCCCTACCCAAACATCAATGCATATAGGGGTGAAATTTGAAAAGGGTGTGGAATCTCTCTCTCTCTCTCTCTCTCTCTCTCTGTGTGTGTGTGTGTGTGTGTGTTATATAAACCCAAATTGCGTGGTTGATTTGCCCACTCCTTCCAAAAGTAGAATTCAATGAGATAAATAACTATACAACTTTTAGAAGACACCTGAAGGCAGGCCTGTATAGGGAAGTTTTTAATGATTGATGTTTTAGTAAGCTTTTATATTTGTTGGAAGCTGTCCAGAGTGGCTGGGGCAACCCAGTCAGATTGACGGGTATTATTATTATTATTAGTAGTAGTGAAGGAATGGGTTTCTGTGTAGTAAGTTTAAAACTGACTCACCCCCCCTTTTTTGTTCTTTCAAAAGAGAACACTTTTAAATGCGTAAAACTTGAGCTGTTGAGCAAAAACATAAACAAGCTCTCTCCTTTATCAGTCATGGCAAGGGATGGCATTGGCTCTCTAGGGGAACAAAGAAAACACGTCAGAACTTTTTCTTATGTGCTGACCACAAAATACGCGCAAGACCGATGTCTGGGGAAAACGCCAAAAGCGTGTTCCCGGAGATGGTGACCTCGTCCCAGATAAGAGTAGGAAGAGGAAGATCCTTTTATGGTCAGAAGTACAGGAAAGAAGATCCTTTTATGGTTGAGAGTACCAGAGCAGGAACATATGTGATGTCAACCTGTGTACGTAGGGCGATGTGGTTGGGCTCCTAGGGGAGGAGTGAGAGGGTGCCTGGAGGATATATAAACTGCATGAAACCTGTCATTTCTTTGGACTTGCTGTGGACTTGATCACGCAAGTGCCTTCTGCTATCTGGAGAGCAGAATAAACTCTTTCTTTGAACCAACTCGGTGTCATTTGACTTCCTTCCTCCTGTCCCGGAGTAACGCAGACCCAATCGGTGAACTCCAATAAGGCTACAGTAGTATTATTATTACTATTAACATGACTCACATTCATAATTGAAAACCATGTCTAATCATACAGGGCTTTGAGGGTCAAAACCAGCACTGTTAATTGAAACTATTTGGCAGTCAGGCCGGAACTAGTGTTATGTATCATCACACTTTCCTATGACTTTCTGCACTACCTGAAGTTTTCCAGCTAGTCTTCAAAGGCAGTCCCATTTGCAGTGCTGTGTAGTAATCCAGCCAGAGGCTACTAGAACATAGGCAGCTGAAGCAAAGATGTCTCTGTCCAGATATTTATGAAACACATTCAGGGGGTCATTGAAGTAACCATATTTTGGGTGTGTGTGCATGTATCCCTGAGAACTTCAGGGTATATTGGGTCATCTCCGCTGCTACTGGATAAGTGTAATAAGGTGATCCAGGGAAGGGGGCAATGGACAAGACGGATTGCTAACCCAAAGACCTCAGACTCTGCTGAGGCCTCAGATGCTGCCCACTGAAGTCTTGCATGGAAACCCCACTGAACTTTTCAAGACCAGCCACCAGAAAGGACTTGGAATGTTTTAAATAGACATGTGCTGTACAAGAGCACCACTTTCAAATGAATGGAAGCTCCACAAGAGCACTGCATTCATGCCGTCTCCAGCTCTGATTCACTTTTGTATTTTATAGACTGAAACCATTTCGATGGATACAGCTACTAAATCTTGCACTGTCCATAATCTCGTCTCTGGATAGCGCATATTATGAAGAGCATTCTCTATGGGATATTTATTTGAGAACATTTCCATGCTTTGTCCCGGCCCACCAAAATAACAATAAAATGAGATAAATGAGATAGTAATATGAGACATGCAAAATGTTCTCTATTGTGCGCATCAAAACTTTGGGAAAAAAAGAAAGCTTTTCAATAAAGCACGGCTCGAGTGCGTGTGAAACAATAAGATGAATGCTTGGCATTAGATTACAGCATCCTAAGCTACGCTTACAATTACTGTATAATAATGAAGGCATTAGTAATTGTTGTTCTCCGAAAGACACTACCAAGATACATCCCTGCAGTTCTTGCATGTTATTTTACAACTCCCTCAGAGCTTAGAAAGAAAGACAAACTGCTGACTGATATTGTCCTCCTTTTCATTAGGTGTGTGCCTTTGCATTGTAAATGCTGAGACACTGGTTTGCTTCCTCCCCCCCCCCCCAAAAAAAACTTCAATTGAAATACTTGCTTTGAATATAATTCACTAGTAACGAATCTTTACAAAGAACTCTAAAATGATTTTTTAAAAACAACAACAACAACAACATGAAAGCCAAAAGTGCCCAGAGGAATTAGAGGGGCATTATATTTTTTTTACATTTCCTGCTTGAAATGTGGTGCATTTGTGTTAAATCTTTGAGCTACATCCTCCCTTTTAATTTGGCTGGACAAACCATGGAATATTGCTTCCATCGGCATACCCAGTACAACTGTAATATTCGCTAGAACCCCATCTTTTCTCCTTAAGTTTCAAGTCCTTGGTGTTTACAAAGGAAAGGGTTAAAAATGAATGGCTTCTCTGTTTATGGCTCTGAGACATGCAAGCCAGCCTGGTATCGTGTAGGCAGCTGCTGTGGATGGGTCAGTACAGATTTACCTTCTCTCTCTAATGGTACCCATTAATAGATGGGATGAAGCATAGTTGAAAAGGGAAGTCTATATGCCTCCTTTATTGTACGGGCAAATTTTGGTCCTATACAAGGAATGCTGCATCTGATAATTTACTTTACTAATCATCATCTAGTCCATGTAAACAAGCTGTTTTAACATTTGCACATGTGAGAAAGCTCATTTATCATATGGAATAATTTTAGCTTACTACAATCGTGGACCATGAGTGCTATCCGTAGATGTTTGGACATAATAGAAAGAGTCAAGCTCTTTGAAATGGGGGCAAGACAGATGTTGGAACTCCCTCCCTTGCAAGTATGGCTGCCTTGTGGACCTTTTAAAAAAACCATATTGTGTTTTTCCCTTGGAATTTTGATTCGTCACTGGATTGAAATAATAAAAAAAAGCTTCTTATTAAAAACCCTCTTACAGCTTCAAATCCCATGCAATAAGAGAGTTAACCGTTGTAAACCCTGTCATGTCTGTGAGAAGCAGAGGAATTATCTTGTTATCAATTTAATAATGGAGCATTGAAGTAAATGATGCCATCCACTGACACCAGTAACGCTGCGCTCCCCTGGGAAATTCAAGTCTGTAGAAACTGTCAATCTAGATGGATATGGACATACTAAACAATGTACCTCCAAGTCCATAAATCTATTCTTTCGATGCCGCCTTGCTGAAAAAGATTCTGCATAGAGATAGACACAAGTAATGCAGGATGTCTTGGCATTACTGTCCTGCAAGCCTCCTCTCTCTCTCTCTCTCTCGGGAGGGGGAATTAAAAATAAATAAATAAACCCAGAGTGGGGCCAGTAAGCAATTTTACCACTTCTTTCCTTCTTTTGTTTTGATCCACAACCTGCATTTAAGACTTGCTACAGCAGTGGGGGAGATCGCATACATGCAAACCTTTTAATAATTGAATGTGAGTGGTAGATTCTCTTGTAACAAATTACTCATCTGTTTATGCCTAGAAGCCTTCTTGGCTCCCCCCCCCCTTTCCCTCTTTCCCTTTTCTTTTGGCTGCTTGCTCATCTGTCGCGTTGTGGCACTGTCCGCTGCCCGACCAGATTGAGATGCAGCAGATCTTTTGCTGCCGCCGCTGTTTATTTTTAATAAAGCAAATATCCTTCCGGCAGGCAAATAATCTCGGATAGCAGCAGCCCTCAATGCAAGCATGTTGGTGTTTGTTCACAGTGGGGCAGAGAACACAGAATGGGAATGGCAAACAACAAAGGCTAAATCAGGGGCGTTTCATCTGAGTGCAGGAAATGGGGAGCATGCGACCAGCGTTGCATTACAGTAACACTCCTTGGGCTGCATCTCAGGGATGGCCAGCACGAGCCTCTGCGCACGTGCAAAGCAGAGAAGATCAAGTGGTGCCAATTTTAATCTAGCAACAAGGTAAGGTGCTGAGCTGCTAAGAAGACAGCAGCATTGAACATTCCCGGTGGAAGTACTGGAAACCAAAGGCAACTATAACAAAGGGGTTTTGTAGCACCTCAAAAGACTGGCAGCTTTATTGTGGCATAAGTGTTTGTGGACATGAGTCCTACTTCATCAGATGCATAAAGTATTATCCTAAGTCACAGAGTTGGGAAAGGGGACTGAAAGCGGTGGTGTCAGAGGGAAATGAAAGTGCCGAAAGTGACAGCGATGCAAAATTTTTACGGGGCGCTTCCGAAAGCAATGCTGGCATGGTAGCACAAACACCCTGGCACTGGGGAACCAATTAACATGTGAGATACAAAAATCCATTATCTAAGCCACAGGTGCTAGAACTTCTTAATGCTGTAAATTGCAATTCTGTGGGTTCACACTGGAGTCCACCTTCAAACCTATTTATTCAAGAATAGCCAGATTAAGGTCAGTTCTGTGAGGTTGAAACGTTTCTTTGCTAGGCTCTGTACCATGACAACTATTGCAGCAATTTCCAGAGGGGGCAGCTGTGTCAAGTCTGTTGCTGCAAAACACGCGCAGTGTCTTGTGGTACTTTGAAGACTAACAAATATATTATACCATAAGCTTTCATGGACTACAGTCCACCACCATAAATTTATTACTTTATATATATATATATATATATATATATATATATATATATATATAAAGCCACAAGACTGCTGTTTTTACAGTAACAATGCCACACTTCCCCCTCCCATTTCTCCTCTTTCTTTGTTACCATTTCCATACCCTGCCCTTCCTCTTTAGGTTTATTTTTTTATCTTCTCTCCTGTTCAACTCTGCACGCTTGCTGTAAATTTGCCTTAATTTGCCTTCAGCCCATCAAAGCTACTCTTCATTAAAGCCTTCATTTCCTGTCTTGTCCATTTACTGCTGGCTGCAGGCTTGGTTTTCCATTTATGATCAAAATGAACACATCTTTATTTGGGATGTTTTTGGCAACTCATTGAGATGTTTGCTACATTCTGCTCAATTCCTGACTGTCAGCTTTTGATGGAGGACCATGCCATTTCTGAATATAGAACCGAAGACTTGTAACTGTGGCTAATTACTTCACAAACACTTTGGCCCCGTGAAGATGTACATCACTGGCTTGCTAAATCACAGTTTATCAGGTAGGAGGAGTCTGGGCCTCTGGACCATCCCTTTTGACTCCTCCCTTGAGAAGCGTGTTCACATGACTTTCTTTCCACCAGAAATCACCAGAACTCAGTTTCTGCACCTCTCAGGTGGGTGCCGCTGTCATTATAAGAGAACAAGAGATGTGCTCATGGTGAGTTCTGGCACCTCTTTTTCCAGAAAAATAGCACTGAGTATTTGTGTCCTCTGTTTGAGGTATACTGTCATAGGATATTCATCCTTTGGAAGGACCTTTATTGCGGGGCTTCCATTCCATTCCAAGTTTGGTTAAAAAAATAAAATACCCGAAGAAGGGAGACTAGGGACCTTGAATGGTTAGCACTTGGGTACCAAACTGAGCAGAAAAACAACACTTGGCCACAGTCTTCCTCATCAAGTGAAATGTATTGTGGACCCATCAGCACTATACATTGAAAACAGTATCATGCTCCTTTGAACAGGGGATCCTGGTTTGTTTAGGGTGCTGAGAGTTGTTAGGAGGCCTCTTTTCCCCTCACAGAGGTTGGCTCTTAACCCACTCAGAGAACTGTATCTCTATGAGGGGAATAGGTGTCTCCAACAACTCTCAGCACCATTAACAAACTACAGTTCCCATGGTTCTTTGGGGGGGGGGGAAGCCATGACTGTTTAAAGTGGTATTTAAATGCGTAGCACAGGTGGGGGGGCCTGTATTTCATTCTACATGCGTGTACAGTGGTACCTCAGGTTAAGAACTTAATTCGTTATGGAGGTCCGTTCTTAACCTGAAACTGTTCTTAACCTGAAGCACCACTTTAGCTAATGGGGCCTCCCGCTGCCTCTGCGCTGCCGCCGCACGATTTCTGTTCTCATCCTGAAGCAAAGTTCTTAACCCGAGGTACTATTTCTGGGTTAGTGGAGTCTGTAACCTGAAGCGCCTGTAACCTGAAGCATCTGTAACCCGAGGTACTACTGTATTTATTTCTAAATTTCCACTAATCTCTCTGTCCCTAAAATTACATGTCCATGTTTCACTGCAAAATCCCATCATTTCTCTGTTGCAGAAAAAGGTTTGGGGCAGCATTAACTTGCTATTCAGAATGTTGCTTGTTGTGCTCTAACATGGCTTCCAATTGGCTCCAGCAACTCTCACGAGACTGGGAGAACTGGCACATGGATATGTTTCCATAGACAAATTCAAGCACAATCTACACTTTAGCCTCAATGCTCCCTGCTCTGCTAATGAGATTGCAGGAAAAGCCCTGCCCCTTGTATATACAAGTATAACCTCCCTTTGCCCCATGTTGAGTCCCCATTTGAATCAGAGAACTGGTGCTTAATGTGAATTAACTCACCAGCATGATGCAGCGGTGAAGGGATGAAACAAGGGGAGGGGAGCATGCAGATCCAACGCTTGTTCATAGCTTGATAAACTATGAGAGCAGGCCCTCCAAGCAGACCTTCCAGAGACAGTCCCAGATTTACAGAAGCTGTCCAGGTTTCTGATTTGACCAATGGAAAGTCCCACTTTTCCTTAGGACATCCCTATTTTCATTGGAGAAATGTTGGAGGGTATGGAGTTATCTCACCCTAAGACCATCTGAAGACAGCCATGTATAGAGAAGTGTTTTAATGTTTATGTGTGGCGCTGTGGGTTAAACCACAGAGCCTAGGACTTGCCGATCACAAGGTTGGTGGTTCGAATCCCCGCAAGGGGGTGAGCTCCCATTGCTCGTTCCCTGCTCCTGCCACCCTAGCAGTTCGAAAGCACGTCAAAGTGCAAGTAGATAAATAGGTACCGCTCCAGCGGGAAGGTAAACGGTGTTTCCGTGCACTGCTCTGGTTCGTCTGAAGCGGCTTAGTCATGTTGGCCACATGACCCGGAAGCTGTACACCGACTCCCTCAGCCAATAAGGCAAGATGAGCGCCGCAACCCCAGAGTCGGTTATGACTGGACCTAATGGTCAGGGGCCCCTTTACCTTTAATATATGTTGGAAGCTTCCCAGAGAGGCTGGGGTAACCCAGTCAGATGGGTGGGGTACAAATAGTAAATTAGTTAGGTAGTTAGTTTGAAGAAATGTTGGAGGGCATGTGAGAGCACGCATCCAAACCGACGCTTCCTCTTGCTCTTTCAGATCATTGCTGTTGAGGGCCAAAAGTCTGAGAGAAATAAGTACTAGTGATGAGAGCCAAGAGCAAACGAGCAAAAACAAGAAAACCACAACGATGCTCACTTAGAAGGGAATGTGGAATGAATGATCCTTAGCATTTGCAGCTCAGCCATCCCCACTCAGCCAAGCATGGAAAATTCTGAATGGCTTCAGAATAGCCGGCCACCCCACTTTGCCAACCCTAGCAGGAACAGCATACTTTTAAGATATTGCCTTGGTATCGGGGGAACAGGAGAGGCCAAGGAACAATCAGAAGAGCTAATGGGAAGTGGTTATGTCTAGTTTTACAATATTTCAAACACCTAAACTATAACCTGCAGCAAAAACTTAACAACAGGGTGCTGACACCTTATTGATTCTTGAGACCACACATTGAAAAACAAGGTAGGCAAGAAGGCAAAGAAATCCCCAGGGTTTTCCCCTTTCACTACACATTTCCTCCCCAGTATTTTTATCTGAAAATGAGGCGCAAACATCCAGAGCAACAGATGCATGCACAATAGCAAAGAAGCAGGAACAATGCAGTCTTCTTTTAACATTTAAACAAGAGACGGGGAACCTGTGGCTCTGCAGATGCTGGTGAATTCCAGCTCCCATCATCATCCTATGCTGCCTCCCATCACTGTAAGCCAGGCATAGGAAAACTCGGCCCTGCAGATGTTTTGGGACTACAACTCCCATGATCCTTAGCTAGCAGGACCAGTGGTCAGGGATGATGGGAGTTGTAGTCCCAAAACATCTGGAGGGCCAAGTTTTCCTATGCCTGCTGTAAGCTGATGGCATCTCCTGTGAATTATCTTCACAGATGGGTCACCTGCCCCAAAATTGCCCAGGCGCACCTGGAAAATGAATTCTTACCAGACACATTGTTGCTTCGGAGCTATTTGTTTTTGCTACGTAGGAGAGCTACGTAGGAGAGCTGAAAATAATGCTAATCTATTTCATATCTGGCAATCAAGGGGCCCCTTTCATTTCAGATAGCACATGGGTAGATGAGTCTAAAAGCCTGGGACACAAATTTTCACGGCCTTCTAGCAGCTATCGTGGCTCATTTACCAGAAGTAATGTACTTAGTGTTTACTCCGGAAGTGTATACTTGATTCTGACCAAACAGCCTCCTAGAACAAAATATACATCAGGAGGTTTCTACAAAATAGGCACTCCCCCCCTTACCTTCACACAATTTGAAATGTATTAGAAATGTATCACACAATTTGATGTATTAGACTACAAGCCCACAAAGGGAAAAATAGCACACAGGAAAAGTATGGAAGCTTGTATTTCTGGTATCCTTCTACATATTTGAAAATAGCACATACACACACTCTCCTTGGCCCAAGCTGATAGCTCGGCACAACAAAGGGCTCTTAACAGCTGGGCTTTTCAGCTGAAGGTGGATATCCCCATCTGCTCCCTTCCCCAAATATTCAGTGCTTAAACTGAGCCAGCATTTGCTCAATACGAGAAGCTGCCTTCAGTGCCAGGTCTCAGCTCTGAACATATGAAGACTAAAGCAAAGGAACACCAGGCATGTGCAAAAATTTTTTCTAGTTCAGTAGCCTTGATCAGCCTACATATTACCCCCCTAAAAACAAAACTAAACAAAAACCCAAGTGAAAAACACAAAGGAAAATAACGACATTTGGAAAAGAGATGTGTGCTGCTACTAAGCTTCTGTGAAGAAGCCGAAAGCAAAAAGAAGATCCAGATTTCTATTTTTTGCCCAGACCTGTTACCCATAAAGAGCCAATCCCAGCAAACTTTGCAGCCAACTATGTACATTAATCTTTTTCTGCCAGGCAGTCCCTGGTAAGTTCCAACATCTGTGAAGTACTGAAGGGCCTCTAAACACGTGCAAAATACCTTTGGTCAAAAATATACCACTCAAATTAACCTGAACACGTTAAGGAGCAGGGAGAACTTGGGAATTCCTAGAATAAACTGCAGGCATCCAGAGCAAACAGGGACGCGGGTGGCGCTGTGGGTAAAACCTCAGCGCCTAAGGCTTGCTGATCGCATGGTCGGCAGTTCGAATCCCCGCGGCGGGGTGAGCTCCCGTCTTTCGGTCCCACTCCTGCCCACCTAGCAGTTCGAAAGCACTCCTAAGTGCAAGTAGATAAATAGGTACTGCTTTATAGCGGGAAGGTAAACAGCGTTTCCGTGTGCTGCGCTGGTGCCGGCTCGCCAGAGCAGCTTCGTCACGCTGGCCACGTGACCCGGAAGTGTCTCCAGACAGCGCTGGCCCCCGGCCTCTTAAGTGAGATGGGCGCACAACCCCAGAGTCAGACACGACTGCCCTGTACGGGCAGGGGTACCTTTCCCTTTACCTTTATCCAGAGCAAAGCAGATTTCCAGATTTCACTTCTTTTTCTCCCTCATCAACAAACAGAATGCAGTTTGTTGTATGCTAATATTGTGTTTTAAGAAGTTTGTCCTGAGCAGGACCCACTAGTTGAGGGAGAACAAATAGGCAGAAAGAAATATGCCAAGAATGTGACTGGATTTTATGAATACAGTGGTACCTCGGGTTACATACACTTCAGGTTACATACGCTTCAGGTTACACACTCCGCTAACCCAGAAATAGTGCTTCAGGTTAAGAACTTTGCTTCAGGATAAGAACAGAAATCAGACTCCGGCAGCGCGGCGGCAGCAGGAGGCCCCATTAGCTAAAGTGGTGCTTCAGGTTAAGAACAGTTTCAGGTTAAGAACGGACCTCCGGAACGAATTAAGTACTTAACCCAAGGTACCACTGTAAAGGTTAAGGGATCTCCTTAAGAAACACTAGTATCTATTTCTCATGGATAAGGGAGTAGATACAAACCAGGTCATACATTAATTAATAGTGAATGAGCAAACTAAACATAACTCGTACATATAACTTCATTATACACTAAATGCAACCAGTACTTTTTTACCTGCCCAATCTTCCCTCAGGTTCCTGTTTCCCAGCCCACTGCTTTTTCTGCAGTCCACCTTCAGACATATTATCCCCTGGTCATTGTCTCCTCTGCTCAGGACACAGTTTGTCCCACAAAACTGCTCCTTCCACTAGAAAAATGTATGGATTAAATCCCAGCCATTCTGACAACTTTCCCTTTCCTCACTGAAGCTGAACGACAAACATTCTGAGCAATGAGAAAGCGCGTTTACATTCCGTGCTACCCTGCCGTCTCAGCTAATCAGCATCCAGAGGGTTCACTTCCATGTGTGATACAATATTGATGTCTTTTCCTATTCTATCTTGTAAGTTCTGTCTCTGTTGTCTTAGGAGACCCCCACATGCCATTATCTCATGAGCATTACTAGTCCCGCGTTACTTCCAAATTCCATCTTTTGTCAAATAGTCAACAGATGGGCCTGTCATAGAACTGCTTTAAAAAAAACACCATCAGCTACGGTGCATATCAGCATCGATTTCTGTCCTCAAGAAACCAGTATTGTGATTTCAAAGCTAAAATGGACAGCTACTGGATTAATGGATTCCTGCAGCTCATAGTCAAAATGGCCAAATGAGAGTAGCAGCTCTTTCAATATGATTTTTATGAGAGGGTAAAGAATTGCAGAGCATAAAGCTACAGAAAACTAGGGCTGAATGATTGAAGATGATTGTGTATGCCCTCTGCATACCACAGCATGCCAAAAACTTATTTCCCCTTCCTCCAGGCTATTTTTTTGGCAAAAGTCAGGAAGAATGGTTCTGTATTAGGTGTGAAATTTGGGATTAAAAAGTAGCAATGATGGAAACAAATGCAGGACTGAAAATTAATGCAAATGCCTTAAAAAGAAATACCTGGCATATCATAAGCTAAGCAGTGTGACAGCCTTTTCCAAGTAAACTTATCTTTGTGAAATGGAGGAAAACTGGGGTAAGGAAGAGCTAACTGACAACAGCAGGGATTTCGCAGGCCTTTTGGTTAAACAAGACAGTGGCACAATAGGTCACGGTATCTGGCTGCTAACCAGAAGGTTTGAGCCCACCCAGGGATGGCTGTGGGAAGGATTCCTGCATTGCAGGGGGTTGAACTAGATGGCCTTTGCGGTCCCTTCCAAATCTAGAATTCTATGAATGGATACTTCCCTTCCCATGCATCCCTCTAGCTTTTGGGATGGAGTTTTCAAGGTGTCTGCTGTCACCCGTTTCGACTTTTCTTTCTTATTTATTTATTTATTTATTTATTTATTTATTTATTCATTGGTTTTCACATATTCCATTACAGTACAAATGTACCAAAGCCAACACCATTTCCTCCCCATCCCCCCATACATTTACATTTATGTTTCCTCAATCCATCATATTATTCTTTTCTCCCTCCACCCCTACTCAATTTCCTCCACATTATACAATTTATAATAATCTTTGCATTCTACAGTCTTCTCAAGTCATCTATATATTCTTTCCTTACTAATTTTTCTTCCATCCAGTACTTCACATTTTAATCTAGGCATATTCGACTTTACTTGTACTGAGTACAGTGGTACCTCAGGTTACAGATGCTTCAGGTTACAGACTCCGCTAACCCAGAAATAGTGCTTCAGGTTAAGAAGTTTGCTTCAGGATGAGAACAGAAATTGTGCTCCAGTGGCGTGGCGGCAGCAGGAGGCCCCATTAGCTAAAGTGGTGCTTCAGGTTAAGAACAGTTTCAGGTTAAGAACGGACCTCCAGAACGAATTAAGTACTTAACCTGAGGTACCACTGTATCTGTAATGCTTCTCTGGAGAAGGCATGTGACAGGCATGATGCAAAACCATGGAGATGAATGTCTCATCCCTTCAATAAATGTCCTTTTGGACTCAATGGAATGGCATCTGGCAAACTGTAAAATCCTTATTGCGCTGTTGAACTTATGCTGGGAAAATGGAATTGTGCAGTTGGGCTCCAGGGCTGGAGAAGGGCAAAGATGGCTTATGGCCAACTCCTCAGCTTCACCCATTCTTCCTGGTTACAACTGTGCCCAACTGTTTCCTCGTGGTATTGTGGAATATTCTGAGGCCAATATTTATATACTGCAGGTATACTTGAATTCACTGGCTCCAAAGGTCCACAGGCATGATCCCAAAGCTGGAGCTGAAAAGGAGAAGGGGCCAGGGGCACCTTCTATCCTCATTAGCATGAACCAGCAAGGTTTCAGGATACAGCGATAAATCTGCCACATCGCTCCACTCCAACATCTCATTAGGATCGGTCTGTTAGCTGTAATCCTACACTCACTGATTTGGAAGTAAGTCTCACTGAATGAAATGGAGCATGCCTTGGAGTAAAAACACACAGGGTTGTGTTCAGAATCCTATCTCACTGTTCCATTGAGCAGAATGTGTGTCTATAGTTTTATATTTTTTATTTATCCATGTGTATCCCACTCCTCAGACAAAAACGGTCCTAGAGCAGCTTACATTCAATCAAAACAAGACAGTTCTTAACCACAGGCTTACAATACAACAACAACAACAACCCACACAAGGGGGAAAGGACAGGCACAGAAGAAGAAAATAAAAACCAAAACTCAGGCACTAGTTTCTAAACAGCTGTTCCTATGACAACCAGCTGGCACAGTTCAGGGGCAGGAGGTGCCTGATGGAGCTGTAGTTCTAGTAAAAAGGATAAAATGTTGTCCAGCCCAGACAATGAGGTATCCAGCTCTGAGGACCTTCTGGTGGTTCCCTCATGGTGAGACATGAAGCTAAGGGGAACCGGATAGAGGGCCTTTTTGGTAGTGGCGCTTGTCCTGTGGAACACCCTCCCATCAGATGTCAAACTGATAAACAACTATTTGATTGCAGAAGACATCTGAAGGCAACCCTGTTCATGAAAGTTTTTAATGGTTGATATGTTATTGTGTTTTTAATATTTTGTTGGGAGCTGCCCAGAGAGGCTGGGGCAACCCAGTCAGATGGGTGGCTTCTCCTCCTCCTCCTCCTCCTCCTCCTCCTCCTCCTCCTCCTCCTCCTTCCTGCCTCCTATCCCCCCATCCACTGAGGCAGCCTGATGGTATGGCTCCTCTGGGGAGGGGAGATGAGGCCTGATGGGGCTGGCCTGTCACAGCAGAGCCAGTGGAGCTAGCTCTGCTTCTCTGATCTCCCACTGCTGGAATGCAAAATTCAAGCAAGGTTCTGAAATAGGATGGAAATGTATTTTTGCACATGAATGTTCATGTGTGTGAGCACGTGCACACACAGAGCACTTTTAACAATGGAATCGTGCATCATATTTCAGAATGGCTCACATTTTAAGCCATGCTCCGTATTCATGCAAAGAGCTCTTCTCCCGTTCCTTCATAGAGGAGCTTTCAGCACTGGCATTAGCTGAATTGTCAAGATCAGGTGCTGTGAGTACTAAAGCTGTCTTTCGCCATTAAGGGTTTGTTTTTCCCAGTAATCAAGAGAAGCTCTCAGCTCATTTTCTGGAAGAGGCCTGGCAGATTATTTCAGAAACAGCTTTAATTTTCTCCTACTTTACACCTTGGGGCAACGTCTTCAAGATGTGCTTATCATCCTCATAAAATTGTGAAATGCGTTCCTTCCTAATAGGACCAATGTCTTGCGCTCTAAGCAAAGGATGTTTCTTACTGAAGATACAAATCTCCAATGTGCGTTACTGTTTTGTACCATTGACTATTGCATTTTTCATAAAAAGCTATTTCAGCGACACAAAGGCATGGGGTTGAGAGAAAGACGGCCATTCTGCACAACTGAAGGCAAATCCACAAAACACTTGGGAAGTGGAGCCCTTTTGCACAAGCCCTTGACATAATTCCCTCCCTGCCTTAGAAAAAAATACAATGTGTATCCTATATGCATTTCTGCCCAGGGTGTGCGTAATGTTGCACTTCCTGTGATCTCAAATCGCAGTGTTTCATGCCAATAAGTTGTAATGCAGCTTCCTGCTAATGAATCACAGCCAGTCAATAAGGCAGAGTGGCTCATTCAGGAGTGCAAACTGATACTTTACAGGTGTAGTTTGTGGCCTGCTTTTTAAAAGAGAGAGAGAAACACAACTCCAGACATTCATCTACACATTTGCTTAGACACTCTCGCCATTTCGAGATAGTGCATACTTCCTTTCCAGCTTCAAGGTTCTTTGCTCGAGAACCTAAACATCTCATATAAAATGAACACCTGTGATTCCATCAGACTGGACAGGATATTATAGTTTGGCTATGAAAATATAGCTCAATAAAGTGTTGATTTTAGATATCAGTCCCAGTTATAAAGAGTTTGGAAGACAAAAGGGTTTTTGACAGACACCATAAATATATATTTTTCATAGTAGCACTGTAATTACATATATGTTCTTTCCCCCCCCCCTCTCTCTCTCACACACACAATACACATACACACACACAGGTTCCTGAAAAGGAATATTTACATGACAAATGCATCTACATTATCTACATTATACCACTTTCTCCGGGGAAAGTCACAATAGTGAATTGTAGGAACTGTAATTAGGCAAATTTTTAGTAATTCCAGTAGTTCCTAATTCTCTCACAGAGCTCACTGGAGAAAGGTGATATTAAACTTAGCCTGTAGGTCTAGGTTGTCAATAGGATAGTTAAAATTACCATGCCAACCCCCCCCCCACTCATCAGTGTATTAATTGGATTGTTGCAATGTGCTTTGTGTGGGGCAACCCTTAACAGTGGTCCAGAAGCTACAGCCAGTGCAGAATGTGCTCTATCTGTGTGCTGAAAGAGCTATGCCAGCTACCAATACGCTACCACTCAAGCCTAAGGTCTTGCTTTTGGTTTATAGAGCCCTGAGCAACTTGGGACCATATTGCCTCCTGCCACTTCAGTCCTCGCAAGAGACTTTCTTAGTGGTGCCATAGGCTCCCAAAGTTTGTCTTATGGCCACTGATGCCAGAGCCTTTTAGTGTGGTGACATCTGCCCTTCGGACTACAGTATTGGCATTTAGGTGCCTACTTAAAGGTCCCCTTTTCACCCAGGCTTTCCCTAAGGGGTAAGCCAACCGTCTTGATGCATCCATCACAAATCAGTACATCAGATTAACACATGTTGTATTTGTTTTATGAATGTAATGTTAGTGTATCATTAGATACATTGGAAGGACAAAAATATGGCCTCTTTCGATCAATGGATAGACGACACAACAGCCCTTGCAACCCATTAATGGATCGCTTTCAGACGAAGATTATGTATGGGCAAATTTAATGATATTTGGAACATATTTACTGAAGCCATCGTGACCCATGAATCAATGGACATTTGAGGGAAACAATAAGTTTATCCATTTACATACATGTTATGTAGTTCTGCAATCTTAATTATAATTTACTGTCGTATTACTGTTTTTTCCTCAACCTTTTAAAATGTTTTATGTATTCTTTCTCTTTTCCCCCTCTTTTTGCTTTTAGCTCATTGTACTATTCATAATAAAATTATTTTTGAAAAATGAATATGTTACTGTTGATTTTACATTGTTCACCACAGTCTTTTTGCCTTTAGATCGGTGATATATGCAAATAAGTAAATCCACTTGGTGGCTATTATAGACAGACATGTATTGCTAGACTAAGACTCCCTTCATGTACACCTTAGGGTGGTATAGAAGTAGTCACAATGACAACCCACAGCTCAAATTATGTGTGACCTAAGTCTACAACGCTGTACCAGTCTTTATCCCGTCTATTTATTTATTTTTAATAATGTTTAGTGCTTGTGGTATGTTTTTTAGTTTGCTTAGCAAGTCATTATTTACTGACAATAAATATATTTCCTGAACCAATGGTGAAAGGATTTAATTGTCAGTCAAACATCACTAATATACTTTACTCAAGAGTTCTGTTTGGCTAAGGAAATCCCTGTTTCCAGGACAGCTTAATTTATCAAATGTTCCATTAAAATGCCACGACATGCACTGTCAAATACTGAATAAGGGTCACTAAGTGCTTATGTACACTCAGGGAAACTTGTCACTCACTTTCAATGATATTTTTTTAAAGCTGTATTCATTGTGGATGTCTTTATTAATAGTCAATCTTCTAAAGCCCTTTCTTGTGCTCCATTCATTACAATGACGGTCTGGCAGACACCGGCACATCAGAACTGATTGACTGACATTATGAGCCAATTCACTGACTGCTTACATTTGTGCAATCCTACTGAAGGTGACAGAACTACACCAGAGGAAGGGGGTACTGCATCTACCCACCACCCTAGCTCTAGCTGATAATTTCACCTGAAAGTCAGAAGTGTTGTGCTTTGTTCAATGGCTGCCCTGCTGGTGAGCAAACTCTGCTCATGCTTAACTATATGCCTCAGCCCAGTATACCTGAAGGAGCGTCTCCACCTCCATTGTTCAGCTCCAACACTGAGATCCAGCTCTGAGGGCCTTCTGGCGGTTGCCTCACTGAGAGAAGTGAGGTTACAGGGAAGCAAGCAGAGGGCCTTCTCGGTAGTGGAGCCTTCCCTGTGGAATGCCCTCCCATCAGATGTCAAGGAAATAAACAACTATCTGACTTTTAGAAGGCATCAGAAGGCAGCCAGGTTCAGGCAAGTTTTTAATGTTTGATGTTTTGTTGCATTATTTGTTGTTGTTGTTATGTTGGGAAACCCAGCCAGATCAGCGTGGTATAAATAAATTATTATTATTTTTAACTAGGCCTTGAGATTTTCAGGTGCCTCCTGTTCAGTTGTGATGTCTCTCTATGTATGGAATACAGTGGTACCTCGGGTTAAGAACTTAATTCGTTCCGAAGGCCCATTCTTAACCTGAAACTGTTCTTAACCCGAGGTACCACTTTAGCTAATGGGGCCTCCCACTGCTGCCGTGCCGCCGCCGTACTCATCCTGTTCTCATCCTGAAGCAAAGTTCTTAACCCGAGGTACTATTTCTGGGTTAGCGGAGTCTGTAACCTGAAGCGTATATAACCCGAGGTACCACAGTACATGGTCAATGCAAGGCCATATTTCCTATGCTGCATGCTCTGAAGAACCAAATAATATCCTTCTTGAGTATCTTAGGAGAAGATAAAAGCAACTAGACTCCAGACAGTCACCACAGTGAGCATCCTGACTTACTCTTTCTCTCGTTCTCACTAAGATTCTGACAAATTTTCGTGAGGTTTTTTTCTCCCTAAATGTTAATTGTGGCTGAAATGTGGAGGACTGAATTTAAAATTGGAATCAGAAACTGAAAGAAACCGAAATTGGCAGATGCATCCATTCCCTAGTGGAGAGGTTCTCTGAAATCACATCAAACAGCTGTTACCTCACACTTCCCAGTGCATTTCCTATCACTTTCCTTATCCACTAAAATGGCTTTTTAAAGGTGTGAACTTGTTGTACCAAGTCCACTTTAATTGTGCAACCTGCATTTGCTGGTGTGTAATTGAATCCCATCTGAAAATTAGCAACAGCCCCTTGCAAATTATATTGTTCAGCTCAACTCCCGTCAGGGCCATGTGAATCATAAGAGTTAATGCAGCTAAATTTTGGATAATCTGAATACAATTCCTTTTGTACCAAACATCAATTCAAAGCACTGTCAACTGCTTTGATAGTGACAAAGGCTTAATTCTTAGCGTGATGATTTTTGAACCTACTGTTTAAACTGCCTCTATTACAATGCAAAGGCAATTATATATCAAATTTCCTTCTGTTTTTAATATTTACCATAACACAATAATTTACTTTACTGTAATTACTAGTTGATATTCTTTTGTACACTCATCTCTGCTTTTTCTCTCATTTGAGCAGAGGATGCCATTCACTTGCTCATTAAGTTCATTTAGGAAAGGGGGGGAAAAACACCTTTCTGAGTATTGTCTAAGTAAGTAAGTAAGTAAATAAATAAATAAATAATAAACACAATGCACACCCTATCGAGTATTATATGCTTTTTCAGGGATATGAACAAAAAAAACTTCCTAAAAGCCCTAATTACACAGAGCATTTTATTATAAGCACCAAGAGATTTCTACTCAGGCTGCAAAAATCTATCCTCATTTAGTGATAAATTTACCGTTACAATAAGGATAGTTTGGAACTGAATGCATGGCTACATTCAACTACATTACATGGATTACTGTTTGCTGTTGTACAAACAATGTATTTGCACACAGAACTGGAGAAGAAAATAGTTTTTTAAGCAAGCAGTCCATGGCATAAACACATTTTTTTTGTCCTATTTTAGCCTCTAGTTAAACAAGTTTTGCAGGTTCCTGAACCACAAAACCCTGCAGAATCTATTTACCAGATGTGAAAACAGGATGACTATATGCACCATGAGTACCTGTCTCTCGGACTAGACCTCCACTCCTCTTCTCCAGCCCCTATGGGAACTTCCTTTGCATCAAAGCTCAACTTACTTTGTCAGGGAAGTCCATCTTCAGCTCAGAGACACTTTTACACCAGTAGGCTGCCGTTTTCTCACTGATGAGCTCAATGTTCAGGAAAGAGCCTTGGCCTGGACCATAGATGGGGCCTGAGGTAACGCCACGTATTATTCTCGGAGAAACGTTTGTTACAATGTCCTATTAACACAATGAGAAGGGGAAAAAAAATAAGTTAAACAACAAGAAGATACCAAACACAGTAGTGCAGAAAAAAATGGTTCTGGAGAAAATGTAGAAATGTCCTGATAGAGGATAGTCTGCCACATATATCTGAACAGATGCCTGCTAATCTTACAGCGAAAATGCAGCTATGGCATTACTGTTTTGCCAGGTGCTGTGCAATGTATAAGAGGAATCTGACACAGACAAGGAAGACAGCAGAGAAGGGGAAGGGGAGGAATGGAATCTGGGTAAAAGGAGTGATACAGAAAGCAGTTGGCCTAGGAGGCCATGGATGGTGTTAAAGACACAGACAGACTGAGCTGCCACTTTGAGGCTGGTTTCAACCATATCTGGGATGTGGCTATTTCAGAGCAACTAACTGAGCTTAGAGGGGTTGCAATAGGTATTGTAAAGACTTTGGATGTAACAACCTGGTCCCCTTTCTTTTCATGGGGAAGTAGATAGCAAATTTCTCCAATCAATTTCACAAATGTGTTTGTGGAAAGCCTACATTGACCGTTAATGTTTTAATAATATGTGAAATGATGCTATCAGCTCAATGATTTGTTGTTGTTGTTATTGTTGTGCAGAGATTTATTAAATTTAGTAATAACAATAATACACAGGGAGAGGCAATTCCCACCTATCCTTTGAGTGTCTGAAGATGGGGACACAGACAATGCTGTCTATTGGCCATACATTCCCAAAAGTTGCCAAGCTAGATGTGTGCCTGGGACCACACCAATGTGTTAACACAATGAGAAGTGAAATACCTTATATAGAACTGAGAGAGAGAGAGAGTGCGTAAATGAATGAACCTCCAGGCAAACTTGAGCATTTTCATTTCAGTAAACAAACATTCTTTTATTTCAGCGAGTCTAACCCTAACCAGAGAGCTCAGCAACCATTAAGCACTCAGAGTGAATGATATGGACAATATTAAGAGTCCAATATTATAATATGCTATAATCAAACCACTTCAGATCAAAACCATAAAGTTATAAAGAAATCTTCATCCTGTGGGGGAAAGCAAAATTAAGCTTCTTTTTCATTTTTTTTCTCCCTACCTAGATATGTGTGTGTGTATGTGTTTTTAAGACACTTAAATCAGAAAAGAAAAATGCTGTATGTAAAGTTCTTTCGGCAATTTATAATAAAAATGATTTTTTTGGGTAAAGGGCATTTAGTTAAGGATTTCATAGAATTATTTGGTTAAGTACCCCTACTCACCATCTTGTCACTTCTGGAGAGATAACATGAACCCCCATTAGTATATAGCAATTAAGGTCAATTTACATATTTTAATTAAGATCCATCCCATATAAAACAATTAGGGTAATAGGCATACTAACTGATTTCATAACATTTGGACGTTTTTCCAACTAGATAGACAGGAAACCTTAATTAGCATTAATTAGTGCTGATCTGCATATGTTTGATAAGGCATACCCTCACCACAAATGATTATTTATTCCTGAATCTGCCAAATGCTACCGTTGCAGAGGATAAAGGGACTTGCTTCATATTGTATGTAAATGTCTAGTGATTTCTATTTGTTTTTCTGTTTGGACTATTTATTATAAAATAAATGGCGAGAAATGGTGTGAATGTACAAATATGTACATTCGCATATAGAGAAAGCATGCCAATTAATGTGCAGTGGTTAATCAGCACTGCTGACATTTCAATGGTAACTGGGGAAAGGATAATAGCTGTTAGAACTTTTCCTGTCGTATATTCTCCTTACATCCCAAGGCACTGTATGTCAATAAAGTTTTCAGTTAATTTTCCAGCAGCCTCTGAAGATGTGGGCATTATGATACACAAAAAAATGCAGTCCTGTTGTCAGCTTTATTAATTTTCATTAATGATCTACCTATGCTACCTTTCCCTTTCCCTTAGTTTCTTTCAGCAGTTATACTCACAAAGTGTCTTGTTATTTCATCAAAATCAATTGGGCGGTGGGATTCTCCTGTGTTTCTGATCATTTTGTTTGACATTAAATATCATAGAGAACTTCTTTTCAAAAAAACAAACAAACCCAGTCCTTAAATATGTAGGTATAATCTCTGAAATGTATACGGCTTTTGATCCTCCTTAATTTGTTTCTAAGCTGTAGGGTTGATAATGTTTCAGCATTCCTGCTTGTAAACGGCCATAAATATTGTTGATCGATTTTTGTCTTTTCTTTCTTGTAACCGAGGATCTGTTTTCTCTCTTATTTTAATTGTGGGTTGTGACCTCCTTGGGCTATGAGCAATGAAGCTTGTGTAGTTTTATATACTGTATAGATATTTTAAGATCACAGAGATAGGACTAAACCTATGGAACACCTCGTACAGTTCCATCCCCAAGGGAAGGATAGATTGGCTATGTAAAGCTATCACATAGCCAATTCACATTCAGGACAATGTGTTGCGCTTACACAAAATGAGTGTGAGGTTCCACCATTTGCCATAATGCTTTAAACAGCCATGGCTTCCCCCAGAGAAGCCTGGGAAATGTAGTTTGCTATGGCTGCTGAGAGTTGCCAGGAGACCCCTGTTCTCGCAGCGGTTTAACGATCCATCTTTCTTCCCGAAGAACTCCAGCTCTGTGAGGGGAGCAGGGGTCTCTCAGTAACTCTTAACAACCGTAACAAACTGCAGTACTGCTACTGCTCCACCCATGTGAACTAAAAATTCCCCATCCCACCTCATGCAACTGCTAAGCCCCCCTTTCACCTTCCCAAACCCATTTCTGAAGGCACTTCTCCCATTTATTTTGCAACCCTGGTGTGCACCCGTTTTCACATTCAACCCTACGTCCATGTTTCCTCCTCTCCAGTGCTGGATAATATAAGCTAAACAAGCTATAGCTTAAGGCTCCACTCTCTTGAGGGCCTCCAAAAAAATTTAAAGAAAAAAACACCTGGATGTACATTTCCAAAATGTAAGATAAAAAATAAATAAAATAAAACCTACATACAGCAACAGTGTTTTGTGTTGTGTAGGCTCCTATGATGCAAGTAATGGGCCGTGCCTGCTAGCCTGCTCCCTAAAATATCACTGGTTTGCTCATTTCTATATATAGGGTGCCTACATTCTGCATGGACTGGTCATGCAAATGGCTTTAGATACCTATTAGGTCCATAAATTACCATAAAGCATATATTCAACACTCCCTCCTTTTCTGCAACTCCTCTTGCAAACAGACCACTCCCATTGGGACCTCCTTGTCCCAAACACTAGAGCTACTAAGCCTCCTCTACACTTTACAGTGGTACCTTGGGTTACATATGCTTCAGGTTACATACGCTTCAGGTTACAGACTCCGCTAACCCAGAGTACCGCAGGTTAAGAACTATGCTTCAGGATGAGAACAGAAATCGTGCTCCAGTGGTGCGGCAGCAGCAGGGGGGCCCCATTAGCTAACAGTTTCAGGCTAAGAACGGACCTCCGGAACGAATTAAGTACTTAACCTGAGGTACCACTTTACACTGAAATATGAATCTTCCTTCTATTACCCTGCAATGTACCCCATTTCACCTCCACTCCTTTTTTCTCCTTCCTACTCCCAGCTTTCCCCCATCCCTCCTTGTACAAAACCCAACCCATTTCCATGCCTCCTCCTAGCTCCTATTTGGCAGCCCCCTATTGCAATTTTGATGAACTGAATGTTTGGATGAATTATTTTTTAACAGATTTACTCCTTAAAATATATAAATTGCCACATTATGAATGTGCATTTTAACTATTGGGATGCTGCAGACAAGTTCTTCATAAACTTATTGAACTGCATTTTTTGTCAGATGGATATAAAGGTAAAGGTAAAGGTACCCCTGCCCGTACGGGCCAGTCTTGACAGACTCTGGGGTTGTGCGCCCATCTCACTTAAGAGGCCAGGGGCCAGCGCTGTCCGGAGACACTTCCGGGTCACGTGGCCAGCGTGACATTGCTGCTCTGGCGAGCCAGAGCCGCACACGGAAACGCCGTTTACCTTCCCGCTGGTAAGCGGTCCCTATTTATCTACTTGCACCCGGAGGTGCTTTCGAACTGCTAGGTTGGCAGGCGCTGGGACCGAGCAGCGGGAGCGCACCCCGCCGCAGGGATTCGAACCGCCGACCTTTCGATCGGCAAGTCCTAGGCGCTGAGGCTTTAACCCACAGCGCCACACCACCTCAAACATGTAAGGAAAATTGTAAGTACCGGTAATATTGACATGGGAGGAAACCAGACCATCCAGTGTCCTATTTTCCAGGGATAATCCCAGATTTACACAAGCCATTCTGATTTCTGATTTGATCCCAGAATATCCCACTCTTCCTTAGGATGTCCCTATTTTCATTCGAGAACTGTTGGAGAACATGGAGTTACGCAACCCCCAAGGGAAGGAGATAAGTAACTTTACAACCTTTAGGAGACATCTGAAGGCAGCCCTGCATAGGGAAGTTTTTAAATGTTCACATTTTTATTATGTTTTTATATACTTTGGAAGCTGCCCAGAGTGGCTGGGGCAACCCAGTCAGATGGCTGGGGTATATATAATAAAAAATATTTTAGAATAGGCCTATTTATTCTGAATGTTTGTATCTGATGCCAATAATGGTTTGATGATGATGATGATGATGATGATGATGAAGAATAGGATATCCCTATTCTCATCAGAGAAATATTGAAGGATATTGGAAACTGAAAGGGACGCAGGTAGCGCTGTGGGTTAAACCACAGAGCCTAGGACTTGCCGATCAGAAGGCTGGTGGTTCGAATCCCCACAACGGTGTGAGCTCCTGTTGCTTGGTCCCTGCTCCTGCCAACCTAGTAGTTCGAAAGCACGTCAAAGTGCAAGTAGATAAATAGGTACCGCTCCGGCGGGAAGGTAAACGGTGTTTCCGTGTGCTGCTCTGGTTCGCCAGAAGCGGCTTAGTCATGCTGGCCACATGACCCAGAAGCTGTACGCCGGCTCCCTCGGCCAGTAAAGTGAGATGAGCGCTGCAACCCCAGAGTCGGTCACGACTGGACCTAATGGTCAGGGGTCCCTTTACCTTTTATGGGAAACTGAGTCGATGGCAATTGTGAAAAACAGATTAGGCCTTCCACAGGTGAAAGTGGGTGCCCTGCATTCCACGCAATGCTCCCCCACTGCAGTTCAAGGAATTATCATACATGCCAACCGACTGTAAAACCCAGCCACCCACACCCCACTTTCAAACCTCACCTATTCCCCACTTCACCCAGAGAAACATGGACTAGATATCAGACTCCTATGCAAGCTCTTCTTCTGGTGGGGAAGCTGTGATCACAGCCACACTAATCCAGGGAGCTGGAGAGGCAGGCATGCCTAATGAGAGGAGCAGGAAGAGGCAGCAACACCTTCAACTGCAGGTTGAAACACTGGGAACTTTCAGGGCGTCTCCACCTCCATCATTCTGCCTGGACACTGAGGTCCAGCTCTGAGGGCCTTCTGGCGGTTCCCTCACTGCGAGAAGTCAAGTTACAGGGAACCAGGCAGAGGGCCTTCTCGGTAGTGGCACCCACTCTGTGGAACTCCCTCCCACCAGATGTCAAAGAGAACAACTACCAGACTTTTAGAAGGCAGTCCTGTTTAGGGAAGCTTTTAATGTTTGATGCATTACTGTATTTTAATATTTTGTTGAAAGCTGCCCAGAGTGGCTGGGGAAGCCCAGCCAGATGGGTGGGGTATAAATAATAAAGTATTATTATTATTATTATTATTATTATTATTATTATTATTTTCAAGTGGGATTCAACCATATACTGGAGAATTCAAATGCCACAAATATAATTGGTTGAGAGCTCTGCCGCAACAAACCCACCTCCCCCAAAACATGGACTTTTTGTGATAGGGAAAGTGAGTGGGGGGAAGTCCTGGAAAGTGTGGGATGACATTCGCTTTGATGCAGCAACATCTAACCTGCCTACAGACAAATCAGAATAGCCAACATTGTCTAATTGGGATGAACACTCAATAAGCAGGTCATCTGGAAGTCCCCCACAACAACCATCCACACAGGTCAATTGAAGCGATTCAAAGTCTACCGAGTCTTCAGCAAAACTCATCACATCTTGCCTGGAAAGGAGCTTTGCAGTGTTTGGACGGACTCTCAGAAGCAAAAGAGACTAGGACAAATGCCAGCCTGGAAGCACATTGCTTTTTAGGCCCTGTTTTCCACAATTATATACAAGTGAAAATGTTTTTACAAAGTAAACAAATAAATCATACATATGTTTGTGGTGCATCACGCGTGCACACACACAAACTGGTAACAAATAAGGTAAGAATTCACTGCACTCTAATATAAATGAATTAGACTAAATCATCTTAAACTTATTTTGCACTGGTTCAGGTACGGGGAAAACAGCTGCTTTGCATTACAAATGTCTGTAGACAAATGAAGGTCTTCAACATGGATAATTTTACAAAGAACCAATTTTATTACATCTTTCTCACATTATACATTTCCTCAATTGCAATCTACTCTTGAGGGCCTCCTTAAATATTGTTACTTTTCCAAATGGATTGTGGAAAATGGAACTGAATAAATTGAAACACAAAATATATTTATTGGCACAAGTTAGAGGGCTGCACTGTTAATGCTCACATTTTCCCCTCCTTAATTGTTGCTTCAGGCTCCTTTCCCAGTTTGAGACAATTTTTGGTACCACTGCATTTGAAATTTCTTTCTCTCTCTCTTATTTACTCACTATGACATGGTGTCTGATTTACGGGGCTCCAAAGGATTTTGTTTGTGGTTGTTCAGTGACATCACGGCATCATGTGTCAAATCAATCACATCACTTTGTCTGCTATGCGGTACCTGATTTTGTTTTCAGAGTCACATGACCCTATTTGTCAACAGTTGCAAATGGAGTACAAGTGGAAACTATTGCCCTAAAGAATTCAGATAAATTGTAACCCAACAAGTTAGCCAACAAAGAAATGCTACAACCCTAAATATCTATATATAGATATATAACCTTTCTTCATCATTTATCTTACTGCAGATTTAATGTATTTAATGGCCAACTACATTCAAAATGCACTTTGTATCACAGTGTGTATGGTTCCTGTAAACCTTCTGCATACTTAAAATCAAACATGCAAGAGCAAAAGTGAGCCACGACACACATGCAAAACAAACGTGTCAAAATGACAGTATTGACTTCTGTAAAGAATCAATCTTTTTCTCTCACTCTCTATTTTACACACACACACACACACACACACACACAGAGAGAGAGAGAGAGAGAGAGAGAGAGGGAGGGAGAGACCATTTATTGCATTGACGAGCCCAATCCTATCTGTTTGCGGACAAGCTATTTAAGCATAAAACCTCATTCTTCTCCAGATTACAATATCTGGCTGCACACCTGAATTCATTTGACTCCAAAGGCACTCTGGACCACATCAGTGAGGCCGAGGGGGGGGATCTTGTCACCTGAGTAGCCCAGGACCTCAATACACACTGTCCAGGCTTGCTTGTGCCCTGGGGAGGTCACTTGGATGCTGCTAATGCAGCAGTCTGACTTTGTCTCTGAAGGTGTGCTCCATTGTCTCTTGAGACAAACGGATGCCAACAACAACAACAAAAAGGTGTATTGGCGCAAGGAACAAATTTCGTGTTTCCTTGGATCCTGGCCACAGATTCGTTGCCACAGAGACTACCGGTATATACTTTGGCATATTGGGTCATATCCAGAGACAGAGACGGCAGAACTCCACTCTCTCAATCGGGTTTTCCAAGCTTCTCCTGTCTGTACCCATTGAAGGTCACTCCTGAGGGTCAAGGGACCTTAGGGAATGTGGAGGGGGGCGCTGTAGAAGTACAGGAAAACTGAGATAAATAAATGGGGCTCCCTTGAGCCAGCGTACAGTAAGTACTATTCTGCTCACACTAGGTATTTATTGGACCCAAGCCAATATGAGCACATTCAATGCCCTCTTCAGATCCACCATGTGTGTCTAAGTAAGTTTCATATATTCTGTTAAGCTCTCAGGTAAATTGTCAGTTTAAATTGAAACTCAGCTAGGATGGCACAGATATAGCAAACATCCAGATGAACCAAACTAGAATTAAGGATCTCACATTTCTGTTCAAGGAGAGACTGTGATAAAAGTTCACAGAAGTCACCAGTGAATAAAAAAACTAAGGGAAATTAAGTCAGAAACCTGAAATAAACTAGCCATCCCCTTAGAACTAGAGTATCCCCTTAGATGATGATGAAGAAGAAGATACAAAATCCAGGAAACCTACAACCAACTTGGTGGCTGTCACTGCTTTCATGTAGAAAGTGCACCTCTACAATGGGGAGCAACGTTAATGAGACAGAATTAAATGCTTAAGGCAGATCTTTTGTTAACTTAGGAATATGAAATTGTTGTATTTAGTGAACTGTGTGACCTTTGTCAGTTTCCCTTCATTATAGATGATGTAAAGGTTTAAACAAAGTGATCACATTATGTCTTTTTCAGAAGTTAATTTATATGACCTTTCCTCATCTGGAGTGCTTTTTAGGTGCTTTGAAGTAAGTTCCAGAGTGTAACAGTGGTTACTTCTTACTAAATGTCAGCACTGGAAGAAAGACAGTCACAATGGCCTTATTGTGAACAATTCCACAGGGATGTCTTACGAAACTATTCTGGGGCGGGTGCGGGTGGGGGGGTGACTTTCATGTCTCCGTAAAACATAATTGTAGGTAAAGTTTGAACAGGCACTCAGTTGTAGCGTGCAAGAACAGACTTCATGTTCTTAACAGAATACATTACTGAATTTGTGATCGAAATCCACAATCCACATATGCTTTATTTTGGAGCACTGGGTTAGATCCAAATTGAAGTCATTTGGACTTTATTCCCATTGGAATCAATGGGGTTTCTGTTAAGTCACGACTACCTTTGCACACTTATTTCAAAGGGACTTGTGTGCAACTGACTTCCTGGTGATCCACTCATGGTGTGACTCACACCTACTTTCCTGTGTTTGTCTGTAACTTGTGCAGTGGGAAACCGCTGGATTAAAAAGCTCAAGTCATCCTTAGCTGTGAAGGGAGCCTCTTTGAATAGAAGATTCTCCACTGCAGAATAATAATAATAATAATAATAATAATAATAATAATAATAACAACAATATATTATTTATACCCCACCTATCTGGCTGGGTTTCCCCAGCCACTCTGGGCGGCTTCCAACCAAATATTAAAAACAATACAGCATCAGACATTAAAAACTTCCCTAAACAGGGCCACCTTCAGTTGTTTAAGTAAAATAGTTGTTTATTGCCTTGACATCTGCTGGGAGGGCATTCCACAGGGCAAGCGCCACTACCGAGAAGGCCCTCTGCCTGGTTCCCTGTAACCGCACTTCTCGCAGCGAGGGAACCGCCAGAAGGCTCTTGGTGCTGGACTTCAGTGTCCAGCCTGGATGATGGGGGTGGAGACGCTCCTTCAGGTATATAGGACCGAGGCCATTTAGGGCTTTAAAGGTCAGCACCAACACTTTGAATTGTGCTCGGAAATGTACTGGGAGCCAATAAAGATCTTTCAGGACCGGTGTTATATGGTCTCAGTGGCCACTCCCAGTCACCAGTCTAGCTGCCGCATTCTGGATTAGTTGCAGTTTCCGAGTCACCTTCAAAGCCACACATAGAGCACATTGCAGTAGTCCAAGTGGGAGATAACTAGAGCATGCACCACTCTGACAAGACAGTCTGTGGGCAGGTAGGATTAAAGGCTCCCTTGCCTACCCTGAGAAGCAGGACTGGCTCAAGATATTTTACTGTAAAAGACAAGGTAGCACTATAACTGGGATACTCTATACGGTTCTGGTCAACTCATCTCTAAAGGATATTGATTGAGTTGGAAAAGCTTCAGAAAAAGGCAACCAAAATGATTGAGGGGATAGAGACCACTCCCCCATGAGGAAAGGTTGAAGTATTTAACAGGATCATGGAATTGTAGAGTTGGAAGGGACCACAAGCCCAGGGTTTCCCAAACTTGGGTTCCCTGTCATTTCTGGACTACAATTCCCATCATTCCTGACCACTGGTCCAGCTAGCTAGGGGTGATGGGAGTTGTAGTCCAACAACAGCTGGTGTTCCAAGTTCTGGAAACCCTGATCTAGTCTGAACCCCCTGCAATGAGGGGATCTCAGCTAAAGCATCCACGACAGACGGCCACCTTAAAAACCGCAAAGAGAGCCGGCAACCTCCCAAGGGAGACTGTTTCAGTTTAGAGAAAAGGCAAGTAATAAGTGACAGGACAGAAATTATAAAACAAAGGTATGCCACGGAGGAAGTGGGTTCACTAGAGTTTGTGGACATCCAATGAAGTGGAACGTTAGAAAATTCGGCAAAGATAAAAGAAAGGATGTCTTCCTATAGCTCATGGTTAAACTATGGAACTTGCTCCCACAAATAATAATAAATACTAACAATAATAGTAATAATAATTTATTATTTGTACTCCGCCTATCTGGCCGGGTTTCCCAGCCACTCTGGGCAGCTTCCAACAAAGATTGAAAATACATTAAAATGTCACACATTAAAAGCTTCTCTGAACAGGGCTGCCTTCAGATGTCTTATAAATGTCAGGTAGTTGTTTATCTCTTTGACATCTGACATGAGGGCGTTCCACAGGGTAGGCGCCACTACTGAGAAGGCCCTCTGCCTGGTTCCCTGAAGCTTTGCTTCTCGCAATGAGGGAAGCGCCAGAAAGCCCTCGACGCTGGACCTCAGCATCCAGGCAGTACGATTGGGGTGGAGATGCTCCTTCAGGTATACTGGGCCGAGGCCATTTAGGGCTTTAAAGGTCAGCACCAACACTTTGAATTGTGCTTGTAAACGTACTGGGAGCCAATGTAGGTCTTTCCAGACCGGTGTTAAGTGGTCTCGGCAGCTGCCCCCAGTCACCAGTCTAGATGCCACTTGGCTGGTTTTAAAAGAGGATTGCAGAGGTTTGTAGTGGATAAGGCTATCAGTGGCTACTAGCCATGGTGGCTATATTCTGCCTCCATGGTCAGGGGCAGTGATGCTTCTTGGTACCAGTTTCTGGAAACCACACAAGGGGAGAGTGCTTTTGTGCTAAGGTGTTGCTTGAGGGTTTCCCATAGGCATTTGGGTGGTCTGTGTGAGAACAGGATGCTGGACTAGATGGACCACTGGCCTGATCCAGCAACCTGGATGTGGCAATGCAGAGAGTGTCAAACAGAAGTAAGTCATTATGAGACACAGGATATTGTGGGTATAAAAGGCAAAATAGATAGATGGTCATGCAAATTTCAAATCCTCTGTGCTTTTCATAAAGATGACCCTCTTTCTGCCCAGTCAGGGAGAAGCGCAGCTAAAGAAAGCACTTAATCAATATTTCAGTATCATCCCAGGATTGCTCACGTATACTTGTGAGAGAAACTAAATCCACCACTCTGTGGGGAATGGTACAACTGTTCATTTAGCTTGGATAATTTGCTTGTTCCTTCAGTGGGCGTCCCTAGAGCTTGTGTCATAATTAAAAAGGAAGTCCCAGTATCTGAATAAAATAATGTTAGGCTTTTATTCATTGTTGTTTTCATGTTACAAAACAAACTTTAATAGAAATGTGGCTTCCCCAACTCAGCACACATAAAGGAGCCTTAATCTAACAGAACAAACTCATACAAGTCAGAAGTAGTAGCAAATTCTCTTTATCCCTCTTGTGTGAGGTAACCATATGGAAACATGCCGAAGTGTTTTGCATGTTGCATTAAACCATAGTTAAACTATGTCCTTTGTTCCTCCCCTACTTCTCCTGATGCCATATTGCTGGAAATTAAGTCATGGTCTGTCTTGGCATTATTATGAACCCAGACTCATGGTTTACTTCAGGCATAGGCAACCTTGGCCCTCCAGATGTTTTGGGACTACAATTCCCATCATCCCTGACCACTGGTCCTGTTAGCTAGGGATCATGGGAGTTGTAGTCCCAAAACATCTAGAGGGCCGAGGTTGCCTGTGCCTGGTTTATTTCTTTTCAATAATCCACCAGGTTTGTTTCTGACTTACTGTCAGTGGTTTGTTTGGAGAGATGAACCACAAACCCTCATTTGGACACAACGCTAAGCCAAACCATGGTTTAACTCCCAGCAGCATAGCAGAAGCAGTGGAGAAATGATGTGATCACATACTGCACGTTCAATCTTTAAACCGTGCCTGGGCTTGCACAGAATATTTCCAGAAGCCACAGCACAGACTCCTGTCTCTATGTGGTGAGAGGATGAAGCAAGGGGAGCCAGAAGAGTGATGGTGACATTAGAAAGCAGTGATGGGGTTGGGGGGAAATTTGCAAACAGGGAAATGCACAGAACCATATGCAGCTAGGAGGAGAAATCAGGAGATGGGAGGAAAGGGGGAGTCTACAAAAGCAGAAATTACAATAGAGGAGGGTAGAGGAGAGGTGAAAAAACAAGTAAGGGAGGAGAGAGCAGGACAATTTGGCTCCTTTTTTTTTTTTTTTTGACCACCCTGAATCTTCTTTTTAAAGTGAAAATTAAATTTTAAATTCCTTTCCTCCCCCACAGCCAACTGATATTTTCTTGACTGAGATGGCACGTTTAGGTTTGCAGAGAATGATAATTTTGTGGTGGACCATTAGCCAATTTACTAACTTTGTCTTAAGATGCCACCAGGCTCCTTATTTTTTGCTGCAAAAGACTAAGAGGGCAACCTCTCTGGAAACTCATTAACTTTGAAAAATAATACAGAGGGAAGGTAACTGATTTGTAAATATCAGTTGATGGCTGAAATATCCATTATCTACTGTGTGCCAAGTTAAAAGGAAATATACATTTAAAGATAGATGTATTTCCACATAAGCGGACAACAAAATGGAACACAGGCTTAATATACAAACAAACAAACAAACAAACAAACAAACAAACAACAAACAAACAAACAAACAAACAAACAAACAAACCATTATTTATACCCCACCCTCCCCTGCCAGAGCCGGGCTCAGGGCAGCTAACACCAGTAAAATTACAGTAAAAACATAATAGGAAAAATCCCCCACCAATTTAAAATACAGGTTAAAATGCAATTTAAAATGCAGCCTCAATTTAAAAGTAGCCCATAGCTCAAAACCATAAGAGGAGGGAAACATAAGGGTCAGACTGACTCCAAACCAAAGGCCAGACGGAACAGCTCTGCCTTGCAGGCCCTGTGGAAAGATGTCAAGTCCCGCAGGGCCCTAGTCTCTTGCGACAGAGCGTTCCACCAAGTCGGGGCCAGTACTGAAAAGGCCCTGGCCCTAGTTGAGACCAATCTAACCACCTTGCGACCTGGGACCTCCAAAATGTTGTCATTTGTGGACCTTAAGGTCCTCCGCGGGGCATACCAGGAGAGGCGGTCCCGTAGGTACGTGCAAAATAAAACAACTGAAGCACTGTGAGTAAATATTGGAAGAGACTGAGGTGTTCATGCATCGCTCCTCAGGAAGGATCATGCCAGAAACCAAGAAAGAAGCCTTGGAATGACTTCTGCCTTCAGATCCTGGTGAGTCATTGCCAGTCAAAGTAGACAAGAGGTTAGATACATCAGATCAATTGTCTTTGTATAAGACAGTCACCCATGCACTGTTTACTCTAATAAAAACACAGCAAGCAAGTAAACCTCAAAGCAAATTTAGAGTAAACACGAAACCTCAAGAAAAATGTTTTTCTTTCCCCCCTCAAGTATTGTGTTGATATTTTAAATAAAACAGCTACTCTTGCTTCTAATGCTCTTTAAAAAGCTCAGCATCTCGATTGCTTCCAGAAGCATTTAAAACAAATAAACACTGGGGGAAATAAAAAAAAAATGAAACTCTTGTGCATTTCTGACATCTGTATTTGACAGCATTTTTCCAGACCTTTAGAATGCTTCTTCTGCCATTACAAAAACATTATTTTAAGAAGCTATTATGTCCTACACCACTTAGCCTTGACAAACAATTACGACATATCACATTCAACAGAATACAAAAAGTAATCTGTATGACAAGGTTAAAATTAGACTTTGAACAATAGGTGCTTTGCAGAGCAATTCCAAACTCTGTGCTGCTTTATGAAATTTTCCACCGAGGGGGGAAATATGGGGGGAGGGAGGGGGAGAGAAAGAAAAGTGAAGGACATCTGTCATGGGAGGCTTAGAGGACACACCATCCTGGAAGTTAGATGAAAACTTTATTGTCTCTCTCCAGTAAGGATGAAAGAGGCACCAGAAACTCCTGGCTCCACTCAAGTATAGCTAGTAACGAAACCTTATACGACCATCCACACAGCACCTGAAAAACCGGCTGAGAACATTTGTGCAGCCAAATATTTCATTATATTCATGACAATATTTCCGAACTGTATGAATAATACAATTAAACTCCCATAACCCAGGACCATTGGCTATGCTGGCTGCGACTGAGGGTAGCTATAGCACAAAATATCAGCTGGGGGCACCGGGTTGGGTAAGGCTGGTCTAGAGCTGTTGTGGAACAGAACTTTGCTTGGAGAATTTAGTGCAACTAGTACAATCAACTAGTACAGTGCAACTAGTACAATAAAAAGCAGAGACATCACCTTGATGACAAAGGTCCGTATAGTTAAAGCTATGGTTTTCCCAGTAGTGATATATGGAAGTGAGAGCTGGACCATAAAGAAGGCTGATCGCTGAAGAATTGATGCTTTTGAATTATGGTGCTGGAGGAGACTCTTGAGAGTCCCATGGACTTCAAGAAGATCAAACCTATCCATTCTGAAGGAAATCAGCCCTGAGTGCTCACTGGAAGGACAGGTTGTGAAGCTGAGGCTCCAATACTTTGGCCACCTCATGAGAAGAGAAGACTCCCTGGAAAAGATCCTGATGTTGGGAAAGATGGAGGGCACAAGGAGAAGGGGACGACAGAGGACAAGATGGTTGGACAGTGTTCTCGAAGCTATGAACATGAGTTTGACCAAACTGTGGGAGGCGGTGGAAGACAGGCGTGCCTGTCTGGTCCATGGGGTCATGAAGAGTTGGACACCACTAAACAACAACAACAAGTACAATCATCAAGTGCACGGATGTCATAAAATCTGATGCAATCTTCACTGCCTCATCCCTTTGGTGGTGCTACTTTGGGGATGGAACGAGGGTGTAGGCCAGCCCCCTTGTGTTAATGGAGATGGGGTTTTAACTTGCGTGAGTGTTGTTTTATTTGGAGGGGGAGTTGTTTGAAATTGTTGTTAAATGTTGTATGTTAATTTAGATTTTTGTATTTGTGGGCTGGAGGATTGTTTATGGGCTTTGGTTGGGTATTATTTATTAGTATGTCTTTTGATTATATTTGGTTATTTTTATTTTTATTATGTTCTGACTATTTTTATTATGTATTTTGTGCTTTGTACATTATAACTTTGTGCTGTGAACTGCCCTGAAACTTATGGTAAAGGGATGTGGGTGGCGCTGTGGTCTAAACCGCTGACCCTCTTGGGCTTGCTGATCGGAAGGTTGGCGGTTCGAATTCCTGCGACGGGGTGAGTTCCCTTGCTCTGTCCCGGCTCCTGCCAACCTAGCAGTTCGAAAGCATGCCAGTCCTGCTGTGGTGGGAAGGTAAACGGTGTTTCCGTCTGCTCTGGTTTCCATCATGGTGTTCTGTTGCACCAGAAGCAGTTTAGTCATGCTGGCCACATGACCTGGAAAGCTGTCTGTGGACAAATGCCAGCTCACTCGACCTGAAAGTGAGATGAGCGCCGCAACCCCACAGTCGCTTTAGACTGGACTTAACCATCCAGGGATCCTTTACTTTTACCTTTTTTAAACCTTTACTACTACTACTACTAAAAATAATAATAATAATTTCCATCAGAGCTGCACTTTGCTTATGCAGACTCAGACCAGTAGTCCATCAGTCACGGGATTGCCTACCCTGGCTGGAAATGACTCTCCATGGTTTCAGGAAGGAGACCTTCCTAACTTTACCTGGAGATGACAGAGAATAAAGCAGCATAGCCTTTATAGTGGTACCTCGGGTTACATACGCTTCAGGTTACAGACTCCACTAACCCAGAAATAGTACCCCAGGTTAAGAACTATGCTTCAGGATGAGAACAGAAATTGTGCTCCGGTGGCACGGCAGCAGTGGATATCCCATTAGCTAAAGTCGTGCTTCAGGTTACGAACAGTTTCAGGTTAAGTATGGACCTCTGGAACGAATTAAGTACTTAACCCGAGGTACCACTGTATTTGTCCAATGAAAATAGGGACATTCGATTCTACATCAGGAAGCTTCTCCTGCTTTTGATCTCGCCACACATTTATATGTCATACACACAACTACATTGGTCACATTGAGCCAATTACAACACCTTCAACAGATAAATGGAATGAAATAAAATTTTAGCCGTAAGCTGCCTTGAGTCCCTGCCAGCAAAAAAAGGTGGGCTATAATAATGATAATGATAATATCATTATCTGTGAGAATAATCAGGAACATGCCAGACAGTAAGTCCTCAGTGGGAGGACCTGAGTGAAAATGCTTAGGATTGCAGTGTAAGACTGGGAGTTAACTGGGAGTAAGCCCCATTGAATACAGTGGGACTTACTCCTCAGTAGACAGTGTAAGGCTCCATTTACTATAAAGGCATAAACATTTCATGTGTTTCCTAAAAAATGGCCGGCTGCTGAAGCATTGCAATTGAAGAATTTATAGTGGATTGGTGACATTTTCCTTCAAAATCATAGGAAGGGCTTTGTATGCCTGCTTCAACATTTCCTTCATTTGGTGCAGGAATTGTATCTTCAGTATAAACAGCATACACACAGACACACACATACACACCACTTTTAATTGTTCTCAAAGACATGGAGGGGAGGAAAAAGGAAAAGTGGGACATTCTGGGATCAAATCAGAAACCAAGACAGCTTCTGTAATTCCAGGACTGTCCCTGGAAAATAGGGGCACTTGGAGGGTATGCAAATATATTTCCTTCCTGGCTGCTGGCTGAGTGTGTAGGGCATGCTTGATTACCAAAGAGGGCCGCCAACCAGTTTATCCATATCTGAATTCGTCTTTTAGCTTTACATTGCTGAATCATTTTAGAGAGAGCCAGAATGGCTAGTGAGCTCTTGCTTACATTTCGTCAAAAGCAAAGCCAGTACGGCTGACCGTGGTCTGCTGTCAGGGCTGGTTTTCCACAGATGAGATAAGAAGCAAGCAACTATTCAGACAGGCAGTGCACAAGGGCTGAACACTATAAGAGCTGCTCATCTGAGAATGTAGAGCCAGAGGAGAGCTAGCGGGTGGATCAGATGTAAGAGTTATAGGATCAGATGGAACCCTACTGGCTGCTTGTATCACCTGATGCCTAATGAGTCAAGGCAGCGCTCACAACTTGGGGGAGCCTGCCAGATGTAAGCATTGCAGCAAAATAAGAGAATGGAGCAGGAAACGATGGGGAGAGCAGAAGCTAAAGCGAAGGTTTGATCCATCCAAAGAAGTTTCCACAGAACCAAAATGCAGTGGTTTAGGGTCACTGTTTTCACCACTTATTGGATTATCTCTGAATCAGGGAAATTCAAATGGGGGGGGGGAGGGGAGGAATGTATGCTGTGGACATCATGTGGACCATGCTGAATTAACAAGAAAACAAGCAGTTTTGAATCCCAGATTATGCTCTGGTGTGGACAAGGTCTATATGGTGATTTGGGGTTGAAGGGAGGCACAGAGTTTGTGCTGGAGGTTCCTGGAGGTTCCTGGGGGGTGGCCTGTTATCCCCCCCCCCCAATTTTAATGTGATAAAATATAAAGATACCCAAAAGTATTTATTCCTGAAGCCAAGATATAATTATTTGCTTTGACTTTATTGCCGAGGTGGTTCATAACTTCAGCATCGATGTTGCATGGTTTCAGTTTAGTACAATGACAATTGCTATGGCCTGGAGAATAATAAATGGTATGATCTGGAATTGGCACCATTTTAAAGCAGCCAGTGTTTTACCATGCAGGAACGTGGTTTCTACAAAGTGTGTCTTATGGTATAAATAGTCCACATCACCCCCTTTCAGAGATTTGGAAAGGAGTTAAACCCCAACAACTCTGGTCAGATTGGATAGTCTGAAATCACATACACACCTTCTCAACAGATACAGGTTGTATCATCTGCATACCTTATGACATAATTATTAAACTCCAAAAGGAGTGGGGGTTTGGGGTTTTTTTTGGCGGGGGGTAGAGATGCCACCTACTAAACACCCCAGCAGCCACTGATAAGATTGGTATTTTTGGAATAATAATAATAATAATAATAATAATAATAATAATTTGTTATTTATATCCCACCCATCTGGCTGGGTTTCCCCAGCCACTCTTGGCGGCTTCCAACAAAGTATTAAAATACAGTAGTCTGTTAAACCCCCTTCATGGATCACTGCCTTGCCATGGCGAAGGGGCTTGAATAACTCAGAGAAGCTATGAGCTATGCCGTGCAGGGCCACCCAAGATGGACAGGTCATAGTGGAGAGTTTTGACCAAACGTGATCCACCTGGAGCAGGAACCGGCAAGCCACTCCAGTATCCCTGCCAAGAAAACTCCATGGACAAAGACAACAGGCATATAAAAGTTATGACGCTGGAAGATGAGCCCCTCAGGTCGGAAGGCGTCCAACATGCTACTGAGGAAGAGCAGAGGACAAGTACAAGTAGATTCAGAGCTGATGAAGCGGCTGGGCCAAACCCGAAAGGACGCTCAGTTGCGGATATGCCTGGAAGTGAAAGGAAAGTCCAATGCTGTAAAGAAAAATATTGCATAGGAACCTGGAATGTAAGAACCATGAACCTTGGTAAGTTGGATGTGGTCAAAAATGAGATGGCAAGAATAAATATTGACATCCTGGGCATCAGTGAACTAAAATGGACGAGAATGGGCGAATTCAGTTCAGATGACCATCACATCTACTACTGTGGTCAAGAAACCCGTAAAAGAAATGGAGTGGCCCTCATAGTCAACAAAAGAGTGGCGAAAGCTGTACTGGGATGTAATCTCAAAAATGATAGAATGATCTTGATACGAATCCAAGGCAGACCTTTTAACATCATAGTAATCCAAGTTTATGGATTACCACTGGTGCTGAAGAAACTGAAATTGACCAATTCTATGAAGATTTAAAACACCTTATAGAAATGACACCAAAGAAGGATGTTCTTCTCATTATAGGGGATTGGAATGCTAAAGTAGGGAGTCAAGAGGTAAAAGGAACAACTGGCAAGTTTGGCCTTGGAGTTCAAAACGAAGCAGGGCAAAGGCTAATAGAGTTCTGCCAAGAGAACAAGCTGGTCATCACAAACACTTTTCCGACAACACAAGAGACGACTCTACACATGGACATCACCAGATGGGCAGCATCGAAATCAGATTGATTATATTCTCTGCAGCCAAAGATGGAGAAGCTCTATACAGTCAGCAAAAACAAGACCTGGAGCTGACTGTGGCTCAGATCATCAGCTTCTTATAACAAAATTCAAGCTTAGACTGAAGAAAGTAGGAAAAACCACTGGGCCGGTAAGATACAATCTAAGTCAAATCCCCTATGAATACACAGTGGAAGTGAGGAACAGGTTTAAGGATTTAGATTTGGTGGACAGAGTGCCTGAAGAACTATGGATGGAGGCTCGTAACATTATACAAGAGGCAGCAACTAAAACCATCCCAATGAAAAGGAAATGCAAGAAAGCAAAGTGGCTGTCCAACAAGGCCTTACAAATAGCGGGGGAGAGAAGGCAAGCAAAATGCGAGGGAGATAGTGAAAGATACAGGAAATTGAATGCAGATTTCCAAAAAATAGCAAGGAGAGACAAGAAGGCCTTCTTAAATGAGCAATGCAAAGAAATAGAGGAAAACAATAGAATGGAAAAAACCAGAGATCTGTTCAAGAAAATTGGAGATATGAAAGGAACATTTCGTACAAAGATTTCCATAATAAAAGACAAAAGTGGACCTAACAGAAGCAGAAGACATCAAGAAGAGGTGGCAAGAATACACAGAGGAACTATACCAGAAAGAAATGGATGTCTTGTATACCCCAGGTAGTGTGGTTGCTGACCTTGAGCCAGACATCCTGGAGAGTGAAGTCAAATGGGCCTTAGAAAGCATTGCTAATAACAAGGCCAGTGGAAGTGATGATATTCCAGCTGAACTATTTAAAATTTTAAAAGATGATGCTATTAAGGTGCTACACTCAATATGCCAGCAGATTTGGAAAACTCAGCAGTGGCCAGAGGATTGGAGAAGATCAGTCTACATCCCAATCCCAAAGAAGGGAAGTGCCAAAGAATGCTCCAACTACCGCACAATTGCACTCATTTCACACGCTAGCAAGGTTATGCTTAAAATTCTACAAGGCAGGCTTAAGCAGTATGTGGACCGAGAACTCCCAGAAGTGCAAGCTGGATTTAGAAGAGGCAGAGGAACCAGAGACCAAATTGCAAACATGCGCTGGATTATGGAGAAAGCTAGAGAGTTCCAGAAAGACATCTACTTCTGCTTGACTATGCAAAAGCCTTTGACTGTGTCGACCACAGTAAACTATGGCAAGTTCTTAAAGAAATGGGAGTGCCTGATCACCTCATCTGTCTCCTGAGAAATCTCTATGTGGGATAAGAAGCTACAGTTAGAACTGGATATGGAACAACTGATTGGTTCAAAATTGGGAAAGGAGTACGTCAGGGCTGTATATTGTCTCTCTGCTTTTTTAACTTATATGCAGAATTCATCATGCGAAAGGCTGGGCTGGATGAATCCCAAGCCGGAATTAAGATCGCCGGAAGAAATATCAACAACCTCAGATATGCAGATGACACAACCTTGTTGGCAGAAAGTGAGGAGGAATTAAAGAACCTTTTAATGAGGGTGAAAGAGGAGAGCGCAAAATATGGTCTGAAGCTCAACATCAAAAAAATGAAGATCATGGCCACTGGGCCCATCACCTCCTGGCAAATAGAAGGGGAAGAAATGGAGGCAGTGAGAGATTTTACTTTCTTGGGCTCCATGATCACTGCAGATGGTGACAGCAGTCACGAAATTAAAAGACGCCTGCTCCTTGGGAGAAAAGCAATGGCAAACCTAGACAGCATCTTAAAAAGCAGAGACATCACCTTGCCAACAAAGGTCCGTATAGTGAAAGTCATGGTTTTCCCAGTAGTGATGTATGGAAGTGAGAGCTGGACCATAAAGAAGGCTGATCACCGAAGAATGGATGCTTTTGAATTATGGTGCTGGAGGAGACTCTTGAGAGTCCCATGGACTGCAAGAAGATCAAACCTCTCCATTCTGAAGGAAATCAGCCCTGAGTGCTCACTGGAAGGACAGATCGTGAAGCTGAGGCTCCAATACTTTGGCCACCTCATGAGAAGAGAAGACTCCCTGGAAAAGACCCTGATGCTGGGAAAGATGGAGGGCACAAGGAGAAGGGGATGACAGAGGACGAGATGGTTGGACAGTGTTCTCGAAGCTACGAACATGAGTCTGACCAAACTGTGGGAGGCAGTGGAAGACAGGAGTGCCTGGCGTGCTCTGGTCCATGGGGTCACGAAGAGTCAGACACGACTAAACGACTAAACAACAACAGTCTGTTAAACATTAAAAGCTTCTCTAAAGAGGGCTGCCTTCTAAGATGTCTTCTAAGAGTCTGGTAGTTGTTCTTCTCTTTGACATCTGGTGGGAAGGCCACAACTTTTGTAGGAAGTCTAGCTATCCAAACTTTCCGTACCTTATGACAATAGTCCAAAAACAAGTGTAGAAAAAACAACAACTAACAGCCAATGCCACTTGCACAATCCCAGTCTTACCATCATAGCTACTGGCTACCATTTCAACTAGGATCAAAGCCACGATGAAGACAAAGGTTGAATCTGGCTGGTTACCTCTACAAATGAAGATATAAACCAGAAATAATGCCCAAATCTATTGTGAGGCATTGGCAACATTGGCATGTGTAATGCCATGCTTTAAATCTACATAAAGTTAAATTGCACTGAAATCCCAGCCATTTCCACGGGTCTCATGCAAGCATAACTAAGCAGGATTTGCAGCCTTAGCTGCCTGCCAGGATGTCCATTTGCAGAAAACAAGGTAGGAGGAACTAATTACAGAGAATTCATTATGCCTTTGATTTACAATAACATTAAACAGAAAACTATTTGAAATATGGATTTGACTCACTTGACAGGGGTTAAATCATTCTTATAGAAAGTTTAGCTTGGAAGGGGGGGGAAAAGAAACAAGAAAGCCCAGCTAAAAAAAGAAACAAAAAAGCTACTAATATGAATGGCCTGTGTTTCATATTACTGCTTAAGCTCAGACAGACAAATTTCAGGAAGCCAATTATTATTGATAGCAAATGTCAGGCAGGGAAAATGCAGAACTTTGAAAAACAACCTGAGAGACATCGACAGTGTTATGTATTCACATTAAAACAAGGTGCTATAACACTAATGACTGCTCTTGAAATCCTCTGACAACTCCTCAATCTTAATCAGTTACCAACTGTGGCCTTTCTACCACCACTAAATGTTTATTGTGCTTGTGGCATTAAGGGAAGACTCCTGCACAACCAGTGCAAGCAGTCCTCATTTGGATTGGTTTAATAGTGCTTTAACAATAAGAGAAACATGAGCTGTTTTGATGCTCTCTCTCTCTCTCTCTCTCTCTCTCTCTCTCTCTCTCTCTCTCTCACACACACACACACACACACACACACTGTTCTGGAGCAGAAATCTATGGCCAGCTTTTGAAGAGCCACACACAGCTAGTTCTCCACCCATGCCCAAAGAAGCTTGCTTGCATCCTAAAAACAACAACAGCATATGGAAACAAGAGAAAAGAGAGGTGGAGGGAAAAAGCGTAAAAGCAAACTTGAGGACCAATTCCTAAACAGTAGTTCTTACAATGACCAGGTGACACAGAAACAGATCAGGGGTGGGAGGTGGACTGATGGAACTAGACTTTTGGCAAATCTAATGGCGTGTGTCCTGCTTCTCATCTCTCCCACTGGTGGAATTGTGAGATTTGAACTGTGGACTTTGTAGCTGCCAGAGTGATCCTCCTTGGCACCTGACTGGAGAGCGGGGGGAATCGGTTTGATGGAGGTGTATTCCTCCCATCCCTGCCAGCCTCCACTGGCCTCCTGCTTACAGAGTGAAACTAGAGTTGATCCTGATGGCCGAGAGCTGCCCTTTCCCCCGGCCAAACATGTGAGTGGAAGTGCCACTGGTGCACAAGTGGCGAGCTGCCTCCAAGATTGGGGGCAGTGCGTGGCACGTCTGTGTGTGACATCACACGCACCACACAGCATGTGATGTCACACACGTCTTCCAAGGCCATGCAGGCCTAGCAGAAGTGTTGGGAGATGCTGCAAAGGCTGGTGCAACCTTACTAGACAGTCCAGCCTCCTCTGCCTCCTCAATGTTTGGGTGGGTGAGCCCCCTGATAAGGGATATTGAGGGGGCTGACGAAACCTCTGCCACTAGAGTTGGTGTTCCTGCACTGGTGTGGTCCCCACTGGCAGTGCCCAGGAATGGGGCTTTCCAGGGGAGAGGAGTCCTGCTTGCTCCCCACCTGGCTGCCATGCACAACAACCTTGTGGATATGGCCATAGTCCTACTGCTGCACAAAGCCCTGCCAGGCTTGGGGTGAGTCTGGGTAGCAGTGGCGTAGCGGGGGGGGGGTGCAGGGGGGGCCGGCCGCACCGGGCGCAACATCTGGGATTAGGGCAAATCCACGGGTTAGGGGGCGCAAATTACTTGCCTTACCCCAGGTGCTGACAACCCACGCTACGCCACTGCTGGGTAGTTCCCTAAGGGTCACTAAGATACAGAAGCTCAGAAAGTGTAAGCACAAGAAGAAAGGCCACGAGCCACAGCAATATATGAAGGAGAGAGAAAGCGTTAAAACAATACCAGGCCCACACATACATTCAAAGATCACGGCTGCGCTGCTTGCCAATTAAGCATCAACATTCACACTTGCGCACAATCAAAGAGGCGACTCTTTGCTTAAGGCAGAATTTACCCACACACTAGTAAAGCCCTTAACAACAATGGACACCTGTTCAAGACTCACTTATTGCCTAATTAAATATTAACATGTCTTGATCCAATCTGTGGCATAATTTTAATTACTGTTGTCTCTTAGGATAGCCACATAATCAATGTATTTAGAGCTGTTCCTAGAGGCTATTTTGTAATTCAAATTGTGATCCATCATTACAATATTTTCCTCCGGATTGCTGTTAGAAAAACCAGCCCCATTAAACTCTCCTAAGGGGAGGGAGTGGGGATTAAAATAGCCCAGTTTCTTTTTAAACAAAGTGAAAACTTATTTGAGACCTAAATGGAACCAACTATCGAAACCAATTTGCAAGCAGCTGCTTCTGTTAACATTGTAGCTTTTCCTAGATTAATCTTCAGCATGGCCAACCCACAATGCACCTATTAGTATTTAATACATGGAAACACTGCACCATGTTTATGTTTTGATTGCGCCGGCTTTCAAAAAGCAAGCCTCACCGTGCACATCTATGCAGAAGCAAGTCCTACTTAAAAAAATTAATTATCTTTTATTGAGGTTTTTTTAAAAACACCATAGTGAAATGCAGACTCTTAAATGCAGTCATCTACCAAGGCTAATGCAAGTACGCATTTCAATCATGCTTTAGATTGCAAAATTAGATTCATGTTAATTCTTTATTTCCGTGATTTTATAAATGTGCCTTAGTATCCAAGACCTAGGACAAAAAACACCTGGAGATTTCAAAAAGAAAAAGAAGAAGAAAACAACCAAATTTAGAGATTGAAGGAAGAAACATTCAGAACCCTGTGGATATTAGAAAGTGCTTCCAGAGATATTTCAAAAAATTATATACTCAAGGGCCGCAAGATGACATTGAGATTAAACAATTTTTGGAAAAAAATGGATTATCAAAATTGTCACAAGAAAATAGATCAATCCTGAACTCCAAAATAACACGACAAGAGATTGAACAAGCCATTCAGAACATGAAATTGGGCAAATCTCCAGGGCCAGATAGGCTGACCTCCAAGTACTATAAGACATTAAAAGACTATTTGATACAACCACTGACGGAGGTCAGCAATGAAATTATGGAGGGGAAGAGGGCGCCAGAATCGTGGAAGGAAGCCTTCATCACATTGATACCAAAATCGGAAGCTGAAAAGACACAACTTAAGAACTATCGTCCCATATCTCTTTTAAATGTGGATTACAAAATATTTGCAGACATTTTGGCAAGTAGATTTAAAAAAGTTTTAAACAAAGTAATCCATAAGGACCAGGCGGGCTTTCTCCCAGGTAGACACCTGTTTGCTAATACAAGGAACATCATTGACATTTTGGAACTTTTGCAAACAGATATAAATACAAAAGCAGTGTTAATTTTTATAGATGTGGAGAAGGACTTTGATAATATCTCCTGGAAATTTATGAAGGGAAATTTAAAAGAAATGGGAGTGGGACGGGGTTTTGAGAATGGGATTGATGCAATATATTCAGAACAAAAGGCTAAACTGATAGTTAACAATGTGGTCACAGAATAGTTTAAAATTGAAAAAGGAACACGACAAGGCTGTCCTATTTCCCCTCTGTTATTTATTTCGGTTCTGGAGGTGCTCTTGAATATGATTAGAGGGGACCGGTTGGTGGAAGGGATTCAGGTCGGAGCGAAACAATATAAACTTAAAGCTTTTGCAGATGACCTAGTTTTGACCCTGCAGGAGCCAGAATCTAGTACGAAAAGAGTATTACAATTGATTCAAGAATTTGGTCGAGCGGCGGGATTTAAATTAAACAAACAGAAAACCAAGGTATTGGGGGAAAATTTGACAGATACAGAGTCAGAACGGTTTCAGAGAGAGACAGAATTAAATGTGGTTAAAAAAGTAAAGTACCTAGGGGTTAACATAACAGCAAAAAATCTGAGTCTTTTTAAGGATAACTATGAAAAATGTTGGTCTGAAATTAAGAGAGACTTAGACAGTTGGACAAAATTGAAACTTTCTTTGTTAGGCCGAATTGCTGCTATTAAGATGAATGTATTGCCAAAAATGTTGTTTTTGTTTCAAACACTACAGATTGTGGACAAGACGGAGTGCTTCCGGAAGTGGCAGAGAGATATATCTAAGTTTGTCTGGCAGGGCAAAAAGCCCAGAATTAAGTATAAGATACTAACTGATGCGAAAGAAAGAGGGGGCTTTGCCCTGCCAGACCTAAAGTTGTACTATGAGGCCGCAGCTTTCTGCTGGCTAAAAGACTGGCTACTTCTCGAAGACACTGACGTACTGGATCTGGAAGGTTTCAACAATGCTTTTGGTTGGCATGCATACTTATGGTATGACAAGGTTAAGATCAATAAGGCCTTTAAGAACCATATTGTCAGAAAAGCAGTGTTTAATGTCTGGACAAAATATAAAGACTTGTTGGAAAATAAAACTCCAAGGTGGCTATCACCTCTGGAAGCTAAGGCCCGAAAAAGACCCAATATGGAGGCCAAATGGCCAAAATATGGGGAAATACTAGAAAAAGATGGAGACAATTGGAAATTGCAGAGTTTGGAGAAAATGAAGGATAAAGTGTGAGACTGGTTACACTACGCTCAGATTAAAGAAGTCTTTAAAAATGACAAAAAGTTAGGGTTCCAGGTGGAGAAATCGAAATTGGAAACAGAACTGTTAGAACCTAAGACTAAGGTACTTTCAAGAATGTATAACTTGCTGTTAAAATGGAACACACAAGATGAAATGGTTAAATCGGCTATGATAAAGTGGGCACAGGATATTGGGTATAACATTATGTTTGAGGACTGGGAAAGGTTGTGGACCACTGGGTTGAACTTCACTGCATGTAATGCTTTGAAGGAAAATGTAATGAAAATGATATATAGATGGTACATGACCCCAGTTAAACTTGCCAAAATATACCATTTGTCTGATAATAAATGCTGGAAATGTAAAGGAAATGAAGGAACATTCTTTCACCTCTGGTGGACGTGCCCTAGAGTGAAGGCCTTCTGGGAAATGATATATAATGAGTTGAAAAAGGTATTTAAGTATACGTTCCCTAAGAAACCAGAGGCCTTCCTCCTGGGTATTGTCGGCCAGAGGGTGATAAAGAAGGACAGAACTTTTTTCCTGTATGCAACAACGGCAGCAAGGATACTCATCGCTAAGCACTGGAAAACCCAAGATCTACCCACACTGGAAGAATGGCAGATGCAACTGATAGACTATATGGAATTGGCCGAGATGACCGGCAGAATTCGAGACCTGGGAGAGGAGAGGGTTGAAGAAGACTGGAAGAAATTTAGGATCTATCTACAAAAACACTGTAATTTGGATGAATGTTAAGAAGGATGCCAGATCATTAAAAATTGAGCACCATTAAATTAGATGTAATCTGGATGATAAATGAGATTGAGGAAAATATAAACTTTTTGGAGAATTATTAGACTAAATTAAATGAATGAGATTTAAGAATGTAAACAAGTTGATAAATTGCTGGAAAAAGTTTTACAATGATGCAAGTGGGAGCGGGGGATGTGAGGGAGTCCAAAGAAGTTTTGAAAATATGCTAAGTTATATGTCATATTGTTTATTACTTTTGCATTTTTGTATTTAAAAATCTTAATAAATATTTATATATAAAAAAAGAAAACAACCAAGTGCTAGGATTATTTTTTCATGATCCATAAACATGCATACACTGGAGGAAGAGAATGGCCGTGCTCTCTGTTACTTGTGTGATCAATAAGATCCAAATAGCTGCAAAAGGATCGTGATTGCACTGCCCCCACAATATCACGAATCTCTGTGTTTTTATTTAGTTAGCTGTTTAAAACTTACATGCTGCTTAACTACAGTTAACTCTAAGCAGATAACAAGGCATAGCTCAGCTGGTAGAACATGAGACTCATAATCTTAGGGATGCGAGTTCGAGCCCCATGTTGGCAAAAAGATTACTGCATTGCATGGGGTTCGATTAGATGGTGCTTGTGGTCCCTTATGCCCATGATTTAGACATAATAAAAGGAAGCAAAAATCAGTTAAAATAATAAAATAATAAAATCAAAAATTCAGCAGGTGCTAGAAGTTCAGCAGGGAGAGGGCATTCCATAAAATTTGGCCCACAATGCTAAACACATAGCTCCTGGCGGATCCAAGCTGTGCATACGAACAAACTAACAGTGACTCCCCTAAAGATTTCTGTGATAGGACAGGGATATAAGGGATTAGACTGTCCTTAATGTTTCCTAGGCCCAGTGGAGCTGCAGTTCAGCCACATTTTGGAGGGCCACACTATGCAAAGATTGCGCACCATTAGCAGATGAAAAACTGCCATCAGTATGACATTCAGATCCAGGCTACATAATACATTAAATGATTCCTTTAATGTCTCTGACTGTTGTTGTTGTTTTAAAAAAGCAGTGACGTCCTCGTCCCCCTAATACAAATCAAGACCGCTGCACAGAGGGAGAGGGAGTTAAGCTTTCCCCTCCACACAATGGTTCCGGTGAAACTTCCCAAACCCCATCAAAGCTGCTGTACATTCCAAGAGTAAAACTGAAACATTAAAAAATGTACTCTAGTTTGGTCCTTATTCTGGTTGGTACTATGCTCTGAGCAAGAAAAACAGCCTCACTCTGATTTCATATTAACACAAAGCAGGAGCATAACGACATCTTAGTAACAACAAAAAGGCAAAAGAAAGGTCACTTTCTGTAGAGCGGATTCCGGATGGAGACACCTTGTGCCAGTGGTTCTCAAGGGGTGCGTTCCACCACTCTGGTGTGGCAGGAGAAGATGGCAAGTGTGGCAGGAAGATGCAAGGGCAAACAATGGAACATTTAAACATTTCACTGTAGTATAGTATGTCATCAGTATCAGAAAAGAGAAAGACTTCTTTGTGTTGATTTAGGAGATGAATTTGTTCATCTCAAATTAGACCTAATAGAAATGAAATTACCCAGCAAAAGCAAGGTCACATATCTCATTGAGTTTGTTTACATACTTAAGGTGCAGATGTAAGAGGCTCCTTTATAATTATATTTTGGGAATGATTCGTGTTCTTATGTGGCTGCATTGTTTTATACTTTCTAGATGTCATATAATCAAATTATAAAGTAGATCTTATAAATCAAGCACCACTAGGAGTTGTTTCTTTTCGTTTTCCAATGTATTTCTTATCAATAAAAAAACTGGCGTGGTGCAAGCAAATTTTTATACTGAAAGTGTGGCCCAGAGAAAAAGGTTTGAGAACCACTGCCTTATGTAAATATTAATAAGGTTCACTGGTATAAACTCCTACGAGATAAAAATCTGGATCCACTTACAGGACTTCTGTAAAGCAAAATGACCCTTTCTTCATTATTTCAGGATAACAACATATGGACAGAGCATACAAAGCACAAAAGCTTCTGTTCCCATTATAGGGACATATCAGCACATGTGGTGCAAGTGTCCATAAATGATTTTTTTTTTTTTTTAGAAAATTGTATTTACAGAATTATATTTAATTACAAGGCAGATAATTCCAGTGAGTCCAGGACTGAACTCTACTTAATTTGTATAGCCAAGATATGTTGCAAAATAAAAATAAAGAATTAATAAAACTTATTAGCTGCTACATGAACCACCATTGCCGAGACATAGAAATCACTACAGTGACTATGGATCAATAGTATAATGCAATTTGGCATACAGCATTATTTTGCAAAGTGACACAAATTCAAAAGTAGTAAGTGTGATTTTATTGATTATGTGAAGAATGAGCCATATGGCTATACAGAACCCTGTGGTTCATATATTCAGAAATGTTTATCTGAGCATATACTGTTGTTTTACTTTTATTCTCAGTTTATGCAACTGTTGCATGTATTGTGTCTAGAGAAAGACAGATATAGATATATAGTTTCTGTTCACTGTAATCATGTTTGGGCACATGTGCTCTAGCACTGTCAATGTTTCCTTCACAGAATTGTGTCAAGTTAATGTATGGCAGCAAGGTGCATGACTTTGTAGTAATCCTTGCAATCAAGATGAGTCTAAAAATGGTTGCCAATTTAGCAATAATGGTTAGAGTTCCACACATGAGTATACAAGTATACTTTTTATGGATGGCCCCAATATAGTTCCCTGGAAAGCATTAGCTGTACTGGTATATCTTTTTTCTTCCTCTGCAATTTTAGACATGCTCACTTTTAAGTAAGCTCCACAGATTGGACCCATCTAAGAAATCCATACCAGGACCGAGATATTAGTCAGACAAACAAAAATTGCTTCCTCACACAACACACAAAAATTGCCAAATGGTGCTGCTGGGTGGTATTTTCAAACCAGAGCCTTACTGTGTATATGGCTGGAAAATTGACAAAACTGTGCAGGAAATAAACCATGGAAATGTCAATTTTACCTAATTCAATCATTGATGCTAATCCAGCACTTCTAGTGTGTAAGAGATTCAAACCATTTTAAGTCAATACTTGCCTTTACTGGGATCTTTATTATAGATTTTGATCATGGCTTGCAGCCTTATCTACTTGAAAATCCATGAAATAAACCAAATGTTTTCCCTTAAGCTCTGGTAATAGCAATGCGCCGGGTACAAGCTACAAGAGTCCTTCTCCACCATGTACGCTTCCCTTTTAAACATTTTAAGAGCTGTGGGTGAACTATACAAATGAACACAGTGGATATACTTATTGTATACCAGAATTCAAAAGTAAGTCATTTGCTTGCTTATATAGATTTACCCGCTGCCTTTGACTCCATTAATCGTACCAGATTGTGGGAGAAACTCCTAAACACCAATATGGAACACAGACTCCTCCCGTTGATCTGAGAGCTGTGCAGCAATACCAACACGAGAGTCAGGGTGGGCCTAAATGGCTGCTTGTCTCAATTTTTCAAGTCAACTAGTGCTGTAAAACAATGCTGCATTTTAGCCCTCTCGCTTTTCAACTTCTACATCAATGATATAGTTCTACATTTAGCCCAAGCTCATTTCCCCTCTCTGATATTTAGAAACAGGAAGGTGCCCTGCCTGCTGTATGCGGACAATATAGTCCTTCTTTCTCTTTCGTGTGACACGGGTGGGGCTGTGAGTTAAACCATAGAGCCTAAGACTTGCCGATCAGAAGGTCGGTGGTTTGAATCCCCGCGACGGGGTGAGCTCCCGTTCCTCAGTCCCTGCTCCTGCCAACCTAGCAGTTCGAAAGCACGTCAAAGTACAAGTAGATAAATAGGTACTGCTCTGGCGGGAAGGTAAACGGCATTTCCGTGCGCTGCTCTGGTTCGCCAGAAGTGGCTTAGTCATGCTGGCCACATGACCCAGAAGCTGTACACCGGCTCCCTCAGCCAATAAAGCGAGATGAGCGCCGCAACCCCAGAGTCGGCCACAACTGAACCTAATGGTCAGGGGTCCCTTTACCTTTACTTTACCTTCTCTTTCCTGTCTGGACCTTAAAAACCTCCTGGAGCTCTCAATTCATATTGTAAGCAAGACCACCTCCAAATCAAACACCATGGTCTTTGGAAAACGTAGCCCCCAATATTAATGGACCCTTGAGCACCATGAGCTAGAGCAAACCCGTGTTTTCAAATATCTCAGAGTGCTTTTTAGTGAAACATAGACTTGGAAGCGGCACATCAAGGTAGTAAAATCCGGAGCACAGAGAGAGATTGGGCCTCTGGTGAAGTTTTACTTCACTAAGGGTTGGAAACAGTTTGAGCCCGCGCTAAAAATATTTGGCAGTAAACTGATCCCTCAAATGCTTCATGGAGTTGAAATCTTGGGCGAGGATGAGAGTGCGATATTAGGGTTAGAAATGGTGCAAATCCAATTTCTCAAGAGATTGTTTTCTTTACCCAAGGGAACAGCAGCTGCACTCTAATGCATGTAGCTGGATGGCCAACGTTAACTGCAAGAGCAGATTGCACCAGATTTAATTACCTGAAAAGACTGTCCTCCATTCCTTGTGAGCGCTCACCAATCCTGTGCTATGCGGAATTGGAGAACAGCCAATGGCGGAAATCTAACACCCAACGTTATTTGAACTCATATTATTTCCATAAACTAGAGGAGGTTATATACACAAACAAATGCCAATTAAGGGATTGGTGCTACTGGACAGAATCACCATGTGATCTGCAAGCGATCAAAACCTCTCAATTCTCTCCTTGGTTCCCCCTTCTAAAAATGGTACATTTTAGACCTGTTGAATCTCCTGCCAGCCTCACTTAGATCTGCTTTTACTGAGCTGTGTTTCCAAGCTATGCCCTCTGCCATCCTAGACGGATGATATAACAGAGTACCGTACGAAGACAGACTCTGTATATGTGGGCAACCGCAGGTAGAAGACATCTTGCACTATTTACTATATTGCTAACTATACATTGGACCCAGGAGAAGATTTCTCATCTTACTGTCCATACAGGAAAGATTTCTCTCCCCGCCAGAGAAGGTCCTATGGCTTCTTAACGATGTAAATGCTTCAGTGACTCATAAAGTTGCCCTTTTTGCTTTGGCGGCCAAAAAAATCAGAAAGAAGACCCAGGACAATATATCAGTGAACTGTAAGGGAGACACAGAGATCTAAATAGATACCATTATTTGTGGCATGACACCCCTTTTGCTTGTATTTGTTTTGGATGCAGATTTGTCAAGGCCAATGGCTAGCACAATAAATTTATTTGGATTGGATGGGCTATACAGATTTATTTACTTATGAGGAATTACCTGAAGGGGCAAGCAATATTTGCTTCAAATACGACTAAACAACAACAACAAAACTGAAAGTAATTTCCAGTACACTTTGCATATACTTCATGGAGGATATAATTCATCTCTCCATAAATGAAGTACATACTGCCTTGGAATGAAACAATGATCAGGGCCGGGTTAGGCAGAAGTCCACCCAAGAGAAGACTCTACCTTTCTGCTGTAAAGCAAGCACTGCAACTGCAATAAATAACCATGCAGGGATGGGTGGGAGGGTGGAGTGTAACAATACCCACAACAAGGGCAAAGCTACACACTAGAGACCTGCCCATTATAATTCCCATGGGAAACTGAAGTTACACTAAAGCCAAGGCCAAATGTGTCAACTGTGGTTTCTATGTGCTCTTCAAATATCTACAATCTCATGTCTCGGCCACTCTATTCTGCCTTGGTCAGACCACACCTGGAATACTTTCTGGGCACCACAAGTTAAGAAGGACATTGACAAGCTGGAATGTGTACAGAAGAGGTTGCCCAAGATGATCAAGTGTATGGAAACTAAGCCTTATGACAAAAGGTTGATGGAATTGGGGATGTTTAGCCTGGAAAAGAGGAGACCGAGAGGAGAGATGATAGTCATCTTCAAATATCTGAAGGGCTGTCACATGGAAGATGGAGCAAGCTTGTTTTCTCCTGCTCTGGAGGGTAGGACTCAAACCAATGGCTTCAGATTACCAGAAAGGATGTTCCAACTAAACTTCAGAAGAACTTTGTGATGGTAAGAGTTGTTCAACATTGGAACGGTCTCCCTTGGGAGGTTTGGGTGGCTCCTTCCTTGGAGGTTTTCAAGCAGAGGTTGGGTGGCCATCTGTCACTGATGCTTTAGCTGAGATTCCTGCAATGTAGGGGGTTGGACTAGATGACCCTTGGGGTCTAAGACCCTATCAAGTTTCCTGGATACATGAACAAGGTGAAGATTCATGTATGCAACAACAGGCTGTCTGTGTACCATTGAAAAACACCAGCGTTCTGTCAGAGTTGCACCTAGCAGAGACTTCTGTTTCAGAGTGTTGCCTGAACATTCTGTCTTCATTATGCTCAAGTGGCACTGATAGACATTTATGTTTATACAATATACTCTTCCTGCAAAAATACAACAGGCAAACAAACTATGCCCCAGACTTAAAAAAAAAGGAAAAGGGAAAGTATTATGGCACCATTGTTTCCATTTATCTCCTGCATGGAAGCCCTTCAAGTTTCTAATCAAATTCCAGTTGAGTACAAGTGCATATATTTCCCTGACAACTATGTATATGCAATATATCTAACTTGCAAATGATACAGTTAGTAAGCTTCTCCTTGGGCGGTTTAGCTGTCCCACAAGCATGCTAGGATTGTAATCAGTCAGCTTCTTTATTCCTTTAGTGAGCCTGCCGTATTACTGTGTTTTGTTGCCTTCATTTCAAACTTACTTTAAGTCCAAATTAAAATGCCATGATATACCTCTGGGGAGGAAGGGGGGGGGAGGAGGAGAGCTGTGAGTCAACTTGAACAAAGAGACATCGAGCTAGGACGAGCTTCAGCCTTCACTGCTGGACACAGAGGACCATGTTGTGGGAGAGGCGACGCTTTATTACGGTTGCACTATGGCTTTCCTTCCCATCTTCATGCACCCCACATTCCAAACTCCAATTAACTTCCGTGTGCATTTCAGTCCTGAAGTGATTGCAAGCCCCCTCGTATGGCAATGCAATTTCTCCTTAAGTAGCTCCTTTCCTCAAGTAGATGCATGCTGAGAATAGCAAACTACCTGCACACTGGATGTTCCGCCAACACTCCGCTCCTTGTCATAATATTTCCTGTACAAATAAGAGTGCCTCTGGCTGTGGCAAGATGCTGTAATATGGCTTGCTTGCCTTCATCTACCACACTGGCTCCACAATGGAGCAACATAATTTGTTCATGAGCATATGCATGCCATTTTTAAAAATTATTATGAGAAAACCTTCCTAAGCCAACCAACTCCTATCATTCCACAGCACCACTGTTTTATATATCACCTTGAACTAGCTCAAGGATTCTTCTGTTATTCATAATGAGCCTCCCCCCACCTGCCCAAAGCTAAGGCAAAAACCATTTAAGCATCTTGAAGGGTTATCCGAGAGCAATCGTTGGTGCTATAAACATGCGGTGAGAAAGGAAGCACAGGTAATGTTCAGAACAAAATAAGCAAAGGTGAGAGGTGGGAGGGCACATCTTTCTCTGTAGGCGATGAAAGTTAAGATTTAGTGATGAGGGAGAATCTTGTAGCTTCTTTTTCTGTTTCTTCTTTTTAGTTTCTTTTTTCTCTTTATTTTCTGTAGATTAGTTTGTTTCTTTTATTGTATTGTGAAAAATTCAATAAAAAGTTACAGGGGGAAAACAACTAGGCAAATGAGTGATCTGTGCTCTGAGGTATCTGAAATCTAAACTCAGATAAGCAGAGTGTAAAAGTGGGGAGGGGGCAGAATTTGAAGGTGGCAAGAGGCAAGTGTAACTTGCGTGTCAAGACCCCATAGCCACCCCCTTGCTGAGAAATAACCCACACAAGGACACGGATATTAGGTTTATGTTATTGGGCAAATTTGGCCGCAACTTTATTGAATTACAGAATGTGAGCGGTATTGGCTTAGGCATTGATTGGACCTGACTATATCTGACTCCTACCTGATGTGCAGGAAGTCTGGTAAGGGTAAACCACCGGATGGAGGAGCCCTGTCGACACTGACCAACTTGAGCTCCCCCCGGGTGTTCCAGTCGGGGTCGTGTCATGTCCCTAGGCCCCGGGCTTCGGACAAGATCAACACCCCTGGATTCCTTTAACAGAATACCCTTAAGCTTGGAGGGCAGGTGATGGCCACACCTCCCCTCCCCTCCCCTATCACAAGGTAAAACAATGCCTAACCGCAACCCTAACAAAGTTGTGACGATTGCTATGAGGTAGGTGAAAACCAAATGGCCAGTGCCAATTTGCCAAGTGGAAACATTCCTACCAGGCCCCTTAACAGCGACCAACCGGGGTCCATAGCATGACCAGTGCCTAAAACCTGCAAAATAGGGAGGGAGGGCAGGTGATTGAGGAAGCGAGCCAAAGAGGAAGCCCTACAGCTCGCGCCTTGGCTTAAACAGACCCGGACACGCCCCCCCGGCCAGCGGATTGGCTGGCCGGGCTCTGATATGGCTGGGGTCCCCCGCCCCCGGCGGGGAGTGGGGTGGCCACACGGTCCACCGCAACTCCTCCCCACTGGGAAGTGGAGCGGATTTATTGTGAATATGCAGGAAGCTCCTGCAGTGAGGTGTGTTTTCATTTTTCTAGACTTGTTATCATTTATATTATAAGTGTTGTTTTTTCTTCAGGGGGTACACAAGTGTACATAGTGCCGACACCTCTCTCTCTTTTGGTTAAAAAGTGTGACGCTTACTGTAAAAACTTCATGGTGAGAACAAGCACCTATTTTTCTAGAAGAAGAAGAGAGAAAAAAACCCCACTGATGATATGTCCAAAGTCTAGAATGTATTACTGATGTCTTTGGTGTCATTTTCGTGTTTTGCTTTGCTTCAAATGCAACAGAAGGTGAGATGGATACTTTGTGAGATGGGTACTTTCAATGTGCGGGAAGGAGGAAGATGCTGGAGGTTATGATGGATGTTGTTTGTGTGCAAGGATGGTGGGTTGTGCAGAAGGAGAAGGAGGAATGGACATGAGGTCAAGCACAGCTGCAGAACAGAAGGGAAGTGGCTTCAGAAATGGGGATGGGAAACTGAAAAGAGAGCTTAGTAGTTGCATGGGGTGAGAAGGGGAAACCCTAGGAGGACAATCTCTCTCTATATTTTTTAAGCCATTTAATTTTGCAGGCTATTTACTTAACCTTTATGTAGTCCACAATACATTGCTATGAATATTGCCATTGCAAATCCCAGACCATTAAGCTTTTGCTCCTGGGGAGGAATAGAATATTCCCAACAATCCACCAAACACTGGGAAGAACTCACATGAAGATTATTTGAAATGCACAACCTTTTCAGTAAAGAATTAGCTGTGAAGTGTTCCCTCCCTCAGAAATCACCTAGAAAACCTGCCTGAAATACAGTTTCAATATGGAAAAAAAAAATCAATAATTTAAAACCACAGGTTGAAATTTTTACAGCTTCCTCTGAAAACTGTCATGTTTTAAAATGAAAATGCTAATCACACAAATGGGGCAAGATGTAGCCAAAAAAGATGCATGGGAGCATAGATTTGCTAGACGTGCTGGCGCGATCTCAACCTCTTTCCCCTCCCTTGACTCCTTTCTCATTTATGACAAAACAACTTATAAAACCCCCCATTTTTCATTCTAGAATTTCTAAGGCGTGCATCATCCCTTTGGTCAATAATATTTTCTCTATGAGAAGTTAAATAGATCAAGACATTTACAGTAAACATGAATACAGAATGTGGGCAATGCATTTTTAAAGTTGTATTATTAAGTTCCCTTCTTTCTGGCATAGCCTTCAACGTCAACACCTTAAATAATGCCTGGAATACTTTTCAGATATATAATAAATTCTGCAAGCATTGGGTTGTATCCAAAGAAATGACTTGTTCTGTCAGCGTAAGGACTCCTACTTCCTCAGGGGAGCTCTCTCTCCTCTTCTCCTCCCACTATATCTGTTCTGGGTTTCTCCCCAACCCTTCAGAGCAGATTTGGCGAGGATGAAATGCATGCAAATGGGAAGCAGGGAAGGAAGAAGAGAAGAGAGAGAGAGTTTTGGATTTGATATCCCACTTTATCACTACCCGAAGGAGTCTCAAAGCAGCTAACATTCTCCTTTCCCTTCCTCCTCCACAACAAACACTCTGTCAGGTGAGTGAGGCTGAGAGACTTCAAAGAAGTGTGACTAGCCCAAGGTCACCCAGCAGCTGCATGTGGAGGAGCAGAGACGCGAACCCAGTTCCCCAGATTACGAATCTACCGCTCTTAACCACCACACCACACTGGCTCAGTTTCACTGTGCAAGAACAAATAGTCCTGTTAGCTAGGGATGATGGGAGTTGTAGTCCCAAACATCTGGAGGGCTGGAGTTTGACTATGCCTGCACTAACAGAACAAATGCATTTGATATGGCCCATAATAAATAAAGTTTCCCAATGGCTGCAGCCTATATTTTTATTTATTTATTAATATTTATGTGTTTATCAATCTACAGTGTCCAATTCTGACCATGGGATCTTGACCAATGCCAACCACCTTGAGCCATGAAACAAACCAGAGGGGTGGTACTGTACAAACACCCAAACAAGGAAAACAACAGTAAAACCACAATACAAACAAAATGAATACTCAATGGTTTGTTAAAACAAATTTTGAAGAATCAGAGCCAGCAACACACATAATAATAATAATAATAATAATAATAATAATAATTTATTATTTGTACCCCGCCCATCTGGCTGGGTTTCCCTAGCCACTCTGGGCAGCTTCCAAGAGACATGCAGCAAAAATAAAATAAAATAAAATCAGCAAAAAGTTCATGGCAGAAAGTCAAAGCAAAAGAGAACCAGATTGCTGGTACTTGACATCAAAAAGATCACAGAGCTGCCTCTAAACTTACTACCAGCGGAAAGGGGAAAAGAGTTGAGAAGCATCTGTTGTGGGAGACTTCACCCCTTGTGGGGGATGAAAGTCCTATGCCCTCAAACCAAGGACATGAGGAAAGAAGTTGATAAGGACACTGTCTAGACACTGGAGAGTAACTCAGATTGTCAAGGTTTAAAAAGAAAGAGAAGAAAGAAAGAAAGAAAGAAAATACCTTTTTCAACTTAACCATTTCACCCTGCCATTTTAAAGACACTAGTGATGTGCAGTACAATTTTCTATTTTTGCATTTATATGCATTATATTTGCTAAATCAGAATTTATTAATCTAGCTCATTAATAAAGCTGTATGAAAATAAGCATTATTCTAAACATTAATTGCCATATATAATAGTATCTTACCATTACTCTTCTTCCTTTTGTAATTTCTCTTGAAAATTTGATTAGACAGCTAGATGGAGAGTCAGTCAGATAGAATTACCCATCATTGGAGAAAACTACCTGTTGTTGCTTTGGCTGCATCATTGCTCAAGTAACCCCCCGAGAACAGGTGGTGGGTTACTCCGAGGACAGGTAACCCTAACTCTTACAAAGCGTAAAAGTAAGCAGTAAGAGTAAAAAGGATCATCAATTTTAATTGAGGAAAGAAAGGAGAGAGAGAGAGAGAGAGAGAGAGAGAGAGAGAACACAATAGACTTATAAATGCTTGAGAAATTCAACCTCTGGAATTTCAGTGTGACTGATCAACATCTCCTGGACTAATGTGCAAATTGGAAGCTAAGTTTTCCAATGGCTTTCAAACATCCCAGATGTTCTGTCAGAATCCTTGGCTCAGATGTCTTCTTCTTTGGCGATCACTCGTAGCAGAGTTAGATTGTCTTCCATGAACACGGTCTTAACAGAGAGTCCATAAGTGACTGTGGAGGCCAATTCTGGATCCACACATCCTTCCACAGTGGGGACATAGGTTTCTGGGCAGGAGCTGATCATGGTGAGGGTTTGCCAAGTGTGCCTTCCTCTTAGCACATTTCTCCCTTGCGTCCTGAGTTCAAGTGTCTTCAAAGCTCATGACACCTTTGGTAAAGGCTGTTCTCCAATTGGAGCACTCGCAGGCCAGTGTTTCCCAGTTGTCGGTGTTTCAACAAATGTAATATGTTCTAAACATATAATTTTGAGAGAAAGCATGCTTAAAATCTATACCTATATGGGGGGGGGGAAATGTTGAGAACTTTTGTTTTAGAATGTGATTAGTGCAGATATGGAACAGGCTGGATTGGCGGGTGAAGAAGTATGAAAGTCACATGGACCAGGTATAGGACTGATGCATTCAGCTCTAGGGAATCTGCAAACTAAGGACAGATGCATGAGAACCAACATGTGGGTTAGGAATGAGGTGCCTGCCTGGTTTTGAAAGAGAACGTAGATATTGTGGGAAGATCAGAAACCTCATAGCTTGGGAGAAAGTGCAGAGAAGGAGGGTTTAGCTCCACCCTCCTGCCACTCATGCTTAGTTTTAATTACACACACACACACACAGCTCAACCCGAGTGGGCCTTCTTAGTGGTGGTGCACCAGAGAAATTTACATACCTTATTATCCTTTCAGTGCCAGGCAAAACCTTTTTATTTATTTTATTTTATCTCCCCAAGCTTTTCAGACACAATCTTAGCTTACAATATTATTTGTACTTAAATGTAATTGCTTTAGTCTTTTCATAAACCACCCGGGGGATATATTTCAAGGGGAGCATCAAAATACTTAAAATAAATTTAACAACCAAAGAGAATGTACAGAAGTGATTCTTTTATGCAGGTAGGAGAAAGGTCAAGAGAGGCAGTCAGGGGCGCTGCTGTGGGAGGACTAAACCTGATCACTACCCTGGTTGACCCAACACAAGATATTCAAAAGAAGGCTGCTTTGGTCTATACCAGGGTTTCCCAAATTCGGGTCTCCTGCTGTTTTTGGACTACAATTCCCATCACCCCTGACCACTGGTCTTGCTAGCTAGGGATGATGGGAGTTGTAGTCCAAAAACAGCTGAAGACCCAAGTTTGGGAAACCCTGGTCTACACAGTCCCATCCTGGGACCTGATTCTCAGTCACTCTAAAGCATGACGAAACACTGGTTTTATTTTTATTTATCTTTTCAAGTCAAAGCCTTACACCAGTTCTCCATTATTTTTCAAAAACAAGGATTAAAAAATATATACCACAAACAATGGAAGCTTAAGCCTTAATTTTTTCCAAGATCCCAGCAGCTACATTCCCCTGCCCCTGGAATGCACAGAACCATGGCACCCTAACAATTCCACCAGTGTTTGCATGACAAGACTTATTTCCAATGCCTCCTTATTCCGTCATCTACTGGCAGTGTGCTCTCCAGTCATGTTTCCTGCCAGTCTTTACCAGTTTGCCAATTATACAAGCTGCTTCCTAGACATCAGACAAAAATTCCACAAGACTGCTGTGCAAGCGCACCCTAATTAACCATCAGCTTAATTAGACAATTTACTGTGTAATTAGCAGGCAATTAGTCAACACCTCTCAGATCTTATTGACTGCTGTGACAGCCTTCTCTACTCTGCACATTCCAATACACAACCACCACTATGTCTCTAGCACTCTCTAATCCCTGTACTACACAATTCTGGGCAAAGAGCAAGGAATGATATAACACGGCAAATTGTATGTGTGTGTGTGTGTAAATCAATGTGTGGTCTGTCGGCATATTGAACTTTTTTCTGGCCGGTCTAAATTGTTTGGTGCTATTTGAGCAGCTGCTGAAAGAAGCGTCTGAACGTCTGATCTGCTTAGATCATGGGTGCTCATTCTGTACCCCAGCTCAAGCAAGCCGAAGACAAATCCATATCCTGAACGAGGAAATCAATTCCCCCTCCCCACCCCACAACCAGAATAAATAACAGGAACAAAAAATAAATAATAAAAAAATCTGCCTTATACCAAGTCACTCCATTGGCCCATATTGGTCTGAGGCAGTTTGGCATATAAGCTGCATATAAATTAATTAATAATAATAGTGGTAGTTGAGGTGACACCCTCAGGATATTGCTGTATTTCATCTGTCTGAGGCAGTGTGGTTAATGGCCATGAATGGTGGAGATCGTGGGTCAACAACAGTATCTGGAAGGCCGGCCAGGCCCAAAGCATTTTGGCACCTGAGGCAAATGACAAAATTGTGACACCCCTCCCTGTTAGCGTGTGAGTGTCAAGTCTTGGGGTTTCTTTTATTTGTCTCAACAGAGTTACTCAGAAAGTCTTCCTGCATCTTCGCAGCAGCAGCAGCAGCAGCAGCAGCAGCAGCAGCAGCAGCCTTGCCCTCTCTTGGTGAATTCCAATGACAGGAATAACCACTTCACCCACCCAATTCTTCTCTAAAGTCCTCATTATTTAAATTACAAGTTGAGTAACACTACTGGTCTACATATAATCAAACCTCGGTTCCTGAACAGCTCCTTTTTGGAACGTTCCGGCTCCCGAACACTGAAAACCCGGAAGTAAATGCTACGGTTTTTGAACATTTTTCGGAAGCCGAATATCTGACGCGGCTTCCGCTTGAGTGCAAGAAGCTCTTGCAGCCAATTGGAAGCCACACTTTGGTTGTTGACCTTTAAAGCCCTAAACGGCCTCGGTCCAGTATATCTGAAGGAGCGTCTCCACCCCCATCGTTCTACCTGGACACTGAGGTCCAGCGCTGAGGGCCTTCTGGTGGTTCCCTCACTGCGAGAAGTCAAGTTACAAGGAACCAGGCAGAGGGCCTTCCCAGTAGTGGCACCTGCCCTGTGGAACGCCCTCCCACCAGATGTCAAAGAGAACAACAACTACCAGACTTTTAGAAGACATCTGAAGGCAGCCCTGTTTAGGGAAGCTTTTAATGTTTGATGTATTACAGTATTTTAATATTTTTTTTTGGAAGCTGCCCAGAGTGGCTGGGGAAGCCCAGCCAGATGGGTGGGATATAAATAATAATAATATATTATTATTATTATTATTATTATTATTATTATTATTATTATTCGGAAGCCTAATGGGCTTCCGGAATGGATTATGTTCGTCAACTGAGGTTTGACTGTATAAGAAACGGAACTATATACAGATCTCTGCTTCCTTCAGGCATCCGGTCAGACAGACAGGCTCACAGACTTTCACATATTCTGGCAGCCACACTGACCGACATTACCTGCCTCACACTCAACTGCATCTTTCCAGACATGCCCTGATGAAGACACCTGTTGCTGGGGAGAATTCTTGCTCCTATGCAGATGTTTTAGGCGTGCCTCAAGGATGTGCTTCAAGGCTCATTTCAAGGTTATTTTGGCAATAAACCAACACTCCCCACCAGGGAAGAAGAGATAAATGAAGATCCATATCAGGAACAAGGGGCAGGTGGGGGCAAAGACTGACATTGGGATCTGCTGCCCCTGAAGACCCTTCTACCTGAGGTGGTCACCTCATCTCACCACATGGGTGGGCCATCCCTGTTGGAGGGCCCAGGGCTGTCTTAGGGTGCAAAGATCCACCTGGCGCCCCCTCCCCCAGGCTGCCCAGTCCCAGGCATGCAGGAGGGCCGAGTCGGCCAGCCACCTCAGCGTCTCACTGGCTCGGTCGCTCCCGAACTTGCAGCACAGAGCTGCCCGCATCAGAAGAGCCTGCTGTGGCGCTCTAACCGATGGGCGGGCTCTTCCCCAGACTCAACTCTTGGGCCCCGGACTCTCAGCCTGGCGCCCCTGAGAACCCGCCGTCTGGGTGCCCCCCACCCCTAGAGCCTATGAGTAAGATGGCCCTGGGAGGGCCATCACTTTGGTCTACACTGACTGGCCTTTACCATCCTGGGTTTCATACAGGAGTCTTTCCAATCTCACTTGCTGATGCTGAGATCGAACCAGGCACCTTCTACACGCAAAGCATGTGTGCTGGTTATAGATATGTCTAAGCATATTTTCATTAAGATTGAAAGAATCACTCTGTTCTGGTCTGCAATACTTCCACATCTGCTCATTCATACCATTCCTACATTAATCTGCCACTTAAACAAATACGCGTGGAAATGTGTATTTAAATGTGCGTTTCATTTTCTGTCACCTTTCAAACTCCTTTCAAAATACACATTTTTTAAAGAAATGTAGTTTCATATGTCTTTTTTTGAGACAAAAGCTGCCTCAGAAAGTTATGGAAGTGCATTTTCATGCAATTTTGCTTAATGTTTCTCTCCCATAAACGATTCTGTATTTTAGAATGTTTTTAGGCAGTGAGAAGGGAGCAAGGACTAAATGAAATCCGGGGGGGGGGGGGGGGGATCACTAAAATATTTCTAGACTTTTGTTCATCACTGAGAAACCTGATGCCATGCTTTTAAAGATTCATTCTTAACCCAGCATTTTTTGTTTTATACAAAATCCTATATACGAAACCTGCTCAAATAAATATCAGCTTATCCAAATGAATGGCAGTACAGAAAGGCGATACAGCACAGATGGATACAGTAAATGAAAAATCTTAACCCATTTTTAATAGAAAATGCTGTATTTGAAACTCGCTCAAATAAATACCAGCCTATCCAAATGATACGCAATACACAATAGAGAAATAGTCCATGAAAGGAGTTATTCACAAACAGAGATCACTTACTAACAGCCTAAGTAATAATGAAGCAGCAGAGTTGCAACCCCTCCTATTGTACAATGGAAGAGACGGCTAGAGTTGTCAAAACCTTTTCTCTGGGATATTAAACATACTTTGTGGGTAACTACTTTTACGGATATGTGATTTGCACATCTCTCTCCCATCAACTCAAATATAGTTAGATTTGCAAGCTGCAAACCTTCCTTTGCTGACAACTGGATGTGTTTGCGTTTCCACACAATATTGGTTAAATACAGGTTGTTGTAAATCTGGAATGGAGATTAATGAGGGAAATTGCTTAGAACAGCAAATATTAATCCACTACCAGAAGCTCTGCAAAAGTGTTCTTAGAAGCCTAGAATGTTATCCTCTTGTCATTTTATTGCAGACTCACCAAATTCACCATATTGAGACATATAATTGCTATTCTAAGATATATTGAGTTGTATTCAACTAACTTTTACACAGAGTAGGCATATTGGAATTAATAAACCTACATTAATCAAGGCTATTTATTTCAATGGGCCTACTCTGAGGAACTGTTACTTTAATACAACCTTTTATTTATCTTCCCCCCTCTTCTAATTTGGACTTATTCTACAGCTAACTTTGAACCTGTTCTGGTCAATTTCATTTCTACTTAGATGGGTCAGCATAGTAGGCTTGTAGTGTATGCATGAGGGCGGGGGAGAACCGGAATCCAATAATGATAGCATAGATATATCAGTTAAAGCAACATATATTTATTTTTGTTGCAATCCTGAACTTAAATGACAAGAGATGCTTCCTACCTTTGTTTTAAAAAGTATATGCTCAATAAAATTGTATCGTAAATCAATTTATGCGATCTCTCAAAGCTTTATTAGATTGCTGTAACCCTTTTTACAATTAAGTTTCCCATTTTGCATTTAATAGATATGTATAGTTAGTTAGGAAAAATGCGGGCAAATGCCATAAGATTAGGTAATAAAACTTCACAGAACTTCAGTAAAGTCCAATCACTAATTATAGCAGCAGGAAGGCCTAAAAACAGTGCGAACGATCTCTCGTCTCTCTTTCTCTATATCACACACACATTGTAGAGAAATGTTCTGGTTCAGCCTGTTCCCTGTTATGTGGGAAACTTTTGGGTTAAAGGATCTAAAGTCACACACACATACACCAATCTTGTGGATAGCAGTGGTGGTCAACTTTGACAAGGAAGACCTGAACTCAACCATGAATGTATGTTGTATATGGAGTTCAACTTTCTCTCCCTCCCTCATTCTAGCTAGCTTGACTCATAGGGTTGTTATGAGGATAAAATAAAGTGTCTGGGTGGGAGATATAACCACGTCAACCCAGAGTTCGTTGGAAGAAGAGTAGGATACAAATGTAACAGGGAGCAGCAACCGTTTATAAGGGCACTTGAAAATACTGAAATAGCAACTGCTTCAAATGTATGGACAAATATGCAGTAAACATAGCTCTGTTTCAAATGCTGAATTCCTCTTTCAAAAGCAGTAAATGCAGAAGGCTGAAATCCTCAAACCCTTCTCCCTGCAGAGTCCAAAATTACGTGGATGCAAGCACTCAAGAATAGATGGTCTGAAACTCATTGATACACAGTGTGAAGAATTTGTAAATCAAGATAGAATTAATCAGCATTGTAAAACAAAAACAAACAAACATTAAGCTTTTGTAGGGTGGGCAGGTGAGACACCACCTCCTATGTTACCCCTCATTGCAATTCTCTCAGTTTATATCCACCTCTCAAATTGAGGGGGGAAAGTGGAGTATTTATTTGTAAAACAATAAATAATTCAAGTCACAGGGCGAAAAGCTCAGTGTGCTAAGAAATCTTGCAAAATGCTTGCTGTTTCCTTTCCCCACTCTCTCCCTAGGATCAGTGTTAATAAAAAAATAGTCTTTGATGTTATTTATTGGAAAGGCAAACAGTTGTCGTCATCGTTGTCTTTTTTTTTTATTTGACATTAACAATCTGATCATTTGTCTCTCCAAAGAAAGCCTACGTAGCTTTCATATGGTCTACACAATAAAGCATCAAATATTTCTGTTTACTGAGATATCAGCTGGCATTTAACTGCAAGTCAATGGTGCGTCTTGGCTGCAGAACACTACACACTTCAATCTGGCATCTACAAATGTCAAGAGTATATATGGAAATCAAAAGCAGGTTCTAAATTCTGTCTTCCTTTTTTTTTAAGGGAAACAAAGTTCACCTAAATATATTTCATGCAAGCAAATAAAAATAAAAAAAGTTAAAATAAAAATATCATTGCAATATTCGGCTGTCAGTCAAGAAGAATAACAAGGGAAACACTATCAGTAGGACAGGATAATAAAATTTCAAGCAGATGTTCAAGCTAAGTCTCTAATTCTCATGCAACTCCCTTGGCAAGCATATACTTATTTTATCACATGCAAGCGAAGCAAATTGCACTTCATCATCACAACTGAATTGTGAAATATTAATATTTCATATTCCACAGAACAAACTTTGTTATGTTAAAAGCACCAAGAGTTCTGCATTTTAATATCATTTAAAGTCATTTTCGGAGGGGGGGGCAGGCAGACTTGCAACCCGAAATTGTAACTAGGATATTGCAAATTACTGGGCTGCGATATCAGAGAAAGAAAATATGTTTTTTTATGCTGTGAGTTCAATTCAACAAAAAATACTGACATAAGTGAGGACAATGCAAGTCATTGTGCTTCAGTGCAGGCACTTATAATTATGAGGAGAGGCATGGGCCTCCCATATCCGTCCCTATGGAAACACCACCGGTTGCAGTATGAATTAGAATGTCTAATGTTATGGAGGAATGCCATTTCGTTGCACAATTAGTAAATTCATACAGGCAACGGCTCTAATTGGCAAGCAACGTCTGCAGTTACACTATGCCATCTTCCTCGATACAAGTTGCTGTGAATCATGTTTAGTGTGTGCACACATTCACACTGTAATAGCTTGATGATTCCCCCCCCCAAAAAAACCCCCTGTTGCATCTTTCTTCAGTTTTAATCGGAATCTAATCAGAAATCTCTTTTCAAAACCGTTGGTAAATATTGTAGCAGGCAGAGGTGATGTTCGGGTGCAACACTAAACCATGGTTTAGGTTTAACACCCCCCCCCACCAAAAAAACCAAGTTTCAGTGAGTCCCAGGCACACACACTCCCTCCACATTTCTCCTCCAGTGCTGCCAGAAATATATTTGAAGAGTCCATCTCTAATTAACCACAGTTTTGTGTGTTGTATAAGCCATAAACTGTGGCTAATTTTATAGTCTAACTACAAATTACAACTAATAGGCAGCCTAGAATTACATATGTAATTTTAATATTGCTCAAAAAAAAGCATGAGAGGCCTGGATTGGGACCACAGCATGCCAGAAAACTCACACATACACAGCAGTTACCAATAAGTGTCTGTTTTTAAATCTATGTATGCCACTGATGGTGAAACTTGGCCCTCCAGCAGTTTTTGGACTACAACTCCCATCATCCCTAGCTAACAGGACAGTGGTCAGGGATTATGGGAATTGTAGTCCCCAAACAGCTGGAGGGCCAAGTTTGGCCATCACTGATTTATGCTAATGGAAGCATTTTTGCTATCGCTAACTGTTGCCCGGGGGTGGGGTGAGGAGGGACGGGGAAAGGATTGAGTCTTCCCTTGTACAGTAGTCCCAGATCACTGCTTCACTTACTTTGGGGTAAGGAAAGACACAAAGGTGCTATAGGCTGCACACTAAACCAAATGTGTAATTTGACATTTGACTATGGTAAACCGAAATAAGGCAACTTCAGAAGCTACAGTTTAATGCTGCCTTGTTTCAACAATTCCTTACGAGCATTAAACAGTCTGTTTAGCAACACAAAAAACTTTAGTCATAGAATTATAGATTTGGAAGGGACCCCAAGGGCCATTTAGTCTAACTCCCTGCAAGGCAGGATTCTCAACTATAAAGCATCCATGACAGATGACCATCCAACGTCTGCTTAAAAACCTCCAAGGTTTGGGTCCTACTCTCCAGAGCAGGAGAAAATAAGCTTGCTCCTTCTTCCATGGGACTGCCCTTGATATATCTGCAGGAAGCTCTCAGTCTCCTCTTTTCCAGGCTAAACATGCCCAAGACTATAAAATGTAAGTGAAAACTTCTGAATTGCTCTTTAGTGCCACACAGAAGAAGGGTTGGGATTCTGCAAGATACACCCACACCATATATTTAAAGCATGCAACTTCCCCCAGAGAATCCTGGGATCTGTAGTTCGTTAAAGGTGTTTGGAAAGGTAGCTCTATGGAGGGGTGAACTACAGGTCTTGGGATTTTTTGAAGTCAAAATTCTTAAAGGGATATGAATGTGCTTTAAATGTATGGTGTAGATGTGAAGCAAGACTTCCTGAGCAACACTTCCTTGTAACACTAAACTATGGTTTAGCATTAATCAGCCACTTAAAAAAAATACTAGAGATTTCAGATGAAGTGGCTCCACATGTTTATTTCTGCTGGTGAACCTTAATAAAGGCAACAGCTTCCACGTTATTGAAAGCGACAGCATCACAAATCAATGCATGTCACCAGCAGAGTAAAGACAGATGTCTCTGATTAATCAGAATTACATTTTTAACAACCAAGGAAACAGCTAAAATCAAAGCAAATATTTCAGCCATGCCTGCTGTGTTTTATTTTTGCTCCTCTATGCCAACTGTACACAGTGAGGCAGCTACGACTCTAAATCTAGAATTTTTTAAATCTATAAAAGTTCTCCTACACACACTTTTTATTAACTTTAGCAGACAAACAGAGTTTTGAAAAAGACAAGTGAAAAAATTGAAATATAAATTTCGGTCAAGACTCATATGTCTGCGATGTAGATTCCAATAAGAAATAAAACAAAACCATTTATCAGTGACATTGATTATCTGTTGAGGTCTGGTTCTCCTACGAATTGCATCAGTTATTTTGTCTCTTTCTGCCGCATCAAGACATTTTAATAAACATTCCTAGACTGAAGTTCTCCACCCCCTCACGAAATCAAGCCTAAACACATTTAACAGAAATCAATGAATGTATTATCAGAGATCTTAAAATGTTAGGTTTGCATTCCCCCCCCCAATTATGCTGAATGATATAATCAAAGTATTTCAACCCAACTTATAATGTGCAATTTACAAAACTTCATCTAATATTTGTCCCCAATCATTCCATGCGGTTTGGCATCCTCATTCACAGAAGGGCAGCGTGGAGAGTCACACATTTCCAGCATTAAAAACTTCACAATAGGAAAACATCTGATTAAGCCTCATAAAGGTAAAGGGACCCCTGACCATTAGGTCCAGTCGTGACCGACTCTGGGGTTGCGCTGCTCATCTCGCTTTATTGGCCGAGGAAGCCGGTGTACAGCTTCTGGGTCATGTGGCCAGCATGACTAAGCCACTTCTGGCAAACCAGAGCAGCACACAGAAACGCCCTTTACCTTCCCGTCGGAGTGGTACCTATTTATCTACATGCACTTTGAGGTGCTTTCGAACTGGTAGGTTGGCAGGAGCAGGGACCGAGCAACGGGAGTTCACCCCATTGTGGGGATTCAAACTGCCGACCTTCTGATCAGCAAGTCCTAGGCTCTGTGGTTTAACCCACAGCGCCACCCGCATCCCTTCTGATTAAGACTACCTGGCATTAAATACCAGGGAAGTTCATATATTGTATTGTATGTCATGCAACCAAAATCTTAGGTCCCACCTTCCCTATAACTTTAAAACAGTGTTAGACCTTTTGAAATAGCCATAGCTTCCCCAAAAGAATTATGGAAACAGTCGTTTGTTAAAGGTGCTGAGTTGTTAGGAGACCCAAGTGCTCGCTGTGGTAAAATATAAGGTGCTGGTACTCTTAGTGATAAGGGTGTTGTGGGTGCTGGCACAAAATGGCTGCTACAGGAAGCAAAATAAAAAAAATTAAAAGGTTAAGGCACTCTGCACCAGCGGTAACTGCCACAAGAAAGCCCTGGAGACCCCTATTCCCTTCATATAGCTACAATTTTCAGAGCTCCTTAGGAACAGGGGTCGATTGTTAAACCACTCTGAAAATTGTAGCTATATGAAAGGAACAGGCATCTCCTAGCAACGCTCAACACCCTTAAACTACCATTCCCATGATTCTTTGGCCATAACTGTTTAAACAGTTAAAACACTGCTTTGCATTTATAGCGAAGATGGGGCCTTGCACATACAACCTTCTGGAGTTGCAAACCTTGTTCCATTTTTTCTCTGAAATTGTAATTCCAACTCTATCCTTGGTGGACAGTGGAGAAATCTGCAGTCCTCATGGAAAGGTATTAAGAAACGCAGGGCCAGACAAGGGGCACCCAACTGCCAGCAGTCCGTAGAGTGAAGTAGGATGAACAGTGCTGGGAGCAGCCACCACAATCTAATAAGAACTTGTATTTGGAAAAGGCGATTATGCTGTCCCCAGGGCAACACTATGTGCAACTTGCAGTGGGTAGAAACAGTTCTAATGCAATAGTTTTTAATTATTTTATGCAAGCTACTTTGGGGGTTCCTTTCTGGAAGGAAATACAGCATGAAATCAGATAGAGGCAGGAAGAGAGATAACCTATAGTGAATTAAGACAACTAATTGATAATCTCGTTCTTGTGTTTTCTACCCAAACTATCAGAAGCTTTCTAAGGTTTCCGGCAGAGGTCTTTAATAGCTATCTCAGACCTATCTGCACTATACATTTAAAGCAGCATAGTACCACTTCAAACTGGGAGCTGAAGTTTATTAAGGGTGCTCAGAGTTCTTAGAAGATCCCAATCCCTCTCATGGAGCTACAATTCCCAAAGTTCCCTGGGAAGAAGGATTGATTGTTAAACCACTCTGAGAACTGCCACACTGTGAGGGGAACAGGAGTCTCCTAAGAACTCACAGTTCCCTAAAACTACATTTCCCAGGATTTCTCGATGGCCCTTGTGGTCTCTTCCAACTCTATGATTCCTTGGGGAGGAGCCATGGCTACTTAAAGTGGCATGTATAGTACAGATGAGGATGTACTGATTATTGTTTTAACTTGAGAGGCCAAGGACTGAAACTGGGAGCTTCTTAAGACTACGCTTTAAAGACCAACAAATTCAGTATGGCATTAGCTTTCATGGACCAGAGCCCACTTCAGCAGTTGTAGGAAATCTAACCCTAAATTAGAAGGCATATATTCATACACAATGTGATGTATGTTGTCCTGAACCCGCGGCCTACCTGGCGGAAAGTCCCACCAGCCTATACAGTAGGAAAAGTCGTCCAAAGCTCAGCAATCAGGAAACACAATCTAGGGTCAATCCACGCAAGCCAAGTCTAGAGTCCAAAGTCCAATGGTCATAAAATGCAGTCCAGGGTCAAGGCAAGTAAACCAAGTCCAAAATCCAACAGTCAGGAAACACAGACCAGAGTCAAGTCCAAAGCACAGTCCCATAAACTTCCTGGAGCATCCAAGCCAAGATCCATCAGCATGGACAGTTGAGCAGACACAGCCCCACAGCTCTGCTCCCATTTTTTCCTCTTGAGTCTTGATTGTAGCACCTGGGCTTGATGAGGCAGGTGGCCCTCACCTGTCCTGAGCCTTATACAGCTGAGGAATCACACACCTCCTCCCAGAGCTAATGAGTCCCACCTGGTCAGGTAGTAAACTGGGCTGTGGGGCCTTGCTTGCCTCAGCCTTTCTGACCCTACCTCCTCTTGCCCCCTATGCCTCAGAACTTGCCTTGATCAAGGAGACAGGAGCCCCTCTGACTCTGGTGATGAATCCTGCTCTTCTGGTCCATGTAAAGTGACCCCCATCCCCTTGCCGTCCTCTGCCATCCCGTGTGTACTTTCCACAACCCCTACCCTTCTTTTCCCATTATAGGCTTGCCCCAGTGGGTCCCAGTTGTGACTGCACCCCTCGCCGGGATCTTCTTCCTCCTCCCTGTTGTCCTGCGAGTTCATGACATGTGTGCATGGAGGTAAGAGGAGTGAGGTCAAAAGAACAGAAAAGGCAATATGCAATTCAGGAAACAATTCCTCAGGTTGTGAATACATGCAAATGACAATTAGCTAACATTAGCTAATATGCATAGCTAATAGATAATTAGCTAACATTGAATCTCTCTCATGCCAACATTTTTTTTTAAATTCACATACATCAAGAATATACACACTTCCAGGAAGCATATATTCATTCTTAGATGTTAATTTAATAGGATTTCCATTTCAACTGGTGGTGCACTCAGTACTGAAATATTAACCACAATCTGCAATGTACCCTTTTTCCAGTTCCAATTAGATATGGACTAAAGGGATTTTACATTTTTTTCCCCAGGCAATTCCACAGACATGGAGCTAAATGAAGTGGTTTTGTAGGACAAACTGTATTAAATTGGTACAGCCAAGGTCTACTCTATCTAATCTCCCAATCTCTTCTCCCTTTAATATGCAACATGGTATCATTGCATGGCCATTAAAAAAAGTATTTCAGACATAGGAATGCTGACTATTAATTCTATGGCAAAGAAATAAAGGTGGAGATGGGTTTATGGGTCTAGGCCAGGTGGAAAACACATATACACTGCAGTTTCCTCCCCCCTTCATCTCATATGACAATGTCACATTAACTTAAAGTACCCCTTTGTCAGATCTGCCAGTCATCTTCATGGATTTTGGACTCGGCCAGACTGGTAAAGAAAAAGCGATCTATATGTGTTGCATGGAAGGGACCTGGGTGGCACTGTGGGTTAAACCACAGAGCCTAGGACTTGCCAATCAGAAGGTCGGCGGTTCAAATCCCTGCAACGGGGTGAGCTCCCTTTGCTTGGTCCCTGCTGTGGCCAACCTAGCAGTTCGAAAACACGTCAAAGTGCAAGTAGATAAATAGGTACCACTCTGGCGGGAAGGTAAACAGCGTTTCCATGCGCTGCTCTGTTTTGCCAGAAGTGGCTTCATGCTGGCCACATGACCCGGAAGCTGTACGCCGACTCCCTCGGCCAATAAAGTGAGATGAGCACCGCAACCTCAGAGTCGGTCACGACTGGACCTAATGGTCAGAGGTCCCTTTACCTTTACCTTTATGTGTTGTATATGTGATATAACATTGTGCCACCAGATGGTGATGTGGAGCCTCATTTTTCTCTGCCTGTTTTCCCTGTTTAAATTTACAATGCTTTAAACTGAAGCACTTCTCTGCTGTGTCTAGATCCAGCCTTGGTTTACATGATGTGAGTGCTGTGAGAGGAATAGAGTATCTGAGACTAGGGAAAGGTGAAACAATCGGTCTTGTTTTCTCATTTTTCCAGTCCCAAGTTCAATGCAACAAATTTCATTTCCACTTGCCTTTTTTTAAAAAATGCCCTCATAAAAATTAATCAGCATTTTAGTGTCATTCCTCTACATATACACATTTTTGTATGCAGTTTTGTCAAATATGCATTTTTTTGCAAGCAAATTTGCCCAGTACAACACATCTTTGCATGCCAGTTTCACACACATACACAACACACCCCTTTCCTGATGCATGAATTTTGTACACATTTTGTGGTTGGTGAATTGCACAGCAATAGTTGCAGAAGTTGTTTTGGTTTGCGTATTGGTTCAGGAGTTGAAAATGAATCTAGGTTTCCATTAAAACATAACCAAGACTGAATTCAAGACTCATGAAATATATAAAGTGTAGCAAACCATTCCCTTTCCAGGTACTACTTGGCTTTTGCTCTCAGTGTACCGTTAACCAAAGAGGCAATGCTATATATTTTCCCCCACTGTAGCCATTTCCATGGGTGAAAATAAGCCAGGGACATCACAATCTCAAACTCCTCCTGACCCAAGTTTTTGTGTCCCTGAGAATTAATGAGAACCGATTCAGTCCCCTGAGTTCTGTTATTGTGACTCTATAGTGTGGAGGAATGCAAATACCCTTCATTATAACAGGAAGGGTAGGCGTGGAATCGAGGGTGGGGGTGGGGATGCCCAAGGAAGGCTTTTCTCCACAAAACAAATAGCAGGTTTCGGTTTCTGTGTGTACAACACAGGGTAACAGAAGGACCTTTTTTAATCTACGTCGTATATTTCAGAACCATCACATGGAAATACATTAGCTAATTTTTACTTGTTGTACAGAAACACACCTTCTAAGTCCCGTTAATGTGATTTTCTGCAGCTTACCAATAAGAGAGCCTTGGGGGAAGGAGAGGAAAAGCAAATGTGTAATAGAACTGTCCATGAGTGGCAGGGATGAGTCTGCGTGACACGAGGCAAAGAGGTGTCAGCAGATGCCATGGAGACAACGATGGGGAGACTGGAGAAAACCAGAGCTGGATTTGGGGCACATGATGGTTCACAAGTACAGTTCGTAGGTCAGTGGCTTTGCAAATGTGCTGTAAAGCAGGAGACACAGTAACAGCGGCGGCTATTACAGCACCTTAATTAAAGGAAGTGGCTGCTTCAGTGATCCAGAATTAATTTTGGCTAGACAACAATTATAACACAGCCTTCTGGGTGACTCCATCCTTGGTTAGACACATATGCAGCTCTGACCTGTAGACACAGACTTTGACCTGACTGAGCACTGAAAGAAAGCGAAAAAGCAACCCTATGTTTTGAAGGTGAAGGGAACAGAAGGAAAGTGCATTTTGATTTCAAAGGGCACCACCTTATCTCCTCCTCCTACAACTCAGCCCTCTCTAGAAACATGATTGCTTTTAGGCTACCAGAGAAGGACAGACAAGTGACAACCAAAAATGAGAGCAGAACTGTGTTGTGGATGAGTTTGGTAGGGAACAATTTGACACAGGAATGGAGCAGAAATTCAGCTTCATTAACATCTGAATGTGACTCTCCTTAATTTGTGCTCCTCAAAACTATACGAAGCAGTATGAGAACCAACAATGAATATATTGTACAAAATTGCATGCAAACATGAGTATATCAGGAGGAATGAATGTTAAAATGGATTCTTAAGATGGTTTTTAATGAGAGTGTTTTTAAAAGAAAATTGCACGTTTCTCAGGGTTCAATGGCACAGCAAGTCCAAGGAATGACCCTATGACTGAAAACTACTGACAACAGTGTGATCACCTTTCAATCACAGCATTTCATAGAAAAAACTACAATACCAGAGCCATTTGTTTGTGAAGGTTCAATTCACATTCCACTTGCATGGAATAAAGAGAGAGAAGTCAATTACAGATCATTCAAATTATGCCACAAATTAGAAATTAAATCTCTGAAATTTGAAAATCTCAAAAGACAAAATGGGAGGGGGGGAACCTCACACTTTTCAGACATTAAATCTAGACGTCAAAATCTACTGTTTTTAATTTCCAGCTTGCAGCTGAGCTGGTCACTCAGATGACATGGGGGTAACAGTTTTAAAAGTATGCACAATCAAAACATCTCTCATTCAAAACAATCTAAGTGGCTTCCAGACAAGTAGATGATGTGATATATATATATATATATATATATATATATATATGTTTGGAGTGAAAATATAGCTTAGTCCAACAACCCCCTACTTGCTTAATTTGGCCACCAGAGGCCAGTCCATTCAAAAATATATATGGATAACTTTCCTTCTATATATTCTATACTGAATGGTATAGTAGAACTACTATTTAGAACTACGGGATAATGAACTCCTCAGTGTTCTTGGCACCTGAACCTATCATATAAATTGCATCCCTGGGGCTGCTTTTGGGGATTCCAGTGCGACACAAAGAAACATACCATTTCTGGAATATTTGTACATGCAGGTCCCACCATGCATTCCTAGGACATTGTTCGTTAGACAAGTGTTCGCATAATGAGCTGATGATTTCCATTATTTCCTATGGGAACCTTTCTCACCCATGCTTTCGCCCGCCATGCTTTCTGCCTGAAACTGCTGCAGCCAATCAGCAAAAGCCAAATAAAGGAAAAACTGTCCAATCTCTCCTGTTCTCCGATTTGTCTGATATCATTCCCTCTCCCCGTGGTTTCTGCTGGAAATGGCTGCCAGCGACCAGCAACACACAAACGACACATGGCAAAATTATTTCAAACGTGGTGGTTAGGGTGAGTTGGGAACCAGCTTTCATTACCTTGTCCAGAGAAAAGGTTTTGGTCAGTGCAAATCCCCATCCGGCTTCGAAAGCTCTGCGAATCATTGGCGAACTTGTGGTGGGAGTCGCACTGGCGAGGCCAAAGGGGTTTGGGAACTGGAGTCCAGCAACTTCTATGCTGATGTCTACTAAATCCACAGGAGTGTAGAAAAGAGGAAGCTGGGGTACAGTAGGAACAGCAATACCGTATAAAGACTGTGGAAAGAAAACAATGACATCACGGAAGTTGGCTTATTCATCATCATCATCATCATCATCATCATCATCACCACCACCATCCTCTATTATTTATATCACACCCATCTGGCTGGGTTTCCCCAACCACTCTGGGCGGCTCCCAACAGAACATTAAAAACATAATAAAAGCTCCCCTAAATTTCTCTAAACAGGGCTGCCTTCAGATGTCTTCTAAAAGTCAGATAGTTGTTTATTTCCTTGACATCTGATGGGAGGGCGTTCCACAAGGCGGGTGCCGCTACCAAGAAGGCCCTCTGGCTGGTTCCCTGCAACCTCACTTCTCGCAGTGAGGAAGCCGCCAAAAGGCCCTTAGAGCTGGACCTCAGTGTCTGGGCTGAACGATGGGGGTGGAGACGCTCCTTCAGGTGTACTGGGCCAAGGACATTTAGGGCTTTAAAGGTCAGCACCAATACTTTGAATTGTGCTTGGAAACATACTGGGAGCCAATGTTATTTCACCTTCATTTCACCATGCTATCTTCTGAGAAGTTAAAGTCAGTGCAATGTGGGGGTGCTCTTACATTAGCCTCAGAGTAACCCTATGAGAGAGAGTTGTCTAGCTGAGAGTAGTGAAAGATAAAACTGTCAATTTTCACTCATATACATATTATTGCAACACAGTTTTGCTTAATATATACATATAAACAAAGTTCTTTAATATAACACATTTCCATATGTTAATTTTTTACAAATATATACACTTTTATGCACAATTTATCCCAGCATAAGCATTTTTGTACATGTTACTTGGCCAAAGAACTGCACTGCTACATTCAGAGACACGCAAAATCCAAATGATGGCTGGGCTTTACTTTGTGTATTGTTTTAGAAAGTGTGGGTTCACCTTTAAATGTGAACTGAATGGAAATTCTGGCTGAGACACAGTGCCTGCCACTTGACAACTTTCCTTGATCAGAATGAAGGTAATCACTCACATATTTATGTGTTCGTAATGTCAATAAATACACTGCAGACAATCCAGTCAAGTTATGAAAACAATGAAATGCAAGATCCCAACAAGTTCAGCCACCTACCCTCCAATATTTCTCCAATGAAAATAGGGATGTCAATAATAATAATAATAATAATAATAATAATAATAATAATAATTTATACCCCACCCATCTGACTGGGTTGCCCCCAGCCACTCTGTGCGGCTTCCAACATATATAAAAAACATAATTGAAACATTAAACATTCAAAACTTATACAGGGCTGCCCTCAGATGTCTTCCAAAGGTTGTGTAGTTACTTCTCTCCTTAGTTTGGGGGTTATCTAACTTCATACCTTCCACCATTTCCCTGATGAGAATAGGGACGTCTTACCATATCCTCCGATATTTCTCTGATAAAAATAGGGACATCCTAAGGAAAAATGGGACATTTGGTGATCAAATCAGAAACTGGGATGGCTTCTGTAAATCTGGGCCTCTCCCTGGAAAATCGCGACGCTTGGAGGGTCTGCAGTCATTAACCACGATGAGAGTCCAAGACTGAACTTGTCTGCCACTTTAAGAGGTTGGAGACACTGATTCCATAGAACGATGGGCCTTAAGCTCACTGATATCCTCCTCATCTTCTCCTGATTGATGAAAAAGCTGATTTGTTGCAAGCTGTGACAAACCTCTTATCTGCTCCTCACACACGAAGTGGGTGTGGGAGGGGGTGAGGAAGTATGTGAGCATGCACTGTGCATGTGACAACAAACCATAGCTTGGCATTAAGTCTGAACATCTCAGAGTATTGCAAAAGAATGATGCCAATCAACATTTGATGATCTCCTTCTACTGGCCCACAATAGAAAGTGTCCTTTCATACTGCATCATGGTGTGGTATGCTGGTTTGACATCATCTGATATGAAGTGCCTACAGAGGGTGGTGAATACAGCACAAGATATTATGGGCTGTCCCGTGAATCCACTGGATGACATTGCAGAAGAATGTTGCCTCAGGAGAGTGAGGAAAATTCTCAGGGATGATTCACACCCTGGGTGGCACTTTCTTGATCTCCTGCCCTTGGGCAGAAGATATAGAAGCATGATTAGTCACACCAACAGGGTAAAGAACAGCTTCTATCCATGGTTTGTTAGGCTGCTGAATGAAAAGATAACAACAGGGCAACTGACTTTCGGGTTTGGTGGGTGTGCGTCAGTAAACGAGGGGAATTAAGATTAAGAGAGCTGAGTAGGGGGTGCTCATGTAATCTCATTGTATACAAGTTGTACAAGTGACAATAAAGTATTTCAATTTTTCAACAGATCTCCGAGACAGCTTTCATACCGTGCTTTCCCCCAGACCACAGTTTCTTGCCTTCCACAGCAAGCAGGCAGAAAAGGCAGGCAAACAATATTTATCTAACAAAAACTGTCTGCTTCTTAACTGTAAATAAAACCTCAGGCCCTCCAAGTGCTTTTGTTTTCCATGGACACTCCCAGATTTACAGAAGCTGCCCTAGTTTCTGATTTGATCCCTGAATGTCCCGCTTTTCCTTAGGACTTCCCCACTTAGGCCAATTTTCTGCATAACATATGGAACATTAAATAGCCAGAGCCTTCTCCTGCAGTCTGAAATGGTACAGTCCATTCTACTACTTCACAATTCTATCCTTGAGACCCTGCTAACATGCCTGGGAGAGCTAGTTTAAGACAGCTAGTCCCTGTTTGCTCCCCTATCTACATCTTGCTCATTGTTCTCCCAAGGACACTACATCTCTCTACGTCTCTCTAAAAATGAAACACTCCATCGGCATCCTTTTTTAAAATTCGTCTGTACCTTCCAGCTTTTGTAAGAAAATTCCTCTACATCTCCGCACCTTACTGACCCGCTCTCCATTTCAATCTTACCCCTCCCCCCCAAATAAGATTTCTATTCTTCCTCCCTTGTATTTCCACTGCCTTCCCCTCGTCTATTATTTATTATTTAATTCTGTAATTGCATTATTTACAGTCAGTCAGGGATGCATTTTGTATGAAAGTCACTATTCAAATTAAAATTGTATCGCACTGCAGTACATTATGCCCTGGCTCTGGATTCTTCAAGCGACTCAACAGCGTTTTCTAAAGAGATGCACTTATTCACCTTACAGAAACACAATAAGGAAACTTAAGGATGTGAATTAATACCAATTTCTCTTCCCCCATCCCACCTCCCAAATAACTTGTACTCAAATTATCTCTGAAATGTTTGAGTGTTGCATTAAGGCAAAGCTACATAAAAGATAAACTCATGGCAAACCAAATGTAAAAGCTCAAATATTATTCTTTTACTGAGAAAGAAAGAAGATTTTTTATGCAGCATTAGACCAAGGAAGTGCTCTTAAAGCTATACTGAAGTGAATGGAAGCTTCTGTGAACCGTCAATGAATCCGGTCCCTCTGTTATTAAGTGGCCAAGTGCCTTTCATCTTAACAGGGATAAAATACAGGCAGGAGGAACTGAGAAGAGGAGGGAAATGGAACTAGGACTTAATTTATTCACTTCCTGTTTGTGAACTCCACAAAAGATATAATGCTAAGGAAAGGAAAAGAAGGGATGTTGCAAATGCAGTTCCTTATTATCACAGCTCACCCAAATGGGGATGATGCCTTCAGTGTGAACAGAAATAACTGGGATCAAGAACAAATTAGTTAGACACCAGGGCCTAAGCGAGGGTACCAGAAGCTGCATAATACACAAGGAGGGAAGAGGAAAAGAGAGGAAGTGACGAAGCGTCAAGTCACAGCCAGGGAGGAGGACAAAAGGGAAGAGATAGAAATGTAAGTGCTGTTTCTACATAAAGAGTCAAAGGTATCCTCAGGCTTCCGTTAAGAGCAGGCAATGCTGGTTATTAGGGAGGTGTATTATCTCCGCCTGTACCCTGAATAATCAGGTGAATCAGGGTATGCTGGGACATAATCTCACATCCCCAAGCTGGATTCTGCTGAGAACAAAATGTCTCAAGCTCCAAAGTCGCTCTGTTGCCTCCAGTTTTAAAAAACGTTCCACACACAACTTTTGCCTTTCTTTTCTAAGGTGGAATCTACACACATATAAAAAAAATCACTGTAAAAATGCTTTTTAAAAAAACACGTTTTGAAAAATTCATTGAATTTGGCATAGCTCACTCTCGCCATCTAGTGTCACATTTGTATATTGCACTATACAACACATTTAAAACGTTTTATATGCAGCTGTATAGCTGAGTCCTAAGTAACAAAACCATTCCTAGTGGGGAAATGGCCAGATCTTGAGATGACACATTGAAATTCCCCTGGATAATTCACATATCACCATGTGAAGATTCAGGGTGGAAGCACAGATTACAGGTTCACACTACACAAATGCCAAAGACCAGAAAAAACTATTTATGTATGCTATTAAAAGGTAAAGGGACCCCTGGGGTTGCGGCATTCATCTCGCTTTACAGGCTGAGGGAGCCGACGTTTGTCCGCAGACAGTTTTTTTGGGTCATGTGGCCAGCATGACTAAGCCGCTTCTGGCGAACCAGAGCAGCGCCTGGAAACACAGTTTACCTTCCTGCCAGAGCGGTATCTACTTGCACTTTAACGTGCTTTTGAACTGCTAGGTTGGCAGGAGCAGAGACCAAACAACGGGAGCTCACCCCGTCACGGGGATTCGAATTGCCGGCCTCCTGATCCCAAAGATGGAAAGACGAATCCATTCCAACAAAAGACAGTTGACAACTAAAACTGATGGAATATGCAGAGATGGCGAAACTTACCAGAAGAATAAGAGATCAAGAGGAGAGACTTTTTAAAAAAACAGAATGGGGAAAATTTGTTGAATATATGATAACAATGGCAAACAATTACAAACGTCAGCAGGAATGACATAAATGTAAGCAGTAAGAAATAACTTAAAGGCACCATAAAGGATAAATTGGTAAAAAAGGTTTGAATTGGCTATGCAGTAAGCATATTATATAAAATAAGGAACGACAGAGAGGAGGGGAGGGAAGCTGAAGAAAATGTACGTAGGTTGTATTTGTTTAGATTTAATTTTTGTTGTTAAAACACTGTAAAATGTAAGAGCGAGATATATCACCATGTAAAGATTGAGGAAGGACATACAGATTACATGTTCACACTATGCTGCTAAAAAGCAGATGCCTTGACTAGGATGCCAAGCATGGGCAGAATTCAAACAGTGTGCAGCTGTCTGTGGGTCCATGCATAATAGCAGTCACAATTTCAGATTAAAAGAGTCTCCTGCAGCATGGGGGGAAATTTGCAAAGTCTCCAGGAAGGAAAAAAATTCTCCAGAGCATTTTCTCGATAATGATTTAAACAGGTTGTGAAAATTCTAGATGCAGCAGAGGGCTTAGAAACCTAAGCTACAGGACATTTGTTTTGGGAACAGCTTTAATCAGGGCTAAATGTGTATGTGTATGTGTATGTGTATGTGTATGTGTATGTGTATGTGTATGTGTATGTAGGCTTAAGCAGTATGTGAACCGAGAACTCCCAGAAGTGCAAGCTGGATTTTGAAGGGGCAGAGGAACCAGAGACCAAACTGCAAACATGCGCTGGATTATGGAGAAAGCTAGAGAGTTCCAGAAAGACATCTACTTCTGCTTGACTATGCAAAAGCCTTTGACTGTGTCGACCACAGCAAACTATGGCAAGTTCTTAAAGAAATGGGAGTGCCTGATCACCTCATCTGTCTCCTGAGAAATCTCTATGTGGGACAAGAAGCTACAGTTAGAACTGGATATGGAACAACTGATTGGTTCAAAATTGGGAAAGGAGTACGTCAGGGCTGTATATTGTCTCTCTGCTTTTTTAACTTATATGCAGAATTCATCAAGCTGGAATTAAGATTGCGGGAAGAAATATCAACAACCTCAGATATGCAGATGACACAACCTTGATGGCAGAAAGTGAAGATGAATTAAAGAACCTTTTAATGAGAGTGAAAGAGGAGAGTGCAAAATATGGTCTGAAGCTCAACATCAAAAAAACTAAGATCATGGCCACTGGGCCCATCACCTCCTGGCAAATAGAAGGGGAAGAAATGGAGCCAGTGAGATATTTTACTTTCTTGGGCTCCATGACTCCATGATCACTGCAGATGGTGACAGCAGTCACGAACTTAAAAGACGCCTGCTTCTTGGAAGAAAAGCAATGACAAACCTAAACAGCATCTTAAAAAGCAGAGACATCACCTTGCCAACAAAGGTCCGTTTAGTTAAAACTATGGTTTTCCCAGTAGTGATGTATGGAAGTGAGAGCTGGACCATAAAGAAGGCTGATCGCCGAAGAATTGATGCTTTTGAATTACGGTGCTGGAGGAGACTCTTGAGAGTCCCATGGACTGCAAGAAGATCAAACCTATCCATTCTGAAGGAAATCAGCCCTGAGTGCTCACTGGAAGGACAGATCCTGAAGCTGAGGCTCCAATATTTTGGCAACCTCATGAGAAAAGAAGACTCCCTGGAAAAGACCCTGATGTCGGGAAAGAAGGGGGCGACAGAGGACGAGATGGTTGGACAGTGTTCTCGAAGCTACCAGCATGAGTTTAACCAAACTGTGGGAGGCAGTGCAAGACAGGAGTGCCGGGCGTGCTCTGGTCCATGGGGTCACGAAAAGTCAGACACGACTAAACAACAACAAAATGTGTATGTATTTATGACTAGTCCCTTCTAAAGCTTTGGCCTTACCTTTTACTGAGATGCTATACTGCACGGATAGAGAACTTATGGCCTTGCAGTTGAGAGATGGACTCCAACTCCCATCAGCCCCAGCTAGCAACATCTGGAGGGCACTTCCTTACACACAAATTGTTGGTAGCAGTTTTCAGTAACAGCCTATAGCTTCTATACTGCACTATAGAGAAATTACCCAAATGGCACATCATTAACTAATGTGAAATTGGCAGGCTGGACGGATTGCCATCTCGTGTATTCAAGAGCTTGCCAATCTGCTTCACAAATATATTTTTAATTTCAAAATGGAGAGCCTACAACGGTGAGAACAACGCAGAGGAATGTCCTCATGTAGCTGAGAAAGGCAGAGAGAGCGCTATGCTAGCCCTGAAAAAAAGCGACAACCCAGGGATTCCTTGACCTGCCTCTAAATTACAACTGTCCCCAAATAATGCCCCAAATCCAACAACTAAAATTGCATGTGGTCCCAGTACTACCAAAGCAATGGCCAAATTATAGTAATTGCTGCCACAGCAACCAGATTTTACTGAGACCGCACACCCAAATAAATGCCTCGTGGCTACCCATTCATCTAGCAGCTGGAAAGATGACACTTGACATTTGGAAACTTTCCTGTGAAGATTGCTGCAAGGCTTTTCCCATTAGCTTCATGGTGAGATAGTAAGGTCGAATAAGCTCCCTCAAAACCTGCAAAGGGTAACAGAAACAACTCTAACATTAAGCCCGCTTGATCTAAAATTCCAATTGACAAGCTATGAATTGTCAGATTTCCTCCAATGCCTTTAGTTATATTCCGGGGAAACGTGTGTTTTATTGTGCGGATCCGTGCCCAACAAGGCATATGTGGAAGAAAAAGCGACGCACTTAGAAATCAAAGGGCCGATTCACATTCCGCTACTCAGAGGCATTTGCCATTGTTAGCATCATAAAGTGTGATGGGGAAGATGCCTTGAAAAAGCTCTGAAGGCAAATGATAACAGTTCCATGACTGAAGATGAGGTCAGGATTTGTAATCTGAATGGGAGATTTCCTGGGCACTCTGAGCTTCCCAGAGGAAGGGTGGGGTGTTAATGTACTGTATAAGGGTTTATACATGCAGAGAAAGAGGACAAGAAAGGTGTGCTGTTTAATAAATTTCAGTGTGCTGTTTAATTTGGGTGTGTTTTGTCCTGCATCTGCAGCTGGTTCAGCATGTGAGAATGAGTCAGCAAGCATGTGAGAACAACTCAGCACAATCTACAATACAAATGCTGCTGTGTTTAAGGCAAGTTTGCTCTTGGCCCCTGTCCTTGGCCAGAGCATAGTCTGTATGCTGTAAGGAGACTGTATCTACAACTGTATGTAACTGAAACTGCATTATACTGAGAGTAAAGGAATTGACTCTTCCGAGAACTGCTTGGTGTTTCTCTGTTCTTTTGGCACACCCCACTGGCATTAGAATGTGCACTCTGTACATGGGGATGGTATATAAAATGAGGAAGAATGCCTGATGGACACATACTAGGCAACAATATCCAATGGTTCTTCAGTGCATGTCTGTGCAACTCTTGTTTTTATGACATTCACTAGGACAACTGTACGTACACATGACAGAAACGAATGCCAAGTACATTGTGAATCAACCCACAGTTGTCTATTATTCTATGTGCTAGCAAAGAATATAAGCACCATTTTGTCCTTATTCCAATGCACATATGGACATCCTCTGAAATGCCAGGGACATCCATGCTGGAGAGGGCTCCACATCCAGATCTGTGTGTGTGTGTGTGTGTGTGTGTGTGTGTGTGTGCATGCCAGAATCCCCCAACAATTCCAGACAATTGGGCAGTACCTGGCCATACAAAGCCCATGGCTCTCAATGGAGTCCCTTGGAATTTGGAGTTAAGCAACAGTTTACTAGTAGCGCCTTGGTATACATACATGTGTCTGGAGGCAGGAGAGATTAAACCTAAAAAGAACCACAAGATGTGCTGCCAATCAGATGGACACAACACAGATGAACACCCAAAAGCCATGCCATCATGGATATCAGTGCTACAAAAACCTTCAGACGTGTCAACAAGGTAATATTCACAGCAAAGTTACAAGGAGAGAATAGCGGCTTGCAGAGCGCCACTTTACTGTGCTTGTGATTAAGATGAGAGATGTACTAGACACTTCAGCCAGGGCTGTTGGTCTGGACACCAGCTGAAGAAGGAGCAAGGCAGTCAAGCAGGTACTGTACATATGGAGAGGGAATTAGAGCTGAGACTGAAATTGACCATGAAAAGTTTGTTTGGACTTAGGAACCAGCCAGGTAGAGGAAGCCTCTTGGCCCCATGAATGCTCTTGAGTTCCTAGTTGCAATATTAGCCTTTGACTGTCTCCAGTGAAAGTACAGAAGTGGTGGAGAACAACAGCTCCTTCTTCCAGGAAGCTGGTCACTGTAGCATAGAGAATGACATAGTAAAGGTAAAGGGACCCCTGACCATTAGGTCCAGTCATGACCGACTCTGGGGTTGCGGTGCTCATCTCGCTTTATTGGCCGAGGGAGCCGGCGTACAGCTTCCGGGTCATGTGGCCAGCATGACTAAGCCGCTTCTGGTGAACCAGAGCAGCGCACGGAAATGCCGTTTACCTTCCCGCCGGAGCGGTACCTATTTATCTACTTGCACTTTGACGTGCTTTCGAACTGCGGGAGCTCACCCCGTTGCGGGGATTCGAACCGCCGACCTTCTGATCGGCAAGTCCGAGGCTCTGTGGTTTAACCCACAGCACCACCCGCGTCCCTAGAGAATGACATACTTGGATCTAAAATCCCTGGTTTGTGATGTTGGAACCTTACTACTTCCTGGCTCTGAGTTGCTGCACTGCACTAACAACTCAGCAATTACATGCTCATGGGACCTGCCTGCCATTGCACTCTTTTTCCTGATAAATGCTCTACTGCAATAACTGCCACATTGCAATGACTGGAAGATGTCCCTTTTCCCCCCAATACCTGCAAAAAAATGACACACCAAACACCTAACTACTCCCTGCCCCCCTTAATAATAATAATAATAATAATAATAATAATAATAGTTTCTATAATTTGGACTGCGACTCAGTAGAAATCTATTGGCATCTCACTTTATAGAATGTGGAATATTAGGAGACTTTCTTCAAAAAGCTACAATTTGAGGCAAATTCCACCATTTATATAACAATGTACCTATGTTAACAGAAAAGAGCTGGCAGCATTTATAGCACTTATTTCCCTCTCCCTTAAAAAACAACAAAAAAACCTTTCCTTTAAAGTCTCTGGGTTGAAGTACTGCAGAGGCTCTTATAATTATTTTTTTTCATTGCAAAAAAAAATCTTACCCACAGACTGACATACAGCCAATTGGGTCTAATTCAGCGTAAGCATTTTGCCTCAAAGCACTCAGTGCAATCCCCACAGAAATGCATGGAGCCGGAGCCAGTGAAGAAATTTAAAGATCATGATCTAGATGCTGCAAATTACCTTGTGAGTGATAACCAAGTCGGTATCATCCTAAACATTTTAACAAAATAACACTGCTGGCTTCTTGCTGCAACCTCAGATCCAGCTCCTTATACAGTACTAGCATTGAATACAAATGGGATTCCTTCTTTCCTGACTCCCTTTGCTCTCCATCCCACAGTTTTAACTATGCAGTATTGGTAAGTCCCAGTCTATTCCAGAGGCCACAATTTTGCTGGGTTGCCATTTGGCTCAAATAAAATGTAATTCTCTCTCTTGAGAATTTAGGAACACTGAGTATTCAGGTTAAGGGGGTAAAAAAACCCTGGAAGGAATAGTTTCCCCACCCTGAATAACCATTTCTGAATCACAGCACCACCACTGGGTCTATGACAAAGGCTTGATGGAGCCAGAAAAACATGGAAACTGTCCCCAAAGAAAGTGCTTCCATAGTTCACAGGAAGCATCACATTGCATTTGCTTATTTGAACTCTACTTGCTTTAGCTGCAGCAGATTAACATGGCTCTCCTCTTAAAATAACAAAGAAATCCTCAGTAAATCAGAGATATGGTACCTGTGGACTTCCACGTTGTCCAGGTTGGCATAGCCAGTGATGAGGGATGATGCGAGTTGTAGTCCAAAAAACACCTGGAGGGCCACAGCCTCCCCCTCACTGCTTTAAATATTCTTTTCTACCACTCCCTGAAAGCGATTCCCATGCCATCGCTGTAGAATGGGCACATAAAAAATGTATGTGCTGCCACGATGCATGTGTATGTACTGCTTCATCACATCCCACATAAATTCTCTTGACTGACACCAAAGTGTGGTTTTCATTCTGTTTCAAATGGCTCTGGAAAACAAATCTCTAACAAAAAGGAGTATCTGAAATTTTCTATTACAGTAATGGGTGTTCAGGAAGGAAATGGTTGTACCCATTCCCCTCACCCCTCAGAAGGCCAGTTTTTAGGTTAGAAGGGGAGGGAAGTGATAGCATGTGCCATTGCATTAACCTAAAAGACAAGGTCTGCTTCCAAACAAAACAGAACCACAAATCTTATGGAAAATACAACATGTTTGGCTACATGAACCAGCTATGTAGTTTTAGGAGCCATGGCAAGTAAACAATCATTTGGAAAATAGCCACTCTGAAGTACAGAAACAAATATAATTGGTGAAAGGCTAGGGAGTGGTGTTCTTTATGCTAAATCTATCCACATACAGTGGTACCTTGGTTCTCAAACGTCTTGGTACTCAAACAACTTGGAACCCAAACACTGCAAAGTAAGTGTTCCAGTTTGCGAACTGTTTTCAAAAGCTGAACATGCTCCGTTTTGAGTGCTACACTTCTGATTTGAGTGCCACACTTCCGTTTTGAGTGTTACGCTGAGGTCTGTCTGTTTTTGCTATTTATTTTGTGTTTTTGTGGCTTTTTTGTTTTGTTTTTGTGACTGTGTGGAACTCAGTTCAGCTACTGATTGATTGATTGTGTGACTGCAGTACATTGTTTATTGCTTTCATTTTATGGATCAATGATCTCGTTAGATAGTAAAAGTCATGTTAAATTGCTGTTTTAGGGGTTGTTTTTAAAAGTCTGGAACGGATTAATCCATTTTGCATTACTTTCTATGAGAAACCACACCTTGGTTTTGGAACACTTTGGTTTTGGAACGGATTAAGTTTGAGAACCAAGGTACCACTGTATATGAGAATGCCTCAGATTTCTCTAACAAATGTCTGTAGTTCTATAAAGTGACCCACCTCATATATTGAGAACCATCATTGAGAACCATCACTCCATCTGGACAAAATATAAAGACTTATTAGAAAACAAGACCCCAAGGTGGTTATCACCTATGGAAGCTAAGGCTGTGAAATGACCCAATATGGAGGTCGAATGGCCTAAATATTGGGAAATTTTAGAAAGAGATGGAGACAATTGGAGATTGCAGAGTTTGGAGAAACTAAAAGATAAAGTGCGGGACTGGTTACATTATGCTCAGATTAAAGAGGCTTTTAAATTGGATAAAAAGTTAGGATTCCAGGTGGAAAAATCGAAACTGGAAACAGAATTGTTAGAACCTAAGAGTAAAATACTTTCAAGAATGTATAACTTGCTGCTGAGGTGGAATACACAGGATGAAACGGTTAAATCAGCTATGATAAAGTGGGCACAGGATATTGGGTACAACATCATGTTTGTTGACTGGGAAAAGTTGTGGACCACCGGTATGAAGTTCACGGCATGTAACGCCTTGAAAGAAAACATTATGAAAATGATATATAGGTGGTACGTGACCCCAGTCAAGCTAGCAAAAATATATCACCTGTCAGATAATAAGTGTTGGAAATGTAAGGAAACTGAAGGAACATTCTTTCACCTCTGGTGGACTTGCCCCAGGGTTAAGGCCTTCTGGGAAATGATATATAATGAGCTGAAAAAGGTATTTAAGTATACCTTCCCTAAGAAACCAGAGGCCCTCCTTTTGGGCATTGTTGGCCAGAGGGTGCTAAAGAATGACCGAACATTCTTTATGTATGCAACGACAGCAGCAAGGATACTTGTTGCCAAATATTGGAAAACTCAAGATTTGCCCACGCTGGAAGAATGGCAGATGCAACTGATGGACTACATGGAGCTGGCAGAAATGACTGGCAGAATCCGAGACCTGGGAGAAGAAGCAGTGGAGGAGGATTGGAAGAAATTCAAGGACTATTTACAAAAACACTGTAAATTATATGAGTGTTAAGAAGGATGAGAGATTCAAAAACAGGGCACCACAAAGCTAGTCGAAAAGATTATGAGAATGAGTGAATTGTATGAGAATAATAAATTTTGAATAAATATTATGTTAAAATTAGGTATTTAAGATCCAGATAAAATATTCAAAGTTAGGGACAAAATATTGAAAATGTGTATAATAAGAATGGAAATAAGGTGATAAATTGCTGGCTAAAGTTTTATTAATGTGGAATGCAGGAGCGGGAGGTGTGAGGAAGTCCAAAAATGAAGAAAAAATGGTTATTACAAGATGTTAATTTTTTTTTTTAAAAAAGAGAACCATCACTCCAGTTACTTATCAACTGGAGATCTGCTTAACATGAGTAGCCAACCGCTTTTGACCTGTTGGCACCTGGAAGTTTGAAATGTGCCAGGAGTGGCAGAAACAAAATGGCTGCCATGGGGATGTGACATAACGGAAATAGTTTACATAGCTGCATGAGCGGGAAAAAGAGACAGTGGCACAAAATGGTTTGTGGACACATGCGCCATCAGCTCCCCATGAATGGAAAAAAGCCACTAACGTCAACCATTCTCATATTTGCTCATAGAGAGAAGCTATTTGACCTCTTCTCTGTTCAGAACAGAAGAGAGACTGAGCCAGTGCAAACAGGAACAGATCAGGTACAGCAAACAAACACTCTCTCATGCAATGTGGATTTCTGAGGTGGTATTTACTGAAACCTTTTGTGGGCACCAGAAGAGGCCACATTGCCACCTATGGGTACCTTGCTAGCAACCCTTGGATGGCACAAACTTATCCAATGAATAATAAAGACAATGGTCAACTAAGAATTGGCTGGAAACACTGCTATCTTGAGCTGACGGTTTAAATAATTTTCCTGGTCTGGAATTTATTTTATTTTTGAGGCAAAACTACTGACAAATCATTATGGAGATGGGTCTTAATATTGAGTACAAAAGTGCAGGAAATGTTTCCACACTAATCAACAGCATTTTGTTTTTGTTTTAAACCAAGCCCTCTCCCCACCAGCATTCAGTATTTGAACAAGGATATTTTCCAGCTTGAATAGTTTAAAACGAAATTTTCGGTACCACTTTTCGGTTCCAAGTTGTTAGGAAAAGCATGGCCACTGTATTTCCTTCTTCCTTTTTCATTAATGACATTTTTTTAAAAGGATATTCCATGTTCTACAAACTGCATCTTATGAATGGTTTACAAAAAGGCCTATGCAAAACAGCCAAAGAACCATGCATGCCTCTCAGTATCCAGTCAGAGAATTTGTTCCTTCACCTCTTTGAGCATATTCCTTACACACATTTTCCTCTCTTTCCCCCCGCTTGTATAAATTTCTGTCCACAAGCAAGGGCTCTCTTGCCTTCCTCCTGCGGGTCTCTTGTGTGACTGCCAAATTTATCTGACAGGTAGGTAGCTTGCTTTATGCAGGTGCCCTTGTTTTGTATGTGTATGTGTATTTTAGAAAGTGATGGTGTGATCACACCCTGTACATAATAATTTCTGCCCCAGGTGACAACACTAAAAGTATTTTTTAAAAAAACAAAACAAAAACAAAACAAAAACTTCCATGCTGTTCAAAATACTGAGATCCTTTAATATTTATAAGCTATTTCCCCATCCAATTACTTGAGTAAAGTGTATTATGCAGTGTATTATGCATTAAGTTGCATCCCCTTTGGGTACAAATAAGAATTGTTAACCAATGAGAATTACTTAATTTTTTTTTTAAGCACACTAATCAAACCAACCAACTAACCAACCAACCAACCCCTAAACAATAATCCAGGTCCTCTCTTATTTTCCAGGTTCTATAGCTAATTTGGTGTGGAGAACCTATATCCCTCCATACGTTGTTGGACTCTTACATAAGAGGATAAAAAGAGTCTTGATAGATTGGAAGACATATCTGCTGTTTTCACAGTGTTCAAGCACTGTTTTCACCAGTGCTTTTTTCGGGGGGGGGGACAGGGACATAGCTGTCAACTTACAGATTTGAAAATAAGGGACCAGCATCCTCGAAAATAAAGGATCAGCAGCCAAAATAAGGGATCAACAATTACTTTGATAAAATACATATTTTGTTGTGTGCAAATGGCTTTAGATACCTATTAGGTCCATAAATTACCATATAGCATATATTCAACACAAAAAACAGCACCAATTTGTTGTTGACAAAGGACAACTGGACATAGAAAGGGCCCCATTACCTTCAGTAGCTTATTTAAGGGACATCATCAATAAGGGACAGCAGCGGGACATGGCGCTGGGATAAGGGACTGTCCCGCCAAATAAGGGGCACTTGACAGCTATGGACAGGGACAGGGATGCAAAGGTACACACACCCCTAAACATTTTGCAAATATTTGTACTTTTGTCCATTTACTGTATTTATTTTCCCTGATTTGAACTACAAAATGGTGATTTTCTTGAGTCAAAATTAGAGTACCCCTAAACATTTTTTTTTAAGAAAAAAAGCACTGGTTTTCACAGTGGTCAGTCAGAAACCTTTGAGGAGCCCAAAGGCAGAATGGGAAGAGAATATCACTCATAACCCTTAGCAATTGGTATTCAGTTCCCTATGGTACTGGATGTAATGCAGCCATCATGACTAGTAGTCATTGATATCCTTATTCTCCATGAATTGATCTAATCCCCTTCCAGCTCAGTAGGTAGAGGAAGAGGCTTGTAATCTCAGGGTTGTGAGTTTGAGCCCCACATTGGGCAAAAAAAATTCCTGCATTGCAGGGGTTTGAACTAGATGACCATCAGGGTCTCTTCCAACTCTACTAATCTATGATTCTAAAACTGTCCAAGTAGATGGCCACCACCCAATTCTGTGGGAGCAAATTCCATACTTTAGGAATACGCTGATTGAATATGTTCTTCCATTCTGGCGGTTCCCTCATTGCGAGAAGTGAGGTTATAGGGAACCAGGCAGAGGGCCTTCTTGGTAGTGGCGCCCGCCCTGTGGAACGCCCTCCCATCAGATGTCAAGGAAATAAACAACTACCTGGCTTTTAGAAGACATCTGAAGGCAGCCCTGTTTAGGGAAGTTTTTAATATTTAATGCTGTATTGTTTTTAACACTCAATTGGGAGCCGCCCAGAGTGGCTGGGGAAACTTAGCCAGATGGGCAGGGTATAAATAATAAATTATTATTATTATTATTAGTAGTAGTAGTAGTAGTAGTATGTTCTGAATGTCTCACCACCCAGCTTCACTGGATGATGCCTGGTTCCAGTATTATGCAAGACGGAGAAACAACTTTTCCTCATCCATAACCACCAATGTCCCTGATGATTGGCCATGTTGGTTAGGATCTATGGCAGGCTTCCTCAAACTTGGCCCTCCAGATGTTTTGAGACTACAATTCCCATCATCCCTGACCACTGGGTCCTGCTAGCTAGGGATCATGGGAGTTGTAGACCAAAAACATCTGGAGGGCCAAGTTTGAGGAAGCCTGATGTATGGGAGTCACAGTCAAACAGGATCTGGAGGGCACAAGTTCCCCATCCCTGATCTAACCCTTTCCATAAATTACTCTGTTGTCAGTAACTTAGTCATCTCTATGCTCATAGAATCCCACCACATCTGAACTGTTCTTTGCTTATTAGATAGCCTAATAAGTTTGGGAAAGAACAAGGAATATGCTCCAAGCTTGGAGAGCTAAGTTGGTTAGAGAGTGGTGCTGATAACGCCAAGGTTTGATCCCTTTTTGCGATAACATTGTAGAGGGTTGGACTAGATGATCCCCAGAGTCCTTTCCAACTCTACAATTCCATGATTCTGCACACCTGACAGGAGAAATCAAGGTAAAGTCAAAGGAGAGTCCACTGAAAACTCACCTGTAAGTATTTGTGCATGAACCAGGAAGCTTGCTTTCCGTCATTCACTGATTCCACTGTAGTGTTGGCCAGTCCACTAACGTCACCTCCTGCAAAAACCCACGGCTCGCTCGTTTGCATGGTCTCTTGATCAATTTCAGGGAGACCCCATCTGTTGAACTTGAGAGGGTGCAGGGCTTCTTTTACTGTTTTGTAAGGAAAGGGGGGGGGTGGGAGGGAAACAGAAAAAAAAGTAGGTGGCACAGGTATCTAAGTTTTGAAAAACTGTTTGTACACTTGTATTTTCGGATATCTCTTAAAATATCTTAACTAAATTTTGCATGTCAGCTCCTAAAACCAAGAGGAACAGGTTTTTGTCTATTTTGGAATATCACTGAATGCCGTTTCAAAACAAAATGGCAGACCGGACCTTTCAAAACTGCAGCAATTTGGACACCACTTAAGATACCATAACCAAACTTGGGACAATGTTTCCTAAGGTCAAAGAGCAGTTGTCTGTCTTTATTTGGATACTGTTGGATGCCCTTTTGAAACACAATGGCGCACTCAAGCTTTCAGAGATTTGGACACATCTTAGGATATCATAACCAAATTTGTCATGATGGCCCCTGAGACAGAGGAAGTTTACTGCTGAGTACCATTGGATGCCATTTTGACTCAAAATGGTGGTCTCAACATTTCAAAAACGCACTCATTGTCAATGTGGGCTGCTGTTGAAGTCTTAGAATTCCCAGGCAAGCTGGATGCCCCTGCTATTAACCAACACTTAAAATGTTGCATATTATCAGGTACCTGAAGGACTGTACCACTTCAGACTGCCCATGGGGGGGGGGAATCACATAACACAATGCTCTTTAGTACAAAACCATTCCCTGCATGTATCTCACGAGCATCTCAGAGATACAACAAGGCCAGAACCTTTCTCACTGAGAATGATGATGATGATGATTAGGAACTCTCAATATTATGAGCTACTACCTTCAATCTGAAAAAGCACAGTCCAAAATCAGGTTTAAATCCTTACCTGCTTTTTGGGGAAACTAGGACTCTCTGGTTGTTTGATGACCATTGTCTCACTTTAAGGTAATCAAAACAGTATGTTGCTGTGAGTAGAGTAGTAGGCACTAGTGGACAACATGGTGGGGCTGTGCTGCTCACCTGACCTCCCTCCAGCTTACTCGCTGCTTCATACCAGAAGGAGGAGAGGGGAGAAATAAGGCAACAGTAAGGCCAGTACAGTGCAAACACGCTGGTAGAACCAATCTAGCACTCCTTCTGGTGCATTTGGAGCATGCTGACCTTGTTGCTGCCTCTCCTCTTCTTGGTATGCATCAGTGACTCAATTGCCAGGAGGTCAGGTGAATAGCGATGCCACGTCACACCATCTGCTGCTGGTAGAAGAGTCTTAGACTGGAAGGTCTGGCTTCATATCCCCATTCCTCTATAAAACTCCCTTGGTGACTTTGCATCAGTCATGAACCCTCAGCCTCAACCTCATTGGGTTTCTATGGGGATAATATGTGGGGTGAGATGTAGATTGCCTTGTATTCTTTGGAGAAAAAACAGGGCAGATGTGTAATAAACAACAATACAATGCATTTATATTTTTTGATGTATCGTTCATTACGGTTTGATGCAAGATGTCTTGGAAAGGTTTTGCCCTGAAAACCGGCAAACAATGAAACAAACAATAGCTATGATAAATTAAACCAGGAAACAATTAGGCAAATAAATAAAATGGCAAAAAAGAACGGAAGATTGTTCTCTTGCTCATGGCAAAAAGTAATTTTAACTTCAAAATAATGTCATTTATTCTGCTATAGTTTAAAATTCAGAACAATCTGTCATTTAAAAAGCACTAGCTCCTTAATTTTAGCCGCATATGGAAGTACATTTGAGTATTATTTTAGCACATATTGATGCCCTGCATCAAATGAATGAGGTTTATGTAGGTATTACTCTATTATGGTATCCAGGTTCTCCCCCCCCCCCTGCCTCCAAGTGACAGGGTGGGAGGGTTGGTTTTTTTTAGCATCCCTTGGGGACATACCACACACAGATGCAGATTGCTAAGGTCAATTAAACTGATGTAGCTGTGCTGTCATATATGTAAAAGAGAATCCTGCTAGTATATTTCTCAGTTGTCATAGACAGTGTCAAAGATGTGTTCTGTTTCTACAAGAGATGAGCAGAGGCAGCTGTGTTTTGCCTTGGGAAACCCTCTGTAAAGTCAAAACTATCATTATAGAAAGGGATCAGATTTCCATAATTTCCCATTCTCCATTTCCATGTCAATGAGTTAAATAATGGGATCGAGGGAAACCATGTGTCAAGGGCTTGTTAGTGGGACAGATCATGTAAGGTTGGGGAACACTGATGTAAGGGGGGGAATGGACTTCCATGATGGATTTGAAGGAGGAAAGGCAACTGAGGCTGTAGTAGACATAGGGCTGACCCACAGAAGTTATATGGAGGTGCACAGTCAAGGCTTTCTTTCAAACATTTTCTGCAGCTGCTCCAGAAGCGGAAGAGTTAAGCCTCTTCAATCTTTACAAGTGGCTAGATTCTTCAGCCTCAGAGATGCTATGCAAATAAAATCTATTTGGGTCATGGTCACCACTGTGACTGAAAACACCAAGAGGAGAATCTGTGGGGTGGCAGTGGGTGGGGGAAAGCAAAGCAAATTGGATTTAGATCCTCACACAGGCACTATCTCAAAATGCACGGGAAGGAAGTAATAATTAAGTCCAATATCTCATTTTTTGATACAGTCAACAAAACGCTATTATGACAAATTAATATGACTACCACATAGGGGCTGCTAATACTGATAATGCCAAGCACGAAATGTTTTGAAACCCTGAATGCTAAGATAAAGCACTGATGGCTTAGACAAAAATACCAGGAAAAGAAACTGTTTTGCATGTTTCAGCAGCTAATTTTAAAACTGGAAATACTGTGTCACTTTCAGGATCAGAAGCGATTAGTCTCCTTTAAAGTCCCACCACTGGCAGAAAACTAAACTGAACGGAAGCAAACAAAGCATGCATTTGGTTAAGTCTGCTAAAATAATTTACAAAGTCCCAAGACTAGATTTCTTTTCTCTAGGTATCTGACTTCCAAGCAGCTGAGTTGGTTTAATATTTCTACGGATAAAATAAAGAGGACCTAACATTCCAGGCTATATTTCTCGAAACCTTAATAGGCACTTCATAGTTGTTGGTGAACGGTAGTTTCGCAACTATAGTAAACAGGAAAAAATGGCTAATTAGACTATGGTTAGGATGGTTAGGATGCTGGACTTGGGTTCAAATCCTCTCACAGCCCTGAAGCTCATTGGGTGTCCTTGGGCAGTCACAGCCTAACAGGGTTGTTGTGATCATAAAATGGGGAGGGAAAGTTGAACCATGATCATTACTACCTTGTGCTCTTTGGAGAAGAAGTTAGGATATAAATGCAATAAATATTGACCACTACTCTCAATCCAGACACTTGATGTTCCTGTGTGGTTCATCTCGCACAGTCTCACCCCTCCCAGGTTACTGTGGTATTAGTGGGGAATGGAGAAAAGTAGCTCTGATACCACTATCAGGAAACAGGACCCTGTTTTCACTATCAAGAAACATTTTATTCCACTGCAGGGACAACTTATATTCTTCCAGCAGCACTTGAAAGGCTGCCGGTACTGCGAGTGAAACAATAGCTAAGCAATCTGAACAGATCATTCAAACTAGATGACAGCACGCCAAAGTTACCAAAAGATAGCAGCACAAATGCAGAAACCAAAATAATTTTGTAGACTACAATATAGTTCAAGCTGCTGCATTCATTGAGCAAATAGACACAAATAGGAAAGCATCAAGCAATTATACACCACTTGACGTGGGGGGGGGGACGACGACTACGAGTAATATTAAGATATATCGAAAAGCTGGAAAATATTTTAATTAGCAAAACAAATCAAATGGAAAAGATTCCTCAAATAAAGCTTTAAAAGTGACACAGTGTGTGCTTGACTGCCATTACTAATTAGGTATCCATGTAATGTGTGTTCAATTTGGGCTTATTTAAATAGCAGAAATGCTCATTAGCTGCAGTATTTCTGTGAAGCCTCAGTAAACAGTTTAATGGTATTTTATGTTTAACCAATTTCATAAGTTCCTGTAATTTTGGCGTTTGCAGCTCATTAATGTTATTTTTGATATACATCTTGCAGACTTCTTTCACCGAAAACTGGCAGTATTCCCTTGACTGCACTTGGGATATATAGTGACTTCTGCTTAAACCAGAAACGTAAAGAAAGGAGAAGATGGCAATAACTTTATGATAGAGCCAGTTTGGCTCTTGTATTGTTAAGGCAAAAAAACCACACACAAAAAACACCCTTAAAAGTTTCAACAGAAAGTGACACAGGAGAACATTGCTTTGGAGCCTAAATTGACTGGCTTTCTTAGGGAACTGAAGCAGATAGAAAAGCATATTTCTGAGCTCTTCCTGTATTGTATTGTACAGTTTGCACCGCCATTTTGATACATCATAAACCAAGTAAGCTAGATTCAGCTAGGTGATTTTAGACCCTGGTAAGGATGAGTGAATAGAACAATTTCCGTATCTCTCATTATTTTCAAGTCTTATGGTCAGTTCTCCATATTTCCACAGCACCCTTCGCTTCTTCTTTTCTAAGCTCTATTGAAAATTTATCAGCTTTTTAGTGCACCAGCACAGTGATGATATAGGTGGCCTGCTAAGGATGTGGGCCTTCCTCCATTTTATTTGGGACTTCCTCACCCCCAGACAATCAACCTCAGGCACAACCTGGCCTCTGCTGCTCTTGGAGCCAATGAGATGCCTCTTGTGGCACATTAAGGATGTACAAACTCTTTCCTCGGCTAAACTGGTACATTTCTCTAGCCCTATTGAAATTATTTTGTCTTCTCTCAAAACGTCAGGCATTTCTCCTGAGAAAAACCCTCAAGTGGAATGTACTGTACTTCAGATTTTACCTCGTGTCTTATTGGGACAGCAACTTTAGAAGAACATGGATCTTTATTGCTTCAATTTTATTTAAAACAGGCAGAAGGTGGTAGTGGAGGAAATTTCCATATTCCTCTACCTAAAGAGCTTGTATGCATCATTAACATTTCTTTAATTCTAAAACTGAGACCAAAGCAGCCAGGGTCCACTCATTTCCAGTGCTATTTTTCTAGAAAAAGAGGTGCCGGAACTCACCTTGAACACCTCCCTTGTTCTCTTAAAAAAGAAAGCACATTATTTTATTATTCAAGAGATGAACATGATTTTTTTCAGCCAGAGATTACCAGAACTCAGTTATGGCACCTCTCAATGGCACCCACCTGAGAGGTGCCAGAACTGAGTTCTGGTGAGCTCTGGCTGAAAGAAAAAATCCTGATCATCTCTTGATTAATAAAATAACTTGCTTTCTTTTTTAAAAAAAACATGGGAGGGAAAATAGTTATAGGCCTCTACCTAGAAAACTTGTGTGCATCATTTTTTTCTTTATTTCTAAAATTGTGACTGCAATAGTCAAGGTCCACTATTCATCCAATATATATTCTTGCTTATTTAGGTATGACATAGTTCTTTTAAGGCGTGTACTTCTGCATTCTAAAAAAAATTATATACTGTCAGGGAACTGCCATCAGAGCCAGAGGCGGAGGGAAGGCTCCAGAGCGATGCCGGAGAGGGTCCCAGCAGGGAGAGAGGCAGCCCATCTGCTGGGGAAGGAAATCAACGTAACACCAGGAGAGAAGGGGGGCAGATGGGGGAATCGGAGAAAAGGCTACAGGACTCTTCACCAGACACTAGTGGGGAGAGCACGGGTACTCCGCTGCCCACACCCTCCCTGCTCAGAAGACTTCCGCGCAGGGAGAGTAAGAGGAGACTTGGCGTCAAAGAACTTTTTTGCTGGAAGAAGTTTAAGAAATGCCCACTGACGGATTCTGCCAGCGACTGAGACAGCCACGAAGTGAAGGGCTGTCCAGACAGAAAGGGTTCAACCAGGCAACCAAGCCAAGAGTGGCGGCAACTTACGCATGAGCAACCCCCTAGAACCATTACATATACATATGTACATATCTATATTCCTCTCTATTCTGTTCTTTACAGCAGCTAATGTGGAAATAAAACACATTATTCCGGGCTCAGGTCTGCTGCCAAACTTAAGATTATCAATGGCCTCTTAGTAAGAGCATATGTGATATCAACTCCTAGTGAAACCTGGCAAATAATGATAAGCAGAAACTCTGAGCATAGCTATTCACAAGGGAGGAAAGCCTATTCTTGTGCAGGTATTGGGGAAATGGGAAATAATAATAATTACAGAAAGATCACGTTGTGCTTCACAGCAACTGTCTGAGGCAACACGAAGCGGTGCTTAAAATAGCCTCCTAAAGTAACCCGGCTTTTTGTCCCCTGTAAAAATAATCCCATTGAAAATTATGCACTTTCTGTGTTATTTGTAATGGGTGTGCCACGCGAACAAGGCTTTTTTCATGTGACCATGCTTTTACCTTTTTTTTTAGTTGTTGCTTTGTTAATAGTGCCTCATAGATTGCAATTGCTTCACTCCTGATTTGTTAATGATTCTATATGGCTTATGCCATATTTGTGATGTTCTATTATGTCCTATCCTGTTTTTGTTGTTTATTGTTTGTAAGCAGCAGTGTTTCCCAAACTTGGGTCTCCAGCTGTTTTTGGACTACAGCTCCCATCATCCCTTGCTACCAAGATGAGTGGTCAGGGATGATGGGAACTGTAGTCTGAATAAAACAGCATGAGACCCAAGTTTAGGAAACACTGATAATAATATTTTTTATTATTTGTACCCTGGCCATCTGGCTGAGTTGCTCCAACCATTCTGGGCGGCTTCCGGCATATATCCAAAAACATAATAAAACATTAAACGTTAAAATGGATGAAAATCAATCAACAGTGGGGAGTGGCTTCCACATAGTGGCAGGGCATAGGCTATGCATGGAAAAGGTCCCAAGGTTCATCTGTGTGGCATCTTCATGAAGGGGTGGGAAAGATGCTTCTCTGCAACCCTGGAGAGAGCTGTTGCCAGTCAGTGTGGACAATATTGACATGGACCAATGGACTGACAGCATTATCAGTGTGCATTTCTTGGTACAGAAAGTATTGATTTGATATGTAAACATCTTTCCTATTCTAATTAATTCAAGAGGTTTTGGGAAGTGTCTCTGTGTGATACAACTTGGAAGTTCCAAGCTGACAAGTAAGTTTCTATTCTGCCTAGAAACAAGCAGAGGTTCATGATATTTGGGTTATTCCTTCAGAGAAGCTGCACAGCTGGTTTAAACTGGTTCTGTTATCTCTTTCACCCAAGGTCATTCTGACTATAATAGTAGGCCAGAAGGAGCCTGAGTTTCACTCTCTCTCTCTCTCTCTCTCTTTCCTTCTGGTGTGTTGTTCTGTATATAGTATGCTTAGTATTAAGGTTTTAGTCCTATTGTAAGTTATTTTAAGTTTAAATCAGGCATCCCCACACTCGGTCCTTCAGATGTTTTGGGACAACTCCCATCATCCCTAGCTAACAAGACCAGTGGTCAGGGATGATGGCAGTTGCAGTCCCAAAACATCTGGAGGGCCGAGTTTCGGGATGCCTGGTTTAAGTCTGCTGCAACTGGATTTCTTACGGACTGTCTTAATCCTGAATGTATTGAATTTGTGACCATTATGCTCATTTGCCTTCAGTAGCAGTAAAGCTCTGCTGGATGAAACACAATTGCCTCTGGTCTATTTCTGGGGAATCCTAAAATGTGTCTTAAGTTTATTTATTTTTTACTCTGCTAACAATATGTTGGAATCTATCTCTGGATCAATATTGAGCAGAATTCATGACAAGCATAAGGCAGCTTCCTGCACTGTATAAATGGCAACTCTGACTATAGCCAAAAACAGCCCTTTCAGGAGAAAATGGAGTCCCTGTGGCAACAACAGGAAATTGAAGTGCAGAGAACAAAGGAAGACAACATTTTGCAGCAGAGAAACAAATATGGGGAAGGGTGGCAGACTATTTGTACTGCGAGTTTTATTGCGGCTCTTTTGCCTTTTTTTCCTTTTTCTCCAAAGCAACCTTAAATAATTCATTCCTTAAAAGCTACTAACAAATAAATATTTATCATCACCCTCATCATCTACCACAAATACATTCCTTGTGGAGGCTGCGGAGACCAGGCTGAAAAGAGACCTAGCGCAGGGAAACAACAAAACATAATCATGTTTCACAACTATGAGGGGCAAATAGTTTTCAGAGTGCCCTTTTGAAAAGGTTGGGGGCACAGGGGGAAATTTTCTCAGGATTCCCCCTGTCACAGGTGTTATTATCCCCCAGAAACATGAATGTCTCTAGTTATTTCTAAATCACACAAAATAATCACCGTAAGTTATCTTAAGATAAATTCTTGTCATTATATTTTAAATTTAACCTTGGATATATCCAAGGGCTGAACTTTACTATAAATCTTCCAGCCACACTGGGACTGAAGCAAGGGTGGCTAATCTATAGTCTGTAGACCATCTATAGGTTCCGCAGGTGATTTATGATGCTCCTGCAAGCCCCCAATAATTTGGCAGCCATGTGGGCAATACAGTCATACCTCGGGTTAAATGTGCTTCAGGCTGAGCACTTTCGGGCTGCACTCCACGCTCACCCAGAAGTAACGGAACACGTTACTTCCAGATTTCACTGCTTGCGCATGCGCAGGTGGCCAAAATGACGTCACGCGCATGCATGGAAGCGTTGAATCGCGACCCACACATGCGCAGACGTGGGTTTCGTTCACTTCTGGATGTGAACGGGGCTCTGGAACAGATCCAGTTCATATCCAGAGGTACCACTGTATTTAAATACAGAGAGAATGAGAGATCAGATATAGATATATATATTTATTTAGACACTGGGCAGGAGTTGGTGGGATGAATGCCTGCTGAATGTATGGGTGTGAGTGCGCATGTGTGGGAGACCGTGACATGCCAATATGTGGCACTTGGAAGCATGGCCAACCCTCAATGTGGCCCTCAAGCCACATTAGAAATTTCACCCCTGAATGCTTCCAGTAATGAAAGCTTCAAGATTCTCTGCCACATCTGAAGTACAGCAGAACATCCCATGCCAAATTACTAATACACTGGGAATGGATGAAGATGAAGTGCAGCCCAGGACCTTCTAGTGGCCATGCTATGGGCATAGAGCAGCCTTTCCCAACCTTGGTTCCCCAGATGTTGTTGTACTACAACTCCCATCATCCCTGGCTTGCAGGGGTTATAGTCCAATGACATCAAAGGACCCAAGGCTGGCATAGAGGCCTCAAAATTTGGGGGTACCAAGTAGCAGGGAGTCAGGGACCCTAGTTTTCATTTGATGGAACATCACAAGGCTCAGTTTTGCTCAGAAGACCATAATCCTGTTGACCACTCTGATACCACCATTGTCTCTTCTCTTTCAATCTACATTTCTCTATTGATTAATGCTTGTCAAAAAAACAACATGACCCTCTGCAACTAGCCATCTCATTCATATATATATATATATATATATATATATATGGGAAAATTGGGATTTAATCAGGCTGCTGGATAACATTAGTTGCTAAGTTCACCACAGGACTACAATAAAAGAGGATAAGCAGAACAAGACCACTAAACTGATTGATATTACAGCTGGTTCAGACTATAGACACTACTGGCATCACTTGGCAAATCTATATTCAGCTTCTTATTTAATAGGTCAGCTTTTCAAATATGTTCGCATAAGATCCAATTAAAGTTAACTTCAGCAATGAGGACTTCATTAGTGATTCAACGGTTGCTCGTTTCTTTTCTCTTTGGGGCATAAGCAACCGATAAATCAAATTCCCTATAAAAAGTTTTGGCAGGGTGGGGTTGGGGATGATAGAAAAGCGTAAGAAATATCAGAAGAGCCCAACTAAATGACACCAAAGGCTCATCTAGCCCAGCACTAAGGGCGTACATTACCTTTTTTCCAATGAACAAAGAACTGGATTAAATTAGGCCCATTCAGTTCAATGTTCTTGCATACAAAAAGAATACACAGAGGAACAAATTGGTACACATGGAACACCCCCATTCATAGAATCATAGAATCATTCATGTCCATTTATGTGCGAGTGGGGAGGAAATGGGTGATGGTGATAGCAGACCTCACCTCTCTGGCCGTTCCTGTCAGCTGCCATTTTTGTATGTCCAAACAGGTTTACATGGGGACTCTCACATGCCTTCATGAATAACTTTACTTCAATGCAAGTTTTCCCGTTCCATCTCTTGGTTAAAGTGCCCAATCTCGACATCTCCCTTGCCGGATCAATGTATCCGCCAAAGGGTTGCTCACAGCAGTCCTATAATAGCTAAGAGACTTACTGCAGTTGCAACAAAATTCTAAGCAACAGTTACTTTCACGAAGGGGCAATGGCCATGCAAAACAAAGATGGAGCCTTCATGCTCAAAGAACACACTTCCCCTGTGTTTGGGTGCATCTTCCACAGTGTGGTTCCTTTTCCCTGCCTCAAGGGTTCTAGATCGCACAGGGAACCTACATGACTAGAAAAGCTTCCCCACAAGCCCTTTGCATGAGCAATGACTGAATAAGGCTATAATGTATATAGATTGGCATGCATTCTAAAGCAGCATGATGAGATGGGCATAGGCATTCACTTTTAAAATGGAAAAGGGCAGCAGTGGCTTAGGCATAGGGCACCTGCTTTGCATGCAGAAGGTCACAGGTTCAAACCCTGGCATCTCTAGTTAGAGCTTCTGCCAGCCAATGTAAGCCAGGATTTCCCAAACTTGGGTATCCAGCTGTTTTTGGACTACAGTTCCCATCATCGCTGACCACTGGTCCTGCTAGCTAGGGATGATGGGAGCTAGAGATGGGAGCTGGAGACCCAAGTTTGATGTAGACCATTCTGAGCTATGTGGAAGAATGGCATAACTCAGCATAAGGCCACTTCCTATACACAAGTAAAAATTGACCTCCCTAACTTGTTCCTTCCTACCTAACTTTCCTGCAGAGTTGTTAGGGAACAGAAAAGAGATTTAGTGATCTACGTTTTCTACAGAGGAGCACGAATGCAAGTTACGAAAGGAACAAATAAGAAAATGAATGTGCTCTTTTTAAAGAATGAAACTGAGGCAGGAAACATTATTTCAAATCAAATTTCACCCTCCCTTCTATTGTAGCCATTTGAAATGTGCACATTCCAGTCATCAAAGTGTTTGTTCTTAGGAATTTAGTACATCCTGGGAGAAAACCCAACCCAAAGTAAGTCCCACTGATTTCAATGTGACAATTATGCATATACTTGAATCAGTGGGATTTAAATGTGCATAACTGCAGCTGGATCATGCCCCTTGTAACTGAGAAATACCTTTAGGGTCACTTAGGACTGAACCAAAGGCACTGATCACCACATCGGCTTTCAGGCGGACAATCTGATCCTGGTCCTCATTCCAGTTTCCGTCTTCATCTTGCTCTGTCCGAACAAATTCCATAGCAACAATCTTCCCTCCTTTCACTACAACCTTCCGAGGGGAAAGGAAGGGGAGAAATTCACATTTTTCTTCTTTTGCAAGATCTACCTGGAAGGGGAAAAATAACATAGTTGCTATTGATTTTTTTAAAAGGTGAATTTGTATGTTGAAAGCTATCTTGAGAGAGTCTGACCCTAAAAGAAAAGTCTACAAATATTCTATATAAATAGATAACGCTTGTGTTACTTTCTAACCCTGCAATCCTATTGTAGGCCTCCCAGGAGTGCTGAGTATTTGAATCTCCCTCTTTGAGGATAGAGAGAAAGGTCTACCATCAGAGGTAGAAATCTGGTATCTCAAGCCTCTCCACGAGGCTGTGGAAATATCCACAGCCAGTTATTGTGATACTGGATATGGCACAGGAGAGATGTGCCAGGGGGGTTCTGGGAGGGTCTGTAGGTCCACAGGATTTACAACCCTCTCTATCCCAATCCTCTCTTCCAAAAGAGGGAATAAACTACAGCGTTGGCATAGCCTATTTCCTTTCCATTGTTTCCAAGGGGGCGGGAATCTTAAATGAAACATAAACTGGCAAAGTAAAACTGGAACGCAATAAAACCACTCCATCTTCACTTTCTGCTCTGCTGAGCCGGTCGGGACATAGGAATAGAGTGAGTCATCTACCTCCAGCTCTCCTCCTCTTTGGCCCCCTTGGATTGCAGTCTACATCTTCTACACACTGGGCTGCAATCTATTATTGCGGCTCGTTCTGTAGATTCCAGTGTTAGCAGGTTGAGATATGCATCCGAACAGGACAATGGTAATATTCTCAATACACATCAACCTCTCTCCCCGCAATCAGAAGATCAAACTGTCTTTTTAACCATCTTTTCTACCACCCACTACTTCTGGAATTGCATTACTTTTAATTAGCAGCATCTGTTAGGAGACCTCTTGGATTTGAAGTCAGAAATGGAATCGGCTTCATCTTTGTGAAAGGCTCTTACGGTAGGCTTCATTATCATTCCAATATGAGAGGAGACCACACAATCTGTTCTGGGAATAGCAGTTAGACCTACACACATTCCGTTGTCAGCTACTTGCTGTGGTGCCCAATTATCAAATTCACAAATGTTTTAAATGAATTAAAATGTGTAAGCCAAGGCTGTCGTCGTAAAATATTCCTCAAGTCTGGGATTCATCCAGTCTCTTTTTGCATTTAAATTATCATTTATGATTATTTTTATTTCCATTCATTTGACACATACTGAATCTACACAAAGCAACATCTTCCATGGCCAATAGTCACAATTCTTTCTACTCCCATTGGTCAGATGTCTTTTCTTAAATGTCAATGATTTCAGCTGAAGAATGAATTCAAAGCAGCAAAGCCCAATTTAGTGAGAGCAGCAAACCTGCATTCTCTGTTTTTCCCCAAGCTCCTTCTCCCAAAATTCTACTATTGCTATGTGCACCACTCCTCATTAAAGTGCAAGAAGGAAGCAAGGTGAAGGTTTAGTAGAGGTGTGGGGAGCCTGTGGCTTTCTGGGTGTTGCTGAACTACAACTCCCATCAGCCCCAGCAAGCCAGGCCAACAGCCACAGAAGATGAGAGTTGTAGTTCAGCAGCATCTGGAGGGCCCAAGGTTCCCAACACCTGTCTTAGTAAACCAGAAATCTGGTGCCTCCGCAGATATACACACTGCCTCTACATATCTGCAAGAAATATGGCAGATGGAATCACTGGCAGATAGCGCGCGCGCACACACACACACACACACGACTTCAGAACTTAGACAAAGAGGAGATGGATGGCATATCAGACAGTACTGACAGTATGCATTAATACTGTTACTTGTTTTGATTATTTTGATTATGCATTTTATTATGTATTTTGTGCTTCGTATATGGTCTAGGTGTTGTGAACCACCCAGAGACCTACAGGTATAGGGGCGGTAAACAAATTTAAGAAATCAATCAATCATCATCATCAGGCCTCTTTCTCTCTGTTAATCTACAAAAATGGGAGGTTCCGACTGTGAGGCCAGAGCGAAAGGGCAACAGTACAGCAGCTACAGTCTGGGTAACAACCATGACAGAACAAGCACCCCTCCCAAATTCCAGCTAGAGAATGGACACAGCAAACTTGATCCCAACATGCCTATCAAACAGAGCAGATGTGCATTGTACATTGACAACACAATGCCACCAATACGTAACTATGACCTCATAATAGCTTGTCCTGAAAAAGAGAAGCAGATGCTACAGACATTTGTAACAATGACAGGACCCTTGAGGATGAGCCCTGCCATAGAGACCAGGGCTTGAATTCAAAAGAGTGCTAAGTAACTCCTTGCGCAAGTGGAACAACATCTGCTTGTGCAAGGAGACTTCCTACTCTCCTCTCCCAGCTTTCCACCATATTTCGCTGTGATCGTGGCAGCAAACCACCCAGAGACTGCTGAATATCTTCTCCACTCCCTGCCAGTGCTATTTTTCTAGGGGGGGGAAGGTGCCGGAACTCACCATGAACACCTCCCTCATTCTCTTAGAATGGCAATGATGTTTACCTGAGAAGTGCCAGAACCCACCTGAGAGGTGCTGGAACTAAGTTCCTGTGAGTTCCCCCTGTAAAAAAAGCCCTGCCCCCTTCTATCACCATGATACTATGTCAAAATGTAGTGCTATTCTGAGACTGGGACGAGTGCTGCCATTGTTACAAAACAGGAGACAGAACTTTTGGCGAAAGGTATGCCAGTTTCACTGCCCTGCTTTTGCCCACCAAAATTTAGACTCCTGGAATGCTTCTGCAAACCTCCTGAAATGTCACCCAAATGACCTCTATTATTTACTTCAGGGGTCAGCAAACTTTTTCAGCAGGGAGCCGGTCCACTGTCCCTCAGACCTTGTGAGGGGAATGAAGAAGAAGAAGAAGAAGAAGAAGAAGAAGAAGAAGAAGAAGAAGAAGAAGAGTAGTAGTAGTAGTTTGGATTTGATATCCCGCCTTTCACTCCCTTTAAGGAGTCTCAAAGTGGCTAACATTCTCCTTTCCCTTCCTCCCCCACAACAAACACTCTGTGAGGTGAGTGGGGCTGAGAGACTTCAAAGAAGTGTGACTGGCCCAAGGTCATCCAGCAGCTGCATGTGGAGGAGCGGAGATGCGAACCCGGTTCCCCAGATTAGGAGTCTACCGCTCTTAACCACTACACCACACTGGCTCTCATTCTGAACAAATTCCTATGCCCCACAAATAACCCAGAGATGCATTTTAAATAAAAGCACACATTCTACTCATGTAAAAACACCAGGCGAGCCCCACAAATAACCCAGAGATGCATTTCAAATAAAAGGACACATTCTACTCATGTAAAAACACGCTGATTCCCGGACTGTCCACAGGCCAGATTTAGAAGGCGATTGGGCCAGATTCGGCCCCTGGGCCTTTGCCTACCCATGATTTACTTCTTGCTTCAATAACACCCACCATTTTGAGTGAATCTATTCTTTGTGAATTTAAGAATATAACTTCTAGTCATGCTACCAGATGCTTGACTTGCTAATTTGGTCAAAGATGTTTTCACATTAAGGCAGGAGTTGAAATTATTCCAAAAACTGGGCATCTCTTGAAAGGATTAGGCAAAATGGATATGAAATTTAAAGAAGAGCTTAACTCTTTTTCTCAGAGCCAAACCTTTAGGGTTCATTGTGTTCTATTTGTGTTCACTAAAGTTGATAAGATTACTAACTTTTATGGTTAAAAAAAAATGTGGCAGGATTTAGAAAAGCTGTCCCGGTTTCTGATTTGATCCTGGAATTTCCTTTTTTTCTTAGGATGTCCCTATTCTCATCAAAGAAATATTGGAGGGTATGGAGTTCAGCAACCACTGAACCAAGGAGATAATTACCTTTAGAAGACATCTGATGGCAGCCCTGTATAGGAAAGTTCTTTTTTAAATGTTTAATGTTTTATTGTGTTTTTATACATGTTGGGGCAACCCAGGCAGATGGGTGGGGTGTTGTTGTTGTTAATATTGAATAGGGCATTTCTATTATCATGGGAGAAATGTTGGAAGGTATGGCATAGTCCATGGTCAAAAGTGATGGTGGCTGTGGTTCAACAATATATAGAAAGCCACTGGTTTGCTACCTCTGTTTTAGGGAGGAAAAAAATCTGCAAACAATATTTACACCTCAGCAAAAAACAACAACAGTTAGTACATAAGAACCAGGGAACTACCATCAGAGTTGTGCTAAGAATAAATTAGTGTATTTATTACATTTGTTCAAAAATAATCTCTCTAAATTATTACTCTCTGACAAAAAAACTCCAGAACATAAATTATGTAGCATGAAAAATTACTCTCTGTTCTAGATGATTCCCCACTAGTCACCTTGTGCAACCATTAGGTCTACATCTGTCCCTGAAGAGAGGGGGCTATTTCCACATATATTTTGTAACTGGGGCATATCTGATGTCTCATTAGTGTGAATTATGCAATAATCCGTGGTATGCGGCACATAAATTACAACAAAGCAAGCCCAACACATTGCGATAATTAAAGCTGAAATAAAAAGCTTTCATAATAAAATAAATGATTAAGATGCCAATCAGAAGCTTAATATGTGTGTGGTGTACGCATGCTGGCTATTCAAAGTCTGATCTGAGTTCCAAATTAAGTTGTGCCTCGAAACATTGGTAACCCCCCCTTTTTTTTTAAAGCACATGAATTCAACACACAGACTTTCTTTCTGAGGATCTCTCCCACATGTAAATAAAATTCCTGGCCTGCTCTTCATAGAAATCTAAAAGTTGTTCATTTTTATGGTGGCCAGTTGGACAAGGCCTGTAAATATCACACACAGTTTGGAGTGGCTCTGCATGTACATTTCCTCTATCAGAAGGTCAATATTTAGGGTCATGTCACAAAGGTGAACTGGCTCATGAAAACAGCCACATGTGAACTGGGGTGATGGGCCAATGAAACTCAAGCAGACCTTGCTTTGGGGACTTGCCAACCAGGGTGAATTCATTGCTGGGAGGCTCTCATCACCTCAGATACATGGATTTCCTCTGCAAAGTATTTTTTAAAAAAAAAAAAAAAAACAACATTCCCACTTTGTGGTAAGTAATCATTTGAATGCTACCTAGAATGGAGTATGGTAATCTGTACAGTGCACCTTGATAGTTATAATTTATATATTTGGAAAACTGAAGTAACCACCCAGAATTCTCATTCTCTCTCTCTCTCTCTCTCTCTCTCTCTCTCTCTCTGTGTGTGTGTAATTTTCCCACAGTCTCAACAGGAATTACAAAAGTATTACCAAGTGCTAAACTGCATGTCTATAAATAGGAACTTTCAAATGCCATCATATATTTTTTAAAAATAACAGTAGCAGACCCTCCAACTGTCCCTATTTTCCAGAGAGAGTCCCAGATTTACAGAAGCCATTGTGGCTTCTGATTTGATCCCAAAATGTCCTGCTTTTCCTTAGGATGACCCTAGTTTCCTCAGCCAAATGTTGGAGGGTATGGAGCTATGCAACCCCCGAGCCAATGAGATAACTAACTCTACAGACTTTTGAAGACACCTGAAGGCAGCTCTGTATAGGGAAGTTATTTAATGTTTCATCATGTTTTTATATATGTCAGAAACAGCCCAGATGGGTGGGGTATAAATAATAGAGTTGTTATGGTTGTTATGGAATAGGACGTCCCTATTTCATTGGAGAAACGGAAGGTATGCAATAGAGATCATAGGGACGCAGGAAGATGTCTTATACTGATTCAGATAATTGGTCTATATAGCTCAGTGCTGTCTACACTGGGTGGCAGCAGCTTTCCAGTGCTATCTCCTAGCTCTTACTTGGAAATACTGAGAATTGAACCTGGGACCTTTTGCATAGCCTGAGGCACAGAGCAACCCATACATAGAGCCAGGCCTGTGCAAAGTGCAAGAGGCAGCCTGATACACTTGCACCAGGCTTTGGAAGGCTAATCTGGCCAGGGAGCCCCCTCAGGGGCTTGGTGGACTTGCGTTGTCATGCCAAGAATGCCCCATGCCTCTTAGCTGACTGGGAATTCCTGCCCCAGGCCTCAGACAAGCTCTGCACAGGCTTGCGTAGAGCCCATGTGTCTTGTTTTAAAAGTTTGACATTCAACTGTTGGCATCTCTGGTTAAAGGATATCTAGTAGGAAGGTTGGGTCCATGAAGAGGTGCCAGTTAGAGAAAGAAGAAGAAGAAGAGTTTGGATTTGATATCCCGCTTTATCACTACCCGAAGGAGTCTCAAAGCGGCTAACATTCTCCTTTCCCTTCCTCCCCCACAACAAACACTCTGTAAGGTGAGTGAAGCTGAGAGACTTCAGAGAAGTGTGACTAGCCCAAGGTCACCCAGCAGCTGCATGTGGAGGAGCGGGGAATCGAACCCAGTTCACCAGATTACAAGTCAACTGCTCTTAACCACTACACCACACTGGCTCTCAAGACTAGGCTAGATGGTCTGAGTCAGTATAAACTTAGGAACATCATATAGTTCCTAAGAAGACCACAGTAAACACCTCATAGCAATATTTTATTTCAAGTGGCTGGCACAATGTTATGAGACGGCAAAAACCATCAGGTGTGAGACAGGTTTATTATATCTCAATGTCTTCCTGACGGGAAATATTTCCACACTTGTATAATTTTAAGTTACATGAAGGTTTTCTTGCGATAGAAAACTCTCCTCACAGTTGACAGAAACATGCTGTGAATAAAGAACCCGTCTTGCACACACTTGTTTTTGTATTTCAGGGCCAACTCTAAAGGGCTTGAGGCTGGGCATGTGCCAGGACTCCAAGAGGCCATGAAGAGTCCACCAGGTCAACAGCACAATGGTCAAAAGGAGGCACAAGAGACACATTAATTGACACACTCTCAGGGCTGGTGCCAAAGGTTGGCATGTCTGACGAAAGCCTGATGGACCTCCTTCCCCTCTTCAGCATGTTCACCCACCTCTCACCCTGGGCCAGATAACAGTGGTGGTGACAAGGAGGAGGAAATAATAATAATAATAATAATAATAATAATAATAATAATAATAATAATTTATTATTTGTACCCCCCCCCATCTGGCTGGGTTTCCCCAGCCACTCTGGGCGGCTTCCAACAAGGATGAAAAATACACTAAAATGTCATGACTCTCTGCCAAGCAAGCAAGCAAGTAGAATAGTAAGAGCAGCAAGCAATTAGTGATATGGAGGTACAGGGTAGATGCACTGACAGAGGGCCCATGGAAGATGTATAATAATAATAATAATAATAATAATAATAATAATAATAATAATTTATTTATACCCCGCCCATCTGGCTGAGTTTCCCCAGCCACTCTGGGCAGCTCCCAATCAAATGTTAAAAACAGTACAGCATTAAATATTAAAAACTTCCCTAAACAGGGCTGGCTTCAGATGTCTTTTAAAGATAGGATAGCTGCTTATTTCCTTCACATCTGAAGGGAGGGTGTTCCACAGGGTGGGCGCCATTACTGAGAAGGCCCTCGGTCTGGTTCCCTGTAACCTCGCTTCTCACAGTGAGGGAACCGCCAGAAGGCCCTCGGCGCTGGACCTCAGTGTCCGGGCTGAACGATGGGGGTGGAGGCACTCCTTTGGGTATACTGGACTGAGGCCGTTTAGGGCTTTAAAGGTCAGCACCAACACTTTGAATCCTGCAAAAACCTGGAGCTGACCCTCCATGTGCTGCCTTTTCCTGGTTAAAGGAGGCTCACTGAAGGACACCCAAATTCATGCAGCTGTTAACTCATTTTCACAAGTGGTATGTGATGTTCTCCCAGATGCACCAAATATCAATGTAATGTAATATAAAGTAATGTAATGTAATGTAATGTAATGTAATGTAATGTTTATTTTTACAATCAGAGGGTAGACTTTAGTATTTATTTTGTTGTGGTCCTATTCTATGCTGGCTGCCTCATACCCAAACACCCACCTGCACGCTGTCTCTGGCTGAGGTTCTAGCCTCCTCCATTAACCTCCCAGAGGGGTCTTTCCTCCCAAACATAACAGTACATAACAAACTTCTTAAAGGGATAGCACCACATGGGAGAAGCTGTCTCTGGGCTTGTCTATGCTTCCTCTTGTCCCGTGCCTAGAAAGCATGGGTTCGAGCAGTTTTCTGCTTGACCTGAGATTTCTGGACATGGGTCCGAATGATTTTCCCATTGCTCTGCTCCTTTCTCAGGGAAAACTAGCTCTTTAGCTCTAAATCAAAGCAAACGTGAATCTGGAGAAAACCTGACTTGCTTCGACTGAGCACTAAAGAGCGATTTTTCCCAGGGGAAAGTAGCGGGACAAAAGGAAGTGTGGATAAGTCCTCTGTAGCTACAGCGCAACACACTATTTGTGACTATTTGTACCTTTCCCTCAGACTTTCTTTTTATATACTTGTTTCCAAACAAAAGCAGTAGGGAGCAAACGATAGGCAGGGAGTAGGGGAAGAACTATCTCGTCCTTTGCTTGCTAGCCACCATGTTGCTCAAAATTTATCCTTTCCAATGCTATTTTTTTCTGTCCTGCCATAGGCATGGGGGGGGGAGGGGTATAGACCTCAGTATTGTATCCCCTTGGATGAAAGAAAGTAAATTGTTTGGAGGGGGAGTCAAATTTTGAGTATAACAAATGGCCCATTGGGAAATGGCTGCTCCCCTCACCCCCAATTCTCTGATCAACCCCCAAGCCAGCTGGCCCCAATTGCCCATGTTTTAATGTTAGGGGAATGCGGCAATAACCCCCCCCCCCAAAAAAAACCCCCAGTGTTTCATACCTTGATGTATTTCCTATTAGTACTTCCGGTGTTTCAATTTGGGGAAAACTTACCTCCTCAGGGACAGCCCGTATATTGGTAAATCCTTTCCTGAACACCATAAATACGCGACGAGCTCCACAGCGCAAAGCTGACGTTGCACAGTCAAAAGCGGTGTCGCCCGCTCCAAGAACAATCACTGCTCCCTGTATTGATGGCAATGGAGAGCGACAGGCGCACATTCCTGAATGATGAAAGGAAAACCCCATTTTCAAGGAAGGACGGGAAGAGAGGAAAAAAACCAGAAAGCTATTTCTGCATGACAGCTCAAACGGCACTTATACTCGAAGCAATGTAAAATTGCATCTTGCAGTTTCCGAGCATGGAGAGTCACTATCAAATTATTCTGCTTCATTGAAAGACAGTTTTATTCCCATTTTTAAGATATGCTCATACATGTAATTTCATAGTCAGTACCCTTTAGCAGCACTGCCTTCCTGTCTTGGCAGGAAATAAAGTACAATGCATTTCTTCTTTAAAAATAAAAATAAAGGGGAAACTGTAAGGCCTTGTCAGATTGAGTGAAACTGATTTAAGATCCTGGTATTCAAAAAATTAAACCTTTGACTCATTCTTATCAGCATCACTATTTCTTGAGAAAGAGAGAGGGAAATCTTGTTACCAGAAATTCTGTCTGTCACCCGATCTAATGTGACTTAGAGTCCCACTTCCTCAAGCCCTTGTCCAAAGAAGGCTCCACAATTGTGGAGGTAGACTACAAATGGCAGAAACTGAGGTTATAAAAAGGAAAACAGCTCCAACCACTCTTACTTTGCGAATCATGTCCACTGAAACAAGATGGCGTCCTGCACATGGGAAGAATATTTGTGCTTGATATCCAGGGCTCCTGGCTCTGGTTCAATCTACCTAGAGCCTGTTGTCACCACCATATTTATGTATGTGCATACATCAGGTGTGGGGAATCTTTGGCCCTCCAGCTGTTTCTGGATTACAAGCCCCATCATGGCTTTGGCCATGCCTGCCATATTTGTTTCCTACTTGTTTTGTTTCTTAAAAGAATTATGAGGAGAAATATGAAAGTCTGTACAGTGTCAATAAGTCACTGTCTGGTAAGGTACAGGGTACTGAGAAAGGCTTAAAAACAACAACCCTTAAAAGACACAAGATCCATACAATGTATTGCACTTTAAAAGCAGGCAGAATGCAGCTAACCACTGATTAAACAAATTACTGTAATTTTTAAAATGATACCATAAATAGAATAAACCTGTAATCTGAAGGGGCCTGTGATAGTTTCATTCAAAAGACTATGTTTTTTAAAGCATATCACCAGTGGTCTATAATTCTTACGTTTGTGCTGCGGTAGTTGTGAATTTTCACAGCAAGGGTGGAGAACCACAAGTATCAATTTCTTCCAAGAACAAAAAAAAAAAGTTAAACACAGGCCTTTGGAAACTTAAAAAAACCCCACCACACACACATGGAAACCTTCAGCATAGCATAGTACATAACCATTTACTTTTCCATATGGAGACAGAATTGAATTTTATCAGGACTGGTCACATTTTCACCAGTTTTATTTCAGGCAACTAAAGTACTACAGTAGTTTGGGACAAAAGAGTCCATTGAACTATTTCCTGAACCCATCCCCATGCTGAGGATATTCCTTCTGAATGTTTTTTTCTTTTTGTTTCCCCCATATGCTGTTCTTCTATTGTGTTTTCTTCCTGGCCATAGTCACTTGAACAAGCCTAGCAAATCAGGGATCACATTAGAAATATACATAGCTAACAAGATTTAGAAATGTGGTGATGCCACTGAGGGCAAATAAAGCTGCTTAATGGATCCACTGCCCCTACCCACAATTATTTTATTTATTTAACAAAATTTATATACTGTTCGAATGTCAAACAAAAACCCACCACAACCTCTAAGTGGTTTACAACAGTAAAATCAATCAATCAATAAAATATTGATGAAACAGGTATTGAAATAAACATTAGCTAAAACGGGTGACCATGTTCACTTTTCAATATAATGTCTGAAAAAGGGACACATTCGTAAGCTGCTGGAAATGTCAGTGAGATGTTCCGTCCTCTTCGGCTAATGCCTAAATTCCATTCAACTCATGTCTTTCCACAAACCCAAATTCTTCCCACAATACTGTACTTAAGACAAAGGGTTTTGACACAGAGGTGAGCCAAGCGCCAATTGTAAATAATTGTGAATTACCTTCGATGCAGAGATTGGAAACACTGAAGTAAAAAGTTTAGGCCCAAAGCACCACACATTCCTGGCCAAAGCTGCCACAGGTATGGTAAGTTGTCAGGTCTACTTATGGAATGGGCAACTTAGTTGTATTATGGTTCTCATGCAGCGTTACCACCAAATGTAAGTAGTTCTTGGCAACTTCCACAAAGCATGTTCTCCTTCAGGGAGAGCACGTGTTGCGGTGGGGTCTACTGAGCCACCCCTTTGTTGCTGGGTAAGTTCTCCAAGATGGCCGGGGGGCATTGATTGGATTGCCGAGTTGCTGGGGCAAAAGTTATGTTGCAATTTTGGTGGGAGGGGTAAAAGGTTTAAATACTCTGCACACAGCCTTGTACTTTCTTTTTTGCTGCGTGCAACGGATCACCTGGAGCACTTGGACCGTCTGGAGGACAGTGGAGTGATCTTCTCATTGTCTCATTGTCTGGTTACATTTCTTTATTTTCCCCTTCTTTTTAATCTTCTCTAGTCCCTTAATTAATTTAATTCCCCTTTTTTCCCCTGTTTGATTTCTCACCCCACCCCTTACCCTGCCCTGTGGGAAGATTCTCCCTGTACCTGTGAGCGCTGCCTGGGCATAATCCTCCTTGGCTTGCCTTTCCCAGTAGGGAGAGAGCCCCCATTAGGGGCTTTCTTTTGCAAAAAGGCTTTCCCCAATTTTGCCTGTTTAACTGTGGGGCTAGTCAGGGCTGTTCCCAGCTTGCCTGGAATCACTTTCATTTATAGTATCCCCATAGGTTGGCTTTATTTTGGGTGATTGCTGTGCTGTTGGCCAAATTTTAATCTAGCCTTTGGCTGGAGCACTATTTTGAGTTCCTTTATTTAATATTGCAATGAGACAAAAAAGGCAGAGAGCAGACGCAGGGAGGCTTTCACGGCCTGCTCGGCCTGCACATATCATTCAAGCCTAAGCCTGCTACAGTTAGCAGTACAATACATTCCCAGCTTACCTGGGATCACTTTCGTTTATAGTATCCTCATAGGTTGGCTTTATTTTGGGTGGGTGCAGTGCTGTTGGCTGAATTTTAATCTAGCCTTGGGCGGGAGCACTATATTGAGTTCCTTTAATATTGCAATGAGACTATAAAAGGCAGAGAGCTGAAGCAGGGAGGCCTTCACGGCCTGCTCGGCCTGCACATATTTTTCAAGCCTAAGCCTGCTCCAGTTAGCAGTACAGTAAATTGTTAAGTTTCTGTGACATGTGACTCATTCTCTCTATTAAGAATGTATCTGTTTGTTTGCAGGCTCACTTGTTGCTAATGTATATCTTAGGCAGACAGAGTGGAGCCAGAGGCTCTCTGTGCCTCCAATGAGCACTCTTTGTATGCTCTTTAACTATGCTGTTTCTGAACAAGTTTATTTTCTTCAAGTTTGTTTGGCTTAGTGGCTAGAGTACAGGATTAGGACCTGGGAGACAGGGTTCATATCCCCCACTTAGCCCTTGTTATAACAAAGCAAAACAAGCTGCTCCTTTTGGACTATTTTGTTGCTGGGTAGTTTGGCCCATTTGTGATATTGCTCCCAAAAAAAAAAAACCACAACAACAACTTTGGGTTTCTTGAGGGGGTACCTGGACAGGCGGTGGGCTGCCTCGAGTTTGTTATCTCATTGGAAACATTTATGTCTGGCCTGGCAGGTGATCCTAGGGCTTGGCCCGCTTGGCCCTAGAATTTGATGGCCTCTGGCAGCGTTTCTGGCCTGAATAGTGTCCCCATGTGGTGAACAAAGCATTAGTTTCACCTGTTCCTCACATTGGTTAGGTTTTTTCCTTTTGCAGACTATGACAGGGCCTTTGCAGATGCCTCCAGAGCTTGCCTCTCCTGCAGAGGATGACTTGCTGATGCCCCAGATGCCTTCTTCCAGAAGGAAGGTCTTCAGAGGCAGGAAAAAGCGGAGCAGGGATGATGCTTACACCTCCTTGCAGGTAAATCACCACTGGGCTCTGATGATGACTCAGACATCACCTTGGACCTCTCCAGGGGTCAGGGTGAGGCTGTTCCAGGTCTTTAGGGATCATCCTGGATAGCTCAGCTGGTCAGCGTATGGTGCCGGTAATGCCTAGGTTGCAGGATTGGTCCCTGTATGGGACAGCTGCATGCTCCCTCATCACTCTACCCGGACACTGAGGTCCAGCGCCGAGGGCCTTTCTGGTGGTTCCCTCACTGTGAGAAGCCAAGTTACAGGGAACCAGTTGGAGGGCCTTCTCGGAAGTGACACCTGCCCTGTGGTACACCCTCCCACCAGATGTCTACTACCAGACTTTTAGAAGACATCTAAAATAGCCCTGTTTAGGGAAGCTTTTACTGTTCCTTCCAACCCCACTATTCTATAAGTGGTAATTCACTATGATGGGAATGGTAGACGCAGGGCTGCCATCATCCCCTTAGCTCGCTAGGATCACAGGGACGGGGACATGTGGACCAATTGCGCAGCTCCACATTTCAAATGGAAATTCCCTGAGCAATAGAACCGGAAGCTGGTATGCAGGAAGCTGGCCCGGTGGCAGCTTTGTTGGGACTTCTTTAGGGTTTCTGGCCAGTGTTGGCCCTGTAAATTTACACATCATGGTGGCAACACAAGGCAGGGCATCTTGCCCAAGTGGGGGCTGGCAAGCAATAACTCAATACCTCTTGCCCATATTTCCGTAAAAATATCGCCCTTGAAAGTCTGGCTAAAAGGTTATCTAGATGGGTCAGTAGCTTTGTGCTTGTGGGAAGGGTTTTCCCAAGGTTTGGGATTCCTCTGGCTTTTCAGCCAGTGGCTCAGAATACAGCAACTCAAAAGCCAGTTAGAGAGCTACCTGTGGTAGCCAGAAAGAAGGTTAGGAAGCAGCTTGCATTGGGACGTATGGTGGGATCCCCTTGATTCTCCTTCTAGTCCCGATTTCCATTTATCCCCATTGGGGATCGTCCCAAAGAAAGCCCCATATAATTCCATCTGATCCATATTTATCGCATCCCAAGGGCACCTCAGTGAATGATGCTATCCCTCCGGAATTGTTCCGTGAAATATGCATCTTTGGATCAGGCAGTTGAGCTTACCAACAAATTGGAGGAGGTGCCTTGTTGGCATTATGCGATATTGAATCGGCTGTTAGGCTACTGCCGGTTCACCCTCAAGATTTTAAGTAGTTAGGCTTTAATTGGATGGTCCTTATATTGATAAGGCGATGCCAGTGGTTGCTCAATAGGCTGTGCAGCACTTGAGTCCTTTAGTGCCTTTCTGGATTGTACATTGCGAGTCAAGACTCGTTTAACGGGGGGTATCGTTATGTGGATTGTTTTACTGGCTGGTTCATGTGACACCAGCCTCTGCTTAGCTTACTAGATGCCCCTTTATTCCCTGAGGAGCTGGGTGTTCTGTTGGCAATGGAGGACAGTGGGTCCTACTGCCCCTTTTAATGTATTTGGGGGCTAGCTGGATACCGTTGCTCAAACTTCTGCTTGCCTGTGGAAAAGCTGTTTGCCTTGAAGGATGTTATTCTTGTAATGCTTCCTCTGAAGCAAGTGTTGCTTTGTCAGATCCTATCATTCCTAGGTCAGTTAAATTTTGCATGCAGGGTGGTTGCTCCAGGCTGCCCCTTCCATTCCTGCTTGGCCAGGTGGTCTCATGGCCCGGGGTTCCTTCATCATCATGTACAGTGGCCTTGAGCCTGGCAGGGCAAGGCAATCACATGTAACCTAACTTTTTGCGAGTTTTCCCCATTGTAGTGTCAGCGCACATCTGGACTGAGGAGTTTAGAGACCGTCGGGTCTGTCTTGGTCTGATAACCAGGCAGTGTGAGAGTCCTGGCAAAACAGTCCTCATGCTCTGGCAGAGTCTTCGCACTGCTTAAGATTTAATATTGTGTTTCTGCTCGCTTTATTTCGGGATCATCTAATGTTTTTGCGGTTGCTCTATCCCGTTTTTTCAGTTGGAGAGCTTCAGATCCTGGGCTCTGGACACCCAGCTATAGCTGGATTTTTCTGGAGCTCCTGTGGCACTTGGCAACAATTAATAATTATGAGGAGTAGTAGCTTACGTTTCCCCATTCGCTTTCAGGTCTTATGAGAAGGCCTGGACTGATTTCTTAAAATTTAGCTGGCAGTCCTCGGCCATTCAGAGGAACCTGCCCCCATCCTCTGAGCAGGACCTGCAGTAATTCGCCCACCTGCTGCAGATCGGATGCAGTGTTAAAACTATCAGACTTCAGTCCGCTGCAATGTCTGCTAGAGTAAAGCTTTAATTTTTCAGAGACCCTTCAAAAAGTGTGTCGTGCGCAGGGTCTCGGAAGGTTGGAATAAGCTCCAACCTTCACAGGACAGCAGGCAGGAAGCCGGTCAATCTTTGACCTATGCAGTATCCGCAACAAGTTAAGACTTGTCGGCTGGTTCAAGATCAAGACGAGACTTATTTCAGTATTCCATTGTAATTTTGGTGTACTGAGGGTTGGGGAAATTGTGTTGGAGCCAGCACGGGGCTGAAAGTTTGGAGGCTTATTGCCTCAGGACTTTTCCTTATCTGCTTTGGAGCTTGTCATAAGTGTCTGGAGCTCTGAGTCAGACCTAGTGAGCAGGGTTGCCACCATCAGGCTTCCAGTCGCAGGTGAGGTGGGCCCTTGCCCTGTTATTGGATACCGGAAATATTTGGCTTTTCATTCCCCTGGGGGCTGGCTCGATCCTAGTGCACAGAAATGGGTTCCAGTTTGACGGGCATCTAATTGCTCACGTCGTGCGCCAGTTATTGCAGCCTGTGGCTTGCCTACCGCTGAACACGCCTCATTCCTTCCAAATAGGTGCTGCTGCAAAGGCTGCGCACTGGGGCCTGTTAGTAGACAGGATTGTGAATACGGGTCATTGGAAGTATGATGCTGACAAAGGTTATCTCAGGAAGCATCGCCAATGATGCCTGTCTGTTATTCCTTTTATTTTTCCCCTCATAGGAGCAGCTGTGCGCATTTGGATTGTCGGCCACAGCATCATGCACTGAGCTGGCAAGCACCCTGACGAGTCTGGACTGGGGGCGCCATCTTGGCCTTCCTGCCCATGTTTCTAGCTCCAGTCCACATTTGGATTGTGGGGCACAGCATCGTTTACTGGGCTGGCATCAGAGCGAGGCAGTCTGGAAGGGGACCGAATCTTGGCTTCCCACAGCACGTACAGGTGTAGTGGATATCCAGACGGGGAAAGCGGTGGAGTGAATTCATCCCACTAATTAAGCGGAGGGTGCTTTCACATGGTCCCCCTTTGGCGATTGTAGTGCAGTTGGGGAAGAATGATATGGCAAAGGTTGATTGCTCCACTTTGCGCTCCACGATTCAAAGAGACTTGGGGGAGTTGGTGACCTTAATACCTACCGTTAAAATATTTTGGTCACAATTGCTGCAAAGGAGCAATTGGCAGGGCATTTCTCAACCCAAGGCTGCTGAAAGGGCCAGGAAGCGCATTAATTCCGCAGTGAGCAAGAGGGTAACGGAATTGGGTGGTTTGGTGATTTACCACCAGGATATTACCTTCAAGGCTCTGGCCCTTTACCGCAATGATGGGGTACATCTTTCCGAGCTGGGGAATGATGTCTGGTTGGATGCGGTAATTGAAGGGTTGAAGAATGGGTTGGGATTGTGAGTGGTTGGCGGCGAGCGTAAAGGGCTCGATTGGCGGTTAGGCATTGGTTATAAATCTGGTGGAGGAGGGGTTAGGATAGGCTGGGCCTACCCCTCCATGGAGGGGTTCAGGATAGGCTGGGCCTGCCCCTCCATGGTTGCTGCGGAAAGGGAATTCCGTTAAAGGAATCCTGGGGCTTGCCATCTTTTCGTCCAATCCCTGGAATGGGACTAGGGCCGGCAAGCCTTCGGGGAGCAGGCGGGTGAGAGTTGAGGGTCTGTGTCTCAGCTCCAATTCTTCCCCGACTTGCTTTCCCCCGCACTGTCTTTCGGTGGTGCCCGGAAGTCAGTTCTGTCCCCAGGCGGGGGGACAGATAGTCTTAACCAATGCCTAAACAACCACTCACAGTTTGTATTTTAATAAAGTTGTGGCCAAAATCATGCCAAAAATCTTAAACAAAAATTATGTGTCCGTTGTGAGTTATTTTGGGGGGTGGATTGGGGACCTCAACACGCAAAGCGTGTTCTCCTTCAGGGAGAGCACGTGTTGCGGTGGGGTCTACTGAGCCACCCCTTTGTTGCTGGGTAAGTTCTCCAAGATGGCCGGGGGGCATTGATTGGATTGCCGAGTTGCTGGGGCAAAAGTTATGTTGCAATTTTGGTGGGAGGGGTAAAAGGTTTAAATACTCTGCACACAGCCTTGTACTTTCTTTTTTGCTGCGTGCAACGGATCACCCGCCCACCCGCCCTAGAATAAGGGGTTTGTTGCGTTGACCTTGCTATGCCTGTCATGGGGTCGTCTGCCTTTGAGCAGGGGCCTGGTAGGAATTTTTCCACCTGGCAAATTGGCTGGCTGGGTGGTTTTTGCCTACTGCGTAGCAAATCGTCACAACTTGTAAGGTTGTGGTTAGGCATTGGTTATAAATCTGGTGGAGGAGGGGTTAGGATAGGCTGGGCCTACCCCTCCATGGAGGGGTTCAGGATAGGCTGGGCCTGCCCCTCCATGGTTGCTGCGGAAAGGGAATTCCGTTAAAGGAATCCTGGGGCTTGCCATCTTTTCGTCCAATCCCTGGAATGGGACTAGGGCCGGCAAGCCTTCGGGGAGCAGGCGGGTGAGAGTTGAGGGTCTGTGTCTCAGCTCCAATTCTTCCCCGACTTGCTTTCCCCCGCACTGTCTTTCGGTGGTGCCCGGAAGTCAGTTCTGTCCCCAGGCGGGGGGACAGATAGTCTTAACCAATGCCTAAACAACCACTCACAGTTTGTATTTTAATAAAGTTGTGGCCAAAATCATGCCAAAAATCTTAAACAAAAATTACGTGTCCGTTGTGAGTTATTTTGGGGGGTGGATTGGGGACCTCAACACGCAATGAGAAGTACACTGCTTCAATAAGTTAATATTCACACAGGATTGAATAATTCAGCCTTGCCGAATGTCACAGGTTCATAGACTCCACCTCCCGAACACTGTAGACAGATTTCAAAATGTTCATCATCTTATCCTATGAGGTGACGGGGGGGGGGGGCTTTTTCTCTCTTTAACCAAAAAAAGCCTTGTCATCACTTTAAGTGGCATCATGGTTGCTCTGTGAATGTCGCTGGGCAGAACACGCCAAGGAACGAGGTTACTTCAGGAAGTAGAGTCACTTCCTACCTTGGGTTATTATTGCAGCTGGTGGTAGAGAGACCAATGGGAGACTTCACCACAAAATAAAAAAAAATAAATCACTGGGAGCAACTCTGTCATGGCCCCGTGTCATTTTCATTGGGCTTTTCTTTCATAATGAGGAATGCTACTGACCTAATTGCAGCCCTATCTCTGCAACTGCTGGAGCAATGACAAAGCTGTTTTTCCTAGCAAAATAAAGACTGCATCCCTCTGCTGATTTGCATTTATCATGGTAATCCACACAACTGAAAAATAAATGAGACCCCCCCCCCCAATATAAAGGTGTCCAGAAATATTCCCCCGCCACCACTTTCATGGAAAACTTGTTTTGGTTTTTTTTTTTTGTTTTTTCCCAGGAAAATGTAATGTCCCCCTAGTTTGGGCATAACACATAACCACAGCTAGTTAAAAATCCTCTTTGCACAGGGGGAGAAAAAGGGAGGGAATGTGATAAAGCCCTAAGGCTCATGCACATAACACTAAATCATAATTGCGTGCTCTTCTTTGAATGACTTTTCATTCTAAGCTGTTGGAAAATCAATACTATGGCCTGTGTTTAAAGACCTCTTCTGCACACACAGCTCCATTTTCCTTCAGAGCCGGAGAGTCCCACAATGTTTTAAAGAGGCTTGCTAAAGGAAACTCAAGAATGTGCACAAAAAATGGCATCTCTGGCTTACTAAATGCCACCCTACGGGCAGGGGCAAAACTCTATGCTCAGTAGTGTGAATGACTTGCGTTGTTCCCTGAATACCAGTTTATATTGTTTTATTAAAGCCATGCTCTGTGTACCTTCCATATGGAAAATTACAACATATATGTCCCCTTCCTGGTTCAGAGTGGAGGACAGAATGCAAGGCTTCCTTTTATTGAAGACTTTTAATTAGTAAGATTCTGAATTACTATGGATCCTGATACTTCATATTTTGTTTTTGTATTAAGCATATTGAATTGTGAGGATATAAATGCTTTGCATAAATATCTTGAGAACATATCTCTCCAGCTACCTGGTTTACTTGCCATAGCCACCAATGGCAGGAAGTCTTTAGATGTGTAAAATCCTTGATCCATTCCCAGACCTTGAAATACAGCTTCTCTCTTTGGTTCTGGTAGACCTGGTACACAAAAAGTAGAAACAGTATGTGAGTATGTCAAGTATTCATAAGAAAGGAAAATATCTTCATCCTCTCAATCATTAAATTAGAAGAACCTATAGAACTTTGCTGACAACCAAAAATGACAATTCATGATCATTGTATTTTGTGCACAGTAACTTTTTATTCAACAAAGGTGTATTCATCATCAAAATCATTTATATAATGTTTTCAAGTTGTCAAAGCATTTCACATCTATTATACACAGTAGTTATAACTATCATGCAATGTCAGTGAATATTCTTATCCTCTGTACTGCAGGTGGGGAAACGGAATCAAAGAGTAAAGTGTTGTTTGGCCTGAGCTCACCTAGTGAGTTCATAGCCAAATAAAGACCTGAAGTTGGGGGTAATCCAAAACCCTCCAGAGCAGATTTAGAGGGGCACGGGGAGGGGGGGGAGAGAAGAAGATGAGGAAGTTACATTTTGCAGACAGAAATCTTTGCACTAATGGGATGACTTTGTTGGATACAACCCAATTAAACCATTTTGATATTTGTATGATTTGCATAAGGGCTTGACAAAAGAGCTCTTCATGTTGATTACACATATTTCAGCACTAACAACTCTCTACACAATTAGGGCTCATCTCTAGATCCCCCCCCCAAGATCCTGTACACGTTCAGAAAGACCTTCTGGGTACCTCTAATAAGGGAGGAAGGGCAGCTGCCATCTGGAAATATATCTCTGTTGAGCGTTCTGGCAGCTTTTCTTTCTTACTGTAATAAATACTGATAAGCTGCTACCCGACAAGGATTTGTTTCAGCCACTTGAATGGACAACTGTAACAAATATTTTACCAGTCACCACAGTGTCAACACATTGTCTTTTCGGACCTTAAGAGCCCCTCACTTGAACTTCATATGAAAGAATACACCAAGTGCCATTTTACGTCACCCTGAGACCTCAGTCAAGACAAGAAAATGTCTGAAGACAGGAAAAGAAAAAATTTCTCTACATTTGGAGCAGGGAGACATTATGAGTGTGGGGGGGGGGGGAACCACACATGGCACTTGGAAAAAGAAAATCCAGAGATATACCTTCAAGGATGAAGGACCCTGGAAGACCATATCCTTGGATGCCTGCCATACTCAGTGCCAAGAGTCATTCAATGCTCCATCAAACATAGAACATGCAGATACCCACAATGCCCCCACACAACTGAATGCCCATAAATTTTGAAGGAAGCAAGCGCAATATCTATTTCCCTTGAAAACAGAGGTGTCAGAGCAAAAACTGGCATGTGTGTTGTATTTAAGAGGAGGAACTCTTGGACCAAACTCAACATCCCAGATGCGGGTGGCACTGTGGTCTAAACCACTCAGCCTCCTGGGCTTGTCGATCAGAAGAAAGGCGGTTCGAATCCCAGTGACAGAGTGAGCTCCCATTGCTCTGTCCCAGCTCCTGCCAACCCAGCAGTTCGAAAGCATGCCAGTGCAAGTAGATAAACAGATACCACTGCAGTGGGAAGGTAAACAGCATTTCAGTGTGCTTTGGTTTCCGTCATGGTATCCCGTTGCACCAGAAGCGGTTTAGTCATGCTGGCCTGAAAGCGAGATGTGCGCCGCAGCTCTATAGTCGCCTCTGACTGGACTTAAACGTCCAGAGGTCCTTTACCGTGACCTTTTTATATATCTATATCCCAGACTAAACCATATCAGAATGAAAGTTGATGTGTTCATAACACAGGACATAATTACACATTTCCAGTTGCATCTATTGTCCCATAAGTGCAAGGATGTCTCCTCATTGCAGCCCTGTGTGTACTGCTTTCCTGGAACTGAGCTGAAATCCCTTGAAGTTTTCCCATTGACTTGTATTGAGAGAAAGCTTTGGTACTTCAGCCCCTGAAGGCATTTGAGGCAATACAAATAGATAGCCCCGTATTCTTTACTACACAACACAGGCATTGCTAATCCCCTCATTTACTACCCTGCCTACTGTTGAACCAACCTCCTGTGTACCTCTCTTTCCTCCTAAATATGGAAGGGGTGTTCTTTCTGGAGCTTGCTGTTCCTTAGTGAGTAAGCGGAGACTGTTCCACTCTCACATGCCTCCTCCTCCCCGGAAGGAGCTGGTTTGGATGGTGGGAAGATGAGACAAGCCTGGTGTGGGGAGGGCATGGGCAGGGAATCAAGAGGTACTTTCCTCTTCCCGTTGCTAGTCTCCGATTCTCATTCTCCCTAATGAAGGCCCCCACAGCCCATTGGGATCATCCCCTTCCCATTCTGCATTTCCCCAAGGCTCGTGCACCACTCAAAAAGCCACTCCTAAGTTTGGGATGTGGGGCAGAGAGTTGCAATGGGAGCTTGCTCACACTACAGTGGCACCTCAGGTTACATACGCTTCAGGTTACATATGCTTCAGGTTACACACTCCACTAACCCAGAAATAGTGCTTCAGGTTAAGAACTTTGCTTCAGGATAAGAACAGAAATCGGGCTCCAGCGGCGTGGCAGCAGCAGGAGGCCCCATTAGCTAAAGTGGTGCTTCAGGTTAAGCACAGTTTCAGGTTAAGAACGGACCTCCGGAATGAATTAAGTACTTAACCCAAGGTACCACTGTGGTTCTGAATCATGGGAAGAGCCTGAGCACATGCAACAGGCTTGTCCATTGCAGACCTTCCCCACAACACTGTTAGAATATTTCATTCCACCTTAAGTACAGACATGACTGTTGTGTGTCACATGCCTGTTTACACTCCAGCCCAGCTTGCTGGGAACTTCCATTTGTGTATAGCTTTTGCTTATGCTGCTTGCTTGGATGTGAAAGGGAGAAGACATGTTTTTCCCTTTGTCCTGATATACGCTGAATAAACTGTTGTAAATATGCTTTACACAGCCTCTCCCTGCCACTTCTGTTGTGTGTTTACTCTGCTGAGTTGCGGGCCCAGCTTCTGAAGCTCTGGGTCGCAGATTCATGCTGCACCAAGGACTGGAGTTCGAGGGGCACGTTGGCCGGTGGGCTGGAGCCAGCTGGGAGCTTGCCAATTGCCCCCATTCCCTTGGAAGCATCCCAACAAACACATGGTGGGAAAGGGGATGAGGTGACAGCGGAGAGGGCCCTCCAACATCTGCCCTCCTGTCAACCGTTTCCTCCTCTTTTTTTGACAAACAGTGTCAATAGGTGAAGGCACATCTCACAAAAGAGCTCCTCAGAAGATGCAATCTGAGGTAACACTATCTCTTCAGCCTCTTGCTTTTGTGTGTGTGTTGTGTGCATGTCACAAAAGCAGAGGTGCATCTAACTAAAGCCTTGTTAACGCAGAGTATAAGTAAGCCCTTGGGGGGAAGCAATTCTAGAGGGGAAGGCGGCTTATTAATAAATTAGGAAGAAAATAAAAATGATGGTTTTTAAATGGCAAAGCTATTAAGCAGTTCTTTTAAATCAGTTTTTAACAAGGAAAAATAAGCAGAAGTAACTACGGTACAATTAAGAAAGTAATGGCCCAGATCCTGAGTTGCAGTTAAGAGTTCTTCAGCGCAGCTTCTGGGAAGGGCTGGCTAGGTGGATTTCAGTTCATCTTGCAGCCGTCTGGGACGTGGAGGGCTCCTTCTCCCAGTCTCTATAATCATTGCTGGTGACAGGGAACTCACCTGACAAGTTGCTAAGACTTTCACCTATACACGCAACCACTGCTGACAGTGGCACCTCTAGCGCAAGACGAATGCAAAACACTCTGCTGAAGGAACCTCTGCCTCACAAAGACAGGGCTAAGATAGACAGACACATTTATAGACTGATGGTGCTGGGCTGAGAGGGGGCTTGTGCGTTGAATTTAAACTATATATATATATATATATATATATATATATATATATGAAGAATAAGTTTATTTTCAAATAAAATTGAAAATGCAGGCAACAAAAAGAAAAAGTAAAATCAGCACTTAAAAGTAAAACAAAGCCACTCATTAAGAGGGTAGTAAATGAGTACATAAATAAAAGATTAAATTGGCTGGTTACCATCTTTAGTATAGCCTGTAGTCTATACTGTAGGGTAAAGATTGCTAACTATCGACTATGTAGCCGCAACCTAGTCAGAAATAATACACGCCTCTATAGTTGATTGGATCATGCTCAGAACACCAAGGAGCTTCCACACAGGAGATAATGGAAAACAAGGTGCTATGACAACTTTTTAAACCATTTTCATCTCCCACAGTGAGCTCACTTCTGCAGCCTTTTTTCTTTTTTGGACAGATTAATTTGAAGAGAGCAAAGCTGTCAGCAGTCAGGTTTGATCTGCAAGTACCTGTACTATACCTGTCTCTTTTTTCCTCTCTCTCTCAAATGCACACATTCACCTGTAGTGTATTTTATAACTATTTTTGATTTGTGGGTCCTTTTTTTTTTTTAAGTGAGGAATGAATGGTGAAGCATACATTTTTCCCCCCAAAAAAAGAAAAAAGTTGGACATGCTGGCCTGCAGGAGGAAACCACACTGACAGCTAGGCCAATGTTCAATTTTCTGGTCTGTAGAGCCATGGTGGAATTTACAAATCCAGGACTTTATTCTCCTGTGTGTAAACATTCTCCGCTGTGTGTGAATATAGTGGACGCGCAGGTTGCGAACGTGATCCATGCAGGAGGCACGTTCGCAACCCGCAGCGCAGCACCTGGACATGTGCGGGTTGCAATTCAGCACTTCTTAGAATCATAGAATCATAGAATCATAGAGTTGGAAGAGATCGCAAGGGCCATCGAGTCCAACCCCCTGCCAAGCAGGAAACACCATCAGAGCACTCCTGACATATGGTTGTCAAGCCTCTGCTTAAAGACCTCCAAAGAAGGAGACTCCACCACACTCCTTGGCAGCAAATTCCACTGTCGAACAGCTCTTACTGTCAGGAAGTTCTTCCTAATGTTTAGGTGGAATCTTTTTTCTTGTAGTTTGGAACCATTGCTCCGTGTCCGCTTCTCTGGAGCAGCAGAAAACAACCTTTCTCCCTCCTCTATGTGACATCCTTTTATATATTTGAACATGGCTATCATATCACCCCTTAACCTCCTCTTCTCCAGGCTAAACATGCCCAGCTCCCTTAGCCGTTCCTCATAAGGCATCGTTTCCAGGCCTTTGACCATTTTGGTTGCCCTCCTCTGGACACGTTCCAGTTTGTCAGTGTCCTTCTTGAACTGTGGTGCCCAGAACTGGACACAGTACTCCAGGTGAGGTCTGACCAGAGCAGAATACAGTGGCACTATTACTTCCCTTGATCTAGATGCTATACTCCTATTGATGCAGCCCAGAATTGCATTGGCTTTTTTAGCTGCCGCATCACACTATTGGCTCATGTCAAGTTTGTGGTCAACCAAGACTCCTAGATCCTTTCTGCACATGTACAAAGCGCGATCTAGTGTCTCTGTACATGCGTGAGCGCCAGAACCCAGAAGTATCCCATTCTGGTACTTCTGGGTTCGGCACGGTGCACAACCCAAAAATGCGCAACCTGAAGCGTCTGTAACCCAAGGTATGTCTGTGTGTGCATACTGACTTCTGGTTTAAGTGTTGCTTTTGTCTTAACAGACGCTGTAGATTTTACTCCATGTGCACTGTAAAGGTTTAAAGCTTTAGATGTTATACTTCCTAGGGAATTAGGAGCACCAATTCATGAACAATTATTTGCGTAGGAGAATAAAGTTCTAAATTTCATAACGCAGAAAGGACCAGTTCAGGTATAACAGGACTATTGGACAAAGTACAGCTTGTTTGAGGGCGAACAAACGATGAGCTTATTTCCCTGGGTGTTTTGATGGCTTCAGGTTGGCAATCTATGAAGATTACACAGAATCACAAAATTGCAGAGTTGGAAGAGACCTCGAGGATCATCTAGTTCAACCTCCTGAAATGCAAGAATATGAAGCCATCCCATATGGGATTGAACCTGCAACCTTGGCTTCATCAGCACCGTGCTCTAACAGGCAGTTTAAGAATTTGTAAAATAAATAAAATATTAAAACTCAGTGCACAGCAGCACTAACATGCTACTCGTTGAAGATTTGCAGTGCAGAATATTCTTGGGTCTCAGAGAACTGAAGCTCTTGGAACCAAAACCAGGGAAGAATTTGGCTGTGTTTGTGTATAGCAACATCATCAACCGAGTGTGCTGCTACTTACATGTGTGCCTTTTCATTTTGTGGGCAATCGAGCAAAGCTATATTTGTGACCTTGTCATCTGAAAGCAGTATTTGGGAACGTTTTCTCAGTTACCATTTCAATACGCCACCTCTCTGGCACTAAAGGGCACAGAGAACTTTGTTAAACAAAGATCTAGTAATGGACAGATGGGAGGGTGAGATCAAGATTAGTGGATAGAGAGCCAATAGTCACACTGGAGAGACACTCTTTGGTAATGAACAGCCACCCAGCAGAAACACACTTTAGAGAGAGATCAAATATTGATATATCACCCAGCAGCCACCCAGGAGAGAAACAATTTGGAGTAAAAAACAACAACACACACACACACACACACACTACATGGGGAAGAACGTAACTGAGAACAAACATAGAGACACACAATCTGTATAAAAGCCACCAGCAATAAGATACAGGGGGATTAGCATCTGAAATAGATAAATGATTTGGAAGTAACATGCACCCAGGACAGATGCCATTTAAACAGATGTTGGACACCCCCACTTCTACGGTGAGTGCAGTAAATGCCCAGGAATCACACATACGCCACTCTCAAATTTAGCTGCTGCAAGGCCTATTAAACATTTCTGCTACCCAGGTTGTTTTACAATCACCACAACCCAACAAAATAATCCTTTCTAGCATTTATATTCTACAAGCACATATATTTAAAAGGTGGATAGGTCAAACCCTGTTCCAGCATCATAAAACCTGAACATCCCAATTATTATAAAATCAAAATGATTTGTTCCAACCATCCAAAGGCTGACACAGTGAACCTACAATGCTATAAAGCTTGCCAAACTTTTCAAAACTCCAAGAAGAAAGGGCTGTGATACAGCAGTGAAAAAATGTCTCATTGAACTAGGGATGCTTGAGGAATTAGATTTCTGTGAATTCTGATGCAAACAGAATAAGTGGACCAGAAATCCTTCTGATGTCACACTTCTCAAAATGGGAGGGATGGACAAAAATACCAACGCAACACTAATTAAAATCTCTTAAGTTGTACTACAACTAGGGATGGGGGAGAAACTAAGCCCAGTTTGCATTTAAAGGTAAAACCTACCAAGTCCACACTTGTAACAATATGTTAACTGAAGCACAGCCATCCTTTGAAATTTGCACTCCTTTGAATTTTGCAATGCAGTTCCCAAGACAAGTCACACACACAAAAATGCATGTGCTGTGCATAGAAACACAGATATCATTGAAAACAACATGAAAAATGCATTATATTCGGGAAAACTGATTTGCAAAAAATGTGTACATGGGGACAAATTTCTACAAATGGCAGGCAAATTTTGATGAGGACTTTGTTTTTTTTAGAACACACACAAACTGATGTAGCAATGTGGGGATCTGAACATAGAAGAAGACTGAAAAAATAAGAAACCAAGAGAAATCAAATTAACAGATTCACCCATCCCTAATTACAACACATATTTGGTATACTTTGGTTTTTTTTCTGGCTGGAGCCATTCCCCAAGAAGAAATGGCTGTCACCAGTTAAGTTGCTGAAGTCTGTCAGCAGGAGAGAGTGAGTGGCAGAGTCCTCTATTTGTCCCTGTTTGTGTGTGAAGTCCTTGTGTATGTATTTGTTTGTGTTTGTGGTCTTTGTGTGGAAAAGAGCACCTTAAAATCCCTTTAAGTTATCCATTGTACACAAAGTTCTTTCAATGGCTTCTTGCATTTCCATTTCAGAGATAGCATGACGATTGTTAACATTCATAGGTTTGCAAAAACAAAGAAGATGGCTTGTACTTTGAGTACACTGAAAGTAAACATCAAACGTACATAAAAGTACATATTCTAAATTCAGTCTGCATAAGCATCACATAATGTTCTAGGAAACTCTGATCTCTTCAACAAGCCCATTTAGAAACAAAGATGGTAATTACGTAGAAAAACTATTATGTACAAAAACTAAGAAAGGGAGTACTAGAAGTTTCAAATGCTACTTCCTTGAGATAAGTATTAGTCCAAGATAATCAAACCATTTTAAAACAATCTCAAGTTGGATTTTCATCCTATATATTAAAACCGCTTATACATAAAACCACAAGGTGACATATAAAAAGAGAACATTTACAATTTATACTATTAACAGTCTTGCATTTGGCGGCTTCAAGTAAAACAGTGATTTAGTTCCAAGCCTCTCTAGATAGAGCCTGTCACCTTGTGCTATAATAACAGCTATAGAATACTAAAACACATACTGCAATTGTATATTCCTCATCATACGAATATGTTCTTAACAGGATTCCCACCACCTCTACCCCGGGAGGGAAAAAAAAAAAGGACTTACATTCCTAAGGAAATGTGTAGACTTCACATTACATTGTAGACATTTTGCAATTTTAACATAAAATATTTATTCATGCTGGAAGACACAGCCTCATCCCGCTCATTCATTAAATATATTTATTTGAGAACAAATCTTTTTGATTGAATACTTTGTAAGGAAAAGCCCTAGGACTCGCAATGTCACCACTCGGCAAGCTATGGAAGGCTGATGTCAGTGACAGATCGTGTGGGCCACTGGATGTGACAGCTCATGCCTGCAGGATGTCCTCTGATGGGAAGTGCATGAAAAAGAATTACAGGTAAAGTTTGCTTTAAGTGCCGAAAAAATGAATATTTATGCGCCTCTTTCGCAAATGGGAATATTTCATAGGGAAGGTGCACGCTGTCTGTTACTGGAAGAATTTCGCGAAAAGGAGAGCATGACAATCAAGCCAAACAAGGAAAGAGAGGCGGAGGGAGAAAACACACCAGCTCTTGGCTATTAAAATTCATTCCAATTAGAAGAAAATGAAAACAGAAAGGCAGCGACATCTCTAACTAGATACTTGGTATAGTGTTATGAAGGTTTGATTTTCAGAGATGAAAAGAACCCAAGGCTTCATAGGTAATAGCAGGTGACCAGTATCTCTCAAGGTCAGGCTGACAGCAGTTGGCATGCTAGCAAGGTCCGTTTGTTGTTGTTTTTTAAGAAAAGAAGCCCTCCCTTTGCTGCAAACCCTTCCCTTTTCTATGCTGGCAGTTTGGTGACTTCCCATTGCGAAGTTCAATCAAATATGGATGCTCCCCTCTTTTTCCCCTGGTGTTTGGGTTTGTGGGGGTAGGGGCTGTTTTTGTTGGTTTGTTATGTATGTTGATGGAGATAAGTGTTTTAATTACTTCTTTAATGTCTGGGCTTTTGTATTTTCTCCTCTCTCCCTCTTTATTTCCTGCTGTTGAGATTAATGCCTCATCTCCACAGCAGGTGCCACTTTGATTATTATTTTTTCCTCTTTTTCTTTGGAAGACTGGGCAGATTTATTTTGTAACGTAACTGCTTCTTTTTATGCGCTCTCTCTCTCTGTGTGTGTTTGAACACACACACACAAATAATACATACATATATGTATACATACACACTTATTTTGGATATATCCAAAGCTAATCATACTTAAGAGTAGCCCCACTGAAAACAATGGATTTAACTCACTTGATTTTAATGGGTGTACTTTCAATGGAGATGTTCTTACTACAGTAAGTAGTGTCTTCATTTTTTGTTTAAATTAACCCTAAATCGTAATTCTCCAGCGAAGCCTACCACTTCATAATAAGAAAAATAAAATCATGGTGGATAAAATCATGTCTCAACGACTCAAAAGTTAGTGTTTCCTTCAAGGGAGAATAGAAGGGGCCATTCCCAACATTATTTTGTTACTGTGTGTGCTTAAAATGAGGGATGGAGAAACCTTGTGACCGTTCAGATGTTGTTAGGCTACAAAAGTTATCAACTCCAACCACCACTGCCAATGGGCAGGGATTGTGGGAGCAACATCTGGAGGGCCACAAGTTTTCCACAAGTGGTTTATAAAAAAACAGAGCCTCAAAATAATGAAGTGTTTCAAAGAAAAGTTGGAAGAAGTAGAGGACAAATGAAAGGCTTTCTGCTTCCACAAGTGCCTTTTGGGGCCTATACAAAAAGGGAAAACAAATAATCTGGCAATCACCAAAAACCATATGTATGTATTTACACATTACAACATCTACAGTGGAACTCTCTCATTCCTTCCCCACAACCAGGAACTACTGCAAATGACACGTAAGCTTGAGGAGGAAATACCAGTTTGTGGTGAGGGCACAGGGCTAGCACACTGCCTCCACCTGCTCAGTCCAGGCCTTCCCAAGTTGTGAAGGGAAGTTCTACCCTGTTCACTTCAATGTCAGTAGAAGCAGAAGAGGCTTGCTCACTGTGGGGAGGGTTGTGTGGTGCGCCAGGCTGCCTGCTGCAAGCCCATCTCTCCCCTCTCCCTCCTGGTAAGCAGCAGTAACAACCCTGTTGTCATGACACCACACCACCACCAAGCGGCTTCTGAGTAGAAGCATCCATGTGATTGGAAGCTCTGCATCAGACCTTCCCTTCACCACATGGGAAGATCTGGTACTGAATGGCTGGGAAGGAAGATATTTTTCTATTACGATGACAGCTTTCTAAAACTGCTGGTGAGAAACCTGTGTCCCTCCAGATGCACACACCAATCACCTTCTAAATCCGGCCCATGGACAGTCTGGGAATCAGTGTGTTTTTACATGAGAAGAATGTGTGTTTTTATTTAAAATGCATCTCTGGGTTATTTGTGGGGCATAGGAATTCATTCATTATTATTTTTTTCAAAATATAGTCCGGCCCCCCACAAGGTCTGAGGGACAGTGGAACGGCCCCCTGCTGAAAAAGTTTACTGATCCCTGTCCTATTCCATAATGATGATGATGATGTTGATTTTATTTATACCCTACCCATTAAACATTTTAAAACTTCTCTACACAGGCCTGCCTTCAGGTGTCTTCTAAAGGTTGTAAACTCCATATCTTCCACATAACTCTGTATCTTCCAACATTTTCTCCAATGAAAAGTGGGACATTCCAGGATCAAATCAGAAACTGGGATGGCCTCTGTAAATCCGAGATGCCCCTGGAAAATAAGGACACTTGGAGCATCTGCAGACGTTGCTAAACTACAAATTCCATCTTCTCTGATCATTGGCCATACTGTCTGGTCTGATGGGTGCTGTGTGTCCAATAACACCTGGAAAGACACAAATTTCCCACTGGTGTGCATGGGGATGTTAGGGGTGAGACCAGTGCATGTGGCCTCAAGCCTCCTACACGCAAGGTTACCTGTTTGGCAATAACGCCTCAGTTAAGTGGGATTTCAAAGGGTTTACTCTGAGTATGACTTAGTCAGATATTACCCAGTGCTGAATAATCAAATATTTGTCAGACAAACAGAAATGATCTATACTAATACGTTGGCCTATAGGAATATACCATTTATGTACCATTACGGAGTGCTCTTAACCTTGTGGAAATTCTATTCTATTAACATTTTGTATTTTCAGGTCATAGTATTATTGTTGTTGTCTCATCACCTGCTTTTTAACTGACTGAACAATTATTTATTTAGCTTAATAATAATAATAATAATAATAATAATAATAATTTATTTATTTATTTAAAATTAATTTGCAGTTGATCAAAATATCAATATAAATGCTTTGGGGAAAATATGGAGAGAAAGTGCAAAATAAGTTTAAAAAACAAAAGCAACCATTTCCATTGTTTTTCTAGAAACACCTTTAATCTGTCTAGTAGGTAGAAAATGTTCTTTTGCATATCCAGTTGCAGTAACAAACCAGAATCAAAAGAGCCTCAAAAATAAACGTGTGCCTTTAACTTTTATCACCCTCACCCTCTTAAAATTTGCCCTCACTGATTACAACTTGCATCCAACTTAATTAATTGATTGATTGGTGAAGGCAGATGTTTAATCAACTAAATATTATTTAATTGGCTGACGGCCCTAGTGAAAAACGTTGTATCAGAAAGGCAAACTCTATGCTAATTATGCAGAACACATTTCTGAACAGGAGCAGGAAGGAATCTTGACTCTCTTTCACTCAATTTTCCTGGAGGATGGAGACCATTTGGTTTCCCATCACATTTTAAATGTTAGGATCCCTTTATGCAGGAGGGGGGAGTTTCTGTGAAAATGAATGGTGATAATTCATAACTAAGGGACATCAGAGCAGAAAGCCCAAAAGCAGAAGGCATGAAACGAAAAGGACTTGGACAATGACGTACTTGTATGCAAGGGTATTCATGAGATGGAAACCAGGAAGAGATGGCCACCACAAGGGCATAAATCACATGACCTGCTTTTGCAGGTTAAAAATCAGCATGTTTTGCCATTATTACAAGGTTTGTGGTGTTGAAACAGACTGACAGGCATTTCAAAACATACAGTATATATGGTATCTCACCAACACAATACCCAATACAACAAAAACAACAGACTCACTGTGCAAGTACAGCAAGTCAGAGTCAATCTACAATTGGCCCAGCATACCTGAAGGAGCATCTCCACCCCCATCGTTCAGCTCAGACACTGAGGTCCAGCTCCGAAGGCCTTCTGGCAGTTCCCTCACTGCAAGAAGTGAGGTTACAGGGATCCAGGCAGAGGGACTTCTCAGTAGTGGCGCCCGCCCTTGTAGGGGGAAGTTTTTAATGTCTGATGTCTTACCATGTTTTTAATAGCTTGGGAATGGCTGATTTAGAGAACAGTGATGATTTCTGCCTTTTTACTGGATCTGCACATTTATAATCTAATAAACTGTAGGGGATAGTTTGTGAAAGAACCCTTCAAAATCCCTTGAAAGTACTGAAGCAATTTGGAACATTGGCTGAGCATTGAGCATCGAGGTGGTCAGCACTGATAAGCAAAAACACTTAAGGAAAGCCAGTCAGCAAGTTACAGCTCTTTAAGAAAGCTCTGTTCTGTGTGACTCATTTTTAACTTTAAATAGCAACTGTGTGTTGTGTGTCTGTGAGAGAAAAAGAGATCAGGTCTGGGACTGTGGTGTGTACAGACATGTGTTAATCCTTTTCTCCTGTGCAACAATCCCAATTAATATTCTCCATCCTGGAAGTATTTGGTATGAAAAAAGATTCCATTTTTTATCTGCTTGCTTAAGAGTCCTAGTGCCTGGCTCTTCAGGGCCACCATCTGATCAAGGCACAAAACAGTATCTTCTTAATAGAATATAAGGAGAGGCAAATATCATTAAACACAGGGTTGGTTTCATTGAACACAATGTCTGTGCAATATACAGTGTTGTTTGTTTTATCTGCTCATCTACTAAATTTGCTCATCCATGATGGTGTACATGAGATTTATTATCCAATTTTATTCTGCCTTCACAACAGCCCTGTGAAGTAAGTTGGGCGGAAAGACTGCAACTTGCTCAATTCATGTCTGTGCAAAGGATTCAAAGTCCTACATTATATCCATTGGAAAATTTTGCTAACTATTCCCCAATGTTCCTGTGACTTTAATAGCCAAATGACAAGCAGGTAAAGCTTTTCCAAGTATACAGATGCAAAGTCTGCTTGTCATGTAAGCTACTACAAGAGGCCTGACAATAACAGAAAGCTAACACAGCTTCATACCTTGCTATGTTGGCACTTTGCTTCTTTCTCTACGTTCTGTTCTGCCAAGGCTGAAAAAGCTGAAACGGTTAGCCATGAATCATGATTTGCTGGGCTTAAGAGTCCTGCACGTATCTGTAGAATAAGTGAAGAAACAGCTGCTAGAAAAGGGAGGAGGGGGATAAAGTGGAAGATTGCTCCCGACCTCCCTCCCTCTCTGTCATCCTGGCTACAAATCTGAAAAGGTCACAAGGGAAAATGAGTTTAGCGATCTCAGCCTGGGGCCAGAGCCAGCCTTTATAGAGCATGTGAAATTTCAGCGAAGGCAATGAAGTAGGACTGTTCTCACGCCAAGGCTAAATTTCCACTACTAGGAAACAGGTCACTTCACACAATTGGGCCCAAATGGCCAATGTTTGGCAGCATCCCAGCACTGGCAAAGCAAGGTACTGCATTTACATCGACATGTTACAGCTATCTACTCTTCTTCTATGATGCAATATCTGGAAATATTTGGCTACCATGTTGATCAATACCATCAACAGTCCCCAAAGCACAACGACTCTTGTCAATTGTTGTTTGACATGCGTGATCACGCTAGAGACCCACAGAGCGACCATTCTTCCTCACATTGTTTAGGGACTGGATCACTGGCCGAATAACAGGGACATGCTCCGTTCCAAGCCTTTCAGAGCTAATGCTGAGTCAAAGGAATAGAAGGTATCTGCAGGTCTATTCAGATGTTCCTGACAGAGCAGAAACTGTAGTTCAATAGGAATCCCAGGTGTGTGTACACCTGCCTCCAACAGGAAGGGACTGAATTGATTTGAACATGACTGTTGTTGTTGTTGTTGTTGTTGTTGTTGTTGTTGTTGTGTGTGTGTTTTGGGGGGGTTGAATGCCTGAAGGACAAGTTGAGCAAGACTTGGCTCCACCCACTACCTGTGCAATGTGTGATTAGTCTGAAGGCGACTTGTCTTCTCTGTGAACATGGCTTCCAGCATTGAGATGGGAACCCCAGCCTATCAGAGCACACATTGGCTGAAGAATGTGCTCTGCAAATTTATTAGCACAGCATGGATATGTTGCCAAATACTGGGAGAAAGGAAAGGTATGAGAAGAGACTAGCACCATGTTCAGAGGGAATAACCCACCAAATACCAGTTGCTGGGAAAGCACTTGTTTTCTTCGTGGGCTTCCTGATGGCAAGCTGTTGGTCACTGCAAGAAGCTGGGTACTGAACTATGCTGTACATTCGTAAAGCAAAAGAAATCAATCTTTTAAAATACTTGAAAACAGCAGCCATAATCCATCTTTAGTTCAGCCACTAACCATGATCCAAGGCTGTAATTCCATGTTCACCTTCTCTGAAATAGGACCCATTGGTTTTAGTAGGATTTACTTCTAAGTAAGGGACACGGGTGGTGCTGTGGGTTAAACCACAGAGCCTAGGACTTGCTGATCAGAAGGTCGACGGTTCGAATCCCCACAACGGGGTGAGCTCCCATTGCTCAGTCCCTGCTCCTGCCAACCTAGCAGTTCAAAAGCACATCAAAGTGCAAGTAGATAAATAGGTACCACTCCGGCGGGAAGGTAAACGGCATTTCTGTGCACTGCTCTGGTTCGCCAGAAGTGGCTTAGTCATGCTGGCCACATGACCCGGAAGCTGTACGCCAGCTCCCTCGGACAATAAAGCGAGATGAGCGCCGCAACGGCCACGACTGGACCTAATGGTCAGGGGTCCCTTTACCTTTACTTCTAAGTAAACACACATTGGACTGTTCTACAGGTCAATGACATTCATTAGAAATATGAGATACAAAACTGCTTTGGTTCTAAGCCAAAGGACACAACAAAATGGTAATTTCTATAGGGAAAATATATAGCTGCATGTAGAGTAAGAACGGCATAGTGCGCTTTTCTAAACAAAACCCTTAAAACAAGATCAATTTCCCATATAGTCAGATGTGGTGGGAGGAAAGTTAGATCAATGCAAAGTGGCACTGAGAGGCAAAGTGGATATTCATTCAATGCTAGCAAATCCTAATGAAATTATAAATGGCCAGGTCACTTGTATTATATGGTACTACCATCCCTCACTGGTGTAAATCAATGAGATCAAATAGAGCTTTACCAAATCACATCAGCAGATGGTTCAGCTGAAGGCATACAATATTGTCTTAATCTATTAAGTAATTAACATTTATAATGCACCAAATGTAAAACTAAATTGCATCCCATTTCACATTTGTTGTTATATAATATTCATAATATTCAATAAGGAGACGGAAAATCACCAAGAAATTAATTTTATACCCTAAGAACATCTCATTTGAATTACAGCTTGTCTACCTCTATCATAGAAAAGGAGATTCTTTAGCTTCCACTAGATGCTTTAGAAATGAGCAACCTCTTAAAATGAGACTTGATCACTGATTTTAATCTTTTTTTGACTGACCTGACGACTATTCATTAATTTGTTAAATTTAAATAAATTTGCATATGTTGCATTGGTGCCTTTTTGAGGCTGTTGGATGAAGAAAGAGATAACAGGCAGTATAATAAACAAATGTAACCAATCAATTGACACATTCATCTGAGAAGTTCTCCTCAGCAGGATCCACTGGAATAGTGCAAGGCAGTTGTGATTTCCCAATTTCTTTCAGTGGTGATGGCTTAGGAACATACCTTAGTGGTGCCTTTAGTTCTAGTGTGGAAGAATGGTAGTATATAAATGTACTTAAGGGGGAAAAATGAAGATGGTGTCCATTCTTGGGGGAGGGGGAGAGAAACCATCAGAATTCTCTCCCTCATTTTGCATTACATTGATAAAATAACCTTTAAAAAGTATGCTCTTCAATCTGAGCCTCGCACACTTTGCCCACTCCATTTTCATTATCTCATCATTACTTTACACAACGCTTAAGAGGGAGTGAGAGTTGTGCCTATCACAATATTACAAAGTCCTAGTAGAAGGTGTGGAAACCCAATCAGTTGGCTGTAATCAGCAATTACATTTTCTCCAGCCCTCCCTTAACCTCCCTTAACCACCTTTTCATATGCCCAGGGTGGTTAAAAAGTACTAAACAGGATGAAGAGTCCGTCCCATTGAGCATTTCATGCTTCAGTCAAAATGACACTACTGAACAACTGTTCTGGTAGTTCGTCTCTCTTTGGGATTCCATAATGCAGCATATAAGGTAGTCTTGTGTGTACAGACCTTGAATCAACTTAAAGGGGTTTCCAAAAGCCATGCATCATGGTGGTGACGGATTATCTCTACCCAGTCATATTGTTGGGGTGGCAGGAAGTGAATCTACACTAGCCCACCTGGAGGGCATCTCTAGGTAGAGATGCGGGAAAGACTCCTTCCAGAAACCCTAGAGAGGTAGGGCTAGTCAGTATATACAACACTGAGTAAGATGGACCAGTGGTCTGACTCAGTATAACACAGCTTCCTATGTTTGGGTGAACTGTCAGCAAATTATTGGTCCAGTACAATACAGTACAAACTATCCAGTACAGAACAAATTATCAGGAAGGTCTCCTCAATACCTACTGGGAGATAAAATCCCATGGATGGCATTGATAAGTGGTGAAATTTCTATCATTGGTGGTGAGAATTAGAAGGCAATAGACCACATGAATCTGGAATAATTGCTCTCAGGATCTTACATAGGGTTAGCTGTTATTTTGTACAGAACTGAGCAGCTGTTAATATGCAGCATGTTTTTGCATTTGTCCTGTATTGAAGATTTTGGTGCATTGTCTGGTTTATTTTTGGTCATGTTTCTGACGTGTTGACCATAAGCTGAAGATGAGTTTTGCAGGATCTGTGACTGGCTTCCGTCTGTTGAGACAGCAGGCTGGGTTAGGGAGGGTTGAAAAGGTTCATGTGGTATTAAGTCTATTTCCGCTGCACTCTCGCAATGACTCCTCAATCTGCACATTTTTAAAGGCACAAATTGGAGCGAAGATTTCATCCCATACAGCCAAAGGCATGTAGCAGTTAAAAGTTACTAGGATTCAGGAGAGACAGGTTCAGATCCCCACGTACCCACGAAGCCCGGTGAATGAATTGGGCCAGTCATTGTCTCTAAGCCTAAACTACACCACAGGGTTGCTGTGAGGATGGCATGGGAGGAGAAGGATACATGTCAGCTTAGGCTACTTGGGGAAAAGATAGGATAGAAATGTAATAAATGTTTCTTTCAAATCAAATGGCCATTAGAGAAATAACTCTGGAATTCCCACTGCTCAAGAGTGCACAACAATACCACAATGAGAGTCCTCAGGGATATGTGAAACCAATGTAAAACTTTTTCAATGTACTCAAAAATATGTTGCATGTCTCTAGTTTAGTCCAGCATACAGAGGGAACAAGAGTGTACATCAGTGGAACTCTTCCCAACTCTGCTATGTCCCTTGTTTTTATCTATACAAAACGGTTGTTGAAGTGCAGTTCAGTGATCTCAGGAGACCATTAGGAGATAATTAAAGATAAGTGCAAGTGGCAAGACCCTAAAGCTCATCCATGAATTCTAGGAGGCAATGGGTTGTATCCAATGTTAATCCGACTCAGAATAAGCCTACAGAAATTAATGAACTATTTACGTCCAGAAGAGTGCAATGCCTGGAGACAGACAATCAGACTGTGTATCCATGGCAGTGACCAGAGGAGGAGTGACCGGTGGGAGGAGTGACTGGTGGGAGGAGTGCAGAGAGGAAACAATGCCAAGATGCATTTGCATGAGCACAACTGGACACCTTCATCAGCTGCAACAAAACTGGTCTCTTCCATATTGGTCTCTACAGCCACAGCAGGCGCTGTAACCTTTCAGGAGTTTGATTAACCAAATCGGAAGCTGGATAATAGACAACGTCAGGGATAGTCAAAGTCCTGCCTTCCAGATTTGGAAGATAACACCCATCTGGTCTACCTAGCATGGTCAATGATCAGGGATGATTGGAGCTGTACTCTTCAACATTTGGATGGCAACAAAGTTGGCCACCCTTGGAGTAGACAGAGCTTTGGTCTGATTTAGCTGGGGTCTAGTTATGTTCTTAGCAAGAAATTATCATAAATAATTTTGCATCTGCAAGCCTAAGAGATTAGGAAGTGTGTGTGCATGCTTATATGTAGTAATGTATCTGGAGAGCTCTGATAAGGAGAATGGTGTAGCTCCCCTTTCATTATACCAGAAGACAGCTGGGAGGTGAACCTAAAAAACAACAACAATAAACAAATGACTAGACTGCTTACATGACTCATATGGGCACAGGATCCTGGAATGGACAACCATCTCTTGCCCAGGAGCACTTAAGTTTATCATGCCCAAAAGCCATGCTTATTGGCAGAAACTTTCATTTTTGGAATACTTTTCTCTACCTTGGTGGGGGCGGGGGGGGGGACTTCGCAAAACTCTAGCTTGCTTTAATCCTGCAGAGTATTTACATCTACTTGAACGAACAAGAAAAGAAAAAAGGGAAAAGAAAACACTAAAGGCTGTTCAACAATTTTTTTTCACATATTGTTCCACCTACGCAACACTGCTCAAATCGCTTTAGGTAAACCATCTCTAACATACATTAAAAATGATGCCCTGTGAAAAGGATTTTAAGCAATGTTCATTTGTCTAGAAGTGGTGGATGTGGGACTGAAAACCCATCATCAGTTCGTTTTGACAAAAAGGTAATAATTAAAGTCTTTTAACTCCCCTCCTCCTCCTCTTCCTCCTGCACATCATTTGACCTATGATAAAACAGCCTATCAGATTTCCATTCATTATTTCTACCTGAAGGGCTTTGCCAGCTCACACATATATAAATCTCCATTTGTCAGCTTTAAACTATACCTGTCCCGCCCGCTACGAGGGCTCATTGCTCTTGTCCCTTAAAAAATTGCCAAATGCCGTCAAGTGACATAACCTGCCTTCAGCCTCCAATGACCCTTGCAATCAATAATATTTGTAACCTGTAAGTGCAGAGTTAAGTAGAACAGAAGCGATGCACCGTCCTCGTTAACCACATTGAGCTGTGATACTGCAACCGGCTCCCCTGTGCCTCCTGTGATCAATTTTAATCTCTGGCCCAGGAATAAAAGAATGCAGGCTCCTGCTTCTGAATTCATCTCAAAAGGATGCTATAGATTTGTGTGTCTACAGAGGGAATGAAATATTTAATTCAACCAGGGGCTGAAGGAAAGAATGCATCTAAACTATCATTCCTTCTCATTACCCTTGGTAATATTTAAGCTTTCAGTTGACAGTATTAAACACAGGGAGGGGAAAATACACAGCGACAGGTTAAGAGCAGACCTCTCTCTCATTCTTTCTTACATTCCAGAGGCTCACAGTTGCTCATTATAGCATTCGTGATTAGTATAACTGTCATCACAGCGGGGTGCGTTTTTGTATCATAAACACTGGCTATACAGAAAGCACAAACTGGCAGCTAATGCACGTTGCAAAAATTGGATTCACGGCACACTGTAAGGAAATTGTTTTTTTAAAAAATATATAAAAGCCATTGAGGAGCCAAGTTAATATATCTGATTTTTAGAAATTTTTAAGGTGTTTGCGTTCCATTTGTGCACATACACTGCACACCTGAAAGTCTCTTTCTGTGGACTACTTAGCACAATATGCAGAGGAAAATCCAGACTCTCTATCAAGTATGTACTCAACAGGGAGCTGCAGCCAATCACAGCATGGCAACTGTACACACAGAAAACCTCTGAGATGTAAACGCGGAAACTCAATGTAGGAAGCAGTTCCGAAAGACAAAAAGGAAAGAAAGAGCTGGACGAATCGGGGGATGGGGTGGGGAATACCTGTCTGTACTTTTCAGACAAAAACATATATGTGGCTCTTCACAGGATAAATAATCAGTGAAGACTGGAAATGTAATGAATGTGCACATTTACCAGCAAATCTTAAGATATTACAAGAATCAACAAGAATAAATGTTTGCATCATGACTTGTCTCTTGACATACACACTTTTAGCATGGGAAACGTCTTGTTCAAAATAATGATGGAAACGAGGCTATGTGAACGTAATTGTTTACTTGTAAATGTAAAAAACCAAACCCTGGCCTACCCATTGCTAGTATTGCTAAATTTTGGTAACCGTATATATAGCAGTAATGCTGCCATTGTGACTAACCTTGGATCAGCCTTCAACCAACTAGAGGGTCTCAGATAGGGATGGATGAAACTATCACTCTCTCAGTTTCAATTTTTTACAGTCTTAAATTCAGTTATCCACATTTCTGCAGTAATTTATGGTGGCATTCTAGTGGAAATTTCTCCTAAGAAATACAATTTTTTTGCAAGCAATTTTACCTAATATAATGCATGTTCGTATGTCATTTTCACTGATATATGCATTTTAGGTGCACTTTCCTCTAATTGCTTTACTATTATTATTTTGGTACACTTTGGGTAGGATTCACCTAAGCAGCCCTGTTAGCAAAAGCTCTATGGAAAGATTTCTGCTTGTACAATGGGGCTCCTTTCTATCTCCCCCAGATGCCTCCCAGAGTCCCTGAAATTGGCTGGAGGAAGGGCTTCAGGAAAACCCCCCAAACTGTGCACAGGGGGAGTAGAGGTGTATTATTCTGTCTTCTTGCAAGCTGCATTGCTTGCACAGGTGGAACGTTCATAATGTGCGCTGTTGAATTCCACCCATTTTTTGGCTGCAGAACTGCACCGCAAAACTTGGAGAAGTGTGAGTGTCATGGACTGGGTGGACACAGAGGAATGGTGGGAGCAACCAGCTGGGAAACACCTAGGGAAGAAGGCTCTGAGCCAGGGGATTGGTGGTGGGATGGCGATGAGTGGTCAGAGGGAGATGTGGGAGCAGTCTGGGAGGAAGACGTGGTGGAAGCTGAAGAGGAACAGTGTTTACTGAGCAGGAAGAGACTGGAGCAGAGAGCAGTCTGGAATCAGAGCCAGAGTCTAGAAAGCTGGAGGGTGTGTGTGTGTCAAGAGGCAAAAGGGAGACAGGCTCCAGGGAGTCTCCCTCTGCTGCTGGAACAGATGTCCATGGAGGCGCAGGTCAGTTCTGTGTCCAGGGCAGCTGTCTACCAGCTCCATTTGATACACAGGCTGAGACCCTACCTGCCTGCGAACTGTCTCGCCAGAGTGGTGCATGCTCTAGTTATCTCCTGCTTGGACTACTGCAACATGGTCTACATGGGGCTACCTTTGAAGGTGACCTGGAAACTACAACTAATCCAGAAAGCAGCAGCTAGACTGGCGACTGGGAGTGGCCGCCAAGAACATATAACGCCGGTCCTAAAAGACCTACATTGGCTCCCAGGACGTTTCCAAGCACAATTCAAAGTGTTAGTGCAGACCTTTAAAGCCCTAAACAGCTTTGGCCCAGTATACCTGAAGGAACGTCTCCACCCCCATTGTTCAGCCGGGACACTGAGGTCCAGCACCAAGGGCCTTCTGGCAGTTCCCTCATTGAGAGAAGGAAACTAACAACTACCTGACTTCTAGAAGATATCTGAAGGCTGTTTTAAATGTTTGATCTTTTACTGTGTTTTTAATGTTCTGTTGGGAGCCACCCAGAGTGGGCGGGGTATAAATATATTATTATTATTATTATTATTATTATTATTATTATTACAAGATCCCCTCCTCCTGGTCTCTCAGAACATGAAGTGGAATAAAGAGGGCAGAACAAAGAGATGCAAGGCAAAGGAACCTCAGTTTGCTGGGGAAGGAATTTTAGAAAGCAGTGGGAAGGCAGGGACCTTCAGTCCTTGCAACTGCTTCACTGGGGCGAGACCTACTGGGAATAGTTGTGGTGACCACTCGGTCTCAGCTGTTTTCATTTCCCTGAATAAAGAGTTAACTTCACGGACACCTGGTGTTTTATTCCTAACCTGAGCCTGACTCCAGCTCCTGACAGTGACTTTCAAAAGATAGCTATGTTTTTGGTTTGTATATCAGTTCAAGAAGTGTGAACTAAGTAGTTTCTCATTAAAATTCAAGCAAACGTGAATCTCTACGCCACGCTCCTGTGAGCTGCAATGTAAAACTTTAACAAACGACAGATCTATATATTATTTCTTACATTGCTCCTTTGAGGCATAAATGCAAGCTGGTTATCTTGAAAAAACTTAAACTGCCTGCAGAAGGCCACAATCCTCAGCGCTCTTTGGCTGCTCTCCTCGGCACAGAGATACAACCGAGGTGATTAAAGAATGGGAGAAAAAGTGAGAGTTGCACCCTTCGGCCATAACATTACGGAAGATGCCTCGTATGAACTGACGTCATCACATCACAAGTTGCCTTTTCACTGGTGCTCACTGAAAAGGGCCTCAGGAAAACTCACTGTCTTGGCCATATTCATGCAATCCCCATGACAACCATAACATGTAACTGGTGTCCATCTCTCAGCTTCATTTTCTCCACTGCATAACTAAGATAATATTATTGAGTTGTTGCAAGGATTAGTGAGATCAGCATATGTGAAGCTCTCTGAACACTTAAATGTAAAAATATTATTATAAGAAAAGTTGGCTATTTCCCCAAATTTCAAAGCAAGTTTGTAATAGAATCAACTGCTCTGGTCTGTCAAGTGGCAATGAGCACAGAATAGAGAATGGTTATTTCCACCAAGTAACCCACTTTTCCTGGATTAATCGAGCAATTGATTAATTGATTAATCTAGAATCTAAAAAGACTGTCTTCTTGTGCATTTGACACAACTAGGTTTATGCTGAGAGCAACAAATCTTAGATGCAAATTTTCAGTTTCAAGATGAGCACATGTGTGTTCCTGCTCATAATCAAAGAGCAAACTCTCTCAATGGTTTCATGGGCAAGTGATAATAACATCTGTTTTGTGTACTTTTGGTTCAGAACTGGACTGGGCCTATAAACATACACTCTCATAATTTGAAATTAGCAACTGGTTTCGTACCCAGAATGAAAGTGCTGTGCTGACACAGCTGTCGGTTCCAGCAGTACCGATAGCTCTGACTGAGTAAATTGCTCCAACAAAGGCTAGAGGTGGACTGATGTCTTATGAGTCACTGTCTCCAGTCCTGCCCTCTCGAGCTCTGCCCCTTGCTCAAAAAAATTGTGACTCTTTTAAAGGACAAAATGTCTGCCATACGCACTGTACTTTTGGACAGGCACGGTAGTGCAGGACTGACTCTGAGCTTGAGGTTGGGCTCACAACAGCTGTTAAATTCCAAGGCTCATGCTAAGGGGAAGGTAACTGAGGAATTTCAAAGGAAAACAACAAGTTTCAATAAAACTAATTAATGAATGTGGTTTTCATGTCCAGGGTTGTTGTTTTTCAGCCAGAATTTACTGAAATTCAGTTCCGGCGTCTCTCAGGTAGGCACCATTGCGATTGTAAGAGAACAAGGGGCGTTCATGGTGAGTTCCAGACCTCTTTTTCTAGAAAAATAGCACTGGGCACGTGTCTACTTGGAAGCCACAGGAAAGATGCCTGCAGGTTGTTAAACCAAGCGCTGTTTGTGCCATCTGCCCTCGCATTGGCTCACAAAGTCCTTGCTGGGAGTTTGGGACTGACGAAGAACCTCATGTATACAATGGACAATGTTGATAAGGCCAGGACACTGAAGTCTTGCTAAGGAAAAACCATGCAAAACATTTTGAAGAAACATCTGGGGAGAGGCAAGCAATGGAACATCTGAGAGGTGGGGAAAGGACAACGTTCTAGATCATTGGTTCAAAGTTCCTCCTGAACTTAAAATGGCTGGAAGGGAAAGATTGGAAATTTGTCAAAAGCTACGAGGTGCACAAGGAGTCAAAGGTACCAGAACTAACACTACCAATGGGATTATGCCAGTGAGTTTAAATACTGCACACCTGCTTCCTGCTCAGGAGTATTTTTGCTTCCCTTAGTTTGGATCCCTTAAGGCAGGTTTGCTACCTGTTTTTGTACATTCAGTATCTGAGCTCAAGAGGTGCCCATCTCAATGGAGATCCACATGACAACCAAAAACAGCTGCTGCTGTTGCTTTTAATCCTTTCACACCAGTGGGTCCAACATGCCTGCCATTAGCGTTAATGTAAAACGAATGAGCATTTTACACCAAGATCGGCCAGCGCTTTTCCTCAGGAAAAAGTGGTTAACACCAGAGTAAGCTTTAGCAATGTAAATTATTTCCCCCATGCGGCTGCAGAATCACACAAGTTATTCATTTAAAAATTATTAGCATATAAAAACATTATTATCTCTGCAGTTAATGTACACTTCGCTGACAACCTTTTGGACCATTACAATTAAAGGAAGGCAGCATCCCTTTAATGAAGTTACAAAACATATTGTTTATTAAAGAGCAAATTATATCTTTAATTAACTTTAAATATTATAATCCAATGAAAAATTCTCTCATAAACTAAAAGGCCTTTCAAGTGCTCAAGGCTGGAGCCAACGGTATAATTTAAGAAGATGATTTTGAGTTGCCGTGGTTGTCTCTAAAATCTAAAAATATTTTGCTTTGGTTTTTCTGCCAGCAGTTTTAGCTTTTTACATGGATTTGCCACTGCTACTAAAAGCAGATTTTTATTTATTGAATTTGTATACCGCCCAATAACCGGAGGTCTTCTTGTTGTTGTTGTTGTTAATCCACAGAGGATCAGCCAGAATTCAGATTTTTTTTCTTGGTTCCTGGGGGGAGGTGAGGTCAGTTTTACTAGAATGAGGAGATGTTGGGTCAACTCTTAATTATTTTGCACTGATCCTCCTTTGAGCAAAGATAAAAGTGCAGAATACTACAGTAGTACCTCGGATTACATACACTTCAGGTTACATACGCTTCAGGTTACACACTCCGCTAACCCAGAAATATTACCTTGAGTTAAGAACTTTGCTTCAGGATAAGAACAGAAATCGGGCTCTGGCGGCGTGGCAGCAGCAGGAGGCCCCATTAGCTAAAATGGTGCTTCAGGTTAAGAACAGTTTCAGGTTAAGAACGGACCTCCGGAACGAATAAAGTACTTAACCCGAGGTACCACTGTATTAGTATTTAGCAGTTACAAGCTACACGCCACGGAGGTCAGTGGCAAAATATGCATTGATTTAAATGAAATGGGCAAAATTACAACTAATCATCTTCATAAAGGGTAGCGAAGCAGAACTAAGCAAATGTAATAGTTGAAACATATTTTTAGTAACCCAGCAATGCCAGATACGAAAAAGGCACCACTCAGTTCCTGGAAACGTAATGTGAAAATAAGTTCTACAGATGTCAAGCATCACAATGTACCACTTGGAAACAGCGAAGAGCTCATTAGGGGTGTCCAAATCTCTCTTGCTGAATAGGTACTACATATATAGACAGTAGCAAAATGGCCATCCCTTTGGGAGGCGGCATATAATGGGGGTCATTATACTATCTGTATACTCTGCACACAGGGTTGAATCCAACTAAGTCATTACACTTACAAGTGATTGCTGATCCATGGCCACTTGATGTACCTTTGGGGAGAATTAATTTGCTGATGAGGACTTATCATTGAAACAGTTCATTATCCTGGAAGAACTGTACTGTTTGCTGCTGTGCTTGGAGTGCCTATTGCTAGATTTGGGGTGCAGGCAGGAAGCAAAAGTAGTTCTTTGACTGCAATAACTTAGTAAGATACAACCAGTATGTACATTGCATTCTGTGGGAGCCTTCACAATGGAAACCGCACCGCTAGTTTCTTCAAGTTGCAACCATTCACTCATATGGGGTCATATGCAGATGACACAACATTGATGGCAGAAAGTGAGAAGGAATTAAAGAACCTTTTAATGAGGGGGAAAGAGGAGAGCCTAAAATATGGTTTGAAGCTCAACATCAAAAAAATGAAGATCATGGCCACTGGTCCCATCACCTCCTGGCAAATAGAAGGGGAAGAAATGGAGGCAGTGAGAGATTTTACTTTCTTGGGCTCCATGATCACTGCAGATGGCGACAGCAGCCGTGAAATTAAAAGACGCCTGCTTCTTCGGAGAAAGGCAATAACAAACCTAGACAGCATCTTAAAAAGCAGAGACATCACCTTGCCAACAAAGGCCCGTATAGTTAAAGCTATGTTTTTCCCAGTAGTGATGTATGGAAGCGAGAGCTGGACCATAAAGAAGGCTGATGCTTTTAAATTATGGTGCTGGAGGAGACTCTTGAGAGTCCCATGGACTGCAAGAAGATCAAACCGATCCATTCTGAAGGAAATCAACCCTGAGTGCTCACTGGAAGGACAGATCCTGAAGCTAAGGCTCCAATACTTTGGCCACCTAATGAGAAGAGAAGACTCCTTGGAAAAGACCCTGATGTTGGGAAAGATGGAGGGCACAAGGAGAAGGGGACGACAGAGGACCAGATGGTTGGACAGTGTTCTCAAAGCTACCAGCATGAGTTTGACCAAACTGTGGGAGGCGGTGGAAGACAGGAGTGCCTGTCTGGTCCATGGGGTCACGAAGAGTCGGACACGACTAAACAACTAAACAACAACAACAACAAAAGTTGTGTATTCAGTGGCACATCTTTCGAGGTAGTGCAGCTTCTCCCCAGTAGACCGTGCTCTGAAGGGAGCAGACCTTTTACTCCCCTGCAAAGGTTTGAGGGCTTCAGCCCATGCATTTTGCTCCTTAGAACTGAAGGGAGCTACTGAGGGTGTGATTGTCAACAAAGAGACACAACTGAGTAAATAGAAGCTCATTCTTGAAAGCGTGGCCACGATACCCGACTCTACCAAACTTATAGCCAAGGAACAAAAGATTTAGGCAGCTAACCTTGTTAATCTTCCTCTCTCTCTCTTTTAACAAGTTTTGACATTGCTAGTTAATCATCAGGGTCTTATTTTATTATTTTTTAAAAGCGAGCCATGACAAGGGATTGAGCTGCATAAATTGGTTCACAACCACAGTCCACAGAAGGCCCAAGACTGTGAAAGCAAAACAAATTTTCTGCATAGTTGCAGTAACTGAGGAATGCATATGCACATAATGAAAAAAAAATTAAAAATGCTTGCTTCTCAGAAGAGGATTGTTGAGTAATTGATGAAATGCTTTTTAGAGCAGGAAATCAGCGGTTTTCTCTTGACATTAAAGCAAAAATCATTTCATGCCTATAGAGATTGACACAATGGCATTGGATTTAAACAAACACTCTTTTTCTTTTTTCTTTTTGCATTGTGGGCAAAGCTTTTTCTGCAAAAAAAGCAATTGCTTATTTTTAAAAGCATGCATGGCATGGATAAAATCTGTATGATGTGCTCAAATTATTCTGCAAACTACATTTGTCATGGGAAAAAAATTCAAAAACACAGGGAAACAGCACGAATCCCACTTTAATTACTTTCTTAACTGAGATAGTTTGAACAAGTTCCGAATAAATTTAAGAGGCTGAATCCAGATTAAGTTGCTCGTATTTGGATTCCATTGAAACAAATGAGACAAGTTAGCCATGACTGGTTTTCAGTGGGAACCAAGTGTGACTACCTCATTCTAAATCTAATCCAACCATTTAAGCTTTCTTAATTCCCACTAAAACAAAGTTGGATTTAAACATGCTATGACACTATCCCATGGTCCAGTTATTCTCAAATGGCTTCCGTCTATCACCTCCTACCAACTCTCAAAGAACGCTGGGCGACTCACTCTCTTCCTTAAAATGATCCATGACTAATGGAGCGCCAAGTCCAAAAACTCCAGGAGTTTGCTGTAAAAAACCTATTAACCAGAAGGCAAATCTGGATCGCCTTTCGGGCATGGGACAACTAATGAAAACCTCTCAGTTAGAATTGCAAAGAAAGCAAAAGCCAAAACAAAGCAAGTAGGTTCTTGCCAGAAGATGTAGGTGATTTCGTAGATGAAGTTTTTAGGTTTGGCATTGGCCACTTCTCCAGATTCAACTTCCTCCCACATCTGAAGCTCATGGAGGGATGAGAGTCAAAAGAAGCTTCAGGGTTCGCCCTCTTCGTGTCTCACCCACTTAGTTTTGGCATTACACCAGTGCTCTGAAGCAAACTCCCTTCCTCCATCCCACTGTCCTCTGAAAATGTCACAGGTGAACTACAAGGCGACACCTCTTCCAGTCGTTCCATCTGCCAAGCACTACAGCTTGCAGGGCAATATAATAATAATAATAATAATAATAATTTATTTATACCCCGCCCTCCCTGGCCAGAGCCAGGCTCAGGGCGTCTAACACCAGTAAAATTACAATAAAAACATAATGGGGGGGAAAACCAATTTAAAATACAGGTTAAAATACAATTTAAAATACAGCCTCATTTTAATAGTAGCCCATAGATCAAAACCATAAGGGGGGGAAACATAAGGGTCAGCCTGAGTCCAAACCAAAGGCCAGGCGGAACAGCTCTGTCTTGCAGGCCCTGCGGAAAGATGTCAAGTCCTGCAGGGCCCTAGTCTCTTGTGACAGAGCGTTCCACCAAGTCGGGGCCAGTACTGAAAAGGCCCTGGCCCTAGTTGAGACCAATCTAACCACCTTGCGACTTGGGACCTCCAAAGTGTTGTCATTTGTGGACCTTAAGGTCCTCCACTGGACATACCAGGAGAGGCGGTCCCATGGGTATGGGCAGAGGGATCCCCTCTCTTATCTCACCACATGCTGCTCTCCTGACCAGGGGCAGAGGAAGGGGGGGTTCACCCTGGGTATCACCACTAAGGGGGGGGGGGAGAGAAAATGCCAGGCAGCACTCACCGTGGGGCCTGCAGTGGGCCCAAGCCACGCATCTCTCCTGGGAGTGATGTGGTGGCTTGGGTGCCTTCAGCTGTGGGGTGGCTGAGTGGGAGGAGGCAGGCAGACTCCTCGGAGGCCCTGCGGTGCATCCTGCCCTAGCTTGCCCTGCCCCCATGGCTGGCTGGCCCTGCCCCTGGGCGCAGGGTATGCACACTGCCCCAGGCACCCGATCGGCTTGCTCTGCCGCTGCTCCTAACCCCCCGGAGTCATTTTCAGCAGTGGGCATGAGCAGGGGGAAGCAAGGAGGGAAGCCCCATTCCACACACCGAAGTCCTTGCACAAGGCTTCCACTGACAGGGCTGGTTAGGTGAATCCTGCCCCGCTCTTTCAACTCTCTAGAAAATCACGATGACTCTCCATTGTGGTGGACACACTGTGCTCAGGTGACAATGGTTAGATCCTGCCTATCATAGCCACAGGTGAAGCAATAACCGCTGGAAGATGCTGCACAGGGAAAACAAAAGCCCCTTTGGTGACCGTTACGTCGATGGGCAAATGCTGGATTAAGAACTGACCTTTCAAATGCGTAGATTTACATATCAAATGTTGATTTATTTTAATGCCAGCTGCTATTGCACTATTTCTTGAAATTGCACAAGCCATTTGTGGAGGTTGACAGCTACGGAGCAAAATCATCAAATAAATCAAATTTTAGCATAGTGGAATAAATAAATGCTCAAAGGCAAGAAAGCAATGTATTTCTAAATGCAATCTTTACAAGATAAAAAGAGATTACTGTTGGGGCTCCATAGGCAGAGGTTGGGGACTACGGCTATTTACTTATTTATTCATTCAATTATTTACACAAACAGCTTGGATCGCTGTGTTGAAACCAAGATGCCTAAGAATGCAGATGTTACAAAACCGAGAGGCACATTAATTAATAATGAAATAAGCAGTTTACACATCCCACCGATTATTTAACTGGGTAGATTAACAAATCGCAGAAGTAGATAAGTAGACAACGAGGTTTCGTGAAAGGAGGAAAAAATGCCAGGGAGGAAGGATTAAAATTGTGCCATAAATTAAACGCTGTTGTAATATGGTAATAAAGAGATATATGGAGCAACCTTTAATGAGATGTGTAGCTGAAAATTCCAGAAAAACCCCACAAATCTTTTGATCCTGCTAAGTCATATGCAATGAATGTAATGCCCGAGGACTCAGAAGGTGCCCAGACTTCCCATTGCCATAATCAGCTCCAGGAATGTACAAGGCAATTCATTTTTTAATAGCTGGAGAGCCTCGCTTCCATACTCCAATAATTTCAGGCAAGCAAAAGACACTGGTGGAATCTGCAAACGTACTAAAATGACCGCTCCCCACTTAAAACGGGGGGCGCCCTTTGCGGGGACGCGTACAGCCCTGGATCTGGAGTGGCCCCATCAGCATAGGCTTTGCCTTCCCTCAGGTGGGATACCTGGAGGTCCCCGCCTACCCCAGTGAGTTGTCCAATCCCACCTGGGGGAAGCGTTGCCAGGGAAACCAGGCCAGGTAGGGGGAGGGATTACCTGCCCACACAATAGAGGGTGGATCTTAATTGTTAATCCTCACTTGGCTCCAGAGCTTCTCCCACCCTACCCACCCTCAGTTAATGCTTTCTTTTGCAGGTTATCTTTTCTTCATAGGTTTTGCAGGTTAACCTTTCTCCACAGGTATGCGGGCGCTGCTACGATAAGGTCGCTGTTGAAGGGCCGGAAAGGAATTTCCCTGCATTGGCAGGTTTCGCCTTTCCCGTAGCAAAACGTCACAACTTTGGCGGTATCAGGCCTTGGGAGGAATCCTTTAGTCCATCTTCCTCTTTGCGGCGGCGATACCAGGGTTCCCCGTTAAAGGGGTTTTTGAAGGGAGGCTTTGGCCGTACGCCGAAAGGTCGTCATTGCTCTCCCCTGCGGCGGCGTAACGGGGGCGGCTATCTCTGCTTGAATATATGTTCTCCAGAGCCAGCCTATCCCCCCCCCACACACTGGATAACCCTGATGCTCCCTAGGTCCCCGGCTGGGGACTAGGGAGGGAGAACGCCCAATGCCTGAGCCAAGGTCTACCCACATTTGAAATTTAATAAAGTTGTGGCCAATTTAATCCCATAGCACGTTGTCTAGAGTCGTTATTCCACATGACGGGGGGGACCACTCGGGATCCGGGGACTCTGCCTGTCCACGCAAACGTTCTGAAAATGCTTGTTGTGTTGTTGTTTTTTTTTAAAAAAATACATTGAATTTTCCATAATGCTCACCATCGCCATCTAGTGTCACATTATATATTGCTCTTAAAACACACTTAAAACCTTTTATTTGCAGCTGTATAGCTGAGTCCATTATGAGAGGTCAAGGACACATGGCAAAGCCAGGCAAAAGCATTCAAGGGAGGTGCGAAAGAAGGCTGGAGAGGAGTGCGACTAGGCAGGAGGTGAAGTCTTTGGGGGTGGGGGTGGGATCCTGAGACCTAGACAGAGAAGTCTGAAGGGCTGGATTTGGGCCCCAAGTCTGAGGTTTAGCACCCCCTTTTTGATGTAACGTGGCGTACCAGCCAAAGAGTTGAAGCCACCACATAGGATGGGCTGGATATCTACAGTAAGACCAAAAATGGCAAAGCGTATAACTGGAATGGCCACAAAAATACTAAAGGTCAGCCTATCGTTTAAAACGAAATATATTCTACAAGGCGGAAAGCTATTTATTGTATACAGTGGTGCCCCGCAAGACGAACGCCTCGCAAGACGGAAAACCCACTAGACGAAAGGGTTTTCCGTTTTGGAGGCACTTCGCAAAATGAATTTCCCTATGGGCTTGCTTCGCAAGACGAAAATGTCTTGCGAGTTCCTGCGGGTTTTTTCCCCTTCCCCCCCCTTTTCCTAAGCCGCTAAGCCGCTTAACAGCTGATCGCTAAAAGCCGCTAAACCACTAATAGCGCTAATCCGCTAAGCTGTCAATGGGCATGCTTCGCAAGATGAAAAAACCACTATACGAAGAGCTTCACGGAACGGATTAATTTCGTCTTGCGAGGCACCACTGTACAATGGTTGGCAAAGGAAATGAGCAATCCAAATAAATTACAGTATAAGGAAAGTTCCTTTTTAAAAAATTAAGATGGTTAAAAAACATCCCCCAAAGACCCCCATCCCTACCCCACACACTCAATCTGATTATCTGAAATAACCTTTGGATCAAATTTCTTATTTGGGATGAAACAAAGAAAATCATTTTCAAGGGACGCGAAAGTAGACTCAGAGATCCTGCAAGATTGCAGAACCCAGATAGGGTGTTATAGGGTTTACTTTTTACCGGGTTCATAATTGCAATCTTTTTATATAGTAAAATAATAATTAACAACCACCACCACCCTGGAAATTAAGACCCAATTTGTACACAAATATAGCCATAGGATGGTGCTGTTAAAATAAAATAAAATCCAGGCCTGCCACTTGACTACAATCAAGGGAAGAGTGCTTAAGCACAAGCCTGTGTACCTCTTCTCCGGTAAGAATAACTAATATGAGAGGAAGTGGAATGAAAAGAGCTGGCAATGCATTCCTCCCCCCCTCCCAGCATATCAGGCAGGTTTTCATAAGGAAGCAGTGGTCATCAATCACTACCTCATTACCAACCTGTCATCTGGGCTTAGGCTAAATGTATTCTGGCTTGCTGCCATACTAAATGTTCAATGAAACATCCTTAAGGCTCTCTACAAGTTCAGCTGAAGTCGCACATGCTATACATCAAAGAGGAACATTAGCGTTATCATAGCTTAATAAATAGTGCCATTCCGGCAACATAATCCTGTGTTCTAGAGCTATCTCCCATTCCCTGGTATTATGCAGTTTAAGTAAACAATCTGGCTGTCCTGCGTGATGTTTACTTAATGATAAATGCATGTAATGATAATTAGTCATTCTGGGACATATGCACTTCCATTCCCTGTTGAAATTTATATATAGATATATATGAAATTTCAGTAGGGAAGGGAAGTGCAAACACACACACACACACACACAATCACACACCTTAATCACTGATTGCCTTAACAAAGGGTTCTGTGAAACCAACATAGAATTAGGGATGGAACACAGTTTCAAAACGTTTCCACTGAATAAAATTAATAGTCCACAAATGATTATGAAGTGCCCAGAAAATATCTTCTGTTCTTCCAATAGACCAGTTAACCAACTGCCTAATGCATTAAATGAAAATAAAAGGATGTACATTAAGTCCTTGTTAGCAAGTAATGTACTCCATTTTCATTTCATTTTGGACACCTACGCCTTATGAAGGAGTTTTGAAGAGTTCCAAAGTATGCAACACTTTTAGGTGTTCCAAAGTATGCAACACATTTCAAATCCAATAAAAGGTATCACCAATTTACAAAACACTTTGAAGAGAATGATAACATAGGCTAAAATGTTCAGTTGCTAAGGAATTGCTATTCACTATTCTGTTTTGTATTTCTCCCTACTGGGAGATGCCAATAAGAAGGTATGGTCCACATAATTGCTGGTATTTTTAATAATAGGTCTTGTTTACAAGCACAATTCAACCTTAGAACATCAATGGTTTAAGATCAGAGTATGTAAAAGATAGTCTGCCACATGAACATAGAAACCAGAGGATACTCTGCTCTGTGTTCTGCCACTGATGGAAGTATAACCAATGGCAACCAATAGGAAGGCCTTTTCCAGTAATGGTTCCAAGACTATGGAACTTCCCAAAGTCTGTCTCTGTCTCTATCCCCTCTCCCCCTAGCCTAGAATCTATTTACCTATGATTTGTTTACCTAACTGCCTTCCCCTATATCATCCTGCTCAAACTCTGAGGCCATCAAGTGATGTTATCTTAGTGTGACGGCACCTTCAGTGTCCCGACTTCCACTTGCAGAAAAAGGGGCCTGGGCTTGATTAATATGAAGGTTGCATTCAAAAAACCACTACATGGCTTAAACCAGGAGACCAAGTGGGCGATTGAAAGCAAGGCAGAAATTGAGATGTTGTCTCAACCCCTATTACACCCCCTTCTACCCTCCTTTTGGAGAGTGGGACAGGCACAATCGTTCCCAAATTTCAGGCCCTGAGCGATGGGACTGGACAAGCAAGATGTTTTCCTGCTTTCTGGCAAGGAGGAAAAGAGAACCTTCCTCAAGTTCACACATTGCTCCAGGTATTTCCCTGGCTTAGCAAGGTGTCAAGTTCTGGTTCCTGCCTAAACACTAAACTGAGTGAACCTCCAAGATCCTCTCTGAAAGGATGCTGACCCTGTTGTCCACCCAACTCCTCCTGCCCCAAACTTGAAATGATTAAATTGTGAAAGGTTGGGATGTGCTTTTTGGGCATTTCCCTTTAGCTTTTGGATTATCATGCAACTGAGATCTGTGTCTCACACTATAAGAGGGGTGCTGTCCACGAAGCAAGTGCTTAAAACATTCTTAGAGTTACACCAGTCTAAGGTTGGTTAGGAAAGGGAAGGCAGCATTGGAAACTATTTCAGACACCTGAAATTTACTGATTTGGTGCATATCTTAGGATTTATCTTTCTATGTATCTAACTATCTTGGGTCTGTGTTACATATTTGTAAGGCAATTTACATGAGAGTAAAAGGGTTCAGCTCAGCTGTTCGTGACCAGTGGGCCTGAGGAGCGCTACTGCCCTACTTGCAAGAACCCCCTAACTGGTTGTAGCATACGAGACTGAGGACATAGAGGGCTTAGAAATGTACATATGTTTTTTGTGTTGATGTACACACATACAAGGATCAAGGAGCCTGATTTCATTAGGATGGCTGATTTCTCCTAGACACAAGAGCTTTATTACCAAAATGGAAAATGCAACGCAATGTCTTCCTAATGCTCATGATCAGCCAAGCAATTTAAACCTTGTTCCCAGTACAGTGGTACCTCGGGTTACATATGCTTCAGGTTACATACATCTCAGATTATAGACTCCGCTAACCCAGAAATAGTACCTCAGGTTAAGAACTTTGCTTCAGGATGAGAACAGAAATTGCGTAGCAGCGGTGCGGCGGCAGCAGGAGGCCCCATTAGCTAAAGTGGTGCTTCAGGCTAAGAAGAGTTTCTGGTTAAGAACGGACCTCCGGATGAATTAAGTACGTAACCAGAGGTACCACTCTACCCTGTACTGCAGCTGCTAGGTCACATTATATAGCTCACATGAATGCAAAAGTAAGAACCATCCTAGACTGGAAATATCTGCAAACACCCATCCAACAAGTGCCAAAAGAAGCATCAAGGAGCCCTACCCCCTATCCTTTTTTTTTGAAATTTCCATATAACAAAAGTGAGTTACTAACAAATATTGGGGGTGGCAGGGATTGTAATATGTAGACAGTATTTTAGACTGCTTCAGTCATCAGAAATAAAATCAGCCCTGGCCAACACGCCCACACAATGTGTTTTCTTATATCTTCTCTTGCTGTGGGAGGGAGTGAGAAAACCAGTTGCCATCCTGCAAGAATATATTTACCAGTTCTCTCTCTCTGAAGGGTTTAACAGCAGCTGCTGCTCCCAGCATTTCAGGGTGAAACAGAGAAGCGGGTTCTGTTCACTCTAAAAACATTACCATCAGAAACTGCAATAGCCTTTAACTTGTGTGAAGCGTAACCTGGTGAACAGGCAATTCTTTATTTCAGATTTATTTGTTTAAGTGTTTCATAACATGAACAGTAACAACTTACACTACTGGCCTTAGAAGAAGTCCTTTAAGAAGAGTTATTTAAAGCCTTGATCAATGCATTGTAATGTTCACCCCCTCCCAGTTTTCTTATTATGGTCATAATCTTCCCATGACCTCTTTACAGATGAATGATGGTATGAAATCCATTTCTTTACATTCTCTTATGAGAGGCAAAGAAGCTGAAAGAAAGAAAAAGCTTTGATCCTAAGGCAAGGTAGAGCGCTGGTGGAATATTACAGGTCTCAAAGACCCTAAACCAAGACGCTGACATGTAGACATCTGCTAATATATGCTTGCCAAGATACTGAGTTGCCTGCTAAGTGATAACATTTAGTCCCCCCAGAATAGAGGCAACAGATGCATAAGGATCTCCCCCAGCTAGTCTTTGCTTCCAGCACCTTCAACATGTTTCTTCAATTATACATTACAGGAGTGACTGCACAGCAGTATACCCATAAACTCTAACTACCTAATTCTTCTCTTTCCAAAATTTACAAGGGTCAAGATACTGCTGAAGCCCATAGGACATTAGCGTGCAGCTGTTCTTCCATATGTTCTCTAGGTTTACATCTGTTACAGAGATAATCCCAAAGCATGGTAGTTGGCATGACATGACACTAACATATCTGATGAGCTTGGGGGTTGGAAGTCACTTCTCTCTCCTATTTAGGGTTCCGGGACACTTTTGGAAGGTAATCACAGTTTCCTGCTAGAGCGTAACTATGCGCAACATCTGTGATAAAAGAAATCAAATGCTTTTATTGGAGGGGGGTTAAGACGTTTTCTCAATTGCAAAGGGCAACAGATAAAACACCTTTTTGCTGTTGTAGAAGAAAACAAGAAAAATAATGTAAAAGCAGACAAAACAGAAGCCAATCTGACCAAAGCCGTTAATTGAGAAAAAAAAATGCCTCCATTCAGCATACTCATAATCTTGCTTTCCTTATTTATTTACAAAAAACACTGCACACTCCAATTTCATTAAAGAAATTCCAACACTCATAGCCATACAATTTAAAAAAAAATCCCATAAAAATTTAAACCAGGGATAATTCACTAATAATTAGAATCATAGAATCATAGAGTTGGAAGAGACCACAAGGGCCATCGAGTCCAACCCCCTGCCAAGCAGGAAACACCATCAGAGCACTCCTGACATATGGTTGTCAAGCCTCTGCTTAAAGACCTCCAAAGAAGGAGACTCCACCACACTCCTTGGCAGCAAATTCCACTGTCGAACAGCTCTTACTGTCAGGAAGTTCTTCCTAATGTTTAGGTGGAATCTTCTTTCTTGTAGTTTGGAACCATTGCTCCATGTCCGCTTCTCTGGAGCAGCAGAAAACAACCTTTCTCCCTCCTCTATGTGACATCCTTTTATATATTTGAACATGGCTATCATATCACCCCTTAACCTCCTCTTCTCCAGGCTAAACATGCCCAGCTCCCTTAGCCGTTCCTCATAAGGCATCGTTTCCAGGCCTTTGACCATTTTGGTTGCCCTCCTCTGGACATGTTCCAGTTTGTCAGTGTCCTTCTTGAACTGTGGTGCCCAGAACTGGACACAGTACTCCAGGTGAGGTCTGACCAGAGCAGAATACAGTGGCACTATTACTTCCCTTGATCTAGATGCAATACTCCTATTGATGCAGCCCAGAATTGCATTGGCTTTTTTAGCTGCCACGTCACACTGTTGGCTCATGTCAAGTTTGTGGTCAACCAAGACTCCTAGATCCTTTTCACATGTACTGCTCTCAAGCCAGGTGTCACCCATTTTGTATTGACAGAAAGATGTTTTCTTAATTGCCTGCCTAAGCTTGGCAGCCTAGAAATGTTTTCAGGAGACATTTAAAGGTTAAAAACAGCAGGTGTTTGCTGAATCTGTATTGGAAGAATGTTCCCTAGTACTTGCCCAATGTCACTAAAAGCTCAATTTTGTGTCCATATCAGAATAATTTCATTAACATGGGGGATTAGCAACTAAACTCCTGTAGATGATCTAGGTGATTGAGTTGGGATACAAGGATTCAGATCCCTAAGGTAACATGGGCCTATCTTGTTCAGAGCTTTGTAAATTAATACAAGGACTTTGAACCTGAGTTGGAAGCCGATGGGTTGTCAGTGCAGATGTTTTAAGAATGGTGTTATGTATTGCTAGACATGTAAATCCATCAGCAGTCTGGCCACTGCATTCATTCTATACCAGCTGGAGCTTCCAAACTAGGCCCTCAAAGATGAGGGTAACAAACTTCTGACATTTGTGTTTTCCTTGAGTCCAGATCTGTACAGGGTAGCTAAAGACCAGGCTTCCACTTGTAAATTAATGTTGCAGTGGAGCATCCAGACAACCATGATCTTTGAGTAGACTGGGTGAGTCTGCTTTTATGGAACGGGCTAGGGCAGGCATGGCCAAACTTGGCCCTCCAGCTGTTTTGGGACTACAATTCCTATCATCCTTGACCACTGGTCCTGTTAGCTAGGGATGGTGGGAGTTGTAGTCCTCAAAGAGTTGGAGGGCCAAGTTTGGGCATGCCTGGGCTAGAGGGATAGGAAGAATATATGATATTGTATACAGATCTTCATGGGCATAGCCGGGGGGGGGGTAGCTGCCCTACCATGATCAAGTAAATCAATAAAAATACTTAATGAACTGACCAATCACGTTAGTTCTGCCTCCCCTAACAAAAGTCCTGGCTAGGCCCATGAGGATCTCCCCTTGGGATGCAAGAGTCTTGGAGTGCTACAACATGATGACCAGACACAGGCCTGATTTGATTTTATAAATTATATGTAGAAAGCCAGTTATTCCCCCCCCCAAAAAAAAAAAAATGGTTAATGTGACTGATATTTGTGCCTGCATTAATTTTACTTCCAGGTAAAGAAAAATGTCGGGAATCTTGGGTGGAGCGACTAAACTCCAGCTAGAAGAAGCAGCAACAACAAAAGAACTCAGGTAAGTAAATGAAAATCCATTAAGACAACAACTTCCCTAAATGCCCATAGTCCTACTTCATATTTTTGAAACATTTAATATAAACTTCCAGATTCATATTTAGACAAATCCATCCCACTATGAAGCCTGGTAAAAGTATATACAAGATCCCTTATATTTTGATCAACATCGATATTTAGGGTATTTCTGATGGTGGATCATAATTGTGTAAGGCTTTTCTTCTTTATTAGCCAGATAAAATGTCTGCAATTTATGTATATCATCCTCTAAGTCAAAGAGAGCCAATATGGTGGCAGATGGGCCATTACTTCCATGATTCCTGACCATTGGCCATGCCGACTGATTCAAGTCCAACAACATCTGTCTACCCCTGCTCTAAGTATCTGACCAGAATATTTCCAATGCGCTCAAGAAACTAGAAATTTAAATTAAATATTCCACCAACAGCTACAAAAACTGAAGTTTGATGAAGTATTGCAATTCCTTGCTTTGAACAGAACGGCAACAATATTGACATGCACCATGGAACGAATTCACCCCAACCCACAATTTTGCATTACTATCACACCTCAAAAAATTAAGCATTCTTACAGCGTGCACAGACTTGCAGAAAAGCACCTAGAGCAATCTCATCAATCACAGTCATAGAGTAGAAATCCTGTATTTAGGTAGCTGTAAGATCACAAATTCCATGATGCAGTGCAACTAGAAGTGAAAACCATACATTAAAACTTCTGGGGCTCTTGATTTCAAATAATATATTAACTAAGCATACATGAGCAACTTGGTGAAAGCTTGAGTCAGCTGAAAGATTCCATAGGTTTTCTGGGCAAATTTATTCCACAGGTTCAGGAAAGGAGAACCAAAATTAGAACCCTTTCTGCAGGTTTTGCACTTTAAATTAGTAAAGTGCTTGCTCCTGTTTTATTTAGTGATGCTGCCAAGATTCAAAAATAACAGGCACAAAATATTATCATTCTCAGCACACAATTCCTGACTGTATTGCAAATTAAGCTCCCTTGCTCTGCAATTCTTACTCTGCTCATTTAAATCGTGTTATATTATGAGAGTAAATACGGTACCAATATGCAAATACAGTCAGGGGGAGAAAACCCTGTTCTATCACTTATATAATTAAGGAACAGGTCCTGATCTCTCAGCAAGAAAGTAAAAATATATCCAAAAGCAAGGTTAAAACCCTGTGCCACATGAAATCTGAAGTCGTCTTCATTTTTAGAATATAGAATCAAATTCTTATTTTTTTTAAAAAAAGGGAGAAGTGCCTGCCACAGCTTTGGATGTTGCAACTGAAACATGAACCTATGCTTCCTTTCCCCATGACTCTTCTAGGTCTTGTCCAAAGTCATCAGGTGTATATATTTTGCACCTGTCTCAAAATAATCTGCATTTCCCGGAAGAATCCAGGTAGGGAGTGGAGCCTAGTGTCTATGCACCATTGTCTCTCTCATCTACTCTTGTTGAGTAGACAGCTGTCCTCAGTTGACTTTGCAGAAATGGAGTAAAAGGTCATCAGCCCAGATACCAGATGGAGAAGAAAGATGTTCCTTACAAGAGAAGGGCAGATAGGATGGGTTTAGGCAGCAGCAGGGATTATGTTATAAATTATCATCATGATAAAGGTTGCAGAAGAGTCGGGGTTTGTAGGGTGCAGCATTTTTTCCTGGTGTTCATGAAGTTAATCAGTGCAGTTTACATTTTCGTTTTGAAATAAGAAGGCAGTTCTCTCATCACTATTTTTTCCCCTTCTTTTGCCCGATATGTGTCATTTCAATAGCTGAACACAATAAAAACATGAACATTTAAGGAAAGTTACAGCACATTAAGTTTAACCCTCATTTCTGTCTTGGATGATAGATGCAAGAATTCCAACTGAGTTGATTTTATGAACCAGTTAAATGATTTGTATTCAGAACCACATTAAAAAATCCCCATGACAAAGTGCACTTGAACGAAAATACCCTGCTTGTGACACATCCTTTGCAAGTAATGTGTTTTCATTTTTCACATGTTGCATCTCATTTATTTTATTCAGGCACACATAGTTAAATCTGCAAGATACGGCAAGCTCCCAATACCCTTGAAATAATAAATCATTTCTTACAGATGTTTTCACCCACTGCAAAGCTGCCTCTCATTAATCAAACATTATCAGTTTCTATCAATGCCCAGTCCTAAACAGGGAAGGCACTTCATTCTCAGTTCTGACTTTTATTCACTGGCTAGCCCCACGACCTTTCTTTATTACTGGATACTCATTTGAAACATGGAATCCCTTAATGTGTGCTGCATTTTGGTGGGTTTTCTTTAACCACACAAGTGTTTTATAAGGGTGTAATTCTTATGTTTTATGCTACAATTAAATTCACACACATAATCTTAGTTGGAGCTCTAAGTCACAGCAGAAATGCATAAATATTATGTTCAGGCCTCCTTAGGTAGGCCATTCTTTAAAGAAATTGCAAATCCATAAACAAAGCAACTCAAAGATATATTGTTTTGTTTCAAAGTGTGAAATAGTTCTCCGAGCAGAAGCTATGCAATATAAATCTTTCCTTTTTTTCATTTTGGATAAATTATTAAAACTTCATTTCAGAAAATAGTATGGTACACATGATAGAGTCTTATGAAGACAGTTCTTTGGAGAACACAGAAATGTATGTGAACAAAGGGCTATCAGATACAGCATTTTTATTTATTTTTTGTCTTAAGAGTAACAGTAGACAGAAATTATTTGAGTATTGGAAACTGTCCCCTGAATAGGAAATAGTTCTTCTAGTAATACGTTGTTTTGATCTTTCCTCATAATGCTTCATTTTCTATCACACAAGGAGTCAAGTTGGATAACGAGCAAAACCCCTCTTTGTTCTGAAGAATTATATAACCAAAAAGCTCAATTTTTCGTACCCAACTTTTCTTTTCTTTTGGCGGGTTTTGAGAATAAATATTTTTGATATTAAAATTTGATGTTTATGGTATCTACTGGGTTGCACAATGGCTGTAATACAAGCCTACTTGCATGTTGCTACAAGCAGTCCACACATGAGACACGCATTGCCGTTGGCATCAAAAGGACAGGATGAGCGCCATGTTTGGGGGCACAAATGCAAGGCACGGATATTTTGTAAACCTTGAGGACAGCCATGTCCCCTCACCCCATACAATTCCCCCTGGGAGCAGCTGAACATCATCAAGATCTGTCTCTTCCAGGGGACATCCTCTATGTGCATTCAAGGTGTTCAGTTGCTATAAGACCCCTTGCTAGCCATTGTGGGCAGCCTGAATAAACAGTTTTAAAGTTAAAAAAAGCAAAAAGACATGAGGAGAAGGCCACGGGCAATGGGGAAGTGCTGGTCTGGGTAACAAAGAGACCTGACCTTCAGTCTTACCTCTCCTTTTGTCTCAACCAGTCCTTGGCTTCCTGGGATTGACAGAAATGAGCATGACCTCCTAGCTTCAGTAATGGCAAAACATTTGTATACCATCTGTTACTACTACAGACAACAGAATATTTGCCCCTGATCAAAGACCTTATATTTCCCCTTTTTAATGCAACAAGAAATCCTTAATATTTTTACAGAAGCAAAGATTCCATGACCAAAGAGACCCTGCTGTTATTATTTAGTATACAGGAAATGAAACCAAAAAGTTATTATTTAATTTATACCAAAAAATATCCAACTTTTGACTTAGGCCAAAAATTGTTTGATAAACAGTGGCTTTAAAGACTAATAGACCACATCTTTTTGACCATTAAATTGTTATCACTGATTTCCCCCCATTAAACTCTAATCAGGAAAAGGCCATTAATTAGGAAGGTCTTTGAACGAGTACAGTATTGAGCCACTGAAACTTATTTATAATTTTCCATTATGGCCTATGTTACAGTTCTTCCTCTGGCATAGACACATTGCCTAAAATCAATTTAAATTACAGAAAGGAGGAGTATGTCTGGCAATACCTAGGAAATTAGAATGCCAACTGTTCAAATGTTATGTATCAATTTAATGCCACTCAGTATACATGTGGAAATGAATAGACAATAGACAATGAAGTCTTTTTAATAGAAACCGCTGCCAAGGACAACAGACTCTGAAAATATTTTCTCTTGTGATGTAGCCAGCCATTTTATTATTAGGTGAATATGTGGTTTTATTATCTGGCATGCATATTCTTTTCCTTCCAGTTTTCTAACAGTTCTCTCCCTTAAATCTTCCTGTGAAGTGTACAGATATTGTACATACAACACAAAACCCATCTAGTAAGGGTGCAGACGTTCCCGTAAAACTCCCTAGAAATTATGGTACATATTACACAAGACAGCTCAGGCATGGCTTACAAGAGCCTTTCTATTCAAGTACTGGGCCAGAAAGTCAACTGTTCCAAATTACAGGATGAATTTATGGTGCAGTAATGTAGATCAATGTCATCCGCACAAAGAACTATTTATGATGGATTTGTCCAACATGGCACAACAAAACACATAAAATGCATCACCTATCGCCATCAGGGAAAAAATAGCTTTATGTGCATGTTATTCTTGCTCCTAAACCATTCTCCAGATAATTTATATTGCTATAGAGTACACTCAAAAAGGAATGTTTAATTAAGTGACTAACATCATGATCCTAAACACATTATGTGGCAATAAGTCCCATTGATTTTAGCAAAACAATCTTTCATGTAATGTGTTTAGGATCACTGTGTAAAGTGTCCATTCTTCACGGCTTTCCTTCTCCACATTGACCCAAGAAATAAATAGCCTTGACAAGAGAGAGAAAAGCAATGCTGTTTTCTTTTTTGGATCTGAAGCTAGGAAGCAAATAATGGTGCATAGCAGCTTCTGAAAGCTTGTTCTATAACAGTGTGGAAGTGTTGGCTAAGTAATGCCCTTAAAAAAAAGTGATATTGCGGTTTTAAAATTATATCTATAAAAACAGTGTTTCCTCCTTTTAGCCTTCACTTATAGGCACAAAGGAAAATAACAAGGAACTCGTGCATTGTTGAAAATAAAAATAAAAATCCTGTTGCATCATGAAACCTAGTAGTTATCTGGTGCAAGCAAAGACAGAATTGAAACTAAGCAAAACGAGATCTTTCTTTGCTGCCTTTAAATGTTCCCTAAAATACTCGAGTCTAAAGCCATGTCTGTGCAAATCCTTGTCCCACTGAACTTTTTTTTACTCCAAAGTGCAATAGAATGTTTTCTTTAAGACTTCTTAGATTCTGAGAATATCCCCCTTTATTAAGCTGACTTAAAGGTAAAGGTAAAGGTAAAGGGACTCCTGACCATTAGGTCCAGTTGTGACCGACTCAGGGGATGCGGCGCTCATCTCACTATATTGGCCGAGGGAGCCGGCGTACAGCTTCCGGGTCATGTGGCCAGAATGACTAAGCCACTTCTGGTGAACCAGAGCAGCGCACGGAAATGCCGTTTACCTTCCCGCCAGAGCAATACCTATTTATCTACTTGCAGTTTGACATGCTTTCGAACTGCTTAGGTGGGCAGGAGCAGGGACTGAGCAACGGGAGCTCACCCCGTTGCAGGGATTCAAACTGCTGACCTTCTGATCGGCAAGTCCTAGGCTCTGTGGTTTAACCCACAGCGCCACCCATGTCCCTAAGCTGACTTAGGGCCATCATCCATTGCTAATGCTCAACAACAACGACCAGACTTTTAGAAGACATCTGAAGGCAGTCCTGTTTAGGGAAGCTTTAAATGTTTGACGGACTACTGTCTTTTAATATTTTGTTGGAAGCCACCCAGAGTGGCTGGGGAAACCCAGCCAGAAAGGCAGGGTAAAAATAATACATGATGATGATGATGTCATACTTCTCCTCAATTGTGTTCATTGTTTTTTTCTTCCCCTTGAATGAGTCACATTGATGATCCCAGCTGACTGGAGATCACGTACTGAATGGAATTACATCAAAGGATGATTATGCCAATCAGATTTGGCATATAAAGTCCACCAAGAATGCAGTGAAGCTTCCTGTTAAATGATGGTCACACACTCAATGGGATGGCACCACAGCCAATCAGATTTGCCTACAAGATGTCAACACAGCCAATGAAGAGAAATGGCAGATGAATAGGTGATTCTCCCCCACCCAAGCATTGGCAAAATATCACTGGAAGAAAGAGATGCCAAAATAGTTTTGGCTCAGCCCTAGTTAAGACATCCAAGAAAAGGAAAATCGAAGGGACAAATGGTTCAAGCACGTTGGGGCACCAAGTCAAGACTAGCTGTGCTGGCTACTGAAATAATTAACCTCAATTGGTTTAAATTAAGTCTGACATGAGCTTGGCCCTTCTACAACAGGATTATCAATTGAGAACTAGACAAGCGGGATAAGCTATAGCAAACTGTCTTCCTAGAGGATTTCCCAGACAACCCTTTGACACATTCCTAAAATCTCCTTCATATATTTGAGATTTCTTTTAATGTGTCAAAACAGCTACACCCCTTACTGGGCAGGCAATAAGAACTTATAGGGGGGAAATGATTGTAGGAAAACATCAGAAGGTTTTCTATTGGGAATAGTACCAGGAAGTCTAAAGGAAGAAGACAAGACATTATATTTATATGCAACAGTAGCCACAAGGCTATTGATTGCGGAAAATTGGAAAAGTGGTATTATACCAACAAAAACAGAGTAGCTTGCCAAATTATTGGAGTATTACAATATATCCAAAAAAATGGGAGAAATTGGAAGGATCTCAAAAGAGAAGATAGACAAGGACTGGAAGCTGTTTAAAGGATACTTGCAAAATCATATTGAAAAATCAGAACTCCTATTAGAATAAACAAGATCCGTTATAAATACTGAAATACTAAATAAGATGGATAACAATGTATAACAGAAAAAGAAGTAGAAAATTGGTTTAAAAGTGTGTGAAAGAAAGTAATAGAAGTGGAAAGAAATTGCAATTGAGTAGACTGGAAGTCTAACACAAGGGCGGGGTGAGGGGTGAGGGATGGTGGTGGGAAAAGGAAGTATCTGTGGGATTGAGTGTAGGTATGTATGAATATTTTTAAGGATTGTATGAAATGTATGTTTGTATATTCGTAATATGTATGTATTAATGTTGAATTATTTAAATAATAAAATATTTGTGTTTTAAGAAAAAGTATTTATAAAAATACATTTCTACATGGGAAAATTGCTTGGAACCTTTTATTCCTTAGCATGGAAGACACCCGCCAGTAATTGGCACCAGATATCAAGAGATTTTGGTGCATCTCCTCCCCCCATTTTTTTTCAGTAGAGTTTCAGAATCCAGGAGCTGCCTCAGGGGGCGGGGAAAATGGAGGGGGAAAATGAGCATGCATTTCAGGAGCCATTATTTAAATTTTGTATTTTGTCATGGCTCATATGCAATAAGGTAGCACAACATTAAAATAAAATTGTCTGGAAGCAGGAAACTGTGGCTCAGTGGTAGAGCATCCTCAGCTGTACCGGGTCAAATGAACTAAACTCCATGGCACATTAAGACCCCAAAATAGAAACACTCTTTGCAGCAATACATTTGGAGTGGGCCTGTTTGGGCCTTTTGGCTTGGGGACCAAGTGGATGGAGTAGCTTAGGGATCGGCTTGCTAGACCCAAGAATGCTCATGATGGCAAGTGGTTGTAACATTTAGGTATAGCATAATAAAGGAATCACTGTGCTCCCCCCAGCTCCATTACACAGCCGTAAGATTATCCGCTGCTTCATGTGAAATTTTATACACATTATTTAAGAACAGAATTGTCATTTATTTTAGAATGCCAACATTACTGACATTTCAGTGAGTGGTTCCAGCACTTATTTGGCTCTGTCAGAAACTAACATCACCAGGGTGAGCATCTGCAACTGGGAACTCTGTTGGCAGCAGAGAGTGGGCAGTCTCTCCACTCCATGAAAGGGTGCTAATCCTTTTTATCCTAGGTGTGAAAAACTTCATTGACCTATGTATGTGACAGAACTCCTAAGAAAAATGAAACATCTCCATGATTTGTCACAAAAAAAAGAAATCATAATTCCTTCTGCAAAGATACCGCAGAACTTGCCGCATTAAGAATTTTGTTGTCTAGTCCCAATTCAAGACAACACTTCTCCTTTCTGCTGGTACACTGCATGCACTTTACAGACAGAAATGAAACACAACAATTATGTTAATGGACAGTCTTCCATCCAGGCCGAATCACTGTCATCTTTCAAAATGCTCCAGATCAAAGACTATCACCTGCATCCTCATTGTTTAGCTTGATCATGGGGCTTTGCCTTCTCTCCCTTGCCTCCAAAGAGGCCCAGTTCAGAAGCAATGCTAAAATATAGATTAGTGCTACAGGCACAACCTACGACAAACCAAACCTGCCTCCCTTCTAGTTAGTTAAGCAAACTAACTTCACAGAGCACATAATCCATGTTTTGAAGTTGGCTTGCTCAGAAATTGGCCAATGTTCTTTTTTAAAAAATAAAATCTATTTTTTAAAAGTTTTTAGTAGATTTTATCCATATAACCCAAATAACAAAACAGAACTTTGTGAAATGGCAATATCTGATGAGTATGTAGCACAAAGTAGCTTTGAAACTGAAATGAAATGCTGTAGAGGTCCTTCTGCGAACTGCATGGGAGAAGGGAAGGGAAGGGATGCATGTACAGTGGTACCTCGGGTGAAGTACTTAATTCGTTCCAGAGGTCCGTTCTTAACCCCAAACTGTTCTTAACCTGAAGCACCACTTTAGCTAATGGGATATCCACTGCTGCCGCGCCGCCGGAGCACAATTTCTGTTCTCATCCTGAAGCATAGCTCTTAACCCGGGGTACTATTTCTGGGTTAGTGGAGTCTGTAACCTGAAGCGTATGTAACCCGAGGTACCACTGTAAAGGCTATGCTGCTTTATTCTCTGTCATCTCCAGGTAAAGTTAGGAAGGTCTCCTTCCTGAAACCATGGAGAGTCATTTCCAGCCAGGGTAGGCAATCCCGTGACTGATGGACTACTGGTCTGAGTCTGCATAAGCAAAGTGCAGCTCTGATGGAAATTATTATTATTATTAGTAGTAGTAGTAGTAGTAGTAAAGGTTCAAAAAAGGTAAAAGTAAAGGATCCCTGGATGGTTAAGTCCAGTCTAAGGCGACTGTGGGGTTGCGGCGCTCATCTCACTTTCAGGCCGAGGGAGCCGGCATTTGTCCACAGACAGCTTTCCAGGTCATGTGGCCAGCATGACTAAACTGCTTCTGGTGCAACAGAACACCATGATGGAAACCAGAACACAGGGAAACACCATTTACCTTCCCACCACAGCAGGACTGGCATGCTTTCGAACTGCTAGGTTGGCAGGAGCCGGGACAGAGCAAGGGAACTCACCCCGTCGCAGGAATTCGAACTGCCAACCTTCCGATCAGCAAGCCCAAGAGGGTTAGTGGTTTAGACCACAGTGCCACCCACATCCCTTTAACCATAAGTTTCAGGGCAGTTCACAGCAGCAAAGTTCTTAACTCGAGGTACTATTTCTGGGTTAGCGGAGTCTGTAACCTGAAACGTATGTAACCTGAAGCGTATGTAACCCAAGGTACCACTGTAGTAGAAAGAAGTTTCACTGTTTATTATTATAGTTCATACACATAGCATGAAACAATGTTTCGGACCACAACTCCCATTATCCCTGACCACTGCCATGCTGTTTGAGGCTGATGAGAGTTGGAGTCCTACACATCCGGAGAGCACCAGTTACAGAAGACTGGTTTCGTGTTAAGTCTGAACCAGCTCAACATCTCAGTGTTGGAACTTTTAGCAGACGGATCCAGTCACATGTACACTTCAAACCAAATTCTCCATGATTAATTTAAATGGGGGGAGGGAATCTAGGGTTAAAATGCTGCCCAAACAAAAGCTTTGTTGTTGCTTTAAAAGAAAATGCTTTAGTGCAATCTATTGAATAATCAGTTTGGCAGGAAAATAAAGCAAGATTGCCATGAAAAGAGCCCAGACGCACAGTGGCCCCCCATTCTGCATGCTCCTCATATTATTGCTCAGAGATATCTCTCTTCCTGGAGAATCTCAAATAGTGCCCCCTGCAGAATGTAGCCATCGCTTCCTCTTTCTTTCTCGGTCTTATTTATTTATTTATTTATTTAGCAGAAAATGTAGCCATATTGGGCAGAGAAGAAGTAAAAAATGCTTCAGATGATCCTACCCTCCCACTCTCCTTATGGGAGGTGAGAAACTCAGTAGGGAGGTTTAGAAGGGATGGTGGAGGCTGGAATGTACAGTAATAATGAGACGACAAAATTGGCATTAGAAATTATGTGTGTATATGTATTCCTAAAATACTTGTGCTGGTCTCTGGTCAAAAAAAAAAAAAAAAAAAAAAAAAGAGAAGTCCATATGCAGAAAATATCTTCCAAATTTAGTTTATTAATCAGGAGCAAGAGGCACAATCTCTTTCTGCATCACAAGCAAAATGAACATCTGTTCACTTTTTGTCACATAGGTTTTTAATGCATGTGGGTGGGTGTGAACAGAGCCCTTGATATGTAATATTCTTCCCATCTGCACACCAGGTGGCACTGCATAGTTAATCAGAAGATAATAATTGGCACTAGGTGATTACTTACTTTTTAGGGATAAGGGAATAAATCAATCTTGCGACATAAAAAAAAATAAAATAAAGTGCACCAATGCTCAGACTTTTAATTTCTCTTTTCCTGCCCAATTTGGTAACGATCAATGAGATTATCTGATGACACTATTGTTTCCAATGGTATGTTAATTAGCGCTGAACAAATGCAATTACAGAGAGGATCTTTCCATGAATGGTTTGATTTGCTCTTTCCGATATAGTTCTGTAACCTTCAGCTACGGAAAATTATATAGCATTTGAGCAGGAGGGAAGGGGGAGAATGTTGTCTGTGCATTCATTTAAAAAGGGCTACCTAGGACACAATAGGATTCGCTGCCACACAAGACCTCTAGGCAGCTAAGAAAGGAGTAACAGGTGCTATAGCAACATCACAGCTATATACAGAGGGAAGAAATAATGGGCCTGACAAAGCCAGCCGAACCCCCATGAAAGCATCTCACAATTTAGAGTTGCAAAAAGCTCCCCGATAACTGCATTCACCCCTTGCAAATGTAACCATTCCTGCAAAGACTTAAGCTGTGAATGTCTCGAGCAATGAGAATTCCAGCACTTCTCTAGGCAAAAGGAGCTCCTGAAACTCACTTAGAATATTCATCAGCCTGGCTTCCTTTTATTGCCCTTAGCCCCTTTCCAGCTCTGCTCCACGCTTCCTCTTCAATGGTCTTTTGCAATAGTCAAGTGCTGCAGGAATGTGGCTCTGATAAAAACCGCTAGCACAGAATGGTTGCGGTCGTGCAAGTTCTACAGAACAAGAGAAATGGAAAGAGTTAGGAGTCTCTTTGCGGAGTCACAGTTTATCCCAAGAGGAACTGCTACCTCATTGCTCTCCTCAGACCTCCAGGTAACCAAATTCAAATGAACGGTATTAACTTCTTCCTACTCCGACAGACATAGATTAATTCTGAAATGTGTTAACACCCACAGTTACCTTTGTTTTGCATAAAGACGGGAGAGCCATTTGGTTCATATTTTAATGCAAATGTAACCTGAGTTGCACGTGTGGAAACAAAATGGGAACTGAAACACAGGTGTCCTTTGAAATTTGAGCTTCCATTTTGAGGTGAAGTTCCCTGAGTGAAAAATGTGTAGAAAACATGTATACTCTCTACACACTTATGCCCTACACATGAGTAGCACATGGATAGGGCTTATGGTGACCCACAAAAGAAGATAATTCATGAAAACAACTGCAAAGCCATTTTTTTAAAAAAGTGAGCAGCCAGGAACTCCATGAAATGCCCGTCTAATTGTTGTTATTGTGGATATAAGTATTGTGTCTGTCATCTAATCAGCTGCAAAGCTGGCCTGTGGTCTTCTTTGAAAGAAATACATAGCTATGGTGGTACAGCTCAGAATGGCCTGCTCCCATCAGTATCTCATTTCCCTGCAAAGCTGAACAATTAAGGGAGAGTCCTGGTCAATCTAGAAATGCTCAAGGGAAAGCTTTGATGTTTAAGCAGAATAAAAGTTTCTGGGAAGTTTAATTGCCCAATTAGTGGAGTGTGTGTGTATGTGTGAGTTTGTGTGTTTAAAAAACCAGGAAAATATTTCTGCTTTTAAGTAAAGGAAATCATCCCAATGTAGTTCAATGCCAATGTCTCCCACAATCAATCATTTTGAAATATAGACACACTGGGCTTCAGGCAGCACAATGGTCCTTCTATGTCTGAAGAACGAAGGAAGGAAGGAGGGATGGAAGGAAAACCAACTGGAATTCAAAATTAATTATAGAAATGAAGGAGCTAGCCATAATTGATTGTTTCTGGGGTATGTGAGGAGTGATGTTATTTTAACTAGGTTCTGCGGCTCCCGTGGCATTTATTATCACTGAATGTTGTATTTCACTCATACACACACACACACACACACACACACACACACACCCTACTTTATTGATTAATTTCTAAAGTTTGTGGCATTTTCCTTTAATAACTGATAATGAAAGTAACGGCAATTACACACAAGAAACATGTAGCTAAGAGTGAATGCCTACAAATGTCGTTTTGAAATCAGGGTCTCCAAGCCATATATTTTAGGTTCCAGCATTTGCTTGTTTAAAAACACCAATTAGGTGCAATTAATCATAACAGAAGCTTTTAGGGTAACAAAGATTAAAAGCAGGTGATTCCTTAAAGCAGGTAGTGCCAGGGCACATTGTATAGTTGTTACCTGACAGCTACAAAAATTTCCTGTAGTGGCTTTATCTGCACAGAAAGCCACTACAAGCAGCAAACAATTGAGGATTTTGTTCAGTTCTTAATAGTGGGATGATTAAAGTTTCCCACTACCAGTGCTTTTTTCAGGGGGTATTGTTAAAAAGTGTGGTGCTTACTGCAACAATATCATATTGAGTACAGACACCTCTCTCTCTTTTGGTTAAAAAGTGTGACAGTTACTATACCAACTTCATGGCACCTGTTTTTCCAGAGAGAGAAAAAGGACTGGCCACTACACACTATTGGATGTGAATGTCTCACCACATAGAGCAATGCCCATTATATGAGATGAGGGCTGGTGGGAATTCTGACCTTCTGACAACTGAAACACCCCCAACACAATGGAAAACAAGTTTGCAAAAGGAAAAAGCAGTTGTGATCTCCAGCCGGTAGAAAAATCAGCTCCCTGTGTTTGGGATCTCATTTGCCTGGACCATGGTGACATCAACAACCAACACAACCACCACCTCTATTTCACTCTCCAGTGTAAATGAATATAAGAAAAAATGTAACCCAATGAAAGAAAGCAGCTGCAGATTTCAGGATAGGGTCCAAATGGAATGAGAGAGGGAGAAAGCAGGGGAAAGAGAAATGAAAAGCACTGGGAAGAGAAAACCAGGCTTACCCACCCACACAGCTGCAGTTCAATTTCCATACATTGTCCATTTCCAGCACTCTGTGGTCAACCACTTTCATGTCCAAGGGCATGAAAACTACCCTGGAGCAAATGGCTGTTCACAGCAAATCACTCTCTGGTCATCTTAACATATCCTTTACGTCAATGATGACATAAGCATTCACTGTAGACCATTCGTCCAATGGTCACATGCTAGTAGCAAGTGTGTTCAAAGCAAAAGGGGGTGTTTATTGCTAACTCACAAACTCCCTTACACAAGCACACATATATATAATACAGGAACCTCTCTCACACAGAGTCTGCATATACTGTCCGCCTCTCTCGCTCACTCCTCACACACACACATCCCTCACATGCACTAAAATGATGAAAATCACACACTCACTTCTTTCCCTGCTTCCAGACTTCCAGAATTCTTTTTTACCATGGTAGTGGTACATACAGGACAGAATCGTTTGCAGCTCACATGTCATAACCCTGGCCTTCCCCTTATTGCATCTGCAAGCTCGTTCTCACCCCAAGGGGGATTTTGGTTTTGAAAATAATTATTCTAGCACCACTGGCCACCCTTATGTTGGGCCCACTCTAGAACAGGCTTTTAGTGGGGCACTTTAGTAAGAAGGGTGCCGGGACGCAGGTGGCGCTGTGGGTTAAAGCCTCAGCACCTAGGACTTGCCGATCGAAAGGTCGGCGGTTCGAATCCCTGCGGCGGGGTGCGCTCCCGCTGCTCGGTCCCAGCGCCTGCCAACCTAGCAGTTCGAAAGCACCTCCGGGTGCAAGTAGATAAATAGGGACCGCTTACCAGCGGGAAGGTAAACGGCGTTTCCGTGTGCGGCTCTGGCTCGCCAGAGCAGCGATGTCACGCTGGCCACGTGACCCGGAAGTGTCTCCGGACAGCGCTGGCCCCTGGCCTCTTAAGTGAGATGGGCGCACAACCCCAGAGTCTGTCAAGACTGGCCCGTACGGGCAGGGGTACCTTTACCTTTACCTTTACCTTAGTAAGAAGGAATAGCAGGATTGTCCCAAGTCTCTTGTCCTGGATCTGGAACTGCAACACGATCGGCGCTGAAGGGGGCATTTACGTGCTGCCATGTTTCAAGCAGGGTGGTGCTGTGGGTTAAACCACAGAGCCTAGGGCTTGCTGATCAGAAGGTCGGCAGTTCGAATCCCCGTGACAGGGTGAGCTCCCGTTGCTTGGTCCCTGCTCCTGCCAACCTAGCAGTTTGAAAGCACTTCAAAGTGCAAGTAGATAAATAGGTACCACGCCGGCGGGAAGGTAATGGCGTTTCTGTGTGCTGCTCTTATTCGCCAGAAGCGGCTTAGTCATGCTGGCCACATGACCCGGAAGCTGTACGCTGGTTCCGTCGGCCAATAAAGCAAGATGAGCGCCGCAACCCCACTACTGGACCTAATAGTCAGGGGTCCCTTTACCCTTTATCTTTATGTTTCAAGCAGCAGCTATGCTGCAAGACATCTGGGGTTGTATGTCACTGCAGTTTGAAAGAATTCAGGTTTAAGCATAAGCATCTTCTTACGGTACACCAATTCTTTGCTTCAAATTGCATCCTTCCAGTGCCAGGATATATGGAATGGGGAAGAGGCAAGTGCTCTGCAAAGGCACTGGAATATAAACAACTAAGCTACACACTGCTCCTCAAAATCGGTACAATTCACCACCTCTACACTGCCAAGATACACCCTTTCTTGTTGCCTTTCAACTCTATGAAACTGGTGGGTTGTCTTCAAAACTTGCTTTGATATTTTTCATTACCAGCACCATCATCAATCATACTAGTACTAGAAAACACATGCGTGGTGGCTGTACCAATCACACTGGCAGCAACTGGAGTAAGCAACAAACAGGCATTGACAAACTCACAGTAGGATTCCTCTAGCAATAAAGCTCACATGTTTCTTAATGCAACAAAGGACTAGGACAACAACCTTGCTGGCTACAGGCATTCCATCCTCCCCATGTGGATTTGAGACCATGTAAAAGTGAAGGTTCATGGAACAGAAGTTGTAAGCAAGAAACATTTATAGCATAGCACAACACCACAATGGCTCACTTAATGCAACTGTTAAAGTACCAACTTTTGTTTCCTATTTCCTGACTTTTTGGAGGTTGAGTCACCTTAATTCTGGTCTCAGACCTTTGGTTTGTTTGGATTTTTTTTTTAATAGAATAATTGGATAAGTATATTTTGTTGCTGCAGGAACCTGTCCACAATGCACTTTCATACCTAACTGGACAGAAGTCCTCATTAATGCCAACTATGGGGGGCAGGAATTGATGCTGGGGAAATTCAAACTGGGAAACTCATCAGTTCAATCCATTATTCTCACCACAGTCACCCCATTTTCACTAGTGAAAACAACTGCTGTTTTGCAAATGTAAAAGAATGGCAGCTACTCAAGGCAGTCTTAAATGCAGGCTATGATCATGGAATGGATTCATCATAAAGGCAGCGTGAGTGAGAACAGCTATAGCTCAGAGAGAAACCACCTGTTTTGCATGTATAAAATTCGGGTAGTGGAACCGGGGAAAGAACTTCTTCCTGAATCTCTGGAGAGTTGCTGTCATTCAGAGGAGACAATAATAGGAGAGGTGGGTTCAATGGTTTGACAGAGCATAAGGCAACTTCTTATGTACATTCCACTATGAGATCAGTATTAACACAGCAGGTCAAAAGGAAAGGAGCTCTTGATTTCTCTCTTCCCCTCGCAGACATTATTTCTTGTCTGTACACCTCACAAAATCCCAGCTGTGCCTAGCCGAGTAATCTCAGAACAGAGGAAAGATTGCTGATAGTTTAGCCTAGCTCTCGGTTACAGAGACAACCAAAGCTCTTTATGTATTCCCACCTAACTTCTGGGATTTCCCCCCTCCCTGAGTCAAGGGTGGGATGAAGAATGAAGGGTACATGGTTTGTCAGATGGATTAAATCAAGAGGGACGGTAACCTGGCACGTTGCCTCATGTACAATTATCAAGAAATATGACCCCATGGAAATTCCTACGCGTGGAAGGTCTCAAACAATGAGAGGATTTAGGATTATATAAATCACAATGGCCTGTAGTATAATCACATGAGAGAACAAACCTGGAAAGCTTATTATACTGAATACCCAGATGGAGAACAACAGTTGTTGCTGTACTAAGAATTACCACTCTTGTAATCAATAACAAGGAAAAAAGAACAGTTGGGCAACTTGTTTCTTATTATGTTCACTTAGGCAACGTCTAGATCAATAAAGAGCATTAAGTCTCATACCACTCTTGGCTCTGCATACTCAATTTGCTGAGCGTATGCTGGGGAGGGATTTGGTTGCACATTCACAATTTTTTAGCAGATAAACATGCATTCCACTTGGAAAGCCATTGTTTAAATGCCGGGCAATTTTTTTGTAGCATATCGAGACAGCCCCAAAAAAGGGGTCTTGGTGACGTATGCTAAATATATATTTTTAAGAAAATGAAAAGCATAACCAGAGAGGTTATTATTTATTATCCCTAATTTTCAGTAACACTTATTGTTTCTAAGGTTGACATCTAGGCCACCTTCAAGGAAAAGAAGCAATTTTGGAGTATAGAAAATGTGTGCCTGTGATGTTGCCCATATACCTCAACATCTGCTAAGATCAGAGGAACTTCAACATATTTATGCTTCCTTCCTACTCCTTCCCCAATCTGCTCACCGCATGTATTCAAAGTGCTGGTTTTGACCTATAAAGCCTTAACCAGCTCAGGACCACAATACTTAAAGGACTGCCTCTTTTCGTATGAAACCACCCAGACCCTGAAATCATAATCTGAGGCCCTTCTTCATGTGCCTCCTCCTCAAGAGGTTCGGAGGGTGGCAACACAAGAATGGGCCTCCTCTCCAGTGGCCCCCCGTCTGTGAAATTCTCTCCCCAGGGAAGTTCACCTGGCGCCTTCACTATACACCTTTAGTCACCAGGCAAAAATATTCCTTTTTAACCAGGCCTTTGGTTGATCTGATTCACATCCTATGCCCTGTTAAAATGTGTTGGGTTTTTTGTGTGGTGGTGGGGCTATTGGGTTGTTGTTTTTATTTGTATTATGTATTTTGTGGTTTTATAACTTTATTTTACTGCCCTGAGACCCCTAGGTATAGGGTGGTATGATAATAATAATAATAATAATAATAATAATAATAATAATAATAATAGAAGCTAACCAAACTGGAAAATCCAACAGCCATTTGAAAGATAGGGAAAGATAACCACATGTAAGATAACCACAGATCTCTTGATCTGGGCATTGCTTTCTATGTATGGTGGATACTGGAAGTGAATCATCTGAGGATGATGCCAAATGGGAAACCAAGCCAGATAGGTGGGGTATAAATAATACCCCATCATCATCACCATCACCATCATCAAATCTCAATGTGCGTAGACATGTGAGTCATTAATGTCAAAACAGCCCTGCTCTCTCTTTCTAGGTAGTCAATTAATGATGCTTTTGTCATGATGGTTTTGGGAGATTCCTTCTACCTTGTCTTAATGACAGGTGCATGGAATTTGCAGGAGAGGAACAAGACGCAGGGGATACAATGCAGGGACATGACGTATCCCTATGACATATTATAACTTTTGCACAGAGGGGAATTCCTTCCAGCTAGGGCTGTCACTCAATCAAAATCTTTGCTGACTAACCCTATGAGTTCCAGTTCCAGTTCCAATTCAACAAATTTGCACAGAACGTGCATAAAAACAGCTTACTTTGTTTTTAAATGATGCATACAAGTGTTATAGCTAGCATCGCCACAGAAGAGTTATTCCTGTGCAGGGAAAATGCCTCTTTCAGATAATACCTGAGATCTGCATGCATAAGCACAATATTAAGAATAATGGATGGGATCCAGTGGGTGCCTTTGCATTCATGGAAAGGCTTTTGATCCAGCAGACACTTCCACTAATAGAAAAAAAAAAGGGAAGGCATTTTTGCAGATTCACCCTTGCCCCTGAAGCTCCTCATATCTTCTTCCACCCTATTCAGGAGGGTTCCTCAAGTCTTTGGAGCAGGTTGTGGGAACTGAAAGGAATTGGCAAAAACTGGCTTCCCTGTTCTTCCACAAGTAGAGATATCCACTAGATCAGGCACAGGCAAATTCGGCCCTCCAGATGTTTTGGAACTACAACTTCCATCATCCCTAGCTAACAGGACCAGTGGTCAGGGATGGTGGGAGTTGTAGTCCCAAAACATCTGGAGGGCTGAGTTTGCTTATGCCTGCACTAGATCAAAGGCTTTAACATGGGTACAAGTGTAATAATTGGATTATACCCTTAAAAAAATACTGCCAAATCACCTTTAGTCTACTGAATCCAACTAACTAGTTTACCAAATGCTTAATCTCTGCTTTCTCTATCTGCAGACAGAGCTAAACTCTTGAACCAGAAGCTTGAAAAGCACATGGGCAGGCAGAACAGACCACACAAAAATAATAGTGTACAGCCCTTAAAATTACAATTTTGTGGTTTTTAAATTATGTATACTACTATCAACTCACTTACTGTAGTAAACATTAAGGGAAGGGCTACCAAAAAAAAAGCAGTATGTTCCGTGAGTGTGTGTGTGTGTTTTTAAAGATAATGTTGATCCTGCAATCTGCTGACATTAATTTAGCATAAATAAGTCCCCTAAGGATTTTGTTACTTAATGATCATATTGAGATCTTGACTAAATTAGTGACATCTATTAAATAAAGTGCTCCTTAGGAATGTGATAATTGTACTAGAACATATTGATTCAGGTTTTATTAACTCTGTCCCTAATATAACACAGCAGCCATTGCCAAAGCCAACACCGTTTCATACTTCCACAGCCCCAGAGAAATATTTCATGTAGGTAATCGGCATAATTATATATTGGGGAAAGTGGTCGGTACCAGAGAAGGTTGCATTAAAACTAGTTAGAGGATGGCGAAAGCTCCTCACATGCTAACGGTACCACTTCGGGAGATTAGTGTTTAAAGGTCTCTTGCTGAGACACAGGAACATGGCCCGTTTATTACAGCATTAATCATACATACAATACTTCCAGTAAAACCATGTACAGAGGAAGAATGATGAATCCCTACCAATTCCAATAAAGATTGCTTTGTAATCATCTTCCTTCAAGGCAGTGAGCGTCAATCCTTCTGCCGAAAGCCCTCTGCCGCAAATTATCTGAAAGATAATATTAGGAAGCTCATCATCACTTTATCAGTCACTTTTAAGCTCAAGACATTCAGAAGCTTTGTCCCGGTCATTCAATCAATCATTTTAAGAAAATATAAAATTCCACTAAAGGCCAAAGGACTTTTTTTTAATGTTGTTGACCCTAGACTTATATCTGAGCCAAGACTGTGAACATATAGCAGAAACTGATTAAATACTTTTGCTGGTTCTTTATGCCCACTTCTAAATGCAATTCAAAGTGCTGGTGCTTACCTGAGTGGTGTGTGAAGAAACCTGCTCACTTTCTATGGTGGGCAGTGTTGCAGCTAAGCTGCAGGCCACACCAGTGATCTGATGATTGGCAGGGCCAGATCACCCAGCTGCTGGCAACTGTCCAATGCCAGCAGGTTTCGGGCAGGCGTTCCCTGCGGGGTGGTCCCAACTGGCCAATAAGCATTATTATTATTATTATTATTATTATTATTATTATTATTATTAATACCACACCCATCTGCTGGGTTTCCCCAGCCACTCTGGGCAGCTCCCAATAGAATATTAAAAACAAAATAAAAGATCAAACATTACAAACTTCCCTAAACAGAGCTGCCTTCAGATGTCTTCTAAAAGTCTGATAGTTGTTTATTTCCTTGACATCTGATGGGAGGGTGTTCTACAGGGCCACTACCAAGAAGGCCCTCTGCCTGCTTCCCTGTAGCTTCACTTCTTACAGTGATGGAACTACCAGAAGGCTCTTGGAGCTGGACCTCAGTGTCCTGGCTGAACAATGGGGGTGGAGATGCTCCTTCAGGTATACTGGGCCGAGGCCGTTGAGGGCTTTAAAGGTTAGCTCGGAAATGTATTGGGAGCCACTTGGGAGCCACTTGGGCCCACTCTCAGGAGGGAATAAATTGTGGCCTGCCCCAGCTCTCCTCCTCAGCCTTTATCGGACACCTTTGCTCCTGTATAAACCGGCCTAGGTACTGAGGTAACTTTGAAGGCCCTCCTTCAGGTGCTGCTGGCATCTGAGGTTAGGCAAGCAGCATCAAGAGTGCTGTGCCCCATTTATGGCATCCTCACAAAAGCTGCCCTGGTACCAACCTTAGTATTGTGCTTTTTTAATGTAGTATTTTACCATGCTATCACTTAGTCTCAAAAATAAAAGGCCCGCCAGTAATCGGAGCATGAGGTCTTGCTGAACTCTGAGTCGCTCCGTGGCCTTATACTGCTTCCTCCTCTGCTCATGCATTTCTAAACTACATGCAGCATGTTCCACTTGTTAGTGTCCATTCTTGTCATGGTTCTCTTAAGCGATGTTTGAAGTTGCTTGCTGGAACATGGTGAGAAAGGGCATAAAGGTAAGTCAGCACCAAGGTGGACTTTAGGATTTAGAAGGAAGCATCTGTAATAAGAATGGAATGCATGGATAAAATACGGAAATTGATATCACAAGATGGCCACCAATTTTGGTGGCTTTAAAAGTGGATTAGACAAATGGGTGGAGGAGATGGCTAACAGCTACTATTCATGAGGACTATATGGCCTGCTTGTGGACTATCTATGAGTATCTACTTGGGCACTGGAGAAAACAAGAGGCTGGACTAAATGACAGGCTTTTAGCCTAATCACACAGAGGTCTCTTATATCACACAGAGGTCTCCTTATATTCTTAGGAAAAGGTGTGGGTTGTTTTGATTAGCAAATATTTGTATTTGAGGGAGAATGCGTAATGATTTTATTGACACACCTACTGCATACTGAAATTCTAATAAGACCCTGGAACTCCAACCAGAAGGATATCTCCTCCTGCCAGTGACTCCATGTCTTACAACCTGGTTTGCTTTTGTGAAAAATATTTTAAGAAACAGGTTAAAAATAAAGAAAAGCTTTATTCCCATCCAAGCTGGGGACAGCACCACAAGCACATACACACACTGCACATGTTGAGCCGTCTGCAACATTGAAGTGAATGGAAGATCTTTGCTAATATGGAAGCTGAAGATATACAAGACCCTTAATTCTTGGTTGAGTACATGTTAAAAATCATCTTTCCCCCCTCTGTTCATTTAAAAGACGTTGTATAACTCATAATTATGAAATGATAACCAAAGCACAGTTGCAATCTTTCTCAAACAGATACTTTATATTCACTGGGAACAAAACATAAATCATTCTAATTTATCATACAGTGATGTGGATTACACACACACACACACACACACACACACACACTTGGGGTGGTGGGATTTAGTATTCTTTAGGCCTAGTCCTGTAACTTTCAAAAAACCAAATTATTCTTAGAAAAAGAATTACATGCATAAATAACTTCCAGTGCTCAAGACAATATTGCATTCTTCATCTGAGAGCACCGCAATTACTCTGATTTTGCCGAGGAAAGAGTTCTGTGCGGTGGATATGCAAAGAACTGAAAGAGATCTCTCCATCATACTCATTAAGGGCCACGATAATATCAGGGAAAATGAAAGGCTTTGGAAGTATTGCATCTTAACAGTGTGCCAGCATATACTTTGCTGCTTAATAGTTTTATTATCATGGTATTAGCTCCGTGCAAATGATCACATACGCACGTGGACAACATTAATTATGATAATCAATTTAAATATATATATATAACAAAACACGAATAGCTGAGTCTTTTCAAGGAAGTTTAACAACCATCCAGGGTTTCCCCCCAAAAAAATGTATTATTAATGCTCCACTTAGTTACTGTGCAAGACAGGTCTTCCCCCCGAGATGATATCTGTACACATTGTAAGAAAATGGAAAGTGTCACAGATTAATGTTTTTTAACTAATATTTAACTTGCATAAAAGAAGGAAGAGGGGGCTGGAAACAGCAACACCACGACGTGATTAAAGAAATCAAATCCTTCCAATAGCTACACTGAACCCCTAAAGCAATTTAGGTATTTGTTTCTTACAGACAATTAATCACATGCAGGCAAGCCAGATGAGAACTATTGATTGCCCTTTTCCAAACTAGTGGCATTCAGACAGCAGACAGACAAATGCCCTGAGCAAGAGGAAGCATCTTCCTCCCTCTGCCTGGTGTAGCTTTTAATTGTTCTTCACTAATGTGCATGACATTTTGCTGTTAATCTTTGGCAGAGCTCGGCTCCCTTTTTTTCCTGCGAGCTATACCAAAGCAGTTTATATTTTTCATTACCTTCACTCCGAGGTCTTTCATAAGCTCAGTTTCGAAATGTACTACATCATATGGCAGCCGGAACTGGGGGATTTCAGATGTACTAGAGAGAACAAATAGAATAGAGCTGATGAAACATTTCCCAGCTGTTTTACAAAAGAGAAGGCATCCTGGAATATTAAACATTTAAACACACAAGCACAGAGAGACAGACAGGGCATACTTAAAGCAGCTAAACACAAAGTAGGAAGTGCATCTTAAAACTTGCAAAAGCACGGCTAATCTAATGAACAGACAGCAGATACCCATGTATCTGGTAAAGGTAAAGGACTTCTGGACAGTTAAGTCCAGTCAAAGGAGACTATGGGGTTGCAGTGCTCATCTCACTTCCAGGCCGAGGGAGCTGGCGTTTGTCCACCGACAGTTTTCCGGGTCATGTAGCCAGCATGACTAAACTACTTCTGGTGCAACAGAACATCGTGACGGAAACCGGAGCACACGGAAATGCCGTTTACCTTCCCGCCGCAGCGGTACCTATTTATCTACGTGCACCGATGGGCTTTCGAAATGCTAGGTTGGCAGGAGCTGGGACAGAGCAATGGGAGCTCACCCCGTCGTGGGGATTTGAACTGCCGACCTTCTGATCAGCAAGTCCAAGAGGCTCAGTGTTTTAGACCACAGCGCTACCCATGTCCAGGTATCCCTCTTCTAGACCAAGCCAATACATGCCAGCTTGTATCCCTCAGTTCAGCTCTTGTGTCCCTCCATAGTTCTCTCCTGGTTTCCTCTTTCTGCAGCAACCAGTAGTGCTATTTAGAACTTTCTAGTCGTATTTCAGATCTGCTTTAGTCCTTTTCCCTCTTTTGTAGTCTCTTTTAACTCCAGCCCTTCAACTTGATGACTCCACAAATGCTAGTTTCTAGCTTGATTTATATACTGAATTTTCACTTCCCCTCCAAAACCTTTCGCCAATCAACAAGGTGACTATTCTCCTTTTAAAGCTTCTGATTCTCCTTAACTGCTAGGTTCTTAGCATGAACCTTGGATCCGCTTGTGAATGACAAGCCCATTGTACAAAACACTCTCTTACACTTTTAACCTCCCTGTAAACTTTTGACCTTCCTGTGCATGGGAGCCTTTAAAGCAAGCAAGCAACCATTTAACAATCCAAGTCTTTCAACCAAAAACCAAACACAAAATGGCTGAAAGTTTTATCCCCTCACAGGCAGCATTACGGTAAAATGTACTGTAGATTGCTTAAGCCTACTACCTTGAATATGTGGCATCAAACTATTGAGGAAATTGCTAAGAAGTGTAAGAGGGTCTCTGCTGTGCAACTACCCAACATTCTATGGCCCTTCCTAATAATTTATTGGCCACTTTTATGCTTTTAAGCTTTATGTTCATGTTGTTCCTTTCCTTGAGGCTTTTAACTTCGTAAATTGCCTAGAAATCTATAGCTATACAGTTGTACCCTGGAAGTCGAACGGAATCTGTTCTGGAAGTCCGTTTGACTTCCAAAATGTTCAGAAACCAAAGCGTGGCTTCCAATTGGCTTCAGGAAGCTCCTGCAGCCAATCGGAAGCCGCAGAAGCCTCATCAGATGTTCAAGTTCCAAAGAACTTTCACAAACCAGAACACTCACTTCCGGATTTGTGGCGTTCGGGAGCCAAAACATCCGAGTACCAAGATGTTCGGGATCCAAGAACGCACATGAAATTAATTTATTAAAATGAATGGTCTGATTCTGTTTTCAGTGTTGCTACTAAGCAAAGGCTAAAAAAGTTAGAAGTAAAAGACTGAACATCAAATTCCCTCCCCAAATGCTATCCGTATTTGGCTTCAGTTCTTCAACGTACTGAATAAAAGTATATTGTTTACAATAAAAAGATGAAGTGGGGCATTTTAGCGGGTGAGGAGATTTGATACTTTGAATGTATATTTTGCAGAAAACCATGTCCCCCCCCCAAAAAAAAAAAAAAACTTCAAATTGTTGTAGTTGGTGTTCAGAATGCTTTATTTCCAAATTTAATTATACTTTATATAATTAATTTAATTCCAAATTTAATTTAAATCTACCTTAATCCCCCAACATAGCCTTCCTTTTCAAATATGGTGATGTTCGAGTAGCCCAATCGAGCCAGAAAGGTGGCACAGCTGATGCTTGCAGGCCCTGCTCCAAGAAGAGCTATCTTGGCATGGTAGGCTTCCGGCATTTCTTCTGGTGGTGGCAAGGATGGACTTCTACTCTGAGGAATATTCATTGCTCTGAATACCTGAAAAGGAAATGCATTAAAGTAGTTAATGAGTACAGAAGACAACACCCCTCTCTTCAAGCCCCAACAGTTAACTTGTTTGAAGAATGTCCATTCGTAGAGTTTGTCATCACATATGAAAATGGCAATTCTCATAATATTTTTATTGGCTTCATTTGCACACTCCATATATACATATTATATTACATTTCACATTTACACCTGCTCCCAAGAGCTGACTTCCCTCCTTCCCTCTTCTGGCCTTTTATATCACATCTAACTTTTTCGTATTGTCTTCATCTATTTTGTATATTATTGCCCTTCTTTCGTATTTGTCAATAGAGTGTCTATAGTCAAATAAATCCTCCTGTATATACAATTCTTATTGTCCGTCTATATTCATTTACAACTACCATTGGTTACATTAATCACCTTGCACATTTTACTTTTTGTTATTTTCTTTATCCAGAAATTTTCTTTGTATTTCACATTATGAGGTTTATTTCAGCTCTACTGGTTTCACTATTTCACCTTATCCTTCCTATGTACAACATATTTTTTCCCCATTCTTTTTGAAATGTTTCATCGCCCTGTTGTCGAATTTTCTCCGTTAATCTAGCTATTTTTGCATATTCCATTACCTTCTGTCGCCATTCTTCTACTGTTGGTACTTGCTGTTGTTTCCAAACCAGGTTTGGAAAATGGCAATTCTCAATGTTAAGTATCAAGGAAGTTCATCGCACAGTGAACACTGAAGTTGCAAACTATCCTTAGGGAATGTATTCCAATGACTGCCAATCACAGACAACTGCTGCCAGGGACTGGCAGGACACTGATGAATGTGCACCGGGAGAAAGGGGGCTGGAGTCTGACTCGGGAGAGGGGGTCACTGATTTGTGGGGGACTGTTCCAGCCAGGTGTCAGAGGCTGGGGAAGCTTCAGAGCTGGTGGGTGGAGCACAAGATGGATAAGAAGAAGAGGCAGTGAAGGGCCCAATGCAATGCCACCCTCTCCTGCAAAACTGTCCCCTGGAACCAGGAGGGGATTGAAATGGGAGGAGCAGAGGAAGTTGCCACACAGGCGCAGTCTTTGGTTCCAAGTGCCCAACCTGTCAGGGGAAGATACATAAACTGGTGGAAGGGGAATGATCACCTGTTGCTGCAACTGCTCCATAGAGCACAGACCTGGATATAGCTGCCAAGACACTAGATTGGTGTGCACAGGTATCCAGAGCTGTAGAAGCGATTGTGTTATCTTTGACAATAAAGAATTAACTATTCGTGTGTGCATTCCTTTGGCTGGGAAGCATCCTTGACAACTGCAGAGAGTTTGAGATTTACTTGCCAGTTGCTTCACTTTTATCTGTTGGATCGCATGATGGAAGATTTGGGGGGAGCGGGGCGGTCAAAAGCAATGATAGCTGGGGTAAGCTATGATACTTACTTACAACCTAAAACAGGTTTCATGGAAAGGACTTGCTGAAATAGTTAATTGAAGTGGAATACAAAAAGGGAAGCACTGTGGAAGTCAATGAAACAAGTGTATGAAAGTTAAGATCTAAAATATTGGAAGTGTTTTTAATTGTTTTTGTTTTGTTTTGTTAATTTAATGTTTTATGTAGTGTTTTTGTTTTTGTTTGTTTTTCTATGTTTAACTTTTCTTTTTTCTTTTTGTAATTTCCAAAATCTTAATAAATATTATTTTAAAAAATAAAAAATAAATAAAACAGGTTTCATGGAAGTGAATTCTACTTATTTAGAATGCACTTCTATTCAAGTGTGCTTACAATTCCAGCCCAGGTGAATAAATAATATAGAGCTTATAACAGAACCACATAGATGTCACAGTTATTAGATTCCACACACGCCCAGCCCCAAAAGCCCAGGACCAGAAGCATTTATTTGACAGAAGTAGACCAAACCAAGAGTCTAGTAAATTGTAATTTTAAATGAAGAAAAGTTGAGCATGACTGCAATGTAGTGGTTGAGAGATCATGCAGCCATGCAAGAAATTCTAAAAATTCAAGGTTGAGTGCTTTGCTTTTAATTTTGCCTTCTCGTGCATATGGCTCTCAGTAACAGTACAATATAAGGTTTAAAAATAAAAGACCTATGCTGACCATCTATGATGCTCAGTCAGTGTTCCACGCTGTGAAGAAGTGTGGGGTGCTCTTTCATAATTATTTATAAATGATTTTAATAGTACAGACCCTATAAACAGATATACATTTTCACTATCTTCTAAATCAGTATTCTCCAAAGTGGTGCCCGCCCGCCCCCGATGTTTCAGAGTATAATTCTGATCAGTCCCAGATATCATGGTTAATAGTCAGAGGTGATGGGAGTTGAGGTCTTCAACATCTGAAGGTCATCAGATTAGGAAGACCTATTGGAGAAGTGCAGCATTACAGAAAGGAACACGATTCCTACCATTTACACAGCGATGAACTCCAGGTGGAACTGCGCTTGGGCCTGGTCTGAAAGAACCAGCTAGGGCAGCAGATAGACAACAGAAAGCTAAAACATCTGCACAGGCTATCCATATACTACCAGGTCAGGTTCAAGGATCTTGCATGCCTTTTTAAGACTCATGGGACAATTTAAACAATGCCAGGCAAATGCCAGAAATACAAGATGCTAATCGGCAAAAACAATTTGGGTTTGTGGCACCTTGATGCTGACCATTTGCACTTATCTACCTGCAAAGCCAGCGTGATGTCTTGTTTTGTGCTGCGTTACTGGCACAGCCAGTCAATAAGTCTCCCACCCTATGCACTTAATCTGCTGGCACAGTATGTTTTCAATTGGGCTGTAAATCTTGCAATGCACAAAAAGGCAAGGACCACAAACCATTTAAAGTGCCACATGGAAGACAAAGGGATTAACCCAGCTTAATTGCTTTATAACAGCACCGTTTAAGCACTTAGGCAGGTATCCTACCCGAATGCTTAGGGAAGGCTGCACAAATATTTGAGGCAGAAGCACAATAGGCACTTTGAACTACCGAGGGCAGGAGACAATTCCCTAATTGCTTACATATGCCTTCCCTGTCATTGCTCCCATACCTTTGCTAAGAAGCAAACCTGGAGGTGAACCTAAAAAATGAAGAGCACACTACAAAATAGCTTCTTGGAAGTAAATATTACAACCCAGTGGTTGCCAAACTTAGCACATCCATAGAAGCCTTTCTTCAAGTCCACTAAGGAACCCTTGCCTGTAAAGACCTGATGGAGCTCAATGTCACCCTGCATGGACCAGGACACATTCAACACTTCTCCACACATACCCACTGCAGTGAATGATGGATAAAAGGTAAAGGTACCCCTGACCATTAGATCCAGTCATGGACAACTCTGGGGTTGTGGTGATCATCTTGCTTTACTGGCCGAGGGAGCTGGTGTACAGCTTCCGGGTCACGTGGCCAGCATGACTAAGATGCTTCTGGCAAACCAGAGCAGTGCACGGAAACACCGTTTACCTTCCCGCTGGAGTGGTACCTATTTATCTACTTGCACTTTGACGTGCTTTCAAACTGCTAGGTTGGCAGAAGCAGGGACTGAGCAACGGGAGCTCACCCCATCACAGGGATTCGAACTGCCGATCAGCAAGCCCTAGACTCTGTGGTTTAGACCACAGCGCCTCTCATGTTGGTGCCCAAATCGTCAATCAGGGAGGCCTCTTCACATCACGATCTCAGTGAGAAACCTCATACAGTGGTACCTTGGGTTACATACGCTTCAGGTTACAGACTCCGCTAACCCAGAAATAGTACCTCAGGTTAAGAACTTTGCTTCAGGATGAGAACAGAAATCACACAGCAGTGACGTGGCAGCAGCAGCGGGAGGCCCCATTAGCTAAAGTGGTGCTTCAGGTTAAGAACAGTTTCAGCTTAAGAACGGACCTCCAGAATGAATTAAGTACTTAACCCGAGGTACCACTTTATATCTTTCCATGGAGCCCTAGGGATGCAGATTGAAAGCCATCGCTGCTGCTCAAAATGTTTCACATTATTCTCTCTCAAGGAGATCTGGGACGGAGTTCATTTCATTTATGTTTTATTTTCATCCCACCTTCTTCTCTAAACTCATGATTCTCCCCTTCTTCATTTAATTCCCACACCAACCCTGTGAGGTAGGTTAGGCTGAGAGGCAGTGACTGGCCCAAGTCCACCCTGTGAGCTTCCTGGCTGAGTAGCAATTTAAACCCTGGTCTCCCAGGTCTCAGCCAAACAATCTAACCACTACATCACACTGGCTTCCATGACAGACCTTTCCCCCTAATGGATTTAAAGGTCTTCCTGCTTTGTTCAGATGTCCATCATAGTCATCGTCTCTGGGAAAGTGTGCTTGACTAGATAGCCCAGAAATGTTCCTACATGAACTATTCTGTCTGCAGGCTGCTTTTCTTTAGAGGCTTGTGGAATAAGTTTCAGTTGCCCCTGAAAAAGAAGAATAATTGTATTCAAAATATTTGGGTGCTCTGATACTTAAGCTTCTTTCTGAAAAGGTAGTTCACAACACTTTGAGGTCCACCTCTTGATTTCCGCCTGTCCTTTTGGTGCTGCTCTGCCTCTCCTTCTGACATGCATTTGTCAGTGCAGTTTATGGCTACAGTAGAAGCGGAACATGTTAATTTTGATAGATTTCATCTGCTGAAGATAACAAGAAATTATTCAATCTTGCATGCTTGGAATGCAAGTGGAATATTACCCCCAAAATGCATTATGAATATGACAGATTATTGTTCCTTATCATTTCTATAATATATGAAATAGTCATTAAAAACCACTGCCAAACTTGAGGGGGGGACCTAAAGTTTGCAACATTTATGAGCATGATCTGGGTATAAAATGAGTGTATATATTCTAAGTATATATTTGTGTGCGTACATATTTCAATAAATTTTAAATTATGCAGAACTACCACATTGCTCAACTGTATTAGAACCCTTGATACCAATAGATCACTTTAAATAAACTTAAAATGCTGTGATGAAAACCATTCAGAGCTATTCATCCTATGCCAGTTTTAATATCAATCATTGTGCCAGCGCACAGCATTTTTAATAGATTTCTAAAGATTTTTGAAGAAGAATGGTGGATATTTAGCAAAATCTATCAAGGCATAATTCTTCCCTATTAATCAAAGCATTAAGGCTAAAAGGAGACACAAATCAAAGTTTAACAGATATTGCTCACATTTGGTTTTAAAAACAGTAATAATTCAGTATTATATCACTCACACATTTGACAAGAGTTTAATCTATTTCTTTTACGCGAGCCGCAAATGTGTGTATTTTTAAAGAAGAAAAAGCAAACTGGAATGGTTCTCTTTCTGTGGCAAGCCAAAAACATTCACTATTAGTAAAGGATCAGACATTCACTGTGCTCAATGAAACTTGCAAGCACATTCTTTCAATAGTCATCCTGGCCTCTCCTTGGGAAGTCCAAAGCCAGTTGCCTGTCACAAAGAGGTAGTCAAAAAAGATGACTGCTCCAACAGGAAACTAAGTATCTCATTTGCCAGCTTTCCTTGCAGGTAAGCTACAGGTAGAGTGTAGCAACAGGCTATTTATTCAAAGGAACGCCTGCCCATAGAACACCATGGAGGAAGAGGGAAAATGCATTATCTAAAGCTGAAGAACTGAGGTGAATGAACTCGTAATGGGTTCGGCCCAGTTTATTCTACCATCTGGGGCAAAAGGAACCGTGATTCAAATCTTTTTCCATTAAGTATTTTTAAGAAGAGCATGTTACATTCATTTTTAGAGTGTACTTCAGGTATGAATAGCTACAGAGCAAAGTTCAAATGATTAGCTGCCAAAATCTTAGCCAATTTGTTAATATATATCTCTATTTTAAGGCGCACCATTTTTGTAACTGGAGCAGTGGCGGACTTTGAGGTCTCAAATTTCAGCAGCATCCTCTGCAACACGAAAATTTGGCGCCCCCTGCTTCTCACCTTCCATTCTACATCATAGTTGCAGTGCCCCCCCATGGCACCCCTGAGACTCTACGCCCAGTGTGACTGAACCAGTCATGCTCCCCTAAATCCACCTCTTACTGGAGGGGAAGATGGGCAGAGCTACTACACTTGTGCCCACTCTCACGCTTCACGTGGGATCAGAACAGGGCTACATTGCAATTCAAACCTTAGACCATGGCTGAATATAAAGGATGATTTGCCAAGTGGCAATGGAGCTGCTCAATAAGTCAAGGTGAACAGACCAATCTTGAGGGATTATTTATTTCTTTATTATTTCACACTGACACCCCGCCCTTGTTCGCCAAGTGGGAAGGGCAGTGTGTCTTATGAAATCACCTAAAGCTGTTCAAAACAAGTTTCTAATATGTTGGCAACCTCATACCTGGCGTTGCTCAAAAATCCCAAGAAACCAAAAAGACCGGTGCAGTTTTGAAAGGTTCCATCCACCATATTGATTCAAAATGGCACGCAACTGTATGCAAGCACAGGCAGAAAACATGCTCCCAATATCTCAGGAACCATTGTGTGAAATTGGGTTACGGTATCTTCAGAGGTGTCCCAATTCATAGCAAGCAAGCAAGCATGCAAGCAACTTTCTAAATTAGCCTGAAAAGATAGAGTCAATATGGCAGGGAAGGGGGAATCTCCAAAACTAGTGTAAGGCTGAGCAAGAGTTCCAATGGTCCGGTGGATAAAGCTTATGTAGCTTGTATAGCTGCTTTCCTCCTGCCCTTCAAATTGCCCAGAAAAAGACCATCTGGCTGATAACTGGGCCTCTAGTAGGTGCAATAATGTGATGGGAGCTAAGTTCAGCTTGCTTAGTATGGCTCCAACTATACTTTTTAAAATGTGAGTCACTGGGGCAGGGAGCATGTATAGGGCTAAAAGACTGGATGAAAACAATAAATAATAAATTCCTATTTGGCACGGTGTCTGTGCAGCGATTGTCCTATATCATACAGCTGTGCTTCATGGGTGGCAACCCGCATCCCAGGGGCCACACACTGCCTTTGGCCCCCACGCAGGTTGAGGGAGCATGGAGGACAGAATGAGACCGAGAAGGGCAAAACATGGGCTGGGTGGAGTGTAGCTGACATGGATGGAGAGATGGAAGGAAGATTGGGAGGGAACTCTCTGTAAGCAATCAGTTCTCTGGTAAGAGAAGGGCCATAGCTTAGTGGTAGAGCATGTGAAGAGCCCAATGACAGGCAGACCTGGAGCCAATGAAAGGCGACCTTTGAGGGTGACTTGGAAACTACAACTAATCCAGAATGTGGCAGCTAGACTGGTGACTGGGAATGGCTGCCGGGACCATATAACACTGGTCCTGAAAGATTTACATTGGCTCACAGTACATTTCTGAGCACAAGTCAAAGTGTTGGTGCTGACCTTTAAAGCCCTAAATGACTTTGAACCTGTATACCTGAAGGTGCGTCTCCACCCACATTGTCCAGCCGGGGCATGGAAATGCAGGTCTGAGGGCCTTCTGGTGGTTCCCTCATTGTGAGAAGTGAAGCTACAGGGAACCAGGCAGAGGGCCTTTTTGGCCCTCCCATCAGATGTCAAACAGACCAACAGTTATGTGATTCTGAAAAGACATATGAAGGCAGCCTTGTTCAGGGAAGTTTTTAGTGTTTGATATTGCATTGTGTTGTTGCTATTTTTTGTTGGGAGCCGCACAGAGTGGCTGGGGTGACCCAGTCAGATGGGTGTAATAATAATAACTGCAGAAGCAGTTAATTATTGTTCTTGCCCCTATAAGGCACCCCCTGAACTTGTTGTAAATAAGAGGACAGTCAGATGGGGACTGGCTGACGGCAGAGAGAGGCTGGTAGAACATTGCCTCATTTGCCGCGACGGACCAGCCTCCACTGCTAGGCAAAGGGGAGAGGGAAGGAAGGAGGTGGCAGAAAGAGAGAAAAAATTGCTCCTGACCTACCAATGGCACAAGGCAGAGAGAGCCTGTTCTTCCACACACAAAACAAATGTTCCCCAACCCTGCTTTATAACCAAAAAGTATTTATGGATTACATCTAACTCTTTGTACATTCTTTTATTCAACACAAAGAAGTGGGCGGAGAACTACTACATTTGACTTAGTCTGGTTGCCAACAAGATGTGGAGTCAAAACTCATTATTAAACAATCAAACAAAAAAATCTGAACTCTACACATCTTCACTTACCTCTGTAGCAAATTGCTGCAGTCCGCCAATATTAATTGGTCCCTCCTCGGTGGCATATAAATTGCATCCACCCACGCAGAGGTCTGAAGTTGGACACACCATCCCGCATGTCAGCCCAAGCGGGTTGTCAGAAAAGATCATTCTGGCGGCTCCGTAGTAGTTCTGCACAAGTAGGAAAACAGCAGCAGCATCATGTTAGAAGGAATGTGGAAGCTTAGAGACAAAGCTTTCAGCATTTCATCTGAACAATGTGTGTAGCATTACCCCAACGATTCCACACAAAATGTAGCCACATGCTACTCAGACATACAAGTTTTAAATCCATTTTCAGTCATGTCAACCTTATTTTGAAGACTGAAATGTTGTGATTAGTTTAGGCAGATTTTAAGTCCTCCCCGTAGCAAAATGGTCTCGCTATAGAAATAATGTTGTAGCTGCAAAACCTTCCTGTAATGGCTCCCTCTGTTCCTAAATCAATTACATACAAGGGGAGAGGAACCCCCACAAGATAATGTAATTTCCTTCCCAATTTTCTTCTCATTCCACAGAATCCACATCAAGACAATTCCTATATTTCATTATTACTTGAAAGATACTTATAAAATCCACCACTGATCCTCAGCAAAATAAGCTGGTTAATACATGCAAGGTTGATGCAGCAAAAAAGTTTCTATGATTTTATAATTCTATGATTTATCTGTACCTGTTGTTTCCTCAATATGTGTCCAAGGGCAGGCAAGGAACAGCTTGCAGCGCCCTCAATAAGGTCAATACTCCGGGAAAAGCCCCTGACAACACATTCCTGCTGCTTGAAATGGCAACCCAAGGCATCTACTCAGAATTAATGGGGTCATGTTGTGCAGTGGTTACAGTACTGAAGAAGAGTCACATTACATTACAAGCACTTAAGTACATTACAGTATGATCACATCTTACACACATTTAACTTGTGTGATCTCAACTCTACACAGTTGTAGGTCAGCTAGTTGAAATCCTGTATGTTAAATGCAGAGGGTCTGTCCACACCAAGTCTGGATTGCTCGCATGACATCTCGTGGGAACTCAAACACCAAGTGAGATCTTGCCTTGGAAACCAAGGCTCTCTAATCATGCCAGGTCTGGGAAGCGCCTGCAACATATTGCGGGAACTCGAACGACCCCATGAGATCTCACAAGAGCATCCTGGGACTTTTGGAAACAGCACACCAGTACCTGAAGCCTCAAGATGATTGCAGGCGGTTTGGTTCTAAGGATTTGAGTGTAAGCATTTTTGCATATACGCAGAACCGTTGGAACCAACCGCCATGCAAGACACAATCCTACTGTACATCCCCCAAAGAGTCCTAGGAACGTAGTTTGTTAAGGGCGCTGGGAATTTTAGTTCTCTGATGGGTACAGTGTGGTTCTTAGCATTCCAGGGATGGGGTGGGGGCGGAAGCAATGTGCTTTACATGTACGGTGTAGATGGGAAAGGGACGCGGATGGTGCTGTGGTCTAAACCACTGAGCCTCTTGGGCTTGCCCATCAGAAGGTTGGCGGTTCAAATGCCCACGATGGAGTGAGCTTCCATTGCTCTGTCCCAGCTCATGCCACCTAGCATTTCGAAAGCACACCAGTGCAAGTAGATAAATACCTTTCCACTTCATCGGGAAGGTAAACAGCATTTCTGTGCGCTCTGGTTTCCGTCACGGTGTCCTGTTGTGCCAGAAGCGGTTTAGTCATGCTGGCCACATGACTCAGAAAGCTGTCTGTGGACAAACGCTGGCTCTCTTGGCCTGAAGGGAAGTCCAGTTGCCTTTGCCTGGACTTAACTGTCCAGGAGTCCTTTACATTTTTACCTTTTTTTTTTTTACAGTGGTACCTGTTACAGTGGTACCTCGATTAAGAACTTAATTTGTTCTGGAGGTCTGTTCTTAACCTCAAACTGTTCTTAACCTGAGGTACCACTTTAGCTAATTGGTCCTCCCACTGCGCCGCCACCGCACGATTTCTGTTCTCATCCTGAAGCAAATTCTTAACCCGAGGTAATATTTCTGGGTTAGCAGAGTCTGTAACCTGAAGCGTCTGTAACCTGATGTGTCTGTAACCCAAGGTACCACTGTAGATGGGACCTAGACCTGGGGAAAACTAGGTTCAAATTTTAACTCAGTCAAGAGGTTCCTCATGGGCCAGTCATACTGTCTCAGCCCTACCTATGTCACAGGATTAGTGTGAGCGTAAAATGAGGACAAAACATGCATTCAACCTTGAGCTCACTGTTGGAAATCTGGGGCTTTAATGTGGTAGTAACAATGAGAATCCCTTCTGTTTTAAAAGTGGGTTGCAGCACCTTCTCAAGAACATAAGAAGAGCCCATCTTAACCACCTGAGGATCTTCAGGTTTACTGCACTGCATCTAAAAATGGACAGCCATGGAAGCCCACAAGCAAAGCAACATGGCAACTGCCCTTCTCCTAGCAACTGACACTCAGAGCACATTACCCCTGAACCATAATTTCCTGCGGGTTGCCAGACACCAAAAAGGTGTGTAGGAGACAAAGGCAGAGCTCTCCTGCTCTTCCTTCCACCAGCTTGTTCCAGCTTGCCACCAGGGGAATACCAGTCAGAGAGGAGGGCGTCAGTGGGCTGCTGACATGAGGAGTGAATAGAGGAAATATTTTAGCTTCAACTAGCTACCTCATTATGAAGAACCGTTATATCGCTCCATACAAATTAAAAGGCGGCACGGCAGAGGAAGCTAGGAAAACATTTCACCTACACAAACTTTGTTTATTGCCAATTCTGTCTTCCTAGCACCAAGCAATGCATTTCCATGGAAAATCCGCAGGTAATTTGGAAATCTGCCATGTTGCAAATGTGCTCACTTTATTGGCTGCTTTATTACCGGTTGTTTGGCTCCAGGTAGCCTCAGACAGTTTCATGCAGCCTCAAGGACTCTGTTAATTTGAGTCTGAATGAAAAAGAAACACGGACTACGTGTAGGAGTAAATGTGTTTTTAAAAATAACATAAATGGGACATCTTGCAAAAAAATAAAAAAGTGATTTCACAGGACTGGGCAAGATGAGAAGAGGTGATTTGGCGTGAAAATATTAAAAATGTCACTATGGTGACAGATATTGTGAGGATGCAGGCTGCACATAGAAAATGAACGGCCCCAACAGAAGCATTTTGGATGAACAGATTACAGAATGTGCCTTTGTGGATTTCAATAAGACTGACTAAAAGTATGAAATAATATTCCAAATGGCTGGAATGGCAGAATCAGATACTGGTGGATTTCAGTGGCAGCTGTATTCGCAACTGGACAACTACAGGAAAAGAGGCAAGTGCCAGATATACACACAGGTTGCATCATCCATGTGTCTATGCATCACTTAAACATGTCATGTGGTCATCTTGCTCATCAGACATCAGAGAGCAAACTGGCAGCAGACATTATTTAAGCAGCTTTTCATTAAAGATTACTGGGAAAATCCAATTTTAAACAAGTAAATAAATAGGTCTAGGCTTTGGAATCCACAGTCTATAAGGTCAAAGTTAAGTCCAGTCAAAGGTGACTGTGGGATTGCAGCACTCATCTCGCTTTTCAGACTGAGGGAGCTGGCGTTTGTCCACAGACAGCTTTCCGGACATGTGGCCAGCATGACTAAACTGCTTCTGGCGCAATGGGACACGGTGACGAAAACCAGAGAGCACGGAAACACCATTTACCTTCCTGCCACAGCGGTACCTATTTATCTACTTGCACTGGCATGCTTTCGAACTGCTAGGTTGGCAGGGGATGGGACAGAGCAACGGGAGCTCACTCCATCATGGGGATTCAAACCACCGACCTTCTGATCTGCAAGTCCAAGAGGCTCCGTGGTTTAGACCACAGCATCACCCGCCACCGTCTATAACAGGAATGGGCACGCTGCTGGTCAGATGTTGCTGCACTCCGACTCCCATCATCCTTGACCATTGGCAATGTTGGCTGGGGCTGATGGGAGTTGGAGTCCAGCAATATCTGGAGGGCCACAAGTTCCCCATTGCTTTATTGATTTTTTTATCCCCAATGTTGCTGCTCTATGAGCACAACAGTGGCAGCCAACTAGCTAAGGGAGAGCGAAGAAGTCTTATCTCAACCTTCCTGCGGACTGCCTCACATTAGCATTCTAGTCAATCTAGCTGGTAACCAGAAAGCTACACACTGTCATGTTAAAGGGAATAATGCATGAAAGTATAGCTTAATTTATTTGTCAAAATTTTAAAGCCTTTTAGCACATGATGGAAGTTGAAATATCAAAGCAGATGTCTTTTACACTGAGGCTGAAATCTTAAAAGGTATTTATTTACAACTGCCAAATCAGTATATGCAAATCACTATCCATTTTAATTTATTAACTAAATGTTCTTCATGGAAATCAAATTGCAACCAATTCAACAGGTGGCTATTTGTTTTTCCCCCCTGTGCTTTCCTCTAAAACACAATTATATAATGGTTAAAAGACAAATTTTCACATACTAATATACTTGTGTGGCATCTTCATTAGAATACTTCCATTATGTAAATTCAAATGTTGATTGTTTTCCTCTGTTACTGGATTATTATTGTGATTAAATTTATGCCAAGATGCATTATTCATTGGATTTAAAGCCATTATGTACATTTTATATGGACTGTTACAACTACAGTGAGATATGCATTGTGGACTTCCACGCTATTAGAGACTAACACAGTAACACAACAAATGTATTAAAGGGAACAGCCACAATCCAAGATCCCTAATTCTGCATTTGATTGTAGTTGATGCATTTTGCAGTTCACTTTCAAATTATTAGAGAGCTCATAAAGGCACCAAAACTTTAATTAAATGGGCAAATGTGAATAATTACCAATTAAACAATTTACTTAGTGGTTATGCTGATTTCAATAGCCATGAAAGCTCCCACAAGCACTTTCACCATTGTGTCCAAAATGATGGCATGAACCACTTTCAGAAGAACTGAAAGATAAATTCAGGGCACTTACACCTTCCTTGTCCTACATAATTAGACAGATGGGCACCATATGAAACCTGTCACTGTTACTATCCTGTCTGAAAGAGTCATGTAACATGAAATGAAAAAAAATATATTGGGGACATAAAGAACCTAGAAATAAGGAAGAATCCCAATTAGAGGCTAATGGAGATTAATAGACTAATTAGAGAACTCTAATAGAGAGCTCCAGATAAACATGATTTTCTCCCATAAACAATTCAGAGGGAAGTGTTGGCAAACCGATGCCTACTTAATTTACCAACAATATGGCTGGTTATAGCCTGTGTTAATTATGATACTGGCTGCAGTGATGATGGTACTGGGAAGAGCCACAGAAATTCAGTAATCTGAGTCTGGGTTTCTGCTTAAAACCTTGGGAGACAATTCTACAAGTCCATTGGCAAGTCACCCTGATGGTCAGTTGGACTAACAATGATGGTTATCATGAAGAATTGTAAAACACTTTGTATATAAAAAATCCTATTAAAAAAATAAACAAAAGGTGATTTTCTATTAATTTCTAGGCAGCTGTAAGCAAGCTACTGACATCTAAAGGCAGTATTCAGTACTGGGAAGAAATGCTGCTTCATCTCTTGAGTTAGATTAAACCCTGCCGGGATCAAAAATATTTTCTTCTCTGAGCTGTTCATTATTAATTTTTCCAACCATGTGGCAATACAATACAATACAATACAATACAATACAATACAATACAATACAATACAATACAATACAATACAATAAAAGTATAAGTTGAAGGGCAGTTTTTGTTGAAGCAAAGGTGTCTGCTCTGGATGCAAACACCATCTTGGTAGTCAAGATAACCCCACAATTAACTGGTAGTTGTTGTAGCATGGAGCTCATAAATGTTTATATTCGCTATATATTCACCTAAACGGCCTCAGCCCAGTATATCTGAAGGAGCATCTCCACACCCATCAATCAGCCTGGACACTGAGGTCCAGTGGCGAGGGCCTTCTGGCAGTTCCCTCACTGCGAGAAGTGAAGTTACAAAGAACCAGGCAGAGGGCCTTCTCGGTAGTGGCACCTGCCCTGTGGAACGCCCTCCCATCAGATGTCAAGGAAATAAAAACTATCTGACTTTTAGGCCTCTTTAGGGAAGCTTTCAATATTTGATGAATTGTTGTATTTTAATATTTTGCTGCAAGCTGCCCAGAGTGGCTGGGGAAACCCAGCCAGATGGGTGGGGTATAAATATTATTATTATTATTATTATTATTATTATTATTATTATTTTGCTATAAGCTCATTGGCTTGTTTTGATGTTATCCTTACAGTATCTGTAGTCTGCGGGTGCTGTCCTCTGAGCCCAAAAAGGGGAACTCTCTCAGAGATTTGGGTATTTGCCACCTATGCCCTCATCTGGTCAGGTGGGGTGATGGGAAGTCCTGGCTAGAGTGACGCATGCTGCTTTGTGTATAAAGAATGTGCATACATTTCCTTGGGTGCAGACACGTCATCTCTTTGCTGTGGTGTCTGTCTCATGCCTGCCAAGGCTAGGAGACCTGGCAGGCTGCTTTGTTGTAAGTCTACACCAGTGTTTCCCAAACTTGGGTCGCCAGCTGTTTTGGAACTACAACTCCACCATCCCTAGCTAACAGGACCAGTGGTCAGGGATGTTAGGAATTCACAAAACAGCTGGAGACCCAAGTTTGGGAAATCCTGGTCTACACCTTCTTTAATAAAGCATTAGAACTGCTCACTCTGCTGTTTTCAACATCTTTGGCATCCCTGAACCCAACCACTCCCATGAGCCCTCCTTTTGACCTGAGGTTCAGAACACAGTTCTTTAAAAGTACTGGCCGCAGCACACTAAAGAGAGTTTCACCAATCAGAAATAATGGACCATATGCCTTTGGCATCTATGAACTCCCACTACCCTCATTGGCATCAAGGATGCCAAAATGAAAACACAGAACTCAGATATGTTAGGAAGCCAACACAGTGTCCTCCAGATGTTGTGGACTCCAACTCCCATCAGCCCCAGGCACCATGACAAAATGGCAAGGGATGGTGGGAATTGTAGTCCATAACATCCCAAGCATATCACGTTGCCTACCCCTGCCTTATACTGAGAGTATTAATCTAGCTAGGCCAGTGTAACTCAGGCTGCCTTTGGACAGCACTGTATTCTGTCTCCACAATTTCCACATTTTATGTGACCTGTCACATGACATAAAAGCCACTCAGCTTAGCGCTCATTTCCATGTTATTTGTCTGCAGGAAAAAATCTGTTTGCAACCCTGTTAACCAAAAAAATCACTGGAGTTTTGCATTGTAAATCCACGCAATAAAACTTCAGGTGGTATTCAAGCATACATTTCTTCCCTTCCATTTAAAATTTAGCATGACATGGCACTACAGTGGTACCTCAGGTTAAGTACTTAATTCGTTCCGGAGGTCCGTTCTTAACCTGAAACTGTTCTTAACCTGAAGCACCACATTAGCTAATGGGGCCTCCTGCTGCCACCGCACTGCTGCCACGCAATTTCTGTTCTCATCCTGAAGCAAAGTTCTTAACACGAGGTAATATTTCTGGGTTAGCAGAGTCTGTAACCTGAAGTGTATGTAACCCGAGGTACCACTGTATAAGTGATCCAAAAGCACCAGTTCCATAACTCAACCAGCAATGCAGTGTCAAAGGATTGTTAGAATCCAGGATAGAAAAACTGGCATTAGAATCAGGAAAACTAGCACAATAATCCTCACGTCTGAATGCTCTACAGGGTTTCAAGCAGGGATTTTCTCCACGACCATCTACCCAAGCCTCTTAGTTGGCATGCAGAAGAAGTGATTAGGCCCTTATAGTCCACCTTCTTTGAAAGTCTATGGAAAGTCTATCTCTTTCAAGATCTGGTGGCCCTTGGGAAGAAATTCTGCACTAGTGTTTAAGGTAGTGTTTCTCAACTTTGGGCCTCCAGCTGTTTTTGGACTACAATTCCCATCATCCCTTGCCACTGGTCTTGCTGGTCAGGGATGATGGGAGTTGTAGTTCAAAAACAGCTGGAGGCCCAAGGTTGGGAAACACTGGTAAGGGAACGTGACCCTAGATTTTAAGTTTTTAGCCTTCTCCCCTCCCTATGTGTGGCTTGTTGGCATTTCTAGCCTTCTCTACAATGATGGTCACCTTTGGTCTGCCTCAGATTGTTTCCACTCTGCTCTCTATTTAGAGCACACTGTGAATAAAAATTGCCTTGTGGGGCTAGGCCAAAAGTAATATACTCCAAAATTCGGTTGCCGATAGCAGACAAGAGAGATGCCCTGGGAAGCCTACAAGCTTGGTGTTACAGAGACAGCCTTCTCCTGTTTGCTCCCAGCATCTGGCAATCAAAGGTTTCATATCTGAACATGGGGGTCCCATTCAGTTGTCATTGCTAATAGCTGGTGATAAACCTGCCGATGACCCTACACTTCCATTGAATTGCAATGGGCAAATATCTACACACTTGCACAGACTTTCTGAAATGAGGTAAATGGAAGCTGGACAATCATCTAACCCCTTCTAGCACAGATTTCACAAGCCGCTTAGTGTTAGCACATAGGCTGCCTGAAAAGAATGTTGCTTGACATTTGCCTCATTTATACTTGGTCACTAAAATGGAGACTACTGGATATTGCCACAAGGATATGGCCTTTGTTAAATGTTTAAGCGGGTCAGTCACATACCTTGCTTCTTAAATCAGCACATTTCCTAAAGGTATGTTTTATAAAACGGTAGGCATTTTTCTTAAGAAAAACAGAGAGTTCTGGGTTTGTTTGTTTTTTAAAAAATATATCTTACAGTTTGTTGAAGAATTAAAAAATATAGAATTCTAAGGAGCTGTAGGCTAAGTTCCCACTTCCTTGACAGGGTGAGGGGCTACTGTATTTTAACTTCTCTAAACACCCCTAAGAGTATTAAACCACTACAAACAAGTCTGTTTCTCACTAAGGGACAGCCCAACAGTTAAAAAACCAGCATTTCCCTTACACTGACATATCTCGAGTACATTGCTAATGGCTATTTTAGATGTAAGGCAACATCTGTTAAGCACAAAAGAGGTGAAATCCTTCCCACCTTATCAGTGGTTGAACTGTTAGTACTGGTAGAAGTTCTTGAGGAGGTTTAATGCAAATCAACTTCCTGTAGCTTGAAATACTTTTGTTGTTTGTTTATGCTTCAGTCTATGTTAGAATTAACACTATTGCCCACCTTCCTCCAAGTGCTGCATTACAATAGTGTCACCAATATGTAATAGGTGTGTAAACAATGCTTTGGCTGGTAAATGACACCACATACAATCCTCCCTCCAATCAATGAATTATGGAAGAATTCCTCACCTTCCCATGATCCCACTCTATCCATGATTCCATTCCCTGTCACACATCTATTTCTTCCCCCTCCCCTGTCTTGTGTCACCCATCTCTCACTCTCAACCTCTTTCACAGATGGATTCAAGCATCATGCAATATTATTTATATAACTCAGGGGTGGTGAGTCTATGGCCTGTGGGCCTAAACCAAGAAAACCGGGTTAAAAATACATTAAACTTTCATTCTGGTAGAGATAGAATAGAATGGGGAAATAATCATTGAAAGTTTATGTCTGACAATGTTTGTTCCTGGCATTTTGCCAAGCTCGGAGACATCCAGTCCAGGATAATATTTTCCTAATTTTTCCTGATCAAAAAGCCAGAAGAAATAAGAACTTCCCAGCATTCACAGTGTTATACATATTCTAAAACTCAAGAGGAGCTTAGAAACGAGATTTAGTTTAGGTTGTTCATTTCCCTCCTCTCTCATGTCAGAACTTGGTAAATTTGCAAAATTCAAGCGAGGAGGCAATGTAGCATTCGGATGAGGGCTGGGCGTGGCATGGAGCGATTTCTGAACTGAGCTTTCCCACCCCCCATATGCCAACCAGTATTCTTCACCCATGCTTCATATCATTATCCCCCTGCTACAGGGATGATTAAGGTTACTCAGCGACTTAATAGCTGAGGTAAGATTTGATATGAACCCTTCTAACTAATTTTTTAAAAACATTATGACATGACACCAGTTAGGGATGGGTAAACCTGGCAATTTCAGTTTCTTTTGGATTTTAAGTTTTAAGTTTTAAGTCTTATATTTGGTTTATCCCATTTCCACATCAGTGCATAAACTTCTTTTTATTTATTTTTTTTTAAAAAAAAGCCTGCATAAAAATCTGTAAGCATTTCGGTTGCATCTTATATGCAAGCAATTTTCCTAAATACAATGCAATTTTTTTATGAATATAAGAATTTCAATGCACAATTTCCCCATGTGCAACTTTGGGTTGGAGGACTGCATTGCAAAATTCAGAGAGATGTGAATTTTGATAGCCATGTTTCGGTTTACATGTTGGTTGGAGAAATACGAATTAGGTAGGTTGGCGTTAAAATTCAAACTGAACAGTTTTCTCCCCCATCCCTCTTGCCAGTCTCTATAAATGTTACAAGTCAAATCAAAATTCACCAAGGAAGCTTTGCAAATTGTAGCATTTTACAAACTTTCACAGACCACCCTAACTTGAATCCCTTTGACTTGGGTTTCCTTTTTACTGCTGAATAAACTGGAGCTCCCCATTCTGTGCAAGACCAGACAACAAAGCCACATTCCTCACAAATGAAACCAAATGATTTACTGCAGACACTACAGCCTTTCCCAAGCATGCTGTGATCTCCAACTAATAAGATTTAACTGAACATGAAGAAGGAAGCAAGACTCCATGGCTGCATCAGGAAGATAGGTTCCAAAATGAATTATGATTATTCAGGGAAGTCTGACGTTTACCATTATTCATCAATAAAAATGGGTTTGGAACCAGAATGCTTTGTAAATGTTTTTAATTAAATAGATGCCTGCTCATGCTTTGTTTACAAAATGCCTTCTCCTGGGCAATTCCACAGGAAGGCATGCATCTAAGTGGATAGGATGTTTTGTGGTTTCCTTTATCAAAATGTCAATAAGTACTGCATTGGTAACCAAGAGAACAGAAGCCAGCCTTAAACAGACATCAATAATTGGTAGCAGACAGAGGTGGATCTTCACATGTATCACTTGGAAGCATTACATAATATGCATGTAAATGAGAATGTTTTTACTAGAGAAAACCTATTAAAAGATGTAGGATCAATACTGTTAGACCAGAAGAAATTGCGTTTTCTATCAGGAAATGCTCGTACCATTTAGACTGTCCTCCAACTCTGGCATCCATTATTTATATTCCACACTGAAACTTCCTGATATTGTAACTTTCTCAAATGCACAGTGACTGTAAGTCTGCATTCTGCGTAATCAGAATGGAACTAATGGCTCGCAACTGGTAGCAAAATCCTAAACAGCCTTGGCATGGAAATAAATCCTGCTGATTTTTACTGAAACCTGCACCCAAAAAGTATGTCGTGAATCGCCCTGCGATCTTCAGGTGGAATTTTAAAGTAATAATAACCCAAGTTCATTTTCTGCTGCAAGGAAGTGAGCAAATCTAAAATAGAGACCAATTGAAATGGCAGAATTCGGACAGCTAGCCTTGTGTTAAAATAGTTCTAGTAGATCTATTTATTGTCATGGTCAGTGGCTAGTACAATAAAATTATTTGGATTAGATTTGGATTGCTGTGTACATAGTGCTATACTAGGATATATAGAATTAGCCATGTTAATATAGAAAAAAGAACGGAAAGGAAGTTGTGTAAGAGCTTCCAGATCAATTTTTAGTACCTAAATTAAAGTTCCCTAAAACTGAAATCCTACAACAATCCAAAGGCTCCAATGAATACTTGCAAACCATGTACAGAGCTTTTTTGTGGGAGGAGAAAGAGAATGTTCCCCACAGAGGATACCAGAAGCAACAAGCAATCTCTGGAGACTTACGCAGGCATTCAGCTAAATGCATGATGGCACAAGCTGTGTAGGGGAACACACTCAGTCCCTAATAATAATAATCTAAATAATAATAATTTATTATTTATTCCACCCATCTGGCTGGGTTTTCCCAGCCACTCTGGGCGGCTTCCAACAAAATATTAAAATACAGCAGTCTGTTAAACATTAAAAGCTTCCCTAATGTCCCCATTCCAGTCACTCCACCCCCAAAACTTTCCCTATTGAAAAGCAAGGTCTGAAAGGTTTATGCGTTCAGCTAATTCAGCTGCTTAGCACAATGCCTTCCGAAATTGTACATATTCTCCCCTGAAAAAACACACGGGGAAGCTTTCTGGTTCACATCACAGTTGGCGTTTGATACAGCGAGGCCTGACAAATTCAGGATGACGGAGCATGAAGCGCAACGTCGCGCCTGATACGGGATTATGATTATATCTCCAGTGGTTATAAGTAAGGATCCAAGCAACTCTGAAGCTGATTCCATGAGCTCAACTGGGGCTGTTTTGTGTTTTGTTTGTTGCTAACAGAACGTCCCCAAGCCACAAATGTGGAGGGTTTCTTATTTACCAAAGTTCCATAATGTTTAATTATGATAAATTCAAAGTTAAGGAAATTTTATTAAGTGTTACAAATTGAATGAAGAATAAGCAAACAAAAGGAGAGATTACATAGTCAAAATAATGCACCGTATGCAGCATTTACACAGTCACAATCTCAATGGTTGTTGTTTTTTATTCCTAGGGTGTGTGTCCAGAATGTCGCAGAGGTTGTAACAGTATAAGAACACAACTTTTTTTCACATGGGGGGGGGGGGAGTTGCCATGCTGCATAGAAATACAGTGGTACCTTGGTTTAAGAACAGCTTAGTTTATGAACAACTTGGATTAAGAACGCTGCAAACCCGGAATGAGGTGTTTTGGTTTGTGAACTTTGCCTTGGAAGCAGAACATGTTCCGCTTCCTGTTGAGTGTAAATTGAGTCCCCCGCTGCTATGGGAAAGCATGTCTTGGTTTAAGAACGCTTTGGTTTCAGAATGGATTTCTGGAACAGATTAGGTTTGTAAACCAAGGTACTACTGTAATCAAGTTTGGCCAAATTTCTTGACATCCTTCATTCATGAGTCATTTCCCCCCAACAAGGCCACATCCCATACATGGGTGTATCATTTATCAAAAGAGCCACTATCAGAGAGTTTCAAAATGTGGGCAATTTCTATGTAAGCTGCAACCATCCAGAAAACAACTGACTCTTCATTGTACTCATCAGCAAGTAATATTAGCAGCATTAGAGAGAAACAAAACCTTCTGGGGGTGTTAATGCTGTGAGCCCCTCCACTGTAGGTTCAGGTTGTGTATATGTGTAAATAAACTGTATATCATAAAAAACACCACAGTTCCCACTGTCCTTTATTCCAAGGAAACTGAACCCTGAATAAATGCCTGGAACCAGTGGCGTAGCATGGTGGGGGGGATAACCCCAGGCACACTTTTTTTGAGTGGATGCAACCAGGCGCCCCCACAACAGGTTCCCACATCGAGGGAAGCCATGGCTGGGTCAGGCCTGACCCAGGGGCAGAAGTGGCAGGCTCCGGTGCGTAAATGCACCTGCTCCAGGCTGCAATAGGAGTCACTGTGCCCCTGCCCGGAACCCCTGGAATCTTGACTGCTCAGAGGTTGGAGTGGTATGAAACAATGCTGTGGGCTGCGATGAAAGTTAGTAAATTCAATTGGTTTAAATAAGTACTCTGTCTCTGCCTTACTTGTATATAACCCTCCCTTCCTTCTACACATCTACTCAGAAGTAAGTGCCACTCAGTTTAATGCAGCTTACTTCCAGGCAAGTGGGTACAGTCATACCTTGGTTCTCAAATGCCTTGGTCCCCAAACACCTTGGTTCCCAAACACCGAAAACCCAGAAGTAAGTGTCCTTGTGAATGTTTTTCAGAAACCGAACGTCCGATACGGTTGTCAGCTATTGTTTCCGGGGCACCTGTGGCAATCAGAAGCTGCGTCTTGGTTTTTGAACAGTTCAGAAGTCAAACAGATTTCCGAAACGGATTAAGTTTGCTGCTTTTGTTTTTGAGGCTTTTTCGGTTCCTTTGTTTTTGTGACTGTGTGTAACCCAGTTCAGCTACTGATTGATTGATTGATTGATTGATTGATTGTGTGACTGCGGAAATGGATAAAAGCCCCCCATTGAAACAAAGACTATCATCAGTGCAGGTAAGGAAAAAAAATATTTTTATCATCGACAATACTGTCTTATTTATTTTATAGTAGAGTACATTGATTATGGGGGACGCAGGTGGCGCTGTGGGTTAAAGCCTCAGCGCCTAGGGCTTGCCGATCGAAAGGTCGGCGGTTCGAATCCCTGTGGCGGGGTGCACTCCCGCTGCTCAGTCCCAGCGCCTGCCAACCTAGCAGTTCGAAAGCACCTCCGGGTGCAAGTAGATAAATAGGGACCGCTTACCAGCGGGAAGGTAAACGGCGTTTCCGTGTGCGGCTCTGGCTCGCCAGAGCAGCGATGTCACGCTGGCCACGTGACCCGGAAGTGTCTCCGGACAGCGCTGGCCCCTGGCCTCTTGAGTGAGATGGGCGCACAACCCCAGAGTCTGTCAAGACTGGCCCGTACGGGCAGGGGTACCTTTACCTTTACCTTTACATTGATTATGGGACGCAGGTGGCGCTGTGGGTTAAAGCCTCAGCGCCTAGGACTTGCCGATCAAAAGGTCGGTGGTTCGAATCCCTGCGGCGGGGTGCGCTCCCGCTGCTCGGTCCCAGCGCCTGCCAACCTAGCAGTTCGAAAGCACCTCCGGGTGCAAGTAGATAAATAGGGACCGCTTACCAGCGGGAAGGTAAACGGCGTTTCTGTGTGCGGCTCTGGCTCGCCAGAGCAGCGATGTCACGCTGGCCACGTGACCCGGAAGTGTCTCCGGACAGCGCTGGCCCTTGGCCTCTTAAGTGAGATGGGCGCACAACCCCAGAGTCTGTCAAGACTGGCCCGTACGGGCAGGGGCACCTTTACCTTTACCTTTTACATTGATTATTGCTTTCATTTTATGAATCAATGGTCTTTTTAGATAGTAGAATTCATGTTAAATTGCTGTTTTAGGGGTTGTTTTTAAAAGTCTGGAACCGATTAAGTTTGAAAACCTAGGTACAGTGGTACCTCGGGTTAAGAACTTAATTTGTTCTGGAGGTCCGTTCTTAACCTGAAACTGTTCTTAACCTGAAGTACCAACTTTAGCTAATGGGGCCTCCCGCTGCCACAGCACGATTTCTGTTCTCATCCTGAAGCAAAGTTCTTAACCCAAGGTACTATTTCTGGGTTAGCAGAGTCTGTAACCTGAAGCGCCTGTAACCTGAGGTACCACTGTACCACTGTATTATTATTATTTTTTAATGAATATTTATTAGCATTTTCAAAAAACACACAAAAACCACAATTAAACAAAAAATAACAAAAATACAAAAATACAAAATTTAAAAGAGAAAAACAGTTAAAAACACATAAAATTCCAATTACTTATTTTCATTTAACTTATTTCTCAGACCTCCTCACACCTCCCCTTCTTGTATTCCAATTTAAATTATTAATTCAGCAGATCCTTAACCTTATTTTCATTTAATTTAAACCGTTTTAAAAACTAATTTTAACTTATCCAAATTTAAACATCAATACTTAAACATCGTTGCTCATTCTTAAACATTTTTCCTAAAGTCAACCAACATTTCCCTTCCACAGCTTCGCCAATTCCAAACAAATAGCAAAACAAAATAAAAACAAAGCAAGTTATAGTTATATACCCTTTGGATTCCCAGACTCCACCCACCCCTTTCCCGGTTTCAGTCCCCAACAAGTGTTCATCAGCTCAATATATTGTTTAGCCTGGATATCTCACATCCGAGGCTCTTAAATCTCTTTCAGTTCCTCTCTGCCGGCCTTTTTGATAGTCCTTAATGTTGAACCCCAGGTTTCAGAGAGGCTTCGGCCCAACAGGATCCATGTTTTTTCCAGCCAGCCCTCCATACTTAAAGATAGAGCCTATGGGGTACTCCAAATCTTGTTTCATATTCCTTTCAAGTCCAAATGTCCCCAAAGCTCCAACTTCCACCTTGATCAAATTTATAATCCTTCGGTCTTCAGATCTCCACATGAGGGGATCTCTCAGTTTTAGGCTCACCAATTCAGGCCAGGCTTACCACATCAAATTATTATTCTCCTTTGTTGCCTTCATGTCAGGCCACAAATTGCAACTCTCATTTGACATCTGCGAAATTACAGCTCCTCCTTCCTTTTCTTCAGGGACAGCATATGTCTCCTTCTCCATATTCTCATAACTCTCAAGTTTCTCTATTTGCCCAATTGTATGAGCTTCCTGCTTCAAATCCTTATCAGCTTCCACAAAATTGTTTGCTGCTAAGACCAGAGTTGTGACGCTTGTAGCCAAAACATCAATTTCACCTTGTAACTTTCCCAAGAGAACAAATGTTCTATCCAGTTCAGTCTGTATTTTCCCTCCTCCAGCCATTCTTGTAGTGTACTAAACCCCCTCTAGGGGGATTTTAGTTCCTTAATGTTTTTCAGCTCAAATCCAATAATCAAGTTAATTTGTATCAGTCCTTCCTTATTTTCAACAAATTGTAACGAATATAACCAGCAGAAGCGACAGAAACAAAGTTCTCTTTTTCCTTCTGACAGCCGATTTGACAGCTGTCAAACTCTTCAGTACTTCATCAACAGGCTCTCTCGCGGGATGCTCCCGGGTCCCGGGGGGGGGAGGTGAAACTTCAGCTCTCAAAATTAATCTTTTATCCTCCAGTAAAATTTCTTATAGTGTCAAACCATGAAGGTTGAAGTCTTTTAGAAAAAGAAAGAAACGATTCTCTCGACCTTAGATGGCAGGTTCTTTGCTTTAGATTATCTACAAAGAGGGGGGGGCGGACTTCCTTTTTAACCCTTCCCTGCTCGTTCCTAATTCAACAAAGATTTTTCTTTTTCCAAATTCCATATTACTCACGGGTTTTTACTTTAAAGTCCAATTGTTCCAAGGAAAAAGTCAGCGCTCTCTGACAATGGCTTGCGGCTTCACTCCTCAGAAGGAGCAATGTACTCTCAGCACCGCGCCACACCCCATCCCTGTTCCGGAGCCTTTAAAAAGGCTCCTTCGCAGTTTGGGGGGGCGCAAATGGTGCCCGCCGAGTCACCAGGTTCACAGGCATCCGCGCCTGTGATTTTTAAGGGTCCCCGCGTCGCCGCCACAGACAAGACCCGATCCTGCGGAGCCAATTCCCTCCGGAGCTCGGAGGGAATCCGCCATTAGTCGATGGCGCTAACCCGGAAGTCTGTACCACTGTATTATATTATGGCCTAATCAACTAACCACTTCCTTCAGCGCAAGGGTTTACACTTGTTCAATGGAAAGTTCTCCTCCTGCTAAATCTCTCCTGGGGTTTTCCCCAACGCTCTGTGACAGAATGGTGGAGGATGCAGGATGCACACAGGGAGCAGAAATCTTTGCACTGGTGCAACAAGATATTTGGAAACCACCCACTGCATTGTCCAACTCGCATTAAACTAGAAGTCATGGCTTTCTAAATCGGAAATGAAAAGCGCTGAGCTTTGAACTGTCGTAAGGTTTTAAAAACTATTATTTTCAAATTCCAGTAATGCAGACTACAGACTAAATTGGAAGAGGGGGAGTGGAACAAATGCAAACCTTGACAGGGTATCAATATCCCTCTTATTTTGCCATTGATCGTTACATCGCACCATTTGACTTGCGTCACCAAAACAACCCTGTAGTTTTACACCACTAACGGAAAAAGAACCCCATAAGTTGGTGCTTATACTGTCACTTTAGTCTTTGTCATCGAGAATGCAAGATATTCTTTCATCGAAATGGTGTCATCGAGACAGTCTATTCTACATAATTACACTATGGCAACCGAAACCAGCTGTCAGCCATCTCAGTACATTAAGTACTGATAGATATCTTAAGAAAAGTCAATGTTTCAAATACATCAAGAACATCCTTACTTTTCATCTGAATGCTTTTGTACTTAGCGACCTGGAAAAATATCAAGATGCACATAAAATACTGAATAAAATTCAACTTTCAAAAACCCAGCACCCCAGAAATCCTTCAAGAAAGGTTAATTAAAATGCAGATTTCTATGTAATTATAACTCAGCGCATACTAGCAGCTTTAGCTTCCTTTTTAAAAATAATAATAATAATAATCAGTTTCTCCTATTAATGATTCCCTGTATCATTTTGCTTCTGAACTCTGGCAGATGATTTTTGGCAACAATTTGCAGTGGCATGTAGGTGACATCTATCCTGTATCGAAAATTAAAGACACTATCTTGAAGCCCCACTTATTAAAATTAAATGTAGCAGTTTTAAATGGTATGCATGAGTGCGCATGGCTTGTGCAAATGAGTACAGACTTTCACACACAGTCTCCAATTTGCATGCACAATTTGAGCTGTCATTTTGAGAACAGGCCCTCTTGCGTTTAACGTCTGTGTTTCATTACATTTTAAATCTTAAATGAAAAAATTAAACACAAAACAGAGGAAAAGGAGAGAGAGGAGAGAAGAAAGCAGAAGTAATAAATAATTTGAGGGAGAGGGAGAGAGGGAGTAAGAAAGGGGGGGGGGAGAAAGATGGAGGATGAAAGAGTTGGTGAAAGCAGGAACAGTAGACCAGAGGAATGGAAAGCAGGTAAATAAGGGAATGAATTTGAGGGGGCGGGGGGAGTGGAAGGGAAGGAATAAGACATTTGGAAAGAGAAAAGGTTAAAATACTAGATCAGTCAGAATATTAAAGGGGTAATACCTATTATTAGGAATAACTAAAACGACGCAAAATAATGAGCAAGCTTTCAAGTTATCCATAAGACTTCTTTATGCTGGATACAAAGCAAAAAAAGCAAAAATAAAGAGGAAAGGAGAGGAGAAGATGGGTATCATGCTAGAGCCCCAAACTGCACAGTTTGTAAGTCTTAGGATGGTGTGCAAGTGTTAGGCAGACTTAATCTGCACTCCTATACACATTCATCTGAGAGAACCACTTCCGACCACGGGAGGAGGTGGTGTTGCGGGCTCATGCCCCCAACACGCCCGCGGTGGCTGGTTTGCAGACCCGCGCGATCTGGAGGAATCCTTGGGCTGCATCATCCCCTGAGCCAGCAAATTGGCAATGGCCATCTGGTTTTTCGCTTACCTCGTAGCAAATTGTCACAACTTCCCTGATTTTGGCGGCTAGGCATTGGTAGGGGTATTGTTATGTAGATGAGTTGGGGGGGGGAGAGGTGCACCATCACCTCCACCTAATATTGAAGGGTAATCCAGTAAAGGATTCCGGGGAGCGTTGCCTCATCCGAAGCCTATGGAGATCTGGGCCTAAAGCATGCCCCTGAGCGGTGACCCCGGGAGAGTTACCTAGTTGATGTGCATCAGCAGGGCTCCCCCTGCTGGTGTTAACCCTTGCCGGTCTTCATGCCATCAGGCTGAAGCCGGATAGAATGATAGGACCAATGCCTAAGCCAATACCGCTCTTACCTGTAACCAATAAAGTTGTGGCCAATTTTAGCCTGTTAACCTTATTTATGGTGTTCTGTGTCATTATTTACCACTGGGGGGAGGCGGGAACTCGCCATGCAATAAGCTATACTGAAACCAATGAGAATCACAGAACAATTCAAACCCTGGTTGAGGAGCAAGTTTCCCTCAGCTGCAACTGTGCCTAGGCCACTGTTGTTGGCTAAGTACAGAAAGTAGAGGGCAGGCCAATCATTGTACCAGCCTGGACCTGGAACAACAATCTGGTCCAGCTCGGCCTCTGTATAATGAAACAGCAGTGGGTCTGACTCAGGATCCAATGGATCCCTAAGACAGCTCAATCAATCAATCTAAGGGGGCAAAGGAAGTGGGAAAAGGTGCTTCCTTCTGACGAGTGACTTCTGCTGTGGGCTCACAGCCTGCTGTAGGGAACTGGCAGTGAGTGCAGGGGCATTTACATCTCCCTGACTTCCTGTCCCAGCCCTTTCTGTTTCCTTTCCACTTCCTCACTCTCTCCACTTGGTTTTCTCACACACGATACACCCCTCAGGCAGTGCTGTGCAGTGATGATGATTATTATTATTTTGTGGCAGAACAGTTAGGTCCAGAGGTGCCATCTTGCAAGGCTGATTGAGCGAGGTCCTGACATCATACATGTGAGCATCGCACCTCATCCCTATGCCGGGCAGAAGCTTCCTGGGCTTTGGGAAGGAGGCGTCATCATCCAGCCCGGACACTGAGATCCAGCGCCGAGGGCCTTCTGGCAGTTCCCTTGCTGCAAGAAGTGAGGTTACAGGGAACCAGGCAGAGAGTCTTCTCGGTAGTGGCACCTGCCCTCCCTGTGGAATGCCCTCCTAGCAGATGTCAAGGCAATAAACAACTATTTTACTTTTAAAATACAACTAAAGGCGGCCCTGTTTAGGGAAGTTTTTAATGTCTGATGCTGTATTGTTTTTAATATTCAGTTGGAAGCCGCCCAGAGTGGCTGGGGAAACCCAGCCAGATGGGCGGGGTATGAATAATAAATTATTATTATTAAATTATTATAAAGCCCTGCTGCCTCTTTTCCAAAGCCGAGTGGGCTTTAGAGAGGTGGAGACAGGGCTCTTGGACCCTTTAGGGGACTAGCCTAGTTCCCATAGTCCATTGACCGCATGCCACTGACCTCAGGATATCTGGGCTACAGCACATGAAGGATGGGCCCCACTGACATGACTGGGAAGTAAACCAGAGCATGGCACCCATATTCTCACTTGGTTCCTTCCGCTCTTACGCTGAGCAAACATTTGCTTTTTAACACGGCTTGTCTCCAGTGAAAGCATGAATAAATTATGATACCTTCAAGCTTCTCAGCAAAATCATTTCTTTACACGTCTGATCTTCTGTAGCAGGCTATGTAGTGACAAAATGCATGCTTGTTGCTTCTCCCTCCCTCTCCCAAACAAGCATTCGCAGTACGGGGAACCTCAAAGTTGTCTGTCACCTATTGAGCGAACGCAACAGAAATAGGCTGTTTGCACATTATGGCGAATCTTTACTAGAAAGGACCCGGCAGAATAGTCTGCATGCTTTGGAAAGCAGGGCTGTGTAATCCCATTGTATGAGAAGTAACGAAAGGAAGTTCTGGCCTAGGCTTTGCAGAAATGTGGTAACCTAGCACAATGTCGCCTAAAGCCAGTGACATCCTTTTCCTCAAGGAGGCTCAAGGCTCATTGCGCCTGGCAATTCAATTACCCTCTCAACCCAGAAAGGCGCCCCCCAACCCCTTTCTTGCCAAGTTGAGGTCTACAGGCAATGAAATGTAGAACAGACCACATTGTGCAAGACCTGCAAATATCTAAAATGCCCCAGGCTTGAGAGAACAAGAATCCCTGACCTTTTATGATTGCTACAGTAGTTTCCCAACAAAACACACAATATACAATAAAGCCCCTTAAATACCTGACAAAAGAATGCATTTGCTATACTCCACCGTCCAAAGAACTTGCAATAATGAAAACTCCTTCAATGAAAACCTGAGAGTCACACAGCTTCCCGGTTAGTGAGAGAGCATGGACAGAAAGGGATGGCATGTAGCAGGAATCTGAGTATTGCCTTCTCTGTCTCTGATATACACCTTTGGACAATGCATTCAGGGCTCAATTAAGCCATACTGAGGCCCTAAACTACATCAATTTTAAGAGGCCCGTAGCAGAACACAGAGACACACAAGAAAATGTGCATTATTCTAAAAGAAAGGACAACGAAAATAGAAATAACTAACTTGTATATCTACATATGTGCCAGGATCTAGGCAAGAAGCAACTAAAAACTATCAAATGGAAACATAGATTTTTTTGCAAACTCTATGTGCATATGAAATACTTTAAACAAAAATATCTTATGATTTCCTACTTGGCATATGTGAAGAGAGTTTCAGTGTCTATTTTAGAGTGTTTCCCTTGCTTCCTTTCTTTTCTAAACCAATGAGTGACACTTGAAATTGAGTTTAAAAGGTTGTATTTAGAGCCCCCTCATAATCTGAAGCAATAAATTTTATCATAGCTCACATGTAAATTTGCTCTGACTTCACATACTTAAAAGTCCTATTCATACATTAGCAAAGGCACTGACTCCTAGGGGCCAAGACAGTTTTGAGCCCCCTAATATATTTTTTGAAGGGGCTGGGCCCTCTCAATATTCAGAGGACGTCGTGTGTCTGATGTCAGGACATCATGCAACATTGCATTGCGCGCACCCCCGATCCTCTGGAGCAGCTGGCGCCTCTGCGCATGAGCCACATGGAGGGCTAATACCACTGGGCTTTGGCGCCTCCTGACATGAGAACTAATTGTGGTCCCATATTAGACCTTTCTAAGAATTGATGCTTTTGAATTATGGTGCTGGAGGAGACACTTGAGAGTCCCATGGACTGCAAGAAGATCAAACCTCTCCATTCTTAAGGAAATCAGCCCTGAGTGCTCACTGGAAGGACAGATCCTGAAGCTGAGGCTCCAATACTTTGGCTACCTCATGAGATGAGAAGACTCCCTGGAAAAGACCCTGATGTTGTGAAAGATGGAGGACACAAGGAGAAGGGGACAACAGAGGACGAGATGGTTGGACAGTGTTCTCGAAGCTACCAGCAAGAGTTTGACCAAACTGCGGGAGGCAGTGGAAGACAGGAGTGCCTGGCGTGCTCTGGTCCATGGGGTCATGAAGAGTCGGACATGACTAAATGACTAAACACAACAACGAAGTTACAAGGCTGCCAGAATGGCAGCAAAAACTCACCACCAATGCACATGTTTATTAGAGAAAAGACTAAATGATTCAAGGTTTCTGAAGATCTAGACCTCTAGACCAGGGATAGTCCATCTTTTTATACCTACCGCCCACTAATGCATCTTTCTTGATGGTAGAATTTCCTTACCACCCACCAGTGCTCGATGGAAGGCGGATTCAGCTTGTGCCGTAGAACCCCCTACCGCCCACCTAGAATCCTGAAACGCCCACTAGTGGGCAGTGGGGACCAGGTTGACAACCCTTGCTCTAGACAGCTAATGCTAGACAAATAATACTGATTATTATTAAGGGAAGAGGAATGAGTGCAGAAACCCAATACTCAGTTCCAGTCTGACCCACCGTAAAATTCAAAAGCACAAAGTATTTGCCTGAAAAGGTTCAGAAGGTTTGGTTTTTGATTTGCAACACACACACACACACACACACACACACACACACCCCACAGGCAAGGCTGAAACTGAGTGCCTTTCAATGTTTTCTTTTGTTAGTTCCATTCCATCCTATTAACTGAAGTAGGTGTTACTTATTAGCACTCTCATAGCTAGGTTTTGCCATGAAACAAGAAAAAAAGTTTTAGTTGAAGGAATCTTTTGGAACAAAACAAAAACAAAAAAACTGCATTGCCACTGTCCTCATAAAAGGCCCTGCACTTCAAGGTTTCGTTCAAGGTGTTTTTTTTAAAAAAAATCTCTCTCAAGTAAACTAAAAACGAAACTAGAAAAAAATCTCGGCTCTCCTCCTCCAGCACATCATTCTGGCGTTCCACAAACCATTTAGCTTATTTTACATTAGCGCAGCTCTCTGAGGACAAGACATTATCTTCTTAAGAGAAATAAAATAAAATAAAGCTGCAGAAGCCTAGTAAACTTCTGTAGTGAATCTTATGCCACAAACTGCCTATTTGTGTGTTTTTTTTAAAAAAATTAATTAATAGTATCAATTAAGAAGGTCCATCCAAAGCCAACAGTTTTATGCAAAGAAAAAGATATATAATTACTTGAAAAGGCAGACTGAACACATACATTGGCTATACACTTACTGCACAATATCTCCACAGGAAAGTAGCAAGAATAATTATGCAATTAAGAAAAGACTGCTAAATTTTATAATAGCTGCTTCTAAACATTATTTCATTAAGCTACATACAAAGATAAGGGCTGTAATTCAATCATACAAAAAGAAATGCCGCGATGGCAGGTTTTGGCTTTCATTTTCTTGGTGAACCAGCCTCTTCCTCTTTTTCTTCTTCTTACCTTGTTTGCAATACTTGTGATAAATGACTTGATGTCTAGATTAGTTGGGCAGCTCTTCTGACAGGGGGCATCTGCACACTTTAAACACCTGGGGAAGAAAGTAAATGAGTTAAAGCGACTTACAGCACAGAACGCTGCCAACAGCATACATCTCCCTCCCCTTGTACCTGACAGAAGCTAATCAATCTAAAAATTAATAATGCTTCACCGTTTGGGCAACAACTAAAGAATGTTCCTGGGAGAAGTGCCATTATTCCCATGCCACAGACAGGCAAACCAAGGCAACCACCAGCAGATCACTCAGGCCACCAAAGTCAGAAGGAAGCCACTCATAAAAGACAACTCTTTTGCGTGTGAGTGTGTCGTGCTTAGAATTGTGCGACAACATAGTCGTCTTCTCCAGAGCTTTTATTTCTAATGGCAAAAGGAAGAGGAGCTGTTCCCTGAATCAGTAGCTATCACATCCTCTCTCCACCTCCCTTCACAGTCTTCTGGTGTCCCCTCTGAGGTTATAGGCAAATGTAACGCTCGGTGCTCAAAGAATATGCTGAATGACAATTAATGAATTAAATTCTAGCTTTCCTACTGAGCAGGTTTTCACAAATATTCATGAATTTATTATCCTACATCCAACAGGATGAATCAATGACTGACAAAGGTTTAAAAAGCTGAAGGAGTGACTAAAATCAGATCATTTAGGCTGGGGTCAGCCATAACACTGAACTACGTGACTGAGCCTTGGGTCTGTGTACTTCTCCTTCATTTCTTTCACTGGTATGGCCATAAGAAGCACTTCCTTCCATTTTCAGCTAACCATGGTTTACCATTGTGTCTAAGCCAGGACTGTGGTTAATTTTAACCGTGGTTTGTTCAAACAAGTCAGCTACAATATTGTGACCTATTGAGATAAGCCAGATTCAAAACTAACCAGAGTTCTGGTTTGAATGCAACTATAAACAAAGTGAGTTCAAAATGGAAGGGGATGCCTCTGATCTCCTCACAACCAGGCTTAAGGAAGAGAGGGGAGCGGGTTCATGAACCTGATTTAGTGTTATGTCTCAGCAAAGTCCAACTAGGTCATGGGTAGGCAAACTAAAGCCCGGGGGCCGGATCCAGCCCAATCGCCTTCTAAATCTAGAAGGAATCTAGGAATCAACATGTTTTTACATGAGCAGAATGTGTCCTTTTATTTAAAATGCATCTCTGGGTTAATTGTGGGGCATAGGAATTTGTTCATCCTTTCCCCAAAAAAATATATTCCAGCCCCCCACAAGGTCTGAGGGACAGTGGACCAGCCACCTGCTGAAAAAGTTTGCTGACCCCTGTACTATGTAAAGTACTTCGTGTGTGTGAACTAATTCATAAGAGCAATTAAGCACAAGAACTGCAAGCACGTGATGTCAAAGGGAAATAGGAAAGCGAAAAGGATTTAACTTCCTTGCCCCATGAGCGCAAAGATTTCCCCATGTACGATGGGGTTGCCCCCTTTTCCCTTCCCCATGCATGTCCTAGACACTCCCCAAATCTTTCCCAGAGAGTTGGTGGAACCCCTAGAACAAATTTAGGGGGCACATGGGGTGTGTGTGGAGGAGATAAGGTCCCACTGTGCAAGTGGAAATTCTTGTGCTTATGGAACAGTTACTTAGCGCTACGTTGGTTACAAGCCGAAGACTGGAGATAGTTTTCAGGCATGTTCAGCTCCAGGGCCAAACTTTGACAGAGGCATCACAGCTAGTTCGCAGCTGACATATTGCTTTCTTCTGCCCACTGTTGTCTCTTAACCAAACAGGTTTGAGAAAAACTGTAACACCTGAATGCAGAAATGATCATGTTAGTGTTTTCAGAACTCATAGGGTTAAAGAGTTCTGTGTGATGTCCCTCAATTCCTGTCACGTGATTCAGAAAGAGGGAGGAGTCGTTCCTCACTGTGTGTCTGCTGCCAGAGAGAGACGGACGCAGAGGCAGCCATGAATGCTAGCAGTCCAGGAGAATCTGAGAAATGCTGAGCTGTAAATATTTTGCTGCAATAAAGAACTGATAAATATGCACACAAGAGCTTGGTGTGTTTGGATCTGAAGCAACAGTTTTCTCCGCTGTGTTACTCTGCACTTTCGTGGCCGAAAGAAGGGTCTGAGCTGAGGGAAGTGTGCCGGACCGCTATAAACTGGGGCTAATTGGGGCCATAAAGCAATTAGCCAGTGCCACATTTTCTAAGAGATCATAGCATGAGTATGTACACCACAGGCAACGATTCCTTTATGCCAGCTTCATCATTCTAGAAACATTTCACCAAACTCCAGGAAGGCCACGGACAGGGCCCTATAAGATCCTGCATGCTTAATCCAAAGCCAAATGATATCTTAAATTGGAAGAAACCACATTATTCTGGATAGCAAAACAGGAGCAGTAATACCGCCCTACCTTGCCTGTTGCAAGAATTGTAGCACTAATGTAGGTAAAGCACTCTGAGTACTTGACATGCATTATATAAAACCTTAAGGATTATTGCTGTTTCTACAGTGCATCATCCCATTGCAATGCCTCACACTTATGGTGAGCCCTGCAATTTCTGGCAAGCAGAATATTGTATTATGTTGAAACAATAAACCTGTGGTTGGTATGAGATAGTAAGTTTGGACCACATGTGGGAGGAAGAGTGTTTAGTCCATACAAGGTGGTTTTGGGTTTTTTTATTTGACAATGTTAGACCAACAATAAGAAGAGACCGCTTCAGAGCACATTTCAGCAAGTCTAGAGCAACCACAGTGATCAAAGGAAGGAAAGGCTTAGATGTAGGTCTAAGCTTTAAATAAAATACACAAAAATTCAATTTTAGAGACGCTATGTATGAGAAAATATTAATTGTGTGGGCTCTGGTTTTGAAGATCTCCTAGGAAAGCAGATTTTAAATAAACTATAACCTGTTTTAAATATGACACCTTGGGGGATGATGCTCCACAAACACCACAACTGGTAATGAGTCTCACCCGTCTAACTTTAAACCTGCAAAGAAACGGAAAGAACTGCCTAGGAAGCCATCTTAGCAATAGATGATTGCGTAGCATCGTTATGCATCTTCCGTCAGTAATATATATTTATTTGCATTATTATTACTGGAGTGATAATAACAATAACAGTAACTGTCTCACAAGTAACAGCTGTTGAAAATGTCAGATGCTAATGAGGCAGAGCAATGTGCGCCTGAATTTGTGGCACTGGGTGGGGAAAGTGGAGAGAGAGTGCTGTGAATATGCCAGTATAGACAGACGCTTATAACAACACCATCTTCCAATTCTCAGAGCACTCTGCAGACTAAAGTGCATCAGGCTGCCATTAATCCCACTTATCACTCTGACAGCTCAGTAATTACACCACTGCTATAGCCCAGGTACTGCAGTTGTAATAAAATATCAACCGCTGTGCAGGATGCATACTGGTGAGATGTTTTATTAAACTTGGGGGGGTTTGATCATCAAGTGACATTAGGGTTGACCTATTTTTTTCTATTTGACAATAAATTATCCTTTGACCATGCCATAATAGATATTACAGAGTGCATTTACTGTACCAAAACAGAAAAAGGTACCACATTCCGAAGAACCAGACAAATGGCATAAAACAAGACAGTAGAAAGGCATGCCTGAATGTTATTACCCAAATGGCTTTAAATGATAGATACTGTGAGAAATTGCAAACATGGATCCATACTTAAGGGGAAGACACAATTACTGTAAACCACAATTCAGTGCAAGTTGCCACATGCACACGTGTGTGTGTGTGTGTGTGCGCGCGCGCGTATGTGTGCATACGTCACTCTTCACTTTCTTTGTAAGAGGTCCCCTTCTACATAGTTATGCACTTGAACTAAATAACATTTTTAGAGCAATTAAGAAGCCATTAATCAGGGTGGAGGTGCTGTTCCTACCCAAAGTAAAAAACACACAGTACACAAAGACAGCCAGAAAAAAACAGACAAGCACTTCTCCTTTCACCGTACCTATTAAAAAGCAGAGACATCACCTTGCCAACAAAGGTTGTTATAGTTAAAGCTATGGTTTTCCCAGTAGTGATGTATGGAAGTGAGAGCTGGACCATAAAGAAGGCTGATCGCTGAAGAATTGATGCCTTTGAATTATAGTGCTGGAGGAGACTCTTGAGAGTCCCATGGACTGCAAGATCAAATCTAACCATTCTGAAGGAAATCAGCCTTGAGTGCTCACTGGAAGGACAGATCCTGAAGCTGAGGCTCCAATGAGAAGAGAGGACTCTCTGGAAAAGACCCTGATGTTGTGAAAGATGGAGGGCACAAGGAGAAGGGGACGACAGAGGACGAGATGGTTGGATAGTGTTCTCGAAGCTACGAACATGAGTTTGACCAAACTGTGGGAGGCGGTGGAAGACAGGAGTGCCTGTCTGGTCCATGGGGTCACGAAGAGTCGGACACGACTAAACAACTAAACAACAACAACAACAATAGTAGTAACAATTCAAAAAGAATACTGTACATAAAATAACTATCACTTTGCAGTCCAAAGATCAGCAGCTACAATCTGCCTAATGGCAGGGCCTGCCCTTATACTTTTTAGTTAATTTAAATAATGACAAAATTGAAAATATACTTTTATCTTACTGGGGGAATAGGGAGAAACTACCTGCAGCTTTGTAAGAACACAGCTATGTCAACATCATGCACCAGGCATGTGTAAGCAATCTTTGGATGGAACAATAATTTACTTCAGAGAGTCAGAGTGATGAAAAATGCTGAGCTTCTTCCAATAAAAATAGTCCTGTGGCCTCTCTTCTGTAATAGATGAATTACTAGCAACAATGTTCTGTTTAGCTCTGTTCTATGAGAAAGTAACAGGGGTGCTGAACCCTAGTTTTAGCCTTCTAAATGAGACAATAGCTGCATTCACTTTGTTCCTTTTTCCAGACAGTTCCCTATCTGGCTTTTTTTATTTTATTTTTATTTTTTGCATTTTATACAATTTTACACAACACCTTAAAAGCACTCTGGAAAAGTAGTGCAATCTAGTGGAAGCTTAGCAGTCATTTCCATGTTAAAATTCCAGGGGGAAAATCCCATTAACCTGAAAAATCACAGGAGTTTACTGCCGTAATTTTGCCATAGGTTTCATAGTTTGGTAAAGGTAAAGGACCCCCAGACAGTTAAAGGTAAAGGGACCCCTGACCATTAGGTCCAGTCGCGGATGACTCTGGGGTTGCAGCGCTCATCTCACTTTATTGGCCGAGGGAGCCGGCGTACAGCTTCCAGGTCATGTGGCCAGCATGACTAAGCCGCTTCTGGCGAGCCAGAGCAGCACACGGAAACGCCATTTACCTTCCCGCCAGAGCGGTACCTATTTATCTACTTGCACTTTGAAGTGCTTTCAAACTGCTAGGTGGGCAGGAGCAGGGACCGAGCAACGGGAGCTCACCCCGTTGCGGGGATTCAAACGGCCGACCTTCTGATCGGCAAGCCCTAGGCTCAGTGGTATAACCCACAGTGCCAGCCGCGTCCCCCCTGGACAGTTAAGTCCAGTCAAATTTGACTATGGGGTATGGTGCTCATCTCTGCTTCCAGGCCAAGGGATCCGACATCTGTCTGCAGACAGCTTTTCCAGGTGATGTAGCCAGCACGACTAAACCACTTCTGGCACAACGCAACACCGCGACAGAAGCCAGAGTGCACAGAAACACTGCCTACTTTCCCGCTGCAGCAGTACCAATTTATCTACTCGCACTGGTGTACTTTCGAACTGCTAGGATGGCAGGAGCTGGGACAAAGCAATGGGAGCTTCCCAGGCATGTGGACTCAAACTCCTGACCTTATAATCTTACCATCGGCAAGCCCAAGAGGCTCAGTCGTTCAGACCACAGCGCCACCCGCTTCCCTTGTAGTTCATAGTTCACACCACTGCTGCCCACATGGCAGAACTGGGGCATCCATATTCCAACACAGAGATCTTTCTCAGCATTTTCATGGGTGAATCATGGAGAAAAAGACATGTACATGCACATAAAAGGGGGCGGAGGACAACATGTCCAACAACGTCCGCTGTTGTTTCACACCACGCTCACCAGTGTGAATGAAAGTTGCAGGAGTATGGCAGTCGATCACTCAACAAGCCACAGTTGCATAATGCAGCTGGCAATGCACCGTAACCAGAATGTTAGAAACTGGGACCAAAGTGCTAGCATTATAACCAGGAAAATGGATTCCCCACTCCTGTATGCACCTGGTGATGAACAGACATGAACGGGGTAATTTCTAAAAGCAAAAAATGTGTGCAGAAGGACTTCCGGAGGCGGCGTGAACGGCAATGGCGGTCCTCTTCCTTCAGTGAAGGGGAAGCTCCGCGGAAATCGGGTCGTCCGCTACGGCGAAGCGGAGACCCGCGTCGAAAACCCACAGGCAGCAAGAGCCTGTGGTCCTGGGACTCAGCGGGTGCCAGAAGCGGCTCCCGAAACGCAGAAGGAACCCCGTAAGGGGCTCCAGAACGTGGAGGGGGATCGCGGCGCTGTGAGTCGATCGCTACTCCCGTGGAGTGAAGCCGCACAGCCGCTGTCGGTGAGCGCTGACCTTTTTTCCTTGAAAGATCTGATTTAAACAACCCGTGAGTAAAAGGGGAACTTGAACCTAAATTACTACTAAATTTGGCTGAAAGTGGAGAGATGCAAACAGGAAGTCCGTCTTCCGCTGTTGCTTAAACATCAAAGCAAAAAGATTGGGACGTTTGGAGCCTTTGAAGAGGCGTTAAAGAAAGACTGATCTGTGCATTCATTGAAATTGTTTTTGTGCAAAGTGAAGACCTAATTTAATTTTGGGATTTATCTTTTATATGGACTGTGTTAAACTTCTCTTCTCTCACCTTTGCACATTCTCTAGATACCTTCTCTGTGGCTGCCATGGAAAAGGCCGGGGGCATCTCAGCTGGAGATGGCACATCATTCAACTAGAGGCAAAATCCAGCATCAATTTGAACTCATCTCTCTAAGTGAGATACCTGAGGAATTTCAAGCAAATTTCAGGTGTCAAAAGAGTTTTGATCGGACTAGCAAAATGCTTAAAAGTCACTTCACACAGAGAGACACACACAAAAAGAGATCTCAGCTCTTTTGCCCAATGAATTCGCCAGCCCCTGCCTTACAAGCTGTTTCAGAAGCTGCCATTTTTGCCCACTTGTGGGCTCTGACCCTGGGAGAAGACAGCAAGAAGGTAAGAGTGGTCCCCACGTCACTTCTTGTCTGCCTCCTTCAATCAGTAGTGAGGTTGCAGAAGGCAAGGCTGCTAGGCAAAACCATGTGTGATGACTATACTTACTGTGCATCCACATGGCTCTCTATATAGCAACACAGGTAGGCCAGTAACTTGTAATGAAGAACATTTCACAATAAGAGCACACATGGGCTTGTAAACCCGCACCCACATAGCCAAACAAATGATCTTTTCTTGCGACAAAGCAAAATAAGTATGAGACAATACTACTTTTGGAAAGGGGTAGAGCAAACACAAGACTGTGTTTGCTGACCTTTAAAACCCTAAATGGCCTCGGTCCAGTATACCTGAAGGAGCGTCTCCTTCATCGTTCTGCACGGACACTGAGGTCCAGCGCCAAGGGCCTTCTGGCAGTTCCCTCACTGTGAGAAGCCAAGTTACAGGGAACCAGGCAGAGGGCCTTCTCAGTAGTGGCGCTCGTCCTGTGGAACACCCTCCCACCAGATGTCAAAGAGAATAACAACTACCAAACTTTTAGAAGACATCTGAAGGCAGCCCTGTTTAGGGAAGCTTTTAATGTTTAATAGGTTGTTGTATTTTAGTGTTTTGTTGGAGGCCGCCCAGAGTGGCTGTGGAAGACCAGCCAGATGGGCAGGGTATAAATAATAAATTATTATTATATTACCTATAGCCAGAATTATGTAGCCTCTTTTTCATATACATGATCACAAAATATATCCCCACCAATACTATTTCATCAGTGAAACACAGTGTTTTTGTCCTTGTCTATTAGGAAACGGATCTGCATGTGCAAACTTTCTACATGCCATGAAATGCCACTAGTGTTAAGAAGCAAGGCCGGCAATAAGGGGCAAATATGAACTTCTTGCAGATTTAATAGTAAGTCCAACATATTTTCAACTGCACAAAACTGTTCATTGGTAGGAAGTGGAATCCAAAGGGACAGAAGCATTAAGGAGAAACAGTGACCATGTAACTCTCAGCTCCCTTTATACTTTTTGAACAACATGAAGTTACACCAGGAAACATGGCAATGCACTGAGAATATTTTTCTGTATTTTCTGTGTTTGTCCCAAGACCATATTATGATTTATTTATTTATTGGATATGGTACAGTTGTGTTGTTCTTTGCTGGCCTTGAGGAAGCAACGTACAGCACCTGTATTCGAGTCAGCTTTTCCGAGTGCAGCAACTTCTCAGCTTTTCTTTTTTATTGTGAAGATGTTTTTTAGTATTGGGATTTTGAAGGCTTACTTGTGATTGCTTTGTTAACTGCCTCAAGCATTCTGAGAACTGCCATTTAATTAATTTATTTTTTAAATTATTCATTGACATTTTATTTCCAGTGGAAGTATATTGTCCACGGAACAAGCTATGGAAATGACCCACAAGTCAGTTATTGGCTACAGGAGACCAGCTGGATAGGGGAGACCAGAAGCTCACTTGAGACGATACTGCCGTCCCATAGCCTACAGGAAAATAGTGGGCTCCAGATAATTGTCAAATGTGATTTCTGGCTTCAGCAGCCATTTCATTCACCTAAATTGGAAGATTTCCAAAACCAGAAACACTGGCAAACTTGCAAGAAGCCATATTGACTCAAGAACGACATTGAGGCATTCTTGTCTAAAGCATCTTATATTCTCAAACTGTCCCCAAATGTTATTACTTCTCATAGTTATGATATCTAAAGCAGTCTCCTGATACATGCTTTCCCTTGTTGATAACTGACCCTTCAACACTGCAAGTGTGATTAAAAAAACAGCAAAGACCAGGGAATAAGAGGTTCAGCGAGGGCAACGTTAGTGGAAAGGCTATCTGCACAGAGAGCTCAGGTATTTTGCTTTCTTTCTCAACACCCAGATATCCTATCCAAGACTCCTGGAAAGCCACACTTTCAAGGAGCAGAAGGTTGGTCACATATACACCAGCCCCAAAAGAGGAAATGTATCACCGAAAAGGAGGACAAAGGCTAGTCAGATTTGCATAAACTTTGCATATGCTAATCAACAGGCACAGGAACCCATTTAGAAGTGATAACTGTAATTTAAACAGAAATACAAGGCAGCTGTCCACAGTGTGGGAGATGGGGACCAAGTGGTCAGTGTGCCTGCCCCTTCAAGGCATCCACTCTGTCTTCTTATGCTTCATAATCTTTAGAACTGGCCTTGGAACAAAGCTAGCTTTGAATGGAGAACTTCCCGCTGTAATGTAGGACATGTTGGCCACCCATTCACTGCCTTGAACTTCCTTTGCATTTATCTGTCATCTGTTCATCTGCCCTTTGCAAATACAACATGCATGTGGTCAAAGCACTCCCTTTTTTCTTCAGCAGGCTACCCCCTCCCCCATGTTTTATCCTCAGTTTTCTGGCTCTGAAGATGTATCTTCCCTGAGGTATCGCCGCTTTCTATCCTAATATTTGTGTGCGCTAGAGCTAGAAATTGATGGAGGTGGAGAGAACCTGCTGCTAAGAAGGTAACCTACGGCGTTGCCATAAAAACAATGAATAAATGCAGGGGTGTTCAATGAGAATACCTTTTCACCTGCTGTCTAGAGACTCAAAGCCAGGGATCCTTTGGAGGGAAAAGTTCCTGAGGAGAGAGCAGTCAAAGAAAACCCTGAAGCAAATGCACTGATTCTAGGCAGTTCTATCAAGGGTATGTAGTTCTGCCGGTCTCCTCTCTACTGAACCCACATATCAATGGAATGAAGAAGAAAAAACCCAATAATATTCTCTTTTCCTCCTAATACAATTATCTACAATGTGGTAAGAAATACCACAATTCTTCCTTTTATAGGTTCAGCTTCCAAAATACAGTTTGCACTCTTTGTACAATGTATGTTCCTAATAACAGGACATTATCAAAATGTTTTATCTTCTTTTCTTTTATTTAGGTCTCAAATGTTTCGTGGGTCACTTCTGGAGCATTTGCTGGGAAGCAGGGTAGAAATCTTCCAAACAGAATACGTTTAATTTATTCATCAAATTATTTTCAAACATTTCTTGAGCATTCGCTTGAATTACCCACCTACCTATACAATGTCATTTTGTTTGGGCTGCATCTAGAGTTTCAACGTTGCAAAATAAGTGGAGGCAGATCCCTTTCTTTCATTGGTACCATGAATCACTAGAAGCACCTCTAACGTGCCATGGAAGTCATTTGGTCCCTCGCAAATCACACTTGCAAACAGGTACATGGCATTATTGGTTACTGAAAATAGTTAGCACTAATGAAGGAACGGGGATGGGGACAGACCGACCAACCAGTAGCTTTCAAGGGGAAAGAATTTATCGAGATTGTTGTCACAAGATGCTGTGAAGGCCACTAGTTTAGATGGTTTTTTAAAGTGGATTATTTATGTATTATCAATGTACTTATATATCCTGCATTTCTGCTGTAAAAAAATAGTGCTCAAGGCAGCGATTAAAAACCAACCAACCATTGAAATTATTATAAACTATTAAAACAGTTGAACAATTTAAAAGGGCCCCCCCCCCAAAAAAAAGACAGCATAACAGATAATTAAAGCATCAGCATTAAAAATAAATAAATAAATGCAAAGGTTAATAATAATAAAAACCCTCTTAAACAAAACTGTCTCATTAAGGAGTGGAAGTCAAACTCATGAATGCTAAGTCTATCAACCACTATTAATCCTAATGGCTTTATAGAACCTCATGATGGTTGCAGCATGTGCCTGGCAGTTTGGGTACCAGTTGTGGGTAAGCAGCAATAGCAATTCCCCTTGTTTTCTGCCTGGGGGATTGCCAAAGGTATCTGGTGGTAGGAAGCAGAATGTTGAACTTGACTGACCCTTGAAAGTACCTACCTTTGTCCAGGAATTCTAAGATTTGAAATGGTGCCCAGCATTCAAACTTAAGACAAAAACTGCCTCTTCCGCCTCATTAACTGCCATGCTGAGCTGGGTGTTGATCCAAACCGAAATAGGATAGAACCACCCTTCCCAACTGGGCAATGATATCTTCAGAGACAGCTAAATTGGCACAGGTTAGAACCATCATGCCCGCCAAAAGTGGTGGTGATGATATCTTCAGAGGTGTCCAAATTGACACAGTTGGGACCCGTCACACCAAATTGGGCAAAGTTATACCAAAGCCACATTTCAGTCCACCATCTTGATTCAAAATGGCACTCAGGATCCAAATTTAGACAAAGACCTCTGCCCCTCCCACCCCAGAACCCCAGTGCCAAGTTTGGTGATACTATCTTGAGAGGCATCCAAATATACAGAGGACAGACAGACAAATTTCCAAAATTTGTCTGTCAGATGAGAAGCCAAAGCTGGACCATTCTCTCTATTGACACTCAGAGTTCATATTTTGATAGGTGAATTGTAGGATCAACTGTAACCAATAAAATACATAGCTACATTTCTGAGAGGCTAAATTAAACCACTAATCAAACACTGTAGTTCAGGAAGCAACTGTACCTTACCAAACTTGGTGCTATAGATATTTGACCTAACAATGCATAGATAAAAACATACAATATCTACATGGAACATTATTATGTCCTGTAATCTGGACTGGACTCATAAACTTGCCAGTTGGATTCAAGTGAATCAAATTAAATGTGATTACCCAAACAGCAATGTTAAATGTGTATGCATTATAATGGGTAAATCAGTAACCATGATCGTGAAAATGAACATGACCTCGGATAATCCAATTATTTTACACAAGAAGAACAGTTGGTCAGTTCAGCCATGCATAATCAGGTAGTATAATTCACAGATCTGGATAGTCACATTATACTGTCATAGCCTCAGTATTTATTTTATTTTAAAGAAAGTGTGTAAATGTTACCAGAGTTTTTAAGAAGCTTGTGATATTATGAATCTGGAACCATAGTCAGGAACAGGCATGGAAAAAACAACACAGCAATTTTAGCATTACCAGAATATTAAACAAGTTTACTTAGAAGAAATTCACTGAAAAGGGGAAAAATATTTTGACATAAGGTTTGGATTAACTGTGCAAAAAGTGACCATCGGTAAATTTTTGTATTGCAAGAAGGGAAGTACTATGGCAAAATAGGGATGGATGAATCAAACTATTTCTAGCCTGCATCACTTCTGCATGTATTAACTCATGCAGAATTGGCAATCTTACAAGTTCCACACATGTGGATACCTGTTACGCACTTGTAAGATATCAGTGTTTAGTGTGCCAGCACCTAAACGTTAGAACTCCCTGTGTATTGACCTCAGTCAAGTACATTTGCTGTTTTCTTTTCAGCTTCTATTTAAAACATGTCTGTTTTTGCAAGCCTATTCAGACGCGTATAAGTTGCACATGCCTTGTCTCTCTTCAGCTACTGGTGGTGTTAATCATCTTTTGAATGGGTGGCGCTGTGGTCTAACCCACAGAGTCTAGGGCTTGCCAATCAGAAGGTCAGTGGTTTGAATCCCCGTGACGGGGTGAGCTCCCATTGCTCGGTCCCTGCTCCTGCCCACCTAGCGGTTCAAAAGCATGTCAAGTGCAAGTAGATAAATAGGTACTGCTCTGGTGGGAAGGTAAATGGTGTTTCCGTGCACTGCTCTGGTTTGCCAGAAGCGGCTTAGTCATGCTGGCCACATGACCTGGAAGCTGCCTGCGGCAAACACTGGCTCCCTTGCCCTATAGAGTGAGATGAGCGCCGCAAAACCAGAGTCGTCTGCAACTGGATCTAATGGTCAGGGGTACCCTTTACCTTTTATCTACTGTACTTGCTTTTAACTGTTTCATAAAAAATGTTAAATGTTTTAATTTGTACTTTTTATATTTTGAGCTAAGAACTGTGTCAAAACTTTAATAGGTAAGTTCCAATGTCCGTATTAAATAGGTAAGTTCCAATGTCTGTATTAAATACAGGTCTTCTTATCAGAATCCACAAATAAAGAATTCCTCACACATCCCTATTCCAAATAAAAGTGGTCGAATTTGTCTAGGTCGGGCATAGGCAAACTCGGCACTCCAGATGTTTTGGGACTGCAACTCCCATCATCCCTGACCACTGGTCCTGTTAGCAAGGGATGATGGGAGTTGTAGTCCCAAAACATCTGGAGGGCAGAGCTTGCCTATGCCTTGTCTAGGTCATACTCAGAGTGGTCTTAGCTAGTCATGCTTACCTTATTTAGCAGAATCAAAGAGGGAAATATTTTCCTGGGTTGTACTACTTTATTCTGCAGGTGGAGGTTGCCTGTTTGAATGATCTCCCTTGAAAAACAACTTTTTCAGAATATGGAAAATGAGCATGTTAGGAAGAAGGGCTTAGCCTTGTCTCCTCTGCACTATGCTAATATTCACTTTATCAATTGGTTATGCCGATGCACACAATGCATCAGATTTAATGCTGGTGGACAAGTCATGCACCTCTGTGGTCTTGATACAAGAAGTCAACTTTTGGACCACATGTATCCAGTAAATATACAGCAAGATGGTGAGAAACAGTAAACACGATGTGTATAATTTATGTTTGCTAAACTCACAAACTTAATCTACCATCTTGCAACTTGCAACATAATATCAGTAGTAGCTTGAGATCATTTTTGGTAGTGCTTGGCCTTGCAAAACTATGTGGAAGATCCTGTTCTGGGTTTTCCATCCCATTTATTCTAACCGCACACAGTAGTTCAGTCACATGTAGCAGACATGGTCTGAAGGGCACATGAAGCAGTTCCTTGCTGAAGGTAAGAAAGGTTACTCAGTGCCTGGGTAGGAAACTTCCTGAGAATTCTCCATATACCTCGAGTTCCGTGATGGAAGAAAAGCAGGATACAAATGTACTATAAGCAAGGAAACAAATATACAGTGGTACCTCAGGTTACATACGCTTCAGGTTACACACTCCGCTAACCCAGAAATAGTGCTTCAGGTTAAGAACTTTGCTTCAGGATGAGAACGAAATTGTGCTCCGGTGGTACGGCGGTGGTAGGAGGCCCCATTAGCTAAAGTGGTGTTTCAGGTTAAGAACAGTTTCAGGTTAAGAACGGACCTCCAGAATGAATTAAGTACTTAACCTGAGGTCCCAGTGTACACCTTAGACAAACTGTGATCATCATCAACAACAATTTATTATATTATAAAAATATTATTATTATTATTATTATTATTATTATTATTATTATTATATGCCACCCATCTGCCTGGGTTGCCCTAGCCACTCTGAGCAGCTTCCAGCAAATACAGAAGCATAATAAAACATCAAACATTCAGAGCTGCCTTCAGATGTCTTTTACAAGTTGTATAGTTATTTTTCTCCTTGACATCTGATGTCATTCTACAGGGTGGGCACAACTACCAAGAAGGCCCTTTGCCTGGTTCCCTGTAACCTCACTTCTAGCAGTGAGGGAACTGCCAGAAGGCCCTCGGAGCTGGACCTCAGTGTCTGGGCTCAATGGTGGGGGTGGAGACGCTCCTTCAGGTATGCAGGGCCAAAGCTGTTGACAGCTTTAAAGGTCAGCACCAACACTTGTGCTTAGAAGCGTACTGGGAGCCAACGTAGATCCTTTAAGACTGGTGTTATATGAGCCTGGCAGCTGCTCCCAGTCACAAGTCTGGAAGCCGCGTTCTGGATTACTTGTAGTTTCTGAGTCACCTTCAAAGGTAGCCCCACATAGAGAGCACTGCAGTAGTCGAAGTGGGAGATAACCAGAGCATGTACCACTCTGGCGAAACAGCACACAAGTAGCCAGGGTCTCAGCCGAATGCCTGCAGATGTGAATGTTATGTCTATGCATTTTGCAGACTTATGTACATAACACATCTTCCCCCCGAGGTAATACACACAGTAAATTCTTTTTCAACAGCTGCCAAGTCCCTATTGTTACCTGCAATATTACGGCAGCCAAACCTAGCAGTTGTGTTTCTGAAGCATGCCAAAGCTAACAGCCGTTTTAAAAGCATCACATAGGTGTTCACCATAGAAGTGGCCACCTCCACACAGGAGACAGCTGTTACATGATGTTCAATATCCTTTTAATCCTCTATAGACCTTAGACAGAATGGGTTGACAGAACTGACAGCTTTTATTATAGCTTTCCTAGTACACAATAATCTTCTTTCACCTGGCCTATTCTCCCAGTAGTGTTATAAGACTTTTGACTTATATCGAGGCATCATTCGTAGCCTGCTTAGGAGAGGAGAAATTATTTTTGTGTGCTGCGACCCATATGCTGTGTAAATTATCTTTTCAAAATTTGGAACACCTGTTGTCGGGTTATCTTAATACCAGGGAAATTCCTGAAGGACTCAGCTCTGGAGGTGGAGGGGGGGGGAGCAGAGGGAGAGAAAGAGAGAGAGACCTCTTCCGCAAACCATTCCTGCACTAAGGAGAGCCTGCATCTTTTATAACCTATTTACCAAGATATACTGTTCTTCACCATGCGCCAAACAGCAATAACCCATTTCCAGTCTTTCGCATTTCCAGAAGGTATTATTTAGTACTCACATTTAGTCTATCTACTACCCCAGTGAGCTACGATAAAGCTCACTGTAGCACAAATGCAAAACAATAATATGGTCTCATTGTTTAAAAATCCAGAAAGGGCTGATTTCATTATGGCAGTACCATTATTATTACCTGACCATTCCTTCAACCCATGTATCTTGTTACTATATCAGGGAAATGCACACCAAATAGAATTACTCAGTACTTTCTGCAAGAGAAGAGTGGGGAAAACCTGATAGGCATGTCATAATAGTTTATAAAAGCAGAGACTGAAATATAGAATTTTATTGAAATACAGTGGTACCTTGGTTCTCAAACGCCTTGGTACTCAAATGCCTTAGTTCCCAAACGCCGAAAACCTAGAAGTAAGTGTTCTGGTTTTTTGAATGTTTTTCAGAAGCCGAACATCCGATGCGGCTGTTGGCTATTGTTTCTGGGGCACCTGTGCCAATCAGAAGTTGCGCCTTGGTTTTTCAACATTTTGGAAGTCAAACGGACTTCCAGAACAGATTAAGTTTGGCGCTTTTGTTTTTGCTATTTATTTTGTGTTTTGGTTTTGAGGCTTCTTTGGTTAATCTGTTTTTGGGACTGTGTGGAACCCAGTTCAGCTACTGATTAATTGATTGTGTGACAATGACTATCATCAGTGCAGGTAAGAAAAAAATAATAATTTTATTTTTTATCATTTGCAATACTGATTTATTTTATAGTACAGTACATTGATTACTGCTTCCATTTTATGGATCAATGGTCTCGTTAGATAGTAAAATTCATGTTAAATTGCTGTTTTAGGGGTTGTTTTTAAAAGTCTGGAACCAATTAATCCATTTTACATTACTTTCTATGGGAAACATGCCTTGGTTTTGGAATGCTTTGGTTTTAGAACAGACTTCTGGAATGGATTAAGTTTGAGAACCAAGGTACAGTGGTACCTCGGGTTAAGAACTTAATTTGTTCTGGAGGTCTGTTTCTATGGGAAAGCACGCTTTGGTTTTGGAACGCTTTGGTTTTGGAACAGACTTCCAGAGCAGATTAAGTTTGAGAACTAAGGTACCACTGTATAACTTTGTTTGTAATCTCACTAAAAAAATTAAAAAATGGAAAGTAAAAAAATAAATAAGTAAGTGAGCCAATGTGCAACTTTATGTTGTATACCATGTCTGATGTATTCTCAGAAACCTTCAGACCCCAATACAAACAAAAGGGGGTTCATTAGTATCACCTCCCCCTGGAAAATCACATCTTTTTATGGGATCAATAAGGTCTAAAAAACAGAAATGTGTTAACATTCAGCATTTGCTATCCCTAAAGTACCATGACTCATTCAAAACCTTCTAACAGCTCACCGATGTACCAACATTGCTTTAAATCTGATTTGCTATATAGTCACCCCCTCCCCCCAGCTCCAGGAGAGAGATTGGGAGAGGAAGGATTGCAGAACGGGACGTAGCAGCAAGATAAATGAATGGCTGTCTGCTTTATATTCAGGTGTAGGGTAGTCCATAGGGAAATCACCAATCCTCGCCGGAATCAGACAGATTTCTTTCAGCAATTGATTTGGCCATGGAGCAAATTGTCATAGGAAATCATATTAATTCCACAATCTGATCATATTCAAGGTATACTGCAAAACTGCCATTTCTGATTTCCCCTCAAAGCCAGCTTGGTACTCCAAACTTTCAAAAACGCAAGGAGTGAAAATAACAGGTGTGGCTTGTGGGTATTCATGTGCATGTGTGTGTGTGTCTAAATCAATACTTTCAGAGGTACCTTGAAGTTGCATAATGAACACCACAGAAAACAAATCAGTCCTTATGGTCTATGGAAGACCATGAGAAGCCCCCAGCCTGTGATCTAACCACACAAAATTGAAAACCTTGCTTTATTCTAAAGGGCTCCACACCTGACTATCTGAACCCCAAAGACTGCAATACATGCATGCCATATTTCATATAAATTCTTCGGCAGAACAAAACTGATGTTCATTATTTCAATACCTCGCAGTTTTGTAGGGTTCTTGCAAAAAAAGAGTCCTGTACAAAAGCTAAGCAAAGCTGAAACAGAACAACTATCACCAGCAGATAGCCTCCTGTAGGAAATGCACACATCAAATAAGAAACTTTAAGTAAACTGTCTACTTGCCAAAAACTTAACTTTAATTAAAGGGTGCTGAAAATGGTCAGCGAGCCGCCTGTCTTAAACCTTCATGCTCATCTCTGCAATGATCATATAAAAAGATCTCAAACATTCCTCATACGGCTAAAGGTTTATTTCGTATTACCCAGAATAAAGGTAAAAGTAAAGGGACCCCTGACCATTAGGTCCAGTCGTGGCCGACTCTGAGGTTGCGGAGCTCATCTCGCTTTATTGGCCGAGAGAGCCGGCGTACAGCTTCCGGGTCATGTGGCCAGCGTGACTAAGCCACTTCTGGCGAACCAGAGCAGCACACAGAAACGCAGTTTACCTATTTATCTACTTGCACTTGGATGTGCTTTCGAACTGCTAGGTTGGCAGAAGCAGGGACTGAGCAACGGGAGCTCACCACATTGCGGGGATTCGAACCGACGACCTTCTGATTGGCAAGTCCTAAGCTCTGTGGTTTAACCCACAGCACCACCCACGTCCCATTACCCAGAATAGGAAGTGATTTAAGCCAATCACACTTTCATAGAGACATATAAACATACAGTCCATTTTGGGCCTGCTAAAACTTTCAACTGCAGCAGCAAGCCCCATTTTGCTTTACATCACATATATTCAGATGTATGATTGTTGGTGCCACAACCAAAATTCAAAGTCTCTTTCTTGTTCTGTATTGGAGATGTCAAAAGGAATTCTGCTCTACAAAATTTAAGCAAGCTTTGGAAAAGAAGGGAAGAGAGCAAACCGAAACCTCGGCTTCTGGGCAAATCCTGAATTCATTGTTTTAACGATGCATGTGTCCTTTTATGCTCTCCTCCTAAATCACTCTGAAACCTCAACGATCATGTGCAATTGTGAAACATATCTAGAATTTATTGAAGCTATATATTTTTACCTGCTCATAGTCTGTTTGCATCACTGGTTACCTCAGGTTTTATTACTCTGGCTCTAAATGCGTATCCAGAGCTACAAGCTCAAACATCCAAAAATGTTCCCTGTGAGATACAGCACCATCTCTGCCTACACACTCCGAAAAACACCTTCATTTGCCAGGCATTTGGAACAGCAAATGCCATGGATTTAAAACTTCCAAACACACGATGGACAGATTTTAGGGTCTTCAGATTTTATAAGATCTATATGCCCATTTAATGTCAAGCAATTTAAGCTCTGGTTTCAGGTGAAGACAGGCATGATGCAAACAGAGAAATCACAGCAGGTTATGCAAGCCCATTTCCTAATTTCCATAAAGGATGCATACCTACAAATGTCAAGGTGTTACCCTTTCTCAGAGCTTCAGGTGGATTGCCCAATTTCCCTCTCCTCTTTTTTATTTCTAGAACACCACTTGCACATTTATATTGTTGTTTTGCATGAATTACTTAAAAAAACAACAACTTGCAAACATTTTAAGGAAATTTAGGCAACTGCTTCAGATATTTAGGAGAGGGGGCTGTCAAAGAGTGAGGGGTCCATGACGCCACATCTCTGGCCAGTAAGTGCTCTACACAGATAGATGTTCCCTATTCTCTATCTCCCAAACACAGTTAAGAGCTTGGCTGTGGTTTTCCATGCTCCAGACTGTGTGGAAAAATCTGTCTTGATACACAAGTCCTTTACCCACATCTTTAAACAAAATAAAAATTAGCAGGCACCAAATTGAAAGGCGCAGCAGGCTCAGTAATAATAATTCTTACTATTTTATACTGATGCAGCTAAATTATTTACAGTTTATTGAATTTATAACCTGTTCTTCCTCCCCAAAGTAGCCCTGGGTGGTAAATTGCAGGACTGAGCCTGAAGAGCCACAAACAACCCAGTTTTAAATTCATTTGACCTGGAACTAGAAGATATTAAACCATCTGAACACTAGATTTGTATAATCACTCGCTTAAGAAATGAGAGGTAGTGCCATATATTCTTCCATTTGTATTGAAAGGGAGGATCATGTTACGTACAGTACTGTTATGTACTGAGTCAAATAGGATCCAAACTGCAGCAGTCTGATTGGTCCTAGAACAATAGGATCCAAAAGGCAGCAGTCTGATTGGTCCTAGAACAATAGGATTCAGAATGCAGCAGTCTGATTGGTCCTAGAACAATGCAGCAGTATGATTGCTTGGCAGGAACCACCCAATCATGCTCCAGATTGAAGTGAATCCACAACCTGATTGGCTTACAGTAGAATTCCGGAATTAGCCAATCATGTGCAGCCCATTGTGTAAATAATGTATATAAAGCAGATACTTTGAGGGGACATTCATTCCTCCTCACCACTATGAACTGAATAAAGAGCATGAAATCACTTTGCGACTCTGAGTATATTTCAAGTACCAAACAGACGCCATAAGAAAATGTGTGAAACAACTACTCATTAACTGTGTCTAAATACAAAACAAAATATGTATACCTTTTTGCCTCCTGGATTTCCCCCTCATTTTCTTCTTACACCTGGGGTCTTTTTTTTTGGTGTGTGTGTGGGGGAGAATACATCTCTTTTACAATATTATGAAAATAAGAAATAGATGGCATTTCCTTGCATGCTATGACATTTGTGTTGGTGTTAAAGGGGATTAGTCTAGATTTGCTTTTTGTCCTGAAAGAAGAAAATTATTCAAAAAGCCAAGATTGAAAAGGCTTTCTCATACACACAGAGAGAGAGAGAGAGAAAGAGAGACTGCAGGGGTCAGCACAGAGCAGATGAGGAAAGCTGTAAACGCCTACACAAATCAGACTTTATAATCTGCGAACGTTTCATTTTAACCCATAAATTCAACATGGCAAGGCAGCAACAAGTTGCTTCTCTAGTGTCCGAGTGACTTTATGCCTCAGATCACAAAGCCTTGTGCCACTGCCGCTTGTGGCCAATTAGAATGCAAATATTTAGCAGGAGAAACAGTACAGTGAGATTTTTTGACACACCATGAAATGTGACACAGCACCCCGTCTTCCCAGTACAGAACCCCTCGGGCATTCAGACGTCTAATACAGTGATGATTGCTGTGGCAGTGGCATGGCTGGTGGAGGTGAGTCATCAAGCAATGTAGAATGAGAGGCAGTAGATTTTCCTGATCCCCCATGTCAAAATTAAAATTGACTGAAACTTGTTTAAGGCCAGAAAGAACTCAGAAGCCTTGTTGTCAGGGCAGCAAAATCCCACAGCCCCTAAAAAGAGTGTTTCTTCGCACATGCGTGTTCCAACAGTTAGATACTGCTGCTTAACGTCTGAATGGACCCTGACCAAAAAAGAAAAAAGAAAAAAAGATTGCATTCTGAGTAGCTGAAAAAAGAAACTATCCATTCACACATGCACGTTACAACATGGTCGGGAAGCAGGCTTGACGACTCAGCGTATGGTCTGAAGACGCATAGTTCAGCAAGCTGGTTGAAGCAAACTTAAGCCTGGCCAGTGCGTGGATGTGAATCTTTTTCAATTACGAGAAGTGGGGTTATTTATTGAGGGCAGTGTCCAATACACTTGTCCCATTGGCATGGGGATTTATGCTTGCACAACAAAACTTTCCCCCATCTCCTTCCCCCTGTGGGCCTCTGACACTTTCCCCAAATCTGCTCCTTCCTCCACCGCCTGTAACTGCTCAGATGGCTATGTACATATGTTTGCCTTGATATTATTTAATTTATTAAATTTCTACCTCCCCTCTTTCTTCTCAAAGGAGATCAGGATGCCTCAGAGGGGTCACTGGGATCAAGTTTTAGGGGGAACACACTATACGTTTTGGATGGAGTAAGGTAAAGGTAAAGGTAAAGGTAAAGGTACCCCTGCCCGTACGGGCCAGTCTTGACAGACTCTGGGGTTGTGCGCCCATCTCACTTAAGAGGCATGGGGCCAGCGCTGTCCGGAGACACTTCCGGGTCACGTGGCCAGCGTGACATCGCTGCTCTGGCCAGAGCCAGAGCCGCACACGGAAACGCCGTGTACCTTCCCGCTGGTAAGCGGTCCCTATTTATCTACTTGCACCCGGAGGTGCTTTCGAACTGCTAGGTTGGCAGGCGCTGGGACCGAGCAGTGGGAGCGCACCCCGCCGCAGGGATTCGAACCGCTGACCTTTCGATCGGCAAGTCCTAGGGGCTGAGGCTTTAACCCACAGCGCCACCTGCGTCCCCTGCGTTTGGATGGAGTACTGGGAGCCAAATGTTGGCATCAGCAAACTGCAGCTCATCGGTATATCTTAAAATGTATGAAACCAACTTTCTAAGGGCAGTGGAGACAATCTAAAAAGAATATTACAAAGTTGCTTTTAAATAAAATACATTGGTCTTGGTCTTGTGCTGCCCTTCAGTTCACAGTAGGGCCTGGAATCCAGTGGAGTCTCCTACTGGCATGTTTGAGAGTGACGGGGGAAAAATAAAATCATTATTATTGATTTTATTTCTATACCACCCTATACCTGAAGGTCTCAGGGCAGTTCACATAAAGGATCGCATACATAAAATCAAAATACAAACAACAACCCAATAAAAAAAACCCCTAAAAAGAGCCAGCACTTTTTAGGGTATAGGGTATAAGATGTAGATCAAGTAAGGCAAAGGCCTGGTTAAAAAGGAATGTTTTTGCCAGGTGGGTTAAAGCCTCAGCGCCTAGGGCTTGCCGATCGAAAGGTCGGCGGTTCAAATCCCTGCGGCAGGGTGCGCTCCCGCTGCTCGGTCCCAGCGCCTGCCAACCTAGCAGTTCGAAAGCACCTCCGGGTGCAAGTAGATAAATAGGGACCGCTTACCAGCGGGAAGGTAAACGGCGTTTCCATGTGCGGCTCTGGCTCGCCAGAGCAGCGATGTCACGCTGGCCACGTGACCCGGAAGTGTCTCCGGACAGCGCTGGCCCCTGGCCTCTTGAGTGAGATGGGCGCACAACCCCAGAGTCTGTCAAGACTGGCCCGTACGGGCAGGGGTACCTTTACCTTTACCTTTAAAGGTGTATAGTGGGGGAGAGCGTGCCATAGATGGGAAGCCACTGCAGAGAAGGCCCATTCTTGTGTTGCCGCCCTCCAGACCTCTCAAGGAGGAGGCACACGAAGGAGGGCCTCAGAAGTTGATCTCAGGGTCAAATGGAAAGTTCATATGGAAAGCAGCAGTCCTTGAGGTATTGTAATTCCTCCCTTTCCGGCTGCCTTCAGCACCACTTCCCATGCAGTTCTGAAGGTCCCACTGTTGCAAATTCTTTGCAGCGCTTTAGCAGAAATGCTCAGAGTTCCAGGTTCTTCAGTGCAGTATATTTATTGTGAGCTATATATACAAATATCTACAGGCTATAGATGAAAGCTGGACCATAAAGAAGGCTGATTGCCGAAGAATTGATGCTTTTGAATTCTGGTGCTGGAGGAGACCTCTTGAGAGTCCCATGGACTGCAAGAAGATCAAACCGATCCATTCTTAAGGAAATCAGCCCTGAGTGCTCACTGGAAGGACAGATCCTGAAGCTGAGGCTCCAATACTTTGGCCACCTCATGAGAAGAGAAGACTCCCTGGAAAAGACCCTGATGTTGGGAAAGATGGAGGGCACGTGGAGAAGGGGACGACAGAGAACGAGATGGTTGGATAGTGTTCTCGAAGCTACCAGCATGAGTTTGACTAAACTGCGGGAGGCAGTGGAAGACAGAGGTGCCTGGCGTGCTCTGGTCCATGGGGTCATGAAGAGTCAAGACACAACTAAATGACTAAACAACAACAACAGGCTATATAGTGCATGAGCAGTTCATACAGTCAAACAGAGTACCTGGCTGCACCTTAAGGCAAATAGGAAGACCTTTCTATCTCTCTCTCTCTCTCTGACCACACTCTTCTACACCACACCCTTACTGTTGGACAGGTTTCCCTTTTAAACTGATGACAGCCAATCAACTGACAGCAAATTACTCATTCTGACCCAGCACTTCCATAGAAAGTATTGCAGGCTGATTGCATCAGCCAGTTGCATCAGCCAGCAAACTCAAGCCTGCAGACTTACTATTTCACACAGCATTCTGTGAATCCTGACACCTACCCCAAGACCTTACTCCCTTATAGACATCTGGTTGGTCACTGTGAGAACAGGATGCTGGACAAGATGGGCCCTGGCCTAACCCAGCAAGCTCTTCCTATCCCCCCCCCCCATTAAGATTCTACGAATAACGTTCCTCTCATGGGCACTCAGGATCCAAGCCATTAAACATAATAAGAACTCAGACTAAAACAGACACAAGAATGCAAAATACCTGCAGTGGAATAATTTCAGGATCCAAACATTGCAATACTAAACAACTGACAATTGATTAAAGTTTGCATTATATCTGAATTTCATGAGGACACAAGGGGAGAAAAAGAGACAAACAGAGCTGAACAAGTGATTCACTTGCAGCTGGAAGTGAGGCCTTGAAAAATTGTCTCAGGGTCACCCAAATGATTTCAGCATCTCTCGCTAATAGCCCTACATTCACATTGAAATACAATTGGTTTTGTGAAACGCAGCGCTTTTATCATATAGTTTTTATCATATACTTTTCAAATAGTTGAAAAGCATAGCAAAAAAGTTCTCCCCTGCTATTTTTTAATAACTAGCATATTATAGTTATTTCTCTTGACCTATATAAAACCTTTTAAGAGAACTTTTGAAAACTTCATCAGTAAGAAGCTTTTTGAATCTTAATTATTAAGTTATACTTATTCATTTGTAGAATTTATATAATACCCTTCACCAGAAAACAATCACAGACCTGAACACATTTAAATACACAACAGCCGGAAGAGTATTGATTTAAAATTCAGTAGGCAAAACAGGCAATCCACATATATAGGTCTATAAACATAAATACTCAAGAATGCTTGGCAGAAGAGGAAGGTTTTCAGCTGATACCAGCAAAATGGATACTCTTAGGATAGGGCTACCACACGTCCCCGTTTCCTGGGGACAGTCACCGGATTTGCGAATAAGTCCCCGGACAAATTCCATCCCCGGAATGTGCCAGGATTTCATCTAATGTCCCCTGGGAAATGCAGCAGTGGCAGTCTCAGCAGCCCAGAGCAGTTGGCTCTGGCTGGCTTCAGGAGCTGCTAGGAGGTCCCATATGATGGTGGTGCAGGGGCTCTAAGATGCAGCTTCCGGGCTGCCTCCACCTTCCTTGATCCCAGCAACTAAGCTGTGAAGGGAGGCTTCATGCTGCCTATCGGAGCAGCCTCCCAACTCCTACTTGAGTGCAAGCAGGAGCAGAGCGGGGATCTCTCCCTTCCCAGCTGAGAGATCCCCATCCCCTCCTGCTTGCACATAAGTAGGAATGGGATTGGGGCTGCTCCGATGGCCTCGCCACCACCACACTTGGCCTCCCTTCTCTGCCTTCCATGCTTGACCCACTGCACACCGCTTCCCCACCACCATCACCACTGAAGAACCAACAACTCAGGGGCTGCCCAGGCTCATGGAGAAAGGAGATAGAAGCCTCAGAGGAAGGGGGAATGTGGCGGTTGAGGTCAAGGCAGCGGCCGCCCCTCTGCCACCGCCATAGCTGCAGCATCAATGTCCCGAACGTGTAGTGTTTGTTTGTTTATTTATTTATTTAAAGTGTCACCGGATTCATTGGTAATCTGGTAACCTTAGGACCAGCCACACTTAAAGAGTGGTGGTGGTCGGTTCCCAAAACTGGGCACCACTCCATGAAGGGTATCCAATGAGCCACAGCACTGTGAGGACCTACAATTTCCAGGGTGTTTTGACTGACAATCCCTCTCTCTTCCTAGGGAATTCTGGGAATTGTAAGCCTTAACTAAACAAGCCTGCTCCAAACAAAGGATTCTACCCAGAATGCTTCCTGGTTTAGTCAAGACGGAATTACTAGACTTGCTGCCAATGGCTTAAAATTGTTGGGATATGAGTACAACGCAGCTGCAAACAAGCAGCTCGATGTTTACGTCACATGATGTGGCTAGTCCTGGGAAAGGATGTATCAGGCAGTTCACAGGGCGGTTCACAGGGTTTTGTTATGTGTGTAATATGAGACCTTCCTGTTGCGTGTGTGAAGGAAGTCTCAGTCTGTTGCTCGGAGGAGACTGAACTGAACGGACACGTTTTTGTACAGCTGTAAAGTCAGAAATAAACCGTAGAAATGTAATAGACTTTCTGACTATCTTCTTTCTCCTGCTGGTATGCAAGGGGATAAGGGGGTGTGCATCTTCCAACCTGGGGGATGTCACCTATCAAGACCTCTATGGACTGCCGTGAAGCCAGCCAGAGTAGGTCACCGGAGACAAGCCCCGGGAGCCTGGAGAGGGGCCAGGCTCTCCTGAGGGGGCATGTTTCCCAACAAAAATCAGCATCACCTTAACTCTTGTGGGACGACCACCCAGGCTTTTTTTTCTTGGCTCCCCCTGCAGCCCCTCCTGCTCCCTTAAAATGCTGCTCTGGAGGGTGAGAGGTGCAAATTAACCAATGGAAAACATTTGAATAAACTTGCATTCGAGTACAAACAGTTCTAAAGCAGAAGAAAATGTACTTTCTTTGTACATGATGTATGCAACTGTAGAAGACGGCATACTTTTCCGGGACAAAATACTTATTTGAAAGACTCTTCTTTCAATCTGCAGTTTCTCAAAATATTTGGACTGAAATGTTTTCTTAAAAAACAAGCAAAATAAGAAATAAATAAATATGCCTGCTGCCCAATCGATCATGGCACCTTTTTAGTCAATCCATTAAGAAAGCAAATAAACAAAATAAATTCAATTAATAGGACTCTAGAAATCTGTTAAAACACCTCTGTGAAATATATTTGCTTAGAAGCAAGTTCAAATGATGCACAGAAACTTCCAGCTAGGGGCTGTGAATACCCAAACATGAGAAGATCACTTTAACCAGGACCAATGGTCAACAGTCTCCATGCAGATAGTCATTTTGTGTGCAGACTGGGGATTTGTGGAAAAGAAGTTACGTAGAGTGCTCAACTTGGATTCTATGATTCTATGAGGCAATGACCTATATTTTTGCTTACGCTGCTCTGCAAAACTCCATGTATACTGATGGGGGTATAGGAACTATTATTACTAGTAATTATAATCAATAATATCATGAAGGGCCCATCAGGGGAAAGGATTAGAAACGAGGAATAATAACATTCCAAATATATAAAATGTGCTTTGCAAAATTTTGTGCTTCTTAAAAAAAGAACTCTTCTCTCTTAAAAAAAAATATTTAATTATCTGGAATGATACAGTTGAAGGGTAGGAACAGAAGAGGGGATTGTCAGCAAACTGGGGAAATTATTACAGAACAGTGGGAAGGCTAAAATGCTTTGAAATGGAAGGCAGCGAATTGGGAGACAAAAGAAAAACAGATATTTCCATTTTCTTTTAAAACTCAAGAGGAGTAGGAAGCCCTAACGCAGATAAGCCAAGCATCATGCATGCAAGATAACAAGCCGTTTGGGTTAATTACTGTTTTGTGGCAAGTCTACCCAAATTTTAATCAACAGAACTCTATTCTTACACAGATTGCAAAGTGGGGACATCTGTAGAAGTTAGTGCCATTTTTAACTCCTCGGGCACTGCAACACCTGGGAAAGCCACGGGAAAGAAATCATGGATTCTTTCGGAAATTACTGCGGCATCTGTCAACTCAGAAGGAGGTATACAATACTGACTTATACGGCAACAGGCATTATGCCGCAGCAAGCATCGTACAAAATGCTCAGCTCTTCCTCTCAGGCACACTTCACCAAAACTCTGGAGGAAATCCATGCAAGTGATCATGAGTTTAGCTTGAGGTGGAGGGAACAAGCCATGCCCTTGTGGATCTGACAAGTTTTCCATCAGGCCCAGCACTCAAAACACTGGGTGGGCTGGAAAGCTCCCAAGTCATGCATCATTCGGGCAATGTTGCTTCCTGCTGGTGTCCAGCATCTGCAGATCAGAGGCAATACTAACCCAGCTCAATTTTTGGCAGTCATGACTATAATCCTGTTTAAAAGCTATTTAGGCCAATGCCCATCACTTTTTTTTTCAAAAATAAATGAGCGTGTAAGAGTGCGATTGCAAAGGGACGCACGCGCGCGCACACACACACACACACAAATGCCTACCTTGACCTGGTCCCTGGTGCAACTGCTGGGGGAACCTCAAAGCAGATCATATGTGGCTTGTTCCGAGAATCTCTGTGGCACTCAAGCAGGAGAATGGGCAGGCATGCAATCCCTACCTCACCAAATCTCTATGTGCCTGTCTTAAGAGGCTGGTGAAGCACTTCTGGCCATCCTAGATGGTGGAGAGACTACAATAGCAGAAAATAAGCTGGTCTTTCCACTCATATGTGCATATGATATGAGGGCTGGCCAGGGCCATCCCTACCTTGAGGCAGCTGCCTCACAGAACAGATTTGGGGCGTCATGAAAGGGCAGCAAAGCTGTAGTTACTTAATTTATGAGTGTCAAATTTTAATGCCAGGGGGGAGGACAGGTGTTTGTGAGTTTTTCCTGTCTCGGGTACCAAAACTGACTACTGTGTACTTTGGGCAGGAGACACCCTTTGTTGTTCCCTCCCCAAGGCAACAAAATATTCAGGGATCTCTCTAGTGCTCATGGAAACAATTTACAGTGGTACCTCTGGTTACGTACTTAATTCGTTCCGGAGGTCCGTTCTTAACCTGAAATTGTTCTTAACCTGAAGCACTACTTTAGCTAATGGGGCCTCCCGCTGCTGCCGCGCCACCACCGCGTGTTTTCTGTTCTCATTCTGAAGCAAAGTTCTTAACCCGAGGTAATATTTCTGGGTTAGTGGAGTCTGTAACCTGAAGCGAATGTAACCCGAGGTACCACTGTATTAGAATGTATTTATTCTTTGTTAGATGCCTACTGCCAGTGCTTTTTTCCCTAACAAAAATGTTTAGGGGTACTCTCATTTTCCTACTCATATTGACATACTGCCCCTCAATGAGGCCAAACTTAGATTCACAAAATGTTTAGGGGTATGCATACCCCTGGGTCTCCCCCAGAATAAAAGGAAAATGTCTCAAGGCAACCTCCAGCACGGTACAAAATACAGTCAATATGACCTATAAACAAGTCTTGCTGCCTCATCGTTAAAACAATCAGTACAGATTCTTTAAACAACAACAACAAAACAGGAAGGCAACCCCAGGAAAAGACACACAATCAGAACCAAATCAGAACTCCACAGCGAAGGCTCCGCAGGGTCAAGTAGGAGCAGAACTACTGCAAAGAATTACCCCTTCCCAGTTCTGACAGCCACAGATGCCATGGTGGGTGATATCAATAGCCAGTGGGAAATTAAAGATTCTTTCTGGGACCTGAATAACAAAGACACAAGAGCAGGCTAAAACAATGAAGAGTTTTGCAGCACCTTAACTCATTTATTAGAGTATGAACATTGGTAGGCAAAAGGCCTTCACTAGATGCACAAAGTGACAAATGAAGATGAAGAATATTTATAGCTTCACAAGCCCCAGAAAAGGATAGCTATTCAAAGTGCAATAAAAAAAAAAGATACCACACATGATTTAAACAACTGAATTAAAGGGGAATCAGTCACTAAGACGGTTTGATGCTGAGAATCAAGCAGGCATTTGTTTCTGTTTTGTCTCTGCTACAGATATTCAGACTTATCTGTGCAACCATGAAGTCATCAGACTTACTAAACAAAGGAAATTCTGGTCTGAGTGCCCGTAGGCATCGTGCTACACACCTCCTCCGAGCCACTTCTCCATTTTAACACATATTAACTTCCTCCTCCATGCCATTTATTTTTTCCCCCATCACAACTCTTTCCCCCAGCAGATGCTCTGTCATTGCGGCCTCTACTTCAGCTCCAAGAAGCTGCATCACAGTACCTTTGGCTATGTACACACAATACACTTAAAAGATCTTCCTCCATACCAAGCAGCAACCCTGGGAACCCAAGTTTGCCCCTCACAGAGCTACAATTCCCAGCACCTTTATCAAACTACCAAGTTTCTTTTCAGGGGCGGGGGCTTTCTGGATTGTGTTATGTGCAAACAGCCTCCAGGAATGGGTGCAAATGGCTTCTTGAAATTATCCAGCACAGGGTAGGGGGAAATTGGAGTGGGGGAAGTATCAGCCCTGTACTCCTGGCCTACATACTTCAAGTCCAAAATTCAACAGTCGGGAAACATGGTCCAGGGGTCAACCCACGTAAGCAAAGTCCAAGCAAAGCAGTCTAGGGTCACTCCAAGTAAGCTAAGTAGGAAGTCCAGCAGTCAGGAAACACAGTCCACAGTCAAACCCAAAGCACAGTCCCCACAGAGGTCCAGGAGCATCCAAGCCAAGGTCCATCAACACTGACTGTTGAGCAGACAAAGCACCTCAGCTCTGTTCCCTTTTGTACTTTGCATATGGATTGCAGCATCTGGGCTTGACGTGGCCCTCACCTGTTCCTAGCCTACTCCAGCTGAGGAATCACACACCTTCTTCCCGAACTAACAAGCCATACCTGGGCTGTGGGCCCTTGCCTGCCTCAGTCTCCCAGAGTATATCTCCTGCTACTCCCTATGCCTCAGAGCCCACCTTGTTCATGGAGATAGGGACTCCCTGGCTCTGATGATGATTCCTGCTATTCTGGTCCCTGCACACTGACACACACACACACACACACCCTCGCTGTCCTCTGACATCCTGTGTGTACTTTACACAACTCCAACTTCTCCTTCCCCATCTCCAGTTTGCCCTGGTGGGTCCCAGCTGTGGCTGCAACCCTTCCCGAGATCCTCTTCCCCCCTGCCATTTCAGGACAATCTCCAGGAAATGGAGATATACTTCAACTGTTCTGCAATGGGTGGAGTCATGGCATTAGCAGCAGCACAGCAGCTGTGCTGGCCACCTAGCCGCCATTTTGCATCCTCCACTGAGAGTCAGACTCTAGACTTTGTGTCATTCTGAGGCATTTTCAGAGGGAGGAGTGAACGGAAATGGCCACCAAGGAAAAAGGAGAAATGGAAAATTTGGAGACAATTCTGCAAAGTCACTTTGTTCTTCTAGGGACTGTCAAAAAATCTCAGAAATTGTTTCTGGCTCTGGTCAAATTCTCTATCTTGCATTTTAGTCCCCTCCCTCCCTGCTTTCTAAGAACTGTTCAGAGGCTGTAAGATCACCCTCTGGTGGTCAGAAAAGAGAAAAATGGAGAGCTGAGAGTGTCAGAGCTTGAGACAGAATTTTAGGATTTCCCTTGCAGCGCAGAGATTAATATCACATGATTATTTTTTTTAAAAAAAGAGTACTTTGTGGGTTCTTTTTCCATGTATATTCCCTTAGCTGTCAAGACAGAATACCAGAGCTTTGTGAGACAACAAAGAAAAAAAGTGAGTTGCATGAAGAAGCATGTTCTCTTATCTGTTCCGAATCATCAAACACACAACTTCATTGGATGCCCACGAACTTCTAGCATTAGGAGAAAGGGATAAAAGTTTTCCCTGCTTTCTCCATGTCATGCATAATTCTATAAACGTCTATCATGTCATCTCTTACTGGCATTTTCTCTAAACTAAAAAGTCCCAGATACTGCAACCCAGTGCTTTTTAATATTTTTTTAGAAAAAGAAGGTGCCAGTGAAGCCGATAAAGTAAGTGCCACACTTCTAACATTTTTTTTTGGGGGGGGGGGAGTTTAAGGTGCTGGTACTGCATACCCTTAAGTACCCCCAGAAAAAAGCACCACTGCAATCTTTCTTCACATAAGAGTCACTCTGTTCCTTTGATCTATAACATCCCTTTTGAGGTAAGATGTCCAGAGAGCTATACACAGCATTCCAAACGCAGCTGCAACGCAGATTTGTAGAATGGCAGTTCAATTCCTTTCCTAATGATCCCTAGCATGGATTTTGCCTTTTTCATGCCCTCCATGCAGAAATAAAAGATTCCAGGAAACCCTACAGTCATACAACCAGTGTTTTTTTCTGGGGGGACACATACCCCTAAACATTTTGTGAATCTAACGGGAGAAGAATAACACAGTGAATCGTCAGCTCCATTGCTGCCCCCGATGGCAGCCTCATTTCCTATCACAGTGTTTCCTTTGTCTCAGGTGGAAGTGAGCGTATAATGTGTGAAGTAGGAGTTGGAATCTAGCACAGTGATTGGTCAGTGTCATTGTTACCACCTCCGATAGCGGCTTCCTTTCCTTTCCCAGTGTTTCCTGAGCCTCAGACGGAAGCGTGCGTGTAATATGAGGTAATGCATGCTCTTTGTACTTTTGTCCATTTACTGTATTTATTTTTTTCTTGAGTCAAAATGAGAGTACAGAGGTACCTTGGGTTAAGAACTTAATTCATTCCAGAGGTCCGTTCTTAACCTGAAACTGTTCTTAACCTGAACTACCACTTTAGCTAATGGGGCCTCCTGCTGCCACACGATTTCTGTTCTCATCCTGAAGCAAAGTTCTTAACCCAAGGTAGTATATCTGGGTTAGCCGAGTCTGTAAGCTGAAGCGTCTGTAAGCTGAAGTGACTGTAACCTGAGGTACCACTGTACCACTAAGCATTTTTTTGGGGGGAGGGGAAGCATAACATACAAAATAATAATAATAATAATAATAATAATAATAATAATAATAATATATTATTTGTACCCCGTCCATCTGGCTGGGTTTCCCCAGCCACTCTGGGCAGCTTCCACAAAGACCAAAAATACACTAAGATGTCATACATTAAAAACTTCCCTGAACAGGGTTGCTTTAAAATGTCTTCTGAATGTCATGTAGTTGTTTATCTCTTTGACACCTGATGGGAGGGCGTCCCACAGGGCGGGCGCCACTACCGAGAAGGTCCTCTGCCTGGTTCCCTGTAACTTGGCTTCTCGCAGTGAGGGAACTGCCAGAAGGCCCTCGGCGCTGGACCTCAGTGTCCGTGCAAAACGATGGGAGTGGAGACGCTCCTTCAGGTATACTGGACCGAGGCCGTTTAGGGCTTTAAAGGTCAGCACCAACACTTTGAATTGTGCTCGGAAACATACTGGGAGCCACTGTAGGTCTTTCAAGACCAGTGTTATATGGTCTCGGCAACCGCTTCCAGTCACCAGTCTAGCTGCCACATTCTGGATTAGTTGTAGTTTCCGGGTCACCTTCAAAGGTAGCCCCACATAGAGCGCATTGCAGTAGTCCAAGCGAGAGATTACTAGAGCATGCACCTCTCTGGTGAGACAGTCCACGGGCAGGTAGGGTCTCAGCCTGCGTACCAGGTGTCAGCTAAGTACAGCAGGTCTGTCCTTTAAAAAAACAACAACAAGCAAACAAACCTGCCATCCAAACTAAACATTGTCCGCCAACAATATAAATAACATAAGAGGCCTGCTGGTTCAGGCCAATGGCCCATCCAGCCCAGGATCCTGTTCTCACAGTGGCCAACCAGATGCCTATGGGAAGCCTGTGAGCTGGCTGGACCTGAATGCCAAAGCACTCACCCCACTTGCTATATTTCATTTCACTTTTAATTTGTATACCGCCTTTCTGTATTACAGTGCACAAGATGGTTTACAAGCTAAAGAAAGAAGAAGAAGAAGAAGAAGAAGAAGAAGGAGGAGGAGGAGGAGGAGGAGGAGGAGGAGGAGGAGGAGGAGAAGAAGGAGAAGAAGAAGAAGAGTAGTTTGGATTTGATATCCCGCTTTATCGCTACCTGAAGGAGTCTCAAAGAAACTAACATTCTCCTTTCCCTTCCTTCCCCACAACAAACACTCTGTGAGGTGAGTGAGGCTGAGAGACTTCAGAGAAGTGTGACTAGCCCAAGGTCACCCAGCAGCTGTATGTGGAGGAGCGGAGACGCGAACCTGGTTCCCCAGATTACAAGACTACCACTCTTAACCACTACACCACACTGGCAAAGATCACACACACCTTAGAACAATTTGTTCAAATACAAAAAAGTCATAATAAAATCATGACTTTATTTCAAACAGAGCAACATCCCTTCGAATATAATGGTACGCAATGAAATTAAATACCAGCAAACAATAATTAAGCAGAAATTGCAAATAAATAATTATCCAGCAAATGGCATTCAGAGGCACACTGCCTCCAGTGCTCCAGGTACAACATGGCATTCATTGCTAGCACTCATCAATAGCTTTATCCTCCATTAATATCCCCAAGGCACTGGCCATCTTGAAAGAAATAAGTCCATAGCTTAACTATGTGCTTCATGAAGAAATACTTTTATTTTTGTCTCCCCTGAATCTCTCATCCTTTGACTTTTTTGGATGGCTCTGGGTTCTAGTAAGAAAAGACGGGAAGAAAACCTGTCTCCCCACTTCCTCCAATTTCTATAGGGGCCTTCTGAGGTTCTGATAAACCCTCTTGTCTTTGTCGCCTGCCTGCAAAAATGGGGGAGTTAAAACATCCAGCAAGTCACAACACAGAGCTAGTGTACTGCTGCATTTGGCTTTTTGGATCACAAGTTGTACTGTTTAACTTTATGGAAATATGGGTGGGGGAGGGAGAGAAAAAGAGATTTCCTAGTGTTGCAGTCAAGGATAACAGAAGTAGACACTGTCGCCCACATATAATGCAAATCTGATACTAGGCTGGCTTGGCTGGGTTTTTAAAAAGCTGAAAGGGTGTGTGTGTGTGTGTGTGTGTGTGTGTGTGTGTGTGTTAAGAGCACTGATTATCACAGAGGCTTTTTCTAGAGTACTGATTATCCCCAAGATCCCCATGACCCGTTGCTGGCAGTACAACCCTTGAAAAAATTAGAAGGAGCCAGAAAACAGATGCAATTATATTTTCGTTTTATGAAACATGGAAAAAATGGTACAAAATAAAACACACACTGCATCGCAACGCATTCATAACAACTGAGGCTACAGTATCTTGTAACAGTTAATGAAGCGGTCTGCTTGGAACATGCAGATGGAAAAACGGACTCCCATTTTTATTGCAGAAATGGAGTTGGGCTGCTTATATCACTTGAACTATAACACAGTATCAGCATCTTTCCCAGCCCCCTCCTCCCTGATTCCCTGAGGTTACTGTAAAACAACCCAACATTAACAGACGAAGAGTTCAATATATATGTTAAATATTATTTGCTTACTAAACACCCTTGTCCATTTTGATTTCTAAGGGTACGGGCAAGCATTTTCTAAATCACACTGTTTGAAAAGAGAGAGAAAGCAGAGCTGTGCTGTGCGCCAAGAGTTTCCATTGTACCAAGAGGGAAGAAAGCTAAAGAAGCTTTTAAAAGAAAATATCCGTCCACTGGAAAAAAAATGTCACTATTTACATGCGGTATGTCAACTGGGACAAACAGTAATGGCTAACCTTCAGTGGATTATCCTAGTCTTTTCAGATAGATGAATGGCTGTCTTATTCATGTAAATTAACACACATGTAAAATTGCCCCTTGGTTATTACTAGAACTGAGGCACAGAAACAGAGTGTGGCAACTTGTACATAGGAAAAAATAAATGACCAGGATCGTACAGAAATGCTGCAGTCACAAATCCTGCCTCTGGCCGCACACTGTTAGGAATTCAGGGAACACCCTTATAACAATCAGACCATTGGTCCATTTAGCTCAGTCGTGTCTACTACACTGATTGGTAGCAGCTCAAACCAGTGTCTTTCCCAGAGCTAACTGGAAATGCTGGGGCTCAAACCTCAAACTTTCTTTTTCTTTTTCTTTTTTTTTTGCAAAGCATGCGCTTAACAGATTGGTGCATGAGAATAGGGACTTTTGGCCTCTGCAGGAGTGATAGGCATCCCCACAAGGCTGGTGGCTCTCATGAATTTTCAAAATGCCCTGGGAAGTTGCCAATCAATCTAACTGACCATCCTCTCAAAGTGCTAGTCAGTCTCTGGACTAAGGAGTTGACTTACGCACAAACCCTCTTCCACAGGCTAGAGTCCATGCTCCAGAGAGCGGGCTCACGAAGCATCACAGACAATATAGGTTAAGTGACAATGGAAGAAAACATAGGACAAAATCCTACCAAAGACTACAATCCATTTGCAGGCCTATACTCTAGCAGTGATAGACACAAAGAGAGGTCATTTCTCTACCACGGTTGTGTCTGTTCAGCACCACCCAGCACAATGTTTACCAGAAATAATCCTGTTAAGGTAAAGGGACCCCTCACCATTAGGTCCAGTCGTGGCCGACTCTGGGGTTGCACTCATCTCGCTCTATTGGCCGAGGGAGCTGGCGTACAGCTTCTGGGTCATGTGGCCAGCATGACTAAGCCACTTCTGGCGAACCAGAGCAGCGCACGGAAACACCATTTACCTTCCCGCCAGAGCGGTACCTATTTATCTACTTGCACTTTGACGTGCTTTCAAACTTCTAGGTTGGCAGGAGCAGGGACCGAGCAACGGGAGCTCACCCCATCGCAGGGATTCAAACCGCAAGTCCTTCTGATCGGCAAGTCCTAGGCTCTGTGCCACTCGCGTCCCTCTCAATCCTGTTAAAACCTGGTTTAAATCCTGATCCAATTTACTACTGCTATATGACATGACTGAGAGGCACTCTGTGGACAGAATTATTCATATCCATTCATACTCAATACATCATGTGGAGTGCCAGTCCAGTGAATGAGGAACTCTGCAGTCGACCACCTCACATTGGCTTGGAGGTCTTTCCATTGATGACAGCAAAAGATGTCCTTCAAAAACTGCACTGGGTAACACGTCTGCTTCATCCTTTTGCCCATCCTGACTGGTTCCCGCCAGCAAAGAATAGATGGACAGAAACATCATTTAGTTCCGTGTACGTGAAGGCGTCCTCTTTTATTTGTCCCCATATTAGTTTCAGTTTGTTGGTTAGCTTTTCTAGTAAGAGGGGATGGGGGTGGCACTGTGGTTTAAACCACTGAGCCTCTTCAGCTTGCCGATCAGAAGGTTGGCGGTTCAAATCTGTACAACAGTGGTGCTCTGCCCCAGCTCCAGCCAACCTAGCAGTTCGAAAGCACACCAGTGCAAGCAGATAAGTAGGTACCATTGCAGCAGGAAGGTAAACAGTGTTTCCATGCGCTCTGGCTTCCATCACAGTGTCCCGTTGCGCCAGAAGCAGTTTAGTCATGTTCGCCACATGACCCGGAAATCTATCTGTGGACAAATGCTGGCTCCCTTGGCCTGAAAGCGAGATGAGTGCCTTTGACTGGACTTAACCATCCATATTCACGTCTTTCAGGTCCCCTCCAATATGGCTCCCCTTCATTACATACACAGCCCAACAAGATAACAAGAACCCACCGATAACAGACCGATAACAACAACCCCCCATGCAAACAAAACACATTGTAGTCAACTGAAGGCAACCAACCATGCCCTAGCCCCCCAACCTCTCTCAATGTCGATGAAAACTAATAATGAAGAAGAAAAAGAACCTACCCATGTGACGCTGATGCAAAAACCTTCCACATACACTATATAAAAGAATGAAAGTTTACTACCCCTCTCTTCTCCCCCAACCTTATACTGCATACATCAAAGTCTCACGTCGAATATAACTGATCTGTAAAAAGGACTTTGTGATCGGAAAATAGAGATGATGTATGTACTTTTGTAACCCAAGAAAATATTTAATAAAAACATTTTTTTAAAAAAATAGTCCAGTGGACAGCAGCCAGATGATAAGCAGCCAGATGATTAGTCAGAGTTAACCACTGGGGACACAAAATATCTGTGCAATGAAGCTCTGGGGTCTTAATTTTCAAAGCCTAAATAGCCTAGGCTCCATTTGTCTGCCAGAGCCCCTTCATAGCACTGAGGTCATTTTTAGGAGCTCTTCTCCATATGTATTCTTTGTCACTGTCAGTGTGTTCTCTGACCATGTGCAAAGTGCAGCAGCATCCGCACTTGTGGAACTCTTTCCGCCGAGTTGGTCTCATTTCAGCAAGCCTTCAGAGGGTTAGTCTTTGTTGTTCAAGCAAGCCAGAGTGGGTTTGTACATTCTCTGAAATCTGCCAGTCAAAGCATTATCCTATATCTAAAATGCATAACATATATATTTTATATGGTCTGGGGCTATGGCTGCTTTGTTGTTTTTAAAATGTTTCATTTCTGTACTTCAGATGATACTCGCTTATTGTTTATAATGTCAGTCGCCTTGAGGGTCTATGCAGCCATGTTAGTGGGGTATACATTTTAAAAATGGACAGGGAGGAGATCGGTTTGCAACATGCCACAGGAAACTGCTGGTTCTTTTCCCTTTGAAGTAAGTAAATAAATAAATAAATAATCCCCCCTGTGCAGCCCCAAGTCTCACCTAAATTGGTGCTTATGGGTTAACCATAAAGCCTGTGCAATCTGGCCAATTGTTTATTACACGCTTGGTTACATCTTGTTTCATATTCTGCATTGAGTCTCCAGTATTGATTGGGCCCGTTGGGCTCACTACACTATAAATACATTATAAATGAATGGAACACAACAAAGGAAAGAACAAGAAGAATACAGGATATTTGATGTATTAGGTAGCTATACATGCACAGCATCTACTTTGCCTAAATTTTATCAATTGTGTGTGGGTGTGGGTGTGGGTGTGTGTACACACACAGACACACACACACACACACACACACACACACATTTTGTATTTATTTTGAGGAAGACAACCCTTTCTTTTCAAGTAGTCTTACAGGAGAGGAAAAAAATTCAAAACTCTCAATTTCAATAATATATTTTTTCCCCTGTTGAACAGATAGATAGCATTAAAAAAGCACTTTTAACAGAGGAAAAGGTCAAAATGGACATTTCCAAGGATACAAGTTAGATACTGTATGCAGCAGACATATCTATTTCTATTTAGTATGATATGAAGCACTTTTAGACATTGTTTTGGTGTGATGTGCGGTACATTATTCATTTTGAAGGGATGCTTAGAGTGGTATTTTACAAATGGAAGAAAATAACTACTTTCACATACATTTGTGATTCAAAGCCTTCATTTAAGCAATGACACCCATCCATCAACACTATCCCAATGTTGCATGCGCCTTTTATTTAATAGAACTTCTTTATCACAGTTCTTTATATAGAATAAGAAAACCTACATATGCAATGCAGTTGTAGCACATCAGAAATTCACAAGCATTTTTAATACATCCCTACAGGAGCAACCGGAATGAGATGAATGACCTTTCTTCAGAGGCCAACGTAACCTGACTGCAATGATAGGTGCCCACTTTGCCCTTTAAATCTTAGGGCAACATGTCTCAACACAATATTTTTTTTTTAAAGCTATTTAGTGTATTGGCTTCCATATAAATGATTTGCTCAAAGAGCATATTTAAATTCTGGTGCATTTATCATAGAATTTTCCTTATTGATTTTTTTAAAAAAATAATAAAATAAGATAAATTGTTCCATTTTGCTAATTGCTCTGCTTTATCTATTTCTGCCGGACTTAAAAGACAGGATCTGGTGAAACAATTGTGCTAGTATTGGTACGGCAGGACAGCTTATTCCCCCAAGCACTTAGACCTGAGCTTGCAACAGATTCAGGTCTGAACAGGGGGAGCAGTCAGTAACTTACAATTACAGTGTGAGCAACAGAGGAACTAAGGGGAGGGAAAGGTCTCCTTTCAGACACAGCCACACATCATGAGGACACTTTGTACTTCAAAGCAGGTTCAGCGATAGCAGTCAGTAAGGTGGTCAAGCAAGAGGATGCGCAGATGGAACAGCTTGGAATTCTTCGTCGATATAGGCTTCATGAGCAGGCTGTATCTGCTGCCATTCCAAAGCAGTACAGGAAAGCCTACATACCGTATTTTTCGCTCTATAAGACGCACCAGACCACAAGACGCACCTAGTTTTCGGAGGAGGAAAACAAGAAAAAAAATATTCTGAATCTCAGAAGCCAGAACAGCAAGAGGGATCGCTGCGCAGTGAAAGCAGCAATCCCTCTTGCTGTTCTGGCTTCTGGGATAGCTGCGCAGCCTGCATTCGCTCCATAAGACGCACAAACATTTCCCCTTACTTTTTAGGAGGGAAAAAGTGAGTCTTATAGAGCAAAAAATATGGTAATTTTATTTGTATGCTGCCTATCCACAGTTCAAACCATGTTCAAGGCATCTGACAACATGAAAAGCATACATAACTGCAACGTAACAAAAGTAGTCATAAAAATAAATAAAACATCCAAAAATACGCAACCAAACTGAAGATTTTCCACTTAAATCACAAAATCTGAAATACAGATTCAAAAAACAACAACAGCAACAAATCCCCTCGCAACAAAAAACCCCAAACAACACCTTGCCCGAGAGTTTGTTCAGCAGCCTCAGCTTTTGTAGCTGGAGTCAGTCAGGGCCCCACCCTCCCAAGTCCAGGTGGGGGAAGGCCTGCAAGGCAGGGAGCAGGTCTTCCTGGGCTCAATGTCCAAAGGATATTTGGCTTCCTGAGCATCTCAGCTCTCATTTAAGGAGAAGCACATTTCTAGCTCTCCTGGATGAGAAGGAACACTTGCTCAAAATTCAGAAGTGTGGCTAAGTAATATTTCCAGTGCTTGGGGTGTGTGGCCAAAACTGCTTCTTCCTTGTTACCACAAATTATGCACATCTATTCCATTCATGCAGATTACAGAATTCTGGCTTTCTTAATACAGTTGTACCTCGGAAGTCAAACGGAATCTGTTCCAGAAGTCCATTCAACTTCCAAAATTTTCGCAAGCCAAAGTGTGGCTTCCGATTGGCTGCAGGAAGCTCCTGCAGCCAATCAGAAGCCGTGGAAGCCCCTTTGGACATTCGGCTTCCAAAAACAGTTCGCAAACTGGAACACTCACTTCCAGGTTTGTGGCGTTCAGGAGCCAAAATGTTCGAGAACTAAGCTGTTCGAAAACCAAGGTACGACTGTACAAAATTTGGATTATCAAAGCATAAAATTTCACACAACCCCATCTCAAGGTGTCAATTCTGAGTGTGTAAGGTCCAATTAGCCATTGAAATTGCATGTCTCTTGGTTATAGAATTTGGATTGGAGGTTCTTTTTGGGGGGAGGTCATCTCCCCCCACAAAATTTTCCAGATTATGACCTCAGCAAGCCCAAACTGAAATGTCCACTTCAATCCATAATAATACATTGCATATATATGATCTCTGAAAACACAGGCTCTTGAATAACCTATGACCATGGTTAGGATGCAAAATACCGAATTTCTCTCCCAGCCATGGAAGTGTCTTTTTAAATTTTGTGTGTGAGAGAGAAAGAGAGTGGGGGACACACAGATATAAAACATGCTTAGTCTGATCTGAATTGCTGTAGTGCTCTTGTTAAAAACCGCCATCTGTCAGAGATTATCCTATTTTACACGAAGGAACATGCATTAATTATTAATCCTATTCCTCGTAGAAATGTACTCACACAAGATCAGGACTATTCTCGGCGTGAAAGTACCATTAGTGGTCTTAGCAGGTGGTCTCGGGATGGAACTTAGAAGTGATCCCTAGAGTGCTCTCAGCAGATGAGCTCTTTCAGGGTCAGCCCACCAGCCATGTGGCAGGAGCTCTAAACTGTAGACAGCATGCAGGAAACAAATGCTGAATGAATTCTCTTCCCTACCCGCGGTAGACCAATTCCTTTGGCAGCCAAGAAAACCTCGGGAAGGCCACCGTTTTTTTAAAGGCAAAGTGCTAGGGCCTCAGTTCAGCAGAGCATCTGAACACATGAGTAATCCTACTGATAGCTTGGACAAGTCGTTTTGTATAGGCTAGCCCAGGAATTCCTTTTCAGTTTGTATAACATCTGGAATGCTATTATTTTAGTTTTGTTATTTATTAAATTTATATACTGCCCTTTATCAAGGTATCCTAGGACAGTTCACGGAATAAAATACAGAATAAAACACAAGTAAATATTCAAACCAGAACAACAAAACCCCCTCCCCTCTTCCCGCAGATCTGTTTAAAATACTGTAGGATACTAAGCAGCCCAAGGCCTGGTTGAAGATGAACATTGCAAAAGTGCTGTGGGCACACCTGGAAAATACCTGTGGAGGTGTAGCCAATCCCAAAACAGCTTCTGCAGGGGGAACATAAAGGTAAAAGGACCCCTGACCATTAGGTCCAGTCATGGCCGACTCTGGGGCTGCCGCCCTCATCTCGCTTTATTGGCCGAGCGAGCCGGCATACAGCTTCCGGGTCATCTGGCCAGCATGACTAAGCCGCTTCTGGTGAACCAGAACAGTGCACGGAAACGCCGTTTACCTTCCTACCAGAGCAGTACCTATTTATTTACTTGCACTTTGACGTGCTTTCAAACTGCAATTCCTAGGCTCTGTGGTTTAACCCACAGTGCCACCTGCATCCCAGGGGGAACATAGGCAGTCGCAAAATGTTGGGAGATTCCACTATAAGAAAAACATGAAAAAGGGACAGGACCTTGAAATGGTGATGATATTGGGTGCTGTAATAATTTTTCCAGGCTATGTAAGATGAACCATGTTGGATGAGACCAAAGTGCTCTCCCCATTTGTGATTTCCAACAACTGGCATTCAGAGATCTTCTGCTCTGACAGGGGAGCTAGAGCACAGCAGCAAGGCTAGTAGCCATTCATGGTTTTAATCTCCATGAATTTGTCTAATCCTTTTTTAAAGACATCTCAACCTGCTTTTTTTTTGGGGGGGGGGAGTTTCATCAATCAAGCAGATTCCAAAAATTGCCATGACTTAAATCAGATGTATTTATTTATAAGTTTTAGATGTTTCTAAGCTGTCTTTTAAGACCACAGCCTCCTCAAATTAAGTTGTAAATACACAATTTAATTAAAAACAAGCGCTGAAACATACCATTCATTTCGCAATAAAACATACCATTCACAATAAATCACAACAAAACGGCCAGTTTAAATGTGCTCAATACAATAAAATTCAGTAAGCACACACACAAAAATACTCCGCCCAAAAAAAAGCAACCTACACAATAAAACCATTTGATTAAAAGCCACAGAGAACAGATTGAGTTTTAAGAACTTTCCTTAAAAACCTGAACTGAAGGAGTCAGCTGCATATCCTTTGGGAAGGAATTCCATAGGGTGGAAGCCATCACTGAGATTGTAAAATTAAGTCATTTTGAAGGCCCACAATACTCAGCCTGACACAGTCGCAATGGTTTCCTTTGGCCCTGCAGATTCTCCCCCAAGTAAACTTCTCAGCATTTAACCATCAATGCACTCATTTCCCCTCTTGTCCCCAGCCTCACTGAGGGATGCGGGTGGCACTGTGGGTTAAACCACTGAGCCTAGGACTTGCCGATCAGAAGGTTGGGAGTTCGAATCCCCGCAACGGGGTGAGCTCGCATTGCTCGGTCCCTGCTCCTGCCAACCTAGCAGTTTGAAAGCACGTCAAAGTGCAAGTAAATAAATAGGTACCGCTCTGGTAGGAAGGTAAACGGCGTTTCCGTGCGCTGCTCTGGTTCACCAGAAGCGGCTTAGTCATGCTGGCCACATGACCTGGAAGCTGTCCACCAGCTCCCTTGGCCACTAAAGCGAGATGAGCGCCGCAACCCCAGAGTCGGTCACGACTGGACCTAATGGTCAGGGGTCCCTTTACTTTTACCTTTTATCCCAGTCTCACTAGCTCTCTCCCACACCCAACTCACCTCAGGCTCTGTCACTCTGTTCTTTTGGACAACCTCTCCAACCTGTTCTTTTGGGTCCTCCTATTCTTTGCTGAGATCTTGATTCTTCATTTTCCCTCCTTTTTCCAGCTAGGTATTTTCCCTGCTTTGGTTCCCTTCCTTTCTTTCATCTCTTCCTTCCACAGCCAACCCCAGATGTCCCAGCAGTGTGAGTTGGCCACATTCCCTGTTAAGTATAATTGATTTAGTTGACACTGAAATGGAAAATGGCTAAATGTGTATTGCTAACATTGGGGTTTTCCACAGTAGTTTTCTTAGTTGACTCTGAACACTTGAAAAGTTGAAAATTAAATAATTGTCGTTTTCTGCTATGTAACACGTGAGTAACCTTAGATCAGGTGACAAGGGTATTTGTTTGCAACTCTCCATTCTGAAGGGAGTTGCCTCTCAGTCTTTGTTCTCTTCATGAAAAAGGTAAATGAAACTCTCTAGGAAAGCACATCCAGGCAAAATGGATGATGTTTGGATTATTTCATAGTTTATGAAATGCTGAACCTGTGCTGGACAGCAGAAGATATTGTATGGACTTTTTTGGATGTATCATTTGATGATTCTGTTTTGTTTTGAAGAGTTCTGCAAGTAAACATTTGAGTAATATTGTCATGGGTCTGGACAATCATTTCTTCCAAAGGGGCTCAGTTTTCTTGCATCCAGTCTCTTCAGACTATGCAGTATTAATATCTGCAATATCCCTTGCTTCTCTCTGTCTTGTTCTGGTCTTGCAGAACCCTTGCAGTACAACACCTTCCAGGTCTGAATGATTGGCAGCCACATAGCATTGCCAATGGTAGTGGCCAGAATCCGCTGCCAGTCCCTACCAGCACCAGAGACACTCACAAATGCCATGCCACATCTTCCACAGGTGACACTGCAAATGGAAGACCCACAGTCTAGAGAAAGGGCTTGTCATGAGACAAGTTAGATCTGTATGAGGTGGCACAGGTCAAAGAAGGAACCTCGGAAGCACTTCAAGTATCCAGACATCAAAATAACGCTGCAGACGTAAGACTACAATGTGTTTGGCAACTAAAGGTGCTGTTTATTTGTAGCAAGACATTAAGATATTTGTTGTTCTGCCTCTCAATATATATTGAATCATGTCGCTGGGTTTAGAAGCCATTTTATCTTGTTGCTTGACAAATGTCTGATAATTTGAATCAGGCTGTCAAGCTGCATTTACTTGTGCTTTTAAAGATATATCGAATTGTATCATTATGTCTAGAATGGTTATGTCATTGGAAACTTTTTTGTAAATACATTAATTACATATTGTGTGAAATTTGGTATTCACAGTTTGTTTGGTGGCCAGACTTTTTATAATCTGGGAAGGAGGGGAAAGCACCTGAGTGGGGAGAGAGGGAGAGGGAGAGGTCCACTGAGACTGACAGGTCAAGTTTATAATCTTGTAAGCGTTCTCGAGTTTACCTGGAAAGCAAGACAAGTTTAGTTTTCTCCTCTATCCATTTTAAATGTGCCTAACACAACAGCCCTGGGACCTATTTGTCTGCAATTTGACAGATTTCTTACCCCGAAGTACCTCTCTCATGTCTACAACTTTCAGGTCAATTGCCGACAAAACATATGGGGAAATTAAGTTAATCATTTTTGTATTCTCCTCAAAACTATAATGCAGTAAAACTATGACAGCTATCCTTCTGAAGCTGAGGCTCCAATACTTTGGCCACTTCATGAGAAGACAAGACTCCCTGGAAAAGACCCTGATGTTGGGAAAGATGGAGGGCACAAGGAGAAGGGGACGACAGAGGACAAGATGGTTGGACAGTGTGCTCGAAGCTACCAGCATGAGTTTGACCAAACTGTGGGAGGCAGTGGAAGACAGGAGTGCCTGGCGTGCTCTGGTCCATGGGGTCACAAAGAATCGGATACCACTAAACGACTAAACAACAATAACAACATCCTTCTGAAACTGAAAAAATTCATGCCACCAGAAGGGTGACCTTGACCATAGATTGCATAAAATTATGCATAAAAATAAAGTGTTAAAACTCCCCCCTTTTCTAAAGACTTTGAAAGAAAAGTCCCTGGAACCACCTGTTTCCAACAAGCAGGCACTCTGGATGGACCAATTTGCCTGCAAATTTCACAAACTTCTGTCAAAAGAGAGGAAATTGCAGCCATTTTTTATTTTCGGAGAGTGAATGGAGGAGGAAACGAGAAGGCATTGAGTTGAAATGGGGAGCCTTCACAGCCCCTTGGACTGAGGCAGACGGTTTTCTGAAGCATCTAATCAGCAGCCAGGTGAACTTTGAGGCCAGTGCAAATCCCTTAAAATGCATAATCAAATAAAATCATGAACTACAGTTTGAATTTTGTGAACAGTCCAGGGATGATCTTCCTCAAATACTGCTCATGATAATTTCTTGTTTATATTGGAAAAACTCAAGGTTGAAAAGCAAGCAACTTCAATGCAAAGAGATGCATGTGAAATAATAACCTGAGGGACCACTGTACCTTAATCGGCTTCACTTTTTTGTGGGAATGGGTTGCGGTCAGACCTCCTGACCACTCCCCTCATCTTTGGGGTGGGACGGTGTCCCATTTCCCACATCCCGCTGGGGGAGACCCCGGCCACACCACATAGCAAGGCGGCCAATCAGGTCACTTCGGAGGCGTGGCCAGGGCCGATTTAAGCTGCAGCATGACTCTGAGGCTTTCCTTTCAGCCTCGTGCTGTGGACTTCCAGCCCTCCCACCCTTTTTTCAGGTTTCATCATTGGCCTTGCTGTGGACTTTGTTTGGTCACCGTTGAGGGGCATGTAGGAGTTTTTCCACTTGGCACATTGGCACCAGCCACTCAGTTTTCGCCTACCTCGTCGCAATCGTCACAAGTAAGGTTTGGCGGTTAGGCATTGGAATAGTGATGGGGGGGGGAAGGATACATGGCTTGGGATACAGTTACCTTAAGGGCTTCCTTTTCATATGTCTCCCCCCCCCTTGTCAAGTCCTTATGCCTTCCAAAACAAGAAATATTGATTAAGGAGCAACCTGTTTTGGGAATAATTGTCACAGGGAGGCTATCTGGTGCCGAATTTGTGATCGATTCAGTGCCAGCCATGTTTTAATTCCCCTCAGGCCTTTAAAAATAATAATCAATTAACATTCTTCTAACTTGCCTTTTTGCCTTTTACCTGTCTCGCTTGCTTTCTTGTTCAACTCTTTTACCATATTATTAAGATATTTGCCATCGCCTGCTCTTGGAATATTGCCGAATGGGAAAAATAAAGCTTTAATCAATGTAACAGAAATTCACAGCAGAAGTGCAGAAGCAGCACGACTCCCTCTCACACACATCCTGTTAATGCCACTTCCTGCATGATCCAAAGGAATTCTCAGTGGATCATGTGAAATCTGCAGAGAAAACCCGCCGTAAGGTGCTCACATTGCAGCAGTGAACAGAAAACTGGACCGATGAAACATTTCTACATGAAAGGTAGCACAGCAGGATACCATGGAATGGTCCACGTTACTAAAACTAAGATGGGGGAAAGGTCAAAGCTGTGTGGCAAAGCATCACTGCTAGGGGCCCCTAGTGGGGCATAAGAAGAGCTGGTCTGCTTTGAAAAAAAGGAAGCCGTCATATTGGATACATCTACAAATCTGCCCCTGCTCCTCAGGGCGGAATGCCCCAGGCAGCAGTGACAAAATACAAGCATTAGCATAATCCTAAAGGAAGGAATAAAGGGCATCAGGATCTTTCAATGCAAGTTAGAGAATCTGAGCTTGGAATGCCCAAGAAGCATTGCTATTGCCCAGAAAGCCCCAACCCATTCCTGAACCCTGCTAGGATCACAGCACTGGGCAAAGCGGTGGGAGGAATGTCAGGAGGCATTATTAAGCAGTTGTTCCCCAGCTGCAAAAAGGGCGCTGGCCCAATTTTCTAAGGAAATGCATCTATTTTATCTCTCACACACACACGTTTCACTCAGGCAGCTGTCAAAGGGCATTGCCTCTCCAAAAGCAAACTGAATGACTGTGGATTATGTTTTGGAACAACACTCCAAAGCTGGCAGGATAATGGTGTAGGTCTTCTTCAGTCCATGACGAAATCACGGGAGACTAATGGGTTAGAATATGTTGGGTAGATATGAGCTACAGCAGAACCATGTCCCATAGGGAAAGCTAAGGTGAATGGCTGAGATGGTGTTCAATTGCTTGTTTCAAAGTGTTATTGTGCTGGTTTGAAGGTCTGATGGTGGGGGAAGATCATATATTGCGGAGGGTGTTTAAACATATAGGGTTGTATCCAATTAAGCTTATTCTGACTTGACCCATTGAAATTAATGAGTCTTAGTCATGTCTATTAATTTCAGTGGGTCTACTCTGAGTAGGACTAGCACTGAATACAACCTTCTAACAAGCGCCAGGTATTGAAAGTTTGGAAAAGACTTTGATCAGATCACTGCAGATCTTGATGCAGTCAACATTGCTCCAGCTTTGAAAGGATACACACACCAAATACTGTAAGAATTAAATGAACAACAACAATCGTAACAGTAGATGTGAGCATTATGTTCATTGTCGTTGTGTAGACCCCACAATTTTGCATTTCTGGTAAACCTTCTATAACCAATAAGCTACTCTCATAAAACGACAGAAAGCAGCACGAGAGCGCCTTTTAATAATAACTGTTCACGACCTCTTTTCTTCTGATTATTTGAATATTTCTCTGCAAGGAGACACCGTAAGAATGCCTTTTGTTCTTGCCAGCATGCTACCTCTGGAAATAACCCAAGAACAGCAGTGCCTTGGATTTTCTGCTAATTTCAAGCTTCTAATTTGATGCTTTCAGATTCAAATATCATGAAGAGCAGATTTTCATTCCACAATTATTTTATGGCTACATCTATTTTTTTTTATTTCAATCTTTTGTTTACATTTGGAGAGAAATCTGAAGTATGGCACAAGGGAGAAAAGAGAGAGGAGAGAAACAAAACACATCCCAACACCTACAAGGATGGCATGCTTTTATTTGTGAAGTTGCCTCCAAAGTCATATAATTACACTGTAACTCCGTGGGAACAATGGTAATTTCACAGCAGTGCATGTTGCTGTTATCACCCTACATCCTGATAACTATGAAATTAATTTGTGGCATCACTGTATGTGTCAGCCATAAGCTGTTCCCTAGGTAACATTATGCAACCACAGAAAAGGAATTTGGTGCAGCACAATCAGCTGCAGTAGACCATGCATAAATGGAGCATTGCCAGGCATGAACACGCAGCAATGATTTGGCTATCAGTGAAGCTCAGGGCCACAGTTTCACGTTTTCCAACACTTCACAGCCAAAAGTTGGGGACACAACTGCAACGCCCAAGCTCCTATCAAGGATCACTTCCCAACCCCCATGGACACACATGCTATTGAAGGTTCTTCTTGGGATGTGGGCAAAGGACTTCCAGAAGGAGGTTTACTGTAAGATTGGTGCTGCCCATGCACACAAGGGTTGTTGGTTTTTTTTGTATCATCCACATGATTTCTTCTTCTTCTTTTCAATTTTTTTTATTGATTTTCAAAATTTATAAACAAACAAACAAACAAACAAAAATCCTAACTATAATTGTTCCACTATTGTTAACATTGTTAGGTGACTTCCTTGAATCCTCCTGGCTGAGTTTCAATATATATCATTGTAACAGTTTTCCAAAACTAATTTCTCATAAAATTTACTTAGTCAATTAACATCTTTCTTTTCATATTAACTTTAGACATATTATTCTATAACATCACATATTTAAATCCTAAGCTAATCTGGTATTTGCAAGTATTTCTATTTAAGTTATCTTAGCATATTTAGCTAAATAGTCTTTAAATTTCATCCATTCCTCCTGGTACTCCTCCTCCTTCGGGGTGCGGACTCTTCCGGTCAGGTCAGCTAGCTCCCGAAAGTCCATCATCTTCATTTGCCATTCCTCCACTGTTGGCACTTCTTGTGTTTTCCCATTTTTGGCCAACAAAATTCTAGCAGTAGTTGTGGCATACAAAAACAATCTAACATCTTTTTTGGGCAATTCCAAACCTATTATTCCAAGAAGAAAGGCCTCTGGTTTCTTCTTCTTTGGCAATAACTCGTAGTCAAATGAGATTGTCTTAGTACAATAGCTTTGTAAACAAGCATTTGGGTTTCCCTGCAAATGTCCTGGTCCTCAAACACTCTGCACTTCAACCGGGAGAAAGCCTCACTCGCAGAGCTCAGGCGGTGCTGAATTTCAACATCAGTGTCGGCCCTTGTGGAAAGATAACTGCCCAGGTAGGAGAAGTGATCAACATTTTCCAATGTTACACCATTGAGTTGGATTTGTGAAGCTGCAGAGGGGTGGTTTTGTACTTGTTGGTGTAGCACTTTGGTTTTTTGGATGTTGAGAGATAGGCCAAGCTTTTTGTAAGCTTCTGCAAAGATATTTAGGATGGTTTGGAGGTCATCCTCTGAGCGTGCACACACTACGTTGTCATTGGCATACTGAAGCTTTGTGATGGAAGTTATGGTAACCTTACTCTTTGCTTTCAGCCTGCTCAGATTAAAGAGCTTTCCATCTTTTCGACAAACCAGTAGCTTATTCAGGGTAGCATATTCATGGTACCCCATTGGGGGGGGGGTCTTAATGGAAGTCTCTGTCCAGAAGCTAAGCATAGGGCAAATGGGTCATAGATCTTCCAGCAGCTGCCTTAGGACAGCCATCTCAGTAGATGAGTGTATTGAGGAAGCCATAATCCTGGGCACAGTCCTGAAAATGTTTCGGCCCACAGGCAGGAGGCTGGGATAGCTATACACCCAATGCCTGAGACAAAATTCCACCTGTATCTGTAATCAATAAAGTTGTGGCCATTTTTAATCCAGGCTGTTGTCTGCTTGAATTTATTTTATCACACCCCAGTTTAGTCACAGCCTAGGGGAAGATGGCAATGCAAAAGGGACTGCAATTGTCTTACTTATATTTATTAAAGTTATCTTTCATTCTTTCTCCAATAATTGGTGAATGATTTTCATAGACAATCCCCCCAAAGGTTCCCCATTCAGGCAGAGACTGGTCTGAAACCTAGGAGTCTTTAACTCAGTCCTAAGTAATTTTCAGAGTACATAGCAAAAAAGAAAGAAAGCGGGGAGGGGGGACACCTTGCTGCAACATCTTGGTTCAGATTTATATTGCATTGCCAGATGCAAGCTTGTGGATAAAAGAACTATTATTCATATCATGTTAGATGGGGTATTTTATTCTTTTTTAATATAGAGCCTGCTTTCCTCTGATCTGTAGAACCAGACTGCTAAAGCTACATTTGGGAGCATTAGAAACTAGGATTACACTCTATTCTTTTATTTTGCCAGTGTCTTCCAGGAAGCGGGGAAAGCAACTGCTGCATTTGTTATACATACAGATTCAGCGGCTTTGCTGGGGATTTTGCTGGTGAGTAAAAGCAACATCTCAATGTCAGCGGCAGCGCCAGTCATCAAAGCAATCCAAGGTGTTGAACAGCTACTGTGATCCACTATATCCAGGGATGAACAAGTTTTGTCATTCGCCGGTTCTGATCTTTATCTCCGACTGATCTGCCTTTTGTGATTGTTGCCACAAGGCATAGCCCTAAGACCCCTGACAATGTTCAAATAAAGCCTTTTTTTTTCCAAATTCAAAAACAAAGCTTTCACTCAGTTTTAATAGCAGGTGTGAGGTCTTTTGCCAACTTGTGCTAGTTCAATCCAGAAACACATTCTCCATTAAGAACAGGCTTGAGCCACAAGCCAAACTTCACCACTGCTCCCAAGGAAACTGAGAGGGCCCTATTTAATTTTATTATGACACCTGTGAGGACTTCTAAACATTTTCTCAACCACCCACTTCTAGTTATGATTTAGTGTTTTTTTTAATTTAGGGATGCCAAACCTGTAGCCCTCCAGATATTGGTAGACTGCAGAAGAATCACGCTGCTGAATGATGCCTATGCAAAGCTAGCAAGCAAAAGAAGCACAGCCTCACTCTTGTGCTATCCAGAAACTAGCATTCAGACACACAGTGCTTCCAATATAGGACATAATCATCACCAGCCATGGCCAAACTTGGCCCTCCAGATGTTTTGGGAATACAATTCCCATCATCCCTGACCACTGCTCCTTTTAGCTAGGAATGATGGGAGCTGTGGTCCCAAAACATCTGGAGGGCCAAGTTTGGCCATGCCTGCTCATCACAATATATTCTCCATTAATTTGTTTGAACCCCTATTAAAATCAGCAAAGTTGCTGCTGCTCCCATTGAGAGCAAATTCCATATTTTGAACTTCACACCATGTGAACTACCTGCTTTGGCCTGTCCTGAATCTTCTAATATTCAGCTTCACAGGATTGTCAGGGACTGGCTGGGTGCGGAAGAGTGGTGGAAGCCACCTGATCAAGAGCCCCCCAGGGAAAGCACAAAGGGAGAGGACTTGGATCCTGGCTCCTGGTGGTGGGAAACCAGCCACACCCCAGAGGAGGAGAAGTGCTGAGAAGTTCTGGAGACTGGGAGCTTGGAGGAGGATGAAGAAGAAGAGGAAGAAACAGGAAGGTGCCCCAGAACAGGAGAGACAAGAATCTGGCTCGGCAGCTCCATCTAAGAGCCACCTTGACAGCTTCTCTGCTGACAGCCTGCAAGCCCTCCTCACACTCCCTGAATAAGGCATTTATTGCATGTTTCCAAGAAGAGCCAGACAGAAACAGAGAAGATCCCTTGGAGTTCGCCATAGATAGAGGGAGGGTCCTGACACAGAGGGATAGGGAGATGAGGGGACGTTACTGCTTCATCTAGACAGGACAGGAGCAACCCTTAAAAGTATCCGTGTGTTCTCTTTCTGCTTCCTTAGTAAAGAAATTAACTCTAAGTTAGCCAGTGGTTCACTTTCTTTCTCTGATCTGTGAATGACCTGTTCTCCTTGTCGGCTCCCTGACACTGGATATCACCAAGTCCTTAGCATGACCTTTCCACCTTTACAGTACTCTTTCTGAAGCGCAGCAACAAAAACTGCACATTGTGCTCTGAGTGCAATTCCCCCAAAGATTTGTATAATGGTGTTAGGATTTTGCCAGCTTTATTGCCTAATGATCCCTAGCATGTAGCTCACCTTTTTTGCAGCAGCTGCACGCTGGGGTCAGCACCATGACTCCAAGGTCTCTTGCCTGCAGTTTGGTGTCATCAACAAACTTGGAGATCATCCCTAATTCCAAGTCATTTATGAAGAAGTTAAAAAGCACAAGTCCCAACACTGAACCTTAAAGGACCCCCTCTTCTCACATCTTTCCATTCTGAGAACTTTCCATTAATTCCTACTCTCTTCTTCCGGTTCTTTAACCAACTATCATTTCATATGTGGACTTCACCTCTGATCCCATGACTAGTCAGTGGTCTTTGGTGATGAGCTTTATTGACAGTTTTTTTAAAAAAATCTAAGCACCGCCTACTGAATCACCCCTATCCATATGCTTGTTTACATGCTAAAAAAAAAAACAACAGTTAGACAGGAGGACATCAGTATAGAAGCCTTGCTGCTTGGTCTTCAGCAAGATTTGTTTTTCTTGTTTGGAATTATATGTTTGATAATTCTATCTTTAATAAGATAGTCAGGTCGCACCTCTCATTCAGCTCTCCAGGAGCTGGTCTCTTGAGTCATAGCCGTTTCTCGTAAAGGGGCCACATACCATATATTTAGTTGATTATGCATACAATACAAGGTCAGTCCCACACCTACCAAAATTATAAAGACACCCTAACGGTCTCTGCAAACAAGGCAGAAAAATGGAAGCATTTTCCATGATGAAGGAAACCTTTCAAAAATCGTGATAGGTTTCCGTACCACATTAATCCCCCCCCCCTCCAAACTTGGATTCCTTCCGTCATACTTTCTTCAAGTAACTATTCAAAAGTCACCAGAACTAAAACTTGCTTCTCAGAAACACCAGCATTGCCAGTGACAAGTAACTTCCTTGGTGTCAAGCCAAAGCTGCTGGAGACATCTTAAATGAACTTTTATTTCCAGACAATGAAACAAATGTGAAGTGTTCTTCAAATCAATGGAAAGGAAAGTAAACAATGTCATCCGCTGCTAAGAGTTATGTGACAATTCAGCACCTATGAGGTTTCTAGAACACATAGAATTTGAGGAGCTAAATAGAGATGGAGCAATTTACTTCTCACTCTGTCAGTCTACAGTAAGCCACACAAATAACTGAACCCTACCCAGTTCTTCTGTAGAACCTATTCAACAGGCACAATGCCATATTTTCTCTCTGGATATGGGTTACCTACCACGGAGACTTTTGTGACAGAGTCCTGCCAGTCTTAACTAACTTTGCATTAGCTCCCTTAGCTAGGTCTCTCAGGCCATATCTTGTCAGTTGTTCCAGCCCCACTTGTTGCTTGGTGCCATAGCTGTCAACTTACAGATTTGAAAATAAGGGACCAGCAGCCTCGAAAATAAGGGATCAGCAGCCAAAATAAGGGATTTTCCTAGCACAGGTATGTTCAACTTCTGAGCCTCTCCGAGCAAAGGCAGAAAGCCCAGCCAGCAGCCAAACGAAGCCTCAAGCGGTGGTTCCCACAGTGCAGCAACCCGGCAAAGGGGATGCAGCAAGGAAAACCACCATCACCTCTCCACTGGGAAGCGCTGAGCAAAGGCGAGTCCCCAGGCAATGCGGCCGATTTGATCGACACAAGGCATGCAAGCTCCAACACCCCCCCCCAGTCGTTCTTAGACTCCTTATTGGGTGAGCAACGCAGCCAAGCAACACAGTTGGAGCCTCCCTCCTCCCTGGCCGGCAGGGAGGGAGGGAGAGGAGCTGCTTCCTTTGAAACCTGGGAAATTTAAGGGACATCATCAATAAGGGACAGCAGCGGGACACGGCACTGGGATAAGGGAGTTTCCCGCCAAATAAGGGACAGTTGACAGCTATACTTGGTGCCCAAACTTGCAGCTTAGCCAGATTCTGGGGAAATTTAGGAATGTTTTGAAATGCTAATTCATATATTTAAAGGTAGAAGTTTCTAATTCTCCATTAGAAGACTAACCAGCTTAGTAACTCCATTTTGGAGAGCTACAAATGATACCATCAAACTACTGCTACCACTTTGCCTACTGAGGTTCCTGAGTTGTTAATTAGGGATGGATGAATCCTTCAGTTTCTCATTTTCCCAATCATGAGCTCAGTTCATCACATTTCTGCATCACTTTGCACTTTCATTTTTTAAAAAGCCCTCACATTTTAGTGTACATTTCTTCAAATGTCAGAATACAGTTATGTAGGCATTTTTGCAAGCAATTTCCCCAGTGTAATTCATTTTTTGTGTCATTTTCATTAGTATGTCGATTTTTTGTGCGGTTCCCCCTAATAGGTGCAATTTCGCGCACATTTTTTGGCTTGAATAATTGCACTGCAAAATTTGAAGAAGTGCAAGTTTTGAAGAGCAGCTGCATTGTGGTTCACACATTGTTTTGGAAATTGCAAATTAACCAGGTTCGCACTAAAATGCAAGCTACACAAACTGAATTCCTGCCCCTTCCCTAAGCTGTTATCCAGCAAAGGTGGTTGATCTCAAGATGCTTGAGGACACCTAACTCTGAGCAGAATTGCAGCTTCAGACTAAAAGTGCCCTTGTCATTGCAACCTTGAGGTCACAGATAGAATGTCCATCTCATTGACCACTCCAACATGTTCTGTACCTGTAAGGAGCACGTTAGGAGGCCAAGACCCAAACATTAAGAGTGGGGACTTCTATTTCCTTACCAACTATCTTTATATTTTACTGCCAATAATTCTTTTATTCTAACTGACTCTCTTCCTTCCCATCCCCGTCATACTCCTTTTATCCTTGATATAAGACAATTCCAGCCAGCCTTATGCTAAGAGCATGAAATCGCAAGATCATCGCAGTAACTCAGTGTTACAAAGAAGTGCCATTCCTGTTGTGCTGTCCAATTACAAAATAGTAAAGCAGGGATAGTGCACAGCAATGATGTTTTTTTCTATTTGTTTCGGTAAGTTTAGCACAGCAGGAAACGTGGCATTCTCCCTAGATAATGTGTCAAAACCGCAGTTAGAATTTAAGTGCAAATGGAAGTTATCTTAAAGGCTTCATATGTAGGCTAATAACCCCGGTTGCTTAAATGAGATAATTATACCTTACATAATATATTTTACTTCAAGGATTTTGTATCTTCATTTTAATAAAATAATAATTTGCTCTTGGGGGGTGGGGGAGTGCAAATAGCCCTTTTATGTGAATGCCCTGTAACACTAACATGCCAGTATATGCTCAGAATTATTATTTTATATAGCTTCAAAATTTTGGAACCATTCCCCCCAGCACCTTCAAGATATTTTAGTGAAAACAGGTTTCAACTTTGACTCAAATGATTGAATGGGTAGGTGCTGAAAATCCATCAGCTTGACAGCATTTGCTGTCAATATTTAGAAACGCCACTACAAAGTTAACCATGGAAGACATTAATGGTCTATCTGTGCCCAGGAAAGCCATGTGCAATCAGATTTCACCAAAAGAAACAAACTCCATCCAAATATCATGCCAAGAATGCTCACATTACATATTCAAAATAAATTACTGAAATCTAACACAGAGATTTTGCATAATGCTGCCCTATTTGCATAACTTTATCCTCTAATCAATCTCAGGTTTTTTTTAATTACATGGCAAGCATTACATCCTACCTTCCAGCTACAAAAAAGAAGAAAAGGTCAAGGCATCTAATAAAAGTTAAAATAATAAAAAGAGGTGACAATTCATTAACAAACACCATTTAATCAATGGGAAGGCTCATTTGAAAGAAAGCAGTCCATCAGATGAGCTTTGAAACCCTAAATAGTTCAGAGCCAGACTATCACCAGCACTTTGAACTGGGTGCTACTGCAGCTGTTTCAACAACAAAGTCACAGCTAGCATATTCTGTACCAGTTGCAATTGCTTGACACTCAACACAGGCAGCTCCACACAGAGCACATGGCAGTAGTCCAGACATGATATAATCAAGGCTCGTAACACCATGGTCACTTCTGTATTTCCCAAGAAAGGATCAATGGGTAATTAATGGGCACTGCAATTGTTCAAGAGGAGAAGCATGACTGAAATGGCACAAAAACAACAATTTTTTAGATATTGTAGATATGACCTGTATTTGTTTGAACACTGTTCAACATTCCATGCATCTGATAAGGAAGCAAAAGCCATATTACAGACAATTTTGTTGCACATAGTATCATAAGAGGAAGTGCTCAGGTCATCTGAAGCTGATTAGACCTGGCCATGATACTCATCAATTTTCTTGTGAATCAGTTTTCTGCCCACTTAAGTTGTCTTGAGGGTGCACAGTAGCCATGTTGGCTACCCCTAGTATAACACAACACCGACAGTATTTGCATTTGGGTAGTTCCCATCATCCTTGACCAATGGTAATGTTGGCTAGGGTGGATGGGATCTGGAGTCCAACAGCATCTAGAGAGCCACAAATTCCCCATCCCTAATCTAATAGACAGGGACGCGGGTGGCTCTGTGGTCTAAACCACAGAGCCTAGGGCTTGCTGATTAGAAGGTTGGCGGTTCGAATCCCCACGATGGGGTGAGCTCCCATTGCTCGGTCCCTGCTCCTGCCAACCTAGCAGTTCGAAAGCACGTCAAGGTGCAAGTAGATAAATAGGTACCGCTCCGGCCGGAATGTAAACGGTGTTTCCGTGCACTGCTCTGGTTCACCAAAGTGGCTTAGTCATGCTGGCCACATGACCCTGAAAAACTGTCTGTGGACAAATGCTGGCTCCCTCAGCGTGTAAAGCAAGATGAGCCCTGCAACTCCAGAGTCGTCCACAACTAGACCTAACGGTCAGGGGTCCCTTTACCTTTACCTTTACCTTTACTCTAATAGACACCCATAACAATTGTGCCAAAACATGTTAGGTTATCAACTATTTGAATAACTATTTCTATCTTAAATGTCATTACTAGTATGGAACATGAGCTTTTGGAAAAGAAATGATTTTTGTATGAAAGCAATGTACCTAAACACACACACTAAACCTTTTAAAAGAACTAATTATTTTTTAAAAAAATCCTCTATTTGTCAATATACAGCAGTGCTTGCATTTTTCCACATAACTTGGCACTTCTTGTCAATCTTGCTCAGGAGAATCTGTACAGGATAAGTTGTTTTCTGGGAGTGGGGAAAGAAATCTACTTTTAACAAGGGGCTAAAATATGGAATTAAGAGATTAATTTTCAATATCTGACTTTAAAAAAATTGCTCTTTGCTAATCCTAGCAAAATTAAAATGTTGATTTCAATAAAGGTTTCTTTAGCACAGAACATTTCTTATAAACAATCTGTTTTAGATTTTCTCAAGTAGCCAAAAGTCAAGGAAACAGAATTTTAATGGCATGGTGTTGACAAAGAGCGAACTACTTCACGTATCTTAGAACACAATAGGAAATATAGTTTAAGTTCTTAAATCACAGGAAAATTACTATGAAGTTACATGCCTAAGATTTAATAAATATAGCGAAGGGCTTTCAACAATCTGTGAGCAAAAACATTCTTTAATAAAATAAAGTAAGTAACATTAGGACTGGTAGCAGTACGTGCTCCATCCGTGCTAGAGAATTTACGTAGGAATTGTTGTGGAGCCAAGAGCCAGCGCCCAGTGCAAGGAGGCTCCATAAAGCCGTAAGACACCCAGGAGAGGGGTAATGTAATCAGTAGTGGCTGAAAGAGTGTAGCAGTGTGGGACAGCACTGGGTACCTGGCTTCCTAACATAGAAGTCACTTCCAGTAACCAAGAGGGAGAGGGACAAGGGGAGGTACCGTATTTTTTGCTCTATAAGACTCACTTTTTCCCTCCTAAAAAGTAAAGGAAAATGTGTGTGCGTCTTATGGAGTGAATGCATGCTGTGCAGCTATCTCAGAAGCCAGAACAGCTGCTTTCGCTGTGCAGCGATCCCTCTTGCTGTTCTGGCTTCTGGGATTCAGAATATTTTTTTTCTTGTTTTCCTCCTCCAAAAACTAGGTGTGTCTTATGGTCTGGTGAATCTTATAGAGCGAAAAATACGGTATGCGCAGCAGAGATGCAATGGTGGAGCCAATCTGCCGTTTCTACTGCTGCATTCCCACTGCACTGGCTTCCCTGCCATCTAATCTCTCACGCTTTTGGTTTGGAAGAGAAATGAAAAGGCAAAATTGCCTACACAGTGGTACCTCAGGTTAAGAACTTAATTTGTTCTGGAGGTCCGTTCTTAACTTGAAACTGTTCTTAAGCTGAGGTACCACTTTAGCTAATGGGGCCTCCTGCTGCTGCCACACCACCGCCACACAATTTCTGTTCTTAACCTGAGGTATTATTTCTGGGTTAGCAGAGTCTGTAACATGAAGCATCTGTAACCTGAAGCGTCTGTAACCCGAGGTACCACTGTAAGCCATTGGAGGTGGTGGGGAATCATTAATGTATTTCGTGGATTAATACAGCTCCCTAACATAGTAACAACAACTGAGGGCTATTGTACATGATGAACAACTCAACAAGCCATCCCTGGCCTGGGCCACTTCACACGAAAAATGTGCTTTTTCAGAAGTGATTTCTAGCAATGGGGGAGCAGGCAATAAAATGTAACTGCAGTCCCAGCCAGTCTAGTGCACACTGGCAACGTTGAAGCTCTGGGCAAGGATGGAGATCCTGTAGCCTACCAGATATTGTTGGACCACAGCTGCTCCCATCCTTAATCATTGGTCATGTTTCCAGAGCTGATGGGAGATGGAGTGCAGTAACAACTGGAGGGTCATAGGTTCTCCATTCCTGCTTTACAGGTTATTGTTCCTTTAATTAAAAGCTTCCTCCCTGAAGGTTCTCCCCTTTTTATTGCTTCTTCTTCACCAGAACTGGGGTATTAGTGGTGACTGCCTCATAGCTAATCATCTTCTATTCCATGCAGTGGGGAAGGGGAGGTATTAACGAATGACTTCTTTTAATAAGGTTTTCTTTAACAGAAACAAAAGAATCTACTAGATCCCTTCACAACCCCAACTCGTTTGCACAGGGAACAAAAGATGGCTAATTCAAGGCAGTTCATCACTAATCCTCTTAACTTTTCTGAACGTCAATAAAATAGAAGTCACAGAACCTGGAAGTAGGAATCTACTAATTTATATTGCTGGGGACATTGATTACAGAAGGAATTTGGTCAAGGGAAAAGTTAGCATTTGATGATGCAGCATTGTAGCATCTAAAACTATCATTTTAAATTCCCACTTCCAATTGATAATGGAAAGAAAATGGAATTGCAGCACTAAAGGTTCCTAATGTGGAAGCAACCTCTGATGTGGTTAAAAAGTTTTTGCAAGTGGACTTGAGCCCCTAAGAAAAAGCTTGCCAATCAGTTCTAATATACAGTGGTACCTCGGGATGCAAACAGGATCCATTCCGGAGTCAAGCCACAATGGCACATCTGCGTGTGTGCGGGTCGCATTTTGTCGCTTCCGTGCATGCGCATGACATCATTTTGAGCGTCTGCGCATGTGCGAGTGTCAACACCCGGAAGTAATGTGCTCCGTTACTTCCGGGTTGCTGCGGAGCGCAACTTGAACATGCTCAACCTGAAGTACATTCAACTCAAGGTACGACTGTACAAAGATTTTTTTTTTTCTAAAAAGAAAAATTAAAGGGGGAAAACACACAACTGGTGCTCTGACATTCCATCCATATTTTGTGAGAAATCCATTCGGCATGCTAAGGATTTGCAAGCAAGAAAGTAAGATTTTTTTACAGGTTTTCCAAAATTTGGCATTTCATCCACCTCAAACTATGCCTTGAATTTCATTACTAATTACTACAATATCAGTGGTGGCAATTATAATAATATCATTGGACAACAAGCAGGCTGCTTTTGCTTGCAGCACAAAATAGCAGCCCTGCGAGTAACATAAAGCATTGCTGCACTATATAAAGCAACATGATTAGCAGGTGTAACTTGCAATTAAACTTTACAGGCTCGCACACACATAAAAAAGCCTAAGTGTTATAAATATATATTTTTAATATAACGGAGATTTACCCACCCCCTTGTGTTTTGTTTTGAAGAGTCCAGTACAATATAGCAGCTGAGGTGTGTGTGTGTGTTTGCTTGTTCGTTTGGTACAAAACAAGTCTGTCAAAAGAAATGTCTGCAAGTTGAGACACTTCAATGGGCAATTCAATAGAAGTTTATAACTGCCAGTTCTGACCATGTATAATGTGTAACCTTAGGTCAGTTAAAATTAAAGAATTTTGGTTTATTTGAGACAGGTGATTGAAGGAATGTTCAAGGGAAATCACAATCTCTCCACACTCCCATATTCCCCCTTCACTACAGTATTCTCTAAGGAGGAAGGCCTGCTCTCCGATTTATCTCTGCAGCTCACAGAGTAAATTAAAATTCCCAACTGGAAAAAAATGAGAAATTACAGATGAAATCTTGGACAATATAAAGTACAGAACCGCCTAAGCCTATACAATCTTATAAGCCCATATGAAGTTGAGAAAACAACTCAACATAAACATTCTGTGTCAATGGTGGCATAAAGGAGACTACTTCATCAAATATCAATCTTGCAATCAAGCTCAAAACAAGACTTTTATGGGCGTCCTGATTTATACTTTAAATATATTTAAGGCAGTGCAATCACTTTTCTAAAGCCCTGGAGATAACCGCCATTGTGGAATACTGTGACAAGATATTCCCTTTGAGTTATTCTGCAACTAGAAACCATATGGCTCTCTATTTCAAAGCTACACTGATCGTTTGGGGAGTGTTTGCAAAATCAGATTAAAAAAAAACACACACACATGAGCACACTGAAGCAATATGTTATTGGACTACAACTCTGATCATACCTGGCCATAGACTAAACTGGCTGGGGGGGATGGGATTAGTAGTCCAACACCATCTGGGGAAATTAGGTTGAAGAACATTGCTCTAGCACGTGTGTGCTATAACTAGCAACTAAAACATCAGATAAAGCCAGATCTAAAAACTATTACATCAGATAAAGCCAGATCTAAAAACTAAAACTATATTAGTAATCAAAGTAAACATTTTAACACTTCAAGACTGCAGCTGTCTCTATGGTACTCTCTCTACTTTCCCATCTATACAAAACCTGTGATGTCACTGGCTATCCACCTCCAGTCCACAGAGCAGCTTTGGTTTAAGAAAAGAAATTCTGTACACACCAGAATTTTGGCACTTCTCGTTTTTTTCCTTCTTCTCCTTAAAAAGCAGTTGCACAAACTTATGTCTTTTAACCTTAGGCTCATCACATGCACGTTGACTAGATATGGTAATGCACATCCTCGTTTTCCTGCAAGTAACCAATGCAGTACTACCGGACATTTTCATTACAATATACATTCATTGGCCTCTGTCCCCGCACCGCTACCCTTACTGCTTACTGTTTCTGTAATAGTTTATTCCAGGGTGAAGAAACCTGCTTTAGGATGCACGATAAGGGAGTGATAAGACCAAAGTAGGAACTGATATTTGAATGGTAAAGTGATACAGTGGTACCTCAGTTTAAGAACTTAATTCGTCCTGGAGGTCTGTTCTTAACCTGAAACCATTCTTAACCTGAGGTACCACTTTAACTAATGGGGCCTCCCGCTGCTGCCGCACCACTGCCACGTGATTTCTGTTCTCATCCTGAAGCAGAGTTCTTAACCCGAGGTACTATTTCTGGGTTAGCAGAGTCTGTAACCTGAAGCATCTGTAACCCTAGGTACCACTGTACTTTAAAGCTGGGATAGGGGGAAAAACTGGGTTCCACTTCACACTTCAAAATGTAACAAGCAATTTAAGTAATCTGGAGATACAGCTACTGGAAGCAACTTCAGTGACTATGACAGCTGAAAAACACAGAGATTGTAGCTATACCCAGACATAACAGGTCATGGCCCAGTTCGCAAGTAATGCTAAGCTAAATAATGCCCTAGCTTGAATGCATTAAATTATGGCATTTTTCCAAATTCTCCTGCGGCTGAGCTAAGTTTGGCTTAGTGGTACATTTAAAACCAAGCTCAAGGTTTTTCTCCCCTGACAAACTGGGAGTGGTAGACAATAACAAACCTTGACTACAACTTGTGGTTTGTCTGGAATGAGACAAACCACAAACTCAGATTCAAATGTACCATTAGAGCCAAATTATGGCTTAGCTTCAGGTAGCATGGTAGCAGGACATCTGGGAGAGGAACAAAGTGCATGGGGTTTCTGTTATGAATACCCACATGCTCAGACAGCCATGGTTTGGCTTAGCATTATGTAAAATCTGGACCCATGTTTTGGGAGAAGAGAAGTGGGGAAGAGGGTAAGTGTGCAGAGGCAGAGAAAGAATTATGGGTGGAGGAGTGTCATAATTCTGCCATCCTTTGGATACCCTGGAAAATTCACCAGACCAAACCTGCTGTAACCTGGGATCTATGCAATGAAGCAAACTGAGTACTGAATAGGACACAACCATGAGCGGCCTGAGGAAACTCCATCAACCAAAAGCAAGTCTATGGTGAGAGACCCGGGAGATGTCAAAAGGGTTCCAGGAACTCTCTTCTTCATTGTGAGATTCTGGAGTTGATCTATGAGTTTATCTGGACCCCGGGTGAGAACCAGAATACCTGAGTGGAGTCCTGCATGAGAGCCAGGAGGCTAAGATGTGTAATAACTATTAATTATTTTATAATATTAGTTGCTGCTGTTGTTTGAGCTTTCTGTCCAATACCTAGAGACATTTCCTACATATTAAGCTATATAGAAATGGTCTAAGGAGCTAAATAAATGTGTTGCACTCTCCATGTGAGTGGAAACCATCAGAGCACACAAAATGGAAAAAGATCTTGAATGTGTATTATCAGCTTTTCATTCACAAAATAGTTTCAGTGGCCTTAGTATATGTACTGGTGTATTTGCCAGACATCCTTGCAATGCTGGCTTAAGATTCCCATCACCTTTAATATGTCCCATCCCATGTCCTGGGACCTGAGTGAATAAGCAGAGCTGTACAAACTCCTGCAATCATAAAAGGGGAAAATCAAGAAAAGCACTTTCTCTCTTTGAATGGAGGAGGTCATTCATTTTCACATACAGTAGTATAATCCCATTAAAGTCTAATAGAAAAGAAATTACATGGGCTGCTATATCCTGAAAATTAAATACAAATTAGGAGCAAAAAAAAAAAGCATAAAGAAAGAAAGAAATCGCTGTACAATTTCCTTAATACTTGCACAATTTGGATGAACAATCTTCATTCATTCACACAGTTTAGTATAAATATAAAACAAGGCACCCCCTTAAGCATTTTTAGTAACAAATTAAACATTTGCGTTTTTTAGTGTGCAGAGAGGCTTAGCATTCGCGCAGCTTCAAAACCAAAGTACAGCCTCAAGGGAAGCCTCTCCGCTGACAAATTAATACCTTAGAGAATAGAGCTGAATGGTGGCAATGAACTCATTTGTTCCCCCAATAATGAAGAATGACTCTTTCTTTACCACATCTGTGACTGTTGCCATGGTGACCCAGACTTACCTCATTGCTTCTCGAAGTGCTCCTCGCTCACCAAGAGTCGTGTGCTTGATGTCATCAAAATTATTTTCCAGCTTCTCACAGTTCTGCAACAACAACAATAAAAAAAACCAGGAGAATCCACATTAAAAAAGCGGAATTTCCAAGTTGGGTGAAGCCCTCATTCTAGTTAGATAAATTGCCCACATTCACTCTCAGTGCAAACATAGCTGATTATATTGATTACATATTCACACAAATTACTCATTTTTGCTTTTAATTGCATAGGAGTAATTAAAAATGACACTGTGAACTCAGCAACAAAGTACGCATGAAGCTTATGATATGGTTGCCATGGCAATTCTCTTATCAGCATTCCATAATGTGAGAGATAAAATTTCCTCCTATCGGTTTTGTTCCCGCAACCCAAGCAAGAAGAACAAATGTGTATTATCTTTTTTGTGTGTGTCATTTTCCAATGAAAGAGGTGCCATCAGATAGACCCAATAAAGATGCATATGCTTATTGCATGCGAAGGAAATGCCTTAAATATAACGATAACGAATCATGTTTTGTACTGATTCAGCGGGAGCAAGTGTCCAGGAAGACCAAAAGTTCTAAATTCCAAAAGTTATTACAGAGCACCTGATTTGCTGAAACTGCCAACTAACTTTATTTCATTTAAACATACACACACACTTGAAAGCAAGATGCAATAAATTCAGTATCTGATGAGTGAAGAGAAAGCTCTGTAAGGCCCTGTCTGGACAGTACCTCTAAAGCAGTATCACACTAGTTTAAACAGTTTAAACAAGGCTCCCCCCCCCCCAAGAATCCCAGGAGCTGTGGTTTGTCAATGGTGCTGAGACCGTTTTCCTCACAGAGCTACAATTCCCAAAGTTCCCTGGAAAGAGGAATTTATTATTAAACCACTCTGAGAACTGGAACTCCTTGAGGGGAATAAGGGTCTCCTTTTGCGATGAGATCCTAGAGTTTGACATTACAGAGCAACACTGCTCCCCATTCCAAAACATAATCAGACTCTCAGGTATGAGCAGAAAATCAATGTTTAATGATTTCAGGTACACTGTAGAATTATTGCAGAAACAGAGAACGGCTATACCCCCTTCATAAACAAGCAAACATGATCTCCCCTAATCAGAATATGTATGTATCGTATATTTGCAATACGGATCTTCATAATAATCCCCAGAAAATTTCCAATCTCCTCTCTTCAGTATTAAAACTGTGGCATTTTATACCATATCATATCATATATCATATGATAGCTATCTACACACATACACACACAGAGAGAGTGTGTGTCTATATACACACACACTGTATATATATATCAGTATATATATATCAGTAAACGAGGAGAATTAAGACTAAAAGATCTTATCTTTTATTTCTTATTTATTTATTATTAAATAATATTTAATTAAATTTTTAAAAATATTATTTATTTATTTATCTAATCTCACTGTATACAAATTGTACAAGTGACAATAAAGTATTTCAATACACACACACAGAGAACACAAACATATATATATGATAAATTTGTATGCTTTGCAGCCCTATAAAGTTTCCATAACTGTAAACTATGAGTGACATCTAAAATGAGTCTTGAAATGAATAGGTGACATCCTAGACATGTACAAGAAAAGCAAACTACTGCATGGATTGCAATTTTCCACAAGGCCTCATTCTCGAGACGGCTTCTTTTCTTTTTTAAAAAAATAATATTTATTAAAGTTTTAAATGTTACAAAAAGAGAAAAAGATAACTCCAAGTTAAACAAAAACTTGACAACACATCACAATAATGAAAGAAGAGAATAGGATTTTTTTTATATAAAAAACAGAAAAGCAGAAAAATAGAAAAATAGAAACAATTAAAAAACACAACGAACCTTCCCATAACTTATCTTTCATTTGCTTGTTTCCTTGACCTCCTCGCACCTCCCTTTTTTGTATTCTAGTTCGATTAGCTATTTCAGCAAATCCTTTCCATCTTTCCCAATTTTTATCCTAAAATTTATCTTAATATAATGTAACTTTACCTTTCCTCCTTTCATCCATTAACAATCTATTTTTACTTAATCCTTTATAATATTTCTGCTAAAGCCACATAACTTCATTCCAGCCTCCTTCTAACATTCCTTAATTTTACAATGTTTCTGTAGATAAACTTTAAATTTCTTCCAGACGTTAAACAGTGCTTTTCTGACAATATGATTTTTAAACGCTTTATGTGCTTTGACCTTATCATACCACAAATATGCATGCCACCCAAATACGTTGTTAAAACCTTCTAAATCCAGCACGTCAGTATTTTCAAGAAGCAACCATTCTCTCAGCCAGCAAAAAGCGGCTGATTCATAATAAAATTTAAGGTCTGGCAGGGCAAATCCACCTCTTTCTTTAGCATCAGTTAGTATCTTAAATTTTATTTGAGGTTTCTTCGACGGCTTCTTTGGATGACAGCAACATGGAGAGAAAAGTCATTTGGAAGGTTTGGAGTGAGACACGTCACAGTTCTAAGGCGCTTGGAAATCCTTCCTGTGGCCACCATTCATGACCCCCGTCAAACTTAGGAGCCCGATTGCACTCAACAGATTCAGTGTGAGAGAAACATTTGCCCCTATGGGATCGGGACAGTCTACATGGTTTATTCAGGCAGCGAAACTGAACAGGCCATCCCTGTCAGCTCACCAGTTTAATGAGTTGAGGTTTTATGCTGTGAAATAGCAAAATCTTTGAAGAAGGGGTGGCACCTTAAGTCCAGCAACCTTATTATTCCTATCCCTTTTTTTTTACTAATGGAAGGCAATGACAGCACCTTACAAAATGAAGAACATCTAAGCAGAAGCACATCAATAATAATCTGAGTTAGAAAATCAAGCATTGAAACAGCCCAGATTGTTAAAACGGAAAACAAAACAAAAACCCAATGCACCTTTTTAAAGCAGTCAACAATAATCTCAAAGCTAGGAGCCACAATTATATTTTCAAAGCAAATTAAAACAAAAGGGTCTTTGCAAGCCTGGCCCTACCATTTAGTTAATTTGGGATATCATGGAAGGGCAGAAAATTGCTCCATGGTTTATTATCTTTGTATTCTTACTGCCAAGAAGGCAGAGAGAGAGACACACACGTGATATTCTGTCCCATTTTTTGCAAAAATAGTTTGGTCAGCTGTGGGCACTATACATCTTCGCCTCAGCAGGGGAAAGGGTGCCATTTATTCCTCTATCGCAGGCAGCAAAATTTATCAGGCGAGCTCTCGTCTTCAGTCATTACCCACAACCAACCAACAAAGGAGTGAGGTGGCAAATTTCAACTGTCAAGGAGTTCCACAGCCTCCATGCTGCCCCTGAAAATATCCTGTCTGAAAAAAGGTGCTGCTATTTACATTTTGGAAATACACAAGTTTATTTAAAGTTATTGATTAAAACAACAACAACAGAATTTAACAACAGCAAAAGATCTGAAATTGGTTGATAGCTCTGAAACATTTCTCCGCAAATTTTAGTACAGCAACCCAAAAACATCCATAAGGTGCCTTCCCATTTCTATTCCTTTATTTGCGTTTTATGATTCTTTATAAAGTGTGTTCTCCCTCATGGAGAGCACAGGTTGCGGGCGGGGCTGACAAGACACCTCACTGTTACTAGGCAAATGGTTTGGCCATCCTGTAAGCAGGGGTGGGCTGTTACTGGGGAAATCTAGATGTTTCCATTTGTTGATTGACAGCCCTATTTGTTAAATACAATGCTCGCAGCGAGGAACTTCCTCTTTTCGCTGCTTACTTCGGATCACCCGCCCTCCCTTCCCTAATTTTAGGCTGTTTGCTTGACCTTGCTATGCCTGTCATGGGGTCGTCTGCTTTGGGGCAGGGGCCTGGTAGGAATTTTGTCCATTTGGCTGATTAGTGTGTGCCACTTGGTTTTTGCCTACTGCGTAGCAAATCATCACAACTTGTAAGGTTTGCGGTTAGGCATTGGTCTTGGAATTGGTTGGTGGAGGGGTATGGATTCGGCTGTGCCTGCCCCTCCAAAATGCTGCTGCTGCTGAAGGGTTTTACCGTTAAAGGAACCCAGGGGCTCCCCCATGCTTTTGTCCGAAACCCCCTGGCAAGGGGCTAGGGCCACGCAAGCCCCTGGGAGCATGCTGGGGAGAGGTGAGGCATGGTTCCCAGACCCATCTCTCTCCCCAGGTGACTTACCCTTCCTGACTTCACGGGGGGTGCGAATGTCAGAGCTGTCCCCGTGTGGGGGCAGTTAGCGCTACCAATGCCTAAGCAACCACTCACATTGCTGTAATTTAAATAAAGTTGTGGCCAAAATTATGCCAAAAACCTTAAACAAAAATTAAGTGTCAATTGTGTTTTTCTTTAGGGGGTGTCTTGGGGACCTCGACGCGTAATATTTAGATGCATGGTCCAATCTGTGTTCTAAATGTGTTCTGCCTAGAAGAGGATGGTACACACATATTTACATAATGTCGCCCACTCTGCCAATCCTGCAGCCATTTCCTAATGATGCCCTGTCTTTGGCTATTGTGAAATTATGACAGATAGCTCGGTTCTTTAAAAGACAAACATGAATGAAAATAATTACCCAAGCCCCTTTATATCACTTTATTAAAAAGGCCTTATCAACTTGCCCAGCTAACGTCAAAATTAGCTTGTTATAACTTTTGAGATAATGCTACAGACATTTTAATATACACTATTAAACATCATGCTACTCTACTGACACTGCTAAGACATAATTACCAAATCAGCAAAGGATATTTGAAGCAAGGCTGTGTTAGGAGTTCTTTTCTTTCATCTCTTTTTCAAGGAATCTGCAAGGCCATTTTTTAAAAAATAAATCACACATTAGTTCTGTCCTCTGTTTAGTCTCATATGTTTTCTGTTCCTCATCAGCAATATATTATTCACCTTTGTAAAGGCTGCAGGAAGACTACTCCTCTGCCTTTACTCTTTGCAACCAGAAGATAGAGTTGGTTCCATTTGACAATATTTAGTGTTTTTTTATATTGATGAACAACTATGGCTGCATTTGTGCACAAAGTAATAATATAAAATGCAAAAAAGCAGCCTGCTGCCTTATTGAATTCTCAAACATACTGGAGAAAAAAACCTTCCTGAGAGAGTTGACGCAAGAAACAGTTTTCAAAACTAGGTAGTGACAAGTTATTCCAAGGACTATTTTGTAAAGAATAACACCAACAACAAAACCCTCTGCAGTCTTCTACCCTAAGGCATAATAGCACCAATGGTAAAAAGAAGCAGGAGGAGGCATCTCTAAATCAAACTAAACACTCAGTCTGAAATTGTTTCATTGGGGCAAAAAGTTGCAAAAGACTGGTGACATTTAAAGCAACTGCAACAGCCACGAACCGGTGCAGATACTGAACACCAGAGTCATTTCAGAAGGTTGCAAATCTGACAGCTCGTGTAAGGAGGAATAAACATGGCCTGACTCCATCCTTCTCTATGGATCAAAAAAAAGAGAGCATCCTACATGTTGTCACAACTGTCCCCATAATTTACTTTTGTTGACCACCACCATTCAAATGCATTCATTTGAGGTAAAAACGCCATAATGCACAGAAAAAGTCTATTCCACTCTTCTGGTTTCCTGTTCCACAAACCTCCTTCTTATGTAGCTCCATCCAGTTCCAACATGTGCAGCGGCAAACAGGGAGGATATTTACACAAACACTGCCCAAGCTGCACTATCCTTACTCACTTAAAATTGAAAGTTTCTAACATGAACAGGAACTAGAATGTGCAGGAGTGAGAAGGGACCAGGGGCAGGTGCTATCTCACTTCTCTACTGTGTGTACACAACTCTGCATGTACTAGATTCAGGTAGCTAGCCGTGTTGGTCTGATGCAGTCGAAATAAATAAAAAAATTGTCCAGTAGCACCCGTATGTATATAGGATTCTGATACTGTACACAGCTGGCTAAGTCCTCTCCTCTCCAGAGTTTTTCCTAAGCAAACTGAGACTGTGCCTGTGTGAAGCTAACTTCTCTGCCTCTTCATGCCGCTCCCGGTTCTGGGAGACTAGGGAAAGGGGCATTTGTCACAGCAGGACACCTGTGCTTCTTCACCAGCTGGACTCATCTCTGCCTCTTGGCCTCCCTCCTCTCCTGCTTCAGCCTCTGCCTCTGATTCTGGCCTTCTGATCTCTGCCACAGATTCCTCCTGCTCACTAAGCCCTGTTACCTCTTCAGCTTCTGACACCTCCTCCCAGTCTTCTCCCTCTGACCACTCAACATTGTCCCACCACCAATCCGCACGCTCTCAGCCTTCTTCCCTTGGGGGTTCCCCAGCTAGTTCCTCCCACCATTCCTTTGCGTCCAACCAGTCTGTGACATGATGCCAACCCACAGGTAGGTTACTGGGGGAAGGGTGGGGTGTTTCAACAGCAAGCCACACATTCATCATCATGCCTAACTTGGCCCTATGACACTTCCAAGACAAGGAGATAAAAAGTAATTAATTCCCAGTTTTTAACAGCAATTAAAGTAGAAAATGAAAACACAGGCGGAGGGGGACGTTTTGGTGGCTTTCTGCCAAGTTATTTCCTGCGGGTCTCGATAAGGTCTAAAAGTTTCAACTGTGGTGGAATAACTATACGGTATTTATATCTTATCTCTCTTAACAGTTCTGTAATGCTGTATGATACCAAACCACACAACTCCGAGAGGTTTATGATAGCAAAGCAAATACAACAGAGAAACTATTACAAAGTGAAAAGTAAATGTTGGGGGTGTCAGAGAGAAAAGTCACTAAAAGTTGTGGTCCGTTTGCCTAGGACAGAGAATGCAATGCTGAAATTAGGTTTGGTGGGGAGATTGGGATTTTAAGAAAGATCATTTCACAACAAATGAGTTAAATGTATACAAATATCGTATTTTTGCATACAAAAACACAGCATACAACCAATTATCTACCATAGGCACATGTGTCTAGTTGTCCACTGTTGGAGTCAAATGTTATTTTCTTATTTCACCAGGCTTTCGGGATATTTTAATTTTGTTAGTTGTGGTTTTAGTTTGGACTGTTTTATTTTGGCTTTCAATTCTTCCGTTTTGAGATTTTGATGTTCTGAGACCTTGCTAGAGCCCAAAGACAGTACAGTAGACGCTCGGGTTGCGAACATGATCCATGTGGGAGGTGCGTTCATAACCCGCAGCATTCGCAACCCGCAGAGCCTTGTCTGCGCACGCATGCATTGCGATTCAGCACTTCTGCGCATGCGCAACCGCCGAAACCCAGAAGTTATCCATTCCGTAACCCAGAAAACCACAACCTGAAGTGTCTGTAACCCAAGGTATGACTGTATTAAAATGCAGTGTTTTAAAAAAAGAAAAGAAAAAAAGGTTCCAGTATTTACTATGAAGTTGTTACAGTAAGTGCCACACTTTTAACGGGGGGGGGGGGAGAGCCAGTAAAAAGCACACCTAAAACATATTAAATAGATAAAAGTGTTATATGTCCACATGGACTGATGTACATCTGTAGCAATCATTCCCAGTGGTTCAGCAGCAGGGACGAGAAAGTCATTGGCCAGTGTAAGATTTAGGAGGTTTGAGCCGTCTCCATGCACAGCGTGCTGAGTCAAAGGGGTGCAAAATAATGATAACAACAACAAAACCTATATTTATATGGGTATCTACTGAGAAGATCCTTAAAACCGCAACTGTACCAAAAGAAATCATTGTGAAACTAAGAAATATTGGGGGAAAGGCACAAAAAATTGTCTTCACACAGGGTGCCATATTACCAAATTCCACCCCTGCAGTGTTCCCCCAGATTTTGTGGCACTACAACCCCCTCAACCCACACCAGGAAGGCCAACTGCTTGTTGCCAGGTACATCTTCCTTTATGAAGACATGTCTTCTTCTTAAAGAGCTGTGTCGAATACAGGCAACCCACCATTGATGCAGTGGTTACGTCACAAGGCACTGTGCGTTCAAGTGAAATCAGGTATATTTGAAACACCTTTGAAAAAGCCTGCAAACACCCCATTTCCAGCCCCACCCCTTTCTGTGACATTTTCAGGTCACTTCCAGGTTCAGCGCAATGCACATGTGCATGGTTGAGCATGTGCACAGTTGCACACATATTAAACGTGTGTACAGTCATATTTCATGTTACGTTTGCTTCAGGTTGTGCGTTTTCAGGTTGCGTCCCCCAGTGACCCGGAAGTACCGGAAAGGGTTATTTCCAGGTTTCGCCACTCGCGCATGCGCAGACGCACAAAATGATGTCACGCGCATGCACAGAAACAGCGAATTGCGAGCCGCAGACGTGGGTTGCGTTCTGCTCATGTTGCAAGCAGGCCTCCAGAACTGATCCCACTGTAAATGGTAAGGGGGGTGCCATATACGAAGGCACAACTTGATGAATTCACCACAATTTGATGAAGTTTTTCAAAGCCAAAATGCAAAAGCTTGAGCTACGGTGCTGGTGACAATGCCCCCCCCCCATAGATCAACTATCACTTAGAGAGAAATGCCTAAGGAGAAAAGAACACCCAGAACCCAGTTTGGATTCCACTAAATCTGTAATTACGGTAAGCAACAGAATTAATCGCCAGCCTTGCTCATATAAAGGGATACCACATTTTCCTTTACCTCTGCTCCCACCCCGCCTTGCAAAAAGGCTTGTGAATTCCAGCCAGTGCAAGGGAGTGACTCAGCTAATGACCGGCCATTTTTCAAAGAGAGCCATTATCATTTCTTGTTTGTCTCTCCACATACTCCTGTGTAATCCAAGATCTTAAAAACACAAGGCACAGTTCTAAGCTCATTAACCCTGCAGGAGCTTCTTACATTACCATCTTAACTGCAGATGAAGCATTAACACCATCTCACATTACCCTTTACACACACAGAGAGAAAAACACAAACACACACTTTCGTTTCATGGCACGGGGGGGGGGGGGGGGTTGTGCTGCACATTGCAGCTGCTCCAGTCATCCATCAGTATTGTCCATCCTTCCCTAAAAGCCAATGCTGAGTGTGGAAAACAGCCACAACCGCTGCATGGGCTCCAAGACTTCTGGCATTGCCTTTCCAGTTCTTCAAAGGTAATGTGATAAAAGGGCCTGAGTAATATTTTGACCCACTGACATCCAGATTGGGGGTGCATTCTTTTACACGCTGGAAGCTTGGTGCTGATTAGTTCTAGTGAAATATGGACTAGCCGTGATGGCTATGTGCCAGAGGCGCTAGCTTGCGAAAGCGATGGGGGGGGGGGAGCAACGTTGAGTGCATGACGTCAGGAGGAGCCAAACAGGGTGACCATGCAACTTAATTGTCGGCAGCACCTCCTCTTTGCTGCTTTGCCCCTCCTTCCCCTCTGTGGCAGGAAGAAGAGGAGGAGGAGGAGCTGGTCACTGGAGGCACATTGCGCTCGGCTCCACTCTTTGGCTCCATACTTTGGAGACATAGCAGGGGCCTAAAAGGTAAAGGTAAAGAGACCCCTGACCATTAGGTCCAGTCGTAACCGACTCTGGGGTTGCGGTGCTCATCCGCTTTATTGGCTGAGGGAGCCGGCGTACAGCTTCCGGGTCATGTGGCCAGCTTCTGGCGAACCAGAGCAGTGCACGGAAACGCCGTTTACCTTCCTGCTGGAGGGGTACCTATTTATCTACTTGCACTTTGATGTGCTTTTGAACTGCTAGGTTGGCAGGAGCAGGGACTGTGGCTGTGGGCACATTCGCTAGGCCTCGGCTTCAGTTAGGGGCCGTTGCCGCGGTTCCTCCTTCCCAGTGCATCTAGGGGTAATCTGTGTATTTGCGGGGACGCGGTGGGCGCCTGCCTTTCTTTAGGCTCCTACAAGCCTTTTCAGAGCGTCGGCGTTGCCCGCCTTTTGCGGCAGCGCATAGAGGCCTGCACAGGCCCCTGAGTCTTTCTGGCGCGGCCTGTGCCTCCCCGCAGCAGAAATTTTTGCTGCGCAATCGTCGGAGGCCCGCCATTTTAGTTGCGCGCGGCATGGTTGGGAGGGTGCCTGCCGAGTTCTATTGCTACCTGCTGGCCCTCTAGTGGCCGTTCGCTCCTATTGCGCTTTGGCTGCGTTTGAGCTCCCCCAGTGGCTCAGTGCGGTACTGCGCCTCCTCTCCTTTTGCTTGGTTGACCCAGCTGGGACCCCTGCTGGCTGATTAGGGTACGGCACCCTCCTTATATTATTTAAAGTTAGCTGGTTAATGTTAACTAATTTCAATTAGCCCTGTATCGTGCCTTTTCCCTTTGAGTTTGGGCCAGCTGGGGGGGGCCCTGCGGGCTGGCCCAAGAAGGTGCAGGGTGCTCGACATTTTGTTTTTAAAAGCAGATAATCAGATAGATAGTTAGATAGATAGATAGATAGATAGATAGATAGATAGATAGATGATGGATAGATAGATAGATAGATACGTGCTTGTGCATTCTACTCTTGGTTTTGATTCAAGGTGATATTTTATTTAATTCAAATTAATTGCTGCATAGACAATATTGTTTTGTTTATTATTTTATTCTCTTTGGAAAAGGTGCTGATAGGCAACAGAGGTACTTTCGCGCTTGATGGTGGATGGCCAGCAGTTGTTAATTTATTTTGAAGTTTGATAGCCATTTATTGGTCGTGGTGATTTTGTGGAGTTGATTTGATATTGATTTTATTCCCAACTAGCAGGTATGGCTCCGAAGAAAGTCGCTGCCCGCCCGGGTCCAGCTGCTGCCTCAAAACGGCCTATTAGAGGCCCATCCCAGGCACTCCACTCACCCACTTCAAGCCAACCAGTGGGGCGGGTACAATCTTTGGTGGCAAGTATGGCCGGTGACCCAGCAGCCCTATCTTGCTTCGCGGCTGAAATGGACGGTTTCCTTCAGCATTGCTCCACCCAGCCATCCACGTCTGGAAGGCCGCCTACTTCAGCAATGGTGTCGTCTCCAGTTTCACTGTCATCTAATGAAGATGGGAGAGATGGGTCATCATCGGGGGGTTTGATCGTGAACCCCAGTTAGCCCAGTCCCCTGACTTACCTGCACTCCGGGGCCAGTCACGGAGGTCAGGCCGTTCCACCAGGAGGGCCTCAGGAAAAAGTGGCCCTTTGGCAGTTTCCACTCACCGGTGTATGCCCGCTCAACCTCCGGCTGAGGCGGCGTTGGGTTCTGGCCTCTCATGTGTTGTCTCTCTACAGTCTGATTCAGTTCCATCCCAGCTGAATCCTGATTCCGAGTCTTCTATTGAAGACAGTCTCCCAGTCCCTGCCAGGAAGTCCTTGGGAGGGAAACATCGCCACAGGAGGACATCCCGGAAGCGTGCCAAACGGAGGAAGGACGACACATCTTCCTCTTATTCTGGTACGTCTTCTTCTAGTTCTGATGATGAGGGTAATTCTATGGAATTTTACTGGGGTTTTGGCAAATCGGCTTCGGGGCTCCTGCGGTGGGCTTGGGAACGAAGGGCCAACACACACCGGGCAAAATATGGGGCCATCCAGGAGTGTAGGGATGGCGTGTTGGTTCCCGACGTTAAAGTCTCAACCAATTCTGCCAGGGATATCATACCAGGCTCGCATTTGTCGGCAAAGCTGCGGTCCAGAATTTTAAACGGCCGCTACCTAGACATGTTCAAATTGATCCCACCTTCGGAAGAACAGGAGAAGGGAAGTTCTTCCTCCAAAAAATGCCCTGGGGCCTCCGCTGCGGACAGGACATTCAAACATTGGCTCGATTGTTTCCAGGTCTTCGCTGGTGTGGTTATGGCAGCTTACCCATGGAGATCTCTTCATTTGATAGTTTATCTATCCATTGTTCGCTCAGCATTCACCAAAGCTGGGGAAAAAGCTGCGATCAAATATGATGAGAATTTCAGGCGCCGCGCTGCCAGGATCCCTTCGGCTCGCTGGGATCGCAAGGATCTTGATGTGTGGACCACCCACATAGCCCCACTCATTGATAAAAAGGTGCCGGAGCAGAAGAAGTCGAGGATTTCTGCTTTTAGATCTGGCCGTCGTCTGCTATGCTGGGATTTTAATAAGGGCTCCTGCCAGCGTCCAATGTGCAGATTTGCTCACATGTGTGAAAAATGCAATGGATTGCATTCTGCTTCCTCTTGTTTTGGCGGTCGGCGGCCCTTTCGTGGGGGAAGAGGGGGTTCTCAGCAACCCCCCAAGTCAGCTCCCCTCCCTTCAACCTCAGGAACAGGAAAATAGTGTATTGACCTCCTTGGCTCATACTCCTGTAGGCTTGCTGGCCCTCCAAGTTTGGTTGCAGTCTTACCCCAATAGGGTTGCTGCACGTTATCTAAGTGATGGTTTTTCTGTTGGTTTTTGGATTCCGGTAGCCATGCCTCCCGTGGCACGGAATCCTTCTAATCAGAAATCAGTTTGTGAGCTACCTGAAATTGCCCGAAAAAAGATTGCAAAGGAGGTGGCTATGCATCGTATGGCTGGTCCTTTCAGTGCCCCTCCATTTCATAATTTGCATGTATCCCCATTGGGTATTGTGCCAAAGAAAGCCCCAGGCGAATTTCGTTTGATTCATAATTTATCGCATCCTAGGGGTACCTCAGTCAACGATGTTATTCCTCCGGAGCTTTGCTCTGTAAAGTACGCCTCTCTTGATCATGCGATCAAGATGATTCGGAAGTTCCGCCAGGCTGCTTTACTGGCAAAATGTGATATTGAATCAGCATTTCGTTTACTGCCGATTCATCCAGAGGATTTTTGGCTGCTAGGTTTCCAGTTTGAGGGCAAATATTACTTTGACAAAGCCATGCCTATCGGCTGTTCAATAGCGTGTGCTGCTTTTGAATCCTTCAGCACCTTTTTGGAGTGGGCCCTCAAACTGAAAACCAGACTGGGCAGAGTCACACATCATTTGGATGATTTTTTATTGGCCTCGGCTCGCGATACCGGCAATTGCTCGGTGTTGCTGCATGCCTTCGCTGACCTTACGCAGGAATTGGGGGTTCCACTCGCAGCGGAAAAGACTGAGGGTCCTTCGACCCAGCTTACTTACTTGGGTATCCTTTTGGATACGGTGTCCCAAACTTCCAGCTTGCCAAGGAATAAGCTGGTTGCCTTGAAGAAAGTCATAGAGGAATTGCTCCCTTTGAAGAAGGTGTCCCTAAGGCAACTCCAGTCACTATTAGGACTGAATTTCGTGTGTAGGGTGGTGGCCCCTGGGCGCCCTTTCTGTTCATGCCTGGCTCGACTCACAGTGGGGTTGAAGGACCCACATCATCGGGTTCGCCTCTCCAGTGAGGTGAAGGCTGATCTTGGCATTTGGCTTGAATTCCTGGAGGAATTCAATGGAGTGTCGTTATGGCAAGACACGTTGAACTTACATAATGACTTTCAAGTGCAATCAGATGCTGCAGGTTCCCTGGGCTTTGGTCTATATTGGAAAGGCAGATGGTGCACCATGCGTTGGCCGCCCACTTGGCAGGGAGAAGCCATAACTTTTCGAGTTTTTCCCCATTGCAGTGGCAGTGCACTTGTGGGTCGATGAGTTCAGGGACCATTGCGTTTGCTTCTGGACCGATAACCAGGCGGTGGTGAACGTGCTGGCCAAGCTGTCGTCACGCTTTCCTAGGGTGTCAGCCCTTTTGCGGGCCTTTCTTTTACATTGTTTACGTTATAATATAGTGCACGTTTCATTCCTGGGGTGTCTAACGAAATTGCTGATGCTCTGTCCCGTTTTCAGATGGAGTGGTTCAGACTTCTGGTTCCAGAGGCTCGGAAACGTCCGGAATATTTCCCGTATCATCTCTGGAACCTTGGCAGCAATTAGTTTTTCAGGGAGTAGCAGCATCTATTTCCCCTTCTACCCTCAGGTCGTACACTAAAGCTTGGACTGATTTTTTGGCCTTTACCCATCAGTCAGCCAGGGAGGAAAGGAGGGCCCCACCCTCCACTTCTCAGGTGCTAAGATATTTGGCGCACCTGTTTCAGTTGGGACGTGCAGCTAAGATAATTAGGATTCAGGCAGCTGCCATAGCTTTTTTCTGTAAATCATATTTTGACAAAGATCCTTGTGCAAAGTTTGTCGTGCATAAGGCCCTGGAAGGGTGGGGTAGGTTTTGTCCTTCCCAGCCAGCAACCCGGCGCCTGATCTCATTCGATTTGCTGTGCAGGATGCGCAAAACGTTTTGGAATGTGTGCTGGTCCGGGTATGAGGCTCACCTTTTTTCGGCAGCCTTTTCTATTGCCTTCTTTGGAACTTTAAGGGTGGGTGAGCTCGTGTTGGAGGCTCACAGGGACGGTCATTCTAGGGGCCTATTGCTCCAGGATGTACAGTTATCCCCAGCGGAGATGAGACTCACAATTAGGAACTCAAAAACGGATCAGAGGGGTAGGGGAGCCCTTATTCGTCTCCCTGCTACGGGGGAGGCGGGCCCTTGCCCTGTCAAAGATGTTAGAAGGTACCTGGCCGTTCGTTCCCCAGGGGATGGTCTTCTGTTGAGGCATGAGAATGGGCTGCCCCTGTCAAGACACCAGTTTGCAATGGTGATGCGGAAGGCGATCATTGCTTGTGGCGATTCGGCTTATGGTTTTGCACCCCATTCCTTTAGGATCGGGGCTGCCACGACGGCAGCGCACTGGGGCCTGTCAGCCAACAGAATAAAGGATTTGGGTCGCTGGAAATCAAACGCGTTCAGAGGCTATGTTCGTTAACAATTTGGTATTCTTACATCTTTTTACTTGTTTATCTCAGGTTTAGCAGCTGTCCGCATCTGGATGGTGGGGCACGGCATCGTGCATTGGGCTGGCATCGGAGCCCGGCAGTCCGGATTGGGACCAGGTCTCGGCCTTCCTCCACACGTGCACATGTCGTGGCTGTCCAGACGGGGAATGCGCTGGCCAGAGTTCCTGCCGCTGATTCGGAGGCAGTTGTTTTTGGAAGGGCCGCCCACGGCTATTGTGGTGCAGCTGGGTGAGAATCACCTGGTTTCCATGGACTGTTTTTCTTTACATGCTGCAATTTTGGACGACCTGGAGGTGCTGCGGGCAATGGTGCCGACAGCAAAAAAAAATTGGTCAAAGCTTTTGCAACGACGTGTTTGGAGGGGCAGTCGTTGCCCAGCTGCCACCGAAAGGGCCAGAAAACGTATCAATTCTGCTGTGTCTAAAACGGTTTTTGAGCTGGGTGGTGATGTGATTTCCCATCCTGAGATTCTTTTTCAGGCTGAATCCTTTTTCAGAGATGATGGCGTGCACCTTTCTGCCTAAGGGAATGAGGCGTGGCTGGGTGCGGTGGTGGCTAAGCTGAAGGCTTGGCTGGGTCTGTGAGTGGTTTGGCGGTGAGCTTAGGGCTCCATGGCGGTTAGGCATTGGTTAAAATTGGTTGGTGGAGGGGTAAGTGCCTACCCCTCCAATGGTGGTGTGGAAAGGGAATTCCGTTAAAGGAATCCAGGAGCTTGTCATTCTTTTCGTCCTTGTCCCTGGCATCAGACTTGGGCCATGCAAGCCCCACAGGAACATGAGGGTGAGAAGTGAGGGACTGATGCCCAGCTTCATTTTCTCACCCAATACTTGCTTCCCACGCTGGCTTCCGCTGCAATCTGGAAGTCAAGTCTGTCCCTGGGGCAAGGACAGATAGTCATAACCAATGCCTAAGCAACCACTCACATTTTTTGTTTTTTTGAATAAAGTTGTGGCCAAAATTATGCCAAAAACCTTAAACAAAAATTGATGTGTGATGTGTGACTTTTTTGGTGGGGGGTGGCATTGTGGGACTCAACACGCAACATTATTTCACTAGTTGTATGAAGTTTTGGTGTAATGAACCAATATGGCGCTGTGATGTTAAAACTGCAGGACAACTTTTTAACAACAAGCACCTTGATCTAGCAATAGTAGGACAAACTCTTCACACATTTCAGCTTTGGTTGTTTCACACATTCCTCTTTTGTTCGTGTGACCAGAAAGAAGTCCTTTCTCCTCATCCCTCAGTGAGAAACAAGCACTCACCATATACGTGTGCATTATTTCAGGAACTAGTGCCTGGTATCATGGGTTGTCTCCAACTAAGTGTTCCAGAAACCAAACTGATTAATAGGCCCCAGTCATGCTGTTAATTTCAATGGGTTTACTTTGAGTAGGACTAGAACTGAATACCATCCAATGGCACCTTCACTACCTTCGGCAGGTTGATTTCAGTTGACATGTTAGTCCTTCTCTCTCTTTACCCTTTACAGCAGCAGGTTGGCACAATGACAACAAAAAGTGTTCTAACTGTCAAGTTGTACTACTGGCACCCGCCATTTTAATTCCCCAGCAATTCCTCCAAGGCCCAGTGTAGCATTACACTGGAGTTATGTTGTACAAGTGTCCTGGAAGCAGCGCTGTTTGGGGGGTTTAGAATTGAAGTTTACAAGCACAGGCACCTGGGCCCAGAGCAGCAAAAAACCAGAAATGAAAGGACGATCAGCACTTTGAGACGGTGGCAGATTCAGTCCTGGGCCACCCCAGAGGTTCAGGTAACTGGGAAATGTCTAATAGTGTTGACCCCTGAAACCAGGCCTCCATTATTTATATACCACAGTTCTAACAAGCTGCCCAGAGTTTTGTCAAAAATAGAACACAAAATGTTAATCACACACCAAAATCAGTATCACACACACACACACACTTTTCCATAAAGGTAGCTTTCGTTAGAAAACACATCATTCTGGGAGCAAATACTGTGCTAAGCAGAGGTTTTCATTTACTAGTGTTATTTAGTCATAAGCCTTCAAAGTATGGAGATCAGATTTCTGGGAAGGTTTCCTGGGTGCTTCATAAATTATTTCAGCAAACAAGGATAAACAGAGGAATTTACATCAGGGCCCTCAGAGGGGGGTGATGGCTTTCTTGGTGGCCTGCTGAGACCAGTGTGTAAGATGCTTTGTGTACAAAGTCGTTTACATCTGCTCTGACTTTGACTCCACATTGGTGGCACCTACTGATGCATTCTGGGCATCTGTCTCTCTCCTGTTGCGATGGGTCTTTTTTCAACTTGGGCTGCCTAGGGAGATGGGCAGGGTTCTGGGAAGCCTGAAACTGGCTACATGTCCATTCTGGCTAATTAAGGCTGCCGGAGATGGACTGGCCCAGTGCATGAAGATTGTGATTAATTCTTCTCTAAGGGTGGGTGGTATACCCAGGGGCGTATGAAGTGGGGAGGCAGAGGGGGCCCCTGCCTCCCCCCAGCTTTAGAGTGGCCGAGGGCTCATGCGGGAGCCTGTACAGAGTGTGCATGTGCAGCATCCCATAGGGACTGAGCATGTGCTGCATCCCGTATGGCCGCTGCGCATGAGCACTCAGTATGGGCTGCAGCACATGAGCAGTCCGTACGGGAATGCCCCGCACCGGGCGCCAGAGAGGGTTCCTCTGCCACTGGACAGCTGACAAAACAAACTTAAAGGACCACCTCTTCCACCCAGTGTACATGTCCCTCCTGGTGAAAGGAAGTCATTTTTTGTGTTTGGCATTTTTCTGAGGTATGGCTGGTGGGACATATGAGAAGCCTCTTGCTTTTGTGATGTTCAGAAGGAGGGAATTTCATTTGTCCTTTTTGGTTGGCATTTCACCATCGACTGAAGACCTTAACTCTTCCAAAGGGCTCTAGATGTATCTGCTTTTCAATTCAATTTGTCCTTTTGACTACTGTATTTTCCACAAGAGTCTCACCAGCTGCCTTTTTGTATATATTTTAATTATAAATTTGATTACTGCTGTATTTTCCTTTTTCCTTTTTATATTTTAATCTTATGTAAGCCACCTTAAGCGCTTTCTTTTTAGAAATGAAAAAGTGGGGTCTAAATCTTTAAATAAATAAAATAATCTGAATACATCTTCAAGCCATTTACATCAATTAATTTAGTTCTAATCCAGAACCTAATTAACGGCACCAGTGCGATGGGCATTCAGTTTCTGGGCTTAACTGCAAGTTGAGCATGTAGATATAAAACCATTTGCTGTAGAGTATGTAAAAAGCTATCTGAAAACAAGAAACAATTGTCAACATTCTTGAGCACAAAGAGCATCTGTTTTCAAGTAATTCCCAGTTTCCTGGGGAAGTAAATGTGGTTTGACCCACGTATGGGCATCATCTCAGAAATGAAATCTATTCTGCATGTGTAGGGATAGCTGCTGTGCTCCAATGGCTTGGAATGCATTCACTTCTAGTAACATACATATATTTGTGCTATAATTGTAATCCCCCCCCCCAGTCTATTTTGCTCACACTTCTCCATGCATGCTCCTGTTCCAGGATCAAAGGCCAACAGATAGGAACAAACATATGCTGTGTTTTGTGCTTCATTCTACTGTGGCTCCTTAATTTTGCAATATTATCGCTTTGGAAAAGTATCTTTTTTCCATCTTGAGAAACTCATATTGTGATGGTTTGCTGCTTTATTTCTAGTTGTAAAATCTGACATTTATTATTATTTTAGATAGGTTCCCTGCCACTTATTGAAGGTACCTGCTTTCTTATTCCTTTAATCTCTGCTGCCACCAAATATCTAAATACTATATTCCTTTATTCACCTATTTGCACTCAGTAGCAGGGTCTAGGCTATGTTTAGTTTGGGTTCAGGTCGAACACAAAACCATGGGTTGGCATAATGGGTATGAGCCACAACCAGTCTTGGATTCACACTCCCTTGGATTCACAGAGCCAGTGTGGTGTAGTGGTTAAGAGCAGTGGACTCGTAATCTGGGGAACCGGGTTCGCGTCTCCGCTCCTCCACATGCAGCTGCTGGGTGACCTTGGGCTAGTCACACTTCCTTGAAGTCTCTCAGCCCCACTCACCTCACAGAGTGTTTGCTGTGGGGGAGGAAGGGAAAGGAGAATGTTAGCCGCTTTGAGACTCCTTAAAGGGAGTGAAAGGTGGGGTATTCAAATGCAAACTCTTCTCTTCTTCTTTTCCTTTGTGCATGAGAAGACTGAAAATTTTCACTTTGGGTTTTGAATAAAACATGTTTCCTATTATGCCTTCTCTTGAAACTGGTTTTTTTCTCAGTTTGGTTCCAACAAACTCCCCCAACCTTCTTTGTTTCTTTTGGGATGGGATAAAACTGGATTAATCTTTGGGAGTAAGCAAAACCTAAGAACTGTTGGGAGCAGGGCGGCAGAGTTTACAAAAAATATTTGACAAAAAATATTTGACTTCCTACCCTGATATACAAAGGTGAAGATATCTGTATATCACAATGTTTAGCTGGTTTTATATCAATGTTGAAAACCAGATATTGCCAGAGGGGTTTTCCAGCCAGAACTTGCTGGAATTCAGTTCCAGCACCTCTCAGGTGGGTGCCATTGTCATTCTAAGAGAACAAGGGAGGTGTTCATGGTGAGTTCTGGCAGCTCTTTTTCTAGAAAAACAGCACTGGATATCGTCCAGCCCTAGTAGTTCCAGTTTCACATCATCTGGTACCCAATGTTTGCCTGAGACCCAGTAAAGCTGTTGCCAGGCATACTCAGAGAGTTCTGGGCTAGGTGAACTAATACAGTGGTACCTCAGGTTACATATGCTTCAGGTTACATACGCTTCAGGTTACAGACTCTGCTAACCCAGAAATAGTGCTTCAGGTTAAGAACTTTGCTTCAGAGCTTGTAGGGCAGCGGCTGAAGAAGGAGCAAAAAGGGTTTTTCTCCTGTGTGTGTTTCTTGTGGCTGATTAACTGTTCTCCCTGTGCAAAGGTCAGAGGGGGCAGGGTTTCTGTTGAGGTAGGTGATTAGCTGTGGGAGGAGCTTATCTTTAGATTTAGATTTAGGGGAGCTAGTCTCAAACGTTTGTTGGGGGAGACCTAGGGTTTTTTTGGGGGGAGTTACTTGTCCTGTCTGCACGCTTCTTATGATGGAGGACCACTGCAGCCCCAACAACACGTTCTCAAGATGGAGAGTGAGGGAACAGCTGCAGTCGCCTGCGGTTTCTGCACAATGTTTGCCATCTTGCCAAAGGTTGCAGGCAGCTTTACCTGCAGCAATTGCATGTTGATTGCCCTCTAAAAAGACAAAGTCCAGCAACTGGAGGAACGTGTGGCTACGCTCCAAAGAATTAGAGAGCTGGAGCTTTTCTTGGAAGCAACAGAGCACACCGTCTCCACCAAGGAGGAGACAGGGGACTCCCCTGAGAAGGAGGCTAGTTCACCAACACAGGAGCCAGATATATGGAGAAACGTGACTCAAAGAAGTAGGAGGCCCAGGGTTCGCTCTGATTGTTTAGAAATACACAATCGCTTTGAGGTCCTCTCCCCTAGAATGGAAGACGAAGAGCAGACTCCATTTGAGGATCTCTCCCTCGTTACAGTCGATCAGGTATATGAAGACGAGCAGCAAAGTCAGTCCTCAGGGAATGTGCAGGCGACCTTGGAACGGACAGATCACGGAAGAACCCCGACCAAACCTAAGAGGAGGCGTGTAGTGGTGATAGGGGATTCCCTACTGAGGGGAACAGAAGCAGTGATCTGTGGGCCTGACAAGATGTCTCGGGAAGTGTGCTGTCTCCCCGGGGCTAAGATCCAAGATGTAACTGAACGACTGCAAGAAATCATAAAACCCACTGACAAATACCCCTTCCTCTTGGTTCATGTGGGAACCAATGACACTGCAAGCAATAGCCTCCAGAAGATCAAAAGAGACTATGAGGCTCTGGGCAGGAAATTGAAGGAATTAAATGCACAAATTGTCATCTCATCTGTCCTCCCAGTTGAACGACGTGGCCCAGGGAGAGAGAGAAAAATAGTGGAAGTGAACAGCTGGCTTCGCAAATGGTGTAAACAGGAACGGTTTGGATTCTTAGATCACGGACTGCAGTTTCTTGAAGATGGACTTCTGGCAAGCGATGGGCTGCACCTCACAACGGTTGGGAGGAATGTTTTTGCCAAAAATCTCAGAAACCTCATCAGGAGGGCTTTAAACTGACTAATGTGGGGGAGGGAGACAGTGCTCCTGAAGGTAGGAGTCTATCAATTGATGAACATGATCATCCAAATGTCATAGACCAAATGGAGCAAACAGCACGCAGACCTAGTGGTGGGAGGAAAAAATCCTTAAATAAGAGACACGGGGGAATGATTAATGGACTTCAATGTCTGTACACTAATGCGCAAAGCATGGGTAATAAACAAGATGAGCTTGAGCTCTTGGTACAGAAAACTAAATATGACATAATAGGCATCACTGAAACCTGGTGGGATAAGTCCCACGACTGGAATGTAATAATGGAGGGTTACAATCTATTTCAGAGAAACAGACCAGACAAGAAAGGAGGAGGAGTGGTGTTATATGTCAGGGATGTGTATACCTGTGAAGAGATCCAAGATTTAGAACCTCAAAGCCAAAGTGAGAGCATTTGGGTCAAAATTAAGGGAGAGATGAATAACAGGGACCTCATTGTGGGAGTTTACTATAGATCCCCAAGCCAAACGGAGGACATAGATGATGCCTTCCTGGAACAGATGGCCAAGCATGCAAAAGGAAGGGAGATAGTAGTAATGGGGGACTTCAATTACCCGGATATTTGCTGGATGTCAAACTCAGCCAAGAGCATAAGGTCAAACAGATTCCTCACTGGCCTTGCAGACAACTTCATTGTCCAGAAAGTGGGAGAAGCAACAAGAGGAACAGCCATTTTAGATCTGGTCCTAACCAATGTTGATGACCTGGTTAGTGGGGTAGAAGTGGAAGGATCATTAGGCGCGAGTGATCATGCTCTTCTGAAGTTTACTATACAGCGGAAAGGAGCAGCCAAGCATACTAGGACTCAATTTCTTGACTTTAAGAAAGCCGACTTCATAAAACTTAGGGAAGTGCTGGGTGAGATCCCATGGACAGTAATACTAAAAGGAAAGGGAGTTCATGATGGCTGGGAGTTTGTTAAGAGGGAGATAATAAAAGCACAACTTCAGGCAATACCAATGAGACGGAAACATGGAAGGTGCCTAAAGAAGCCAGGGTGGCTATCTAAAGAACTTTTAACTGAGTTAAGATTAAAAAAGGATGTGTACAAAAAATGGAAAAGGGGGGAAACCACCAAAGAGGAATTCAAACAAATAGCCAGCACGTGTAGACACAAAGTCAGAAAAGCTAAAGCACAGAATGAACTCAGGCTTGCTAGAGAGGTTAAAAGCAACAAAAAAGGCTTTTATGGGTATGTTCGTAGCAAAAGGAAGAACAAAGAAACAGTGGGGTCACTCAGAGGAGAAGATGGTGAAATGCAAACAGGGGACACAGAAAGGGCTGAACTCCTCAATGCCTTCTTTGCCTCAGTCTTCTCCGATAAAGAAAACAATGCCCGACCTGAAGAATTTGGAGCAAATGATTCAGCAGAGGAAACACAGCCCAGAATAACTAAGGAGATAGTACAAGAATACTTGGCTAGTTTAGATGTATTCAAGTCTCCAGGGCCAGATGAACTGCATCCAAGAGTATTAAAAGAACTGGCAGATGTGATCTCAGAACCACTGGCAGTCATCTTTGAGAATTCCTGGAGAACAGGCGAAGTCCCGGCAGACTGGAGGAGGGCAAATGTTGTCCCTATTTTCAAAAAGGGGAAAAGAGAGGACCCAAATAATTACCGCCCAGTCAGTCTGACATCAATACCAGGGAAGATTCTGGAGCAGATCATTAAGCAAACAGTTTGTGAGCACCTAGAAAGGAATACTGTGATCACCAATAGTCAGCATGGATTTCTGAAAAATAAGTCGTGTCAGACTAACCTGATCTCGTTTTTTGACAGAATTACAAGCCTGGTAGATGAAGGGAACGCAGTGGATGTAGCCTACCTTGATTTCAGCAAGGCATTTGACAAGGTGCCCCATGATATTCTTGTAAAGAAGCTGGTAAAATGCGGTCTTGATTATGCTACCACTCAGTGGATTTGTAACTGGCTGACTGACCGAACCCAAAGGGTGCTCATCAATGGTTCCTCTTCATCCTGGAGAAAAGTGACTAGTGGGGTGCCACAGGGTTCTGTCTTGGGCCCAGTCTTATTCAACATCTTTATCAACGACTTGGATGATGGACTCAAGGGCATCCTGATCAAATTTGCAGATGACACCAAACTGGGAGGGGTGGCTAACACCCCAGAGGACAGGATCACACTTCAAAACGACCTTGACAGATTAGAGAACTGGGCCAAAACAAACAAGATGAATTTTAATAGGGAGAAATGTAAAGTATTGCACTTGGGCAAAAAAAATGAGAGGCACTAATACAAGATGGGTGACACCTGGCTTGAGAGCAGTACATGTGAAAAGGATCTAGGAGTCTTGGTTGACCACAAACTTGACATGAGCCAACAGTGTGACGCGGCAGCTAAAAAAGCCAATGCAATTCTGGGCTGCATCAATAGGAGTATTGCATCTAGATCAAGGGAAGTAATAGTGCCACTGTATTCTGCTCTGGTCAGACCTCACCTGGAGTACTGTGTCCAGTTCTGGGCACCACAGTTCAAGAAGGACACTGACAAACTGGAACGTGTCCAGAGGAGGGCAACCAAAATGGTCAAAGGCCTGGAAACTGTTATTCTAAAGCAGCAATGCAGCAGCAAGCAAAGGCTATAGCAGCCAAGTCTGCTGCTTGTGGCTGGAAAGCCAAACAGGATGTATGTGACTGTTGCCATGGAAACAAAGGGGCAGTCCATTCTGTACTGAGTACCGGATGTTAGCTCAGTGTGTGTGTGTCATATGACCTGTACAGGATGTACATAGGTGGAGTTTGGAGTTTCTCTCTGTTTGTTGATGAGAGCAGACATGTTTTCTCTATATGACTGCTGAAGACAGGAATAAAACATGTAGATACATTTCTGTCTGTGTCTGATTCCCCTCCCTGGGGACATGCTGGAGAGCAGGGAGAAGAGAAGCAGTTGGTGTGTTTTTCTCACAGCCTGAGGAAAATCGCCGGAACGGACCTCGTGTGTTTTTCCTACCGGGAGTCGCCGGAGGGAGGTCGAAAGAATTCAGCCGGTGCCTGGAGAGATAGGCACATACCTCTGACCGAGCCTGAATTCTGACATTGGTAGCAGAGGATGGTTGCTACGATCCATGGGAGTCTGCATCAAGGAGACTGTATTCATCCCTCTCCATGGAACTCTGCAGAAATAGGAGCCTGAGATGGAGGCTGATTCTCTGCAGCCAGAAGCTGACCAGAAGAAGCTGAAAGCCAAGCTACGGAGCCCAGGTATGAGATTTTCGGGCTTAAAAGTGTGAATGCAGATTGATTAATTCTCTGCTTCATGGGAGCAACGTTTGGGAAAAACAGCTCCGAGAGAGAAGAGTCTGCATTCCAAACATTCCTGTGGTTTTTCCTGTCCAAGGAAAGGAATGTGGTTGCTTAGCAACGCAGGCCAGTTTCAAGATAAGGGCTGGAAGTCAGGCTGTGCCCAGAGACTAGGCCCTTACAAAGGAACTGTTGAAAGGGGACTTTCCAAGCGGCCAGTGTTATTGCTGCCAGGTGCACAGAGTGTAAACAAGCCAGCTATTGGATTTTAGAGGCTTGTGTTTGAGAGTCAATGCAAGGACTCAAAATGGATGTCAAGAAGGGAAGCCTGCCTTCTCCACCCCTCTTGACCAGTGACAATTATGCATCTTGGTCAATTAAGATGAAGGCCTTGCTGCAGAATCAGAGACTGTTTAGGGTGATTGAGAACCCCATCCCTGCAGCACCAACGCCTGTTTGGGAGTCACAGGATTTGAAGGCCAGAACGGCAATAATTCTGTGTGTGTCAGATTCGCAGCTTATCCATATACAAAGTTTAGAACACGCGAAAGATGTTTGGGACACGCTGAGAAGGACACATCAGAGAGATGCAGGTTCTTCAGCGTTGCTGTATTTTGAAAAGCTGACTAACCTGAGGCTTGCGCCTGATGGAGATGTTCAAGCGCACCTGACGGAAATGAAATTTCTGCGTCAGCAGATGGTGGAACGCAATTTCCGTCTGCAGGAGGAAGTGTTTTGCTTCATGGTGATCAACAGCCTGAATCGGACTTACAAAACGGTTGCCAGTCAGCTGGGGTCTCTCCCAGCGCAAGATCTAACGTCGGACAGGGTCTTTGCCGTGGTTCTGAACGAACATGACAGACTTGCTGCCCTGGAAGTGAAGGACAGGGGGAGACAAGAACGGAGTTCAGACACCCCCACTGCTGTAGCTACTGGAGGAGACGCCGTAGCTTTGAACGTTGTCCGATGCCACAATTGTGGACAGACTGGGCATCCTCAGCGGAACTGCAGGAAGCCACGTCAGAACAAAGGAGCCAAGGGAAGCTCCACGAAGTCTGAGGCGTCAGGCAGAAGTCATGCCAAGTCACAGGCGAAGCCTGCAAAGGCTTTGATGTCCCTAAAAGCCATACCACAAGTGGGGAATTCCTTCATTTTAGACACGGGAGCGACGGTTCACATGACCCATCGCAGGGATTTGTTTTCGTCGTTTAAGAAGCAAAGCTTCGTTGTACAACAAGCCAACGGTCGAGAGCTGGAAGCCACCGGAATTGGGACTGTGTATCTTAAAAGTCTGAACTTGACTATAAACGATGTTTATTTGGTTCCAGAGTTGAAGTACAATCTGCTCAGCGTTTCGCAGATTGCCAAGAAGGGACTAAAACTGTCCTATGATGATCAACACTGCGAGATCTACAAAGATGGAGAGTTGTATCTTTCTGCCAAAGAGAAAGATGGACTGTATTTGTTGACTTTTGATCAAAGTGATTACATGGAATGTAATTCTTGTGATTCTAACATGATTTCTTTTGCAGGTGTAGCTGAAAAGAACGCCAAGCAGGTCACCTCGAGGGTCGACAGGGCATTTCAGCGGGTGTATGCTGATGTGATTGGTCCTTTAGCACCATCTAGAGGCAATGCAAAGTATTACCTAATATGTGTTGATTCTTTTACAGGTTTTGTCTGGATTTATCTTTTGGAGAGACCGAAAGAAGCCTTAGAAAGGTTTAAAGAGTTTTGTGACAAAGTTAAAAATATGCATGATGCTGACATAGAATGTCTTTGCACAGATGAGAAGCCAATTTTTCTCTTACAGGATTTCCAGAGGTTCCTGAAGAAGAAAGGGATAAGACACAAAATTGCAGCTTCCGAAGAAGCTTGGAAGAGATGTATCTGTGTTAGGGTGAACAAAGAATTGCAAAAGGGAATGGAAGCGCAATTGCTTAGTTCACATCTGCCACATGAGTACTGGGCTGAGTCGCTAATGTCATTTTGTTACACGTGGTTGAGAAAGGTTTCAAAAGACTTGGGATGTTCTCCTTTTGAGAAACTGTTCCACAGAAAACCTTCTGTTGCCCATTTCAAGGTTTTTGGGTCTCATGTGAGAACAGAAGCTCCAGGTGGAGTAAAGAATGCCAGAGGCATTTTTGTGGGTTATGAAAAGGGTCTCTACAGAGTAATTTTGTCTGAATCTGGTAAAGTGATTCTCACAAAATTTCTAGAGAGTGCTCCTGAACAGGAGAGAGTGATTGTTCACACATTTCCCACAGGTGATGATGATGATTCTGATGATGATGATGAGTTTGATCTCATTGAGTTCAGTAGTACTGATGATGACAGCGATAGCTCAGACAGCTCAGTTGTCACAGTCATTGAGAAGAAATCTCACACAATGACTAGACCCTCAGAAGAGGAGGATGAACCACTGATTAAGCTTAGTACTGGTTCTTCAGAGAGTTCAGAGGCTGAACCAGAAAGCAGAGAACAGCAGCACCTCTTACGTAGGTCTGAGAGAGCAACGAAGGGTGTACCACCCAAGAGGTATTCAAAAGAGTTTGCCAACCAAGCTATTGCATGTGTTGCTGTTGTAAACGACCAAGGTCGAATTGAAGCTGTGTCTGAGTCAGAGACAAAGGCACAACAGAGAGTTGCTAACCAAGGTAATGCAGAAGCACTCATTCCTTGGAAGTCACACAACCAGAGAGGTACATTGGTAAAACCAATGGCGGGTAGTTCCAAGGGTGGAACTGAAACAACAGGGGAGTGTTATAAGTATAACAACTGTTTGTTTTCTTCTCTGGATGACGCTTTGCTCGCAGCACGCATTGATACTTTAGGGGGAGTATGTTATTCTAAAGCAGCAATGCAGCAGCAAGCAAAGGCTATAGCAGCCAAGTCTGCTGCTTGTGGCTGGAAAGCCAAACAGGATGTATGTGACTGTTGCCATGGAAACAAAGGGGCAGTCCATTCTGTACTGAGTACCGGATGTTAGCTCAGTGTGTGTGTGTCATATGACCTGTACAGGATGTACATAGGTGGAGTTTGGAGTTTCTCTCTGTTTGTTGATGAGAGCAGACATGTTTTCTCTATATGACTGCTGAAGACAGGAATAAAACATGTAGATACATTTCTGTCTGTGTCTGATTCCCCTCCCTGGGGACATGCTGGAGAGCAGGGAGAAGAGAAGCAGTTGGTGTGTTTTTCTCACAGCCTGAGGAAAATCGCCGGAACGGACCTCGTGTGTTTTTCCTACCGGGAGTCGCCGGAGGGAGGTCGAAAGAATTCAGCCGGTGCCTGGAGAGATAGGCACATACCTCTGACCGAGCCTGAATTCTGACAGAAACGATGCCTTATGAGGAACGGCTAAGGGAGCTGGGCATGTTTAGCCTGGAGAAGAGGAGGTTAAGGGGTGATATGATAGCCATGTTCAAATATATAAAAGGATGTCACATAGAGGAGGGAGAAAGGTTGTTTTCTGCTGCTCCAGAGAAGCGGACACGGAGCAATGGTTCCAAACTACAAGAAAGAAGATTCCACCTAAACATTAGGAAGAACTTCCTGACAGTAAGAGCTGTTCGACAGTGGAATTTGCTGCCAAGGAGTGTGGTGGAGTCTCCTTCTTTGGAGGTCTTTAAGCAGAGGCTTGACAACCATATGTCAGGAGTGCTCTGATGGTGTTTCCTGCTTGGCAGGGGGTTGGACTCGATGGCCCCTGTGGTCTCTTCCAACTCTATGATTCTATGATTCTATGATTCTATGATTCTAAGATGAGAAGAGAAATCGTGCTCCGGCAGCACGGCAGCAGCAGGAGGCCCCATTAGCTAAAGTGCTGCTTCAGGTTAAGTACGGCCCTCCGGAACGAATTAAGTACTTAACCCGAGGTACCACTGTAGTCTGACTTGAGATAAGACAGCATCCTATTTTTAAAACCACACAAATGAGATGCATGAAGCACCAGCGAGGAAAGCTAATAATCCTTTATGCAGTGGTACCTCAGGTTAAGAACTTAATTGGTTCTGGAGGTCCATTCTTAACCTGAAACTGTTCTTAACCTGAGGCAGCACTTTAGCTAATGGGGCCTCCCACTGCCACCGCTGCACAATTTCTGTTCTCATCCTGAAGCAAAGTTCTTAACCCGAGGTACTATTTCTGGGTTAGCGGAGTCTGTAACCTGAAGCATCTGTAACCCGAGGTACCACTGCATTTTGCCACCCAACATAGGCTTCTTCAGTTCTAACTTTTAGAAGAACAGAGGACCTAGAACTTTCATTCTGAACACCTAATTTGAATTTCAAGAAGGTGCCATCTGTCTCAGTGATGCAACACTCTAAGCCGTTCAAGTTTAGAATATGCTTGTGAAAATGTAAGCTTTACAAAGCCATCCTCTTAAAATCTCACTTGTACTCCAAAAGACAATTGTTGCCTTCCAAATAGGATTTATAATTCAACAAGGAGTGTGCTCTTTTTTTCCTCTTTATTGATTTGGTTATTGATATTTAGAATGTTAGACATGATAATCACTTGTTATTTTGAGAAGTCTTTGGATTATTTAATCAGCAGAAAACTTTAGAAACAACTGTCTAGTGCTTTATAAACCCACAGCAAAATTATAACAGAAATTTAAAACTGTAATATATTGCTGCAAGGATGATTATTAAGGGAAAACACAGCTGACATTTTCTGATTTATGCACACAATCAGAGATGGAGTCCAAGGACTGTGACATAATTATCTTCATGCTAACCATTTTTGTAAATCTCTCGACAGAATTTTAGCTAATTTTAAAATGCCTTCTGAAGATTAGCTCTTAAAATTGTTGGGGAAAATAACACAACTTATTAGCAAGGGTATAATTGTAAACCTTCCAAATACTCATTGTGAATATCATTTAGACAGTAACTCCTGCTTCAGCAGCTGGTAGAAAAGACTCCAGTTTATGGAATCTTGAAACAACAGAGTGGAATCTAATTAAAGAGGATTACATGCCAAAGAAAAATTATTAAAAAACCAACAACAACCAGACTAATAGACCATTGTTATGAATTTAAAAGCCCCTTCCAGCTTCTTTTCCCCCACGCAAACCTTTGTAACCATAACAAGGGAAGTGTTATTCCCTATAAAATTTGAACTTCCATTGACTTCTTATTCTCTTCAGATTCTAGAAAGTCTTCCTCTAATGAAAATGGGACACAATCAGGCATACAAAGGCCTCTCACCAGACATCACTGCTGCTTACCTTGCCTTCTTGGCCGCAGAGCTGTTCCCCACTATCTGCACAGGGTGCCTTCATACAGTAACAAACCAACACAGGACTCAGGGTGGCCCTGCATCTTACTTTAGAGAGGACCATCATCTGTCTGGTCCAAGTCCAGTATAAAAATCAATGAACCTTAGGAAAGGAGATGGGGTCTTGGAGTTGCCCATTCCCCGTTAGCACCAGGACAGAAGTCTGAAGAGGCATTCATGTGTCAAGGAACTGTCAACAAACCACAGGGCAGGCACACACAGAGAAGGCACGGAAGGCTCTGGTCCGTCTTAATCCAGCTGAGACATTGCTTAAACTGACCACTAGCTCTGCCCTTCCTCCTCTAGCCCTTCACTCTAGATCCCTCCCAAGGAGATGAAGGCTACATTGAGGGAGTGGGCTCCTCCTCTGGGCCTGTCTGGCCCATTGCTCAGCAACATGCAGGACTCTTCCTTGAGTGGGATGCCAGGGTGAGCGGGAGCCAGTAGGACTTGGACTATCCTGCTGCTGTGTAGCAAGGCCAACTTCTGCCTCCTCTCTGTATGAGTCTGTGACTCTAACCCTATCCTGGAAGGCCCTCCTTCTCCTGACCCCCCTTGAATGTTCAACCCCCCTGCTAGCTTGTCCCTTCTACAGACTGCTCTTTAGAGTCCCACCACCAGGATCCAGGATCTAAGCTGTCATTTTCTGTGCCCTCCTTGGGGGGCTCTTGGGCAGGTGGATCCCACCACTCTTCCTCATCCAGCCAGTCCCTGACACCAGGTCACCTGATCACCATTTTCCCCACTATGAAGAGATGTATTTTGTTTCTATTCAGATTTTGCCTATACATCAGTAGATGCCACTTTAAGCAAAACTTTGTCCTCTTTTTGGATGGTGCATAAGTGGTGACCCTGACAGGTGGTCTCTTCCCCACATGTGTTCTCCCCCACATTACCAGGGTAATAGCTGGAACCTTGTGGTTATGGCCAATTGAGCACATTTAGTTGGAAGAGAGGGCGGGAACTGTGAGGGCATGACCCTGAAGCAATAGATGAAGCGCTGTTGGAAAGGAAATGGCTTTAAATCATACGACTATCATTTAGTTCAGGCAGGCCTGCACAATTTATAATCCTCCAGGCCAAAGCCATGTCTGGCCACTCACCAAGGTCTCAGTAGAATTCCAGTTTACTTGCCTTCTTGGGAATGCAAAAGCAGAGAGGTTGCCAAATAACAGGCAGGAGGTAACAATTCTTGACACTCAGGCTTTGTGAGTCATGAGGTGTTTGGATCAGCATTAAAAGTTGTGCGTTGTATTCATGCGTAGAGCTTCTCCCCACCACCCATAAATGTGTTTTATTAATTTTTCAGTGGGGTTGTACAGTAGGAAAAAGGGGAAACAATCAAGTACAATCAAGCAGATACTGAACTCATAGTGAATTAACCACGCACTAGCCCTCATGTGGACAACAAGGCACCCTCCATGTTATGCACTACAAATCCCATCAGCCCCAAAGAGAACGGTTAATAGCCAGGGGCGATGGAAAATTTAGACAACAGCATATGAAGGACTCCACATATCTTACTCTGTGGTGCCTCATAAACCCATGTGGCACCTGTGTGAATAATCAACAGTCAGACAACACAGTTGACTTAATTGTGCATTCCACACACATTTTGAAAACAACAGAATACCATAGAATGACATGTTTGCAGAACTAGATGTATTAAATTTTGATCTACTAGATTTGATAACCCCCTTCAGGCACCATGGACCAGAAGAGTGGGCTTCACCCTTCCATATATCCAGAAGTTCCTGGACATATCCAGATTACTGCAGCCTCAAGCAATGTCTGGGTGGAAATTGTCTAAATTGTCCAGGAAAATTGTTTTTGCCAATTTCCCTAAGAAATAGCTGAAAAACGCCCAATTTCTGCGGGCAAAACTTTAAAAAGCTCAACCACTTTGCCAAACAAAAACCTCCACCGCTTTTCTGTCTCTACCTTTACACTCCCAGTGGTAATCACTGTCCACATTCTGGGGCTGAAGATCTGAAGAGTAGAGTGTACTATAAACATGGCGCCCCAGTGTGATTTAGAACCCTGTACTATCAGGATTTAGAATTGCATGGAGAGCACAGAAAGCTCCCGTGGTCAGATCTTGACGCCCAATGTGTAAATGACAGTGAAGCCAGACTTTTGGTGATGCAATGGAGCAGACTGAAGTTAGCAAGTGCTACACCACTCTCCCTTTCACAGAATGAGAACTGTCTGAAGGTTTGGATGCCCAAATAGGACAAATGTCCGATTACAATGCCCTAGAGAACACTGTTCTCAATAGAAACATTGTATTCCTATTCTATCCCTTTGAACTTGATCCCACTGTTCCTTTCAAACTTGTCTATACCACAGGATTCTAGACCTCACAAGCGAAAACAAACTACTTAGAGGAATTAGAGAGAGAGAGAGAGAGAGAGAGAGACAGACAGACAGACAGACAGACAGACAGACAGACAGACATATTTTTCCTTCTTCTAAAAACACACAAATTTCTTCTAGCTTGAGACAGGCAACATTAAGCTCAAGGCAATTTACATAACATCATTATTCATAATATATGAGTATGTTTTTACAATAATCTTTGCCTTTCATTATATATTCATTTTTGATGAACAAGCTGCTGTAGCTTTTGAGGAGTCAAGAATCTATGTAAAATATTTTTTTAAAAAAACTTCTACTCCATGCAATACTGATATTTTTCAATAGGATATTTACCATGCTTTTAACTAATACATAATAATATTATGCCAAATTGACATGCAAACATTTTTGTGTTTAGCTTCTGAGCAGGTCAAAAAGCACCTGAGGAAAAACCCTACCTTAATTGTTTTTCATAAAACTTCTTGTTCATGTCTCTTCACAGCCCAAATTTGTTCCTAGCTTGGTGATATTTTTAAGGCTTGGTCTCTCCCCCTCCCCCCCTACATCATCTTCAAGAATCACATAATGTAAAGTATGTAGGTCTTGAGAAGCTGCAACGTGTACAGAGGAGGATGACCAAGATGACCAAGGGTCTAGAAACCACATCTTATGAGGAACGCTTGAGGGAGTTGGGTATGTTTAAGCTTGGAGAAGAGGAGACTGAGAAGAGATAAGATAGCCATCTTCAAATATCTAAACAGCTGATACATGGAAGATATATGAAGTTTCTTTTGTCATGCCTTGGAGGGCAGGACTCAAACCAATGGCTTCAAGTTGCAAGAAAGGAGATTCCAATGAAACATCAGGAAGAATTTTCTGACAGTAAGAGCTGTTTGACAGTGGAACAGACTCCCTAGGGAGGTGGCGGAATCTCCTTCCTTGGAGATTTTTAAGCAGAGATGGGATGCCATCCCTCATGTATGTTTTAATAGAGATTCTGGCATTGCAAGGCATTGGACTAGATGATCCCTTCCACCTCTACAAGTCATAATTCTATGTGAAGCCACTGGGAATAATTGGAGTTTTGAGGCTCTATTCTCTGTTATATCCGAATCAGGAGAGGTTGTGACCATTGTGAACCAGAGTTTGGATGCAGTGGTGGACAGGATGAGGGCTAACAGACAGACAGAATCCTGTTAAGATGAAGGCACAGCAGGTTAGCGAATCTCAGGTGTGATAGTTAGGGAATTTGCCACTTCTACGTAGGGATACACCTCTCTCTTCCAAGGCAACAGGTATGTTTTTAGGGGGTGCTCCTAGACCCATCTTTGTCACTGGAGACCCAGGTAACTTTCACAATGAGGAGTGACTATTATTACATTAGTACGACAACTGTGTCCTTTTCTGGACAAGAATAGCTTGACTGCCCTGAGTAACCTTGCTACTGAAATACAGCAACGTGCTTTATGTGGGAATTCCTTTGAGACTGGTTTGGAAGCTGCATCTGGTATGCAAGACTGCTGCCAGGTTGTTGAACGGAGCACTGGGGCACATTCAAGGCCTTGTTATTAAGACATAAAGCCCTGAACACCTCAGGACCATGTTATGTACCTGAGAGACTCCTTGCCTGTCATAGTCTTCTTGCTAATCAACAATGTGCAGAGCTCAATGGAGTGGGAAGCCAGCCAACCAGAAGAGTTCCTGAGATGTACTTGCCTGGAGACAGCTTCAGTGTACAAAGTCAGGTCCAGTTCTAGGATTTGGGAAACAGCAATCCACACGGTCAGACAGTCCAGGGGTCCAGGAATCTGATGATCATGGGGTCAAGACGAGCAAGAAGCAGCAAGGTCAGGCCAGAAACTGCAAGCACAGTTACCAGCATCTAACTGCTGCTGGAAGCTCTGCTTAAGAAGGCTGAAGCCAGCTGGTTCTCGTCAGTGCCTTCTCCTTTAAGTCCTTGAAAGCTGATCAAATGCAGGTGGAGTCACTCTGCCTTCTCCCCTTTCAGGCTGCTGTTCAGCAGGTGAAGCTGACTCCTGGCCCATGACACTGCCCTTGTGCAAATTCGATAATCTCAGGAAATGTTACTCGGTACAACACACCCTGGAGAATATCACAGGGTAGTGAAATCCAAAATGGTCATTTTCTCCTGCACTCAGTGTTAGAATCTGAAAGCTAGGAGCTAAACAGCACCATAAACCAAGGCTATGGGTGCAACAACAGAATGTCTAGGCATGCTTTTTTAATAACAAGAATACAAAGTTGAAAATGAATAAACTGCAGTTAAAATATTATGTTCATTTTTCACATGGTCTAGTCCTTCCCCTGCCCAGCCCCCTAATATTCTTAAGAGGGCCTCTTCTCCAATCTTCAGAGTAGCTGGAAGTGGGGAGGCAGAAAAAGGTCCTCCTTTCCTTCCACTCTGAAGTTTTAATCTGAAGCTCAGAAATTGCTTGTGCTAATGAAATTGCCTGTCACAAAATGCGCCTAGATACAATGGGAGTTTCGAACACTGCCCACACAGCTCTTCTCCCTGCCTTACATGAAGCATCATCCTTCAGTTGATTATCGCCCAGGCTTTCCTTCCATGGTAAGAGTGGGCCCTGTTATTGCTGAGTTTTTGTTTTTATAACTTTGTTTTAGCAAGGTCTCTTCTACCATCAGACTACTGGGTCCAGTTACCCCAAATATTGTCTGCACTGACTGGTGGCAGCCCTCCAGGGTGTCAAGCATGGTTTTTCCCTGACCTAGAGTGTTTGGGAGTTGAACCTAGAACCTTCTGTATGAAAAAAGATGTTCTAGCACTCAGCTGTGGCCCCTCCCTTTTACTCTTTTTAAAGACTGCTTTATCTCTTTTTATGAAATTGCTTTATTGTTTTCGTGAGGAATTTTTGTTCAGAGATTTTCAAATACTGAGTGGTTTAGAAAGGCTTTCAAATGAATAAATACAGCAAAATGCAATGCAACAGAATGTAGAAAGGCAGGACATTGAATTTTCAGCTGAGATCCAGAAGCCGGATTCTTGATTCCATGTGGATTTCCTATTCAATTTTTAACATTTTCTACCCTCATTCAGCTATAGAAGACATTTCCAAAAGCAGCCCCGTGGAAGAAAACATTTATGTTTCAATCAGCCCCATAGCCTCACAGCTTTTTGTTAAGCAATTCCGTCCTTTTGTCCACGGGCACGTTTCGAATTATATATTCTTCAGTAGCATTAATGCAAAATGCAAAGAATCTTATTTCTGTTCAAACTCAGCTGACAGCAGAGAGAAAAGAGGGAACAGAATGCGGTCCAGCTGGGACCACCACAACAGATAATATTGATATAGTGAAGATGAGACAGACAAGGCTGAAAGGAGCAGTGGGACCAAGCTCAAAACATAACAAATAGAGTGCAAGAGAGCCAGGAGTTTGTATTGAGGGAAGGGAGAGTAAAACAGCGCTGATGTGTCAAGACAGCACAGCACAGTGGGAGCAATGTATTACAGAGAGGTGGAGTGTTGGAGATTCTGTTACAGGCTCCAGTTTTCAGTGCGCGGGGCTGTATCATGGGGATGGGCAAAGACAGGCGCTTCTGATAAATCCCATGCTTTCAAGTAACACCACCCGCGTGAATGGATTTATTCATTTGTTGCAGCTTATTTATTTTTTTCAAATCAGCTTCATGCTATCTGATGTTCTCTTTGTAATTATCTTGGGGAGAAATGTTTTAGCAGTCAACACAAGACCTGGGTGCAAGGAAACAAAAGGCACTCGTCATCCAGCAAGTCAAGTCACATCTTATTGCGTTAGCCAAAGATCATATCCAAAGCCATAATTCAGAATCATTAAGCTGATAGTTTTTTTTCTGGGGTTTCCCTCCTCTAATACAGCCCCAGGCTGGTGTCTCCAGATGTTTTTGGACTACAACTCCCATCATCCCTGACCGCCGGTGATGCTGACTGGTACTGATGGGAATTGTTGCACAGCGCATCAGGAGGGCACTGGGTTGCGCAAGTGTGCTCTACCTTTGCACATCCACTCACCAAATAATTCCACAGCAGCTGACACATGCATACTCTCTCCCCACACCCACTCAAAAAGGAAAAAAAAAAAGACAGCCTTTTTTGTACTTCTCAAGATCCACCAGATATGCCTCATTTCCCGCAGGTTAAAACCTACCCATTCATTACTTGACTCTATTAAAGGCTCATTTGAGCCATTGACGAAGTTGTACTTTGGAGCAGGGCACTTGAAGACAATGCATCAGTGCCAGATTAATATGACACAGTAGAGGAATATTTAATAATGGAGAGGAACCAAACGGGGGCCTCTTCATACGTGCAAACACTTTCGTACACACAAGGGACTGTGTAGAGTCACCCGTTTCATAAACAGCTCATTTTGCATAATCATGAAATGCTGTTCTGGAAGGCACCCAGATAAAGGACATAAGAAGCTGCCTTATATGGAATGAAAAACACGCTAAACCAGCCATCTGAGTCTCTTGGATACTGATTGGCAGTAGCTCCCCAGGGTTTCCTACTGGGGTCCTTTACAGCCCTATCTGGAGATGCCAGGAATTGAAGCAGGCCTTTTGCATGCAAAGAATGTGACATTTGGGGGCAGCATTTCAGAAAGGACAAAGGAATATATATAGTATATGGCCATGTGTGTGTGTGTGCGCATCACACCCGAAAGTGTCATTTACTGTGTAGGGACATGGAATAAGGTCTTCTCAGTAAACATGTCTCAACTGTGGGACTCCCTTTCCCTTGAAGCATGGAGGGTTGCATCACTGATGGTCTTCAGTCATCAACAACAACATCCAGATGTTCAACAACCTCAGAATGGTCATAGGTACCCCAACTCATGTAACAGATCATCTGACACACCATGCTTGCTCTGCAAAGCCCCGGGATATCCTACTCCTGAAATAATTTTAGCAGATCCTCACCAACCATTTTTTAAAAATCGTGTATTAGCTAGGAATTAAATATGGACCCCAAATGGTGGCCAAGAATTCAATCTTTATCAATATTCGAGTCCAAATGTAAAATCTAGATGCAAAAAAATTAAAAAAAATATTAAACTTTATCTCTCATGTGCATTATTTGTATGTTTTATACATTCCAGGGGAAGGCAGGTGTTGAAATCCAGAGTTCACATTTTGAAAACTAATGCAGATGACAACCATTTTAGGTGCATTCAACTGCCGATACATTGGTCCTTTTGGACCTGGAACAGGGCAGGATGGGGGAGGGACGAAGAAGGGGCGGAACAGGGTAGAGCACACTTAAACACATTCCACTGACATATGCAGGGGCCAGGAATGGGAGCCCCACACAAAATGGTTGCCGATTGTGTTTAATAATCCTTTAAATAATTTCAAATTAAATTCTTCATTTAAACTGTTTTTTTTAAAAAAAAAATCATTCTTTTTCTGTTAGAACAGAAACATGAGAACTCAAATATTACTTTGCACTGCTCCTTCTACCAAGATCAAGGACAGTTCTGATATCATCATAAAAACAATTTTAAAAATCCCTTATAAGGACAATCAACAGTACAAAAACTAGGGTTGTGCAAAACATTTTGCTATATTGTAATTTTCAGATCATAAACAGTGCTTTGGAAGAATGTAAAATATTTCTGGAGAAGACCATTGGCTGTGATTTTCACATTACAGTCAAACCTCGATTGTCAAATGTAATCCGTTACAGAAGACCATTTGGCTTCCAAAATGTTTGTCAACCAAGGCGGGGCTTCCGATTGGTTGCAGGAGCTTCCTGCACTCAAGCGGAAGCTGTGTCGGACGTTCGGCTTCCAAAAAAGTTCAAAAACCGGAGCATTTACTTCCAGGTTTCAGGAGCCAAAACGTTCCAAATTGGAGGCGTTCAGGAGCAGAGGTTTGACTGTATCTCCAGGGCTGGATTCAGGTCTGATGAGGCCCTAAGCTACTGAAGGTAATGGGGTGCTTTTTATGTCCAGATGTCCTTTGTCAACAACAAATTGCCACTGTTTTTTTGTGTTGAATATATGCTATTTGGTAATTTATGGACCTAGTAGGTATCTAAAGCCATTTACACATAACAAAATATGTATTTTATCAAAGTAATTGATATAATTGGGGTCCATTACTTACATCATAGGAGCCTACACAACACAAAACACTGTTGCTGTATGTAGGTTTTATTTTATTTCTTTTTTATCTTATATTTTGGAAATGTACATCCAGGGGTTTTTTTCTTTCCTTTAATTTTTTTTGGGGGGGGGGGGCAAGAGAATGGGGCCCTAAGCTTTAGTTTGTTTAGCTTATACTGTAAATATGGCACTGTGTATCTCGATCCTGTGCTCCTGGGGTTGCTAACTCAGCACCCATGGGCACCATTGCAGCCATGACGGCTTTCACTGGGCAGATGCCCTTGACTCAGAGCTTTCATTTAAAGGGAGGAAGGGAGGATTGCATCTAAGCCCTCCTAGAAGGAAAGTTCTGGGGCAAAACATTCTAAACGATATCTGTGAAATGAAGGTGAGTGTGGTGTGGCCAGCATGCATATTTTTCCTGGGAATGCTCCGTGTTGCTATTAGACAGCATCTCTCTTTCTCTCTCTGTGTGTGTGTGTGTGTGTGTGTGTGTGTGTGAGAGAGAGAGAGAGAGAGAGAGAGTGAAATCAATGCGGTGTGATCTCCACGGTCTGGACCAGCAGAGCATAGCTGCGTTCCTATGGTAAGCATAAGGTTATTGGAGATGGCTGCCACTCTAACGTTGTGTTATGCTGCTCTCCCCAGGCAGCCATTTTGTGTTATGCCGTGCCCCACCATCCAAAGCAGCTATTTTGTGACTGGCACCTCCACCAGCACTCTCTCAAAATTCAGAATGTACCCCCTAGTCCACAAAGGTAGTTGACCCCTGCTACCCTCTTATCAGTTTTCCCTGTCTACTGCCATTTCAGGATCATTTCCTTTTCTAGTTATTTAATAGTGGTACCTCTGGTTACGTACTTAATTTGTTCCGGAGATCCGTTCTTAACCTGAAACTGTTCTTAACCTGAAGAACACTTTAGCTAATGGGGCCTCCTGCTGCTGCTGCGCCGCTGCTGCACGATTTCTGTTCTCATCCTGAAGCAAAGTTCTTAACCCGAGGTAGTATTTCTGGGTTAGCGGAGTCTGTAACCTGAAGCGTTTGTAACGTAAAGCGTAACACTGAGGTATAACCCGAGGTAACACTGTATTGTTCATACTGCCCTGTATTGTTCATACTGCCCTTGAATTACATTCTCTTTGCCTACTGCACACATGAGTTAACCCAACCAATGACGGATCACAAAATTAATGGGATCATATGAGATTCGGCTATGCTTAGACATTACTATGGGAAACAAAGTTAATTCAGTAATATCAGTGCTTCCATCCTGAATAACTGACGCACACCCACAAAATTCCCAAATAATGGGTTCTTGGTTGGGTGGGAGGTAAGCTGCCAAAGAATGTCCACAAAAACAATCAGTACTTTTAGTGCAGCCCTAGTTGAAACACCAGTAAACAAACACTTTTAAATTCAATTCTCACTATCCCAACACACAATCCAGAGCTAGTGGTTATTTTAGGGAACTGGAGACACGTGGAGCAGAAAACCAGCTGTATCAAAACAACATTCCTCCAGGTGAAATGTGAATATATTTATCATGGCCCAAGCCAAATACAAAATGAGAAAGACCATTTCCAAAGGGATTACACCATGCAATAAGCGTCATTGGCAATCTACTGCCAGAGTCTGAGGCATGAGCTGGAACTATCAGAAAATATGTTTTCCCAGATGGATGATGCCGTCCAGCTGAAAAGCCTCTCCTTTGCCCTAAAAATAAAAAAGAACCCTGGTTTGCCAAGTACTGGTGACCCTTTTCCCTCTCTCACTCTCATTTCATTGCCTTCTTCCAACTGGAGAAAAAAGCAAAAAACTAAGCTCCCACATCAATTCCACAAGAAACTACTGCTTGGGAGCTGCATACCAGAATTTTACCACCGGTATGGTTGCAAGTGTGAAAGAGAGGGAGAAGGGGAAATGTGGCTTATTTCAGTTACTATTTATGAATCAGTTTCAGCTTTGAATTTTATGCCATTGGTACCAGCCAACCCAATGTCTGCCGAACTGTACACAAGATTCCAGGGATCTCAGTCCTTATCCAGGGTGTGTGTTTCCTTTGGGAATGAGGAACGATGGTGACTGTAGTGACTTTATGAATGATAGTTTATTTACACACACACACACACACACACACACACACACACCTGAGAGGCAGATGGGGATCATCAACCTGGGATAGTAGCCCATCCAGGAGAAGGAAAATTCTTATCTTAAACCTCTGTTGCCTTGTGAGATATCTTTGGGAGAAGAAAAGGCTGAGGAGTAAACCCTACAACAAATTCAGAATGGAGTCGCTAAGATGGTTCCGTGGTGCCTTGTAGGCTGTCAGGAGTGCATGCAGGAGGTGGGCCCTGTGACCAGTAGGGCTTTGCAGGACTGGGGCCTTCCTAAGTTTGTTCTGGAGAGGCAAGGCACGGCTGTATACCGCTTCTGCTTTTGATTTGATTGACCAATTTAGTGTGGACGCGGGTGGCGCTGAGAGTTAATCCACAGAGCCTAGGACTTGCCAATCAGAAGGTTGGCGGTTCAAATCCCCGTGACGGGGTGAGCTCCCATTGCTCGGTCCCAGCTCCTGCCAACCTAACAGTTCGAAAGCACGTCAAAGTGCAAGTAGATAAATAGGTACCGCTCCAGTGGGAAGGTAAACGACATTTCTGTGTGCTGCTCTGGTTTGCCAGAAGCGGCTTTGTCATGCTGACCACATGACCCGGAGGCTGTCTGTGGACAAACGCTGGCTCCATCGGCCTATAGAACGAGATGAGCGCGCAACCCCAGAGTCGGTCACGACTGGACCTAATGGCCAGGGGTCCCTTTACCTTTACCTTATGAACCCTAAACTGTGGTTAAGCTTAACTATAGTTAGGGAAAATAAGCCAGCTTCAAAAACCATGGCTTGAAGTTGACTTGTTTCCACTAACTTCAATTAAGATTAATCAAAATATTGAAGCAAAGGCTTCTCAGCTGTACTGGAGGGAGAATGGGAATATATGAGTCCTGAGGGAGGCTAGTTTAATTCTCAAATTACTAGAATATGTTTTTGCTTCCAGATGTTTTGGACCAAAACTCAGCAAACATGGTAAATGGCCAGGGATGATGGGATTTATAGTCAAATAACATCTGGAAGATTCCAAGTTGGGGAAGGCCAATTTAAGGTTATGTCTGAACCAGTCCTCCGGTTAACTAAAATCCCTTTGCTTCTTTGTTTCTGCAATATGTTATAACACTTTCCCCTAATCCTTCCTTTAATTTATTCCTGCAACTTTGAGATATCTCCTCCTCCTCCTCCTGGCTTCTACCCAACCAGCTCCAAGCAGGACATTCACACAACTATGATCCATGGTAATATAGTGTTGCCTAGCAATACATTTTCCTACACCTAGTCTTCATCTTTTGTAGTAAGGTTTTTCAGAGTCAGCTACAAAAAACCCCCACAAGCCATACACATGATTCTGCTACCTTCCTGGCAAATGGTACATGAAATCAAAACTTACAGATTCTGAATAACAATCATCAAAAGGTAAGCTTCTCCACACTGCTAGAATGAACCAAAACCACTTGGGAGCTAGAGAGCATCTCCTTTCTTCCCTTTCCCCAGGAAGCTGCTACAACAAAGTTGTGTGAATAAAATTCTGTTTAGTTTGCTATTCAGGCTTTCTTTTCTTCTTTTTTTAAAGGACTCAAACATTACTATTCCTAACTGGATTTATCTAAATTTTTATCGTCAACTGTGAATTCAAACCAAGCGTATTAGTCGTTTGAGCTTTAATCTAAGCAGAGTCAATAAACACTTTCAACTATGCATACAACCAGGAAAAATAACAAACAACTTAGAAAGTATAGCAGATAATCAAAAGAATTTAGTTTGTTCTCGGACCTTTTGAACCAAATCCTCAGAGACTATGAGAACTTGCAATTCCCATCGACTTCAGATGCAACATAAGTGGAAGCTGAACCAGCATGCAGAGTAAAATTCCCCCATCTGAAAACACAAGGCTTATTTGCTTAGAAGAACAGTTGTGTCGGCAGCATTTTACAAACACTGCCAGCTAAGCATCTTTAGCATCATGTGATTCCCAATCACTGCTAGAGCACATTAATTTGTCCGTTTTGGGGGCACAGCTTCATTCAGACAGTGATCCTCTAGATTTGGGCTAAGATCTCTGACTTCAAGTGATCAGTAAGAGCTGAAAAGTAGTTCTTGTATTTGCAGTAAATAATATGTATGAACATTATTTTTCAAACACACAATCACTTCAATACTTTTTTGTGTGGTTGCCACAATGTTAAGTCAACCCGCAATGGACTTTGAAACATTGCAGGGGGGGAAAGTGTAGCTCAGAACAGACATCAGTTCAAAGAGTCCAATGTCAAAGTCCTTCCTTTTGATGCCCCTTGACAAATTACACCAATTATTGGCTGAATAGTTGTGATTGAAAAGATCAATGATTCATAGAACTAGCATTCTACCTACATATCTCTAATTGCTATTGAACTAAGGTAGTGATTAGAGACAGATCTGTCGGACATTGTATGTGGGGGTTTTTTAAAGCACACATGGTGCTGAAGAGCACCTAATAAAGGGAAAAAAGAGTAATCTGAACCCACCAGGAATATCCACAAGTCTAAAAAACTTACACTTGATCCCTGTATGAAGGGTGATATATAAATTTAATAAATACATAACCAAGCATGTTGAAAGAAGGATAAAGCAATAAGAATTTTTCATGACATGCTAGTGTTGTAGGTGCAGGGATTTTCTGATTTTTTGTTGGAGAACATTCAAACATCAGACTTCCCCCCTCCACATATTCCAGAGTAATTCCCACTTCCCAATTCTTGTCTCCCCCCAACCCCAATACTGTTGTTGATTCAGATGTGGTAGACCAGCATATGCTCTAGTTATATATATACTGATGGCTGATATAGTCTGATGGCTCAGTCAATCCATAGGGATTTCACAGGGTCTTGATGGAAATTCTCAAATCTTTCAAAACTGATTCTAGGATACTCATTGTAACAAGGTTGGAAAATGTCTGGGAAAGCACCAGGCACAATTTAATTAGGTTTCTGAGATGGATGGACCTCTAACATTTCCATGACTACAAAAATCATTCTATAGCCCTTCTGATCAGGACGTTCTTGCAACAAAGCACTGGGCAGGGTGGGGCAGAGAATCAAAATTAACAATGGGATTTAAGACCATAACAAGTAACCAACAGCATCTTTGGTGGGAGGAGAATTTTAAAAAGTTTATAATAGAAGCCCAAGCAGACAAGGAGCATAATTTAAACCGATTTTCTATGTGGTTTCCACTTGCAATAGCATTTTTCACAATAAAGTTAATTTAAGAGCATCTCCTTAATCTTCTTTCATTTGGAAGCTTAACTCAGCAAGACACAAAATGATGGCTGCATTTAGACATAATGTTCTTCACCCTCCCAAACATGGTCTGGAGGGACTAGGAATGTGTGACAAGTGCAAGCACTCCCTCCTTCCTTTCTGGAATAATAGATCACATCCTTCCCCCCCCCCCCCAAACCACACCACTGTGTATTGTACCATTCAAACCAGCCAACCATGGTCTGAGCAAACCTTCCAGATGATCAGGAAGATCTAACTTGGAAGATCCAGCATGCTGAGATTCAGGCAGTGAGAGTTCCCAAGTTATGTGTGAAAAGCAGCAGAAACAGCTGTGGTACTTACCGGGCAGCTTTTATCTGCATTCCTTTTCCAGTGCTTTTTCTCATGTTTCTTTGCTGCAGTTGAATTCAAAGATATGTGAGTTTGTCTTCGAGGGTTTAGTGCTAGGATATTCTGTGGATAGAGAAAACGAGGTTTTTCTAAAGATAGTTTTCTATTTAAGTTACATTATAGTCCAAAGGCTACTCATCAGGAAATAAGGATTTGTTTTAAGTTTTTTCATGAGTGCTAAAACTCAGTCTAAGTTTTTTTAAAGAAATTGTTTAACCACATCAGTTAACAAACATGGATACATATACTATAATGTTATTGTTTTAGTTAAATAAATTGTTTAAATTGTTATTAAGGAAATGTTTATTTTTCTCCTTCCAATAAAGTACAGCAGAAAAGTTGTCCAAATATAAACAGAAAAGTTGTCCAAATATAAACTTATGAAACCTCACAATAATTCCATAATTATCTGTTTATGTATTTCTAATAGTATAAACAAATCAGTAATTTTTGATATAACTGTAAAAATTTATTATTCCAAAAATGAAACCTTCCTCTGGTTGTACAGTGATACCTCGAGTTACAAACGCCTCAGGTTACAAACGCTTCAGGTTACAAACGCCACTAAACTGGAAGAGTTACCTCGAGTTGAGAACTTTGCCCCAAGATGAGAATGGAAATTGCGTGCCGGTGGCACAGCGGCAGCAAGAGGCCCCATCAGCGAAAGCACTCCTCTAGTTAAGAACAGTTTCAGGTTAAGAACGGACCTCCAGAACAAATTAAGTTTGTAACTAGAGGTACCACTGTAAATATTAAGATTACAGCAGCAAGAATGAGTCTTTCTGTTAAAAACACAAAAACAAAAACTGATTTAAATCAAGTCTTACTGACTAGTGATTTAAATCGTGATTTAAATCAATTTGATTTAAATCAAATCCACCCTGATTCGGAGATTTAAAATTCAGTATGGGTGCAAAAAACCCAACAACAACTTTCAAAATCATTCCATCCAGTTGTTTCTTCTAGTGAAGCTCCAGAACCAAAAGCAACTCCTGCCTGGAGAAGAAAAGCCTGGAGAGAAACCACATTGGGAACAAGCACATGGGATGTTCGACGCTTCAGTTCCCCCCTCCTGCGTGGGTAACGCTGCGCTTTAAATTGTCTCAGCTCCACTTCACACAAGTTCAGCACAATATGAGTTATGTCGCGCCACTGTAACGCCTCATTTGGTCCTAAGCCACGGAGATGAAATCCCTCATATGAACTAGAAGTGCAATTTTTGTTAAAAAAAAAAAAAAAGCGCAGAATATTCCAGGCCTAGCAGGCCCTCTAAAGAACCCAGATGTGTGGCCAGCTGCTAAAGTACGCAGGAGGAGTCTAGGGGCTGGTGTTACGGCCTATTTTTATGGAAGTTAAAATGCATAGGCTTCTATCTTTTATAAATGTTTAATACGGCACTGCTAAACAGACGACATGCTAGAAATCTCTCTGCAGCCTTTGAACTGAATAATATATTCTTAATATCATACCATAACAGATGTAATCCATTGGGCATGACACCATATGGTTTAAAAAGAGAACTCTTGGAAGGAACCCTGGCGTTTGCTACTCTTGGAATTCTGTATCAGCTAGGATGGCTCTGAGGGTAACAGTTGCTGAAATCCAGCAAGAGTTCACAGTACAGCGTATTCCAGCAATAACGTTGCAAAAAGTGTTTGGCACACAATACCACCAGCATCCATTAGAGATTAGAGGCTTTAATTCTTTATTTATCGTGATTTATATTTTTGTTTATGGGGGGGAGGGACAACACACCCAGGGGAAAACACCCTTATGAAATATTTTCTTTCAGAATGAGTAAAATGCTTTTAAACCTCTCTTTTTTAATGCAAGACTGAAGAGCATTAGATAATGGTAACTGTGACATGCAAAGCACTCAAATCCAAGACGCATTTCTCCACCACCTGCCATCTTTGTGAGAGGTGCGTACAGCAGGGATTTCCATAGTCAAAAATGGCACTGTCCTTTCATAAGAAGTTACAGGTAGGTAGCTGCGTTGGTCTGCAGTAGTCGAAACAAAACAAAACAAAACAAAATAATAAAATAAAATAAAATAAATTCCTTCTAGTAACACCTTAAAAAGGGACCCCTGACCATTAGGTCCAGTCATGACTGACTCTGGGGTTGCGGCGCTCATCTCGCTTTTATTGGCCAAGGGAGCCTGCGTACAGCTTCTGGGTCATGTGGCCAGCATGACTAAGTCGCTTCTGGCGAACCAAAACAACACACGGAAACGCCGTTTACCTTCCCGCCGGAGCGGTACCTATTTATCTACTTGCACTTTGACGTGCTTTTGAACTGCTAGGTTGGCAGGAGCAGGGACCGAGCAACGGGAGCTCACCCCATCACGGGGATTCAAGCCACCGACCTTCTGATCGGCAAGTCCTAGGCTCTGTGGTTTAACCCACAGCACCACCTGCGTCCCTATCCCAGTAGCACTTAGAGACCAACTAAGTTAGTTATTGGTATGAGCTTTCATGTGCATGTACACTTCTTCTGATAGACATCTGAAGGCAGCCCTGTTTAGGGAAGTTTTGAATGGCTGATGTTTTAATGTATTTTTTAATCTTTGGTTGGAAGCTGCCCAGAGTTGCTAGGGAAACCCAGTCAGATAAGTGGGGTATGAATTATTATTATTATTATTATTATTATTATTATTATTATTATTATACCGAGGTATCAGTGAAGTGGGTGAATGCCAAAGTTTACAGAAGTATCAATATTTTTAAAAGAAATATACAGGGGGGCACACCCTAAAACACCCCAACAGGGACTGAGCATGCTCTATAGTCACAGAACACTGATAGCTGGAAAATAAAATGGGGACTGGGAGTGGGGGTAATGGAATAGGCTGGCAGCAGTCATGGAAGATGTACATGGGTGAAGTCAAGGACAGCCACACATATGACCTCCCTATCCAGTTATAGCACAATACTGATTGAAGACCTGTGGGCTTCACCTAGGCTACTGATTGCTGCAAGAACAGAAGGTTGGTCTAAGTGACTCTGACAGAAAACATGGGGACCAAAAATATGACTTGAATGCTTTTTATTTTGAAAAAGGTCTACCTCACTGAAAGAATAAGTTTCCCACATGAAAATTTAAACCCATAAAAATTTTGTTTAGGTGTAAAATTGTGGATCCATGTGAGTTGCGTACTATTTCAGGAGCACCTCAGTGTTAGAAATATTTCACATTCTTGTCTTCAAGAACCCGAGTGATTTGCATTTCTCAAACACACACTCCCTAGCATAAAAAAACAGCCTTGGACTGATATAGGTCTCTATTGCAATCTCAATCTCTCTCATCTTTCTACTAATGTGTCGTGAAAAAGAAAAAACTCCCCTAAGATTCTGCCTCCCCTTCTATTATTATAAGCTTTATGATAGCTTTAAAGTTTCAGATTGATCCTCCCTATATTGTAAAATGTTTTGTATGCTTTTGCGTGTGTCATCAGAAGCGATAGCCTTGTGGAGCAGAATTCCATTAAGTCACACAAGATGTTACAAAAAATACTATCTTGACATTGTGACACATTTTATGTAAAGCAGCTCCAATTAAAACTTTTGAGAAGTCAAACGAAAAACCTGGAAAAGTCTCCCTGGCAAAAGATGATAGCTTTCTCCAGTCACCCTAAGCATCTGACTCTGGAATCAGCAGAGTTTCATCTATCATAAATTTATCATTCTACAACCTGACTTGTTCTAGGTGCCTTTCAAGAGAAATTGATGGTTAATTAAAGGGGGGTGAGGAATTGAAGGCCGTTATATAAAACCAAGGAAACTGCTCAGGTGCAATGTAGTAGAAGATGCCCCAGAACGTGCAATGAAATCCTTTACATGTCTACTCAGAAGTAAGTCCTAATGAGTTCAATAGGATTTACTCCCATGTAAGTGGGTGTGGAATTGCATCCTATGGCTGGCTCTCTTTCTCTTTCATGTTCTTCAAGAAGCAACACAGAACCTGATAGTGGACAGCAGTTGCAAAATTCAATCTTTTGATTTTAAGAAGTACCACAACATTCTAGTCCTCATGCTTGCAAAGGTATGCTGGAAGCATGTTAGGCAATGCCTGACAAAATCTCAGAAGCCAGAGGACTTTATTAATGAAATATTTAGTGCTCAGAAGACAAGGCAGGTGTGGCCTTCTCCAACAAAAGAATACACACACACACACACACACACAGAGAGAGAGAGAGAGAGAGAGAGGGAGAGAGGGAGAGAGAGAGAGAGAGAGAAATCCTTGACTTGCATATTTATACAGGTTAAATGGCCCACATTTTAGGGTGCACACTCATCCAAAGCTGAATTACTATGGCACAGTAGACACACTCCTGCAACCTTGCATAATGGTTATTTTAAAGGGCCAAGTTCACGTTGCTCAGTTCCTTCATCAATCATACATAAAAAGAGCTCTGCTGGCTCAGACCAAAGGCCTACCTCAGAGGTCTTCAACCTCCCTTGACCAACTCCATTCTTTCTGCGGCACCCTGTGGGGCTCAGGAGCCCAGTTATGTCACCCTTTGCCTGGAGAGCTGGCAGCCTCTCACTCTTTTTTGAACACGGCCCCTTGTGGAGTGTTCCCTCAGCCTCCTCTCCTCTCCCTGGAAGTCCTCTGGGCAGTCACTGCTGCCACCCCCAGTCTCTGAGCTCCCCCCCCCCAAAGAGAGGTGCCTCCTCACAATGTCCCACAGAAGCCTGGGACTTGTCTGTCTGTTCCCAACAGCAAGGGCTGGCAGACTGGTTGGCTGGCCTCTCTCACCCCGAGACCGCCTCAGCTCCTGGCAACCAGAGGCCAGCCCCAGAGGCACCATTCTCTTGTGCAGCTTGTAGCCAGGGCTGCTGCAACCAACAGCTCTGCAAGTCTTTGGGAGGCAGAGACATGAGAGGTCATCAGAGGCAAGAGGGAAGGAAAGAGAGACTGAGGCCAGTGTTGTCTCCGGCACCCCTGACCCTCATTCAAGGCACTCCAGGGTGCCACAACACACTGGTTGAAAACCACTAGCCTACCTAGTCCAGCATCATGTTTGCCGGAATGGCCAACCAGATGTCTCTAGGAAGCCTGCAAACACCCCTCTGGGAAGCCCACATACTGGCAACAGCCCTCTCTCACTGTTGTTGCCTGCCAGTTGGCATTCAGAGGCATGGTGCCTCTGATCCTGGAAGCTGTGGGGGCAAAGGCGAGCCCCGAAATCAGATAAATCTGTGTAAACCATAGCCATTTCCATCACTGCGGCCATGAGCTTGCTACATGTCCACGCCTTAGCCTCTGTCCACGCCCCCCTCCATAATAATAATTATTACAGTGGTACCTCTGGTTACGAACTTAATTCATTCCGGAGGTCGGTTCTTAACCAGAAACTGTTCTTAACCTGAGGTACCACTTTAGCTAATGGAGCCTCCTGCTGCCACCGTGCGATTTCTGTTCTCATCCTGAGGTAAAGTTCTTAACCTGAGGTACTACTTCCGGGTTAGGGGAGTCTGTAACCTAAAGTGTTTGTAACCTGAGGTGTTTGTAATCCGAGGTACCACTGTATTTGTACCTTGCCAATCTGACTGGGTTATCCCAGCCACTCTGGGTGGCTTCCAGCATATACAAAAACATAATTAAACATAAAAAAAACTTCCCTACAGAAGGCTGCCTTCAGATGTCTTCTAAAGGCTGTATAGTTACTTATCTCCTTGACATCTGATGGGAGGGTGTACTACGCAGGGGTGGGTGCCACTACCAAGAAGGCCCTGTAACTGCATGTGAATAATAACTTGGAGGAATCTAGCCACCCTCTTCAGACATTTCTTTAAATGTATCCAGTAAACACATAAAGGAGGTGGAGTGGAAGTGAGAAGGCTAGCTCTGCCCCTGGCTTAGTTCTAGTGAACAACACACACACACACACACACACACACATCTAATTTAGGCTACAAAACAAATCCATCCATAAAAACACCAGCCCTCTGATCAAACTATAATTGATTAGGTGGGCTTTGGAATGTATGCTGAGGGGAGCTTAAACTTATCTATTTATCATTTTTTATAAACCACTCACTACTTTATCCTTCACAGCAAGCCGTGTTCGGTGTATTACAAAGTACATCTGTTTCCCAAGCGAGAACAATTGGAATATGATTCCGCCCCCCTCCCAAAAAGTAATGGGCAGATTAGAACAATTAAGCTAAGTATCTTAAGAGTTTTGATCCACAGTGAGAAATAAGCATCTGCAGATTTCCCCAAGACATCTGTTTTATTTGAGCTTGAAATTAATCTTCTGATCAGGTAACAATCATTTGAACATCACCATTAAGATGTAAGCTTATGAATGTTTGGCAAGTCAGATTGGCAAGTCAGATGGAACATAATGCAGGATCTGCACAGCTCAGGTATAGCATACGAGTGCATCTTATGTGGTGGTTCGGTTCCAAGGGTTCTGGAAATACAGGAAAATTGTGCATACCCTAACCTTCATAGCCACCCCACAGTAAGTGGGTGAGAAGGAGAAAGACAGAACCCCCAATAATCCCAGAACCCACATGCCTTCCCCAACAAGCAAACAAGGTGGATGATTAAAAAGGCCTATCTGGATTGCAAGTCTTAACACGGCATTATATTTTATACCATTGGACTTTGTTTCAGAAAAAAGCAGAGCAGCCAGGACAGAGGGGGCAGAGAGAAAATGCAATGATCCTAGTCTGTTTATTTTGTGCAGGACATCTGGGAAGCCATGCAACTCCATTAAGCAAAGTGAAAGAATTGGGCACATTAACTGTCATGGCCTTTGGCTAGTACAATAAAGTGATTGATTGATTGATTGATTGATTGATTGACTGAGCACATTTGATTTTTTGAGTGAGTGCCATGGGTACTACCCTCTCTGCTCATTTCCCCACTCCCAAGAGAAAGTACCCACACTTTGCCTTCCCAAGAGATCTGGGTAAAACTAAAAACATTACACTGAGCCTTGAAAAGCACATAAAGCTGAAAGAGGAAGTGGGAAAGTGTCATTCTTCTAACTTCCTCTTTCAGCTCTATGTACTGAAGGACAATGTAACCACCCTCAGCACCTCAGGACCAAGGAAGCAGTGACTAGGGAGGCTCTGGGGCTTCATGAATGCTAAGTTATAAGGTTGGCTACCTTCTTCCCACTTGAAAAGCACACTGAACTGAAAGAGGACGCTGGAAAATTGATACTGTTTCCCATTTCCTCTTTCAACTCCATGTGCTTTCAAGGCTCAGATTGATTCTGCTAGATCTACCTTGATCCATACTTTCTCTCTTTCTGTCCTGGAGGGGATGCTAATCCAATGGAGAGAAGTGAAGGTAGTGGTGACCGCAGCACTCACTCGAAAATCCAAACATGACCACAGGTCTAAAAAGGTTGGCAACTTCTGCATGGAATCTGATGCAAAAGTAACTACCAACGATGCCTCCTGGAACTACCGAGTCAACCTGTGCACCCTTGTCTCCCCAATCAAGCAAATATATGTGACTACAAAGCACAACATCACCTTGCAAGTAGCTTACTAAATTTGAAGGTGCAAAGTACTTAAAACAAGACCTAAGCCCACCGAGCTCTTTGGTTTGACACTGAACTGATAATATCTGGCAGTGCACCATAGCTCATTATAAATAATTGGTTTTATAAAGTGTATCTGATTTATGGAACAGCACATTAAAAATGGTGGGGGTGGGAATCAAGTAGGGTTAATAGAACGAATTTTGCTCAGGAAAGCATGAACAGGAGTTCTCAGTGGCCGGCTCAGTGGATGAACTCCACATCCTACATTCAAAAATGCAATTTAACTTCTTTACCAAAAGAAAGCAGCTTGAACACATTGTAATTTATTCCCAGTATACTGCTAAATGATAACTAATACCATTACTAATCCATTATCCACAAAATATTTATTTTCAGTTAATTTCATTAAGCATTTCAATGCATCTTAATATTATGCTCGTTTGATAGAGACAAGTTGCTCACACTTACAAATTCTAATCCACTTCGCAAGGAGCCATTCATCTTGAAGACACCATTCTGCCTGGCCCAATCCAGTCTGATTATGCAGAGTTTTACAAATGAGCCGTGGTGCCAAAAGTAGAGTGAGGAGATGCCCTCACCTACTAGCCAGTGTAATTCAAGCTGGCACTAGCCATTTGGCAGAAACCATGGGATTCCCAGTTCTAGGCTTGTGTGTCTGAAGCTTAGACTGGGAGGAGTCACCAGCAAATATGAGGTAGTGAGTAAGAGGCATGGAATGCATGGAATGAAGGCAAAGATGGCACTGATATTCCTCTTTGCTTAATGCCTTGAGTCTACCTAAGAAGAAGAGAAGAAGAGTTTGGATTTGATATCCCGCTTCATCACTACCCTAAGGAGTCTCAAAGCGGCTAACATTCTCCTTTCCCTTCCTCCCCTGCAACAAACACTCTGTGAGGTGAGTGAGGCTGAGAGACTTCAGAGAAATGTGACTAGCCCAAGGTCACCCAGCAGCTGCATGTGGAGGAGCGGGGAATCAAACCCGGTTCACCAGATTACGAGTCCACCGCTCTTAACCACTACACCACATTGGCTCTCGAGGTACTGGCTCTCAAGGTACCTAAACATTAACAATCTTCTCATGGGGGTCCTGTTGAAACTGAACCACTTCAGACTGTGTGTATCTAAATCCTCTTAAAAACCCCACTCTCTGAATGGATGCAACACAGCAAGGAGAAATGGAAGAATCCACTTCCCCTAGAATGCTAATAATTAGGAATATATGTGTGGAAGCATTCAAACACACCACTGCCCATCCACAATTTGAAGTAGACCATGGAATTGCTATAAAATTGTAGACGGGCATGCAAGTGGCAGCAAAGACTAAAAGAAAGAGCAGGACAAAAATTTGAAAGTTAAACACATCCACACACCAAGGCTGAGAAGAGTAAGGGGAAGCTAAGACTTTTCCAAAATATTACATGTCATAAACATTCACTCTTAAGTAAATTATTGGTCTAATTGTGGGTGTAATTACCCATCAAATGTGAAAGGTTTGGGCTATGCACTCTGCTTCACTGAACATTTATCTTATTTTTGTGCTCCATGAATCCGGATGGGAAGTTTGATCATATGGAGGCAGAATTAATTAATTTTCTCTTTGACTGACTTGATAGCCAACCTCACGATTACCGATCTGGGACAGAGAAATAATTTTCCACCAAAATATTGGTGAGTGAGTCTTCTCTAACTATTTAGGCTGTAGCCACCTTCAGCAGAGCCCCTGCTATCTGATTCTGAACATCTGAATTGAATGCGCAGAACCAGCCAGGTATTTTTTGGAGATGGTCTAGGGATGCAAGCATGTTTTGCCACATAAACCAACCTGTCTCAGAGATCTGTAAGAAAATTTATAATAGAATCTACAACATCTGGAAGCAAGTATTTCATTGTTATAAGGGTTAACATTTCCATACACAGCCAGGATTGCATACAAAGCCCAAAAGATAACATTGTAGTTCAGATTTTTGCACCATTTGAAAGCATTGGTTTCCACAATGTAATAGGGGGTAAATCTGCTAGCCAGTTGACTGGGACTGGCTGATCTGTGAAGGTGTATATGGAAAAGCTGGTGAAGTTATGGCCTCTCCAAGGAAGTTGGCTGGACTAAGTGGCAATTCACTTTCTTCATCTCAGCTTAACAACAAAAATGTGACAGAACCGAAGTTGTGTAAATGTAATTTAACATGTCCCTTCTCAATGCCAAATATCCCATTTTGGGCAAGTCTTAAATACATCCTTCACTAATTCTAATTCTCTATTGCCAAAGTCTAAATCCTATGACACACACACCCACACCACACACATTGTTGGTTTCTGCTTCCCTCACTGAGCAGCAGCTGGTAGTCACAAGACTATGTTTTCATTCCACAGTCCAGTTACTGTTGGCTTCCCATGGGAAAGGGAGACGGGATGTGACGTTTACTGGTTTCCTGTTTCCTTTGTTCTGTCGTTCTTTGTTGGAGTTGCTCTCTGCTTCTCACAGAGACAAGATGTATATTTGTATGCTCTCTGCATAGCTTAGGAATAAAGCTTTTAGCAATGTAGCACCATACCTGCCTCATCCTTTCATTGCGGACACTGGATGTATACTCTGCTGGGCTCAAGTCAAGATGAGCCGTATCAGCTCAAGATGGGCCGGAGCTGAAAAATTCTAACACACACACCCCAAAAAAGGTAGGCAATGGGAACATTAGGAAGTGGGCATGTATTTTGCTTCTTGATTAGGATACCTGAATGTAAATGTTCGAATAGTCAGAGTTATATCTCATTCAAGGCAAATAAGGAGAAACCGCAACTCAAGTTCGGTGTAATACAAAAACAAATGCAAGTACTCCAGTGAGTAAAAGTACAGGAATGGGACCTTCATTTGGGATACATATTCATTTGGCAGACAAACTTTGTATACAAAGAAGGTATAGTGCATTCTGTTTAGTTGTCGCTGGAGAATCTGCAAACTTTTTAAGATCAGCCTCCCACATACACACGCTGCCCAAACAACAAAGAATTGTTTTAAACACTCCAGGGCCAAATGAGGATTATCCTGCCCATGCATTTGATTTTCTTTTTTAAAGTACATAATATTTCAGCAGGGTTGGAATCGATAAAATCAATATGTACTACTTTCCTTTGGGCTACATCCTAGAAGCTCAACCTGCCTAATATCCAAACTGCCCGGAGATTAAAGGTCCTGTCCTGGAAAAGGTTATGAATGTTTATTCAAACCCAAAATGGGCTCAGATGGCCATGCATCAGCCGGCAGAAAGTTAATGATCTACAGATTCCAATCACAGGATGAGTTAGAACTGAAGTTACTTCTGCTTTTAAGTTTAATCAGCAAGTTATTTTTTTGCCAACCAGTGTAGCTTTTTAGAAGGGAGTTTTTATTTTAAGACTAACACTCTGAGCCCCATAAAGTGACACATCGGCAAACTGCTGCTGCTGTGCCAGACAAGTGCAAACTGGCTTTATGTTGGCATTCCATACCAATCTGTCATGTCTGGCCATCAGCCTGAATCATCTTTATGATGCCAGCAGCATGCACCATCGCAAGTTCATATATGTATACAATTACACAGATGTGTCACAGAAATGGTGGAAGACCCAGTCTGCAGGCTTTCCAGTCCCAAGAGCCAGCTACTAGGTGGCATCCTGTGCAAGAGATAGAATGTGAGGATGTTTCCAGCAACACTCTGGAAGTCCTTTTTTTGCTATGGCATCATTTAGGTGATCCAGTAGTTCTGGTTGAGAAACCATCCCTGCCCGCTTTGGATTCTGCCCCAAGCGTGTTTCATTTGCCCAGATGCATGATTTGCCCAACTTGCATGATTTTAGATAAATACGATAAAGAAAAGAAGAGTAGCTTTTCACCATAGCCTGGAACTATGAGTAGGGTTGCATATACACTGTACAATGAAAGCACATTATTTCCCCCAAAGAATCACAGAAGCTGTAGTTTGTCAAGGGTGCTGCGAATTGTAGCTATGTGAAGGATAAAATATAGCTCCCAGGATTCTTGGGGTGGAATAAGGCACTTTAAATGTACGGTGTGTACTCGCCCATAATGTGATTCTATTCCGCACTGCAGTTCATATGCAGCACCATAGTATGGTTTGACTTGTAGTTTATGGATCTAGGAAGCAGGCAGTTGTGTAAGCAGGAGTGCCATTTTGGCTATGTCATTCATTTGATCAAAGGCATCTAGAAACTGCTTGGTATTTTTAAAATGTCATAGTCAAGTCCAGCATGGGCCCTACTGTTCAGGAATGCCAGAATCAGCCACATCTAAGCTATTAGTGATACCCACAATGCAAATTAGCCAAGCATGGCTTGTAAATGCATGGTTCTTAATGAGTGTGAAGGACTTGCTGACCAGGCCCACTTTTGGTCTGTGAGTGCTACATTCAAGTTCAGCTTTTACGTCATTCATTCATTCTTTCCAGTCTCAGAGTTCCAACAGCCTTTGACAGTCAAAGGCAACAAGGATTGGGAGTAAGGAACATGGATAAAGAATATAAAGAATATATATATAGAGAGAGAGAGAATATAAAGAGTATAAAGAACATGAATGTGCAGTGTAAACAGATTGGCTTATTTTTTGCTGTTCCCCACTTACAGGCAACGAACTTCCGACAATTTAAGCATGGGCAAGCAGAAAAAGTAATGTGTCTTTGGCACAACTGAAATGTGTTCATTTTAGATGCATTTGAGTTGGCAGAAGAGGGCACAACTAACACGGCCAGAGCAAGGAGCTTATTATGCACCCACTAAACCTTTCCCACAGGATGTGGTTATTGCAATCAAACCTCATCAACGTGGCAATGAAAGTACCAAGCTCCCCTTGCAAGGTTTCTCATTGGTCCAAAAACTTACCCTCCCCACTCTCTGAACCGGTAAAAAAGGTCACTGGAGAAGAGAGCCAGTTTTAACTCCATTCTAATATATAACAGACCCGGAGGCAAGTTAAGCACGTTAAGTCAGGGCAATGCTGGGCATTTTACATTGTGTTATTTAATGTCTATTGCTGTAGAACTTGAACTCATTTTCTTCCCTTCTTCTCACCCCTTCGATCTCATTAAAGCTTGTTAAACTTCCTTTATTTTAACCGGCTTCTCTGTACTTAAGCTCATTCTCCCCAGAAGCAGGGTGGCTGGCATGCCAAAGCCAGTAGGTGAGAGGCAGACACCTCTGTCAGATAAGAGGTAAAGGTGCAACTGGATGGTGGTAGCAGCAGGACTCTTCAGGGCAGTGCAGCTAAGAGGGAGGATTCTAAGAGCTGGCAAATGCCACTAACACACACAGCTTGAAAAGGAGAGCCGACAAATTAATGTAGCATCCATCTCTTATTGACTACCAGTCATGACGGCTATAAGGAATCTAGATTTTCGGAGACAATAACAGCAGCAGCAACAATTCAATTTATAGGTCATTTGACAGTCTCCAAACAACTTGCAAAATAAAAAAACAACAACCATGGCATGAAATCAGGAAAAAGTATGAAGCATTACAATAAAAGCAATGCGTTAACCTACAAACCAAACCAAGCAAAATGGCAGCAAAAAACATGCCACCAGAAGGCAGCAAAATTATCCTAAACCATCAAATGCCTTGGAGAAGAGGCATGTTTTCACCTGGAGTTGAAAGGATGTTAATGATGGTGCCAGGCGGTCCTCAAAGGAAGGATCATTCCACAATGATCCTTCCTTTTGCAACCCCCTGAAACTTCTCAGGGAAAGGCCCCAAATGAAGACAGAAGGGTCTAGATAGGCACTCCAAAATATATTGGGGACCTGAACTTTATAGGTCACAAACAAAACTTTGAATTCTAGTTGGAAAACCAGTGGCCAGGGAGCGACTGCAGAAAATACCTGACGCCTTCAAGCCTTGTTTGTATGTTTCCCAAAGCCATCTGTTTGCTGGCTTTGGGAAGCAGGATAGATACTGGACTAGTAGATAGACCTATACTCTGATCTAGGAAGACTCTTTCGCAGTTCTTATTTATTCACATAGAACGCTTTGAGATTTGGAATGCTCTCCCCTTGTTAACTGAATATAAGGCAACAATGCTAATACCACGTGCCACAAAAAATGTTATTATTTCTGAAGGCAGCCCTGTTCAGAGAAGTTATTTACGGTTAACGTTGTGTCTTTAATATTTTGTTGGAAGCTGCCAAGAGTGGCTGGGGCAACCCAGCCAGATGGGCAACATATAAATAATAAAATTGTTCCTGTTGTCATTTAAATTTGTATACAATGGTACCTCGGGTTACATATGCTTCAGGTTACAGACTCCGCTAACCCAGAAATAGTACCTCGGGTTAAGAACTCTGCTTCAGGATGAGAACAGAAATCGTGCTCTGGCAGTGTGGCTGCAGCAGGAAGCCCCATTAGCTAAAGTGGTGCTTCAGGTTAAGAACAGTTTCAGGTTAAGAACGGATCTCTGGAACGAATTATGTACTTAACCCGAGGTACTACTGTACAGCCCTTCATCTGAATATCACTGGGAAGTTCACAACATGAAAATACAAGAGGAAAAGACAAACTGCATCATAAAATAGGAACAAAACAAAACAAAACAATAATCCCACTCCCTTAAACACAATGAAAAGGCCATGGAACATCAGCCAAAGGCCTGGTTACAGAGAAACGTTTTCACTTGGGGCCTAAAGATGTGCAATGAAGGTGTCAGGTGAGCCATTCTGGGAAGAGCATTCCACCAATGGAGAGCCACTGCAGAAAAGGCCCATTTTCATGCTGCCACTCTCTGGACCTCAGAGATCTCACCTATAAAGATATCTGCCCATTGTCTCTCTCTGCCAGAGTTAACAATGCTGGGCTTGCCTTCTAATCAAGTGGTATGTCCAGATCAGGGATTCATGAAGACATAAAGAGGCAAATGACTCTCAGGACAGAAAAGTAATCCTATTCAGGCTGGAACATAGAACGTGCCTCCAATTTTAAATTCAATAACACTGATACAGAAGTACAGTTGTACCTTGGATCTCAAACGCCTTGGTTCCCGAACAATCGGCTCCCAAACGATTGAGACCTGGAAGTGAGTATTCGTGTTTTCAAACATTTTTTGCAAGCTGAACATCTGCAGCCAATCAGAAGCTGCACCTTGGTTTTCTAACAGTTCCGGGACTCGAAGAGACTCCCAGAATGCATTCTGTTCAAGAACCAAGGTACTACTATATATATTTTTGGGAACACCAGGCATGCAGAGTAGAACTGTTGTAGACAGTGGGGGTGACTAAAACAATCCTCCTGTTAGACTGGGAATATCCCCTCACTCATCCAATTTAGGATATTCCACCAATCTTTGACAGAGTTTATTTTCTTTCAGCAAAGTAAGCGGTTCACGTCTATGTCAAGAAAAGCTTTAATAATAAAGAAAATGGTAACACAATAACATGCTACTGAGAGAAACAGAAACAACCTCATGAGGCAAGAACGACAGTTGGCCTCTCTAACAGAACTTAATTGAACACACGAAGGGAGGGGCCGATTCCGGAGCACAACACAAAAGCCCCGCCCACCAGATGCCAGACACTCTACTAATCCAATTAGTTCCCAGTGTTTTTCTTACAAGAACAGACATTGCTGCTTCCGTTAGTGCTTATATATCCCACAACCATTTTAATAAGTGAAGTAAGAAAGGGAAACGAAACACACAAATATGCCTACTCAGAGATATTTGTTAGCGATTACATTATAAGAATACTGAACAAATCACAACAGAGAAAACTGCTGAGGAGGAAAGGAAAATAAAAATGGCCCCGATCAATGGGACAAAAGCAGAAGCTGCATCCAATTTATTTTTTATTTTTTAATTTTTTTACTTTCAGTTGATCTTCATTTTCTTCTCTTTGCAGGTCCATAAGACGGCAATCTTTAAATTCTTTGGCGTCAAGTTGTATGACAGCTCAGAACACATTCTGCTCAAAATGTCATAAGCACCATAGATCAGCGATGAAGCATAGAGCCTGCCTCTGGGGAACAAAAAGGTAATTCCCTTGTTTTTTCCAGTATTCAGCAATTACAGGCTATAAACCTTATGAATACAAATGAGGGCTGACTGTGTGCATGAGAGAGAGAAAAATTAGCTACATGATGGTGGGGTTTGCATAACAGTTTTATTAGCATAAATTGAGGGCTTTTGGATTATAAATAGGACGTCTTAAACAAATGCATTAAAAAAAAAAAACTTTCATACAAGATCCTGCAGGGGGAAATGAACACTTTTTTTGAAATGTATTTAAATGTTCATTTATTCATTTAAATTGACATTTCTGAAGCAGCTAACCTTTCTAAAGCAGGGCTGTCAATGCAGCCAGAATGCCTTACATCGTACATCTTCCATCAGGTAGCAGCATCCTAACCTAAGACGGATAGCATCATCAACATTTGGGTGGTTGTTAAAGTTTTCTTAAGAGGTGAAAAATGTAGGGGGAAAGCAAGAAGAGGAAAATAAACAGAACGTCAAATACATAGATTAAACAAATGAAACGTGGGTTCCATGTTGCAGGATGGGGCATAAATGTAGAATGGGGGAATCTGTCAATTTCAGTTTCTATTAAATTTCTGCATCAGTTGTGTGTGTGTGTGTGTGTGTGTGTGTGTGTGTGTATCTGGAGCAATGTGCACTAAAACGCTGGTGGATTTTTGTGACGCTTTATATAAATCCATCAGTATGTCATTTTTGCACACACACCAATTTACATATATTCCCATATATCCACTTTGTTGTTGTTGGGGCACTGGAACACAAAATTCAAAGAGTGAATTTCAAAGGACAACTGGGTTTTTGGTTTGCGCACTGTTTCAGAAAATGTGAGTTAAGTGGGTACATAATAAATTGCAAACCAGACAAAATTTTACCCCCACCCCTTTTTTCTGGTCTGAAGAAGGTGAAGATATAACACTGTTAGCTTTCACTGCCATTCTAAAAACTGCAGCAGTGCCACTGAAATTAGCACCACTACTACAGTAAGCAACTGTGATAACAGATGGAACAGACATAAAATTTACACCACTTATACATCAGCGTTCTCCAACTGTGAGACGAGTCTTCAAAATGAGGTGTGGGCAATTACTAGGGAGAGCACAGAGTTTTTCCACAGCCCCTCTGAGCCTAATTATTGCAAACTCTGACCAGAAGCAACCCTTATTCTATGTTCTCCTCACCACTTTGAAACCTAGAACTTCAACCAAAGATGGCAGTCTCACCTATCTCCTTCAGGTGAGCAATGACATCATAGTGCTATATTTGAGCAAACCCAAAATGATAGGGTTTCTAAACTGCATTCTGGATTATTTTGCCCTTCAATTGTTTCCTTTTGAATGGTCACTTGCTTTCTCCTGCTGCTGTTCAGGCTTATCTCTTACTCTCCCTGCAAACCTATCCAACGGACTGAGAATACACCAGAAACTGCAAGCTGAAAATTAATATAGCTAACCATTGCCTCACATTAAGAACTGGTTAAAATCAAGTGTTTGACCACATCTCCTGCCCAGAAATAGCTTATGCACCTTTCCCCAAACAAAATCACAGGATTTCGCTCCAAGGCAGCATTCCATGAACATTGTAAACACCATTCCACATTTTAAATAGACACTGGAATGCCGTACTTTACACACACACACACACACACACACACACACACACGTATAATTCAAAAGCCCTTCATACTTTAGCTGCCTTTTAAGGAAAAATAGACCAAAAATAGAATTTCCAAAAAGAATTCAGTTACATGGTAGAAAGTAATAATTTCACTAATTAGCATCAATTCAGCACTCACCCATCTCTTGGCCTATTCCTTTTGCATTAAAAACCATCCAAGCCTATTTACAAATGTGATATAGAAAACTGACTAGTTTTTCCTTTCAAGAATTTGGGGCGGGGGGGGGCTGGTTTACATTTGAAAGAGCTTGATTCCCCTTCTCGCTTATTTTACAGGTGGATAATCCACTAGTCAAAGGTTTCTGTTTATTACATTACTTATGGTAATACTTAGAATCAAAAAAATGTTCCTTCTTAAGTATTCCCAGCATATGATATCCATTATCTGTAGATGAAGTCTAATTGTGGGTAGTAATCCTATGAGTTTGATTGGCGTTATTTACAGATTAGTGGCTGCATAAGGAGGACACTGACGAGAGAGGCATGTCTAATGACACTCACCCAATGAGCTTATGGCTGGGTTGTCCTTTGAACCACAGACATCCCCTCTTCTCTGCTGATTATCTTTACCACTGCCTGCTCTGCATTAACATCTATGAGCAGCACTTTCTGTTGATCACAGCATTTGACCACTCATGGCCATGTGGTATGTGGGATTTAAGACAATTTAAAAGCATGCATGGTGCTGGAGGAGACTCTTGAGAGTCCCATGGACTTAAAGAAGATCAAACCTATCCATTCTTAAGGAAATCAGCCCTGAGTGCTCAGAACCTGAAGCTGAGGCTCCAATACTTTGGCTACCTCATGAGAAGAGAAGACTCCTTGGAAAAGACCCTGATGTTGGGAAAGATGGAGGGCACAAAGAGAAGGGGACGACAGAGCACGAGATGGTGGGACAGTGTTCTTGAAGCTACGAACATGAGTTTGACCAAGCTGCGGGAGGCAGTGGAAGACAGGAGTGCCTGGCGTGCTCTGGTCCATGGGGTCACGAAGAGTTGGACACGACTAAATGACTAAACAACAAAAAAGCATGCATGAGGGTGGGGTTGATGTCTCACATGACCTAGCCGAGCTTAGGTACCCCTGCTCTCCAGTGACCACAAGGAAAAGGTCTGTATGGGACTTCCAAAATTTGTGCAGGGCTAGCTCACATGACCTCACAGCCGCCCCAACTTACTTTTAATGCTTGAGGGGATCACCTGACCCTCTAGTGGTACATTATATCAATGCACAGAATTGCAGTGATATAAAAAAAATCAGTGATTAAAAAATGATAATTACAAAATAGGATTTTTTAAAATTTAAATCAGATTTTTAAAATAAAATGCTTTTGGAGGAAAAATATTTCTAAAGATAGTTTTCTATTTAAGTTACATTATAGTCCAAAGGCTATTCATCAAGAATAAGGATTTGTTTTAAGTTTTTCGTGTGTGCTAAAACTCAGTTTTCTTTAAAAAAAATTGTTTAACCACATCAGTTGACAAACATGCTATGTTATTGTTTTAGTTAAATAATTTTTTTAAATCGTTATTAAGGAAACAATTATTTTTCTCCTTCCAATAAAGTACAGCAGAAAAGTTGTCCAAATATAAACGGTTAATTTATTAAACCTCACAATAATTTCCTAATTATCTGTTCATGTATTTCTAATAGTATGTCCAAATCAGTAATTTTTGATTTAACTATAAAAACTACTCTGCAAATTTATTATTCCAAAAATGAAACCTTTATCTGGTTGTAAATATTAAGATTATACCAGCAAGAATGAGTCTTTCTGTAAAAAAATGATTTAAATCAAGTCTTACTGACTAGTGATTTAAATTGTGATTTAAATCGATTTGATTTAAATCAAATCCACCCCACTTCCAATTTTAAAATTTGGAGTAAACACAAGGAGAAGAAATAGACAAACTTTGGCAATTGTTGTTTTTTCAAGAGCTTAAGAAAAAAATAGCAAGTTAGCATTTGCACTAGTTCAATGTAAGCATGTATTTACAACTGGGTGTCTTTGGTTGTGACACTTCAGCATGCATGAGAAGGCAATGCATCTCTGGGTGTTAGCCAAGAAGATGCAGAAGAGTTCCTGCCTCTGTATTGCTTCCATGGCCAGCCAAAAATAATTTACTCACTCACATTGTCAAACTATTCTTGTGAGTTTTGAAAAGGCTTAAAAACGGCGAGGAGAAGATACAGAATTGTGATGGTGCGTCAGGGTATATACTGAGCCTATATTATTATTCACATTGCCTAACACAGACTGGGAAGGAGCCTGAACTTTTTTCTGGACTCCAGCAGGCACGCCTGCAGTTACAGGAAAAAGATAATTATCCTGGACCTGCATAATCCAGACTAGGATCCATTTATCCCTGCTCCCAATGTAGCGAGTCCCCCCATGAAGCCTTGGCAGCCCTCAGCTCATTGAAACAGCCTTCAACGTATCTCCGACCAACTGGCCAGTACAGTCAAAGCCTGAGGCAGCTCCATGTGATTTTTGCTTTCCTCTGCCTACTTTCTCTTACTAACTGATAGATGCAGTGCCTGAGGCACCTTCAGTTCTTCTTCTGAAGTCTACCTCCTCCTTGCATCAGAGCCGCAGGTCCTAAGCCTGCCTCCAACAGCCCTTTTCCTTTAATGTTGAGATCCATGATAAGCCAGAGTTAAAATAAAATTCTAGGCAATCCTATTACAGTTGCAAGTGTCTCGAAGGGGGAAGGGACAAGTGCAAATCACAAGTCTCCTGACCAGCAAGAAAGCCTTTCTTAACCTTTCCATGAAGAGAGGCTCATTGTGTTTTAATTGTTGCAACCTGTTCTCGGACCTCAGGGTGAAGGGTGGAATAATTACAGTGGTACCTCAGGTTACAGATGCTTCAGGTTACAGATTCCGCTAACCCAGAAATAGTACCTTGGGTTAAGAACTTCACCTCAGGATGAGAACAGAAATCACACGGTGGTGATTAGCTAAAGTGGTACCTCAGGTTAAGAACAGTTTCAGGTTAAGAACGGACCTCCAGAACAAATTAAGTTATTAACCCGAGGTACCACTGTATTATTACTAACGTTTTTAACCATGGTGGCCGGAACATGGCCCCAGTTCTGTGTGGAATTACCTCAGCTGACATACAGACATAGAAGAGTTTGCTCGCTGGTTTCAACCCAAAACAGCAAAAAATGAAAGCTGGGCGATGGGCAATTTTATTTGCTCAGCATGTGAGGATGCCTTTTAAAGCCAAACAATTTCTCTCCTTTTTTTTATTTCTCTTCCCCCAGCCCGCTTCAGTCACACATTTTCTCCTCTCTCTCTCTCTCTCTCTCTCTCTCTCTCTCTCTCTCTCTCTCCCATTTTTTGCCAAGTCAAATGCTTGCCAAAACCTGCACTGGGCTGAACAAGAATGCTTAACGTGGCTTAGTCCTGTAATAAAAAGGAATTAAACTGTATGCTAATAAAGGGGAGGGAGGTTGCTAGGCAACTGCGAACAGGGAGGGGGGGTAGATAAAGCTGCTTTTGTTTTGAACTCTGCCACTGCTGAAGGGTTAAACAAACAAAAACCTGCTCATTTTCTCCCTGATGCTTTAAGTAAAGATGCGGAAATGTTCTACGGTGAAACGCAGGATGGCTAGGCCCCAAGAACAAGGTCCTATTTACATAAAATACCATCCCCAAGGGCGATAACAAACATGGAGGCTATTTGAATGTCACGGTGGTGGTAAAACACGTTTGACTCTCAGCCTATTCAGACACCACGGCCCCCACAAGGAGGCTGCCAGAAGTGACATGGAAAAAGCGTAACATCTGAAAACTGCATGCCGCATGGACATCCCGTGGCCTCAGGGGGTCCCATGTCTACAGGAGTAACCATCAACCATACAGGATCCTGCTCTCCACACGATAAGCCAGTTTCAATCTTGGACCACATCTGTCTGCACTATACATTTAAAGCACTCTAATGTTACTTACAGTGGTACCTCTGGTTATGTACTTAATTCGTTCTGGAGGTCCGTTTTTAACCTGAAACTGTTCTTAACCTGAAGCACCACTTTAGCTAATGGAGCCTCCCACTGCTGCACTGCCGCTGTGTGATTTCTGTTCTTATCCTGAAGCAAAGTTCTTAACCTGAGGTACTATTTCTGGGTTAGCGGAGTCTGTAACCTGAAGTGTATGTAACCCGAGGTACCACTGTACTTATGTGGGTAGCGCTGTGGTCTAAACCACTGAGCCTCTTGGGCTTGCCAATCAGAAGGTCGGCGGTTCAATCCCCGCGATGGGGTGAGCTCCTGTTGCTCGGTCCCAGCTCCTGCCAACCTCGTAGTTGGAAAGCATGCACCCCCAAAATTCAAGTAGATAAATTGGTACCACTCCGGTGGGAGGGTAAACGGCATTTCTGTGCGCTGCTCTGGTTTCTGTGTTCTGTTGCACCAGAAGCGGCTTAGTCATGCTGGCCACATGACCCGGAAAAAACTGTCTGCGGACAAACGCCGGTTCCCTCGGCCTGTAAAGCGAGATGAGCACCGCAACCTCAGAGTCGTCTGCGACTGGACTTAACTGTCAGGGGTCCTTTACCCTTTTTTAATGCTGCTTTAAACTTCATGGCTTGCCACCTGGGAATTGTAATTTGTTAACAGCGCTGAGTGTTGTTAGGAGACCCCTCAACAGAGCTACAGTTCCCAAGGAAGGAGGACTGGCTGTTAAAACCACTCAAGGAACCGTAACTCTGTGAGGGGAATGGGGTCTCCGAACAACTCCCAGCACCCTTAACAGTTCTTTGGGGGAAGCCATGTCTGATTTTTTTTTTTTTTAATAAATATTTATTGAGATTTTTTAAATACAAAATGCAAAAATAATAAACAATATGACAAGTATCATAAAATATTTTCAAAGCTTCTTTAGACTCCCTCACGTCTCCCGCTCCCACTTACATCATTGTAAACTTTTTCCAGCAATTTATCATCTTGTTCACATTCTTTACATTAAATTACATTGTTTACATTAAAAGGGACGCAGGTGGCGCTGTGGGTTAAAGCCTCAGCGCCTAGGACTTGCCGATTGAAAGGTCGGCGGTTCGAATCCCTGCGGCGGGGTGCGCTCCCGCTGCTCGGTCCCAGCGCCTGCCAACCTAGCAGTTCGAAAGCACCTCCGGGTGCAAGTAGATAAATAGGGACCGCTTACCAGCGGGAAGGTAAACGGCGTTTCCGTGTGCGGCTCTGGCTCGCCAGAGCAGCGATGTCACGCTGGCCACGTGACCCGGAAGTGTCTCCGGACAGCGCTGGCCCCTGGCCTCTTAAGTGAGATGGGCGCACAACCCCAGAGTCTGTCAAGACTGGCCCGTACGGGCAGGGGTACCTTTACCTTTACCTTACATTCTTAAATCTCATTCATTTAATTTAGTCTAATAATTCTCCAAAAGGTTTATATTTTCCTCAATCTCACTTATCATCCAGATTACGTCTAATTTAGTGGTGCTCAATTATTTATGGTCTGGCATCCTTCTTAACATTCAACCAAATTACAATATTTTTGTAAATAAATCCTAAATTTCTTCCAGTCTTCTTCAACCCTCTCCTCTCCCAGGTCTCGGATTCTGCCGGTCATCTCAGCCAATTCCATATAGTCTATCAGTTGCATCTGCCATTCTTCCAGTGTGGGTAGATCTCGAGTTTTCCAGTGCTTGGCAATGAGTATCCTTGCTGCTGTTGTTGCATACAGGAAAAAAGTTCTGTCCTTCTTTATCACCCTCTGGCCGACAATACCCAGGAGGAAGGCCTCTGGTTTCTTGGGGAAAGTATACTTAAATACCTTTTTCAACTCATTATATATCATTTCCCAGAAGGCCTTCACTCTAGGGCACGTCCACCAGAGGTGAAAGAATGTTCCTTCATTCCCTTTACATTTCCAGCATTTGTTATCAGACAAATGGTATATTTTGGCAAGTTTAACTGGGGTCACGTACCATCTATATATCATTTTCATTACATTTTCCTTCAAAGCATTACATGCAGTGAAGTTCAACCCAGTGGTCCACAACCTTTCCCAGTCCTCGAACATGATATTATACCCAATGTCCTGTGCCCACTTTATCATAGCCGATTTAACCATTTCATCTTGTGTGTTCCATTTTAACAGCAAGTTATACATTCTTGAAAGTACCTTAGTCTTAGGTTCTAGCAGTTCTGATTCCAATTTCGATTTCTCTACCTGGAACCCTAACTTTTTGTCATTTTTGAAAACTTCTTTAATCTGAGCGTAGTGTAACCAGTCTCGCACTTTATCCTTCATTTTCTCCAAACTCTGCAATTTCCAATTGTCTCCATCTTTTTCTAAAATTTCCCAATATTTTGGCCATTTGGCCTCCATATTGGGTCTTTTTCGGGCCTTAGCTTCCAGAGGTGATAGCCACCTTGGAGTTTTGTTTTCCAATAAGTCTTTATATTTTGTCCAGACATTGAACACTGCTTTTCTGACAATATGGTTTTTAAAGGCCTTATTGATTTAAACCTTATCGTACCATAAGTATGCATGCCAGCCAAAAGCATTGTTAAAACCTTCCAGATCCAATACATCAGTGTCTTCGAGAAGTAGCCAATCTTTTAGCCAGCAGAAAGCTGCGGCCTCATAATACAACTTTAAGTCCGGCCGGGCAAAGCCCCCTCTCTCTTTCGCGTCGGTTAATATCTTAAACTTAATTCTGGGCTTTTTGCCCTGCCAGACAAACTTAGAAATATCTCTCTGCCACTTCCGGAAGCCATGTCTGATAAAGCAGTAAGATAAGGCAGCTCCCACCCACAGGCTTACATCTAGAAGACGTGGCACAAGTGGAAGAAAAAAGAAATATTGGACACTATTTCTTGGTTTGAAAATCTTACAGTGACCAGATTTCAAATTGCTGGTCTTTCAGAAGCCTTGTTCACATGGGCGTAAATTAATGCATGGCAAAATTTGCCATAGAATGCAGGGAAATTTTATATTGTATTCAGGCCACCTCTAATTACATGGTCAGTTCTTTGAAGATAGCAGTTGTGGGAAGAAGAATGTCTTAAGTCAGAAACGAGAGCTGCAGAGGAAAATGTGATATGCCATGTGGCTTTCTAATCAAGTAACAGTTTAATTTTGTCTCCACCCATTAAGAGTTTCTATGGCAAACAATTCTTAAAGATGAAACACAGTACTCAGAAAAACACACATAAAACTGGAAATTTGACTTCCTTGGTGATCATTCATATGACCCTTATGATACATGACTAATTCATACATATGAAGAAATCCACATCTCTTCATTTTAGTAGAAGCTAAAGTTTCCTTTCGGCTTCAAAATAGCATCACAAGCTATAGCTGCAAAAATGTAAATTTAAGGGTATAAGAGGTCAGATTTTTGTTGCTTGTTTAAATTAATATCAAAGTTTCCTTATATTAATTGTGATTGTGTAGTCATAGTCCTGGTCATTGGATTTATCACACACTGCATTTTCCACAAATACAGTGGTTGCAATCTATACCCACTTACCAGGGAGCAGGTCCAATTGAAAACAATGGGAATTAATTATGAGTAGACATATATTGGATTGCACCGATTGTACTGAAAGCAATTCACATAAAATCAAATGACAAGAATCTAAATACAATAGCAGCACAAATTATTTAGCTGTTAAAAAAATGCATTACACCACTGACAATCCAAGTGTTTATCAAAAGTTTAAGCGTAAAACATACGGTACCTATATAGCATATTGAATAGGTCAATTAACAGTATCTAATTTCAATAACATCATTAAGCAATCCACTCAGCAATTAACAACAACAGCTAACTCAAATAAAAACTGGGGGAGGGAATGTGCAACTAAGAAAATTTAACTATTTTTAGCACCATACTTCAGCCAACCCACAAGCACAGCAGAGATAAAAGGCAACCAGAAACCACACTTTTAGTCTGCAAACACACAAACACAAAATCAATCACGATCTCACCTCTTGCCCCCAAAGAAAAAGGGATTTACAGGATTGTAGAGTTGGAAGGCACCTAAGGATCATCTTGTACAACCCTCTGTAATGCAAGAATCAAAATCCTGATCTTCCAGGTGCCACCCCTAGACAATAATAATATATAAATAATAATAATAATAATAATAATAATAATAATAATAATAATTTATTATTTGTACCCCGCCCATCTGGCTGGGTTTCCCCAGCCACTCTGGGCGGCTTCCATAAAGACCAAAAATACACTAAGATGTCACACATTAAAAACTTCCCTGAACAGGGCTGCCTTAAGATGTCTTCTGAATGTCAGGTAGTTTATCTCTTTGACATCTGATGGGAGGGCGTTCCACAGGGTGGGCGCCACTACCGAGAAGGTCCTCTGCCTGGTTCCCTGTAGCTTTGCTTCTCGTAATGAGGGAACCGCTAGAAGGCCCTCTGCGCTGGACCTCAGCGTCCGGGCAGAACGATGGGGGTGGAGACGCTCCTTCAGGTATACTGGGCTGAGGCCGTTTAGACAAGAGCTCCAGAAGGGCCTTCTACATTGCCCCCCTGGCTCAGCCCCTTCATTACCCACTTGGCGGGGTAGCAGCAGAACCACTTTGCACCCTTCCACCATTTGGTGGAACTTTTCCCAATTTGGCATCACAGGTCAAAACCGCACTGGGTGGTTCTGAAGGGACTGTTGCCCAATATGGCATGGCAAGTCACAACTGTGCCAATGTGTATGCCTCTCAAGATGCCATTGCCTAACTTGGCACAAGAGTTCCTGATGTAGGATGAAGCAGTCTCCTTCTGTGCTTGGATGCCATACTCCATTTTGAATCAAGATGGCAGACCAAGATGGTGTGACAGTTAAAAATAAGGTTTCCCAAGCTGGAAGAGGCAGTTTTCACTTACAATCAGATGCCATTGGAAGCAATGAGCCAGGCATCAGTGTGTTTGTGTGCGCGCACAGTCCCCAAACTCACAAATTACACTAACCATTAAAAAAACCTACAATATTATTTTAGTTTCTTCAAGTTTCTAAGCAGTGCCAGGCACACTCTGCTAGTCTGAACTGGAATTAGCCAAAAGAATGTCATCTCTTTCCCCGTACCAGATGCTCAATTCTTGCTATGGCTGCTGTCCATTGTGCTGTAAATCCATCCCTAAACTATTCCCTCAACTTTCAGGATGCTACGTGCAACCTTACATGTGAATAATCTTAACTGCAAAGTAACTTCATTTCCCCCAAAACTGCTTTTATGGCCCACCTTATTTCTTACCTTATTCATCCATAACAATCCTACAAAAGACAGCCTCTGATATTCACATTTTGCAGGTTAGGAAACAAAACTTGAGAAGAAGCACACCTATGGAAGCTTAGCTCTGGATCCCGTTTTATTGCACTTCCCTTCCAGTTCACAGAGGAAAATATGAGTTAACAGTTTTATGACAGCTCTATGCATATGCCATACAGATATTCTTTTAATTTTCATTCATCGCATTTGCATTCTGCCCTTCTTTCAAGGTAGCAGACAAAAGAGATATTCCAAGTGCCATGAAATAAAGGCAGAAACAGATTTGTTTTGTTCTTGGGAGCCCTTCCACTGCAAAGGGAACATCTGGAGTTGGCAACCAAGCCGAGGTCTCTGAGTGGAGGAACAATAGGCTTCATCAGGAACCCAGTGCTTATCAAAGTGCTCTTTAAAATAGTAATAAAAAAAAAAGCTTGCTACAAACAGACCCTATGTTGTTAGCCAGGAAAGATTGCCTTACAATGAAGGAGAAGGCTCCCACAGGGTCATCCTGGATCAAGGACTTAATGAAAATGTGTCACTGTGGAAGACAGGAGAAAAATTGCCAAAAAGTTGAAGCAATCTGGAGGATCTTTTCCAAACTACCTTGGGAATGACACATAATCCATATATCTGGCCAAACCAGAGTCAGACACATAAATTTAATATAAAAAAGGCAAGGAGCAGCAACAGATAAAAGCTGGCAATGTAACAAACTCACCCATCATATTTTAGCATCAAACAAATGAAGTCATAGACAAAAGGATGTGCGTACTAAATATAAAAGAAAAGCCATGCAAGCTGAAATTTGCTGTTTCTAAAAACTTGATAATAGATCTTTGTGAGCTTAAAATAAATAACAACCACAAACATATTAAAGACATCTACCCAACCGAGCTATTTTCTGCAGTTACCATGTCAAAGCACAATGAAAGGTTGTTTGGTTTTAATCATTTAAAGTTTTCAATTCATTTCTAAAGGTTGATGCCCACTGCATTTGTTCAGCAGTTCAGAAATGACTAGAAAACCAAAACTGAGATGAACAGAAATGTGGGGATAGGAGTAACCTATATGAAATATGGTTGTCAATGAAACATTTTAAATAGAAATTCTAGGTTTCTTATTGTTTTTCATACTTTTTGTAAGAAAGAGGAAATACTAAAACTATCTATCTATGATAGCTCTTTCAAGAAGCTGTGGCAACTTTAAAAATAATCAACGAATTAATTCTGTTTGGGGTTCCATTTCTTGGTTTGTTTTTTAAAAAAAGAAAAGCTGTCAAGGCAGACAATTTTATTAATGGGCTTTTAATATGTTCCTTTTCTTCCATGGGAAACTTTAGAATCTGGTCAAAATGTTATTTTGAAGAGTCATACTCCATAAATTACACAATGGGCCTTATTAAATAAACCAGGGCAGAGGTAAACAACTAGAAGCACAGAACTAAAGCTGCAATCTTGGAACTGACCTAAAAGCAAGTCCTATTGAGCTCAGTGGGGCTTACTTCTGAGAGTCGCGGCTGGCACTGTGGTCTAAACCACTGAGCCTCCTGGGCTTGCCAGTCGGAAGGTCGGCGGTTCAAATCCCCGCAATGGGGTGAGCTCCCGTTGCTCAGTCCCAGCTTCTGCCAACCTAGCAGTTCAAAAGCACGTGAGTGCAAGTAGATAAATAGGTACCGCTGCGGTGGGAAGGTAAATAGCATTTCTGTGCACTCTGGTTTCTATCACGGTGTTTTGTTGTGCCAGAAGCGGTTTAGTCATGCTGGCTACATGACCTGGAAAGCTGTCTGCGGACAAACACCGGCTCCCTTGGCCTGAAAGCGAGAAAAGCGCCACAACTCCATACTGTAGTTGCCTTTGACTGGACTCAACCATCGAGGGGTCCTTTACCTTTTACCTTACTTCTGAGTAAATGTGTGTAGGATAGCATGGTTAAATGTGTATTCCATGGGTCACTGACCTAGGCAAGACACATTAGCGGCTTAAAACGCAGCAAGGTCATTTTCCCTTGCTGGAATTTAAGTCATATTTGCACCTTGCTATACACACCAGTGATGCGGTGGGGATGCCTTTACCTGATCTGTTTCACCTGTTTGGTTTCCCTTGCCCCTACAACACCCCCCAGAACTCAGTGAAACTTATCTGCACATGCACCATGGCTGTCTCAAATGTACACAATTCACCTTAACTGTAATTTATGTTTTCAAATCAGATTGAAGCTGGTTTGAGGGAAAACACATCAAATCAGCAGGACCTCAAGAAGCTATGGGACAGAACTGGCTAACCTCATGTGGACACAGCTTCAGGGACCGGTGGTGGATTCACACGGGAGCCAGAGCAAACGGTGATGTGTACACAGCCGCAAGAGGATTTGCCGTTTAAGTCACTACTTTGAGAGCCTTAATTGTCTGCTTTAACACAGAGATCCTTCAACCAAATAGTCACAGGTCAAAGAACATGAGCTTTGGAAAGCACTCATTAAACAAATGTGTACCATGTGGCTCCGGCTCATCTTGTATTATGCCCAAATTCCAAGACATGTTTGAAAAGACTCAATTATGGATAGGGGTGGGCGATATCTGGTTTTCAACACTGTGATAGATCACCAGCTAAACATCGCAATAAACCGACACATATCACAAAGTCTGAAATAAGGACGGAGCTATGTAGAGGCATTGGCTGGCTTCATGGTTTTTCCCACATTGTGATTTTTGCATAGCACACACAGAGACATCATGATTTGCAATATATTGCTAGGTCAAAATTTATGAAACCAATATCATGATATGGACTTCAAACCAATTTTGGATGATATATCAATATACCACCCAGCCCTAATTGTGGGTGGATCCTAGAAAAAGAAAGAGAAAAATGCAGGGGACAAAGGAAAGATGAAACTGTCCCACCAATCCACAAAGTCACTGGTCAGTACTAGCTGGTCAACTGAATTAAGCTGATTAGATCAGAGTGGGCACCCCTTTTCTCTCTCTCCCAAAGGCCATATTCCCTCAGGAATGTGTGCAGGTCTGCTCAGAAATCACAACCACTAGATTAAATGGGGTTACTCTCAAATAAATACACAAAGATGTTGTGTTTTTTTAGAAGAACAGACCAATATGGCTACTGTCCTAAGAAGCAAAAGAAAATAATTACTTTAGTGTGCTATACACACAGGTTACCAATAAACTGGGATTTTCCAAACTTTTCCCAGGCTCACTTTGTTTAGTAAAAAAACACCTTTGGAATCTGCCAAGCTTACCTGATATTGTATTTACAGTTGGCACCATTCATTGTTACTAATGAGGTTATGGAATGGAAAAATTCCATGGAAAAATAAAAGCACCGGAAAATTTGCCACTTGGGGAAACTTGACACACCACATTACAGCACATAGCAGAACTGAATGGTTCTAAAGCAGCTACCAGGGGTGATTCTCCACTTCGCTGGAGGTATAAAACAAGGAGGAATGTTTAAGAAAAACCATTTTTCTCAAAAGAAATACCAGCCCTTTCAATTGTTCTGAAACTACACAGGAAGCAGAGAGAGGGGAACACTTTCAAAAGCCAGTAAGAATAAGGAGGAAGCAGCATGAGGACAAGAAGAATTCAGTTGGGATAGAAGAATGAAAGCAGCTTCAGGGGTCTTTGGGGCAATTAAATGAAAGTTGAGGGCCACTTGCAGCTCCTGGTACACAGGTTTCCCACGTGGGGATTAGGTACCACCAAAGTTTTGGAACTCTACGCATTTTCATTAGTAAGTAAATCTCACTGAAGAAAATTGGAACTGTGTTGGCATCCCTCTGTTTCAAGAGACAATGGGTGCACCTCCAGGGCTGAAGTCAAACTGCTGCGTTAACTGCACTTGAAGTGACCTCCCCAGATGGTGTGCATGGAGGCCCCAGGCTGCCCAGATGACAAGACTCCTCTCTTGGCCTCCATGATGTGGTCCAAAGGAAAGCAGAGCAATACACTTGGCACCAGCTTGGATGCAGGAGTCACCGGAAGGAGTCGTACAAAGGCGCCATCCAACCATCTTAGGGACTCTACTCTGGATTTTGGTCAGGTTTACTCCTTAGCCTTTTCTCCTCCCGAAGGTGTTCTGCAAGGCAGCGGACTTGCTTTCAGATAAAATGCTCAAAGCAAAGTGGATGTGACAACATGCAGTACTGAGTCCACAGTCATCTCCCTATAAGGTAGGGGGAAGAAGGCCAATTTAAAGTGCAACGCACATGGGTTGGGTGGGTGTGATGGAGGAGCGGGGAATCACTGGCACACTGGCCTGGTTTGGCCCACATGGCAACTTTGGCCAAGCTGTGCCCATCCACCCCACACCAGATGCCCGTAAAGGTGAGGCTTGGATGAAAGCGTATTTGTAGGTACCACTGATCAGCTATGCCTGCAAAGCCCCTTACACAGTGTGCCCCTTGCTGACTGTCAATGGTTTTAAGTTTTGTAAGTCTGTGCATACGGTATTTCCCAGCCCCTAGAACAACACTTTCCTAGCAGCTTTGCAAACATCCTTTGGAAAGAAAGAAAAAATGCAGCATTTGTAAAAGCAGCATTTTTTATTTTATTTTTACTTTACACAGAAAGCAAGTTTGCATTCAAAACAATTGTGGGATCAGTCGTTAACAATATCTCCAACAGCACACTCCCACCAAAGGGCAGGACAAAAGCGCTTCCTAGCCCAATGGGAATGAAAGGGAGTTACACATTACCATAGTCATAAACCTCAGGGGTGTTAAGGGCACTTAATTATGAACAGATTACCAACTCAAGTAAACACAATCCTGGGTCCCTGAAAAGATATGTCTCAGTAAAAAAGTAAAATAAAATTCTGTGTTTTGACTTCACTTAGGTAGCGACCTTAAATACTTCCTTCAAACAGAACTAAACTATCACCAGCATCAATAGAGTTTGCTCCTACATGTTTAGGATTGCAATATTTCACGCATGTGCAAAGATCCATTGACGCCCCTTGAACATAAAGCCACACACACCAAAAAGCCATTAGTGGTTAAATATTAATTCTGGGTATGATCTAAAGGAAGATGTCACCATCTGTTATTGAGTGATAACTTTCAACAAAGGAATTCTTTTTTTAAAAAAAAAGTGACTCGAAAGGCAAAAGTTAAACTGTCCACTTCGTTTCTGATCTTCTGGCACGCTGACCAGACATCTGCCCTACTACAATCAAGTATTTTATAGCCACAGTTAATGCTTGTGAGGGTGTTGTCTTTTTAAAGCGATACAGTGAAAGCTGTGTGTCAAAAATGGGGAAATGCTAGAAGATTGCTAAGATTAAAAGATCACAGCACTCTAATCGTATCGCCAGCTGTGAGCCTAATGAACTAAATTTAAGACAGCCATTATCTCCAGAGGGTAAAAAAAATGGCCATTGCTCATCTTCATGTGCTAATTAATTTAGATGTATGCTTATTTACAGCTGTCCACTGCCAAGCATTGAAGCTGTCCTTCAAGACTGTTCAATGGGCACAGAACATGACAAAAACATTTTGATATGGCTGACTTGTAACCAGAGTCCGTGCTGACTTGTTATAGCCTTCAGGGGTTGATCTGTAAAAGCTCTGCACCTCATAACAGGAGATATCTAAGAAACCAGTTCCTCTCCTATGCCCACTCAAAATATCCACCATGGACCAATACCATCCCCCTGAACCATCTGTCATTTTAGCCTTGCCAATGAGAAGTCCACAAAAATTAGTTATGCTATACACATTATTATTAAGCTGGGACATCTTCAGGAGCCTGAAATAAAGGAAACAACACTTCCTCAAGTTTGGAGGAAGTTCTCAGCCTGAACACCTGGTGGGTACAAGTCTGTGCAGAAATCACCTCCTACAATTACGTAATTCTGTCTTAAGATTCAAAACCCAAACTTAAGCATTAAGAAGCGTGGCATATTCTGCTATTAGGATTCAACAATGTGTGGATAGCTGTGAGGCTTAACAGCTTTTATTTTCAAACTGCATGTCTTTAGGGTGTTGTTGCTGTTTTTATACTCTGCTTGTAAGCTTCCCACACAAATCTCACTGGTCCCAGGCACGGGGTGGGGGTGGAGATGCTAGACCAGTGTGACATTTTGCTATCTTGCTCTGTCCTAAATTTTCCAGTAACTTGCCTAAGCAAAATCCTGTTGACACAGGCCAATCTTGATGAATAAAATGCTAGGCTGAGGACAACAGACATGTGGTCAACCCATTTTTACTCCTAGCCAGCCAAGAACACTAGCAAAGCCTGCAATCTTAATCACACATAGTAAAGGTAAAGGACCCCTGACCATTAGGTCCAGTCATGACCGACTCTGGGGTTGCGGCGCTGATCTCGCTTTATTGGCCGAGGGAGCCGGCGTACAACTTCCAGGTCATGTGGCCAACATGACTAAGCCACTTCTGGAGAACCAGAGAAGCGCACGGAAATGCTGTTTACCTTCCCGCCGGAGCGGTACCTATTTATCTACTTGCACTTTGACATGCTTTCGAACTGCTAGGTGGGCAGGAGCAGGGACCGAGCAACAGGAGCTCACCCCGTCGCGGGGATTCGAACTGCCGACTTTCTGATCAGCAAGCCCTAGGCTCTGTGGTTTAACCCACAGCGCCACCCGTAAAGAGCACTGAACTCAGTGGGGATTATTTCTAAGAAGATACACAAATGATTGCATTGTAAAATCCATACACTGAGTAGCACAGGAAGGTGCAGAAGTCCGTCCCCCCCCCCCCCCGCAACTACCACCTCAGGATTCCAAAGTAAGGAGAGACTTTGTGCTGGTCATCAGCCTACGACTTTTTCCACCTGCCTTGCCCCACCCTCCAGGCCTAGGAGCCCTTCCCAAACCATTACTTGGAGAACAGCAGAAGCAGCTGGGAAGAGAGGAGTTCGGGGATATTTTTTAAGAAATATGTTATTAGTTGTGTGTCCTTGTTTCCCAATTTGATCCTTTTATATGGCTTTGTATGTCTGGGATTTTTATGCATTGTGACTTGCTGTTATTTTTATTGAGTAGTAATTCTTTATTGTAATTGACAATGACCGCTCCCCACTTAAAACGGGGGGCGCCTTTTGCGTGGACGCGTGCAGCCCTGGATCTGGAGTGGCCCCATCAGCATAGGCTTTGCCTTCCCTCAGGTGGGATACCTGGAGGTCCCCGCCTACCCCAGTGAGTTGTCCAATCCCACCTGGGGGAAGCGTTGCCAGGGAAACCAGGCCAGGTAAGGGGAGGGATTACCTGCCCACACAATAGAGGGTGGATCTTACTTGTTAATCCTCACTTGGCTCCAGAGCTTATGCCTGAGCCAAGGTCTACCCACATTTGAAATTTAATAAAGTTGTGGCCAATTTAATCCCATAGCACGTTGTCTAGAGTCGTTATTCCACATGACGGGGGGGACCACTCGGGATCTGGGGACTCCACCTGTCCACGCAAATGTAAACTGTTTATTATTTGCTGATATTTAATTTTACTGTTTACTATTATATTCTAATGGATTATTGAATATAGCTTTCTTTCATACTAGTTGTCAATTTTAAAGTTATTGTGACTTTGTTGTATTGGATCAGATTGTTGTTACATGTGTTGTTATATACATAAAAGTTTAAGAACTTAATGGGCAATTTGAGCTCACTAGGGCAGGAGATAGCAACTTCAGAAGCACTTTTTAACTCCTGACACACCACTGTAGAAGATCCAGTTTTAAGAATCGGGGGGGGGGACCCTATGTACTGGGCTGCTTCAAATTTTATATCAGGGTTTGGAGCCTTTGTCCCTACAAATGTTATTGGGTTACAACCCTAATTATGAGAGGTGGTGAGAGTTGGAATCCAACATCATCTAGAGGGCCAAAGGTTCCCTATCCCTACTTTATATAATGACCAGATTGGCTGCAGCCACATAATGCAGCAAGTATTGAAGTCAAAAGCATGGTTCTAGATATGCGGCAGACACATACACTAGGGAACACAGGCAATCTAGGTTCTTCAGAACAAATCCCCAAGGATTTCAGATGGACTGTGCCTGTCGCGTTTATCATAGGAAGCACCAATGCAACTAATTGTTGCAAACAGCAGTCTTTAGCCCTTGCATAACAAAGCAAGCGTGGAGAAATTCTACTGCGCAACAGTATAATTTTCACAATACACCACCAATGAGGAATCAAAAACTAGAGGGGAAAGGACTCAGGAGGTTGGCATCTCTAGAGATGTTATGTTGGTCTTTTAAAATAAACATGGAAATAAATGATTAATCCCCTGCTCTGGGATAGTCTGAAAGGAACTTTTCATGTGACAATTATCCCAGGGAACATTCCAGACCTTCCCCTTCAATGTTCTGTATTTAGTCTGTGAGAGTTAAAAGCTTTACTAATTCAAGATGGATGTCATGTGTCTCACTTCTCAAATGCAGTGTTCCCAGCACGTATCACACATTCCACCTATAAAGAGATTGGAAGCACCCTTGGGTGACATGCTAGACACTGCCCACTTTGGGCACTGCCCACTTTTGGCTTTGGCTGCAGGCACCAGTGGTATGCTATTTCCCCAACTATTTGTCTTAATAATAATTTTAAAAATTCTGCCCCTGCATTATGGGAAACTGGCACACCCAGCACTTACTCCTGAGCAGACTGATTTAGGGGAGAAGCAGTCAGGAAGAGAGTGACAGATTCTGTCTTATACAATTCCATCCAGTATTAATCCACTTAATGGGAATGTTGATTACAGTACTCTGGATTCAGCTCTTGGGGTCCCTTAAAAAGGCAGCCAGTTGCCAATTCAGGCCTCAGTCTAAATTGAAATAAGTCCCATTGAACAACATGTGACTTGTGTCACTTCCAGATGACCTGTTAACAGCATTCGCCCGATTTGTTTGCATGAGGTTTACAGGCAGGTTAGATGACCACAACAATTTATTTGTGGGTGAACTGTGAGTTTCTTTGAGCCCTGGGTGACAACCAAGGTGGATATGTGGAGCCTTGTATGAGAGCCAGGAGGCTGAAAGGGGAGGTGTATCGAAAAGGGTGTATATTGCTTATTTTGGAAATTTGAATTGATGTAACATTTTTATGTGCAACTGTGTGTTTTTGTATATTTGTTATATGTTGTTCAGTTGCTTGTTTACTTTAGTTTTTTTGTACCACACACACACACATATCACAGTACAGTGGTACCTCGGGTTACATACGCTTCAGGTTACCTACGCTTCAGGTTACAGACTCCGCTAACCCAGAAACAGTGCTTCAGGTTAAGAACTTTGCTTCAGGATAAGAACAGAAATTGTGCTCCAGCGGTGCGGCGGCAGCAGGAGGCCCCATTAGCTAAAGTGGTGCTTCAGGTTAAGAACAGTTTCAGGTTAAGAACGGATCTCGGGAATGAATTAAGTACTTAACCTGAGGTACCACTGTATAGAAATGGTTTAAATAAGTAAATCAAACTGAGCATTTGTTCCGATTTGTTTTGGAAAGGCTGGACAATACTACCTCAAGCAATTGTTATCCCACTCTTTCAGTTACATGTTGCCATCACTTTTTTCATCAAAAAATTCTGATTTTTAAGGGGTAGCAAGAAGCAGAGTTTTTTTTTATTCAAGAGCATCAAATCAGCTGTCGTTGCACAACCAGGCCTTTGGCTGATTAATATTCTACAGCCTTTTAATATGTCCCTGTGGGAAAGGAGGGTATTGTTTCACTGTTTTAATTTACTTGTGTTTCTGTATAATATTTTATTCTGTGAACCACCCAGAGATTTTGAAGGGTGGTATATAGCAGATTAAATAAAAACAAATAAAATTTGCCAGTATGTGATTGACTCTCATCCCGAAACAGCAACACTCCAGAAGCACCCTTACTGTTTTGTTTTTTTTTTAAAGGATGCTTACTGCACTGCTGGTGAAATTTTATTTAGAAATATATTGAGAAATAGGTAGATGGGACAGAAGAGCACTATTTGGATTTGCTGACATAAGCATCAAAAGATTCTCCGGAATCTCTTCATTTTGACCTCCAGATGAGGCTATATGTATCCAGAAGAGGATGAGAAACCAGAAAATATTGGTCTGCCAAAGACTATCCTGTGCAGTCACAGGTGGCTAGACAGCGATAGGCAAGATATACAGGCCAAATTACATTGCCTGAACTACTCAGCTTAGAGAACGGAGGTTTCCTTCCCTTGGGAAAAGCAGGAGTGACAAACCCGTGGGTCTCCCAGAGTTGTTGAACTGCAGCTCCCATCAGCCTCGGCCAGCATGGCCAATGGCAAAGGATGATGGGATTTGTAGTTCAGCAAACATTTGGCGGAGGGGGGAAAGGGGCACAGGCTAGTCACTCCCTTCTGCAGCCTGGGTAGCTTGGCCACTACATTGTGGTCTTGCCTACGGATACCTGTCCACCTTTGGCAAAGGTTCCTTGGCATAAGGGATAGTCAGAGCTTAATCTCCTTCATTACGCACACGCCCCCCTCCCCCGCGCGCACACATGTGGAATGGCTCCAGTGTGTTTACAAGCGGGGAGCCCCTGTCGCTCTTGATAACCAGCCACGGGGAGGGGGGGACCCCACTCTGCACATGCCCAGAGGCCCACATATCCCTCGAGCGCACAAGTCAAGCCTGCGGCCACCAAGGACTCCGGACACCTTGCAATGCTTGGCGACTGCAGCAGAGGCTCCTTGGGGGAGTCCCAAGTTTCTTCTTCCCGGTTTCCAGACGCCACAGGGCTCCTGGCGCGCCCTCCTCTGCCGCCCCCCTGCACGAGGACACGGCCGTACCTCTATGTCCACGGGGTCCCGGCTCAGCCAACGTGCCATACTCGCGCCAGCCGCGTCCGCCCTTTCGCCGCCGCCTTCCAGGAATCGTCCAGCGGGCGAAGCGAAAGCGCGACGCGGACCCAGCCCGCCCAGCAACGCCCCCAGTGGGCGGACGCGGCGGAGACCTTCCTCGGCCCTGCCCCTTCGGCTCCGCAGCTGCCTCCTGGCTCCAGCCTCTTGGCCTTTTCTGCTGAGCTTGCAGGGAGGAAAACATTCAGACATGGCCTGGCTTTAAAGAAGAGGGTGGGGTGGGGGATATTGATTACTTAATTGCGTAACCGTGTGCAGCTTGCAACAATGTAGGTAGCATACACAAAAGGAAAGGAAAAAGGAAATACTGTAAGTAAAATCTAAGTTTTGTAAACTGGTGAGAGAGAGCGATGCAAAAGTTACACTAACAGGAAATCGGACACTTGCATGTAACATTTAGACCGGCGAACACAGATATGTTAAGAGTTTGAGCATTTCAGTGATTTGGTTGTACACATTTTCGTTGACACCTTTTAATTGAAACATTGCCTTTCTAGGATTTTCTGGTGAGGGCGCAGTGCTGGATTAAACCCTGTGGAGGCCCCTAGGCAGTTGAAATCTTGGGGGGCCCATCACAAATTATCTCCTAATAGTTTTTGTAATTTTCTTTCAAGATGGAATCAATATTATTTTGAATGGATATAACAAGTTAGTAAATATGCAGAAATGGCGAAACTTACTGGAAAAATAAGAAATCAAGATAACAAATGTTTTATAAAAGAATAGAAATAGTTTACTGAATATTTACAAATAAATTGTAAACAGATAAGAACATTGGCAGGATTATTGTAGTAACTTGCAGATTTAAAAGAGTATACATTTATAGTAGATGAGTAAATTAAGTTAATTTGGATATGCAGAAAATATTAAAAATAAATTTAAGAAACCACAGAAAGAGGGGGAAGGAAGTCAAGTTTTGAAATGTTAAAATGACTATAAAATTAATGAAATGTGTAAAATTGAAAATCATAAAAAAGAACTGTATTAAATTTGTTGAAAATTATTAAATAAAAAAAATTGTAGAACTGAAAAGGACTATGAGGGTCACCTAGTTTGACCTCCTTGTGGTCGCTTCAAACTCTAAGATTCTCAGTTCTGGTGCCTCATCTCACTTGATGGTGATGCTGGGGCTGAAAGTTATTATGGGGAATGTGGAAGACTAAACAGGAACACAACTTCCTTGCAAGTCAAGTATGGTAATTGTTTTGATTGTATTACCTTTACCTTTAACCTTTAACCTGCTAATGCCACTTCTTCTTAAAATTAAATTTTTAAGCTGTGTGTATGTAGCTAATTTGTTTAGTTTGTTTGTTGCTCCTCAGCTACTGCGTGTAACACTAACATGCCTTAAACCAGTGTTTGCCAACCTTTGGTCTCCAGCTGTTTTCAGACTTTTTGTATAGTCGTTTAGTCGTGTCCGACTCTTCATGACCCCATGGACCAGAGCACACCAGGCACTCCTGTCTTCCACTGCCTCCTGCAGTTTTGGTCAAACTCATGCTGGTAGCTTCGAGAACACTGTCCAACCATCTTGTCCTATGTCGTCCCCTTCTCCTTGTGCCCTCCATCTTTCCCAACATCAGGGTCTTTTCCAGGGAGTCTTCTCTTCTCATGAGGTGGCCAAAGTATTGGAGCCTCAGCTTCAGGATCTGTCCTTCCAGTGAACACTCAGGGCTGATTTCCTTAAGCATGGATAGGTTTGATCTTCTTGCAGTCCATGGGACTCTCAAGAGTCTCCTCCAGCACCAGAATTCAAAAGCATCAATTCTTCATCGATCAGCCTTCTTTATGGTCCAGCTCTCACTTCCATACATTACTACTGTGAAAACCATAGCTTTAACTATACGGACCTTTGTTGGCAAGGTGATGTCTCTGCTTTTTTTTTTTTTTTTAAGGTGATGTCTCTGCTTTGCCCCCGAACTACAGCTCCCCATCATCCCTGACCACTGGTCTTGCTGGCTAAGGGTGATGGGAATTGTAGTCCAAACACAGCTGGAGACCCAAGGTTGAGAGACACTGCCTTCAATCATGCTTGCTATGGATGATGGGAGTTGTAGTCCAAAACATCTGGAGAGTGCTAGGTGGGCTGCCCCTGGTTTGTGCTGTTATACCACTGAAGAGCAACAGTGAAGAACCACAGAACAAACTTGCTTCCTGCCTGCATGCAAGGTTTCTCTCACATTTCCCAGGATGATGGCAAAACCTTCAGTTAGGGAGCACCTACTGATCTGCGATAAAAATGTTGGTTGAGGCAAGCTGGCTGAGAATATTACAGTTAAAATTCACTAGCTCTGATTCAAGTTGCAAAAAAATAAAAATAAAATAAAAGGGTTAGATAGGAAATGGCTGAGCATACCAGCACTTTTAATGGGCAATTTGAGAATGGCTGTCAAATTAAATTTGTGCCCTGAGCATCACTTGCTGTTGTAAATATGATTGTGCATCAAAACTGATGGCATTATCACTCAACCAGTTCTCACAGTATCACAGATGCTTGTTTTTTTGCAAACAAGGTTGTAAGCCAAGTGGAAGGCACACAGACACGAAATCCTCCTTTGGCTGTGTTCTTGATATGTGGAAAATAAGAAGGAAAGGAAACATTCCATTCCATTTGCCTGCTTATAGGAACGCTTGACGTCTCTATTGCTGTCAGATCTGCAGATGGAGGAAGGAGTTGGCAGAGATTCCTCCTCTTATCCAAATGGAGGACCAACTTAGGATCCAAGCCTCTGCATGTGGGTCTCCTCTCCTACTGAATGGAGATGGTGTTTGGATGACCAGCTGAGGCAACGGGGGTCATCACAACTTCCAAAATTGTAGGGTGCATACTGTAAGCTGCTGAAAGCGAAGAACGCTTAATGAAAATTTCTGGCTGCAGCTGATCAAGACTGTCTTGTACTGTGAAGACGACATTTAAATTTGATCTGGACATCTATTTTTGTTTCTGCAAAGCACAGCGATATGTTATTGACAGAAGTGCCAGCAACCAGAATCGTATTCAATTATTTGAAGTTACATTGTTTACAAGTTACACCCAAGGAAAGGGGAAGTTATGAGCATGAAGATTGTTTGCTTCGGAAGGTGGTCTTTAATGGGGTATAATTAAATATATTCATTCATTCATATTATTTGTATGCCGCTTCCCCACAAAATCGTGTTCAAAGTGGCTTACAACTAAGAAAGCATTTCAAACAAACTCTGCAAAACAATTTCACAATAGCATAGCAAAATAACACCATAGTAACAATTTCTTAATGGCGTAGCAAAACAAAAATACAACGTAGAAAGACCCACATTTCCATACTGTAAGTATGACAAGATTACTTGAATAGCATGCAGCACCCAATAGCAAAAATAAGAAGGGTGATTTGCATTTTCACCTTAGTCCTAGAAACACCCGCACCAAGATATGGCTCACAGTTCCCTCTCCGGCAGCAACTTCTTGTAAAGCTTCCAAGGGCATAGGGTGGAGTATCTGGAAATATAATAATAATAATAATAATAATAATAATAATGCCACTAATTATTATTTTTTAGTTCTAATCAAGTGACTCAGAGAAAACTTCTCCTCCCCCCCCCCACTTTCTTACTGAATAATTTGCTCTGGACATCTTGTAACACCCCCCCAAAAAAGAAACTTGGCATGATATGTCACTTCCAGTATGATTATGTCACCAGAACTTCAAACTCTTTTCCAGACAGGCAGCTACATTAGGCTTCTGCAGCAAAAATAACCAAGGGTCTTGTGGCACCTTCCACATTTATTATGGCATAAGCTTTCACGAGCTACAGTCCACTTCATCATCAACATAAAAAATGTAACATTAAATAATGGATTGCGACTTGCAGCTGAACATTCACAGAAGAAATATAAATCTTTTATTGTGCGCGAATCCGACTGACTCATGATGGTTTGTCGAAGTCAATTGTTGTTTGTAAATGTCCTCTTCTGCCCATTTTCTTTTTTCGGCTTTGTAACATCATACTGTAATGCACAATTTTTGTAGCACTTAGCTTTCCTTTGAATATTCCTCCCCCCTCCCATTCTGCTGTGGCCTTTGTAAAAGTTCTGCAAATCAATGCTGGTTGGTAGTGCATCAATATTTTTGAATTCTCTGAGATGGTTGGGCAATATCACATACCCTGTTTGATGTAATATCTCATTAGTGTTTTACAGGGCTGCCAAAACCACTGACATTTGGATTTTGACACAGGATGTGCAAAGACCAAGATGTAGGTATAGACTGTGTGTTGCTATTTAGCCCCAAACTGGATTTGTGAGTGAGTTTAAAGTGTTTGGGTATCATCAGCATTAATCCCTTCCATTGTGGATGGGGGGTACAATATTAGTTCAAACAGCTGAAAGAGAAACAATAGAAACAAAATTCCAATAATACAAAAAAAAAACCAATTAAATATGTATTTAAAAGCTCAGCATTATTCAAACACATTTTAATGCTCTCAAGTCCATTTCTTAATCTCCAGAACTACAGAGACAACAATATACACCCCTGTTTATATGCTGAGGAAAAGCTGAACCATAAACACATAAAAAGAAGAAGCTGTCTTATTGGAATCTGTGCACTTTCAAAGATGGCTCCACATTTGAAACTGACCATCAAAATAACATGGACAATTTTGCAAAAGCCAGCATTCACAGCTTGTTTTCTTTTTAACAACCCAACAAACTGGGTTGTCGGGGACTTTGTACTGTTATGTGCACAGGGCTCAAGGCCATGTGCTCCCTTCTCCCCCCCCCCCCTTCCTCTGGCACAGTGACGGAGACAGCAGGAGCATTTGTGTCCAAACAGGGAACTGTTGTTAGTGATATTATTTAGTCTTGTGGCAACTGCAGGTGGTAGCATGGGGCTGTGGTGCTTACCCAAACTCCAGTGGCGTAGCGTGGGTTGTCAGCACCCGGGGCAAGGCAAGTAATTTGCACCCCCTAACCCGTGGATTTTAGTAGGGGCAGAGAGCTGCTAGTGCGAGCGCCCCCCCGATGTTGCACCTGGTGCAGCCGGCCCCCCTGCACCCCCCACGCTATGCCACTGCCAAACTCCCAACAGTGGAGTTCCTGCTGTTTACCGGGAAGGAGAAGGAGAGGGGTAAGGCAGCAGGGGTGTTGGTGCTGTAGCTGTCAGTGTGTTTGCACAGCACCAACCTCTGTACCGCCTTGCCCTTCTGACTCTCTTCCCCCGTAGGCAGCAGAAACTCCATTGACCAGAGGTCATGTTAGTGTAGCTACCAAACACCACTGTCCACTACCGTATTGTGCTTTACTGAAAGGAGCCAGCATCATTAACCTGTTGCAATGTACAGAAGCTTCACATGAAGCACTCTGGAGTCAAGCTGCATTTTTAGTAGGGCTTTATTCCACTTGCAGTTTTGCATTGTCAAAAAGCAGTCTTCTCACAGTATATCCAGGAATCAGCATACACGGGTGGGATTACATACAGGGGAGAAGCCAGCGTGGGGAAGTCAACCATACCTCTTTATAAAGGTAAAGGGACCCCTGACCATTAGGTCCAGTCCTGACTGACTCTGGGGTTGTGGCGCTCATCTCGCTTTATTGGCCGAGGGAGCCGGCGTACAGCTTCCGGGTAATGTGGTCAGCAGGATTAAGCTGCTTCTGGCAAAACCAGAGCAGTGCACGGAAACGCCATTTACCTTCCCACTGGAGTGGTACCTATTTATCTACTTGCACTTTGACACGCTTTCAAACTGCTAGGTTGGCAGGAATACCTCTTTATACTGGTTGGCTATAAACCAATCAGGCAACGCCTCATGTCTTGTGATGCTGACTCATCACATGATACTGAGTCAGCATTTCCATGTCGCATAGAGTGTTAACTGCTTGATGCCCACAACACTTCTACATCACCATGGTTTGAAGATGATTTGTCTCAGTGAACCATAGTGAACATTATGGCTCCTTGCTCCTTGCAGAGGCATCAACATGAGCAGAAGATTGGGGTGGGTGTGTGGGTATGCCAATAATGCACACATGATGCGTGTGTGATGCTGGGAGGAGCTGCGGTGGAGCCAAACACAGCAGGGACATGGCTTCAATGGCTGGCAGCTCCTCTTCTTGGGTATTCAACCTCCTCCTCCTGTCACCGCCACCAGCCCAGACCTGCTTCCCCTCCTTCTCCTCCATGGCAGCAGGAAGAGAAGCCACTAGCCACTGAAGCTGCGCTGCACTGTGATCAGATCTGTGATTGGCCTTTTCTGCCTTGGGTTTTCCTCAACATTGGGGGTGGTGGCGCACCCCCAACATTATATTGGAAGAGCCAAAGGAGATCTGGGCCCCTTCGAGTTGGCACCTATGACTCCTCAACAGAAGAGTAGGGTCCCTCTAAATAAAATAATTTTATCTATTTGACTTGTAGCTGCACATTTTTCTCTGTATTTTTAAGATTGACTGGTTTGTTTTAGAATTTGGATATACAGTTGCACCAGCTGAATTTCTGTCTTTTGTGCTAAAGGCACAGAAACTCTGTCACATGGGGGGGGGGGGAGTCGCCTGCCTTAAATCCATTAGGTGCTGCTATTCCAACGCACAATGCAGTGGGTGGCTTTTAAATGTAATCATGACTTCTTCCCTCGCTAGAGTACCCTGAAGAGGAGGAAAGAAAACCCTGATTATTACTACAGCAGAGCTTTTCCCCTCTACAATTCCTCACCTTAAGTGAATCACACTAAGCATCCACTTTGTGAAACTGATAAGCGTCCAAATGCATTTTAAAGTTATAATGACTGTTTAGTGACTCCACTAATTTATTCTAGCCATCTGGGGCAAAATCGACGAATGCATCTCTTCTGAAAATGCTTCCTAATGTTTTGATGTACTGGTACAGACCATAAATGTACTTCTTAAAAAGAAGAAGTAGAGGGAGCCCATATATTTTCAGACTAAATTCATCATAAGAAAATAATTATCATTAATATTTTTTTATTTTAAAAAAATCACTCACAATGTATTTTCCAGTTTAAGACTTCAATTCCTATGTAGCTTAACTCCTTTCTTGGGTGTAAGTTCTATTCACCACATTAGAACTTCCTTCTGAGTAAACATGCATAAAACCAGACTCTACTTACAGCAAATAAATAATGGGAGCACATATTTTTCCGGGAAATTAACAAAACTGAAAAGCATTTTCAGTATTTTCAACGTTTTTTTAAAAAATTAAGTTTTATGTCCAGTGACTGGATAGAGAAGTAAGATTGGGTGGGTTACACTAAGGATCAATCTAGACAGCTTGTGGGTGTGTAGAGCAGCATATCAGTGACACATTAATAGCACATTTGAATCAGATTTATTATGGACCATCCATACACCATCCTACTTCATCAGTTGTTCTGCTACGCTTCCCCAGTGTTTCCATATTATTGCATTCACACTTTAAATCTACCCATTTTATTGACTATGTTCCCAACATCTCCAATTCCCCACTTCCCTGCCCTGGGTGCAAGTAAATTATGTTATGACACCAAGCTGTCATGCTTTTGTTTATATACCTTTCAAGTTTTATATACCTAGGCTGTGATTGCTGTGCTAAGTCATGCTCATCTGCAGAAAATGCCAGTATCTGGCATTATTGGAAAAAAGGTGGCAGTGGCAACATCACAAAGAACTGGACAAATATCATCAGCTTTCCAAGATGCTCTCCTGCTAAAGCACTTTAAAAGCTGGAATAAGCAAAGAACCAGAGGATACATAGAAGAAAAGGACAGAGGACATACACTGATTGCAGCCAATGCAGTATAACGACCCCATTTTTTTGTGGGCACAAATGGTATTGCAAGTCTAACCACCCTGATAGCATCACAAGCACAAATCATGATGAATGCATGCCTAGAGGGAGGCTGAGTATATTTCAGCAAGGGACCATTTTTCACTTGTTGCAAACTGGAAAAACTATCTTGGATAACAGATGTTTTACCACCATGCTAAAACATCAAAGCACCACAGTTGCTCCATATTACTGGGATCTGCTGTGCTAGATGGGAGCTATAGGATTAGGTAAAGGTAAAGGACCCTGGATAGTTAAGTCCAGTCAAACTTGACTATGGGGTGCGGCACTCATCTTGCTTCAGCCCAAAGGAGCCAGCATTTGTCCACAGAAAGCTTTCCGGGCCATGTGGCCAGCATGACCAAACTGCTTCTGGTGCAACGAGACACCATGATGAGTTCCAGAGTGCACGGAAACACTATTTACCTTCCCGCCACAGTGGTGGCTATTTATCTTCTTGCACTGATGTGCTTTTGGACTGCTAGGTTGGCAGAAGCTGGTTGGCAGGAGCTCACTCCGGCACATGGACTCAAACCACCAACCTTCCGATCGGCAAGCCCAAGAGGCTCAGTGATTATGAGTAGTTGAGTGGAACACTGGTCAATAATGGATGCACTGTTCTCATGTTTACTAAACAGATTTCATGTTTTCTTGGGTGGAGGGGAGATACAGTCCTAAAAGAAGCAGCGTGCACTTAATAACCAAGTTTAGTTAACTGCCAGTAACAAGCCTAAAATGTGTATATTCTGTAAGTAAGCTTAAGAATGTGTAAGCTAAATAATAACACAGTTTTCTCCTCTTTACCCCCCTCCAAACACCCTTCATTTCCCAAACTCTGTTGTCTCCCTTGTGTCTATTTTTAGATTATACAGGGCAGGGACTTCCCCTGTCATTCTTTGGGAAACACCATGTAAAGGAATGGCACTATGTAGACAATACTAAGTACTAGCATGGTTGGGCGCAAAAGAGGTGAGAGCTCCTGCACCTTTCAACAGTGTTGGAGGAGAGCTGTGCCTGCTGAAATTGCCTCTTCTCCACCATGGTTTAAAAGTGCAGATGCCCTCTCCTCTAATATCCAGTAGTGATTGATGCCCATTGCAACTGGTAGGCAGAAGGCAGGGAGTCCAAGCACTGGGTGGAGTCAGAGCCAACTAATGCTGGTTTTGTCCCTATCCTCCTCCTCCTCTGCTTACCCCTACAATGGGCAACACAGAGACTAAATAGAAAAGGGAAGGTGACAGCCAGTGCCATTCACCTGGACTGGTTGGAAGTCAGAAGGTAGGCTGACAGTGTTGGCTGAAGGAGCTGTGCCCCATTTGCCCTAATGGACTAGCCTTTGCTGCAAATACCAACAATGTTCCTAAAGACACTCTGTTTCTACCAGTCTGCAGATTAGACTTTCACACATGTAAGCCCACCTGGGAGCTTGCAGGACAGCAAGAGGCCTTGTGGAGCGCATGAATCAAGTCATTTGCTTAAGGAATCTGAAGGCTGGCTTCTAAATCAGAGTCTGGCATTAAATTATCTTCTCGGGGATAACTCTTAAATGCTATTCCTCAGCTTGGGCCTCAGGCAGGCTTGGGGACGAGCCCAATATCTTTGTAGCCATGTGCAGAATTATGGCCCTAGGAGTCTCTGATAATGTTAACTCATGCTACGAAGCTTTGTGAGCAGGTTTGCCTTTTGATTCAAAACTGAAGTCAAAGTTTAGAGAGATGAGCCGCTATCCCTAGAGTTCTTATAACAAGTCTGCGATCCCCTTTTCTGACTAAGCACTGGCTTGATGTGCACACTGGTCCCCAGAGTATTATACATCTGCTAGCAATGACCTTCTGCCAGAAGCTGGAATGGTTTCTCGATTTTAGGTGATGCAATTTATAAGCGATATTAATCTTTTACTTGTGTCACACCTTATGGAATGAAATTGCAATGAATGGAATGAAATTCAATAGTACAAAGAGTAAGGTCATGCATCTGGGACTAATAAATGCTTTTGTTATCTGCTGGAAGAGTGGAAAAGATACCAGAGTTCTTGGACAGTTGGAAGACAGCGAGCCATCAACATGATCCTTCAGCAGTCAGAGCAAATGCTATTCAATATATGAAAAGGGGCATTTTTTATTTTTTTTTATTTTTTGCAGGAATACAGAAATGGAGAGATTGGGGAGGCCCTATTTGGAACAATACTTCAATTCCCCCACACTCCACCAATGCTGGATTTGTGTATAGGCTAAGTAGGCTGAAGCTTAGGGTCTCTAAATCTAGGGGGCCTCGCCAGCCTGCCTGCTCCCCAGCGGGCAGTCTCCCCTCTCCCAAAATTGCAAACTCAAGAGTTCATGCAAAGGCAGGGCAACTCATGCACGGCAACTATGAGACTCAGGGCTAGCCTGTGGGGCCCAATTTGAAGAAGTGGGGCCCAACTTTAGGGTTATTTGTAGGGTCCAACTTCACAGCCAAAGTCTGCAAAATCTTATAGATATAAATAAAATCCATCTAGATTGCCCTGGGGGGGGGCCCTTAGGAGTGGCCTGCAGGGCCCAATTTGCCAAATTGCTCCAATTGCCTTAAGGTCAGCCCTGATGAGACTGTTCAGGGGATGGACTGACAAGCCCTGCACCTCCTAGGTCCCTGGTATCACTATTCAGAGTACAGACTCAAGGAAATGTTATGGAAAGAAAGGGGGCACTTATTGGAATTTAGTTTTGTCACATCTCCCCCTCCCCCATCCCCGGGACAATGAGCCCAGCCTCCTTTTATTCACAGTTGCATAAGCACTTCACTACAGCATGGCCAAAAACCTGTACATTTTTGGCCATGAAATACACTGAAATACACACCCCATATGTAGCAATGGAGATGTATATTACTGCATTGTGAATGAACACTGTTTTATTAGTGGACTCTGTATTTTTGGAATTACCTAAGAGCCACCAATAGGGAGCTCTAGAATCTGACAGCTAACCAATCGGGTACTACCAAACAGCGATCCCTATTGCTGAAAGCAGGTAACAAGCAGGAAATGCTTCAGCTCAGCCTTTGCACTGTTGACCAAAATTATATTAGCAACATATACAAGCAGAAAAGTTGTTTTCCTTCATTTACAAGGAATCATACAAAACAAAGTGCTACTAATAAAGAAAAATTCCAGTGTGGGAACAGAAAGCAAACTAAAAATGTTTTTGCAGTTCATTAGAACTATCCAGCAATATCAAATTATGGGAAAACTGGTGCTATTAACAGTAAACCTTCTATTTGGTTAATTGATTTGGCAACTTCCATGCACATGATGCCTGATGCTAATTCCCCCTCAAAGAGTTAAATGATAACTCATCAGAGGCAGCTACAGTTGCAAATGGAAACAAAATATCTGTGAAAGGAAGAGGAGCAGGTTTGCTCAAGTTTGTTGCAGGTAGAAATACAGTTTGTAATGAAGTGAGAGCAGTAGTTGCTTGAATTAACAAATAAGAAAGTTTTGAGAATTTACATGCTAGATTAAAATTGATTAATTTATTAAGAAGGGGATTGTAAGAAAAACACTGGGGCCTAATTTGAATAATAAAGTGCCTGGTATCTGGTGGGCAATCTCCTCCTTTATTTCCACACTGTGGCTGCAGACGAAATCACCTGTCAGGAGAGCTATGAGATTCAGGTGAGGGTCCTATGCCTTGTCAATCCCAGCAGGTATATAACAGGAAGACCCGGCCTGCCCAGGCCTCATATGAAGGTATTTTTATCTTCAACACTTGAAGAATATAAGAAGCGCCTGCTGGATGAGGCCAATGGTCCACCAAGTCCAGCATCCTGTTTTCACAGTAGCCAACCAGTTGGCCTCCAGGAGCCTGCAAGCAGGACCTGAACTCAACAGCACTCTCCCCATAATGTCCAGCAACTGGTATTCTATGGTGTTACTGCCTCTGATAGTAGAGTCAATTTAGCCATCATGACTAGCAGCCACTGATAGCCTTCTCCTCCATGAATTTATTTAAGTGCATATTGTTATTTTTTAACTGTATGCATTGGGCATTTTGAAATATAAACTGGATTTGCAATGCGATGTTTTACATGTCTACTCAGAGGCAAACTCCACTGAGTTCAGTGAGATTTAATCACAAAGAAAAGTTAATCCTACAGTCCCATGCACACTTAACTGGGATTAAGTTTCATTGATTGCAACTGGGTTTTACATCTGAACAGATATGCAGAAGATTGTGCTCTGTCTTTCATGCATACCGAATTTAGCATTATTTCAAATATCAAATAGAGTTATTTACAACTTGCTATACATAATAAAGTGGTTTCATCCTACCCTCAACAAATTTGAGGGAGAGCAACCTTTACACCAACCATTTGCCCTAATTTACATGGGCTAAACGAACGAACAAACAAAAAAACAAACGTGGATGCCAAAGTGATGGAAATAAATTTAGATTGATGCTTCCTGGGTTACATACCCTCCAACGTTTCTCTGATGAAAATAGGGACATCCTAAGGAAAAGCAGGACATTCTGGGATCACATCAGAAACTGGGATGGTTTCTGTAAATCTGGGACTGTCCCTGGAAAATAGGGGCACATGGAGGGTCTGGGAAGGCATGAGGTGAAGAAAACCAAGTAGCTCTCACAGACTGGTCCTGCTTATATTTTAGACATAAAATTTCCCACCTGGGTAACAAAAGTAGATCTCCCAGAGCAATAGACCAATCAGCTGTATGTGTGAGTCAGTTCAGCAACACTGGAGTTTGGTAGCCATACTTCCTCCAGGTAATAATGGCTATTAACATTTTAATTGAAAAACAATCAGGAAAGAGAAGGAGACAGGGAATACACAGAATCCCTCCCCAGGAGCCTTTGGCTCTAGGCAGCACACCAATTAACTGGCTAGGAAATTGGATAAGATAGAGGAACAGGAACAATGAGGTGGTACATTCAGATTGATTATAGAGTGACTGACTTGGAGGCTGGCTGACAGGCCTTCCTGTCTCCCCAAATGGAGTTTTGTACTTTTAAAACTGGCATCAATCACATCAACCTCGGGCCAGTCACACAACTTTCCTTGGTGAAGGTGAGGAATGCAATCCAAGTGAGCAAAAAGTCTGCTTAGATTCAAAGATACCTTAAACTGGTGTGGGTGGGTGGGTGGGTGGGAGATAGAAAGAGAGAGATTACCGTAATTCCCATAGAGGTTCTCATTTTGGAATTATTTAATCATTCTCCATGGTGTCCCTATTTTCCAGGGACAATCTCAGATTTACAGACACTGTCCTGGTTTCTGATTTGATCCTGGAATGTTCTGCTTTTCCTTGGAGGGTATGGAGTTAGGTGACCCCCGAGTCAATGAGAGAGGTAACTATACAACTCTTAGAAGACACCTGAAGGCAGCCATGTTGAGGAAAGTTTTTAAATGTTTAACATTTTATTCTGTTTTTATATATGGTGGAAACCAACCAAAGTGGCTGAGGCAACCCCGTCAGATGGATGGGGTATGAATTAATAACAAAAATAAAAATTCTTATTGAATAAGACACTCCTACTGTGGGTTACACCACAGAGCCTAGGACTTGCCGATCAGAAGGTCGGCGGTTCGAATCCCTGTGACGGGGTGAGCTCCCATTGTTCAGTCCCAGCTCCTGCCAACCTAGCAGTTCAAAAGCACGTCACAGTGCAAGTAGATAAATAGGTACCGCTCTGGTGGGAAGGTAAATGGCGTTTCTGTTCGCTGCTCTAGTTCGCCAGAAGCGGCTTAGTCCTGCTGGCCACATGACCCAGAAACTCCCTCAGCCAATAAAGTGAGATGAGCGCCGCAACCCCAGAGTCGGTCATGACTGGACCTAATGGTCAGGGGTCCCTTTACCTTTATTTTCATAAGAGAAATGTTGGAGGGTATGGGAATGCTTATTTCCTCTTTAGAAACAAAGCTTCGCTTCACTTTATTCTTGTTTTACTCACCACCACTCTCCCCGCTACATTTCCTTTTTGCTGCACTTAGTTTATCAGGATGCTGGGTCAATGCAGGTAAAAATCATCAACATTAAGTAAGTGCTCGGTAAGTGGATTGAAATAAATTATTCCCTCTCCGAATACTAGAACTTGGTGTGATTTAATGCGATTGGTAGCAAATTCAGGACAGAGAAGAGGGAGAACTGCTTTGCACAATCCATAATTAACGTATCAAATTCGCTATTCCGAGATGCGGCGAAGGGCATTAGCTTAACAGAGAATTTGGCATTCCTTAGATCGGATCCAGCAGAGCTAATCTGATGAGCTTTATCCTGGTGTTGGGCACAGAGGGATTTCGCAACCTGCGATTATGTCAATTGCATATTCTCTAAAGAGGTTGACCTCCGCTGGATCTACCACATTTGTAGGTAATCTCCTCTTGGTGCACAGCTCCCTCCAACACGTGTCATAGGTCTCGCTGAATGTGCTTTAATTTATGGAGCATTTTAAACGCCACACACTCCTAACCCTGAAACGAAGTTCTCTTCTATGGCTACAAAGAGAAGCTGTTCAGAATGAGGATGATCAAATATTGTGCCAGGTTGCTTCCATCGGGTCCTTGAGCAAGTCTGTCTTCCTAACCTGACATATAATTCAGCTTGTTATTGAATGAGGTGCAGAGCACACGGGCCTGAAGAACAGACGCTAACCTCTTGGATTATCTGGCTAAGACATAAATCAAGCATTTGAGCTACTCACCTTCCAATTAACAAGATGTTGGAGATGAATATATTGCCAGCACTCTGAAGATGGATTCAGAAAGGCTGTGCTGAAGTTTTTTTTTGTTGTTGTTTTAAAAAAAGTAAAGTGGTTGCTCACAGTTATATAAATGGACAATATATAATGCATTGATTTTCTTTATAGAAGACAACAGGATCTCATAAAACTGAAGGATAAGCAAGGCAATTTCCCCCAATTCCTCTCCACTATTGTTCTGACATTCCAATAGCCCTTGGAGTTCCACTCCATGTTGGCAAATCTGGATTTTGGAATGCTGAAAACATCCTCTGAGCATGCAGATGACACTGATGATACCATAACCCCCCCCCCAGTGTTTTTGAAGTTTTTTTTAAAACAACAACAACAACAACAACAATGTGTTTTTACAGGCATATAGTTGTGCTTATCTTGCAGGATAAAAAACAACAACAACAGCTAACAGCATTAAAAATATAAATGTAAAAATAGTCTCCAGCATTTTTTTTTAAGTCCACATTGAACAAGTACACAATTAAAAACAATAGGTGTCAGAGACCGTGCTGAGGATGGCTGCACTAAGGAAGAATGGTGCGAGCCACCCCCTCCCCCTGATCCTGAATCTTCCCAGGAACAGGAGGAGAGCGTAGATTTGGAACAGCGGTTTGCAGAGGGGCCTAGTTCAGATGGCAGAAGCTGGGAAATACTGGATGGGGAACAGCTAGGAGAAGAAACACTGGAAGAGAGAGAATTAACAGATTCACAGTCTCTGGATAGTACCCACCCACCCCTTCTCCAAAGTCAAGGAGAGCTCAGAAAGTGTCAGAACAGAAAGCACAGAGGTTACAAACTCAGATTACAAAACGTTGGAGTGACACAGATTAATAGGGAAGGAGGGGGGAGTGAGCCTTAATTGGGAGCACTGCCATTTCTAGGGAGACGTGTTCTTTGTTCTCTCACTGTGATTATTAAAGATTCTAACTGGTAAGACATTCCTTTAGTTTAATATTCTTATCTACTGTCACGGAGGGCGGAAGGCGATTCCCCAAAGCCTGACAATAGACTGTCTACAACTAAGTTCTACTCAGAGCAGAGCCACTGAAATGAATAGACCTAAGTTCACATCATGTCCATTCATTTCAGTGGGTCTACTCTGAGTATGACTAGCATTGGAGACAACCCAATAAAACAAGTCATATTCCCATTCATTTATCATTATCACTCTGCAATATTCCAGAAACAGATATTTGAAAGAACCCTAGGACACATTTTCTTGCATCCAGTAAAGTGGAACGACAGAGGGATCTCACAGGTGTGGGGATTCCATAGGCAATGCTGCAAAAGAAGTCAGAAAAAGAAGAGTGGCTGATAAAAGGGGATCAACAAGAAGAGTGCTTGGGCTGAAGCATTTGCTATCAAAATCCATTAATGCAATTGTGGTTTTCCACACGGCCAATGAAATTTATTTTCTGGGAAATAGGTGTTTGCGCAAATTTTGGCCCCAATCCAGCATATGCAGTCTGATAACTGGCAACAGCACCAAGAAGCTGTTTTAGGGTGAGAGATATGCAGCCTTCTGTTCCTTCTCCTGAACAGATGATCCAACATTATCATAGACTTTCTTGCGTAAAATACATTTCTCATCATCATCTTTGCACAAGTAGTTCCTGATCCAGACAGGAATGTTTGATCAGAAGCTATGTGATAATGCTAAGAGCAGATCCTCCAAGTGCCCCTATTTTCCAGGGACAGTCCCTGATTTAGAGAAGCCGTCCCGGTTTCTGATTTAATTTCCTTAGGACATCCCTATTTACATCGGAGAAATGTTGGAGGGTATGGAGTTATGCAACCCCCAAGGCAAAGAGTTAAGTAACTAAACAACCTTTAGAAGACACCTGAAGGCAGCCTTGTATGGGGAATTTTTTAAATGCTTAATATTTTATTATGTTTTTATATATGTTGGAAGCTGCCCATAATGGCTGAGGCAACCCAGTCAGATGGGTGGGGTATAAATAATAAAATTCTTATGATTATGATGATAGAATAGGACATCCCTATTTTCATCAGAGAAATGTTGGGGGGTAGGGATTCCCAGTCCCTGATGCAACTCAAACCAATCTGGCCTGTAAGCTCCAACTACTGTGCTGAACATCCACATTTTTTAAACAGAAAAGCAATAAGAAATGCTAAAATAGAGAAGTAATAAGATGAGCTATAAATAATGTCTTTTGTGTTGCTTTGTATGCTACGACATATACTCTTATCCCTCATTAAAATTGTTTATTAGATGTTTGCTGACAGTATTTGATATTTACATACACTGCAGGAAAAATACTACCTTGGTTGTTTAGTTCCACATGTTTTGTGAAAGTGCTCTGCTCAGTTATGCCAAGGGAATCCAGATCACAGGCTGATTTAGGCAAGGGGTCTTAAGTCATGAAACAGATTTCTGCATTGCAAGGGACTGGGCTAAATGACCCTTAAGGTGCCTTCCAACTCTACAATTCTGGGATTCTGTTATTTTCTTTTCCATGCCTCATGCTTGTTTCAGGATTTCAGAAAGGCCGTCAACACTGACACCTGCAAAAATATTTTTAGGAGGACCCCAAAATTGTTGAGCTTTTATTTTAGAAACCCACCAAAGTTATTAAGCTTTTGGGGGGGGAATCATCGCCCCAAAAGATTGATTTTAAGCTTTTTGGAGCTGTTTCTGCTGCTTTTCCCATCACATTTCCATACATTCAGGTTCCCCCTGAAATTTTGCCAATTAGAAAACCAGGACATGTCAGGAATTGCCCTTGAATTTAGGTTATGAGTGAATTTCTCGGGAGTGTGCAGGACTTACTTCCAAATAAGGTCAAAGGATTGAAGCACAAGGTTGCAGTATGCATGGTCACCTTTTAAATTCATAGGGCCTTAACTTCTAGGTTATTGTGGATAGTATCAGGCTACATGCTGATGCTGATGCTGATGATTTTATTTTATTATTTATACCCCGCCTATCTGGTTGGGTTTCCCCAGCCATGCTGGGCAGCTTACAGCATATATAAAACATAGTAAAATATCAAATATTAAAAACTTCCCGATACTTGACTTCCTTTAGATGTCTTCTAAAAGTCATGTATTCTTTATCTCCTTTACCTCTGAAGCAAGGGTGTTCCACAAGGAGGGTGTCACTACCAAGAAGGCCCTCTGCCAGGTTCCCTGTAACTTCACTTCTCTCAAGGAGGGAACCGCCAGAAGGCCCTCAGAGGAGAACCCCAGGAGCATCTATCAGAAGCCATTTTATCCAGTGTTGCTGAGGGAAACATGAGAAAGCAACATACTGTTACCAATAATAATAGTTAATACTATTAGACAGTTATTGTTGCTATATATAATCACTATAAGACATGATATTATTACTAATACTAATAAATTTCAGTGCATATTTTAAGCACATCCAATGCTGCGCTGGATTGTGGCCAGTGCAAATCTTTTATAATTCATCATTCTCCTCTAAATCCTATACACTCCCAGGTATGTATATAGGATTGTGTACTCTGGGGTACTATCTCAAACCAGTGTGACTGCTTTTGCCTAAGTTACTTACAGTAAACCCTGGTGTATGCCTAAAAATATTTAATCACTTTTATTTTATTTATTTATAATTAGAATAAGCCTATGGATTATGATTTTTAATTCTGAAATCAATCATATATTAATTTAACAGTTATTTTTACTATCAGCCAACTGTAAAATTTTATATTTTACTACTACGATAACATAATGAACCATTAATTTCCGATTTGAAAACCTGTATACTGGTGAATTTGTAATTCCCTCTTGCACATGGTTGAAGGGATTTTTTTTTTTCAAAGCATGTCTAATACCGCAGAAGATCTGTCTTAGTGTTTGATGATAATTAGCTACAAAATTAGCCAGCTAGAAATGTTATTTATCAAAACACCACTGAGTCCTGGAAAGATTGAGAAACTCTCCAATGGAGTGTTTGCAAACATGGACAACTCTGTTGTATGAGGTTTGAATGACAAAGTATTGATTAAAAGTCTCTCTCAATTACATCCCCCCCCCCCAGTTTGAAAAAGGGAAAGCAAAAGACGCTTATGCTATTTGTGTGACCATTTAGAAACAGATTCCCTTTGCAAGCAGACGTTGCCTCTGATGCAGTTTGCTAATAAGAAAGTGCTGAAATTGGATATTATTATTATTATTATTCATTCACATTCATAGTGCTTTTAAGACTCAGGGGCTCTAATCCAACACAAAACACTCAAACCAGGCAAACATAATGGTGTCTAGACCCAACCCATAGGGATGACCCACTGTTCAGAGAGGAGGAGCAGGTTGCCCCAAATCCAAACCCCTATCAGAAGCAGCTTGTGTGGTAGGGCAGAGCTGCTAGCCTAGATTCCTGGCAGATGAGTTGCAGCAAGGTGGCAGAACCAATCCAAGATGCTTGCAGGTGCATTTGCACCACGCTGACCTCCAGGTCGACTTCCCCTCTCCCTCTCAATAAGCAACAGCAACCCTTTGTTAGTGATTTATAAAGGTGCTTATACAGGGCTGGATTTAGGCTTGATGAGGCCCTAAGCTACTGAAGGTAATGGGGCCCTTTATATGTCCAGCTGCCCTTTTTTTTTTGTCTTGAATATATGCTGTATGGTAATTTATGGACCTAATAGGTATCTAAAGCCGTTTGCACATGTTGCCATGCAACCAGTCCATGCAGAATGTAGGCACCCTATATATAGAAATGAGCAAACCAGTGATATTTTAGGGAGCAGGCGGGGTCTGTTACTTACATCATAGGAGCCTACACAACACAAAACACTTTTGTTGTATGTAGGTTTTATTTTATTTCTTTTTTATCTTATATTATGGAAATGTACTTCCAGGTTTTATTCTCCTTTAAATTTTTTTTGGGTCCCCCAAGAGAGTGGGGCCCTAAGCAAATCTTGGTCAGCTTATACGTAAATCCGGCACAGTGGTACCTCGGGTTACAGACACTTCCGGTTACAGACGCTTCAGGTTACGGACTCAGCTAACCCAGAAATAGTACCTTGGGTTAAGAACTTTGCTTCAGGATGAGAACAGAAATTGTGTGGCGGCAGCGGGAGGCCCCATTAGATAAAGTGGTACCTCAGGTTAAGAACAGCTTCAGGTTAAGAACAGACCTCCGGAACAAATTAAGTTCTTAACCTGATGTACCACTGTACTGTGCTTAAATATTTAAGAGATACATTTTTCTAAAAAAAAACCCACATTTATTTGGATAAATTACAGGCGAACACATAGCAAAGTCACGCTGAATGGAAATGGGTTGATTGGCCGTCCAATCACCTTTGGACTTTCCCCAGGCCACTCCCCCTTCCTAGACACACTTTCTACTGGTGCTGCCTCACACATTCCTTGAGAGTTTTTGCATGGCTGGAATGTGCCCTTGAGCTCTGATAATGCCTCTTGCTTGCCAGGACAGAGGTGAAAGAGGGGTGTATAGAAACTGGACTCCTGTAGAGACATAAAATTTGCATCAATTACTCTGCCCACTTTTGCCCTCTGGCTTCATACACCGGGATTGAGACTGTAGCACACAGAGACCTTTCTTCTTGTGCCATTGACTTAACAAAACCCACCTTCTCGCCAAAGCTGTTGTTTTTCCAGGGATGGACATTGCCATTTGACACCTTCTCTCCTGGATCCAGAGAGAGTGGGATGCGGGTGGCACTGTGGATTAAACCACAGAGTCTAGGACTTGCTGATCAGAAGGTTGGCGGTTTGAATCCGCACGACGGGGTGAGCTCCCGTTGCTCGGTCCCTGCTCCTGCCAACCTAGCAGTTTGAAAGCATGTCAAAGTGCAAGTAGATAAATAGGTACCACTCCGGCAGGAAGGTAAATGGTGTTTCCATGCACTGCTCTGGTTTACCAGAAGTGGCTTAGTCATGCTGGCCACATGACCTGGAAGCTGTACGCCGGCTCCCTCGGCCAATAAAGCGAGATGAGTGCCGCAACCCCAGAATCGGCCACGACTGAACATAATGGTCAGGGGTCCCCTTTACCCTTACCTCCTGGACCAGATGAAGGGGAGGGGATTTTTGACAGGGACATGGGCACAAGGCTGGGGAATTTTACACACTGGCCTGTGTGCCACAGTCCCACTCTTGACTGGGGGCCCTAATTACACCAGATACGTTAAATATCTTCATACTTTTCTTGTGGATGGTACTGTATGGATGAGTCCCATCAGCATAAGGAGTTCCACTTGCACAATGGCAATTCCCTTTCCTCCCCTCAAACACACCTTCTGCCCATGGGTGTGGCCAGGGGAGCAGCTGCTCCCCAAATCAAGTAAATATATAAAAATACTTAACTAACTGAGCAATTGCATCACAGATAATTTGGTTCTGCTCCCTCCAACATAAAGCCTAACCCCCCCCCCCCGTCCTCCCCAGATCTGCTCCAGGAGTGGGGTTGCCCTATTTCTGGACACAAAAGTTGTTGAGCTTTTTTGGGGACGTATGGCAACCCTATCCAGGAGGAAATTACACAATGATTGCAAAGTCTAACATTTGTAGGTATGAACATCCTTTTTGTGTTCCAGAATCTTTTTTCAATCCTTTCCCCTTATACCATTGTCTTAACAAAAAACACCCATTTCCCCAATGCTGTTGTTTGTCCTGGGATATGTAGTTCACAATTCAAAAACTTCTGTGCATGCCTGTTCTTCCTTTGTGCAGAAGATTATTATTATTATTTTACAGTTGCAGTAGAAGCAGCAGTTCCATACAGACCTCTTCATAATAATATTAATTCCTCCCATCAGAACATTGCACAGTATTCATTTGCTTGACTTTGCCTCTTGATTTTGGACCAGAGCCGCCATCCCTCCTCCTGCCCCAATTGCTGAAAACTTTCATGGAAAACTGACTTTTCCCACATGAGCTCGTTCATGCATCAAGATCTTCTGAGTCATTGCTTGGAAACGTGTCAAATCAAGATCTACTAAGTGCTGAGCCTCTGCAAAGATTTTTGAGGGCGAGTTCCAAACATGCTGAGTCATTGTCTTCAAAAATCCTAAGCACGTTTCTGCAAAAAAGAATACATTCTGAATCAAACAATTCTGAATCACTAAGTCATTCCAAATTTAGTCACACTGTGTAAAAGTACCAAGCTGATACATTTATTATATGTAACATCAGTATCTGTGCAAAAGATGAGCTGTTATTCTAAGAAGGTTCTGAATCATGACCTGTGCTAAGCCTGTGCAAATAAGTTTGTCAGCAACATCCAAATCATCTTTGGGACGTGTGTCAAATCATGCTATGATTTCTGATTCCAAAATGCTGAGTTACTGTCAGAAGGTGCTACCCGGTTCTTAAGTAACATACACAGCGTGTTCATCATACTATGTTGTGACTCATATCAAAATATGACTCAGGAAAAGTGTTGAACTAAATCCAGACCCTCCAAGTGTCCCTGTATTCCAGAGACAGTTCTGGATTTACAGAAGCCATCCCGGTTTCTGATTTGATCCTGGAATGTCCTGCTGGATATTTGTTTTCTTTTCCTGTATGGTATGTTAAAGTGAATGATAAGAATAAAAAAAAATTTAAAAAGAAAAAGAAATCATGCCAGTGCAAGTAGATAAATAGGTACCACTGTGCTGGGAAGATAAACAGCATTTACGTGCGCTCTGGTTTCTGTCATAGTGTTCTGTTGTGGCAGAAGTGGTTTAGTTATGCTGGCTACATGACCCAGAAAGCTTTTTGTGGACAAATGCCGGCTCCCTCGGCCTGAAAGTGAGATGAGTGCTACAACCCCATAGTCGCGTTTGACAGGACTTAACCATCCAGGGGTCCTTTAACTTTATCTTTACCTAGTTCTGATCCACGCCTGGGTTCAGTACAGGTGGCTTGGACAGCTCTGTTCCAGAATGAGGAGTGAACAAAATACCCCAGGATAATAAATAATGAGCTGATCTCCATGAGCTAAGCGTTACATGCATCCCAGTGCTTGTTCTTCGGGGGGAATTTCCTGTGCAGTATTTTAGAGTAAACATTTATTTTGACTTTTTTTTAGAAAGTGAAGTGGAAAGTCATTCCAATAAGTACAGTAGATTACAGATCTGTCTGCACACAATGCAGATCAAAAGAGAGTTTTAATCGTTACAGCTCATTTTAATTACTACTTGACACATTGTCTCTATTGTCCTTCCTCAAGTCCCTCTTTTGAATGAAATATTAAAGACGAGCCACAGATGAAAATATGCGCAGCCGACAAAGGAAATGGCTTTGAACTCCTTGCCGAGGTTTATTGTCCACATTTTCTTTATGAATATTTATTTGCCATAACGAAAGCAATTCATTGAAGAGAAAACATGACGACTTGTTAACGGAGCATTTGCATACACTAATGGTTAAAAGCAAGGAAGGTGGTGGTGGGAAATAAATGTAATGGGTTTTCATCATGCTAATTCTACTTTTTTGTTCCTATTTACTGTAGCTAATTCCAGACGTCAGACATGTAAAGGAAAGAAGCTGAGCCTGGCTCAGAGAATCAAATAAAGCTATAAAAGGACAACTGATCTGTTTCTCTGTATATGTTGAGGGTGAGATTACTGTTTTAACCCTTGTATTGTTCTGCTTTAGGTCACATGCACAACACACATTTAAAGCACATTTAAAAACATATGGTTCCCCCTCCAATGGTATTTTACCCCTCACAGACCTATAATTCTCAGCACCCATCACAAACTACAGTTCCCAGATTCTTTGAGTAAAGCCATTTGCTTTAAATGGCTTTAAATGGATGGTGTGCATGTTGATCTTAGATTCACCCCACCTATATGCTTGCTGAAGGCCTCTGCTGGTTCTTAAATTCCCATTTCACAGAATCACGAAGGGATCTTTGAGATTTTTTGATCTCTTATGTTTCTGTTCTTCCCCAAAGCTAAAGGGTGGTGCATTCATAGTTCTCCCCATGGCCATGCCATCCTCACAACAATACCCTGCAAAGTGGTTGGGCTGCTTCTGCCATAAGTGTGTACGCCAGCTGGCAATGGTGCCATCCCAGATCAAAGATGAAGATCTTCTCAGTAGTGGCTTCCTTCCTGTGGAACAGCTTCCCTTCAGATGTCAAGGAGATAAAGAACGACATAACTTTTAGAAGACATCTGAAGGTAGCCCTGGATTGGGAAGTTTTTAATGTTTGGTGTTTTATTATGTTTCAATATATGCTATAAGCCATATGCTGTATGGGTGGGGTATTATGATGATGATGATGATGATGATGATGATGATGATTAATAATCTTCCATTTCCATTGAATGTAGATTTTCAAGGGCACTCAGCATCTTTCAAGGATGTGTCATGGGCCCAGAGTCTGCTTTCTCTTGTTTATCAACACGGGGAGGGAGCGGGGATGAAATGATTCATAGGATCTGATTCACTGCCCAAAACGTAAGATTTCACTGTAATGGGATACATTATAAAAAGCTATTATCAAGAGAACTGAAACATAGCTATAAAATGCCTTTGCAGTACCCTTACACTATCACTAATGTAAGTTGACATATTTGTATTCATTATCCTATTTCTCCCCCCTTTTCATATATTTCAAATTCTTTATTTTCAGCTAAAAATAGTGTTACGTTGGCAGTGAAAAACTTCCTTCTTATGGCCAATTCAATTAAGGCGGCCATTAGGTTTGCATAAAAGGCTATAGGAAGCCAGGGCAGACTTTGAGGCACTGACATAATATGGCCTTGATGGGAGCATGCGCTGCGTTCTGACTGTAGCTAGCAGCAGACCTACATAAGTGTGCATTGCAGTGTTCAGCTTCTGAAATGATGAAGACCTGAATTAACTGTTTGATTGTTGCTCTAATGATGAGGTGTTTGTAGAAGAATGGAAACCCTTGTCGGATGACTTAAGTAGATACTTTAATTCTTGGTCCAATACGAGATGGATTTATATCTTGAGCAACAGAAGAACAATAATATGTTATTTTCAGGTTTATATTTTAGACTTTGTGCAGTGCCGGATTTGTGTATAGGCTAAGTAGGCTGAAGCTTAGGGTCTCTAAATCTAGGGGGCCTCGCTAGCCTGCCTGCTCCCCAGTGCCATAGTCTCCCCTCTCCCAAAATTGCAAACCCAAGACTTCATGCAAGGGCAGGGCAACTCAGGCCCAGCAACTATGAGACTCAGGGCTAGCCAGTGGGGTCCAATTTGAAGCAGTGGGGCTCAACTTGAAATTTTTTTTGTAGGGTCCCGGTTCACAGTCAAAGTCTGCAAAATCTTATAGATATAAATAAAATCCATCTAGATTGCCCTGGTGGGGGGGCCCTTAGGAGTGGCCCGCAGGGCCCAAATTGGTCAAATTGCTCCAATTGCCTTAAGGTCAACCCTGATGAGACTGTGCAGGGGATGGACTGACAAGCCCTGCACCTTCTAGGTCCCTGGTGTCACTATACAGAGTACAGACTCAAGGACATGTTATGGAAAGAAAGGGGGCACTTATTGGAATTCAGTTTTGTCACCTCTCCCCCACCCCAAACCATGGGATGATGAGACCAGCCACCTTTTATTCACAGTCGCATAAGCACTTCACTACAGCATGGCCAAAAACCTGTACGTTCAACCTCTGAAATACACACCCAATATGTAGCAATGTAGATTTACGTTACTGCTTTATGTATGAACACTGTATTTTATTAATGGACTCTGTATTTTTGGAATTACCTAAGAGCCACCAATAGGGAGCTCTAGAATCTGACAGCTAACCAATCGGGTACTACCAACCAGCGACCCCTATTGCTGAAAGCAGGTAACCAGCAGGAAATGCTTCAGCTCAGCCTTTGCACTGTTGACTGAACACCCCCTGCTGTGCAGATAATGGAGAAAGCTCATAAATTGTATCCCTTCTGGCGTCCTGGCCAACTCTATTACGCTGGTGTAAACCCTGGTGCACCAGGAGCCCAGAATAGTTGCAAATAAAATTCGCTCATACGTCAGTGACTGCTAAGACTTGTCAACCAGTTCTTCCAATGTCTTCCTAAATTATAAAGCTTCAAAATACAGGCCAAAAGAGAGCAGGTCTGGGAAGAGCAAGCCATACAATGGGCAGCACCAGTGAAAAGGCCCTGTTCCGTGCAGCTCCTGCTCTGTCATTTGATAGTGTGCCCACTTGCCCTCTTTCTTGACATGGAATGCTCTCTATTGGAGTCTCCAGGTCCAATACAAAGACTATAAAAAGGAAGAGCAGGGACCTTGAAGTCCCCAACAGCTGCTAAAAAAGCAAGCAAGCACACAGGTCACCTTTGTCACAGGACACCTATGTCCTGGCCAGGCCTGCACCCAATCTTGTTTTGTACAATCTTGTTTCTTCACAGTAACCAAAATTATATTATCAACATATACAAGCAGAAAAGTTGTTTTCCTTCATTTGCAAGGAATCATACAAAACAAAGTGGTACTAATAGAGAAAAGTTCCAGGGTGGCAACAGAAAGCAAACTAAAAATGCTTTTGCAGTTCATTAGAACTATCCAGCAATATCAAATTATGGGAAAACTGGTGCTATTAACAGTAAACCTTCTATTTGGTTAATTGATTTGGCAACTTTCATGCATTTGATGTTTGATGCTAATTCCCCCTCAAAGAGTTAAATGTTAACTCATCAGAAGCAGCTACAGTTGCAAATGGAAACAAAATATCTGTGAAAGGAAGAGGAGCAGGTTTGCTCAAGTTTGTTGCAGGTAGAAATACGGTTTGTAATGAAGTGAAAGCAGTAGTTGCTTGAATTAACAAATAAGAAAGTTTTGAGAATTTACATGCTAGATTAAAATTGATTAATTTATTAAGAAGGGGATTGTAAGAAAAACACTGGGGCCTAATTTGAATAATAAAGTGCCTGGTATCTGGTGGGCAATCTCCTCCTTTATTTCCACACTGTGGCTGCAGACGAAATCACCTGTCAGGAGAGCTATGAGATTCAGGTGAGGGTCCTATGCCTTGTCAATCCCAGCAGGTATATAACAGGAAGACCCGGCCTGCCCGGGCCTTGAAAGTGACAAACAAATTTTGATGAAATTTGGAATGATTTTACTATCAGGAAGGCTAGGGGGAAAAACATTTTAGCCTTACTGTATTTGCATGGGTAAGCTGTAAATTTGGAAAAGCTGTTAAACTGCATTGTTTTTCGAGGATCAAGCATTTTAGGATGTTATATTATGAACATTGGGAGCTGCCTACTAGGTTAGACCATGTATACTATCTTTCTTGATATTGTCTACACTGAAATGCTTTATAGCGTTTCAGACAGGACATTCCTGTTAGGGTGTGAAACCTAAGACGCTGGCAAGTTAGCAATGTCATGTGACTTTAAGTAGTCAAGCTCGTTAAGTTGTTAAGTTGCTAAGTATATAAAGAGTGTTTGTTTTCTCTGCTGTGGGGGGCATGAAGCAAAAATGTCTGAAAGCTCCGGAGGTGTTTCTGTTATCTTTCTGCAATAAACCTGTCTTTGGAAAGACAGGCTTCCCTGTGTCGTTATTTCTTTGCTGCTGAGACTCTGAAGCTTGTACTGCAACAAGAATCTCTGCACTGGACTTAATCAATGCTCTGCAAAGAGAACTGTTGCTGGTTGCGCAGCGGAAGCGTTTACTGGACCAGTACACAGACTCTCTTAATTCCCAGCCATAGTGGAATGCCATCCCATCAGATGTCAAGGAAATAAACAACTATCTGACTTTTAGAAAACATCTGAAGGAAGCCCTTAGGGAAGTTTTTAATGTTTGAAGTTTTCTTCTGTTTCTAATGTTCTGTTGAAAGCCACCCAGAGTGACTGGGGAGACCCAGCCAGATGGGTGGGGTAGAAATAAATTATTATTGTTGTTATTATTATTATTATTATTATTATTATTATTATTAATTACCAACTCTTAGAAGTTGAGGTCCCTTTGGGCCCCCCCATAAGATATCTGGGGGAGGGGGGTATCGGTACCAAAAAAGCAGACAAATTTATTTTTATGTGCAGCAACTGCAGTGAGAATACTATATGTGAGAAAATCGTGAGATGTGGGGGTTCCTACTAAAGGTGGAATATGCCAAATTGGCAAGTTTAACAAATAAAATCAGAGATCAGGTTGAAGCAGACTTTAAGGAGAGGTGGACAATGTCCATATATTATATTATTATTATTATTATTATTATTATTATTATTATTATTATGATTGTAGATATGTTAAAATGCAAGTAGGTTTTGAATCAGAACAACAGTAAAATCACATCTGAGAAAATTGTAGTTTAGAATAACTATAATATGCAGCAATATTTGAAAATTTGGAGAAAACATGGATGGGTGGACAGGAAGTCCAATTGATTGTTAATTGGAAAATGTATTAATTTGAGGTTTTATATATATATATATATATATATATATATATATATATATATATATATCTGAGAATGGTGCCTCCCCCCTCAAGTTGGGGGCTTTGTTTAGTCGTTTAGTCGTGTCCAACTCTTTGTGATCCCATGGACCAGAGCACGCCAGGTACTCCTGTCTTCCACTGCCTACCACAGTTTGGTCAAACTCATGCTGGTAGCTTTGAGAACACTATCCAACCATCTTGTCCTCTGTTGCCCCCTTCTCCTTGTGCCCTCCATCTTTCCCAACATCAGGGTCTTTTCCAGGGACTCTTCTCATGAGGTGGCCAAAGTATTGGAGCCTCAGCTTCAGGATCTGTCCTTCCAGTGAGCACTCAGGGCTGATTTCCTTCAGAATGGATAGGTTTGATCTTCTTGCAGTCCATGGGACTCTCAAGAGTCTCCTCCAGCACCATAATTCAAAAGCATCAATTCTTCATCGATCAGCCTTCTTTATGGTCCAGCTCTCACTTCCAAATATCACAGCTGGGAAAATCATAGCTTTAACTATAAAGATCTTTGTTGTCAAGGTGATGTCTCTGCTTTATAAGATGCTGTCTAGGTTTGTCATCGCTTTTCTCCCAAGAAGCAGGCGTCTTTTAATTTCGTGACTGCTGTCACCATCTGCAGTGATCATGGAGCCCAAGAAAGTAAAATCTCAAGTTGGGGGCACTGCCATTCAAATAGTGTGTGTGTGTCATGTCATGTGATCGAATATGTGGGATGTGGCTTACCCGCCCCCCCCCTTTATATTTTATTCAAGTTGACATCCCTGAATTGCCATTAGGAAGAGGAGCTGAAAAGCCCAGCAACTCCATGTGCAGCACATTAAATATAATCTCCCATGTGCTGGTGTACGGAGCATGGATAGCATCGTTATCCAGGCACCACTAGACATTTAGATATGTAGGCACATTATATAATTTCCCTTCTGAGAGTGAGGCTACTGTCATAGACAGAAAGGTGTTATTTTAAAGGAATGGTGCTGATGTGGCAAGTCACAGTATATGTATTCATGAAGTTATTTGCCAAGGCTTGAAAGGTCTGGCGACCAATCAAACTCATCCTTCTATGCAGCCCATTTTGAGATGCTCCTTATACAATGACTGCCAGTTACAATTTCATTAGCACTACACTGTTGCCATGGCAATGTGATACCAACTCAATTGATGGGCTTTTCATCATGGGCTTATTACGGAATTTCTCTTTCCATCAAAGATACATTATAGGAAAGCTGCCAACAGACCCTATAATCTAAACTTTAACAAGGATTTCTTTTGCACTATGAGGTGGAATATCTTCTTTGTGAAATCCAGACTGGGCTTTAGACACAAAGAGGAGAATTGTGATGTGACACACATGTCAAGGTCTAACTTGGGAATCCAGGAGAGCTGTAGTCTTTTGAGCCTGGCGGCAATGTACTCTGTTGCCTTATACCCGAAGCATGCGATGATCATATGTTGTGGTGTCACATTTTCTGAGACAATATTATAGTTTAGGGCACTTCCTTTGTAATTCAGTTTTACAGAGGATCTTCTGTGCAAGCTAATGTCACTAACCTTCACAGTGCTTGCTATCATTTCCCATTGGAAATTAAACCAGAATCCCATCGAGACTGATGGCTCAAGTCTTCTCTGTGATTCTAATTGCTATTGTTCATTGAGAGTGTGGAGAACGTAGTTAGTGAACCACAGGAAACCTGTATGGCATTTCCATGATCACCGCATGCTCTCGGTAATCACATTTGTTAAAAGCTTGTAGTCCTCATGGTAGCAGGAAAAATGCACCAGCATTTATTTCATTTAACAGGATTCATATACCACTGAATCATCAAAAACTCTAAGCAGCAGACATAAAATATAAAATATAAAATATAAATCCAATCTTAAATACCACTTGATCTTAAAAAGTGAAAATATAAACAAAATCACCTTTCAAAACTATAAAATAAGATTACAGATTAAAATACAGGTATATGTCAAATTGCATTTGGAAATAATTGTCAGTGTTTGGCAAAAGCAAAAATCCTGACTTCCTTTGTCTCCTCAGGGTGGTCCTCGGACCCTTGTCGGCATAAAAGAGTCCACGAGAAGAGTGTCCTTGTTAGAGTATTTTCTGCTTCTATTCTTTATCTGCAAAACGACTGACCAACTGTACACACATCTCCCTCCCTCCTCGAACAATAACATTGACCACTCTATATACACAGGAACAGTCATACCTCGGGTTAAATATGCTTCGAGTTGAGCATTTTTGGGTTGTGCTCTGCGGCGACCTGGAAGTAACGGAACACTACTTCCAGGTTTCGCCACTCACGCACGCACAGACACTCAAAATGACGTCACACGCATGCACCGAAGTGGCAAAACATGACCTGCACATGAGCAGATGCGCAGACACGGGGTGCATTCGCTTCAGGATGTGAACGGGGCTCCGGAATGGATCCTGTTCACATCCAGAGGTACCACTGTACAATTAGGTGAAAGGTTGCATGAGTCATTGTAGGCCACTGACTCATGCTGACTTAGTTCTTTTAGCATTAAAGAAACAGCAGCCAGTTTTTTTAGCCGTGACAATAATGCCTGCCTTGTGTCCTAGAAGATTTATTTATTTCTGTTGAAGTTCCCAGCTTTTTCAAACCAGCCGTGCACTTTTTGAATGTAGATGTTGACTAGATGTCTAAGCAAATATATTCAGCCTGAGCCTATGCATACTTACTTGGAATTGAGTCTCACTGCATTCAGAGGGGCTTAATTTCTGCTAAGTGTACAATTGATAAAAGTCCTAGGGTGTTTCAGTCCCTGAACTGCAAATGTACCTGAAAAATTAAAAGCTAGGCCTATTTATTTGTGCTACCATTGTTACTTGTTCCATGGTGGCCCATTGGGATGGCAAAGTGGATTGATGATGCTCTGCCAACTGTATCACACTAAAATCATGTACAGCCTATGTATGGTTGGTGAATCTCTGTGTAAGTGTGTGCAATGGGGAAATTCATGCTCCGGCACTGGGTGTGCGTCCTGGGGGTGTGGCGCATTGCCTGTAGGGGCATGGCACACATCCTGGGGGTGTGGTGTGCCACCCGTAGGGGTGTGACGTGCGTCCTGGGGGCATGGTGCCCAGCGCGGGGGGCAGCCACGATGGCACCCCCTGGGATCGTGCTGCCGGGTGCAGTGCGCTCCCCCTGCACACCTCTTCCTTCGCCAGTGTGTGTGAGAGAGAGACAGGATGTGTGGCACTAGTATGGTTCGAAGATTCAGCAATTAAAAGCTGCATTCGCCCTCATCCCCAGGATCTTTCAATATATTTGTGCGGAGATATTTACAACCTTTAAGAATGCCTGGATTGTGATCTCAGTTAACTTGACCATTATCTCAAACGGAACCTAAGAATTGCTTCTCCTTTTAATCCCACACAGGAAATTAAATCACACAGTTAGCATAACAGAAGATAGGCCAATATCTCCAAGTAGTTGTGTTTATGTAAATGTCATGCAAAATACGTTCATTATGCTAAAACGAAATATGAAAATCTTCCAGCGTAATTTGTTCCTCCAGAATTCTTCTGTGGTGAAGTGCTTGTAAGAAATAAGTAGGGTTCTCCACCAATTGATGTTTTCAGTTGATCAGGCTTGTATCTTTCAGCTGATTACCAAAACCTCAAGATAGGTGCCTCTTGATGAGACTGAATGAAGTTTGAGATAACTTAGAAATTAATAAAGCTACCATTCATTGTTTGAAGGAAAAGCTGTCTTTCTGAGTTTCCTTGTGCACCAGAAGCAAAACAGCCTCCCAAAATAAACAAGTACATCCTTAGTTCTCAGGCTTACCATTCAGAATTTGTTTAAAAGGTAAAGGTAAAGGTACCCCTGCCCGTACGGGCCAGTCTTGACAGACTCTGGGGTTGTGCGCCCATCTCACTTAAGAGGCCAGGGGCCAGCGCTGTCCGGAGACACTTCCGGGTCACGTGGCCAGCGTGACATCGCTGCTCTGGCCAGAGCCAGAGCCAGAGCCAGAGCCAGAGCCGCACACGGAAACGCCGTTTACCTTCCCGCTGGTAAGCGGTCCCTATTTATCTACTTGCACCCGGAGGTGCTTTCGAACTGCTAGGTTGTTTACCGTGATTCAAATTGTCCCCTCTTGGGCTGTAGGTTGTTTTATTGCATTGGTTTTAATCTGCCGAACAGCTGTTGTTAGTTGTAGGGTCTTCAGATCAGGAGCACCACAGACCCTGAGATTTCAAAGGCCAAACCTGAGATCTAGGGGCAGCGCAGTGATGTCACAGAGGGTGGGCCAAGGGGAAATCACAGAAAGAGAGCATCTTTCCTCTCAGCAACAATGTCCTTTTGTGACATCACTGGTGGTTTGCAGCCAGTGCCAACAGCTGCTGAGGCAGCAACACAACCTCTCCGGGCCTAACATTGTGGGGCACCTCAGCACTGATTTATTTTTATTTATTGATAACCTGCCTGCCCTTCGATTGTAGAGATATGAGGAAGCAGGAGACCACAAACCTCATTTTAAATTTTCTTGAAAACTTTAATTGTTTTACTAATAATCTAGCTGTTTTATTCTTTTTTGTAAGCCGCTCTGAGGTTTTCCACAAGCAAGACAGCTCAGTTGTTTAGAGTATGGTGCTGATAACACCAAAGTTGCAGGTTTGATTCCAACTCTATGATTCTATAAGAGGAATATGAATTTTATTACATAAAAAATAAATAGATAAATTTACAAACACAAGCATATGCCAACTGACATCCATGAAGTACAGTGGACGCTCGGGTTGTGAATGTGATCCGTGTGGGAGGCATGTTCACAACCTGCAGCGTTCGCAACCCACAGCACTGCATCTGCGCACGTGCGGGTTGCAATTCGGAATTTCTGCACATGCGCAAAGCGCAATTTAGCACTTCTGCACATGCGCGAGCACCGATACCCAGAAGTAACCTGTTCTGGTACTTCCGGGTTTGGCACGGTGCGCAACCCGAAAACGGGCAACTCAAAGCGCCTGTAACCCGAGGTATGACTGTATACCAATTGACACATTCACTCTCCATTTATTCATATTCTACCCACAAATATCCACTGGCTTCTGTTGATGGAAGGTGAATTTCTGCAAGCACCAGCTTGCTTCAGCCTTGCAGCACCCACTGGTTTTCGAATGCAAACTCCACTGGCTTCCACCCACCAACATCTGCCAGCTTCTGCTAGGTCCAACACTAGACATCAACCAGCTTCCAACCACAGAGAACAACAACCACCAGACTTTTAGAAGACATCTGAAGGCAGCCCTGTTTAGGGAAGCTTTTAATGTTTGATGCGTTATTGTATTTTAATATTTTGTTGGAAGCCGCCCAGAGTGGCTGGGGAAGCCCAGCCAGATGGGCGGGGTATAAATAATAAATTATTATGAGTAGAATTATCTTTCAAGCCACGATCCCACTCAGCAAGAGAACTTGCCTTATTAGTGCTCCACAGCATCTCACAGCTAGAGGGTCACTTCTGTCCATCTGCCAATCCCCCTCCTGCAGGTGGAAGAAGACTGGGCAAGGCTGAATGTCACAGCTGTTGCCTGCTGCGTTATTTTGGAGAAGATAAAAAGGGGCACCTTGATATCTGCTCAGCTGCCTTATGCTTTTGTGATATCACAGGTCGTCCGTAGCCAATAGTAACGGCTTGGGAAGCCTCGAAATTATGGGTGTGCGTCAGCAGCAATAAATGCTTGTTTATGATTAAACGTATTTATTTTAATTGCCCACTCTTCATTTGCACTGGTACCAGAGGACCACACAAAAAAGCTACTCAGGGGGACCTTTTGCAGCACAACGGTCACATTTCCTTGCAGGCAACCTGCCAGTGTTGGGCAGGGCCAAAGGCAAAGGGAAAAGGAGCAACAGGGGAACACGCCTCCTTCACCAGTTTATGTACCTTCCTCCAACGTGGCCAGAGACTATGCCTGTGCAGAAACGTCCTCTGCTTCTCCCTTTTTAGTCCCCTCCTGGTTCTGGAGGACAGCGGGGCAGCAGAGGATGGGGAAGCAGCTGGGCCCTTCTCTTGCCTCACCTGCCTCTGACTCCTCTTCTTCCAACCAACCATGTGCTCCACCCTTCAGCTCAGAAGCTTCCCTTCCCTTTGATTTTTGCCTCCTGGCTGGTACAAGTCCCCAAAAACCATTGCGCCCCTCTCTTGATTCAGACTCCAGCCCCCTTTCCCAACTGTTAAATGGCAAAAAAAGTAATAAGCTAGCCATTTTTGAAAAAAGGATACTCCTGTAAGTAGAAATCGTAAGACTTCGGTGACCAGGAAGCAAACTATTTGTGGACTGAAATGTCCTTAGAAATTTGGAGAGAAAGAGGTAGTCTGTTTTTCTTATTTATTGAAAGCAATGGATTATGAAAGCCGACATGGAACTGTATTCTGCCAAAAAAAAAAACACACCCCACCCCCAAACATTTAAAAAAAGCAGCAGCAGCAGCAAAGTCTACATACCACGTCCAGAGACGTGGAAATGCTGTTTACATGGGGCTTGCCTGGAAGAAACAATTAATTTGGATATTCAGGAGGTTCAGATAATTGATATTCAATTAACAAAGGTTCTACTGGAGCAGGGGATTATTATTATTATTTCCTGACTGTTGAATAAATATTCACATTTTCCTGCTGCACTCCACTCTACTGAGCTTGTTACATCGGCGCAGCCTCCAAAAAAGGCTTAGGGAATGTCTCATCAGATTTGAACTATCAATTTTTTATTAAGAAACCTGAAGGAAAGAGTTTATAATAATCCCAATTTAACTTTTTCTATTAAGATTGCATTGATTTTTACTTTATCCATTTAATATTTTAATAAAAGCTGGAAATAAGCTGTCAATATGGATTTGATTTCATATACATATCTGATAAAAGAGTTCTGAGCCGCTGTCATTGAAACAGGGATATAAAAACTGCTAGCTCTACAACAAACATGTTCGGCTTACGACAGAAGCTGTGCAAGGATGGTGCTGGAGTTTAAAGTTGCAGAACATCTCAGCAGGTGAGGTGACCCACCCAGTCCAAGGTCAACTTGTTGCTTGCTGTCTGCGATGGGTTTGATCCAGACTGGCCTTCCACAGATGGAAAGCTGCTTGAAACTGCAGGAAGGGGGAGAGTGTTCTTGTGCTTGCATCCTGCCTACAGACTTCCCACAGGCATCTGGCTTATCTCTGTGAGGACAGGATCCTGGCCTGGATGAGCCATTGGCCTCATCCAGCAGGCTGCTCTCACCTTCTTGCACTTTTAAGAAATGTGCACAGAGGCCATTGCATGCAAGAGGTCTCTGATTTGATCCCTGGCGTCACCAAGTGAATAAACGCTAATACCCCCCTTTGTGGGCACCCTTTGCAGGACAGCGTGGAGCACGCCTGGGCCACGTGGGACTCACCAGCTGGTTGGGCTGGCCCACCTCCCTGCCAACAGCCATTGGGGGTTCCCGCCAAACTGTGGGAATGTTCAGGGATGCAGGAGAGGATATATTGTTTTATATATCCAGCAACTGGAGGAACGTGTGGCTACGCTCCAAAGAATTAGAGAGCTGGAGCTCTTCTTGGAAGCAACAGAGCACACCGTCTCCACCAAGGAGGAGACAGGGGACTCCCCTGAGAAGGAGGCTAGTTCACCAACACAGGAGCCAGATATATGGAGAAACGTGACTCAAAGAAGTAGGAGGCCCAGGGTTCGCTCTGATTGTTTAGAAATACACAATCGCTTTGAGGTCCTCTCCCCTAGAATGGAAGACGAAGAGCAGACTCCATTTGAGGATCTCTCCCTCGTTACAGTCGATCGGGTATATGAAGACGAGCAGCAAAGTCAGTCCTCAGGGAATGTGCAGGCGACCTTGGAACAGACAGATCACGGAAGAACCCCGACCAAACCTAAGAGGAGGCGTGTAGTGGTGATAGGGGATTCCCTACTGAGGGGAACAGAAGCAGTGATCTGTGGGCCTGACAAGATGTCTCGGGAAGTGTGCTGTCTCCCCGGGGCTAAGATCCAAGATGTAACTGAACGACTACAAGGAATCATAAAACCCACTGACAAATACCCCTTCCTCTTGGTTCATGTGGGAACCAATGACACTGCAAGCAATAGCCTCCAGAAGATCAAAAGAGACTATGAGGCTCTGGGCAGAAAATTGAAGCAATTAAATGCACAAATCGTCATCTCATCTGTCCTCCCAGTTGAACGACGTGGCCCAGGGAGAGAGAGAAAAATAGTGGAAGTGAACAGCTGGCTTCGCAAATGGTGTAAACAGGAACGGTTTGGATTCTTAGATCACGGACTGCAGTTTCTTGAAGATGGACTTCTGGCAAGCGATGGGCTGCACCTCACAATGGTTGGGAGGAATGTTTTTGCCAAAAATCTCAGAAACCTCATCAGGAGGGCTTTAAACTGACTAATGTGGGGGAGGAAGACAGTGCTCCTGAAGGTAGGAGTCTATCAATTGATGAACATGATCATCCAAATGTCATAGACCAAATGGAGCAAACAGCACGCAGACCTAGTGGTGGGAGGAAAAAATCCTTAAATAAGAGACACGGGGGAATGATTAATGGACTTCAATGTCTGTACACTAATGCGCAAAGCATGGGTAATAAACAAGATGAGCTTGAGCTCTTGGTACAGCAAACTAAATATGACATAATAGGCATCACTGAAACCTGGTGGGATAAGTCCCACGACTGGAATGTAATAATGGAGGGTTACAATCTATTTCAGAGAAACAGACCAGACAAGAAAGGAGGAGGAGTGGCGTTATATGTCAGGGATGTGTATACCTGTGAAGAGATCCAAGATTTAGAACCTCAAAGCCAAAGTGAGAGCATTTGGGTCAAAATTAAGGGAGAGGTGAATAACAGGGACCTCATTGTGGGAGTTTACTATAGATCCCCAAGCCAGACGGAGGACATAGATGATGCCTTCCTGGAACAGATGGCCAAGCATGCAAAAGGAAGGGAGATAGTAGTAATGGGGGACTTCAATTACCCGGATATTTGCTGGATGTCAAACTCAGCCAAGAGCATAAGGTCAAACAGATTCCTCACTGGCCTTGCAGACAACTTCATTGTCCAGAAAGTGGGAGAAGCAACAAGAGGAACAGCCATTTTAGATCTGGTCCTAACCAATGTTGATGACCTGGTTAGTGGGGTAGAAGTGGAAGGATCATTAGGCGCGAGTGATCATGCTCTTCTGAAGTTTACTATACAGCGGAAAGGAGCAGCCAAGCATACTAGGACTCAATTTCTTGACTTTAAGAAAGCCGACTTCATAAAACTTAGGGAAGTGCTGGGTGAGATCCCATGGACAGTAATACTAAAAGGAAAGGGAGTTCATGATGGCTGAGAGTTTGTTAAGAGGGAGATAGTAAAAGCACAACTTCAGGCAATACCAATGAGACGGAAACATGGAAGGTGCCTAAAGAAGCCAGGGTGGCTATCTAAAGAACTTTTAACTGAGTTAAGATTAAAAAAGGATGTGTACAAAAAATGGAAAAGGGGGGAAACCACCAAAGAGGAATTCAAACAAATAGCCAGCACGTGTAGACACAAAGTCAGAAAAGCTAAAGCACAGAATGAACTCAGGCTTGCTAGAGAGGTTAAAAGCAACAAAAAAGGCTTTTATGGGTATGTTCGTAGCAAAAGGAAGAACAAAGAAACAGTGGGGTCACTCAGAGGAGAAGATGGTGAAATGCAAACAGGGGACACAGAAAAGGCTGAACTCCTCAATGCCTTCTTTGCCTCAGTCTTCTCCGATAAAGAAAACAATGCCCGACCTGAAGAATTTGGAGCAAATGATTCAGCAGAGGAAACACAGCCCAGAATAACTAAGGAGATAGTACAAGAATACTTGGCTAGTTTAGATGTATTCAAGTCTCCAGGGCCAGATGAACTGCATCCATGAGTATTAAAAGAACTGGCAGATGTGATATCAGAACCACTGGCAGTCATCTTTGAGAATTCCTGGAGAACAGGCAAAGTCCCGGCAGACTGGAGGAGGGCAAATGTTGTCCCTATTTTCAAAAAGGGGAAAAGAGAGGACCCAAATAATTACCGCCCAGTCAGTCTGACATCAATACCAGGGAAGATTCTGGAGCGGATCATTAAGCAAACAGTCTGTGAGCACCTAGAAAGGAATACTGTGATCACCAATAGTCAGCATGGATTTCTGAAAAATAAGTCATGTCAGACTAACCTGATCTCGTTTTTTGACAGAATTACAAGCCTGGTAGATGAAGGGAACACAGTGGATATAGCCTACCTTGATTTCAGCAAGGCATTTGACAAGGTGCCCCATGATATTCTTGTAAAGAAGCTGGTAAAATGCGGTCTTGACTATGCTACCACTCAGTGGATTTGTAACTGGCTGACTGACCGAACCCAAAGGGTGCTCATCAATGGTTCCTCTTCATCCTGGAGAAGAGTGACTAGTGGGGTGCCACAGGGTTCTGTCTTGGGCCCAGTCTTATTCAACATCTTTATCAATGACTTGGATGATGGACTCAAGGGCATCCTGATCAAATTTGCAGATGACACCAAACTGGGAGGGGTGGCTAACACCCCAGAGGACAGGATCACACTTCAAAACGACCTTGACAGATTAGAGAACTGGGCCAAAACAAACAAGATGAATTTTAATAGGGAGAAATGTAAAGTATTGCACTTGGGGGAAAAAATGAGAGGCACAAATACAAGATGGGTGACACCTGGCTTGAGAGCAGTACATGTGAAAAGGATCTAGGAGTCTTGGTTGACCACAAACTTGACATGAGCCAACAGTGTGACGCGGCAGCTAAAAAAGCCAATGCAATTCTGGGCTGCATCAATAGGAGTATTGCATCTAGATCAAGGGAAGTAATAGTGCCACTGTATTCTGCTCTGGTCAGACCTCACCTGGAGTACTGTGTCCAGTTCTGGGCACCACAGTTCAAGAAGGACACTGACAAACTGGAACGTGTCCAGAGGAGGGCAACCAAAATGGTCAAAGGCCTGGAAACGATGCCTTATGAAGAACGGCTAAGGGAGCTGGGCATGTTTAGCCTGGAGAAGAGGAGGTTAAGGGGGGATATGATAGCCATGTTCAAATATATAAAAGGATGTCACATAGAGGAGGGAGAAAGGTTGTTTTCTGCTGCTCCAGAGAAGCGGACATGGAGCAATGGTTCCAAACTACAAGAAAAAAGATTCCACCTAAACATTAGGAAGAACTTCCTGAAAGTAAGAGCTGTTCGACAGTGGAATTTGCTGCCAAGGTGTGTGGTGGAGTCTCCTTCTTTGGAGGTCTTTAAGCAGAGGCTTGACAACCATATGTCAGGAGTGCTCTGATGGTGTTTCCTGCTTGGCAGGGGGTTGGACTCGATGGCCCCTGTGGTCTCTTCCAACTCTATGATTCTATGATAGCCTTTCCAACTTGTGTAAAGAAGTTCACAATTTTAGCAGAGTAACATTCTCCTCTGTAATAACTGTTCTGGTATTTTCCCCTTATTCCCTCATACAAGATAAGACACAACAGTCTTCTATAAAAAGAGTTTACTCACATTCTGTTCACAAACGGATCCCAAAAGGCAGACTCAGCTTAGAAAAGTAACATACACCTGGAAACTATCTCATAAGGAGATAGTCCCTTTGTCCTCTCTTGGCTGGAAGCATCTTTGGCTAAGCAGATATTGCTTCTTCAATGCATGTACCGTAATCAAAGAGAGAGAGATGGCTGCCCTGCCCTGTGCTTTTGTCATTACCTGCACAGGTGAGGCCACGCCCACCTCTAGTCACATGCAAAGGAAGTCTGTCCCAGCCCAGAAGGAAACAGGAAGTTTACCTGCTGGCTGGACAAACATTCCTCCCCATGTGTAAACATGTTCACTCTAGGAATGTTGTACTTGACTGCTCTTGTGTTTCACATCCCACACAAACCCCAGTTTAAACTTACCAGCGGCTTCTGTGGAGGCGGAGTCAGCTGAGCGGACCGTGAATGGTCAGGCTTCCCATTGGTCAGCTTGAGATGCTTAAATGGGAGGTGGAGCCGGCAGCAAGCATGCAGTCAGCTCTGGAGCTTCACCCACCCACCCCTCCCTTTGTCTGATGCTTGATTGCAGGTTAACCATTTTTCTTTCCTGTTCACCAGGCGTTGCTACCGTCTTTTGATGGTTGCTGTTAAAGAGCCAGGAAGGAATTTCCCTGCTCTGCGGGTTTTGCCCTCCCCGTAGCAATTGTCACAACTTTGGCAGTTTTAGGACTTGGGCAGAATCCTTTAGTCTATCGGGGGCGGGGGGTATTGCACCCCCACCCCCCGCGGCAGCGATTCCAGGGTTCCCTCTTAAAGGGGTTTGTGAAAAGGGAGTCACTGGCCATACCCTGAAAGGTTGTCAGTGAATTCCCCTGCGTTGCGGGGATATGGGGTGGGCTGCCTGCATACACAAGTGTTTTGCAGTGCACCCTCCCATATCCCATTCAGGCTGTGGGGCTGGAAGGGATACATGCCCAATGCCTAAGCCAAGGTCTTCCTACATCTGAAAGGTTTAATAAAGTTGTGGCCAATGTTGTCACGAGTTATTATTCCTTCTGGTGGTCTTTCAGGGTCATGGGCACACAAACTCCTGCCTGAAACTCTGTAGATCAGGTTGGGTAAATAGATCCGGCCACAGGGCTGGATCCTGAAGTGACCAACCCTTTGTGGGGATACTGAGACAAGTTGGCAGGGTTGCCTATGTGTCACTCCTGTGAAGTCAGGTTCAAGCTGGGGTGTGTGTCTGTGTAAAGGAAGATTGTTCCTTTACAATCAGACTTGAGTTTAAGCTGAGGATGCAGAGGTGGACAGCCCTCTATGCATCACTTTGGCAGGACCACCCACCTGTCAATTGCCTGATGTCATAAGGACATCGAGCGGTTGAAAGATCAAGCCGCCGCTCTGAAGCGTCTTTCTTTGCAGCTCTGACTTGAATTCAACCTGTGGCTGAAAAGAATGAACGAACCAGGAGCACACCGTCACGCCTCTGCTCATCAAATTATTGAGCAGATGACCAGTGGAACAGCTGTTTGTATCCCCATCCATCCTGGTTGCTGCCCCAAAACATGACAGCAGATGCTCTTACTTGTAAGTACGGAAATGATGTTTATTAAAGAAGAGTAGTGGAGGAAAGAAGTTAATCCAGTCCCAGAGGTCAAACAAGGTAAAGGGTCAGCAAGGAGGCATCCAGTCTAGGAGCAAGAGCAAAACTTCATGAGTTCAAGTTCGGGGACTAGAAGTTCAAGGCTATGTGGGAGCTGAGAGGATGTTCCAGTCTTTGACTCAACCACTCTCCTGTCTCCCAAACCCCAACAGCTCCTGCGGTGCTGAGAGCCTACACCATCACGCATAAAAATCTTGCTCTACTTGCACCTGGCAGAAGATTGGGTGGCAATGGCAGGAGTGGCACCGTGGCAACAATGCCTCTTCTCAGGTGGCAACTGCACTCATCTGGGCAACACAGTCGCTAACGTACCCATTTCCACTGCATGTGCAAATCTGCCTCCGCTTCCTCCTGCTCCCCATACTAGAATTCCCAAACAGCAGTGCAAGAATACAATAGAGCTTGCAGTTTTGGAAGTGTGATTTGAGCTGAGCAAAGTTTGGCCATCAGGAATGGCCAGTGATGCAAAGCTGGCCAGTTTGGAGCAAGAGAAGCAGAGCTACACATAAGGAGCACGTAAAAAGATCTGCCCACAGAGAACCCAAATGTTACGTGAGCCGGCCCTTATTTTGTCCTTCTTAAAGGAAGTGGGGCAAGTCTGTGGGAACCAGAATGTTGCTTTAATCACTCTGTATCTGCTGTACCTGTGGTTTATTTATTTATTTGTTTGTTTTATTGCAGGAACATTTTTAATTAAAGCGGGGGAAGGGGGAGATTCTGTGGTTTCATATTCAAAACAGAAGAATGTAAGGAAAAGCCATGGTGAATCATATCAAAGGGCCATCTCGCCCATCAGCCTGCTCTCAAAGTGGCCAGTTGGGTGCTTCTGAAAATGCTATATCATCTGAAGACAAAAGCAAGTCTCTGTACTTTTGCTGCAAGGCCAACACACACACACACACACACACACACACACACACACACAGAGAGAGAGAGAGAGAGAGAGAGAGAGATCTCCACACTTCTGTTTTGCTGCCTTATGCTCCACAGGTTTTCCCTTTTTTCTCCCTTTCCATTGAGCCTGACCCAGGGTGGGCTGCAGCCGTCCCACAGTAGCTCACAAATTCTGCTTTCTGAATAGAAACAGCCAAGTAATAACTACCAGTTATTGACGTCTGACATGTTTTTGAACTACTCTGCAGCAGATGACCTGGGCAACTTGCTATTAGCTTTGTACTTAATAACCCTCAAAGCTGATAGAAAGGCACACTGTGAATGAATCAGAATTACCATATAAATGATAGCGTATGAGCTCAGCAATGCGCAGGGGCCCCGAGTGTAAACTTCTCTCATCATTTCCTGTGACACATGCATTCAGCATGTGCTCCCGGGCTCCACATGCTGATGTTCTGTGAAGTTACTGCATCCCATTGCACTCGGATTAAATCACTGCTTCGTCGCGATACTTTCCAGCTCTGGTAGGTCATGTGGCTTTTGTACATTGTGCCATCATAAATCTCAGTCCAGTCTGACGGCACCCCTTATTTGCTTTTGCCTTTCACTGATGTCATCCTGCCACTCTTATTTATCTGGGTTGTGATATTGTCTGGCTCCATGTATTCCAAGTCTGTCCTGTGACCCAGCTGCATATTTCTAATCATTCTAAACTATTATGGATACGCAACAGGAAATAACTAGCATATGTCTAAGTGGCAGACATGACGGAATTGCAGTTGCTCCATAAGTAACTCCAGAAACAGTTGTGAGATTTCTCCAGAGGTGGCTCTGCGCACACTTCTCTTTGGGTCTGTCTACATGTGCACAAACTGCCCACTTGCAGGTTTTTCTAGTTGTTTGACAGTATGTGTGATGGCCTGGGAATCTGATTCAGAAGCTGAATCTGAGGAGTCCCAGCCTGCACAGGAGTCCCGTCTCCAGGGCCGGCTGAGCTGGGGCAGGGGCTTGAGTCTGAAGGGCCCCCACCTGTGCCGGATCCTCAGGAGCAGACACCAGATGCATCCACTCTGGCTCCAGAGGTGATTGAGGATCCATTGCCTGCAGGTGTGCCTCTCCCAGCCCTGTCAGGGGAAGGTGACGCTGCCCCTGGGTCCAGTAACCCTCCAGCCTCTCCGGAGCTGCAGAGGCTCAGGGCAGAGAGACGGAGGGAACTGGGTTCTCCCAGGAGGAGTGCTCACCTTAAGGCCAGGATAGGCGGGTCACCTGTGGGCCGGGACCACCCCTGGCCTCAGAGGAGATAAAGGCCAGTCAGCCCAGTCCCAGGTTGCGGGAGCAATGACGTTGGAAACCTGTTTCTGCCAGCACCCAGACCTGTTTTCCTGGAGTTCCTGACCATGCCCGGCTTCTTGCTTTGGACCCCACTTCCCCCTTGGTGGACAGTCTCCAGACCCTCGGCCAAGGACCAGACTTTGACCATGCCTCACGGTAACCCCCCCGGGACCAGAACAGTATGGCTACATAGTTCACGGGTTTCCATCTGCTTGAGAAATATTTTCAAGAGGTCTGAGAAGCAGAAATACTTCATACTTTGATCTTTCTAATAGTCTGTAGCTGTGGAACTCTTAATGCCACCCACCATTGACTCAGGCTGCCCCATGGTCTCTGTCAGGAGCTCAATCTACACTTGAGTAGGACCCTGGTAGAGACATGTGCCCGACTGGCATGTTCTCTCCCTCCTGGTCATTCAGGAGCTTCAAAAGCTTTATTCAACCCAAACATCACAGCGACTGATGCCAACAGACACCAGCACACTTAGGGATCCGCAGAGTTTGCGCAGCTTGCGTAACAGACCTCAGCAACTCAGCATTTTATTTACAGTGGTGCCCCGCAAGACGAATGCCTCACAAGATGGAAAACCCGCTAGACGAAAGGGTTTTCCGTTTTGGAGGTGCTTCGCAAAACGAATTTCCTATGGGCTTGTTTCGCAAGACAAAAATGTCTTGCCAGTTCCTGCGGGTTTTCCCCCCTTCCCCCCTTTTTCTAAGCCGCTAAGCCGCTTATCAGCTGATCCGCTAAGCTGCTAAGCCGCTTATCAGCTGATCCGCTAAGCCGCTTATCAGCTGATCCGCTAAGCCGCTTATGAGCTGATCCGCTAAGCCGCTAAGCCGCTAAGCCACTTATCAGCTGATCTGCTAAGGCGCTAATAGCGCTAATCCGCTAAGCCGCTAATGGGCTTGCTTCGCAAGACGAAAAAACCGCAAGACGAAGAGACTCGCGGAACGGATTCTTTTCGTCTTGCGAAGCACCACTGTATTTATTTATCTACTTTATTTACATATAAACACACAAGGAGCAGTGCAACATGGCTCCCTCTTTCTCTAGCATCAGACAGCAAAGAGAAAAAGAACAAAGGACAATAGTCCCACTTCACGGAACACAGTAACACAAACATCCTGTCTCTGTCACTTCCCACTCTGTGGAGTCAAAACATACACCGTCATTTGAAAGACAAAAATCCCATGACTGTAATCATGGAGCAGGAATTCTAACAGTGTCTCTCCCCCCCCCCCCCGAATCAACTTCTACCTCTGATTCTCAACTTATCTCTGTCACAGACTCTCCCAGCCCACTAAGCTCTATTACTTCTTCAGCCTTTGGAGAACAGCCTTTACCAAAGGTGTCATGTGCTTTGAAGATGCCCAAACTCAGGACGAAAGGGCGAGAAACTTGCTAAGAGGAAGGCACGCTTGGCAAACCCTCACCGTGCTCAACTCCCACCTGGAAACCTATGTCCCCACTGTGGAAGGATGTGTGGATCCAGAATTTGCCTCCACAGTCACTTAGGGACTCACTGTTAAAACCGTGTTTATCGAAGACAATCTTACTCAGTTATGAGTGATCGCCAAAGAAAGAAAGAAAGAAGACTTCTTCAGCTTCTGAAACCTCCTCCTTCCAGTCTTCTCCTTCTTCTCCCTCTGATGAGTCATTGTTGTCCCACCACCAATCCCTTGGCTCTGATCCTTCTTCCCTTGGGGGTTCCCCAGCTGGTTCCTCCTACCATTCTTCTGCGTTCAGCTAGTCCACAACACCCACCTGCTCTATACATGAAATCATTGTAACCATCAGGTGTGGGACAAATGAAGACGTGACAATAAGGGCCCACACCTTGATTGATCCTTGGCAATTGGGTGGGGGGGAGCTCACTGATGACACCAATCAACTGATTGGCAGTTACAGTGAGCCCCATTGAATTCCTTTCGCAGAAACAGTTGAATGTTTCCTGATGTTGCCCTTCCATTCTGATAACTTTGCTATTTGAAAGCCAACATTATTCTAATGCCCAACTTGTTTGGAGAGAAAGAAAAAAAGTCCCTTACTTTCCCTATATCTTCCATTGGCTTAATCATTGCTCTTGTAACTTTAAATGATGTATTGATTCTGAAGGAATTTTGGGACCATTTAAACAAAGGTTACTGAAGCACAGAAGATTTTTCTGCAGAACGTAGGTGTTTCTCGCTTTTATTATAGTGATCTCGGTTTTGTCTCTTAAATGCATGAAATCAAGCATATTTGTTTTGCTCTGGGATTAAGCAATTGCTTCCCACCCCCTGATTTTCTCTTAAATATACATATTTGCAGAGAGAAGTGGCTGTCCATAAAGGATGTCCTGTGCTTTAAGGTGTTTTGCGGTCCTGTCCCTTGGCCCCTGGGCAACAGGAAGCTGAGCACAGATTGGCAACTGATTTGGATGGAGTACTGGAGAAAGAGAGTCGGTGCAGGCATGGAGTTAACTGCAGAGTCGGAGCCAAGAAGTCAATCCAATGTGGTTCTGAAGCATGGGGGGAGGCAAGCAGTAGGTATACAGCTAAACAAATAGATGTGGAGAGTGGAGAAGGAGGGAGGGAAGAAGGTAGGCAGGGAGACAGGGCAGCCTGCCAGGTGAGGGACACCTGGAGCAAGATTACAGAGCCATGCAGACAAGACAACAGCCTGCCTGTTGAAAAGATCCAGATCTCATCAAGAAGCATTTACATCTACAGTGGTACCTTGGGTTAAGAACTTGATTTGTTCTGGAGGTCTGTTCTTAACCTGAAACTGTTCTTAACCTGAGGTACCACTTTAGCTAATGGGGCCTCCTGCTGCCACCACGCTGCAGCCGTGTGATTTCTGTTCTCATCTTGAAGCAAAGTTCTTAACTCAAGGTACTACTTTTGGGTTAGCGGAGTCTGTAACCTGAAGCGTCTGTAATCCGAGGTACCACTGTACTGGTTTATGCTGATGTTAGAGATGGCTCAGAGTAAATTTAAGACATCCACAGATGCTTGTAACACCATCAGACACGGCGAAGGAAACATCTTGCCAAGGCTACACTTCTGAATAAGACCCCTTACCATTTGAATTCAGTTTTCCCTGGAATATGCATTGCCAAAAGCTTGGAATACAATGGCTGCTCAATATATTGGTGTTTCCTAGCTTTGCGCTTTTGTGGTGTGTCTTGACTGAGTTCTACCTTCTTACTGTGCTTGGCTTAAATCTGGCACCATGCAACACAGTTCTGCACTTGTGTGTGTGAAGGAGCAAAAGAACTAGGCTGTGTAACAAAGTGCTTTCCTTTGATCTCTCAAGCTTTTTTGGGGAGGGGAGAGGGGAAGTCTGTTGTTCATGCATTACGCATGGCAATTAAGGCTTTTTAATTATTCTGCTTTTAGCATATTTTTAAGAAACATGATCTGAATAAATGAAAACATTTAAGTAGCTACCTAGTTTGCTTTTTTCTTTTTTAAAAAATTATGGTTCAAGCTAGGAAGATTTTGAGGTAAGAATGAGAAACCTGTATTTATTTATTTTTAATGAAAATTGCTTTATCATGCCTTTCTTTGTACAGTCCAAGAATAATAACATACAAAAAAATAATCAGTGAACATCTCTTTTTTTGGATTTTCAGAAGGGGGCAGATATCCCTCCTGAGTGTTTCTTGACTTGGGGCATTTCTTGTGAGTTGTAAGTTGGGGGAAACTGCTATTGAATTTGATTCCTGGATTTCTCTGGTTTGGTCCTTGTGTTACCCACAACTCCTAGGATGGATGAATGAGCTATTCAACTCAGTTTGGATTTAAAGGTGAATTTACCTAACTTGCTTTTTCCTAAACAAGACATGAACTGAAACACAGCCACCCTTCAAAGTTCACACTTGAACATTCTCACTCACTCAGAGATGTCATAATGACCGCTCCCCACATAAAACGGGGGCACCCTTTGTGTGGACGTGTGCAGCCCCTGGATCTGCAGCGGCTCCATCAACACAGGCTTGGCTTTGCCTTCCCTCAGGTGGGATACCTGGAGGTCTCCGCCTACCTCAGTCAGTTGTCCAATCCCGCCTAGGGGAAGCGTTGCCAACGAGACCAGGCCAGGTAGGGGAGGGTAAGAGAGTTTGTGTACTGGTCCAGTAAACGCTTCCGCTGCGCAACCAGCAACAGTTCTCTTTGCAGAGCATTGATTAAGTCCAGTGCAGAGATTCTTGTTGCAGTACAAGCTTCAGAGTCTCAGCAGCAAAGAAATAACGACACAGGGAAGCCTGTCTTTCCAAAGACAGGTTTATTGCAGAAAGATAACAGAAACACCTCCGGAGCTTTCAGACATTTTTGCTTCACGCCCCCCACAGCAGAGAAAACAAACACTCTTTATATACTGAGCAACTTAACAACTTAACAAGCTTGACTACTTAAAGTCACATGACATTGCTAACTTGCCAGCGTCTTAGGTTTCACACCCTAACAGAGGGACTACCTGCCCACACAATAGAGGGAGGATCTTACCTGGGAATCCTCACTTGGCTCCAGAGCTTCTCCCACCCCACCCACCCTCAGTTAAGTCTTATTTTGCAGGTTAACTTTTCTTCACAGTTATGCGGGCGCTGCTACGTCAAGGTCGCTGTTAAAGGGCCGGAAAGGAATTCCCCTGCATTGGCGATACCAGGGTTCCCCATTAAAGGTGTTTCTGAAGCGAGGCTTTGACCAGCTGGGGACTGGGGAGGGATAACGCCCAATGCCTGAGCCAAGGTCTACCTACATCTGAAATATAATAACGTTGTGGCCAATTTAATCCCATAGTACATTGTCTTGAGTCGTTATTCCACATGATGGGGGGAGGCACCCGGGATCTGGGGGACTCCGCCCTGTCCACGTAAATGAATGTGATGTCATCTTATGGGAAGACATCACCAAATAAAATCACAACCAAATGTAGAAAAGTGGGAGAGGGGGAAACTCAGGGTTATTTAAGCATATATATACCAGAGAGAGAGAGAGAGAGAGAGAGAGAGAGAGAGAGAGAGGTAAAAAGAATATAAGGTTTCAGCATTGGCAAAAATTATATTAAAAAAATAGTTTTGGCTCAGCCTTAGTAAAAGCATTTGACACTGCACATATGAATTCTTTTTATTACTGATAAGGTCATATATTTCACTTTATTTTCCAGTGGATAGTCGTCTCACCAAAAAGCATATTATTCTAATGTGTAAAGAAGACAGGCATATTTTGCTGGAACATCAATAGGGCTGGCTCTCTTCTTTCTCAATTATGAATCCTTGGAAGATCTTGACCTTCTGGGAATGCCTACAGTTGTGGCAACAGCCTCTGCTCCTTTCATTAACACCGACACATTTGTATTCTCTGACCATCAAGCTGCTCTTCATTTGCATGCCTGCCAAGCAGTACAAATTCTGTCGACTGTAATTAAAAAATAATACGAGAGATGCAACGCATTAGAAATAACATTTTGTGGTTCTGCAGTACCTTTTGGCTCAGAGAATTGAGATCCATAGTAACTCCATTATGGACCAAGAATATGATTACTCTTGGTTTTATCAAAGATGTAATCATTAACATGAGAATGCTGTCCTTTGCATAGGTTACTTTTCATGGCTAGCTGCAGGACTGGTCCTCATGAAAAATCAACAGCCATGGCCCTGATATTCTGGCAGCGGGAACCACGTTTCTTCCTCTTTGAGCCACTGCAACAGGTTGCCAGTAGGAGGTTGGCTGTAATGCCACCACTCCTGGAGGCCAAAGGGCAGTATTGCAGTTGCCTGCCCAAAAAGAATCAGGTGACATACAGAGCCAACATAATTCTGCCTGGTTCTATGACACCGCTGTGGCATGTCTCCTAATTCTGTGCCATTATCAATGCTCACATATTTCAAGTTTAGTTAGCGCAAAGTGGAAATATTCTACAAATTACTTACAGTCTCTTTCGATAGGTACAGCTCCCTTCACCTGAATTTTGTACAAAGTTGAAATGCTATCTTTAAGCTTCTCGCTGTCGCAATTTGTAATTTCACCTTCATTTCTTTAGCAACGGGTTTTAAACATATGACGTGGAACACAGGCAGGAAATTGTACTGAATGCCGAGTGAGTGGAATTCTGCTTACATAGTGGGACTTTGCATCCCTCTACTCTCCCCACCTGCCCCCCAAATTGGGGGGGTCCTCTGAAGCTGATTTTGGGCGTGTGTCAGTCAGAACAGTCACATTGGTTACGATCCTGGGTGTCCATTGATAAAGGTAAGATGGGGGATCTGTACCTTTGGTTTCTTGGCATAAGAGGAAATATTGACAGGAGCAGCTTCTGAAATTCTTTCTTCTGCCCTCCTCATTCTTTTTTCCTTTTGTGCTGTGCCTTTTAGATTATACGCCTGAGGGAAGGCATGCACAGCCTGCATGTTGTTGATGTTATATGAGCCAGCCTGGGAGTGTTTTTAGGATGCAAATAAACCATGAAACAAAATAATATGACAAGTAGGCTTACAATTCACAGTCACAAGAACTACCTACAATATAAGCTGTGACAAGAAGTAGTCCTTGACCAGAATAAGCAAGGGGGTAAAAATTAGAAGCCAGACATGATTTTCAGAGTGAAATTTACAGATTGTCTTGGGCAAGTGACTCAGAAGAATGCACTATGCCCATCATTTTATAACACCAGTTGCCAACTGTCCCACTACTGTCAAAGGTGCAGGGTGGAGCCATGGTCTTCTGCTGCCACATCTAGTCTTCCTACACATAGAGTTCTCTGCTCTGACGCAGCTGCAGCAACATCCCTAGCAAGGCAATCATGTTGTCACATTATACAACACTTACAATTCATTTCAAATATTAAGCACAGCAGTTTGAATGAATATAGCCAGTGAGTGGAATATGTTTAAAAAAGCATGGAGACAGCCTACCCCAGCTCCTAGGCTTGAAGCAAAATCAACCTCATTTCTTTTTTGCTAAAAAGAGTCAAAATTTGCCTTCCCTATTCAGTCATTTTTTTTGCAAACACAATGAGAGAATTTTGATTCTGTTCTTCTCTGCACCATTTCCTCCTCCTCCTCCTCCTCCTCCTCCTCCTCCTCATCCCATGCTCCACCAATCTCCCTCATTTACCTACCACATTCAAGTTGAATCCTATGGGGGCTATGGGGGCTCAATGTGATTTTATGGATAATATAGACGAGAGATAAAGAGATAACACCTTGTCTGCTTGTGGACAAAATCAGGTTGGGTACCTTACCTAACAAAGAAGGAAAATGGGAACAAGAAGCCGTAGCAATCAATGAAACAAAAGGATGCAAAAGAGCATTTAAAAAACCAGTCAAACATGATGCTTTGTTCAGGTGAATATTTGATCGGTTGTGTCAAGTGTGCTAATTTTAAGTGCACGCCCAAATCGGAGAAGATTTGGCTCTGCTCCAGCAAGTTCGACATAGGATGGTATCCACCCAACTTCTACTCAGAGTCAGTGGTGTAGCGTGGGTTGCCAGCACCTGTGGCTGCATGGAATGGGTAGGTGGGAGGAAAACAGACAGACTATGCATGCACATTCAACTGCCTAACAGTGTTTGCATCACCTTGGAGATCACAACTGCAGAGGTAAGAAAAGAAGAGTGGTTCTGTTGTCTGGAGATGTCACTTCCTGGTTCGCATGATGAAGCCATTTTCAATGGAGCCCAGTGACGGAAGCGCATAGCTGTATTGCGGCTGTACTGGGTGCTGAAATTTTGTACCCCTAACAATTTTGCATTCAGGGAAACTGCCCCTGTAGCCCCCCCCCCAAGCCACTGCTCAGAGCAGACCCATTAAAATGCATAAGCTTAAGGCTGCAAACTTAACTCCAGTTAACTGGGAATAAGCCCTGCTGAATTTAATAGAATTTGCTTCTGAGCAGACAGGGTTAGAATTGCACTCTTAGATTAGTCATGCCTATTAACATCAGTGGCTCAGCTCTGAGAAGGACCAGTATTAAAGGCAACCTGTAAAATACTGAGCCAGACCATTGGATAATCTAGCTCAGCATTGTCTATGCCAGTGGTGGCTATCTCCCAAGAGACTGTGATCTACTCACAGAGTTAAAGACTGGCAGATACCCCCTTTTGGGGGGTTCAGGTCAAAGTTGTTCAGCTTTTTTAAAGGAAGGAAATCCCTGTTTTGGGGGGTTCAAGTTAAAGTTGTTGAGCTTTTTTCTAGGTCTTATTATAACTCTCCAGTGTTTCAAATAGGACTTTCCCCCCGGTCCTACCTGAAGTCACCAGAGATTGAAGCTGGGACCTGCTGTGTTGCTCTGCCATTAAGTTTTATCCTTTCACTATCCCATCCCATCTCTCCTTCTGTACCCCAAGCTTGATTTGAGGCTGTTGCCATGGTAATCTGGTGTGCTCCCAACACAATAGGGCCAATCTGTCCCTCCGGCTGCACCAACCATAACGCTCTGGCTATGCTGGTTTGACGCCACATGTCCCAAGATTATGCTGCTGCACTTACTAACTTTTTTATTTTGTTGCTAAAATGTTGATTCCCCACCCCACTCAAAACAGGCTCGCGGCGTGAAAGCATGAATGCAACACACAAAACCATGCCCACTATAAAATTTGCAACAAACCAAATTCCAGAAAGCATCAATCATGGAGGCAATGAAAAGAACAGAGCGGTTCGGTCGACATTGTGCTCCATCCTGATGCTTATTTACTGCTGTATAACTCAGAGGGCCAGACCTTAACTCCCTTACCTGACGGTATTTTATGCTGTTCCAAGTGCCTGACTGTAAAGGCATAGGGCTTGTGAGGCTGCAGTGGTGCAGAATCTCAGGCTTATCTCTACGGGAGGTCCTGACACAATAGGAAATGTTAATACAGTTCTGCAGTGAATAGTAAATCTGTCATTCTCCTATGAATGGCAAATCTGCTGTTGAGCGAAGCAGGCAGATTAGTAGAATATTGCTTTGTGGAGATCACTGGGTGTAGACCATATAAGGCAACTCCCCCCTCCTCTTCAAACGGCACCTTTGTGTGTGTCAAAACATTTAATGCAAAAGGCTTAAGTAAATACAGTGAATTCACACAGTTTCGTATAGCAGTCCCAGGTTTGGTCAGCTGGAGAATGGATCACCCATTGCTACAAATTGTGCTGGCATTGATGTTAACAAAAGAAGCTATAGGTTGGCACAACCCTCTCATTCTTTGTGCCAGTATTACATTGGTCTGGGGTGGAGGAACCCTGGTATGGAGACATTTATTAATCTGAAAGTTTGAACCAGTTTTGAATGCCTGGGCTCTGCTTTAATTTAATAATTAACCAAGACAATCAATACTTATCCCATGTTTGAGAATTAGGGTGGCTGAAAAAGTCTGGGGCCATTATCTTCTCTCCAGTAAAGCCAAAAGCCATAGGAATGTACAAAGTCATAGCATTGTAGAGTTGGAAGGGACCTCAGTGGACATCTAGTCCAACCCTCTGCAATCAATATGCGTCTGGAGGAACCAATGAGATATCGGGAAAGCATGGGGAAATAGAATACTGAGCTATACAGGAGTAGAAGCATTTTCACTCTATTTAACATTGTTCCTAGAATTTAGGTAGCAGCTTCAGATTAGGCTGGCTTCTTCAGTAAACTTGCCATCTGTTCCTTGTTTCAGTGAAAGATTTCTCATCTTTTATCAATGTCCAATCTTTCCCAATAAAAATGCAATACTAACCTGGCCTGCTCCCAGGCTTGCTGCCAAGTTCGTTGGAATTGCCACCCTAGGTGATAAAAGAGCTCTGTCCCTGGTGGCTGATCTGTGATGACGGTTTCATGCATACAAGCCATTACTCAAGAGGTGTGGCTTTCAGGTCAAGAGGTGTGGCTTCTACACAGGCTTGAGCTCTCTCCCTCTCCATTGGCAGACTGCTAGTGCTGCCATGTGCTAATTTGAAAAAAAAAGGAAAGAACTGCAAACCAATTCTGGAAATCAGCAAATGCATACAGACCACAAACCCTAATGCTGCCACCTTTGAAAATGATTTTGCGGCAATGGCTCCAGTGATGTTAAAACTCCTATTTCGAATACAAGGCTCATGAATAAAGAATAAGCTACAACTTCTTGATCCATTAACATTTTTATGAAGCACTCTGAGTGGGTGGAAGCTACGTAGAACAACAGGATCAAAGGGCTTTGAAAACGTGGCCACATGGACATGGATTCTCTTTTCCTCTGTAGATAACAAAGTCAGTGCTGAGTTGTCAGAGGATAGCTTCAAAACTCCTCCACCCTAAACAAATCTGTTTGGAAATGTAGAGATGTCAGTAGAACCTATCTCCATGTAAGAGGCCCATTCTCGTTGCAATGGCAGTCTAAATATTGTGGCACACCGATGATGTTCTGCTTCCAGAGAAGGTATAGCAAATGGCACAGCCCACACGACCCATTCAAGATACAGGTCCCCCAATGCTGCTAACATTTATTTCAGCACCTAAGGCAGAAAACCTCTTAAGGGCCTCCCTGCCTCGTTAGCAGTAGTAGATTAAACAGTTATAAATCAAATAACCAACAATTTGCTGCAGTTTTATGACACCCCAAACCTGCTGCCTGAGGCACTTTGCCTAATGGTAGGACTGGCACTGATGCTTCACCCACTGCCTGGATAATGTGAGAAGGACAGGGATAGGTGGGAAGAGCCTACTCAGTTGTGCTGGTGTGGAAAGAAAAGGAGCATGGGCTCCTTTCTTGTCGGCTGGGTTTTGAGAGTGCTATCTTATTGTTTGAGAAGAGGCCCCGAATATGCAAAGAAGTACAGTGGTACCTCCGGTTACAAATTTAATTTGTTCTGGAGGTCCATTCTTAACCTGAAACTATTCTTAACCTGAGGTACCACTTTAGCTAATGAGGCCTCCCACTGCCGCTGTGCCACCGCACAATTTCTGTTCTCATCCTGAAGCAAAGTTCTTAACCCGGGGTACTACTTTCAGGTTAGGTAAAGGTAAAGGTACCCCTGCCCGTACGGGCCAGTCTTGACAGACTCTGGGGTTGTGCGCCCATCTCACTCAAGAGGCCGGGGGCCAGCGCTGTCCGGAGACACTTCCGGGTCACATGGCCAGCGTGACATCGCTGCTCTGGCAAGCCAGAGCTGCACACGGAAACGCCGTTTACCTTCCCGCTGGTAAGCGGTCCCTATTTATCTACTTGCACCCGGAGGTGCTTTCGAACTGCTAGGTTGGCAGGCGCTGGGACCGAGCAGCGGGAGCGCACCCCGCCGCAGGGATTCGAACTGCCGACCTTTCGATCGGCAAGTCCTAGGCGCTGAGGCTTTAACCCACAGCGCCACCTGCGTCCCAACTTTCAGGTTAGCAGAGTCTATAACCCGAGGTGTTTGTAACCCGAGATACCACTCTATAACCTTCAGTTTTCTTTCTTTTCTTTTTTAAAAAAATCATTTTAGGGTAAGAAGGTTAACGCACGATTATTGATTGCATCACTTTAAAGAGCATGTATTATAGTACACAAACAATACAAACTCTGATGAATAATTAATTGTTAATAATAAAGCATTACCACATTTAATCCATTCCAAGCTGATTTTCCATCCTGTAAGCTGTTGTCTTTCTCTCTCTTGCACTAATTTTGCAACATGCTCACCCACCTAACCCTGCATACATTGGAACAGATATACTCACTAATCGTCCTCCTGAGTTCCCCCCAGCACTTCCCCCTCATCTGCTTCCCCCATCTCTTCACAGTTCTCAAAGGTTTTGTTCTGCAGCTCTGTAAGGCCTTATCCACGAGCCATCATTTGAGAGTCCCCTAATGTCCTAATCGGAAAGGTTAAAATATCATTAATATTCCGTCTTGAACTTTGAAGAGCCATGACATTCAGACTAAGGCTACCTTTTGCATGGTTAATTTGGGCAATTGTGCTTGAATGTTGAGGACAGTTCCCAGCAAATGAAATGGGTCTAGAAAAATAGCGTAATGAGACAGAAGAGAGACAGCACAAACCACAAACTGTTTAAGCCATGCAGCTGAAGGTTCTGTTCACAATGCTTAAGTGGCGTTCTGATGGGTTGGGAAGATGGATGAGGCCACGTGATAGTTTTGCCAGAAGCCTAGCTTGCAATTCAAAAAACATTTACCCGTCTCAGCTTACTTTTAATTATGTGACTCATTTATGGAATGTGGTACCACAAGAGGAGTTGTGCACCAGCTCAGATGGCTTTGGGGGGAAAAAAGACCAGACCTTCCTAGGAGGGAAGCCATAACAGGCTGTTGCAGTGACAACCATGTGGCACCCTAAGAAGTAATAGATTTATTGTGGCATGCACAATAAACCTGGAAGGTTGGGTGTTGTGGGTTCCTTGGACAGCCTTTTGTGAGCCATTGGTCCAGTTTGAACATCACAGCAAACCATAGTTATTGGTTTTCCCTGAATGCATCTAAGGGGGTTTTCTTTGCTTCTCTCTGCTTGTGTCAAAACCAGCAATCATGGTTTTGTTTCTGTTCAACAAACCACAATGTCTTCTAAGCCAAATGACGAGTGAGTTTCACTTGGGAAGCAAACCATGATCTCTGTTTCAGATGTAATATTAGCCAAGGATCATGATATGTTTCTTTACAGTGTCAGCAGCGAGGAGCAAAACACACCAAAAGGGCACGATCATGGTAAACCATTAACTTTGGTTTACTGCCATGTGTGAACAAGGTCATTATCACTCAGCCTTCATTAAAAAGGAGGAAAAGTAACATTCTAAATGTCCTTGGTGTGATGATGAATGATCTAAAAGTTTGTAAGAAGCTCCTCAAATCAAAAGTGCTTCATAACAGATTAATAATGCACAATGCTTGCTGTATTCCGAGTGATGGCACCTCAACCACTTCCATCAGGGTTGCTATTATATTTTTAATTGATTTCTAGCAGCTCAGTCTGACTCCTTCATTCAAAACACACATTTATTTTTTTATTTTTTGCAACTGACTGTCTTCCTACATACTGTATCTCTGTAGATGTTTACAATGCAATGGAATTTGTGCATTGATTGACGTGTGCCGATAGCACATAAGTTCCTTGGTGTTAGAAGCCAGGGTGTAGTGCTTAGCATTTTACATTGGGCCTCATGGTGACAGGAGGCATGTAATATTCTCTCTGGGATATGTAAGTACCCATCTCCTGGATAAATAATTTAAGAAATTGTTGGGAAATCATACCCATTATTAGGATCTGTGCTCAACAAGTGCCATTTTCTCTGAATTGTATTTGTATTTTGATAGGTATTGATTTTAGGAGTAGAAGCGATGAATAATACATTTCATCTTCCTCCAGTGCTCATAACAATAAGCTGAAAGAAATAATGGAAGAAGGGTTTTCTTTTAATGGAACACTCCTTTTGAAGACCACAGGCTGTCTTCTCCTAAGTAAAGGGTGGAATGGGAGAAAACTGCAAGAAGGCGAAAAGAAAACTGAAGGGCAAAGCAACCAGGAAGTGTGTGAAGCTCAAGTCATGGAGATCTAGGCTTCTGCTGTGCTGTGAACAAGGAGGGTATCCCCAAGCAATGCTATTTTTCTAGCAAAAGAGGTGCTGGAACTCACCATGAAAGCCTCCCTTGTTCTTCTATAATGGCAATGGTGTCTACCTGAGAGGTGCCGGAACTGAGTTCTGGTGAGTTCTGGCTGAAAAAAGGCCTGTCCCTAAGCACACTTCACCCCAGATCTTTTTGCCACTGCACTGAAAAGTCAACATGATGCTCCTACTGATTTTTATTATTATGAGTATTATTTGGTGTGGTTGCCAAGACAAGTTTCTTTGTGGCCACTTCTCAGAGGATGATTTCTCAGGTCAACATGGTTATTGCCCTTCAGGAAATTCTCATGTACCATTCCCACTGAAATGAATGGAAACAGTCCAAGAGCACACAACCTCTTGTTTATTTCAATGTGATGCACACAAAAGAAACTCCATGAGGACTGCATCCCTTCTTAGCTCTTATAGTCAGATATTTTTCAGTCCAAGGCACACAGTCTCTGGTGAGCAACCTTCTGAGGTCCTCATCTCCTTTGTGGGTGGAGCAATACATGTGACTCTTCTGACCTTTGAACTGTAGACTATATGCCAGCTTGCAAAAACCTAGAGGTTTCTACACACAAAGCTCTCCATCTAGGCAAGCAAGAATTCACAGACACATTCCAGGCAGGCAAAAAAACCGAGAGGAGGGTGTGGACCAGGTCTAATGAGGGCTGTGACCAGGGGAGGAGAAGTGGCCTGAGGAGAGTCCTGAGGATCAGACAGAGAGTCCCGGAGACTTCATTTGCCCCTGGATCTGTCAGGCATCAGGCAATCCAATCTCCCCATGGCAGGTTGCCAGGAGCAGATAAGACAAGAAAAAGTTCTTACCACCTGTTTTTTAGTCAATATTTGCAGAGAGAGGCTTGAGAATGCAGCCTATCGGAATAATGGCATTGCCCCAAATGGCATCTCCACCCCCCTTTTCTCCCACTACCTCATTCATCAACAGCACAACCCCCACCCCTTATGGTTACCGCTTAGGGCCATCTGTCTCCGAGCTCTTTGCTCTCCTACTTTTAAGGCTCGCCGGGTTCTGGGAGATGGTGGGTCTGGAATGCTTTCTAGTGCTAATGTGTCAGCCAGCTGCTTCGGCTCTGCCACCTCCTCCTCTCCCATTATTTCCCAACTTTGCCCCTCATCTATCTCTGAGCTGTGACCTTCTGCAAACCACTGCTGTAAATCTATACTGTCTTCCTCTCCTCTGGAAGATTCAGGAGGAAGGGGAGGTGGTCTCCACCATTCCTCCTCTGTCCAGTTCCTGACAGGATCTGAAGTTCCCCCTCTCTGTTATAGAGTCTTTCTTTTTTCAATGAACAAAAAGGCAACTTTTTTGAAAAATGGCAATCATAAATATATTCCTGGTGGCTGAACAGGGTGGTTATTGAACGGTTCCAATTCCCCCCCCCCCACATGAGAATACAGGTGCCCTCTGCATACAAAATATCGAGCGTGAGCATAAACGTGTTTGTGTGAAATTTTTGTGAACAGGAGATGAAAAAGAGGCAAGAGCACCACTGAGCTGAAGAGCAATTTGGAATTCAGACAAATGTTTGCAAACACCGCGTTGCAGCGTCCAGCCAGCTGTAGCTATTATGAAACACACCAGATAGTGATTTTTGAAGGAAGGTACATAAAGCTTTATTTCTCCCCCCAATATGCTGTCTTCGATTAGAAGGGGAAATGAGATTCAACATTGTGCCATACCACAAATCACGGACATCAAATTCAGCACCAAAGAGAAAGAGATCTAGGTTTCTGGCTAACTTGACCATCTCTCAGGCAAAAGAGACAGTGTAGGAATCAATCGATCTATCTAGCATTTATGTATCTATCACCTTTCTTTCTTTCTTTCTTTCTTTCTTTCTTTCTTTCTTTCTTTCTTTCTTTCTCCATGTTTTCAACATCATAAATCCTCACCACACACCAAATCAAGATACACAGACCCAGCCAGAACAAGAGATTTAAAACTGGCTGTATATCAATGGTACACCCAGCCAAAACACCAAATGAGTTAAGAGGTTCCATTTTTAAAAGGGAGCAATGTCTTAAGGAATCATCTGGCTTGAGAGCCAGTTCTTTTCATCATCTGTGCCTCAGATATATTGGAACTCATCTATTAGAGCCTTTCTGTTTTGCTGCTTCGAACAGACAGCAGTCATGGCCCATTTAAAATACAATGGCTGCTTAGGCACTTCCGATTATCGTTTGAGGATGCATCTTTTCTCCCTGTCTACATTTCAGAAAGGCTTGGCCAGGAATCAGGACACTGAATCATGGAACTGGGAGTTTTTGCAGCATGAAGGATAAACTGATGCATTCTAGTCCTTGAGTTTCTTCTCTCTAAATGCAGCAGGGTGGGCTCTTTTTAGTGTGGCCAACGATGAGGCTTGCTGTGCGTTAAGGAACTGGCTCAGGGCATGCTTTAAGCATCTGTGGTCTTTCTGAGAGCAGGGGAAAAGCATCCAAAGTCACACACTCTTTCCGGGTCCCCAGCTAAGGCACACCACCCACCCCGACCAGCCAAGTTAAGACATGGAAAGGTGCCATGGCTCATCTCCAGAGCCTACTTAGAGCCAGTGCTTTGGATTTATGACAGAGTATGCACAAAGACGCGGTGGGACACGGGAGTGGCGCTGTGGGTTAAACCACAGAGCCTAGGGCTTGCTGATCGGAAGGTCGGAGGTTCAAATCCCCCCAATGGGGTGAGCTCCCGTTGCTCGGTCCCTGCTCCTGCCAACCTAGCAGTTTGAAAGCATGCTAGTGCAAGTAGATAAATAGGTACCACTCCAGCGGGAAGGTAAATGGCGTTTCCGTGAGCTGCTCTGGTTCGCCAGAAGTGGCTTAGTCCTGCTGGCCACATGACCTGGAAGCTGTACGCCGGCTCCCTCGGCCAATAAAGCGAGATGAGTGCCGCAACCCCAGAGTTGGTCACGAGTGGACCTAATGGTCAGGGGTCCCTTTACCTTTACTATGCACAAAGAGTTTAAAACACCAGGGGGCACCAGGTTGCACCTAGGGATGCCTGGGATGATGGCTGCCCTGCCCTTGGCTACATACCCTGGAGCAGTGTGTCCACTGCCACAAATGAAAGCAATTGGATAGCTTTAGGGGCACAGGTAAGGCTGTGTGGCATCCACAGCTAGCCACGTCTCTATCTTTTCCTCTAGCACCCACCATCTGAAATGGCCACCTCACTCTGCCTAATGGGATGGCTGGTCCTGAGCTTGGCCATTAAAAAAGGACATTGATGGAAAATAAAGTGTTAATAAATGCGCTTTAAGGTCTTTATGGAACCTCCATTTTAATTCCACTTCCAGCTAAAAGGGCCTCAGCAGGACTAAAGGGCTCTACTTTTGAAGGAACTCAAACACAGAGCAGTAAAATTGGAGTGTCACCACAATTCTGTGGTAGCTTATGTGTGGTTTTTTCCACCCAAAAGGCTCCACATTGGATCCCTGGCAAGTCTGGTTTAAATGACCCTATATTTGTGGCTTGGGAAATACTCTTGCCAGAGCTGCCTGCCCTGGAATATTATGACAGAGTCTTATGCTCAAATAAAAAGAGACCACTCATTGCTTTGAAACCTGAAACTAACAATGGCTGCTGGTGTGGAAATGGGTGGTTGTCTTACATACTCAATATGCATCTTCTAAACAAAATAAAAATGGATTTTCTTGTGGGGTTTTTTTGTGTTTAAAGTTTGTTCCAAAATAAGCAGACAATAAGGTTTTGCTCTCCTTGCATTCAGTAAGAGGACAGCACTGGAATTATAAGTGGCTATATTTTTATACAGGAATGCACCATGAATTTCAAATATTTTAAATGTGCCTTGTTGACCAGTCTTGCCACCTCCACCTTCTGCTGTATAAATGTTTGATGTGTTTTTGTTCAATAAGTGCATGTGCTTTCCCCTTGAAGCACCGAATCAGTTCTTTCCCCCCCAGCTGCACATCACCCTGGGAAAGTCTCATTGTGCAGCTGGAAAAAAGAAAAGGGGGGGGGATAACAAAGAAGGAGAGGATATATTTCACCGTGAAATATTTGCTTTATAGTATAATAGAGGTTTCTGCAGCATCTGAATGCTGCATATTTTCTGCAGAGCATGCCTGAGCTATTGTCAAACCATTGGTTTTATATGTCCCAAGATGCATGAATTATTACTGCCGTTCACCATTTTATACTTCTAGTTCCATAGCCTATAGCAACGCTTTCCTGTTAGCTGTTGGAGACTATAAGGGACCTCTGGCAATGGTGGTTATTGATCAAGCAGTGTTCAGTGTTTGCTTGCCAAGTAATGGAAAGATGAGCTAATTCTCCAAAACATCATAAAACCCTCCAGTTACTGTGATTGTGATTTCTTGCCTTCTTAGCAATGCCAGGTGGGAAGCCAGAGCTGGCAAACTGTCCATGAAGCCAACCCTCCGCATGTGGAATAAAACTGGCACCTGAATTCTGAGATTGATGTTGTATTATAGATGCAAAGTACACTATGCAGAAATGAAAACAGGCTACGCATTATTAACAAACATGTTGCCCAAAGGAAAGTTATTAATAAGTGATACATGGAGAAGGGAAACGAAAGACTGAGTGTGTAATCCGCTAAGCACTGCCTCCGGGCAGCCTTCATTTATTTTCCTATAGTTGTGTGGAAGTGAACAGTGGATGCATGGTGGATTGGTCCCAAAGCAGTCACCATGTTGATTAATTTTTGTGATAATCCTATACTCAGTCTTCTTAAGAGCAAAAAAAGAGAGAACACAATATTTTTAAAAATCTTTTTTTTATTTCGGCAAAGAGATTCTAATGGCAGGAAAAGCACGAGAAATGGATGCATCCTTTTATGAGCCTAGGAAATGAAATTTTGTTTCATTTTCATTTGGATCACTTTGCCAAGAGACAATAAGAGTGCAGGGATTGTGCTTTTAATGTAGAAAGCTGGAAGCATTAAAATGATGCCACTAATTAGTGCTTAAGAGCTCCGGCATGGATGCATTCTCTGTTCACATAATACTTAAAGGCCTCGTCCAAAGACAACTAGAAAATCAATGAAGAGACTCCCATTGGGACTTGGATTTAGCTTTTCCAAGGACTACGCCCAGGAGAATGTTTGCAAGCATAGCTCTTGTTTTGTAGGAATTATCATTTGCTTCATCCTATTGTTTTTCTCCCTTTGGCTTTTGTTCCCCATGCCAACCCAGTTTTCTTCCCCCTTCCTGCTTCTCAGCTAGGTCTTTGGGAGTGTTTACAGTAGAAATCCTGCATCTAGATTCCTGATTTGGAATTGCCCCAAAGTGACTGCTTACAAAACAAAATAATAATCCCCAAAGGGACTCTCAATCCTATCTTTTTTAAAAAATAAAAAGGATACTTGCTGCAGAAAAGCTAGTGAAAACATATCTCCATATCCCAATCCTGTGGCTTGCTGGAGATGCAGTGGTGGTTATTTTCATGATCCCAGTCCAAACACAGAGTTGAAGGCTGCAAAGGCACCAGCTAGAGCTGGTTCTGGGCTCTGAATCAGCCCCTGGGGATCAGGGCACCATTGCAATTGAGGGACAGGGGAACTTCCTACACCACCAGGGCCTCTGGGGCCAGAGCCTGGACCCACACAGGTGCCTTCCCCTTAGCCTATAAAGCCAGATGGATTCACACATATCTCACATAAATCATCCGGAAGTACAGGAAATGCACCAGGAAGAAAGTTCTGCAACAGAGGAGGGGAGGTTGTCTTAGAATCATAGAATCATAGAGTTGGAAGAGACCACAAGGGCCATCGAGTCCAACCCCCTGCCAAGCAGGAAACACCATCAGAGCACTCCTGACATATGGTTGTCTTCAGGCCAGGGGGTTGGCCATTTAAGGCTCTCCACAAGTAGATGGAGCATAGAGCCAGTTTGGTGACAGAGGCTTATAGGGCCTCAGTCTGCTGTAGCCAATTGCTCACTTGGAGCTATCTTTGGTCCTGAAACTTCTTTCCAGCCATGACCTGGTGACTTGCCCCCTTTTCTATGGGATCCATCACTGGACCAGAACTTGACAGTTATGCACACACCGTGCTCTTCTGCCTTCAAGGGCTTCCACTTTCACAACATCTGAGGGAGAGGTTCTGTTCATGAACCTGCTGGCTTATGTCAGGGGTCGAGGAAGTGCTTTTAGTCTGAGGGTGGCATTTCCTCACGGGCGATCTTTCAGGAGCCACATGCTGGTGGTGATCAGAGCAACAGGTGTTACGCTTACCTTAATACAGTAAAAGTCAGAGATTTTCGCATACACCTCACACACATTTCTCTATTTGCCATCAAGTCAAGCAAGAGGTGTTATCACAGGACACCTTCTAGCCAGGCCAAAGTACTTGAGGAAGGCGTGGATTATGGCTATTGAAAGCTGTAGCCTAGGGACTGAGGTGTGTGGACTGAGAATAGGTGTGGACTGCGAAGAGTCCTGATAGCCAAATTCAGTTCCCAAGCTTGAGGTTTCTCACTCTTGGCTCATGTGGAACCAGCTCAACCCATTGATGTGAATGAGGAAACCAGCCACACACACACACACACACACACACACACACACACAAACACACACACAGGATCTGGGTTCCATCCAGGATCTGAAGTGTAGGATCTGAAGTGTACAGCAGATGTGAGCTGATCTAAGACCATATAGACAGAGCAGAGCTGAAACAAGAGTCTCAAGCCTCATGCACCCTGTACATTTAGAACAATAGTATTGTATGTTTCCTGCAAGTATACTATGCTTTTCCACAGTTCTGTTACTTATGGGATCATCCCATTTTTGAGCTTGCTGTTAAGGGTATACCGTGTGGTTATTACTGGATATTATTTGCTGTATGTGTTTGGAACTCGCTTATGGACCCTGTGGCCCTCCAGATGTTGCACTGTATTGCCTATGCTGGCTGGTGCGGATGGAAGTTGGAACTCGATAGCACCTGGTTCTCCACCCCGACCTAGATCCGGCAAGGTATATTTACATGCATCTGTAGATGCAGATGTGCCTTTAGATGGGCTTCTGGGTTGGATTCGATTGGATTTGTAGGTGCATTCCCAACAGCAGCCGCTTGTTACATGCAGCAAAGCTTGAGATCATGCCTGCAACTGCCACCAGTGAAATAAAGCACCTGTGCATGTAACAGCCTGTGCAAAACACAGCAGAGCATTCTTTTAAATCTATACTTCCAAAGGACAGATGTGTCCAAAGCCTACTCTTTTCTCCTTCCATCTGCAGGATTCAGAGAATTAGCAACATCTGTTTCTCAGACTATAGCTGCGGCAATGACATCTTCTGTTACAGCAGCCTACAGCAGCCACAGACATGTGGAGTCCAGAGAAAATGAAATAGTGTAACGTAGCTATACTTCCTGTTCCTCTTTGAATGCCACTACAGGATAGTATAGGGACAAAGGAAGTTGCCTTATTCTGAGTCAGAGTATTGGTTGTCTACAGTGACAGGCAGCAGCTGTCTAGGATTTCAGACAAGGATCTCTCCACCCCCACCTTGAGGTGCAAGTGATTGAACAAAGTAGATATTCTACTACTGAGTTGTGGCCCTACCTCCCTTTCCAGACCCTTTAAGCAGGAGCAAGTAACTCTGATATGCCTGTCATTGGTCCCCACTCAACCAGTCATGTGCTGAAAGGACTAAGCAATCTGCCTTGCAGTGAAGAACGCTTGGTAGATGAAAGGCTGTGTAGTGGGGGGGAGGGGAATGGCAGGGAAGACCTTGGAATGGCATGCATAAGAGGGATAGTGAGAAGGAAAGTCCCCCCTTTTATGACTGTGGACATAATTTTGTTTGTCTGCTCTCAAAATAACCTGCAACAACTTCAGGTATTGTCAATTGCAATGTGGCGCAGTAAATATTTGCTTCTGTATATTGCAGTTCTTTTTTTTTTTAACCAACCCATTTGATCTACTGTTTCATTCTGGAACACTCATAAAGGCAGGTTAATATTTCATAGATTTATAAGGCCAGGTCCTCAGCTGGAGAAACTGGCATGGGACCATTGATACCCGCAGAGCTATCATGGCTGATTTGTACCAGCTGAGGACCTGTTATTCTGAGATGTGTGTGTGTGTGCTTCTGGTTTATTTATTTATTGCCTTAAAGAAGCTATTTGTGCTTGACTGTCAGAAGACAAATATCCTGGCCATGAGCAATGTTGACAGTGTGGAACTGTGTCACCTCTGGTAGAGGCTGGGAAAGCAATTGTTGACTAGTTACAATACCAGGAGCTATTTCCATCTGTCCCCATCCTCGTAACATTTCTTGCAAGGCTGCACCCAATTCCCCTTCATGTTGTAACATAGCAGGGACAACAGAATCCCTATTCAGACTGCATTCTGATTCCCCGCTTAAACTGTGACATCTCAAGGCTAGGCAAGAATCAGGAGCCTACGGAGACGTATGCTAGATTTCAATATCAAAGCAGAGATTTGGGGCTTTCGTTTTTTTCATGAGTTGCTATTGCGACATTATTGAAACGTTGCCGTTGCATTACAAAGGAAATATTTATTGAATATTATTATGTGCCCCTGTTATTTGCTTACTTCGTTGGCTGCTTTGAACACAACGTCCCTTGTGGAAAGGCAGCAAATAAAGTCTCATCTGATCTGATCTGCTCCTGGACTGCAGTGCTGCAGAGGGAGAAAGAAATGCTTGATCGCTTTCTTTTAGGGAAGGGACACAGCTCAGGCAGAGAGCATCTGCTTTGAATGCAGAAGGTCCCAAGTTCAATGCCTGGCATCTGTAGGTAGGGCTGGGAATGCCCAGTCTCAAACCCTAGAGATCCCCTGCCACTCAGTGCAGACAATACTGAGGGAAAGGGACCAATGGTATGACTGGAAACCAAGGGTCTGGAAGCCAAACCTTAAAAGGAGCACTTGAAAGAGCTGGGTGTGGTTAGCCTGGAAATGAGGAGACTGAGAGGAGATATGATAGCCTTATTCAAATATCTCTCAAGGGCTGTCACATGGAAGAGGGGACAAGCTTGTTTTCTCCTGCTTCAAGTTAAAAGAAAGGAAATTCCAACTAAACATATGGAAAAACTTTCTGACAGTAAGAGCTGTTCAACCGTGGAATGGTCTCCCTCAGGAGGTTGTGGGCTCTCCTTCCTTGGAGGTTTTTAATCAGAGGTTGGATGGCCATCTGTCATGGATACTTTAGCTGAGATTCCTGCATTGCAGGAGGCTGGGCCAAATGACCATTGCGGGTTCTCTTCCAATTCTACAATTCTATGATTCTATGTGCTGAGTGGAGAGGTATCTTTATATTAGCCTGAGAGCAGCACCTGTGTTCTTAATTTTGATGTAGTGCCTAGAAATCTTAGTCATCTTCAACATCCTCATCATCAGCTTCAGGAAGTTTATACTAGATGAGACTATTAGTCCGTCTAGTCTAGTTTGGTCTTCTATAACTGGCAGTAGCTCACTTGCTACTTGGTCCTTGCTGTGGGAATTGAAGCTCGAACCTCCTGCATGCTCCAACATATGAACTATGGGCTCATCTCTATTGCTTTTACACTTGGTCCTCAGATTTTTGAGTTCAGAGTAATGGCATAAATATTATGCCTTTGATAAACAACCAGATACAGAAAAAGCTTTTGATAATCTTTCCTGGATTTTTTGGGGGGAAGCTACTGGATTGAATGGGAATGTGAGAGAAATTTGTGAGGTGAATAAATGCAATATATACAAAGTAATTTGCAAGTATAATAGTGAATGGGGTGTGAACAGAAAAATGTATTATCAAAAATTAATGGCACAAGTACAGTGTGATCCCTGGTCATGTTGAAATCAATAGGATTGTGCAGTTAGAAGAGGCTAAGACAGCAACTCCTAGCAGTAAGGCATTGCAATGACCTTTCCTCTGGGTTTTTCTTTTAGGTAGTTTTTGATTCCTTCTTGCAAAGGGAGACATACCTTGAGTGTTTGGACATGATGAGGCCTGTGAGAAAGCAGTGTGATGCTGAGTGGTAGAAGTTAGGTTGCAACAACTTAAGCCAGGGCTTGTCGCTACGGTTGGTGAACTGTCAAGCCTTGTGGTCTCAGCTTCCCTTGAGAAAAAGCATTCCTCCAGACCTGACATCTTCAGTCAACGTCAGGCAGCTGTGGACGCGATTATCAGTACCTTGATCCTTGCTTTCCACTTCAGAGACAGAAAGCTATCATTCCCTCCTCAAGAGCTTTGAAGTGCTCCACTGCTCCCTGTTAAGGACATCTCTCCCCAACTTCCATCCTGGTGCCCTGTTGCTCTGAAGTATAATACTCTGGACGAAGATGAAGGCAAACAAATTCTCTCCTTGGGCAGTGATGCCTGACATGATACCCTAATGGTGTCTGAGCTCTAGATGTCTATTTATTTCCTTGCCAGCTCTCTTGGAAGCACCAGGTTGTCAGTTTATGTTCTCTGTCAGAGATTTCTCTTTGGAAGCTAAGCAAACTGAAAGCTGGTTCTAGTGAGATGTTATTTTGTTGATTCCTCCCCACTTCACACTTCACTTTAAAATAAAAATGAAAATCTATCTTTTGAGACTGAAAATCCATATACAGTTCCATGGTAAAGTGCATGTAATGGTACTTACTGGGAGAGCAATGTGTTAATAATTGTAGGAGGGGTCATACAGAGGCAACATGGGAAGAAGAAGGCCATGATGTTGTTTGTGTTATGACTACGACAGGTGACTCTAGGCCTCAATTGTGTTTTATATTAATATAAATGCTAGGCAGAGCAATACTGCCCCCCAAACCACAGTGCTGGAAGGGGCTTGGATGGGGTGAGGTGTCCCCTCAAGTGAGCTTTGCTGGTGGGAGAGCTTCACTGTCAGCAGAGAGGCTTCAGGTGCAATGTGTGCCCCATTGTGCCCATCCAAATGTTGGGCATGCAGAGTTTACTGCAGGTGGAATTCTTATCAGTAGTAGCCTCATAAAAGGGCATTTCAGGGTCTGTGCTGCGCCAACCATGCTGCCATCATTTGAGGGAAAGTGACCTGATCCAGTCTATGTACAGTGCCAGCCTGGAAACTGGTTCCACCCTGCCCCTTACCTTCCATTAGGGCTGGGTGATGGATGCACTGCTGGCTGTGCCATTCTTTCATATTCTGCCACACTGCTGGTCAGAATTGTGCCCTACGTCCTAAGCACCAGTGTCTGTTCTTGTTGGAAGCCTGAGGGTAGATCTGACTTTCCGCCAGAGCTGTTTCCAACTGTGTTGCACACCATGAACATGTTTACCTACACGAGTTGAGGCATCTAATCATAGCCTGCATTTTTATTAAGGCTTGATCAGGGCCTGTATTTTAAAATGAGCTTAAAGATTTTCAAATGTTCATGCCAGGCAGAAGAGCAGCTGCCTAAGAACCTTGGCAAGATGTTTATTCTCCTGGATAAGGGGGCCCCCTGATTTATAGCAGAAAACAATTCTCAAAGTCGTAAAAAGGGAATTACAGGCTGACAGCCAAGGTTACACTGACCCTACATATTACAGAAGATAAAAAAAGAGAAAAACATAATTAAGAGTGGGTAAATAGTAAAATAAAACCATGTGCCTCCCATTAAACTTGAGCCATATTTTCCTAAGGTTGAAAGGTCAAGAGCAGTGAAAAAGGCAACTGGCTTGGCTGGAGAAGAGGTTTTCTTTCTATCTTATTTTGAGGCTGGAAACTGTTCCTTCCTTTTTTACTTTGAAAAGGTTTATTCTTCTAAAAAGCTATCTATGTTATGTATTAAATATATTGGCTTAAATGTAATTATGCAAAGGAATTAGAAGCTAAGAAATGTTAAATCCTTATGCTAGATTCTTATTTCATATAGTTGGAAGAGATCACAGGGGCCATCAGCCACCAGCCCAGCCCCCCTGCCAAGCAGGAAACATCATTAGAGCACACATATGGTTGTCAGGCCTTTGTTTAAAAGACCTCCAAGAGAAGGAGATCTTTCAATGATGATGTGAACTCAAGATCCTTGACATCTGTTTAAGATAAAAATTTAAGATTAAACCATTTGTTTTGGAGGGCAATAGGGCGAGGTGAGCTGGTAATTAAGGTTCCTTGTTGAGACACATGTAAGATATATTACTACTTATTTGTCATTTATAGATAGAAGAATATATAGCTTTTTGTTTCCCATAAAAGGACAAGAGGAAATGGGTGTATCTTTTGTGATTGGTTCTAGCAAACAGCCAATAGGAATTTCAACCAGGCTGATTGGACAGAGGCAGCCACAGGAGGAGCAAGGGGGCTGGATTAAGGAAATATAAGTGCTGGCCAGAATGGCAGGAGGCCAGGCCAGAGCTTGGTAACCATATACCACTGTGCCTCACATTTATTTGTCTGACAAATAAATTATTATTTTAATTTCTCTATTGCTGTGTTGAATATTTCATTCTAGCTAAGCGTTAACCACAAGCAGGGTGCTACAGAGTGATATAGGTAAGAACAATGGTCAGGCTTCATTTCATCTGAGTCCTACGGAATAATGGAAACCTCACCCCTTTCAGCTCAAAGGCAAATGGCAGCATCCCTGAGATGGAGGAACCACAAGGTCCAATGCACCAAGGAGCTTATATCGGAATGGGCATTGTTATGGAGGTAAGAGACGCTGCATTGAATAATCTCATGATTGAAGGAAATTACATGAGTAAGCAGCCTCCTCTTGCAATTACTTACATTGCCACACCTGCGACCCCCTTCTTCTGCTTTCCACCACACAAGTACAGGAGATATATTGCATAATGAGAACCTTAAATGTTGCATTTTACTGGAGTGGAAGGAACTTATCAGGGCATATGGCAATGAAAATAAACTTGGAAGAAATGGGAACAACCATTTATAGATCAGGTGTGGACAACCAAGGGCCCTCAGCCTAAGGGGTCAGTCCAGACTTCTGACAGGAGTGTTTGTTACTCCTCAAGCAACCTGGCAGAAAGAAAGAAAGGCCTGTCAGAAATGGAGAAATGGAAAAGGGGGTGGCAGAATGAGAGAGAGAGAGAGAGAGAGATGGGCTGGCCCCTCCCCAGCCTGTCTGTCTGTCTCTCTCTCACTACCACCCTTTCTCTACCCCAGGCTGCACTCCTCATTGGCCCTACTCTGCACCCTCAAGTGCTTCTGGAAGGCTGGAATGTGTCTCTGAACTCTCATAAGGCCTTTTGCTTCCTGGATGGACAAGAGAGAGGGTGTTTGGTGTGTGGAAATTAGCATTTCTGTAGAATTTACATTTGTTGCTCCAACTAGTGCTATTTTCCCAGCAAAAGAGGTGCCGGAACTCACCATGGACACCTCCCTCGTTCTCATAGAATAAGTGGCAGCCACCTAAGAGGTTTTGAAACCCACCTGAAAGGTGCCAGAACTGATTTCCTGCAAGTTCTGACTGAAAGCCCTGGCTCCACCCATTTTTGCTTCTCACCATTCCCACCGCTGATAAGTGACCCCTGGAACATTGCCCTTGGGCTCAAAAGTTTTCTGGCCCCTGTTACAGAGGCACTGCTGCTTTTGCTGCAAATTTATCTGCTCATTTTTCCTTTCCCCTTTGTAATTGTGGTGGATGGTTTCAATTTGCGATGTTGCATCCCACCCTAGCATTGCCTTGCAATGAAAAGCAGGTTAGAAATCGTTGCTTTTCTTTCTTTCTTTTATTAATAGAAATATATACAGCATACAAAGCACATTCAATATATCAGGAAACCACAGAAAAACAACCAGCCATGTATCACAGTAATAGGTTAGAAACATATTCAGTAAATTAAAAAATAAAATAAAACTGTCCTGGTTGAATTCTGCCCTTTGCTTGCTTCTAGACTGATGTCTCAACAAATGTGTTTTTTTTGAAGAAGAGAAAAGTATTTCTAATTGGCTGTAATTCAGAGATGCACACAACCTTGAATTTAGATGTTAAAGGGTTGCACGCAGATTGCATTCCTATCTGGTTTTCGCTAGCGTGAGGCTGAGTGGAATCAACACACAGCATGTCTTAGTAGCTCCTAATTCTAATGCTTCATTTAAAGCATCCCACTTCTGTAGAGTGACAAAATACATTTCAAAATAGGTTTTTTAAAAATCCATTATGAAAGATTAAAATATTCCATTGTTATAGTGAAAGCATCCCAAACTGTTAAAAGCCTATTGTCAGATGTAATTTGAAAGCAGGAACACTCTCTCCACCCTCCCCACATGAGATGAAAATTAATTTAACTTTCTATACGTAACATTGCATATAAACAGCAGTTTAGCCTGATGCACATTTTGGGAACTCGTGTTTTTAAAAATTCATGACAACAGGGATTCCAAAGATCCAGAGATCTTAACAATGAAGCAAAAGTAAGGTGAGTACCACTTCGGGTGTACAAAGATCTTTATTCAGTGCAACTATTTACAATATTGAAATGCCAGTGTAAGGAAGCAAAAGCTGGTTGCAGCTTCTTTAGCTGCTGGTATAGATTGTAAAAGCAAAAGGTTTGCAATAATCACATTTAGTATTGACAATATTTGGAATAATTGCTCAGGATACGATGTGTTTTGTTCTCAATACAGCCCTGCTAGGGAGACAGAGGCAGGGACTGGTCCAAGGAAGGTTCATGACTGCGTGGGTTTGCACGAGATGTCCCTGATCCCACTCTGATTCACAATCCAGTGTGCTGCAATGGTCATCTGTCAATAGTTGACTGCGCACATTTCACAACATATTAAAACAGAGACAGCATAAGCTGAGCATTGCCCCCCAGAGAACACAATTCTGCCTTTGCACTTGCTGAATCAAACTCCTCCTCCCTCCCCCCGCTTCTTGTCTATCTGCTCCTCTGCCTCTGCACCAGTCTCCTCCATTTCTCATCATCGTTCCCTCTGCTTCTTATTATTTCTGCCTTAAATCAATTTGTGTTAAACAATCACCATTGCCCATGACAACTCCACTTTATTTCTGTCTCTCTTCTGCTCATTTGGAAGCAGACTTTGTGGTGCCATCCTAACAAATTAGAGTTATTTAAAGAGTGGCCCAGTTCCCTCTTTTAAAAACAACAACAACACCATGATGCTTTGATCCTGCAGCCCGATAATCCAACCAGCCTGCCCACCCCCCAGATGATCAGTCACAGTAAAGTATGAGAAGCATAGCTAGTTCACATAGCCTAGCAGAGTGCGATGTAAACAAACCAGAGATGCTGGTGAAACATCATGCAATAAGAGGGCAGATGGGGCTGGGTCTACTACTAGATAAACTGAAGGGTGCTTTGAGAGTGGCTGGGCAGGAGACACATACATCTGATCCACTGGACAGAATCCACCAGGAAGTTATGCTTGAGTGTCACTGAAATTCCTGTCTGGGGCTGCCATCTAAAACATCTAGAGGACCCTTGGTTGAGGAGCTCTCCTTGGTTGGTAGCAGCTCCCTGGAGTCTTGGGCTCTCTCAAAAGCTCCATCATCTCAAAACAAAACTGGAGACTCCAGAAACCAAATCTGGGATTTTGTGTGTGTGAAGCATGTGTTTCTGCTGTGACCCTTCCCACAGTTCCTGGTTGGTTGTGTTTGCCACATTGCTTATTGGCAAAGTGGGAGTCATTTCCCTTTGTCTTCATCAGGAACCACCCAAAATCCTGAGCCAGCTCGAAACCTGGCCAGGGTGCCCTTTGTTCTATGCTGCTTAAAAGGAATAGAGGGTGTAACCTGGTGCAGAACAAAAGCACCAGCTTGTGAGGCTCTGATCCTGTGGACAGGATGCAAGTCAAATAAGCACCTGCCCAATCAGAGCTGAACAAACTCACTTTGGACCAGATTGTCGCCATGCTCTTACAGTGGTGTAGCTGAATGTATACTTCTCCTAGGGAGCAGGCCTGAATGAACAATTTTGAGCCAGTGCAGAATTTTGGATTTGTCATAAATGTTTAAAGCAAATTTCTAGTCCTTAAGGATTCAGAGATAAAGCTGAAAACATCTGGGTTGATCTCTCACAAGCCAGCATCAGGTATAGAACTTGGGGTCCCTTCCAACTCTATGATTCTATGATTCTACTACTCAAGGTGTTCCAGTGCTTTGTGTGAATGAATGAATAAATCAATTTATTTCAGTCACTGGCCAGAATGAGCGCCTTGTGTTTCTTCCAGGAGCTAATGGAAACATGCTAAAACATAGAAAAACACAGGTTTTCACAAATGCACTTACTTTTTCTAATTAATTTTCATTGCGGAATTTTGTTTTTCTCCATGCAGAAATCAGGTAGGGAGGGTTGCAAGTTTGCGTATTTTCCTGCTTATGCATCACATGTCAGTGCAATGTCTCTCAGGATCAAGGCATCAAAGTCCAAAACACCGTTTTTGCATCCTTCTGTTCTCACCAGGGGGGGAAAATCACCTCTTGTCTTTCCCAACCCCCCATCTCATCTTACAGTTCCTGCTCTCCATCATCCCCTTTCAGCCCCACCTGAGGTTATTGCCCTATCATGGGCTCACCAGAATAGTCTTCATAAACTCCTAGTTGTGGACATCTCTGCAAACTGGCTCCAAGTGTGGAACTTCAGAGCCCTGAATGAACTGACTGATGAATGCTAGATTGGTTTGAAAATTCCCTTGATGATTTAGAAGTGGTGAAGGTGGTGTGTTTACTGGGGCCTTCTCCCATTGTGGAAGTTGTGCTGTTGGCTTCAGAAGATCAGGGAGGCATCCTATTGGCTGCAAGAAAACACAGGCTAAAGATTTGTGCAACACATGAATTTATTTGTTTGTTATTCACCCCACATCTGGCATTCTGTTTAGAAAAGCTAAGTCAATAAGTTCTTTCAGATATGATCTTAAATCTTGTCTTTTTCAACTCAGGTCTACTCATATTGATCTGGTGTTTCTTGCATTACCCCCCCCCCCTTCTCAATAGCAGGGGAAGCTTTCATTTTCATTTTTTTCTCCCCTGTTATTAGCTTACTACGTACTAAACTTTGCTTAGTCTTCAGCTAGATAGTGATGAATGCCACAGTATTATTAGTTTCGCCATTTATGCCTGTATTTGGGGGGGAAGAAAAAAAGAATGAGAGCATGGGAAGAGGGGAGGGAGTATCTGAAAATGTGCAGGGAATAAAATCCAGAAACTGCCAGCTTTTGTAGAGATGTATATTGATTTTATCATACTGTATGTGGAATTCAGGTATTGGGATCAAAATTTGATTTTGTTAAAAGGAAAAGAAAAACACCTCTTTAAAAAAGCCAAGCAAACTGCAGAGAGAGAGAGAGAGAGAGAAGTATAATCACCCCTGGCTGTTATAGGTCTGATAAACATCCACAGAACACATCACCACATGTGATTTCAAAAAGTCCACATGCCTTCATCTTCTGCACTGGCTTTTTAAAGAGGAAGCTGATAAACAAGAAGGTGTGTAGCAAGTTCTTCGGGAATCAGCCTGAAGCTAAGTAAAGAGATTCTGATTTCCCCGGCTTGAATCACAGAAAAATAATGTGTTGGTCACGCTACTTCTAAAAGGACAACACACACTTTTTGGATATCTGCCCAAATACACACAATATCTAGACAAAAAGCAAACTGTGTGTGTGTTACAGGGAATGCCCAGCATTTGGTTAATGTCAATGTTCAAAGCTGAATGTTTTGGTGGGTTTTCTGAATATCTGGGCACACCAGCATATTCCCTCACTTTTCAGACACCCTCAGGCAGGGGGAACACATCCCGTTTCACCACCTGAGGCAAAACTGGAACATGTTGCCACCCCTGCTTAATGCTGCCCTGCCACCAACACTGTGCCCATCTTACCTGTGTTGTGTGGCGGCCCCTGAGAAGCACCCACAGCGGCACTGACTTCCAGTGAGATCTGATGAGATCTCACCAAAGTCTGATAAAAGCTCATGCACTCTATGAGACCAAGGTAGAAAATGGTGCCACAGCTGAAGGAGGAGATAGTGGGAAGGGCAGTGGAGGTGAGGTGGACGACACCTCTTGGGCTTCTGCCACTTGAGGCAGATGCCTTGCCCTGCCTCATCAGTGGGCCAGACCTGTCTTCAAGTGAACAAGGTTAATTCCTATTTAGGCAACACTCACTGTTGATGCTGATAATCACCTAAACCTGGATGGGGAAACCTGTGGCCCTCCAGAATTTGTTGGACTAGAACTCCCATCATCCCCAACTCTTGGCCATGCTAGCTGCGGCTGATGGGAATCGGTGTCCAAGAAAATACAGAGGGCCACTGGGTCATCACATCTGACCCAAACCATGGTTTAGTTGAGAGGTAGACTTCATGGTACTCTCCAGATGCTACAGCTCCCATGTTTTGTAACCGGTGGCCATACTGGCTGGTTCTGAACATCTGCAGGTCACCACATTGCCCAGCCCTGGTTTAGTTATCAGGTTCAAGTCATGGTGAGTTTCAGGCTCATGTGATCCCAACTCGGTTCCTGGAGTGGAACAGAGCTCAGTCCTCCCTTAGGGGTGGGACAATTATTCAAAGCGGGAGTGGGGCTGGAAATTGTGAACATCACTGCCTTTATTAAAGCAGCCCCCATTCAAAGCTCCCATTTTTGAGAGCCACCTGCCATTTACCAAAGGCTCAGTGAAAACTGGTTTTACAGTCTGCCTGGAACAGAAAAAAGGTGTTATTGTGAAAGACCCAGCAAGCCCCAGTCTAGGGTTGGTAAGCTGCTTTTGCCTTGGCAGGCCATGAGTCCTAGAGACCTGTGGGTTAAGCCCACTCAATAGCACAAAAGAGAGGAACTTGCTAAATGCCCTTACATTATTCCTTTGTACTGACAGATTGCCCCCACCTGCAAATGGCAGTCCAACATTGTAGAGTTCCTCTTTCCTAGACATGAAAATCCACCTAGAAGGTTACGGCAGCTTTCCACATTTTATCACCTCGTAATACCGTGTAACATTATTTATCTGTAGATTTAATGCAAGTTCAGTGATCTTTAGAGATTAACATTGAGAAGCGTGATATTAAAAAATACCCAGAGGCTTTCAGAACGCTATTCGGAGCACAGAATTGCAGCCTCTCTTTTTCCCCCTGTCCAGTTCCTTTGTCTGGGAAGTGGCGTGGATGGCATTAATAAATCAAAAATTTGTTTTCAGATTCGTATCAAGGGCTGTGAAATAGGGATGAAATTTATAATACCCTTCTATTCCATAATTGTTTCTATACATGAGAGAAATGTGGAATCCTCACCGCAATCACATCGCCTGCACCCTGCCTGCTCAGGGCAGCTTCCTTTTGATCCTTTAGTGTTTGGTAGCATCACTGGAGATCATGGATCTAGTTCATTTAGAAGAGACTTGCATGCAATGTAAGGCCTGCATCCTGATCACAACACTCTCTCACTCCACTTACTACCCTCTGGCAATGACGTAGCATGGGTTGCCAGTGCCTGGGGCCACACGGGAGGCAGAAATGGGAAGGAGGGAAATGAACAGAGTACACATGCACATTGAACTGCCTAATGGCGTCTGTATCACCCAGGAGGTCGCAGGCTCAGAGATAGGAAGAGTCATTCCGTTGACGGTAGACAGGACTTCCTGCTTAGCATAGAGAAGCCATTTCAAGAAAATGGCTTGCAAAAATGTGTGCACATTTTCATGAGGACGTTTAAAAATAAAAACATCACAAACTGATGTGAAATTAGGACAGCTGAAAAGATTGGAAAAGCAAGAAAACGAAATGGACAGATTCCCTAATTTCTCATATATAATTAATCAAAAAAGCACAACTGTTTAATGACTACGCTTCAATCTAAATGAATAACATAAACCAGATTGAGAAGAGGCTATAGCAACATGAAATAGGAGTGGGTGGGTGGGCGGGAGGGTGTCTGATGAGTGGGATTAGGACAATGAAGTTTGATGCAATAGTAGGGGTTAAACAAAAGCTATTTAGCAGTCTAGAAGAAAATGTCTCCTTATTCTTGCTGATTCCCCGCCCAGTGCATCATTTAAGAAGATCATAATTATATATATTTTTAATCTCACCATACTTCAACTGGTTGCAGCCTGAGTGCCCCCCTGGAATTAAATCTTTTACATTAAAAAAAGAAAAGCAATCTCATATTAGAGCTGTCAATCCCACTGTGATATTAAGATAGATTTAAAGACATTCATTTTCATGGTGCTGCATGCTAAGCTTCCCTTGCTGTCCCCTAATTCTTCACAAGGTGTGACAGCCTTGTGTTTCGGTGGTGCTTGGCAAGCTGCACTTGAATTGCATTACTTGTTTGCTCAAATCTATCACGGTTTGCTCTGTGCAATGTGGAAGGAGCCATGTGAGCTGGCCAAGAGGAACAGAGGCAGAGGACAAATCTGTGTGAAGAACAGCAGGCTGCACCTCTTCTCTGCCACCGCCACATCAATCTGTGTTTGCCTTAGACAATTGCCAATGGGAACTGGACTGGCTGAATGAGCCAGAGGGCCGAGGCAGGGAATCATCTTTTTGAGAAGTGATTTATGAATATTGAGTAAATGCAATGGTGACAGCCATTTCCCCACTTCTTGTGCAACAATACTTAGATGGACCGACTCTTCAAAGTTAGTGGGGAGGTATCAATAGAAAAATCAAGGAATACAGTCAGCTGCATAAAGTGAAAGGTACTGAATCAAAGACACTTTGATCACTATTCCTCTGTTTTCCCAGCCTCTTGATGAGCCTTGCCTTCTTACTTTTAAGATCACAACGACATGCGCTGCTAAGAAGGTATTTTTTTTCATCTTCATTGCATTAAGGACATAAGAAGAGCCTGTTGGATCATGTCAATGGCCCACCTAGCATACCATCCAACATTTCTCCAATGAAAATAGGAACATCTTTTCCGACATCCTGCTCTCCCAAGGGCCAACCAGATGGCTACAGGATGTGCAAAAAAAGGACCTGAGCATGACAGCACTCTCTCCACTTGTGATTTCCAACCATTGGCATACATAGGCATAATGAGGATGAGGATGATAATGATGATGATGATGATGATGATGTTGATGATGATATATTTATACCCCACCCATCTGGCTGGGTTTCCCCAGCCACTCTGGGCGGCTCCCACCAGAATATTAAAAACATGATAAAAGATCAAACATTAAAAACTTCCCTAAACAGGGCTGCTTTCAGATGTCTTCTAAAAGTCTGATAGTTGTTTATTTCCTTGACATTTGATGGGAGGGCATTCCACAGGGCAGTTGCCACTACTGAGAAGGCCCTCTGCCTGGTTCCCTGTAACCTCATTTCTTGCAGTGAGGGAACCGCCAGAAGGCCCTCCAAGCTGGACCTCAGTGTCTGGGCTGAATGATGGGGGTGGAGACCCTCCTTCAGGTATACAGTGGTACCTCAGGTTAAGAACCTAATTCGTTCTGGAGGTCCGTTCTTAACCTGAAATGGTTCTTCACCTGAGGTACCACTTTAGCTAATAGGGCCTCCCGCTGCCACCGTGCTGCCACCGTGCGATTTCTGTTCTCACCCTGAAGCAAAATTCTTAATCCGAGGTACTATTTCTGGGTTAGCGGAATCTGTAACCTGAAGCATCTGTAACCTGAAGCGTCTGTAACCCGAGGTGCCACTGTACTGGGTCGAGGCTGTTTAAGACTTTAAAAGTCAGCACCAACACTTTGAATTGTGCTTGGAAACGTCCTGGGAGCCAATGTAGATCTTTCAGGACCGGTGTTATATGGTCTCAGCGGCCACTCCATAGTGACTCTGATAGAGGAGGAAGAAGATAGCAGTTGTGGTCATGAGCCATTGATAACCATAAATTTGTCCAGGGCTTTTTTTCAGCTGGAACTCGATGGAACACAATTCCGGCACCTCTCAGATGGGTGCTATAGCAATTATAAGAGAACAAGCGAGGCGTTCATGGTTTTTCTAGGGGAAAAAAAGCACTGAATTTGTCCAGTCCTCTTTTGAAGCCATCCAAGTTGGTGGCCATCACTTCTTGGGGGAGCAAATTCCATAGTCTTAACGATGTGCTGTGTGAAGAAGGATTTTCTTTTGTCCGTCTTAAGTCTTCCAACACTCAGCTTCAAAGGATGTCTATAAGTTCTAGTGTTATGAGGGTGCAAGAGAACATTTTCTCTATTCAGTTTGTCTGACCATTGATGAGTTTCTACACCTGTTACAACTGCAACAAAGAAACCAATAATATAATGGTAAAATATATGCATTGATCAAGGCATTAAAAAGTGGCACTTGTGAGTCCTTATGGTTGCCAAGAGACTTGTGCTTCAAGGTTGGAAAGGTGAAGACCCACCATCCATTCCTCAGTGGTCCTTCCACAGTTGAACATCTATCTTAATAATCAACAATCTCTTTTGGATACCAATTTGGGTGTATAGTAATGTCTATGTTTAAAGTAAGATTGGTGGGTTATTCTTATTGTTAATGGGAAATGACGTTGTCTCCTCTTTTCTGCTACATTTGCAATTAAAAATTAGAAGAAAAGCACAGAGTTAAACAAAGCCTTATAGGCTGCTTGACAGTAGTCTAAGCCTCTGTCTGAGGTGGCAAATCCAGAGCTAATTCCTACAGATATCTATTCTGCCTCTGCTTCAAGACATCCAGCAAGGGAGAACACAGCACCAATGAGGGTGATTGATTCTATGGTGGACCTACTATCCAGAGGATTCGTCTAATGTCCAGACCTGGAAGGGTAGGCATGAATGGGAGCCAAAATGGAGGAAGAGGAATTGTGTGTGTGGCTGAAAAGCAACATCTATGAACAAACCCACCATAATATTATTTATCATCACCACCAGTGCTTGGCTTACAATTTACAGGCCCAGATTCTTTGGGGAACATGAATAGCCTGAGATGTTCCATACCTATTCAAAATTATGCTCCCCAGCTCTCTCCCATCAGATCTCTCTGATGTCCAGATCAGCTAATGATTAAATTCAGCCTCACAACCACAACATGTCATATATGCCATGCATCTACATTAAGGGGTGAAGCCTTTGATAGCTTCATTTTCTGAGTACAGCAGCCTTAGTCTGTGCAGCATTTAGACAGTCAGGTCTTCACTCTGTTAGCTGCAAAGGTGTGAAAGTCTTAGGCAGCTTGTCAAGGATGCTTTAATTCGGGAGTGGGGGTGGTGGCCTTTTGATGTGGTTGGACTCCAACTCCCATCAGCCCCAGCCAGCATGGGAATGAAGGGTGTTGTAGTCCAACAGCCTCTGGAAGGTCACAGGTTCCCCATTCCGGCTTTAATCGAGGCCCTTTTCTCCCTTTTACTAGGCTCTGCCATTCTGAAGTAAAAATTTAAAATGCTTTGGTTTGTGACAACTATATTTGTCTATATGCTGTGCCAGAATGATAATTGCCCAGCAGTATAGATTTCCAGCATCTTAGCATTGGTTTTTTTTGTGTGTGGCAGTGGGATGTGTTATAACAAGGCAACATCTGGATAACTTTGTATTGTTAACAAGGACCAGCTCACCCTTGTAGCTTGCCCGCCTCTGAGCAATGGATCCACCATTCATTAATTATAATCTCAACAAATGCAGATAAAACTGAAGAAGGGGTGGCATATGAGGGTCTAGCTAATTCCTGATATCATGACTCAGAACAGACTTCCCTGATTTATTTTATAAACTCTCTTGGGCATGGCTGTTCCAATAAGAAAGATGGAAACCACATCAAAGAAGGAGTAGATGCATCTAATTAAAATAAAAAACCACCTTTAGACACAATCCAGGTAAGTTAAGTGTTTTTAAGTCCCAACAATTTCAATAGGAAAGATTTAAATACAATGGTACCTTGGGTTACATACGCTTCAGGTTACATACGCTTCAGGTTACAGACTCTGCTAACCCAGAAATAGTGCTTCAGGTTAAGAACTTTGCTTCAGGATGAGAACAGGAATCGTGCTCCGGCAGCGCGGCGGCAGCGGGAGGTCCTATTAGCTAAAGTGGTGCTTCAGGTTAAGAACAGTTTCAGGTTAAGAACGGACCTCTGGAACGAATTAAGTACTTAACCCGAGGTACCACTGTATGTGCTTGACCCATGGAAATAAAACAGACCAAGTCCAGCATGGGAGCACCATCTAGTCAGATTTGTTTATTAAAAATGTCAATCATAATTCAGAAATGTGTCCACTTCAGTGCCCCATCTTTTTCGTGTGAGGCCCACACAACATTCTGTGACCATTTTGTTTTAATTTTACTTAATCAAAGTGAAGGGGATTATCAAAAAATACTTTTTGGGAAACTGTCCATTGCTATTATGCAGAAGTGCACGTCTAGCCAGATTTTAAAATAAGCAGACAGTGGTGAGGCTATATTGTCTGCAAGCTTTAATATTTTAGATGCGATACAACACAACCCATTACATGCAGATGGAATATGATGCCACTGTCACTAGGAAATCAATTAGTGAAGTATTGTGCAATAGCTAAAAATGCTCTAGCATCAAAAGGTCCAAAATTGCATGAGAATGACTTCTTGATTTTAGCCTGATCCTAAATAAGCTCATTTAGCTAGAATGTCCAGTGAACTCAATCAAACTCACTTCCTAGCAAGGCAACTTAGGCTTGCTATCACTGTCTTCTCAAGAAGTATTGTAGCACAGCAGAATGCCTCTTTACAGCACTGGGTTGACTAGTTCATGAATTTTTACTAGTTTTTCTGTACTTACAGTGTGTGCGTGTGCACTACAATGAATATCCAAAAGACATGGCTGTTGATGCTCACTTGTGTATATTGGCAAATCCAGACACATTTGGGCAATGTCTGAAAACTCTTTACATCAGGAATATTCACTGGTATATATCTAAAAAGAGGTCAAACACAAATCAATTTTCTGATATATATATAAATGGGATTGTCAGTATTCACAAAAATGCCAACAGCCAATAGTCACTGTCCTATTTCAGACAATCATAGTAACATAAGGATAGCCAGAGGACCCAAATCCAGCTCTGAAGAGCAGGGACAGATATGCTGTGGCTAGACCACAATTCCCATCATTCCAGAAGACTGGACATGGTGGCTGGAGCTGAAAGAAGCTGTAGTCCAACAACAGTGGAAGGGCCATAGGTTCTTCATACTGCTTTAAAGGCTTCCCATCTTGTTGATGTTAGGCATGGGCTTACAGTACATTTCTGGGCCTAATCTACAGTGCTAGTTTTAACATATGAAACCTTCCATGGCTCTGGACCCCAGTTCCTTATAGAACACATATTTCCATATAAGCCTACATGGAGCCTGAACTCATCAATGGAAGACCTCCTTCAAAGTGCCATCATAGAGAGTCTTTTCTGTGGTGGCCCCCTGTTTATGGAACACTCTCCCCAAGGAAACTCACCTGGCACCTACATTTTCATCCTTTTTGCATCTGCTGAAGACTTTCCTCCCTCTCCCAGGCATTTGATTGCTGTACTTTTTCTGTTGCTTTGGAGAGCATTGGCTATTTTTCTGTTGCTTTGGAGAGCATTGGCTATTTCATTGGCTATTTTAACTGGTCAGCTTTTCTGGGGATTATACTGATGTTGTCGTAGGAGAAATACATCTTTTTAAAACAAACTCAGTGCATTGTCACTTTTTAGTGCTGTCTTAAAATTTTATGCACTTATCGTATTCATTTCTTATATATTCATAATTAGTTGTCTGGGGTCTCTTTTGTATAAGGTAATGAATGGTAATCAATATCTACTTTCTGCACCACCTTTTTATGAATGCAGGCTAAGGCCACATTGTAACCAGGAAGGAAATGTGAAAGAAATGCATATCTTTAATATTACAATTGTAATATTTTGCCCAAGAGGGGGCAAAATCCAGAATCTATAATGAATAAACAATTCCTGTTTAATCACAAAAATGCATCATATCGTTATTCTGTTCTCACAACTGAAGAGTCACAGTCTAAATGTGAACACAGATCTCAATAGCCACTCATGGCTATTATTCAGAATTGATGAACTGAGGCTTTCAAGTGAAGCAGGAAGCAAAATGCAGTGTGAGATGTACCTCTCAATCACAGATCTCCTTCCATCATTGCCTCCTGCAAGTCACTGCATCAAATGTTCCTGCTAAGGTGATCTCCTGCTTTTGCTGGGTTTATGATCAGAGGTCTCATTTTGGGTCCTGCCACAATGCCCTTTTCGACGACCTATGTTGATAGCAGTGGTGGTGAGGCATTTTTTCAGCGCACACAGCAACTGCATCTGAGTTGCAGGAGCAAAATTGCATGACTTGTGGCCCACAAAGCCAAACAAAGCCTAGGAGCTATGTGCAGTCATACCTTGTGTTGCGTCCACTTCATGTTGCGTCTTTTCGCGTTACGTCCTGTGGCAACCCAGAAGTACCGGAACGGGTTACTTCCAGGTTTCACCACTTGTGACTGCGCAGAAGCGCTAAATTGTGCTTCACACATGTGCAGAAGCGCCAAATCATGCCACACACCTGTGCAGATGCAGCACTTCAAGTTGCGGGCATTTCATGTTACGGACAGGCCTCTGGAATGGATCCCATCCATAACATGAGGTACCACTGTACTGGAGTCCACCAGGAGCTCAACAAACTGCCTGTCATTTCCCCCCAAACTAGTTGTGTAGAACGCTAAAAATGAGAGAGGTTATTAAACAGGCCATGATATATGGCGAACAATTCATCCTCAGAATCTACTGGATGGCTCACAAGCCTGGCTGTGCACAGGTTACTATCATAGTGGCAACTGCCTGCCAAAATCCCAATTTGGCTGAGAGCTCATCAATATGTCACAGTCTCCATCCCTTTGCAGCATGTTCCTCTCTTCTGACTGGCTTCCCTTCTCTACAGATTCCAAACTGACCTTCAGTCGCAAGATGCTCCTGATGTGAGGTTCTACCAATCATACTGCCACTTTTATTTTTACATTGGAATGTTGGAAGCTGGCAGGAGTCTTCCCCCATTTTACCTGGTGATAGTCTTACCTGGGATCGAACATGAGACCTTTTGCATGCGAAGCATTGGCTCTACCCTTGAGGTACAGCCCTTGTAATTTTCATTTGTCATTTCTATGTCCTGCCTTTCATCACAAGAGATATTGATGCCTCCCTTTCTTCTCAGAGCTTATGGTCCTGTGATGTGCTTAGAACACAACAGAAATGGACAAAATATATCATAACATGTACCCCAGAGTCCAGATGAGCCACTTGTGACTCTCCCAAGTTTTGGAACAGAGGAACGCAGGAAGCATTTGAGCATAGAAAGTCAAACTCTTGGCCAAACTAGCTCAGTGTTGTCTAACTGGTGGCATCTCCCCAGAGTTTCAGGCAAGGGACATTCACAACCTTTTGCATGCCAGGCAGGTGCTCTGCTATTGAGCTACAGCCTTCTCCAAAAAGAAGCTGAAGGTACCTGGGGATGAACAACTCTGTCAGTTTCAGTTCCACCCAGTTTCTCATATTTCCAATCTTAAAATTGGTTCACTACATTTCTGCACTGCTTTGAATTTGTTTTAAAAATCCTCACAAAAATTGACCGGCATTTTAGCACCTATTTCTCCTAATACACACATTTTAAAGCTACTAATAACACATTTGTGCTCATTTTCCCCTAATATGTGCATTTTTTGGTGCACAACCTTTGGACAGAGAACTGCTTTGCAGCTTTCAGAGAAGTGCAAATCTTGGCAGATAGCTGGAATTTGGTCTGTGTGCTATATTAGAAATGCTCCTGTTAAAATGCAAACTGAATCAAATTTATTCCCCCTTCCTAGTCACACTTGATGCAACCTGGTCTTCTGTTGCATTTTTAAAGGCAATGCCAGCTCAATGCTAATCTGAAGGGGACCTCAAATGGCACTTCCCTGATGAGGAAACAGGAAACACTGTAAACAGTACTGCTTCACCCCTGAAACCTCAATTCCTGCCATTACCTCTCTGTTTCCTCACACAGTGCTCCCAGAAGCAGGTTGTGCCACTGAGAGCCAGTGTGGTGTAGTGGTAAAGAGCGACAGACTTGTAATCTGGGGAACCGGGTTCGCGTCTCCGCTCCTCCACATGCAGCTGCTGGGTGACCTTGGGCTAGTCACGCTTCTCTGAAGTCTCTGAGCCCCACTCACCTCACAGAGTGTTTGTTGTGGGGGAGGAAGGGAAAGGAGAATGTTAGCCACTTTGAGACTACTTTGGGTAGTGAGTGATAAAACGGGATATCAAATTCAAACTCCTCCTCCTCCTCCTCCTCCTCTTCTTCTTCTTTGCTGTATGGCAATTCCAAATCTACTTAAACTCCCAGAGGCTAAATTTAACGCAGGAAGGACTACATTAGTCATTCCAGCTCAGTATTGTCTGCACTGACCACTAGACGTTCTCCAGGGTTTTCAGGCAAGAGGCCTTCCAAGAGCTGTCTGGAGATACCAGGAATTTTGGAACCTTCCACATGCAAAGCAGCAGCGGTGGTCAGCGGCACAGCGGTGCTTCCCTGAGCTCCCACCACCGGTGTTGCTGCAGATTACCAGGGAGGAGAAGAGGAGGGGCGAAGCAGTGGGGAGGTTGGCATGGTGCAAACGCTCTGGTGGAGCCAATCCAGTGCTCCCAGCGGTGCCTCTACACCATGCTGACCCCCCCACCCTGGTAATCTGCAGTGATGCTGGTGATGGATAAACAGTGCTGCACCACCACTGCTGAGAAGCTCTGAGCTATGGCCACTGAGCTATGGCCCTCCATGTTTCGCACTATGGAGGAAGAGGAAGAGATGCGCTTGTGGGATTTCCTTGCCTCATCTTTCAAAATGACTTGCGCCTTGATGGGAATGGAGGGGAATGGGGCTGTCATTTGTTGCTCTGCTTCAGGAAGCAAAGCAGTGGCCTCACCACTGAGCCATGACCCTTCCCCTAATGCTGAAGGCAAAGAAGAAAGACTTTGTTCATTAGGCAAACGTTAATATTTCTATTTACAACTGGAAATGCTCCAAGTGATTCTTTTTCTTTTCTTTTTTTCATTGTCATGAATTTTGAATGTTATCAGGAAGGTACTCTGAATTAGGAAGTCACTGCTCAAATCCCAGGGAAAGCGATGCGTGCCAATAAACAATTTTAGCATGTTGTAGGTTTCTTTTGTTTCTGTCGCACAAACGCCCATCTACCGAGGTTTGTGCTTTTGCCTTTAATGAAATGATTAGCCCCATAAGGCTGGTGACCTGGTACAATTAAAAAATGATGGTATTCTGTTCCCCACCCCCCAAATTCAAATTCCCACCTCTTATAAAACAGAAGCACTTAATCTTCAAATGTTAACATGTCATACTAATGATAAATCTTTTCTGCTCTGGGGGGGGGGGGGAGAACACTTCACTTCTTTCACATCAGTTACTAGCTGGAATATTGGAAGCTTGAATTATATTTTCGCAACATGATTTTGAGGGCCACTTCATGCATTACGTTTGATGACATGGAGATGATTAATCTCAGAGCTGGACAAGGAGCCTGCTTTGGGGCTAACTAAATGCTAAGCATAAATGTGTGCAAGAGAAGCTCCTTTTTTTCTTTTCAGGAAAATCACCCTAGGGAGGGGGCGATTTTGAGTGGAGAAATGGCAAAGGAGGTACTTAACCCATTCCACACCCATACTTTCTTTACGTCATGCTTCTCCCTCTATGGATCAAAATGTATGTTGAATCATTTGGGACAGAGAAATTGTGGGCAGGGAGAGGATTAAGAACTCCCTTTCCCTCCCCATACTACCATATTTTTTGCTCTATAAGACTCACTTTTTCCCTCCTAAAAAGTGAACTGAAGATTGGAAAAAGGAGGAAGCAAAATAATGGTTAGATTTGTGCCTCTTGGGTAGATAAGGCATTAAATGAAGTGAAAGTGAGGCTACCATGGGATGGAGTGGGTAGCTAAGAGAGAAAAATGTGGAGAAATTGGGGGCAGACATTTGTCCATATCCTCAACTACAGCTCATATTTGTAGCCACTTTTTCATAAACATTGCCACCATTTGATGGGGAAATTGTAACCAGCCTGACTTGCTCTCGGTTGTGCCAGGTGGTCCTTTCTTACGACTGATGAAGTCCTAATTTCATTACAGTGGTACCTCAGGTTAATAACTTAATTTGTTCTGGAGGTCCATTCTTAACCTGAAAATGTTCTTAACCTGAGGTACCACTTTAGCCTCCCGTTGCCACTGCGCCATCGGAGCACGATTTCTGTTCTCGTCCTGAATCAAAGTTCTTAACCTGAGGTACTATTTCTAGGTTAGCAAAGTCTGTAACCTGAAGCGTCTGTAACCTGAAGTGTCTGTAACCTGAGGTACCACTGTACAAGTGTCCCACTCCACATTTGAGTCTGCGCTCTCTAGCTCTGGCATCACCTCGATACTATTTTTCAACAGGAACTTTTACTACGCATGATCGTAGTAGGTTGAATCCAGCAATAAACTTCTGAACTCCCACTAAAATTGACAGTGGCTGAGAATAGTAGACCTAGGTGAGGACTGCAAGTTATTTAACAAAGCCCTTGCACCAATAATATACTATGGCGAATGGGATTATAAAGGCCTAACATGAAGGCAAAATGCCTTCTGTATTTTGTTAGTTAGGGAGTGGCATCTCTTTTTCTCTGGACAGAGGCCCTGAAAGTCAGGTAGAAGTTCCACTGTTGCAGCTTCCAAAAGGGTGTCTATTTGATTTCTGCCTGTCATTGAGCTATTCAAAGCAGTGTGCATGCATACGAAAGCTCATACCACTAACAAACTTAGTTCGTCTCTAAGGTACTACTGGAAGAAATTGTTTTTTATTTTGTTTCAACCTCTGGAAAGGTAAAAAGCCCTAGATGTAAACAACTGTTGCCCTCTTAATCCTTTGCAGCCTTCGTTGCATTGTGGCAGCATTCAAAACCACTTAAATCCCATCGAATTTGTATTCAGCCCAGACCCTTTAAACGTCCCTATATTCCAGAGACATCCCTGATTTAGAGAAAATGTCCCAGTTTCTGATTTAATCCCAGAATGTCCCGCTTTTCCTTAGGATGTCCCTTTTTTCATTGGAGAAATGTTGGAGGGTATGGAGTTATCCAACTCCAGAACTGTCTGAAGGCAATCCTGTATAGGGAAGGTTTTTTTATGTTTAATGTTTCATTATGTTTTTATATATGTTGGAAGCCGTCCAGAGTCGCTGGGCAACCCAGTAAGATGTGTGGGGTATAAATAGTAAAACTATCATTATAGAATGGGATGTCCCCATTTTCATGGGAGAAATGTTGGAGGATATGCCTAAATGGCCTCGGCCCAGTATACCTGAAGGAGCATCTCCACCCCCACCGTTCAGCCCGGATGCTGAGGTCCAGTGCCGAGGGCCTTCTGGCGGTTCCCTCATTGAGAGAAGCAAAGCTACAGGGAACCAGGCGAGGGACTTCTTGGTAGTGGCACCCGCCCTGTGGAACGCCCTCCTATCAGATGTCAAAGAGATAAACAACTACCTGACATTCAGAAGACATCTGAAGGCAGCCCTGTTCAGGGAAGTTTTTAATGTGTGACATTTTAGTGTATTTCTGGTCTTTGTTGGAAACTGCCCAGAGTGGCTGGGGAAACCCAGCCAGATGGGCGGCGTAAAAATAATTTTATTATTATTATTATTATTATTATTATTATTATTATTTAGTGCTTCCCAAATATTGGAGTCAATAAGGTAAGCTGTGGGCAAATCATGGAGTCACTGAAAGAAAACTAAAGCCAACAGACAGCAGCAGCAAATGAGATAAAGCAGCAGCACTACCCTGTGAAAAAGCTCCAATTAAAGTGCCTGGGACAACTAAACAGATTTTAATGACTTGCCTGGTGCTAAGCAATGAGGTGGCCTGATGAGCTTCCTTCAAGAACATAGCTCATAACGCTACAGAGAAAGCTCTGCCCCTAGCATCACTACATCTTTCTTCACCAAGAGAAGCTAAGACCTCTCAGGGGTCCATCCTAAAAACAGTGATGCAAGAAGCGGCTCTTACAGCTTGACACAAACGATAATGTTTCATAAAACAACAGGGCTGTTTTCCTAAGCACGGCACACTTAATTGGACATGGAATCCATATTTCCTTTTTTTAGGGCTCCTGAAGGGTCTTCATGCCTTGGGCCGGAACTTGGGGCTCGTTGCCATGGAAACGTGTGAGATCATATCACCCTGCGGCAAAGGTTTCCTGTTTCAGCTGCACTTTATTAGGTATTGCTTACAGGGGAAGAAAAAGCTGCACCATAACAGCATCGTCATGGCACACGTGGTTTATTTGTTTGTTTGTTTTAACTGGAGTCCGGAGGTGGGGAACGTCTGGTCTGTGAGCTGAATGGGGCTCTCAGGACTAGTAGCAGGCCTACATTTTAGGGGCCCTCAAGCTTGAACTGTTATGGGGCCCCTTTGCAACCAGCAATGAGGTCTGGGTAACCACTGTTATCTTCTTCAAGTGGGGTTGTTCCACGCAGTGCTATCTTTCTAGAAAAAATGGTGCTGGAACTAAACATGAACACTTCCCTCAATCGCTTAGAAGAGAGTTCTAGCTGAGAAAAAAGCCCTGGTTCCATGACAGATCACCACACGTTTACAACTTCTGTGCTACTGACGCTAACTTTGGGATTGTTGAAATACATACAACAACAGCAAAAAAATTGATTTGTGTTGCGCAACCCAAATTGGGTCTACTAGACCCAAACATTTTAAGCAATGTGGACTATAGTCACTTCTGGGGCTCTTCGGGATTAAGGGCCTTGAAGCTTCAACTTTATTAGTTTCATAGTAGATTTGTCCCTGCTCAGGACTCTTCCCCAAACCATGCCTCTCAAGGACCCTTCCCCATGTCATCCTTGAATATTCTGACCTAGCTGGAGTGTTTTTTTGAGCTCTGATGATGCCTCTCTTACTTGCCTGGATAGACGATGGAGAGAGATGCACATGTGGAAATGTGAGCCTACTGTACCTGTGGCATGTAAGCCTACTGTACAAAGGTTACCTATGTCGCTCTGTCCAGTATTGCTTCTTGCCCCACCCATCACTTCCATGTGGCCCCCAGAAGGGTTGCCCACAAAGGAATGAGGCCCTCGAGGTTGAAAAATGTTCCCCACCCCTGAAGAGGGTCATAACCTCCCTGAATTCAGTTCTGATCTTTTCTGCTCATTTTAGAATAGAGTAGCTCCAAAATAAATATTGGACAACATTTGAGATGTTCTGTTTGCACCATCAGATGATGGGAATCCAGGCAGAATTTGCTCCCATTTTCCAGGATAGCTCACCCTGCACTTTGGGAACCTGTGACAAAACAAAGGTGTCTTTCCCAGCACAAGTGTTACCCTGCTGGAGATAGGCCTGTTGTTGTTGCAGAAGAAGGAGCTCTATACAACTCAGCTATATAACAACAGAAAGCTATACTAATCATTTCACTCTCTCTCTTTTCCCCCAGCAGTAATTTTAATTTAAGGCACTAGAGGAGATGCAATTTGGTACAATTTAAGAGCTGCATTTGTATCATTATTTCCACTCTCCTGAATCATTACTATTTCAGTAACAGCTTGGACGGAAGCCACAATCTGAGCAACACTACCAAAACCCTCCTTATCGCCATGTGCGCACCCAGCCCCATCACTCATTCTACCACCGTAGGCACAATTGGTTAAATCCGTAAATAAGCTATTGATATACATCTTGGGGCTTGTACTAAAATCAACAGAGATACTTCAGATATAGCCAAACATAATTAAGGCGGCACTCCTCAGCATGCTTACTAAGACACAAGTCCTAGTGAATTCAGTAGGGCTTACTGCCAAGTTAATCATGTTTAGAAAGGGACTCTGCATCTGTTTGGCACCAGGAAAAAAAACATTTTTATTTTCACGGGCGTTTGGACAGTATCAATGATCCAACTTTTAGCGGCTGTTTCTGGTGTTTGTTCTAGGGAAAAGGTAAAGGTAAAGGACCCATGGACGGTTAAGTCCAGTCAAAGGTGACTATGGGGTTGCAGAGCTCATCTCATTTTTCAGGCTGAGGGAGCCGGCGTTTGTCCGCAAACAGCTTTCCGGGTCATGTGGCCAGCATGACTAAACTGCTTCTGGCACAACAAAACACCGTGACAGAAACCAGAGTGCATGGAAACACTGTTTACCTTCCTGCCACAGCAGTATCTATTTATCTACTTGCACTGGTGTGCTTCCGAACTGCTAGGTTGGCAGGAACTGGGACAGAGCAATGGGAGCTCACCCCGTCGCGCGGATCCGAACCACCAACCTTCTGATCAGCAAGCATTGGGTGTGGGGTGGATGTTCTGTGCTTTAGGTGATTTGGGGTGTATTCGCCTTGAATTTGGTGGCTGGGGAGACCCAGCCAGATGGGCGGGAAACAAACAAACAAACAAACAAACAAACAAATAAATAATACAATTTTATTTTTTATATTACTTTTCTTGTAACTTGTTTTGAGATGTGTGAAGCGAGAAATAAAGTCAATATACTAAACCAACTTTAACACTGAAATCCTATGCATGTTCACCTGGGAAATATCTCACTGAGTTCCAGTGGAAGGGCCATATCAGTGATCAGTGTTAGATAACTACAAGGCTTTGCATGTAGAAAGTCCCAGATTCCATTACAGGTATAATAGGGACAGGGGTTCCAAAGAAGATGACTAGATTATTTATATATGTGACAACAGCAGCTAGAATATTATATGCACAGAAATGGGGAAAAAATAGAAGGTTCCAACAAAGGAGGGGCAGTTCTTGAAAGTAATGGACTGGGGGGAAATGGCAAAGCTGACAGCAAAATTAAGAGATCAAAATGATGAACTTTTTGTAGAAAAATGGAGGCTTTTTGTGGACTGTTTGAAAAAGCATTACAGCAAAATGAAATCACAGGCAGGATATGGATAAAAGCAGAAGAAGAAAAATGACGAAGTAATTGCAATAGAGAAACTTTTTGTAATAAATAAAGATATAATGCAATAGAAAAACTTTGAGTAAAAACATTATGGAGGGAAGGACGGGAAGTCAATGTGTGAAATAATGTAATTTTTTTATTTGACAGTTATTGTGAAAATATTTGAAAAATTCAATAAAATTGTTTGTGTGTGTGTAAATGAGAAAGTCTCAGGTCTAATCCCTGTCATCTCCTGAGTATCTCCAATACTGAGCTAGGTGGACCAAATGGTCTAACTTTGTGTTGGGTACTGAGCTATGACTCTCTGCAAATTGCTCGTTATTTAATTTATTCTTATTGCACCTTTATTGTTATGGAGGAATATGTGGGATTTGCTTACCTGAGCTACTAAAATAACTTGTCTTGCCTTTTATCATTGCTATTGATGCCCCTGAAATGGAAGGGGAGGGATAGCATTCGCTGCTTTGCCTCAGGAAGCAAAATTTCTTGGGCCACCAATGTTCTACCCAGTTGCATCAGCCTCTGCTGAAAGGGCACACATGTACCCTTGGAGCTCAGGATAAAACAAAACCCTGTAGAGATTGCAGAGTGCACGGTACCAGTGTCAACACATTAAGCGTCTGACGTCAAAAGCCAATTCTAAAGCATGGTTAGAGAATTGCCCACTCTGGTCAGTGACCAAAATAAGTTGATTCATTCATGAATTGATGACATAAATTTAAAGAACTATTGAAATGTCCTAAGCATTGTTTTTTAAAAAATTCAATAGCAAAAAATGCAGCCAGTCACTTATTGGATTGTTAGCAAGGTCAGGTATATGGGAGCAGAAGGATCTGCAGGAGAATGACACATATGTCCCACAAGCCTTGTGGATTAAACATTGTGGCAATTTGGGACCTGGAATGGGGGGCAACAATTATGCTCAGTTGCTGAGAATATTAATAAAGTGCAGGAACGAAGAATAACAAAAGAGAGTACAGCAGCAGTTGGATGAAATACATTGGGCACTCTAGAACACATTTTAGAGCAGGACAGCAAACATGGTGGCCTTCAAGTGTTGCTTTACTACAGCTGCCATCATCCTTGACCATGCTGGCTGAGGCTGATAAGAGCTGTTGTTCAACAGAGCTGCGGGGCTCAGAGCAACAGCCTTGTGGCAGCACTGAAAGGTTCAGTCTTTATAGAGGCATTCCAGGTAGAGAGAATCTTTATTCTCCTTTTTTTCCAGATGGAACTTGCTGGAACTTAGTTCTGGCACCTCCCAGGTGGGCACCATTGCTGTTCTAAGAGAACAAGGAAGGCGTACGAGGCACCATACGAGGAGAGAAAATGCCCCTGTGGCTTTGGGCAACTGGAAACAACAGAACATGTCTTTTTTTCACTGCCAAGACTACACAGATATACGAGCTAGGTTCATCTTACCTATACTACAAAAATTCCCAGGTCGCACAAAACCACTTTATACCTCCCTGCTACTACCAGATGAAAACCCAGATGTTACATACTCAGTTGTTAGATTTTGCGCTGTCATGATGGATATTCATCGAAGGATATTTTGCGTCACAAACTAGGCCCAAAATGTAAGACCTGCGCTCCTTCACACTCCCTCCTTTATAGTTGCTTTTAACCGTTTTGTCCTTGTTTCTGTCTTTTTAAGTATGTATTATATAATCACATTTTAGTTACTAATATTTATCCCTTACCTCTTTTAAGTCTTATGTGTTCAGTTTATCAGTATGTTTTATCTTATGATGGTCTGTGACCGAAATAAAGTTTGATACTGATACAGGAAGGCGTTCGTTGTGAGTTCTGGTGCTCCTTTAAATTTTGCAATCTCCCCCTCTCCACATTTTGTGATACAGTTATTGGCTCAACCCCCCACCCCCCAAAAAAATACCCAAATGCATATTTTAGGATAATATACATTTAGAAATGTGTGCATAGATCATAGATGACAGATATTAGATAGATTAGATAGATAGATAGATAGATAGATAGATAGATAGATAGATAGATGATAGATAGATAGATAGATAGATAGATAGATAGATGATAGATAGATAGATAGATAGATAGATAGATAGATAGATAATGATGATGATGATAGATAGATAGATAGATAGATGATAGATAGATGATAGATAGATGATAGATAGATAGAGACAGATGGATGATAGATAGATAAAATCCAGTTGCAACTATGCTTTTATATATTGATTCTCTTACATACTTTTTTTAAAAAAAAATAAGAGCCACAGCTTAATGCCTAAATGGAACTTCTAGAGAAGCACATGCAAAACTGAGTCCTGCTGTAAAGAGACTGATCTGTCTCTTCATAGAATCATAGAATCATAGAGTTGGAAGAGACCACAAGGGCCATCGATTCCAACCCCCTGCCAAGCAGGAAACACCATCAGAGCACTCCTGACATATGGTTGTCAAGCCTCTGCTTAAAGACCTCCAAAGAAGGAGACTCCACCACACTCCTTGGCAGCAAATTCCACTGTCGAACAGCTCTTACTGTCAGGAAGTTCTTCCTGATGTTTAGGTGGAATCTTCTTTCTTGTAGTTTGGAGCCATTGCTCCGTGTCCGCTTCTCTGGAGCAGCAGAAAACAACCTTTCTCCCTCCTCTATGTGACATCCTTTTATATATTTGAACATGGCTATCATATCACCCCTTAACCTCCTCTTCTCCAGGCTAAACATGCCCAGCTCCCTTAGCCGTTCCTCATAAGGCATTGTTTCCAGGCCTTTGACCATTTTGGTTGCCCTCCTCTAGACACATTCCAGTTTGTCAGTGTCCTTCTTGAACTGTGGTGCCCAGAACTGGACACAGTACTCCAGGTGAGGTCTGACCAGAGCAGAATACAGTGGCACTATTACTTCCCTTGATCTAGATGCTATACTCCTATTGATGCAGCCCAGAATTGCATTGGCTTTTTTAGCTGCCGCGTCACACTGTTGGCTCATGTCAAGTTTGTGGTCAACCAAGACTCCTAGATCCTTTTCACATGTACTGCTCTCAAGCCAGGTGTCACCCATCTTGTATTTGTGCCTCTCATTTTTTTTTGCCCAAGTGCAATACTTTACATTTCTCCCTGTAAAAATTCATCTTGTTTGTTTTCGCCCAGTTGTCTAATCTGTCAAGGTCGTTTTGAAGTGTGATCCTGTCCTCTGGGGTGTTAGCCACCCCTCCCAGTTTGGTGTCATCTGCAAATTTGATCAGGATGCCCTTGAGTCCATCATCCAAGTCGTTGATAAAGATGTTGAATAAGACCGGGCCCAAGACAGAACCCTGTGGCACCCCACTAGTCACTCTTCTCCAGGATGAAGAAGAACCATTGATGAGCACCCTTTGGTTTTGGTCAGTCAGCCAGTTACAAATCCACTGAGTGGTAGCATAGTCAAGTCCGCATTTTACCAGCTTCTTTACAAGAATATCATGGGGCACCTTGTCAAATGCCTTGCTGAAATCAAGGTAGGCTACATCCACTGCGTTCCCTTCATCTACCAGGCTTGTAATTCTGTCAAAAAACGAGATCAGGTTAGTCTGACATGACTTATTTTTCAGAAATCCATGCTGACTATTGGTGATCACAGCATTCCTTTCTAGGTGCTCACAGACTGTTTGCTTAATGATCTGCTCCAGAATCTTCCCTGGTATTGATGTCAGACTGACTGGGCAGTAATTATTTGGGTCCTCTCTTTTCCCCTTTTTGAAAATAGGGACAACATTTGCCCTCCTCCAGTCTGCCGGGACTTCGCCTGTTCTCCAGGAATTCTCAAAGATGACTGCCAGTGGTTCTGAGATCACATCTGCCAGTTCTTTTAATACCCTTGGATCCAGTTCATCTGGCCTCTTCATCATCCCAAGGTATAAGATGTATCCCCACATAGGTCAGCAGCCATTTTGTTATTTGCACCCACGGCACTGTCTCACTAGCTGCCCATTGTTCCTTCGGCCTTGGGCCCCATTTGCAATGAGGGGACAACGACACTGAGACTGCAGAAGCAATGCATTTCATTATATTGCCACCTGCTTCTTTTACTTTCTTTTCGGTGTCCACTGCTGCCGTTTTACTGTTGACTTGTTTGTTCTGAGGCGTTGCATTTTTGTTTGGGTTTGCGTGCGTGTTGATTTTAATGTATATTGCCTTGGAAGTTGAGCCAAGGGAGCAGGATGGGGCAGGGATTTTTCTATATAAATTGATCAATCTGATAATAACTGGTGCTTTAAAAGGGGACATTGTGATTTATGCACACTTGTGCTCATCGTAACAGATGTGATAAAATACGAATTTGTCCTCGGGTTTCTGAACCTGGGCCTAACCCATTTCCTAAAATGGCACCCTTTGTGGCACAACGCCAGCAAATTGTCAAAATCTGTGGGGTCTACCTGGGCTGATTCAGATAGGACTGTATTCCGCAGTGAGAGATGAAACGCTCTTAGGAGCCAAGCAGTTTTACACCACCCTGGGGCTGATTTTCTCCTTCCCCTGAATAAGTCTTGGAACAGGATTGTATATGGAGGTAAGAAAGGGTGATGTTCCCCTGGTTATTGATCAGCATAATAGCCTGCCAGAGAGATACAGCTGGAGCTGATCTGAGCTGTGTGCCACACAGCAGTTGCGCTGCTGGGCCCGAATGAAAGAGATGAAAAGATGGCTTTAAAGCTCTCTTGGCCCCCGACCCAATTTGCTATTACAGAACAGGACAATCTGTAAGGGAGAAGAAGGAGAGAGAGAGAGAGAGAGAGAGAGAGAAACCCACTAGCTCTTGAGGTTCTTTATTGCCTGTGCTTGGCATGTTCTCTAATGCCGGCTACACCATTGCGGCTGCAATTTACTATTTAACTGGGAAGGAATCCAACCAAGGGGATACCAGCTGGAGAGCAGCATTTATATCAATATTGGAAGCCAGTGATATCCCTGAAGGACCCCAGGGGCTCACTGTCCATTTTGGAGCAGGCAGAGCCATGCCAGGGATGAAAGAATTTTGCTGCAATTGTTAGAGGGGTTTTTTTTTGGAGGAAGGGGGTGGTAATTGCAGCAGCAGTTCTGGTGGCAGTCCAGACACAGAAAGCTAAATTGACACAGCTCCAGAGCTGGGATAATATCCCTGAGTAGAAAATTGGGCTTGCTCTACTCAGGAGGACAAACCCTGAGATGAACGATCGCAATGTGATCCGACCAGAGTCCAAAGCGGAGGAAAAATGTGTTCTTACTCTGGCCGCTTGGTCAGAAGAGGCAGCTTTCATGCCAGCGGTGCAAACAAACAGAGGGGCAACTGGAGCAGCATCCTTTGCTGTACAAATGATTTTATAAGTCCTTGTTTCTCAATTTGATCCTTCTACGTGGTTTTGCAGGGTTTATGGAATTTTATGCATTCTGACTTGCCATTATTTTTATTGATTATGGTTTAGTTATTCTTTATTGTAACTGATAAGTGTAAACCATTTAATTATTATTTGCTGATATTTAATTTCACTGTTTACTCTTATGTTCTAATGGATTGCTGGCTATTGCTTTATTTGATACAATATGTTCTTTTAAAAGTGTAAGTGTTTAGGGAAGAGGCATCACATAATTGGCATGACCAAGAACTTTTGATACAGATCCAATGAGTACCTGATGCAGATTGGTACAGATCTAAGGTTTACAGGATGGTCCTATGCATCAAGGCTGGGGAACCTACCACAATTCAGAGGTCACACACTCACAAACACACACCCTCGGGAGGTTGTGGGCTCTCCTTCCTTGGAGGTTTTTAAGCAGAGGTTGGATGACCATCTGCCGTGGATGCTTTAGCTGAGATTCCAGCATTGCAGGGAGTTGGACTCTACAATTCTATGATTCTATGACATACACACAAAAAAGAAAAAAGGAAAGGGGGAAATCCACATTCCAGAGGAAGCCCTGACAATAACAAATGTGCCTGATGAAGACAGTAACTTGACCCCAGGCCTTACAGGTGAGTAGGCGATTCTTCTGAGGCCCAGGTGATTAATGATCAGTGTCCAAGGCCTAATTGACCTGCTTGCTGGTGTTCATGAAAATTAAACTCCATGGCAATAATGTTAAGTTCTGGCAAAAATGAAACAAAGCAAAAACATTTGAACTTCAAGCCAAGCCCAGATAGTGATGTAGAGTGAAAGGAGAATTGCGTGCCTACCTACTACGCTCATTTTATTCTGATTTGCCAGCTGGTTGGCTTTATATACACAGGCGATCCAACAAATGGGCTTCTACTAAAGTGGATGATAGAAGCAGGATCTGTTCTGTTTCCTTCCGCCTGGGCTGTGCTTTCCTATGCCAGTCGTCGGCTAAATGGGCTCTTATCTTATCCCTCCCCACAAATGCAGTAGGAATATAATGTGGTAGCTAGAGAATTGGGTGTGGCTTCAGTCCAGAGTCCCAGCTCAGCCACAAAGCTTACTGGATGGCCTTGGGCAAGTCACCATCCCTCAGCATAATCTACCTCAGAGAGATATTATAAGGATCACATTATTTCTGTTTCTGCACATGATGGTTAATTGCTATAAACCCCTTACAAAGCTCCACGGGCAATACAGGCTCTTTGTTATTGGGAACAGACAGGCAAGGCATGCTCAGTGAGGTCCCTTAACCTGGAAGAAGAAGGGCACAGGATCTCAGAATCCTCTCCAGCTGGTCTCTGATGTCTGACTTACTAAGGTGCCCCGTGCGAATGGCAAATGACTGACATCGCCACCCTTCATTTTAAAGCAAAATAAAATGGCCTTAGCAATGACAGCAAAACCAGCCAGGCTGTTTTTCTTCTGCTCAACTGACAATCCTGGTACATTTCAAACTTGAGGCTGAAAGCAGTGAGATCTGCAACAAAATAGAATAGAATAGAATAGAATAGAATAGAATAGAATAGAATAGAATAGAATAGAATAGAATAGAATAGAATAGAATCATAGAGTTGGAAGAGACCACAAGGGCCATCGAGTCCAACCCCCTGCCAAGCAGGAAACACCATCAGAGCACTCCTGACATATGGTTGTCAAGCCTCTGCTTAAAGACCTCCAAAGAAGGAGACTCCACCAAATTCCACTGTCGAACAGCTCTTACTGTCAGGAAGTTCTTCCTAATGTTTAGGTGGAATCTTCTTTCTTGTAGTTTGGAACCATTGCTCCGTGTCTGCTTCTCTGGAGCAGCAGAAAACAACCTTTCTCCCTCCTCTATGTGACATCCTTTTATATATTTGAACATGGCTATCATATCACCCCTTAACCTCCTCTTCTCCAGGCTAAACATGCCCAGCTCCCTTAGCCATGTTGCAGTGTATCCTCACCACCACAGAGAAATGGCCTTGGGCAAGTCACCACCCCTCAAGGTTTTAGGCAGCTAGGTCCATCTCCAGGATATCATAGCAGTCAGGGGTCAAGCAGGCTAATTCAATTTCCACACCTTCGATAACTTCCCCACATTGGATGTGTTACTTAAAAGACCATAGCTCCTGGAAGTCAAGGAGCATGCTCAGTTCTCACTAGGGTGTTTTGGCTTTTCAGAATCACCTTTTTATTGTTGTTTTGCACTTCTGCATACCATGGGGTTTACCCCAACAACCAGGTATCTCCCTTTTGTTTCTCAGTGGCACCATTTCGGCTTCACTCTTGTTGAGAGATTGATCCTCTCGTTTCCGAAACCAACCTTTTGCTTCCTTTTATAATTATTAAATGCATCTATACATGACTGACATTGTCTCATCCTGCACCCCCCCACACACATCAACAACAAGAGATCTTAGGCACTGGCCTGCACATCATACTCAACAGCATCTTTTGATAGCCTAATTACTTAAGAAGATAAGAATCGCTTTGCTGAACCAAGGCAATGGTCCAGTATCCTGTTCTCACAGTGACCACCTAGATGCCTGTAGGAAGCCCACAAGTTCCCTAATATAATATGACAAGTGGGATCTGCAGCAAAATTTTGCAGCCTATCCTGATTTCCTAGGGGGTGAAATGCTTCTGTTCAGCCAGCCATGCCCTAATATTCAATGACTACTCAGCATGTTCATGTTAGGAAATAGTTCCGTTCCACCTTAAAAGGGTCAGGCATGATTGTTGTGTATCACATGCCTGTTTACTTCCAGCTTCTTGCTGGGAACTTCCGTTTGTATATAGCTTTTGTATTCTGGCTGTTTTCCTGGACACGGAGGCAAGCAGTCATGTTTTTCCTTTGTTCTGATCTATGTTGAATAAAGCTGTAAATATGCTCTCCTGTCTGCATCCTTTCGTTGTGGAGACTCTGCTGAAAGGGTGTGCATGAGTCTTGGAATGTCTCTGAGGCTTGTGTCGCTAATTGACTGATGCTGTTCCACGGGAGACTGGTGATCGTCCAGAGACGACTGGGGGCCTGCCTGATGTCTCTGTCTCCCTGGCAGTATCCCAACAATTCAGTCCTCATTGGGATCTTTTGAATTTTTTCGCCCTGACCAACATTTTTGTACTTCCCCAGTCGTCAGGATCCCCCCGAGCATGCTGATGTTTTTCTCTTGATCCTCAATGCTCCCAACCCACTTCGACTCCAGTCCTGTTGACATTCACCACCTGAGTTTGCTGTTAGAGGAAATGATGCAGCTACAGGGCACTGAAGAACACTACAGCACCAAATACATTATGCCCAGATCTGTCTATATGTTGATTAGCTTGGGCACAATGCAACCATCTACTTGGCATGAACTGTGGAGGGTTATAGTGGCTGACTTTAGACTACCTTCTAATAAGTAATTTTAAAAGTTGGCAACATTTGGTTTACAATTAACAAAGGGTGTTTGTGTGTGTTTTAAATGATGTAAACTAGTTCTAACAGCCTTATGGGCTTGTAAAACATTTAGGCGATCAACGCCACAGCTAAAGGGGACTGTTGTTTACATCATGCCATGCTGACCCAGGGATACAACAAAGGACACATGCACTAGGAATTAGATATCTAAAGGCCTGTGCAGATGTTCTATTGGAGAATAAAATATCAGGGGGGCAGGTAAGCCCTGCCCCATCTAATCGATCACATGTTGGGATGCATGCACACTATTTGAATGACAATGCCCATCAACTTTGGGGGGCAGCTTCCCAAAGGTTTGGGGGTGCGAAGCCCTCTCAGCCCCTAGGAGTTGGCTCCTATGATTGGAGCAGACTGATTGGAGCAGACTGACTGTTCGTGGGAAGAGTGGGATCACACCTGCTGGCTTTGCTCTTACCTTTTTCGCACATACAGCATGCAGTTGAAAGGGGCTTACATGCATTACAAACTATGACTAGGCTCTGTCTAGTCAATGATGGTGCTTTTTGTAAGGCGCTGATCACACTAGCAAGAGCTTATTTGCATGCAGTGTATGGGGTGCTTGCTCAGGGATGGCATCCACACCCAGTATTCTGTGGGCGCACTAGTGCTTTGCTTTCCCAATCCTTCCCCATACTGGTTGTCTGAAATTTACCAAATGGAAGCACTGGGAGTCAGGGCAGCATTCAACGAACACGTCCTGTCGGCACAAGGATCTCTGCTTGTGCCGTGGGACCTCCTCTTCCCTGCCACCACCTTGTGTGCCTGGGCCCATCCCCAAATCTGCTCCAGATGGTTGGGAGAACCCCTAGAACAGATGTACAGGTTGGCAGAAGGAGGAGAGAAGGGGAATGTTCTGTTGTGCAAGCAGAAATCCTTGTACTGATGGAACATTTGCAGAGCAATACACTGGATACAGGAAGTTGTCATCTAGATGTTTCCAAAGGCCTGGAATAACACTAGGTCAGAGCCTACTAGAAACATCAGAATGGGTGCATTCTGCTGGTGTTTGCTGGAAACCATAGCAATGTTTCTTTCTGCTTGCTCTCGCCTGTTGTGCTGCTGCAGGTGCCATGAGAACCAAGGACACAATATTTTATTGAGTCAGACTATTGGTCCCTCCAACTCAGTATTGCCTACGCAGTATTGCCTACGCTGAGCTGATAGCAACTCCTCAGGGTTTCAGACAGGTGACCCTCTGATCCCTACCTGGAGATGCTGAGATGCTTGGAATTGACTCTGGGAGCTTCTGCATGCAAAGCACATGCTCTATCACTGATGCTCTATGATGGCCTCATTTATAAGGCTGCTATTATTATTATTATTATTATTATTATTATTATTATTCCCCACCTATCTGACTAGGTTACCCCAGCCACTCTGGGTGGCTTCCAATGTATATAAAAACATAAGAAAACATTACACATTAAAAAGTTTTCCTACACAGGGCTGCCTTCAGATGTCTTCTAAAGGTTGCATAGTTACTCATTTCCTTGACATCTGATGGGACGGTGTACCACAGGGTGGGTGCCACTACCAAGAAGGCCCTCTGCCTGGTTCCCTGTAACTTCACTTCTCGCAGTGAGGGAACTGCCAGAAGACCCTTAGAGCTGGACCTCAGTGTCCAGGTTGGACGATGGGGGTGGAGACGCTCCTTCAGCTTTTTGCTGTTTGGGTAGCTTTGTCATTACTTTAAAATATCCCTTAATTGGCACTGCCCTTCATCAAAGGGTTTCAGGGAGGTGTGAGAAAGAAGTATGAAGAAAACGAATTCGCACAACATACCAACACAATTTAAACCCACTTAAAACATGCAACCTAATGAACTGTGTAAAAATAAAACAAAACAAAATAACCTAAGGAAGAGCACGATTCCAAAAACCATCTGAAATCTGGGCAAAAGCAAGGCCTTCACATCTGTCTCCTTAGGGAGGGTGTTTCAAAGGCAGGGCAATACCACTGAAAGGCAGGCAGTACCACCTTTCATGGTGGAAAGCATAAGTACATGTACTTGGCACAGAAGGCCATCAGTGTCGATAGCTCAGTTGGTTACAGAGTGGTGCTGATAATGACAAGGTTGGGGGTTCGATCCCCGTATGGGACAGCTGCCTATTCCTGCATTGCAGGGGGACTAGATGATCCTCAGGGTCCCTTCCAATTCTACAGTTCTATGATTCTATAATGTAGGTGGCTGAGGAAGCTTAGGATAGTCCTTGGTGGCCTTTCTGCCAGCGGCAGCCTACTGAAAGCCCCCCAAACCATTTTAGAGCTGGTGGAGCAATTAAAAAAAGAAGGTGGTAGTCAACTAAATTTTACTCAGAGTAGGCTCACTGAAAGCAATGGACCTAATTTGTCATGTCCATAAAATCCAAGAGGTCTGCTCTGCATAAAGCTTGGCTAACTACCACCACAGAAATACCCCCACATTTTCTAACCTTGTAGTGTTCTGCACATGGCCTTTCATTCAGATTAGTCTGCAAATTATTCTGAAGAAGTTGGGAGCAGAGCTGGCTGTTGTGCTTTCAAACACACCCTCCACTTAGCACAGTCCCTAAGGATGTAGAATAGCTGAGAATCAAAGGATGGGGTTCAATCTGGGGGGGGGGGGCAGATACAAGCCTGGCAGGATTTATGCACCTGTAATAGTTGTGTAGAAGACCAGGCACACCTGCTGACCTCCCCTTTGCTACACACCTTCCACAGGTGCAGGAGCCCTGACGCACTTTTGCACATGTTTGAGAACCGAAGGCCATTTGCAACATTTGAATGTGGGCTGCAAACACGCCAGCTAACTTTCTCTCACCTAAGCCTGGGACAACTGCAGCTATTTCCAAACAGTAATTGGTTTATTGTATGATGTTGTGGTGGAAATTGGACGAGGCAGGATCGCGGCTGTCGATGTTCGCACATCAGAACATGCCTTTTCCTGTTGCTGACATTTTCCCTGAGCTCGCCAATCGACTGAACTTTACTTGCATGGGAAGCAAATTGCAGAACAGATTCCTCAATCGCTCGGGCTGCAATCGGACTTACTTCTGAGTCGACTTGGTTGAAACTGCATATAAAACTGCGTTTAGTAGGATTAAAATGCCGACAAGTATGTTGTTGTTTTTTAAAGCGAATTGCTGCAGAAATGTGGAGAACTGGATTGAAGATTTGAAAAATGACAAAGTTAAGGTTACCAGAATTGACAGATTCATCTATGGTTACCTATGGCATGATAGCTAATGAAAATATTAATTTAGTTTGTAGTCAGGACCTCAGGCTGGATCCATGTAACTGAAACACATTCTTTCTCTGTTTACCTGCTTGCCTCCAGTTCCTTTCCCTTCTTCTGTGTTTTCCCCCAGTGTTGAATTTTAGACTGGAAGCTCCTTAGGGCAGAGACCTGTCCTCTTAGGATGCAAAGCCCCAAACTGACGTTTGTATGGGGAAAGTCATGGTGTCACTGCCTTCAGTTTTACACTCAATAGGCTCCACATTTTAATGGCCCTACATTGAAGTCTTTCGGCTTTACTGTGAAGCTGTTGTTTTCTCTTTAATCCCATTCTTCTTGAAAGCATGATCAAAGTTCCACCCTTTGCTTGATATCGAACACAGATATGTGCATTTGTTTGTTTATTCTTCTGCTTGTGGGTTTTTTCCCTTGTTTATTCCAATGCTAGATTTTATTTTATTTTTAGTGATGTTTTGCTCTGATGTTGTCTCTGGCTATTTCATTTGAGGCTCTTTTTCTTCTCAGTTTCTGTTTGATTCTACTGCTTCTGGGCTTTCAATGCTGCTTTTACAGCATATTTCTAACCATCTCTACTCAGAAGGAAGTTCTACAGAATTCAATCAAGCTTACTCCCAGGCTAGTAGGGTTATGATTACAGCCTAGTTTGTGATACCATACATTTTTTGATACCCTCCCCCAATCATTACCCATCTTGGACATTTTTTGAAAAGGTGGGGTGCAAATGTTTTACATATTATTTAGATCATTACCAGCAACCCCTCAAAGGCTCTGAGTGGCATGCAGTGTGATCTTAGGCAGGTTTATTTGCCTAACTCTAGGAGAAGTCACATCTTTAGAGTATTTCCATCTTTGAAAAATGAAAGATTTTTGTGTGTTTTTCCTTCCCTTTCCATTTTGCCTTCATGACAAAAAAAGAAAAAGAAAAAGGGTAAATCACAGAATTTCTTGCTGGGAGAGTGCAGCCTTTCAGGAATATATTTTTTTTCCTTGGGTTAGAGAGTAGAGGATATGTTTTATTGTATTTTTGATATTTTGTTGAGAGCCACCCAGAGTGGCTGGGGCAACCCAATCAGATGGATTATTATTATTATTATTATTATTATTATTATTATTATTATTATTCCTCTCAACTTTGCAGCCATGTGGAATATATGTGTCTGTATATGTGTATATGTGTGGTCTGATGAACTGCCTTCTTGTGAATGAATAAATGTGTTGTGTGTGTGTGTGTGTGAATAAATGCATGCATTTGTGAGTGTGTGTGTGTGTGTGTGTGTATGCATGCACACACACACACCTGCTTTGAGCAACTGTCTTCCTGTGAATGAATAAAACTGCAGCTGATATCCTTGGATGCAGCAAAATCAATGAAGAATCCTGTGGCACCTTAAAGACTAAGCAATGTTATTATGGCATGAAACTTTCTGAAGGAGAGCCCATTTCATCAGATGCAATCCACTGGATCTGACGAAGTGGCCTCTAATCCACAAAATCTTTCTGCCATAATGCAATGATGCTTTTAAGGTGCCACAATATGATTTTCCAGTTTTGCTGCTACAAACTAGCTTGACTGCCCTCCTCAGAACGTGTTTGTAGCAAGACTGCAGCATCCGCTTCTGGAAAAAAAACCAACATTTGCCAGGTAAAACAGTGGCTCAGTGGCATATGTTGGCAAGGCAAAGCAAAGTTGCACTAATTCCCTTCCTTTGTTTTTCTCTCCTCTCAGGGGGTCAACTGTTCCAACAATTCAGACCACCAGCCTAGCAAGTGGAGATTTAGAAACTTACTAACTAATTACAGTGTTTACAATCCACAACCTGTTTGCTGGCACCGTCAAGCAAACCACAGCCTCTTGAGTGCACCAAAAGACACTTGCTGGCAGGAGTTTGTGAAGGTTCCAGGCTGGTTACATTAATTACTGTTAACTTAATTTTTATGCATCAGGCAGAAGCTTTAAACTGGCTGTTTGAGAGGATTAAAATCAGCCGTTTGTAAATGTTAAAGACACAGTGTCCCTGGTTAGGCAATCTGTACAACAGGATTTCGAGCAGGAAATTTGGTTGTAAGTTTTCACCTACTGCCAATTCTTTGGGGGGGGGGCATGAATGGGGATGGAAGGCATACAATTCCTGCCAAGAATGTTAATATCTTTTGTCTTCCCCCTGCAATAAAAGTACTAGCTCTAAAAAATTGTCTTGTTCAACAGTATCAATTTTAAAGGATGGTCCAACTGGTAACAGGGTGGTTCAATAGGTATTGCACTATGATACCTTATATAGATAAAATATATAGCCTTTACAAGCCAAGCCAAAGAAAAACATAACAAATATTGGGTTAAACATTGGTGGGATATCCAGGAGCAACCATATTCTTGGAGGACATGTCTTGGAGGACATTTATCCATTTCCCAGACTCCTATCTAGTCCCTAAAAGTTTATTATGATATGCCTTCCTGGAGAGCAGGCTTATAACAAGATGGAAGAATTTGTGTGTTTTTTTAAAAAAGGAAGAGTGATACTGACTGAGTAGCAGACATGTATGATTTGTGTAGAGATAAGTCAGTATCTGGGTGTTGTTTGTATGTGTTAGTGGAAAAAGTACTGTATTTTGTAAGACAGGGTGTGCCTTCGCAAGACAAAGGGTGAAGTTGGACAGGATCCCTGACTCTAAAGATGCTTCAAAATGTTTTTGATTTGTTAGGATTTGATTGTTCTGTCGCACTGCATTGCATTGTAGTTTCGCACTTTCATTGCTGGTTCTATGTACATACTGTATTGGAGATTTTGTAAACCACTTAGAGGCCGTCTTGAGTATTAAGCGATGTATCAACAGTAAGTGTAGCTCTTTACAGCTGTGGAATACACTTCTCCATATGTAATCTCCAGCAATCATAGACTGTGGACTTAATGGTGTTATGGACTCTGCTGTAGATGGTAATGTGTGTTACTTTGCCAACTTCAAAATGTGGCAAACCAGAAATGGCAGACACTCTATATGCTGAAACAGAACAATGCCTGCTAGAACATCTGGGATCTATCACGATATCCCCTATTGTGTTTTGGGAGCCTCCTTCTGCTGCATGGGACTTTTGGCTCAAAATTCCTGTCCTACCATCACCATTTAAATGGCATTTCCGTGCGCTGCTCTGGTTTCAGTGTTCTGCTGCACTAGAAGCAGCTTAGTCATGCTGGCCACATGACAAACGCCAGCTCCCTCAGCCTGTAAAGCGAGATGAGCACTGCAACCCCCGAGTCGTCTGTGACTGGACTTAACTGTCAGGGGTCCTTTACCTTTTACCATCACCATTAGGAACACATTCAGTCTTGGTGAAGACAACTACATTGTTGGGCTTTATGGCTGTTCTGCACAGAGTTTGGAAGCCTCTTCCAAATGCCAAGCTCTGGAAAATGTAGAGGAACAACATCACTTTCAGTTCCAAGACACACTGAGGCCTAGTCATGCCAGCTTCACAGCCTGTAGTTTGTTCTCCCATGCAATATCATCTATAATAACCTTCCAGGCATCTGCAAATCTAGCTGTCTGTCTGCACCCACTGTCTCCTTTTCACCTGATGCTGTTGGGAAGTCATGAGGGTGTAGAAAACCATAGGCTGGGTTAGAGAGGGACTTGCAATTCCTCAACCCTCCCTGTTAAGTATATTGGGAGGTATCACAGATTTCCCTTGCTTTAGGGAGTTGGGCTTTTGTAGGATCAGTATTATTACACCAGTCCTTACTGGTGCTGGGTTAGGTGGTATGAGATCATCAGCTGGGGATGGAGACTAGGGAAGCAATTCACATCCTGAGAGATCCTCTTGAAAGACAGATTGGCAGTGCCCCTTTGTCACTGCACAGAGTACATCAGATGGCAATAGAATAAAATTTGCATGAAATTTACTGTGAGCAACATTCTCTTTCATCTCTTTGATTAAAATGTGATTGGGTCTGTCAGAGGCCACAGAAAGGTGCTTTGCGGAAAACCACACCTTCTCTCATTGAACCTCCTCAACACGCAGTGCATGAACTCCAGAATGCAGCTTCTTTTCAAAACAATGGAAATCAAGGTGCTTTCATAAGACACACAGAATGCTTTTTGAAAACGTTAGCGTGTCTGCAGAGATGTCACTGATGCCTGCAATTATGCACACAAGAAACATTTCAGCTATCTATCTAAATTAAGCGCACACTTATGAGCCCCATCTTCCGCTGCCCCACTCCCGCACACCCTATTGAAGGCTGGAAGAGGCTGGCCTACCACAGATGTGCCACTTCTCTCAAGTAGTGCTAACATGCTTTTTAAAGGCTGCAATCCTATATGTGCTTGCCTGGGAGTAAGCCCCACTCAGTGGGATTGCACAATCTGCACATTCTAAGGAGATGCGCATAGAATTGTACCAGAAGGGGGCATTTCACATGCACACATGATGTCCACCAGATCATTCATACTACACTCTGATGAAGGGTTTCCCATACTAGATATGGCAATAACAGCAATATTCACTGGCAGTGAAGTCTTTGTAGCATATGCTATGTTCTACATCCACTGTCAAAGCCAGTGTGCCTCTGAATCCCATTTTCCAGAAATTGCATGTGAGACGAGGCCTGTTGCACTCAGATCCTGTTTGTAGACTTCTCCATGGGCATCTGGTTGGCCACTAAAAGAAAAGGATGCCGGACTAGATGGGCCTTTGACCAATTTAGCAGGGCTCATATTCTTACTTCCTAGGGAGAGGGGGAAATTTGACAAATTTTTGATATATTTCTCTCTCTCTCTCTCAGCTGGAGAATTTCACTACCTTCTCCATTCCATATTTCAATACCTTCTCCATTCCATATTCTCCATTACATATTTAGCAAAATGGACTCCTCAGTTTCCCACCTAATAGGGTTCAACTGCTGATTTCATTCTTAATATTGTTTAATGTTATTTTAATGTTGTTGTAGGAAGCAATGGACCTGCCTACCTCCTTCCAGCTCTTCTCTCTTGGCCCATTCCTCTCTCTTCATCTACCGGTATGACTTAACAGAGCTCCTTTCAACATTAAGTGAACCACTGTTTCTTTGCTGATAGTTTCATTTATAAGGAGTGCAACGTATTTCCAAAACATGCAAGACTGCACACTTGGCCTGGGAATAAATCCCACACAATGGAACATCCTTCAGAGTCAACCTGCACATGATTGGACTGAGAGAGAGAGAGAGATTTCACATTTGTCTTTGGGTTTTCTATGTGTCGGAGTGCATTAACTGGGAGACCACTGCAGCTTGGTAGTGCAGACTTTACTATAGAGCGTGAGCTCAAATACAGGGGTTGGGGTGTGTGTGTGTGTGTGTGTGTCTGTGTGTGTGGCAAGTAACATTCCTGGCCTCCCAGCCGCTATCTGGAAATTCAAGGAGCCCTTGAAAACACTGATGTGGCCATCGCTGCCATAAAGAATTTATGACCACATGCCTTTCAACTGCAGGCTTACACCTGACTGAAGAAAATGTTGCCTAGGTGGACTTTAATCTACACATCACTTGTTGGGTAAGGATGGGCTGCTGGGTCAGAAAGACATGAAAGAGCATTTCCCACCTGCACGTTGTGTCAGAATGCTACACTCCACAAAGGGCTTTTCAGTTTCCAAGCACAGATCTTGGTTGCTCGTCACCGTTGCCTATCATTTCCGCAAATAAGGGATGGGGAACTCATGGCTGTTCAGATGCTGCTGTGATTCCAGCTCCCATTAGCCCCAGCCAACATGGCCAGTGATAATGGGAGCCATTGTACAACAACATCTGGAGGGCCACAGTTTCCTCTGCTTTAATGGACAGTTCTCTCTTCCTTGTGCCAGACTCTGCTGTTCTAAAGAGTATAGATTTAAAACGTTGTGTTTGCCTAATTTATCCTCCCCACGAGTTCTCTGTCAAATCCCCACAGAGAAGAATCAATGCTTTCTACAAGCAGAGTGCAATCTCCTGCCCAGTAAAGGAACCATGTATCACTTCCCCCCTCTAGGGAACACCACGGCAGTCAATCCACTCACTGGCAGATGAATGTGGGGGCAGGGGGAGTGGTCTGCCCTAGGTGCCATTCTGGGGGGGTGCCATTGTGGCCACCCCCATCCCCACCCCCGGGACGCTTTGTGCTCTGTGTACCCCTGGGACACCCAGCGCTCAGCTCACATGCCCCCTGGGACACGCACATACCACATCCCCAGATGTACACCGCTCCCGGTGCCGGAGCATATAGCTCCGGCACTGAATCCACTTCAGGAGTGAGGAACCTGTGGCCCTCCACACATTGGACTAAAGCTGTCACCATCCCTGGATATTAGCCATGCTGCCTGCAGGGGCAGATTTAGGGCTGTGCAAGTGGTGCACATGCACTGGGTGCTGAGCCGAAAGGGTACCATCTCAAAGCCTGTTAAGCTTTGGGAAGGAAGCGTGAGGGCTCTGACAGAATCCTAGAGACCTCCCACCTCTTCCCCAAAGCCTAGTTAATGCTTTCCCAGCTCTGGGAAGGAGGTGGTATTACGAGTGTGTACCTGGACTCACATGTACACAGCCAGAACTCATGTATGTTCAGATACACACTGCTGAGAGGTTTAAAGATCTTTTGCTGGAGTTCTGATGTGCACTTGCCATGGGTGTGTGTTAACCTTGTAACAGTGGAAAGCCCTAGGACCCTCCAGAGCCTCGTGCCTCCTTCCCAAGGTTGGGTGCCTCCTTAGTCACCTTTGGGAAGGCAACCCAAGGTCTGTGGGTATGTGTGAGCCAATTTTTAGTCTCAAGCAGGGTGCCATAGTTCCCAAGTTTGCCACTGCTGTCTGGGGCTGATGGAAGTTGGAGTTGAGCAACGTCTAGAGGTCCTCTATCCCTGATCTAATTCCTGAAAAAGGGCACAACCCACTCAGAAATCAGACCCACAAAACACTCAAAATGCCTGGGAACCGCACAAAAGTATAGCTATTTTCTTTCCTCATGAGCTGCTCCTTTGTGGACCGCCCCCACTTGCGACAAATTACAATTGACAAGAAATGCATGTTGATAGCTGAAACTGGATTTAAGCTCTGTTTACGGTAAATGGAAAAAGACTGTTTGGGTTGTGGCCAAAACTCAAGGATTATGGCTGATTATTGGCAGAAGAGCAGAAGAAACTGGCACAAATATTTATATATCTGCACTGTCTCACACTTGCTGATTGCTCCTGGTCTCCTATTCCAGAGGAAGTTGATGAATCAAAATCACTTTTAATTAAGAGAGAGAACAAAGACCATGGGCATCTGTTCTCCTCTAGGCCATCTATCGCTTGTCCCCAGCCCCGCCCTCCTTTGGAATGCAGCTGCACCTGAGGCCTGGCCAACCTTCCAGCAACCCATCCATAAATGGAAAGCAAAGAGACTACTTGCAGATGGGCTAACAGCCCATGTAAGACCTCCCTAGCGAGTTGCCCTCAATTAAGTAAAGGGATTTGGGGTGTTGCGATAATGTTTGGGTGGAGGATGTTGGGAGAAATTTCTGGCACAGCGCTTAAAATATTTTGGCCAGTCTTGGGTTTCTGTTCACCTTGATTTATGTGACGGTAAATCATTTGGTTTCCATCTGAGGTAGCCAGAAACCTTGGGCAGGCCCTCTCCATCGCTGTGTCTCAAAGCCGCCATATTTTCTCTTGTCCCTTGCCTTATTCTTCTTTGACCCTTGATCAGCCAAAACTGTTTTGTGTCCCACTGTTTCTACTTGCTTCCTCTTTCTTATCCCATTGTGCCATCTCTATGTTGGCTTTTGTTCAGGGAAGCCAGCTTCGCCTTGTTTCTTCCTTTATCACCAATTCACACTCGAAAAGGTTGCATTGCTTTATTTACCACAAATCCCACCTTTCTTCCCCAGAGTCCAGGACAGTGCGCCTAGAGTAATTGTTAATCTCATTGGATCAAAGGATTGATAGGATAGTTTGGCTAGAATATCACCTATAGCAAGAATTGAGAACCTGTAGCCCTTTAGGTATTGTTGGATCCCAAGTCCCATCAGCCCCAGCCAGCATGGCCAATGGTCAGGGATGCTGGGAGTTGTAGTCCATCAACATCTGAAGGACCAAAGGGCCTCCAACCTTAATATCGTGGTACCTCGGGTTACAGATGGTTCAGGTTACAGACACTTCAGGTTACAGACTCCGCTAACCCAGAAATAGTACCTCGGGTTAAGAACTTTGCTTCAGGATGAGAACAGAAATTGCACAGTGGTGGCATGGCGGCAGCGGGCGGCCCCATTAGCTAAAGTGGTACCTCAGGTTAAGAACAGTTTCAGGTTAAGAACAGACCTCTGGAACGAATTAAGTTTTTAACCCGAGGTACCACTGTATACAGCTTAAAGCCATGTCATTTGGTTTCAGATAATGCACAGTCAAACCAGGAAATATCCTGAGGATGAATGTCGGGGGCGGCGGGGGGGGGGGGACGACAACACTGCTGCATTTGCCCATTTGGAAAGACTTTGCTTTAATGTGATTTTCTTATCTGGCATATGCCAAATTACAGGAATTTAAGTCTAAATGTGGAACTGCATTGCCAGAGATCGGCCTGTTTTCCCCTGTCCATTTAAGCAGCATTAGAAGGGCTTGACCAAAGCTTATATTCGGCTGGGAGGCCTTTGTGGCCGAGATGACAATCAGGCCTGTTCCAATGCTAATGTCACCGCCAATTAAATTAAGTAACCAATAAAGTTGAGATGTAGGGGATGAAGCCAGAGCCCCTCGCACAAGCTGTAATGTTGGCGCCTTTCTGTTTTATGTAACGTGGGTGCTACGAGCAGCAAGCACTTAGCAACTCATGGCTATATGATAATCGGAAAAATACAGATCTGAAACCTCTAGCTGCGGATCCACATACCCACATTCTTAAAGCTAAGTGCTTAATGCCAGGTTAGATCAGGGCTTGCCTGTGAAAGCGCTGATGAGTCAGGGCGGATGTGAATCATTCATTTTGACCAGCTGCTCTGGCAACAACTGGAAATGGTAGGTGAGACACAGTATGGTTTGGCTGTGCTAAAAAGTGCCCTCCAATCGTTCAAAAATATTTGTGTGCAGACAGATCTTGTCATTCAGTGGATCCGTGCAGTTTCAACCATTTCTTACGGGTGCAGGAGTTCTGGAATGCACCTGGGGCTTCTAGAGGGGCTCTCCTATTTATATTGATGGAGATAAGACATTTGTGTGTCTGTATTCCTATCCCTCACTTCTTTTCTTTCTCTCGGTTGACACCAATAAGAGAAACCTGTGCACCTTGAAGCAAATCAGCCCAGTTCTCTGGTCCCAAACTTATATGCCAATTGGAAGACAGTTATTAATTAGCTGGTGCACTTTCCCCAATTTTAGTGATTCAGTTTCGGTTTTAAAAAGAGTGTACAAAAAAATAATAATTGTGCTTTGGGGGAATGCACTGGAAAGCATTCCCAGTGTGATATTGCTGATAGATGTTAATAAATGAAGAATGTTAATAAAATTCATATAAACAGTGTATGATTTGAATGTGAATTTACATGCTCTAAAAAAAACAAACCTTCAAATAAAAGAAATCAGGGCAGAAGGGCTCTATGATTGAGTACACACAAGACTGACATGAAATGGAAGCAGCCTGCTCTGCCCACACCTAGCCTGGATATATAACATGGCTATAGTTTGCAAGCAAAGCCAACAAACTAAATTATCCAAGATTCCAAAAGTGATGTTTGACATTATTACAGCTTTAATTATTATTATCACTGCTATCACTAGCAGTAGAATTTTGCAAATGCTATAGCTTAGTCCCATCTGCCTCCCTTATAAGAAATAATACAAAGAGTCTAAAAAGATACCTCTTTATAAGCAGCATGCTCGTTACCAGAAAATCTCTAATTGTACAGTTCTTGACAAGAAGCATTTTTTAAGGAAGGGAAAGATTTCATCATGGTAGAAGAAAAACTGCTTCCCTTTCCCCTCCCTTCGCAGTATCAAAATTTAGAATGTAAGCTCTGCAATGCACCATGTGGGCTATATATATCCTCCTCCTCCTTATCATCAACATCATCATCTGGATTTGTTAATATGACACTACTTGGAATACCCCCTTCCTGCATTTCTCTTCCCAGAAATGCTTTCATTAAATCCCTTCATTTTTCAGTGGGAACACCAGACAAGGGAGACAGGAGTAAATATGGGACAAAGTACATTTCCAGAGTGACAGTCAAGGAGGTGACACTTGTCAGATTTCCGGAAGAGAAACAATATATTTCATATTAATTCCCTCATCTTATGTTGCTTCCAGATAACCCATTTATTGAGCATTCATTCAGATTTGTTTGCACAAAGTTTGCAGGGAGGTTAGATAATGCTGGTTGTTTATTGAGCTGATTTGTTTGTGGGGAGGTTACACAATGTTACACTGAAAAAGGGCTGTTCAACACTGGCTGTTCCAGTGTACTTTTAACATCACTTTCCTATTGGAAAAGAGCCCATTTTGAGGAGGGGAAGGCAATTTGTTGCGCAAGAGTGCTGAATCAACTTTAATTCTGCAACCTGAATTTGCCAGCATATACCTGAATTTCACACCAAAATAGTGACAGTCTAGAAGCAACCCTGAACATACTGGGTGATATTCAATTAAGTTTTACTCACACTGAAATGAACATAACAAAATTAGGTCCATTAATTCCATTGGGACTAATTGAATTTAGTCAAATAACACACATTTTCTCTGAAGTAAACCCTACTGGTGTCAACCGAGTTGTTTTTTAAGTAAATAATCTAAGGATTGAAGCCTGATTTTAATTTCCCAGCTAAATTTGTATGTGAAAAGTCCACTTCCTTCAAGTGATACATTGAGAGCTATATGTCTGGGTTCCTTGCCCCTTCTGGGCCATCTAAGCTGTTTTCTTTTGTTTTCTCCCACCCTCTCTCCCTTACACCACCTTACCTTGTGTGTGCACGTGTGTGCAAATGTTTATGAGCATCTTAAAAAGTGCAGGGGTTTAGGAGGGTGATGGAAACCCAACGACTGCTGTGTTTGCTTATTGACAGCTCCATTGTTCCAGACTCAAAGAACCATTTACTAACCACAGGATGTGCTTCTAACAGAGAAAGTCTGAAGGAAACAGATGAGATAACGGCAACAAGCACATGAGGGGTGTCTGAAAAGGAATGTATGCGACTATAAAGCTCTGCAGTCCCCATGAGAAGGTGGTGCTTTCAAACTGTGTGACTCTGGTGTTTGCTGAACTACGCTGAATGATAAGGTTGTTGCAGCTACATTCTCTGACAGGCTGGATTTTGCTTTGCAAGCATGCACATCACCAAAGGAAGCTTGGGAGGACGCATCATGCATGGAAGATCTTGCTTGTGAACTAGCTGTAAGGCATGCAGAAGTCATAATATGGCCTGGGTTGCCAGTAGTACATGTGAAAAGCATCTAGGGGTCTTAGTAGAGCACAAGCTTAACATGAGTCAACTGTATGATGCAGCAGCAAAAAAAAGCTAATGTTATTCTTGGCTGCATCGACAGAAATCTAGTGTCCAGATCAATGGAAATAATAGTCCCACTCTATTCTGCCTTGGTAAGACCACACCTGGAATACTATGTCCATTTCTGGGTGACACAATTTAAGAAGGATATTGACAAGCTGGAATGTGTGCAGAAGAGGGCTACCAAGATGTTCAAGGGTCTGGAAACTAAGTCTTATGTGGAACTGTTGAGGGAGTTGGATATGTTTAGCCTGGAAAAGAAGAAACTGAGAGGAGATATGATAACCATCTTCAAATATCTAAAGGGCTGTCACATAGAAGATGGAACTAGCTTGTTTTCCCCTGCTCTGGAGGGTAGGACTCGAATCAATGGCTTCAAGTTACAAGGAAGGAGATCCAGTCTAAACATCAGGAGGAGCTTTCACACAGCAAGGCCTGTTCGACAGGAAAACATATTCCCATGAGAGTTGGTGTGCTCTCATCTCTTGGAGGTTTTTAAGTAGAGGTTGGATGACCACCTGTCATGTATGATCAAGCTGAGATTCCTGCTACCATTGTAGGGGATTGGACTAGATGACTCTTGGGATTCTTTCCAGCCCTACAGTTCTATGATTCTATAGCCTATGAAAAACTGCTCACTTAGGATACAGCTGCAAATAAAACCTTTTAAATGTGTTGCAAAATGCAATATATAAGATTCAATGTATTTTTTCAAAACGTTTTTTTAAAAGCATTTTCATGGCATTTATTTTTATGTGTGTAGATTCCACCTGAGTATCGTTCCCCTCACTTGATATTGAATGCTGCTGCCAGGATAGACCATAGCTTCCCAGTTTTATGTTGGCTGCATTGACTGCCGGTTTGCTTCCAGGCTCAGTTCAAGGTGCTGGCTTTAGGCTTTTATAATCTGAAATGTCCTGGACCAGACTCTCTCAAGAATCCATTTAGATGAGGCTGCTTGGGAGTGTCCTTCAACCTCCAATGCCTTCCTTCTTGTCCTCTTGCTGACAGAATTATTAAGGTGGGCATTAAGTTTGGGGCCTGCCTGATCTGCTTTTTTATTGTTTGTATGTTAAATCACCTTTTCTTCTACTTGTTCACTTCTTTAAAGCCATCTTGAGTTAGTTGGTACCTAGAAAGGCAGGATATGCATTGTGTGACACATTAATTACGACTGTACGCTTCATGTGTGCAGGAAGGCCTGTCTGTTGTTGCAAGGACTTCTGGGAGGTTTAATGAATTTATGTCCACACATTGAGACACATGGCACAAATGCAGACATTGTGGGATCACTGGGGAATGGGGAGAAGCAGACCTTCGAGTGTCAAGGATGAAGCTAGAGCTGTGTTCAAATGGCCCCTCAAAATTCTCTTCCCTATTTGCTGACAGAGAAATTTCACCAAATTTATTTGGGAATTTGTTGGGAAATTTTTCAGGAGTGGGGCTCACCTTTAACGTAGTCTCATGTCCCACCTCACAATCCCACCATTTTGCATCCTCCACAATTCCCTGAAACATCCTTCCTAAGCCATTTTGAGGGGAAACAACAACTGCCACAAAATTGAAAACTAAATGATGGAAAATCTTCAGGGAAGAATATGAAAAGTGGCCATCATTTTCTAGGGGGTGAGACAAAGAAACATCTCAGACATATTCTCAGAAATGTTTTCTGAGGCATTTTGGCCCGAAGGACAAGTTTTGCCCTCAGTGCAACTGTGTCCCCCAGTACAGCAGCTTACTTTTATCCAGTAAATGGCCACCACGAAAGGAAAACAAAGGGAGTGCCTATAATACAACGCTCAGGTGAGGGCTAAACTGCCTCAAGCCCCAGGTGAGACCAGGGTCTGGCACAAGTACAGACTTAGCCTTTACCTCAGTTGCGTGTCCGAGATTGCAGACACATTAATTTTCTTCCCCAAAACATAATGGGAGCCACTGAGAATAAATGTGCTTCTACAACCTTAGACCAATTTCTGGTTGTTGTTGTTTTACTTATGCTAGTTTCCTCAGTGCTATTTTTCTGGTAAAATTGGTGCCGGAATTCCAATGACCACCTCCTTCATTCTCTGAGAATAGCAATGGTGCCCACCTGAGAGGTGCCAGAACTGAGTTCCAGCTAGTTCCGGTTTTTTTAAAAAAGTCCTGGTTCCCATATTTTTAAAACATTACATTTTTTATCTTGCCTCTCCTACAAGGAGCTCAGGATTGTGTCCAAGATTCGTCCTTTGCTCCATGTTATCCTCATCACAATCATGTGAAGTAGGCCAAGCTAAGAGAGAGTCACTGGCCCAAGGGCACTCAGTGAGTCACATGACCCAGTGGGGATTTGAACCTGAGTAATAATAATAATGTTATTATAATAATTTATTATTTATACCCCACCGATCTGGCTGGGTTTCCCCAACCACTCTGGGCAGCTCCCAACAGAATATTGAAACATGATTAAATATCAAACATTAAAAACTTCCCTAAACAAGGCTGTCTTCCGATGTCTTCTAAAATCAGATAGTTGTTTATTTTGTTGACATCTGATGGGAGGGCGTTCCACAGGGCGGGCACCACTACTGAGAAGGCCCTTTGTCTGGTTCCCTGTAACCTCACTTCTCATAGTGAGGGAACCACCAGAAGGCCCTTGGAGCTGGATCTCAGGGTCTGGGCTGAACGATGGGGGTGGAGACGCTCCTTCAAGTATACTGGGCCAAGGCCGTTTAGGGCTTTAAAGGTCAGCACCAACACTTTGAATTGTGCTCAGAAATGTACTGGGAGCCATTGTCGGTCTTTCAGGACCAGCGTTATATAGTCTCAGCGGCCACTCCCAGTGTCCCCATACTTAGTCAGATACACTAACCACTAAACCACACTGCCTATATTTCACACTACTAAAGATTTATGCTGATGGGGGATGATATTCTGAGACCGACACATGCATCCAACCATGAATTCAAGAATAGCCTTTTGTGCAAAGGCTAATTTAAGAGTGGCATCAAGTAGCAAAGAAAGCCCTAGAGACTCTCATATCAGTTGGAATGCATTTGCATAGGAAGAAAAGAAAAGAAAACTCTGGAAAGGCTACATCGGTTGAGCTGCAGTTAAGCGGGTAGGTGGGTGGAAGCCATATGGCTCATATTCCTTTGGCGACTCTCCTTCTTCCTTCACATGCCCAGATTGGAAGGTGCTAAGTTTCACTTCTCACATTTGGTACCACACATACTTTAATTCGGAAGGGACTCATCCAATTTATAATCTATCCAGTGGAGTCATTCCAGCCTCCTCATTTACCAGAAGTGTGTTTTATAGAGTATGGAAGAAAAAGCAAGGGAACACATGGGCAAGCAGTGCAACTCCCTAGAATGAAGGCACTTGGACGAAGCCCACGGCCAGCTGTCAGAACAAGGCCCGTTTCAGTGGGTCTACTCTCAGTAAAACTTAGCTGAATACAGTGATACCTCAGGTTACCGACGCTTCAGGTTACAGTCCGCTAACCCAGAAATAGTACCTCAGGTTAAGAACTTTGCTTCAGGATGAGAAGCGAAATCGTGTGGTGGCAGCGGGAGGCCCCATTAGCTAAAGTGGTACCTCAGGTTAAGAACAGTTTCAGGTTAAGAACGGACCTCCAGAACGAATTAAGTTATTAACCTGAGGTACCACTGTACCACCCAATGTAAACCATCTTGCGCAATTTTGCTAGCCATTCAGACTTTTGTCTTGCGATCCACCTTTCTGTTTTTGCTTATCAAGGAGACATGAGAGCCAGTGAGGCCCAGATTCTCAATCAGTTCTGCACCCCAAACTTCATGCTGAGGTTTGACTGTGCTCTTTACAGAATCATGGCACAAACACAGTTCTGGCTAAACTTGACTCAGATCCTATTATTAGGGCATCATAACAAAGTCATGCACAGCCAGTAACCCAAACTAACATTGGACTTGGCTATGGTACAGCAGTGGTAAACTTGGAAGAAGATCAAATTGCTACTGTTCTACAGGTTAGGTACAAAGCCAAACCAGTTATTTCTTCTTTTGTGGTGAATATTTATTTCATTTTATTTACTCCCCTTTTTCCTTCCTTCACAAATTCCAATCACACACCCCGCTAGGACAATTTGCATCCTATGGTTAACTATTCAGAGTAAGTTCCATTGAGTATAATTCAATACCCACTTTGGAAGCACCATTGAACTCAATAGGATTTACTCTTGTGTAAACAGGTACAGGCTTGCACTCTTAAATGCTTGGAAAGACGTGTCAGCAAAGCCTCTAAATTTAATTTGTGTACAGTAGCAATTTTTTCCCCTGCGACTACCTGTTCTGTAGACCAGGAGCCAAACTGCAAAAGAATATTCCCTTTCTCTTCTTCCTCCCTGCCAGCTCATTCATAGATTAGTTGATTTTCTCTCTGTAGATCATAAGAGTCATTGCAAAACTGGCGAAAGGTTTTTTAATATTCTTCACCAGCAGAGATCTCTTTGAACACTGCAATCGATTTTCCTCCTCTTGCTGCATTAAAGTTTAGCCTCTTCCCCATCCCTCCCTGCCTGTGTTTTCGTAGTCGACTAGTAAAGGGCTCATCACTCACATTCTTTGCAAGCATCAGAAACCACATTATGTTTAACAAATAGCAGTTATTGCTTTCAAATTAGAGATGCCCCCCCTTAAATAAATATGGTTTTGACTTTTGAACTGCATCTGGAGCTTCAGATATATATTTTTATGCCCCCAAATTGCAATTATTACATTAAAATGAGAACTGCATGAAAGAGAATGTCATCTTTAAGGAAAGAACAGAAACCCCCACCCACCCGTAGAAGGTGCTGCAATTTCTATAGGTTGATGGCTCTAAATTCACAAGATTTTTGGATTTGTTGAGGGGGGGGACCCTGCATTGTAGAAACACAGCAAATTTATATAGAAAAATCTGCAAAAAGAACTACCGAACGTTGCCAAAACCACTACAACAGGGAAGGACCCTGAGAATCATCTAGCCCAAACCACTGCAATGCAGGAATATGCAGCTGTCCCATACGGGGATCAAACCTGCAATCTTGGCATTATCAGCACCATGCTCTAACCAACTGAGCTATATTACAGGATTGTTAATACAGTTGTTTTCTGTTGTTCCCTTTTTCTTTTGCTCCATTGAGCCCTATTGACTTGCATAAAAAACAACATTTGAATATGAATATTTTTAACACCCATCATTATTCTCTGTCCTCAGTTCATTTAGAAATGCCATTCAATGGTAGTGTTCTGGGGCTACCTAATTCTTCAAAGAATACTATTACATTACAGTGGGTTGTTTTTTTTTTAAGTTATCCTCACTAATATAGTTGAAAAAGAAGGATCCCGTGATCTTTGGACCTTTTCATCAAGCTCCATATTATATTGCTATTTCCAGTTAATAGTGGGTAATTGCAAACTACACTCTCTAATAAGATGGGGGAAACAGTCCTAAATGAAAGCAAATTAGAATAAAGTATTTATTGTCTGTTGCGGCTTATTAAACACGATGCCAGAAATTTACCTGCACAGTAATCCACACAGCCAGTGTCGTGTCTAAACAGAATCACGACACTTAGCTGTAGAGTGTTAGCCCATCAGTGGGAACACATCAGTGTGCTAACTGCACAAAGGAATCTGGTTGTGTTAATGTGGCGTATATAGTGGGTGGTCAGCATTAGAGTTGCCATGGGCTGTGCAGACCCTACGTGGAAAGGTTAAAACACCCACAGTGTTTTAACTGCAAATAAATAAGTAGCACAACTACAAATAAATAAGTAGCACAATTTTTGAGATTTTAGTTTATTGAGTGGGTAATCTTTGATTTTATTGTACACTGCTTTGGTAGCTTTCAGATATGGACCCGTTTATAATACTTCAAATAAATTAAACAACAAATAGCAATATGCCCAGGAGCTACATTTAAAGCAGGCTTCACCTTTCTCTTAGCATGAATTGGCATAGACACAATATATTATTATTATTATTATTATTATTATTATTATTATTATTATTATTATTATTATCAAAAAATTATGGTGTCCAAGAACAGTGTTATCTGAGCAGCTTATAACGATAAAAAATAATATGCTCCCACTACTACTATTACTTGGAGCAGGACCTTTTAGTGTGGCTGCCCCTGTTTTGTGGAATAGCATTCTTGTCAGGTGCACACTGCCAGCACCTTCCAAAAATAATTCAAGTCATTTTTGTTCTGACACACTTTCCCAGCAGGAACCACCCTGAGATCTTTGGATGAAGCGTGGTATATAAATTTAAGAAATAACTAGTAAACATAGCTGGGTCTTTGCCATGAGTGTCTATTTTGCATGGTTTTAATTTTATTTGCTTTTGTGTTTTTTTAGTTGCCTTTGTTCTCATTCAGCTTGAGAGGGTGATATAGAAGGCAATCAATATATCAATAATAAGAATAATAAGAATAATAAGAATGCCTAGAGAGGGAAATTTAAGAGAACACTAATTCTAGAGAGACTATTTCAAACTATTTTAGTTTTTCAGATAGATGGTGTTCCCATTCGCCTGGTATGACAGATCACAATATTTATTGAATTTTTCCTAACGGAGACAAATGGGTGACTTGGCAGGAGACTGTGACAGAAATTAGGTGGGTTTCTAAAGCCTGGTCAGCCAAACCAGACTGGCTCCATCTTGTCTACAGCCCCAAAGCCCCATTTACATGTAACCTGTTGGTTACTATGTTTGTTTAAATTACTTTGTGTAAAAGGGTTTGAAAGCAGAAGCTTCAAATCCTCCCACTGGCCCATTTCTGCATGTTGTTACCTGATGATACCTCAGCCCTTCAGACAACCTACCCAATTCCTGTCTGCTTACCCTGAGGGATACAAAGCATTCCTATAGATTTCCTTAACCCTACTTAGGCCGCAATACTGTGCCCACATACCTGTGAGTAAGCCTCATTGAAATCAATGGCACTTACACTGGAGCAGCTGTTTATAGGATGACACTGTTAATTCAAAATGGCTGCTATTGATTTTTAAAGATGGCTGCCTCCTTTGCTGCTTACTGGTGGCCGCCATTTTCATGGTGAGCAGTTGACTACCGGTATCTACGTGCTTTTACAGAGTGGGCAGATTGTTGCTAATTTTATTTGAGAGCTTGAGTGTTAAACAACCCTCCAAAGAAAAGGTAGTTAATAAAGCAGCCTTGTAAGGAGGAGGAGATGACACAGTATGTCATTCCACACAACTCTATTTTTTAATCCTAAAATACTAGGAAAACATGTTTCACCTCTGAATCTTTCAAACTATAAGAATGTCTTGCAATGAAGCAAGCATGCTTTATTTGAAGGTTCAAAAGGCATCTCCTGCTATTGTGGGGGTACATGTGAGTGGAAATCAAAGATTAACACTGCAGTCTTACAGATGTCTAATCAGGATAAGCCCCATGAGTTCAGTGGGACTAAGTCTCAAGTCAGCTTGCTGGAGAATCAGTGAGATAACTCAAAGAAGCAAAAGGCTGTGGTGATGTCACGAAGGTTTTCCTTAAATTACAATACATTCTGCATCAATTTCCTGAAGTTTTGCTCAAATCACTGTTTCTCCTGAATCCTGGCAGCACATCTTTCATTTATCTCATACATGAAAGCCTTTCAAGCTTCTGACCACATTCTAATCAAATACAGACACATATATTAATTTCTGAGTATGATTCGGTTACACTTGCATGTCCAGACTTGCTCAATAGTTAAGGATCTTCTGCTTTGGGCTACTTGTCCCACAAACCTATGCTAAGGATTTTAACCATAGAGTTTTCTTTTACCCTTTTGCACTTAATTTGTAACACTATTGCTGCCATTACATTTTCTTTTTTACATTTTTTTTCCAACTTAATTTCTAAATGAAAATTTTGTGGGTTTTTGGTTTTGGTTTGGTTTTTTTAAGAAACACCTAACATGGCATGGTGTGCCTTTATTGTATCATACTGTAAGGCATTATATATATATATATATATATATATATATATATATATATATATAACACCTCATTGGGCTGTTCTATGTACCAAATAAAAAATTTAAAAAATAGGAAGCTATACTTGGCAGATTTTCAAATCCTACAAGCTCAATGCATCTGCATTTCTATGTCATTGTATGCAGTTTCTGACAAGGTGTCTGGTCTAATCCAAAGTTCGGCAGTCATTACCTTTAGCAAGCCCACTTCCTCGTCATTCAAAATCATAACCAGCTGGAAAGAAATCAATGGTCTGAATTAGCCTCAAAACTTCGATCAAACTGAACTTTCTGGTCAAAGCACCCACTAGACTTAATTGGAGAAGCATAATATGTCAGGAGAATAGCACAGCCCATTTTCCTGAGTCAAGCTGAAGAGCCAATATTTATCTTTTGTTGCAGAGCAGTATGCAGGGGTTCTAAAGAGAAATGAAGAAATCACAGAATAAAATTAAAAGATCAATGCCAATCGATTTTGGCATCCCCTACCTTGCTACAAATAAAATGCTTTAAAAATGCAGCAAAATGCTGTCTTCCCAATTTGATAAGCATTATTCCTTAAAACAAGGAGGGTCAACTGGTGCCATAGACCAGACCCAGCCCTCAAGTCAATTTTATCCATTGATCCTGCTAAATTTAATTGAAATGTGCTAAGTTCGGCTCATATGTGACGGGGGAAAGGAATCTTACATATTTCTGTTTCTACGTCATCCATATTCTGCACAGAATATGTCGCCAATTTGCTTCTGGGGGGGAATCTATCAAGGGAATGAATTTAATTATCACCCACCCCCTGAAAAACCTCAAAACATCCCAATTCATGTACTGTGAAATAGCAATGGGGAGAGAACTTTGGTTCAATTCACAATCAAAAGAGAATCTGCCTAATTCTCATTTTCTGAAACAATATACAAACTGAGACACATCTCTCCTTCAAAATTTGTACTTCTCTGAATTTTGCAATGCAGTTCTCCAGCAACATAATGCTTACAAAGGTGCATATATTGGGGTAAAGTGTGCCCCTAAATACATATATTTATGAAATTAACATATAAAATGCCCTAGGTTCAGGGGAAATGTTTTGCATACAAAAATGTGTATATTAGGAGAAGTTCGCCCTAAGATGCTGATGAATTTTCACCTAAAACTGATGGAGAAATATGAAAAACTGAAGACTGGGAAATGAGAAACAGAGAGAAAATGAAACTGACAGGTTTGTCCATTCTTAGCGTGAAGCCCTTATTGTGGATAATTTCGGCTTCATTATGGAGCTTGACCATCTACAAAGATGTTTGATATTTACAGTCTTGAGCCACTTTATGGAGAAGAGAGAGTAGCTCCTAAGAATACAGAAGCTGTCTTTCTATCTTCTTCAGCTTACTGCAACAATTGTTGATTCTACTTACTCTCTCACACACAAACACCAGTTCTAATTCCATTAGAAGGCAACCACCCTGTCAATCTCACAAAAGGAACCCACTTCGGCAAAGAGAGCTACATGGGACAAAGTGGTGAATCCATTTCTGCAGTGGAGATCCCACCACCCTTAAAAAAGAAAAAACAACCCACCCAACTAAGTAATACTTGTTTCTAAATGATGTACTTTGTAAATGATACCTAGAAGGATCCATATCTGCCATGGGAAACCTGCCTAAATCTAAAAAGAAAAGTTACTTAAACCTCTTTGCAAGCAATCCCCCACTTATGAGTTGCAGACACCCCTCCCACTTTAACCATGGCTAAGAAGATTCATTGGAAAGCTCATGAGCTGGGACGATTGCCTCCCCTGTGGTTTGCCCACATGCTCACTTACCCTTCACTGGTTTGGAGAATGCCTATCACAGCTTTCTCTCCTTGATCAATCAAAATTATGCATGAAAAGTAGACCAGGAAATGTCACCAATGTGTTTCGATCAACTGCCGTGTAGTCTGCCTCCTGGTTTGAGAACCAAGGGCCTATAATGGTGATGACAAGTGGTGTTTTGTTTTTGCTTCTGCACTGGAAACGCCAGACTTTATGTATACGGTGGTAAAAGGTAAAGGTAAAGGTACCCCTGCCCGTACGGGCCAGTCTTGACAGACTCTGGGGTTGTGCGCCCATCTCACTTAAGAGGCCAGGGGCCAGCGCTGTCCGGAGACACTTCCGGGTCACGTGGCCAGCGTGACATCACTGCTCTGGCGAGCCAGAGTCGCACACGGAAACGCCGTTTACCTTCCCGCCGGTAAGCGGTCCCTATTTATCTACTTGCACCCGGAGGTGCTTTCGAACTGCTAGGTTGGCAGGCGCTGGGACCGAGCAGCGGGAGCGCACTCCGCCGCAGGGATTCGAACCGCCGACCTTTCGATCGGCAAGTCCTAGGCGCTGAGGCTTTAACCCACAGCGTCACCTGCGTATACGGTGGTACCTCGGGTTAATTACTTAATTCGTTCCGGAGGTCCATACTTAACCTGACACTGTTCTTAACCTGAAGCACCACTTTAGCTAATGGGGCCTCCCGCTGCTGCTGCGCCGCCAGACCACGATTTTTGTTCTCATCCTGAAGCAAAGTTCTTAACCTGAAGCACTATTTCTGGGTTAGCAGAGTATGTAACCTGAAGTGTATGTAACCCAAGGTACCACTGTACATTTTAATTTGGATGATTGAGAAGGGCAATGGAAATCAAGGTTCTCTTGATACCTCTCTCACTGATCTCCTATCTCCCCAATATCGTATTAGCCCCCACCTCCAAATACATACGACTTCTGCACTTTCCATTTGCACTATGAATTGATTTGCATGTAACACGATGCCACAATAGGGCATAATGTAAATGTATGAGCATGAGGATTTCCAGAGAAGAAATCATGGCTGCTGTGCTTCTCCCTGAGTCTGAGTCCTCCTGTGCTGATGTGAACAAAGCCATGGTTTGTCTTAGTGTATCGTCCAAACCCAAGCTCATGGTTTGTCTCCTATAGAGCTATAATTGCAAGGGCAAACCTTGGTCACAGAGTGAGACAAACCATGAGTCAGACAACACAAGAAGACAAACCATGGTTTAACTGATGGCAGCACAGCAGAAGTAAGACCAGATCTCTACAGGAACCCAAACACTCACATGTTACCTGTGAACTAGTTCAATCTCTGCATAAAGGTAAAGGGTAAAGGGACCCCTGACCATTAGGTCCAGTCATAGCCGAATCTGGGGTTGCAGCACTCATCTCGTTTTATTGGCCGAGGGAGCTGGCGTACAGCTTCCAGGTCATGTGGCCAGCATGACTAAGCTGCTTCTGGCGAACCAGAGCAGCGCACAGAAATGCCGTTTACCTTCCTGCTGGAGTGGTACCTATTTATCTACTTGTATTTTGACGTGCATTTGAACTGCTAGCTTGGCAGGAGCAGGGACCGAGCAACGGCAGCTCACCCCGTCGTGGGGATTCAAACCGCTGACCTTCTGATTGCCAAGTCCTAGGCTCAGTGGTTTAACCCACAGCACCACCCGTGTCCCAAATATCCACTGATAATTTTAAGCATCGTAGGAATGAACAGTATATTGGAGGCCAGAGTTGGGCAAGGTTTTATATGTCAGTTAAACCACCCCTCCACCATTTGCTAACACATATTTAATTCTAATCTCCCCAAAAAAATGGTCCAGGAGAAAGATTTTAAACTCAGCTAAAGCCATAATGCAACTGTGAAGCGAGAAGAAAACCCTTTTACAAAATCCAGCATGCTTTTTAAGACAACAAAGGAAATTTAGTACTTGGGTATTTTCTAAGGTTAAGAGCAAAGAGAATAAAATCCTTCTTAGCCTCACTGTGCATATCACAAGGAATCAATTGGCCAAAAGGATTTTTTCCCCCTCCATAAATAACAAGAACAAAAGATAGAGAAGCGCTCCTCCAATCCCTTTGTGGGCTCTCATTGACTACTATTGCTGTGGACAAAACAGTGTGTAACAGCCAACACCTGAATAAAACAGCAGGTGCTAAACTGTATAATTTTAGATTTAAAGAAAGCTTGTTCCACATTGCAGCTAAGGACATCATACTGCTGCTACATGTGCTTAGTATAATTCTGTGATCATTCATTTTCCTTTAAAATATAATTAGGCTACATTACCATTTTAGATTCCAAAATATGATGCATTATTTGGAACACTGGCTAGTTACAGTGTGCTTATCTGCTGACATTCAACTTTTCTTTTTTTAAGCCCTCTTCCTCTAATGTAATGTCAGTAATGCATTTTTGAAATACAGATTTTCCACCAAGGAACTATCTCGATAAAGAATAAAAAAAGGAAAGAGAAAGAAAGATGTGGTCCTTATAAAGACATTACTCTCTGTTAATGTAAAATGAGTCACTGAAATTCTACATTTTCTATGCAAACATTCATACATGATGCAATGCTGTGCTCTCCATCTGTGGATTTTATGGACAGACTGTCCATTTAAATTCCATTTGGCTCTATACATTATTGTATTTCCCACTAGAAAAGTCCATTTCCCTCGTCAAATGGCAATATAGATTTTTCCCACTACTTCTATGGGCTTGATTTGGCCTCAACAGGGTGAACAAATTCTGTGAATATTATTTTTTAAATCTTGCTAAAAGGACGGCTAAATTTACCAAGGGAGATCATGAATCAGCATCTTTTTCAATACTCAGAGGAAACACAGTTACAGGATTCCAATAGTTACGCAGATCAACTCTTAACTAGTGTATGTTGCATTTTCTTTTTAGATAGAGAGAAATAAATTAATACAGAGTGGAGTGGCGGTGGGGGGGAAATAAACATTTGCTGCCAATTAGTTTTGGAGCAGATACAGAAGACGGAAATGGTTTTGTACAGTCTGCCTGAGAGAGATTCACTGTGAAAGAATTCTCTCCCCCTTTTTCAAAGCTCAATATGAACCTGGTTTCTCTCTCTCTAATGGCACAAAATATCAGAAATAGCCGAGTCATTTTGATCTCATGGAAAGATATTATACCGGGGGTGGGGGGAGTCTCCAAAATTTGTTATCTCTCTTTTATAGGACTCTTGCTCTTTTCCTCCATGTTTCTTAGCTGATTGACTGTACTAATTTTTTTCCCCAAACTGTGTGTGTGTGTGTGTGGAAGGAATATACAGGTTTTCATGGGGAGAAAATCTACCTGCTAGATTGGGCTCACTTTTCAGCAGCCAGGAGCATTGTTCCCATTGGAAATCTGACTTCTCCACTTTAAAGCCATCCTACAGATCCTCCCACTCCAATACTCTCTAAGAACGAGCAAGCTGCAGTTAAACTAGCAGCAAAATTTATGATTAACTCATTGATGCATTTTATTTTATTTTATGCTCATTAGAACTTGGTGATATAGATGTAGCCTTATGGAGTTTCTTTAAACCACTATCTGCGCCCCACCCTCGGCTGCGTTTATGGTTTTCTGTGCCCACCCACAGTGTCTCCTTTAATTGGAGACTTTTAACAACTCAATTCCAGATCCTGGAAGCAAATTTCTTGCTTAGTTCTCAGCGACTATGAGCTTTACCCCTTTTATTGGATTTCATATACACAATCATATTAGGTCCCTATGACCTTAGCGGCAACCGTTCGGCACTCAAAAGTGTCCTGCTCTCTTAATTACCTTTCTCCCTTGCTGACAATTATGCCTGAAATCCTCCAGACACCAACATGGTGGGGCCTCCACTCTCTTTTCCTACAGACACTTCCCCAAAACTCTTCTCTTCAGAGAAGTCTTCAGTTTAAACCCTTAAACCCCACCTCCCAAATGGAAGCAAACCTAGCAGCATTTGCACACCATCATGTGGACAGCATCATTATATAGTTTAAAACACTATGTGGCACTCGGCTTTGTTGTATCTTGGTGGAGTCCGGAGTTTTGTGTTGCTATTATGTCTAGCTGTCTGAGTGCCGTGCAGTTTCATGCTTTTAAGTTTTAAACCCACAGCTTCTCAATGAAAGGAAGAAAATTGTAGAGTTCTCTGCCCTAGGAACCAACAGTTTTAATAATCCAACAGTGCCGCCTAAATCAAAAGCAAGATCTGGTTGCTTCCACTGAGCTTGAAAGCTTTACAAGGGGAAGGAATTGTGCCGGTACATTCATTCCTTTATGCCAGCCTTTCTCAACCTGTAGGTCCCCAGATGTTGTTGAACTACAACTCCCATCACCCCTAGCTAAAAAGGCCAGAGCTCAGGGATGATGGGAGTTGTAGTCCAACAACATCTGGGAACCCACAGGTTGAGAACCTCTGCTTTGTGCCATGGGGTAAGAAGCTAATGATGTTTATGAATTCTTAACCTTCGCTGAAGAGGTCCATAAACACAATGGTGAGCATGGTCTGGCCAAGCTGAATGCTCATCTGACCCCCAAAAGGAATGTGTTTTGAGATGTGTCCTCCTTTAAGGTGACAGTCTTCTACTTGAAGGTCTGTTGGGAGGAGTCCTCTTTTTGGAAAGCTGTCTGATCCAAGTCTAGTTTAAAGATAAAGAATCCTAAGAAGGGAGAGCAAGGGCCATGAAGGAGCCCCTCAACTGACAGTCCTTGGACATCATATATATATATTATTAGCATATGCCAATTGTTAGGCAGATCTGTGTTTCCTCTTTTGATGGTGCATCTCCTCTCTGTTGGCAATACCTATGCAACCATCCTAACCAAAGATCTTAGTAGGCAGGAGAAACTGCTGAGTCATTTGTTAGGGCTGTGCATGAATTATGAACAGGGTGAATTCTGTGAGCTAGCTGATGAAAAGAGATTTGTACTTGGAATTCTTTAGAGTCCTTTCTGAAAGAGCGGAAGCCCTTCACAAAGTCCTAAAGAATAAGAGAAAGCAAGGCAGTCCGAGTTGATCAAAGCCCAGACCAGGGAACACAGAAAACTTGTGAGCGACTGGGAAGAGGTAACTAACCTCCGCTCCACAAAACACCAGAAGCCATCACAGCAGCCATTTTGAAAAAGATAGTCCTGATAGAAGCCACAGAGAAGGAAGCCTTTAAAAAGAAGTCCATACATTTTTAAAGCATCCTGCAGCAAAAAGTCCTACCCTTTCAGACTGCATGCAGAAGATGTAGAAAGACTCATCGATTAGAAGGCTTTGTCTGGCTCAAGGAGCACACTGCAGTGCCATAGTTCAGTGGTACAGCATCACTTTTGCAGCCAGAAGGTCCCAGGTTCAATCCTCAGCATCTCTAAGTAACATCTCTCTGTCCGAAACCATGAATCGCCACAGCCAATCACTGTAGGCAACACTGTGCTAGATGGACCATTGGTTTGAGTTGCTTTAAGGCAGCTTCCTAAGTTTCTTGCAGGTGATATTCAAAGCAGGCATTTTGCTATCATGTGTCATATCCAGATTGCCCCAAAAGCAAAACAACAGAGGCAGACAACAATTTAGGTACCACATTTTATGAAGACATTGTCCCTCCTTAGAGAATAAAGTTAACTATTAATTTCAAAGTCGACTCAGGAGCAGTTTTTGTTCATTGTATATGTGCTACAAGTTCCTAAGCTGGATAATCACATCAGTTATGGAGAAGCTCCAAGACTGAGACTAATGAAAACAGTGATATAATCAGGGGGTGCTTCCCAGGCTTCTGTGGGGCACTGCGAGGAGACACCTCTTTTTGGGGTGGCAGTGGCTCAGAGACCAGGGGCAGCAGCAGTGGCTTTGCAGGGGACTCCCAAGAGAGGGGAGAGGAGAGGAGGCTGAGGGAACACTCCACAAGAGAGGGTGTTTGAAAAAGGGTGAGGGGCTGCCAGCTCTGCAGGTAAGGGGTGACATAACTGGGCTCCTTTGCCCTCCAGGAATGCCACAGAAAGAATGTAGTTGGTCAAGGGAGCCGCGGACCCAAAATGGTTGAAAACCTCTGGTCTACCAAGAGGTGATCCTGCAGAAAAGCAACCCACGGAATCCCCATTTCCTTATTCCATAAGGTGTGTGGAGGTGGGAAGGATGAACAAACATGACATCATTAAAGAAATTACCAACTCTACATCATTTACCAATGGTTCCAAACATCAAGAAATGAGGGGAATGTAAATCTATGTAGATCTTTTAAAAAGTAATGAAGTTGTAGTCGGGGCGGGGGGGAGCATTTCCAACCGGTCTTTTCTCAAAAGTGGTAAATTTTCCAAATCTTTTCCTTTGACAAACCAGAGTGCTAAATTGACTATGTTTATCACACCCTCTGGGAGACTTTGCTTTCAGTGCCTGCCATTTGGAATCAAAAGTGCTTCAAGATTCTTCCAAAGGAAGATGACAGAACTCCTCAGAGACATAAAAGGAGTCATTGTCTTCTTGACTGACGTCTTAATTCATGGCACACCAGTGAGAAGGCATGACAAAATGTTGACCATTGGCTTGAAAAGGATCCATGAATCTGGACTCAAGGTAAATGAGAAGCATGTTATTCATAAAGATGAAATAGAGTATTTAGAACACTACCTATGCAGGATGGGACAAAAGCAAACCCAGAGAAGGGTTCGTAGCAGACATCCTACCATAAAACCTCACAATTCAAGTAGATGCTTACAAGTTAGGTGAACGTGTGGTGCCCACCTCTTTATCAACATCTGAAAATAGGCTTAATCAGATACAAGTAGCCATTGATGTAGTTTCAGACCTTCAAGAAGTCTCACATGACATCAGATCAGGATAGGCTTCTCAGTGTTTCAGAGATTACTAGAAACTGTGCTGACTATGGACAACTGAGTGAACTGACAGGCCTAACAACAAAAAGGAACTGTATTGTTACACCATAAATTATCAGGAAAGAAATAACAGACCATCTAGGTCTAATCAAATGCTACAAGTAAGCCAAGTAGACAGTCTGGTGGTCTGGTGATAGAAATGACACAACAAGGAAAATCTTATCCTGTGAATACTGCAGAAGAATTAGGTCAGCAGCATGGGAAGAACCATTATCACAATACCCTTATCCAATAGACTTTGGAAAAGGCTAGTGGCTGACCTGTATGGATTGAGAGATTGACACAATTGTCATGGACCACACTTTTGTATATGCTGAGATGCTTCCTATGCCTGATATTACCTGTCACAGCAATGTTGCACAACTGTCACTTAGGCATACATGATGCATGTGACCAACACTTCAATCCAGTTTGCCATACAGAATCCTAGTCATTCCAGACATCTTACACCTTTAATCATATGACCACTATCCCCTGCTACTGTCATGCAAATGGTGAGGCAGAGAGAACAGTACAGACTGCAAATCAAATCTCTAGACAATCACCCGTATATTGCAGTTTTAAGGTGCAGGTCAGCACCACTGGTGGCCACTGGATAAAGCACAGAAGAATTGTCAATAAGGAGAAAAATCTGACCACCAATTTCAGCCACAGAGAAGGATCTGGGGACTGTCACAACTTCATTTTTCTAATTTAGGAGTGGTTATGAATGAGAACAACCACATTTAGAGTCAGGAGGAAGAGTCTTTGTCAAATCTGATGGCAAACTCCGGCTACTCTACACAGAACAAATGAAACACCCTGTTTCATGCGCCCACATGTGGAATGCTTAAAAGAGTCTGACATTTTCCTATTCCCAAAAAGGTGCAGTTGCCAAATGCCCAAGAAGTACCTGAAACCCCAAATTAATCTACTGAGATACTGCCAGAGCCATCTTTTAGGACTAACAGCAGTGCTACTACTCAGATCATTGCTCAGTCCAGCCATGATATTCAGAAACTTCCAGAATTTAGAGATGAGTGGCTGAATTACCAGATATTTCAGTGGTGCTGATTTATTGTATTGTTTATTTAAACAAGAGGTTGGGGAAGGTGGTGGATAGTGTCATTATACAGCTTAATCACTAGGTGGCTCTGGACTTAGCTATAGTTGGGTGGAGTCAGGTGTTTCCTGTTACTTTTATGTTCTTGTTTAAGACAAACAGAAGTTCTTAACCAGCTTTCTGACTGGTGTTCTCCCTGAGCCTTCCAAGAACATTATCCTGAGCTATCCGTACTCTGTACTCTGTCTTGCAGGTCATCTGAGACAAGTATTTTTCATACGTTACTCTGTAAAGTGCAGTTTCCCATAATTTCTTCTACTGCAATAATATGGTTAGCTGATTTTGAACATGGGACAAACTCAGTCATTTCACACATACCAAAGGAGCAAACTTGGGTTTGCTGGTGAGTACTGTATACATTTTTTGCGGGACGCGGGTGGCGCTGTGGGTAAAACCTCAGTGCCTAGAACTTGCCGATTGCATGGTTGGTGGTTCAAATCCCCGCGGCGGGGTGAGCTCCCATCTTTCGGTCCCAGCTTCTGCCCACCTAGCAGTTCGAAAGCACCCCTAAGTGCAAGTAGATAAATAGGTACCGCTTTATAGCGGGAAGGTAAACGGCGTTTCCGTGTGTTGCACTGGTGCTGGCTCGCCAGAGGAGCTTCGTCACGGTGGCCACGTGACCCGGAAGTGTCTCCGGACAGCGCTGGCCCCCGGCCTCTTAAGTGAGATGGGCGCACAACCCTAGAGTCGGACACGATTGGCCCGTACGGGCAGGGGTACCTTTACCTTTACCTTTACCTTTACCTTTACTGTATACATTTAGCAAGGGAGATGTAGCCAATGTTGGCTCCCCACTGAACATACCTGTCTGATACACCCTTTTATTGAACTCAGGCTTAACATTTTAATCTTAAGTATACATCTAAAAATAAATTACCTGTGCAGAGACATTTCTTTGAAAGGCCTGGGAAGCATCACAACAACTAAAGGCTTACATATATGGAAAAGCTTTGCTGAGAACATATGGAATGCATGCTGAATTCAGAAATGCGTGATGATCGAAATATAGCGGTCCTTCCATAATTGAGTTTCAAATATATCCTGGTAGTTAGCAACAGCTCTCAGTGTCTCTAATTCCAGGCTATTTTGAATATTGTGTTTACAATTCTAGTTCTCAAGGATTCTTTGAACAGTTCTTATCTGTATTCAAAGCTAGCAGTACTGAAGGATGGTTAAATAATGAAACAATTACTTCACAGACTTGCGGATACACGCATTCTTTGTACTAAGATTGATCTTGTTGGTACTTATGCATTTAAATATTTGAATTTGTTTTGGTGTACATACGAGGGTCAATATATAAATTAAAAGAGCACATTGGTGTCATTCTAATATTTCGCTTGGTTTTACAATGTAGAACCTAATCTTAGACATACTGACTCGGAAACAAGTCCCACTAAATTTAGTGGAGTTTACTCTCAAAAAAAATGTGCACTGATTTGCAGGCACCATGTCATGATAAAGGACATGCATGCAGCCTTTAAAAATGCAAAGGTGCGGATTGATGTGTGCTCATTTAAAGTTTCTTTGCTATTTTTTCTTGCAGCACAGTAAACAATGCAAATGTGCAAGGAGTTGGTTTCTGTTCTCTCCCCCCCCCCCTAAATAAAAGCTTTGCCAGCATCAGGAACATGAGAAGTTTATTACAGGAATGATTTTGATACAAAATCTGCACATGAACATTTGGTGCAAACTAAAATCCCTTTCGAAATCAATGGGAAGTGTTGTTGGATGTAGAAGGGAAGCTGCATTGGCCCCCAAGGAAAACACGGCTTCTGTGCCAAGGCTGTATTGTGAAGCTGCATATACAAGCTGTTGTTTATGACAAATCTGCACTCGGCGTGTGTAGGCTATTGAATACCGATTATGGTCTGATCTTGCAGCCTTTGCTGAGGTCAGTGAGAACTGTGCCTAAATCAAGACGGCAAAAAGTTACGTGTAAAGAGCCAGGAGCAATATGCTCTTTAATATATTTCCTAAATATGGTTCTTTTTAAAAATTGCACTCGCATAGCTGTCCACCACTGATAAAGGTAAAGGGACCCCTGACCATTAGGTCCAGTCGTGACCAACTCTGGGGTTGTGGCGCTCACCTTGCTTTATTGGCCGAGGGAGCCGGCATACAGCTTCCGGGTCATGTGGCCAGCATGACTAAGCCGCTTCTGGTGAACCAGAGCAGCGCACGGAAACGCCGTTTACCTTCCTGCCAGAGTGGCACCTATTTATCTACTTGCACTTTGACGTGCTTTCGATCTGCTAGGTTGGCAGGAGCAGGGACCGAGCAACAGGAGCTCACCCCGTCGCAGGGATTCGAACCGCTGACCTTCTGATTGGCAAGTCCTAGGCTCTGTGGTTTAACACACAGCACCACTCCACCACTGATAGAAGGTGGCTAAACCAACAGAATTTGACTTAAGATTGTTTTATCCCGTTGACACTAGTGGGGCTAGCACACCTTAAAGGGAAGTACTTTAGGTTTCATTTTGAACTGCCAATCATACTGAAGAGTAGAGGAAAAACTTTAAGGCCAGAACACGTAGGTGGAGCCCAGATATGTGGCCCTCCAGATGTTGATGAACTTCAACTCCCATCAGCCCCATCAAGAATGTCCTGTGGCTAGGGATGATGGGATTTGCAGTTCAGCAACATCTGAAGGGCCAAGCATCCCTCCCACATTATGTGGCCTGTTATGAGAAGACCTAGCCAGAACATTTTCTTTTCTTGGATTACACTGAGAAATTGGGTCTACTTTCCTTATAGAGACCAATTTATCCCTGGAAATTCTTCCCGCACAATGGCTTCATTTATAGCCATGCAGTTTAAACAGGATTGCCAAGACTTAAACACCTGAAACTGAAGAGAAAGAGTAATGTGAAGCCTTCTTGAGGAGAGAATCATATATTGTGTGTATGTGAGGTCAGGGCACACACAATGTTTAGACAGAACTTCTTAGCGCTGGCAGGATCTAAGGCTTCAGCAAGGAGAAGCATATGTACTTAGCGGATATTAGATAAGGAAGGCCATAATTCTATGTAAGCATTTTTTGCAATCGTGCAAATGTGCATCATTAGAGTGAAGTGACTGTAACCACACTGGTGTTTAAAGCTATTCATGTATGTAGGTTGTGTCTATGTGATATGCATACACACATATTTGGGGAGGGGGTGAAATTCCATGCAACTAATTAAACACATTGTACTTCTCCATCAACCGTTGATTTACACCATATTTTTTATTGACCTATAAATATATATTTAATAGTATTTATTGAAAGTGCAGTGCAATGCTATGCATGCTTACTCAAAAGTAAACCCATTGTCTTCAATTGGGCTTACATCCAAGACAATAAACATAAGATTTCAGTTTAAGGTTGCCATTCTACACTCACTTACCTGGGAGTAAAACCCACTGAACTCACTGGATCTAAGCAGGCAAGTATAGGGTCGCATGGCTAGAGATATGCTTATCAAAGCACCAAAAAATGCATGTGGTAACAAAAGAGGACACATAAATCAGTGTAATGATTTTTTAAAACTGCTCAGTTTTAGGATCCCGGTTTGGACTGAAGAAGGAAAGTTGGAAAGATCCCTTTATCCAGGGATTAATTGACTTTTGGGACATGGACTTGGATTTGGAGGAGATTGAAGTTTTGGGGGCCTTTGGATTTGGAAGAATCTTGAAATACGTCCTGAAACACTTTATAGACCCTAGCTTCAACTATGGAAATCTGGCTGAACTGTCCAGAAGGAATAAAAATATTGTTAGGATGGAGTTTTCTCGAGATTTGCTCTCTAGCATTAAAGAATATGAAGAAGATCTGCAGAAGGGACCTGGAAAAGAGTTAAGAGCCTCGGACATAAGATCTCCAGGTTGATGGACTATATGGAATTGACGGAAAGGACTGGCAGAATCCGAAACCAGGGAGAGGAGTTGATGGAAGAAGATTGAAAAATTTAAAGTTTATATATAGAAATATCGCAAAATTAATGAGTGATAGAAAAATGGTGGATTGATATTTTATGGATTTAGCAGAAATGTTATAAGGAGTTAAGTATATATAAGTATTTTAGTTTTAATGTTAAAATAAGGCTAAAAAATATGTTATTTATAATATGATAGAGAATAGAGAAAGATGGAAAGGATTTGCTGAAATAACTAGTAGAAATGGAATACAAAAAGGGAGGTGAGAGGAGGTCAAGGAAACAAGGGAATGAAAGAAAGAGTATCGAAAAGGGGGGATGTATTTTTGTTTGTTTGTTTGTTTTGTTTTATTTAGGGTTAGGGTCAGGGAGTGGGTTTTGTTTAGTTTAGTTTAATGTGTTTAGTTTAATGGGTTTAGGTTGTGTTTTGTACTGTTTATATATTGTATTGTATTGTCTTTTTTTCTTTTTTTTCTCTCTTGTTTTTTCTCTTCTGTCTTCTTTCCTTTAAAAAGTAATAAATATTATTTTTTTAAAAAAACTGCTCAGTTTTAGTTAATGCCCAGACGTGTGTGAAATCTTGGCTTTTGATTTTATTTTTTAAAAAATGAGTAGTTATAACGAAAATTTCAGGCATAAGAGTAATTATGATGATGTAATACTTTGCCATGTTTAAATATAGCAACCAAAACTATAGATTGCTTAAAAGGAAAGGTGTACTCTTCTGGCTATATATTCAAATTTATTTGTCTGTGAAACAAATATATATACATTAGGGTTTTTTTAGGGAAATGCTGTACTAGGAAGAAACAATCCTTTATTTTATCACTATCTTAAACAAGTTGCAAAATTGGGGCCTCATTCACTAATCATGACATCTTTCAATTCATTTTACTCTAAACCCCTTGATTTCTATGGGACCATTCCTGCTAAAATGATCTAAGAATGCTTCTACTGTATCTGACTTCATTCTGAATTACAGTGGTACCTCGGGTTACATACGCTTCAGGTTACATACGCTTCAGGTTACAGACTCTGCTAACCCAGAAATAGTACCTCAGGTTAAGAACTTTGCTTCAGGGTGAGAACAGAAATCGTGCTCCGGCAGGACGACGGCAGCAAGAGGCCCCATTAGCTAAAATGGTGCTTCAGGTTAAGAACAGTTTCAGGTTAAGAACGGACCTCTAGAACGAATTAAGTACGTAACCAGAGGTATCACTGTATTTTCTGTTGGAGAAGTCCACGAACCAATGGGCAAGATTCACTGAGTAGACCTGGAACTCAGCTATGAACTAATCGTCCATACCTTACTTTACAGGTTTGTTTCAGTAGAATAAGTACTCCACCTAGCATCCTAAGCTGTTTGATAGACAGAGGTGTACTTAGGGTCCCTTGTGCCCTTGGCAAGGAGATGTATTGGTGCCCCACAGCCCTTTGCAGGAAAAAAAAATCACTTTTCCACATTAGAAATTACTACATTTTACTTGACCCAAGTAATCAAATTGTCCCCAGTGCGGATGAGGTGAGGAGGAAGAAGGCATTTGCACCCATTTGTGCTGCAATGTGAATAGGACGGGAAGCTTCTCCTGTGTCTGATATTGCCGCAACAGCAGTTGTGTGTTGCCACATAAATATATGTCACACACTCCTTAGTCTGATAGGTGATTTTTTTTGTGCCCTACCCCAGAGCCTGAACCCGTTGGGGGGGGGGGGTTTCCAACACCTAGGCACGCGTCTGAAGAGAAAATATTGATCAAGCTTACAGAATATTTGTCCCTTCAAATGTTGTAGGACTTAAGACTCTCATCATCGGCCATGCTGGGAGGGGTTAATGGGAGTTGCAGAACCAACAACATATGGAGGTTCATTACCCTTGACATAAATGGAAGACATAGTGGTGATGATGGAGAGATGCATACTCAGCTTTCAGGCTCAGGACAACTAAACGCTATTATTATTATTATTATTATTATTATTATTATTATTATTATTCTGCCCACCTGACTGGGTTGCCGCAGCCACACAGGGCAGCTCCCAACAGAATATTAAAAATACAATAAAACATCAAACATTAAAAACTTCCCTACACAGGGCTGCCTTCAGATGTCCTCTAAAGGTTGTATAGTTACTGCTGCTGCTGCTGCTGCTACTACTACTACTAACAACAACAACAACAACAATTTTATTATTTATACCCTGCTCATCTGGCTGGGTTTCTCCAGCCACTCTGGGCAGTTTACAGCATATCTAAAAACGCAGTAAAAACATCAAGCATTAAAAACCTCCCGATACAGGGCTGCCTTCAGATGTCTTCTAAAAGATGTGCAATTCTTTATCTCCTTCACATCTTAAGGGAGGGTGTTCTACAGGCAGTGGCATAGCATGGGGGGTGCAGGGGGGCCCGGCCGCACCGGGCGCAACATCTGGGGGGGGGCACACTAATCTAGTGGAAGAGACTCGAGTGCTAAAATCCACGGGTTAGGGGGCGCAAATTACTTGCCTTGCCCCGCGTGCTGACAACCCACGCTACGCCACTGTCTACAGGGAAGACGCCACTACCAAGAAGGTCCTCTGCCTGGTTTCCTGTAATCTCAATTCTCGCAGTGAGGCCCTTGGAGCTGGACCTCAGTGTCTAGGCTGAAGGATGGGGGTGCAGACGCCCGTTCAGGTATACTGGGCCGAGGCCATTTAGGGTTCTAAAGGTTAGCACCAGCACTTGTTGAACACTTTCAACATGATAAATTGGGGAAGCGATTTGTGCCCAGCTCAGAGTACATGGCATCCCCAGTAGGACAGGATTTTTCACTTTGCAGTGTGTGGAGCATGCTGCTCTTGCAGGTTTTATTAAATGTCTGTTTGCTTGATAGAGTCCTCTGGCATGGGACTCCCTGGCTTCCCTTGTTCTCCAGTATTATTACTTGGTTGATAACAGGCTGCTCTCTAGAGGTGGGTAGGTACAGGCAAGTAGATTTCCACACAAATGTGTGTGTTTGTTTCTATTTAGCCACAGAAGCTCCAGCCTCAATTTGGGAAGGTGGAGGAGTTTGCCTGCAGCCTTGTGGAAGATGATGGGACACAGCTTCCTATGGGATATACCAGCCCCTTCTTTGAACGCTTAAAGGTAAAGGGACCCCTGACCATTAGGTCCAGTAGTGACCGACTCTGGGGTTGCGGCACTCATCTCGCTTTATTGGCCGAGGGAGCCGGCGTACAGCTTCCGGGTCATGTGGCCAGCATGACTAAGCCACTTCTGGCAAACCAGAGCAGCGCACGGAAACGCCGTTTACCTTCCCGCCCGAGCGGTACCTATTTATCTACTTGCACTTTGACATGCTTTCAAACTGCTAGGTTGGCAGGAGCTGGGACCAAACAACGGGAGCTCACACCGTTGCAGGAATTCGAACCACCGACCTTCTGATCGGCAAGTCCTAGACTCTGTGGTTTAACCCACAGCGCCACCCGTGTCCCTCTTTGAACGCTTAGTTTCCATTAATCATAGGAGTGAAGTAAATATCTCTCCAATGCAGATCATAGGGTACACATGCCCTTACTAATCCCTGCTTCCAATGTTCTAGCCACTACAAATATTTGCTTGAATGTCTGCCCTGCATCTAGCATTTATTTTTAGTTTTTAAGAATTAGAGTTACATAATTAACTTTTAGTGCAACCCATTAGACTACTTGTGCTTCAGTGTTTGCTGTTTCACAGTGTGGTGTCCCTCCTCTAGGCTCTTAACTCCCACTGCATTGAACACACACACACTATGCTGGGCACGAGCAAATGCAATACTGACCTTTAAAGCCCTAAACAGCATCAGCCCTATATAGCTGAATGAGCATCTCCACCGCCATCATTCAGCCCGGACACTGAGGTCCAGCTCCGAGGGCCTTCTAGTGGTTCCCTCACTGTGAGATGTGAAGCTACAGGGAACCAGACAGAGAACCTTCTCGGTAGTGGCGCCCGCCCTGTGGAACGCCCTCCCATCAGATGTCAAGGAAATAAACAACTATCTGATTTTTAGGGGAGTCAGTTCCTCACTCAGCTATCAGCAGTTGACTTATGCCTCTTTCTAACCTGCCTTACAGGGTCGTTGTGAGGAACAATGAGATATAATAAATCATAAATGTATTTTATACCCTTGCAGGGGGTGGGGGTGGAAATGATTACAAAGGCTTTTCAGGCTCCTTGTATTTCTAGGATTCTAGGAACCTTGTTGTTTCCTTAAAATTGTATCTAGATGGCAGATCCCAGAAGCAGCTAGGCCATTTGCTAAGGGTATATATTATACAAGGCCACTGGGAATGTAATTCTAGCTGCTTTTGCACCATCTAGCATTTGTCAAGATTATATATTTCTGAAGAAGACAATATACATCGACTATTATTAGCCCCACAATGCAGCAATCTCTAAAATGCTAGATGAAGGGAGAAAGAAACCCATGGTCATCAAAATGTTAATTTAGACGACAACAAAAGAGCACAAAGAGTACAGGCATTAAAAATGCATCAGCCCCTATCATTAAGACATTATATATATATATATATATATATATATATATATATATTCATTCCACGAGCTAGTCATATTGAACAAGGAAACCATAGAAATACAAGTTTAAATAGATGTTTACCTAACTTATATACTAGTGGCTGAAACACTTCAACCCCACAAGATACACAGCCACACCATAAAGCAAATAATTATTGTATATTCCGTCTCATTTTTGTGTTGAACTTGATGCCCAGGTAGTGTTTTTGACACCAGAAAGAGGATGTATACAGAGGCTTGTAATACAAATCAGAATCTTTCAATTCCTGCCTCATTTTCTCTTCAGTCTCCCATTTGCTATGTTGTTCTCCTACTGACTGAGGATTTTAGGCTGCTACCTGTACTTAGCTAACAGGCAGTGCCATGGAACTTAAAGGCTGCAAACCTAACTCCATTTACCAGGGGACAAACCACACTGAGTTCCGCAGGATTTACTTCTGAGTAAACATACATAGGATTGCACTATAGGACACTGATCTGGGTTAACATTGCCAACGAGCTTCTTAAACCGTAAAAGAAAGCTTTGATTTTTTAAATATATATCTTAGAGTTTTAAATGATTCTGACAGGAATAACATTAAAATGAATAAGAGTTAAATGCAAAAAGGCCGACACAATCATAATAGGATTCATAAAGGAAAGATAAATTTATCTTCAAAAATATACAAGCAATGTTTCCTTTTCTACCACATTCTTTCTGATGGGGAAGAAGAGAGAAGAGGAAAAATCATGTTCAGGAACATCGTTAGGTTGTTAAAAATGTATTTTAGGGAAGAAGACAGATCTGGCTACAGATACCTGGGGAGAAATGAAATTCTTCGGGTAAAGAATCTCTTTGAAATGATGATGGAAGAGGCTAACGTGGCTACTACTGGGTCCCCCTCCCCCAAAAATGAAATGCAATTTGGCCCACCCTTCATTAGGTATGCATTGAGTGTAGCGAAAGCTTGCACCCTATTTTATGAAATTTTGGTTGTTCTACTAAAGGTTTTGTCCTAACCTAATTTGGACTGGAATTATTTCATGTCGTTTATGTGAGCTATAACTGCAGTCACAAGAAGCCACTGCTGGGCTCGCTTATGCCAGCACTGACCTTTCTCTCCTTGGGTGCACTTGAAAAATACCCTTTACTTTGCCCTTTAGTTTATTTCTATTTGCCTCGAATATTGCTCTGTATTCTTATGCATGCTCGTTGGTTTCAATATTGCATTGTTTATGTTGTCCGAATCATTCCAACCACGCCTTTGTAAACTGCCTTGGAATCGCTTGGTGAAGCACGTTTAAGAGACATTTAAATCAAACGAATAACCAGCTCCCTTTAGTAGTATAAAAGTGCGCCGCTGACATTCATGTTGGACAAAAGTCCAAAAGAGATGCTCCGCTTTCATGCTAGAATGAGGGACATCTCTTGCAGAGGTTAAGGGGAGAGGGGGGTACTGTGTCCCAATACGAGGCCCTGCTAATAGGGCTACAAATTCTCCATCTCAGTATCCACCATTGCCTGGCTGCTGGGCTGTTCAGGGTGTGGTCTACATTCCCTCTTCCCACATAATATATGTGCTGATCCTTCCTGCTCAAAGAACTCCAGCTGGAGAAAGTGAATTAAATGGAACACGAAAATTTGATTTGGAGAATAAGCACATCTGGCTTTCAGACTGAGATAACTAAGTGCTTACGGCAACAGTCTAACAAAGCAGAATCTCCGACTGTATTTTATATACATTACTTTGTATGTCGGTTTATCACAACGCTGAATGAGTTCAGTGCTTTCCAGCTGTAGCCAAGCCTAAGTGCAGGTCTAAGTGCATCTGCTCAGATTTCTCCCTTACTCGTGTTTTGTTTGGTTTTGTCTCTGCCTCTCTTCACCTTCCTTTCTCATTAATGTCTCCGCCACTGTCAGGATTTAGATTGGAAACATCTTGAGCACAGGGACCTTGATATAACAGTTGTAATATATAAACAATGCCAACGGCAGTAGTAACAACAGCAGCAGCAATAATAATAATTTTATTTGTTGGTGTTCTTTTGCTTGTCTGTCTGTCTGTCTGTTAGTCACCTCATGATTCTCTGCAACTGAAGTGAGGTATATATATTTTAAATCAACAATTCCTAAATAAACTACCAAAGGCCTATCTAGTCCAGCATTCTGTCTTTGACAGCAGCAAGCCGCTGGAAGGCTCACAAACTGGTTATGATGGCAATGGCGTTCTCCTGTTGTTTGCTCTACTGTGACCCATCAGTTAGCCAGCGGTAGACTGCTTTTGGCTCTGGAGGTTCCATTCTCAGTGGGACTTTACACACATCTTCCCCGAGATATCCCTCCATAATCTGCTCTTATGATAAAATGAACTCTTACGATAAACATTGGCACTGCACTTTGCAAACATGATCTTGTTTCTCTCTGCCCGCTTGCCTCTGCACAATTATCTCCATGCAGGAATAACATCATTGTGAAGTGGCCCTTAGCTATGATGACTAACAGCCATATCCATGAATTTGTCTAATCCTCTTATGAAGCCATCTATACTAATGGCCATGACTTAATTATGACCGGAAATCTTTGGGGATAGGAAAGAATAGGAGAAAGACACACCCAACACCTTCTTTTTCCAGAGTCACTACATTGCTTTTTAAGTATGTACCCTACATAGCTGCCCAGCGTGAACAATTGAAAGCTTTCCCCCATCTGAATTTGGAAACTGTAACTTCCTTCCTTGCTCCTCACCTGCCACCCTAATAAAGGATAACTCTGGGCTTCTGGACTGACAAATGGAAAATAACGAATTGTTGCTCCAAGGCTGCCTAATTTACTGTGTTCCACAAGACGACCATGCTTTTACTTCTTTTTAAAAAATAAAAATCTCTCTCTCTGTGTGTTTTTTGTTCAGGCTTTTGAATTGTAAGCCACCAAAACGCAATCGTCAGGTTTTTTCGGCGTGACACTCAAGTTTGTTGCAGCTGCTTTACGCCCATTGCTTGGTGTGAATCGCCTAGCAGACATTTCAATTGCGCTTTTTGAATACGTTGCCACTGCGTGGACCTGGGGGTTAATAAGCAGGATGTCGTTCAATCAATCAAGATGTAAGATCAATATAGGGAAGAAGAGGAAAGGGGGACACACGAGCGCACACACACGATTTGGGAAGAGCCGCCCTACCGAAGAAGGCGTCTCTAAGCAATAGGAGGGACTCTCGCCAAATGGGGCGCCACTGGAAAGAGAAAGCGCCAGTCCCCATTGGAGGCCTTGCCCCTCCCACGCTCCCCTCTCCAACTCCACCCTTGTTTGCTGGAATGTTCGGCAGCTCCAACATTCGGCAGGGAAATTGGAAATTTCGAGTACTCTCACTTTTCTGATTCTTGTACGCGCTTTGAATTTCACCTAACCATTTCTTGGATTAACTCCGTTACGCCTTTGACCCCTTTCGTCATGTGGGCAGGATTTTTAATGGGCTTTTGTGAATTTTTTTTATTTTTTTATTAGAGAAGAACAAAGATCTTCTAAATCCTACCAACCTCTTTATTTTCGCCCCCGCACTGTAAAAAACAAACCATGCTGTTGAAAGCAATGCTGGTGCTTTTTTCTTTTGCGCACCCCTATCCAGAAATTTCCTGCTCCTTTTGCTGTTCTAATGCGGCACAGCCGAAAGGAAACTTGGGTGTGGCCAGGAATGGGGAAGAAGAATGCTGTTAAGATGGAAGCAATTCTTCCCCATCACTCACGTTTTCAAATCCCGGGTGTTTCCTTCCCGACTCCTGACAAAAGAAATGTGTATTCTTCGGGGCAGGGATTTGTTTTGCTTTGCTAATATTGACCCTTAGGGGGCCGTCTACACACTTATGGAACCATCACTATCTCCCAACAACCCACTCATAAGGACCACTGACCAGAGGAATCGACGACTTAGGAGAAGGGCTTGGCTTAGCCTCCGCCACACACAGATCAGCGAGTTCAAAAATCCACCAATCATTTCTCCAAGCGGAGGGGGTGCCTAAAATAAACAGCGGCTCCCCTCCCATGCCCCCACAAGGATCAAGTGGACAAATAAAGAAGAGCGGAGTGAATTAAGCAATTATACAACAGATTTTTTAAAAAATAAAAATGCAGAAGGAATCCTAGCAGCTTTCGCTGCAAGAAACGATTAGAAAGGAGGCCCATACTAGCAGTAGTAACTAAAACGTTTGGACAGAGACATCCTTTTGTGAAGTTTATCCTGGTCGTTTCTCACTGATCGACCTTTTAGCCCATCCCCGTCCTCCCTCTTTGCTCACACACAAACACACATATAAGGCACCACGTCTCTAACGACCTGCCACCATCAACGTCCCGGGCTGTAATCCTAAAACCACGGCTACTCAAAGTCCTGTTTAATTCAGTGGGGTTTACTCCCAGGCAAACCGGGTTAGGATTGCAGCCGAATGAGTGCTCAGGATGCTCTCAGACTCTGGTGTATTTGGGCTGCAAAAGCCAAACCCTGCTGGGCTAGTCTTCTAGGATGGGGTCAGTCGTCCGTTGAATCCCAAGGGTCAGAGGAGGAGGAGGAGGAGGAGGGGCGTTCTTGCTGTCGCCTGGTTTTATTACACATCCCCCTCCCCCACCACCAATGGGGTTTGCTTTGGACAAGGCAGCCTTCGGGCAGTAGTAACAACTGACTGCGAAAGAAGGGCAGTTTACCCAGGCGGTAGAGAGAGACGGCCTACTTGGAACCGGGGAGGAAGGGAAGAGCGCAGCAAGAGCTCTAGTGTGGCTCGGAAAGAACTTAGGCGAGGAGTCCCTTCGACAGCGTTGCTCTACTCCAGTTGGTTGTCCCAAAATGAGAGAAGGACAACCAGCAAATTATGGATCGGATGTGGGAAGCAAGCAAGGGACAGGATTGAACCCAGAGGTGAATGTGCCACTTAAGCCTCTCCACACTGACACAACCACCGTACTACGCAGTACGTTTTCTATTGCCAGACCACGAGTTAAATTTAATAGCTGCTGGGGCGAAGAATTGCGGACAAAGGGATCTGGAACAAATAAACAACCCCCACTTTCTCAACTACACCAGGGCATATTCCCATTGCTCTGGACTAATTACTCCCTCCCCCAAATTGTACTCCCCCGAATTACTTATGGGGGAACCCTCATCCCCACAAGATAATTTACGTCAAAAGAGAGGGAGACCAAACGGACATCACTAGGGACTGGATTGTATTTTGACCATAGAACTGAAAGGAGAGCAGGCGCTCTTTCTTCGAGTCTGTATCTCTCTCTGGTTAGATAATCACGTTCCTCTCCCGCGTAGTAAGAGAAGCGAGTCCAGAGCTTTGATTTAAAATGGTAGTCGCTTGTGGAGAGTGGGTGGGTGGTAAAATGCTAACCCAGGGTGTGGTAGCTTGTCCCAGACTCTGCTTCCTTTTTTTCCTGCAGGAAAGCGATGGACCCAGATCCTCCTCTTTTACAATAGGGCAGGCCACATGCCCTACTTTGGGGAAATTTCTCCCTACTGCCTCGGCCTTGGGTGCAAAGTAATAATAATAATTGTAATTATTATATAGAGATATACACCCCGCCTTAGGCCTGCGGGAAGCGGCTCCCTATTGCATCAGTTGGCCATTCATTAGGGTCACCTAAGCCTTCCTACAGAACCACGGCGTGGGAAGTCCAAAAGAATCTCTGCCCCGGCCTGTCTACACAGAGGCACTGCGGGAGGACTTCTCGATCAAAATGCCGCAATGTTGCGTACTCTACTATCCTAAATAAACTGAAACTCCGGATCGTGTGTGCGTGAAGTGTATAAAAATGACACTATATATATAATTCCTATTGTGGAAAGCTTGGGTCTTCTTCACCCCTGTTCCGTGGAGCTGACCAAGGTAGCAAGGATTGAAGCAACTCTCTAAGGCTGAAGTTTTATACACATACAGAACTCAGTGAGATGCGCAACCGGATCCTATGCCGGTTTTAAAGGGCTCTTTCGAGTCTAGGATCTCGGCCAGACTTCCAAGAAAACAGTTCAAAGATCGAGCTGTAATCCCATGCATTAGGATCGCTAGAGACTAAGGCTGTCCCTCTGTGCACAGTTGGCTGCCAGTTGGCCTAATGAATAAGGTCGGATTTGCTTCTCAGTAAACACGCGTTAAATGGGGTTGACATCCGAGTCAACGTGTTTAGGACCGCATCGCAAGAGACAAGAGAGAAGGAACGGGTGACACTGCTACCCCACCTCCCTGGAGCGAGAAACCAAGTATCCAGCGCTAAACCTAATTAAACCTGTCGCTACTCCCTCAAGTTTTGTTCCCACCCAGCACGCAGCCCTTGTCCAAAAACGCAATAGAACCGGGCCAGGCAAAAGCGGGAAGCAAAGCTGGATACCAATGTACAAATTGTATTTGAACACCCAATCCTCTAGTTCTCCTTGAGATTTACTCCCAACTCCACCTTTGGGCAAACACACAAAGCCACTTCTTTCCATCCTGAGAAACCACCGCCGCCACTCTACCAACCCCAACCTCACTACCCCTTCCTTGCATCCATACGTGCCCGGCTCCACCCTCCCAATGGCTTAAGGCGGATCAGAATCCCCGCTTGCGCGTCTGGCACCCGGGCGGACCAATTCCACTCCGGTTGGGAGTGGATCAGAAGTAACAAAGTGGGGGAGTCAATAATCCGCATTAAGAAAGAGGACCTCCGGAACCCGAGCGCAGACGCCAGGACTCCACAGACGCCCCCCCTCCCTCCCTGCCTCCCATCTCCGCAGTATCCGAGTGGGAAGCTGCAGTGAGGCAACCCCGCCCCGGTTGAAGGGGTGGAGAGGTCTGGTGCAGCCGGAGATTGCGAGGTACGAGAAAAGGGAAGTACGAGAGCAAAATGAAATAATGATTATTATTTAAATATATATGTTTAAAAAATTATGCGCTACCTTGGCAACTAGAGCCGTTTAAGGAGCCAACCGGGGTGGGTGGTCGCTGCCCACCCGCCTGCCGCGAGTACTCTCCTCGACTACGCGTATTCTTAAGCAATAACAACGTAATCCGTATTATCCACCCAAGAATACCCGTCACCGAAGAGAGTCAGAAAGCCGGTGGTGGTGCTGGCGCCGGTGGTGGTGGAGGAGGAGGCGAAGAGGAGGCTGGAGCTGCACGCACCGCGACAATAAATCCACAACTGTACGTCCGGTGGCCCAGAGGAACGGGAGGAGGAGCAGGAGGAGAATCCAAGAGAGAGTCGCCCAGCGAGCGATGATCCCAAATCCACGCAGGGCTGCTGGACTCCGGGGCCCTGGCAAGGCAAAGGAGAAGAGGCAGCCATGAAGGACTGGAGCGAGGGCAACTCCCGAGAGCAACTGGCAGCAGGGCAGATGCCCAGGTCCAAAGGCGCAGGCAGGCAGGCAGGCGAGGGCCACAGGCACACGCACACACGCATGCACCTCGTAAGCATGCGGCCACATCAAGACACGAGCCTTGCCACGCCACGTTCAGATGCGTGGCCCCTCGGAGGAGGCAGCCCTATTCCCACGCGACGCTTGGACGGGGCTGATCCGGGTCCATCTGGGCGCTGCACAGCCCCCGTCCACGAATGCCCCAGACGTGCTTGGATACCCCGTCAGCAAACATAAATAACCGAGCTGACAATCCAGCCTGCTTGCGTGTCACACAACACACACACACATGTTCATATCAAACCCCACAGACCGTCTATCCGCATAAAAGACGTAGGCGCGCGTTACAGACGCATCAGCTGCATGCAAAGACTGTGCACCCAGGAAGCCGGCCGCATGCACCTCTCCAAAGCACCGTTATACGCATTCACTGCTCCGTCTATCCATCCATCCATCCATCCATCCATCCATCCATGCATCCCTGCATGCATTCATTGCTCCGTCCGCCCAGCGTTACCTGGCCAGCTTCCAGCTTCTTCTGGGCTTGTCTGCCATCCTTTCCCCTCTCTCGAGTTCTCCCTGGGGTTGCGCTGAACGGCTCTTCATGGCAGCCGACGCGATTTCTGGAGAAGAGACGCACAGTTAAGCACACAAGTCTTACCGAGCTGTTTGCTTAGACTAGCAAGGTGAGAAAGAGCGCATGGGTGGAAATCTGATCAAGAAAACCGCGCACGCCCGGGAGAATTTCAGCGAGGCGCTTTGAGAGGTCCCGGCTCGCGGGGGAAAATAAACAAAAAACATACTCTCTCCGCCGTTGCCAGCTGCTAGAAGGCGCCCCCGGAGCTGTCGGAGAGAAGCAAGTGCCTCTCCGCTCCAGGCCTCTCGCATGCTGTATAACCTAAGGCTAAAAGTCCCTTCCGAGCGCAGTAATATAAGATAAAATAGAAACCATCCGTTTTCCTTTCCCGCGTGCCCCTAAAGAGCTGGGTCTCAGTGGCGAGGGCTTGACGTTTTCTTAAAGCAGCGTTTGTGAGATCGCCTGATAAACGCGTGATAGCACATCCTAGGGATACTCTCTACGCCAGCATGTCTCCAAAGTGAAAGCGCTTAACCGAGTTCCCCTGTCTCTCCCCTTCTCACTCCGTCCCTAAGTACATTTGTACGGATCCATTCACATTTCTGTTTTACAAAAAAAAAGTTTTCTCATCCTGCAATGCTGGTATTGTCAGACACAACGTGTGAATGAACACTCTACAATCAAGAGCCAGAGTGGGGGCGGTAAAGGAGGTCTTTGTTTGTCGAACCTGCAGCGGTTGCCCCTGAGGATAAGGGTTTAGGATTCGGTTTCCTCTAAAGGAGCAAACAGAATAAAATAAAATAAAAAAATTTAAAATCCCAGCGCACAGTAAGTTTGGGATGGTTTTGTTCCGCCTTGGCTGCAAAATACAAAGAAGCGCCGCTAGAAGACTGGGTGTGTGTGGGTGCTGCACTCTTCCTCGCACCAAGACTCATTGTAAGGCATCTGTCTAGCTAGAGAGCTGTGTAACTGACCAGCTTGTATATCAGATTGCAAGTGACATTCACACAAGATGTTTGCGTTTATTCTTGCCAGATTTCCTCCTTCAGGACCAGCTCCTGCTTTAATACCAGATCATTACAAAGACCTAGAAAGAATAACGGCTTCTTTTGCTTAAAAAAATAAATAAATGTATATAGACACCCACCAACACCAGCAACATCCCAAACTACTTACACGATACAGATAATAATTTCAATCATTAAAAAATAATGACACATGCAACTTCCACGCATTCTCTTCAGTTTTCAGCTACGTTTCTCACCCTCCTGAAGGCAGAAGGCTGAGGCTGCACTAGGAGAATAACAGCTATAAAAGAAACACCAGCAGCAGCACACACAGATATTTCTTTCCCTCCGCTGTGCACAATTGAAGATTGACACACTACAGAGAGCTCGGGCAGGGGAGGAAAAGAGACGGGGGCAGTCTGTCCTCCTACTGAACTCTCAGCCAGAAAAGCCGCTTGAGGAAAGTCAACACGCCACCAGTTTGAGGCACCTCATCTCTCTCGCCTTAATTCCGAAAACAACGTGTCCGAGAATCCCCTCGTGCCAAAAACTCGTGGTAGGGGAAAGGCTGAGGGTTGATAGTCAAACTTTTCCAATAGTAGCATTACTATGATTACCCCAAAACACAGAAGCCCGCATAACAAAATGCACTTGGGCGATTTTCCTCCCCGGGTTGAGAAATCAGCCCCAACTCACCACCCCCACCCCGGAGTATCAAGCGCCCATTTCCAAACTTGCTCCATCAGTCGCGCCCGTTGACCGCTTCAATGCAGTGATTACTGTGCACGGCCCTCCTTGCTGGATAGCACCTACCAAAATGGTCGAAGGCAGTTCAGCACCGGGGCTAGTGGACAGCTCCGTCCTTGGGGAATCCCTCCCCGCTGCACCAGCGAGAGAGCTCTGATGAGCCCTAAGCCAACAAACAGCGGTCCCTCCTTCAGGCAGGGCACGGGGACTTAACGAGAACACCATTTCCTACCAGATCGCTTGCCTCTGGGCGCATATTCCATTCAAACCTCCTTAAACTGTCGGCTCCATCGCCACCCCACCCCTCAACGCTCTCTCTCTCTCACACACACACACATACACAAACACGCCATGCCACACCACAAACCCCAGTACCATCTCTGGCGCTTTGTTGCTCCTTCGATACCTTTTGCAGCTTCTGGAGCCCGGAGCGACGCTCAGCATCAGCATTAACTACCTTTGTTCATGGAAAGCCATGTTGATTAGAATCTTCCTCCCTCCCTACCGTAATAACTGGAGGGATTGAGCCCTCCCAAAGCCACCGATCAGAATAAGAGGCAAGGAAGGCTCCGCTTAAAATGTCAAATATTTCTCTGTGTAGATTTGGGGTGGGTGGGAGGGTGAGGGGCTAGGAAGAGATGAGCAAGCCATTGCCAGCAATTGAGAATAAAGCTTTAAAGCAGTTCAGGGATTGCCAAAAGAAGAGAAACGCCGCCAATATAAGCCAGGGATGCGATGACTTATATGAACTGTGGACCAGGCAGGATAAGGTGCAAGTGCACGCAGGGGGTTAATCAGAGAAATATTTATGTTGATTAAAGTGCTGCCTCCTTTTCCAGAGCCGAGAGAGTCACTCCTCGCCACTTCCTCCCCATGCAACTCCCAGAAATCCACCTCTATTGAAGCGCTTACCCTTTAAATCCTGGTTTCGAGCCGAACTCCAACTGTGTGTAAAACCCAGGGAGGCATCTGATGAGCTAGGGAAAGAAGCGGAAAGCTGCCCCCCCTCCCCGCTCCGCACTCTCGCCTTCCCTCCTGGTGCCGGATTATAGTGTTAACAAGCCCTGGGAAAGGGACCTCGGCGCCTCTGGCTGGCTTTGTGTGCTCCGCTGCTTTCCCACCTCACGGATGCTGGTGTTCTCCAAGTCCCCGACGATCGCCTTTCAGATGCTGCGAGCTTCCAGAAAAGAAGTGATGGTGGGGGTGGGAGGGAGGAGGGAGGGAGAGAGAGAGAGCGAGAGAAGAGGAGGGAGAAGGAGAGAGAGAGAGAGAGAGAGAGAGAGAGAGAGAGAGAAGAGGAGGGAGAAGGAGAGAGAGAGAGAGGAGAGAGAGAGAGGAGAGAGAGAGAGAAAAATCGCCTAATGCAATCAAATCGATCTGATCTACACCATCTGTCGCCTGCCACTACACACAAACGTTAAAATAAGGAAAAACGGGAGTCACTGACAGCTCAGGAAAGGCTGTTCTTGCCGAGTTCATTTTGAGCAGAGCTTAATTGGGGATGGCCAAGCACATACAGCAGCCACCGAAGCTTCTGTTAAGCCATCAAGCACCAGATCCCAAGCATGCTAATGGTGGATTAATTGAGGAAGATCTGACGTGCAGGCTTCATACAGCTCATATTCATGACTTCCTATTGGGAAAGGACCGATGCTGGGTGGTATGATGGTAAACGTGCAGTCCAAAAGGGGGGAAGGGGGGGGGAAGCTGCTGAGAAAAATGGCTCTGTGTTCCCAGCCTTTCCCTCTGATAACAAACATGTGTCGAGCAGAACCGTTTAGCAGGGTGGTGTGTGTGTGTGTGTGTGTGTTTATGCATGCTCTTGAACCAGAGCTAGCAAGCCCCGCACGTTGCATTGTAAGAATAGATATGTATATCAATTCTTTAGGGACTGTAACGGTCTCGAACGTATGGTTGTTACAGGGTCTTGCTCCTTTCGAAGAAGTTAGGCGCCCTTCTTTTCATGATGTGTGTGTGTGTGTTTAATCTATCATCTCACTTGCGCTCAAAGCACACCCAGATAATGTCTCTTAAAATCTCAGCGCTGCTAATTTCATCAGGATTGACGCAAAGTCGCTTTCTTGCCAGCAAACCCTGGGACCTTTTCCCCCACTCAACCTCCCAGTGGGAATTATTTTTGAGAAAGACATTTCCGATCACTGAAATTTGGACATGGACTGATTAAATATGGGTTTCCCACCCGTTCTTCCTAAGGTTCAGACAGGGGAGGGAGGGGGAGACCCGTCTCTCTCTCTCTCTCTCTCTCTCTCTCTCTCTCTCTGTGTGTGTGTGTTTAGAACAGCATTTACTCAGTCTGCCACCACCAAATTTCCTTGCAGCTTCCAGTCCGTTTGAGCTAGTTGTTAAAATATATAAAGGATGCAGAAAAAGTTGGAAGGAATACACACTCCGCTGTTTCATCTCCTCTATTCTAATGAATACGCCGTTCATGGGGTGGGAGCAGGTTACACTACAGCAGCTCAAAAAACAAGTTAGCCAAAAGAGTCCTTTTAAAAACAAATAAGCAAACAAACAAACAAACACGGAGCGCGAATATTATTTTCGTATGAACGCGTTTTTTTTAAGCGGACGGCAGAAGAGAGTTGAGTATGATATGCAAATTAGCGTGTCGCTGTCCACATACCTGGTGCTGAAAAGGAAAGGTGAACCGCTCTGAAAGCGGAGACAATAGCCAGATAGGAAGCAAACAGCAAATTTATTACCAGGAATCGGGACGTGGTTCACTGCTTGCTTTGGAAGGGGGAGGGAGTGGAGACGGGAGGGGGGGTGTCCCGTCCCTATATAAAGCCCACACGTTTCTCTTGCCAATGGCTGAAGCAATTAAGATTCTTGTCAGTTCCCACTCCTCCCTATTTGATTAGCAGAGAACTAAAAAAGAAGAGGGAGGGGTGTATCTAAATGACCGACTTTAAATATTCCAGTAAACAATTAACCGTTTAGGATAATTCTAGAGTTAACTGGACCTGTCTCTTGAAAGTTTGGGTTAATCTCTTTAGAACAAACCTAACGGTTATGAATTAGATTAGCCTTGGAAAATGTAGCCTAAAGACAAACACACACACACACACACACACACACACACACACACACACACATCTTTTGTTTCAATATCCATTAATTAAGCACCACTGCCTACCTACGCAGCAGTCCTGGGTCACAGCCACGTGTCTGAGCCTAATCTCCCCAGCTGCCTTTGTTATCATCCGTGTCCAACGATTGCCCTCTGCAGGTCAGCCTTCGAGTCCTCCCAGGCAAGGCTATTGCAAAAAAATAAAAGAAAGAAAGAAAGAAAGAAAGAAAGAAAGAAAGAAAGAAAGAAAGAAAGAAAGAAAGAAAGATGTATGGCAGACGAATTGGTCGCTCGTTTTAGAGGCAGGTAGGGAACTTTACAAGCATTCCCGGAGGCTTAGCATTAGGACACTAAATGTTTATTTAGCACTGTATGTATGCGCGCGCATGTGTGTGTGTGTGTGTGGCCGCGCTTAGCATATTACACACACACACCCCCCAACACACTCACGCTTGCTTATGATCTGAAGTTCTGTTCTTTCTGTTCTACTCCGCTAGTTGGGGAGTTTTGTGCTAACAATTTTCAGCTCTGCTATATGCTGGAGTAGACCCCATCCTACTGTCCACAACTCACCCCAAATTGAAACCCGGCCAGAAACCTGACCCGCAGAAAATCTCTGGGCTTCAATTGGGTGTTTAAACACAGCAAGGAATTCAGTTTCCCCTTAATCACAAACGTATTGGGGGGGGGGAGTTTTAAGGTAGAGTAGTCATCTGGGGACTCACGGTTGTAAGTCCTGGAGAACGAGAATCCCTTGGCCAGTCAGAAAGGCGACTCAGACTACACCTTTCTACTTGGAAGTTGCACAGGAAAGATTGCTTAGTGCAGCTTAGATTCCTCTGAATGCACGCTAGCTCCCTCTCCCCCCCCCCAACGCCCTTCCCCCTCCCCCTTTTATTGCACACATGACTAAAGGGGGAAACATTTTCTGCCTTTTCAGTATCATGAAGATTCTGAATGGAGATCCGGCCCTTGTTAGTGACTGTAAAAAAAGAAAGAAAGAAAACCCCCAAAACCAGAGGTAGCTATTATTCTGGATGAATTATTCCACTGATAAAACGTGTGTTCGGTTGTGTAGATGTGCTTGTAGACTGGACTGGAAGGGTTGGGCTTTAGAGGAAAACCGATCCAATGGAGAAAGAGAGAAAAAGAGAGAGAGAGAGAAACAACAGCCCAGTTAATTGCCTCTTGATAAGGATCGTTTTATATTTCTGTAAAGAGGATTGTAACTTTTGATTCTCTGTCAGGTATGATTCCCGCAGTGATAGTTGGCCGCACTTCATACAGCGCAAGCGAAGAGTCAATCAATAATATGCAAAATGCCCTATTAGGAGATACTAAGGCAGACTAATTATTAATCGCTCGCTTAAAGGTAATTGAAGAGCGTTTGATTTGTCCTGTTTAAAAAGCATTAAAGGGGAAAAATCGGAGTCGTAGGCGTAAGATGGGGCGGGGAGTTGATCTGTTTTGCCTTGGTGACTTGCATACATTTCCACGTGTGCAGTTGAGGAATCAAATATTTCTCAACAAGGAAAAGGGATGGGAAAGCAAGAAACGTCCATGCAAACCTCCCACCCACCCTTCTAAAAACAATAATGTTGTCACTGGGGTCTGGGGAATGAGGACTGTACGCCACTCCTCCTTCGGGAAAACATCGCTACGTGAAAATTCTTGTTTAAATTATTATTAAGGGACAATCCCAGCTCAGTGACGTCATCTGACTTTGCACTGGGTGCCTCAACTCAAAAGTAAGGAAATGGTGTTGCACCGAAGGGGGTGAGGTAGCAGCTGTCATTCCAGGGCCGCAAAGGAGGGCGAAGAGGAGTTGATGCTTTGATAGCCCAGCTCGCCTCTCCACGCCCCGCCCTCCTAGGCAAAGGACAGAGTTGAAGATTTGCAATGCGAGTTGCTCTTTGCCCTTTAGAGCAATCTGGACGAGCTTCCTCAGATGAGCATATGGAGTGGCTGACTATGACCACTGGGTGGTAAAGCTATCCACGTCGGGGGGCGGGAGGCTAGCCATACAATGCAAATCTGACTCAATGCAGCTCTTTCTTTGGCTGGAGGCAACCAGCGACGTCCCCTTCTTCCCTTCTCTGGTGGTGATTTCCTTTCCATCTTTCAAATTATCGTGGTGACAGCAGGATAAGCCAGGTGGTGTGCCATTCAGAAGCATCAGTGATACTCCCAAGCTGTTTGGGAGCTGAGGGTCCATCCATATTATAGCATACAGCAGATTCCCTCTGGAACTAGGCTTTCTAGCACCCGACAATGCTTTTCTGATGGTTCTGATGTCATGGGGTGTGCCTTAAATCAGAGATTGCCCACGTTGTACCTCCAAGTGCTGTTGAACTACAACTCCCATCATCCCTGACCATGGGCCACCTTGGCTAGGGCATTGTGGTCCAAAGACACATGGACGGCACTCTGCTGACTACCCTTGCCTTAAATCAGAAGTGGGGGGAGTTTGGCCCTCCATATGTTCATGAACGCCCTTCATCCCTGGTTATAGGCCTTGCTTTCTGAGGCTGATGGGAGCTGTAGTTCACCTGGAGCGCCGAAGGTTCTCTACACCTGTCTTAACTCAAAGGAGAGTAACTCCGATGTAGCAGAAAGAACACGGGGGGACAGGAAGGATTTCCGTTTGAGATGGCGGAGTACATACTGGGTCCCCGTCTCAAGCCTCTCTCGGGCACACCCGTTCTGTACTTTTCAGAGGAGGGCAGACTTAAGGCTCGTCAGATCTTTGATTTTCACTAGAACCCCATGATCTTACCAACCAGAGCCAGGTCTTTTAGAATTCAAAGACAGGGTGCCTCTGAGCACATTCCGAGCCCAGGAAATTGCTCTCAGTACCAGAACTAAACTGAGATCACCGTTCTTTTGCACAAAATTCTACGCCTGCCCTGGCTAGCTTTCTTCATTTCAGCAGCCTTATGTAGTGGGGGGAAGCCATTTTGTTGATATTGCTAATAAAAGGGAGTCAGAAGCCCTTGGCGATCCACTGCAGGTCCCCAAGAGATCCCGACCAACCTACCCCTGCTTTAGAAACCCTTTGAGGAGGGATGAGAGAACCGGTGACTTCTCCGGGTGTTGAAAAGTGCAGGACTGTAGCCGGACCCGAAATAGCCTTTTCTCAGATGCACCTGGGAGTTAATTAACTACCTTCGGTGTGTAGCGAATGAAAATAACACGCGCTCTGTGCATGTTCAGGAGCCTCCTCTCCCACATCACAACATTCCACCAGGCATATGCTGCGGATGCTGAACCCTCGCGTTGACGGGAGGCTCAAGGAGGAGTCCTTTAAACGAAGCCAAGGAGGAAGGAATAGCAAGGAACGAGAAGGCAGGCCGCAATGTTGGCATGCAAGGAGTGGAAAAGCGAAGTCCGGATCCAGCGATGGGAACACCATCAGCCCTCGTGGTGATCTCGAGCCCAGCGTGCCCAGACGGGGGAAAGCCCAACCGCCTAGAGATGCCGATTGATGGGCGGAGCCGCAAGCGCCTCATTGCCAGGCAACTCACGGAGCAGCTAAAGGGCAGCGCTCAAAGGCCAGCGAGCAGCACATCCCTCCAGTGGCAACGGGCGGGCCAACTCCGAGGCAGAGAGGGCGGGGGGAGGCTTGCAGGCAGGAGGCAAAAGCACGGGACGTGGCTAGCAGCGCTGAAGAGGAGACAGAAGGAGAGTTTCAGATCTACTGCCTGGATGCTGATCATCCTCGACCTCGAGGCTCTGTCTGCTTCCTTTGATCTCTCGTCCTCGCCTTTCTCCCTCTCCATCCCTTACATGCACGCGCACGAGTTCACCCTAAGGCTGCCAGACGTTCCTTCTTTTAGAGGGGAACCCACTTCTGCTTCCGGGAACAACTTCTTCTACTCAGAAAGTTGACGACGGTGGTGGTGCTGCCAAATTTTCACACGGTGGCTACTACCGCTCCCGGACAAGCCATCTCTGGGATAGCTCAGTCGGCAGAGCATGAGACTCTTAATATCAGGGCGTTGACTAAACGATCCTCGTGGTCCCTTATATGATTCTTTGATGATACGGTCAGCCTTCCGTGAGCTCAGTCGTTCATGCCCCTGCCCTTTTGATCATTTGCTTCTCTTTTCCCGTTTTGACGAACGAGGGCAAGGTTAGACAATGTTCACAGCTGGGCAGCATTGACTAGAATTCGGCATTGGAAGGGATACCGTCTAGAGAGCCTCTTTTGAACTAGGCCAGAATAATTCAGTGGGCAACCAAGTCACACCCAACCCCATAATCTTATCTGGGAGACACACTTGATCAGGGGTAGTAGGTAACCTAAGGCCCGGGGGCCGGATGCGGCCCAACTGCCTTCTCAATCCAGCTGGCGGATGATCCGGGAATCAGCATGTATTTACATGAGTAGAATGTGTCCTTAAAATGCATCTCTGGGTTATTTGTGGGGCCTGCCTGGTGTTTTTACAAGAGTAGGATGTGTGCTTTTATTTATTTTATTTTATTTGTGGGGGATAGGAATTTGTTCATTTTTTCCCCTTCAAAATATAGTCCAGCCCCCCACTAGGTCTGAGGGACAGTGGACCAGCCCTCTGCTGAAAAAGTCTGCTGACCCCTGCACTTGATCCTGGACACGGCTTGCTTTCTGACGTGTAAACGTTTGGCCATTCCAAATGCATGATTTTATTTTATTGAACAGACTCTGGATCCTGCATAATTGTGAACCAGACCTCTTACACAGTTTGCCAGAGAGGTCCTTGTTTTGTATCTCTGTGTGCTTTAAATGATGCTCTTGCAAGCCCTATCATAATATCAGCTGCAGCCAATCCATTAGGGCAAATAGGCAAGGCTGGCACAAGACATTTTGGCACCTGAGGTGAACCACAAAATGGCATCCCCCTCCCTGCCAGGGAAGAAGGAGGAAAATAGAGGTCAACTTCAGGGACAAAGGGGGAAGAAAGGTCTACATCAGGATCCACTGCCGCTGTGGATCCTGCCACCTGAGGCAGTTGTCCCACCTTGTCTCATGGGTGGGCCGGCCCTGCAAATAGGCCACAATCCTACCAACCTCAGCCAGCTCCACCCAACTGCCTTCTTATATTCAGTCCATACACAAGAAGAGCCTGCTGGATCAGGCCAATGGTCCAGCACCATGTTCTCACAGTGGCCAACCTGTAGAAAACCAGCAAGCAGAATTTGGGCACAAGAGCCCTCTCAGCTCCAGTGGTTTCCAGCAACTGGTGTTCAGAAGCATTGCTGCCTCCAACTGTGGCAGTGTGAATAGGTATTTTCTTTTCTCTGTCCCCAGTCTTTCAAGACTGAGCAGTCCAAGGTGTTGGTAGGATAAGAGCCAATTCCTTGGCCTGAGGTCCCTTTAGCTCTCTCAGTAAAATATTTGAGGCCGCCCCCCATGAGTTAATGGGCATTGCCATTCAAATGGTGTGTGCATGCTGCATCTTGTGATTGATTATGATGAGCTGGGCTTACAAGAACCCCCTGATATTTTATTCAAGTTGGCACCTGTGGTTAGTAGCCTTGAGTATCAGCTTAGTCTCAGTGTTGGCACTGCAGAAGTCAGCAGGGAGGAAGATGGTGGCCAAACTAAGACTCCTGGGCTCTGCCTGTCATTGGCTCTGCATACACTTCCTATCAGGGTCTTCGCTTTCCTCCTCTCCAGTTCCAATGCACACCTGTCATACAGCAGCCTGCATAACAGGGCACAACGACACATGACCCATGCTTGAATCTCTTCCTGGTCTATGCAGATGGCAGTAGAGGTGTGGCCTGTTTCGACTCAGGCCCACGCTGGTACCCAATTACCAAGTAGGCAGAGTAGCCACCAACCCAGGGATGCCAACTTGAGTAAAATATTGGAGGGAGGGGACCAGGTAAGCCTTGTCCTGCAGAATCGATCACATAACATGGTGCACAGACACCATTCAAATGGCAATGCCCATTAATTTTGGGGGCCCCATGGCCCCTCAAATATTTTATTTGGGGAGGCCAAAGACCCCTCGGTCCCTGGGAGTTGGCTCCTATTCACCAGTCTATGGGCCCTAAGCCTTTTATGGGCCCCATGACAACGGGTAAAAAAAAGAGAAAATTTGATCTTGAAAGAAAATTGCAATCAAGCTTTCTTAGTTCAATGTTATACCACTAGAGATTTCGACTGCCTACGGATCTCCACAGGGTTTAATCCGGCACTAGCGCAAGCCTCGCCTTTTCCTTTTTGACCCGCGTGGGGCTCATCAAACTCCCGCCTGCCTCTGCACACACTTCCAGCAGATCGTTAATTTCCTTTGTGCGCTGGTTTCCAGCAGACAGCTACTGATTTACGCAGCACGGGTGACTACGATCGCACGCACGCATACAGGTGTGTTGTTGCTGTTTTTTCGGTGACCCGGCAGCGTTTGGGTCCCTGAAGGAGCGCTTCTCGTGGAGAGAGCGATGACACGTGTACATCCCCAAAGGACGCCTGACTCGTATCTTTTTGCCAAGCAGAGCATAAGCATGCCCAAGTAAAGGGAAGCTCCTTTGAAAGCGGGGACTTTCTTTCCTTCCCTGTGGACTACCTTGCAAGCAGGACTGGGTGACTGGTCTCCCTTCCTAGCCGGTTCAAGCGACGCACCCATCCCGCCAGCTTCGAGCCCAAACGGAACTCTGTTCGGCAGAGCGAAGGAGCCCCCTGCTGGCCAGACGGTGTTAGGCGCGCAGAGGCGAAGCTTGCTTTACAAAGAGCCTGGGCGGGTCCGCAGAGTGAATGGAGCCGAGGCAGTCTGGGCTGTGAGATGCTGGACAGAAACCCATAGAGCTCGTTCAGGGCGTCAGCCGCCGGCTCCCCCCCCCCGACTCTCTCCCCCCCCCCCCCCCGCTTCTGAAGCCTTGAAGGAAACACTGAATTAACAGCTGGACGGCTGTGAGCAGAAATCCTAGATTTCCGTTGTTTGTGGCCTTAGATGAGCGTTTTTAGGATTCATCAGCCTCATACTTCGGGGTACGTGAGGGTACAGGTAGCAATGCAGCCCTCGTACATATATTATTTTTTAAAATCCTCTTGAGAAATAAGTGATATTGCAGATCTTCCCCCCACCCCCCACTTTTGGGTAGGTAAGTTTCTTTGTTTTCTTTAGAGAAGCAGCACGAAGTTCATATTTTCCATATGCTCCAATAGTTCTTTATGTTGGACACATCTTTTTTGTTTTGTTTTGTTTCTGTTGTTAATGGGAAAGAGCTTTACTTATTTGTTTATTTGAAAGGATCTACTGATTTAAGGGAAATCTGTGAAGTCTTTGGCTTTGGAGTTAACCTTAGAGCTGCAAACCAACCCCCTCATCCCTGGGTCCCGAGGCTCATTGAATTCAATGGAACTTCTTTACAGGCATATGTAGTTAGGCTTCCAGCCTAAGACAGAGTACACAAAATTTGTTTAAAGCACATGACTTTCCCCAAAGAATCCTGGGAATTGTAGTTTGCTGGAAATCAGAGGTCTCTGTGGGGTGAGCTATGGCTCCTAGGAGTCTCTGGAGAAAGTAATGTGCTTTAAATGTGCCTGAAATGTATGGTGTGCAGCCATGGAGCCCCAGCCCCAGCCCTTGCCTTCTGTTTTCTCTGGTTTGGGCTTATTCAACTTGAATTTAGCTTAGATCCATCCCTATGACTTTTGCTCATGTGACTAAACAGAATCTCACCTTGTTTAAACTTTGCGTGTTAACCAGGAATTCCAAACCGTTGTGGTCTGAGTGTCACAGTAGCCTTTCTTCTGAGAGAGGAAAACATGCAGCGTGTGGTCCAGAGTCTGAGATGTGAGCAGTGAACTCTTCAGTTCAAATGTTAACACAGCCAAAAACTCCCTTGGCTTTTAGGCAAAAAAGCCCCCACTATGTCTCCTTCCCTTCCTAGCTGCAAAATGAATATAATAATACTTGCACCCTTTGTTATATTAAGGTAAGGATTACGGGGATAATGTGTGAGAGAAGCACTGGGCATTTTTAAAGCTCTGTGTATTGCAGCCTTATAAATTTACCCACTCTCCTGCAAAATAGTAGCTAGCTAAGAGTTGCACTGTGTTTTTGCACTAGCCATTATGGCTAGCCATACTGGCCAACTAGTCATGTCCATCGTGGAAATAGAAGATTTTAGGCTAAAGGGGAAATTGACACCTACTAAGCAGGCAGGCAGAGGAGGAATGATCACTCAATTTCCTCAGCACCATCACCGCTGGGCAGTCAGTAGTATGGTATCCATTCCTGCAAACCTCTCCTGCAAACCCAGAGAGCAGAAGAGCTTGCTTTAACACTGCTGGGTGCCCCTGTCCCTCAAGGAAACCCCCTTGAGGTTTTGAGGTCTGCAGAGTCCTTGCGGAGCTTCTAAAAGCTCCCCCGCTGCTCGGAATCCCCAGAGGGGTTTTTCCGCACTTCTTTGATGGCTGCAGCTAAACCGGAAGCCGACACCTGTGACTCTTAACCAGTCTGCCTCATCTCTGCCTCTTGGCTTCCCTCTTCCCATTCTCGTGCTTCAGCTTCTCCCACTGATTCTGGACTTCTTTCTGTCACAGACTCTCCCAGCTCATGAAGCCCTGTTACCTCTTCAGCTTCCAACACCACCTCTTCCTAGTCTTCTCCCCCTGACCATTCATCATCATCCCACCACCACTCCCCAGGCTCTGAGCTTTCTTCCCTTGATTGTTTCTCCCACCATTCCCAAGGCTGCCCAGAAAAGAATGTGACCATCTCGCTGAATTTCCCCTCTCAACTCTATTTTAGCACCTCAGGACTTCTCCATCTAATTATACCAGGCCTTGTTTACCTTCCAACCTCTCTTGTAGCCTAGAATCACAACCTCAGTCCCCTGGCCTGCTAGTCTCTCTCTCTCTCTCTCTCTCTCTCTCTCTCTCTCTCTCTCTCTCACACACACACACACACACATAGCCCCTCCTCCTGACCCCAGATGTTATGTGTGGCTGATTATCACCAATAAGTGTTGGGAAACATTTGGATCTCATCAGTGGAAAGTCTTTCCACTGTCAGCTGCTATCAGCTCAGCTGTGACTGAGCTGAAGTACACAATAGGCTGGTGGAGGGGGGGGGGGGGGAGGTCAGACATGCTGTCCCAAGAGGTTGATATGATCAAATCCTTTTAGCGAAACAAGCATTTGCTTCAGCACATTTGATAGTACTGTGTTTGACAGCCTTCTCTTCCTTGCAGACAAGTGGTTTGAAGAAACACTGTCCAGCAGCTACCGTGAGCCTTTTTTTTGGGGGGGGGCTAGGTGAAGAGATGAGTGGATCTCTGTCCATGACACAGCATTACAATGACACGGTCTCAACTCTCTCCCTCCACCAAGCACCAGAATGGAATGGCTGATCCCACAACATAATGTTAATTCAGTTGTGCTTAGGTCTTGCTTAATCTGTCTGGTGCTAGGCAGTCATATTTTTTCTGGGTAATTTCATCTCTGTGAAACGTTTATTCTCCACTTGTGAGATCTGTTGTTGGATGGTTTCTTCTCATGTGATCAGTGTTGCATAAATTGCCTCAGATGTGTTACACATTGCTGCAAATTGGTACCGTCACCAATGGCCTGGTGAGGGGAGCGACAACTTGCATCAGGGCCTTCTCTGTGGTGGCACCCTTCTTGTGGAAACCCCTGTGTACCCCCAGCAAGAAAGTACTGGTCATGCCCATCTACTTGGTTACACCCAGAAGGGAGGTGGCTCTCACAGGTATGACAGGAAGTCCTCCCTGTTGGATCCACATTCCTCTGGGTGCCCATTCTAGCAAACAGGAAATGTTGGATTTAACTGCTCTGTGTATATATCCCACACTAGTCCAGCATCCCGTCCTCACTGTGGCCAACCAGATGCCTGCAGAAGCCTGCAAGCAGGGCCTGGGCTCAGGAGCATCCTCTCCTGCAGCTTCCAGCAACTAGTATTCAGAAGGGTATTGCTTTTGACTGTGGATGACGGGCTGACACATGCCAAATGAGGAAGCCTGGCAAGCCAAATTAGGCCTATGGGTTGGCCGCTCTACTAGAAAAAATCTTCTGTCTGACACAGAGCGATAAGGGAGAGCAGGAAGGGTCTTGAATTTTCCCATCCATCCACAGTGAGCACCTGGGCCAGGCAACCCCCACTATGCTGATCTATCTTGCATATGCCTTTCTATTTAATTATAGTACTTATTGCTCCATTTGGTTCTGTTCCATACCAATTGGCATGTGCAAACCTGTTGTTTTCTTTTGGTAAATGCATTTCTACTTGTTTAGGAAGTGCATAATTGGTCAACCAAGTCCGTGGACTCTGACGATCTCGAACAGCTGTCATTTATTCTCCAGCACTAAATGACTTTACCCCATAGGTGTGCCTTGCAAAGTGTTAACTCCCCCAGCAGTGTGGACGATGCAGAAGTACTTTACGATGGAATAAGCTGCTGTTGGATAGCATGGGTTCGAATTGGCTTAGCACTTAGAAATCCATACCAAAAGAGATGCTTTGGTATATGCATTTTAATTCCGGACCATGGCCTCCATCAGTAAATAAGTGCATCCTGTTTGATCCCCTTTAAAAACCGTGTTCTTGGTGATAAAAGCAAAACATGTAGAACATCAGAGGCAAACATGCTGTAATTGAATTCTAGAAAGCAAGCGTTCCTCTTGGCTACTATTCCTACAGGCCTCTTCAAAATATGGAAATATATTGGTGTGCCCTGGAAAAGGCAAAGGAAAAAAAAAACCTTTCTAAAAAAACCAACAAAAAAAACCCCCACACAAAATCCAGCAGTTTTGGACACTTAGTTGACATATGTCTCATTATCTTACACCAGAAATGTGACAATGAGTGACAGGAGTCCGCCGAGAGATTTAAAGTGATGATAAAGGCAGCAAGGCTTTCCAGAAACACCGAGTCTAGTTTTTAATAGCTACATGCTTCTTTACATGCATCCTAATAATTTGACATTTATAATTCACTGTGCTGTTGAATTCCTTATCGTTTTCTTACTGTCAGCCCCTTCACATTTGGAAATAAATGTCCTTCCTAATTATTACGTGTAGTTGAACTCCTAACATTCTTTTTTTAATCTACCTTGTATTATCCCCCCCCCCATCCCATGAACAAAATGGGAACTAGGAAACTATTAATGCTCAGTGCCCTTTCATTAAAATTTAAACTCACACTGGTCTTAAATGTCATGCTAAAAAAAAAAAGTAACACAGCTTATAGCTCATTAATGTTTGTTAGTAAAGCAGGGCACATGCCACCGATTTTAAAATCATGCTTTCCTTTATTATGGACTGAAAGCAAGTTTCCATGACCCATTTTTCTTCTCATCCAAAGAGACTGTTGTGTGCAGCTCTTGAAGTAATCATCGTCCTTGCAAACCACCTCCTTCTGTGCTGCTGACTCTCAGACTTTGGGATTGTTGAAATATATACAGCAAGAATTCAAGTCATGTGATTCAAATTGGGTCTGCTAGACCCAATTTTTTTAACCAATGTGGACTAAAGTCACTTGTGGGGCTCCTCCAGGATTAGGGGACCTGAAGCTTAAGCTTCATTCATTTCATAATAGATCCATCCGTGGTTGGAAGTGACTTCAAAGGACCTCTGGTTCAACCCCTGAAAACCAATGCTGCAACATCCCTGATAAGTGACCATCCAGTTTGTGATCAGAAGGTGCAAGAGACCAACAAAACTGCTGAAGTTTAAGCAGGTCTAGGTCTGGTCAGCGTCCGGATGAGAACTACATGCACACAGTTTTTGGTTCCATGATGGAGGAAAGGTCAATGCAAAAACAGAAATCAAATAAATACATCCAACTTCTCCAGCCAAGGTGGTTCCACCTCATTCTAAGGCAGACCATACATGTCCCTTCTATGAGTAGGAATTGGGGAGAATTCAGTTCAGTTCACATTTTAATGCAAGCCTATTTAATTTGCTTCCCTGAAAAGACATGTGAAGTGAGATGCAGTTATCTCTAAACATGCATACAGAAATGCAGATATATGTAACATGCATAGATCTGTGGAAAAGGACATACTGAAACATATTATAGTTAGGTGAGATTGCTTGCAGAATGTGTACACTGAGGAATTGCATACAAAAATTCCAACGTTGGGAGAAAGCACACCAAAGTGGTGATGAATTTTCGCGAGGACTTAAAAGCAACTTTGTAAATCGATGCAGAAATGTGGCAAGCCAACCTTAAGAATGGAAAAGAGAGGAGCATGTCTATGAGGCCTGCCATTTTGCTAACATGTAAATAATGCCAAGAGAACATTATTATCCATGGTTTTCAATTATAGCTGCCAAATCTTGTCATTTTTTTTAAAAAAAAACACCCCACCCCAAACATCAAATAATAGTTGCTTTGTGCCTTTTTGTACTTGCTTATATTGAACAGTGCCAAAATTTCCAGCCCAAACCGGGAATGCTTCTTAGTCTGCTACATTTATCTCCAGGCATGATTTATATGTTCTATTTTCTCCAGATCAGTGACGGGGATGCATTCTTGAGGAGTAAAAATAAATATGAGACAACTACACCCCATTAAACATTTTTATCTGCTTGTAGAATTGGGAAGCAGGTAATTCTTAGCGTCACATTTCTCAGAAGGTTTTCTTTAAAACACACACACACCCCAAAACAACTTCAAATCACTTCAATGTATTCCATGGCACTGCCAGTTAAATTTCATGAATTATGAAATGCTGCCTCAGACCTGTATAGTGAGTTCTTTTTCTTGACATGGGGTTGGAATAGCTAGATCGGAGATGGGAAACATATTTCAGGCTGATGGCTGCATTCCATTCCGGGGGACCTTTTGTGGGGCACATGTTGGTTGTGACTGGGGCCAGAGGTGAAAGTGGGCAGAGGAATGATGGAGAATATTATCTTTGTAGTTTCTACACCTACACACCACTATTTATCCTCCATCCAGACAAGTGAGAAGCGCTATCAGAGTTCAAGGACATATTTCTGCAATGCAAAAACACTCAAGGAGAAAGGCTGTGCCCTTGGTAGAGTCTCAAAGGCCAGACAAGAAGGGCCTCTTGGCAAAGTAGCTAAATTGCAGCTTAGAAGCCAAACCGTGTGTAATATCGACTCTTTTCTTGAAATTAAAACAATGTCCAAACACTCGTTAAAATATTCAAAAGCTTTTACTTGCAGAACATATAGCTAAATAAGAATATATGCAAAGTAGTAGTAGTAGAAGAAGAAGAAGAAGAAGAAGAAGAAGAGTTTGGATTTGATATCCCACCTTTCACTCCCTTTAAGGAGTCTCAAAGCGGCTAACATTCTCCTTTCCCTTCCTCCCCCACAACAAACACTCTGTGAGGTGAGTGGGGCTGAGAGACTTCAAGGAAGTGTGACTGGCCCAAGGTCACCCAGCAGCTGCATGTGGAGGAGCGGAGACGCGAACCCGGTTCCCCAGATTGCGAGACTACCACTCTTAACCACTACACCACACTGGCTCTCAGTATTTACATTCACGTGTTTACATTCACATGTTTATCCAAGCATGGGCTTTAGTTTTTCTTCGTTGAAGATTACAGCTTCTTCCTTAAGCCTTCAAACTGTGTCTTTCTCTCTTTCTAGTCCTTGCACTCAGCCTTCTGTATTTTATCCAGATAGGCCATGCAGTTCCTTCTGAGAGGTCTCCACATTCTCCTTCCAGCAGACTTCTACTTACTGCTTCTTTGGGAGAATATCAACTTCTGTACTTCTTTCTGTCACATACATTCACACAGAAACATTAGCACTCCTCTATTGCGTTGATCTAACACTGCCTTATCTGCAGTGTTCACGGAGGTGCAGCCATTACAGTCGAGTCACTCACACACAGAACAAAATGGAGAATGTAATAAGATACCTCCTGTGTGACTAAAGTTAACCAAACACACAAGAGTTACTGGGGAACATCCCAGAATTAAACACACACAATGCATTCAAGCATTCCCAATTTCAGTAAATTAAATCGCTACACTTAAAAGAGCCTAGGACCGCATTTGGTTCCCAGGTACGATATTCCCCATCGCTGAGTTAGATGATAGTGATTTTGTGCTCATACATAGTTGAAGCTAAATCTGCTGGAGTATCCCTTGGGTGTGGTATTTATCTTAGCAGAGGATATGGCTAATTGGACAGGCTACTATGTAAGCCTGTATCAGGCTGCAACCCTCAACACACTTCCTTAGCAGTCCCATTTTGCTCAGTGGCACTGCCTTCTTTTTGGATATTGCCTCACAGAGTTGAACATGCAGACCATCTCCTCTCGCTCGAGTTCTCTGGATTGCACGGGCTGGCCCTTTGCTTTTTAAGCATAATGTTTGCAGCCTGGAATAAAATTTGCAATTAAATTTTACTCTTTGCAGTTACAATGGGCGAAACGCTGCGGATGCCAACAGCTGGGGACTGCCAATGTTGAGACGTATTCAATTTCCATATAATGGGTAGAAACAACCTCCATTATTGCAGCAATCTGTTGCCTTTCCCATTAAGGTTCCAAACTTCAATTCTTCCAAATGAGACGGTGATGCTAACCTCTACAAAATATCTGCTGTCTCCAGAATGTGACTGCTTGGTAAAAAGGATTTTTCAGATACTGAAATTACAAAGATATTGTCAGTTAAGAGATCTAACCATGATGGAGAAAATGATTGAGAGTTACTATAATACTTGTGTGCTGGAATATAGAACCTTTAAAGATCAAAGTAGATGGGAAATGGGCTTAGGTAGGGCTATTACAGAAGATCATGGAAGAGGATTGTAAATATACATATAGATCTACTTGATTATTATGCCCTTGAATCGGAGGGGGGGGAGGTACTAATAACACAGTGGAATATTTATGCATGAACTAGATAGCAGTAGTGAGAAACCTATGGCATTCCAGATGTACGTGAACTCCAACTCCCATCAGCCCTACACAAGATGGCCAATGGCCAGGGGTTGGGGTTTGCTGTTTTGAACCTGTCCATTTTCTGATCAAGTTCTGGTCATAACTCAAACTTGGTCCATTGTGGCTCAGCCCAATCTGGTGGCTTGTGAAAATAACATGATTGCTTTTGATCCTCTTGACATTTTTGCAAGTATGGCTATTGTTGCTTATGTAATGGCTACTGTTGTTTACTGTACTGCTACTGTTATTCATTGCACATCATCAAGTATCTATTTGAATGCCCTCTGGGGATCATCTGCTTTGTGGTACCACAGTAATTTTGAAGTGTCCCTTTCTTCTTCCCACAGAATATTCCAGAGCTTGCATTAACTGTTGATTATTGGAAAATTACTTAGAATCCCTAGTCAGGGATGATGGGAGTTGTAATCCAACAACTTCCCCACACTTGCTTTGCAACTTAGTTGACTGACTTTCAAAAAGATATTAGCAGAATTACAGAGTCAAGTGAAATAACATCTGATTCCTAAAAGTGCAGATAAAACTGAAGTTAGAAGCTAGGGCTAAGTTGAAACGACTAACAATTGTTATGCACATTTTTGGAAGTGCTGAAAAACACTCTTTTTGGCAAAGACACTTGGAAACATGTTCATGCATTCAATTACTCTGCTCTCTGGCATTTATTTTCAGTTAACTTCACATGTTGTGAATAGCATGTCTGCATAGCCAGTTCTGATTGGCTGTGTATTATTGTGACATCATTCCAGTCATTTCATAATCCCTTTTTTTCACTAGTACTGTGGTACCTCAGGTTAAGTACTTAATTCGTTCCGGAGGTCTGTTCTTAACCTGAAACTGTACTTAACCTGAAGCACCACTTTAGCTAATGGGGCCTCCCGCTGCCGCCGTGCCGCCGCTGCACAATTTCTGTTCTCATCCTGAAGCAAAGTTCTTAACCCGAGGTAATATTTCTGGGTTAGCGGAGTCTGTAACCTTAAGCGTATGTAACCTGAAGCGTATGCACCCGAGGTAGCACTGTAAAGGTGAAGGGACCCCTGACCCTTCACTAGGATCACCTATTTAACTAATCTAAAAGCATTGCTGTTTCTCTCAGTTATATCAATTTGTCCACATCATCATGAAGCCAGGTGTTGGGGGTATGTGTTTATCTTCACCCTTAACTTCTCTCTCTCCTCTCTCTCTCTCTCTCTCTCTCTCTCTCTGTGTGTGTGTGTATGTGTGTGTGTGTGTGTATGAAGCTTCAGCAAAGCGGTGAAGCTCACCAACGCAAAACAGTGTTGTTTTAAACAGAGCTGTTTTGCTTAGCACATCCAAGACACACTATATTTGCACACTTTATACAGGCTAGGTAAAGGGACCCCTGACTGTGAGGTCCAGTCGCAGACTACTCTGGGGTTGCGGCGCTCATCTCGCTTTATTAGCCGAGGGAGTCGGCGTACAGTTTCCGGGTCATGTGGCCAGCATGACTAAGCGGCTTCTGGCGAACCAGGGCAGCGCACGGAACTGCCATTTACCTTCCCACCGGAGCAGTACCTACTTGCACTTTGGCATGTTTTCGAACTGCTAGGTTGGCAGGAGCTGGGACCAAGCAACGGGAGTTCACCCCATCATGGGGATTCGAACCGCTGACCTTCTGATTGGCAAGCCCTAGGCTCTGTGGTGTAGACCACAGCGCAACCTGCGTCCCAGTATATAGTATATACAGGTTACATGAAGGCTTTTCTCCCTCTGCTCCCTGAGGAGTTTGTGTACTTACTGAACAAAATCCACCCACAAGTTCTAAATCAACTCACACATAGTCCTGCAGCGGGTTCTAAATTCTTCAAAAATATTTCTTCTGTACTGAAATTATTATTTTTCAGCCTAAAAACCTGAAACTGGGGAATATTTGGAGCAGGCCTAGTGGAGATGGAGATGGAGAAATGGATCCAGCAGATGAACACAGAACTTAATTACTGATGGTGGCTTTGCATGCTATAGAGAAACAGCCATATAGGATGGTTGCCAGTGATTTTTCTATCTCTGCCTCTCTAACTGCACATCTTCTTCCAAGTGGCTCATGTGTGAGTTCGCAATGTACCTGGGCCTCACAGCCTTTGGGAGATAGACAACTTCCTTTTGCGCATTTCACAGGAAGTAGATACCCTTTTCCGGGGAAAAGACTCTTGTATACATTACATTGAGAAGGTACCATCTTATTACAGGTTGAGTTAAAGCAGTGTTGGCAACACAGGGCAAGCAAGGGCCCGTTGTTTTTCAGGTTTATGCCCCTGATATACCTAGAACATTTGTTCATTCAACTGTTTATAACAATAGTTGCTCAATCCTATGCCTGTCTGGCATCGGTCCCATTGAGCTCAATGAGAATTTATTCCAATGTAGTATGCAGACAATGCAATATCTGTGTTTAGCACAGGAAAGCAGTGTTTCATATGGTTCACTTAAGACTTACCATGTAGTTAAAAGTGTGTGTGTGTGTGTGTGTAGAAGGTTTGCCTCCGTACTTTACCACAACAGCACCCCTGACAGGAACATGAAAAGAGGATCTAGAAGTCACACCTGCTTCTACTACCAAAGTTTCCTTGTGGTGCATGAAAGCATAATCAGAGAACACTTTGTCCTAGCATATAACAAGATTATGTGCCTTACACAGGCAATATACTATATTTTTCCATGTATAACACACCCCTGTGTATAAAACGACCCCTATTTTTGGGGACTCCAAATTAAGGAAATGGGGGAGGGGGAGATTGCTCAGAGTTGTTCAGCTTTTGGGGAGGGGGAATTGCTGACAACCGCTCACCCGCCTGACCAGTGCTGCCAATCACACTCCTCACTGAAGCCACCAATCATCTGCCCGCTCGCCACCAGCTGCCGCCAATTACATGCCCAGTTGCTGCAGCAACAGCCAATCGCCAGCAGGCCTTGCCACAGCCACCAATCTCTGCTGACAATCTCCTGCTCGCAGCTGCCACCAATCGCCTGTCCTGTTACTATCCGTGTACAAGATGACCCCCAATTTCTAGCATTTTTTATAATAAAAAAATCGTCTTATACGCAGAAAAACCCTGAAGTTCTTTGTAGGACTGGGACAAATAGATAAAGGATTAGATGTAGGTTTAGTCCTTGGCAATGAGCTAAGGAAGATTATCTATGCGACTACTTATTTAAGAATTTATATCCCACCCATCTAAAGCACACACATTACTCAGGGTACCTTACAATGATTAAAGTCACCAATTCACAATAAAATAACAATAAGCAAATCAAGCAATGTAAGATAAATCAGAGTCAGGCTCATCAGATAAATAGAAGAATAAATAGATAAAATGTTATCTATCTGGTTATGCAAAGCCTGCCAGAATCATAAGAATAAAGTATTTATCTTTTTTTAAAAAATAATATTTATTAAAGTTTTAAATGTTACAAAAAGAGAAAGAGATAATTCCAAGTTAAACAAAAACTTAACAACACAACAACACATCCCAATAAAAAAAGAAGATAATAGATTTTTTTTTGTAAAAAACAGAAAAATAGAAACAATTAAAAAACACAATGAACCTTCCCATAACTTATCTTTCATTTACTTGTTTCCTTGACCTCCTCGCACCTCCCTTTTTTTGTATTCTAGTTTGGTTAGCTATTTCAGCAAATCCTTTCCATCTTTCCCAATTTTCCCCTATAATTTATCTTAATATAATGTAACTTTACCTTTCCTCCTTTCATCCATTAACAATCTATTTTTACTTAATCCTTTATAATATTTCCGCTAAAACCACATAACTTCATTCCAGCCTCCTTCTAACATTCCTTAATTTTACAATGTTTCTGTAAATAAACATTAAATTTCTTCCAATCTTCTTCCACCGACTCTTCTCCCTGGTCTTGGATTCTGACAGTCATTTCCGCCAGTTCCATGAAGTCCATCACCTTCATCTGCCATTCTTCCCGGGTGGGTAGATCTTGTGTCTTCCAGTACTTTGCAGTAAGTATTCTTGCTGCTGTTGTAGCATACATAAAGAAAGTTCTATCCTTCTTTGACACCAATTGGCCGACCATGCCCAGGAGAAAGGCCTCTGGTTTCTTCAGAAAAGTATATTTAAATACCTTTTTCATTTCATTGTAGATCATTTCCCAGAAAGTCTTAATCCTTGGGCATGTCCACCAAAGGTGAAAGAATGTGCCTTCAGTCTCTTTACATTTCCAACATTTATTATCGGGCAAATGGTAAATTTTTGCAAGCTTGACTGGTGTCATGTACCACCTGTAAATCATTTTCATTATATTCTCTCTTAAGGCATTACATGCCATAAATTTCATACCTGTGGTCCATAACTGTTCCCAGTCAGCCATCATAATATTATGTCCAACATCTTGTGCCCATTTAATCATAGCTGATTTCACCATTTCATCCTGAGTGTTCCATTTCAACAGCAAGTTATACATTCTTGACAAGTTCTTACTTTTGGGATCTAACAGCTCTATTTCCAATTTTGATTTTTCAGAATAAAGTATTTATCAACTCATGGAGTGAGCAAGAGAGGAAGCCAACTGAGTTTCCTGAGAGAGGAAGCCAACTGAGTTTCCACTGAGAAAGCCCAGGAGGAGGAAAACAAGAAAAAAAGTATTCTGAATCTCAGAAGCCAGTACAGTGATCATTGTACAGTGATCCCTCTTACTGTTCTGGCTTCTGGGATAGCTGTGCAGCCTGCATTCGCTCCATAAGACACATTTCCCCTTACTTTTTAGGAGGGAAAAAATGAGTCTTATGGAGCAAAATATACGGTACTTTTTAATGTAATGAATAGTGAAACTATGGGACTCATTCTCACAGGAGTTAGTGATGGCCACCAAACTGGATGGCTTTAAAAGAAGATCAGACAAATTCATGGAGGAGAGGGCTACCAAGGGCTCCTAGCTATACTCTTCCTCCCTCAACAGATTGGGGCAGCAATGCTTCTGAATATCAGTTGCTGGAAATCACAGGACAGGAGAGGGCTCTTGTGTTTGAATCCTGCTCCCTGGTTTCCCACAGGCATCTGGTTGGCCACTGTGAAAACAGAGAACATCTAGCTGGGCTAGATGGGCCATTGGCTCATATGTTCTTATGTCAGGGCCCCCTATAACTTTCATGGTTGTGCAGATGAGGGAATTTTGCAAGAGCTGGATTCATTTTTTCACACCTGGAGCACTGCAATGTAATAAACTTCCTCTGTGACACGACTGATAAAAACGCTGGACGTCGCCGTTGAAAAGATGAGCCCCGAGGTGTCCCTTGCACCCAGTTGAACACGAGAACGTTTGCTCGCAGAAGTCTTTCCATCTGCCATTTCCATCGCTGAGATATGGAAATTATCTATGTGACATGTAGACAAATATGTAAATTATTCAAAGCCTTTCAGCTAATTATGCCCCGTCTATGTTGCCTTAGGTTTTTCTGCCCCTGTTTGCAATCAGACAAAACCATCAGATTATTGCATTGTTCCACAGCAGGGTTTAAACACACACACACACACACACACACATTTCTCAAAAGTACTTTTCACTTTCTCCCCCACAAATAAAAAAAAATGAAAAAGAAATCAATAGTAAAGAGGAGTCGATGGACAAGAGAAAGAAAGAGAGGGAGGGAGGGAGAGGGAGAGAGAATGCATTCTACATTAAATTAGTGTGATGGAAAATGAATAAAAAATGATCACACCAGATATTCTTCCTTGAAAATTATTAAAATTCATAGCTCAGAGGTGTGAATGCTTCTTTAAGAAAGGTACTTATGTTATCCCCAAAATAGCACCAGCACCATGTGATGGTTTCAGTTGCTATGGTTACTACACATTTGTTATTTAATAGCAAAGAAAATAGATGCACAAAACATGCTAATTATAACTGGTACAATTTCCCCCCCAAATGTTTGAAATGAATATGCATACATGTTTTATGCATAAGGGACAGGAATGTCCCTCTCTGAGGATTCTGTATTTTCGGTGGTGGTGGTGGTGGGGAGAGTATTTCAGTACCTGCCAGGGAAATACTTATGTGGTTATTTCAACCCAGAGTATAAAGAGACGGGAAAATTGTAAGACAAGCGAATTTTGTATGAAGTACAGTCGATTCCCCTTCCGACAGCATGGGGATGAGAGCATGAGAATCAAAAAGGTTTCCTAATCTATTCAGTTCTGTTTATTACTGAGTGTTCTGAGAAAAGAAAAGCTGAACACATATACATGGATGCTCAAATCCTGTTGCAGAGAACAAGCAAGTCAAGGCTTTATTGCAATTGTTTTGGCCAAGTGCAATTTCATGGGCGTGCAGCTGTGGGTAATGGCTGGAGCTGTCCATTGAGGCCTCCAGTCTGATTACACAGCCAGTCTTGGGAGTTTTGCATCCCCTGTGTTAAAATAACCACATAAACAAATCCTGCCCCCACCTCCAGGCTTCCCTGCACAAGTGATTGGTGATTTTAGTATTAATGTGATGGATAGTATCAGAAGGCATCTGATGTAGCTACCTGGCTGAAGCTAAGCAGGTGTTGGTGTGGTTAGTTCCTGGGTGGGAAACCACATGGGAACCCAGTATATGTTAGATTTTCCATATTTCACACAGTGAAAATCCAGACAGAAAAATTGTTGAGCTTTTTGGGCCAAATTGCAAAAAAACAAAAACAAAAACACAACCATTTTTGAGCTATTTTTATGGGGAAATGGCAAAAATGGCACTGCTGACATGGGGCAACCCTAAATTACCTTGAGGTCCATCATGGAAAGAAAGGCTTGGCTAAAATTGTGACCCTCTAGAAGTTGTAGGAGTCCTGTTGGACCATTGGTCATGCTGACTGGGACTAATAGGGGTTGGCTTTCAACAGCAGGTTCAGAAGTTCCCCATCTATACATGAAGAAATCTGTAAATGAATTACTCCCCCTCCTCAGAAAAAGGTGGGCGCAGAACCGATATGAGAAATTTGATGTCAAATGTTTTCCAAGTCGTCTTTCAATGCTCAAAGATTTCCTGAATAGTATTCAAATATTTTTAAGCTGCATTTGGGTTTAAGATACTTTATTTCCATATATTCAGAAGCTGATACTTGCTAGGGGGCGTGTACTTCTGTTTAGGACTTTACGGCATTTGATAGCTGGAATATTTACTATTGCACAACATTGGAAATAAGACACTGACACAAAACTGCTCAGCTGAAGGGATTTGACCACATCCTTTAACATGGGCCCTGGAAGCTGGTGTTAAAGTCTTCTGAGAGCTTTATTGCAAAAGTAATTAGCTCCCACCAGATCTCTAACCAACTGTTTCTCTAAGAGAAATGTCTTGGAGAGATAGTGGGTATTTAGTATTGGGCAGTGCTTTGCAGCTGAGGCATTTATGAGATTTCATATTTTATGAAAAACAATCAGGAGATGCCAAGAATAAAGCATTCTAATTCTGAGGTGGTATTTTGAATCAAAAATACAGTCTTATCGGTGTGTCTGTTGGTGATTGGAGGCCAATTCTGGATCCACATGTCCTTCCACATTGGGGACATAGGTTTCTGGGTGGGAGTTGATCATGGTGGGGGTTTGCCAAATGTGCCTTCCTCTTAGCACGTTTCTCCCTTTTGTCCTGAGTTAGAGCGTCTTCAAAGTTCATGACACCTTTGGTAAAGGCTGTTCTCCAATTGGAGCACTCGCAGGCCAGTATTAGTGTTTATACTACATTTTTAAAGATTTGCCTTGAGAGAGTCTTTAAACCTCCTTTGCTAACCACCAGCATTACGCTTTCCATTTTAAAGTTTGGAATAGAGAAGTTGCTTTGGAAGATGATAATCAGGCATCTGAACAACATGGTTAGTCCAGCGATGCTGATGCTGAAGATCACATAGCAAATGCTGACCTGTTTCGGCTCTAGAAAGGTGAATGGGGATAATTTCTAAACATAAAATGAAGAATAATGTCCTATATGTACACACCAATTTTTGAATGATTGATTTTAGCGTTTTGAGAGACATAGTCAATTATACCCAGAGATGAAAAATGTCAAAGCAATGGCTTTTCTTTACTTGATCATCTATGTGGATCGCCAACTAAATAAGCATTGTAAGTAAATGCTAGCCTGGTAACCACACATGACTAGGAATTGCATGCTGGTCAGAGAGGTTGGAGCACTCTATTCCTCCTCTGCAAGAAACCAGGTCAGAGGGAGGAAGAGTTCTCCTCTACGCCCTTTGTAGAAATGCCAGCCCCCTACCATCTAGAAACTTTTGGGGGGCTTATTTATGAGACTGCATTAAATAATGCAAATTAGCTTATTAATTATTTCTGCAATGCAAGAAAGATAAAAAAGCAACTCCTCAAATAAGTGGTTATAACATCCTTGGGAATGTGTAGTGGCACTCTAATACCATACAGTTAGCTGTGACTGGTGCATTTTTACTCTGAACCATAGAGTTGTGTGTGCTCAGATATGCACACCAATCCTTTCCTGTCTAGGGCTGGAACTCTAAACTTTGTATGCTGCACCATGGTGGTGACCCATAGAATTGCAGGCTGGAGCATCTCTCTACTGGTCACTGGAACCTCCTGCAAAGGATGGGCTGTAAAATATATTTTGTCTCACAACAATTTCCTTCCTAGCTATGGTGTATTTCAGTGTGCTCTTTGGCTTTGATTCCTGGTTTCATCCTTTACCTGACTCTAGCATAATTCTTGGCTCTCCCCAGACTGCTAATTATGATGTATCCCTGTATACAGCTCGTGTCCAATATTTAAAAAATATACTTTAGGAAATCCACATTGCATTCATTTCATCTGGGTGCTCACGAATGTGCAGAATCTTGAATGCAATTAGGGTAGCCAGATTCTAAAACTTACAGAATGGCAAAAAAAAAAAAAAAACCCCACACCACACATTATGCCAACTTTTCAGGGATGTTATTACACCATAGCTGCAGCTATGGACATGAGTGGCGATTTTTTAAAGGGTTGAAATGCCAGACTGCTGCCTCTGAACATCTGGATTCCTGGTCTGTGCAGTCATTTTAAGAACAACAAATTAGCTGTGCAGCACTCATCTGCTAAGAAAATGGTCAATTATTTAAGACTTTAGATGAGCTGCTGTTAGGAGCAAATCTGTCTAGTAGTTTTCAGACCTGTTATCCTGTGTGGGAGTACGCACGATGCTTTCACAGTCGATGTGCGAACATCGGAGTCACATTTTTGCTTATTGCTCTGCTGCACACTTTACATGGTTGCTTCTCGGAGGGATTAGTACAACCCCAGCCCTCACCCAATGAAGGGATGGAATCATTGGACCTGACAAGTTTTTACAGAAGCCTGCATGATGATACTAGGACAGAATGTGTACTTATTCACTCACTGGTGCCTGACATGGGTTCCAGGCTCTGTCACATGCACACCAAGCTACCTAGGAGTCACTTCTCACTTTCCTGTATAACTGTGGTAAGTGTGTGGGAATGAATATCACAACCACATAACCACTGAACCCCCCTCCTTAGGTCACAGCTCATAAGGTTAAAGCCCATTGTGGGTTCCTGTCCTGATACACCTCCAGGAATTTCATTGCAGCTGCAGTTGCAGATATCATTAATTCTTCAACTGCTAGGACTCTCATATACCGGTAATTCGGACAAAAACAGAAATGGGAGCAGAAATTGCCAACAATCCCTTATTCATCCCATATGCACAGAATGGAAATCAATCCAGAGAATAAAATTGGTATTTGCTCTTCTTGTTGCTTTCAGTCTGCAAATGATATGTAATTGATTAGATTTCCTTCCCCCTTTGCACTGAATTTCCTTTGCACTGAAATGAATGGGGTGAAATAATATAATGTCCATGCAACTCATGTCATCTGGGTACTTATCCATGTCAATTAGTAAGTTACATAATTTCAGCACAGTGGACAGCAAGATGAATAACATAGCTTTTGGGGGATGATGAATTGTAGCAGAACGGACAAATACAGAGTAAATAACAGAGGAATGGGAAAAGATGCCTTGGGAGGTCTCTGTCAAGTGCAGTCCAGCTCTGGAGTAGTCCGTGTGACTTCAGTTTGGCTATTTCAGAAATAGGTGGCATTGACTATTGGGTTCCTGAGAAGGCAGTGATGGATGTGGCTGGAGGGTAGTCGCATCACAACCAGGCAATCATGGATGCATGTAGCAAAGCCCAAATTCCTATAAAGGCAGTTGCTTTGTGAGACTCTCCAGGGGGACTTACGAGTGCATGAGTATGCTGGACTTCCAAATGGCAGCAGTGAGGAACATAAACCCTTCAGTCCGTCTCTCATTTCTTTCAGTCACACCAGTTTCCATCCAAAGTACATGGCAGTCAGTTGCTGTATTTCAGATGTTCCAGCATGTCAGTGATATTGACTGAAAAGCCTTCTGCACAGCCTGCTGTCGGACTGATTGATACCAGCTATAACAATATCAAATGTTATGGCATCATAATTCCATTTGAAGCAAGAGGCAATCTTTGATCTTTTACTATCAAGAGATTACAATATATCCTTTGATAAATAATACCCTTCCACTGGTGTTGTAGAAAGTGCAGTTGTTAACCATTGAACAGCTACGATATTAATTGTAACAACAACAGCACACATACACACAGAGAGAGAGAGATTGGAAGGCGTAACATTTTGAGAACAGAGAATGCAGCTGAGGTGCTTTTAAAATGCTTTTAGATAGCTTTTAATTGCTTTCAATATGTTTTCATTTCACTTTTAAGTTGCATTATTCTACCATGTTGATGATTGCTGCCCTGGGCACAGTACAGGTTGGAAATGTATAGGAAAATGTTGGGAGATTCATGTTCGGGCATGTTATATCTAATGGGGTAGAAAGAACAAGTTTGACTATAGAGACATATCTTGGCAATTTTTTTTTTTTTTTTATAATATTTATTAAATTTTAGTTTAACAATAAAATACATAGATAATAACACAATCTTTTCCAATTCCACATTTCATATTCATCTTTGGACTTCCTCACAACCCTTGTTCCTGCTTTCTAACCTCATAAATTTTACCAGCAAATTATTAACTTGGTTTAATTCATATAATATAATTTTCCAATATTAATATCTCAAATTTTAGGATTTAACATACTCTTATTGAAACTTAATCATAAAATGTTACTTATCCAAAATTTATCTTTTCGTCTTCCAATTAAATTTAAATTTATATTCTTTATAACTAGTTTGTTGAAGCCATGTTTTTGCTAATCTTACATCTTTCTTAACATTCATACAATTTACAATATTTTTGTAGATAGTCCTTAAATTTCTTCCAGTCTTCCTCCACCCATATCTTGGCAATTTTAGCTGTGATGAGCTCCCATCAGGGCTGTGGTCAGAGGTCAGCATCCATGGGCATCTGCCAAGACCCACACTGCCAGCCTGGGGGGTGGGGCGCTGATGCTGCTCCCTGCTCCCACTGCTCATTCACATGTCCTCGCTAAACACGAAGGGACAAGAGGAAGGAGGAGGATCTCTCTGCTTGCTTTGCTCTCTCCCTTTTGGTGGTCTTGTAGATTGGGCTCAAAGGGTCAAACCATATGGTAACAGCTGGGAGAAGGAAATAAGTCCACTCAGGGCATCTTGCCCATGGGCCTCTCGAAACCTGGAGATATCTCTGGCTCCCAGGAAATATGTTTATATTTTAAGCCAGAGCTGGAGAACCTGCAGCCTTCTAGAAGTTGTAGATCTACAGCTCCCATCATCCCTCATCACTGGTTAGCTTGCCTGACCAATAGAACGAGTTTTCAGTGTGTTCAATCCGGTCCATGCATCTACAAATGTACTCTTCCACAGCAGACTCACTACTGGGCCCATGTACATCTGTATGCCTTCCCCTTCAGTGCCCTCATTGGCATGATAAGGCATTTTAATCAGACAATTAAATAGAAGCATTATTGGGGGAAACCACAAATTACTAATTTTGAAACTGCATGGCGAAGAAATAATTCTCTATTTAGCCAACAAACTTTTCTTTACCAATGAATTAGCTCTCTTGCAAAGTGGGATTGGCTGAGATCGTCCTAATCCTCTGTTACTTTACACTGGCATTAAATGCCTGAGCAGATTGTCTATAAATAATTACTAATATCTCTTCCAGCCCAGGAGTCAGTGTTGTTTGGCTCGATTGCCCAGGCATGTTTACACTATGGCTAACCTTCGTTAAGAAGAGAGACAGAGAGAGAGAGAGAGAGAGAGAGAGAGAGAGAGAGAGAGAGAGAGAAATACACATGGCAATTTGAAACAACATAATTTAGATTAACTGAAGCGTCCTATGCTGTGGGCTCCTTTTCTATCATATAAGTAGTAACCATATGTGAAAAGCATAGAGGTGGGAATCTTTTTGAAGGTTATGTCAGTCATTGAGAAAACTCCTCCACTATAGTTAACGGGCTGGTGATTCACATACTAGCTATTTCTGTTTATTTTTCATTCATTCCATACACTCTCTCTCTCTCTCTGTATGTGTGTGTTTGTTTAAGTGAGTGAGTAAGAGAGAGAAAGCGTTTCCCCATTCTCTTGAAATTACTCTTTCATGTTACATATATCAAGCAGGACTATGACAGGTTAGTATCCTGCCTTTGAAAATAAAATAAAATCTGTCGTTACGAATAGCAAGTTTACCATGACCATCTCACAATGCCTGCTGCTTCCACAGATCTGTTGCTGGGATCAGTAAACTGAATAGGCTAATCTATCAGTTTCAAATGAAGATGCTGCAATATCGGCGGAGCAGGAATGGTGGGGGAGCACAAACCTGGGACTTTCTTTTTCTTTTCCCAGAATGGAAGCAATGACATAATGTGCTGGAGTACCAGAGTAATTGATGGACCCTCCTGGCATCAGCCAGTGAACGAGGTGAAAATGAGGCTTTTAAATGTTGCTATTATTTGAGACATGTTAGTTCTCTGAAAGCCAGGGAATGAGGAAAAAGAATAATTATTATTTTTTGAATGGTAACACTTCTTTGTAAGATTGTTTGCATTTCTAATGAAAAGGGAACACGTTGCATTTCAACCTTTTTTGAAGTTGTGCTAAACCTTTGTTCCATTTACAAAGTGAACCATATGCAGTCATGTGTAAGCCCTACTAAGTTCAATGGAGCTTACTCCCAGACGGCTATGCATAGGTCTCCCCACAACAAAATTCCAATATGCTAACCCTGACACTACTTTCCCAAGCACACTGTGCTATGACTGCCAGCTTATCGTAATCAGTTGGGTATTCTGCAATATGCTGCTGCTCTTTGGGGAGGTGTATATTATTCATATATAATAGTTATTGTCCCCCCCTTTTTTTTGCATCTTGGTAATGGGGGAGGGGGGAAAGGCAGAAGTAATTAAATAAAAAATGTTCCTAAAATTCTGTCCTTATGAAACTTGGTTTCCCTTATTCTTACAGGGGTATTGATAACAGTGGCACATTCTGCTTTTGTTTTAAACGGTTTTTAAAATGGTTAGTAACTTCCTAGATTTTCTCTTCAGCTGATACAGAGGCCCAATTAGTGAGAAGTTTCACAGTGTAGAATATATATATATATAGAGAGAGAGAGAGAGAGAGTGTGTCAGATTACTCTTCATAACCTTTTAATAGGGTGTCTGAATATGGGCTCTATAGAATTTATTTTCCTTGGCAGTTCTGCTTTTCATGGCCAGCTGTTCTCACATTCTTTTTCTTAAAAAAACTAGCCTTTCTGTATGAAATGCACTGTGGCTGATTCCATGTGGAGGCACTTATGATTTTTGGCAATTAAGGCTGTGGCGCTGTGGGTTAAAGCTTGCCGATCAAAAGGTCGGCGGTTCGAATCCCTGTGGCGGGGTGCGCTCCCGCTGCTCGGTCCCAGCGCCTGCCAACCTAGCAGTTCGAAAGCACCTCCGGGTGCAAGTAGATAAATAGGGACCGCTTACCAGCGGGAAGGTAAACGGCGTTTCCGTGTGTGGCTCTGGCTTGCCAGAGCAGCGATGTCACGCTGGCCACGTGACCCGGAAGTGTCTCTGGACAGCGCTGGCCCCCGGCCTCTTAAGTGAGATGGGCGCACAACCCCAGAGTCTGTCAAGACTGGCCCGTATGGGCAGGGGTACCTTTACCTTTACCTTTACTATGCCCTCTTAATTAGCGGTCAGGGCTGGTTGAAAATACTTTACTGCATGGGGTGGCGCAGCAAATACTGCTTCCTTCCAATGTCAAGGGGGATGACATCACTGATCATGCACAAATGGCCTTTAAACTCAGTGGGTCTTACTTCTGAGTAGAGAGTTGGGGAGGAATTCAACTCAATTTGCATTGAAAGGTGAACCTGCTTAATTCTCGCTTTCCAAAGCAATAAGCAAAGTGGAACAGAACCATCCTTCAAAACTCGTACTTCTCTGAGTTTTGCAATGAAGTTCTTCAGCCCACTAAATTCAAAATTGCATCTACTAGGGAAAGTGTGCCTAGAAATGCATATATTAATTAAAACAACACACCAAAAATGCATTATAGTTGAAAAAAATGTGCATGTTAGTGATGTTATTGTGGGGTTTTGTTTCGTTTTAGAAAAAAGGTGCTGCTGCTCACCATGAGGTTGCTACAGTAAGGCAAGGCTTCTGCCAACCTAGCAGTTCGAAAGCATACCAGTGCAAGTAGATAAATAGGTACCACTACGGAGGGAAGGTACACAGTGTTTCCGTGTGCTCTGGTTTCCGTCACAATGTTCCGTTGTGCCACAAGTGGTCTAGTCATGCTGGCCACATGACCTGGAAATCTGTCTGCGGACAAACGCCAGTTCCCTTGGCCTGAAAGCGAGATGTGTGCCACACCCCATAGTTGCCTTTGACTGGACTTAACCGTCCAGGGATCCTTTACCTTTACCTGAGCAGACATGGATAAGATAGCCCTGTAAACAGCTTTGGATCAGTCTACCTAAAGAACTGTTTCCTCTCATGACATTATCCTATACGTATCCACTCAGAAGCAAGTCCCACAGAGTTTAAGAAAGCTCTCTCCCAGGTAAGCAGATAGATAGAAAGCATGTCTCTCGATGTGCTGAGAAGAGTCTTCTCTATGCCTTCTTGATAGCTAAGGTGCAGCAAGTGAGGATGCAGGAGAGAACCTATTTGAAGCTGTGCTCCAGGTGTGCATCTTGTGACCTAGAGAGGCTCATCTATTCTGGGCTCCTCTCAGATCGTCCTTTGCTGTCTTGCAAAGACTTTCCCTTACTAGCAGGTTTTTGGCCTACTGAGCTGAAGCTATTTTTTCTGGTCCTTTGGAAGGATATATTTGATCCAGTTGGACTGGTGCCATATACTGTGTCTAGTTAGTAATTTATTGTGCGGTGGGGGGGGGGGGAGCCTTTAAGTTACACATGTAAAAGTAAATTGAGAGACATTTCCCCAAATCCAAACCTATCTGTCTGTTGGAACTGCCAGTGACTTATCTTGTTCCCATCTGATCTGCTGTTCATAGCCAGAAGATCAGTAAATGTATTCTGTATTAGAACTCCTTTGGGTTGACTATCAGATACAATTAATATTTCAAACCTGCTGGATCTTGTAATGAGCTATGAATATGTAATAATTTATTTACATTATCCTTACTTGAACTTACCAAGACAAGGGGTAGCTGTGTGTGATCTAGAGTTTGTTTAATTTATTGGTATACTTTTAAAAGCCATCCTGTCAACATATTCTTAAGATCAATTAAACTGTGTATTTCTCATAGAGTCATTTCCACAAATAAATATTTTTATGGCACTAAGATGCAGCGAATGGCGACAGCTTCAGACTCAGTTTCCTTTTAAATTTTCTCCATATTAAATGAATATTGTTGGGGACTAATCTTCTGCTTATTATTTAGAGATCTTTCCAATCACTTTTCCTTGGGGGGTGAATTGTTTTCCTTATCTGCTGCATTCCTGCCTTTTAACTTGACATTTATTTTATTTGTTGAAATTAAAAAGGTAAAGGGACACCTGACCATTAGGTCCAGTCATGGCCGACTCTGGGGTTGCGGCGCTCATCTCGCTTTATTGGCCGAGGGAGCCGGTGTACAGCTTCCAGGTCATGTGGCCAGCATGACTAAGCCGCTTCTGGCGAACCAGAGCAGCGCACAGAAACGCCGTTTACCTTCCTGCCGGAGCGGTAGCTATTTATCTACTTGGCACTTTGACATGCTTTCGAACTGCTAGGTTGGCAGGAGCAGGGACTGAGCAACGGGAGCTCACCCCGTCCAATAACTAATTTGTTGATATTAGGTATTGGTTATATTTACATCCTGCCTTTCTCCCACCCTTCCCCAGTTTATCTTTTCAACAACCCTGCCGGATAGATTAGGAGGAGCGGTACTCGCCCAAAGTCCCCCAGTCAGCTTCATGGCAGAGTAGGGAGTATATGGTGTCCTCAGTCCCAGTCTGAAACTCTTACTTACTACACCACACTGATTTTCTCAAATATTTTGCCTATTCTTAATGCTGTAAATCTACTTGAGCATTTCTTTTCATATAGCAAGAAACTGTATACTTTTTTAATAATAATAATAATAATAATAATAATAATAATAATAATAATAATAATAGTTTTATCCTGATAATTCTAAAGTCTTCTCAAATGTATTGATTTGTCACTCTGACCTTTCTAGTAGTTGTCTGCATCTCCTGAGAGGCCGTACAGACCCCCAAAAGTCGTAGAATCATAGAATTGCAGAATTGGAAGGGTCTTCTCGCTACCTGTGGAAGTCTGAGGAGCTTTGAAGCATTCATTTTATTTGTCGTTAAAGCAGGGCACCACAGGGTTTCTTCTTCAGCCTTAAACTAAACTTTTAACAACAGTGAAACATTTTGCATAGCCTCATACAAAGCCTAGAGAAACATAGAGACATAAGAAAGCACAGAGCTACAAGTGACAGAAACAAGAGAGTGACGGAGACACACAAAGCTTTATGGGGACCCTTATTCAACTGGGGGGGGGTATTGAGATTGCACTTTGTGGGTGAAAGCACCCCGAACCACCTTGTTATTTGCTCCCACGCAGGGCTGCTGCTGACCCCTGCTGCTTATTATTTAGCCTTTGTGGACTATGCATTTAGAAACAGTTGCCCACCATCTCTCTTCAGCATTGTATTCATGAACCCATTTGATTACACTGAAGAGAAGCACAGGAAAGAAGAATGAATTGTTAACCAAGCAAGCTCTCTGTGACTAATCAATGATAAGCTCATTACTTCAATTATTAGGATGCAGATAGACAATACAGATGCTAAAACCTCAGCTAGCTGAAACAAACTAGCCAATTTTTAGTGCAGGATTAGACAGAAATAACCAGGCATGCATGTGTGTGAGTGTGCAGACACATGCATACTGCTAGGGATAAAATGTGGGACCTCTTGCATGCAAACAGATGCTGTATCACTGAGCTATGGTCATTCTATAATTTCTCTGGAAAACTAGACTAGAGACAAAGGGCGTAAACTTGAGATCGCAGCTCCTATTTTCAGGAAGTTCTTTCCTCTCTACAGTAGAAGGTGACCATTGTTTCTGTCTCCAACTTCTGGTGGTCTGGCAGCTACAGTTTTGTTAATCTTAGCTCTTGGGCATGATAGAACTTTGTGATGATGCACGATAATAGTTCTCTCTTTCTGGAGACAGCTGGTTTGGAGAAGTTCCTCCCCCCCCCCATAGCAACCAGCCTTCTTTTCCCAGCACACTTCTGTTCAATCCTATTGGCAGTTGGGGCACAATGTGATTTTATGGGAAACATTGCCATGAAATAAAGAGATAACACCATATCTGCTTGTGGACTAAATCAGGTTGGTCACTGTACCTAATGAAGAAGGAACATGGTAGCAAGAAGCAGCAGTAGTCAGGGAAACAAAAGTATGCAGAGCAACATTTTAAAAAAAAAAGGTTGTTCAAGTGACTATTTGACTGGCTGTGTCAAATGTGCTAATTTTAAGTGCATGCAAAAAATGAATTCGGCACTGCTCTAGTGAGCTCTACATAGGAACAAACAGCTCAGGACCACAATACCTCAAGGACCGCCTCTTTCCAGATGAACCTACCCGGACCCTGAGATCATCTTCTGAGGCCCTTTTTCATGTGCCTCCTCCTCAAGAGGTCCAGAGGGTGGCAACACGACAACAGGCCTTCTCTGTAGTGGTTCCCCATCTGTGGAATGCTCTCCCCAGGGAAGTTTGCCTGGTGCCTTCATTATACACCTTTAGCTGCCAGGCAAATACGTTCCTTTTTAACCAGGCCTTGGGTTGATCTGATTTACATCCTATGCCCTTTTAAAATGTTTTTTTTTGGGGGGGGGGCTGGGCTATTGGGTTGTTGTTTTTATTTTTATTATGTATTTTGTGATTTCATATCTTGATTTTATTTTGTGGACCTCCCTGAGACCCCCAGGTATAGGGTGGTATATAAATTCAATAAAAAACAACAACAACGTAAAACAATGCATGGAAGCAAGATGAGTGCCGCACCCCATAGTCGCCTTTGACTGGACTTAACCATCCAGGGGTCCTTTACCTTTACATAGGAACAGAAGCTTGTTGCTCAAAGTAGACCCATTAAAATAAATGATCCTCAGGCTGCAATCCTAGCTCCACTTACCTTGGAGTAAGCCCTACTGAATTCAATAGAATTTCTGACCAGACATGATTAGGATTGTTCTCTAAGTCAGTTGCGCCTGTTGATGAATAGGACTAGTACTGGACACAACCCATCAAACATTGCCTTATATTGAGTCAGACTATTGATCCATCTAGCTCAGCATTGTCTACACAGGCAAGCAATGACTCTCCGGGGTTTCTTCTCCTTCTCTCTCTAAAGCCTATCAGATTAGTTTCACCCAGTGAATTCCAGCCTTAAAGCAGAACTAAATTCTAAATGCAACATACAAGCCACAACATCTGCAGGATCAATATAAACCAGAAATGATAAAGGCAGATCTCATTTTATTTTAATTTTTTAAAGGCTTACAGCCAATGACTGCTTTCTTTTTGTGTGCAGTCTAGTACCAGGATTAGAAAGCATCCTTTGCAATAATCTTCTTGGAATCTGGTCTGTTGACAAACAACATTAATAAGCCACAAGGCAGTTTGTCCAAATGAAAACGTGTAAGAATCTGCAACAACGGCAGACATTCTACTTGCACAATGTTAGAAAACATGGAATTAAGAGGGATTTAAATATCTCACTGCTGCTATCTGATTACCCTTGTGAGATTTTAAGGACTGGGAATCGGCTCTCATTCAGACAAGTAGTAGTTGACTGACATGATGTGTCGTGGATGTATTGTAGCTACTGCCGTGTGTTTGTGTATAACTAGAGTTTATTTGAATGGAAGAGATCAAGGCCCAAATCCAGCCGATAGTTAAGCGATGCTCATTGGTTTCAATGGGCTTAAGCATGCCTAACTCTGTTGGATTTAGGTCAAATAATTTGCACCAGAGAGAAGAGGATTCATTTGAAAGGGCGACTGTCAACTACCTTATTGAAGCCTAATCAATATGCTCTAATCTGTTGAGTGATGAGTTCTGCATTTCGAGAAGGAACAATTCGGGTTTTGATTTGCATTTACATTTCCTTATTAGTATGATTTATCTTACACTTTTTAATCTTCTTGTTGGTATTAATCTGTTTTGTAAGTAATGTGTGGTGTGCCCTTTAAAACATCCTCCCAGCTAATCTATAAGGAGATCCCACATGGCTGTCAGCCTGTTTAACAGTGCAACTTTGGGCATGTCTGTTCAGAAGGAAGTTGCATTGTAAGCCGCCGTGCAGAAGCATCGCTCATCTGAGAGAGCATGGGGCTCTTATTGTGAGGTTTGTGAGTTTGAGCACCAGATTGGGCACAGCACTGCTTGGAAAGGGCCAAAGCTCAGCAGTAGAGCATATGTGTGATGGCCTGGGAATCTGATTCAGAGGCTGAATTGGAGGAATCCCAGCCTGCACAGGAGTCCCCACCTCCAGGGCCGGCTGAGCCGGGGCAGGGGCTTGAATCTGAAGGGCCCCCACCTGTGCTGGATCCTCAGGAGCAGACACCAGCTGAATCCGCTCTGGCTCCGAAGGTGATCGAGGACCCATTGCCTGCAGGTGCTCCTCTCCCAGCCCTGTCAGGGGAAGGTGAGCTTGCCTCTGGGTCCAATAACCCTCCAGCCTCTCCGGAGCTGCAGAGGCTCAGGGCAGAGAGGCGGAGGGAACTAAGTTCTCTCAGAATGAGTGCTTGCCTTAAGGCCAGGGGAGGCGAGTCACCTGTGGGCTGGGACCGCCCCAGGCCTCAGAGGAGATAAAGGCCAGTCAGCCCAGTCCCAGGTTGCGGGAGCAACATCGTTGGAAACTTGTTCCTGCCAGCACCCAGACCTGCTCTTCTGGAGTTCCTGACCATGCCCAGCTCCTTGCCTCGGACCCCGCTTTGCCCTTGACGGACAGCCTCCAGACCCTTGACCCAGGACCGGACTCAGACCACGCCGCACGGTAACCCCCCCCCCCAGGACCAGCACAATATGCAATGCATGCAGAAAGTCCTTAGTACAATCTTCAGCATCTCCAGGTAGGGCTAGGAGAGACCCTGGTGTGGAATACTGGAGAGCTGTTGACATTCCAGTATCGACAGAACCGAGCTAGAAGAACCAATAGTTTGACCTCTACAAGGCAGCTTCCTGTGCTCCTGTGTAAGCCTTTTCGGGTGCTTGGGGGGGGGCACTGCGCATTTGGCTCCTCATGCCACCCTGCCAGCCCTGAGCCACTTTGCGAGGCTGGGAGAGTCACTGCTCATCAGAGCAGAACAGGATTGGGAAACCTTTGACCTGCCAGATATTTCTGAACAACAACTGTCATCATCCCCGACTATTGGCCATTTAGTGGGGAAGGAGAGCTGAAAAAACTTCGTATCTGGCAACCAAAGCCTGTCCCCCTTCCTTATGTAGATCTCCACACACCCCTTCTTCCTTGGTGGGGAGGGATGGCACTGTGGTTTGTCTCAGGGACCAAAATGTATTGGGCCAGCACAATACACAGATATATATATACACATACATGCATACATATATAAATATACACATAGTAGGGGGGAAAGAGTTTTTCAAAATGCCACTTCAGGTGGACTAGAGATAGGGTACAAATACGCTTAAAATGAAGACATGAAAACTACTACTCTGCCTTTCAAAAGATGTTAATAAAAACTCCTATTGGTGTTGGAAAAGCAGGGGTGTTGTCAAAGAATGGGTACCATTGTCCACTCCCTCCATTTCTCAGTGTAAGCCATGCAATGACATCCTTGCATTGTTCATTAAACCTCCACCAAAAGTTGCTGAGTTGTTGTTGTTGTTTTTTGGAAACCACCAGAACTGTTGAACTTTTGAAGCTGTTTTGTCCATCAGCACGTTGCCATACATCCAGGTTTCCCCTGACATTTTACCAGTTCGGCAAAATCCCCCCTGTCAGGGAGAGGCAAACGGGAAAAGATGAAAGGACAGAAACCAGCAGTTATAGAGAGCCTAAAGAGATTATCAGCAGTTTGTCGTCTGACAGTCAGTCTGACGTAGAGGGGGAGGAGGATGAGCCTGGGACAAGTCATGCTGTACACAGAGGAAGTAAGGGGAGGAGTTTTCGCAGACTTGCATGCTGGGTGTGGAAAAGGAGGAAGTAACATTAGAGGGAGCAACTGCGCTCAAGGGGAAGGAGGCTAATGGAAACGCTGGAGATGTACGTTTGAACTTTGTCAAATAAATCAATTTTTTGGAACTGGCTGGGAGCCCGGAGTCTTATCTATGGCCAGCTGGACAGCACTAAGCCTCTGACACCCCCCGACGCCATTTTTGCACCTGAAAACCAGGACATGTCAGGAATTTTCCTGACGCATGGCAAGCCTACTTAAACCAGTGTGCCAAGAAGAAGATTTTTCAGCTTGACGTGCATATGGTGACACGGAGGACATCATGAATTGGCTCACCACTATAGTATCCTGTATAAAAAAATAACCATCCAACCCTACAATGGGAAAATCTGGCCATTTGATTCTATCTTATACTGTCTCTATCAAATGGAGCAGAACGTGCTTTTCTAATTGGGACGTTTCTGGTTTTCACTTCGACAAACATCATTTTCTTCTTATTGTCCAAGGGAGATTGATAGTCCAATGGGAGAGCAGAGAGTATGGAGAGCTGACTTCCCATGGGTCCATTATGCCTTCATATCGATTCACCGAGCAGTGGACGACACATCATAGATATTTCCCTGATGGAGTCAATCAGCAATTTTGCTTAAATAATCAATGCTTTGTGTTTTGTTTGGAGCAATCAGGCATCTACTTTTGGGTGCACTGAGCAGGCTGGGAGGAAAGCAAACGGAGAGCAATAGCTTCTCACGTGTCTATCGGTGATTAACCGTCCCCAGACACAATCATGTTGAAGATGTAATGTGTAACAGATTCCCCTCCTCTCCTCTGTTAGTCATCCACAATACAGTGGGGGTAGCGGTAGTGGAAACTAGGAATGAATGTTTGTCTCCAATGAAAAATAAAGGGAGAAAGCTGAAGCTACTTCTTAGACTGGATCAGAGTACAAAAATCAGCAGGGAGAGAGGAAGCATACATCAGTGAGGGATAGTTTCTCTTTCACTGTTTGGTTTGAATGTTCATAGCTAAGCCTACACCTCTTCACTGGCAGTAGATACATACTTTCCAACATTTCTCCAATGAAAATAGAGACATCCTACCATACTCTCCAACATTTCTCCAATGAAAATAGGGGCATCCTAAGGGAAACCGGGACATTCCAGGATCAAATCAGAAACCGGGTCAGCTTCTGTAAATCCGGGACTGTCCCTGGAAAATAGGGACACTTGGAGGGACTGTAGAGGCATCTTCCAGATTGGTGAGATGGCAACATTCTAACTAGACCTAGAAATATTTAATACGTTAGGCAACTCACATTTTCTTTTCACCCTGCTGCTCATTTTAAACACTTGGAGCCACTCGCAGGATGCTTTGAAACTGACTCCTAAGGTTTAGGCTTGGTGCTGGCACATGCAAAAAAAAGAGGACTTTTTTCTTACCTAATGTTTCTGTGAAAGTAAGCATTGGGCAGGGTTTTTTTTTAATGCAAATTGTGTATGGAAGATTGCTATGAGGATTAAGTGGTATCTGACTCAGCAGTAGGGATGGGAGAGGAATTCAATCCAGTTTCGCTTTTAAAGGTGAACCTACGCCATTCATGCTTTCAGAAACAATATACAAAGTGAAGCACAGACGCCCTCTGAAAATCACACCTCTTCGAATTTTGCAATGCAGTTCTCCTGATAGGGAATGTGTACAAAAAAAGCATACACTAGGATAAAGTGTGTATAAAAATACATATCTTGGTGGAAAGAGCACGCACAAATGCCGTATATTAGGGAAAATACACTTTGCAAAAATGTGCGCATTAGACATAATTTCATAAACACGTGCTATCGGGAGAACTTCACACTAAAACGCTGATGATTTTCCTGAGGACTTTGCCAACTGATGTGGAAATGTGGGGAACTGAAAAATAAGAAACAGAGGGAAACTGAAATTAACAGATTTGTCCATTGCTACTCAGCACATCTACAAATGCTGCCCCAACAATTTAGCAGTGATTTATTTGCTTCCAGTAGCATTCTACCACCCACAACACACATGAAGCAGGATGCATTTTGCATTGCACTTAAACAGAAGGGCTTACAGTTCCCCCTCTTTAAAAAAGCCCTGACAGCTGTCCTAAATGGAATTGCCATTGGAAATAAGACTGCATCCTGGTATGCAGTTTAACATGGAGGTGTAAATGGGAGTCCTATACAACTGAGCACACTTTCTTCTGCAAAGTATTCGGTATAGACCCATTCTGAAATAATCGCTACCCGAAGGGAATTCCAATTCTTTTTTCTTTTCTTTCTTTTTTATTATTTTCATTAAACATTACAAACATCAAACACAACAAACAATCGCAAACTATTTCCATTACAAGCTCGTAAAAACCAAAGCCCAGTACTGTAACAAGGGAAGTGTCCACCCATGTCATGTTGTGAGTGCTCTTCTTTCATGCATATGGAAATTCATCTTATTGCAAGGATCCGTGCCACATGTAGCACCCCATTTTAAGTGGGACCCCACATGGCCTCTCCACATAGGGGTTTGAGCAATCGGGAGATATAGAGTATATGTCCCTTATTTATGAAGAAGAACATAAACCAAACTTCCTCAGATTTATCCCCTGCAGAGCTCTTTTACACAGTTTGTGGTTAACTGCAGTTTCTATTCTCTTGTTTCTAGCACACTGGTTTTGATGATGAGGACTGCAAACCCAAATGCATGATTGCCTAATACAAACTTCTTGATTTTGCTGCCTAAGCTGGCAGAAATCAAGATGTTGTCAAGTACCGGTATATGGACAGGCTACCATATACATGTGCCCCCATCATGGTGGGCCTCATTGATACTGTTTGTTTTAGTACTAAAAATTGTGGGTTGTATGCAACTAAGCTTTACTTATAGCAGACTCAATGAAATTAATAGGCCTAAATTAGCCATGTCCATTAATTTCAAAGAGCCTATTTTGATTACAACATACATTGGATACATTCCTTTGTGTGTAACTGGAAACACGCTTAAAAGCTTACCTTGCCCTAAATTAACAGATTAATAACATTTACTATTTGGTCCTGTGCATCTCCAGCAAAGATGTGTATATTCAGGCCTTAAGTTCCTTCTCAAACTAGTATTTGTTTTTTAAAAAAGATAGTTTGCAGAATAACATAACCTCAATGGTTTGTGCGTGTCTCGCACAGTTTTGGAGGACACGGTAGAAATGCCTGAATAATGAGATGAACAAAGCATTTTAATTTTTCTCCTTCTGTTTTCCTCCTCACAGATATCTCTAGGTTCAGTTCGAAGGAGATGGTTATCTTTTCCCCTTCAAAGTCCTTGTTTCTGAGTATTCAGAATGTTCTCCTTATCTCAGCCTGCCATTAAAGTCCCTGTGCCATGGTATTGTTAGAGATGGCTCCCTTGGGTCAACTGTGGGTGAATCACCATCTATGGCGTCATCCTTTTCTAAGCAAAAGAATAATTTACCCTTGTAATCAACAACCTGTTTACAGAGTTCTTCTGTTTGGCTTCGAATTTAAATGTATCTTTGTTCCATATTTTTATGCCGTTAGGCTACACTCTTTTGTCCTTGAAGCCAATGGGACTATTTGATGGCAAGTAGAATAATGATAGCTCGCCCCCTCTCCGCTTCCACTGCAGTAACTGTTGAGTTGCGCACTACCTGAAAGAAGAAATGATATGAAACAAAGTTGGTGACATGGTCCTGTGAGCCGTCGACTCCAAGCCCAGCACGGACAAGCTCATTGGGTCAATTTGTGTATAATTTTCTTTAGGTAGAAGAGTCACTGTGAGATGGCCTTATACTGAGCCAGGCCATTGGTCCATCTAGCTCAGTCTATACTGACTGGTGGTGGCACTCTTGGATTTCAGAGGGAATGTCTTTTCTACTCTGGGGATTCTTGGGATTGAACTAGGGAGTGTCTACATTCAGAGCATGAGCTCTTCGGCTTAGCTATTGCCCATCCCCTAACCTCCCTCAATATTCATACAGCAAAATAATCTTGTGATAGAATGGCTGAATGTTGCCTAACATTCACAACAAGTCAGAAAGAAGCTAAGTTAGATGCCTTCTCTCTGACACATTAATTTTGCCAGGTCTGGCTCTAGGTTCTGGGGTCCCTTGATCATCCTCCCCTGGGGCAACACCCCTTAACAATAACTCAGATCTTGGCTGATATGGCAACCCCATCTTGTAAATAATAAAAAACTATGAAATTTTGGTTGTTTTAAAAATTGTTGGGGTAAATTTGCCTACTTTGTATAACTCAGCTACAAAGGATTCCTTCTGGTTTACTGTGTAAATGATGGGGAGATTATATGGATAATGTCAGAACTTGGGATCTTCTACACAGCGTACAGGCCACTGACAAATAACCTCTCTTTTCCTGTTCTCTGAGACACTTCAGACAATGGCAACAAAGCACAAAATGGTGCTTGCAACCTACCAGCTGAAACCTATGCTAAACACGGAACCTTTGATGGCATGTGTTTGGAATGATAAACCAATACATATTTCTTTAGCTGATGTTGATATTATTGACAGGGTGTCACCCCTGTGGAGAAAGGGAAGCTATTTTATTCCACAAAGCTGAGTAGCATATTGTAATATAACAAAGTGCCAAAATATCACTCATATTAAGATTGTAGGATGCTCTTTCCTGAAGCATTAGCACTCAGCTTGGGCTGTTGAAACGGAATATGTTCTGGCTCACATGCTATTATTAACACCTCAGTAAAGCATACCTTACGTAACTTACATTCATTCCATTTCAGTGTAAAGAAAATGTCAAAACAATGGTTTTTAAAAGTCGTCGATTGCATATCATTAAAAAGAAAAGGTGATGTGAATGAGTACCAATCATGTTCACTCAACTGATTTCCCTTCCTGACCACAGAAGAACAGATGAACTTCATTTTCCATCAGAATTCTCTGACATCCCAAGTTGGTGAAAGGAAACATAGTTGTGAGTGCACTTCACAACTGCATGTCCCTGCATGTCAGGGACTGGCTGGGTGATGAGGAGTGGTGGGAGGCACCAGTTGGGGAACCCCCTGGGGAAGCCTCAGAAGAGAAAGGCTTAGAGCCAGGGGAGTGGTGGTGGGACACTGAGGACACATCAGAGGGGGAAGGAGAGGAGGAATGGTTGGATGCTGAAGAGGCAACAGGCTTTAGCAAGCAAGAAGAGCCAGATGCGGAAAGCGTTTCAGACTCAGAAGATGAAGCAGAAGTATCCCAGGATTTTGCCATTCCTGCTGTACTTAAGCTCCTCTCCCCTCTTGTCTCTAAGGTCACAAAGAGCTGTTCTGCTGTAGCAGAACAAAGAGCACAGATTCTCTCCCAGCATAGTTTAAATCTCATTGGGAAACATCCAGCTGAGGAGGAGGAGACAGGGGGAAGTAGAGGGTGGAAACCTTCAGTCCTGGCAACTGTTTCATAGGGGCATTTCTGCCTTGTATGCAGTTTCCTTGAATAAAGAGTTAACTTTTCTGCTTGTCTCTGCGTCTTGAGTGCTGACCTGCATCTGAACCAGCCCTGACATAGTAGCGGCACTGTTGCTGGGGACATGAACATGACTGGGCAATGCTCATAGTGAGAAGTTCTAAAACACATGCTTCCTAGGGTGTGTAACTGCAGGGAAGGGCTTTTCAATGGCTTCTGTGTGAGGGCTATAAAATCTGTGCTGATGGTTGGTATCAAATGCCAGTGATAAGGCTGCCCTGAATGAGGTTTAGAGGTATTGGAGATGAGAAATAATGAACCACAAGTTTCTGCTGGTACTGCTACATAGGCTGGGATGGCCACCTACACAGCACAGGAAAGAGGGCAGTGATTTGCATAACATTTGTATATGCTAATTCATATGTATATGTGCCATGCATCTCACCATAGTGGCCAGTTGAGCTGCGTGTTCACTCAGTCTGCTGTTCAAGTGCTCGCTTCAACTTCAACCCCCACCCCCATGTTTTCTTCCAATAGGTCTTATTCTTTAAACTGGACCTCAGCATCACAGCCCTTCTAAATAAGGGAAGCTTGAGGCAGTTGATCTTTTGAAATTTGGATGCCAGCTGATCTGAACCACACACATGAAAGTGGGGATCGGAACAGAGTTATCCTTCAGATTTTGCACTTTCCTGAATGTTGCAGCACAATCTTCAGTTCACAAACTGTGCTAAAATGCTTTTTTTTAAAAAAAAATACATTGTTGTGGTTAAATAAGACCTGCATTTGTGAGAATATGCATTAAAAAAATACGACTATAAATATATATTTCAATACATTGCAAATGCTTTGTCATTTTCAATTGCAGGCAAATGTGAATGGACTGACAAATGAACACTGATGAGTGAACAAGTCAGCCTAGACCAGAAATACACAGCTGAATGGGGCCCTTTAGATGTCCAGCTGTCCTTTGTCAACAACAAATTGCCGCTGTTTTTTGTGTGTGTGTGTGTGTGTGTGTGTTGAATATATGCTATATGGTAATTTATGGACTAAATAGGTATCTAAAGCCATTTGCACATAACAAAATATGTATTTTATCAAAGTAATTGTTGAACTGAAATACAATTATGAAGAAGTCTATTAATAGTGAAATACAATTAAGAAGAAGTATATGGGGGGGGGGCAAGAGAGTGGAGCCCTAAGCCAAGTTACAGGGAACCAGGCAGAGGGCCTTCTCGGTAGTGGCACCCACCCTGTGGAATGCCCTCCCACCGGATGTCAAAGAGAACAACAACTACCAGACTTTTAGAAGACATCTGAAGGCAGCCCTGTTTAGGGAAGCTTTTAATGTTTGATGCATTACTGTATTTTAATATTTTGTTGGAAGCTGCCCAGAGTGGCTGGGGAAGCCCAGCCAGATGGGTGGGGTATAAATAAATTATTATTATTATTATTATTATTATTATTATTATTATTATTATTATTTGTTTAGCTTATATGTAAATCCGGCACTAACCACAGCCTTTGGATTAAAGTCATCTGCCACACCTGTGCAATCTTTGAGCACCCCAAAATGGATGGATGTAAAAATGGAAAATGCACAGTGTTATCAAAGAAGAGGAAGCTGGTTTGCCTTGTGCTTTGAGGGTGCATTGGAACGGAGCCACAGTGAGTCTGGCTTCTGATCCTTCCTGCTTCCCTGGCGAACTCCTCCTCTCTGTGGCTGGCTGCCACAAGACCTGGGGCTGACAAAACCTTGTAATCACTGCAATGGATAAGGAAGCAAATATTTGCAGGAGGAGTGCTCTGAATGGGATTGCAGGTGACAAGATTGAAGTAGTTTTTTTTTAAAAAAAAAACCAACCAACAGAGAAACTGAGATTACAGTTGCAGAGAGATGCTAGATAAGAGTCTGGCTAAGAGCTTTGGCAGACTCTGGACAGAAAGAAGAGCTTGGATCTTGGGGGAAAAGCAATAGAGGTTTGAACTTCATAATGAATGAAAAGCAAACAGCCAATTTTCTATGCCAGGAAGAATCCTAGTAAGTACAGCAATAAAATTAGAAAACATTCCCACCCCCACCAACCCGCCACTCTTATGTAGGTGCTGTAGTTTTCTGGGTGCTGGTATATTTATTTGAGTCCACAAAACATCAACAATAAAGAACAATTTTTTTTAAATCCCTGCGTGAAAATATTAAAAAGAATTCCATATATGAGAATTAAAGGCAACATCATATATAAAAACAATTAAAAACAACACAGGCAAACAAACAAACAAACCAATTTCTTTCTTATTTTTGAAATAATTTTTATTTGAGTTTACAAGTATTAAGATATAGCAATCCAACTATACACATCCACAGTTAAAGATTCCTCCAAACCTCTGGACTTCCACCTTCCCTTTCATGGGTTCTATTGTTAACCTTTTCTACTGCATATTTTTCAATAGTCCATATTTTATATCACTCCATTGTCTCCATAATACTTGCTACATTACAAGTGTTATTGCAATCCTGCCAATGTTTTTTATCTGCTTACATAAACAAAGCAATTTCAAATTCAACAAATCCAAATATAGATTGGGATAAAGGTCTCCAGTAAAAAGGCTTGAGGAAAAAAGAAGGTTTTCAATATGTGTTGAAAGGCAATATAGATAGTGCCTCAATGTGTATGTCATTATGAATAAATGAAATTGATAACGTGCTTGGGAATCTATGTGGTATAGCACACAGAGATGCCTGAATCCCAGCACAAAGCTGAACCAGGGGTGCCAACTTGAATAAAATATTGGGGTGGGAGGGGTGGGCAGGTAAGCCCTGTACCATTTGAATGGCAATGCCCATCAACTGGGGGGGCAGCCCCCTCAAATATTTTATTGTGGCCAAAGGCCTCTCAGCCCCTAGGAGTTGGCTCCTAATTTTATTTATTATTATTTAATTTCTATACCGCTTTATATTTTTAATAAAAATCTCAAAGCGGTTTACAGCATATTAAATCAATAAAACAATAAAACAATAGCTGGACGATGTTCCCCCGGCCTCATGAGGAGCCTCTTTAGTAGGGCTGGTGAGTGTGGGCCTCGCCCCCCTAGGCCAGGTGGAAAGGGCCTTGCAGGGAGTGACCTTCATATCTCACAGCCGGGCAATGTACAGTGCAGTCTCTTCAGAAATAAAACAGACTCGTTTTGGTCTAGACCCATTTGATTGATACAAAACTTTTCTTGCAGTACAGTGGTACCTCAGGTTAAGTACTGGAGGTCTGTTCTTATCCTGAAACTGTTCTTAACCTGAGGTACCACTTTAGCAGCCTCCTGCTGCTGCTGTACTGCCGCTGCACGATTTCTGTTCTCATCCTGAAGCAAAGTTCTTAACCCGAAGTACTATTTCTGGGTTAGCGGAGTCTGTAACCTGAAGCATATGTAACCTGCAGCGTATGTAACCCGAGGTACCATTGTACTTTCTTTAAAACAGAACAGAAACATCAAAGACACATCCAAATGATTCCATAAAACTTATGCTTATCCAAGCATAGATTCAGCATCTTCAGCGTGGTGATCCTTCAAAGCAACTCCATCTAAGATTGGTTGTTAACCTCCATCCAGAGCTGCTATCCTTAACCACAGTACCTCCATCTTGTCTGGATTATGTTTTGGCTCACCCAGACCATAACCACCTCCAGGTGTCAGTTCAGAAGTTCGACAACCTCCTTGGAGCAAGAAGGTGGGAAAGAGCTGTAGGGTTGAATGTCACCCCCCTACTGATGACATTTCTGTCATAAATCTCTGGATGACCTCCCCCAGTGGCTTCAAGCTAAAAGCATGGCAGACAGGGTAGAACCCAGAGGCACCCCATAGGCAAGTGTCTAAGGCATGGATCAGCAAACTAAGGCCCGGGGGGGCCAGATCTGGCCCAATTGCCTTCTGGATCCTGTTGATTTTGCAGTGTCCCGTGCACAGCGGAATGATGAGGAATACGTGCACATACTCTATATTGTTTTATTTACATTTCAAAGCTGGTAGATTACAGAAAAACATCTTGCCTCTGCCGGAGCAGAGAAAGCATCCTCTCTCCTCTGAAGCACGGAGAGAAGCAACTGAGTGAACAGTGAAAAACAGGAAACCAGTGTACGTCACATCCAGTCTCCTTTCCCGTGAGAAACTCCAACAGCACAGACTGTGGAATGTAAACACCTGTCTCGTGACAAGCACTTCGCTGCACAGTGAAGAGAGCAGAAACCAACAGATCCAGCCTGCAGATGGTCCGGGAATCACCGTGTGGATTGGCGTAGGGATAATGATTGTTCGGGCTGCGCCATTCCCCCCCCACACACACACTGCGGCAACGCCTGCTCCCGACTTCTCCCCACCCTGCCTAGAAGAGGAAAGGGTCTGGGCTTTGTTGAGCCGCAGTTGGCTGAACACCATTTTAAGCAGCCCCTCTCTGGAGCCAGCCCTTTTGTGCCACTCATCGTCCCGCCACCGCCAGCCCTGCCACTCACAAGGCACAGGTAAGCAGCCACCGGGGCTCATCCGGTGCTGTGGAGAAGGGAGGGGAGAATGGGGGGGTCTTCAAAATATAGTCTGGCCCCCCACAAGGTCTGAGGGACATTGGACCAGCCCCCTGCGGGAAAAGTTTGCTGACCCCTGGTCTAAGGGCTGGAACAGAAGTCCTGCTGCACTACCTTCTGAGACAGATTCTCCGGAAAAGACTGGCGCTACCACAACGCCTTGCCTTCTATTGCTACGTGTTGCTGTTGCACCCATCATTGTTTCTCCAAAAACACAGCACTGAAAAAGTTAAAAAATAATAATGCCTTTATTGCTGTTGCTTTAGCAGAGGTTGCTCAGTGGCACCACAACAAATGAGAACGTTCCTTCCACGCTGTTGCTAAGTAAGAATTAAATTAGTGTTTAACAAAGCACTGCAAAATTTCTCATATGGTGTTGTTAACTCAAAATTAATCAAGGACACGAAGCAGGCCACAACACAGTTCATATAGTTAGCAACCAAAAAAAGAGGAGGGGGAGTAGGAAAGAAGGCACCCTAACATTTAATGAAGGAGCGCAAAATTTATCAGATGACATTTGGAGACTAACAATTAACTGAGTGCCACAAAATGGTTTGTAACGTTGGCCATAGAGCTAGCTAATGGTGTGCTGGGCTGGGCTGGGGGTGGGGAATTGAGAATTATTTGCAAGGAGGCATTTTCTGCAATGCTTGTAGAACAGACTCTGTTATTGATCAAGTATCTTTCATTCACAGGAGTGGCATCACGAGAAAGAGCAAAGCCATGCCGCACCACTACACAGCTGCAGAGCAGGCCAGATTAGGCCTACAGGGCCAGCTATCTATCGCCATTCTCATAGAAACTCTGACTCTGGAAAGTGCACTGCAATCTAGTCTGCAGGGGAACTCAGAGACTTGATGCCTCTTCCACAGAATTATGGAAGGCATAGCCAGCTGCCTTATATTTATTATTATTTATTGAAGTTGGACCATTGGGCCATTTACTTAAGCATTGTCTGTGCTGATTGCTGCTGCTCCCCAGGGTTTCAGGCATTAGCTATCTAGGGTTTCAGACAGGGGTCTCTCCCAGGGTTGAATTTGGGACCTTCTGTATGCAAAACAACAACAACAACAACAATTAACAACAACAACAACAACAACAATACTTTGCATACCGCCCTATATCTGCAGGTCTCAAGGCGGTTCACAAGATAAAACCACAATATTAAAACATAAAATACATAATAAATATAAAAACCAAGAACAACTCAATAATCCCCTCCCGTCTCCAACACATTTTGAAAGGGGCACTGGCTGTCAATCAGCCAAAGGCCTGATTTTTGCCTGACGCCTAAAGGTCTATAATGAAGGCATCAGCTGAACCTCCCTGGGGAGGGCATTCCACAAACTAAGGGAGCCACTGCAGAAAATGCTCATTCTCATGTTGCCACCCTCCGGACCTCTTGTGGAGGAGGCACACGAAGAAGGGCCTCAGATGATGATCTCAGCAGCCCCTCCAAGTGTCCCTATTTTCCAGGGACGTTCCTGATTTAGTAATGCCGTCCCAGTTTCTGATTTGATCCCAGAATGTACCGTGTTTCCTTAGGACCCCCCTGTTTTCATTGGAGAAATGTTGGAGGGTATGGAGTTATCTGACCCCTGAGCCGTCAGAAGGCAATCCTGTATGGGGATTTTACAGTGGTACCTCAGGTTACATACGCTTCAGGTTACATACACTTCAGGTTACAGACTCCGCTAACCCAGAAATAGTGCTTCAGGTTAAGAACTTTGCTTCAGGATGAGAACAGAAATCGTGCTCCGGTGGCGCGGCGGCAGAAGCAGGAGGCCCCATTAGCTAAAGTGGTGCTTCAGGTTAAGAACGGTTTCAGGTTAAGAACGGACCTCCGGAACGAATTAAGTACTTAACCTGAGGTACCACTGTATTATGTTTTTTATATATATCTTGGAAGCTGCCCAGAGTGGTTGGGGCAACCCAGTAAGATGTGTGGGGTGCAAACAGTAAAATTATCACTATGGAAAGGGACATCTCTATTTTCATCAGAGAAATGTTGGAGGGTATGTCTCAGGCTCCAAGTAGGTTCATAGGGAGAGAGGTGGTCCTTGAGGTATTGCGGTCCTGAGCAATACTCCATCACTGAGTTATGGTCCTAGCAGTAGAATGGAGGGAGCCTTCCAGTGTATCAGCTAACATGGGAAACTGATAACAGCAGAAAGGGGATAGTAAGCTAAGCATCAAACGAGAAAGCCCGCCCTTATTCTCAACTTAGTAAATAAATTTGTTACAGACAGTGACTCAGATCCAGACGAAATCCACTTCCAATGCAACTTGCAGCCCAGGGGAAGGTTTCTCTAATGTAAGCGTACAAGTCTGGTTGCGAGCGCTGAACAAAATGCACTTGTAAGTGAAAACATGCTCAGCACTCGAAGAGAGGGTTTGTGGCTCAGTGGCTTCTACAGTTTCTAGGATCATAAGGAAAGTTGCAAAGTTCAGAAGGTTTGTGCGATGCTGAGCGATGTACGTGTCAAACAATTAGTCTAAGATATACAGCAAAATAATGCATAATACCCGTGAAAAATGTTATATTTAGGCAGAATGTAGATTGATGCCACCGAAAGCTCTTTAGGGTGTGGAATAATGAAGACAAACACTTGATGGATGCATTTTCTACTCTTATTTACATAACGTGGATTCAATATACTTACAATATATTTGCATCAGAAACATATCTATATATTCAGCCAATGGGAAAGAATAACAGGGTTTTACCAACATGCTTATACATTAATAATATTACTTGGCAATCTGATGTTTCAAGACCCAGGGTGAACTACTTATTAAAAACCCATATACAGCTATCTGTCTTTATCTTTCTTTTCTGTGTGGGTCATAATGGCTCTGATTGTTTTCAAAATTACATTTGGACAGGATATGACTGTTACATGAGAACTCTCCAACCAATATCATTTCCCTCACTCATAAAATACATTATACTGCTGGGTGCACTGAGCCAAATCATTAATGAAGGAAGATTTAACCTAACCTTTGTGCTTCTGACCAGTCATTATTATAGCAAACTAACATTTTAGAAAATGTTTTTAAGAAGTGAAACTGACATGATTATGAATATTGATATTAAGTTCACTTAATTTTTCAGCTGTCTCCTGGCATTTGTGTTCTTAATGGTTTGGCTTTTATAGGCAATGAGGTTTCTGAGTACCAAAAAGAGAGAGAGAGAAATGCTTCAACTCAAAATGGTTCTGTAAACTCACACAGCACTAACAGAATGATTTTATAAGATCAATTTGTTTTTAAAAAATATTCTTTGTTTGTTTGTTTTTTTAAAAACCTGACTCATAAAAAGAAGGTATAATACATGGAATTGTTTTCCCTTTGTAAGCTGATGTTCACAATGCTTTCTGGAAATATGGAGGAGATCCTCATCCTTCTCTTCCAAGCATGACAGATCCCTGTTGAAAATTCACAAGGGAGAGACCTAAGCTCTGAGGTCAAGACTGCCAGGGTCTTGATGACTGATGTTTTAAAACTTTCAGACATCATGGATGTTTAATATGCATAAAATTTCATATTTAAGTGCATCAAAGTTTGGAAAAAAACTTATATAAAGGTTTGCATTTGCAACGAAAGATTTGCATGAGAGGTTTCACTCTGCCAAATGCGGCAGAAAAGGTCAGATGTTTCCACTCCAATATTTAGGCTAACCGATGACTCATCCCAGAAACTCAAGCTCCTGATCTCTCACTACAAGAAGGTGAAACCTGAGAACACAGAGTCTTTGTCAGGGATGGATTCCACAGCCATAGCAGTAGAAGCTAAACTGTGATGATGAACAAGCAAGTTGCTTAGCATCTCTCTCTCTGCGACCAGAGAGTAGAAAGTTCTTGGACTGAATTAAGGACTTAAAAGAAGAGAAACGACATTGCTTACTTGTTTAAGAGTAATGAGTTACTTTGTATTTTTGTAACATTTATTTGTAACTATTTTGAGACTTTCCAGTAAAGCTTTGAAACCCATTCTTGTGGTAAAGAGCAAATTCATTTCTACTCTGCACATGGTTCAGATCAGGTTCAGATGCAGCGACCTGCCTGCAATTTAAAGAAGGGGGAAGGGGCTATGACTTAGTGGCAGAGCATGTACTTTGTCTTGTGTTCAACCCCTAGCATCACCAGGTAGGGCTCAGAAAGACTCCTGCATGAGACTCTGCAGTGCAGCAACACCACGCTAGATGGACCAATGGATCTTACTTTGTGACATGATTTATGAAGTTGGTTGGTGACTCTGACTGAGTTGGGATTTGAACCCAGGTCTCTCAGATCCAAATCTGAAGGATGGCTCTTAAATCTGAGGCTTTGTAGTTAACATCCCTCAAGGCTTGGCTTCCATTTTAGAAAGAGGATCTTGAAACTAGAACAAAATGCATATAATTTCCAATAGGTACCACTAATTCACATGCTCAGTGTGGCGCCATTAAGCTAAACACAACCTAAATGCAGCTAAATCCTCTTTTCTGAAATGCTATTTCCAAGAGAGAAATCCAGAAGATCAGGGTTCCCTTCTTGCTATGCACTTGCTGTCCTTTACATCTGCCAATCACCATAGCTGGAAATATCAAAACCAGATTTTTAGAGCCGAGTCAAATATTTGCAATGAGCTTTGAATTCAAGAAATGTCATTCATTCACAGAGTGCAAACTGAACTGGAAAATTGCCTTTCAATTATCATACGGCACCCTAGAAGCTTACCAGAGAGGCCTTTGTCACTCCGCTATGAGTGAATTCACTATTTGATATGTGTGAATTCACAACTCGTTGGGCAAGAGGTACCATGGAAGTTTATGAGTCTCCCTCTGGGTGACTGCAATTTTGCAAGGATGGCAGAAGGGCAATTGTTTCACTTGTATACTAGCTTCTGATTCCAAAAACAACAGTCTCTTGGGGGATTCCAGGAGGGCACAGCCCAGGGCAAAACTTGGCAAGCCAACAATGGAGCCTGGGATAATTTAGTGTATGAATAACCAACATGGCGCCTGACATGCTGTTGGATCACAACTCTCACCATCTTTGTCCATTGGCCATTCTGGCTGTGATTGATGAGATCTGTAGTCCAACAACACCTGAAAGGCACCATATTGACCACCCCTGATCTAGTGGGGCCAAGGTGGCATTAGAATAGAAACCAGTGAGCCAGAGGGGGAGATAGACATTGTGCATCAGCAGAAGACACGATGAGCTTGAGATTATTCATATCTAGCAGCAACGTTTAATTGGCTTCTCTTCTCTATTTTCTCTTTTTGCACTGATGGGGGAAGAAACCCAAAGCTGCAATGAGTTTGAGATTCTGTGTGAACACTGCAAAACAAAAAAATTCTGAAGAAACAAACAAACAAACAAGTCAGGCAAGTCAGCAGAATGTAGACTGTTTGACTATCCTAATGGTTCCCGCAGACAAAGCAAAGACTATCAGCTGTTTTAGAGCGAGGCATGAAATGTTCCACCACAGGGAGCTACTTCTTAATTGAGATCTCCCCGCCGCTTTCTGGTCATTCTGAAAACCAGGAGCCACCAGCCTTTGTCCTGCATTCCAGAGTCCCACACACCCTTCCCCTTCTATAGAGGAGGTAGGGAGTTTTGGCATGTCAGTCGTCATGAATTGGGCATTGCATAACTCATTTATATAACTTGTAGCTGGTTTCCTGGATGCCGCAGACGTGTTAACAAAGTGCCGGCTTCTATTTTTTGCTTCGGCACAAATACATTCCTTGATTCGAGTAGACAAGAAACCAGCTGAAGTAGTCTGATCACACATCGTCGTAGGTATGTTAAAGTAATGTCGACAGCTTGTTTTCTTGCTAACCTGCTTCAATTTTGGAGTGTTAGAAGTGCAAAACTATCTGTGTAGATACATGATTTATAGCAGAGGAGCTGTGGGACCAGTGTTGCTCAAATTTCTCATAGCTGAGTTACGTCTCCTGCCCTGCCAGGGTGCTGTCACACTTCCGTCTTCCCTTGGTGTTGATATTGTTCAGCCATGCTTTTCTCACTCAAAATACAAACTACTGTATGTTCCTCCTGAGCAACTGCATTCTTTTGTTTTCTGTTCACGAAGGGGGAAATAATATTGTGGAGTGTGCACATTTATGAGTGCTTTACCCCTCAAGTGGAGTGTGTGTGTGTGTGTGTGTGTGTGTGTGTTTCAAACAAATATAAAACCCCAGTGATGTTGCAGTATTGTAAACAGACTCTAGTGCAGGGGTCAGCAGCCTAAGGCCCATGGGCCACAAGCGGCCCATGGGGGTTGTTTAACTGGCCCATGGACCCCTGCTGCCCACTCGGCTCCCGTGCGCCGTGCTAAACCGGTGCAGAGCAGAGCGGGGACCACCTTCCACGACGCTGGCTGGCTTCCCATTGGCTGCAGGAAGCTCCTGCAGCCAATGGGAAGCTGTGCATGCCTGGTCCGCACCGGAAGGAGTGCCGGAAATAGCGTTTGTGCATGCGTGCATGTGTGTGCACACACTCTGGCCCACCGCGCCATCTGCGGGACCGTGAACCAGCCCAAGCCACAAAAACTTTGCCAACTCCTGCTCTAGTGCTATTGTTTTCCCTGGGGTGGAAGACTGGTGACCTCAACTTCCCGCATTCTCTCTTTCCACAGCTGCTTTCTTCGCTGTCCCTGCTCTTTGAGTGAAACTGATAAACAGACGGCATTGTCAGCTTCGCCTCATCCTTGTAAAAACCTGTTGGAAAAGAATGTCAATCTAGGGGCTAGATACTATGCAATCAGAACAGGGTTAGAAGTAGGATACCATTAGCAAAAACACTTGTTGCTGTTGGAAGCATCCTGAAGTAAACTTGGAAGTGCAACTGACTTTCAAATCTGTAAATGGCAAGAGGATGGCTAAGGCTAGTGTGGTCCATTTTGCCAACTCAGAATGTTATGTCCTCCTTCCCTTGTGAAGTTAACTCCATCAAAGGAGCTGCAGAGGGACGCAATGTTCCTCTGCATTATGTTCCCTCTGCGTTTCATTGCAGGGGGTTGGACTGAATAACACTTGGGATCACTTCCAACATTCTATGGGTTCGTATTTATTTTTAAGCAGCCTGAAAGTTTAAAAGAGAAAGGAAGAAAAGAGCCAGAAGAGGAGTAGCTCTCTCCCTTATGTGCTAGTATTTTGCTTGGGGGGGGGGGATTTCTTCACCTGGGTGTATTCCACTTGTGATCTGAGGAGCTACAGTTGGCTTGACCATGCAGGATTCTCACTCTTTTGCCTGTTTAGTAAAGGGACCCCTAACCATTAGGTCCAGTCGTGGCTGACTCTGGGGTTCCAGCGCTCATCTCGCTTTACTGGCCGAGGGAGCCGGCGTACAGCTTCTGGGTCATGTGGCCAGCATGACTAAGCCACTTCTGGTGAACCAGAGCAGCGCACGGAAACGCTGTTTACCTTCCCGCTGGAGTGGTACCTATTTATCTACTTGCACTTTGACATGCTTTTGAATTGCTAGGTTGGCAGGAGCAGGGACCGAGCAATGGGAGCTCACCCTATTGAGGGATTCGAACCGCCGACCTTCCGATCGGCAAATCCTAGGCTCTGTGGTTTAACCCGCAGCGCCACCCGCATCCCTCTGCCTGCTTAGGCTAGGCCTAAATGCTTAGCCTTTGGGTGGAGAGAAATCCAGCGATGTATTGGAATGCAGGTACAAACTCCTCTTCCTTTTTTTAGTCTTCCATTTCTGTTAGGTGGTCTGAGCGGTCGCTTTCCTTCCCTAAAACGGATGTTCGCTTCACTTTGTGCAAGATTCATAATCACATAGGCATCATCTGACCTTTCAAGGGATTGTTTCTGGAAACCTAGAGCAGTGGGAGATGCTGTTACCCCTAGATGAAGAGGCATTGTAAGTAATGCAGTAAACATGTTCCCCTGTTTAAATAGGAATCTGCTCAGAATTAATAAATACAACTCTCTGGCTTGCACAGCAAAGGCACTCAAAATGGAACCTGGCTGCTGCCTTTTCCAAGCGCTCGCCTTAATGTGTGCAGCGCAGAAAGTGGGAAAGCTCAGAAATCTTTTCATTTGAACTCTTTCCAATTGCATTCAGCAGGATACTGGGAGACCACTTTCATGTGTTAATTATTTCTGCCCTGATTGCCTGGCAACACATAGCAGCGGAGAGGCAAGATCACACTTTGCTGTTTGTTAAAGCTTCCAGTCGAACAGCAGAAAGAAGCTGGAGTGCAGAAGCCTCACCTGGAGAAAAAGAGCATATAAAGACAAGGGAAGAGAAAAGCAGTTCTATGTTTAGAGCAATTAAAAAAAGAAAGAAAACCCGTGCAATGGTACCACATGTTCAAGTGCCAGTCGGAACTATTTTTTTATATAATAATCTGCATCACCAATTTCAACAGCATGGAATCAGGTTCTCTGTTATGCAGTTAACAGAAGGACAAGCATGCCGCTATTGGTGAGAGGCTGAAGTCTGCTGGGGGAGTCTTTACTGCCTCATCATCACTTGCCTCTGCCCGTCCCCAGTTTATGAAGCATGCAGCAGGCAGAAATTCACCAGGTGCATCTTTTCTTTTTTTGTGCATCTCCGTGCTATGTCCAGTGAATTTCCACCTGTCACACATGCAGCTGGACATAACACAGAGCACTGTTCGTAACGAAATGGCACCACCTCTCCAGGAATCTGTTTTGAGGCTGTGGTCTAAACCACAGAGCCTAGGGCTTGCCGATAAGAAGGTCGGCGGTTTGAATCCCCAGGGGTGAGCTCCTGTTGCTCGGTTCCTGCTCCTGCCAACCTAGCAGTTCAAAAGCATGTCTAAGTGCAAGTAGATAAATAGGTAAAGGTAAATGGTGTTTCCGTGTGCTGCTCTGGTTCGCCGGAAGCGGCTTAGTCATGCTGGCCACATGACCCAGAAGCTGTACACTGGCTCCCTCGGCCAATAAAGCGAGATGAGCACCGCAACCCCAGAGTTGGCCACGACTGGACCTAACGGTTAGGGGTCCCTTTACCTTTACCTTTACATGTGCAGAAGGTTTCTTTGTGTTTCTTTGCCAACTTTTTAGCTCTCCCCTGTAGCTCTGCATTTAACACCAGCTTGCTGTGCATGCTGGTGTGGATTTCATTTGGCACATCTTAGCTGCTCTTCAAGGCACAGAAGTATTTTTTCCGGGTTAGTTGGAAACTTTATATCAAAATCAGGGGTGGGGAATACGTGGCCTTCCGATGACTCAAACTCCCATCAGTCTCAGCCAGTGGGAAGAGGGGAAGTGTAGTCTTTTAACATCTGGAGGACTGCAGGTTCCTCATCCCCAATCTCTGCAAAATAGTTTTCTATATACAAGGATGCTGCTTTTTTGTTCTAAGAGAATAAAAGATGGCACAGAATCATTAAGGTGTAGTTCATTTTTAACTAATATCTGTTAGCATGAAAGATAATGAGTCTCCTTACATGGAATACACAGATAGTGAACTTTTAAGACTGCAACGCCAGGGATATTTTTGTCAGGGATAATAAGTCCCACTGAGCTGATTCTTGGTAAAAGTGCTTCTGATAGGATTGCACGAGAGTAGTGGACTTAAATGCTTTTGGAGCGGGGACACTTACATTTCATGTTCATTTGCAACAGAGCCCAAGGCAGCAAACTTTTTATTGCTACAAGAAGCCTGTGTGCTGCCTTGAGCTCTGTGGCATGGACCACGAGGGTCATCTTGTCCAATACCTTGAAGTGCAGAAATCTTCCTTCCAACGGGGCTCAAACTCACAACCCAAAGGATAAGAGTCTCATGCTCTACCAACTGAGCTATTCCACCGAGGAGAACAGAAGTAGAACAATAGAATTACAGAGATAGAAGGGACCCTGAGGACGATCTAGTCCAACCGCCTACCATGTAGGAATATGCAGCTGTCCCTTCTGGGAATGGAATCTGTGACTTTGACACTATTAGCACCATGCTATAAGTGCCCCCCCCCAAAAGAAAAATCAGCTCCAAGGCACCATCACTAGTTTTCCTCTGACAAAAGTTTGGAAGCCTTTGCTTTAATTTTTAGGTGAACCACCACAAAATCCCAAGCCAACCCTGACAAGCTGTGTTTAATCTTAACTATGTTTTTGTTTTGTTTTGTTGAAAACAACAACAAAGCAACATCAAACCATAGTTTAAGAAGCTGTATTGTTTTATTAGGGACGCGGGTGGCGCTGTGGGTTAAACCACAGAGCCTAGGACTTGCCGATCAAAAGGTTGGTGGTTCGAATCCCTGCAATGGGGTGAGCTCCTGTTGCTTGGTCCCTGCTCCTGCCAACCTAGCAGTTCGAAAGCATGTCAAAGTGCAAATAGATAAATAGGTACCGCTCTCATGGGAAGGTAAATGGTGTTTCCGTGCGGTGCTCTGGTTCACCAGAGGCGGCTTAGTCATGCTGGCTACATCACCCAGAAGCTGTCTGCGGACAAACGCCGGCTCCCTCGGCCAATAAAGCGAGATGAGCGCTGCAACCCCAGAGTCAGTCATGACCGGTCCTAATGGTTAGGGGTCCCTTTACCTTTACCTTATTGTTTTATTGGTTAGTCATATTTAAGATGGACCACAGTTAGAATTCTGATGTAATGCTAAACTGTGGTTAGCCCCAAACGGAAGCTTCTGATATCTTTGTGGCTCCACCAGAGTAGGAAAGATAAGAAGTGCATGTAATGGTTTTTAACATCCAATGTGAATCGGAACAATGTCTCATCCTCTGAAATATGGGATAGTGATACTGACTGACCTTACAGGGTTGTTGTAAGGATTACCATGACAGCATGTGCAAAATGCTTTGAACACTTGAAATGCGCCATATAAATGCTAAGTAGTACTGTATATTTATAACTCCTAATTGGAGTGAGGGCAACAGAGGGGAAGAGCCGACCACAGCAATCAGTTTGCTCAACTTCTGTGCCTTCATCTCCTTCTCCTCCCCCAATCCATCTCACTGAAGCCTGGATTAAAACAAATTGAATTTGGAATTAATCGCAGAATTGTAATTGCAAGAACTCCTAAGAAAGCATCAAGCAATCACTTCTTTTTTTGTACAAGCTGTCATCTGATGTTATGAAGAGACTGTTGAATGGCCTTTTTCTCTATTTTACCACTGAGCCAAATAAATAAATAAATAAAGCAAGCAAGCAAGCAAGCCATTTTTTAAAAAATCATGTGCCTTTAAAAAAGTGAATACACCCACACACTGCAGATTGTCATTGTGATTCGACACTTGGTAGCTGTTCTGTTAAAATCCACTTTCTCCCCTCCCCACCCTCCTCTCGGCATCGTGTGTATTAGGTTGTGTATGGAAGACACAGCAAAATATATTTTTTTAAAAAAAGAAACAACAACCACAGTATGGTTTTTAGAGCATTCACTAAGTATCTGTAGGAGTTAGTACAAAAGGAATAATCTTCTAATAAAGGCGAAAAGTTGGGAAATTTTCCTTCTGATCTCAACATCACTCTAAGTAACACACATCAGTGCACACATTTTAATGCTGTTCATCTTTATTGTTTAGGAAGCCAACACTGACAACAACAATCCTCACCCAACTGTCACATATCATCTGTAATGACAGGGTAGCTTCTGTTCTAAATTCACTTTCATAAAGCCCTTCATTTTAATATTCCAATTCCCTGCACTTCACCTTAAAATAGTACCAGCTACAAGCATTCTCTACCAATAGTAATGTGCCTTTACAATAGAATACCGACTTGAATTCCTTTGCTTTTCTAATGACACACTCTCTCTTCCCCCATCCAGATCTTCCACTCAGTAATTTCCCCCCAAATACATGCTTTTGTATTTGATTCCCTAGAAGAGAATCAAACTATCTACTTTTAAAAAAAAAAAAAATGTCTGTTTGAAATATTCGGGCTTTAGCCTGTTGTTCATGAAAGATCCATGGACTGGTTTGAGTTACTAGTAGTTTTCCCCAACATGGCAGCCTCCAAACATTGATGGACTCCAACTCCTGTCAGCTCCATCCAGCAGGGATGATGGGAGATGGAGTCCAATGGTGTCCACAATGATTCTCTCTTTATTTATTTGATATATTAGGTTTACGTCCCACTTTTCTGTGGAGACTGTCTCGAAAAGGGGCTGGCAACAGTTAGAAGCCATAATGAAGGTATGTGGAAGTAGCAACTGGTAGGTATCTCTGAAGTATATTTTACACAAATGAAGCATCATTGCCTGTACTGCTTTTAAATATACATAGACAAGCACCTATCTGTGATTCTGTTTGGCACTGTAAGCAGCCATTTTTTATTTTTATTTTTTTAAAAAATCTATACGAAACACCAGAGAAACTTGATCTCGGTTGCATTACAGTAGGGTCAACAACACAAAGGATATGCCCCACTTTTCAGAGAGCAGAACGACAGTGTAGAAAACCATCATGACCTCAGGATATTGTAAAAAGAAATGGAGAAGCATTCAAGTATTAGTGAGTGTCAGAGCTTTAATATCCTGGATAAAACTAATATGCCCTGTAGGGGGAAAAATGTGTGCTGATGCTGAAGAGAAGTGGGGGAAAGAATCATTTCTGTAGTCAAACACTGGGAAAGCTGTCCAAGAATATTTCATGTGCGAAAACAGAACTCCAGCTTTGGTGTTAAAAATAATGAAATCTAGGGTGTTAAGTACCACATGTGTTGTGGGATATGTTAGAACTGCCCAAGGCGGTTTTAATTTTATTTTCCCAATTGTTCAAGCTGTTTTTTTTTTTTTAACCTGAAAGATTTAAGTGGTTCAAAAGAGAACAAAAGCTAAGGGGTGTGTGTGACAGAAGTACTGCATTTAACACTCCAATAATAACATTCTGAAGGAGGGCTTGCATGCTGAGAACTAATTCCCCCCACAAAAAAGTCCAACCTATTTTGATGTGTATGAGACATGCCTATGAACAGGGAATGCAGCATTCAATGCAACAGATAGAGGCTATTTAAATTTTGACACCAATAAATGTTTTCCCAGACCCAGCACCAGCGGGTAGTAGGCAAGCACCACGGATCTCAGCAGGGCTGGGATCTGTGCTGTCTACCCTATGGTGGGCATCATGAGTGGTCCCCTCTGGTGGTGCCAGCACACCCCCTGTGAAAACCAACAACTGCTCAGCTTCCATGAAATGAAATGGTGACTGCCATTTTCCACCATGCAGTGTTGCAGAGCACCCAACATATCAAGCACTGCCATCCTGGACAATTGTGGGCAATTTATTTTGGAAAACAATAAATAAATGACGGCTCTTGTAGGAAGTGTGCCAGCAATGCCATGCAAGCTTATTTTTTTTGAGGGAGGTGATGGGATGGCCCTGTGCCAACATTGCAAATTTAGCCTGACTGGGCCAGGGTGGTGGTGGACCTGATTGGCATGGCATTAATTTTCTATTTACGTTGTTCCTTTTGGTTCAACTCTTTGTTGAGAGAGAGGCCTGGGACTCAATACATATTATGGATGGCATACTGAGAAAAATATGACTAGTACTCAGGGACAGACCACAGCTAAATTATGCATTTTGTGTTTTTATATCGTATTTTAATGTTGTGAAGTGCCCTGTGATCTTCAGATGAAGGGTGGTATACAAATTTAAATACATACATACATATATACATTCTAGAGATGGGATAGAGTATGCATGCACATTCAACTGCCTAAGGCAGTGGTTCTCAACCTGTGGGTCTCCAGATGTTGTTGGACTACAACTCCCATCATCCTTGAGCTCTGGCCTTTTTAGCTAGCAGTGATGGGAGTTGTATCTGGGGACCCACAGGTTGAGAAAGGCTGGCCTAAGGTGTTCATATCACCCAGGAGATTGCAGCTGCAGGGATAAGAAAAGAAGAGTTGTTCTTTTGTCTACAGAGGTCATTTCCTCATTTGCATGGAGACACTCTTTTCAATGGAGCCCAGTGGCAGAAGTGAGCAGCCGTATTGAGGCAGCACCAGGCATTGAAATTTTGCACCCCTAACAATTTTGCTCTTGGGCAACCGTGCCTGTGTTCCTCGCCCCCACCACCCCACTAGGCTACTGGACACCCTAAGCAGCCTCTACCAATACCTGGCTGCATGGACAAATAACCCATTATTGGTGGAGCCTTATTGTTTCTCATCTATTAGAGGCAATAAGATCAATGCTAACTTCAAATAAAATAGCTCCAAATAAATGGAAACAACAACCACTTTCAAGCATTTAGCAGAACCCCTTACATTCTCCTTTGAAAACTCTGGTTTTGGGAATCCGTGGCAGCTAGCAGATTTGGATGTTTTCTAGGCATCCTGACTAATTCTATGAAGAATATATCAGCAGAAAAGTCCTGCTGAAATAGAACAAATATGTGTAAGGGCACTGGTGTGGTAGGATGCCAAATGCAGCACCCTTCCTACTGTTTCTCAGGTGAAATTATAACTGACCTGAAAAAACAACCACCTCCCATTTTATTTACTTCCCTGGTGGTGGCACTGAAACGTCTATGTGAATATAAAGGGAAGTGGCATCTTCCAAAATGTTTTAATTAGTTTGGGCTCAGTCATTAGATGCACAAGCTTGGTTTGATTTATTGCTCTTGGATAATAACTTGTGAACTGTCATTACTCTGTGCTGCTGAGAAGTTTATGAAACAAGCACCCGAAGGTACTTCATGAATTACAAGTTTGCTCTCTCTCACACACAAAAAAAACTTTCCTACAACCCAGGCCACAGATTCTTTTAACTTACAGAGCATATGTTGGACCCTTCACAAGTAAAAAAGGACCCCTGGATGGTTAAGTCTAGTCAAAGGCGATTATGGGGTTACGGCGCTCATCTTACCTTCAGGCTGAGGTAGCCGGTGTTTGTCCACAGACAGCTTTTCGTGTCATGTGGCCAGCATGACTAAACTGCGTCTGGTGCAATGGGACATTGTGGTGGAAACCAGAGTGCACGGAAACACCGTTTAGCTTCCAGCTGCAGCATTACCTATTCATTTACTTGCATTAGTGTGCTTTCAAACTACTAGGTTGGCAGGAGATGGGACAGAGCACCGGGAGCTCACTCCGTCACGAGGATTTGAACCACTGACCTTCTGGCCAGCTGAAGAGGCTCAGTGGTTTAGACCATAGCACCACCTTTTACCTTTGCAAGTACAGGGCCTCCACTCACCAAGAAGCAGATCTCCCCAGTCTTTCATTCTACATTCAATAAGCAACCTCAGGTGGGAGGATTACGGAGAACCAGTTTGCACTAGGGTTCCAACAATTAGGGTTTATGCCAAGACCTAGAACTTGGGGGAGTATTCCAATGAAACTGACTGGTTGCAGATTCAGGGCAGACAACAGGAAGTACTTTGTAGAACTGTTTTATGGAATTGGCTGACATTGGTTTTAGATGGCATCCAAATGGAATTGGACACATTCATGGATAACGTGCTATTTGCTGCTTCCATGGTCAGAGCCACTATGCTTCTGCCCATCTTAAAAGCCATCACAGGACAACAACAGTAGGAGAGGTCTATTGTAGCTAGGTTGCTACAGTGGAAAACAGAAGGCTTGAATTGATTGGCCTTTGGTCAGATCTACCAGGGCTCAGAGCAGCCAGCTTCCCCAGAGGATTGGGAGCTTTACTGAATGAACCTGGGTTCTATGAAGGAGAGAAACTGTCTTTTTCTTCACACCATGCATACATTTGTAAACCTCTATCATGCCTCTCCTTGATTGCTTGGAGATAAGAACTTTTTTGCAGAGTTAAAGGCCTTTTGCCCCAGTATGCATCGCTTTATGCTTTCTTATATTGAACCAAACTTTACTGCCCATACATCCAATCTGGTGATATCCTTTTGGAGCTCCTCACAATTCCTTTCTGTTTCTATCCCTCTGAACAATTTGGTGTCATCAGCAAATTGGGCCACTTCACTTCTCACCTCTCACTCCAGGTCATTCATGAACAAGTTAAAAGGCATTGGTCCCTAAACAAATCATCGGGGAACCCCACTTCTTATATCCCTCCACTGTCCATTTATTCGTGCTTCCTGTTCTTTAATCAGTTACTGACCCATAAGAGGATCTCTCCTCTTATCCCATTACTGCCTGCTATGCTTACTCAGGAGTCTTTAGTGAAAGCATTTTGAAAGTCCAAGTCAATTGGAACAGCTCTTTATCACCCATTTAGAAACTTTGTTTTGGGTATCTAAGAATGTGAGGTGGTACTACCTACAACCAAATTGGCTCTTGTATCAGTGATTAAGAACATGCAAAAAGTATAAAAGAAAGTTAAGACCAGAAATCTCCCAATTACCACCTGTATTAAGGCACAATAGGTTTCTTAGGGAAAATCAGCTGTTTGATTTTGTAAATTGGGAAATTTGAAATTTCGGGATTTAGTAAACAGTAAAAAGTAATGGTATAGGACCCCTGGATGGTTAAGTCCAGTCAAAGGCGACTATGGGGTTGTGGTGCTCATCTCGCCTTCAGGACCTCCATAACGAATTATGTTCTTAACCCGAGGTAGCACTGTATTATAAATGTGTTATTAGATAAATCTCTTCCTGTATTCTCTCAGCAGAGGTTTTCAATTAACTGTTTACGGTAGCCTTTTGGTTTACCAGCAGCAAGGTAAATGTCAACTATTCCAGTTTATTGTAGCTCACTGTGTTTTAGAACTTTCTGAAGCAGTTTGCAGAAATAGCCAAAGTAGCAGATGCCAGTTACTTGAGGAAGAACTTCCATAAATTGCTTTAGAATATCTAAGATTGCTCCTAAAGAAGTGACTTCAGTAACCAAATGCTTTGAACTACAATGAATTTTAATGGAAAGAATTTGGTGGGGTTTTTTGTTTGTTTTCTGCATTCAATTTCAGACATCTGAAATGCCAATTCAGACCAGGTTCAGACATCCAGGTAGAATAATCTGTTCCATCTGAATTGTTTTCCTGAATTGGGCTGTGATGGAAAGAGAAGTTCATACTAACTTAAGATGGTCTGAATGTGTATTTTGGACATCTGAAACAGCCATCTTCCTTTGGCGGATTTGATTAGAAACCATTTTGCAGTATTTTTGGTTTTGTTTTGTTTCCACAGTTCCCATACAAAGAACTTCAGAGCTCAGACGTGCCAAGTATTAACAGGCTGCATTGCCTTCTGATTTAAAGTTCCTCAATCAGATTGATCAGAACAGATGCCACATTCGTTTTTCCTGCGTAAACAAGATTTAGTTTTATATTAGCATCTTCGATGCAGCTTAACTGGCAGTATGTTATTTCACTGGCTTAACATCTTGCTTCTCTGTTACTCATAACTACGCTCAGACTGTCAAGAAAGTAGTGAAATTAAATTATCAATCAAAATGATGAAATCTGAGAGGCATAATAGAAACTTGGATGCACACGGCAACTGACAGAAACCTGAGAACATCCCTCGCTGCCATTTCCCTCCTGGATAGATTCTAAGAGTGTTGGTCAGATTGTACCTCTAACACACATGTGGGCAACTCATATCCTAGGGGACCACACTGCAGGCCTCCCATGTGACCTGTCCTGCCCCTACGTTCTTCATACACTGGCCAATTTTGCTGCTTCTCCATGTGCAGACTCTCATTCCTCCAGCCCACCAAACAGCTACAGTGGTACCTCAGGTTAAGTACTTAATTCGTTCTGGAGGTCCGTTCTTAACCTGAAACCGTTCTTAACCTGAAGCACCACTTTAGCTAATAGGGCCTCCTGCTGCTGCCACGCCGCCGGAGCACGATTTCTGTTCTCATCCTGAAGCAAAGTTCTTAACCCGAGGTACTATTTCTGGGTTAGCGGAGTCTGTAACCTGAAGCGTATGTAACCTGAAGTATATGTAACCCAAGGTACCACTGTATTTGGGGGACTGGAAGAGAACGATTGCAATGGGGGAGAGGCACAATAAAAGATAATGATGAAGTCAGCGCAGAAAGATTTGTTCAAAAGGTAAAAGAAAAGACTTCCCTTAAAAACAAAATCAGTGAGTGTACCAATCTCAGGGTTTCAGTAGTCAGCCTCCCTGGCGTCAATTAATGCTTGGGGGAAGATGTCATATGATAACTTTTTCAGTGCAGGCAGCCAGGGAGGCTGCAGAATGCTGGAGAAATGTTTAATGGGAACACACACACACTCCACTGAAGGGTGGTTCTTTGGGGCAAATGTGTCACCAACTTCAGTCTCTCTTATTCAGCTCCTACCTACCTGCCTACTTATTGCATCCGGTTCCAACGACGCTGCTGCCTGTCAGCTTCCTGCTTTTCAGTCTTGTATGACGCAGCAGGGAGGCGGATGGGGACAAAACTAGAATGAGTTGGTTCTGTCTGTCAGTGGCTCTAGCTCCACCTACTGTTGGTCTTCCTGCCTTCCACCCTAGCAGTTCCGATGGGCACCCAGGCACCAGCAGCACACATACACACCTCACCCAGTGCCACCCCATAATGATAAAGGAAGCCTTTTGCTAATTCTGGAATGCCATTTATTTCCTTGTGAGTTTTAATGCAGGAGAATTTTTCAGCATAATACTCACTGAAGCCAGCGGTTTACATTTTGCCCAAGGTTGGATATTTCATTGTTTTGTAAATATGGTTCTATTCTTTGGTTTTTAATGTTAACCCTGTACACTAGAAAGGTGGTATAAAGGTAAAGGTAAAGGTACCCCTGCCCGTACGGGCCAATCGTGTCCGACTCTAGGGTTGTGCGCCCATCTCACTTAAGAGGCCGGGAGCCAGCGCTGTCCGCAGACACTTCCGGGTCATGTGGCCAGCATGACAAGCTGCATCTGGCGAGCCAGCACAGCACACGGAACGCCGTTTACCTTCCCGCTAGTAAGCACTCCCTATTTATCTACTTGCACCCGGGGGTGCTTTCGAACTGCTAGGTTGGCAGGCGCTGGGACCGAGCAACGGGAGCACACCCCGCCGCGGGGATTCGAACCGCCAACCTGACAATTGGCAAGTCCTAGGCGCTGAGGTTTTACCCACATAGAATATGATAAATAAATAATTTTCATCCTATGCACATTTTCACACCTATAAGTCCTACTGCATACAATTGGACTTGCTTCCTAAAGAGTGAGTTTACGATCATTGTGCTAACATATAAGCACACTTTTTGCACCATCATGAAACACTGCCAGTAAGGCAGGGAGCGAGCCACCTGTTTAGCTCAATGACTACCACAGAAATTTGCATAGTTCATCTGCATCCAATTGACTTTATTTGCATGCCATTTTCAGAAACATGGCAGATGCCGCTCTACATTTCTTAGGTGTTCTACAGTATTCTCAGGGCAGAATGATGGGCAGGATAACTCTGCACAACTTGCATCCTTATCGGGGGATTTTGAATCACACAACTGCAATGTTATGGAGGGAGAGCATCTCCCCTCCCTGCACTTCACTTGCAGGGGGCAGGATACAGATACCTGCTGAGGAGAGTCTACTCTACACATGAAGACCCCTCTAACCATGATGGGGAACCCAATGCAATCACAAGGAAGCCTATATGCATACAACAGGCTGCCTTTTATGTATGCCTTGAAGTGGAATGGGGGTGATCATTATTATGGGGCAACAGGGAGAGGATGGTGAAGTCAGTGGCCATGACCAATGCAATTGTAATCATGTGATTTTGAACCCCCAAATAGGACTTAAAATGGATTTGCATCCCAAACCAGTAGCATTTCAGCATAAAACATCCATCCATTTTAGCAGATAACTTCAAGCATAAAAATAAAATTAACTACAAAATATCTGGCGTATGACCAACAATCCTTACTGTTTGCATGTTGACAGAGTTGAGAAGCAAGTGGGGGATCTTTTGTGAACTCTTTCAGCCTGTGAGTCTTCTTGACAAAGGCAGGCATCTCTCATTCTTTCTCCATACTGTATGGATGAAACGTAAATAGCATTTTTCATGGTGCATTTTGAACTGCAAGCTGGATTTTTCACCTATTTGGAGTTACATGGCATTGGTTCTGGTTCCTTGATTTGCTGAGCCTACCCCAGGTGGTCTGGAGATTAAGCGCAAGCCAATTTTTATCATCTTCCCTGCAGTTAAGCTGCTCTGTAAAAAGTCTGCCAGCTTGCACTGGTTTCTTTTCTTTTCTTTCATATTTTCTTGTACTGAAGTCGAACCAACTTCAGAAAGGATTGTTTGACAACGTTGCACACATTTCATATTGGTCCACATCCACACACAGCCCTTCTGGTTTAGCTGCCTCTCTGGACAGCTTCTGGAGCACGCCTGTCCCAAGCCAAATCATTTCCACTTGCATTGCACACAGAGAAAGAGTGGAGCAGGGCTGGTTGGGGATATGGGAGGAATGCATTGGCCGTTTCCTTTAATGCCATGGAGCTGGATACCTTTGAAGATGAAGAAAAAGAAGAAGAAGAGGAGGAGGAGGAGGAGGAGTTTGGATTTGATATCCCGCTTTATCACTACCTGAAGGAGTCTCAAAGCGGCTAACATTCTCCTTTCCCTTCCTCCCCCACAACAAACACTCTGTGAGGTGAGTGGGGCTGAGAGACTTCAAAGAAGTGTGATTAGCCCAAGGTCGCCCAGCAGCTGCATGTGGAGGAGCGGAGATGCGAACCCGGTCCCCCAGATTACGAGACTACCGCTTTTAACCACTACACCACACTGGCTCTTTGCCAGCCATTCTGCTGAGTTTCCCACTCCAGAGTCATCTTTGTGCTTCTGCACAGGTCCGCTTACCTACTCTGGTGGACGGTGTTGCAGCAGGGTATCCGGGTTTCCAGTGATCCGGCTGGGTGGTAGAGGAAAGCTGCCCCATCATGATGCTCCTGGCCATGTCATGCCTCCCCTGGCCAATGGGCTCGCAGGAAATTTAAATTGTGATGTGGCCGGGGGGGGGGGGGCATCCTCTTTCCGTCTCCTTGTCGGCTCTCCCAGCCCACTTGCTCTCTTTTCTATGTGTTGGCATGATATTGACCTTGCTGTGGACAAATGTTGTCTGCCTTGCTGATGGGACCAGGTAGGAATTTTCCCCATTTGACAAATCATCATCATCATTTTTTATTTGTATGCCGCCTTTCCACAGTTAAAAAAAAACAATGCTCAAGGCGGCTTACAGCATGACAAGATTTACATCATTACAAAAGTCATAAACAATAAATAAACCACATCGAAAAGATGCACAACCAAATGGAAGACAATTTCCACATAAATCAAAATCTAAAACTAAGAATACAGCTTTAATATCACAGTTTAAAATGACATAGGTAAGAAAATAACAGCAATTTAAACAAAAAAACAAAAACGAAAAAAAATGGAGCCCTCTCTGTCCAGCAGCAGCAGCAGCAGCAGTCCTTTATAGAGCACTGGCCACTTGGTTTTTGCCTACCTTGTAGCAATCACCACAATGTTGTAAAGTTAGGCATTGGGTAGGCCATTGTTTATGGGAGGGGAGGTTGTAGCCTCCGCCTGCCCCTCCTCGATAAGGGTATCTTGTTAAAGGGATATGGGGGCAGGGTTCCTGTCTGAAGCCTGGGTGTGGGCTAGGGCCATGGCATGACCCCAACGGGATTTGACATATGTCATTGGACTCCCCCATCTGATGGTTTACCCTTCATAGACTCTCTGCAGATGGGCAGGAGTCAAAATATAGCCTGGTTTCACCCAATGCCTAAGCCAAGCCGCTCACATCAGTAACCAATAAAGTTGTGGTCTAATTTATCTCATAAATCTAAATACTTGGGTCCGTGTGAGTTATTTCCAAGGGGAACTACGGGGCCCAGGGCCTTGGCACACAAGTCTTTCTTCCCTAACAGGACCAGCTCATCAATCTCAAGACAACCCCATTTCTTAGTACATAGCCACCCTCCTGACACTGTTCTTATCTGGATAGAGCTCAGAAAGGCACCACCAATGTCACATCAATCTGGTGCACCTGCGCCACCTCTCACCCACCCACATGCTCCACGCAAGGAGGGAGTCTCTGCTGCTCCTTCTCATCATATTTGGAGCTACTAGTCCCATTGATCCTTCTTTCCCAGGTTGTTCTCAGCTGCCAAAGCCAAGTCTACAATGTATTTCCCTCAAAAGTCGCCTATAAATTACATATCTGAATAGTTTTACTATCCACCCATCCTCTCCCATAATATTTTGCAACACCAAGATCAGACTTCTATAGATTAAAGATACTTAGGTTTCAATCATTCTCTCTCTCTCTCTCTCTCCCTCTCTCTCCAGGATGAGTCTTTTAAAAGAGGCCTCTTTTAAAGGACTTATCCTGTGTATATATCTATGTATGTATAATTTTTATTAAATTTTATGTTTTACAATTTAAAATACTCGTTTTTACATCCTTATGATATCAATGACTTCCCTTCTTCTCTTTCCATGGTTCATTTTACATATCGTAAATCCCTGCATATTTTACAAAAACTATACTATTCAGTATCCCATTCTTACATCCATCAAAACTTATTTACACTGTTGAATTTATCTTAATGCTGCCAGCATTTTCAGTGTACACAGTTATTTCCCATATATTCAATAAACATTTTCCAATATTCTCTTAATGTATGTTCTTTCTGTTCTCTTATTCTATGTGTTAAGTCTGCAAGCTGCACATATTCTGTCACCTTAAGCTGCCATTCTTCTTTGGTTGAGACCTCACTCATTTTCCATTTTGGGGCTAACAAAACACAGGCCACAGTAGTGGCGTACATAATAGCCTTTTTTGACATCTGGGAATTTCCGTCTGAATTATCCCCAGTAAAAAGTACTCTGGTTTTTTTTGGAAAGTACTTTTCAACACCCCCCCCCCAATTCATTCTGGATCATTTCCCAATATGATCATTTCTTTTACCCTTTTACAAGTCCACCACATATGAAAGAACGTATCTTCTACCTCTTTGCTTCTCCAGCATTTATCTGATTCAGTCTTATATATCTTAGCAAGCCTACTCGGAGTTAAATACCATCTGCAGATCATTTTCAAGTAGTTCAAGTAAGTTTCAATCATTCTAATTTCCTTTTCCAGAACACATCCTGCAAACTTGGATTGGTAGACCTTGGATAGGTAGAGCAGAGAACAGTCCATTATTCTGCGGCTCTAGTGCAAGGTTATTCTATAAAACCTGTGATCTCTGAAACAAGTAGAAACCTCCTTGAATTTCACCCAATAAGTAATTAGATGCATTTTCATTATCCGTAGAGGAGGCATACATATTTCAAGATTCCATAAGGAGCTTAAAAAGAAGGAAGGAAGGAAGGAAGGAAGGAAGGAAGGAAGGAAGGAAGGAAGGAAGGAAGGGGAGGAGGAGGAGGAGGAGGAGGAGGAGGAGGAGGAGGAGGAGAAGAAGAAGAAGAAGAAGAAGAAGAAGAAGAAGAAGAAGAGGAGGAGGAGGAGGAGGAGAGTAGGTGTCTGATAGGCAACCTGAACTGGACATGTGGATTTATCCATGAATGCAGACGAAACCTTTCATCTGCCAGTCAAACAGTAGGTTCATCACTCATTGCTTTCTTTAGAGAGGTGTTTAAAAATCCCTAAGCATGTGGCACAGAGCAAGCTCTGCATGCTGTGAGAAATGTGATTGTGGGGGGCTGATAATGGTATTTAGATCCTTGTACACCTGCATTTCAAACTCAGCCAAGGCTGGCAGTGAAAATGTGGGAGGAGGCATCATCTGGTGGCTTTTGTGCAGTCAACTGGATGCCCCATTTTTGTTTTCAGGTGTCCACATCTGAAAAGATATCCCTACACTTGATTTCCTTGCTGGGATTCTCTGCCACAGCCAAAGACTCATTGAGCACAAATGCTGAACTAATCTTCTTCCAGAGACACCAGCCCTATTATTTGGCAGAGCTATTTGCCAACTGGCATTCAAGTGAGCAGGGAGCTGAACTTTGGGGAAATAAACAGAAGGCTTATCACTTTACATTCTCCTCACTGAACTTATTGAGCAGCTGTAGCTTTCATTCTGATGTGTGCCGGTGGCTTATGAGGAGGGGTGTGCTTCTCAAAAGCTCACGTCGCTTCTCCGCATGGGTCATTTCACAGGCTACGGCCTCGAAGGAAACAAGGTGCACTTAAAATATGTGTGACAGGCACACTTTTACAAAGCAAGGCGAACCCGCGACCCAGTTCTGGCTGAAGGATGGTGGGAACCCTTGAGAAAGATGGCGTAATGCAAAGGGGATGGATAAAGCACGACAGTGGCAACACCAGAAAAAAAGAGAGTTCAGAAAGTGCTTTTTCTGGGCAGCCAGCTTTGCCTCCTAAGGGGGAAACAGTGGTATATATATATCATGTGAAAAATTCCATACTAGTAGAGCAATCCAAAACTTCATTAGCCCAGAGGTGGGTTGGATTATGTAGCGTCTTTCTACCTCTTGGCCACCTGCCAGCTGTAACCAGAACTTTTGAGAGGCTGGGTGAGACTGATATGGCCCAGGATCCTTGATGGGCGCAGTCGTTGCACCAGCTGCAGGCTAGTGCAACAATCTTCCTGCTGCCGCTTTCCACCTCAGTGCATGGAAGAGCTGCAGATGCAGCAGTGCAGTGCCTGCCATTCTATAAAGCTTCACTAGGTAGTCTAGATACAGTCTAGATACAGTATATTTTATTGAAAGCAGGTGCTTTTCATATCAATGGAATTAATTTTGGAGTTTCAATTTTGTTTTATTCTGTCTCTGCTAGGGAAAGTTTTGTGGTGTAGTGGTTAAGAGCGGTAGTCTCGTAATCTGGGGAACCGGGTTCGCGTCTCCGCTCCTCCACATGCAGCTGCTGGGTGACCTTGGGCCAGTCACACTTCTTTGAAGTCTCTCAGCCCCACTTACCTCACAGAGTGTTTGTTGTGGGGGAGGAAGGGAAAGGAGAATGTTAGCCGCTTTGAGACTCCTTAAAGGGAGTGAAAGGCGGGATATCAAATCCAAACTCTTTTTCTTCTTCTTCTTATTTTTTGTTTTCCTTTTTGAATTTTGAACTTTCAAATAGTGTATTATTATTATTATTATTATTATTAGTGTAAATCAGCTAGATAACTTTACTGATGAAGCAGACACATAAATGTAATGAAATAATAATGATATCTGAGATTCCAGTCTTATTTTAATTTCTAGCAAGTGATTCAATTACAATGTATATTTGAAATTCTCTTCCACCTCAATTGCATCTCCTGAAAAAAGTATGCAAACTGGAACTCACCTAGCCTTCAAAATTTGCATTTCTCTGAAATTTGTCATGCAGTTCTCCAACCAACCAACCAACCAACCAACCAACCAACCAACCAACCCCCCAAATGCACATAATTGCATTGTATTAAGGAAAATGTATTAAGGAAAATGTATATAATAGGCAAAATTCCAAATAAAAGCATCTATATTAGGAGAAATGTGTACAAAAAGGCTGACACATTTTCATGAGGTGAGGTTTTTTTTTTTGTAATATAAAAATGCAGAGTGATATGGAAAAGTGGCAACCAAACTTAATATTGGAAAAATGATAAATGGAGGAATCCTGAAACTGAAAGATACATCCATCCCTATCTCAAGTGTGTAACATGGTGGCTGAGAAATCAGCAATTAGTGCAAGCCCAGCCAAGATGGAGAATATTTGCAACATTTCTTACTATCATTAAACAATTTGGAGCCAGAAATCTCCATAAATCTACTGGTAATCCCTCTGACCCCTACCAATAGATCTCAATCTATCTTCTGCTCATCATGATTTATCAACTCTGTTTCCTTGTGAAACTTACAGCTTCCTTTTCTTTACAAATTTATGGCAAGAGGGGGCAGAACCAGGCAGATATCTGGGCAGTCAGTTCCAGGTGTAAGATGGTATCATCCATCTCCATAAATACAACAGGTGGCCTGTGAACGCAGGCTCAACTTACCTCTTTCCAGACAGATGCATGGAGTGGATGGCATGGTGTGGGTGGATGTGTTTACCTGACCTCCTGGTAGGTGAGTTGCTGGTGCTTACTGGGAGGCAAGAGCACTGGATCCTGGGGGCCGAGGCAATGTGACCCCCTGACCTTTTTTGATGGGGCTGGCCACCCTCAAAGTTCAGAGGGGCCCCCGTGCAACATCCTGACACTGTGCGCATGGCATCAGGATGTTGTGTCCGGCGTCCTCGATCCTCCATAGAAGTTAGCGCCTCTACTGGTACGGAGAGAGAGGTGATGGGAAGGGTAGTGTTGTGTGGGAGACTAGGTTAGTCGGCTAGTGTGGTTGCACTGTGCTGAACTCGCCACCAGATCTCCCTTCCTCCTCTCCCACTGAGTAAACAGCAGTGACTCATCTGCTGGAAGGTCAAGTAAACACCTGCATCCCACCATGCCATCTCCTAAAGAGGGTGGGATTTTTCCTTCAGCCTTCCTTTCCACATTTATTTTAGATTCTGTTCTGGCATGAGAATGGGGTTGTCAGCAGCAACAGAGCCTGCTGATCAGGTGCCTGGGGTGGCGTGCATGCCCTACGCCCAGGGGTGGGGCCAGCCGCCTGTTGGCAAAACCTATTTGGTGTTTCACAACTTTCTGACTAGTTGCAGGACCTTAGCCAGACTTAGCAGAGTGAACGCAGAATCCACGGAAGCAATTGGCGACTTGGCTGCAGACAGGATAGACGAAGCAGGAACCAGGAACTTGTAGTTAGGTGTTCATTATATACAGTGGACTATTTACAGGAACAGAACACGGATCTTTTGCTAGCTCTCTCTGACACGACTCACAACTCCTACACTGACACACTGAACCACTCAACTGAACCACTCAACTCCTGAACTAACAGTTAGTAGGCCATTAATTATCACTCCCTTGAGAGAGCTTGACCAATCAGGGAGCGGTCTCCATGTCTCTGTTATCTCCAGGCAGACTTACTCCTTCAGATTGCCTTCTGGCTGTCTGCCAAACCTTAACTGACTCTGTGTGAGTAGCTGCACATACACAGTTTCCCAACAGTGAGGTGGGGCAAGCCAGGGCAGAACGCTCCGTGGGGCCTCCAAAGAGTCTGCCTGCATCCTCCATTCAGCCGCCCTACAGCTGGGGGGGGGGGAGGCGACAGGCCAACCATTTGGAGCAGCACGGAGCCTGCGGGTACCCAAGCCACTGCATCACTCCCAGGAGAGACGCGTGGCTCAGGCATGCTGCAGGCCCTGCGGTGAGTGCCGCCCGGCATTTTGTCATCCCCCTCAGTGGTGATACCTGGGGTGAACCACCCCCACCGCACCACCCCTGGTTGTCAGTGCCTCCCCTGTCAAAGGCAGTATGCCTCTGAGTCCTAGTTGCTGGGAATATCATGTTGTGAGCAAGTGCTGTTGCACTCACGTTTTGCATGGTGGCTTCCCACAGGCATCTAGTTGATCACTGTGAGAACAGAGTTCTGGACTAGATGGGCCACGGGCCTGATCCATTATCTTCCTATGACCATTGAGCAAGCACTTTCCATTCTTAAGCTATCTGAAGGCCTAGGCAGATGGTTGTCTCACCACCTTTTACAACAGAACATCACAGCCGTAACAGTGTTGTGTTAGTAACAATTAATACCCATTGTGCAGTGCACAACCCAGTGTCCTTTTGGCACCAACAAATAAGCTGAAAGAGACGGTGTACGGTTGAGGGTAAAGGGTTGCTTCTTTCCCTGCAAAGTGGATTGTACATATGAGTGATACAAGAATTTTGAGCCACATCCACTCTAATGATGACTATAAAACTAAAGTGTGTAATAGCACATAAAACAACTCATTGACTTCCGAGAATTATTCCAGGTTCCTAGGAAGGATTATTAAGATGCTATTAACATACCCTTAGTGGCTCGATATTTTCAACTGCTGATTATTGCATTAGCACATTTTTTAAAAATAAAATAAAAATACATGTTGACCTCCCAAGTTTACTGGCCCAACCCTTGAAAGCACATAGACCACAACTGAATGATAAACTGAGTGTTGGTTGGCCTCTTCTTCAGTGCCAAGAAAGAGGAGAGTCTTCATGAAGAAAGAAGACTGACAAAGGGACATACAATTTTGCATTGGCTGATTTAAAACATTAAATGTAAAGGTAAAGGGACCCCTGACCATTAGGTCCAGTCGTGGCCAACTCTGGGGTTGCGGCGCTCATCTCGCTTTATTGGCCGAGGGAGCCGGCGTACAGCTTCCAGGTCATGTGGCCAGCATGACTAAGCCGCTTCTGGTGAACCAGAGCAGCGCACGGAAACGCCATTTACCTTCCTGCCAGAGCAGTACATATTTATCTACTTGCACTTTGAGGTGCTTTCGAACTGCTAGGTTGGCAGGAGCAGGGACCGAGCAATGGGAGCTTACCCCATCGCAGGGATTCGAAACGCCAACCTTCTGATTGGCAAGCCCTAGGCTCTAGTTTAACCCACAGCGCCACCCGCGTCCCTAGATTTAAAACATTACTACAATTTAAATGGAAATATACATCTCACCTTCATGGGGAAGACAGAGACTAGGCCTACTTGGTCTGTTGCTCAAGTGCTAACTGTCAATGGGTAACTTCAAGGCTGTCACTCTCCTTTCTTAGGGTTTCCTTATCTTTAAACTGGAGTGGCAATCCTTCAGTTACAGAACACCTTCAGATAGAGGACTGTCCTCTGTAAAGTAGAACACAGGGAAACCCTAGTCATTTTCTACTTTTATTTGGGGTAAGTTTCAATTAATTGTAACCAAGGAGGTGGGTCAGAATACAACATATCAGAAAACCTTGTTCCCTTTCGTTTTGGTGGCCATTTTGCTTCTAGCCTATACGTTTCCCTGATGTATTCAAAATGGTACTCTTCTAGAAAGACAGTACAGTGGTTCCTCGGGTTACATACGCTCCAGGTTACATACACTTCAGGTTACAGACTCCACCAACCCAGAAATAGTACCTTGGGTTAAGAACTTTGCTTCAGGATGAGAACAGAAATCGCACGGCAGCGGCATGGCGGCAGTGGGAGGCCCCATTAGCTAAAGTAGTGCTTGAGGTTAAGAACAGTTTCAGGTTAAGAACGGACCTCTGGAACGAATTAAGTACTTAACCCGAGGTACCACTGTATTCCTTTTTGGGAGGAGTATGCCCTTTTATTGCTAGACCCAGAGAAGAGCTTTGTATCTCTAAACAGGTGTGCTTTTATTAATAGGATTTTAAACTATTCTTTATCCGTTAAGAAAGCAACCTTTCCACGATCATAGTGTCAAATATAATCACACTCCTTTCACTGTCCTTTGAATAAAAATGTTGCAGCATTGCACCCCTTTAAAAAAAAAGTTGTAAACTGCATGATCTAGGTTGCACTTAGCACTTTCAGAATCTTTACAGCCGGACTTGTTTTCCCGCCCTCTTTTACTCAATTTCACCTAGGGATGCTCAGCAAAGTCTTTTCACTGGCCAAGGGCTGATTCACATGGTCATCTGTTACCGTCTGACATGAACATGACTTGCCCATTTCAGTGAATTATGATGGGCTGAATCTGCCCAATGGAACGATAGAAGACACGTCCAGCTAATGAATCACCCCTGCTCAGTTCAACCCACTCTTTTGAAGATATATTCAGGGCACTGGCAGGTCATGATCTGGGCATGCATTGCATCATTCATAAGTTTCCCACCACATGCCCCAAATCACTTTGTTAAAATGGTTGTGTAATTCCTCCCTCCATATGATTTTCAAGCATCAAACTCTGATTTATCAGTCATCATTCAATTGGAACACGAGAGGAAGAAGCCTTTTTCATTTCACTACTTCATCCAGGTTGTTTCTTGGAGAGGGAATCTTATGTTTAATTAGCATTGAAAGAACATCAACTCAGTAGGAAAAATGGCTATAGATCAGGCATCCCCAAACTCGGCCATCCAGCTGTTTGGGGACTACAACTCCCATCATCCCTGGCTAACAGGACCAGTGGTCAGGGATGATGGGAACTGCAGTCCCAAGACAGCTGGAGGGTCAAGTTTGGGATCATACAAAGGAATCAGCGGAAATTGACTTGAAACAGTTCACAGGTCACTCAACACTTAGCAGGGCTAAGACATTTACCCTGGGCTTTTAAGTGCTGTTACCAGCTTTTAAAATACCTTATCTCTTAACTTCCTCTCACTAACTGTGCTAAAAATAAAGTTCCCTTAGAATTATACTGTCTGCAACTTTCTACTAAGGGTAAGTTCACACGTAGTTAAGCACATTGTAATTGCAGCTGTCATGTGTTAGCCTGTCTACTTCCATCAGTCATCACATGATGGGTCATGAAAGGCAATTGGCTTTTATCACCCTCAGCAATTATCAAAGAGCAGCAGCTAAAGTGGAAAGTGATAAAACTCATTCAGTCAGCTATCACCAATTCCACAATGTCTCTCTCTTCAACAGAACTAAAATGGGGAGGGGCGGTATCAGAAGAGGAAAAGACTAGTATGCCTTCCCCCCTGAGCTTGTATGACAACTACTCCACCCAAAGTTAAGATTTAAATTGGTGGCATGACAAGACAGGCAGAATCTGTTGCACTCTTGATATTGTTGTTGTTTAGTCATTTAGTTGTGTCCAACTCTTTGTGACCCCATGGACCAGAGCATGCCAGGCACTCCTGTCTTCCACTGCCTCCCACAGTTTTTTTTTTTTTAATAAATTTTTTATTGAATTTTCACATTTTATAAACACAGACACACACACACAGACCAAGACAACACATATAAAGTTTCATATCCTTACTTTCCTAACCCCAGTTCTTGACCTCCCCCCACCCCCCCTTCATACATCCTAATTCAATTAAATTAGCTCAACAAGTTCATATCTCTCATCCTTTACATATTATTATTATATATATATATATTTAAAGAAATACTTAATTCTTATTACTTGGCCAAATTTTACTTATCCAGTTTTCTTATAAATATTAAATCCTTTTCTAAGGTCGACTCGAATTCCTTCCACGAATTTCCCTTTTATCTTAAAAATAGGTCATAATAATCAAACACAAAGGTCATAAACATTTTTTTAAAAAAAATTCTTTCCCCCCCCGCCCCGGTTTCTGTCCCTTCCCAATGTCCCCATGTCCACAAAAACAGTTTTTAGCCTGGATTCCTCACATCTGAGGCCTTTAAATCTCTGTCAGTCTCTCTCTGCCGATTTTGTTGGTAGCCCTCTTTGTTGGTCCTCGGGTCTCGAAGGAGTTCTAGCTCAGTCTCATCAGATTTTCTTCCATCCAAAGTACTTGGTACCAGCTGCTGCGAAAGGTCAGCTAATCCATACTCAAAGAGGAAGCCCCAATCATATTTCTTATTTCTTTTAAATTCAAATATTCCAAGTGTTCCAGGGGCTTCCTCCCTCCTCTTTCGCATCTTTCGCAGATTTGTAATCCAAAGGTCTTCTTCTTTGTGTTCTGACAATGTAGGCTTCTGGTTGGTACTCTCCATCTGTACTGGCCCTTGTTCCCTCTCCTCCTGTTCCGAAGTTGTCTCTTCTAGTTCAGCTGCAGATTTTTTCCCGGTCAAGTCCATTGCGCATTCAGCAGAGCCACTTATTTTAGAGTTCAAGGTTATAAGTTGTTTACTCATAGCCGTAGTCTGCTCCTGCAACTTTCCCATGAGAAAAAACATTCTTTCTATCTCTGCCTGTAATTTTCCATCTGCAGCCATTGTAGTGTTTCAATGTTTCCCCTACGGGGATTCTGGTTACTTAATAGTCTTTTCCCAACAGTCCGTTACTTTATTATTTCACTACTTTGTTCCCAACCACTTTAATTTAAATATAACAAATTTAGTCCAGAAAGGTGTTAAATAATAAGATTTTTAACTTTCACTGCCCGTTTGACAGCTCCTTTGACAGCTGTCAAACTCCTTGTTCCTTTTTCTCCAGCTCACATACAGGACACTCCCGGGTCTGGGGGGGGGGGGGTTTAAACAAGAGCTTCTAAAATTCCACTCTTACTCTCCAGCACAAATCTTCTTCTGTCAAATTCATGAAAATATTATCTTTTAAAAACACCAAAAAGAAAAAACTCTCCACCTTAGTTCTCCGATCCTTGCTTTAAATCTTCTGTAAGCAGGGGGGTGCGGACTTCCCTTTAGCACATCCCCCGATCGTACCGAATTCAAGGGTAGAAATTTTAAAGTCCAAATTCCATTCTACTCACGGATTAATTAAAGTCCGAATTTCAGGGAAGAAAGTCAGCGGTCTCCGGCCATGGCTTGCGGCTTCGCTCCACTGCAGTAGCGGTCCACTCACAGCACCACGCCGCTTCCCGTACCCTCTCCGCAGCCTTTAAAAAGGCTCTTCGTGGGTCGGGGGGCGCTTTAGGTGCCCGCCGAGTCACCAAGTCCGCAGGCTTCAGCGCCTGCGGTTTCTGAGGGTCCCCGCGTCGCCGTCGCGGTAGAACCCTTCTCCAGCGGAGCCGATTCCCTCCGGAGCTCGGAGGGAATCCGCCATTAACCAGATCGCGCTAACCCGGAAGAGCCTCCCACAGTTTGGTCAAACTCATACTCTTGATGTTGACAGATTCCAATTCCCATCATCCATTGCCATTGATCATGCTGGCTAGGGCTAATGGGAGTTGGAATCCAACAACTGTTTCCCAGAATGCTTTAGGCTATAGGCATGGTGATGAAGCTGTGGGGCCCAGAAGCAAATGTGTCCCCCAAGTATGATAAAGTTCATGTCCACAGACTGATGTTACTGATGAGCATAAGGATCAAGGAATCCAACTGCATCATGGCATATGGAGAACCTGTCAAGAGACGAAGGCAGCATCAACGAAAGGATGGTGATCGGTGGGATCTGAGGTAATAATATTTTCAAGATTACATTGTGGGAAGGAACACAGTAATGATAACTGTGGAAAGAAAGTGGTTGTAGTTGTTGGGAAAGACATTAAGAGATATGGTTTCAGGTGGAACTGACTCTTATTGGTCATATCAAAGTGCTGGAATACAATTTTGTGGATTTTATATTTGGGGATTATTCTAATAATTTGAACCAGCTGGCACATTCACTCGTCATGTGATTTCACCACAGTCTTTTACTCATTGCTCTTGCACAGTGAGCATTTTTCTAAGTGTCCTTCTAAGCAAAGAAATCTCAAATGTGCCTTGTCCTGGAAAAAAGCTACTTTTTGATGGTTCTTCAGGTCATAGTAAACCCCAGATCTCTCAATCCAAGGAGAGACATTGTGAAGAAATGATTGCCACCTGAAAATAGCCAGAAAAATAACGGGGGGAGGGGGGAGGGAGCCAATATTTTGATGAGTAAGCATATTATGTCAAAACACGAAGTAGAAAATCAGGCCTGAAGAGTTGCCCTTCTGCCATGTTTGTGTATTAAGTGTATTTTGTGAGCATAATACATTTTAAAGGCATTAGAGGCAAGGCAAGAAGATATTACAAGCTGATAATTAAAAACAACCTTTTCTTCTCTGCTGCTTTGTTCAGGAGGAGAGAGAAAACCTCAGCATCAAAAATCGATTGCTATGAAACAAATCACAATTATTTACACATGTCTGATTGCAGCTACCAATTTAAAGCAGCCAATTATACCCAACATGCAAATGCATCACTTCAGAAAATGACTGTGTCCCTAGAGCTGTCCACTTACTCATATACTTCCTCTCCCCCTCACCCCATCGTCCAAAATGTCCAATAGCTTTTTCAACAGCCACTGGGATTGGTGGTATATATTTTGCTTCCCTTCTGAGATTTCTGAAAGAACGGGTCTCATTAGGCACAAAATTGGCAGTTTCAGACATGCAACGCTAACTTGTCTTTTTGTTTAAAAAGTAGCTCCCAAAGTCTAACAACAATACTTTCAAAATATTCTCCCAATTAAATAATTTTGTAAGAGGTGTAGAAAGCCTGTGCTCTATATTAATCTCCATTCAGGAGAGGCATTCGAAAGCGAACACAATTCTAGGCTGTATTTTTAGCATACAAAAAAAAGGGGGGGGGAGACTTGGTTTCCCACATCACATTGCAGAAGGGCCTTTGTGCACCATCAGTTTATTGTGCTATAAATGTGCACTTTGTTTTTCATTTGTTGTATGCAGTCAGCTCGTCTGCTTTTAAGGCTGCACTGCTAAGGCAGAGGAACCGCATTTTCCTAGCACGCAGAAGGCAATCTTGTGTGGATATCTGGGGAACTGTGTGATATGTACCTCCCAAATAACATTGTGCTTGCATGTACAATGCATGCAGAACGTGAGCCTCATGAGTTCTCTTAGGTGAATTGGGATTATAGAATCATAGGATTGTTGAGCTGGAAGGAACCACGAGAGTTATCTATGTCGGTTTGCAAGCCCCTTCCACAGAGGCTGGCCCCTCTCACTGTCCTCGGAGCTTGCTTACCGGTAACCTCCTCTGGCTGATATCTCAAACAGACCAGGGAGATTTTGATAGGCGACATTTTCCCAAGCGTGGGGAAATGCACAACCCCTCCCTCCTGCTTCCGCAGGGGAAAGAAAACAAGTCAGAAATCTATTTACATGATGTTTATTTCTGACATTACAGCACTAGAGAAAAACACGTCCTTTCAGTTCAGTTCTTCTAGCACGTCAGACAAACTTCCTGAACATGCGCAGTCGGAAGGTTTCAAGTTACACCCTTCACAAAGACTTATCCAGCCTGTGAACGTCCGGAGAAATTCTTCTTTCCCACAGATAGGCGCATCATGTGATGTCAACAATCTGGCTGTCTGCAGCGGTGAAGTTTCCATCTACTGACAAACTAGTCCAGCCCCCTGCAATGCAGAAATCTTTTACCCAACATGTGTCTCAAACCTACGACCCTGAGACTGAGTCTCATGCTCTGTCAACTGAGCTATGACTGACATAATTGTTTAATCTTCACAATCCATCTCATATCTGCAGGATGTTGTCATTTATTTATTTTTAAAAAGCATCATTTTTTTAAAAAAAAGACTGCATGATCAGTCACTGTAGAACTCTAGTATGGGATCACACCTAGCATCTATCTATCTATCTATCTATCTATCTATCTATCTATCTATCTATCATCATCTATCTATCTATCTATCTATCATCTATCTATCTATCTATCTATCAATCATCGATCTATATCATCTATCTATCTATATCTATCTATCTATCTATCTATCTATCTATCTATCTATCTATCTATCATCTATCTATCTATCTATCTATCTATCTATCTATCATCTATCTATCTATCTATCTATCTATCTATCTATCTATCTATCTATCATCTATCTATCATCTATCTATCTATTATCTATCTATCATCTATCTATATCATCTATCTATCTATCTATCATCTATCTATCATCTATCCAGTGGCGTAGCGTGGGGGGTGCCAGGGGTGCCGGCCGCACCGGGCGCAACATGGGCGGGGGGCACACTCGCACTAGCAGCTCTCTGCCCCTACTAAAATCCACGGGTTAGGGAGCCTGCGCTCACTCGGCTTGGCGAGGAGGTCGCGGAAGGGGGAGAGCAAAGCCTTCTGCCGCGGGCAAAAAAAGGAGAGGAAGCCGGGCGGGCGGGCGGGCAGGCTGGCTGGCTGGCAGGGGTCTGGCTGCGCCTGCTGCTGCCGTTGCCGCTGCTGCCGGGCTTTGACAGCTTGGCGAAGCGAAGGGAGAGGAGCTTTATGGTAATTGCGGCTCTCTCTCAACTGGCCTTCTGGGTAGTGAGCCGAGCCGAGCAGGGAGTCTGGCGAGGGGGGGAAGAGACTTTTCCCCCTTTTTCCACCTCGCCTGGTCAAAAAGGAGAGCGGAGTCTTCTCAGGGCGCCCTCAGGCAGGGCAGGGCAAGGCAAGCAGAGCGAGGAGGAGAGAGAGGGGAAGGGGGGAAACGCCGCGGTGTGGAGGGGGAATCAATTAAGGAGAGAAAGCGAAAAGCCTTGGAGAAAGGGAAAAAAGGAAAGAAAAGAGGCAGTTCCGGGAGAGCGCGGGGGAAAGAGAAGCCTCGCTGCTGCTGCTTGGGAGAGTAAATTACTGTACTTGCCTTGCCCCGGGTTAGGGGGCGCAAATTACTTGCCTTGCCCCGGGTGCTGATAACCCACGCTATGCCGCTGCATCTATCTATATCATCTATCTATCTATCATCTATCTCTCTATCTATCCAGTGATATTTTTCTAGAAAAAGAGGCGCCAGTGCTCACCATGAACTTCTCTCTTGTTCTCTTACAATGGCAATGGCATCCACCTGAAAAACCCCTATTATCTATCATCTATCTATCTATCATCTATCTATCATCTATCTATCATCTATCTATCATCTATCTATATCATCTATCTATCTATCTATCATCTATCTATATAATCTATCTATCCAGTGGCGTAGCGTGGGTTATCAGCACCCGGGGCAAGGCAAGTAATTTGCGCCCCCTAACCCATGGATTTGCGCCCCCTAACCCGCGGATTTGCGCCCCCTAACCCGTGGATTTCCCTAACCCCCAAATGTTGCGCCCGGTGCGGCCGGCCCCCCCTGCACCCCCCACGCTACGCCACTGTATCTATCTATCTATCTATCTATCTATCTATCTATCTATCTATCTATCTATCATCTATCTATCATCTATCTATATCATCTATCATCTATCTATCTATCTATCTATCTATCTATCTATCTATCAATCATCTATATCATCTACCTCTATCATCTATCTATCTATCTATCTATCTATCTATCTATCTATCTATCTATCTATCTATCATCTATCTATCTATCATCTATCTATCATCTATCTATATAATCTATCTATCTATATCTATCTATCTATCTATCTATCTATCTATCTATCTATCATCTATCTATCTATCTATTATCTATCTATCTATCTATCTATCTATCTATCTATCTATCTAATCTATCCAGTGCTTTTTTTCTCGGGAGATGCATGGGTACCCATTCCCCTAAACATTTTGTGAATCTAACAGGAGTAGAAACTTTGCTACCCCTGATGGCAGCCTCACTTCCTGTCATTGTATTTCCTGACTCTCAGACAGAAGTGAGCTGTCAGCTGTGTAATATGAGGTAATGCATGTTCTTTGTACTTTTGTCCATTTGCTGTATTTATTTTTCCCGATTTGAACTATAAAATGGTGATTTTCTTGTCTCAAAATGAGAGTACCCCTAAACATTATTTTAAAGGGGGGAAAAGCACTGTATCTATCTATCCATCGAGCTAGCTTTCATTCAGGTGGTAAACATCACTTAGGAGTTTAAACTTTTTTAAGAAAGCAAGAAGTGGGGGTGCCAAATTTTGGTGTTGCACAAGGCGCTGCTGAAATTTGAGATCCCACCACTGCTCCCAGCCTGACCACCACCAGGGACATCAGTCTAGACCCCAACAACCACCTAAGAGGAAAAAGCTGGAACGAAGAAAGCCTTTACAAGCTTTCCAACCTAATGTGAACTGGAAATCCTGAAAGTGTTTTCCAAGAACCACATAAGTTTTGAGATGATAGACATACGTTTTTTATTGTTGAAGAAGAGATAAGGCTTTGAGCATAACTCTCTTTTTTTGTTCTTTTTGTACTGAAACCCACCAAAGCAGAGGGAAATTTAAATTTTTACTAATTCACTGGGAAAAAGGGATAAAGGCAAGGACAAAGGAGCTTTGATGCAGAGAATAAACCATGATTTAATTCAGATGATGGACTGCCAGTATGGTTCTGAAAAGAATCAGCATAGCAGGAGAAAAGATGAACTCAGAAGCACAACCCCCAAAAGGCATAAGGCGCATTCTAGAGAAAGTTAGATCTTCTTAACAGCAACTGATTTCAATGGGACCTGGGTGTGTACCTACTTTCTTCTATTTTCCCAGTTCTAAATAAATACGTATTTCGAGCAAACATTCTCAAAATGTTGTCAAGGTGGCCCTCTATGAATGAATAACTCTGTTATTTGATTCTCCTTGCACATCTAACAAAAATAGAGCTAAGAGTGAAGTCATTAATCATATTTAATGAGGAATCACATGGGGTCCTTCACATGTGGAGATTATTCGGATTCACAATATGAATGATTGACGTGTATGCTATCAAGTCAAATGCTGGTGTAGCTGGCACTCTTACCCATGTTCCACTTGGGCTGCCTGATTTTTAATAGTTTCATGTGTATATCTGGCTATTCATCCCCATTAAACATGTTTTGAAAACTTGCTCCATTGGGTCAGTGCATGATAGCATGATGATACACAGGTATTGGCCAATCAGTGCTGCCCACCTGGTGCATACTTTTGGAATGGACTCTGGAGAAGAATTTTATGCTTCCATTTAACACAACAAGGGTGCTTCTAACTCAGCTTTCATTTATATACAAATATTGTAATCTCAAATATATCATTTTAAGATTGAGGGTTTGAGACAGCAAGGGACGAACTGAGCCAGGACACCTTCCTTAATTTAGGACAGCAGCTCAAGTTGTAAGGTACATAAATTCTCAAGGAAACTACAACTAAAAAGCTAGGATAAATAGCCTCCTTACCTACAGACCTCTAGAGTCTTAGGACTGACAGAGGTGGCTCTCTTGTTAGTTCTGCTGCCCTCAGAGGTTTGGGGGAGTGACCAAGAGGACAGCTAGCATACAGTACGGATGAGAATAAGATGAAAACAAGAGAGCTGAATTTGGTCTCTGTAATCTAGGAGCATTTGTGGGTTGCTTGACGCTGCTCACTAAAATTTCAGTGTGGAATTTCTGCAGAGTTTAAGCTGGGACTCCACCTATACTCAACCTACACATTTGTAAGGAAAAACAAATACTGTCATTATTGGTGCCCAGAGTATGGAAACCCCCTTCCTCAGAGAGACTTGCCTAATGTCTATATTATGATCCCTTCAAGGCCACTTGCAAACGAATGCCCTTTAATTTCCGCAGGCTAATTTCTGCCTTAAACATTTTGAGTACTTTATAGATGTGCTGTACTAATATTCTTCTTTGCTGCTAATTGTTTTCACGGTGCATTTTTTAATTTTACAGTTTAATTTGTACTTGTGAACCACCCAGAGAACTTTTGCTATTGGGTAATTTAAAAACCACTGAAAACAAACTGGACTTCCTGATATTTCCAATCAGCCCCAATAAGCACAGCCAATGCGCAGAGATGATAGAAGTTGACATTTGGCAACATTTGAGGGGCCAAAGGTTCCTTACACCTACTTTAGCATGTGCGCCAGCTGTTTGCTATGTCAGCTGGAAGGGAAATACTTAATGTGCAACCAGTTGCCTCCTAGTTCTTACACCTTTGTTGTAGGCTATATTATGTCCCTGTTGACAGCTGCTATACTAGGGAGGGGGAACAGAGGTTGTTGGACTCCAACTCCCATCCGTCCCAGCCAGCATAGCCAATAGTCTGGGATGATGGAAGTTCTGCTCCAACAATTCTGGAGGATCACAGGTTCCCCTATTTTAAACAGGCAACTCTCTGTGACAGTAATGGATCCATTACCCAAGTATGGACCCTTAAGGCAGCCATTTTTTTATTTTTATTTTTGCAAGCATTTGTTGCAGGTTCCATTTGTCATTGCTAGAATCCAAACAGGTGCTGCTCTTGCCCCTTCTCCCAGCTAGGAAGTTATTAGATCAGCAATATCAAATATGCTTGATTTCCACCTTTTTGTTATTTATTCCAAGCTTCCTAGATTTATAAGATTTTAATGACATTGTGAATACAGAATTGCATCTCCTGTCATTATCGCTCTGATTTTATAAACAAGCAAAGCTATATCGCCACCTCTGCATGTTAACCCACCTGGGATATTGAGAGATTCATTCCATCTCAAGCTTTAAGTGTACAGGAATCTGTTCCGCCTCTGGGGGGTGGGTGGGTTGGTTAGGGAATTTACCAATAGTTCTTATTCCGTATAATATATGTAAAATATAAATAAACATGAAATTGGAAGCAAATGTTCTTTAAAAAAAGTTTTTTGAAGCTTTGCTTAATGTTTAAATGGGTTTGACGGCAGAATTCTTTCTAATTGTCCTAATTAGCATCTCAATTGCTGTGCAATGGCCTCCAACGCTGAACTTGAGCTACATTAACTCATAGTATTTCCAGGATACAATTCTGTTTCTGAAACTGAGTTTACAATGCATTTTGCCAGAGAAGAATGGGGACATTAAGCAGCGTCCAAGCAAAGAGAAGGGGGGGGGGGAGGGAGGGAGGGAGGGAGGGAGAGACTATACTGAGCTGTGAAACTTCCTTGCATGTAACCCCAAGAGATCCATCAAGTCCAAAAAGCCATTTTGCGAACACATTATTTAATTCACTAAGGAATCAAGAAACACATTTTGTCAGGCCAAGACCAAAAAAATAAAAAATAATTTTTTTAAAAAAATCATTATTTCCCCCTTTATTTTACTTTTTTACATTTCCCTGGGGCAAATGTTCATGGTGGTGAGAAAGAACTGCTGTTATTTTCCCCCTTTGTTTTCATTCTGAGCAGAAGTACGGTACTTTCCCTCCTAAGTTGTGAATGTGCCATTCCTGAGATGTTAGATGTTGCTAAAAATAAACTTTGGGTAAAGGTTGCACCATGCGATGTTTAGCATGTTAACTCAGAAGTATGTCCCATTAAGACTGGATTGCTGTAATGGGCTCTACATGGGGCTGCCTTTGTCTACAAACCTCAACTGGTGCAGAATGAGGCAGCAGAGTTCTGGAAGGGCTGAGGAGATCAAAACACATCACTTACATTTTTCACCAGCTGCAGTGGTTACTTGTTTGGTTTCCAGGCTCAATTCACAGTGCTGGCTTTGACCTTTACAAACCTTTAAGTCTGAGGCCAAGGTACCTTTGGAATTGCATTCTCCCGTATGAACATGTCAGGAACTTGATTCCACTACAGATGACTTTCTCTCTGTTCCTTTCCTGTCTGAAGCAATCAGTGGACATGATGGGGGGGGGGGGGAGAGTTCTCAGTTGTGACACCCAGATAGCAGAACAGCTTACCTAGGGATCTACACTTAGAAACATAGAATTGTAGAGTTGGAAGGAATCCTGAGGATGATCTAGTCTAATGCAGGAATAGTCCACTGTCACGTATTGCGATCGAACCTGAAACCTTGCTGTTATCAGCACCACACTCTAACCAACTGAGCTATCCAGGCATTCTTGCCCCCTAACTGCCTGCCTCTTTCCTAGTACGTTTCCGAGCACAATTCAAAGTGTTGGTGCTGACCTCTAAAGCCCTAAACGGCCTCGGTCCAGTATACCTGAAGGAGCGTCTCCACCCCATCATTCAGCCCGGACACTGAGATCCAGCGCCGAGGGCCTTCTGGCAGTTCCCTCACTGCGAGAAGTAAGGTTACAGGGAACCAGTCAGAGGGCCTTCTCGGTAGTGGCGCCCACCCTGTGGAACACCCTCCCATCAGATGTGAAGGAAATAAGTAGCTATCCTATCTTTAAAAGACACCTGAAGGCAGCCCTGTTCAGGGAAGTTTTTAATATTTAACACTGTATTGTTCTTAATACTTGATTGGGAGCTGCCCAGAGTGGCTGGGGAAACTCAGCCAGATGGGCGGGGTATAAATAATAAATTATTATTATTATTATTATTATTATTATTATTATTATTATGTTTCTGATGTTTTAATGGCTGCCTTTACAACTGCTTTGTATTTTACTATTTGTGATTATTGTCCTTGCCATGAACTGCTGTGAATTGCTTTAGTATAGCAAAGCAAGAATCAAATCATGGGATGGATCGGGGTGCTGACTTGTCCCCTAAATTGAGGGGGCTGGCCTCAAGACGTGTCACCTTACACAACCCAGCACGCACTGGGTGGGGGCGGAACATGTGGAGGGCGATCTTCACCCTCGCTCATCCCAGCCACCGTCCAATATGGGGAGGGGGGCTCAGCCCCCTGCCCACCAATATTGAGGGAGCTGAAGCCGCTTCTGCCCCCTATAGTTGCACCCCTGGCATGGATCCAGAAGGTTGAGAGGGCAGAAGCTCTGGTTTATGTTCTGGCAGCATGATGTCACAAAGCCAATAAGATGTGGCTACATGATGAAGACCATTCAGAGAAAGAGCGAGGCGCATTGCCCTCACTCTGAATGGTTGACAGGAGCTCAACCATTGTTTCCTATTGCCATGGGAAGGATGGGTGCACCGCTGCTTCAAACAGGAATGCAAATCTTTCCTGCCAGAATGCTGCAATGGCAGGTCTTTCAATCGCCTTCCTGCACAATACATTTACGTGTTACTAGCTGCCCCTGCACTGTGGACAAATGCTTTCACTCAGTTTTGAACCCCCCAGGAAAAACTGCTGAATAGGGAGAGCGCTTCTTGCAGCAGGCAAGCATTCACAGAAAGTGATCACGCTTTCCCCCTAGTCCGGTGGTCTGAATAGTCGAAGGCTGCTTCATGTATTCTGCCCTTTTATCAATTAATTTAAGACTGAGTCATTCATTCCCCCTGCACAGAAAATCTTATCAACATTATTAAAAGAATCAATGCATCCATTTCCCCCCTCATCTCTCCAGGGTTTTTCTTTTTCTTTTTTCAAATCCATTTTGCAATAAGAATGATCTCTCTGCTTGACCTAATATGTGTCTGGCTCATGAAAGCTCCAAATTGGCATTCACCCCCCCCTTTCCTATAAAATCCTTTCTCCTCCCTCCCTCCATCATGCCAATACTTTAGGCAAGAAGATTCCACTGTGCTGAACAGAAGCAGTGGCCTCTGTGAGCTTCGTTTTAACTAAGGAACAATGAAGCTCAGCCAAGTGTACTACCAGAAAAATGAAAATGTAAAAACTGTGGTCACTGGAGTTTTTCATGAGAAAAACTCACAGAGGGAGAGGGAGTAGCCCAGAACTGAAACTGTAGTAGTGGAAGAGGAACTGGACTGCTAAGGCAAGAATCTGGAGATCGAGGACTTCATGTAGGATAACACAGGGGCAGGCAGTTATCAGGCTTGCAGGATCATTTATATATTCAGAGAAAGAGAGTGCAAGAGTATGCACAAACTCGGATTCCTCCCTTGGAACCAGGTGCAAAACAGTGGCTAGGCTCTTGGGGCGTGGGGACAGACATAGGTTCAATTAGTCAAGTTTCAATTTTTGTCCATTTCCCAAATTTAAGTTCAGTTCTCTAGCTCTCCACAACAATTTGTGAATTTGTTAAACTCCTCATGGAAATTTGTCAGTGAGGATATTTCCTTGCAGGCCTGGGAGGAAGATAAAGGGAGGGAAATTACTTGCTTTTTTCAAGCTCACTGGTTCTTATTTTAAAATGTAATTTAATTTTATTTCTTAAATTGGTTGCTTTATCTTGTCCAGGGCAGCCCAAAGTTACTGACAACCAACCAACCAAATAAACAAAAACAAAAACCCCCACAAAGATGCATTAAAACCAGGGTGGGGGTGGGGAGAAATACGTTTTTAAAAAATCTTACCCACTTCTAAAAGGCCACAGGTAGTTAAAGGCCAAAGGCCTGGTTATAAAGGAAAGTCTTTGCTTGGTGCCTAAAGATATACATCCAGTTGCCCCAGTAACTGGCAGCTCCACTTCAGTCTATTCTCATAGAATTGTAGAGTTTGAAGGAATCCAGAGGGTGATCTAGTCCAATGCCCTGCAATGTAGGAATCACAGCTGAAGAATCAGTGACAGATGGCCACCCAACTTGACAACTATCGCATCACTTTCACACTGAAAAGGTCCATTCTGTCTGCTTTCCATATGGAAGATGCTTTTGTAGGGAAAGAAGGTGGCTTTTATATTACTCCTCAAATTCAGCTCCCCAGAATTTTCATTTAAAGTATATTAGGCAGTAGGTAAGGGACGTGGGTGGCGCTGTGGGTAAAACCTCAGCGCCTAGGACTTACCGATCGTATGGTCGGTGGTTCGAATCCCCGCGGCAGGGTGCGCTCCCGTTGCTCAGTCCCAGCGCCTGCCAACCTAGCAGTTCGAAAGCACCCCCGGGTGCAAGTAGATAAATAGGGACCGCTTACTAGCGGGAAGGTAAACGGCGTTTCCGTGTGCTGCGCTGGCTCGCCAGATGCAGCTTCGTCACGCTGGCCACGTGACCCGGAAGTGTCTGCAGACAGCGCTGGCTCCCGGCCTCTAGAGTGAGATGAGCGCACAACCCTAGAGTCTGTCAAGACTGGCCCGTACGGGCAGGGGTACCTTTACCTTTACCTAGGCAGTAGGAGGGATGGGAAAATCTATCCATTTTGTTTTCTCTTTGTTTTTCATTCCCCCCCCCCCAATCTTAAATTCACATCTCCACATTTCCACAACAGCTAAACATCCTCAGGGAAATTTATCAGATTTTTAGGGTGAATTTATCGAAACGTACACAGGTTTGTATGCAGTTTTTCCTAATATGCATATTTTTGCAAAGCAATTTCTCCTGCATTTTTTATGGAGTGGGGCATTTAAATGGAAGCCTGCTAGCAGCACTGCTGGTGGTAATTGAAATTCCCCCTCAGTGTAGCATTGCGGGGTCGACTAAGGGGCAGAGAGGCACAATCTGGAGTACCAGAAACTGATGTCCACCATTCAATTCAGCAGGGCCTCATTCACAGTAACTGGGCTTTGGAGTCCAGCTAAACTAGTCTCCAAGCATCCCAAAGAGATTCCATTGGTGGTGCAAATCTGCTTGGAAAGTACGCTCTGCCAATGTGTTTTCTTCGAAGCCCAACAGTCTGACAGTGCGCTTGGTTTCCAGTGAGAAAAGAAAACAGATCCAAACTATGTGAAAGAACTCGATGTTGAAATATACATTTATAAAGAAACCAGAAGCATTTCTATTGGGCATTGTGGGGAGTGATATAAATAGAAAGCAATGTAAGCTTTTATTATTGGCCCAAATATGGAAGCAAGAAGAGTTACCGTCGACTGAAGAATGGAAGATGAAATCAATGGACTATGCAGAATTAGATAAACTAACAGGAAGGATTCGAAACCGGCGAGACCAGAAATTCACGGAAGACTGGAGTAAATTTACAGACTATTTGAAAAGTAATTGTGAAGTACAGATGACGTTTGTAGGGTTGCAAGAAGTTTTGTGAGGAATATTATTAGAAGTATTGTAAAAATGGACAAGGGGGAGGATGATTTGTTAAGAGATGTAAAGGCAATATAGAGTTAAGAAATGCATATGAAGTGGTTAAAACAGTGGATCATCAGATGGAAGTCCCAAAAGATTGTATAAGTGATAGGTTTTGTGGTACATTTTATAATTTATATGTTAAAATTAATAAAAAATATTAGATAAAAAAGAAAGAACTTGATGTCAGGGAGAGTGTCACTACTATGTGCATGAAGTAAAGGAGATAATTGCATCAAATCAAGTTCTCGAGTGTGACTTTTCCCTTTTGCGCGGAGAATGGACTGATTTGTTCTCCCCAATCAATGGAAATTTCTTGTGGTTTCCAGAAGGGATTGCTCTGTGTGCTCCATTACTCCCTGATATTGGTTTGCCATGTTCAGCAACAAGAGGGAGGGTTAAACTCATCTTATCCAGAGTCCACAGTTTATGAAAAGATAATGAAGCTCATAGGAAATGAGGTGCTGCAAGCATTTTGTTGAAGTGATACAGTTCTCTGTCAGCATGGATTCGACTTCAAATATGTTTCATACTGATCTGAGGACTATTTTATGCTGCGTTGATCCACCTGAGAATAATTGGAAAGTTGCTATTCTGTGTGTTTCTGCGCACACACATTTGACTAAATATGTTGTCTACTTGAGACCACGATAAGGAGGAGAAAGGACGTGAGTGTTGTTGTTGTTTAGTCGTTTAGTCGTGTCCGACTCTTCGTGACCCCATGGACCAGAGCACTCCAGGCACTCCTGTCTTTCACTGCCTCCCACAGTTTGGTCAAACTCATGCTGGTAGCTTCGAGAACACTTTCCAGCCATCTCGTCCTCTGTTGTCTCCTTCTCCTTGTGCCTTGCATCTTTCCCAACATCAGGGTCTTTTCCAGGGAGTCTTCTCTTCTCATGAGATGGCCAAAGTATTGGAGCCTCACCTTCAGGATCTGTCCTTCCAGTGAGCACTCAGGGCTGATTTCCTTAAAAATGGATAGGTTTGATCTTCTTGCAGTCCATAGGACTCTCAAGAGTCTCCTCCAGCACCATAATTCAAAAGCATCAATTCTTCGGTGATCAGCCTTCTTTATGGTCCAGCTCTCATGAGTGTTACTGGCTCCAAATTCTCAGCCTATAAAACTGACCGCCTGTGGAGGAAATTACACATTCACAATCTTCTGTGTACGTCTAGGAGTTGTATCCAACATAGTTGTCCCATTGGACAAGGATTTCCAGTTGCACAATGGAAATTTCCTTCCCTCTCCTCCCTCCCTCCCACCTCACACATGCTGTCTGCTTCAGAGGAATGTGGGTGGGTGGCTGGGGGAACAGAACAGATTTGTGGGTGCATGTGGAGAGGAAAGGAAGGGAAGCTTCCATAGTACAAGTGAAAGTCCTTCTGTGAATAAGAATGGCTTCATTGGATGCGACCCCAGTGTTCACAAAAATAACTATTATTGTTGTTGCTGTTGTTATTGACTATACATTGGAAAGATCTTAATATAGTCATACCTTGGTTGTCAAATGCCTTGGTACTCCTATGTTTCAGCTCCTGAACGATCAAAACCTGGAAGTGAGTGTTCCGGTTTTTGAACTTTTTTTGGAAGCCGAACATCCAATGTGGCTTCCACAGCTTCCGGTTGGCTGCAGGAGCTTCCTGCAGCCAATCAGAAGCTGCGCTTTGGTTTCCGAACATTTTGGAAGTCGAACAGAATTCCAGAGCGGATTCTGTTTGACTTCCAAGGTACGACTATAATATTTTTCAGTACATTATGCTTTCATGTATTTCTTAATTTAAAGACCCTTAGGTATAATGTCCAGGTTCTTGCATTTAGACAGAAAGAAGATGTCAGTCTGTAGCTGTGCAAGTTTCTTGGTGAGGTTGATGGACTTCCATTTCATGTGGTTCAATGTGGTGCCTTCCATAGTTCTAGTTACAGGTAGGTAGCCGTGTTGGTCTGCCGTAGTCGAAACAAAAGAAAAAAATTCCTTCCAGTTGCACCTTAGAGACCAACTAAGTTTGTTACTGGCATGAGCTTTCATGTGAATGCACACTTCTTCAAATACTTCAGATATTATTATTTTTTAAGTCCTCATGAAATTTCACCAGCATTTCAGTGTGAATTTTTCCTGATGCACCCATTTTTGTGTGCAGTTTTGCGCAATATTTGTAATTTTGCAAAGCAATTTCCCCTGCTGTTCTTTCCACTTAACATACGCCTTTTCGTATTCAATGTGAACTTCAGATCAACACAGATCTTTGAAGGATACCTTTGTTTCAATTCACATATTTTATTTTATTTTTTTGGAAAGGAATGAATTAGAGAGCTTCACTTTCAAATGGGAACTTCCACCCTTAAACTCAGCCGGTTTGTATTTTTGTCTTGGCTAATGGTTTTTCATGATTAAATGTGACTGTCGGTTAAGAAAATTGTGACATTTGTGTACTGTACTACCACCTTGGTTGGTTGGTTAACTGCCCCAAAGGCAGTATAAAAAGTATTTATAAATAAATTAATGCCTACCACGATGCTCTCTGACAAGATCTGCTTTGCGTATCATCTTCCACCCATTGTCCCTCCCCACACCCTGCACGCAGCCTGGTTTCTGCTAGGTCTGGTTGCCTTGTAATTTGCCAATACTAAATCAGCTTGCATTCTTGCACAATGTTTAAGAAATTCGTGTTTGCCAATAAAGAGTTTAATTTCCTCCTTTATTGATTCATTAGGTTTCTAAGTACTTCAATAATAAAACTCAAAATGCTTGAAACTTCCATCGAGCGCCTGAATTCAAAGAACATGTCTTGTATGCATACTAAGTCATTCTCTTCTCTTCTTAGAGGTTGGCTCTGTGGCATTTGCTGAAAGAATGTAGAATCCCATAGCAAGGATTCAAAATAGGGAAGGTCAAAAATACCAAAGGATCGATAAATAGAAAAAATAAAATTTGCTTTCATAGAGCCTTTTATCTTCTAACAATTCATTTGCTGGTCCCAAATGGATGCTGCCAGCGTATGATTCGATCTGTAGGTGTTTTTAATCTTTGAAAGTGACTCCCAGATACCTAAACCTCTTGTTCTTCTACCTATTTTTCCCATTTCAGCTGCATTTTGCTAGGTGGAGAGGTCTTGTAATTTGCCAGTACAGTGGTGCCCCGCAAGACGAATGCCTCGCAAGACGGAAAACTCGCTAGACGAAAGAGTTTTCCGTTTTGGAGGTGCTTCGCAAAACGAATTTCCTATGGGCTTGCTTTGCAAGACGAAAATGTCTTGCGAGTTCCTGCAGGGGTTTTTTCCTTCCCCCCTTTTTCTAAGCCGCTAAGCCGCTTATCCGCTTATCCGCTTATCCGATAAGCCGCTAAAAGCCACTAAAAGCCGCTAAACTGCTAATAGCGCTAATCCGCTAAGCCGTCAATGGGCTTGCTTCGCAAGACGAAAAAAACGCTAGACGAAGAGAATCGCGGAACGGATTCTTTTCGTCTTGCGAGGCACCACTGTACTATATCAGCTGGCATTCTCGCTCAAGGTTTAAAAAATGTGTGTTTATCTATTTCTGTTGTTGTGTGCCACCAAATGTACATGGCACCTTAAATGGTTACATAGGCAAGTCCTTGTTCCCAGAGTTTATAGTCTGAAACATCCAGTGGGGAAGGTCAGAGGGATATATGAAAGAATGCAGACCAAAATAGCTGGTGCGGTGTAGTGGTTAGAGTGTTGGAGTAAGACCTGGGAGACCAGGGTTCAAATCAATTCAGTGGTACCTCGGGTTACAGATGCTTCAGGTTACAGGGAACCAGGCAGAGGGCCTTCTTGGTAGTGGCGCCCACCCTGTGGAATGCCCTCCCATCAGATGTCAAAGCAATAAACAACTACCTGACATTCAGAAGACATCTGAAGGCAGCCCTGTTCAGGGAAGTTTTTAATATGTGACATTTTAGTGTATTTTTCATCCTTGTTGGAAGCCGCCCAGAGTGGCTGGGGAAACCCAGCCAGATGGGCGGGGTACAAATAATAAATTATTATTATTATTATTATTATTATTATTATTATTACAGACGCTTCAGGTTACAGACTCCGCTAACCCAGAAATAGTACCTCGGGTAAAGAACTTTGCTTCAGGATGAGAACAGAAATCACGCAGCTGCGGCATGGCTTAAGTGGTGCTTCAGCTTAAGAACAGTTTCAGGTTAAGAACAGACCTCCCGAACAAATTAAGTTCTTAACCCGAGGTACCACTGTACTCACCCATTAAGCTCCCTCGGGGACCTGAGGCCATTCACTGTCTCTCAACCTAACCTACCTCACAAGGTTGTTGGGAGGATAAACTGGGGAGGAGGATAACCACACATGCCACCTTTAGCTCCTCAAAAGAAAATGTGGTATATAAATGTAATAAAGTAATAGATCACATTTATGACAATTTGCTGCCTTCATGTGGTATGCTAAACTATGGTTTGGCATGATGAGCACCAGCAGAATTGAGCCGCAGAAAGCCTCCCTGTCCTCCTCTTCAGATGTTCTATGCTTTACCTTCTCTTCAAGCTGGAGGCAGTGGGATAGGAAGGGGGGTGCGGGCTGCCCCAGGTATCATCACTGAGGGGGGTGACAAAATGGCAAAAATTTGAGGGTTGTTTTTTTAAAAAAAAAAATGGGCTCACAAAACTTTTTAGTTCAGCCAACAAAAGCAATGCAACGCGGTTGGTGCTGGGCGCCACACTCTGAGGGCTGGCACTAACTACAGGGCCTGCAGCATGACAGAGCCACACGTCTCTCCTGGGAGTGACGTGGTGGCTTGAGAGCCTGCAGGCTCTGTGCTGCCTGAAACGGCAGTGTGGGGCTTGCATCTGCCCACCGCCTCTCCCCCAGCTGCCCTACAGTTGAGGGGGAAGTGGTGGAGAGGCTTTGCGCAGTGCGCCCTGCCTTGGCTTGCCCCGCCTCCATGGGTGGCTCGCTCCACCCTCAGGTGCAGGGCGCGTGTGACGCCCCGGACACCTGAGCAGCTAGCTATGCCGTTGGCTGGAGGTCATGGTTTATGACAGCAGCAAGCCAGTAGTAAATCACACCGAGCAAGTTTCTTAGCAAACTCTTCCTTAGTGAAACAGGATCTTCACAAAAGTGTCAGACCTAATGATTGCAGCAACTATCTCCAGTAGATCTTGGCCCCATGAAGCAGTTGCTGAGACGAAGGACACCCTGCTCCCCCTCCAGGGCTTTCCCCAAGCAATCTGAGACTGCTTCTGCAGGGAGCTAACTTCACCTCCACTCTCTTCATGCTTCTCCTGGTTCTGGGAGACCAAAGGGGAGGGGAGCTTGTCACAGCAGGATTGGGAGACACCCATACTTCTTCACAAGCCACACTAATCTCTGCCTCTTGGCCCCCCTCCTCTCCTGCTTCAGCTTCTGCCTCTGGTTCTGGACTTCTCTCTACCACAGACTCCCCCTGCTCACTAAGCCCTCTTACCTCTTCAGCTTCTGACACCTCCTCCCAGTCTTCTCCCTCTTCTCCCTCTGAACACTCATTGTCATTCCACCCAGTGCTTTTCTTCTAGAAAAAGGTGCCAGTACTGCGTATCCTTGAGTCCCCCTGAAAAAAACCCACTTATCCTGTCAGGAGTTCAGCCTACACTCGAGTAGGACCCTGGCAGAGACACATGCCCGACTGGCACGTTCCCTCTCTCCTGGCCGATCGTTCGGGAGCTTCAAAAGCTTTCTTCAGCCTGAACATCACAGCGACCGATGCCAACAGACATCGGCACACTTAGGGATCTGCAGAGTGTTTGCAGTTTGCGTAACAGAACTCACTAACTCAGCATTTTGGCTAATCTACTTTATTTATGTATAAACACACATGGAACACTGCAACATGGCTCCCTCTCTCTTTAGCATCAGGCATCAAAGAGAAAGGACAAAGGACAATAGTTCCACTTCATGGAACACAGTAACACAAACATCCTATCTCCGTCACTTCCCACTCTGTGGAGTCAAAACATACACCGTCATGTGATAGACAAAAACCCCATGACTGCAAACATGGAGCAGGAATTCTAACAGATCCCACCAATCCCTGGCAACGAGCCTTCTTCGCTTGGGGGTTCCCCAGCTGGCTCCTCCCACCATTCCTCTGTGTCCAACTAGTCCATGACAGTTTATTGCTAAGCAGGCCAGCTTTGTAACTCATGCTTGTTTGGAAGCTGACCATAGTTAGTGATTAATCACAACCCTCAGTTCAGGTGCAGCAATAAGGGAGAGTCACAGGAAACGCTTTCAAAGTCCTCCTCCCAACTGAATGGGAAGAGGAGAGGGAGAAGGAAAGTTGTGAGCCAGAAGCTCAGACTTGCTCACGGCCATTGTGCTAAGCTACGGTTTAGTGTGGCATGGGAGCGTGACCGATGCCATGCTTATGGAGGTGTAAAATTATTTTTATGCCACAGAAAAGATAACTTAGCCCAAAATCTCCCCATAAATATGCCCCTATTGTTTGTTTTTCTCTCTTTCAGAGCCTCCAGCAGTATTAAAACAAGCAGGCCCGAGTAAAGCTGGGTGATTTTCTTGGCATGAGCTCATGCCTTGCTTTTCCTAATCTTTTTGTTTCCACTGCTGTCAAAAAAGCAGAGATGCAGAAAGGGTGAATTCCAGCTGAAAAAGTCAGTTTTCATTGCTAAAGCAAGAATTATCCCTCAGGGTCAAGGATTGTCTGAATCAATAACACACTCATTTCACTGGTCTCATGTAAATGGTGAGTCAGTTCAACTAATCCAGCAGTACATCATCTGACAAAATAATAATAATGCTGTATTAAATACCACCACCTTGTCTGTTTTTAAGAACTGATTAGTATGAAATTAATGGCTCTTGCTTTGCTATTGTGCCTGTAAATCAATTTTTAAGGCATTTTTATGTAGTGCCACTTATCAAGTACTTTTTGATACCCACATATTTACTTTCAAGAAGCATTTGGAAAATATTAATGAGAATTGCTGCTTATACAGAAATTTTTAAGCCACTTATTCCACTTCCAATTAAGAAATGCATTTCAAAGGCGGAGAAAACTGATTTAAAAACCCCTGCCACACAGCGACTGCACAACACAAAATCATTTATCTCTAAGAGAATCCTACATTTAAAAATAGGCATCGCTTACCATGCAGATAGCAGTAAATAAAATGTGAGATTTTTCTTGTCTATACACCAGGACGCTTGAAGAATTAGATGTTGCTACATTCCTTTTTCCAATACAAAGTGTCCTGATCTGCATTTCCTGGACTAATGTGCAGATTAGAATTCACTTTTGCACTTCTTGAATATTACTAGAAATAATAATAATAATAATAATAAGAAGAAGAAGAAGAAGAAGAAGAAGGGACAGGACAGACTTATGGTTAAATAAATACAAAAGTGGAGCGCATTAGGAAGACACAATTAGCTGAAAACACAATTTGGTTTTGTAGCTTATTGAAATTCATCCTAAATGCAAGAGATGCATTGACTGAATCTAGATTCCCAATGCATTCCTGCACCCTCCACTCATGCTGGTCTAAGAATCATAGGAGCATAGAATTGTTGAGTTGGAAGGGACTCAGATGTTATCTAGTCCAACCACTTGCAATGCAGGAATCTCAAAACATGGTCCCCCATCAATTTGAAACCATACCTTGCTTAGCTTTGTAAATGTGCTAGCAGTTTTGTTGCTGCAGCAGAAGATAGAAGAGACTTGTTTATGATACCTTAGCATTAGCAGAAGTATCCCAGAAGATCATTCATAGTAGTTCTGCTGCCCTCAGAAGTGTGGAGTGTCTGGGAGAGTTGTGGAATTCCTTCCCCACAGTGACACACATGACACTTTCACTACAGAGCTTTTGCCAGATGCTAAAAATGTACCTCTTTTACCCTGGGCATGGGCCCTTGAAGTCTGTGTTCTCAGCACCCACCCTATTTCTGTGACTATTATTTGGTTTATTTGTTTTTAATTCCGGATTTTAAATGATTGGAGCTTGCCTTGGGACCTGATGGTGAAGGGTGGGTCATAAATGATGATGATAAAAATAATAGAATATAAATCCCAAGTGAAAAACCTCAGCGATTCTGTCTTTATATATGGCTAATCCATAGCTGTCAATTTACAGATTTGAAAATAAGGGACCAGCAGCCTCGAAAATAAGGGATCAGCAGCCAAAATAAGGGATTTTCCGGGCACAGGTATGTTCAACTTCTGAGCCCCTCTGAGCCAAAGGCAGAAAGTCCAGCCAGCAGCCAAATGAAGCCTCATCAATAAGGGACAGCAACGGGACATGGCGCTGGGATAAGGGACTGTCCCGCCAAATAAGGGACACTTGACAGCTATGGGCTGATCTCCAGATTAGGCTAGCATGCAATTACAAGTAGCATTTCTGTGATCTCAATAAGGAAAATGTGGGGTTCTGTTGGATTTCTGCAGGGAAGGGCTGGAATTGTTTATTCAATTAATATATTTATACCTCACATTCTCCTAAGTTGGGATTCAATGTGGCTTACAACATTTAAAAAAAGAATTATAAAATGCAAGGTACTGTATTTTTTGCTCTATAAGACTCACTTTTTCCCTCCTAAAAAGTAAGGGGAAATGTGTGTGTGTGTTATGGAGTGAATGCAGGCTGTGCAGCTATCACAGAAGCCAGAACAGCAAGAGGGATTGCTGCTTTCACTGCGCAGAATATTTTTTTTCTTGTTTTCCTCCTCCAAAAACTAGGTGCGTCTTGTGGTCTGGTGCATCTTATAGAGTGAAAAATATGGTAATAAAAACAAATTAGTTAAACAACCAAAATTAAAACACAGTTGTACCTCGGAAGTCGAACGGAATCCGTTCCGGAAGTCCATTTGACTTCCAAAACATTCAGAAACCAAAGCACGGCTTCTGATTGACTTCAGGAAGCTCCTGCAGCCAATCAGAAGCTGCAGAAGCCCCACTGGATGTTTGGCTTCCAAAAATCATTCTAAAACCGAAACATTCGCTTCTGGGTTTGCGGCGTTCGGGAGCCAAAACGTCCGAGTACCAAGGCGTTCAGGATCCAAGGTGCAGTTGTACATTGAAACACATTTTAAACCAGCACTTGAAAGCAGTTTGCCCTGACAGCAGCCCAGTTACCAACTTCCTCTGCAGTTTGCTTTTCAAAAGCCTGCCTTCGAGAAGGACCATAGCTCAGGGTTATTGCTCCTGCCCTGGATGTGGAAGATCCCAGGTTCAACCCCAGCATCACCAGGGACAAGGCAGAAAAACTCTTGCCTGAAGGTCCAGAGACCTGGTGCCAGTTAGTGGCAACAAGCCTGAGCCAATGGCCTGGCTCAGGATGAAGCAGCTTACCATGTTTTCTAAAGACAAGCTCACTGCAGAGCCAATGAAAACCCTGGCAATTCAAGCGACAAAGGCATCAAATAATGCAGCTGTGATCAGAGGCCTACTGAGACTAATTAGCTGCATCTCAAGGCCCAGAGACAGTATTCATCCCGTATTTACACAGAGCCACTGTGGTACTGAGCTAAGCTGGGAATGAGACAAGAAAGGGTTGAGAATAGGAAAGCAGACCTAGAATCATGGAATCACGGAATTGAAGAGTTGGAAGGGACCCACAGAGTCATCTTGTTCAACCCCCTGCAATGCAGGAATCTCAACTAAAACATCCATGACAGATGGTAGCCAACCTCTGCTTAAAAACATCCAAGGAAGGAGAGTCCACAAGCTCCTGAGAGGGTCAGTTCCACTGTCAAAAGGCTCTTACCGTCAGAAAGTTCTTCTTGACGTTAAGTCACAATCTTTTTTCTGGTAACTTGAATCCGTTGACTCATGTCCTATCCTCCAGAGCAGGAGAAAACAAGCTTGCTCCATCTTCCATGTGATAGCTCTTTAGATCAGGCATAGGCAAACTCTGCCCTCCAGATGTTTTGGGACTACAACTCCCATCATCCCTGACTGCTGGTCCTGTTAGCAAGGGATGATGGGAGTTGTAGTCCCAAAACATCTGGAGGGCAGAGTTTGCCTATGCCTGCTTTAGATAGTTGTAGGTGTCTTTCATATCTCCTCTCCATCTCCTTTTTTCCAGACTAAACATACCCAACTCCCTGAACTGTTCCTCAGAAGGCTTGGTTTCCAGACCCTTGATCATCTTGGCTGCCCTCCCTCTGCACATGTTCCAGCTTGTCAACATCCTTCTTAAATTGTGGCTCCCAGAAGGCAATAGTAGTTCAAACTGGAATAATTGTGGTTTCGATGATATCTTTGGTTCCCCTCCAGGTCTGCGCTTTTATATGTGTAAGATGGTATTCTTTAGTGGAAGGAACTGCTGAAGTGGTCAAACCAGTCTCATTGTTTAATTAATGGCCCAGACAAGCCTGCTAAATATCCTTTTCCCACTACTAAAGAGTTGGCCAAGTTGTCATAGCTAGTAATGCTTCCAGAAGGAAGGGTCTGGCTTCCCCCCTCACACTTCCTTGACTGGAGGCCACTTCATCCTAGGCACAGGAGAACAACAGGCACAGGGCTTGTCTCATATGGAGATGGTGTCTGGGAAGACACCGAGATTTGACTTGTTCTTTATGCAGAAACTAAAGCTATTACTTTGGGGACTCCCTCCAAGAAACCTAATAGGGATGCAAGATCTATTGCAGTGCTAAATGCTGCCAATCCTTCCATTTTATGCTCAGGTTGTAAGGTAAAGGGACCCCTGAGCATTAGGTCCAGTTGCGGACGACTCTGGGGTTGCGGCGGTCATCTCGCTTTGCTGGCCGAGGGAGCCAGCATACAGCTTCCGGGTCATGTGGCCAACATGACTAAGCCACTTCTGGCAAACCAGAGCAGCACACGGAAACGCTGTTTACCTTCCCGCCGGAGCAGTACCTATTTATCTACTTGCACTTTGAGGTGCTTTCGAACTGCTAGGTTGGCAGGAGCTGGGACTGAGCAACGGGAGCTGACCCCATCACGGGGATTCGAACTGCCGACCTTCTGATCAGCAAGCCCTAGGCTCTGTGGTTTAGACCACAGAGCCATCCGCGTCCCATGCTCAGGTTGTATATATGTGTAAATAAACCACATATCAAAAAGGCACCACAGTCTCCAGTGATTTTCATTCCAGGGAAACCAAACCTGAGTAAGTGATGGAACCCTGAAGTCTCTCACCACTTGGAGGTTCATAACAATATGAAACCACAGTGGAAAGCTCTGACAGCTATGTGGGATGTGGATGCTTCCATGTACATGCAAATTTATCTCAGTCAGAGCTAGGGATTAGAGAGAAATCTGATTCACTTCACATTTAAAGGCAAATCTATCTAATTCCAAAACAATATGCCAACCAAAACACAACCATCTTTCAAAATTTGCATTCCTCTAGTTTCTGCAACCGTTTTCCAGACCCATAATGTGCGCAAAAATGCATGTGCCATAGTAAAGTGTGCATAAAATGCATCTGTTAGTGACAATAAAATGTCAAAATGCATTATACTAAAATATAAATATTGAGGAAAATATAAAGGTGAGGGGAAACATGCTTTGCAAAATGCATACATTTGGCAAAACTGCATGTAAAAATGTGTACATTCAGAGCAATTTGCACTAAAATGCGGATCGGTTTCATGGGAAAAGAAATTTGCAAACTGATGTGGAAATGTGGAGAACTCAACTTAAGGTTGGAAAATGAGAAACCAAGAGACACTGAAATGGACAGATTCCCTGAGCCGTCATCAGAGTTCTAGAAATGAGCCTATCAATAATCCATAATCCATCAATGACAAATCCAAGACTTGGTACTCTAATTCTATATCTCCACCATGAAGGGCAAATTAGGGAAAGACAATGAAACCGACTGTCTGTCCAGGCAGCCAAATGACACAGGGCTATTTGGCTATTTCCAATCTTGTACAGTTGAAGCATTTGTCAATTTCCTTGCTCCTGCCAAATGCTACCCTTCAGTGGTGTCAAATGACAAAGGACATAACCTGAGAGAAAACAATTGTCTTTATAATCATAGAACAGATGACAGGGAGCAACTGAGAGGTTCCACTCCATAGTGCAATGCACCTGCTGTGTGTACAAGACAAGGTGCCAGTCTAAATGTTAAAGTCCTCATGGAGATCTGTGTTCCTATAGCAAGTTTTCAACACATGCAGCTCCAGCTGTAGTATCGTTTAGAATAGTTTGCTGTGATTCGGTTTTAACGGCAAGTGCCTGCTGGGAAACACCATTGATATGGATGTGGGGACAGAAATCTTACTGTGACTTGGCCCAACATACACAGTGAGTTGATCTGCATTATATGGCAGGATGAGAACCTAAGAAGAACTCTGCTGGATTGCACAAAAAGCTGATCTAGTTTGCATCCTGTTCTCACAGGGACCAGCCAGATGTGACATGTGCAAGCAGGACCTGAGTGAACAGCACTCCTCCCCCACCCCCCAGCAACTGGTAGACAGAGACACGCTGCATCTCATAGAATAGAATAGAATCATAGAGTTGGAAGAGACCGCAAGGGCCATCGAGTCCAACCCCCTGCCAAGCAGGAAACACCATCAGAGTTGTCAAGCCTCTGCTTAAAGACCTCCAAAGAAGGAGACTCCACCACACTCCTTGGCAGCAAATTCCACTGTCGAACAGCTCTTACTGTCAGGAAGTTCTTCCTAATGTTTAAGTGGAATCTTCTTTCTTGTAGCTTGGAACCATTGCTCCGTGTCCGCTTCTCTGGAGCAGCAGAAAACAACCTTTCTCCCTCCTCTATGTGACATCCTTTTATATATTTGAACATGGCTATCATATCACCCCTTAACCTCCTCTTCTCCAGGCTAAACATGCCCAGCTCCCTTAGCCGTTCCTCATAAGGCATCGTTTCCAGGCCTTTGACCATTTCGGTTGCCCTCCTCTGGACACGTTCCAGTTTGTCAGTGTCCTTCTTGAACTGTGGTGCCCAGAACTGGACACAGTACTCCAGGTGAGGTCTGACCAGAGCAGAATACAGTGGCACTATTATCTGAAAGTGGAGATATGATATAGCCATGATGGCTAGTAATCATTAATTGCCTTAACGTCCATGAAAATGGAAAATATACCTTTGGGGTGCCAATCTCCATGATGGCAGTGTGGGGATGTTCAGGGAGGCAGGAGAGGATATTGTTTATTAATATCCTTCCTAACTTGGGATGCAGATGGCACTGTGGGTTAAACCACAGAACCTAGGGCTTGCCAATCAGAAGGTTGGCAGTTCGAATTCCCACGATGGGGTGAGATCCCATTGTTCAGTCCCTGCTCCTGACAACCTAGCAGTTCAAAAGCACGGTTAAAGTGCAAGCAGATAAATAGGTACCACTCCGGTGGGAAGGTAAACTGCATTTCCGTGTGCTGCTCTGGTTCACCAGAATCGGCTTAGTCATGCTGGCCACATGATCAGGAAGCTGTACAGCGGCTCCCTTGGCCAGTAAAGCAAGATGAGCACCGCAACCCCAGAGTCTTCCACGACTGGACCTAATGGACAGGTGTCTCTTTACCTTTACCTAATTTGCGCTAGCAAATTCTATAACTTAGCAGAGTTTTAACATTCCCCTTCAATGTTAACAGTGGGTAGCTGGTTGCAAGCTTGTTTAAGCTTTTCAATATAGATTCTTGGGAAGATCCTTTATTTCCCTCTTAAAAGAATGAACACGCCACAACCTTATTTAAGATATATAAAAGTAGTTTACTCACATTCAACATCAGTTAACAGATGGATCCCTGAAGACAGACTTAGTTACAGATATGTATACATGTGAGTCTATCCCATATGGAGATAGTCTCTTTGCCCTCTGTTGGCTGAGCATCTCTGGCTAAAAAGCTGCTGGTCAAATGACAAGGTTCAAAAAATTAAAAGGTGGCCGGGTGCCTAGACCTTTTGTTACCTGCACAGGTAAGGTCATGCCCACCTCTAGTCACATGCAAGAGGAAGGATGCTCCAACCCAGGAGGAAACAGGAAGTTTTCGGTAGTGGCGCCCGCCCTGTGGAACGCCCTCCCTTCAGATGTGAAGGAAATAAGCAGCTATCTTCTCTTTAAAATACATCTGAAGGCAGCCCTGTTTAGGGAAGTTTTTAATATTTAATGCTGTATTATTTTTAACACTTGATTGGAAGCCGCCCAGAGTGGCTGGGGAAACTCAGCCAGATGGGTGGGGTATAAATAAATAAATAAATAAATAAATAATAATAATAATAATAATAATAATAATAATTATTAATTGGCGGGAACAAACATCACCTTTGCATGTCCACTCTAGGCAAACAAGGAATGTTGTACTTGACTGCTGCTTGTGTTTCACATCACACAGGAAGGCAATCTAGATGGGTACAAATGCAGTTCTGCCACCATAGAATTCCACTCATCAAACCTGCTATTCTCATCCCCTGCCAATTGACATTAGGTGGCTGAATTTGAAAACAAACAAACCCAGAGCTCTCCAGTTCCTCCAAATTAGAATAACAAGCTATTCTGCCTGGTTGGTGCTACCCCATCACAGGGCCTTCTCAGTGGTGGCTCCTCATTTGTGAGATGCCCTTCTTAGTGAGGTGTATCTCTCTCCCTCATTATTTGGTTTCAGGAGGAGCTTTAAAACTTTCTTCTTCACTCAGGGATTTAAATGGCTAAAATATACTGTTTCTAGAAACCTAGAAACTTTTGAAGGTATGTGATTGTTTTGAAATGTTCTTAAATACTTAAAAATAATAATCATCATCTTGTTTTAACGTTCTGGCCTCCTTTGGGAGGAAGGGTGCTGTAGAAATTGAATAAATAAATAAATATGCTAAAACCACTCACTTGTGTGAGTAGTCCAGCCCAAATCACTGGGATTACTTACAACAAAGGAACCCCAGGATTGTAGGAGCCCCCCCCCTTCATTTAAACAAACAGTGCTTCACCAGGCGAGTTTATCAACTGTGACTTCAATACTTAATTAGTTATTTTTCTGTACATTTTGATTGAGCCTCCTATTCATGGCGATGTTGCTCTACAATTACTTCGAAACAGAAAGGTGAATTTAGATAACATTAAACTGTGTCTAGACTTGAAGTCCTAATGTAGTAAATTATATGCTAGTGTCAGAGTAAGTCAGGGAATCAATAGTCTTTTACAAACACATTCCCAGTTTGGCCTTCAGCAGACAATATGCCGCATTTACACATTTTTAATAGAAAAATGAGCAGTGGAAATAAAGAGAGAGAATAATTATCTTACCCAGCTACAAGATTCTGCCTCCTCCCCCCATGCCTCAGGATGCTAAATAAATATAAGAAAAGGATGGCTAATTCTATTGAGAGTGATTATACTGTTGTTATGTCCAGAGGGGTATTGTTGTTGTAAAAAAAGAAAAGAAAAAAGAACTGTCCATCATGTGCACTGTTGTTGTTGTTGTTGTTGTTGTTGTAGTAGTAGTAGTAGTAGTAGTAGTTTTGCAGATCAGCATCCTACAATGACAAAAAGCTAGTATGGTGTAGTGGTTAAAATTCTGAACTAGGACCTCAGAGACCATGGGTCAAATCCCCACTAATTCACCAAGCTCAATGGATGACCACATACCAGTCACAGCCTTTCTGAGCCTAACCTACCTCACAAGGTTGTGGTAAGGATGAAACGAGGAAGAGGAGGAGAATCATGAGCTGTTTGGAGGAAAGATGGGATGTAAAAGCAATCACTAAATGCTGGGGTTAGAGAGTATAGTGCAGGGAGAAGAAATGGACATAGGATTTGACCTTGCTGGTTGCCATTGCTTCATGCATCAGGGTGATAGTCCTATTCAGGTATGGAGTGGCCAGCAGAATTGCCTAGGGCTACAGAGCGGTGCCAGGCAGCAATGTCCCCCAGCAGGCTTGAGATCAGCTCAGCCTGAAGGTTTGCCGCTTCAGTGCATAGAGGTCTTCTTCCCCAGCAACATGAACCTGATCCATCAAGGCTTCCTCTCTAAATGTTGGAAGCCCTTTATGTGCTGGCCATCAAGCAATGGCTTTTTCCACCTGTCTTGCCCCACTTTCTAGCCCTAGGACCCTCTCCCAGACCATGACTTTAGGAACAGTAGAAGCATCTGGGAAGAGAGGAGTTCAGGGATATAATAATAATAATAGTAATAATAACAACAATAATTATTATTTTATAAGTTCTGTGTCTTTGCTTTTGAATTTGTATTGTGTTGTTTTATGCACTGTGACTTGCTGTTATTTTTTATCGATTATAGTCTAGAAATTATTGCAGAGTGAGTTATTTGATTATTTGCTGATATTTAATGTTATTGTGTGCTATTATATTCTAATGGATTATTGAATATTACTTTATATAAGTTCTTTATTTTAAATTTATGTTTTCATCATGGGATTTTGGTATTGGCTCAGATTGTTATAAGGCGTGCGATCTTTGCTGTTTCTTCAGCTTGTAAACCGGCTTGTGTATGGTAATATAGAGAAGCGGTATACAGATTAAAAATGAAATGAAATGTGGAAAAGTTGAGCGCTTTCCAACAGAGCCAATTATGCATTGGACTGGGGTGTGTGACCAGAGTACATATCTCTGTCAGGGATGGGACACATCCCTGCCAACCGCTTCATGTATTTGGGAGCCATGGGTACCAAGGACCCAAACAGGGCTAATACATACACCGAAAATATCTAGCTAATCTCAAAGGTGCCTTATTTTCTACTTCACATGCTCTAGGATGGGGTCATGACCATGACAGATACACAGCACCTGCCTTTGTGGATTAATTTGCAAATGCAGAAAGAATGCTTTCTGCTTTGATGTGCATCTTTTAGCGGGGCATGGATGGCTGAAAAAATCCTTCTCTTCCCTGCAGTGTATCTCAAAGCATCCTCTGAGCATCCTCTGTAAGATGGCGTTGACTTGTGTCTCCTTTCCTATGATAATATCACTCAAATTGGGTTTAATAGGTGCAATTACTTTGAAAGGCAGAGTGTTACCTTTTGACACTGGGGGATAAATGTGAAGACAGATAGATTGCTGGTTTGTTCTGTACTTATCCTTGGGAGCCTAGGGCCTATCAACGCCGGAGAATTTTGCACTGAGGAATAGGTAACACTGAGAAGTGACTGTCAGACTGATGGAGCCATGATGCTGAAGGTGTAACACAGAGGAAAGGTTAGAATCTTACAAGAAGCAAGGGCTGGGATTCAAAAAGCGTGGCATTCCAGGGGAGGATATTCTCTGTGGTAGCCCCTTAGCTGTGAAATTCCCTCCCCACAGAGGTGTGAGGTGTGAATGGCACCTTTAATGTATAGCTTTCATCATAGGCTGAATACCTACCTCTTTGTTTTGGCCTTTGACACCTGATAGAGAGATATCTCTTTGATAGAGAGATAGAGATATGGAACCACCCAGTTCATCTGGTTGTAAACTGTTTTAACTTCTTTAAATTTTCCATTTTTCCATTGTTGTAACCTACCCTGGGAGGCGGAATAAGAAATCTAAATAATAGTATAAATAAATAAATATCAATGAATAGACAAATGCCTTAATTTTTTTTAAAGAAATGACAAAAGTTAAAGAGCATGATAAAGCGAATGGCACAGATGATCTAAAATCTCAAGTGACTGGTCAAAGAGGAAGGTCTTCATCTGCCACAGAAATGTGGGGAGGGCATTCCAGAGTCAGGGTACCATCACAGAAAAGTTCCTGTCCTCTGTGAAAGCAGAATGTACTTAATATTGAAGAAACTACTTAGAGCAAGTCCTCTACAGAGGATCTCAAGACATGAGCAGCCTGGTAAAGACTGGGAAGACATGCATAGGATGGGTTTTTTTGGCGCTACATACTTTTCTGGTGCAACTCCTTGTGCATACTGGATTGCTGCTCTTGAAAGTCCCCCAACCTTCAGGACATTCCCAAAGCTCCTATGCACATCCCAAAGTATTGCTCTTTTTAAGAAAAAAATATGGAAAGGAAACAGCATCAGCAACAAACATTCCGCATTACTGTATCGTGCCACATGTTGACTTTAGTTAATATTGCTCTATTTCCAAGCAGTGGGTTGTTTTACCAAAATAAATAAATAAAATTACAACCTTATGGAGAACCGCCCCTGCATAATTTACCATTCTGTCCAGATTCCTTGGCAGCAGAAGACAGAAAAACATCCATTACCAAGCAGATGAATGCCCAAAATAACATCAAATAATGTTCAGGTTCAAACTTGACTAACACTGTGTGAAACCTGGAAAAGAGATGAAAATCAAGTGGATATTCTTTGATCAGCAGGAGGTTGCATGGTATTTGCAAAATCATCACGAAGGACCTCCTTTCCTTTCCTTCCTTCCTTTTAAAAATAAAACCCTCTTCCTCACTTTTATAGATCTGCAAAAACTAAATGGCTGCACCTGCTATTGGATCTCTGCAATCTGTATACCTGAGGCAATGAGGCCAAATTGTCTGAGATGGAAATAGCTGTGATTCTGAATGAGGTTTACCACTGTGTTATAAAATGATTCTGTTTTAATATAACAGGTTTTAAAGATTGAGAAATGCAGAAACTGCTTGGCAGTTAACCATAGAATGTTTTCCCTTCTTCCTCTCTCCTCCTCCCACAGCTAGAACAATGGTAGGTATGGATAGAGTTGTTTGTTTGTTGTATTGCAATGAGAAACCACCCAATAGGCACTCCTTTTCCTAAATAATTCCCATGATGTTTTGTTAAACACCCATCTTGTACCAAAGAAGTCTGTTTTTGAAGGATGTGATTCTTTCAGTGTCCTGAAAAGGAGTTGTTTGCCTTCCTTTTGAACTGTGAAAGTAAAAAAACCTCACCACTTTCTGCTTGTACATTTTAAAATATACTATTTGGAGAAGGACATTTTTGAGAGGAAGGCAGTTACACAGAAGGCGCCCTTGGGGAAAAGCCCTGCCTGTGTGAAAATCCTGCATCAATGGTGGAAACTTTCTTTCACCAGTTTGTGAGCTGGAGGAAACAGAAACTGGGAACACCAGGGGTGGTTGTTTCCTGTCCCTGTGAGAATACCAAACACAACAGGAAACGCAGCAATTCCAGTCATCCCCACCCCAGCACTGTGTGGGAGGGATGCTGCCATTTTCATTTACTCTTCAACTCTAAAGTGCAGGCTCACATCTATCACCCAATCTGGAAAAGCCAGAGTTCAGTGGTGGGGCCAGAACAGATACAGTGGTACCTCGGGTTAAGAACTTAATTTGTTTCGGAGGTCCGTTCTTAACCTGAGGTACCACTTTAGCTAATGGGGCCTCCCGCTGCTGCCATGCCGCTGGTGCGCAATTTCTGTTCTCATCCTGAGGTAAAGTTCTTAACCCGAAGTACTATTTATGGGTTAGCAGTGTCTGTAACCTGAAGCGTCTGTAACCTGAAGCATCTGTAACCCGAGGTACCACTGTATAGGGGAGCACAACTGTTTCGGTCACACTGGGAACGGGGTGTCAAGGGCACCTATGATTTAAACTGGAGCATGAGAGATGGAGGGATGCTGAATTTGGCCCTACACAGGATGCAATTGAAATTTGAGACCCTAAGATCCACCATTGTTGGAGCTTGCATGCAGAACATCCCATCACCAGGTAGGGTATGGAAACGATGACAAGCCACTGCCAGTTGTTGTAGACCATACTGGGCCAGATGGGCCAAAATTCTGACTCATTGTAAAACATATGCCTATGTTCCTAGTCTAATCGCTGTGGTGTTCAGTTTTATATCTCCCGACCACTGTCTAAACAGCAGGAAGAAGGATTTTATCTCTTGATCTCAGCACTGAGCACCAAAGCACCGAGATTGGGATAGACAAGAATTTTTACAGATTGCTTGCTAAAGAGCAGTCAGAGTGCTTCAGTGGTGTCCACACTGAGATGGAGAGAGAAAGCTGTGGGCGCTGGTGGGACACTTCCTGAAGTTTGCTGAGCCAAATCTGTCCTCTGTCCCAAGGTACTGCTTCTGCAATATTCAAAGGATGACATCTTGCAGGAGAACTTCAGAATGGTGAATGATTCGCCTATTGCAGCAAATAAAGTGCTAGCAGCATGCTGGATATAATCAAGAACCACTTTAATATTTCCCTGTTACGAACGAGTTTAAATTGTGGCATTTCTAACAGAACTACACGTATTATAAGAAATTTAAGGAGAACATTCACCAGATACGGTGATTGAAAAGTGGACTTCATTACTGGAATATGACATATCAAGATAATAATCAACCATATATGCTATTGCTGCTAAATTATATATATTATATTATATTATTATTATATAATAATTGCCTTAGCATTGCTTAGGAATCCTAAGAAACAAACAAACAAAATCAGTGCAGCTTTTGAAAGGTTCAGTTTGTGTCACAATCGCATCCTATTGTATTCAAATGCAGATGCAAACATGCTCCTTGATCTCAAAAACTATCATGAAAAATTTAGTTATCGTATCTTAAGAGATGTTCAAATACATAGCACACAAACAAACAGAAACCTTTCAAAAATATAAAGTAATTATATGCAATATAATTAAAGTATTTGATTTAAGGCTGGGGAAGCCCAGCCAGATGGGAAGGGTATAAATAATAAATGATCATTATTATTATTGTTTTATATTTGTATTTGAAGAAGAAGAAGAAGAGGAAGAGGAGGACAAAATTATTTGCAAAGCTTCAGCAAATGGTCATTAACAGTATGGGTCTCTAAGAGCAAATACAGTGCTGATCAATGGATGGACAGACTTGTTTTCAGCTCAGTGTTTTCATTTTGAAGTCAAAGCAGGGATTTGCTTCCAGAGCTGTATTATCATTTCAAAATAGGATGCTTCTGCTGTCATTCTCCCATTATTAAAAGCATGCATCTTCATACAACTGTGTGTGTGAAACTATGGGAAGAGATGAATTTAGTAGATGAGCAGCTGACTGAGGGTAGGTTAAAAGCTTTTAGAGGACAACTGTGTGTTGCTTTCTGTATTCTGCTGGGTGTCATTAAGGAGCACTGCTAGCTATGGAGGCATTTGAAATTTAGCATTGTGTTGCAGTCTGCCAGCTGCTATTTGAAGGGTGGACAGAAAGACATCAAACTGAACACCTCCTCCCTATATGAGGAACGTTCCCTCCTTGATTCCATTCAAAAGATTCCATCATCCCTGTCTGCTTGGTCACCAAGGGTCAATCTGCCCCGTCAAATAGGTACATTGAGAAAATGGATTTAATATGTCTGGCATGTGGATTAAGATTTCTACCATCCTTTACCAGCCAGCAGGTTCATAAATGAGCCCTCACTTACCATGTCAAAGCAAAGCTGCCTGAGTGTTAGTCATGGTGGCTATATATTACCTGTCATAAAGGTAATAATTGGGGAGTGGGTGGCGTTGTGATCTAAACCACTGAGCCTCTTGGGCTGCTGATCAGAAGGTTGGTGTTTCGAATCCATGCGATGGGGTGATTTCCCATTCCTCTGCCCCGGCTTCTGCCACCTAGCAGCTTGAAAGCACACCAGTGCAAGTAGTTAAATAGATACTGCTGTGGCGGGAAGGTAAACAGCATTTCCATGTGCTCTGGCTTCTGTCACAGTGTTCCATTGCACCAGACTGGTTTAGTCATGTTGGCCACATGACCCGGAAAGCTGTCTGTGGACAAATGCTGTCTCCCTCAGCCTGAAGAGAGATGAGAGCCGCACTCCATAGTCACCTTTGACTGGACTTAACCATCCAGGAGTCCTTTACCCTTTACCTATATTACCTATCAGTGTAAGAGGTAGAATTCTTCTGCATAAGAGTTACCCCATGAGTGGGACGTGTGCTCATGTTCTGCTTCAGATCATAAGAAGAGCCCTGCTGGATCTGGCCAACCAGATGCCTGTTAGATACCCTCAAGCAAGACTCAAACACAAGAGCAGTCTCCCCGCCTATGGTTTGTAGTAACTGGTATTCTGACATTTTACTGCCTTCAATCATGGGGGCAAAACATAAACATCATGGCTAGCAGCCATTGATAGACTTATCCTCCATGAATTTGTCTAATCCTCTTTTAAGAACATCTGAGTTGGTGGCCACCATTGTCTCCTGTGGGAGTTGGTTCCATAGTTTAACTATGTGCTGTTGGAAGAAGTTTTGTTTTTGTTTTTTTAATCTGTCCTGGTAAAATATGGGCTAGACGATATTACCGTTAGGTGGATTTGTAGCTGACGGACTGACAGAACCAGTGCTCATCAATGGCTCATCATTATCCTGGAAAACAGTGACAAGTGGGCCTGTCCTGGGCCCAGTGTTGTTCAGGTTCTTTTGGTAATCCTCACAGAACTCTAGCCCAATGGTTGCCATTAATTTGATTTTGAATTTATTTTAGAATGAATTTATTTTAGAATGCTGTATTACTTTTACTGCTGTTAGCCGCTCTGAGCTTGACTTCGGCTGGGGAGGACGCGATATAAATAATTTGTTGTTGTTGTTGTTGTTGTTGTTGTTGTTGTTGTTGTTGTTGTTATTATTATTTATAAACGACTTGGGCAAAGGAATAGAGGGGATTCTCATCAAATTTGCAGATGACTCCAAACTGAGAGGTGTAGAAAATGGAATCAGGATTCAAGATGACCTTAGCAGATTGGAGAACTGAGCCACTGCTAACAAAATGAATTTCAATAGAGACATATGTAACATTCCACAGTGTAAGGAGGGTATTCGACAAGCTGGAATGTTTGCAGAAGAGGGCGAACAAGAATATAAAGGATTTGAAAATGAAGCCTTATGAGGAATGGTTGAGGGAACTGTGCAGAGAAGACTTAGAAGTGATATGACAGCCATCTTCAAATATCTGGAAGGTTGCCACATGGAAGATGGAGCAAGCTTGTTTTCTTCTGCTCCAGAGGGTAGGACCTGAACCAATGAATTCTAATTACAATACAGGAGATTCCAACTAAACATTAGGGGGGGGGAATTTGACTGTAACAGCTGTTCCACAGTGAAACGGACGACCTTGGAAGATGGTGGATGCTTCTTCACTGGAGGTTTTTAAACAGTATGTGGCTGGCCATCTGTCAGGGTTTCTTTGGCTGAGATTCCCACATTGCAGGTGGCTGGACTAGATGGCCCTTGGAGGTCCCTTCCAACTCTACACTTCTATGATCCTATGAGTCTTCCAACATTCAGCTTCATTGGATGCCCATGAGTTCTAGTGCTATGAGGGACCACAATGGCTTGGATACAATTGATAGACTCAAGGAGTCGGAAGGCTAGTCCAACCCCATGCATTTCAGGAATCTCAACACACAGTCCCCCATCCAGTCTGAAACCATGCCGGACCCTGCTTAGCTTTGCAAATGTGCTAGCAGTTTTATTGCTGCACCACTCGTGGCTTCTGCAGCCCCCAGGAGTCATGTGTAGGCCTTGGGCAGGCCCCCATACTTAGAAATTCAGAATGGAAACTGGGAACCTGAGGCATGGGATAAAAATGCATAATAGGGATTTCTTGCTCTGGTTTTATTCACCTAAAGAGTAGGTTCTGTAGCCAGAGTGGGAAAAGCTGGTATACCATCCCACTTGCAGCACCAATTCATTCCAGTGATTCCCACCTAAGATTGCTAACCCTTCCCTGCAACAAACGCAGACTTAAGCATGAGTGATAGCTCCCATTTTAAGATTTGGAGCTTGGTTTTAGAATCAAACAAATTTCTTCTTCTTCTTTTTTTTAAAAAGGCTTTTGGTATCTCCCTAGCTGCTTCCCCTGTGTTTGTCTTGCTCCAAACTCAATCTCCTTGACTCATCCAGTTTTTTTAACACCCGAAGTTCTTCCAGACTTAGGGGGACTTTTTTCAAGATCAGTATCAGCTTCTTCTTTTTTTATCTTACATTTATCCAAGATAATAAATAATAGAAAATTTAAAAACATAATAAAAATAGCAATATAGATACAACACTCTTTAATCAAATTTGGGTGGTATTCCGCTTTTTATTAAAGTGTTGTACTGGTGGTGGCCTTTGACTAAGTAATAAAGATCTGGATTTGTTCTCATGCTTTCATTTGTGTGTGTGTGGGGGGGGGGGGATACTCCCCTTTAGCAATTATGACTTTGAACTGGGTGGTTAATAGGAGTAGAGGTTAAGTTACTGATGCTATTTATGAAGGAACACGTGCAGTGTAAGTAAGCCAAGGATTTTGAACTTTAAAATAATAATCATTTTTATTCATTTCTTATGCCAACAATGTTTACCATGCAGTTTGGGTTTGGGCTTCATGACAGAAATATAGCCATTTTTTTTGTCAGCTATGAAGAAATCCTTGATTTTCCATTCAGTTCTCTGAAACCCCACTTAGAAATGTGGTGGCCCTTTTGGCAATTTGGTTGGCTGTTGGTGGAACAATGGTATGTATGAATTAAAAACAACAACCTTTTTGCAATCCAAATAGCACTATTTAATATTAGATAGTTTTCCTGGCTGGTGGTTAAATCCATTTGATTCAGCTGCAGACTGTTCTGGGCAAATGGGGATGAGTTTCCTCTCCATGTGACCTGAGGTGTGGGCTTGGAGCCAATGAGAATCACTGCATTTGCATGCAAGGGCTCCAAGCCATATAAGGAAGGGATGGGCAGAGGGTGGTGAGTGAAAGCTTTTTGCCATTCAACTCTAATTTACTTTATAAATTATTAAATCACCCCCTGTGCATTTCCATCTTTGATAGTCTTGTGGTATGAGGAGCAAGTCAATGGCTAAGCTAATTGCAATAAGCAGAAGTGGTATTTAAGGCACTGGACACTTTCAACCGCAAAGTAGTTCCAATTAGCGTTTGTAAGTGATGTGACAGCAGTTTGCAGAGTACCAAAATAGTCCCTCATTTGTCAAGCCGGTCTGAAGCTTATGGCAGCTTTCTGATCATCTCCCCAGCCACGGGACCTGAAAGCACCTTCAAAAAGCTTTCTCTCATTGATCTTGAGTCAGATGCCGACTGAAAGGCAGACGGTTTTGCCAGAAAGAAGATAGATAGGTGCTGCACCAGCATAAGAAATGTCACTTGCTTAATGAAAAAGGGGTACCTGTTTGCAACGTGTGTGTGTTTGTGTGTGTGTGTGTGTCTATGGATGCTCACCCACACAAGAAATTCAGAGAAGCCAAATAGATGTGCTACTCTGAACTCTCATGCAGGAGTTGGGCGCTGCAATGACATACACCAGGGGTGGAACCTTTGTCAACCGGGGGGGGGGCACATTTCATAGAATTGAAGATTTGGAAAGGGACCCCAATGTTCATCTAATCCAACCCCCTGCGATGCAGGAATCTCAGCAGGTGGTCCCTCACCCAATTTCAAACCATTGCAAATGTGCAAGCAGATTTATTGCCTTCTGGGAAAGCTTCTGGGGGCCAGAGTGATGGACGAAAATTGTAGACTGCCCAAGAGGTGTGTGACACAAGGGTGGTGAGAGGTGTGGCCTGGGGAGACTCCCAATGGGTGGTGGGGTGGGATGGAAGAGCTGCATTTGACCCCCCTGGCCTGAGTTTCACACCCCTAACGTGCACTTCCTGGGACGCAGGTGGCGCTGTGGGTTAAAGCCTCAGCTCCTAGGGCTTGCCGATCGAAAGGTCGGCGGTTCGAATCCCTGCAGCGGGGTGCGCTCCCGCTGCTCGGTCCCAGCGCCTGCCAACCTAGCAGTTCGAAAGCACCTCCGGGTGCAAGTAGATAAATAGGGACCGCTTACCAGCGGGAAGGTAAACGGCGTTTCCGTGTGCGGCTCTGGCTCGCCAGAGCAGCGATGTCACGCTGGCCACGTGACCCGGAAGTGTCTCCGGACAGCGCTGGCCCCTGGCCTCTTAAGTGAGATGGGTGCACAACCCCAGAGTCTGTCAAGACTGGCCCGTACGGGCAGGGGTACCTTTACCTTTACCTTTAACGTGCACTTATCTGGGAGTCAGTTCTATTGAGCATAGTGGGACTAACTTCAAAGTTTGTATAAGTACAGTGGTACCTCGGGTTACAGACGCTTCAGGTTACAGATGGTTCAGGTTGCAGACTCCACTAAACCAGAAATAGTACCTCAGGTTAAGAACTTTGCTTCAGGATGAGAACAGAAATCATGCAGCGGCAGCATGGCGGCGGCAGCGGGAGGCCCCATTAGCTAAAGTGGTGCTTCAGGTTAAGAACAGTTTCAGGTTAAGAATGGACCTCCGGAATGAATTAAGTTCTTAACCAGAGGTACCACTGTAGGATTGCACTGTAAAACTGGCCCAGTGAAGTCATAGCTTACGGAACACATCCAGAAGGCTTGATTCCCCTAATGAGTCCCACTAGCTGAACCCCATGGAAGGTCTTCTGCTAGTGCAATGGTGTCATTCAACTTTTACTCAATTGCATTCAATGGGGATAAATCAGAGCCTCACTGGAATCAAAGGAAGCCTTCCAACTTATTTTGATTAATTTATGGCACTTCCCTCTATGAGTCATGCTTGCACCATGATATACCGTATTTTTTGCTCTATAAGACTCACTTTTCCCTCCTAAAAAGTAAGGGGAAATGTGTGTGCTTCTTATGGAGCGAATGCAGGCTGCGCAGCGATCCCAGAAGCCAGAACAGCAAAAGGGATCGCTGCTTTCGCTGCGCAGCAATCCCTCTTGCTGTTCTGGCTTCTGAGATTCAGAATATTTTTTTCTTGTTTTCCTCCTCCAAAAACTAGGTGCGTCTTATGGTCTGGTGCCTCTTATCGAGTGAAAAATGTGGTAATTTTAAGAATGCTTCAATGGGTGGCACAATATAAATGCCACATTCCATGTATATTCTAGTGAATCTCCATTAGGTTGCAGTTTGGAAACCCTTAAATCATCATCGCTACTACCACCACCATGATGTTATTCCAAATTAAGAGGACTGCAGTCATAAAATTGGCAAGACTCCCCAAGTGGGTCTAAGATGGACAACCAGTCTCTCCAATGCCCTAAAGCTAACAGAACAATCCCAACTATAGAAAGCCAGTGTACAGGTGGTACATGACACCAGTCAAGCTTGCAAAAATTTATCATCTGCCCGATAATAAATGTTGGAAATGTAAAGAGATTGAAGGTACATTCTTTCACCTATGGTGGACGTGCCCGAAGATTAAGACCTTTTGGGAGATGATCTATAATGAAATGAAAAAGGTATTTAAATATACCTTCCAGAAGAAACCAGAGGCCTTTCTCTTGGGCATGGTCGGCCAATTGGTGCTAAAGGAGGATAGAACTTTCTTTATGTACGCTACAACAGCAGCAAGAATACTCATCGCAAAGTATTGGAAAACACAAGATCTACCCACCCGGGAAGAATGGCAGACGAAGGTGATGGACTACATGGAACTGGCTGAGATGACTGGCAGAATCCGGGACCAAGGAGAAGAGTTGGTGGAAGAAGATTGGAAAAAATTTAAAGTTTATCTTCAGAAATATTGTAAAATTAAGGAATGTTAGAAAGATGTTGGAATAGAATTATGTGGTTTTAGCAGAAAAGATATAAAGGATTAAGTAAAAATGAATTGGTGAAAGAAGAGAATGCAAAATCACAATATATTAAGATAAATTATTAAGATAAAAACAAAGCTGGAAAGGATTTGCTGAAATATCTAACTGAATTAGAATACAAAAATGGGAGGTGTGAGGAGGTCAAGGAAGTAAGTGAATGAAAGCAAGTGATGTAAAGGTTTGATCTGGTTTTTTTTTTAATTGTTTGTATTTTTTCTGTCTTTTTGTTTTTCTTTTTTTCCTTTTTTATTTTTTCTCTTTGTAATCTTTAAAATTTGAATAAATATTATAATAATAAATATATATATATATAGAAAGCCAGTGTAGCCTGGCCTGGCATAAGCCCTATTCCCAACTTGGTTTAGAAGGAATTTAATTTGAACCACCCTTTCCCCCAGATAAGTTCTGTCAAGTTGCTAAGTCATGTAACAAAGCAGGAAGGGGTTTGGAAGAGGTGTAGGTCTCTCCTTGCCCCATCCCACAATCCCCTTGGAATGTCCCTTATTGGTGTAAATTACACCATCTTGTTGGTTGGATTTATATAGTGGTACTTCAGGTTACAGACGCTTCAGGTTACAGACTCTTCAAGTTACAGACTCCGCTAACCCAGAAATAGTACCTCGGGTTAAGAACTTTGCTTCAGGATGAGAACAGAAATTACGCAGCAGCAGTGTGGTGGCAGCAGGAGACCCCATTAGCTAAAGTGGTGCTTCAGGTTAAGAACAGTTTCAGGTTAAGAACGGACCTTCAGAACGAATTAAGTTCTTAACCTAAGGTACCATTGTACCAGCATATTTCTAGTTTAACCGGGGTGAGGGATTTACACTGTGGTAGCCCTGGCTCAGCCAGGAAAGCCCACAATCTATTGGATCTAAATGCTCTCAACCCAGTGGATCTTGGATTGCACTGCAAGTGACTTAAAAAGGGTTTAAACAAAGTGGATCGAAGGAAGAGAGTGGAAGTACTAGAGATTTGTGCTTCTTCTTCCCACACATATTTAAAATTTGATAGCTGGATTTACAGTTCCACTACTAAATATTCTACTAGATCAACTCATGGGGTGCCCTGTAGATGTGTTGTACTACATCAGCCCCTATCAGCATGGCCAGTGATCACAGATGAAGGAAACTGGAGTCTAGTAGCATCTAAAAAGCCACACATCTTTGCAGTATGGAGTAAAGGAAAGCAAACTAGCTGTGTGTCTGCCATTTCAGCAACTGTGTGTTTAACTATCGTATCTAGTTTAGCCCTGATAGCAATTCAAGGTACTTGCTATGACTGAGTCACTAAAATAATCTGGATTTCCCAGGCTATCTAAAAGCACGAAGAAATTAAGGATAATTTTTGATCCAATACATTTTGCTACCTGAAGCAGAGCAGCATATGGAACCCACCCTCCTCCAAATCAACATGCAACTCAAGGCCAACCAAGGCAGAAACACCTCTTCCTTTCCCAGCAGTAAATGAATGAGGAGGAGGAGGAGGCTGATTATTATAAATGATTTGCTGCCCTTTCATCACACATCAAATCAGCCACCTGAAACAGCTCTCTCTCTCTCTACCTAATGGTAGGGCTGGCTCTGTCTGGAAACCACAATCATAAGAAAAAATGCACAGATGGATTACAATGTGCCCTGCAATATTGTCTGGAAGACTGACCTCTTTTTTTTTGGTAGGGATCTGGGAACAGGCCCTTCTCATTATTCTGGCAGTGTAAAGAGACCTAGAACAGAGTGCTGCAAGCTTACCTTCAGGTTGAATCGTCTCCACACTGTCAGAATGGTGTAAGCGAGGCTTGAATACAAATGGGAGCCAAATCCTCAGTGTTACAGAGTTGACTGTTTCCTCTGCAGGTTGTGGATTTTTCTTTTTCTGTAAATACTTTACTTGGATTTTTGACCTCCTAACATTCATGCAGTAATATAATGTAAATAGCACCGGCTAGTGCTGAATATTCTCTGCCATCTCTTCAAACGAACAAAGATCATAAGAACATGCAGAGGGGTTCTGAAGCTCCATGTCTTGCGCCGCAGGGAATTGGCAAGAAATCAGGTCAGAAATGTGAGTCAGATGTAATACTGAGTATGCGCTAATAGGCTAAAGCAAGAATGAGACTTATCTTATTACTTTTTACATGTCAAATTAGTGTGGTGGTAAAGAGGGTTATATTCTATGGATGTTATCCCAGTTGAATTATTCTGGTGCATTTTGCATGAGGATTCACCTTGATTTTCTCCCTCATCTGTAAGGATGTGGGCCGCAAGATTGTCTGGCTGAGCTCTTAAACTATAATGCCACTTAATATGTACAGAGGTAGCAATGCTTGCATAGGCAAGTGGGAAACACATTAAGTGCAGGGGAAAATATTTAGCAATCAGAGACAGATTCCCTGCATGCTGTGGCATCTTCCACCCAAATGGTTCTCACTAATAGCACAAGACAAAAAGTAACATCTCATGGCTATGCACAATAGATTTTCTGAATTGTAGCTATGGGGATATATTATACCGAACACAGAAAATATTTTTAAAAAAAACAAAACAAAAAGTCTTTGTAATGGCTGACTTTGAAGTTTGCGTGGTTGTTGTCAGCAGGCTGTTTCTTCTTTGAACGTATACAGAAGACTTTCTATGCAAATGACATACGAAATTGATGAAATGCTTGTAGCTACAAGACTAGTAGAAAATTACCTAAAATTATGGACGTAAAGGTGTAGGCAGTAAAGATGGGGATACTATGGTAATAACTAAATTAATATCCTTTATAAGAACATCCTGTAGAAGAACGAAGGGCAATGATCTAAAATAGGTGTGCTTTGCCTGGGCTCACAAAGAGCCCCTCTGACCCCATTTCTCTTGCATCATTCCCCTGGCCTCAGGAGCAGGCCAGGCAGCAGACTGGCTACGATGTGCTATATCAGGTGTCTGATGCAGTTTGCATGCTTCTGAATATTGCCAGTAGGGTGAGGGCTGTTGCAATCATGTCCTGTTTGCAGGCTTCCCAGAGGCTGGCCACTGTGCACATTAGGATGTTGGATTAGATACACCTTTGGTCTGATCCAGCAGGGCTGGCCCAATGAGAACTCAGGGTCACTGCCAGACTGCTCTACCCCTGAGGGTCTACTCAAGAGGAAGGGCTTCCTTGGGAGGAGGGAGACTATCCATCTACAGGCAATGGCTCAGCAGAGGATTAGGTAGAGGAGGAACTGAGAGTGACTCTCTAAATCTCTCAATCTCTGCTGTATCTTTGCCATGTTAAAGGTCCCTTTTGAGCTCATTAATCTCTAGCTCTTCCTGGCTGAGCTCTAAATCTTCCTAATTCAGCTGCTGCTACTGCTCAATGTCTGGCTCTAGTTTTCACTCCAAGTGCTGGCCACAGACACTAGCCATTCTTTGCTTTCACATGAATTGAGGGTACCAGTTCAGTGGCTGAGGTCCATTAGGATGAAGCAGAGGGTATCTGAAGTCCAGATCCATCATCTCTGCTGAAAATATGCCTGAAGAATTGCCACTGTGTAAAGAAAGGCTCTACCAGCTAAGCTGTTCTGCTATGGGTGTCCTTCCCGTGGATCTCTGAAAATAGAGTGGCAACAAGGAAAAGAGCACTGCTACTTCAGAGCCAACCTCTCCCTTTTCAAAAGGACAGCACCTAGCATAAATAATTCCACTCCCATTAATGCCAATGGGTAGAAACAAGGGCATCGCTTGAGTTGGAGATGGCTTGTATACTGAACAGTTATGCCTGGTGGAAGAAAACTGGAGCTCTGGGTTCCAGATTCCCTGCCATAGGGTTGCATTGCCTAGAATAGTATTTCTAAATTGTCAATTATTTTTTGTATATACATCTCAGGTTTGTGTGGTTTCTTGTAGGCACCCTCTGGCCTGGTTCACTCAAAATGCTAAGATATGCTTGTGGTTTATGTATGAAACCTACATAATAGCTTAGCTATGCTTGCTTCAGGGAAGGGACACAGCTCATTAGTAGTACATCTGCTTGGCACACATAAGGTCCCAGGGTCAGTCCGTGGCATCTCTGGGTAGGGCTGGGATTGTCCACAGTTTGAAACCCTGGAGAGCCACTGCCAGTCTGTGAAGACAACATTGAACTAGCTGGACCAAAAATCTGAATCACTCTAAGGGATCTTCCTGTGTACTGCTAACAAACCACGATATGAAGCTATGGTTTGTTGTTGGCTTACAAAACTTAGCTTAACTATAGACTGATGTTACATATGAAGAAGCATCCTTGCGTGTTGAGACCCCGAGACCACCCCCTCGTTGATGAATAAGACACAAGGACACGGATATTAGGTTAATGTTATTGGGCAAATTTAGGCCACAACTTTATTGTTTACAGAATGTGAGTGGTATTGGCTTAGGCATTCGAATGGACCCAACTATATCTGACTCCTGCCCGCCACGCAGGGAGTCCAGTCAGGGTCAACCACAGGGGGAGCCCCGTCAATGCAAACCAACTTGAGCTCCCCCTAGGTTCCCGACGGGGTCATGGCATGGCCCTAGCCATCCCCGGACTTTGGACAAGATCCACACCCCCGGATTCCTTTAACGGAATAACCTTTAGTTTGGAGGGGAAGGTGGTGGCCTCCCCCATCATAAGGTCAACCAATGCCTAACCACCAAACCTTACAAAGTTGTGATGATTGCTACAAGGTAGGTGAAAACCAAATGGCCCAAGCCAATTTGCCAAGTGGAAAAATTCCTACCAGGCCCCTCAACAGTGACCAACTGAGGTCCATAGCAAGGCCAAAATCAAAACCTGAAAATAGGGAGGGTGGGAGATCGAGGAAGCGAGCCAAGATGAAGCTCTCTGGCTCGTGCCTCAGTTATATGGGGCCTGGCCATGCCCCCCCAGCCAGCGGATTGGCTGGCAGGTGAATGACATGGCCGGGAACCTCCGGGAGATGCAGGACTTTGTCCCCCACCCCCGGGGAGGAGTGGGTGGCCACAAGGTCCACCTCAACTCCTCCACACTGAGCAGTGGAGCGGATTTCCTCAGCTGTGCTTAGTTTGGCTAATCAAGATGCTCACCAAATTACAAGCATATGTGGCAAGAGTAGCTGGAAAACAGAAGAAACTTTGTAGAAACAAGTCATGGTTTGCTTGATCCTCTGTTGGACAACTCATGGATAAATTGTGGTTTGTTAATGCTATGTGCAAACCACCACCCCTTTTTGTTTGTATTCCTGCTGTTAGTTTTTTTTTTATAGTTACTTTGATTGTTTTAAAATAAAAAATAAAAATCATTCCGTCTAAAGAACGCTTTCAACCAGGCTGCCTCTGCTTCATTGATATAAGTAAGAACTTGGAAGGTGTGAAGATTATTCCCTCTGAAGGATGGCTTTCGGCAGATTTATTCTTGTTTAAAAGAATATCTATAAAGTAAGATTAGCCTTACTAGGTACAGTAGGGAGACTCCACAGAAGTTGGAACACGCAGGTCCTGGGCCATCAAAAATCCTTCTTAGAATAAAGGGTAACAAAACACAGAACATAAAACAATGTCTCCTGGTTTGATGTGGTCTCATAGGGCCATATCTATTCTGCAGAACTGAAACTGATCTAACACTTATTTCTTTTCTTCTGTGAGGGAGGGCAGAGATCTCTGACAGAGAATTATCAGCACTTCACGAAAATGCAATTCCCAGAATCCTTTATGGGGAGGTTGTGGTACTACAATTGAAAATAATGCAGGTGTGTGGATTCCAGCAATGGAAGGGAACAATGCCATTTAGTGTGCTGTCTGCGGAAAATCATCTAGCATAGCCAGTCTGCCACATATCCATCTATGCAGTCATCTAGATCACAGTGTTCTACCTGCACAGAGCAGTTCCCTTTGGAGCAAATAGCCACATTCTAAAGATAAAGGCATACCAAGTTTCTTTTCGCGCATTCAAACCACACTGGGACCTGCAATTAAATTAATATTTACACATATAACTTGTTTACATAATTCAGACCATTTGAAACCATTTGGTTTGTGTTCTCATTGCACGCTGATAAATTTCAGTGCTTGATGACTTGGGGAAGGAATCCCATGGAGCTTTGCTTGTGCCCCTACCTGAAATGCTTGGTCATTCTATGCTCAATATGTTCTTGCAGGAGATTGCAAACTCCTACCCAAATATGCCTGTCTTAAAGGAGCCTCATGAACTGAGCTGAAGTTAGTGCCTCTTTGTCAGCTAGGGCATGCATTTTGGTGAAACTACACCCAGTACTCACTTGTACCACTTGCTAGATTTTTCAGATTGAGACTATACATCACACTAGAGTATAATTTGAGCCACACTCACCAGATCGGAACTGGCTTTCAGCACTAAAACTCAGCTCTAAGAAGAATTAATGGAGAAGAGAGAGTGCTGTCACTCCTGGATATCAGCAGCATGCCCCCAACACATTTGGGAGTTAGCTTTCTGGGTACAAGGGCCTGAATTGAGCTGCGGAAACCTCTCTTTTAAAAAATTAATCACTGGCTTCAATGGATGGTGGCTCTGTGATTGGTTTCTTCTCTAAGCTGACTGAAGTGAGCTAAGAAAGGCAGAACCATTGGATACTGAATGGAAACAAACTAAAGTGAGCAGCCAGTGGTAGTGACTGAGCAGAGGTCTGGGCTAGAACAAGTGGAAGGCTGGCAAGAACAGCGAAACCAAGGCAGGAAGTCAGCCTGCAGGACCATGGACAGCTCCTAGGCAATTGACTCATTCCAGTAATCTCTACAGAGCAGAACTGAACCCTGTACAAGGAACAGGACAGGTTAAAAATGTGCATTTCTCCTTGTTGTTCCATGGCTTCAGTCTGTCCTCTTGTTCTTCCTGAATTCTGGCTTTAATTGGAAGGGGAGGACAGTTTTTAAAATTTATTCTGAAATCAGAACATGTGATGGTATGTGGAACAAGTGCTCATTGACAATACAATGCAAAAAAGCTATATCACTATGCTTATGCTTATTATTATAATTAGGTAAGTAAGTAAGCAAGTAATATACTGCCCTATACCCACAGGTCTCACCATACAGCTGTATGTCAAATTGCATCGGGATTGTTTGGGGGGGGCGGTGTTGGGTAGAACCCTTTTTCTTCAATGCACACAAGCTCACATGCACATTGGTCAATTGCTGTGCAAACTTTGTTTGTATCCTGGGCTTCCTCACACTGGCCTATTTGGTTCCCCTTTTGACAGGTCAAGGCAAGATGCTGTAGCATTCTATTATTCTTTATGATTGCCCTGGAAATACAGATGGAGGAAGACAAGAATAAATTGAAAGGTACCGCAAACAAAGCATGCACAATTCAAAATCATGTGGATCTGCCATCATGTTCCATCTTCTCTTTTGGCCAAAAAGAAAGAGGTGAAAACATGGTCTTTGACAGATGGTGTAGTGGCTCCTTGAATGGTTTGTACTACCTATTTGAATGGCTAGGGCCAGTGTGGTGTAGTGGTTAAGAGTGGTAGACTTGTAATCTGGTGAACTGGGTTCGATTCCCCGCTCCTCCACATGCAGCTGCTGGGTGACCTTGGGCTAGTCACACTTCTCTGAAGTCTCTCAGCCTCACTCACCTTACAGAGTGTTTGTTGTTGGGGAGGAAGGGAGAGGAGATTGTTAGTTGCTTTTAGACTCCTTAGGGTAGTGATAAAGCAGGATATCAAATCCAAACTCCTCCTCCTCCTCCTCCTCCTCTTCTTCTTCTCTTCCTCCTCCACCCCAGGACTCTGTCTTCTGCTTACCTCCAAGTAGGGCTTATCTAACCCCTCATTTTCCAACTCAATGTCTAGGTCACTAGTAAGAATCAAAGATGCCACATCACATTCTTCCATATTACTGTTTGGGGGCATAGTAGTTGCCCTTTTCAGTCTGCAGATCATGCAGTGCCTACAAACCCCAAATACTGGGAGTCTCAGGACTGAGGACCAAATGCTACCCCTCCAGGCACCCTGTCCCTGGCCTTTGGACTCTCCCCATGCCACACCCCTCCTCACCTCACCCAACACCTCCCCCTCTCCACCCACACCCATCACTGGCTCTGCTTTTCACCCTCCTTCAGTACTTTTGCTTGGCTGGAATGTCTCCTGGGACTGGGGTAATGTTTCTTCCTTGCCCGGATGGAGGATAGAGAGGAGTTTGCGAGCGCATGCAGAAACTAGCCATTTCGGTTCTGGAAGTGCTCCTGAATATGATTAGAGGGGACAGGTTGGTGGAAGGAATTCAGGTTGGAGCGAAACAATATAAACTTAAAGCTTTTGCAGATGACCTAGTTTTGACCCTGCAGGAGCCAGAATCTAGTACGAAAAGAGTATTACAATTGATTCAAGACTTTGGTCGGGTGGCGGGATTCAAACTAAACAAACAGAAAACCAAGGTATTGGAAAAAAAAATCTGACAGTTACAGAGTCGGAACGGTTTCAGAGAGAGACAGAATTAAATGTGGTTAAAAAAGTAAAGTACCTAGGGGTAAACATAACAGCAAAAAATCTGAGTCTATTTAAGGATAATTATGAAAAATGTTGGTCAGAAATTAAGAGAGACTTAGATAGTTGGACAAAATTGAAACTTTCTTTGCTAGGCTGAATTGCTGCTATCAAGATGAATGTATTGCCAAAAATGTTGTTTTTGTTTCAAACACTACAGATTGTGAACAAGACGGAGTACTTCCGGAAGTGGCAGAGAGATATCTCTAAATTTGTCTGGCAGAGCAAAAAGCCCAGAATTAAGTTTAAGATATTAACTGATGCGAAAGAGAGAGGGGGCTTCGCCCTGCCGGACTTAAAGTTGTACTATGAGGCCGCAGCTTTCTGCTGGCTAAAAGACTGGCTACTTCTCGAAGACACTGATGTATTGGATTTGGAAGGTTTTAACAATGCTTTTGGTTGGCATGCATACTTATTGTATGATAAGGTTAAAATCAATAAGGCCTTTAAAAACCATATTGTCAGAAAAGCAGTGTTTAATGTCTGGACAAAATATAAAGACTTATTGGAAAATAAAACTCCAAAGTGGCTATCACCTCTGGAAGCTAAGGCCCAAAAAAAGACCCAATATGGAGGCCAAATGGCCAAAATATTGGGAAATTTTAGAAAAAAGATGGAGACAATTGGAAATTGCAGAGTTTGGAGAAAATGAAGGATAAAGTGCGAGACTGGCTACATTACGCTCAGATTAAAGAAGTTTTCAAAAATGACAAAAAGTTAGGGTTCCAGGTGGAGAAATCAAAATTGGAATCAGAACTGTTAGAACCTAAGACTAAGGTACTTTCAAGAATGTATAACTTGCTGTTAAAATGGAATACACAAGATGAAATGGTTAAATCGGCTATGATAAAGTGGGCACAGGACATTGGGTACAATATCATGTTTGAGGACTGGGAAAGGTTGTGGACCACTGGGTTGAACTTCACTGCATGTAATGCTTTGAAGGAAAATGTAATGAAAATGATATATAGATGGTACATGACCCCAGTTAAACTTGCCAAAATATACCATTTGTCTGATAACAAATGCTGGAAATGTAAAGGGAATGAAGGAACATTCTTTCACCTCTGGTGGACATGCCCTAGAGTGAAGGCCTTCTGGGAAATGATATATAATGAGTTGAAAAAGGTATTTAAGTATACTTTCCCTAAGAAACCAGAAGCTTTTCTCCTGGGTATTGTCGGCCAGAGGGTGATAAAGAAGGACAGAACTTTTTTCCTGTATGCAACAACAGCAGCAAGGATACTCATCGCCAAGCATTGGAAAGCTCGAGATCTACCCACACTGGAAGAATGGCAGATGCAACTGATAGACTATATGGAACTGGCTGAGATGACCGGCAGAATCCGAGACCTGGGAGAGGAGAGGGTTGAAGAAGACTGGAAGAAATTTAGAATTTATTTACAAAAATATTGTAATTTGGTTGAATGTTAAGAAGGATGCCAGACTATAAATAATTGAGCACCACTAAAATAGATGTAATCTGGATGACAAGTGTGATGGAGGGAAACATAAACCTTTGGGAGAACTATTAGACTAAATTAAATGAACGGGATTTAAGAATGTAAACAAGATGATAAATTGCTGGTAAAAGTTTATAATGATGTAAGTGGGAGCGGGAGACGTGAGGGAGTCCAAAGAAGCTTTGAAAATATGTTATGATACATGTTATATTGTTTATTATTTTTGCATTTTGTATTTAAAAAACCTTAATAAATATTTTTTTAAAAAAACAGAAACTAGCCAACTGTACAAATATTTTATTCAACAATAAAGGCAGTAAGGAAGTCATCCTTCTTTTTTAAAGAAGTCACTGCTCCCAGTTTCTTGTACTGAAGGGAATGTTGTCCTCAGACTGAAAGCAGTGCCATACCCCCTGCTATAAACAATGTGTGGCAAACAACAACAACAACAACAAACCCACACATGTTGGAGAAGCTGAGTTAGAAAACGGAGCTTTCGGAAATGTCAATGAAACTAGACTCCTGCCTCTTTTCCTCCTTTATTTGTAACTCCCATAACATTTGTTTAAGACCGTTTCCATTCCCTGCTTTACAGCATCTGTCCACATGCAGCCTGCCTTCATTGGCTCCTCTTTCATAACTACCTCAGGATTTTCAGGGCTCCGTCTCTTCCCATTGGATGCTTTTATTGACTTTTGCTTTCTGATCTTTTGTTGTTGTTTATTCTCTCTCTTCCCCCCTCCCTCCCTCCCTCCGCCCGCACCTGGTATCCTTTTATCACCTAATGCCCCCTGCTTTCATTCTCTCTTTTTCTCCCTCGCTAAACAATGTTTCTCCAATTTCTTTTGTAGCTATACCGCTGTTATGAATATTAATAGCCTCCTGTAAGGGCTATTATTTGTGGCAGAAAAGACTGCCCTTTGATCTGTGGCTTTTTCTTCAGCGTGTTAGTATGTCTGCAGCTACAGTAGGAGTCCCTTTTATCTTTCCATAAGTCTCCTTCTCTCATTTCCATCTTTCCTTTTTATGCTGTGGGATATATATATATATATATATATATATATATATATAAAATATTCTTTATTAGGCAATCCTGCTAAGCCTGGCACTCATACAGTGATTTCTACCCTTTGCCTGGGCTGTTTCTGTGGATTCCCTAAAGGCAAGAAACTATTCAGGTACTGGAGGTAGTGTGTAATTTGTTTTGTACTGGAGAATTCCTGGCATGCCTATATGTATTTAGACCACAGGCAAACCAATAAAGTTGTCATAGAAACAAAGCATTTCATGAATAAATCAATCCGTAACAAACTTGTAAACTTCAGAGGGACCACTGTGCTTTAATGCCGTATCTTTTATATACATAAACTAATCATGTTTTATAATGAACAATATGCAGTATTGCACATCTCCATTTGTTTTGTCCTGTTGGGCACCTTATAAATATGCTCCTGACATTTTTATTTTATTTTATTTTGGTATGCAGTAGATGTATCCATCAAGTGGAAGAATGAAATCAAAAGCTGGTATGATAATGCAGCGGCGGCAAGATTTGCCAGTCTTTCATTCTTGGTCCTTTTTTTTCCCCAGAGTGGGGGGAGGATGCCAAAGTTGTCGGAAAGTCTAGAAACGGGAATTGGCAGCATCCTGTGGCTTTTTGATGGTGTTGAAGATTTTGTCAAGTGCCTGGGTTGTTAGGGAAATTTGCAGAGATAATAGAAACAGGAAAGGAGACGTGCAGACTGCATTAGAAAAGAGAATTAAATGCTACTGGATGGAATTTCGAGTCAGAAAATCGATTGGCTCACATTCTGCCTTCCCTTCTGCTTTTGCTAGTTCACTTGTGTACAGCTGGTATGAGGTGCAATTGCCTGAAGCATAAAGGATTGCCAGATTATATGCTTCCACAAGTAAATTCACACATTATTTTGGGCTGCTTTCTGTTCCCTCTCCCTTGCTCCCCCCACACCTGAGCAAGCAATGTAAGATATGATTAACTTTCATGACTTCCAGAGAACTTTTTGGATACTTACTGACAGCAGAAGCTGCTACAGGTGAAATTTCTGGGTTGCTGGCTCATGCAATGCATTGGTGATGTGGGTAGTCCACTTTAAAAAGACCCTGTTTGCACTATACATTGAAAGCACTATTTCAGAGCTTTTTTCAGTCAGAACTTGCTGGAACTCAGTTCTGGCATCTGAGGTGGGTGCCACTGTCATTATAAGAAAATAAGGGAGGCATTCATGGTGAGTTCTGGCACCTTTTATTCCAGAAGAAAAGCACTATCATACCACATTAAAAACAATCCTGGCTTCTCCCAAAGAATCCTTGGAATTGTAAGGCTGTTGAGACTTGTTAGGCGACCCATGGTTTCCTCACACAGCTATGATTTCCGGAGTGGTTTGACAATCAGTCCTAGCTCTGGGAATCCTAGGGATTGTGGCTCTGTGAGCATAACAGGGGTCTTCACACACTTCATAAACTACAGTTCCCAGGTTTCTTTGGGGGAAGTCGTGATGGTTTAAAGTAGCATAATGCTGCTTTAAATGTAGAGAGCAGGTGAAGCTGGAACCCTGGAGTGAAACATTTTGGACAAAACATCTCAGATTCACTGTCTTTATGTTATTTTTGGCTTAGCCCATGACCAAACTGACTTTGGGAGGAATTCAGTGCCATGCTATTATGATCTGCTTGCCAGATTGATGTGTGTGTGTGTGTGTGTGTGTGTGTTGATAATATGCAATGTCCAGACTCTTTATATTAAAAAAAACCTTTACTTTCATAAACATATAACTGAGAAGAATATATTTACACTCTCATGCTTATTCACTTTGTTCCTTGTAGAGAGCTCCTGCACAGGTTTCTCCCTGTTAATGTTTTGGGATCTTCCTCTGTCTGTTTCACTTCAGACAGATCACACTGATGCACACTGAGCTCTCTCAGCAGCCATTCTCCCTCTCTCTCTCTCTCTCTCTCTCTCTCTCTCTCACACACACACACACACACACAGAGAGAGAGAGAGAGAGAAGACAGAAAACAGTTAAAAACAACAGTTACTTGAATAACAATCACAACAGAATGGAATGCCTCTCTCATGTGACTCACAGTAAGCCAATCACATGAAAGCTACTGCCAAAGGAAAAAGCCCATGTTAAGAATATGCAGTAATTTAACCTAAGTAAACATTTCCATTTCAGGAAATTAAACCATTATCCTTAACAATGGAACCATCTTCCCTCTCCTCTCCCCATGGGCTGTTCTGGGGGTTCCCACAGGGGAAAAAAAAACCTCAAGCCAATTTGTGGGGCAGGAGAGGAGGAAGGGTGAAGTCCTGTTGCACTAGAAGGACTTATTCTGCTAGCTTCTGCTACTGCAACTGTTTCATTGAATCTGGCCACTTGAATCTGGGACATTGTGGAGGAGCCATTCCTCAGTTCATGGTCAGCAATGACAACCTACCTGCCATGAAGCTCACACAGCAGATCAACTCCCCCTGGCAATACCCTGACATTTCACTATGGGGGGGGGGAGTCCCACAATGAGTTTTACTTTAAATTCACTTTAAATCGAAATCTTTTTCCCCATCTATGTGAGATAACGCTCCCCTCAATCTTCTCTTTTGGACTCTCTCGCCCTCTCTTTTTTTAATGATTCCTCCTGCTGCTTGTCAAAAAGCATTAAAGCTAACATGTGCTGTTGGAAACGTAAGCCTTTTCCACTAGTAGCATTTTATTCTCCTTCATAATTAACAGTGGCTTGCTGACAAACCTCCCTAGAGCAAAATGGGCACATTATCTAAAAGGGAGGACACATGTTAGGAGTTTCCACACGGGAAGGCCAAGTAAGAAGCATGATTAATGCAGTGCCAGCCTAGCCATGTCTTCCAGAAATAAGAACCATTGCGTTCTATGGAATGCATTCCCAGGTGAGTAGATATAGGATTGTAGTCTCAGGCATAAAATGTACATTACACACTGCATTACATTCCCCACGCCCCAAAAAAGATATTTAAAAAGGAAGCAAACCAAAAAGTATCCTCAGGAATAAGAATGAACAGTTCTGACAGTCTGGGCTTCTTAAGCTTGGTTCCACACATTTTTGCATCAGTTAAAATTCCTCATACAAAAATACAATACGAATTGCTGGGGAATTGTGTATATTAGGCAAAATTGAATACAAAAAAAATGCATTTAATGGGATAAATGCACCCTAAAATGCTAATGATTTTTTTTTGTTTTGTTACCTTCATTATCATACAATTCTACACAGACTTCTCCCTAATACAGTGGTACCTCAGGTTACAAATGGTTCAGGTTAAAGACACTTCAGGTTACAGACTCTGCTAACCCAGAAATAGTACCTCGGGTTAAGAACTTTGCTTCAGGATGAGAACAGAAATCGTGCTCTGGCAGAGCGGCAGCAGCGGGAGGCCCCATTAACTTAAGTGGTACCTCAGGTTAAGAACAGTTTCAGGTTAAGAACGGACCTCCGGAACGAATTAAATTCTTAACCAGAGGTACCACTGTATATACACATTTTTCTACACAGTTTTTGGTTGGAAAACTGCATTGCAAATTCGGGGCAGTGCGAATTTTGAAAGCGAGTGTTGTTTTGCTTCACATATTGCTTCAGGATGTAGAAACTGAACTGAATTTCTCCTCTCTTCATACCCAGAAAGTGACCATGTCCCACCAACCCCAGCCAATCCCCACCCACAGGCCATCTTTGTTACAACCAATCAAGAGGTCTGTCTGTCATTGGCTCCCCACTACCAGTGCCAAGGGGCAGGAGCCACTACTGGTACCCATATGCTTCTCCCTGCAATATTTCATGGAGTTGCATGAGGGCTCACCCCATGAAGGTGCTTTTGGTTTATTTTTATTTTATTCCCTTAAAAAAAAAACAAGCCAAGGGAAAAGATACACGCGACTCCTCTTCACTTGTCTTTCTTGCCTGGGAGGCCGACATTAAGGGATGAAAGGTGGAATTACGGTAAATATAAAACTGTTCAAACTTTAAATGGAACACGCCAGACTTGAGGCAGCCTCTCAAAGTGCTAACATTTTGCCATTAATTATTAATAGAAACTGGCAGCTCATTTTAAAGTTTCGCTCTAATGACAAGATTCCTTAGGAGATAAATACCACACTAGGCTTGTGAATCTTTAAGGCACCCTTGTATTTCCTAGGCCTTGATCTGCAAACACTTTAAAAAAAAAGTAATATAACAGTTTTTGTTATATATATATATATATATATATACATATATATATATATATATATACACACATATATATATATGGTCACCGCATAGGAACACCCCTTTGCTTTTTCTAAAATTTGAAAAATAGGTATTGTTTCCTCATTCCGGGATTGAAGAGAGGCAGAATTTCAGGTAGGGTTGATGTTGTTTAGCTGACTACGGTGGTACCTCGGGTTGCATACGCTTCAGCTTACAGACTACACTAACCCAGAAATATTACCTCGGGTTAAGAACTTTGCTTCAGGATGAGAACAGAAATCGTGCTCCAGCGGCGCGGCAGCAGCAGGAAGCCCCATTAGCCAAAGTGGTGCTTCAGGTTAAGAACAGTTTCAGGTTAAGAACGGACCACCGGAACAAATTAAGTTCTTAACCTGAGTTACCACTGTAGTATAGCAGGAGCTAGCTCTTTCCACAGGTAGCATAACAGGGTTGTTGTTGTTTTTTATTCCCAACAAGCAATTTTATTATAAAAGCTCATGCCTGAAAACAAAACCTTGGTTAGGACTCCACATCCCGGGAGCTGCTAAGCCAGATCTGCAAATCTGCAGAGACATAGGATGGAAGCCCACCAAGGCCTCAAGGAGTGTCAGGCCTAATGAACACAGCAACTCCTCTCTTGTTGGTCTTGCCCCCATCAAGCAATTGCTGATGCTGAAGGTCTCTGCCTCCCCACAGCTACCTGAGTTCTCTCCACTCTCGGGTTTTTTCCAAGCAATCAGAGACTACGCCTGTGTGCCGCCAACCTCTTCTCACCCTCTTCATGCCTCTCTTGGTTCTGGGAGACCAGTGGGGAGGGGAGCTTGTCGCAGCTGGAGCGGGAGACACACGTGACTCTTCACCAGCCTGACTCATCTCTGTCTCTTGGTCTCTTTCCTCCCACCCTCTTGCTCCAGCCTCTGCCTCTGATTCTGAACTTCTTTCTGCCACAGACTCTCCCAGCTCACAAAGCCCTGCTACCTCCTCAGCTTCTGACACCTCCTCTTCCCAGTCTCTTCCCTCTTCTCCCTCTGGCCACTCAATGTTGTCCCACCACCATTCCTTGAGAGCTCTGGGCCCTTGGTGATTCCCCAGCTGGTTCCTCCCACCGTTCCTCTGCACCCAACGAATTGATGACATCTAGAGAGTGTTCTGGGAAGCTGAAATGTCTTCACACTGAAAGGATATTTACATATGAGATATGTGTACGTGCACATCTATGATGTGTATACTATAGACATTATAGCCACGTATGCACATAAACAGAAAAAGCAAACAAGACCAGTCAGCGCAGACTAATTTTATAGGCTAGGCTATTTTTTTGTGCTCCTTTGGAAAGGCTACCTTACACTTAGTTCATGTGAGTGTGTGTGTGTGCCTGAGCTCACATCACTTCTATCTATGTGGCTGTGATGCTTATATAAAAGATAGGAAATTTGTATGCGGGAGGGCTCCTTTCCTCAGCAGGGATGTACCTTGCCTTGCAAGAGCACAGAGCTAGAATGCAGCTGGATTCATTAGTGCTGTATAGTAGGAACAATATTTTTTTTCCTAGGGTTAAAATTAGAGAAGGTTGAAAATATTTTCCACTAGAACTGTATCTAAGGTATTGCCATAGGGATAAAAGAACTCAAAACAATCCTCATATCAGCTACTCTGAGAGAGGTTTACGGAGCAAGCCTTCACATGGCTGCTTGGGAGTAAGTCTCATCAACTTAAATGGAACAATTGAAGCAATCCTATATCCACTTATCTGGGACCAAACCTCACTGAACCCAGTGGAACTTGGATGCCCTTGTATCACATTGCATGATTAACTGTTTGCTTGCATTTACATGCAGCCCTTCAGTATTTCAACTCTCAAGGTGACTTAATCGTAAGAGATTTAAAAACTTTTAAAATGTAATGGAGCAACAGGCACTTTAAGAGCAAATGAGCAACAGAGTAACAAAATCAGAAGGAATATGACCCCGAAGTGACAGCAGAGTAAGTACCAGGTGATTTTCCGTGAGTAGAGCATCCCAAAGGTAGGGGGGAGGGGCTGTCTCCAGTAGTGACCTGTCTTAACTCGGAAGGCAAAAGAAATTGGACCAAGAAATTGGTCTCCTGTGATTATTTTGGTACAGAAACAGGTTTGCTGAGAAGTCAATCTTTGCAGTTTTGATTCTTAAATGTTAACACCCCAGTAATAAGTACTGTAATCTACATTATCTGAATGTAGAGCATGCCGTAAGAAATAATGGTTGCATTCAACAGTAGACATACTCAGAGTAGACCTCCTGAAATTCATGGCTATGACTGACCTTGGGACATTAATTTAAATGGGTGTGATGGCCTGGGAATCCGATTCGGAGGCTGAACCGGAGGAATCCCAGCCTGCACAGGAGTCCCCGCCTCCAGGGCCGGCTGAACTGGGGCAGGGTCTTGATTCTGAAGGGCCTGCACCTGTGCCGGATCCTCAGGAGCAGGCACCAGGTGAATCCACTCTGGCTCCGGAGGGGGTTGAGGACGCATTGCCTACAGGTGTGCCTCTCCCAGCCCTGTCAGGGGAAGGTGAGTCTCCCCCTGGGTCCAGTAACCCTTCAGCCTCTCCTGAGCTACAGAGGCTCAGGGCAGAGGGGCGGAGGGAACTGGTTTCTCCCAGGAGGAGTGCTCGCCTTAAGGCCAGGAGAGGCGGGTCTCCTGGGGGCCGGGACCACCCCTGGCCTCAGAGAAGATAAAGGCCAGTCAGCCCGGTCCCAGGTTGCAGGAGCAACGTCGTTGAAGAGCTGTTTCAGCCAGCGCCCAGTCCTGTTCCCCCAGAGTTCCTGTCCTTGCCCGGCTCCTCACTTTGGACCCCGCTTTGCCCATGGAGGACTGTCTGCCGACCCTCAACTCAGGTCCTGGACGTCACCCCACGGTAACGTCCCCCTGGGACCAGCACAATGGGTCTGCTCTCAATAGAATTTGGTTGGATGCAATCCAGTCTGCATAAGATACACCAGAACAAGATGCATCTATGAGAAATAGTCTTAGGTGATTCCTGCAAGTGAGCTCAACCAAGCATGGCAGGGGCAATTAAATCCCTCTTCCTGTTGGTTTGCCAACCTTTAGATTTGGGAGTAAATGTGTATCCAGACTGAATAAGAAACTCCCTGCCCCATGGCTTTTCCTTGCCTTTTAAGGGCCAAGGGAGACGCATATCTGACAAAATCCCACTCAGAGGAGACCCACTGAAATCAGTCAAATTTATCATTACATACTTATGTGCATTGATGTCACTGAATCATTGAATTGTAGAGTTGGAAGGGACCCCAAGTGTCATCTAGTCCAAGGGTCATCTAGTCCCTGCAATGCAGAAATCACAACTAAAGCATTCGTAGAATTATAGAATTGTAGAGTTGGAACTCCAGTGGTCATCAAGTCCAATTCCCCGCAATGCAGGAATCTCAACTAAAGCATCCATGACAGATGGCCATCCAACCTCTGCTTGAAAACCTCCAACGAAGGAGACTCCACAACCTCCTGAGGGAGACCATTCCACTGTCAAACAGCTCCTATTGTCCGAAAGTTTTTCCTGATGTTTAGTCATAATCTCTTGCAACTTGAAGCCATTGCTTTGAGTCCTACCCCCCAGAGCAGGAGAAAACAAGCTTGTTCCCTCTTCCATGTGACAGCCCTTGAGATATTTGAAGATAGCTATCATATCTCCTCTGTTTCCTCTTTCCCAGGCTAAACATACTAATAATTCTTAACTAATCTTCTTCCCTGAGAATGACTTAGCTGGATACCTTCCCCTGGGTGTTTTTAGTTTATCTCGTATAGTAAAACTAGTCCTTGCAGTGGATTGGTTTACAAGTGGCTGCATTTATTCCACTTCATTCACTGCAAATGGAGTGGCTGAAGGTTGGGTTTCCTACCCAAATCCCTTTTTATTTTAAAAGTGCTAGTTATGTGACATGTGCAAAAGAAGGATTATTGACTGACAGGTATGAATGCTGGCCCCAACATCCTCACAGTCATTTTATATAATGGGATCATTTTGGTGCATTTACTGTGGCAGCATAGTCTATTGAAATTAAATACCCCCCAAATATGACGTTTCAGCTGCTGTGCTACTTGGCGAGCTGCCTAGAACACAGGCAAGATTCTGGGTGAATGTACAGACAACCATTTACCAAGTGGTAATTTGCCACAGCGATGCATAAAATCACTTAGTCATAAGCCCGTCATTTGTTAAATGGCCAAAAGAAAATCTTATCACGTTGGTAGATGATCAGAAAGCTCAGAGCAGCAGGGAAGTGGTAAGGTGATCTCCAGGCATTGGGATAGTGATATCTGTAAATTAATGGGGGTATTTATTTCACATTTATATCCTGACTTTTCCCAAGGAATGTGATGTAGCACATGGGGTTTTCTCCCCTTCCTCACAGTTTTTCCACACAATGACACTGCGAGGTAGGTCAGTCTGAATGTGTGTGTGAGAGAGAAAGGGGGCGGGGGATAGAGAGAGAGAGATTGCCCCAAGGTCTTCCAGTGTAGCTGGGGGGGGGGGTTGAACCTGCGTTTCTCCAGTTGTAGCCTGACACTCTAATAACCAGAGTTAACTCTTCCCTCCCCAGCTGTGACTCCTCCTTAACACCCCTCCATTGAGACTTGTAAAAGCCCTTCTAATGGCTTTAGTAAGAGCATGTTAACCACTTGGGGGGAGGAACAAGGAGGGGAGGCAGCATATCAGATGGGGAGGCCCAATGCACTGGTAGCTCATGGACTAGTAGCTCCCCCTGCCGTACACAAAGATATTCACACACACTATGCTGGATCTCTGCCCAATGGCAATATGGATGTGGGTGGCACCGTGGTCTAAACCACTGAGCCTCTTGGGCTTGCCGATCGCAAGGTTGGCAGTTCAAATCCCCATGACTGGGTGAGCTCCCATTGCTTTGTCCCAGCTCCTGCCAACCTAGTAGTTCCAAACCACACTAGTGCAAGTAAATAAACAGGTCCTGCTGCAGCGGGAAGCTAAACGGTGTTTCACCCCATCACCCCATTTAGCTTAACATTATGTACAACGCTGACTGGCAGTGAATTTTCCGTGAATTTTGGACAGGGGTCTTTCCTGCCTGGTGCAAAGGATGGAACCTGGGACCTTTTGCATCCAAGGCATGTTCCCTGCCACTGCTCTGCAAAGGCATGCGCTCTACCATAGCTACTCTTGGACAAGGTACCCATTCAATTTGTCCAGGGTTACATTTTCCCTTCTGCATTTGCCCTGCAGAAACCAGCAAAAGAAATTTCTGAGAACAGGACTGTTCAGACTTTCAAGCGCCCCCCCCCCCCACACACACAACACCACCACCAAGAAAAGAAACAAGAGCTATGTGCATTCCATTCAGCTGTTGCAGAGCTGAAATGAATTTGCTCACCATAATGCTCCTTTCAAAAGCTGGAAATCATTATGTCAAATATCCTCTGGATCTTCTCTGAGTGCCCAGGGTTCCTGCCAGCCAGCCGTATCTTCCTGTAAGCAGCTCAGCCTAACTCAAGCATGGCTTTCCAATCCTCCTTGCCACAGCTTTCTTTTCCAGATGACACACAGTAACCCATGGCTACTGAATATTCTCAATCCTCATGGGCCTCTTGGGGGTCGGGGAGCATTTTGCCCCCTTTACTCTTCCTCCCCCCCCCCTTTGCAAACCTCTGGGTTCCCTTGACCATTCTGATTCTCAGTGGCTCTGTATTTTTTCTATTTGTATCCTCACCAGTATTGGACAGTGGGCTACCATCGCTCATCTGACGTCTGGTTGGTCATGTCACTGTTGCTGACCAGCCAAGTAGAGTAGGATAAGTAAGGCAGCAGCAAGGTCAGCACTGTGCTAATGCACTGGCAGAGCCAAACTGCACCATGAACAACTCCACTGCACTGTCTCGTCCTCTACCACCTGAAAAACAGCAGGAATATCACCAACCAGAGCTTGGGTGAGTGGTGGTGGCCCACTCCACCGTCTGCTTCTGGTCACCACTCTCCACCCCAAGTTTGCTGTGAGAGGAGGGCTAATAGCAACTGTGTTTAGAATCTGACAGTATTTGACAGTGAGTTTGAGGCCACAGGCCCTGATGTCAGCAAAGGTGAACATGACGTAGGCAGCAGTCTCTGGCTCTTCTACTGCTTCGCTTCTAATCTAGCCACTTCTTGTGCTAATAGCAAATCAAAGGGGCAGTTGTTTAACATTTGGCAACAACAACAAAAGCCGCCTTTCCCTCCTTAAATTGTTGACTTAAGAGTAGTGAAAACACAGCTAAGAAGCTCAAATCATATATGCGACTGACATCTTTGGAAATTAAACCAGTGTCCAGACTTTAACATTCAAAAACTTTTCTTGCAGAAACTTTTGGTTGAACTAAAACATAATATTTGCAGCCACGTGTTTATCCAGGCATGGGTTTACAATAACTTCTAACTTCCAAACAACTGTATTTTTCTCTCCAGAGCTCAGCACTCAGCTTTCTGTATCTCAGTTAGGCCATGCCTTGAAGCTCCTAGGAGAGATTTCTGCTTTCACCTTCTCCTGCAGCTTTGCTCTCTATCTTTCAAGCGCAGAAGTGCTCCATCACTCTATTCAACTTAGCAGTGTTCACAGTGGATTCTAAAACACAGCCATCTTGCTTCACATAAAATGGAGTCTCTCCTTCACGAGATACCTCCCATGTGACCAACATTAGCCAATCACATGAGAACAACAAGAGAACTATCTAGAATTCAGTTACCAACCAATCAAATTCAAACACATGCATACAAGCATTTACAGTTTCAGTGGATTAAATTACTATACTTAACATAGATAAGGCTGATGAAACATTTGGGGTGACCAGGAGTAGACTTCTATGTTAGCTTACTTCAGTTCTGGTACCAAAACCAAATTCCTCAGCTCAGAATGTGCCCAGAAGCACACTGCTATTCAATCCTGACTGGAAGTCTTTTGTTCCCAGCAATGCTTGGTAAATCTTGAGTTTCCAGTAAAAAGAAAAGTTGATCTGAAAAGCACAAAGTATGCTCCCACCTGGTCCTGGATAGCATTAGGTTAAATCATGCGTTCAGAGAAGGCCTGGGTGGGACTCTTGCTCAGCCAGAGCCCTGTCAGCCTTGTAATAATCCTCCCTTGCCTCATTTCACCTACAAAATTTCTCCTCATTCTCCTCAGTGAGAATCTGTAGACACCGGCTCCAATAGGCTTTAAGGTATAATGCTTGTCAGAGTTCTTTCTTTATATATATATCAGGTACTTATGCCATCTTAATCTGTGGCACTGCTCTGAGTCCCCCGGATTATTACCTTTTTTATCTGGTACTGTCAGCGAGATAAGCGAGCTACCTACTTAGAATTGTCTTTATTATGTGCTGCCGATATGCTTTTCTAATCCATTTCCCAAATCTCAGGCAGTACAGTGAAGCTGGCAGGGATTGCAAAACGGCTGCAGGAGGCTTTTGAATGGTCAGCTTTGGGCTCGAGGCACTTTCGTCTCATTAAACCTGTTTTCTGTTTATTGTCCTGCCCTTTTAATGGCAATCTGCTCCTCTCCTTTTATAGTCCAGTAATGCTAAGGCTGTCTCCATTGTAAGTAGCCCCTGATCAATAGTTGCTCCATCCTCGGCCCCTAAATATATATATATATATTGAGGGGGTCGTGAAGAAGAGATTAAGAAGATTGTGGGGGGCAGGAGGAGGAAGCTTGGTCTCACATGTCACATCTTTTCCAAAGAGAACCATCTGCCTATTTCACATTAGCAGTCCTGTCCTTATTGAGCAGTAATTTGAATGGATTTCAATTTAGGTTCACATCCATGGAAATCTGTTGATTTACACCCATGTAAGCATGCTTTTTTATATGCCTGTTTTGAATTATGGTGCTGGAAGAGACTCTTGAGAGTCCCATGGACTGCAAGAAGATCAAACCTATCCATTCTGAAGGAAATCAGCCCTGAGTGCTCATTGGAAGGACAGATCCTGAAGCTGAGACTCCAATACTTTGGCCACCTCATGAGAAGAGAAGACTCCCTGGAAAAGACCCTGATGTTGGGAAAGATGGAGGGCACAAGGAGAAGGGGACGACAGAGGACAAGATGGTTGGATAGTGTTCTCAAAGCTACCAGGATGAGTTTGACCAAACTGCGGGAGGCTGTGGAAGACAGGAGTGCCTGGCGTGCTCTGGTCCATGGGGTCACGAAGAGTTGGACACGACTTAACGACTAAACAACAAAGCATGTTTTAGGCTAGTGTCTTTAATTCATTTTAGAATTCAAAATCCTACAGTCTGTTTTTTAAATGAGTTGTAGTCTGGGGTTTTTTGTCATAAATTTTTATTTGTTTTCAAGCAATTTAACAAATTCAATTCCATTTCAACACAATATTCCCCTATGATTTGGACTTCCCATACTTACTTCCATGATGTTTCTATTCAAATCATTCATCTACTGCCATAAATGTAATATTTCTCTAAAACATATATCCCACATTATGTTCCTATATCTAGCGTTGCCATGTTTCAGAAAGTAGAAAACCAGGAGCTTTTTTTAACAGAACCAGAAAGTTGTTGAGCTTTTTTTGTTTTACAAAAACACCAAAAATGCCATTTTTCAATTGACTTGCCTAAGATCCAGGACAAAGCACCACCTTTTGGAAATTACCCCCAGATGTCAATTCCACCTTTGAAATCTCAGTAATGTCCAGGAAAATCTGAATGTATGGCCGCCCTACCTTTCTCATTCTTATTCCTTTGCTTATATTTCATTTCATTTGACAATAATATTTTCTCAGATAATTCTCCTACAAGCATTTATTCTTTTCAGTCTCATGTTTTTGCCGTCATTTCCACCATCTCCATATAAAAAATGAATTGCAGTCTGTAAGTTTAAAAAATAAATAAATTGAGAAGAATACTGGAATGCCTTCTTGATTGGTCTTCTGGAAATAGGTCCAGCAGAAGAACGTTTCCCCAGCAGTATTGGAAGTTGCCTCAAGAATTTTCTGTACTAGGTGTCTTAACAAATGAAATTGATGTTGATGACGATGACAAATACTACATAGAGCAAATACCTTACAGAGTTGTCCATGTGACGGCACCCTCTGTTTTAAAGAAAATGAGCTATAAAAATGGAGAGTGTTCTATAACATGAATTTCAAGTGGGATTTGATTTCTGCATTGCAGGGGGCTGGATTAGATGACGCTTTGGGTCCTTCACACCTCTACAGTTCTATGAATTGTCCACCCTGAATCCCTGAAGAGTTGCTGGAAGTCAGTGTGGACAACACTGAGCTAGATGGACCAATGGTCTGACTTGAGATAAGGCAATTTCCTGTGGTTCTGCAATGAGTGCCAAGCAAGTGAAGGAAACTGCCCTGTCTCCTTGCTCTATGTGCTCAGGGAATGCAGCTAAATAGACAGCAGCTGCAAAGAGCAGAAGTGGAGCCAGGAGACTCCAGGGGTTGACCCTGGACCCCTTGAAAGGATGTGGGTCTTGGCATGTGCCCAAGGATGCCAGCTCTGGTTTGAGTCTTCCCACTGAGACAGAAGAGACTTCAGATCAAAACATCACAGAAGAAGAACCCTCCACACTCTTAAGAGGCCATCTCTTTGCTTTAGAAGGTTTGGCTGCTACTTGCATTACTGAAAGCATCATCTTCTGCATTGAAATAGCAAGTGTGATATATTTTTGGCCTCTTTAGTAAAAAAAAAAACCAACACCTTCATTTCTACAACCCTTTGCTGGCTTGTTGTGCTTGATCAGCTTCCTTTAATTGTTTGCTCACCGAAGGTCAGAAATCTTGAGTGAATGAGATTTTCTTGATTGGAATCTGAGCTACAAAGCTATTTCTTCTGAGAATTTAAGAAACTGTCAGTGAATACTTTGTTGTGATCAGGGCAGACCGAGAATACCTGAGCATCTTCACCAGAGCTGCTAGATATTACTACAATGTATGGTTTATTCTGTTCCTGTCTCTTAATTCTATCGATAAAGGATGGCTCAGGTTAACAGTTATGCTAAATAGGAAATAGTGGCAGCTGCAAGGTCACCCTGTGACCAATTAGAGATTTGAAACTGGGTCTGTCCTAGTCTAACCACTCTGTTGTTGTTGTTGTTGTTGTTGTTGTTGTTGTTGTTGTACATCCTAAAACTACATATCTCAGAGTATCAAAAACCAGGGTTTAGAGGTGTGTCTTCATATACCCTCCAACAACTTTCTGATGAAAAGTAGTAGTAGTAATTACCCCACCCATCTCACAGGTTTCCCCAGCCACTCTGGACAGCTTCTAACATATATAAAAACATAACAGAACATTAAATATTCTAGGTTGTATAGTTACTTATCTCCTTTGCTTGGGGGCTGAATAACTCAATGCCCTCCAGCGTTTCTCTGATGGAAATAGGGGCATCCTGAGGAAAAGTGGGACATTCCAGGATCAAATCAGAAACCGGGACGGCTTCTCTAAATCAGGGACTGCCCCTGGAAAATAGGGACACTTGGAGGGTCTGCATTCGAGGCAAGCATTACAAGTGTCTCCACCCCTGTCGTTCAGCCAGAATAATGCGATCCAGCACCGAGGGCCTTCTGGTGATTGCCTTCTGTAAATTCAGGTCTGTCCCTGGAAATATGGGGACACTTGGAGGGTCTGTCTTGAGCGTATGGTGAAAGCAGGATAATGAAGGTGCCAGAGACACCCTGGGGGGGGGGCAAATTCGACTGTTCCAGAGAATGCTCTTTCACAGGCCACCACCACCCCAGAGCTTCTGAGCAACGGCTGATAGTAACACCAGAGAGGATCTGTAAGGAAGGAGTCTGTCTATCTGTCTGCCTGTCTGTCTGTCTGTCTGGTATTTGAGGCCCAAGCAGTTTAGGGCTTCAAACACTAACATGAGCACCTTGAATTGGGCTTGGAAACAAACTTGTAACTAACGGAACAATTTAGAGTAGTACTCTAGGAGTCTGTGATTATACCCAGCCACCTATGTGTTTCGAGGCTTCGTCTGCCTATCGGTCCTTCTAAATACTTGCTATTTTGTTGAGAAGTTTGAGCATTAAAAGCAGCCATAGCAATACAGAAAAAGCTCTCACTTCAAGTTGTGGGAGAACATCCACCTGGGGGTTATTTTAAACTCGTACAATTGGCTCTCTGTTTGGTGTGCAGGCCAGTAAACAACACATTCCATCAGAATTTGAATGACTAAAGATAAATTTCACATCGCTAACCTTTCCCGCTGTGCTCCTAACCTTGCAGAATGGCTAGGAATGGAAAAAATATCTGGTGGTTGTGCATAACAAAAGGAGGCAGCAAACTCTTTCCCCTTGAAAGAGTAATAACAGTCCCTTTCTGGCAAGGCAGGGAGGTAAAAAAAAAAAAAAGGAATCTGTGAAGTGCTTTTCACACTATGCAGACGTCACAATAAGCACTTTGTACATTTTATTCCTTAACAATAGAGTTCAATAAGCAACAAGAGCACATGGATTCCCAACAAATTGGTATTCTTAACTCTCTTTCTGTCTCCCTTTTCCTTGGCCCCTACCCCATCATTGCTCTCTCACCCACAGACATGCATACACAAAACTTACAAGTAGTTCACTCTCTCCATTGCCATGCTACAGAAACCTCACCCGGTCATTGTTCTACATTCGTCTAGATAGAATCAACAGCACAAATGTGCATTTTAATTAGGGATGGAGGAGAAATTCAGTTTTGTGGGCATTTTGATAAGAAACTTCCAGATTCTCACTTCTCGAACCAATATGCCAACCAAAACACTAGCCTCCAAAATTCACACTTGTCTGAATTTTGTGATGCAGTTCTCCAAATGTTGTTGTTACTGCTGCTGTTGTTAATTACCTATCCTTCACCCTAAGGTCCCAAGGTGGGTTATAACAATTAAAACACAACATTAATATTAAAACACAATATAGGCATACATTGGGACAAATATGCGTAGAAAAATATATATAGTGGTACCTCGGGTTACAGACACTTCAAGTTAGACGCTTCAGGTTACAGACTCCGCTTACCCAGAAATAGTACCTCGGGTTAAGAACTTTGCTTCAGGATGAGAACAGAAATCAAGTGGCGGTGGTGCAGCAGCAGCGGGAGCCCCCATCACCTAAAGTGGTACCTCAGGTTAAGAACAGTTTCAGGTTAAGAACGGACCTCCAGAACGAATTAAGTACTTAACCCAAGGTACCACTGTATTACTGAAACTGGGGCTAGATCTATACACATCAAAAAAACATTTTGGTCAAACGTGTTGTAAACTTCATAAAAGGAAATCACGTTGGCGAAAGAAGGGACTCCATAGCGCCATCTGGTGCCACAGTGTTACAATGCATATAAAGCACTTTTTCTTTATGAATGTAGCTGAGTCCTAAGGTAAGGTAAAGGTAAAGGGACCCCTGACCATTAGGTCCAGTCGTGGCCGACTCTGGGGTTGCGGCGCTCATCTCGCTTTATTGGCCGAGGGAGCCGGTGTACAGCTTCCGGGTCATGTGGCCAGCATGACTAAGCCGCTTCTGGCAAACCAGAGCAGTGCACAGAAATGCCGTTTACCTGCCCGCCAGAGCGGTACCTATTTATCTACTTGCACTTTGACATGCTTTCGAACTGCTAGGTGGGCAGGAGCTGGGACCGAGCAACAGGAGCTCACCCCGTTGCGGGATTCGAGCCGCTGACCTTCTGTTCGGCAAGTCCTAGGCTCTGTGGTTTAACCCACAGCGCCACCCATGTCCCGAGTCCTAAGGTACATGAATGCATTGCATTAGGGGGAAATGCTTGCAAAAATGTGTATATCCATCAAAACAATGTACAGGTTGAGCCCTTTTGAACATTGTGGCAGGAAGGAAGGTGAGTTTCCACGAGGGGGTCACTTTTCATTGGCATTTTTATGGGAAATATAGCATGCGTCCTGGTCACTTTCTGTGCCTGGAATAGCTTTGTCATTTCAGTCCCGCACCAATGCAGTTTTTAGTCTGCTCTGATCGCAACCACCAACAAAGGCTAATAGTGGGAAAGATTAATCTCCTTAAAAGGGTTTATTGTGTCACTTATTGTGGATCACTCTGACACTGCATAATGCAGCCAGACTTTATCATATAGCTTCATTGTGAGACACCCTGATTCGCTTCCACAATGCCAAAGAGCTTAGCTGTATGCAGCTCTTATAGAGGGATCTTCCTGAAGCAGCTCTGGGAAGGGGCTTCGCAGATCATTAAAGATGACTGACAGGTTTATTTCAAATAAGCCACAGAAGAGAGGGATTTCTCTCAACAAAATCTTAAGGCTCCTCATGCAGTATTCAAATGTCTTAATGTCAGAACTGCAGAAATACTCCACAGAGCTAGGGAGCCAGAGCGTACACAGAGATATTACATACAACTTGAAAAGGGTCTAGATTGCCCCGCATTCCTACTGCAGTTTTGTTAAGACACCAAACGTATTTTCAATGGGCTGGTAATAAGAAAGTTTAACATTGGCTTTAAGAAAAAGGCTTCTTTTTGCCCCATCTTTGCAGACTCACATGGGAGAAAGAAGTGGAAGGAATCATTGATAGTTTAACAGACTTACAAGATAGTCTTGCTACTGTATTTTCAGGATCTTTTATTGTAGCCAAATTTCATTACATATTCCATTCTTCTTAATACAGTATTTTTTCCATCCTCACACTCCAACTAATAAAAAAAGCTGAAGTGTCTCATGATGATCATTATAATATAATAGCCATTCCCTCTAATGACAAGGTCAGGTGATTGCGTGCCACTGAATTTTACCAATGGGTGTTACCAATTCTGATATGTATGATCAATATTGTTTTGTAGCATTTTATCCATGTGGTAAAGGAGCAGAGAAAGACATGAAGGAACTACAGGGTTTGACAACAGCAATAAACTGTGCTTGCAGAGTATTCTGTGCAATATTCAGACAGAAGACTGGATAGTGCCTAATGTATTGGGGCCATTTTGGGAATCCAAAACATCAGAAGAATTGCAGAAGCATCATTATTGCAAATTCCTTCCTGCCTTCCCTTCTATCATAACTCCTCCCATTGGGTACCTCATTTAGGACCACTCTACCATTAGGCAGACTGAGGCAATTGCCTCAGGCTGCATATACTGGAAAGGTAATTGGCAGCTCACCCACCTATTCTTCCTGAATCTTCTGGCAAGTCTCCTGTGATGATGGTGACTACTTCTGTCACATGCTTGTCCCCCTGTGAACTATCCAGCTGCCCTCAGGAGCACTGAAGGATGGCATCTCATTGCCATATCAAAGTCAGATTCAGCTCCCAGTCTGAATCTTAGCTTTTGGAAATGGCATAGCGGTGGGAGTTACCAACTTTTCCTTTGCCTCAAGGAGGAAAATTCATTGAGCTGGCCCTGACATTGTCTCCGTGAGTTACAGCCAGTCAGGTCCTCCTGTCAGGCTTCCCATAGGCAACTGGTTAGCCACTGTGAGTGCAGGATACTGAACTACATGGGGCTTTGGCTTGATCCACCAGGCTGTTCTGAGGTTCAGCATGTGAACAAAAACTAGGCAGCCCCTCAACCATGCAGTCCCCACTTCCTCATGAAGATTTCACTCGTTTCAAAATATCAAAGCTCTGGCATTCTTTCCTGATCTTGAATAGAAATTTCTAAGCCAGAGCAAACTGCTTCTCCACTCCCCACCCCACCTCCCTTTCTGGGGGGGGGGGGAACAGTTCTGTGTTAACTTTTGCCAATTCTTCTGTTTGTGCAATTGGAGCATTTTGACACATAAGTCTGCCTTAGTGTGAGCAAGGAAAATTGGAAGTCTACCACCTAGGGAATATTTCATTTTTTAATAAAAAAAAAAATCCTGTAATATGTCATATAGATTTCATGCAATATGTATCTTGGCTTGTGTCATTTTTGACACTATTTACAGCCCAACCCACCACCCAATTAAACTCCAATTCAAAGATTTAAGTTCATTGATTTCAGTTCTCTTCAACTGGACTAAATCAACATTATATTCAAGTGCAACTATTTTTAGCTCATTCCAGAGAGGTAGCTATGACAGTCAGTTGCAGGAAAAGCAACAAAGGGTGTTATATCACCTTGTGGCACCTCCAGACTGTGGGGTTTGCTTTGGTTTTTTGCAAGTGTATTTTGCAAAAAGAGGGGCACACAAACAAGAAAAACCTGCCATATCAGTATATAAAAAGTTATAGGATTTCAGCAAGAAATCACTGGACAGGCAGTGTGTATTATGTCTACTCTGAAACTTTTGCAGGCATGAAACAAATACGTTGTTGTTGTTGTTGTTGTTGTTGTTGTTGTTGTGTGTAACCATCCTGCTCCCATCATGTGTGCAAATCATTATGCATGCACACACAAAAAGAAGTTGGTGAGGGGGGGCTACCAGTTTATTATGGCACAAGCATATGGGTGGGAGGGTTGACAGACATATACTTACAACTCAGGTTAACATCTCCTGATCTGCTAAAATGGACTGTAGCCCCTGAAAGCATATGCCATAATAAATCTCTTAGTCTCATTTGCTGTTCTTTTTGGCTTGGTTAGTAATTAGGTCAGTATCTAGGTACTGGCTATTTAAAAAAGTAGTTGCTTAACTACTTTAAAGTAGCTGCAAAGGTAATTCCTGGTACAGTGGTACCTCGGGTTAAGAACTTAATTCGTTCCGGAGGTCCATTCTTAACCTGAAACTGTTCTTAACCTGAAGCACCACTTTAGCTAATGGGGCCTCCTACTGCTGCCGCGCCACCACAGCACGATTTCTGTTCTCATCTTGAAGTAAAGTTCCTAACCCAAGGTACTATTTCTGGGTTAGGGGAGTCTGTAACCTGAAGCGCCTGTAACCTGAAGCATCTGTAACCTGAGGTACCACTGTACTTTTAATTAAAATACAGTTGATGCATTTACCATTACTTTGCAGGTAGGAAGTGGTAGCTGTTTTTAAATTACTTTTAAAGTAGTCCGTGGACCTCAGCAGCCGGCTGGGAATTAGAAGACTCGGGTTCAAATTTTGCTTCTGTTACGGACTCTTAAGTCATCTGCAGGGCAAGTCGTTGTTTCCCAGCCTCAATTCCTCATCTGTGAAATGAAAATAATTGTGTCTCTTATCTAACAAGGGTGTCGCACAGGCAAGCAACAACAACAAAACCCTCTTTAGTTTGGAGAAAGGGCGAGTAAGAGGCAGCATGATAGACGTTTGTAAGGCATAAAGGTAAAGGTAAAGGTACCCCTGCCCGTACGGGCCAGTCTTGACAGACTCTGGGGTTGTGCGCCCATCTCACTTAAGAGGCCAGGGGCCAGCACTGTCCGGAGACACTTCCGGGTCACGTGGCCAGCGTGACATCGCTGCTCTGGCCAGAGCCAGAGCCAGAGCCAGAGCCAGAGCCGCACACGGAAACACTGTTTACCTTCCCGCTGGTAAGCGGTCCCTATTTATCTACTTGCACCCGGAGGTGCTTTCGAACTGCTAGGTTGGCAGGCGCTGGGACCGAGCAGCGGGAGCGCACCCCGCCGCAGGGATTCGAACCGCCGACCTTTCGATCGGCAAGTCCTAGGTGCTGAGGCTTTAACCCACAGCGCCACCTGCGTCCCTTGTAAGGCATAGAGAAAGTCAATAGAGAATTTTTCTTCTCCCTCTTTCATAACAAATAGAACTTGTGGCCCTCCAATGAAGCTGAATGTTGGAAGATTCAGGGCAGATAAAAGAAAGTACTTCTTCACACAATGCGTACTCAAACTATGGCACACTCCCCCAGGAGGCAGGGATGACCAACCTGGATGGCTAATAATAATAATAATAATAATTTATTTATACCCTGCCCATCTGGCTGGGCTTCCCCAGTCACTCTGGGCGGCTTCCAAAAAAATATTAAAATACTGTAATACATCAAACATTAAAAGCTTCCCTAAACAGGGCTGCCTTCAGATGTCTTCTAAAAGTCTGGTAGTTATTTTTCTCTTTGACATCTGATGGGAGGGCGTTCCACAGGGCAGGTGCCACTACCGAGAAGGCCCTCTGCCTGGTTCCCTGTAACTTGGCTTCTTGCAGTGAGGGAACCGCGAGAAGGCCCTTGGTGCTGGACCTCAGTGTCTGAGCAGAACGATGGGGGTGGAGACGCTCCTTCAGGTATACAGGGCCGAGGCCATTTAGGACTTTAAAGGTCAGCACCAGCACAATTGTGCTCGGAAACATACTGGAAGCCAATGTAGGCTTTAAAAGAAGATCAGAGAAATTTATGGAGGAGAAGGCTACCAAGGGCTCCTAGCTGTGATGGCTATACTTTCCCGCCACAGATTGGGGCAGCAATGCTTCTGAATATCGCCACACCATGCGATGCGTTATTGTTTGTTACAGAATCTGCTTCATCTCCAAAGTTCTCTATAAGCTACTCACTGTGTCATCATTTCCCTCGCAGAGCAATTGAAGCAGTCTCCGTTTGGCAACCGGAATGGAAACGCATCCCGATACTTGGATGGCAACCACACTCCTATTTTTGGTTCGACTTAGCTCTCTCAACTAGCCACTTTTAGATGTTGCAGGTGGCTGTTTCTTGCTGTAGGGGAGGGGGGTTCATCTGGATCCAGGAACCTTTGGAATTTGGAATGCTTTTGCTCGAGTGGGGGATGGGAAGGAGAGAGAGAGAAAGAGAGAGAGGGGGGGAGTTAGCGGCAATTTGCAGGTGCGCTTGGCAAGGTGAGCCCAGCGCCCACCATACCATGTTGTTCAGCAGATCACTTCAGCCCCCCACTGCTGTTTTTATACGCCATCTCCCCCCACTCACTTTTTAAAAGGAAAGATACTTATATGTGAGTGTGAAGCAATAACTAGGAGACTGTGAAAGCAGGGAAGTTATTAAGTGGCTGTGAAGTGAGGCTATAAACACCGCCAGAGATGCAGGCAGCTGAGTGGTGCAGAGTGCCGGCAATAGATTGTTAATGGGATGGAGGCCTCTTCTTGCATCTTCCCCGCAAATGACCCACAATGGCACAAGAAAGAGATTAGCAGGCTAGTCTAGCCTGGAGCATACAGCTAAAACACGGCACTCAGGTGTTCCTCTAGGGAGGAAAGGAGCGAGTGTCAGCACAGCGCTCTGTGATGTAGAACTCATGTGGGAAAATGCCCCCTTCCTCCTCCTCTCCTCCCCCCCACCTCCTTTTAAAGTAATTATTTTACATACAGGGAATGTTCTTTTGTTTCCTCTTAGGAGGTAAGTGCTGTGATAATATGGAGGGAACCTTGCTGGGTAGCGAGAGAATGACAATCAATCAGGACCTGTTACAAAGCTTTCCCCTAGCCCCCCTTCTTCTCCCTCCCCCCACAGCAGGATAAATTAGTAACCTTGCTGGCTTCAGCTTTCTCACTAGCAACATGTATAGAAAGAGCTCAATTGCCCCGTTCAACGTACGTACCAAAATACGAGTCCAGACAGCCAATTCAGGAACACAATTTGACGCACGGTCAGGAGCTAGGATGCTTAATTGTGAAGCGTTTAAGCCTGGGATGGGTGGGCCAGTGGATAATTCACATAATAATATTCACTCCCGCCCAACGGATATTTGCCTTCTGCAAACGCATGCTTGCAAAGTTGGCCCCACCATTAGGGAGAGTGTGGTGGCAGCTTATTTGAGATGTCATGAAAGGGCAGCAAATTGTTAGTTTCCCAGTGTATTATTACTGTATTTTTACTGCTGGAGAGAGGTCCTTGTGGGATTTTCTGCCTCAGCTGCCAAAAATAACTTGCCCAGCCTTGGGTACTCTCTAAGTGTCCCTATTTTCCAGGGACAGTCCTGGATATACAGAAGCCATCCTGGCATCTGAATCGATCCCAGAATGTCCCGCTTTTCCTTAAAGGTAAAGGTAAAGGTACCCCTGCCCGTACGGGCCAGTCTTGACAGACTCTGGGGTTGTGCGCCCATCTCACTTAAGAGGCCAGGGGCCAGCGCTGTCCGGAGACACTTCCGGGTCACGTGGCCAGCGTGACATCGCTGCTCTGGCGAGCCAGAGCCGCACACGGAAACGCCGTTTACCTTCCCGCTGGTAAGCGGTCCCTATTTATCTACTTGCACCCGGAGGTGCTTTCGAACTGCTAGGTTGGCAGGCGCTGGGACCGAGCAGCGGGAGCGCACCCCGCCGCAGGGATTCGAACCGCCGACCTTTCGATCGGCAAGTCCTAGGCGCTGAGGCTTTAACCCACAGCGCCACCTGCGTCCCACCTGCTTTTCCTTAGGACACCCCTATTTTCATCAGAGAAATGTTGGAGGGTATGGAGTTAAGCGACCTCCAAGCCATGGAGATAAGTAACTATGCAACCTTTAGAAGACATATGAAGGCAGGTCTGTACAGGCAAGTTTTTGAATGCTTTGTGTTTTTATATATGTTGGAAGCTACCCAGAATGACTTGGAGAACCCAGTCAGATGGGTGGGGTATAATTATTATTGTCGTTGTTGCTGCTGCTGCTGTTGTTGTATAGGATGTCCCTTTAATGTTGGAGGGTATGGGTACTGTGCACCTTTTTGCAACTGTGGGATAATAATACCTCCTGGCATTCCACTCTCCCTATTGCCCCATCAAGAATGGAGCCTTATACTGAGACAGATGATTGGTCCTTCTAGCCAATCAGTGTGGACAATGCTGGCTAGAAGGACCAATCATCTGTCTCAGTATAAGGCAGATCCTTGCGTTTCCATATTGCCATGTCTGTGACTCAGCCGTACTGCAGGGCACGTCAAGAATCACAATGTGTCCCCATGCCCTCTCTCAGGAAGTTATTGCTACCCACACATTGCAGAAAGAAGTGAGATCAATGCTGCCCACGACCTCTCTGCTCCAACAGACACAGAATGATGGACGCATTCAACACAGCGACTTAATCTTCCAAAGCATATTTTCAGATCCTGTCATGGTAGTCTGTGATCTGCCTCAGTACACAGTGCAGGAATCACAGTAATAAGGCACAAACAGGACATTGGAAGGAAGAGAGAAGGGGTCTTTTTCCAAATTCCTTTCCTCTTGTTTCTGTTTTAGCCCTTTCCTGCTAACTGCCCCATTTTGAAGCAATGCCATTTAATGACTTCTGAACTGTGCTCAAGTAGAACCCTGTTAGGGCAATTAGAGCACACATTTGGCACTCTTTTCAAGCAGACCGAATACTAAAGCCTCTGGCAGCGATCCTGGAGTTTCTAAAAAGCCTCTCTCTTTTTTTGCCATTACAGTCGTACCTTGGAAGTCGAAAAGAATCCATTCCAGAAGTTCGTTCGACTTCCAAAACCTTTCGAAAACCAAATCGTGGAGCTTCCTGCAGCCAATCAGAAGCCATGGAAGCCCCGTCAGATGTTTGGGTTCCAAAATAATGTTCACAAACTGGAACAATGACTTCTGGGTTTGCAGTGTTCGGGAGCCAAAACATCCGAGTTCCAGGGCTTTGGGATCTCAGGTACAAGCGTTAGCTCCTACTTTCCTTCTTAAGTTGTGAATGATCCTTTCTTTTGACTCCTGCCATTATGTCTATAACCCCTCAAGGGTGATTTAATTTTTATTTTTTTATTACATTTGTACCCTGCCTTTTTGTCCAAGTAGCTCAAGGTAGTGTACTCTTTAGCCCGGTATTTGGCTGATTGACACCCAAAGTCCTTTTAAAATGTGTTGTGGAAGACGGGGAGTTATTGGGTTGTTCTTGTTTTTATTATGTATTTTGTGTTTTCATATTGTGATTATATGTTGTGAACCGCCCAGAGACCTATGGATACTGGGCGGTATACAAATTTAATAAATAATTTAAGAAATAATATAATAATAATAATGGTATGAAATAATAATAATGGTAATAATAATAATAATAATGGTATGAAATAATAATAATGGTTCTCACCTCCTCCTGTTATCGTCACAACAGTCCTGTGAGCACAGGTTAGGCTGAGAGATAGTGACTGGCCCTAGGCCACCTAGTGAGCTTCGTGAGTGGAGATTTGAACCCTGGTCTCCCAGATCCTCAACCAACAATCTAACCACTACTCCACATTGCCTCTTCTGAAGGGATGTCACTCAGTTGATGTGGGCGGCTGATCCCAGATGTACAGTGAAACTAATGTGAGCTTAAGTTATTTTTAATAAAATAAATTGTTGTCATCACTAAAGCTCTAATCTGGACCTTCAGTCCCTCTGTTTTAAATATTTGAAGGGTAAAATGATAGAAAGTGAAAAGCCACCTACTTTTCTGTCATCTAAGATGCTTGGAGGGAAGCAGCCCTTTCGAAATCCTTTGCTATGAAACACTTTCTGAAGCAATATAACAAAATGAACTGGAACAGCTATAGGGGTGGGGGGTGGGGAATTGGATTTGGTTCATGTTTAAGGGCAAACCTACCTAATTCCTAAAACAGGATCTGAACCAAAACACATCCATCCTTCGAAATTCACCCTTCTCTGAATTTTGCAAGGCAGTTCACCAATCAAATAACACGTGCAAATATGCATATATGCATATACTAGGGTAAAATGTGTGTATCAGTGAATATGTTCATGAAAAAGTATAAAGATGCATTATATATGTGGAGAATTTGCTTTGCAAAAAAAAAATTGTATATTAGGCATTGAAAACGTATGCAGTTGAGGAGTTCACAGTAAAATGCTGTTGAATTTTCACGAAGACTTTAAAAAGAATAATTGTGAAGCAGACTTAAAAATAATAATTGTGAAGCAGACTGAACCTGCGACTGGGAAACTGAGAGAGTGCCAAAGTGACTGATTCACTGATCTGCACTTATCATCTGCTCCATTCAAGGATACCAGTGCTTAGAGTATTAGCCTAGGACCTGGGAATCCACACTCATCCATGAAACTCATTGGGTGACCTTGAACCAGTCACTGTCTTTTAGCTTAACTTACCTTGCAAGAGGGAAGAAGCATGTATTTTATTTTTACTGCTATGCAGGTAGAATGTGTCAGCATCCAGGGGATCATCTCCTTCCAGCCCTCACGCTGTGAAGATCCCTCGACCTCTGGTGCGACATAAATCAATGATCCAAGTCTGCTGACATGGGCACACTTTACTTAGCAGAGCAAACTTTGCAATGAAAGAGGCTTGAGGCTTGTGGAGACATACTAACAAACTATGGATTTATTAAACATAAATCAGGACAAAAAAACATGTCATCTCTCCTTGCCGTCTCTTCCGAGAGAGAGAGAAAAGCAAAAACAAAAGCAACACAGTGGAAGTTCCACTTACGCCAGCAAAACTGTGCTGGAATGTAAACAGACATGTGACATGTAACAGTCCCATGTCTGTAACTATAGGTGGAATGGAAAATCCCAACAACATGGTCCTTTTGTGATTTTATGCATCGACCACTCACATGCCAAGATAATTTGGTTTTTAGACCCCATAGTGGGAGGGTGGAGACTAGTTTTCTGTTCTGCCTTACACAGAAAACCATCTCCATGAACTGCTGCCAATCAGAGTTGGATTTAAGCTGATAAAGGGCAGCTTATTGCATTTATGATTAGCATTGATTACATTCCTGCACAATCCTTTATGTGTCTACTCAGAAGTAAGTGCTACTGACTTGAATGGATGTAAGTAGATGTAAGACCAGCTTGAATTAATGGTCATTGTTCCAGATGGAATATCCACAGTTGACTAGTGTGATAGTCACACCTCTTCCAGGAGGAAAGAATTGTAGTAACTCCTTGGCATTGATCAGGGCCAATCAGCACCCTGAAGCACTCTGGGAAATGTTGTCCAAGGAGGAAGAAGAAGAAGAAAAAGACCACTCATTTAAACCAAGAGCAACCATTTCCAGCACAAGCATTTGTGTTTTTTGTTTGTTTGTTTTCCAGAAAGGACATAGGACATTGGACTTTCACTGAAAAAGAATTTATACATTCCAGCCTCTTCGAAAAGTTGATTTTCATATCAAAAATCTAATACTATAAAAATTTGGCACATACCTTTTTATAAACCTGTTTCCCCTGCAGCTTAAAATATTGCCTATCTTCCTGTACTTGTAAGTCTTTTTTATATAAAAAAATGTTTCTATGATATATCATCCTTTTCACCTTGACTTTTAACAGTATTTGTTCCTATGCCATTTTGGCAAAGCTACAATTCTGGACATTGATTAGAAGCAAAATTTCCCACTGAGATTCATAGGGAAGCTAGGATCGTTAGGGGATAGCATTCCAATATAATCTGAATTCTTCTTTAGCAATTTAAGGGATAATTCCTCTCCCCACTGTTGCCATTCTGAATATTAACCTTATTTTTATATGCAATGGCATAATAATATCGTCATGCATGAAATCTGCAGCGTACTGTTAGGGCAGGAAACATCAGATCATTATATGTCAGTCTTGGTCATTGCTAATTGAATTATAGTTTCTCGGCGCTTTACATTTCAATTTGCTTCCCTAAGTTGACAGCGGTTCAGAGGCAGGCTAGAGAACTGTGTCAACAATGCCCAAACTGCAAATGTCTTCAAGAGATCATAAATGAGCCATCAGATGGGGACATATTGCTCCATATTAGACTAAATGAAGTGGCACTAGTACCCTTTGACAAACATGTGGAAAGAAGGGGTAGAGGAAACTAGAAGTAAGCTTTCCAGAAGAGATGGGGAACCTCAAGCTTGGGGTTGCCTGGCTCTTGGGATTCTTCCCAAGGCCACAGCCCTCACTTGACCACTTGACTTAGCTAATAGAGAGAATGACAACACCAAAATTAGACATTAATAACATTGACTGTGACTATTATTATTGCTACTACATTTTTACATTTCACAGTTTTCTAGACCACAAATTAATACTGGCTTAGCTATCCTGACCTTTTTTCAAGGAAGTCCAGAAAAAATTGGTTTGGAAGCGAGTTCCAAGCTTCTCTAACAAAATCTCCACATAACCTTACAACAAAGTGACCATGCCCACATTTCCATGGAGACAGCCACCATAATTAAATCTGTTTAAAGCCTGTTTAAGTTTTAGTCTACATGCTCCCTTATTTAGTGCCAACAGCGTTCTTGGCAGTTTCCCATTAGCTTCAGTGGAAGCAGGGAATTTGGCAACGGAAAGGAAATTGATAGAACCAGATACACTAAATACACCTAATATTACACTGTTTAACTTTGAATATTCTGCATAATACATAAAAAAAATGCAGATATTTATATCACAGTTGCAACTCAACCGTTATTCAGGCATTCATCTTCTCACAATTTCTGCAAAGTGTGTCGTAGGTGGAATAAATTGGCCACTGTATTACACCGGAAGGCATTCTGAGATCTCTAGCAAAACAAACATTCAATCAAAAATGTCATGATTTCAGAAGCCACTGACTTTGCTGGTAATCCTGGGGTTCGAAAGGAAGCTCTTCAATATATTTATTGCCATGACAGTTCATAGAGCTCATAATCCAAAGATTTCTTCCTGCACTTTTCATTAGAATATCAACACCTCAAGTTTTCAGAGGCAATGTATTAAGCGGTGGCGGAAGGTGGGGGAGAGTACAGGGCGGCGATAAAAGACAACTGAAAACACATGAAACAATCCTGGTGGTTTGGACCAAAAGTGCAGCGGAAGGGCCTAATGTCAATTGCTAAAGTAAGAAATGATCGACGTATTCAGGAGTTTATGAGGTTAAAGATAAGGAAGTCTATATTCATATTCATGGAATGAAAAAGCAATAGCAGGTTCTTTGGTCAGGGCATTCATGACAGAACATGTGTGACCATTATTGTTAGCACGTAGAAAGGTAAAGGTAAAGGACCCCTGGATGGTTAAGTGCAGGCAAAGGTTGGGGCTCTGACGCTCATCTGGCGTTTGTCCACAGACAGGTTTTCTGGATCATGTGGCCAGCATAACTAAACTGCTTCTGGTGCAATGGAACACCTTGACGGAACCCAGAGTGCATGGAAATGCCGTTTACCTTCCCACCACAGTGGTACCTATTTCTCTACTTGCACTGGTGTGCTTTCAAACTGCTAGGTTAGCAAGAGATGGGACAGAGCATGGGAGCTCACCCCATCACATGGATTCAAACTGCCAACCTTCTGATTGGCAAGCCCAAGAGGTTTAGACCATAGCACCACCTGCATCTTCTTGTTAGCACTTGAGGCAGGATAACAATGGGTAAAGGAAGAACCACGGACACAACCTGGAACTCCTTGGGAGAAAGGTGAAATGTAGGGCATTTTTTCCAGCCGGAACTCACCAGAACGCAGTTCTAGCCCCTCTCAGGTGGGCACCATTGCCATTATAAGAGAACAAGAGAGGCATTCAAGGTGAGTTCTGGCACTTCCTTTTCTAAAAAAAAATTGCTCTGGTGGGTTCAATGTCATTATAAATAATCAACTGTGAAAATGATGGGTGCATCTGGATCAGAATCCAGAGAATTAGTTCTGTGCTCCCCCCCCCATCATTTCATCAGAAGCATCTGGTATTGTCCATAGACAAAAGGACTGACTCATGCCAAGTTTCTGGCTGGGCACTTTGTTTTGTGTTTAAACAGACTGTCAACAACAATAAAAAGGTGAACAGTTTGTCTGAATCATCCGCCACAAGCACAAGATTCTATTTAGCTTGACACTCGTCAACCGGTAAGGTGACATTTGGAAGGTGTGTCACGGTGACCCAGCGCAGGTTGTCATTTGTGGCTGATCTCATGTGCAGAGTGCGGACGGCCTAGTAACCAAATTCTCATGCACGTTTACATGTGTGTGCTTTTGTATTGCAAAACCTCCAGCAATTTCATTTCTTAAAAACCATCCTTTACTTCACAAAGCATTAAAAGAGAAAAAGAAAACCGAATCACATAGACGCTCACATGCAATTATGAATGAAGAATGCGGCTGAACATTTGCAAAGGCTCGGTTCTTATGCAGATGAAACAATTCAGATCTTGCCTAAACAGTGGTACCTCAGGTTACAGACGCTTCAAGTTACAGACTCTGCTAACCCAGAAATAGTAACTCAGGTTAAGAACTTTGCTTCAGGATGAGGACAGAAGTCTCACAGCAGCAGCGGGAGGCCCCATTAGCTAAAGTGGTACCTCAGGTTAAGAACAGTTTCAGGTTAAGAACGGACCTCCAGAATGAATTACCGTAAGTTCTTAACCCGAGGCACCACTGTACACTGAGAAATATTCAGACTTGCATATAGAGTGGCTAGACACCAGGTGCCTAGGAGTATAGGAAGCAAGCTTATACTGAGTCAGTCAGTCCATAATTGAGGTCCCAGGGTGGGCCACAACAATCTAAAAATATAACATTAAAAACAGTTAACATAAGGACCGCCTCTCTCCAGCTGAACCTACCTGGGCCCTGAGATCAACCTCTGAGGCCCTTCTTCGTGTGCCTCCTCCTTGAGAGGCCCAGAGGGTTGCATCATGTGAACGGGCCTTTCTGCAGTGGCTCCCCGTTTGTGGAATCCTCTCTCTGGGGAGGTTCAGCTGGCACCTTCATTGTACACTTTTAGGTGCCAGGCAAAAACGTCTGGACCTTTGGTCGATTGACATCTAATGCCCTTTTAAAATGTGTTGAGGAGTGGGATGGATATCAAACATATGTTCAAAAATACAGTAAAAGTTCGCTATCTATGCTAGCATTTGATTGACGTTGGAGTGAGACTGAGTTGAGAAATAAGACTAAGAGCACATATTGATATAGGAATGTATTAGATAAAATGTAAAGAAATATACAATAATAAGGGTACATTCATTTGTATAAAAGGAATATACAACGGGATAGACAGGAAGTCTAGCGTGTTGGTATGCATGTGATTTGGGGGGGATTTGCTTTTGTTTGGGTTTTTTGTTTCATTTTCTTTCTAGGTATATAAAATTTGTATATAATTTTTGTATACATGTTGGAAATTATAGTAAGTCCTGTAACAGGACAACATTTACCGATGTAATATAAGAAAGTTAATAAATAAATAAAATGCTAATTAAAAAATGTGTTGAGGGGGGGGATTATTGGGTTGTTATTGGGGTTTTTATTTTTTATTACGTATTTTGTGTTTTTATAACATGATTATATATCGGGAACCACCCCGAGACTTGTGGTGGTCTACAAATTTAATAAATAATGAAGAAGACGATCATAAGGAGAGCCTGTTAATTCGGGCCTATGGCCCATCTAGTCCAGAATCCTGTTCTCACAGCTGCCATTCAAGTATCTGTGGAAAACCCGCAAGCAGGGCTTCCCCCTCCTGCAGTTTCTAGCAACCGGCATTCAGAAGCATTACTGCTTCCAGCCTTGGAGGCAGAGCATAGTCAAGCTGACCAGCAGCCATTGATAGCCTTTTCTTCCATGAATTTGCCATCCAAGTTGATGGGAAACACAGCCTCCTGTGGAAGTGAGTTCCATAGTTTAACTATGCAGAAATGCTTCCTTTTCTCTGTTCTGCATTTTCTGGCTCTTAGCTTCGTTGAATGTCCAGGGATTCTGGTGTTATACTAGATTACCCTTGGGGCAGTGGCATGCAGTGAAATTTTTCATAGGAGGCAACAGCTTGTGAGGGTGATTGGGGGGGATGCGTGTGCAATGTCCCAATGTCCTCACACATGAGCATCAAGCCTCCCTCCCTAAGCTAAGCAGAAGCTTCCCGGGCTTTGAGACAGAGGCACCAGGCCTCTAAGGGACACAGGTGGTGCTGTGGTCTAAACCACTGAGCCTCTTGGGAAAGCACGCCAGTGCAAGTAGATAAATAGGTACCACTGCGACAGGAAGGTAAATGGCTTTTCTGTGTGCTCTGGCTTCCGTCACGGTGTTCCATTGTGTCAGAAGCGGTTTAGTCATGCTGGCCATGTGACCTGGAAAGCTGTCTGTGGACAAACGCCAGCTCCCTCGGCCTGAAAGCGAGATGAGTGCCACAAACCCATAGTTGCCTTTGACTGGACTTAACCATCCAGGGGTCCTTTACCTTTTTTACCACCAGGCCTCTGACAGGATCCTAAAGCCCTCCTGCCTCCTTCCCAAAGCCTGCAGGCTTTCAGAAGATGACAGGAGGGTTCTTGGACCTGTCAGAGTATCATGCCTCCCTCCGTAAGCCAGGCAGAAGTAACCTGGGCTTTGAGAAAGATGTGCCAAGGGAACATTTAGCGGACTAGCCTAGACCCCCTAGTCCTTTAACCACACACCACTGCCTTGGGATCCCTTTAGGGTTGCCACCTTTGTTCTGGACAGGACACGACGGGGATGTTTGAGGGCGATTTTTCCACCTGGTGCTGAAATGACTTCAAAGCAATCCAATACAATCTACTGCAGCCTAACAGGATGGCCTCTCTGGAATGTGTCACAAAAAATTGTAAGCCTGTCTGTGTTTTCCTACACAGAGCTTAAATACACGACCTTTCACACACATGCAGTACTATACAGCAATGCATGCAGGCCAGGGCAAATAAATAAATACATGGGGGGGCATATCCTGATGATGGGATGAGCTTTGCTCCACATATTAAATTTCCCAAAGAGAGATGCTGAGGACGGACTCTGTGTCCTTTTGCATGGAAAGCATGTGTTTTATCGCCGAGCACTTCCTAGATTATGGTGATTGATGCAGCCCAGTGAAAATGCAGATTTTTTGGGGGGAAAGAAATCCATTAGAATGCATTAGTGGGAGACGGAAAGAGGTGTCATTTTCCCTGCCCGCCCATCCTCCAAGCAGCCGGGCACAAGCTCCTTTCCCCATGCACATTCCGCTTCAATGCTATATTTGTCACACAGATTCTTCCTACTTGCCCATCTGGTATGTAGATACTGTTTCCAAATTTGTTGTCCTTTACATTCCAAAAGCCTATTTGACTTGAGATGTTTCCATAAAGAGGCGGAAAGCCCTGCCAGAGTTTGATATACAGAACCAACATCCCGTCTGTGTAGCATGCTGTTTTCCAATCAGGAAAAGCAACACCGACCTGCAATGATTGCCGTTGCTGTTCTGCTCTCCTGACTAGGTGCACCCTAGTTACCTATACAGGCACCTGTAATGCAGCTGCACAGCCAGAACACAAAGTTCTGTGGCTAATTGTAGGCTTCGGATAATGAAATCCATCTCACTGGTTCTAAAATGGAAGGAGGCCATTTAGAATGGCTGCCCCCGATGCTTGTGGGGCATATGCTCCTGACCTCCTGCACAAAATAGGTTGTGATGGAACTTCACCCGCTGATTCCTGCACATAGCCCATCATCAAGAAGCGATTGAATTAGAGCATACCTTTTAGCGCAGCATCCTAGCTCCATCTGCTCCCTTTGTAATCTATACTTGGAGCGTATCATGTGTCATGGCAACACAGTTAATGGGCTTAGTCATCTCCTATGGAGTAACCTACACTAGGTGATAGATGGGAAATCCCGTAAGCTTGACTTTGTTGAATTCCCAGCAGTTACTAGGGAGGCAACACATGGCGCACTCCTACTATGGCCTTAGGTAGCTTTGACGCACTCTGTGAGACCACGGATATTTTTGCCCTTTCTGCAGTGCAGAACCTGAAGTTTCTGGTTAACCCTACCGAACTACAACAGAACTCACCACCATGACCTCCACCAGTCCTATAACCCAGCCTTTGCCACCCTGGTGGCCTCCAAATGTCTGTCCATGTTGGTCAGGATGATGGAAGTTGTAGTCTAAAACATATGGAGGCCACTTGGTTGCCAAAGGCTGCTCTGACCGCATCCTTATAGTTGAGGGCACAAACTTGTGGTCTTACCTTCCATTGTCTGCAGAGCCCAGTGTTTAACAGTTCAGCTGCACGCACATCCAGGAAAAGTTCAGGAAAGGGCCTTCAAAATGATAAAAGGAATGGAGCCATTTCCAAATGAGGGAAGGTTGTGACATTTGGGGCTTTTTTAGTTTAGAGAAAATGTAAGACGTGACATAATGGCAGAATACAAAATGACCCATTGTACAGAGAAAGCAGATAGAGGTCCCTCATAACACTGAAACACATGGACATCCAAGGAAGATGAATGTTGCCATTTGAACAACCCTTTCTTCAAAGGCTTGCTACTGAGGTGGTGGTGGGATGGAGGAAGGGCAGAAGGTCTCCCATTCCCCACTCACCCACCTCCCCACCAACACCTGTCATGCCACTAGTGGTTTGTGGGGCTCTGTGAGTGGTGTGGTGTTGTTCTCCTGCCTTCTGAACACTGAGTGTCACTGCCGTTTCTGAGAGGGAAAGAATCAAGGAGTGAGGCATGGTGCTGGCTTAAAGGTAAAGGACCCCTGGACAGTTAAGTCCAGTCAAAGGCGACTATGGGATTGCAGCGCTCATCTTGCTTTCAGGCCAAGGGAGCAGCTTTCCAGGTCATGTGGCCAGCATGACTAAACCACTTCTGGCACAATGGAACACCTTGATGGAAGCCGGAGCACACAGAAAAGCCGTTTACCTTCCTGTTGCAGCGGTACCTATTTATCTACTTGCACTACTGTGCTTTCCAACTGCTAGGTTGGCAGGAGGTAGGACAGAGCAACGGGAGCTCATTCTGTTGCTGGGATTCAAACCGCTGACCTTCTGATTGGCAAGCCCAAGAGGCTCAGTGGTTTAGACCACAGCGCCACCTGCTTCCCTGCCGTGGCACAGACACTGAGCCTTATCTCCTCGTGCCTCACCACTCCCCCTCTCCGTCTCAAGAACCTGCAATGATACTTGGTGTATGGAAGGCAGGAGAGCTGCCCCACCCCTCCCGTAACACCCCATCAAATGCTAGTGTGTTGTGTTGCTATGTTGTGAGCCAGAGATCAACATGATGGCAATTGCTGTGAACTACTGACTGGTGTGAGAAGGAAGGGTGAGTGAGTAACCTTTACTTCTTTTCTAGCTTAGATTTGCACACCCTCCAATTTTTCTCTGATGGAAATAAAGGTAAAGGTAAAGGTACCCCTGCCCGTATGGGCCAGTCTTGACAGACTCTAGGGTTGTGCGCCCATCTCACTTAAGAGGCCGGGGGCCAGCGCTGTCCGGAGACACTTCCGGGTCACGTGGCCAGCTGTGATGAAGCTGCATCTGGCGAGCCAGCGCAGCACACGGAACGCCATTTACCTTCCTGCCAGTAAGCGGTCCCTATTTATCTACTTGCACCCGGGCGTGCTTTCGAACTGCTAGGTTGGCAGGTGCTGGGACCGAGCAACGGGAGCGCACCCCGCCGTGGGGATTCGAACCGCCGACCTTTCAATCGGCAAGCCCTAGGCACTGAGGCTTTTACCCACAGCACCACCTGCGTCCCGTCTGATGAAAATAGGGATGTCCAATATTAATAAGAAGGAGAAGGGGAATACCTCACTCATCAGACTGGGTTGCCCCAGCCACTTATTATATAAAAACATAATAAAACATTAAACATTTTAAAACTTCGCTATACAAAGCTGCTTTCACATGGCTTGGAGGTCAGATTATTCCATACTCACCAACATTTCTCCAGTGAAAATAGGGATGTCCAATGGAAAAGTGGGACATTCCAGGATCAAATCAGAAACTGGGACAGCTTCTGTCCCTGGAAAATAGGGACACTTGGAGGATCTGCATTCGAGGCAAGCATTACAAGCATTATCCCTACCTGAAGTAACATCTCCACCCCTGTCCTTCAGCCCAAACACTGAGGTGCAGCTCTGAGGACCTTCTGGTGGTTCCCTCACCATGAGAAATAAGGTTACCGGAACCAGGCAGAGGGCTTTCTCAATAGCGGTGCCCATCCTGTGGAACGCCCTCCCATCAGATGTCAAGGAGATAAAAACAATGCTTAGAAGACATCTGAAGGCAGCCCTGTATCAGGAAGTTTTAAATGTTTGATGCCAATTATGTTTTTATATGTGTTGGAAGCCACCCAGAGTGGCTGGGGAAACCCAGCCAGATGGGCAGGGTACAAATAATAAAATTATTATTATTAAGCTTCTGAGGGTTACACATCCATGCCAGTAAACATGAATATTGATACCATTGCTAGCAACGAACAAAAGCAGCAAATGAAGAAGTCTTAGGATAAATTGGGGGGGGGGAGGACCCATAATGATATCCACAATTAAGAAGGCTAGATTTCAACTTCTCTGCTATCTCAGTAAACGTTGAGCATGTATGGAACTATCTCTGTTCACCCAGGAGTGATGGGTGCCAAAGATGTCAAGTGCTGATTGAGTAATCTAGGAAATTGCTATAGAACAAGCCTGCCTGCACAACTCGTGACCCATTGAGCCAAATGCAGCCCACCAGCCGTGTGTCTTTTGCTTTCCTTGCCTGCCAAAACAGGGGGATGTGAAACACCTGGCATGTTATTATACACGGACGGTAGGCTAAATTAGGCTTGGTGGATCACCGGCCTGCTATAGAAAACACACTTAAATGACGCTATGCCATCTGTGCTCTTCTCCACCCACACCCACCCCAAATTAACTTACTCTAGAGTAGTGCTGTTGGATTCCAATTTGAGTAAGGCCTTTGGAAGGCTCGCATGTAATTGCTAAAAAAAAAAAAGGAAGCCTGAGACAATGACGTGAACTTCTGCTGGTTATAATACAGGGCATGCCTCAAAATGGGTAGGTAGCTGTACAGCATTTGCCATCTTTTATCCCTTGAGTCCAGCTTGTAATAGCACCGGTATCCATGTGCAACAGATATTGTTGTGCACTGAGCTGGAAGATAATAAATAGGTCTGAGATTATGATTTACAGAAGGGTGTTTGGAATTCCATGAACCAGTAGGGAGAGAAAATGGTGCCGGTACAAGCTGTCAACCTCACAATTGTTTGCTTCCCACCTCTCTCCAGAGGGCAATTTCTCCCAAGATGTAGCTTGTTCCATGTCTCATCATCTGGAAATACTCAAATCGGTGGAACCGTGGTTAATTACCAAAATGGCTGATCCACACATTCTTAGCTGTCAGATTCCTCTCCCCCTTTATTGCTGTTTTTTTCCTCTTCCCCTCCTTCTCTAAGCAATGAAATAACTCACATTAATGCACACAGCAGACTGAAAACTTTCATGATTATTTCCAGTTGTTTTAAAGGATGGCTTATTGAAAATGCATTGCTTTCTGCATGTGCATGCATGTGTGCTTCGGGGGTGGGGAGGGTTATGTTTCTCCAAAACAATCTGAATGAATTCATATTTAACATGAAAGAGATAGAGAGAAAGCACGTAGTTAAGGTATATACAAATTCTGGAGCTAAGGTTGCGCTCCTGTACACAGTAAAACTCATTGGAGAGCTTACTTTTGAGTAGACCTGTACAGGACTGTGCTCAAATGCCTACCTGTACTCAAACTCTCTAAGAGAATAACTATTCTGCACAATCAAGACTTCTCTGAAGCCACTTACTGCTAAGTAACCATGGGGGGGGGGGTAAAGGACCTTTGGACGGTTAAGTCCAGTCAAACTTAACTATGGGGTTGCGGGGCTCATCTCGCTTCAGGCCAAGGGAGCCAGCTTTTGTCTGCAAACAGCCTTTGGGTCCATGTGGCCAGCATGACTAAACCACTTCTGGTGCAACAGGACACTGTGATGGAAGCCAGAGTGCATGGAAATGCCTTTTACCTTCCCGCCGCAGTGGGGATTTACCTACTCGCACTGGTGTGCTTTCGAACTGCTAGGTTGGCAATAACTATAGACAAAGATGTGGCACACTCAATTCTGTCCATAGTGAGTTGTGCATTTTAACTGCTGTCACCACCTGTGGAACTCTGGCAGGGGAGCATAGCTTCCGCAAGTGAACCTGCATTGCTAGAGGGGCCTGCAGGGCACTGAGAGTTGTTAGAATACCCCTAGTCCCCTCACTGATAGGTGAAAGGGAACTGTCATAGCTCGGCTATCCCACCTATCCCAAAGGCCTTGTACATTCAGTATCACAGACACATGTCACCTGAACAGGCTGTCTGAAGTAGCCATAGTGAGTTTTGTCTATTGGTCCACCTAAAGTAGTGAGGGGAACAGAGGTCGCCTAACAACTCTTAGCAGCAGCGAACTACAGATCCCAGGATTCTTTGGGGGAAAGACATGACGGTTACCATAAATATATGGTGCAGATGGGACCTCAGTCCTTCTGCCTGAGAGTTCCCCTTCCATCATGTCAAGGAGACAAAGTTGGGTGGGCCTTCCCAGGCTATTTAATGGCCCACCATTTTTCTTCTCTTGTATTTCCTCTTGGAATATTTCACTTGTGTTTTTTAAAAAAATAAAAATAAAGGAAACTTCCACTGAGTTGAAAGAATGATTACCCAGTTTTATGAATGGCTCATGCTTTATAAATGATGCATGGCATTTGCTCCTTCTAACCTCCTTCCCCTTCCCCTTCATGCCATGTCAATAGTTAGATTTTGAGCCTTCAGGCAGGGACTTGTCCTTTTTCTCTTCTCTGTGCAGCACTTAGTTTATTTTAAGCACCATAGAAATAAAGAATAACAGCAATCATCATCATCTCTAGGTCAAGAATTGGGTCAGGCCCTAAACAAAGATAATAGCAGACACTGGGGTGGCCTCTCCCGTATTACCTCTGATTAGCCATTTGAATCCTGATATCTGCTGGGAGGGAGGGAGGAAATGGCATACAAATGTATTTCCCTTTTAGCATGGGGAGATTGAAACGTACGCTTTAAAAAGCCTGGGCTTGCATCCGTAATGAAAGCTGAAATTCTGTAAGGAAGGCATTCTCCTGCTGCAGAAGTTCACCCAAGGGGAGATGTGACAGTTCTAAAACTAGTTCCCAAAGAGTCATGATAGACTGATGTCTCTAGATAACTGCTCGCCATCTGTGCAAATGCTTGTAGCATTTCATATGGGTGCTTGACATTTACCTTGAACGTGGCATAGTGTGTGGGTGCTGCTATGGAAAGCTTCTTTGTGTACAGTATGTTGCCAGACCCATTTCTGCCTGCCCAGTTTCTTCCAAGCCTTCCGCAAAATGGAAGAAAGGAACGGGGAAATCGAATAGCAGACCCTGCAACATTTCACGGGTGAAAATGGGGTTGTGCTTGTTGTAATACTTGCACAGTTCTTGCATAGAATTAAAGAATCATAGAATGGTACAGTTGGAAGGGACTCTGAGGATCATTTCGTCCAGCCCCCTGCAATGCAGGAATATACAGCTGGAACACTGTACAGTGGTACCTCGGGTTACATACGCTTCAGGTTACAGACTCTGCTAACCTGGAAATAGTACCTCGGGTTCAGAACTTTGCTTCAGGATGAGAAAAGAAATCGTGCTGTGGCGGCGCGGTGGCAGCAGGAGGCCCCATTAGCTAAAGTGGTACCTCAGGTTAAGAACAGTTTCAGGTTAAGAACGGACCTCTGGAATGAATTAAGTACTTAACCCGAGGTACCACTGTATAAAGGAACACTGCTTTAGCTACACATGCACAGAGAGAGAGAGAGACAGAGAGGGGGGGGAGAGAGAGAGAGCTTTTGAAGGTGCTTCACCACTTTTTGTATGCTGCATTCTGAAGACCTGAAGTCCTCTGGGAACTCTGAAGGGTCTCCAGGCTCCAAAACCTTCTGCAGCTCCTCCCTTGACTGCTGCCCTTTTGCCCCTTGTTCTGGCGGTCTGGTCTCCTGCTTCTGGCCCTCTTCTTCCTCCTTTGCTGGCAGCTGCCTCCCGGTACCCTGTGGTACCTCGGGTTAAGAACTTAATTTGTTCCGGAGGTCTGTTCTTAACCTGAAACTGTTCTTAACCTCAAGCACCACTTTAGCTAATGGGGCCTCCTGCTGCCGCCGTGTGATTTCTGTTCTCATCCTGAAGCAAAGTTCTTAACCCAGGCTACTATTTCTGGGTTAGCGGAGTCTGTAACCTGAAGCGTATGTAACCTGAAGCGTCTGTAACCCGAGGTACCACTGTAAATCACTGTCCTTTTTCCCCGGTTCATCCCTCCCTGTCTCCTCTGCCCACACATCCGCCCACTCCTCAGACTCCTGTCAGTCCCTGACCTCCACCAGCAGAGGGATGGCAGCATTACTGCACCCTGTTCTGCTCACCTGATTGGTGGACAGGTAGAAGTACCAGCAACAGGATCCCCAGTAATGGTAGTCCATAGAAAACCCCCAAATTGGGTGTTCTGGTAGAGGATCTGTGTTGGCCTAGGAGCCACTGGATTCTGAGCTGGTCCCACTGCAATCACTTGACAGCACTGGGCCCAACCTGGACTGATTATTCCAGATGGGCACCACAATTTACCTCTACCTGCTCCCCTTTCATTCCAGCTGGTGTGATTTGATGGTGCTGTGGGTTGTGATTGTAGCTTTGCCACTCCACCATGTTGCCACAACTGTCTGGCAGGGTTTGAGATTGTCTTGTTAGCCCTTTACCAATTTTAACTGAGATTTCAAAGCATGAAAGTTACAAATCAAAGCTAAATTAGTGTGTGATTCATTATAGAAGCAATAGTTACCGACCTCGGAATATTGTTTGTTATGACAAAATAAGGCCCTTATGAGTTTCTGTTAGTTTTAACGTTTAATGAGGATGAAAGAAAAATAATGAAATTAAATGAGAAGATGAAATTAACACTTTAAAAAGGCTATTAAGGGCTTAAACCTAAATTAACATTTCTATAAATATTCCTATCAATGTTACACAGGCAATTAGCAAATAGCAATTAAGATAAAGAAGATGCATCTAAAGAAGTTTCCAGCTGAATGTAAAGATCCATATAGAGTCTTATTAAATCAGCCAAACTACAGCTACAGCTGTTGGGTCCCCACCCCGCTCAACTGACAATTGCGTCAATCCATATTTAAAAAAGGAAGCCCAGAGTACATGTGACTTTAAACACATAATGCGAAGCGTCACATATAAATTTAAAACTCTAAATAGCAGGCATGAATGGACCTAACCAGGATCGGAACCATAGCACATGGAGAGGGTAGTTGTTCTTTCTGCATTACTACCACACCCAGTGCCGGATTTACATATAAGCTAAACAAACTCTAGTTTAGGGTCCCACTCTCTTAGGGGTCCCTAAAAAAATGTAAAGGAGAAAAAATAACCATTACTTTGATAAAATACATATTTTGTTATGTGCAAATGGCTTTAGATACCCCATAAATTACCATATAACATATATTCAACACAAAAAACAGTGACAATTTGTTGTTAACAAAGGACAGCTGGACATTGCCTTCAGTAACTTAGGGCCTCATCAAACCTAAATCCAGCCCTGACCATACCCTACAGTCTCAATGAAAATACTCTCCCTACCGAATTTTCTCTTACCCTGGGAGGGAAATTCCATTGATGCTAAAAGCAACTTGAATGGAGATTTTCACCAGGACTGTGGTGGCATTTATTGTCCCATACGCATGCATGTGCACACACAAACACACTGTAGCCCTAATGCTGAATATTAATAATAATAATAATTTATTATTTATACTCCACCCATCTGGTTGGGTTTCCCCAGTCACTCTGGGTGGCTTCCAACAAAATGTTAAAAAGGTGATAAAACATCAAACATTAAAAACAGAGCTGCCTTCAAATATCTTCTAAAAGTCAGATAGTTGTTTATTTCCTTGACATCTGATGGGAGGGCATTCCACAGGGCGGACACCACTACCAAGAAGGCCCTCTGCCTGGTTCCCTGTAACCTCACTTCTTGCAGGGAGGAACCGTCACAAGGCCCTTGGAGCTGGACCTCGGCTGGACAATGGGGATGTAGATGCTCCTTCAAGTATACTGGGCCGAGGCCATTTAGGGCTTTAAAGGTCAGCACCAACACTTTGAATTGTGCTTGGAAACGTACTGGGAGCCAATGTAGGTCTTTCAGGACCGGTGTTATTATGGTCTCGGCAGCCACTCCTAGTCACCAGTCTAGCTGCCACATTGGGTTCTCCAGCCCCTATTGTTTGGCATTTTTAAAAGATCTACAGAGCTTGAAGTGATGCATTTAACATCACATTTAGTTGGGCCTTGGAGGTTAGAATTTAAGATAAGAAGCCATCCCTATTACCCAATATATGCCATATTTGTGTAGATCTTCAAGACCACTTGAAGTTGGCAATGTAAATTATCCACCTACTTTGGGGAAGGGCTTGATTTGCCTGAGAAAGGTCCCACGTTCCATTCCTGGCATTTCATGTCAGACCTACATCAGAAATCCTGGAGAACCACTGCCAGTCAACATAGACAATACTGAACTAAATGGACCAATGGGTCTGGCTCAGCATAAGACAGCTTCCTATGTATCCTGGATGTGAGACGTGTATCCTGGGTCTGTTCACCAAACCCACATTCACAATCTACATTTAAAGCAGTTTCATGCCATGAAAGTCATGGGCTTTCACCGAAGAATCCTGGGAGCTGGAGTTGGTTAAGGGTGCTGCAAGTTGCTAGGAGCAGGGCTTTTTTTTCTTCAGGCAGAACTTGCCAAAACTGAGTTCTGGCACCTCTCAGGTGGGTTCTGGAGCCTCTCAGGTGGGTGCCATTGCCATTCTAAAAGAAACAAATAGGTGTTCATGGTGAGTACCAGCACTTCTTTTTCTAGAAAAAAATAGCACTGGCTAGGAGACCTCTATTCCTGTCACAGAGCTACAATTCCAAGAGTTTGCAGAGGGATTGATTGTGAAACCACTCACTCTGTGAGGGGCAGTGCTTTTTTCTGGGGGGGACGCAAGGGGACACATACCCCCTAAACATTTTGTGACTCTAATGGGAGAAGAAACTAATTTTTTTTTAGTTTCTTCTCTAGCATGGTAAATTGTCAGTTCTGTTGCTACCCCCAATGGCGGCCTCATTTCCTGTCATGGTGTTTCCTGAGTCTCAGACAGAAGCGAGCATTTAATGTGTGAAGAAGGAGTTGGAATCTAGCACGGTGATTGGTCAGTTTCGTTGTTACCACCTCCGATGGTGACTTCATTTCCTTTCCCAGTGTTTCCTGAGTCTCAGACAGAAGCGAGTGTTTAATGTGTGAAGCAGTGTGGAAGTTACTGTCAGCTGTCAGCTGTGTTATATGAGGTAATGCATGTTCTTTGTACTTTTGTCCATTTACTGTATTTATTTTTCTTGATTTGAACTATAAAATGGTGGTTTTCTTGAGTCAAAATGAGAGTACCCCTAAACATTTTTTTAAAAAAGAAAAAAGCACTGGTGAGGGGAATAGGGGTCTCCTAACAAATCTCAGCAAACTACAGCTCTCAGAAATCTTTGGGGGAAGCCATGACAGTTTGAAGTGGTATCATCGTTTAATTGTACGGTGTGGCTCCAGTGTATGGATAGTATCAGCTTCAGAACCACATTTTAACCAACATGTTACTGAAACAGCTTTGTGAGCTTAGATGTGCCGACTCCAAAAAGCTCATGTGTCCACCAGGAGCGGCTGATGTGACTTACATTTCATTTCTAAATGTGAATAATCTCAGCTATGAATGACCTCCATTTTATCTCTCCACCCTTCCATTTTGAGCAAAGCGAGTGATAGAGTATCGCTGTTCTAAACAAACGCACCAAGCTGGCGGATATCGCTGCCAGAAGGAGCCCTGCCAGTGGTTGAATTGTTGTCACTGATGGCACCACTGTTTACACTGGTTTGGAATTGAAATGCTGAAAAATAGATCTCGCCAAACACAAGCACAGTTGAACTCTATTAATCATGCAAAAGAAAGAAAAGTTTAATTAATGGCATATTTTTCCAAAAGCAACGTTTCATTACGGTTTTTGTTGGGAAGACGGCGGCATGCACTGGAAACACTCGTTCTAATTAATCCTGCAAGTGGGAGCATTTGGGGTGAGGTCAGAGAATAATAGGCAAATGTGTGAATCAGCAGGATACGGTGGCAGGGAGAGTGATCATTTGAATAAAAGCAGTTGTGTTATTTTTTTTCCCTTGGACTGTGGGCTGTTCAATGTTCTGGATGAATATAACACAATCAGTCTGTTCTCTGGTGTATATCCACTTCCTGCTGACTAAGAGCAACCTGCATCTTCTACCATTTATTAAAATGAAGTATTCACACTGGAAAATGCCAGGGCGCTTTCATCGTCGCCGTTTCCCAGGGATGACCAGCTCACTGGCAATATTGACATCATTAAAAGTGCTTTAAAGAAAGAAACCAGCCAGCCAAAAAGCAATCTCTTTGTCAGGTGCTGTGTGTTGCATAGCCAGCACACATTTCCCTTATTTGCAACAGGGACGGAGGTCACTGTGCCCTACCAGCATCACCAGGAAGGCTTTCAGAGAAAGAGAGAGAGGTGTGTTCTGTCCTGAGCCACAGCCCTCCCCACTGTCACTTCAGTACCACCCTGTGGCGATCACACAGGGTCCCTGGACGTTTGACGGTCTTTGATCCCTGTGCCACCACTGTGATTGCTTCCCCACTGCCACCAACCTGTTTCTCTCGGGTACACACAGAGTCCAGACAGTTGTCAACATTAAACCAAATAAACAAGTTTATTTTATAAGCATTAACAAGTTTATGGTTTCAGATAATTTTTCTTGTCAGTTTCTTAATCTTAGTTTCTTTACTGGCCTATACCTTCCTAATTACTTCTAACTGATTATCCCAACTGTTCGATCTGACTCCTCTTAACAGATTCTCTCACTCTCTCACATCAAACTATCCCAACCCACAGACTTTGCCTCCCTCTCTCTTCTCTAACACTCGACTGACTCCTTAACAACACTAACTCTAACTCTAACTCCTCCCCTTGGGTTCCCACTTGCCAATCACTTCACACTCATTTAACCCTTTCCTTATGACCCAGCATGATGTCACCTAGAAGGGCAAACACCACACACCCTTCCCTCCTTCTGCCAAATCTGCTTTCCTTCTTTTCCCGATGCCTTTAGCAATGTCCCTTTAAAATACTAAAAACATGCTGTGCTTTGACCTCACTGCTGAGTCACTCTTCCGTCCCCTCACACGCCTGAAATTAAGAGACAACTTGCAGAAATATGTCAACAGATCGTGCTGATTTTGTAGGCTGCTTGATCTTCTAAAGCAAGGGATGGAGAACTCATGGTTCTCCAACTGTCATTGGACTACAGCCCTCACCATCCCTGGCCACTGGCCATGCTGGCTAAGGTTTATGAGAGCTGGAGCGCAGCAACATCTAAATGGCAACAGGTTTCCCAGCCCTGCCTAAGGAGAAGTATATAAGAACATGAGTCCAACATTTAATTTCACTAACCAGCCAGATGTTTCTAGGAAGCATACAAGCAGGGCATGGAGACAAAAAAAAACCCCTCGTGTTCTTTTATTATTATTTTTTTGTCTGCGGCATCTGGCTCTTAGATATATGCTACCTCTGAAAATCTGATCTGGATGTCATAGGTGATGTAAGCCTCTGAGCTTGGACAGCATGACCTCCTTTGCAGTTATGCTAACTACACCCCCAACTGTTCTCATACAGCCTTTAATTTGCATGCATCTGATGGAATGCGGGTGAGGAGCGTTGAACTGGCTGGCAGGGTGGTGGTCAGACTCAAAGATTGCTGTCCGTGGTGCTACTAATGTTCTTGTCTGCTTTCCCAAGTCTTAGGGTAGCCAGTTTTTCATTTCCAAAGAAGGAGGAATGAATTATCCAAAAAAGACATCAACTTGCATAGAATTTACATGTAGTGATTTATATGCATAGATGCAATTGTAGACAATATTACTATAATTTAAACAGAAATACTAGATATCTCTCCAGAGTGGGGAAGGCTGTCACTAGGTGAAGAAGAAGAGTTTGCACTTGATATCTCGCCTTTCACTCCCCTTAAGGAGTCTCAAAGCGGCCAACAATCTCCTTTCCCTTCCTCCCCCACAACAAACACTCTGTGAGGTGAGTGGGGCTGAGAGACTTCAGAGAAGTGTGACTAGCCCAAGGTCACCCAGCAGCTGCATGTGGAGGAGCGGGGAAGCGAACCCGGTTCACCAGATTACGAGTCCACCGCTCTTAACCACTACACCACACTAGCTCTCACAGGTGAGCTGTGGCCCTTGCTCTTCCCTCTTATTGTTCTTTATCATTAAGAAGGCCTTTCAAGTAGAGAAGTGTCCTCTGCAAAGGAGGCGTGACCATTCTTCTCTTTAGAGCCAAGGCCTCAGCAAGACATAAAATAGCCCCAGCTCTCTGCAAAAATGCTATGTGGAAGTTGAACTACACTCTGTCTAATTCCGGTAGGTAGCTGTTGCTAGATAAACTGCTGCTCTGTGGCCCCCCTGAAATCTGTTGAGCACTCTTGACTGTTTTCATAACCTCCTAGCAATGGTGGGTACAAGCGCCAAACCTCATAGTATGTCTTGGACTGAAGGCTTGACGAAAAGTGTGCACAATGGAACATGGGTGTTTGATGAATTCAGGTTTGGTAAGTTCCAAAGTGACCTGAGCAGATCTGCACCTCCCAGACTAATATGTGGATCAGAATGTCATTCTCCTTCAGTTGTTCCCTTTTCCCAAACTTGCAGTCAAGGTGGGGGTTTTTGCCGTAATTCAACAGAACTTGGTTCTGGCACCTCTCAAGTGGGCACCATTGCCAATGTAAGGAACAAGGTTGAGTTCTGGCACCTCTTTTTCTAGCAAAATAACACTGCTTGCAATACAGTTCTCTCTTCACATCATGTTCCAAAATGTGTTTAATGTGCATATTTTCAGATGAAATCAGTTTAGAAATGTGATGACATAAACTTATTTAAATAAGCATTTTGTGGTCATAGTATTGAGCCCATTTTCTTCATGGTTTTTTTTTAAAAAAATGGCAGATTATTGCTAAAATGGAATTACAAATACAAAAATACAAAAATAAAAAAGTTACAAATACACAAATGCAAAATTGACATGGACCAGAACTAGATTTATCCACCCCCACCCCCCAAAAAATCCTATCATGGATGCTTTTAATCCTTTAATCAAGCTTCCCTAGAGGCATTTCAATTTTTTCAGTCTTCGGGAGCCAGTGTGGTGTAGTGGTTAAGAGCAGTGGACTTGTAATCTGGTGAACCAGATTCGCTTCCCCACTCCTCCATATGCGGCTTCTGGGTGACCTTGGGCTAGTCACACTTCTCTGAAGTCTCTCAGCCTCACTCACCTCACAGAGTGTTTGTTGTGGGGGAGGAAGGGAAAGGAGATTGTTAGCCACTTTGAGACTCCTTAGGGAAGTGATAACATGGGATATCAAATCCAAACTACTACTCTTCTTCTTCTTCTTCTTCTTCTTCTTCTTCTTCTTCTTCTAGTGAAAGAATCTGTAGAAAACATACCTAGTCATCTCTCCAGACCTTTCTGACTTACTGCAGAATCAGTATGTTTGCTTCCAGTCAAACAGCCTTCAGGGAGGGAAAGTGTCAGAGACATTTTGAATTTTGACTTCTGTGCTTTGTCCAGTTTCACAATTTCAAATCTATATCCTTTCGGCATGGGCCTGTCTCCTCACAATGAGAATGTGGCACTGCACTTTTATACTCCAGTGTCTGGACCACTGCTTACAAAACATAATTAAAACCAGAGAATTTGGTTTTATCTGTGATTTCTCCCCCTACTTGTTCACAGGGCAGTGGTCCAGAAACCACAGGTGGTCTGCTGCCAGTCGTATAATGTCTTGGTGCAAAGCATTTATGGCTATTTGTTGCTAAGACAAAAGTCGCTAGTCCTCCTGAGGAGAGAGGGGTGGTGCTTCTTTTGAAACGGATGGTATGTACTGCAGCGCATTCAGCTTGGTCTGAATGTCCCACTGCTAACAACCTCACAGTAGTTGTCTGATAGCCTTTCGACACCAGCCTTTGTGAAAATGCGGAACAGCTATCAAGCTGCCATTGTAAGGGTATTGAGAAATGAATGCAATGCTGCCAGGCTGTGTGAGTTACAGTCAATTGGAATGAAGCTTATAATTATTAAGGGCGCCTATTAAAATGTGCAGACTAAAAAGTGCCCCCAAATTGCTCCTTATTTCATTATGGAGTCCTAGATATTTCTAAAAAAAAGTTTAGTGAGTACTCACCCCCGCCACCCTCAATCACACCTGAATTTAAGCATTCTGAATTCACATGTGGGAGGGCAGTTCTACTTGTAGAAACACAAAATTAAGCTGCAATGGACATTATTATTATGATTACATTTATAGCCCATCTTTTCATTAATGCCATTCAAGGAAGCTAGGAGGCTAGGAAAAACGCAATTGTCAGAGCTGCCCCTAGGTCCCAGCTCACAGAGGACCAACGCGAGGCTGTCGTTATGTACAAAAGTCTTTATTGAGGTTCAGTTTCCATTTCAAAGCCACAGCGCGCAGCTCTACGTCTTAAACCCTAGACCGGCGAAGTCCCGTCTGAATCTCCTCCCCTCTGACACCAGTTTAAGATCCTAGCCCTGCTCCACCTTTTCTGCAGCTTTCTCCTCCTCTGGGTCCTCCTGCCCGCTGGGGCATCCCCCTTTCTGGACTCTTCTGACGCTGAGTCGCTTAACTCCTCCCCCTGCCTCCGGCGGGCTTTAGGACCCGGTTCCCAATCCTCATTCTCTGCTGTCCCGCGCTCCTGTACATTTGAACTTGCCTCTCGCGCCAACCCAGTGACCTTCCTCCTGACTGTTACACTACTTCTGTCACTGCTTCCCTCTTCCGGGATACTGGCCGGATCTGACCTCCCCTCCGTTGTCTGACTCTCCGATGGAGGTGTGGTCAGCCCTGCCTTATCTTCTCTCCCTGGTGGGGAATGCACTGGCCCCGATCCTTGGGACTCTTCCCCCCCCACTCTGCTCTGGTGGGGAAGCTGGTCCTGATTTCCAACTACTGCTCTGGGAGTCCCTGCTGCCCCCTTGCTCCTGGGGCGTTCCCCTTGGGAACCCCCTACCCCTGGCCACTGGCGCCCCCTTCTGTGAATCTTCCGATTCGCTGGAGAGGCTCATGGAATCCCTCGGTCCACTGTCCTCTTCTCCTACGCTCCCCTCGGATTCTTCCCCTTCGCTCTCCATCTCCTCTCTTCCCTGTGCCTCTGCTCCTGAGCCCCTGATCAGCCATAATCACTGAAAGCATATAAATTATGTTAAAAAATAGTTGTAACAGCTGAGGACCTATAAACTATGTTAAAAAAAAAAGTTAATGGCATCTCTCACTATACCGAACTGTGTCAGAAAGAAAACTCCATCCAAAACTTTAAATAAAAAAAGAATTAAAACTCTCTGGCTTAGGTCAAAATATCACAGAATCATAGAATCTTAGAATTGGAAGGGACCCCAAGGGTCAACTAGTCCAACCCCTTGCAATGCAGGAATCTCAGCTGAAGCATCCATGACAGGTGGCCATCCAACCTCTGCTTAAAAACCTCCAAGGAAGGAGACTCCACCATCTTCCAAGGGACTCTGTTCCACTGCTGAGCAGCTCTCACTGTCAGGAAGTTTTCCGAATGTTTAGTCAGAATCTCATTTCTTCCAACTTCAAACCATTGGTTCAAGTCCTGCCTTCCAGAGCGGGAAAAACAAGCGTGCTCCCTCCTCCATGTAACTGCCCTTAAGATATTTGAAGATGGCTATCATATCTCCTCTCAGTCTCCTCTTTTCCAGGCTAAACATACGAAGCTACTTCAAGCACTCCCCATAAGGCTTAGTTTCCAGACCCTTGGTCATCTTGGTTGCCCTCCTCTGCACATGTTCCAGCTTGTCAACATCCTTCTTAAATTGTGGTGCCCAGAATTGGGCACAGTATCCCAAGCGTAGTCTGACTAAGGCAGAATGGAGTGGTACTGTTACTTCCTTGATCTGGACACCATACTTTCATTGATGCAATCTAGAAAAGCATTAGGGTTTTTTTGCTGCTGCATCACACTGTTGACTCATGTTAAGCTTGTGGTCCACCAAGACCCCTAGATCCTTTTCACATGCACTGCTAGTAAGCCAAGTGTCCCCCATCCTATATTTGTGCAGGGTATTACAATAATCCTGCCAATGTTCTTATCTGTTCAAGGTTTATTTGTAAATATTCAATAAACCATTTCCATTCTTTTACAAAAAGTTTGTTATCTTGATTTCTTATTTATCCAGTAAATTCCACCATTTCTGCATATTCCATAAGTTTTTATATCCATTCTTCTTTGGCTGGGACTTCTTCTTTCCATTTTGGGGCAAGTAACCTTCTTGCTGCTGTAGTCACATACATAGATAAATTTCTATAGAGTTTGGGTAGTTCTGTCCCTATAATTACCAAAAGGAAAGCTTCTGGGTTGTTGTTGTTTTACAAACATTATTTTTGGGTGTTCAGACCCAGAATTCCCCCCCCCCCAATAAATTCACACATGACTCAAATTTTGGTTTGGTTTTTGGCATAATTTAGGCCAGAACTTTATTGATTACAGAAAGTGAATGGTTGTGCAGGCTCTGGTTCGACTAGCTCCCTGCCATGCAGGTAGCGCTGACCCAGGGTTCCAGCATAGGTCAGCCAAGGGTGAACACCTGGATAAGTGGAAAGCTGGGAACAGGCTATCTCCACCACCCAAATGTCCCCCTGGACTCAGGCACGGGCACAACCCCCTCTCAGGGGTTGACTAAACCATCAAGTCCCTGGATTCCTTTAACGGAATACCCTTCCCCATCCCTATCACCTGAACTAAAGCCTATCCGCAACCTTACAATTCATGACGATTTCGTGGCAGGCGAAACCCAAATGGCAACAGCCAATCAGCCAAGTGGAGGAAATTCCTGCCATGCCCCTGTCCCAATGACAGAAGACACACAACGGCATAGCAAGGTCAAGCACAAAGCCCCCAAAATAGGGAGAGGTGGGCGGGTGTTCCGAATGCATGCGCTGAAAGAGGAAGCTCTGGGTCATGTGCATGGGCATAAATAGGTCCCTTGAACCGTTTGGACTGTGTCCCATTGGCCAAATTGTACCCAGCCTCAAGGGACCTACCAATCGGGTGTTGTGGCTGACCAGTCGTACCAACCCACAACTCAGGGTGTCAGTTTTCCAGGTCTCACTGCAATATGTGCCCTCTTTAAGGGAGGACCAGATTAAACATCTTTTCCAATTCATTATATATCATTTCCCAGTAAGTTTTAACCTCACTACAAGACCACCACAGTCCTTCTGGTCTTAGAAGTCAACCTTTTAAAGATATAAGTTTACAGAGAGATCCACTAGCACTTCACCATGCTAGCTCACCATGTTATGCTATCACCATATAGCATGTGACCTTCAGCTTCACCACTGATACCTTCCATTGTACAATTACTTCACTCATTGTGAGCATCTCACATGCTTGCCAACTGCTGCTGAATGCAGCCTTGGCTTTATACCCCCCACTGCATGTACGCACATTCCTCAGAGAAAGGGAAGGTGAAGGAGTCATGCTTCCGGCATTTGGCCTTTGACTGTTTTCAGCCACCCACTAGCAGCTGGGGCTTTCTCTAAACAGAATCCAGATGGAGGGAGTGGACTGCTAAGTGCCTGAGCACTTAGCACAATTTCACCAATTTTTCCAAATTACACCAACAGTAAATATGGGCATGGTTCTCCTCCATGGAGAAAACAAATAGCAGCTGGTGGCAGGGTTGCCATGTGTCCTCTTTTTCCAGGACATGTCCTCTTTTTCAGCAGTAAAATTTTTGTCCGGGTACATTTTTAAAATTTGCCAAAATGTCTCTGGCTATACTTTCTGGATGAGACATAGACATGGTTGAAGACTTGCTTTCCTCTTCTCTTCTACTGCCTCCCTCAGCAATATATCACAGCTTCTATAGCCTACATATAATAGAGGTATTTGAAATGTGAGTCATCATAGCTGTTACCATAAAGAAGCAATGCAGAAGCAAGAAGAAGCAGCTAAGCCAGCTGCTGCTGGCTGGAAAGCCAGACAGGATGTTTGTGACTGTTGCCATGGCAATAAAGGGGCAGTCCATTCTCCATATTGAGCACCGGATGTGAGCTCAGTGTGTGACATATGACCTGTACAGGATGTACATGGGTGGAGTTTGGGTTTCTCTCTGTTGTTCAAAGAGTGCAGACATCTTTATCTGTATGGCTGCTAAAGACAGAAATAAAAAGCATGTAAATACGTTTCTGTCTGTCTGATTCCCCTCCCTGGGGATATGCAGGGAGGAGGAGAAGCAGTGGTGTGTTTTTCTCACAGTCTGGGAAAAATCACCGATACGGACCTCATCTGTTTTCCTGCCGGGAGTCGCGGGAGGGAGGTCAAAGGAATTCAGCCGGTGCCTGGAGACTGGCACATCCCTCTGACCGAGGCAGAATTCCAACAATAGCATCCTCTTTTTTGCTCTTCAAAATATAGTAGCCCTACTGGTGGGGGGCAGTTTAGATCTGGAAAACAGCACTTTGCCCAGGGCCGTGGCCCTAGTGGTATGAGTGCTACCTAGAGAGGGAAGTAATGAGAGAATGGATAAGTTTCTATCATCATCATCATCATCATCATCATCATCATCATCATTGTTATTATTCATATGCAACTTTGATAGAGGGTTACATACCACTAGCTATTTTTGCTCTCACCTTTCTTTGTCAAAATAACTAGTCAACTGCAATATTTTGTACTGATCCTTTAATATTCAAAGTTACCCTGCGTTCCTTTGACCTTAATCTCTGTAGAAACTGATATGGGCAGCATAGTTCATATTTTTATTGCTTTGCGTATATAGAAACCCATATGGAGAATAGCAAATTTCAATAGCACGTTCAGGCTGAATTCTAATGTCCTGTTATTTCCAAAAGCTCTAGAAAGAAACGTAAACTAGACTGTGCCGATTCCACTTGACCTTTTGAAGATAGTCTTATTGTCTTCAGAGGGGCCTGGGAAGTGTATAAAGATTCACTTGAAGAATAATTTTGTAGGGATTTTTTTTTGGGGGGGAGAGCATAGTAAAGTTTCATTTAAACAGTTGAGAATGCTGGATTGTGTTTTTTTCAAAGGTCCCTGAGATGAAAATCCCAAATTAAAAGGATCAGCGGCCAATGTATACTGGTGGCAAATTGGTTTTGCTATCCTCCAGCTCTGGCTGGCTTTTTGAACCCAAGAAAGGTCCGGGCTGCATTTAAATTCCATTGCATTTCAATCCACCTTCACGGAAAACATTCACACTGATGCAGGGGAAAGAATCACTGAGGGTCAGAAGGAGGCAGAGCATAGCACAAAAGTGAGTGAGCGAGAGAGAGAGAATATATAAATAAAAGGGCTTTCAGTCTAAAAGCTCTGCTACTAGCAGGCATCAGATGCATTCCACATGTAGGCAAGACAACAAAGGAAGCACGAGAAAGGGATGACGTCCGGGTAAGGAAGGAATGAGTGAGCACAAAGACTGCCAGCCTCTTCTTCATGTGTGGTGGCTCATGAATTCAGAATTGCAGGGGGCGCAGGGGGAGGGAATTGCAGGTGTAATTTTTGCCATACATCTCATTCTTCAGAAATGTGTGAGCATTGCATCATCTTCAGTAATAATGCTCACCTGCCTTCCATTCTGCCCTGCTTGGCTGCTGTAATATACGCGGAAAAGCATGAAAAGTCTTAGACAGTGTTAGAAGAACGTGTAATATTTCACTGGGAACATACATTTCTCCCCACCCCCACCCCCTGCGCCTGCCCTGCAAATTCCCCTTTCTCTTTGGGTAAGATGGACATAGAATTGCTTCCCCCCTGCCTTTGGGGCAGCATCCGCCATCTGTCCAATCCCAACATTCATCTCAGGCCTATTTGCTTAGGTCCTTCATAGGCCCTGCCTTGCACCCTTGTTGAGTGTTTTTGCCTGCCTGGAATGTGCCCTCGACCTGTGATAATGCCTGTTGTTTGCCTAGATGGAGAGGGGTTTGTGTGTGCACACCTTCCAACATTTCTCAGATTAAAATGGGGACATCCTAGTCCATATCCACCAACATTTCTCCATGGAAAACAGAGACACCACCCTCCAACATTTCTCCAAGGAAAATAAGGACGTCCTAAGAAAAAGCAGGACACTCTGGGATCAAATCAGAAACTGAAGTGGTTTCTGTAAATCTGGGATTGTCCCTGGAAAATAGGGAGATTGGAGGATCTGTGAAAGTGTGTAGAAACTAGCCTACTGTACAAACTAGCCTGCTGATTCTTCAACATCAACTTTGTTGGACTGGTCATGTTGTGTGGATGCCTGATTATCATCTTTCAAAGCAACTACTCTATTCCGAACTTAAAAATGGTAAGCGTAATGCTGGTGGTCAACAAAAGAGGTTCAAAGACTCTCTCAAGGCAAATCTTTAAAAAATGTAGTATAAACACCACCAACTGGGAAACACTGGCCTGTGAGGGCTCCAACTGGAAAACAGCCTTTACCAAAGGTGTCATAGGCTTTGAAGACGCTCGAACTCAGGACAAAAGGGAGAAACGCGCTAAGAGGAAGGCATGCTTAGCAAACCCTCACTGTGATCAATTCCCACCCAGAAACCTATGTCCCCACTGTGGAAGGATGTGTGGATCCAGAATTAGCCTCCACAATCACTTTTAAAACCGTCTTTATGGAAGGCAATCTTACTCAGCTATGAGTGATCGCCAGAGAAGAAGAAGACTGTACAAAGGTAAAATTTGCATTCACTGTTCTGTGCACTTTTGCCTTTGTCCCCACTGACCAAAGTCAGTGGCATGTGGTCCTTGGAAGGTTGCCCAGATGGGAATACGGTCCTTAGTCTCAAAAATGTTGCCCATATAAATTCCTTCTGTTTCGTGGTTATCTCACTACTGGTGAAATAATGAAGAAGAAAAAGAAGAGTTTGGATTTGATATCCCGCCTTTCACTCCCTTTAAGGAGTCTCAAAGCGGCTAACATTCTCCTTTCCCTTCCTCCCCCACAACAAACACTCTGTGGGGTGAGTGGGGCTGAGAGACTTCAAAGAAGTGTGACTGGCCAAAGGTCACCCATCAGCTGCATGTGGAGGAGCGGAGACGCGAACCCGGTTCCCCAGATTACGAGACTACCACTCTTAACCACTACACCACAGGGCATGTTGCTGTCTATGCCCCTGGGAGTTATCTATGTGGGCAAGGGAGTGGTTCCGAGTCCCATATGATGTGGCTTCTCCACTTTCTTTCCTTTTGCTTCACACGTGTTGTTCCTGATGGTTTGTATCCCTGTCTGCCTACTCTTTGCTTCATCATAACGTCAAACAAAATAGTATTCTCTTTTGCGCAGTTTGCAGCCTTGATCTTTGCAGCTTCAGAATTATCCATTAAATGAATGTGGGCGAACAGGCATTACACAGTGCATTGTTGTGAGAACTGTCTTGCTTTCCCAGGAAAGACATCAGCTAACTCAGAAGAACTGGAGTTGTTTACGTTGATTTTGATGTTGCTTTTCCTCAGTAAACTGTGCTCCACAAAGTTCATGAGAAGCACTAAGGTCATGTCTACAGCATATATAATGTATAATCATTGTCTCAATCATTATTGCCTTTCAGAATGATAGTGATGAAGTGTTCCTGTATACCTAGGCATTTGGTGACTGAAGAACTGGCAACCTTAAGATCACTGGATAGATAATGCTTTTAATGGTATTTTTTAAAAAATAAAAAAGAATGTTTTTAACTAAAACCCTTTTTAAAGAATGGTTTAACTGTTTCAGAATGCTTGTTTTACAAATGTGGAGTATAAATTAAATAATAAAAAACAAATACATTTAAAGCACTCTTATACCACCTTAATGCAGGTGGCGCTGTGGGTTAAAGCCTCAGCGCCTAGGGCTTGCCGATCGAAAGGTCGGCGGTTCGAATCCCTGCGGCGGGGTGCGCTCCCGCTGCTCGGTCCCAGCGCCTGCCAACCTAGCAGTTCGAAAGCACCTCCGGGTGCAAGTAGATAAATAGGGACCGCTTACCAGCGGGAAGGTAAACGGCGTTTCCGTGTGCGGCTCTGGCTCTGGCTCTGGCTCTGGCCAGAGCAGCGATGTCACGCTGGCCACGTGACCCGGAAGTGTCTCCGGACAGCGCTGGCCCCTGGCCTCTTAAGTGAGATGGGCGCACAACCCCAGAGTCTGTCAAGACTGGCCCGTACGGGCAGGGGTACCTTTACCTTTTACCTATACCACCTTAACAGCCATAGTTCCCCCCATCCCCAAATAATTCTGTGATCTGTGGTTTGTTAAGAGTGCTGGAAGTTTTTAGAAGAGGCCACACTGGATGGAGAACTGCCCTGTAAAGTTCAGAGAAATGTGGATTTTGAAGGGCGGCTGGATTTCAGTTTGCGTATTGTTTCAGAAACTGTCAATTTAGGTAGGGTTCACCTTTGAGTATGAACTGAATCGAATTTCTTCCACCCCATCCCTAATGCCATGACAGAAGTTGGCCACTAGAGGTTAATTTGCTGAGGACCTCTCCACAAACCTGGAATTGGTCTTGAAGGTTAGACTACATGAAATCTAAAAGGGCAAGCTGCCAAACACAAATGAGGGAATAAAATTCAATGCCGTAATTGAGATGCTAATATTGTTCCTTGATTTTGTCAAATAAATAGGTGAACTATGCCATCATAGGACAGGGCAGCCCCTTGCTTTTCCTCCAGAAAGGGAATAGGTAAAGGTAAAGGTACCCCTGCCCGTACGGGCCAGTCTTGACAGACTCTGGGGTTGTGCGCCCATCTCACTTAAGAGGCCAGGGGCCAGCGCTGTCCGGAGACACTTCCGGGTCACGTGGCCAGCGTGACATCGCTGCTCTGGCAAGCCAGAGCCGCACACGGAAACGCCGTTTACCTTCCCGCTGGTAAGCGGTCCCTATTTATCTACTTGCACCCGGAGGTGCTTTCGAACTGCTAGGTTGGCAGGCGCTGGGACCGAGCAGCGGGAGCGCACCCCGCCGCAGGGATTCGAACCGCCGACCTTTCGATCGGCAAGTCCTAGGCGCTGAGGCTTTAACCCACAGCGCCACCTGCGTCCCCAGAAAGGGAATACATTTATGTAAAATAAGATGCATTCATGGAAATAGCTGGATTTGCATATTTTATATGGGTTGCAGAATTCAACATTATTCCATCCATTTCACTTCCCTGAAGCAGAAACGTGAGTGATTCACTATTATTACTTTTAGTGCAGAGTACAAATATCCATGCATGTATCAAAGATTCCCTGTAAAATTATAGGAAAAGGCCAAGATGATAGACAAAAGCAGCCCTGTGATGAAAATATGGGTGACTTTTTCACGGAACGTGTCTTTTGGCAAAAATGACTTGCTTTTGCTCTCTGCAGATTTATTTAATTAGACCAATAACAAGGTGATTAGACTTTATAAGCTTTGCAGGGGGGGGTATCCTATCCTCTTTGACTGAAAAGAAAGATTCCAAAATCTACATTATTCACAGTTGATTAGACTAAGAAAAGCATTTCTCAGACATTTCTCAGTGCGACATATTGTGAACTCTATTTTATTGCCAGACTCCAAATGGCAATTAACAGTCTTAAGCTGCATATAAAACCCAATATGAACCACATTTACAAGAGCATTGTGTGTGAATCAAATTATGCTATCTTGAGTTTGAAGAACTTAAAAATAATTGCCAATAAGTATTCATGTATAGGACCAACTTTCTGAAACAAGTTATTGTAATTACTACTAGTGTCAGGAGTACGTGTGGCTGATTTTATGAGATCTGATGCATTTAGAGAAGCAGTTGATGGTTTACTTTGGTAGGAGAGAGAGTGCTTAATTACACTGCTTTGTATTCAGTTTTTTGAATAACTGTATAATATGTGCACTTGTGTGCATGTATTTGTGTGTGTGTGCATATACATCTCTCTCTCTCTCTCTCTCTCTCTCTCTCTCTCTCTCTCTCTGTGTGTGTGTGTGTGTGTGTGTGTGTGTTTTCCAAAGTCAGGTTTTTCATATTTTTACCCCTTACAGATGGCATATCAAATGGTGTGGGATAAAATAAAATGGCTGGGATCCAAAATAAAAAATGCAACTAAGGAATGCACTGGAAGACAGGGAGAAAATACTTTTCATTTGGTTTTTTATCAGTCAATTTATGTGAATGTTTTTCTTAAATGTTGCCTTGCACTCTTGACTACAAACTCAGTTCAGTGCTACAAAGTTATCTGACTATTTTGACCATCAGTTGTCAGGGACTGGCAGGGCCCTGAAGAGTGTATTGTGAAGGCAGGGGACCAGGGGAGTGACCCAGAAGAGGGGACCAGTGATTTATGGGGTATGATACCACCCACATGGCAGGAGCTAGGGGAGGAGGGAAAGTCAGGGCGGTCCAAGGAGGAGGATGTGGTGGAGGAAGAAGGGACAGGTCAGGAAAGGGACAAGTCTGAACTATCATATGAGTGCATCTTTCTTCATATGGGATGGGCCATGACATCAGTTTGTGTAAGAGTGTGTTGGAAAAGTGTATTTCTCTCTATAGAATAAAGCTGTAACAATGGCATTGTGCATCCCCTATTGGAAGATTCGTAGTGCCTTGTAACAACCCCGGATTTGCATGAAGTCAGGGTGGGGTAGAGGAGCAAAAGGTGGAGGCAGCTATAAAGGCAGAATGAATATTTGAGAGCTCCACATCCTTTATCTCTCACACATGAGGCAGTTAAAGAGTGGAAGTGTTATGTACTGAGTTGAATAGGATTCAGAATGCAGCAGTCTGATTGGTCCTAGAACAATAGGATTCAGAATGCAGCAGTCTGTTTGGTCCTAGAACAATAGGATTCAGAATGCAGCAGTCTGTTTGGTCCTAGAACAATAGGATTCAGAATGCAGCGGTCTGATTGGTCCATAGGAACCACCCAATCCAGCTCCATGTGGAAGTGAATCCGCAACCTGATTGGCCTAAAGGAGAATCCCAGAATTAGCCAATCACATGGGGCCCATTGTGTAAATAATGTATATAAAGCAGACATTCTAGGGGAACTTCCATTCCTCCTCACCACTATGAGCTGAATAAAGAGCATGAAATCCACTCTTGACTCAGAGTATATTTCAGGAAGGAAGAGAAGTTTAAGTACAGCAAGAAGGGACAGACCCTGAAAGGAAAAAAAGTGGCTGAACAACTGCAGAGGTTTGAGTGAAGCAGAGATGGCGATATCACTGAGGGGGGAAAGAGAGGTGATTATAATAAACAAAAGAGGCTTGAGTACAGTGAGAAGGGAGTTTGGAAAGGCTCTGTAATGTTCAGTTTTCATGTTAGCTTCTGTTTTATATTTATCTCTGCTACGGTAACTCTTCTTGTTGAAACCAATTTATTTGTTTTCTTAAAAAGCACCCCATCCCTCTCCTCCCTCTCTAGCATTCTGCATTCTGCCACTGCTCAAGGCAAGCATAAGCTTCTCTCCTCTTTCTAAAGCATAAGCTATTGATGCTATGACAGCACCAAACTTTAATTTTTAATGTCTGTGACACAACTGCACTGTGCTAAACCTTCCCTTGTTTCCACAAAAAAGGGAAAAAACAAACCACACAGAATGCTGGTATGGGCATCAGCTGGAAGTATGTGGGAACAGCTATGTCACAAAAGGGGGGGGAATTAATTCAGCATATTGCCAGGACACCATAGTGCTGTTGTTGTTTAGTTGTTTAGTCGTGTCCGACTCTTTGTGACCCCATGGACCAGAGCACGCCAGGCACTCCTGTCTTCCACTGCCTCCCGCAGTTTGCTCAAACTCATGCCGGTAGCTTCGAGCACACTGTCCAACCATCTTGTCCTCTGTCGTCCCCTTCTCCTTGTGCCCTCCATCTTTCCCAACATCAGGGTCTTTTCCAGGGAGTCTTCTCTTCTCATGAGGTGGCCAAAGTATTGGAGCCTCAGCTTCAGGATCTGTCCTTCCAGTGAGCACTCAGGGCTGATTTCCTTAAGAATGGAGAGGTTTGATCTTCTTGCAGTCCATGGGACTCTCAAGAGTCTCCTCCAGCTGCAGAATTCAAAAGCATCAATTCTTCGGTGGTCAGCTATAGCTAAACAAAAGCGATAAAAAAATGCAGAGCATCTATGGCATCAAAAATATGGCATTTCAGCAGAAAGCTATAGGCCACACAGAGATTTCTAATATTGCTATGTGACCACCCTGAAAGTTTTGAGGTCAGAAATAATCTTAAAATGCAGGAGTGCATATGATAGCCTCAAGAACACAAATAATCCTGAATGCACATTTATTCAGGGGTAAATTCCAATGTACTTTTTGTTTTTTGAGTTTTCTGTTATTATTATTAGCCGATTTCAGTTTGTTTGCTAAAGAAAAGTGGAGTATATTTTTTAAAAAATAAACAAATGACATAATTCTCCAGTGTGCTGTTTTAGGACTACAGTTGTAAACAAAAAACAGATAGAACAGAGTTCAAGTGGATGACTTCACTGCCCGTTAAATAAGAAGCTTGCCAAACTTTCCATTCTGCTTATGAACTTTTTTTTGTCCTTCCTCTGCTGGATCCAGATATTGCCTTCCTGTTAACAAGGCCCTCTATACCCCTTAGTAATTGTTAATATTGTTTCTCTCAGCCTCATTCCCTGAAGTAGCACCTTTTTTTTTAATATATCATTTCCAATACTTTGAAAATGTCAGTCTCTGTGAACTTATTGCAAAATGTCTGCAAACATCTGTATTTCAAGGGAAGCACAAAGCAAAAGCTATGCCGTCATTATCATTATTACAGTATTATTATTATTACTATTCCCAATCAGCTATAAACTAACAGCTTGCTTTGCATTTCACAGTGAAAGAGTCCTTAGCATGTATACAAAAGTGCTGTCTGAAAGAGGATGGAGCTAGTAGTTTCATAAAACTACATCATGGCAGAAGAAAAACAAGAGAAAGAGACAAATGTTCTAATCTTACCTTCATCATAATCTTATTAGCATTTCTCAGTGAGAAGTTCAAGTATCAAGTCTATACTCTTATCTATCTCGTAAATATGTCAAGTGCGAAGTATAGTTATTTTAATCGCCTGTGTTGGTGGGCCATCATGGATTTAATTAAGAGACAACTAGTGTATGAAATATGGCGTGAAAGCACCAGACTAAATGGAGAAATGGTTTACTGCAGCTCCAAATTGTGGGGCACAGGCTTAATGATGATCTGGTCTCGGAAATCCTACTTAAACTTAATTAATACCGACTGCAGCAGAACCTGCTCAGAGAGGAGCAAAAGATAAAGGCGGATGGGAGGGGCGGGGAGGAAATTAATGACTTTAAGCTAGAGCGTGATTTCTATAAAGATATCTGCATTAGCTCAAACAGCATTGTGTTATTTACTAAGAGAGATCGTACCTCAGTGCCTGTCCTGTTTCCAGTCTGGAATTTAAAATTCATTATGCACTACTTAAAATGTGAGCCCATTTTTGGCTGCTGTCTTGTACTATGCACTACCTTGTAATTGCACATTGATTCACTGATCTACCCTAAACAATCGCTAATGGCATAAAACAGGGATGGGGAGACTGTGGCTGCCCAGGTTTGGTTAGACTCCAGCTCTCATCCTCACTGACCGTTGGCCATGGGAGTTGGAGTCCAGCAGCATATGCAAGGCCACTGGTTCCCCATCCTGAGTGATTAGACCCTTTCACAACCTTCCCCAGCCTAGTACCCTATAGGTGTTTTGGAGTACAACACGTATCAGCCTCAGCCAGTGTGAACAGTCATCAGGAATGATTGGGACTGTAGCACAGAACTTCAAGAGACAGAGGTGCCATCTTCTGAAGCACACTGAGGGGGGCTGATGTGATGTCCTGGTGTCATGCATGTGACATAGCTCCATGACTGGCTCCAAAAATGGGGGGGGGCAGTCCTCTAAAAAAAAAAAAGGAGAGAGATTGAGGGGGCCACAGTGCTGTGGCCCCCTGGACCCAGCACCTATGTCAGGAGAGAACCAACTTGAGGAAGGCTATCTTCTTCTTCTTCTTCTTCTTCTTCTTCTTCTTCTTCTTCTTCTTCTTCTTCTTCAAATTTATATACCACCCTATACCTTTAGGGACGCGGGTGGCGCTATGGGTTAAACCACAGAGCCTAGGACCTGCAGATCGAAAGGTCGGCAGTTCGAATCCCCACGGTGGGGTGAGCTCCCATCGTTCGGTCCCAGCTCCTGCCTACGTAGCAGTTTGAAAGCACCCCTAGGTGCAAGTAGATAAATAGGGACCGCTTTCTAGCGGGAAGGTAAATAGCGTTTCCGTGTGTGGCGCTGGTGCTGGCTCACCAGATGCAGCTTAGTCACACTGGCCATGTGACCCGGAAGTGTCTTCAGACAGCGCCAGCTCCCGGCCTCTTGAGCGAGATGAGCGCGCAACCCTAGAGTCGGTCACAACTGGCCCTGATGGGCAGGGGTACCTTTACCTTTACCTATACCTGCAGGTCTCAGGATGGTTCACACAATAAATACCTTAAAGGTAAAGGGACCCCTGACCGTTAAGTCCAGTCGTGGACAACTCTGGGGTTGCGGCGCTCATCTTGGTTTAGTGGCCGAGGGAGCCAGCATTTGTCCGCAGACAGCTTCCAGGTCATGTGGCCAGCATGACTAAGCCACTTCTGTGAACCAGAGCAGCACACAGAAACATGGTTTACCTTCCCGCTAGAGCAGTCCCTATTTATCTACTTGCACCAGCATGCTTTTGAACTGCTAGGTTGGCAGGAGCAGGGACTGAATGAACAACGGGAGCTCACCCCATCACGGGGATTTGAATCACTGACCACCTGATCAGCAAGCCCTAGGCTCTATGGTTTAGACCACAGCGCCACCCACGTCCCTTAATAAATACCTTATTATGAGCCAAATATTGAAGTACTTGGGATACCAAAAAAATGAAATAAAGGGGGGGGGAGGAATGAGAATACACAATAACACCGAAAAAACCAAAAGTGCCTCACTGCAACTGAAACGTCAATCTGTAGATTTCAATTCCATGTTAAGATATAGCCTGAGTTGTTATTCTTAATATGCAATTCCTGACAGGCAATGGATCAGGTATGGAAGGTTATTGAAACAGAGTACTCTAAAAAGCACCAGCAATAGATAAAGCGTTGGTGTATGGTCTTCAGAAAACACCCCAGAGCTCGATTGGTAGTTGGTTACTTAACCCATTTCAAGATGTTTTCATCATGAGGGTGCAACCAATGCTAGGACCTGGCAGCCCATGGTTGGTGTGGAGGCCTCAGCATCCCTGGGGACCACTGATGATCAGATCAGGCTCCTCCTTCCCCTGCCCATGTTTCATATGTATGTAACTGTTGACTCATGTTTCATATATATGCTGTGGTTGTCTCGTGGCAATGACCACAGGTCTTTCTACAACACTTGTGGATTCCCTGGTGCAATCCTGGAGAAAACAAGATGGTGGTCTCATTCACTGTGATGAAGGCTTAGAGTCTGATGATGATGAGCAAAAAAAGGGGGAGTTAAAAGAACTGCTCAGGACATGGAGAGTTCTGTTGCCAACCATCATATCTGCTGTTGTTGAATAAACATGAAAAGGTAGGAAGGGGCCCCCGGGCAGAAGGAAGGGGTATGGCACTGTGTTGAGGGGCCCCTCCATCCTGGAGTGGCTATGATGATGAACCAACACTTAGGTAATGCATATTCAACACTTCAGAGGCTGTCATACAGTTATTTAACTACAGCAACCAACCTGCAACTTCCCAGTGCTGGCAAATATGAACTACTCCCCAGAAATCCAGAAATAGTTCATTCTGTTACATTATAAATAAAACCAATCTCTAAAACTAGGGGAGAAAGCAAGGATTAGTACACACACACACACACACACACACACATACACACCCTTATCAAATCTTAGAGTCTGAATAACCTCCCTTCAGATATTGCACTGCAAACTTTGGCACCTCCACCTCGAAAATGGGTGTATATGTGTGTGTCTCTGTCGAGGTAATGTTTGAACTTCAAAGAATGATGCTGTAAGCCTACCTACCAAATTTTATTCCAATTTCTCAGTGCTCAGGCGTGATATATTACCTGGCGCATGTGTTAAATCTTCCCTGGCTTCTTCAGAAATGGGTGGTGCAAGGAGGGGTCAAGCAGTTACTCAAAGATGTAGCAGAGAATGGTGTCCTCAACATACACATTCATTTTCATTCTGATATCTTAATCTCCAAGACAGATAGCAGGGAGATAGGAAGCTGCCTACCACTAGGTCAGAATATATATCCATCTCACCAAGAATTGTGTGTTTTGACTAACAGAGGCTCTTCAGTGTCTCAGGCAGATAGCAGGGAAGGGCCTTTTCTACCACCAGCCCTTTGATTCTCTTAAACTGGAGATGTCAAAGGATTTAATCTGGACCCTTGTGCATGCCATGCATGTAGAATCATAGAATTGTAGAGTTGTGAGGGACCACAAAGTTCATGTAACCCTCTGCAATGCAGGAATCTTTTGCCCAACATGGGGCTTGAACCCACAACCCTAAGATGAGTCTCATGCTCTACTGACAGAGCTACCAAGGTGGATATACCACTAAGGCAGGGATAACCAACATGGTGTTTTTTAGATGTTGTTGGGCTCTAACACCCATCATCCCTGGTCGTTGACCATGCTGGCTGGGGCTGATGTGGAGTACAGCAACATCTGGAGAGTACCTCCTTGGCTACCCCACACAAAGCTGTGTTTCCTCTCCATCACGGTTCCACCCATATTGCAGGGGAAGTGTCATAGTTTAGTGGTAGAGCATGCTCACTGCATGCAGAAGATCCTAGGTTCAGTCCTCAGCATCTCCAGGGAAAGACCCCTGGAGATCTGCTGTCCATCAGAATGGATAACACTGAGCTTAGATGGACCAATGAACTAACTAAGGCAGTTTCCTATCTCTCTCTAGCCCCAACCCCCGGAAAATGAGTGACAGGCTCAATCCATTGTGTTCTGAATGTGTATACCAGATGCACTTCTTGGTATCCCAGCATTCAAGGGAGAGTGACCATGTTGCAAACAAACAAATGGGATCGCACAAGTTAAATCAAAGAGCTCACTTTGCTTGACAATAATATGAGCGTAGGCTTCTAAGAATAGAGAGGCATATGATGAGGGGAAAGAGTCAGCTCAGCTCAGGGAACTTGTATATGTTCTGCTAGTTTTAGGGAGACGAGAGCACAAATGGGAAGTGGCTGTGAATCTCCATATTGCTTTCAGAACTGCCAAAGCCCCTTGGCCCTTGTGGAGACCTCCATGGGACTTCTTCTAAGTGCCGACTTCAGAGGCCAAACTCCTTTTGAGATTAACATGCTTCAGAAGCAGTTGAAGCACAGAGACCTTTGAATGCTGTTGCGACTCATATGCATTTCAAACCCTACTGAAAATAAAAGAAACCCAACACTGCGAGGAGCCCTGATCCAGCTGCCATTCTGTTAACTGGAGACAGTCTCTGGGGGCACAGCGGAACTTCCAGAGGGATTGTGACCTCGTTGGAGGTTAAACAAGATGGGAGGAGGAAAGGAGGAAGATGCTTTATGAAGCTTACAGTCCAGCCAATCCCAGCCTGGTGCTCTTCAGATTCATTGAACTACAACTCCCATCAGCCCCAGCCAGTGTAACCAATGGTCAGGGATAGTGGGAGTTGTAGTTCAATGTATCTGAAGAGCACCAGGCTGGGGAAGCAGATACATCAAAGATAGTTGAGTATTTTAGCTTTCGAAGAATTTTACCCTAGCCTCAATTTTGAGTAAAATTTAGGCTCAGCACCACATATAATGGGTACTAGCCAATGATAGCCCTCCTCACAGTACATCAATTGAATTTAATTATTCTTTAGGCTCAATGGTTTGTATCCAAAGCAGACTTAAGTAAGCAACAGGGCTTTCCCCCTCACCTCTTCACAGGTGGCCCTTAAATCTGTTCTGAGTTTCCTGTCAACCCTCCAGAACAGATTGGGAAAGGGCATAGAGTACCTGTGGGTAGAGGAGAGAAGGAAAGTCAAGCGAAAATCCTTGCAGTGATGGGACTGTCAGATCGCCCTTGAGCCAGTGCCACTAACTGGACTCATACACTTCAGCCCTGACTGGGCTAGGCGAGCTGGGTAGCACTTCCAGAGACCACCTTCTGCACAGGAACAGGTCAAAGTGCTGTGGACTCACAGCTTAGAGTTGGGAGCACCGGATTCACTCCAACAAGAAGACAGTCGTCACACAGCAGAGTACAGCAGAGTATAGCAGAGTATAAACGACTCGGAGAGCAGCTCTGTAGAATATCTTCTTTATTCTATCTACAACTATCACACAAACTATATACAGAGCTAAATGGGGTCTAAGCATAAAGAATGCTGAACCACACTGAGTGCCTGCAGCTGCTCTTAGCAGCAACCTTATCTATACACACGATCTCTAACACTCAGTCTCTCTCTCTCCCCGACACACTGACTGACTGACTGACTCTTTGATGTGGTGCTGGAGCTGACTAAGTAGAGAGTAGAACACTGCCCCTCCTCTCTGGAGAATCAGCAGACTCATCAGGAGATTCTTGGATATGGGAGGGGTGAAATCTCCTCAGGGACACTTACTTAGCACTGCACTGGGCAAGGTCTTTCTGGGGCAGGATCCTTGAGCAGGTGTTCATGGGCCAGATCCAGGCTCTCTTGGATTAAACTGATTTTCTAGATCTATTTCAACTGGGGTTTAGAATGCATTTTGGCACAGAAGCATTTTGGTTGCCCAAAATGATGACCTTTGATGGGAAAGAGGAGCCAGCAATGAGGCAACCTCCAGAAGGCCCTCGGCACTGGGCCTCAGTGTCCGGGCAGAACAAGGGGGTGGAGATGCTCCGTCAGGTATACTGGACTGATGCCGTTTAGGGCTTTAAAGGTCTTCACCAACACTTTGAATTGTGCTTGGAAACGTACTGGGAGCCAGTGTAGGTCTTTCAAGACCAGTGTTATGTGGTCTCGGAGCCCGCTCCCAGTCACCAGTCTAGCTGCCGCAGTCTGAATTAGTTGTAGTTTCCAGGTCACCTTCAAAGGTAGCCCCTTCTGGAGCAGCTGTCCATGTTGTGGATGGGTGGCACTGCTCTTCAGCGGTTCCAATCCTACTTGAATGATCATTCTCAGGTAGTGTAAGCAGGATACTGTCCAGTTCTCATGGAGTTTTCATTGTGGACTTATGCAGGGCTCAATTTTGTTCCGCATGTTGCTTAACATCTACAATAATAGTTGCTATAAAGTTTTGTTGCACAGGATGTTAAAAAGAAGAAAGGGGAAAAGTCTATGGGATTCCAGCAAAATATTTGCTTGACTGAACTTTAGCCCTGTGGTCAAAAATATACAGCACTATAGATTCTAGATGCACTGAGAATACTATAATTTGGACTGGCAGGGCCATAATAAAATCTGTAAATTGAGGCACAAATGAAAGTGTTTGGGAGGCATAAATTCATAACTATTTTTTCCTGCAGTGAGGGAAACATCAAAGATTTGCAGCAGCTTGGAAGGGGAAATGCGAGGTGGATTTTTCCCCTCCACCCCTTAATGAACACAGTTCAAAATATCCATAGTTATTTTCCATTACAGGAATGTTTAAAAAGCAGCCCAGTCTTCTGTCCCTGCATATTTATTGCAAATCCATTTTTCTATCTTGTTTACATAATTTTTCTATAGTTTCATTGTGTCTTGGCTGTCATTCGGCAGGTGCTGAGATCAGAAATTTCTCCTGCCTCCTCGATGATTAAAACGGAAAAGAGAGTCAGTGTGGTATAGTGGTAGAGCTTTGCCCTAGGACCTGGGAGACCTGGGTTCAAATCTTCACTTAAGCATGAAGCTCAGTAGGACCTAGGACCTTGAGCCAGTCACTATCTCTCAGCCTAACCAACCTCACAGAGTTGTTGCAAAGATAAAATGAGGAACGAGAGAACAACGTATGAGAGCTCCTTGGAAGAAAGCTATTTAAATGTTGTTGTTGTTTAGTCGTTTAGTCGTGTCCGACTCTTCGTGACCCCATGGACCAGAGAACGCCAGGCACTCCTGTCCTCCACTGCCCCCCGCAGCTTGGTCAGACTCATGCTGGTAACCTCGAAAACACTATCCAACCATCTCATCCTCTGTCGTCCCCTTCTCCTTGTGCCCTCCATCTTTCCCAACATCAGGGTCTTCTCCAGGGAGTCTTCTCTTCTCATGAGGTGGCCAAAGTATTGGAGCCTCAGCTTCACAATCTGTCCTTCCAGTGAGCACTCAGGGCTGATTTCCTTCAGAATGGAGAGGTTTGATCTTCTTGCAGTCCATGGGACTCTCAAGAGTCTCCTCCAGCTATTTAAATAATAGTCCCCAAACCAAAATGCAGATAACTTGCTGGAATGATCACCCACTGGCTAACAAAAGTGAACATACCTTGGTAGAAAAAAGAGCTCTGCTGCTACAGTGACCCTATCGGCATGAGCTCTAGAATGCACCTCTGTACTTATGCTTGCATGCTTAGGACAGGATTAGAGAATATAAACGTGTGTCATGATTATATGAAGATTTAGGGGATTTCAAGCAGAGGTTGGAGGGCCACCTGTCAAGGATTCTTTAGCTGTGGTTTCTGCATTGCAGGGCATTGGACTAGATGGGGTTCAATGCATTGCAGGGCATTCTATGAATGACAGTATTGGCCCAAATATAAGCCACACTTTTTTTCCAAACCCCGATCGTGAAAAGTTAAAGTGTGGCTTATATTCACAACCTTACGCCACCGGCAAAGCAGCATGGCTCCTTCCCCCCACCCCCACCCCAAAAACCAGCCTGGGAGTACATCGCAATGGTGCCCAGCCCGCCCGCAGCTCCCTAGCCTCCCCCAAGCTGCCAAATTTTAAAGGTGCGGCTTATTTATGGGTGTGGCTTATATTCGGGCCAATACGGTACGTTTCTACACATCGATCCAATAGCTGTGAAGGATGCCTGGTATGTGCATTCAGAGCTGCCATAAATGCATGTCAACTTCAACAAAAAGAAGAGCTCTGCAAATGTACTCACACAGAGCTTTCCCATCTATGGAAATGAAGTTGCAACCTTGGCATAGTAATATTTAGCCTGCATGGAGTTTGAAACAAACCTCAGCTGTGAACCTGTGAAAGATTCCTCAGAAACATTTCTTTCAACACATTTGTCTATTAAGGCTTTGACAGTATGTCTTTGTCAGAAGTGTGGTCACACCTTAACTATTATTCTCACTTAAAACAGAAAGCAATTAATCAACCTACCTAAATATGAACATTAACATTTCAATTAGGTGGAAGGTGTAAAGCACTTGGCTAATTTAATTAACAAATGTCCAGATTGCTTTTTAGAAGAAATAGATGGAAATATATTCAGTTCTGGATAGAAACATTCAATGGGTATCTGTGGAAAAGCATTTCCCAAATGTTTCTACATCTTCCTAAGACTCATGAGCACCTGGTTTTACAGGAAATGGAAAATGATAGCTAGGCTATTGGTATCCCCTGGTCCCTAAGTGGGAGTGCCAGAACGGCCCTTTGCCACAGACTCCCAACATAGATGCCGTTTGTCTCTTGATTGGCCACTGGGAGGTCAGCTGGTCTTCCTCCAAAGGACAGAAAAGTCTCTGGGGCCTCTAGCAGCTGATCCCTAGGTTAGAATTTTGCTATTTGAGAAGTTAACTAAGATTCACAGGACACCAAACTGTGGACCAGAAGCTAAATTTAGTGTGGGGTGGCATATGTGCATATGCGTAGAGTTCTAGCATCCCTCTGTTCCTACAAATATAATTGGATGCAATATGGAAGCAACTGGCAGCTTTTTACCATAAAGTACATTATTGCAATATGAGATCAGTTACATGAAAACTCAGAATTTTTGTAACAGCTTTGTGCTGAAAAGTGAATTTCTATGGAATTGAGAGAACTGCTTTGAGTACCCATCATGCACTGGGAATGAAGGCAGTTTGATATCTGTATTGCTGAGGGTTTCCTACCAGACAGTTCTTAGGAGAGGGAGCCTGTTGCCCTTCAGATATTGTTGGATTTGTGGGAGGGGGGAGGGTTTATTGGTTTGTGGGTTTTTATTATATATTGTGTGCTTTTATATTGTGTTGATATTGTGCTTTTATGTTTGTGAGCCACCCTGAGATGAAGGGTGTTATACAAATTTAATAAATCATATATATTTTCAGGAGTGAGCCAGCAGTTAATCACACTGAGGAAGTTGGAGTTAACTCTTTATTAGCAAAAAGAGGGCCTGCACAGGAATGCGCAGACGCAGACACCAGAAATCACAACCACGAGCGCGATCCGGCCCATGGAGGAATCTCCACAGGAGTGAACTGGCCCAGGCGAGGTAAACCTTGCTGACCCCTGCTCTTACACTATCTTTAATTTTAGTAGTATAAGCAATGGCTACTACTACATATAGTATTGTGCAGTGAGGCATCAAGGATGACTGTGATGAACCATAATTTTCAGTTCATTCTCGAGAAGCTCAGCTTTAAGGAAAAAATGGGATTCTTAGTTTCATTATTGTGGAGGTTTTTGTTTTTTTAAGTGGATGAGTTATGAGTTAGGGATGGGGCTCGGACTGGGAGGGACTCACAATACTCATGATAAGGGCTTTCCTATTTTACAGCATGAAGTGGGAACCAGTGGCCCACCAGTTGTTGTTGGACTCCACTTGCCATCAGCCCCAACCACTATGGCCAATGGTTAAGAATGAGTCCGTTTGTCCCTTCTCAGGCTGGCCCCGGGCCTCCCTTGTGAACTGGTGTATTGCAGGCCAGATCATCCTCCTGCGCCAAATTGGACAATGGCAGCAGGAATTGGAGGGCATCCCCAGGGCATGAGACCAACTGCCCAATAGCAGCGCTTGGCTCTGTGCACAGGGCCAGGATAAATTCCCAGCCTATTGGACCTTTGGCTTCTTTCCACCATGCTTCTTTGCAAGGTGGATAGGCACTGGGTAAGCAGAGGTCTTGGTTGGAGGGGAGGTTGTAGCCTCCATGGGTAAGGGTATCTGGGAAGAGTGGCTCCTGTCCGATGCCCAGGCAGGAGCTAGGATCATACCACTCCTTCAACAGGGACACTTGGGGGACACCCCGATTTGACATAGGTCATAGGGCATCGCTTCTGGTTGTATTTACCCTTTAGTGACACTACTAGCGGATGGGCTGGGGTGATATATGCAGTAGCTTACCCCAATTCCTATAGCCAAACCTTCACACCTGTAACCAATAAAGTTGTGCCCTTATTTGATCCCCAAAACCAATATTCTGTGTGTGGTCAAGTTGTTTGAACCCTAGGAGGTCATGGGGCCTCAGACCACAATGTGCATTCTAGTCTGACAACACCTGAATGCTCTGCATCTCTATCTACACTTTCTCGTTTCTCTTCATGCTGGCAAATACCAGGGAGATGGACCTATATTAGTGAGGGTGCATGGGAAGCATTTCTTGCTTATTGTTTGGTTGATTTCACTGGGTTTTAAAAGCATGGGGTCCTAAACTTTTCTTGGACCATCCTGAATCCTTCGCCCTCATTATTCACATGTCAGAGTGACAGAATACTGTGGCATCTGTACAGACATCCCCCAAAGGCTGACACTCACGCTTCTCAAAACAATGTAATGTTTCTCTCAGATGGCTGCTAGCTTGTGCTCATTAGTAATGAGGCACATGCTGTACACCCACCATCACCAGCTCCACCAAAGTACGAGAGCTTGAGAGCATTGCAAAGCTTCCAGCTTCCCTGTCAGCCAATTTGTGGAAGTCCTAAATTTAGCCAGGAATGAAATCAGCTCTTCCACGTGGTGGAATAATGCATGATCTACAGTACCCTCGTTGCTGACTTATTTACCCTACTCTGCATGTTTAAAGAAGTGCAATGCAAGTATTTTGAGTTTTATCATGTAGCAAGCATTGCTTTTCCTCCAGTGATGATGGTGGGGAAAATGCTTCTGATTTTATTGGATGTTAGCATGAAATCACACAAGCTCCTGACATGTAGCTGGATTCTACAGAATGTATGGTATTATGGATTGGGGGGTGGGGCCCTAAACCTTAGAAATTAATAAATGTTAGGGTTTTGATTAATTGGGATATGAAACTATGCCAGAGCTGTGCTAGCAGGGAATCCTTGGACTGGCTTAGGCAATCCAGCCTGGCTGGCCTAGTGAAGAACAAATCTGTTAACATGAAAAAAGGTGTTGATGTGCCACCTGAGACTTTGGCCTGGGAAGACAGATGTTGCCAAGGTGATGGATGTGTGAAGTGACAGGAGCAGAGAGCTTTTAGCAGGGTGTTCTGGGGAGAAGAAGGAGGAAGAAAGACTGGGATCCTTCTTGGGCAGGCTGGCTGAAGGCTGGCTGCACTGCTATGAGGGACAAGCCCCTCTTGAAATGACCATGCTGTAAGATCTGGACCCCCTCTGTGCAGACAGAAGGTGAGCATAGCAGAATAAACCATATTTCTTAAAGCTACAGCAGTGTCCACTGTGTCTCAGTTCTCCTAAGGGCAAGTGCCTGGAACTCGGTGGACTCTTGCTACCGCTCGGCAGAGAGCGGGAGAGGCACCCAACGTTTATAACAGTGTTTTTCTTTTACAATTCAGATCTGGTTAAGATCCTGCTTTGCTCAAGACATAGCAGCACAGAGAGCACAGGTGAAATAACACTGTCACACAAGCTGCCCATAAAAGAAGCATGGCAGGAAACATTAAATGGACCTTGATTTGCTATACAAAACCCTCCTTTCCTGTGCAATAGAGTTCTGCTTTGTACCAATCGTTACTTATTTTTTTTCGATATCCTCTAGTTCATACAGCTGCTCACGAAGGACATGTAATAGTTGTTTGCTTGAGTCATTTTAAAGTGCTTTTAAAATGAAGCATTCCCCCGTCCCCAAGGTGGCTCGCTACATTAAAAACAACACCACACTAATGCAAGACAAATGGCTTACAACACTTCGGAAAGAATTCCTTTCTACAGAGGAAATGTACTATGTGGTTTTGCACATCAACTAATGTGTGACTCAATAATAAATGCGGTATGAACTGGCAGGTTGCGTGGTTGATGAGTGAACCATCACCGATCAACAGTTTTGCAGTGTCTCAAACTCAGTTGGTTCAGGCCTAGCTCCCCAAACCATGTGGAATGGCACCCATGGGGTATAGCAGATTTCTGGTGCTCTCATGCTCCTCCTCAGTATGTGAGTGCAGGGGCCTGCACACAAGCAGTGCTTTCGACTATTATGGGGAATGGGAAGTCTCTGTGCACCTTGCATGTCCCTAATCAAGCCATGTTCCACTCTGCTCAGTCAAGTGGTACAAGTCCTCAGTTCCCAACAAAGATAAAAGGAAAGGGGCCTGGATGGGACATGAAAAGTAAACCTCTGTAATGGCCTGTGCCAGTCCCTGTCTGCATGTCTGTATGCATTGCACATGCTTGTTGGGCAAGGGAGATGGACATAAGGCAGCCCAAAGGAAAACCTTTCACAAATGAAGTGAAACCCAGTGCTTTTAAATGGAGCCATTCACATTGTCAATGTCCAAGCCATTAATTGAGTGCTTTAAAAGAGTAAAGGGTAACTTAGGGTTGATACTTTTCCAGATCACTTTACGTTATTTCTTTAATTCACCCTTTAGCAATAAGCACCCAATCCTGTATCATATACAGTGGTACCTTGGGTTACAGACGCTTCAGGTTACAGACACTTCAGGTTACAGACTCCACTAGCCCAGAAATAGTACCTCGGGTTAAGAACTTTGCTTCAGGATGAGAACAGAAATCATGCAGCGGCGATGCGGCAGCAGCGGGAGACCCCATTAGCTAAAGTGGTACCTCAGGTTAAGAACAATTTCAGGTTAAGAACGAATTAAGTTCTTAACCCAAGGTACCACTGTACAGGATATAACTCTATAATAGCTGTAGAATAAACAAACTCTGACTTCCTAAAACAAGATGGCATCCTTTGAATGAAAGCTGTCTGTCATGTCACAAATTGAAAATATAGTTTCCCCCCGGCGGGGCAGGGTGAACCATAGCTTGGGGTATCTGCACCCACTTCAAATAGTAATTATACAGTTTGCTCTCAACTTACGTGGGAGTTAGGTTTCGGGGATGGCACATAAAGCCAGAATCATGTATAGCTAAGACACACTCTCCTCACACCCCCTAAATGCTCTCCCAAGGTGAGTATAATGGCCCATGGGATTGCTGACACTTCCCCATCCCTGAACTCCTGCCCCCTTACTGCCCCCTTATTCTTTCTTGTTCTTTTTTTTTTTTTTTTTGCCAAGCACGTGAAGCTGTATTTACACAAGTTAAATGCACAGTAAGTTGTGAGTCAATTGCATTACTATCATCTTAATCGTATATTAAGATGAATCAGGTATTTTCTTCGTATTCTGCATTTCTGAGGTCTTACGTTTTAATGTACTTGCACAGATTGATATTTATAGCAGTGAGCAGTTTATAAAATGTTACATAGATATAGATCCACTAAGAAAAAAACACTTCTCTAAAAATAACCTGCCATTATTGTTGTGCTTTATGTCTTGATTGCGCTTTACAGAGTATAAGAAGGCAGGTCTCTGCTTCAGGAAGCTTATAATCTATAATGTAATGCCAGGGGAACAACAGAGGGAAAAGGAAAGGGAAGGAAAGGGAGGCTACAGTAAATTGGGAGATGGCATGTGTTTGCTTCAGTTATGTGTGCCTGGCTTAGTCCCAAGCTGTAGTGCAGTTAACATTAAAAGCCTGTATGAGGAAAAAGGTTTTCAGCTTACAGTAGAAAAAGGCCATGCAGAGAGCCTAGCAGCTCTCCACAGGGAGGAAATGGCATAGCCTCACCGTTCCCACCAAAAAGACCCAAGATGCTGGCATACCGAAGACAAACAAGGCTGATCTTAAGACCCAAGCAGGTCCTTACTGCCCTGGCAGCAGCTATGTGGCTCAGTATATTTGCAAAGGAAGGTGGAGTTGAGATCCCTCAAGACAGCAGGAGCTACCTGCCATGGCTCTGTGGCTAACCCCAGCACAAGAACTGGATGAGAAACCGTGTGCAGTCTAGTTACAATCAATACAAAGACAACTGTTGCTAGCCCACTGTTATGTATCATTTCCTAGAGTCACTAACTTGCCAAACAACAGTTGTTGCTGTTGTTATTTGTTTGTTTGTTTTTTATTTGCTAAGTTTTACTTAGTTTTACTTAGAGCAGACCCAATTAAATTAATGAGCATGACTAAGTTAGATCCATTAATTTCCATGGGCCTCCAACATAACCCTCCAAGTCTCCTGATTTTCCACCGACAGTCCTGTAATTTCAGGAAGTCATCCCAGTTTCTGATTTGATCCCAGAATGCCCCGGTTTTCCTTTTTCCTCCCCTCCACATCTTGGAGAACAATTAAAAGTGGTGTGTGTGTGTGTGTAGATGCAAAAACAGAGTCCTGTTTACACTGAAAATAAAATTCCTGTGAAGCCCTTCTGATCATTTTGAAGGAAAATGTCACCAATCCACTTTACATTCTTTAATTGCAATGCTTCAGCAGCCAGCCATTTTTTTGGAAAAAAAGTTGAGTGTTTATTCCTTTATTGTAAATGGAGCCTTACACTGTCTACTGAGAAGTAAGTCCCACTGTATTCAATGGATATTATTCCCAGGTAACCGGGTAAAGACTGTGCAACCTTACACTGAAATTCTGAGCATTTTTACTCAGAACTAAGTCCCACTGAGTTCAATAGGATTTTCTCTCTAGTATGCCCCTGATCATTCTCACAATATTATTATTATTATTATTATTATTATTATTATTATTATTATTACCCTTCTTTTTCCCTGACAGGGCCTCAAGGCAGTTTACAGCTAAAATTTTATTTTATTCCATTTATCTGTGGAAGGTGTTGTACATTCTCCCATCCCATCATACATCTTTTTCTTTGCAACAGTCCTGTGAGGTAGGTTAGACTGAGATGTTGGAATTGGATCAAGGTGACAGATTTATATGTGCATATGTGCGTGGCGGCAATGACAAACCTAGACAGCATCTTAATAAGCATCACCTTGCCAACAAAGGTCCGTATAGTTAAAGCTATGGTTTTCCCAGTAGTGATGTATGGAAGTGAGAGCTGGACCATAAAGAAGGCTGATCACCGAAGAATTGATGCTTTTGAATTATGGTGCTGGAGGAGACTCTTGAGAGTCCCATGGACTGCAATAAGATCAAACCTATCCATTCTTAAGGAAATCAGCCCTGAGTGCTCACTGGAAGGACAGATCCTGAAGCTGAGGCTCCAATACTTTGGCCACCTCATGAGAAGAGAAGACTCCCTGGAAAAGACCCTGATGTTGGGAAAGATGGAGGGCACAAGGAGAAGAGGATGACAGAGGACGAGATGGTTCGATAGTGTTCTCGAAGCTACCAGCATGAGTTTGACCAAACTGTGGGAGGCAGTGGAAGACAGGAGTGCCTGGCTGTGCTCTGGTCCATGGGGTCACAAAGAGTCGGACATGACTAAACAACAAATGTGCGTGGCGAGATCAAACACGGGAGAATCTTCCTAATGTGGAAGAGAGTGTCCCTATTTTCATCGGAGAAATGCTGAAGGGTATGCTACTCTGAGTAGACCTTGGTTGAATGCCACCCATCGCCTTGTGCTGACTTAGCAATATGCATGCTCAGAGACCAATCTTAACGTAAGCTTTCATGCGTTTCTATGAGACTTTCAAGAGTCTTTTGGTATGCTTAACAACGCTTAAAGTGTACGCCAGCATTTCATGCTAGTTTTTTATCCACAGCCTCACAATGTGGAACAAAAGGTTCTCCTTATTTTCCTCTCTTTTTTGGTTTCTGATTAGTTTACAGCCCTGTAGTTCCAGCTGTTTTATTCTGAATCTCTGAAACCCTATCGCTAGGGAGTTCTGTGTAATTGCCCATAATATGTCCCACATTATCCATTTCAGGAACTCTGCTGAAAGACAGCAGCAATAAGGGGTTTCTCTAAAGGCAGTCTGGTTTACACTAATGGCCCTAACAGGAAGGAAATGCAATTTGAAAGAAGCTGATGCCTATGTTCTATTGTTGAATATAATATTTGATTTAATTATTAACAGTCAGTGATGGAGAGGCAGATCCTGCTTAGCTTGACTTTGGTTTTGAGGCTGTGCTATGGATAACCAAGACCAACCCTTGAGAGGCATTTTTGGGGTGGGATGTTGATAATCATAATTTTCAAAACGTTTCCTCAAATGTCTCATTTGACTGTTAGGAGGGAGCCAGTGTTCTAGCGTGGAAAGCATGTTGACCGCAGACTAGAAAGAGCTTTTGTTTCAAATCCCTGCTAAGCCAAGACCCTTTGCTATTCTTTCTCTCAGCCTGGCTGTGTCTCTATGGTGGAAGGTGCTCCTCAGACACAATTGAAGGGAGGGAACCACACCAGAGCTAAAGCTCCATGAGCTGGCATGAGGACTGTTGAGGAAGGTTGGTAGCTCAGTGGCTACAGTAGCTCTGTTTTGCATGTAAAATGACTTGGGCTCAGTCCCCAGCGTCTCCAGCTAGGACTGGACATGTCTCCTATCTGAAACCTTGGACAGCTGCTACCAGTGAGTTCAGATGATTTGCTGGATGACCCAGTGGTCTGACGTGGTGTGAGGCAGATTCCTATATTCTTATAGGTGGAACACTCTTTCACAAGAGACTAGGGCCCTGCAGGATTTGACATCTTTCCGCAGGGCCTGCAAGACGGAACTGTCCCGCCAGGCCTTTGGTCAGGGTTCAGGCTGACTCATTTTCTCCTTGTATAAGAACAAGCACAAAGGAGGTTCCCAGCCCACTCACAGGTGCTTATAATATCAGTGGAAACAGTTGGTAACCGCCTTCAATTTTAACCTGAAGATTGCCACTTGTCCAGTTTTAATTTTAATCTGTTTGAATTAATTGTGGGAAGTATCTTAATTTATTGATCGCTTGTTTTTACGCATTGTCTTACTTGTATGATGTTAGCCGCTCTGCCCGGCTTTGGCTGGGGAGGGCTGAATATAAATAAAAATTATTATTATTGTTATTGTTATTATTTCTACCCAGTTGACTGCAGAAGGATGAGAAAATGGAGCCTGAGGCTTCATAAGGTAGTTGAGGGAGAAAGGAAGGGGAAAATTGGTGACAGAAGGGAGCATGGAAGTGGGCATCCTTGTGTGGGAACCAGCTGCCTCAGCAAAATAAGACTTTACTGCCTGTTTTCCCGGGCATCTGCCTTTACCTCTCCCAGCAAGGGCCTACAGTCTGAACAAGACAGCCTGGATCACTCAAGTCATTAAGTCAGCCATCTTGGGACCCGAAGAAGTCTTGTTTGCTGTTAAATATCTTCCCTAGGGAAGCTTCCTTCATACCTGCCATAGGAGCCAACTCCTAGGGGCTAATGGGTCTTTGTCCCCCCAAGTAAAATTTTTGAGGGTGCCTGCCTCCTAGTTGATGGGTAAAGGTAAAGGTAAAGGTAAAGGTAAAGATAAAGGTAAAGGGACCCCTGACCATTAGGTCCAGTCATGACTGACTCTGGGGTTGCGGTGCTCATCTCGCTTTATTGGCCGAGGGAGCCGGCGTACAGTTTCTGGGTCATGTGGCCAGCATGACTAAGCCGCTTATGGCGAACCAGAGCAGCGCATGGAAACACCGTTTACCTTCCCACTGGAGTGGTACCTATTTATCTACTTGCACTTTGACATGCTTTCGAACTGCTAGGTTGGCAGAAGCAGGGACCGAGCAACGGAGCTCACCCCATCATGGGGATTCGAACTGCCGACCTTCTGATCGGCAAGTCCTAGGCTCTGTGGTTTAACCCACAACGCCACCCGCATCCCTAGTTGATGGGTATTGCCATTCAAATGGTGTGTGTGCACCCCATCATGTGATCGATTATAGAGGCAGGGATTACCTGCCCTCCCCCCCAATATTTTATTCAAGTTGGCAGCCCTGTTACCTGCTAACATATGAAGCCAGAAACAGAGTTTTCAAAGCCTTCCCTCCATCTTGCCCTCTAAGACCTCACCTTCATATTCAGTAGAACGACCTGATCGCATGGTCTGCACCACTTCAGAGTGCAGGTGAAAACTAGCACACAGGAGACAGAGACTGATCTAATACTTTTTTCTCCTAGTTTTGTGTGTGTACTACTTTTAGAGCTCTGTGGTTGTTTTTCATCTTTTAAGCAGAGGAGTACACTCTCTGTGTAGCTTAAGTGGTACAATTCATTCTACCCTTGGACTCTTCTCATCTCATTCTCCTGCATCTCCAGCCTCTTTGTATTCCAGTTCTTTAATTGTGATTGTTTCCATTTTGTTCTGTTTTTGAATAAGCAAATTGTGGCATTGAGCTCCACAGAGCCATACCCTTTTGTGCATCTGTGAACACAAGGAATGCATTCATTCTGAACAACTCTTATCTAGCTCTTGCCTCGTACCTCCCCAACATCTCCCAGCACCATAGACCAAATTAAGTATTAAAATCTAGGACTGAAGCTGCTGCACTTTCAAAGGTTGAAGGGTAAAAGTCTCAGCCTTCACAAATCACTCAGATGGAAAACAGGACTTTAACCCCACTAGTAAACAGAATAATTGAGCTCTGCAATTTTAGTTGTGTATGCTGTCTCTTGTCTGCTAAGATTATTACCTTTGACACTAGGCTGGGGAAATGCAGGACTCGTGCTGAAATTAAACAACAATAAAGCTATCTGGAATAGATCCAAAATGTTATCCTTCGTTAGCAAAAGTGCTTTCCACATTATTTTGTGATACGTAAATTCACACCTTTTGTTACACGTGCGTCATATGGCACATGTTGCATTGTCTCAGTGGGATGCTGACTGTAAAGAGTGGTGACAGCCTGGCCCTTGTGGTCATCAGAAAGCCGCTTCCTTTGTCCCTCCTGCTTCTCTGTCTTTGTTTCTGCCTGTCTGTCTTTGGTTGTTGTTCTTGTAAAGGTGCTCATTAAATATGGAGGGAGGGTAACAAAAACTGGGTCTGAACCATAACTGGGTGTGGGTGAACCTATAGAGATGCTAATATGTAAGGTACCCCTGCCTGTATGGGCCAGTCGTGACCAACTCTAGGGTTGCGCACTCATCTCGCTCAAGAGGCCGGGAGCCGGCGCCGTCCAAAAACACTTCCAGGTCACGTGGCCAGCGTGACAAAGCTGCAACTGGCGAGCCAGCACCAACGCCGCACACGGAAACGCCGTTTACCTTCCCGCTATAAAGCGGTACCTATTTATCTACTTGCACTTGGGGGTGCTTTCGAACTGCTAGGTGGGCAGGAGCTGGGACCGAACGACGGGAGCTCACCCCGCCGTGGGGATTCGAACCGCCGACCTTACAATCAGCAAGTCCTAGGCACTGAGGTTTTACCCACAGCGCCACCCGCGTCCCTATGCTAATATGTATGTGCCCAATATTAGGGATGGAGAGAAATTCCATTCAGTTTGCCTAGGCAAAACTCCCTGATTTGCACTTTCTGAAACTATATGTGAACTGAAACACACCTATCCTTTGAAATATGCACCTTCCCCCCATTTTGCAATGCAGTTCTTCTAGGTAATGTGTGGAAGAATGAAAGTAGCAGGGTAAAGTGGGGGGGGGGTTGGCAGGGGGGATGCATACGTTGATGAAAATCACATACAAAAATGCATTAAATTAAGGAAAAGTCCTTTGCAAAAATGTGTACATTAGGCAAAATGGCATGCAAACATGTGTCTATTAGGAGATGTTTGCACTAAAATGCTAATGAATTTTCATGAGGAATTAAAATAAATAAATCACAAACTGATTGGGAATGTGGAAATGTGAACTTAAAGGCAGGGAAAAGAGAAAACAAAAGAAAATGAAGTTGACAGATGTGCCCATCCTTACCCATAATATATGTTAAATATAAGCAGCATGATCCAGTCTTTGTCCCTTTCCACACATTTTCCTCCTGTCAACACACAAACGTCCATGAGCTGCTTTCCTGGAAGAATGAAACTGTGTAAACAAAACCCACCACCTCAGGGCTATATTTGTCTTTTCCTTTCCTTTCCTTTCCTTTCCTTTCCTTTCCTTTCCTTTCCTTTCCTTTCCTTTCCTTTCCTTGTTTGGTGATTCCCAAGCTACGCACCTTTCTTTATTTTACGTAGCAAAAATAATTTTTTAAAATGTGAATCTGTCCCGTAGGGTCTCAGAAAGGATGAGGGGATACCCGTGACCCTTTGCCAGTGTCTCAGGCTCTGTTCACAACAGCCACACAAACTTTTATCTTCAGCTGGTGACGGTCCACCCATGCAATGTGAGGGCGATTTATCTCGGCAGATGCCCAGGTAACAAACACAGGACCACCTGCGCAAAGCTTGTGTGGACCGAGCCTTGAGTGCAGCTATTATTTCCACAATGCTCAAGCCCTTTTGCATTTTCAGGTGCCAGGAGACTTGCTTTGCATAAGCAGAAAGATTTATATTCCTGCTCTTCCTCCCCCTCCCAGCTCACTCCTCCCCAACCACTGGAGATTAGCAATGATGTGTAGCATCTTGAATGCACATGTTGAATGACAAGCTGGCTGGATGTGAGGCTAGCTGGTCCAAGTTTATGTCTTTGCACACACAAAAAACCCAGTGAGCACCTGAGCATGTTCGCATGCCAAATCTTGCTGAAGATGGAGAAAGGAAGGATAGGCGACTTAATCCTATTCTCTGCTGATGGTTTCTCAGGTGCAATTTCTCCCACATATTCAAATGCTTTGTCTTCAACAGCATACCCCTTCCAGTGTTTCACAAAGGAAACAGGGACACTCTCTGCGCATGAAAACACACACATGTATATAATATACACACACACAAACATCCGGATGCAAGTCTTTCTCTAACCAATGCGTGCTGAATCCATTTGTTCTGAAGTAGCCCTGCCATGCCTGTTCTCTTTGTCCATGGAGTTTTCTTGGCAGGGATACTGGAGTGGCTTGCTGGTTCCTGCTCCAGGTGGATCACGTTTGGTCAAAATTCTCCACTATGACCTGTCCATCTCGGGTGGCCCTGCATGGCATAGCTCATAGCTTCTCTGAGTTATTCAAGCCCCTTCACCACGGCAAGGCAGTGATCCATGAAGGGGATCTTGAAGCTACGAACATGAGTTTGACCAAACTGCAGGAGGCAGTGGAAAACAGGAGTGCCTGGCATGCTCTGGTCCATGGGGTCACGAAGAGTCGGACATGACTAAACGACTAAACAACAACAACAACAAGCCCTTTCATTGTTTAATGGCAAAGAAGGCAACCTTTCTTTTAGCCAATGGAAGCAAACACAATCCTATATAAATAGCAATGATGAAAGATGGAAAAAAAATATTGAAAGATGTTCCAGTAGCACCTTAAAGACCAACTAAGTATGAGCTTTCATGTGTAAACACACTTCTTCAGACACTCTGAAGCAGAGGTCACGACAGACCAACATGGCTACCTACCTGAATCTACAGTCCTATACAGTGGTACCTCGGGTTACATTTGCTTCAGGTTACAGACTCCACTAACCCATAAATATTACCTCAGGTTTAGAACTTTGCCTCAGGATGAGAACAGAAATCGTTCTCCGGCAGCGCAACAGCAGCAGGAGCTCCATTAGCTAAAGTGGTGCTTCAGGTTAAGAACAGTTTCAGGTTAAGAACGGACCTCCAGAATGAATTAAGTACTTAACCTGGGGTACCACTGTATATCATTACTGGCCACTTCAATCTCTGCCAAGCAGTGTACGAGATTCCAGGGGTCTTGGAACTTAACCAGGGTTTGTGTTTCTTTGGAATGATGCACGGCAGAGACTGCCATGTCATTAAGAAATATGGTTTATTTACACATATTTACACCTGAGTTTTGAGGGAGGGAGTGCAGAACATTACATCCCAAGAAGAAGAAGAGTTTGGATTTGATATCCCGCTTTATCACTACCCGAAGGAGTATCAAAGAGGCTAACAATCTCCTTTTCCTTCCTCCCCTACAACAAACACTCTGTAAGGTGAGTAAGGCTGAGAGACTTCAGAGAAGTGTGACTGGCCCAAGGTCACCCAGCAGCTGCATGTGGAAGAGCAGAGACGCCTCACATCATAGCTTCAGCAAGCCTGAGTCCAGAGCAGAAGCAAGGCATGTTCCCCAGTCTCTCTTAGCCAGCACACATGGGATTCTGCCCCTTCCTTCTTCTTCTTCCCAAAATCCCTTGCTCCAACTGCAACAGCAACCTTATGTAAAAATTGCATCTTTCTTCCCATGATGATATCATGCCCCCCCCCCATGGAACCCTGGCCACTTCCCTCCCCCAACTCTGCTATTGTCTTTTGCTAACTAACTCATAGCTGGGGGAGATACTCCACCTGATTTTTGTCTGATGCCAAATGTCCCACTTTTTGTCAGGGTAATGACTCACCATCAGCTGTCTGTTATTTAATGGCACCTCAGCCCGCCAGTCTCCTGAACAGGAGAACTGGCTCAGCCTGTAGTTTTTACACTGCACCTCTCATCTTCCCTTAATACGACGGATGTTAGCTAAATTCTACCGTTTACTAAATTAAGAATTTAGGGCAATCCGTCCACCGTAATTCATAACAATACTAAAAACAAATTCAATGCCTATCTTTGTGTCATCATAATGGAATCATTCACACACACACGGGAGGTATTGGCAGGCTCAGGGGAACCCCAAGTTTTGCAGAAGTACAACAAATATTTGGGGGGAACTCCTAAGCCCAATGAGGACTGAGCATCCTCAGTGTCCTGACTAAATGTTATGTAGCAGAGAAAGAAAAACAGGGAAAAGCCACCCCATTTCCTGTCACTGCCTGTCTACATGAGTGATTTGTTTTGCTTCAATAGCTCAGTACAGTGGTACCTCAGGTTAAGAACATAATTCGTTCTGGAGGTCTGTTCTTAACCTGAAACTGTTCTTAACCTGAGGTACCACTTTAGCTAATAGGGCCTCCTGCTGCCGCCCTGCCACCGCTGTGTGATTTCTGTTCTCATCCTGAAGCAAAGTTCTTAACCTGAGGTACTATTTCTGGGTTAGCGGAGTCTGTAACCTAAAGCGTCTGTAACCTGAAGCGTCTGTAACCCGAGGTACTACTGTAATGTGTTCAAGTTTTCTTTTCTAACTGGGGCTGTGGATTGATTTCATGCTGTAAACCACCCTGTGATCTTTGATGAAAGGTACAACAACAACAACAACAACAACAGCAAAGCAACCCAAGGCATGATTACTCAGATGGAATACTCACTATCTTCAATAAGTCCTGTCCTGAGTGAACATGTATAGGCTGCAGTCTAACGGCACCATCCCATGCGCGTCTATTCAGAATTCAGCCCCACTCAGTCCATTGCTGCTCTGAACTCTAACCACTGAATTACTCCATTTGATTTAAATAAATTTGTGTACTACCAAAATCCCATATGGGTTCATTTCTGAGATCCCGGCAAAAATGTGAGATAGTGTTTGTTTATTAGATTGTAGGTAACCACTCATTGTGAAAAGGAAAGGTCATCGTTAGTATTGTTTGATTTTCCATTCCCTGCTACGGTAATACTATCAAACCACAATAGCCTCAAAAATAAACAAGTGAGCCCTTACATCTCAGCTCCACATATTAAAACTAGCCCTCATGAATTAAATTACCAAAGCTTTATGCTGCAAACCCACACACTTTTCCCCATAAGTAAGCCCTGTTAAACATAGAAAGGCTTACCTCTGAGTGTATATACATATATGTAAACATGTAGCTGCATATCTACTCAAAAGTAAGCCCCACTGAGTTCAAAGGGACTTGGCCAGTGTGGTGTAGTGGTTAAGAGCAGTAGACTCGTAATCTGGGGAACCGGGTTCACGTCCCCGCTCCTCCACATGCAGCTGCTGGGTGACCTTGGGCTAGTCACACTTCTCTGAAGTCTCTCAGCCCCACTCACCTCACAGAGTGTTTGTTGTGGGGGACGAAGGGAAAGGAGATTGATAGCCGCTTTGAGACTCCTTCGGGTAGTGATAAAGCGGGATATCAAATCCAAACTCCTCCTCCTCCTCTTCTTCTTCTTCTTCTACTTCTTCTTCTTCCCAAGTCAACCTATATAGGATTACAGTGTTAGTCAATTAATCTAATGATTTGTAGCCCTATATCCCACCTTTCATCCCACGAATCAAATAATTACAATAAAAATAACTAAATGGCATGAAACTGCTTTGTGGACTTACACATTTTAAACAAATTGTTCTCCAGTTAACACATAGACATAAGAAGAGCACTGTGGGATGAGATCAAAGGTCTCTTAAATTCAGAATCCTGCAGTGGCCAGCCAAATCCCTAGGGGGAGCCCATGAGCAGGACATTAGCATACAACTCCTCTCTTGCTCATCTTCCCCAACAACTGACTGAGCATGGCTTCGATCTTCCTTGAGATCACCTTTGTGGGGAGGACTGCATGCTGGTCTCGCTTTCCAAACACAGGCTATGCGAAAATTCACACATCCAAACACAAGGAATAGTTACCAAAACGTAGCTATACTCGCCACCAATTCAGATATCCAAACAGAGCATATTTTTATTTGATTGCCTGAGGAAAAGAACTGTACTGTTCTGTACTTTATAAAGGTTGGTTTTGCAGGGGTCAAATTTCCATTGTCAGGAACACATTGGAAATTTTCTCATAGGAATCAATAGAAATGGCCAACTCATTATGCAAACGTTCGCTTAAAAACAATTTCCAGGAAACACATGGTTTTTGGAAAGAGGGACCTGTTGCATAAGCACATTCACCTAAACAATCCTGATTCAGACCTTCTTACTCAATGTATGGTGGGGGTGGGATAGAGGGGAGCCAGAAAGCAGGGCTCTGCACCCCTTCCAAGGACAGAATTTCAGAATGTAAGAACAGGACTCTTAAATTTGTCCAATCCCCCCTTAAAGCCATCTCAATTGGCAGACACTGCCACAACTTGAAGCAGGGAGTTTCGTAGTTCCGCTATGCATTGTTATCAGGGGTAGCTTAGATGGTAGAGCATGAGACTCTTAATCCCAGGATCCTATGTTAGACCTATGTTGGGCAAAAATATCCCTTCATAAGAGGGGTTGGATTAGGTGACCCTCATGGTCCCTTCCAATTCTAAGATTCTATACTATCACTAGCAAGAAGAAAAACTTTTAAAAAAAAAAAACACCTTAAAATATCTCTGCTTTAGTCAGATGAACATGGCTTTGTGCCAGTAAAATGGTTCCACCCAAATGAAGCATTTTGCTTTTCTTCTGAAAGAACAGATAATACTGAGAGTTTAAGAAAACTCTCTCTCTCTCTCTCTCTCTCTCTCTCTCTCTCTCTCTGAATGCCATGCACATTCATGGTGTACTGCAAGTATTAATGGCATTAGGTAGACCTCACTTAGCCTCCTGAGGGTTGTCCTCTGATGTCATTACAAGAGGGAATGAATTTTCCCCAATGCTGACTGTCAGCAAGGCAGCTGTGGATTTCCTTAAAGTAATAGAAGTCTGAAAATAGAAAAGGGTATTGATCGAGGCTTTCTTCCCTATAACTGAAAAGCAAAAAGACCCAGCAGGTAGAATACAAGAGTAGTTTGCAAAGGGGAGGGGAACCAGCCCTGAAGAAACCTGTATACTAGATTTTAAGTTGAAGAAAGGCTTATTCAGGTGAACTGATCGCATGTGCTATCAAGATGGGAGCAGGTCATAGGACTTTACCAGTGGCTCCATCCACAATGTCATGCACTCCAAGTAGCCTCTTACCACTAGCATCCCTCCATACAGCAAAAAATGGCTGCAGGAAGGGAGCCATTGTGAATACAGCTGTATGTACAAAGGCTCCCTTCCTGAAGATGTCTGTATGGTACTCAGGGATGTACTTTCTCTGCATGCCCCCACTGAGAGAAGTGTGAAGGATAGAAACATGAGAATGGGCTTCCTCAACGGTGGCTCTGCATTTGTGGAATGCTTTCCTCAAGGAAACAGGCCTGGCACCATCTTTTTCAGCTTTCAGGTACCAGGTTAAGACATTCCTTTTGTTTGTGATGCTTGTACAGTGGTACCTCGGGTTACATACGCTTCAGGTTACAGACTCCGCTATCCCAGAAATAGTACCTCGGGTTAAGAACTTTGCTTCAGGATGAGAACAGAAATCGTGCTCCGGCGCGGCAGCAGCAGCAGGAGGCCCCATTAGCTAAAGTGGTGCTTTAGGTTAAGAACAATTTCAGGTTAAGAACAGACCTCCGGAACGAATTAAGTTCTTAACCCGATGTACCACTGTATTACAAGAACCTTGAACCTGACCCACTAGCATACAGCCGGTGCAAGTTTTCAGCACTGGAGTTGTGTGCTTTTGATGGTCTATATACTCACGAACAGTCTAGCTGCAGTGTTTCACACCAACTGGAGACTTCAGACCAGGTCCAAGTGTAGCCCCATATACAGAACATTGCAATGATCAACTTTTGAGGCTACGAATGCATGAATCGGCATGGCAAGAGTGTCCCTGTCCAAGAACGGCCATAGCTGGCATACCCCTAGCCACTGAGACTACCACAGCCTCCAGTGTCAAAGATGGATCCAGGAGCACCTTCAAACACTGAACCTGTTTTTTCAGAGGAAGTGCAACCAGAACAGGCAAATGGACCATCTCTTGGACATAGAAGCCACCAACCCAGAGTTATTCTTTCTTCCCAGGGTTCAAGCTCAGCTTATTAACCCACAGCTACTCCACCACTGCACCCATACAACAGTCCAGATCATACACAGCCTCTCCTGACTCAGATGGCATGGAGAAGGAGAGCTGTGTGTCATCAACACACTGATGACATTTTGCCCCCAAAACTCTGAATGACCACATCCAGAGTCAATCCATGACGATACCATGATCAATGGTATCAAACGCCACCGAGGTATCAAGAAACAGAAGCAGAGTTTCACTCTCCTTGATCTATTTTTGATATCTCATGGCAACCAAATCTGATTCGGTCCCAGAACTGTTCCTAAAACCAGACTGAAAAGGCTCCTAATAATTCATATCCTCCAGGAATTCCTGCAGCTGCTCAGCCACCACTCTCCCCACTACCTTCAAAGCACTGGTGGGAACCTATTGTGCCGATATTGAAACAGCTACACTGGTACCAATTCACTACCAGACCCAATTCAAAGCAAGGGTAGCTAATGTATGGGCCACCACATATTGATGGACAACAACTGCTGAGGAGACCCTTCTCCATGTACGACGTGTGGCCAATGCATAGATGATTTTCAGATTTCATTGGTTTGCTTCTTGTTAGTCACTCTAAACAATGCAAACACATTAGAAAGGTTGGCTTGAGCCCACGGCTATAAAGGTTGCATAGCCAAGTCCACAGAGTCTGAGAAAGGCTCATTTGGAGTCAATGCAGATGAAAGACAACCATGGAAAGAGAGAAAACTTCTCCCCATCCCCCCCAAAAAGGTCTTTTAATAGCCCTACACTCTACTTGCCATAAGTTCTAAGTGCTTACTGTACAGGTGACCTTTATAAGATTATTGTTTATGCTTTCTTGGTGTGTGGCAGAGTAGGAGAAAAGAATATTCCAATTTATTTCAAAGGTTACCTATCAAAACTGAATATTCAATACAACTCCATTATCATATTGCATAGATTTTACATAAGAGATTAGGCCCTCTGCTCGAGATGCCCTTGTGCCAGTGCAATTTTCTACTCCCAGACCAGACGCCAGTGCATGATTTGTACTTAATAGTTTTCAAGAGGCATTTCGGTTCCCTTTCGCTAAAGCTGTTGCAGCTTATGAACTAGCCAGTTTGGAGTTTTGCTGCTGTTGTTTTCTAGATGAGGATCCTAGATGAGCATAGGTGCTGCCTATACCTAAAACTGATAAGGACCTGTCAACAATAATGTCTTCTGTCCTGTGAGCTGGAGTGAAATCCACAAGTGCTGGAGCCCTCTGGAAAAACCTACTGCTCCATTTAACATAGGCTTCTTGCACACCCTCCCACATTTCTCCAATGAAAATAGGGACACCCAATTCAATTCTTGTTATTCTTGTTATTTTGTTATTATTATTTATACCCTGCCCATCTGACTGAGTTGATCCAGACACTCTGGGCAGCTTCCAATGTATATAAAAACATAATAAAACATTAAACATTAAAAAAAACCCTTCCATACACATATCTGCCTTCAGATCTTTTCTAAAGGTTGTATAGTTACGTACTTATCTCCTTGGCTTGCAGGTCACATACATCCTTGTGCAAATTAATTGAAACAAAGCATGTTTTCTATCTTACTCGTAATCCTGTACTCAAAACAAACATGAAAAGTCAGTTGATCATCACGGTGTCAGAAGCCTGCAGCCAATAGAAGGAATTATGTGCTCACGAGAATATATTGAGGTTCTATGAAAGAGAGTTATTCCAGAGCTGGAAAAGAGGCATCCTGACGGTACTGGGATATTGCAGCAGGACTTAGCCCTCTGACACAATTGAAAGTGGTGAAGAAATTCATGACAGAGCAGCAAATACAGGTACTTAATTGGCCAGGGAATTCCCCGGATGTAAATCCCGTTGAGAATTTGTGGGCTATATGCAAAAGTTGCCTCTGTGCTGTAGACTGTATAACTATGGAGAAGCTCATTCAGGTGCTGATTCAAGTGTGATACAGGGATCCAAAAATCAATAGTGACTGTTGAAAACTAGTAGACTCCATGCCAAACCATCTTCAAATGCTGCTTAAAAATATTGGAGGTCATATCCATTACTAATATACATATATGTGAGTTTTGTACATGTATATGTGAGTTTTGTACAATAAACTACATTGTTTGTTTCAATTAATTTGCACAAGGGTGTAACTTCTTTCCCCTCTAACATTTCTCCCATGAAAATAGGGATGTCTTGCCATACCCTCCAACATTTATTCTATGAAAACAGGAATGTCCAAAGGAAAAGCAGAATGTTTTGGGATCAAATCAGAAACTGGGATGGCTTCTGTCAAGTCAGAATTGTCCCTGGAAAATAGGGACACTTGGAGGGTCTGTTTTTGTCTGGTATTAGACAATCAACTATTTTAAGCTTCTGCGGTGCATTGTATTTGGGGCTGACCAGTTTGGACCTGTACAATATAGCATGTGGCTTGGAGACTGAGACGGCTTGCTAGCAATGTATCAGTGTTTAAAGAACTGTAGTGACTGCCGGTCTATTGCCTAAGCCCAATTCAAGACACAGTGGTTGACCATATACCACTTACATCTTCAAAGCATTTACAACCTACATTAAAGCATCAAATAAAGCAATCTAGAATAAAACATTACTGAAGAAAGTCAAAGGTAAAGTATACGATCAAAGCAACATAATTAACAGGAAAGTAAAATATTATCTTAAAGATTTCAAAATAAAACATTGCAAAGGAGGTCAATTACAGGGTGCACATATAACACAGCAAAGTTAACTATATAATCTAACCATTACTAAAAGAAATCAAATATGAAATTTAAAAATGGGTCATTTAAAAATGGATAATTAACAAGAGAATAAAATGCTATAGGCATAGCTCATATCAGCTGCTGTTGCTGCCAAACCTGCCAATGGTGGTTCATGGCAGGTGGTGACTAGATATTCAAGTGCAATGCCCTGGATCTGTTCCAAGAGACAGCCAGGGTGGTCTCCAGCCTCTTCAGCAGCCTCAGCTTTTGTAGCTGGAGTCAGTCCAGGCCCCACCCTCACAGGCCAAGTGAAAAAAGGCCTGCAAGGCAGGGAGCAGGTCTTCCAGGTCTCCATCATCTGCTGGTGATCTACCTCAGGTGCCCCTGCCCTCTGAGGTGAGGTGAGTATTGACAAGAGAAAATGTATTTTCGGCTGTACCACCCCCTCTGTGGAACTCCCTCCCTGGAAAGGCTCACCTGGCACCTATTTTACAGATGAGGCGGAAATGTAAAAATTGTCCCCACCTCTTAGGTCTTGGAGGGCAGGTCTACACCAGCACACATTTAAAGCCCACAGCTTCCTCCAAAGAATCTTTGCAACAGTAGTTTGTTAAGGGTGTTGGGAGTTATAGCTCTGTGAGGGTTCTTTGTGGGAAGCTGTGTGCTTTAAGTGTGCTTTAAATGTTGGGTGTGCATCTGACCTTACGGTTCTATCACACTTGTTCACTGTCATTGTTGATTGCCTTTTAACCTTTTAATTGTAACCTGCCCTATGAAGGGCAGTACACAAATTGCACAGATAACCAATATTTCTATGCTCACTGCTCAGACTTCACATGACTTCTCCCCACTGACACCAGCAAAGTATGTCCTTCTGAATATGCAGTGCTAATTTTCTAGAAAAAGAAGGGCAGAGCAGTATGTCCCTGTCTAGAGCAGTATTTCCCTGTCTGGTGCTCTTCAACTGTCTGGCTGGACTGAGCTCTGTAGTTCAAAACCTGTAGAGGACACCAGGTAGGAGGAGACTCATCTAGAATAACCCACTTGCCTTTGCACAGGTGTGTGCTGGTCTAAAATGTGCAGGGGAAATGGAATCCAGGTGTCTAGCAGTTCCAAGGCTAGACAATTCCATTCTCTGCTTTGTGGAAGCAGTGCTTGAGAAGATGCTTTGCAGCAAGTAAAGTAAAAGTAAAGGTACCCCTGCCCGTACGGGCCAGTCTTGCCAGACTCTAGGGTTGTCCGCCCATCTCACTCTATAGGCCGGGGGCCAGCGCTGTCCGCAGACACTTCCGGGTGACATGGCCAGTGTGACAAGCTGCATCTGGCGAGCCAGCGCAGCACACGGAACGCCGTTTACCTTCCCGCTGGTAAGCGGTCCCTATTTATCTACTTGCACCCGGGGCTGCTTTCGAACTGCTAGGTTGGCAGGCGCTGGGACCGAACGACGGGAGCTCACCCCGCCGCGGGGATTTGAACCGCTGACCATGTGATCAGAAAGTCCTAGGCTCTGAGGCTTTTACCCACAGCGCCACCCGTGTCCCTTTGCAGCAAGTAGGCCATGGCAATTAACTAGGAAGGGACCAAACATGTTCATTGACTTCTTTTGTCAATGGAAAGCATAATTGTGCCAGATTGCATTTTCAGTATTGCCAATAGTGTTGCAGCCCTACTTATAACTAGCACCCCTCTTTCTTCTCCCTCTTGCTGTTCTTTCCCTCACAAACTTGCCACAAGGAGAGAGATCCATTTTGCTTCTAAGGGACCTCCATCAATTCATTCTCAGGTATATTTGGCATAACAGACAGAGGGTTGCCTTCCCCATTTAGCCCCTCACATGATATCGGCTAAATATGTTTGTTGAATACACCACTTACACACACATACACACACACAAGAGAGAGGGAGAGAGAGAGAGAGAGAGAGAGAGAGAGAGAGAGAGAGAGAGGTTTTGTCTTATTGAACCGTTAACAATAAAATGTGTTATTTTACTAGAGATGAGACTTTGTTAAAAGCAGCATTTCAGGGTATTTAGGAAATCTGTTTGGAAGGCAGCTCAGTTCTTCCATGAAGGCCGCTGGAAAGGGGTGTGGGTGGGTGTGTTTAAAAAAAATTATAACCCAGAGTTTCCTAACTGGATTTTGTATTGCAAATCATTTTAGACAGAAGTTATTGACATTAAGTGCCATTTGGAAGACTGTATTTGTCTGCATAGGGCTATGGAGCGAAAGCTGATATTTGCCTCTTGAATAGATTGCTTCCTTGTTGATGCTGAGCATATATGTGGATCTAATTGCAAAATAAGTGGCACAGGAGAGGAAAGGGGTTTCGGGGTTGGGGAGAGAAATTGTTGACATGAAGCTTCAATCCACTGGGAAAGACTCCTCTACAAACCAAAGTAAAATGCATGGGACTTGTGAATAAAGATAGCAGAGGTCTTGATCAAGTCCCATTCATTTCTGTGGGGCTGGTGCTGGGGTTGTTTATTTTAATTTTATTATTGTTATTAAGTGATACATTCCCAGAATCTGCACAGCAGAGCCAATGATAACGCAATCACTTATGTCATTCCCATTGAAAAGAATGCCAATTTTAAACTGATACGCTGATATCTCTCTCTCTCTCTCTCTCTCTCTCTCTCTCTTACAGAAAAAACCCCCCTGAGAAAACAGTGAATAAACTGTGTGAGAGTAGATATAAATATGTCCCCTTCTCCCCCCACGCCACCCCCCAATATTCTTAACTGGTAGCATAACTTTACCCAATTAAAGTGATTTTCAGCTTATCAGATATAGCCAATTAGGAATGTTAAACTTATTTTAAAAGAAAGACACTGACAGTGTCTAATTATACACATATATGTTTGGGAGGCAAATTAGTTGATGTTAAAAGCCGAAAAGGCACCAGGCTGGCCGTCCTTATACAACACTTCCATCTAGTGGATGTCTCTGGGATGAATTGCTTTGCTGGAAGGCGAGAGAGGAGGCTGGAAGGAAACCGTGCGCTATAAATATTGGGGGGAGCCCATTCCATAAAACAAAGTGATTTAAAATAATCATTTCTAAAGCTGTGCATCATTACACCTTTTAACAGGCCTTTGAAATCTGTTCCTCCTGAAACCAATGAGATGTTTTAGCAACGAGTGGGCTTGGGGAGGCAGAGCCGGGCAGCTTGCCAAACAGCTTGTAAGCCCTTGATTCCAAATAAATGAAGGCTGAACTTCAATCATGTTGGGGGTTTTTCCCCCCTGTGCTGTGATTTTTCTTGTGGAAATGGCATTATTTGGAAAGTGACAATGGCATCCATTTTCTGCACTCCTGCTGTTCGTTTGGGCTGTTGGCTGAGCCACTAATTCTAAATGTAGGATGATTGGGAGAGCTTGGCGAGCAGTTCTGAGTTACTGGGGGATGAAGTGCAGCTCTGAGGGCCTTTCAGACCCATCCTGAAGCAAGTTTACCTCAATATGCTTTTTCCTCTTGGGACTAAAAAGGATTCTGTTCCATCACTAGTAGCTGGTGCCTACCGAACAGGGCCGGCTCACTCATGAGGCAAGATGAAACAGCTGCCTTGGGCAGCCTGACTTCCCCTGATGGCTTCCCCATGGACCAGTGGAGATGTGATGCCGGCATTGGCGCCAATTCTGAGCAAGATCTAAGAGATCTCATAAGATTTTGGTGAGATCTCATGCAATCTCCCTGGAAATCAGATCAGCGGGCGTTGCAGAAGTAGTGCCAGTGGAGGTGAGTGGTTCAGCAATGGTGTCAGCAGTTGACGCGGCAGGGCGGGTGGCATGGCAGAGCAGGGCGGCACTTCCTGTTTGCCACAAGCAGCAAAACGGTATGCGCTGCCCCTGCTACTAAGACTGGTATGGCCGGAAGTAGAGACCAACAGTAGGTGCAGCCAGAGTCAGTCAAAGTCACCCTCTGGATGAACTGCAAGAAGGCAGGCCTGAGGAACTGGCTGGCTGAGGGCATGTAGAGGTTGGTGGGGAAGTGTCCAATTCACTCTTAATGGCCTAGCTTCCACTGACAACTGCTAAATCATATTGCGCAGGGTTGAGAAACTCAAACACAGAAACTCTGAGACCAGCCCCCAATGTAAATTCCACATAACTCTTGAAGCATTTAGGATGTGTTATTTTGTGTTCGTGGGCTGGGACTCCCAGAGGTGGAGGGAGAGAGAGAGAGAGAGAGAGAATCTGGATGCAGATTTAGGCCACATTAACACATATATTTAAACACTATGATACAACTATTTAAAAATAATAATAATCATGGGAGCGAAGATGTGCCTGGCATGCTCTGGTCCATGGGGTCACGAAGAGTCGGACACGACTAAATGACTAAACAACAACAACAACAACAATCATGGGAGCTGTAATTTGCTAAGGGTGCTGAGATTTATTAGGAGCATAGCTGTCAACGTTTCCCTTTTTTAAAGAGAAATTCCCTTATTCCAAATAGGATTCCTCACAAGAAAAGGGAAAAGTTGACAGCTATAGTTAGGAGAAAGAACTACAATTCCCAGTATTCCCTGGGAAGAGGGTTTGATCGTTAAACCAGTCTCAGAATTACAGCTTGGGCGTCTCCTAACAACTCTCGGTACCTGTAAAGCTCCCAGAATTCTTTGCAGAAGGGAAGCCTTGGATGTTTAAAGTGGCATCAGAATGTTTTAAATGTATGGTGTGTTAAGTGTAGGTGGGTTCCCACAAGGCAAGACACAGTGCTAACAGCAAGAACCTTTATTGAACTACAGAACTGGACAACAGGGGCAAAATAACTGCTTGTATACATTTCTGAAGGCCTGGGCCACTCCCACTCCCAACATGATTGGCTGTCTAAACTTCCAAGCTGCGAATCATGACTCAGAGTTTAAGGGCCAATGGCAGAGGCCCAAATCCTGATATGTTCTGTGATTGGATATCATGTATTAAATCAGAACACAGGGGCTCAGAATCCTTAGTCCAGACTCAAGCTCAGGCAAACACAGACCACTGAATACGTAACAGTGGGTATGTGGCCTAAGCTCAACAAATAGTTTAATTTTTGTATTCCTTCATTGCTTACAAGCACAGGCTGCCACAAGATTCCTTTTAGTCTAGCATTAGCCCTGGGATGGACTAAGCTGTGCTTAAAATACTGACCTGGATCCAGAGATGGGTCTGCCACAGATTTTACAGCTCATTATGGCGGAGAGGCTCACAGGGGATCGGGAAGTGTCATAGCTGTGCTATCCCACCACCAGGACCATCCATTCGAAGTAGCCCTCGTGAAGCCTGTCCATCGGTCTATCTAGAGTAGACAACTATTGGTCACCCTGATTGGCAGCAACCATCCCAGCCCCCATGTCTCAGAAACAGATTTCATGCAGCTGTTCTACCTCGAGATGTCAGGCCTCGAGGCTGCAACCTTATACAGTGGTACCTCAGGTTAAGAACTTAATTCATTACAGAGGTCCGTTCTTAACCTGAAACTGTTCTTAACCTGAGGTACCACTTTAGCTAACGGGGCCTCCTGCTGCCACCGCACGATTTCTGTTCTCATCCTGAAGCAAAGTTCTTAACCTGAGGTACTATTTCTGGGTTAGTGGAGTCTGTAACCTGAAGCATCTGTGACCTGAAGCATCTGTAACCCGAGGCATCACTGTATACGCAAAGAATCTGCTCTACCCACAAGCTAGGGGTCCTCCCCATTTCCTAACCAGACCTTGTAGAACTGGAGCTTCACAGGTCTGCAGATGCAACTGCTTGCAAGGATTTCCGAATCACAGGGTGGGGGGTGGGGGTGTTATATCTTCATACTGTCTGAAAAGATATATGGCTACTGTGGCTCAGCAGCTATTCCACCCTCCACCCGCTACCCTGGTAATTTAAGGACCTTATTATGCCTTCATTTCACAGAGGAAAAATAATAATGTACTGCTGGTGAGATTGAACTTGAGATCTGTCAATGCTACTATTAATGAAAAGAGAGCCAGAGCAACACAGCCCTCCCCTTATTACACAGTAATTTGATTTTCATGATGTCTGCATTCATCCCCAAGAATCCTTCCATTGTGCTGGCACTCTGCATGCTGTAACGGTCATCCTTAGAACACATTGACAAAATAGCCATGTCCTCCCTGTCTGTAAACAGCTTCCGGTTAGGAAGCTGCCTTATATCAACTCAGACGATTGGTCCACCTAGCGCAGTGTTGTCAACATGTTTTTTTTCCAGGATTTCAGGCAGCGGACCCTCCCAATCCTACCTGGAATTGAAGCTGAGACCTTGTACAGCTAAAACATGAGCTCTGCCGCTGAGGTGAAGCCCTTAAGCTTTCTGATTTCAGTACCAAGGGAAGTTTTGTGGAGAGGAATAGTGGTGAGGCAATTTTTTAATCAGGACTGCCATGTTGCTGCTTCCCATGACCCCTCCCACTATGGCTGCTATTTAGATGGCAAAAAGCAGACATGTTAAATGCTACATGCATGTAACATGCCATCTTACTTCGTCGTTCAGTTTTTTTCTCTATTCCGACTTTTCTTAGATCTTTCTGTGAATCTGGATTTGGTGAAGGTTGAGCCCATAGGCAACAGATGATAGTAAAAATTTTAAAACAATAAAAATCTATGAGAAGAACCAAGCACCAGGCAACAGAAAACTTCTAAGGAAAAAAAGCTGATTTATCAGAAAACATTACATACACATACCCCACAATTCTTTGGTTGTAAGAGAATCTTTCTTTTTCTGGTGGTGTGTGTTTCTTCATAATCGCCGCTTTACAGCAGAATGTCAGAGTACAGTGCAGAAGCAAAAAAGAAAAAGAAAAGGCAACAATTGGAATTGCCATGGCAACTCTTTAGACTTGCCATAAAAGTTTGATCCTGTTACAGACAGTAACATAAGTAGATGTTTTCTAAGTGAGTGTGATGCTGACTCTGAAAAACGCTCCAGTCTATCCCATTAAGGATTACAGAAGACATAATTTGACACACGTAGATTCTCAACAACTATACAAACAGAAATGGATCTTTCACACAGAGATTCCCCCACCACCAGAGATTAGCTGAAAAGTAGAGCCCACTATTATAATGAGTGGTTGTAATGATGGTTTAGAAGAGGAGATGTAATCTAGTGGCCTCTGAGCCAGATTCATGCACATTCCAGAGGCAATTTATCTGAACCCTGTTAAATTTCAATCAAAGAACAGTAAAAAAAAAGGTTGCTCACACCATGCATAAGTAAAAGGAAGAGGTGGTCCACACATTAATAACACATCCCTTTTGCATTTTGTATCAACTATTTCAGTTGTTCACTTGTTCTCTTTGTATTTGGACACCTATTGAAATACCATCACCTGATTTTGGATGAAGGTTCCTGAGATCTCGGAGCAGGATTTTGTGAATGTTGTGATGTGATTGGATGCTATTGTGAATCAAGATGGTGGGCAGCACCTTTCAAAATGGCACTGGCTTCCACAAAATTTTGAATAGAGTTCCCGGAGATCAAAGAACATATTTTCATCTTGTTTGCAGTGACTTCCTCCCTCTGAGGAGTGAAGCTGTATGGAACCAGGCAGAGGCCTTCTTGGCAGTGGCGCCCACCTTGTGGAACGCCCTCCCATCAGATGTCAAGGAGATAACTAACTATACAACTGTTAGAAGACATCTGAAGGCAGCCCTGTATCAGGAAGTTTTTAATGTTTGATGTTTTATTATGCTTTTAAATGTGTTGGAAGCCGCCCAGAGTGGCTGGGGCAACCCAGTCAGATAGGCAACTTATGCTTATTCTATTTGGATACAATTGGAGACCATTTTGAATCAAGATGATGGAATGAGCCTTTCAAATAGGCACAGATTTTAGCCATTGATTTCAAAATGGCACTGATGTAGGGGTTTCTTCAAATGCCTGAGCAACACCAGCTCATAGCTGTCAACTTTTCCCTTTTCTTGCGAGGAATCCTATTCAGAATTTCCCTTAAAAAAGGGGGAAACGTTGACAGCTATGTACCAGCTACGTGACTGCTAGTGTAACATATTGGTAATGTTTGTTTCTAGGTAGTGCAGACTTTGTTATTGGGAAGAGAATGGAATCTGCAGCAAAAACCCACCAAAAGACTTGTAGCTCCTAAACCACAATTAAGAGGGAAGATGGGGAACTTTCTCTTTTTCCTATGAACGGCTGTGATTCATGGGGAAAGTCAAGCGGCGCTACATCTAACAGAGCTAGAGCTGATGAAAGAAGGACCCAGAACTGACATGGACAGAACTGGAGTCAAAAGTGAGTGCAGCAGGCATTGAAGGATTGTATAGCAGGATTGAGAAAGGGCCCAAAACTCAATGACAGGACATTTGCATGCCAGGTCCAGTTCTTGGCATCTCCAGGTGGGGCTGAGAAGATCCCCTGTGTGAAATTCCTGGAAAGCCACTGCCAGTCAATACTGGGCGAGATGGATCAATGGCGTGTCTCTGTATAAGTTATCTCTCACTCTCTCTCCCTCCCACCCCTAGGTCTCACTCTCCATCTCCCTTGTTCTGTCTGGATCAAGATCTAGAAGCCCACAATAATACAGGATACAGCAGCTGAGCATCCCTGGTTTAGGAACATTCACACATATTCAGGACAAATATTTTACCTCTGGAGGAGCTGCCAAGTGTTGTTTTTTTCAGGATCAAAATGGCAGATGTTAGCAATGTTTTAAGAATCTTCTTTTTTTTACAATTCACAACTTTCTGGAGAAAATTCCTCTGGGATACATTTTAGGCATTTTGTCTCACATTAACTAACGCTGGCTCGCACAGAAAGCTTATGTAAACTTAATCAGTACATATGAATAACCAGAGGTTCTAAAAATACATTCGTCAAGTCATGGCTCAGAATCTTTCTTCCTCAAATAACCATACAGCTTGCAACCTTGCCCGTCGATCTTTTAATTATTTTTAGTTTTAGTTTTGTTCATTTTTTACCCTTCCTCATTTCAAGGCCATAACAGTGAGTTTAGTGAGGGGTGGGGAAGGAAGACGATAAAAAGAGAATATCTGTTGTAGATATGTAGCCTATGTTCTATTTTGATTATAACTAAGGATAGGTCCCATTTATTACTCATTCATGATTATTTGATCTCATGGCAGTATCTGGGTGGTTATAAACAATCCCACTTTCAATACTGCTAGCACCTGCCAAAATGTTGGGCTGGGAATACAGCTTCATTTCCAATCGGAAAGCATGTAAGTTTTCATACGACAAAAGTTTGGGCGGGGGGTCTTGTCCCTCAATGGGGCACTATAGCACATGAGTGCGCCTCTGGACAGCATTGCAAAGCAACAAATAAAACAGAATGATGTGTGGACAGTCCAGTATAAACCCACCAAAAATGCAATAGTATGGTATCAATGCCATGCTGCAGAACACACCCATAAACCAATATTCCAGTTCGGAGGAGTCCTAACAAACTGAACCAGGAAGGTATTATGTAGATTGGTCATTGCTATCCAGGTGCCCTCCAGGTACTTTGGACTACAATTCCCATCAGGCGCAGCCAGGGATGCTGGGAGTTGTAGTGCAAAATGGCTGGTTTGGTTCCACTTTGGCCACACAGCTCATGTACTTGTGGACAAGATTTAAGTCGCTCTCTGTCTTTCAGACTCAACCTTTAAGCTGTAAAATGGGAATAAATGCGACATCATCTTATGTGGGGTTGTTTTGAGGACAAACAGAGTATTGACTGTCCAGCACATTGAAGGAGCTATAGAAATGAATTATGGTGATGAGAACTTCATATTGATTTCTTGTTTTGACAAGGAAATTTAGTGCATAGGGGCAGATGCATTTAATGCCTTTCCTATCTAGTGCCCTGAATTATCTCCAGCAAGAGTAATCATTTATTAATCACTGGCCTCTTCATCTGTGAAGGAAGGCATTCGGAGTCAGAGTTAGACTGAGAAACACACCCTTCATTCTGGGCTTCAGATGTGGATCTGGTTGAGATGGGATGTGTGGGCCCCATCACCTCCACCCATCACAGAAGATTTACTTGAAACTCAGAAATAAGTGGTAACATTTTATTCTGGTTTGGACTACTTCAAGCTATGTAGGCAAGGAGTTGCTCATTTAAATGCAGGTGGCACTGTGTGTTAAACCACAGAGCCTAGGACTTGCCAATCAGAAGGTCGGCGGTTCGAATCCCCGCAATGGGGTGAGCTCCCGTTGTTCGGTCCCTGCTCCTGCCAACCTAGCAGTTCGAAAGCACGTCAAAGTGCAAGTAGATAAATAGGGAAGGTAAATAGGGAAGGTAAACGGCATTTCTGAGCGCTGCTCTGGTTCACATGACCCGGAAGCTGTACACCGGCTCCCTCAGCCAATAAAGCGAGATGAGCGCCACAACCCCAGAGTCGGTCACAACTGGTCAGGGGTCCCTTTACCTAGGAGCATTAGGCAAGTGCTGTCTCTGTGTCTATTGAAGACCTTCCTGTTTCAAGAAGCCTATTAAACTGAGATCTTTCCGAGTTTGCATAGGTTTTGGAATTGTTTTATTGATGTCTTCATTCCCTCCTTTTAATGAGATGGGAGCACATGATGTGCTATTTTATGGTTTTTAAGATTATGAGAATGTTTGAAATATATGCTGGGGCAAATAAACCATTTTTAAATGGGGGGGGGGTAATCTATAAGAGGAAACCTGCTAAACTGCTCAGACCAGTTTCTTTGTGAGACAATGACTTTAGCTGGTGAGTTAAGTACCACCATTTACATGTCCAAAGAAGTTCCACTGTTGCCATAGAGACAAATGAGTGGGTCTTTCCCAAGCTCACCTGGCTGGATGCTGTGACAGCATGGGAATGAGAACAATAAGCTGTGTGTAATAGAAGTTGGAGACCCAGATGAATGTCTTGTTCTGCGCTGGACTGCATCTTGGAGTATTCCTGGATTGGGGAAGGGAAATCTGCTAGATTGTAAATACCTTGATCCAGTAGTGAAATTTTTCATAGGGGAAGAGTTAGGGCCAGAGGCACCAGCTTGCAAGGGCAATAGGAGTGGAAAGGGACAATGTTGCACATGTGGCCATCACAACTCTCCACACACACACACCCAAGCTGGGCAGAAGCTTCCTAGGTTTTGGAATGGAGGCGATAGGCTTTAATGCTCTAATTTACTAGGAACATTTAGGGGACTAGACTAGTGCCTCTAGTCCATTGACCACACGCCACTGCCTTGAACCCTTCTATCCTATGCACAGGTTGTATATATGTGTAAATAAAGCAATATACAGTGGTACCTTGATTCTCAAACACCTTGGTACTCAAACAACTTGGAACCCAAACACTGCAAACCCGGAAGTAAGTGTTCTGGTATGCAAACTTTTTCCGCAAGACAAACATGCTGTTTTGAGTGTTATGCTTCTGTTTTTGAGTGCCACACTTCCGTTTTGAATGCCACACTTTCATTGAATACCACAATTATGTTTTGAGTGTTACGCTGAGGTCTGTCTGTTTTTGCTATTTATTTTGCGTTTTTGTGGCTCTTTTTTGTTTTGTTTTTGTGACCGTGTGGAACCCAGTTCAGCTACTGATTGATTGATTGATTGATTGTGTGACGGCAGTACATTGATTATTGCTTTCATTTTATGGATCAATGTTCTCGTTAGAGAGTAAAATTCATGTTAAATTGCTGTTTTAGGGGTTGTTTTTAAAAGTCTGGAATGGATTAATCCATTTTGCATTACTTTCTATGGGAAAGTGTGCCTTGGTTTTGGAACGCTTTGGTTTTGGAACGGACTTCTGGAATTGATTAAGTTTGAGAACCAAGGTGCCACTGTATCCTAAAGACATCACAATTTCTACTCAACCCCATTCCAAGAAAACTAAACACTGGTAGCCCTAGAGTCTTTCACCACTCAGAGATAGGCGTGCTTGCAACAAGCATAAGGGAAAGATGGAGCTGGGAAGTAAACAACAGGCTGGGTAATGGGACTGTTCTCTGCCCTTCTTGGCTCCTACAGGGCACTCTTTGGTTTCTTGTGGCCAGATCCCTTCCCGCACTTCCATTCCCCTCAGCTCTCTACAACTTTGGCTGCGCTCCAGTGCAGGTATCCAGGCAGAACTATGAGCAGGGCTGAATTCTACTCCTTGAGAATCCATGACTTTTTTTTTCTATAGTGGCACAGCTGTGATTTTATTATTGCTTTGTGGCGTTTTAATATTCATTTGAATATTATTGCACATTAGAATCTCTATTATAACTGTTACTAAGGACATGGGTCCCTAGAAGTGTCATTTATTTTATCAGATCACAGCTGCAACATAGCAAAAAGCCTTGGGCGGCAGCAGTGGGAGTGCAGAGGGAATCGGCATCTTGTGTTTTTCTGAAGAGAGAAAAATTGTGGAGGAAAATCTTTAAAGAGGGAGGGGAAGAAATGTATTTGCAAGCATTTCAACGCAGCTCTAAACACCCTTGGGTTGTTTCTCTGCATCTGCCTCGCTCCTTCTTGTTTATTTTTTAATTGCTGAAGGGTTTTCCACATTGGTTCCTGGAAACAAAGAATGCTGATACCATTTTCTACAATGTTTCAAGAGTATCTCCAGTTAAAAGTAAAAATAAAACAAATATGATGAAAGGCTCCATTGAAACAAATAGAACTTGGGGGTGGGGGATAAGGCATTAGAAATCTATTTTTCTTTGTAAAGAGCTGCTGCAGGCACATTTTCAGTGCTGTGTACAGTTCTGGTCGCCCCTCATAAAAAAATAAAATAAAATGGGAAAGAGTACAAAAAATGTGGGTAAAATTATCATGGAATTGGAACACCTCTGTATAATCCTCTTAGGCCTCAATATCTGAAGGACTCCCTCTTCAGACCTTCTTGGACGTTATTTGTTGTTTGTGTTTAGTCGTTTAGTCATGTCCGACCCTTCGTGACCCCATGGACCAGAGCACGAGGGCCTTTTCTGTGGCAGCCCCTAAGTTGTGCGTTTGGCACCTTCATTTCGCAGTTTCCATCTTATGCCAATGAGGCACCTTCTTACCTTGACCTTTGACAACTGAGATCTATATTTTTAGAACCCACCCTGTTATTGTGGCTGTCATCTATCTTACCAGTTTTTAATATTGCAAATTTAAATTATTGTTACCCACCCTGGGAGCTCATAGTGAAGAGTGCGTAGGGGGGGGGGGGAAATCTAATTAATCAGAGTCAAGCATAGCTCAGTTGGTAGAGCCCCAGACTCTTAATCTCAAGGTTCAAGCCCTACATTGGGCAAAAGATTGCTGCATTGCTAGATGATCCTTATTGTCCCTTCCAACTCTACAATTCTATCATTCTATTGTCATCTCCAAATTTTTAAGCCCATTTCTTCTGCTAAGTAATGTGCCCAAAAATACATGTGCTAGGGTAAATTGTGGATTAAAATGCACGTATTAGCAAGATAACTTTAAAAATAATGTTAGATATGGAGAAATTTATTTGCATAGTGGTACCTCAGGTTAAGAACTTAATTCATTCTGGAGGTCTGTTCTTAACCTGAAACTGTTCTTAACCTGAAGCACCACTTTAGCTAATGGGGCCTCCTGCTGCTGCCGCGCCGCCTGAGCACGATTTCTGTTCTTATCCTGAAGCAAAGTTCTTAACCTGAAGCACTATTTCTGGGTTTGCAGAGTATGTAACCTGAAACGTATGTAACCTGAGGTACCACTGTACTGGGTAAAATAGCATATAAGTGTGTGACTATTAAGAGAATTTCGCACTTAAACGCTGGCGAATTATCATTTTTCTTCCTGATGTGAGAATGTGGAGAAGTGAACTTTAGACTGCTAAAAGGGAAACTGAAATTGACAGAGATTGACACAGAAACCCTTCTCCACCAAGTCCAGTATCTGAGGTTTATCAGAAAGCATCTAGAAGTTTGCAGAATCTCACCCAGCCCAGTGTTTGCCACCTGCAGTCTTTTTGAGCTGATTCCTAGTTGAGTTGCTGGCAAGTAAACAGCTAGTCTACTGGCTTCTTCCTCCCAGTTTCCTGCAGAGAACTTTAAAATGGTGTTGAGCACTCTCTTGGCTGTTGAGCTACGCCAACTCTGATATTCCCCTGATATCCTGACTTTTTGGATCCTCACATCCGTTTGGTCTCTTGAGATGGTAAGAAGTGTTTTGCATCCCAATGTCTGCCTAGGTTCCCAGCACCACATCCCAGGCAAAGCGGAGACCCACGACACTGCTTCGTTTTGAGAATCATTAGTTGTCTAAGAATGTCTCTGCAAGTGGCAGAGCTAAAAAGTGGCATGGAGGGCAACAGCACATGTCTCCGCGTATAGAACCTCTGTGGGAGTTGATGAAAGTCTGTGGAAGGAAACAGTCAGAGCTGTGGATAATAGGACATCGCGGCTGGAGATGGTGGGGCTTATCTAGATGACAAATAGATGAGGAGAGACTGGGAAACAATGTTGATTTAACACTGGTGATTTGAAACTTAGGCTGCATGGCTGTTTCAGGCAGAACTATCAAGATTAATTCAGAAGCGAGCTCTTGGTTGGGGTGGAGATTAATAAAATAACCAGGAATTCTCAGTGCAGAAAAGATCACCCAAATGCCCTTAGAATAAATCAAATAATATAAATATATAAAGAAAGAGGGATAAGATTTTTTAATCTAGGTAGTCTGTGGTGTATGTTTAGAGAATGGAGACCTGCACCCTTTAAGGAAGAAAAGAAATTTCAAGGACAAAAACAGAAGAAATGCTAAATAATTAAATTAAGATAGTACAGTCAAGTTCATAGAGCTTGGGTTTCCAACAACTCAGAAGCAGTCAAGTTCTCAACCAGTTCCATAGGCCTGATAAAACAAATGTATCAGTGCCGCATCAGAGAAAGTCCTGCTCAATGGTGTTTTCCCATAAACTGTGAATCTTCATGGGGCTGAGTGGAGCCTCTCCTGCAGATCTTAAGCATGGTAAAGGTAAAGGGACCCCTGACCGTTAGGTCCAGTCGTGACCGACTCTGGGGCTGTGGCACTCATCTCACTTTACTGGCTGAGGGAGCCGGCATTCAGCTTCCGGGTCATGTGGCCAGCATGACTAAGCCACTTCTGGCAAAACCAGAGCAGCGCACGGAAATGCTGTTTACCTCCCCGCCGGAGTGGTACCTATTTATCTACTTGCACTTTGTCATGCTTTTGAACTGCTAGGTTGGCAGCAGCTGGGACTGACCAATGGGAGCTCACCCCGTCACAGGGATTTGAACTGCCGACCTTCTGATCGGCAAGTCCTAGGCTCTGTGGTTTAGACCACAGCACCACCCACATGAGCTGGCGGCTAATAGGAAAGTTGGTTCTTCAAAAACTTGGGTCCTAGCCTATGTTGGACTTTATAACTCAACATCAATATCTTAAGTTTGCAGTTTAATCTTTATTGGTTTTAAATATTGAATCCATTCACCAGAAAAAGAACAAAAGAAAAAAACAAATTGCATCAAATACAAAGAAAATGTTACATATAAAATAAAGTTCTTCCATACGTTGAGACTTCCATCTTCCTCAATATGGGTCCTTTGTTTCCTTATTGATTGCATATTGTATGACCTTTAACTTATCATAAATTGCCTATAATCTTTGTAGCATATAACATTGCAGAAGTTAATCAAAGCATATCAAAGATTTCATATACGAACAATGTTCTTTTAAATATAGTCCGTATATATCCCATTCTTTGTTAAACCTTTGGTTTGTCTGGTTCCTAATTTTTCCTGTCATCTTTGCCAGTTCTACATATTCGAATAATTTCGCCTGCCACTCCATTTTAGTTGGTATTTTATCTCCCTTCCAGCCTTTGGCTATCAGGTCAACATCTTAAATTTAGGCATCCAGTGCAGATTCTTCTGGGCATGTTTAATAACATCTGATTGTGTGGTACCAGTCAACAACCTGATTGCCACATTCTACACCACCTGAAGCTTCTGGGCTGTCCTCAAGGGCAGAGCATGTTGCAATAGTGTGATCAAGAGTTTGCAAGAGCATTCAGTACAGCAGATAAGCATAGGTGATCCCTGCCACTAATTCATCCTGGTGAGCTATCCCAAATGTAACTGAGATGAAACACAGAGTTTCCTTATCCCAGGAAAAGGGCCAAGTGGATCCATGGAAAAGGGAGTGCATGAAGTCCATGGGATCTTCTGTGGCTTGTTTTAGATTCCCTAGATAGCAATAATCAAGTTCATTCAAATGTGTCTGGATGAAGTCAATTACATAGATCAATCTCAACAAGGTGCTCTTGAGATGTTTTGGACTACGGTTGCCATCATCCCTCAACACTGGCCATGTTGGCTGGGGCTGATGGGAAAAGAATGTTTTCAAACAGTGTACAGTGGTACCTCAGGTTACATACGCTTCAGGTTACAGACTCTGCTAATCCAGAAATAGTGCTTCAGGTTAAGAACTTTGCTTCAGGATGAGAACAGAAATCGTGCTCCGGCGGCGTGGCGGCAATGGGAGGCCCCATTAGCTAAAGTGGTGCTTCAGGTTAAGAACAGTTTCAGGTTAAGAATGGACCTCCGGAACGAATTAAGTACTTAACCCAAGGTACCACTGTACTAACACACCTCTTCTTGGTGACAGAGTGGTACCTCGGTTTTTTAACGTAATCCGTTCCAGAAGACCATTTGGCTTCCAAAACGTTCGAAAACCGAGGTACAAAGGGTGGTCTGCAGTTTCAATAGAGAAAATTGGGGGGGGTGCAGCAGACGTCGTTCGACTTCTGAGGTGCGTTCAAAAATGGAAGCATTTACTTCCGGGTTTTTGGCGTTCAAAAACCAAAATGTTCAGCTTCTGAGACGCTTGAAAACCAAGGTACCACTGTATATTAAAAAATAGCTACATGAATTTTTCACAAAAACAAAACAGGCCATTGTATTAGAATTTCCTCCTATTTTCTCGAATTTAGGGGGCAAAAACCCTAAACGTGACCCTTTTAAAGAAGACTTCCTGCAGAGCTAAAAATAAAATAAAATAAAATACAGTAGCTAAGAAGCCTGCAGGTTGAGGGGAAGAGTGTGATATAGTAGATATCCATTTGCTGTCTTAAGTGATATGATATAGAAGAAATGCATTAGTCTTTTAGGCTGCAGGAGCTCAGCAGAGCAGAAAAACACACAGTCTTGACTTCAGAGATAAGAATGGCAGAACCGTACAGTTAAAAATGGAGTTTACTCAGCTCTGCAGTTCTCAGACTTAGTTTTGAAAGGTGGTCTCCCTATTAATGCAGATATCAGGCACTGTTTGTACCATCTCAGATGTACATTGTGGCTGGACCATCTGCCTCTCTGTAAGAAGAAAGAAAGAAAGAAAGAAAGAAAGAAAGAAAGAGTGAGTTTTCCTTCTGTAAAATTCCCTTGGCTTGTTTTAAGATCCAACCTTCGTTTTGGATGATTCCTCCCTCCTCCCACAACTCCAGACACACAGGAACATAACAAGAGCTCCAGCACTGTGTTCTCACAGTGGCTAACTAGATGCCTATAGGAAGCCCAGGGCCGGGTTTAGGTTTGATGAGGCCCTAAGCTACTGAATGTAATGTAATGGGGCCCTGTATATGTACAGCTGTCAACAACAAATTGTCACTTTTTTGTGTTTTTTGTGTGTGTTGTGTGTTACCATGCTATATGGTAATTTATGAACCTAATAGGTATGCTACATGTTGTCATGCAACCAGTCCATGCAGAATGTAGGCACCCTGTATATAGAAATGAGCAAACCAGTGATATTTTAGGGAGCAGGCTAGCAGGCAGGGCCCATTACTTACATCATCGGAGCCTACACAACACAAAACACTGTTTCTGTATGTAGGTTTTATTTTATTTTTTAATCATATTTTGGAAATGTACATCCAGGTTTTTTTCCTTCAAATTTTTTTGGGGGGCCCCAAAAAAGTGGGGTCCTAAGCTATAGCTTGTTTAAAGGTAAAGTGACCCCTGACCATTAGGTCCAGTCATGGCCGACTCTGGGGTTGCGGCAGTGGTGTAGCGTGGGAGTGCAGGGGGGCCAGCCGCACCGGGCGCAACATCTGGGGGGGCGCTCACCGCCTCCGAAGTCACCGAAGAGCCTCGGGTGCAGGCTGTAGCAGAGCCCCATGTCTCGCGGAACCGACGAGCTGTGCACGCGTCCGGGCTGAAGGTGTCCAGCAGGCAGCGGCTCTCAGCGCTCACCGCGGTCCCCGTGCGTCAGGGCTGCGGAGGGCGTGCCAGGCAGCCCCTCCTCACAGCCCCGCCGCCGCCACTGCTGCTGCAGCTGCTGGGCCATGTTGCATTTTCCTCGCCTCTCTGCCCTCCTCCTCCGGGCAAGTGACGTCATTTGGGCGGCAGCGCCAGCGGCAACTCGCCTCAGATCACCTGACACGGACCCGCCGCCGCCGCCGTGGCTACCTTACCGTAAATACCCCAGCCCAGGCAGCAGCAAGAAGAAGCTGGCAGCGGCGGCAGGTTAGGGGTTGGGGTGCAAATTACTTGCCTTGCCCCGGGTGCTGACAACCCACGCTACGCCGCTGGGTTGCAGCACTCATCTCACTTTATTAGCCGAGGGAGCCAGCGTACAGCTTCCAGGTCATGTGGCCGGCATAACTAAGCTGCTTCTGGCGAACCAGAGCAGCACACAGAAACGCCGTTTACCTTTCGCCAGAGCGGTACCTATTTATCTACTTGCACTTTGATGTGCTTTCGAACTGCTAGGTTGGCAGGAGCAGGGACCGAGCAACGGGCGCTCACCCCATCGTGGAGATTTGAACCGCCGACCGGCATCCCCCAGGATTTACGTATAAACTTGTTTAGCTTATACGTAAATCTGGCACTGAGAAGCCCACAAGCAGGGCCTCAGTGCCACAACTCTCTCTGGTTTGTGCTCTCCGACTACTGGTTTTCAGAGGGGTGCTACCTCTCATACTAGAGGCAATATCTAGCCAACAAGAGCAAAAGCCACTGATAGTCTTTCCCTCCATGAGTTTATTTAATTCTCCCATATTGCTTGGGGCATACACACACACACCCCATATACACATACCAGAAATGCTTTTTTTAAGGGTTGCAAAAGGCTGCAAGGGAGAGGAGGGGACAGGGAAAAGACTAGAAACTGTTACAGAAACCAACCAACCCTACAAGAACAAAGCAACAAAAGAACAAAAAGACATTTCTTTTTATTTTCAAATTCCAGGGTGTGAGTGGCTTTGCAGCTTATGTAGCCACAATGGTACCTTTCCACCCATGCACAAGAAATAGTCATAGCAGAAGGCTCAGGGGCACTGGCCACACTATTCATTTATTTTATTTATTTCACAAAATCTTACACCACGTGATTGTGAATTAAAAACCCTAAACCCTCAAAGAGGTTTACAAAAAGTTAAAATAAAATCTAGAAAAATTGCACAACCCTGCTTTAAAACATACAAAGGTTTAAATACTAAAACAGATTAAAATTACCTAAGTTTCATAAGCATCTGGGTAGGCTTGTCTATTTTATTTTATTAAAACACATTTATTCAAAAGTTATGATACAGCTTTGGCCACTGTCATAATATTACAGAACGATCACTCCAATCCTCAATCACTTGTCTACAAGAAAGTTTTTAAAGGTAAAGGGACCCCTGACCTTTAGCTCCAGTCGTGGCCGACTCTGGGGTTGCAGCACTCATCTCACTCTATAGGCTGAGGGAGCCGGCATACAGCTTCCGGGTCATGTGGCCAGCATGACTAAGATGCTTCTGGCGAACCAGAGCAATGCACAGAAACGGCGTTTACCTTCCCGCCAGAGCAGTACCTATTTATCTACTTGCACTTTGACGTGCTTTCGAACTGCTAGGTTGGCAGAAGCAGGGACTGAGCAACGGGAGCTCACCCCCTCTCAGGGATTCGAACCACCGATCTTCTGATCAGCAAGTCCTAGGCTCTGTGGTTTAACCCACAGCGCCACCCGCGTTCCTTTTTTTAGCAGGTACCTAAAAGAATACTGCGATGGCGCCTGCTTGATATCTATATGCAGGGAGTTCCAACGTTCAGGGGCTGCCACACTAAATGATAAGAGTTATAACAAATGTGGAACAGATACTCTGTGGCACATTACTGTTTTGTATAAAGCAGAACTCAGAATCTGGAGTACTGTCACCCATCTGGTCATCATAACAGCCAGATGCATTCATCTGCTTCATGAACATCTTAGCCTCCAACACTAGAAAAGCAGTCCAGACTCAGCAACTCAAAGCACCTATAAAATACAACACACATAGATGGTACCGCCAGCACCTGCACAGAGCAATCTAATATGCAATGGCTACAGGCTTGCAGTTTTGCCCAGCAGACTTGAGTTCCAATACTCAGCTGGAAAGCAAAGCTGTTCTGTTTCTGACTTACTGGGAATCTATATTGAGGATTATTTTTCGTTTGATAGCTCATCCATGAAACCCGGTGGTCCAGATTCCAATGTTGCATCACAGATACCAAATCCCCACTGGAGACCTTAATAAGGCTTTTGACTGTTTAAATGGGAAAGAAATGAATTGGTTGGGCAAACATTACTTGCAAAGAGACAACTAAATCGAGCAATTGCATTGATTAATTGATTAAAGGTTGCAGCCTTCATTTTTAATTGCTTTGATGTTCCTTTAGTCGGCTCAGGTTGGATGCTTGAGATAATATGTCTTTACAACTTATTTATTTCTTTATGAAATTTATATACAGTGGTACCTTGGGTTAAGTACTTAATTCGTTCCAGAGGTTGGTTCTTAACCTGAAACTGTTCTTAACCTGAAGCACCACTTTAGCTAATGGGGCCTCCCGCTGCTGCCACTGCGCAGTTTCTGTTCTCATCCTGAAGCAAAGTTCTTAACCCGAGGTAATATTTCTGGGTTAGCAGAGCCTGAAGCGACTGTAACCTGAAGCGTATGTAACCCGAGGTACCACTGTACTGCCCTTCACCAAAAGATCTCGGGGCAGTTCACCAGATGAAAACAAATAAATAGTCATAACAGAAGCAACAAAACAGTAAACTCTTCCATAAACACATTTAAAAGGCTGTAGAATATTAATCAGCCCAAGGCCTGGTTGAAGAGGAACATTTTCGCCTGGTGCCTAGAAATCTATACTGAAGGCACCGGATGAACCTCTCTGGGGAGAGCATTCCACAACCTGATATTTTGCACATTTTTTTGAAACAAACTCCGTTGACTTCATGGGACTTAATTCAAAGTAAGTGTGCATAGAGTTGCATCTCAGACTGAAGGAATGGATATCTCTTTCTGATCTTTACGGTATTTCATTAATTCCTAAAAGCAACAGTGCTGGGACTGGTTTTGGAGGTAGATGCAATTTCCAAAATTAATTGCACCAGCACCATAGACAAACCTCTTCAATCTGACCTAAATCACTTTCAGTCAAAAGAGACAGGTGCTTGCCTCCACTTGTCTCCTTTCAGGGATTGCGTCTCAGCACAAAGCTTTAGCGGTTATATATTTTGGCAGCCTGCCTAAGGTAACTTTTGATGGCACTTGTTATTGATGGAAAAGTTTTTGGCTTCTACAGCTAAAACCAAAGGCCCCAAAGAGTAAGGTTGAGAGAGAGAGAGAGAGAGAGAGAGAGAGAGAGAGAGAGAGAGAGATTATCTAAAAGCAAGTTCTTGAATGGACACTACAATCAGTCAAGATTACAAGACTGTGAGAAATATCCTTCCAGGTTTATCAAAGGATATGCTTCCTGGTCTTTAGAGGAAAAGTGAAAGACCCATTTATTTTGTAGAGCATTTGGCCAGTAGTGCCAGACCAGGTTTGTTTTGGGGGTTAACCTTTTAAGTAGTTGTGGATCTAGTCTGCTCAGCTTTGAGTAGTTTTATTTTCCTGCCCAAAGCATATTTTTCTCTTTTGTTCCTGCTTTTTAATAATTTCATTATTTTAGACTTGCTCTGTTAGCTTCCAGTAATTAAAACCATAACACTACTTCAAGCGCAGAGAGAAACAGGATATAAATATTTTACATAATAATATCAGAACTTTTCTATTCCGGAAAAGGCAAATGAGGAAGGCTAATCATTTTGACTGAATCCCATTAGATCAAATCTGCAAACCTTTTAAGAACTATTCTCGGTCGCTGTAAGATAGCTAGAGGATGAATCACAAAGCTTTTTCAAAAAAAAAATAATTATAATCAAGCATTTTGCAAACTCAAATAAAAGCACAGATTCACATTATGTAAACTATATAAAGTACAGGATAAAGGCAACGCAGTGCAACAAGTCTGGAGGATATTTCCAGAGTTTGTCTAGTTTCCACCCCTTTCTTTGAAAATAAGCAGAAAATTAGTTTTACCTCCCTCTGAAATCTTTGTGATGAGCCAAATATTTACAACAGTAGTGTGCTTGAAGATTATTTTCAAAATTGGAAGAGAAGGTGCACACAGATGCCTATGAATGAGCCTCCATTGATCAGAAGCCTCTGATGACTGTAGTAGTTGTTGGTCCTGACAGATAGTACAGCCATTTAGAGAAAGCATCTCTTGCAGTGTTATTGCTTACTTGCTCATCCCAGTGCCGAATTTATGTATAAGCTAAACAAGCTATAGTTTAGGGCCCCACTCTCTTGGGGCCCCAAAAAAAGTTAAAGGGGGAAAAACCTGGATGTACATTTCCAAAATATAAGATAAAAAACAAATAAAATAAAATCTACATACACCAACAGTGTTTTGTGTTGTGTAGGCTCCTATTTGTTATGTGCAAATGGCTTTAGACACCTGTTAGGTCCATAAATTACCTTATAGCATATATTCAACACAAAAAACAACAATGATTTGTTGTTGACAAAGGACAGGTGAACATATAAAGGGTCCCATTACCTTCAGTAGCTTAGGGCCTCATCAAACCTAAATCTGGCCCTGGCTCATCCTCTAATAATAATAAATGTAGAGTTGGAAGGGACCCTGACGATCATCTAGTCCAAGGGTCAGAAAACTTTTTCAGCAGGGGGCCGCTCCATTGTCCCTCAGACCTTGTGGGGGGCCGGATTATATTGGGGGGGGGGGTAAACGAATTCCTATGCCCCACAGACAACCCAGAGATGCATTTTAAATAAAAGGACACATTCTACTCATGTAAAAACACGCTGATTCCCAGACCGTCCACAGGCCAGATTTAGAAGTCGAATGGGCCAGATCCAGCCCCCAGGCTTTAGTTTGCCTACTCATGATTTGGTCAAACCCCCTAGAATGTAGGAACGGGCAGCAGTCCGATATGCAGATCGAACCTGCAACCTTGGCAATTACCAGCACCACGCTCTAACCAACGGAGCTATCCAACATAAAGGTAAAGGTAAAGGGACCCCTGACCATTAGTTCCAGTTGTGGCTGACTCTGGGGTTGCGGCGCTCATCTCACTTTACTGGCCAAGGGAGCCGGTGTACAGCTTCCGGGTCATGTGGCCAGCATGACTAAGCCACTTCTGGCGAACCAGAGCAGCGCACGGAAATGCCATTTACCTTCCTGCCGGAGCGGTACCTATTTATCTACTTGCACTTTGATGTGCTTTCGAACTGCTAGGTTGGCAGGAGCAGGGACCAAGCAACGGGAGCTCACCCATCGTGGGGATTCGAACCGCCAACCTTCTGATCAGCAAGTCCTAAGCTCTGTGGTTTAACCCACAGCGCCACCCACATCCCCATATCCAACATATTTTTCACTATTGCTATGATAAACTGAACACTATCGAGGTGCGTGACTGGCGGAAAGAGCCACAATGTGGAGAGAAGGGGGAAGGAATCTCTGAGCAGCCATTTATAGGCTACAATCTCCTGTAGGACTAGTACTGCTGTTTGGATTCAACAGCCTATACAGCGGTACCTCAGGTTAAGAACTTAATTCTTTCCGGAGGTCCGTTCTTAACCTTAAACTGTTCTTAACCTGAAGCACCGCTTTAGCTAATGGATCCTCCCGCTGTCGCCGTGCCGCTGCTGTGCAATTTCTGTTCTCATCCTGAAGCAAAGTTCTTAACCCGAAGCACTATTTCTGGGTTAGCGGAGTCTGTAACCTGAAGCATCTGTAACCTGAAGCGTCTGTACAGGTACCACTGTACAATACATGATGGCCCTGAATGATCCAGAGTTACATTACAAAAAAATATCGTGCACAGGTCCCATGTACAAAAAAGCTGCAAAAAAATGCGTAAATGGACAGGTAGCCAAGGAACACTCAGAGAGTGATTCCGTATGAGTCACCTAAATATTTTGTTTCAACATTCTGGAAAGAATTGCCTGGCTGAGATGTACCACATTTGCTGGGAGGGGAAAGTGCATTCAGAAAACAGCTGATGCCTTTAAAGCGAGAAGCTGGGTTAGTGGGTTAAAAGTGACAGAAATGAGAACTGGCAGGTAAAATGTCCACCAATATTTTCTAGTTAGTCTAAATTGCCAGAAACAAGCGAATGTGAAATTGTTGAGGAAAGTGTTTTGCTTTTGCCACAGTAAGGAATACGGGCTTTAATGTAAAATTCCTCAACGTTCAGTGCTAGCTGTTAGGCTGCCGTTGCTGTTGTTGTTTTTTCACTTCCCCAGGAGCTTTCTGCAATTGTAGCAGAAATCATTCCAGTAAACACTTGTCCAGATTATTGCAAATAGAGAGGTATTTCCTCCTATTAGAACACAAAATTTAACTGAAGCAACTGGTGTCTAGTTTGATAAAATGCATTGTAGGCCTTAAATAGTTACGATTCAAAGTTTATTCTTTTTCACAAAATGGGTACACATTCATATTCTCTTACTTGTGTCTTCTCTCTCTCTCTCTCACTCACACACACACATTGAATTGGGGAACACATGTCTAACAGCAGATTACAGAGCTTGTTATCCAGTACAACTCTTTAAAACAAAGGAGTTCATCATCTAGCTAAATTTAAGTGTTTCCTTGGCCTCCAAAGGGATTTGAGGGAACATTTCCCTGTCTTCAAAGTAGCCTTGGGGAGGCTGATCAAATGCCCACACCCTCAAAAAGAGGCAGCTATTACCTCTGCTAGAGAAAGAGGGGAAAAATCAAGGCACAATTCAGATACCATAGTATCTAAATTTTTATCCAGCGGGACTAAAAGAAGCCTTGGGAGCATTTTTGAACTGAAAAATGGTGTGGCTTTTCCAAGTTCCATTGATCAGATCTTTATCAGAACTTCCCCTTCCCTCTCCTGCCTTGAAGAAAAAATATGTCAGAATGATCCAATAATTGCTTTGCATTCATTTAAATGCTTCTATGTTGTCATTCAGGGACGCAGGTGGCCACAGAGCCTAGGACTTGCCGATCAGAAGGTCGGCGGTTCAAATCCCTGCGACGGGGTGAGCTCCCGTTGCTCGGTCCCTGCTCCTGCCAACCTAGCAGTTCGAAAGCATGTCAAAGTGCAAGTAGATAAATAGGTACCGCTCTGGCAGGAAGGTAAACGGCGTTTACATGCACTGCTCTGGTTTGCCAGAAGCGGCTTAGTCACGCCGGCTCTCTCAGTCAATAACGCAAGATGAGCGCCGCAACCCCAGAGTCGGTCACGACTGGACCTAATGGTCAGGGGTCCCTTTAGCTTTACCTTATGTTGTCATTCATCACCCTGATGTTTTGAGAGAAGGAAGTATATAAAAACCTTTAAAAAGTAAGAAAGTACCTCCCTCATCATAAACACATCTCCCTCATTTTTATCTGTCCCAAGTCCAACTGATGTCAGGAGGGAGAGCACATAGCTAATATCCACACCGAAATCAGTGGAGGTTAAAAGCACTAAACTTAGAACACAGTGCCCAGCAAGTCTATTTGCTATTGAAAAATGCAGCCAGTACAATTTTATGATTTCCACATGCCATGGAATTCAGGTGGGTTTTTGTTTGTTTTTGGCATGGTAATTTTACTGCTGGGGTGTAGAGTTGCATGCCTGTGATCCAGACAAAGTTATTTTGTGTTCTTTATTTCTGCTGCATTTTTACTATTTTGCAGAATTCACTACATCGAGAGTCAATGAATTACACAGAACACTGCAATTTTGCCCTGGAAATCTAGCCCTTGAGCGAACTCAAATCCCTTATTTCTCAAATGCTAATGAATAGAAATCAGTAAATATAATCAAGGTAAATATATCATTTTGGGGGCCTCCTTGTGGAACAACCAAGGCTATAAATCAAAATTTTCATTCATTTGAATTGTGTATGGATGGGGATGCTGATGGTAGGCACTTTTTGAAATTCTGGAACTGTACCAAAGATGGTTCTCTAACAGATCAGTTAATTTGTCCCTGTTGTGAGGTGACTGTTATCATTATTAAAAATCCTTTAATGTTCATCCTAATCAGTTTAATCAGTCAACAGAATCTCCAGCAGGAGCATTTGTTGATCAGACCTTAATAGTTTCATTCCTCTGTTAATGATATTGAAACACGGCACAGATGTTGGCTTTGAACATGAGATGAACATGAGCTATATAGCCTGATTTGTATGTTTCCCTCTTTGTGCTGGGTTGTGGATGTACATCTTATCTTGTCTTATCTGGATCAAAGGGGAGATGGATGCTAGATTCAGATCAGGTGTGCTCTTCTCCCTGTTGCCCAGTCCAATATGGCACCACTACTTATATTGTTATGAGTTTGTGGGTGACAGACCACTATACATTCCTTGATCCAGTAAGTGTTAGAATTTAATCATGGTCTGGAATGCTAAACTGGGTGCCGGACAATTCTAATCCATGAACCCAGCAAGTGTTAAAAGCTAAATAAGCCAGGCTACCTTCCTGTGTTCTGGAGATGGCCTGGCTTGATGGGTCATTCAAAAAACAAAGGGAAGGTGATAGGGGCTCTGTTAGAAAGACAAAAGTGAGAGTTTAATGTGGGCAGGCCATCAGCCTGGGCAGACCGGGTCTTCCTGTTATATACCTGCTGGGATTGACAAGGCATATGACCCTCACCTGAATCTCATAGCTCTCCTGACAGGTGATTTGGTCTGTAGCCACAGTGTGGAGATAAAGGAAGAGATTGCCCACTCTATTATTCAAATTAGGCCCCACTGTTTTTCTTACCAACCCCTTCTCAATGAATTATTCAATTTCAATCTAGTATGTAAATTCTCAAAACTTTCTTATTTGTTAATTCGAGCAGCTACTGCTCTCACTTCATTACAAACAGTATTTCTACCTGCAACACACTTGAGCAAACCTGCTCTTCCTATCACAGATATTTTGTTTCCATTTGCAACTGTAGCTCTGATTAGTTATCATTTAACTCTTGGGGGAAATAATTAGCATCACACATCATGTGCATGGAAGTTACTGAACCATTTAACCAACTAGAAGGATTACTGTTAATAGCACCAGTTTTCCTGTGACTTGATATTGCTGGATAGTTCTGATGAACTGCAAAAGCATTTTTAGTTTGCTTTCTGTTGCCAGCCTGGAACTTTTTTTAGTGCCACTTTGTTTTGTATGATTGCTTGCAAATGAAGGAAAACAACTTTTGAATATGTTGATAATATAATTTTGGTTACTGAGAACAAACAAGATTGTACAATAACAAGATTGGGTGCAGGCCTGGCCAGAACACAGGCATCCTGACTGACAAAGGTGACCTGTGAGCTTGCTTGCTTGATTGACAGCTGTTTTGTACTTCAAGGTCCCTGCTCTCCCTTCTTATGGTCTTTGTAATGGTCCTGGAGACTCCAATAGAGAGGATTCCATGTCAAGAAGGAGGGCAAGTGGGCACGCTATCAAATGACAGGGCAGGAGCTACACGGAGCAGGGTCTTTTCACTGGTGGTGCCCATTGTATGCCTCGCTCTTCCCAGACCTGTTCTCTTTCGGCCTGTATATTGGAGCTTTATAATTTAGGAAGACTTTGGAAGAACTGGTTGACAAGTCTTATCAGTCACTGACATATGAGCAGATTTTATTTGCTGCTGTTCTGGGCTTCTGGTGCACCAAGGTTTACACCAGCGTAATAGAGTTGGCCAGGACACCAGAAGGGATACAATTTATGAGCTTTCTCCATTATCTGCACAGCAGGGGGTGTTTAGTCAACAGAGCAAAGGCTGAGCTGAAGCATTCCCTCCTGGTTATCTGCTTTCATCAATAGGGGTCGCTGTTTGGTAGTACCCAATTGGTTAGCTGTCAGATTCTAGAGCTCCCTATTAGTGGCTCTTAGGTAATTCCCAAAATACAGAGTCCATTCATAAAACACAATGTTCATTCATAAAGCAGTAACAAATCTCCATTGCTACATATTGGGTGTATATTTCAGCTGTTGAACGTACAGGTTTATGGCCATGCTTTAATGTAGTACTTATGCAGATGTGAATAAAAAGTGGCTGGCCTCATTGTCTCAGGGTTTGGGAAGGGAGGTGACAAAACTGATTTCCAATAAGTGCCCCCCTTTATTTCCATAACAAGTCGTTGAGTCTGTACTCTGAATAGTGACACCAGGAACCTAGAAAGTGCAGGGCTTGTCAGTCCATCTCCTGCACAGTCTCATCAGGGCTGACCTTAAGGCAATTGGAGCAATTTGGCCAAATTGGGCACCATGTGCCGCTCCTAAGGGGCCCCCGTACCAGGGCAATGTAGATGGCTTTTATTTATATCTATAAGATTTTGCAGACTTTGGCTGTGAAGTGGGGCCCTACAAAAAAAATTCAAGTTGTGCCCCACTGGCTAGCCCTGCGTCTCATAGTTGCTGGGGCCTGAGTTGCCCTGCACTTCCATGAAGTCTTGGGTTTGCAATTTTGGGAGATGTGAGACTGCAGCACTGAGAAGAGGGCAGGCTGGGGAGGCCCCCTAGATTTATAGGCCCGAGCTGCCCTGGCCTCACATGAAGTCTTGGGTTTGCAATTATGGGAGAGGGGAGACTGCCTGCTGGGTAGCGGATGGGCTGGTGAGGCCCCCTAGATTTAGAGGCCCTAGGCTTCAGCCTACTTAGCGTATACATAAATCCGACACTGCCCAAGGGTCATCTAGTCCAACCTTCTGCAATGCAGGAATCTCAACTAAAGCATCCATGACAGAGGATCATCCAACCTCTGCTTACATACGTCCAAGGAAGGAGAGTCCACAACTGCTGGAGGGAGTCTGTTCCACTGTTCCACTGTTGAACAGTTCTTACAGTCAAAAGGTTTTTCTTGATGCTTAGTCGGAAGCTCCTTTCTTGTAACTTGAAGCCATTGGTTCGAGTCCTACCCTCCAGAGCAGGAGAAAACAAGCTTGCTCTCTCTTTCATGTGACAGCCCACAAAATATTTGAAGACGGCTATCATATCTCCTCTCAGTCACCTCTTTTCCAGGGTAAACATACCCAGCTCCTTCAACCGTTCCTCATATGGCTTGGTTTCCAGACCCTTGATCATCTCAGTTGCCCTCGTATGATGTTTGCTTTCAGCTTGAATCCAAGGCTGTAGCTAAGGGAGAAACAAGATCCTTTGGGGGTGTTAATGCTGTGAACCCCTCCATTGCAGGCTCAGGTTGTATATGTGTGTAAATAAACCATATACCCTAAAGCCACAACAGTCTCTGCTGTGCCTCATCTCAAAAAAGAAACATGAATCCTGGGTAAGTGCCTGGAACCCCTCACCACTCAGAGATTAGGGTGGCATGCAACAATATTTTGTGGTGCTATCATACTATCTTGCCTCTATATTTGTGTATATTTCTGCTAACCTCTCTGGGAAACATTTTGTTTGAAAAGTGGCCTATAATTTAATATAATAAAATAGAAAATAGAGTTGAATAGTATCCCAGCACATCATATACTGTGATTATGCCAGAGTTAACAAACATTGTAACACTGATGTATCTGGCAGCTATTCAAGTTCCAGTCTTTTAAGATGAGTACATAGCATTCCAGAATGAAAAGCCAATGTTCACGTAAGCCATCCTTCTGACGGCGGGATTAGAAGTTTAAATCCTACAGTCGGATGCTTTGTTTATTCAGAGATGCTTCAGATAGCACAAATCGTGGCCTGAGCTATGCAGAGAAGATTAAAAAAATGTCACTACTGGCACTCCAGAAATGCAAAGCTGGGTATTTCAGTTCACAGCCAATCACTTGGAAACATGAACACACAAGCCTTTGATGTGTGAGCCATAGGTGTCTGATGCAAAAGGCTGGACTTCTGTCAGGAAGGCTAATTTCCCAATATGATATCTAGAATGAACTGTGTGAAAACAATAAAGAAATTACACAACAGTGAGTCTGTAGCAATGGCATAACTGCACAGAGACCCTCCAAAGGAACAACAACGACAATTTTATTATTTATACCCCGCCCATCTGGCTGGGTTTCCCCAGCCGCTTACAGCTTATATAAAAACACAGCATATATAAAAACCTTCCACTAGTCTCAGTGGTGGTACCCCATTTGCAGATTGCCCTCCCTGGTGAGATGTATCTGCCTCTGTCATTACTGAAATGCAGGAGAAATGTATCAACATTTCTGGTTGCCCAGACATTTGATGGCTGAGACACTCTTCCTGGAAACCATGAGATACCGTATTTTTCGCTCTGTAAGACACACTTTTTCCCTCCTAAAAAGTAAGGGGAAATGTGTGTGCATCTTATGGAGCAAATGCAGGCTCCATGGCTTCAGCAAAAGCAACGCACCGACCCTTCTTGCTCTCCTGGCGTCAGGGATAGCCGCTGGAAGCCTCCAGATGCTTCACATTGCTTTTGCTGAAGACAGGAGAGCAAGAGGGATCGATCATTTTTTTTTCCTTGTTCTTCTCCTCTAAAACTAGGTGCATCTTATGGTCGGGTGCGTCTTACAGAGCGAAAAATACGGTAACTGTTTTTACCTGCTTTTAGAATTTTTAAAAAAGAAATGTTTGCTTATTGATGTGTTTGCCACCTTCTGCTCCTTCAGGAGGAAGAGTGGGCTATAAATTGAATTAATACTTCTATGGGGTGGTATATGCGAAAAAGTGGAAAGTAAAAGAGGTATCTGCTAAAGAAACCTGGCAGAATAAACTGATAGAATACATAGAATTTGTAACTATGACCGCGAAACTAAGAAAAAAGGATGAGTCATAGATAAGAGTGGAACTGTTCTGGAGAATATCGTAGAGGATACAATATTCAATTTAATTTACAAGTATGAGTTAACATTTGGCAGCAGTTAACATAAAATAAAGGAAGATTTGAGAGGAAAACGGGTGGAATATTGGGATATGCAGCTGACTAAGGTTTGCTTAGAAAGCCATGGAGAAATGGACTGGGAAGTCCTAGGAAAAGAGATAAATGATGAATATGGTATATTGTGTGTATAAAAATTGTACAAAATGCATAAAAAATGAATTAATACTATTATCAATAATTATGCAATAACCATATAATAGCATTCGGTTTTGACCTGGTTTACTTATGGGGAAGCTTTGCAGGAAACCAGTCCAACTTGTGAGTGGTGCTTCCATTCAGGCCATATAACACCAGTCCTGCTCAAACTGCAATTGCTCCCAATATGCTACCGGCCCCAATTCAATGTTTTGTTGCTAACTTGTAAAGTCACAAGTACCGGAAGGAGCGACTCTTTGATTATCTGCCAGCCTGTGTCTTGCCACCCCAGACTCCTTTAAATAGTAGTCATAGTACTACTAGTAGTAGTAACAGGACCCATGGATGGTTACATCCAGCCAAAGGCGACAATGGGGTTGCAGTGCTCATCTTGCTTTCAGGCTGAGGGAGCCGGTGTTTGTCCACAGACAGCTTTCTGGATCATGTGGCCGGCATGACTAAACTGCCTCTGGTGCAATGGGACACCATGATGGAAGCCACAGAGCATGGAAATGCTGTTTACCTTCCCCAGCACCTATTCTCCAATACCTGTTTATCTACTTGCACTGGCATGGTTTCAAACACGGGGATTCGAACTGCCAACCTTCTGATCAGCAAGCCCAAGAGGCCCAGTGATTTAGACCACAGCGCCGCCCGCGTCCCTACAACAGTTGACTTTGTCAACTAATAATAATAATAATATAATAATAGACACCTGCTGGGGAGGCTCCCCTTACAATCCCATCGCCAAGCATGGGGTGTGGGGTGGCGGCACAGGGAAGAGTTGCTTCCTTTATGGAATTCCCTTCTAGACTCAAGACTCTTAAGCGCAAGCGCCAGACAACCATCTGATTGCTGAGCGTTTGGGAAGTGCTTCTGACATCAGATGATTGATGGGTGAATGGTCCCGCCCACTTTATTATTAGTATTATTATTATGTATTAAATTTGTATACTGCCCTAAACCCACAGGTCTCAGGGTGGTTCACAAGATAAAAACACAAAATACATAATAAAAATAAAAACAAGAACAACCTAACCATCCCCCTACCTGTCCAAGTTGGCACATTAGGGTTGGGCAGGGTTCAGTCCCTGGCCTAAAGATACATTGTGAAGACACATTTTTCAAATCGGGTTTGCGGGGCAGAGTAAAACTGTTTTTAATTCTGTTAGCTCTGTAAAACTGTGTTTGTGTGTACTGATTATGTATTGGTCCTGAAAAGCAACATTGTGTGTATACACACACACACACACATATTATTGTTGTTGTTGTTTAGTCGTTTAGTCGTGACTGACTCTTCGAGACCCCATGGACCAGAGCACGTCAGGCACTCCTGTCTTCTACTGCCTCCTGCAGTTTGGTCAAACTCATGCTGGTAGCTTCGAGAACACTGTCCAACCACCTTGTCCTCTGTCGTCCCCTTCTCCTTGTGCCCTCCATCTTTCCCAACATCAGGGTCTTTTCCAGGGAGTCTTCTCTTCTCATGAGGTGGCCAAAGTATTGGAGCCTCAGCTTCAGGATCTGTCCTTCCAGTGAGCACTCAGGGCTGATTTCCTTAAGAATAGATAATTTTGATCTTCTTGCAGTCCATGGGACACTCAAGAGTCTCCTCCAACACCGTAATTCAAAAGCATCAATATACAGTGGTACCTCGGGTTAAGTACTTAATTCGTTCTGGAGGTCCGTTCTTAACCTGAAACTGTTCTTAACCTGAAGCACCACTTTAGCTAATGGGGCCTCCTCCTGCTGCCGTTCCGCCAGAGCACGATTTCTGTTCTCATCCTGAAGCAAAGTTCTTAACCTGAAGCACTAGTTCTGGGTTAGCGGAGTCTGTAACCAGAAGTGTATGTAATCTGAGGTACCACTGTACCTATATCAGTGGCGTAGCGTGGGTTGTCAGCACCCGGGGCAAGGCAAGTAATTTGCGCCCCTAACCCGTGGATTTGCGCCCCCTAACCCTAACCTCCAGATGTTGCGCCCGGTGCGGCCGGCCCCCCTGCACCCCCCACGCTACGCCACTGACCTATATCTATATCTATCTTTTTCATTATTTGGGGCTTCATTAATTAAAAGCTAAAATGAATAAAAGTTGCAGGTCGCTGCAGTTTTTATCCTACAAGGCATCAAACTGGTGTTTCCTAGGACATGCAGAGGAGGGAGGGGACTCAAAAGTTTGACAGTGCCACATAACCCAAAACGCCTTTGCTGTTCAGCTCCAGAGTCCCTCTGCCAGTCCAAGACCTCGGCATGCCCTCCTTCCCAATCATCTCTCGTGTGCTTTAACTGCCGCGTGACAGCCAGGCTTCACCTGTTGAACTACTGGCTGCTGCTCTGCCCCCCCCCCTCTCTCACACATACACAGAGAGAGAGACAGAGAAAGAGTGAGAGTCAGAGAGGTGCGTGCGCGAAACCCTGAAACCCAGCCAGGCGCAATCCGGGTATAGCTGCCCCCGCCCATTTCCTCTCCCACCCTCCTTAAGGTGTAAGGCTGGGCGCGCGCCGGGGCTGATCTCGTCTCGCGTTCCGCGTGGATCCCTTCCACGGGAACCCCTCGGGCTCCTTCCCGGCCGCCCCGCGTCCTCCTCCAGTCCTGCGCAGTGGCAGGAAAGGGCTGGAGAAGCGCTCCGGCGACCAATTGCGGCGCTGAGAGGAGGGGCGCCCGCCGGGGATCGTGCCCGCCTCCCGGGCGGGGCGCGCACACCAGCCCGAGAGGGACGGACGGACGGAGGGAGGGAGGGATGGAGGCTGATCGCTGCGCGCCCGGCTCGCCGCCGCCGATCGCCTCCTCCTGCCTTCCCCCTGGGGGCGGGCAGGCTGCCGCCCCTACCGAGCCGCCGACGTGGCCCCCGGACCCGGATCGCCCCGTGCCCGCGGAGCTGCTGGAGTTCGACGACGACGAGGACCTGGAAGTGTTCAGCAAGGTAGAGGAAAGGGGGATCCCTCTTTCCCCGGCGTTCCCGGAGAGCCTGCCAGCCCCCTTGGCTTCCCTGGGGGTGGGGTGGGGGCAAGCAGAGCCGTCCCCCGACGGGACGCCCCCGCTCTCCTCCCCACCTCCAAGCGCAAGGCGCTCCACCCAGATCGCGCCGCCCTTTGCCCTGAAGTTGGCCGGCTGGGAAGAAAAAGTTCTCTTTCTCTTTATTTTTCCCGCATCCACCCCTCCAACCCAACCAACATGCTTGTGGTGAGGGGACCGGGACAAGAAGGGCAGGCGACACCGCCCCGTCCGGGCCCCTCTCTGCCTCGCGCCCTCCTTGTCGGTGAAAGGCTGTGGGACTCCGAGAAGTTTTGCCAAGCGCTCCTCCGGTCCGCCCAAATCAGCAGGGAAGGTTAGCATCCCCGCCCTTGGCAGGAAGGCGAGAAAGGGGCGGGGAGACAGCGCCGCCCACGGAACCACGAGGCTCTTCCTCTCAGGGTCGTGGGTTCGAGTCCTACGTCGGGAGAAAGATTCCTGCCTCGCAGCGGGTCCCTTCCAACTCTACGATTCTAGGTTGGGTGTGCAGGTTCCCTCTTGGTGCAGGGCATCGCTGAGTCTGCTGTTGGCATAAAGAGTGACCTATGCCTTTGATTTTCCCAACCCACAGGGATGAGGAACTGGTGTCTCCAGGATCCCTGATTGGCCATGCTAGGTGTGGCTGAGGGTCATTGGAGATTAGAAACATCAGGATGGCCAAAGGAGATTTCCCACCCCACCCATTCCTGACATGGGGGGTTCTTTTTAATGCTGCAGAACTCTGAAAGTGAATTTGGACCCAAGCAAACTTCAGGCATCCTTTTCGGAACAAAAATTCATGTTGCCCTGATAACCCTTCTTAAGACTGCTCAGCAGTGGTGTAGCGTGGGGGGTGCAGGGGGGGCCGGCCGCACCGGGCGCAACATCTGGGGGTTAGGGAAATCCACGGGTTAGGGGGCGCAAATCCATGGGTTAGGGGGCGCAAATTACTTGCCTTGCCCCGGGTGCTGATAACCCACGCTACGTCACTGCTGCTCAGCCATCAGAGCCCATGGAAGTGGCGAGATGTCAAGCTTCCCTTTTCTGGCCTGTTGGTGAAGATTGGTGCTCATGATGGTTATCAGGGCAGTTGCATGCAACCCCACTTCTGACACTTGTTTGCACCTGCAAACGTTTCAGGGCAGATATAGGCCACATGCACATCATACCTTTAAAGCGCTATGGTACTACTTTCAACAGTCCCCCAAAGAATACTGGGAAGTGTAGTTTGTTAAGGGTGCTGAGAGTTCTTAAAGGTAAAGGGACCCCTGACCATTAGGTCCAGTCGTGACCGACTCTGGGGTTGCGGCGCTCATCTCGCTTTACTGGCCGAGGGAGCCGGCGTACAGCTTCTGGGTCATGTGGCCAGCATCACTAAGCTGCTTCTGGCGAACCAGAGCAGCTCACAGAAACGCCGTTTACCTTCCCACTGGAGCGGTACCTATTTATCTACTTGCACTTTGACGTGCTTTCGAACTGCTAGGTTGGCAGGAGCAGGGACCGAGCAACGGGAGCTCACCCCATCACAGGGATTTGAACCGCCGACCTTCTGATCGGCAAGTCCTAGGCTCTGTGGTTTAACCCACAGCGCCACCCGTGTCCCGTGAAAGTTCTTAGAAGGCTCCTATTCTCCCCCGCCCCCAACTGCAGAGCTACAGTTTAGCTGTCAGTTTTTCTTGCCACAGAACTCTGGGAATTGCAGCTCTGGGAGGGTATTAGGGGTGTTGTAACAACCCTCTTCTCCCTTTACAAACTACACTTCCCAGAATTCCTTGCAGGAAGCCATGATTGCTTAAAGTGCTTTAGCGCTTTAAATGTATGATGCGAGTGTGATTATAGTTTCATTTCCAATCAGTGCACATCCCATAACTTTTTATACCACAAATATTCAGGTTTTATTTTTTATTTTCCCCTTGCTTTTGCTGTGCTATAGTGCAGGAATGCCCCACCAGATGGCAATGATGTGATAACACTGAGAAAGCGTTCAGAACAACTAATAAAATGAAATGATGTGTGGATGACCCAGTATAAATCCCCCACCAATGTGCGCTATTGTTGTGTCAGTTACATGTTGCAAAAGATACCTGTAAACAACATAGGTCAGGAGGGGTTTTGAAGGATACTTTATACTTGCCATGAGACTAGTGTGGAAAGCAGACTTCTTGTGATGACTAATTTTCTCTTTGCTTTAATAATTGGTGGTGCTTATCACATGGATCAGGAGCATCATGTTGTTTCTCCATATCTGGTAGACATGAGAGGAGGGTGTGGAGACTCTGCAGTGTCCCTAATTTAGGCCATGAGTTCTTTCAAATAATCATACTTTGTAAATAATAATAATAATCTCACCCATCTGACAGGGTTGACCCATCCACTCTGTGCGGCTTCCAGAACATATAAGAACATAACAAAACATCAAACATTAAAAAGCTTCCTTATACAGGGCTGCCTTCAGATGTTTCCTGAACATTATATAATTACTCATCTCCTTAATATTTGATGTGGGGGCATTCCACAGGGTGGGCGCCACCACTGAGAAGGCCCCTTCTCAGGTTCCCTGTAACTTGGCTTATCACAGTGTGGGAGCTGCCAGAAGGCCCTCGGAGCTGGACCTCAATGTCCAGGCTGAATGATGGGGGTGGAGACGCTCCTTCAGGTATACAAGGCCATTTAGAACTTCTGATAACTCATGGTCTTTCCCAGCAGTTGAGTGTGGAAGAAATGGGATTATTCCTTTTTTTCTGGTGCAAGTTATTCTCATGAAAGGGATGAGTGACTTACCCAAGACCAGGCACAGGCAAACTCAGTCCTCCAGATGTTTTGGGACTACAACTCCCATCATCCCTGACCACTGGCCCTGTTAGCTAGGGGTCATGGGAGTTGTAGTCCCTAAACATCTGGAGGGCCGAGTTTGCCTATGGCTGCCCAAGACCATTGAGTGATCTTTATGAGCTTATTCCAGGATTAGAACCCACCTCTTCCCAATCCACATCCCACCATTCTCCATGGTGTTGTAGCAGGGATCCATAAATCTTGCCTTTTGGTTCACTAATCAGCCGTAATTTGTGGCCACCACTGACTACTTCTCTCTCCCAAGTCTGGTTTGCAGCCAGAAATATGGGGTACAGGAAGGATGCTCCATCATGCTCTGGGCTTTGAAGCAAGCAGAAGCTATTACAAATCTCTTGTGCTACTCCCACCTGTTGTTTAGTCGTTTAGTCGTGTCCGCCTCTTCGTGACCCCATGGACCAGAGCACGCCAGGCACTCCTGTCTTCCACTGCTTCCCGCAGTTTGGTCAGACGTATGCTGGTAGCTTTGAGAACACTGTCCAACCATCTCGTCCTCTGTCGTCCCCTTCTCCTTGTGCCCTCCATCTTTCCCAACATCAGGGTCTTTTCCAGGGAGTCTTCTCTTCTCATGAGGTGGCCAAAGTATTGGAGCCTCAGCTTCAGATCTGTCCTTCCAGTGAGCACTCAGGGCTGATTTCCTTAAGAATGGAGAGGTTTGATCTTCTTGCAGTCCATGGGACTCGCAAGAGTCTCTTCCAGCACCATAATTCAAAAGCATCAATTCTTCGGCGATCAGCCTTCTTTATGGTCCAGCTCTCACTTCCCCTTCATGGATCACTGCCTTGCCGTAGTGAAGGGGCTTGAATAACTCAGACAAGCTTTGAGCTATGCCGCGCAGGGCCACCCAAGGTGGACAGGTCATAGTGGAGAGTTTTGACCAATCGTGATCTACCTGGAGCAGGAACCAGCAAGCCACTCCAGTATCCCTGCCAAGAAAACTCCATGGACAAAGACATCAGGCATATAGAAGCTTCCACCTACTTGATGGCTAAGCACAAGTTCACGAAGCACCTGCCTTCCCTCCTTGCAGTTTAGGAAAGGGTTTCTTTCATGCACTACCATTTGGAAGAGGAGGAGAGAGTCTTGGAGTGGCTTCTGCCTGCTCCATTGACCATGGTGATGTAATAGATTCCCTGCTCCACAATAGGACTTGAGTGATGGGGGTCTCTTAAGTTTCATGGAAATGGAGCTGTTGCATGTGGATCTGAAGAAGACTAAGCGAGGAACAGGCAACTCCCATCTCATGCGGGGGTTATGTTCTGAGGCACCACACATGCAGTGAAACTGCGTATATTTGAAACGCCATTGGCAGATCCTGCAAACACCCTCTGGAAACCCTTGGAAAAACCCTTAAAAACCAGCAGCACTTACCAGCTGGGCACAAATGGTGGCAATCACTCCCTCCAAACCTCTTTGCTCAAACTCCAACTCTCCACAGGCCTCAACAATTGGTGAAGGGCTCCTGGGATTGCGCTTGCAAAGGCTGGGGGGGATTGCTAGGCACTGTCCATGCGTCTTTTTACCATTTCTTTGCCATTTTAAAACTTGCTTCCAGGTTCAGTGCAATGAGGCAGTCGCATGTCAATTAAAGGTAAGGTAAAGGTACCCCTGCCCGTACGGGCCAGTCTTGACAGACTCTGGGGTTGTGCGCCCATCTCACTTAAGAGGCCAGGGGCCAGCGCTGTCCGGAGACACTTCCGGGTCATGTGGCCAGCGTGACATCGCTGCTCTGGCCAGAGCCAGAGCCGCACACGGAAACGCCGTTTACCTTCCCGCTGGTAAGCGGTCCCTATTTATCTACTTGCACCCGGAGGTGCTTTCGAACTGCTAGGTTGGCAGGCGCTGGGACCGAGCAGCGGGAGCGCACCCCACCTCAGGGATTCGAACCGCCGACCTTTCGATCGGTAAGCCCTAGGCGCTGAGGCTTTAACCCACAGCGCCACCTGCGTCCCACCTGCATGTCAATTAGACGTGCATAAATTGGTCGTTGCCTGTATTTCTGGGCCAAATGCCACGATTAACAGGAGGGTGTATAAACGCCCTGCTGGCAAATGAGGAAGGACAAATGCAGATAGCATATAACCTCCCCACAAAGAAATCAGGAGGAATGCACATTGAAGACTGGATACAATCTAAACTCCATGTTAGGTAGCTCTGAGGGAGATTCCCTGACTGAAATTCTGGAGAGTGGCTGCCAATCCAAGTACAGTGGTACCTCGGGTTAAGTACTTAATTCGTTCCGGAGGTCCATTCTTAGCCTGAAACTGTTCTTAACCTGAAGCACCACTTTAGCTAATGGGGCCTCCTGCTGCTGCCGCGCTGCCAGAGCACGATTTCTGTTCTCATCCTGAAGCAAAGTTCTTAACCCGAGGTACTATTTCTGGGTTAGCAGAGTCTGTAACCTGAAGCATATGTAACCTGAAGCGTATGTAACCCGAGGTACCACTGTAGACAATACTGAACTTGATGGACTAGTGGCCTGACTGTGTTCCTTCCTAAGGGTTATAGCCTGATGCCTTGTATTATTGTTGTTATTGATACTTCTTTAGTAAGTAAGTGAAATTGTATACCAGCCTTCATCTGCAGATCTCAGAAATTTGTATACAGTGGTACCTTGGTTCTCAAACTTAATCTGTTGCGGAAGTCCGTTCCAAAACCAAAGCATTCCAAAACCAAGGCGCACTTTCCCATAGAAAGTCATGCAAAATGGATTAATCTGTTCCAGACTTTTAAAAACAACCCCTAAAGCAGCAATTTAACATGAATTTTACTCTCTAATGAGAACATTGATCCATAAAATGAAAGCAATAAACAATGTACTGCAGTCACACAATCAATCAATCAATCAGTAGCTGAACAGGGTTCCACACCGTCACTAAAACAAAACAAAAGAGCCACAAATACAAAAACGCATAATAAATAGCAAAAACAGACAGACCCCAGCGTAACACTCAAAACGAAAGCGTACCACTCAAAATGGAGCACATTCGGCTTCTGAAAAAAAGTTTGCAAACCAGAACACTTACTTCTAGGTTTGCAGTGTTTGGGTTCCAAGTTGTTTGAATACCAAGGTGTTTGAGAACCAAGGTACCACTGTACTGCCCTTCATCCGCAGATCTCAAGATAAAATTACAAAAAAGAACCTCAGAATACATAGTAAAAGTAAGAAGAATAACAAACCAATAATCCCCCCTGGCTTCGTACATTCTAAAGTGCTAACCACCACTGTTATATATTCTCAGGCAAAGAATTTAGTTTTTAAGGTCAGAGTTTGGTTCGAAAGGCTCATGGCGAGCACCGAATACGGAACTGCAAATTCTTGCTGAAACGCGTGATGGTAAATTAATCATGGCATATTTCATTGAGAAGAAATTAGTGACTAACAGTCGTTTTGTGTTTCTGAAGTTTGTTAAATGGCAGCATGTGCATTTGAATCTCTTTCTCTGATCCAAACATCAGGAGCCCTGCCACTAGGTAGGAATGCCTGCGGGACTAGCCTGGGTCAAGTCAGGTCAGTCTGTAACTATTTTATTGTTATTATTTATATGTTAAACTATTTCTACCCTTCCTTTCCATTAAAAGAAGAAATCGAGCTGGCTTACAAATAGATTTAGGTACAGCTTCATAATATACAATAAAAAATGTATAAAGCCCCGAAACAAGTTTAAGATAAAACAGCAGACAGGTATAAATAAAGTAAAGAAAACTGGAAATGTAGAATATTTCACAAATTGGCAGGAAAAAAATGCCTGATAGAAGAGAAAGCTGTACTTTGGTCTTCAGAAAGTCTTCAGAAGCAAGTGAGACAGGTCTCCCTAGGGAGAGAATTCCCAAGTCACTGAGAAGGCCATCTTTTTTTAAAAAAATAATATTTATTAAAGTTTCAAAAATTACAGAAAGAAAAAGTAAAAATACCACATTAAACAAAAACAAAACAACACATCGCAATATAAAAAAAGAAAAAAACAGAGAAATAAAACCCATTAAACAAAAACAAAAACACAAAGAAAAATACATCAGATCTCCTCATTACTAATCTTTCATTAGCTTATTTCCTTGACCTCCTCACACCTCCCTTTTTTGTATTCTAGGTCAATTATCCATTTCAGCAAATCCTTCCCCTCTTTTAAAATTTTTGTCCTGTAAATTGTCTTAATATAATGTAACTTTACTTTTCCTCCTTTCACCAATTAACAGTCAGTTATTCCCAACTCTTTTATATCATTCCTGCTAAAATCATATAATATTATTCCAACATCCTTCTAACAGATATTAATTTTACAATGTTTCTGTAAATAGTCTTTAAATTTCCTCCAATCTTCCTCCACCGACTCTTCTCCCTGGTCTCGGATTCTGCCACTCATTTCCGCCAGTTCCATATAGTCCATCACCTTCATCTGCCTGAGAATATAGCCAAACTAAATGAAATTCAGATACTGAAGAGATGCAAAGGAGAACTTCCTTGGAAGCTCTTAGACTGTGTACATATTTTTGTTTTATTTTGACTCAGTGCACTCCCACCTCTGGTAGTTGAAGCCATAATACTAGCCACAATCCACATCTATATTTAATAGTTCAGGCTTCCTCAGCCTCGGCCCTCCAGATATTTTTGGCCTGCAACTCCCATGATCCCTAGCTAGCAGGACCAGTGGTCAGGGATGATGGAAATTGCAGTCTCAAAACATCTGGAGGGCCAAGTTTGAGGAAGCCTGTCGTAGTTCCTTGATAAACACTGCTGTCTGGTGCATTTCCCCTTAGGCCAGTTTCCATCTGATTTGAAGGTATAGGGCACATTACTTTGAGGTGTATACATTTGAGGCAGACTTTGCGCATGCACGTATGACAGCTTCATGCATATGAGTCGAGGTGAGTTGCGGAGGTGAAGAAGCCAAGCAGCCAATGTGTATTCAGTGGGATGTATTCAGTGAATGCATCCCTGCTATGCACAGCAATGTGCAAGTGTGACTTGAGATGGAGAACGATGGGTACGATCTCGCTGTGTGTTCAGCTGATAATGTGCACATAGTTTTAGTGAGCAGGCAGGCTACAGATTATTAGGATCTGAACACTGCCATGCTCAAATAGGCCAAAGAGAAGTCATGGAGGGGTTTTCCTGGCAGCCCCTCATGCATTAAAAGAGCATAGAATCATAGAGTTGTAGAATTGGAAGGGACCACAAGCATCATCTAGTGCAGGCTATTGTTGTTGTTGTTATTATTTTATTTGTGCCTCATCCATTTGACTGGGTTGCCCCAGGCATTCTGGGTGGCTTCCAACAAATTTAGGTAAAGGTAAAGGAACCCCTGACCATTAGGTCCACTCATGGCCGACTCTGGGGTTGTGGTGCTCATCTCGCTTTATTGGCCAAGGGAGCCAATGTACAGTTTCCAGGTCATGTGGCCAGCATGACTAAGCCGCTTCTGGCGAACCAGAGCAGCGCATGGAAACACCATTTACCTTCCCACTGGAGCGGTACCTATTTATCTACTTGCACTTTGATGTGCTTTCGAACTGCTAGATTGGCAAGAGCAGAGACCGAGCAACTGGAGCTCACCCCATTGCGGGGATTCAAACCGCCAACCTTCTGATCGGCAAGTCCCTTTTCCCAACAAATTTAAGGCATAATAAAACATTAAAAACTACCTTAAGATGTCTTCTTAAAGCTGCATAGTTATTTATCTCTTTGACATCTATAGGGAGGGCACCACTACCGAGAAGGCACTCTGCCTGGTTCCCTGTAACTTCATTCACTCAATGAGGGAACCTCCAGAAGGTCCTTGGAGCTGGACCTCAGTGTCCAGGCTCAAGGATGGGAGTGGAGACGCTTCAAGTATACAGGGCCGAGGCCATTTAGGGCTTTAAAGGGGAACCTAGATGAGGCCAGAGTGTTCCTTTGTGTGGAAGAGCTGTGTGTGCATAATTCAAGGATAGAGTCCCTTTCAGTGTGCTCCAAACCTGTGGATGGCAGGCATGTGTGTAGCGACCAGACGCATTGGTATGTGTGGTGGGATTAGTTCACATTACCCACAACCCCTTTGCACAGTCGTGTGTGTGTTTGTGTAGGGTCATGTTAACCCTGGTTGTCCAAGTAATTGTCAATGCTTCAGGGCAGGAGAATGGGAAATATTGAGAAAAGAGTGGAAGCTTGTAAAGGCAAGCCTGTCAGTTGGGAAAGGAGCAAAATCAAAACCCTAAAGAGCCACGTGGCAGAAGAAATTTGAAACCATGAGCAGGATATTTATGACCGATGGCTGTCCTGAAGCAGGAAGTTTGTAGAAGACTTCGAACCGTTCGCATGGCCAGAGTTAAAGCCATTTGGGGCTTGAGAGAATTTGCAATCAGAAGGTGGCACCTTGGAACACAAAATAATTATGTTACTTCCGTGATCAATCTGTGAGGTAAAACTGTTCCAGGCTACTGTAGTTCGCCAGTTACTGGTTCAAAACCAGCTGTTTGAAATGGCAAACGTTCAACCCCTGCTGCCTTTCTACAAATTAAGCAGAAGAGCATTCACAGAGCAGCTGTAGGAGACGACACACATTTTTCATTCTTGAAAACCCGTGTTCACAGATCTGTTTATGACAGAAATTTATGGAGTGAAAAATCCAAATGTCAGCATCTTAGATTTGACTGCTAGATTTGCTCCTGAATAGACGCCTAAGAGGCATTAATGAATCATTTATGAATTGTACACTTCTCCTAATGTTTAAAAATACATCCGGCTAATGCTGAAATAATATTTCTGCTTCTGCTCTGTGTACAGAATCCTCTTTGGGTGGCGATGGGGTAAACACTGGAAGGCAACAATTTAATACTTGAATATGCTGATTCCAAAGTCCTTCAGAACAGGAGCAGATTCTGTCAAGTGAATTTGGGGGAAGTGGATGGGCTGAAATAGGTGTGTGTGTGTGTGTGTGAGAGAGAGAGAGAGAGAGAGAGCGCTTCATTTCTTCTCCTTAGCCATCCCTGTGCCCACTACTGCAAATCACACCCTTCCCCACACTTTGAACAAACTTGTGTGTTGCACACAAGGAGTCCCAGATTGTGAGAGCCTCCATAGAAATTAATAGGAACCTTCCCCATCTTGGCATTCTCCAGATGCATTAGACTACAGCCAGCATTCAAAATTTGGCAGGCTCCAGGTGCATTTTGCCCTGGCTATCAGCCACTTGCGACCAAGTGAAGATTTCCAGGTGCTAGGATGGTGACAGACATCTCCATTATCTGGAGGTGCATGCCTGGGGATCCTTGGATCTTCACTGTTTTCACACACTAATACCACACCCTGTGGAATTTTATCAGTTATCTTTTATCTGCACAATCGGAATGAATTTCAGGAACCAAAATGTCGGAATGAATTTCAGGAACCATTTGGCACCTAGCTTATATATCTGAGTTTCTAACACTGACTACAATACCCATCATCCTTGACCGTTGACCATGCTCACTGAGGCTGATGGGAGTTGCTAGCTTCCCATCTTCACTAAGTCTTCACTAAGTTTTTTTAGCCATTCCTGTGTCAAAATACCATTTTCTGATATTGGTACACTGTGGTATAGCGATATTGAAAGGGAAGCAGCCTTCTCATTGTTTCCTGGTCAGTATTTACTTTTTATTTTATTTTCATAAACCAGTTTTTACGAACATTAATAAAAGATTTCCTATGAAATCAATATTAATATGAAGGAAATTCCTCTGTTTCCATGCCCCCTCTATGTATTCATCTGCAAAGTTTGCTGCCTAACCAAAACATTATTTTTCTAGTGTATGAGTACCTGGAGGTAAATTGACTTCATATATCATTTTTCGCAGCTTGCACAATGGAAATAAAACAGCTCCCTAAATGGTGAAAAATGAGAATCTTAAAACTGTCAAGTGTAATAATCCAGATTATTACTCAAAGCATAAACATAAAGCACATGTGATTTTAGCAACTACCTGGCTGTGTGGCCAAATGGTGCCCCTGGTGTTTAGAAAGCTTGGAAGGTGCCTTGGAAGATAATAATGTAGGCCATCACCCTTTGTCATCATTCCTGATAGGCATTAGATCCCCGGACTTTTATATTCTGTATAAAGAACTTGGACTAATATGTTTTAAAAGGTTACAAAAGTGCTCTGCAGAGGGCTGCTTTTATGGTTTATCTGTGTCAGACATCTGCTTTGAAATCTAGCTGGCACCGGGGAACAACTTATGCCAATTTATCCCTTTTCTGCCTTTGGAGCCAGTGTGGCTCTGCAGCTAAGAGTATATATTATGAAATTTAAAGTTACCAGTTTAAATTTCACCTCTGCCATAAACTCACTATGTTGTGTGTGGCTTTAAGCAATTCTTTCAGACTTAGATCACCCATCTGGAGGATACGAGTACAGTGGTACCTCAGGTTACAGATGCTTCAGGTTAAGAATGGACCTCTGGAACGAATTAAGTTCTTAACCCGAGATACCACTGTATATGAAACTTATATACTTAAAGGCAGTGCTGTTTTTCTAGAAAAAGAGGTGCCGGAACTCACTATGAATGCCCTTGTTTCTCTTACAGTGGCAATGGCACCCACCTGACAGGTGCCGGAACTAAGTTCCGGCAAGTTCCGGCTGAAAAAAGACCTGATTAAAGGCAGTAAGGAGTTTGATGGTGAAGCGCTCTAGGCATGCATATGTGAGTCCCATTTTCCAGCACCCTTAAACTACAGTTCCCAGGCTTCTTTGGAGGAAGCCATGTGCTCAAAAAGTATGGTGTCAATGTGCCCTTGGGCAGAAGGAAGTCATGAGGGTGGTTCAGAGATTATTTGTGGCACCAGAACGGCCAGAAGCCCTGCTGGTTTTGCGTCCATCAGGTTGGAAGGTAGAAGAGCTGGAAGGTGAAGAAGCATGCCAGTTCCAGGGTTCATCATGGAAGCCAGTCAGGGGGAGTATGCAAAGCCACCCCAACACTCAGAACTGCCCCCACATTTCCTCTCTACCATTGGAGGGCTGATAGCAGAGGAGCAATGTGGGTGGTTCTTTCCATGTGTCTGGGATGGGCCTCCCTTTCCACCCACAGAGAGGGAGAACCACAATCTCCTATGGCCTTTGGAATGCCATCTCAGGATCATAGGATTGTGCCCAAAATGTGTTCTATCCATGTCCTGAATGGGGTAACTGTGCCCCTGAAGGGCCAGGTATGCAGCCATTTTAGACTGACAGCTGTCCCTGGAGGCGTAGGTTAATTCTGTGTCTGGGGAGGCTGTCTACCAGCTCCATCTGGTACGCAGGCTGAGACCCTACCTGCCTGTGAACTGTCTCGCCAGAGTGGTGCATGCTCTAGTTATCTCCTGCTTGGACTACTGCAATGTGCTCTACATGGGGCTACCTTAGAATGGTGACCTGCAATTAATCCAGAATGCAGCAGCCAGACTGGTGACTGGGAGTGGCCGCTGAGACCATATAACACCAGTCTTGTAAGACCTACATTGACTTCCCAGGACATTTCCAAGCATAATTCAAAGTGTTGGTGCTGACCTTTAAAGCCCAAAATGGCCTTGGCCCTGTATACCTGAAGGAGAGTCTCCACCCCCATCATTCAGCCCGGACACTAAGGTCCAGCACCGAGGGCCTTCTGGCAGTTTCTTCACTGCGAGAAGTCCCTCAAATCAGATGTCAAGGAAATAAACAACTATCTGACTTTTAGAAGAATGTTTTTAATATTCTGTTGGGAGCTGCCCAGAGTGGCTAGGGAAACTCAGCCAGATGGGTGGGGTATAAATTATTATCATCATCATCATCATCATCATCATCACTGAAGTTGAGCCAATAAAAATATTTAAGTTTCTATTCCATTACCCCCCTCCTTTGTGTGATAGCAGAAGACACATGCAAGCTGATGGGTTTGATAAACTGCTGCAAATTACTAGTGAAAGAGCAAATCACTTTTAAGTAATATTAAAATTAAGCAGACCCACCTGTAGGCTTACAGTTTAAAGACACATTGCCAGGGGGGCAGGATAGAAAAATAAAGGGTGGGGAAAGAGACTGAAGGCTAGTAAGAAAATTCCAGGGTAAACAGATGATGATGATTTATTATCCATTTGATGTAGGTTCTACCTTTTCTCCCAAAAGAGTCCAGGGCTAACATACGACATTATAAATACTGGAACATAACTAAAAGTGTTGCCAAAAAAAAAAAAATGTTTAAAGGTTTTAAACCCACTTTTGGTATAGATATCTAAATTTCCAAACTGTGCTCCCATTGCTAAATATAAAGGGTTCTGTAAGGTTTAGGTTTTAGATTGGAAGCTTTGCTGTACAAGTGTCATGCAGCAGCAGACAAAGAAAGACGAGACCGTAGATCTAGATAAGGAAGACCATGGAAATACTTGGAAGTAAGCATAAGAAGCTTAGTGCAAAGTCGACAAGCAGGAGAAAGCTGGTGAATGGAGTGGTACAAAGGAGTGAGTGATCTGGATGATGAGAGGGAGGGATCACGGCAGTGAGGACAGTTAAGGCACAGCAGAGAGGTTTAAGCAGGAAGGCAGGCATCAAAACTTAAAATAATTGAGGGGTGAGCTGTGCCAAATGGGGCCGTTGGGCATAGGCCAGACTCTGAGGGGGCCCCAGCGAGAGAATCCCAGCTGGGCAGGGGTGGAGACAGAGGTGTGGCCTTTTGGGGAATCCCTCCATCTGGGGTGCTAGTAGGAAAATCTCTGGAGGGGCTCCCAGGCTGCCTTGGCTTCTCCCATCTTCTCATGAATCTCTGACTCATCCTGGAGAAGGATCCCTAAAAAGGGGGAGTTTCAATTCCTCCCAGCCTCTGTTCTTCCCTGGAAGCTAAATTCTACCCCCCTTACCATGCCCAGGGCAAACTGAAGCTGCTGCTGCATTGGAGGTTGAAGGATCCAAACACAGGACACTGCCTTATGTGGAGTCCAGCCATGGGTTCACCTGGGAATCTACAACTTGTTTTAGATTCTGAGCTCCTCAGGAAAGATGAGGCTGAATCTGAATGGAAGGAGGAAGGTGGATGGCTGACCCGGGTCAGGTTGTTAACTGTGCCCCTCTCCACAACCTCTGAGATTTCCCACCCAGGACCCTTCGAGACATCTGGAGAGACTCTGATACCCAAGTCTGAGCTCATCTGCTTGCTTGAAAAATATAAATACAGAGATGTTGGTTGTCCAGGAGAAATTGAAAGCAGGCAATGGAGAAGACAGCCAGAATTGTCGGGGGCCATGTGTAGTTTCAGGGACGCAGGTGGCGCTGTGGGTTAAAGCCTCAGTGCCTAGGACTTGCCGATCGAAAGGTCGGCGGTTCGAATCCCTGCGGCGGGGTGCGCTCCCGCTGCTCGGTCCCAGCGCCTACCAACCTAGCAGTTCGAAAGCACCTCCGGGTGCAAGTAGATAAATAGGGACCGCTTACCAGCGGGAAGGTAAACGGCGTTTCCGTGTGCGACTCTGGCTCGCCAGAGCAGCGATGTCACGCTGGCCACGTGACCCGGAAGTGTCTCCGGACAGCGCTGGCCCCTGGCCTCTTAAGTGAGATGGGCGCACAACCCCAGAGTCTGTCAAGACTGGCCTGTACAGGCAGGGGTACCTTTACCTTTACCTATGTGTAGTTTCATTTGGAATAACAAACCACTTAAATGTCTGGATTGTGGAATCTGCTACGGTCAGTGTACACAACTAACTTCACATCAACAAAGAGAAACCATCACAAACAGGATAAACTTATGTACTGAACATAACAGAAACCATTTAAATGTATGGAGTATGGAAAGAGTGAGAGTGGAACATTTAAGAACAGACTCACACAGGAGAAATTATTTAGATGAATGGAAGGCTGAAAGGATTTCAGTCAGGGTTGACTTCTTCACATCAACAAACTTACACATGGGATAAACCATTTAGATGCATCAAATATGCAAAGAGCTTCAGGGATCAGAACTTATTGTATGTCTATGAACTCTTACAGAGACAAACAGAAAGAGAAGTGTTTTTTGTTTTGTTTTTCGTATTTTCCTTACTTACCGTCAATGAACTCACACGGGAGAAACCAGATAAATGTTTGCAATGTGGAAGGACCTTCAGTGGGAAACCCATAGAAAGCATCAATGGGCTCACACAGGGGATAAACCATTTAAATGTATGGAGTGTTAGAATACTGCTTTAAATGTATACTGCAGATGAGGCCAAAGACAAGGCAAAAGTCTGCACACAGAGACAAAAGGAAAGAGCATTTTTTAAAAAGTACTTGAAGAGAGAAACAAACAAACTACGTTATCTATAACAAGAGAAAATGATGCTGAAAAATATATTGAAAAACCCTTGAAGCCATCTATGGCGGATCAAATGTACCAAAAGCAGAAGGCTAGCACTCTGCGAACCAACCAGAACTTGCAAGATGGAATAGCATTCACATTTGTGCTTTCACTAGGGCTGGATAGACCTTTTTGAGATAATTGCAATGCAATATGTTGTTCCATGATAGAAGAAAAATGGGATATAGACGTAAGAAAATATACACCCAACCCAACTGTTTTGCCAGTCAACTAATTGTACTTAACACCTAGAAGATTATGCACATCTCAATCTACATTTTAAAAAAACACAGCAAAAACATCCTACCAGTTCAATTGGGCTCAGATAAGCATCACGACACATATTGGGGAGTGAGCATCCATATACAGTGGTACCTCGGGTTAAGTACTTAATTCGTTCTGGAGGTCCGTTCTTAACCTGAAACTGTTCTTAACGTGAAGCACCACTTTAGCTAATGGGGCCTCCTGCTGCCACCGTGCCGCCAGAGCACGATTTCTGTTCTCATCCTGAAGCAAAGTTCTTAACCTGAGGTAAAATTTCTGGGTTAGTGGAGTCTGTAACCTGAAGTGTATGTAACCTGAAGCGTATGTAACCTGAGGTACCACTGTATTAAGATACAGCTGTGGAAGGAGGGTTTTTGGTGAGAAACTGACATAGGGAAAAGATTGAAGTATTTTAGTCCTGATCAGGTTTGGGAATGGGCCTTGTGGCTGCACTTTATAAACAAAAAAGATGTGATCTGCCTAAGCATTGTTTTGGATGACATGCATAAAGTCACATCTACTGTGACCCTTATTTTATCCATGTTGCATATGACATGAGAGATGGTAGTTCGTTGAAGGACATCCCATGTGGTTTGTGGCAAAGGTGAAGAACTGCACCAGGGACATCCTAATCTATGGATCATTCCCTTAGCCACATTGGTTCTCTAACTCTAATCCTAGAGAGGCAGTGATTTGTGTTTGTGGGACAGAAAAGTTAAAAACAACCACTCAATGTTCAATGCAAAGAAAGGCTCCCATGGCAGCTCAGGGAGTTTTTCGGGATGCAAAGTCACCTTTTTGTGTGACTTAGCAATTTATATCATTTAATGATCTGCCAGGAAAAGAAGCATGGAATACTGGCACTTTAGCCATTGTAAAAATGTGGTTTCCAGTGCAAAGTTAAGCTTCCTTTGTACAAAGGGGTTCTGTTGCTCGAAAAGAAACAAAAAGGCAGAGATGCATGACCTTTGGAAATCAGGGAAAGCACCACAGTCATCCCAGACTTGAAGGGCATTTTCACGGCAATAAAAGCTATTGTGCCTTGCTGGTTGATTGATATGTCTTTTTCACCCCTTTTGCTGCTTCATTGATAACTGAGTAGCCAGTTTTCAAGGCGATTGCCATTGTGGATCTGGGTGTTGCCTGACAATAAAAAAACAGCTAGTTGAGACTGGTGTGCCTGCAGCAGGGGACAGGGATGCAATGCTGGAGAAGTGTTTTGAGAAAGTCTGAGAATAAAATATTTTATTGTATATGGAAAAAGCAGTTAACCAGAGAGAAGTGAGTCAATAATTTAATCTTCAAGTGTTAATGGCTCCCATTAAAGGTAAAGGTAAATGTACTCCTGCCTGTACGGGCCAGTCTTGACAGACTCTAGGGTTGTGTGCCCATCTCACTTAAGAGGCCGGGGGCCAGCGCTGTCCACAGACACTTCCAGGTCACGTGGCCAGCGTGACAAGCTGCATCTGGCGAGCCAGCGCAGTGCACGGAAACGCCGTTTACCTTCCCGCTAGTAAGCGGTCCCTATTTATCTACTTGCACCCGGGGGTGCTTTCGAACTGCTAGGTTGGCAGGCGCTGGGACCGAGCAGCGGGAGCGCACCCGCCGCAGGGATTCGAACCGCCGACCTAACGATCGGCAAGTCCTAGGAGCTGAGGTTTTACCCACAGTGCCACCCGCCATTAAATCACACATTGAGCCATCTTACAGTGCCATACAAGACCCAGGCTGGAGAATCCTTGCTCCTGCAACTGTTGCTGAACTACAGCTCCCATCAAGCATGGCAAATGGTCAAGGAAGATGGGAGTTGTAGTTTAACAACATCTGGAAGGCTAAAGGTTCCACAGACCTGCATTGCAGCAGCATCGGTGGCAGACTTTGGGCTCTCAAATTTCAGCGGTGTCCTGTGCGATGCTAAAATCTGGCATTCCACACCCCACCCCATTCTGCAGCATTGTTGTGGACCCCCCCCCCCCCGCAGTGGGGCACCCAGTTGGTGGCACTACCCTAAAACTACCTCTACCATCATCCAGTTCCCAGCGGTGGCTCCTCCTCCAACTGTCACCTCTCCACAGGGGCCTCTGTTAAACCCTGAGGTGAGCGAGAAGCAGCAGTTACAGCCTCTTCTCAATGCACAATGGCCTTTTCTATTAATATTGTAAACCCTTGCACTGCTTGGATTCAACCCGAGATAATTCACCATTTGCTTACTTTCCATGACATTCAAAAATAGCTGCCTAAGGTAGGAATGGTTCTGGTTAGTACTTGTCGATGCCCCCTTTTCCTCACAGTCTTGAAGACTGATAGTGTCGTGATTATGATACATTCCTTTGGATTATGGTGAAAGCCCCACAGATGAGGTACAACCCTTGGCTATATTTTAGCCTCACAAACTATGACGTATCAATGATATAATATAGGAGTCACTACTAGGTCTGAGGACAACAAGTAAGTTGTATCATTTTGGTGTAAGTGGCAATTCTTTAAAATGCCTTGTTTTGTCCACAGGATGCCTCCCTCACCGAGATCAATTCATTCAGTCCTTTGATGCCCACATCCCCGTCTTCGATGATCAACCAGTACAAATTTGACGATGAACCAGAATTAAAGGATCTTTTCATTACAGTTGACGATCCGGAAAGCCACATCACTGCCCTAGAGACGTTCATCACCTACAGAGTTGTTACAAAGGTTAGTTTCTTATTGCCGCAAATTTCCGCTTTGGCCATTTAAAGTAAACTTTGCAGCTGGTACCGACGTCGCAGGTGTTGTGTGGTACTTGGCAAGAAAGAAGCACGTGTGTTCCGCTTGCCTTAGAGCAGGGGTTGGCAAGGTTCACTCCAGCGGAGATCTCTCCGCGGGCCAGATTGCACACGATTCCGCGCATCTGCATCTGTGCAGACGCGATTTCCGGTGCAGACACAATTTATGGTACAGCAGAAGCGAGTCCCCATGCCCGTTTAGCGCAGCTCATGGGGACTCTCCAAGCAGGCGACTTGGTTCGGGAGTGGCTCGTGGGCTGGTTAAATGACCCCCATGGGCTGCTTGTTGCCCATGGGCCTTAGGTTGCCTACCCCTGCCTTAGAGGAAGCCAGATGTTGTCAGACTATAGCTCCCATCATCCCTCACCACTGGGACTGATGGGAATCCGAGACTTTACCTGGGGGGGCAGCTACTCCTACCTGAGAGGGCTTTGGGCTTGGGCTTTCCCAACAGCCATGTGACAGACTTTTTGAAATAAGAATAATGTTGAAGGGTTTTTTTTACCCCCAAATAAGGGGGTTTTCAAAAGCTGTGTGTGATATAGCATGCGATTCTGCTGTGGGGGGGGGGGGGAGGGAATGGTCAGCAAGAATGTTGATTGCACAAAATTGGAAGACTGGAGAAATACCAAATAAAGAACAATGGCAAGAGAAGTTGATGAACTAGGCAGAACTGGCAAAAATGACAGATAGATTAAGAGAAAAAGACAACAGTGACTTTGAAAAAGAATGGAAACCATTTATATTATATTTGCAGAAACAAAGAAAGTCAATAGACTTGATGGCAGGATTTAAATAAACATTCACAATATTAGTATTAGAAAATGTTTAGAAAATAGTGAAATATTATAGTGTATTTAATTTTATTTATGATGTTATGTTATTAATAACTTTTTCTATTAGGAGATAGCAAAGTGGGTGAAAAGAGAAACAAACCAGAAGCAGAAGTTGGGGGAAACCCTGGAAGGAAGGGAGGGAGGAATATATAATAAATGTTAAGAAACTGAGATGTATGTAATGAATGAAAAAGAAAAATGAATTTAAAAAAATGGTCAGAAATCGCATGGGGTGTCCTGGCCAAAGCTATTTATATGAATGGAAAGATAACAAGGAAGTGGTTTGGCAAGGCTGCCTGCCAGTTTATGATAGTTACCTTCTGCATACATACATACATACACACAAACACACACCCCTACATCTATATCTACAGTTCTACACACACATATTCCTGCCTTCTGATTGTGCTTTATAACCTTTCACAGATATTTCTCCTATACACATACACACGCACGTTTGTCTGGCAGTTACACAACAATCTCAAAATGAGGCGTGATGAATATAGGAATATATTTGTGGCTGCACTGAAATGCACTTTGCCCATTTTTAAAATTAAAAAAACCATACAACTAGTCAGTTTTGAAGTCTCCCTGAGAAGAGCTGAGTTTCTAAGGACCAGCTTAGATAATAGAGTTGGAAGGGATCTCGAGGATCATCTAGTCCTGAAATGCAGGACTTTTTTGCCCAAATGTGGGGCTCAAACCCAAGGCCCTGAGATTAAGTCTCATGCTTCACCAACTGAGTTATCCATCCACTGCTTTGAGTGCTTGTTTTTTTTTTTTCTTTTCTCCATGTGTAAATGAAGTAGAGGATAGGCAGCTTGATCTTATGCATATTTGCTTGGAAGTCAGTCCAATTGTATTCAAGGGGGGGGCAGCGAGGAGCTTGTTCCCCAGTGCACAAGAAGATGCCACCCATTTTAGATTCTTCTCTGCAGGTTCTTCTCAAAAGGCTACTTAAAGCTTAGACGTCTTCAGAGCATGCTGTAAATACAAATTTGGCAAACCTCCTGTGCTAATCTGTGCTGCAGTAAGACTGAATGATCTCATGAACCTAGCTCATGCTCAGAGTCATGAATTGTAGTTCTGCTCTGGCTGTGTGCAGTTCTTCTGATACAAAAGGACCTCTGTGCCGAAGCGGAAGTCCCATTCATAGTGGCTACTCAATAATCATGCACTGTTTGCTTTTAAAACACTCATTCTCTCCGCCAAATAGCCATTATACACCATGAGTGCCTGAAGGCCTTTTCGACATATGCATCATTTGACTGTCTTCTATATGTTTTCTAGACAATGCGTGGTGAATTCGACTCCAGTGAGTATGAAGTTAGACGACGCTATCAAGATTTCCTTTGGTTAAAGGGAAGGCTTGAGGAAGCACACCCAACTCTCATCATTCCCGTAGGTCTAATCAACTCTTGTTAGGCAGAAAGCTGAGATTGAAAGAAGAGAAAAAGCACATTGGATGTGCTAAACTGATTTCTTAAGAGTGATAAGTGGTAACTGTTCTTTTTCTGCAGTGTATCCTCTCCCTCGTATTTGTTCTAATAATGAAACCACTGCATATTTTATTTTGACTTGGTTTGCATGTAACACTAAACCATGTTCTAATGTTTTGAAGATAAGCCTAAGTGAGCCTTGGGCTTGCACACTACCCCCCTCCTCTCACCCTTTGAGCCTCTGCTTTTATTTTAGATGAATCACAGAATAATGCAAAAACCCCAAATCTTAAATGAAAGCAAGCCATGCCAGAGGAGGAGGAGAATGTGAACCCATTGAATCACTTAGCCTCATTCTTGTGACACTATAAACTATGGGTTCGGGTTACATCCAAAGCAGACCAATATTTTTAGAATGGCTGTTTACATACACATGCACTTATAAAACTGTGTTTTCCCTTCCATTATCTTTCTGCCTTAGCCATTGCCTGAAAAATTCATAATGAAAGGAGTTGTGGAACGATTTAATGAAGAATTCATTGAAACGAGAAAGAAAGCACTGCATAAATTTTTAAACCGGATTGCTGATCATCCCACTTTAACTTTTAATGAGGACCTCAAAATTTTTCTTACTGCACAAGCCTGGGTAAATATTCTTTTTTTATTTTGTTGTGGTGATCATAAAAGTAAGATTGGTCAAGTCTGACCAAAATAGGTACCTATCTAACTGGGTTAGGGTGAATTCAGACTATTCCTCCTCCTTTCCCCCAGGATTGTAATTGGGGAGAGGTTGTGCACTAACTTCAGACACCTCTTTTCTTCTCCTGCATCCTTCCACGTTCTCTGCAGACCAAAACTGAGAGAAAGCAGACAGAGAGCACTCCCTGTTTGCTCATTCAGAGCAAAAGATCTCCTCCTTGCTTCTGTCCGGATACAGTCCAGATCAAAAATACCCTGTTGCATTTACCCTGTGTTTTCATTTTTTATGGAATATTCAGGGAAAGAGCCTAGGACCTTAGGAAAGCCACTATGAAACAACACATCTTCTCAGAAAGCTTAGTTGGAGTATCAAAATGCACATACACCCCTCCGTTATGGGAATGCCTTTGAATATTTATAGGCACCAGTTTATTTTTACTTAAGTGGGGGTTATAGACAAAGCCATGCTTTTAAAGAAGTCATTGAAAGCACTGGACAAAACAAGGAACACAAGAGCAAAAAGACATGAATAATAATAATAATAATAATTATTATTATTATTATTATTATTATTATTATAGTCATACCTTGGGTTACGAATGCTGCGGGTTGTGCGTTTTTGGGTTGCGAACCGCACCAAACCTGGAAGTACCGGAACGGGTTACTTCTGGGTTTCGGCGCTTGTGCATGCGCAGAAGCGCCGAATCGCGTCACACACGTGCGTAGACACAGCGCTTCAGACTGCAAACGTTGCGGGTTGCGAACATGCCTCCCGCACGGATCACATTCACAACCAGAGGTATGACTGTAATAGGTAATAGTTATATGCTTCTCATCTGATTGGGTTACCCAAGCCACACTGGGAGGCTGCCAACAAATTAAAACATAGTAAGACGTCAAACATTCAAAACCTCCCTATACAGGGCTGCCTTCAGATGTCAGATAGTTGTTTATTTCCTTGACATCTGGTGGGAGGGTGTTCCACAGGGCAGGCGCGACTACTGAGAAGGCCCTTTGCCTCATTCCCTTCAACCTCACTTTTCAAAATGCAGGAACTGCCAGAGGTTATACCTTAGTAGCGTGTGAGTTAGCAGATTAATTTTGGCATCAGCGATGGGAACAAAGGTTTATCATGTTTCATATGGACTGTGATGTGAACTTGGGTTTTTACTACATCTTTTTTTTTTTTAAGTACGTAAACAACAACTCACCCAAGTCAAAGCTTGATTTCATCCCTTAATTTTTAGGAACTTTCATCTCACAAGAAGCAGGGGCCCGGTCTGCTCAGCAGAATGGGACAAACTGTCAATGCAGTCGTGTCGTCGATGCGAGGAGCGCCTGTGAAGAACCGCCCAGAAGTATTTACAGAAATGATGGACCACGTGGAGGTGTTTAGCCAGAAAATCAATCTGTTGGATAAAATCTCTCACCGAGTCTACAGGGAAGAGAGAGGTTGGTGGAAAAGAAAGCCAACTTTCTTGGCTATTTCTGGTGGGCTTCCAGATTCTTCCTCCTTTCTGGTTTCAGATTCCCCACAGTATGGCAGATTAGAATCCAGCCTCTGATCCCTCTCTAAACTTCATGTATACCAATATGATCTCCATTTTCTGAGTAGGGATGTTTAAGTAATCAAAATGGTACTAGTCACACACAAGAAGGGGATATCAGGAGGCTTGGAGGACCCACAAGTTTTGGAAAAGTAGTAAACTTATTTAGAAAGCCTAGGGTTGAGGAGGCAGAGGGTGATGGAATGGAGTAGCTGGAATTCTAATCAGTGAGACGCCACGCTGCAACATTTTGCTGCAGACCCCACTTGTCCCAAATAGAAATTAAAGAACTATCTGCCATGAACTCAAGACCAGATCTTCTGGTCCTCACCTGTCAAATGGGACTGAACTGGTTTGCCTGTGACCACATCTTGTCACAGACATTTTGAAAAAAATATTATTTTAGAAATGGAATTTAAATGCCAATCCCTTCTCTTCTCTCCTTCCCCCCGTTTTAAAGACTATTTTTGTGAGCTGAAGGAGTTTGGCCCCATCCACACGCTTTGGTCCGCATCCGAAGTAGACCTGGCGGACACGCTGAAAGGGGTGGCAGGCTGCATCGACAAGTGCTGCAAGGCGACCGAGAAACAGATGGCAGGGCTCTCCGAAAGCCTCTTCCCTACTCTGCACGAATATGTGCTGTACAGTGAAATATTAACGGTAAGATGGAACGGGCACTGCGTGGATTCATCTATCATGGACTCTTGTTTTCAACACCCTTCCTTCTGATTGCATTGCTGTAGTGTAAGCGGCCTGTCAAATGACTGCAGTCAGTGTGTTTTCTTAGCTGGTGTTGGCAATGCAGTACTTTGGGTAAGGGCAGCAAGCCTGATGCTCTCTAGGTGTTGCTGGACTATTAGCTCCCATCAGCCCTTGCCACTGGCCATGCTGGCTGGGGTTGATGAGAGCTGGAAGTCCAACAACTCCTGAAGATCTGGCTACCCCCTGGCTTAAGAGACTGAGCATCTGGCCTTTTTATTCTGTATCATCATCATCATTATAAAAACAATATGCCTCCTATCTGACTGGGTTGCCCCTGCCACTCTGGGCAGCTTCCAACAAATTACAACACCACACAGTAAAGCATCAAACGTTAAACATAGAGGGCTTGACATCTGGAGGGCCTTCCACAGGGCAGGCGCCACTACCAAGAAGGCCACTGTAACTTTATTTCTTGCAGTGAGGGAACTGCCAGAAGGCCCTCAGAGGTGCTGGATCTCAACTGAATCACAGGGGTGGAGATGCTCCTTCAGGTGTACAGGGCCGGAGCCGTTTAGGGCGGGCCTAATGTCCTTGATGGGACGTGGGTGGCGCTGTACGCCGGCTCCCTCGGCCAATAAAGCGAGATGAGCGCCGCAACCCCAGAGTCGGTCATGACTGGACCTAATGGTCAGGGGTCCCTTTACCTTTTTACAACCTGAGCATGAGATGGCAGGGCTCACAGCATTAGCCCTTCAACAGATCTTGCTTCCCCGTTAAGTTTCCAGGCAGTTCCCTAAATCCAAAGCAAGGCAAGCGTCTGTGTCTCTTCAGCTTTAGACTATTGGTTTTCCAGCTCTTTGATGACCTGGCATTCAGCCAGGTGAGAGGGGAAGCCTCACACATTTGTCTCTATGGCAACATGGCCCACTCCTCAAGATGCTAATGGGGTACTTAGCTGGGCCAGCTAAGGCCATTATCTTATGGAGAGGCTGATTTGACCAGTCCCTCTACTGCAATCACAGGATTGGTTGGGGTCCATGGATATAATCCAGACCACCTCCCAGTCCTGAGTGGTTCTGAGCTCCGAAAGCAAACTTTATAGGTAATAGGGTGCTGATGAGTTGTCAGTATCCAGTGAGTCCAGCATTGCATTGTCTGCAGTGCTAGAGTTTTTGCCCTGAGAACCACCTTGAGACCTGCGGGTATAGGGCAGTATATAAATTTAACTATTTATGTGCTGCAAGCCAACCATGGGACGTGGGTGGCGCTGTGGGTTAAACTACAGAGCCTAAGACTTGCCGATAAAGAAGGTCGAAGGTTCGAATCCCCGCGATGGGGCGAGCTCCCGTTGCTCGGTCCCTGCTCCTGCCAACCTAGCAGTTCGAAAAAAACGTCAAAGTGCAACTAGATAAATAGGTACCACTCCGGCGGGAAGGTAAACGGTGTTTCCGTGCGCTGCTCTGGTTCGCCAGAAGCAGCTTAGTCATGCTGGCCGCATGACCTGGAAGCTGTACGCTGGCTCCCTCGGCCAGAAAAGTGAGATGAGTGCCGCAACCCTAGAGTCGGTCACAACTAGACCTAATGGTCAGGGGTCCCCTTTACAAGCCAACCATATATGCTGTAAGTCGCCCAGAGTGGCTAGGGATACCCAGCCAGATGGTTGGGTATAAATAATAAAAAATATTGTTGTTGTTTAATCATCATCATCATCATTATAGCAACAACAACAACAACAACATCAACTCATCATAAACACCTTCCTTGTTCTCTTACAATGGCAATGGTCCCCACCTGAGAGGTGCCGGAACCGAATTCTGGTGAGTTACGGCTGAAAAAAAAGCCCTGGTTGTCCATATCTTCGAGTTTCCTATGAGCAAAATCCTTACCTTTGTTTCAAGGGTGCTGTTTTCTGTTGCCGTAGTCAGCATCTTGAGTGGAAAACTGCCTTCACCTCCTCACTTTCTCACCTCTTAAAGGTTGCCAGCCTCAACACCACCTCTGATGTACAATTTCTCTTGAGCAGCAATGCACAATAACTGTTTTCTAGCTAGAGAAACTCAGAAGCAAAAGATTATTTGGAAGGTGGGCCAGAACTTGTGGGTCTGCAGCTCAGAGTAAAATGCATTTAAACTCCAGTGGCATGAAGAGAACTTTGATGTGTCTGTTTTTCTCTGAATCACATCCAATATGCTTTCATCACAACTGAACCCCCTCTACTTATAGGGTACTTACTAGGAATGGCATAGCGTTTTCAAAGCGAAGGGGACAATTTGAAAGCTCCATTCTGCCTGCAATTATGTGTGTGTGTGTGTGTGTGTGTGTGTTGTATACTGTATATTCTTGTGGCCAATCTGATTGTGCAGCTATCAAAGGAAAATTGGAGGTAGAAGCCTCCACAGCAGTAGAGGAAAAATTGCTCAAAATATATGGCATCTGTATACAACTTGGCAGGATTCACTTGAGAATGTAGCCCTGAATAGCCATTTTAGGCATAAGGGGGGGGGGGAGTGTTTGCTTTGAAGCAGCTCTGCTGCTGTTACTCAAACTCTCCTTATACATGTTAGGGAACTGTGGATATCAGGGGAAGGTTCTGCTGCTCCGTACCGCCCTGTTGGTTTGGATTTTGCCCCAAGTTAGGCCCCTAATGCAGGTGGGACGCAGGTGGCGCTGTGGGTAAAACCTCAGCGCCTAGGACTTGCCGATCGTATGGCTGGCGGTTCGAATCCCCGTGGCGGGGTGAGCTCCCATCTGTGGTCCCAGCTCCTGCCCACCTAGGAGTTCGAAAGCAGCCCTGGGTGCAAGTAGATAAATAGGGACCGCTTTATAGCAGGAAGGTAAACGGCGTTTCCGTGTGCTGCGCTGGTGCTGGCTCGCCAGAGCAGCTTCGTCACGCTGACCACGTGACCCGGAAGTGTCTGCGGACAGCACTGGCCCCGGCCTCTTAAGCGAGATGGGCACGCAACCCCAGAGTCGGTCACGACTGGCCCGTACGGGCAGGGGTACCTTTACCTTTACCTTAGCCCCCTAAAGTGCCTCAAAGTATAAGCACTCTGCAGAGATTAAAAATAAGGCAGTCACAACCCATGTGCTTACAGTCTAATGAATGTGATACATAAGGAAAAGGGGATGAGGAGGGGAGAGGAAAACAAAGGCTGGAGCAGCGTGTTCTTTCTGGAAGGGATGAGGGAAGGAAACTCCCTGTGCCATTCATTTTCAAGACGATGGCTGGAGCCAGGTTGGTCTGCTTGCCATGGCAGTCTTCCCGGGAGACTTTGGGTGCAGCTTCCCTGCGGCCTTCGGTCTCTTCTCTGACGGCAGAGGCCAAAATGTGCTTCCCTTCAGCTTTGCACTCCCTGGGAAGCTGATGGTTGGAGCTGGCTGTTGTTTTCTTCTGGCGGGGGTGGGGGAAGCTTTGTGAAATTGCTTCTTGTCTGTCCAGTGGCTGGGATCAAGCTGCTCTCCACTGTTTCTCCTGGGAGGCAGCCTCACAGTAGCTTTTAGTCCCCTGTCCAATTGATGGAGACAGAGTATGCTGCCATGTGATGTATCCTCAATGGATTTGTCTAATGCTCATTTTAAAAAGTTCAAGTGAGCAGCCATTATCACATATTTTTTTTTGGCAGCAGATTCCTTAAATTAAATATGCATTGTGTACTTTCCTTTATCTGTAGTGAATCTGCCAGTTTCATAGGACAAGAGACAGAAATGTCTGTATCCACCTTCTTCCAAGTTTCTAATGAAAATATTCATTGGGAGCTCCCTTTCATAAGTTATTTAACTGGACGAAACATTGCTCCGTTATATGTATCTCTCTCTCTCTCATTCTTTCTTTCTCTCTCATTCTTTCTTTCTCTCTCATTCTCTTTCTCTCTCTCCTGTTTTGCAATTCAGGGGGTTTTGAAAAGAAGAGACCACATACAAGCAGAGCTGGATTCCAAAGTGGACGCTCTATATAATAAAAAGGCAGAAAATGATCTGGTGAGTATGCCAACCATTGCTAAATAATAATGGGGTACTTCTTGCTGTAATTAAAAAATTGATGCAGTCGCATCACATAACTGTGCTAATGAAACATGATGGCAAAGGGCTTGCACCAGGGCACTGCCTTCCTGGGATGCATCCCTCTAGCTCAGTATACTGTCAAATTTTACTGGATCACTGACAGAGATCTTTCCTATAATTTTTTAAACTGGAAATAGCTAGGGATTGCGCCTACAGATCTACAGCTCCTGCCCCAATACTCTTCCAAATACAGGGGTACCTTGGTTCTCAAACTTAATCCGTTCCAGAAATCTGTTCCAAAACCAAAGTGTTACAAAACCAAAGCGCGCTTTCCCATAGAAACTAATCCGAAATGGATTAATCCATTCCAGACTTTTAAAAACAACCCCTAAAACAGCAATTTAACATGAATGTTACTCTCTAACTAGACCATCGATCCATAAAACGAAAGCAATACACAATGTACTGCAGTCACACAATCAATCAGTAGCTGAACTGGGTTCCACACAGTCACAAAAACAAAACAAAAAAGAGCCGCAAAAATAAAAACGCAAAATAAAGAGCAAAAACAGACAGACAGCGTAACACTCAAAATGGAAGCATGGCACTCAAAATGGAAGTGCAACACTCAAAACGGAGCACATTCGGCGTCTGAAAAAAGTTTGCACACCGGAACACTTGCTTCCAGGTTTGCAGTATTTGGGTTCCAAGTTGTTTGAGTACCAAGGCATTTGAGAACCAAGGTACCCCTGTAGTAATTTGGTGTGCTGATCTTGAACATACTTAGCAGACCACTTTCTCCTTTCACCATGATATCTTACAAACCTCTTGAGTGATGATATCTGTTAAGTCAAATTTTGTAGAAGGATGCATCGTTGGAAACTGCTCCTTCCCATCTACAGATGGTGTCTGGAAAAAGAATGCAAACTTCCCCTCTTAGCTGCCATCCCTCTTCCTCCCCGCATGTTTGCAGGCTAATCACATGTCAGGAACAATGGATTTGAACCTTGGCTTCCAATTAAGTTCCACACTCCAGCAACTACATCTTTTATTGTGGGGGAAACAATTCAGGAGGTACAGTTTGCTAGTCTGTGCTCAAAAGAGAGATGATGTCACAGTACTGGTCTTGTATCTCAGATTTTTATCTTGAGCGTGCGCACACACACAAAACACTTTCTAATAGAATTGTCATCCGATTTGTCCTAAGGTAATTTGGAGATTCCTGCTTGGACAAAACATCTGAAAAATGGCAAGGGAAGCAAAATGAGTTCGGGTAAAAACAAGTATCATTTCTTCAAGGGTGTTCCATTGTAGCCCTGAGTTGTCGCTGGCATTTGTCTAAATCGAAATTGTGTCATGAATCTGCAGGTTGCTGCTCAGGCCAGACGTGAGGAATGAGGGGGAATGTAAAAGAGTTTTGTTGTGACTTGCAAAATTTCTCAGGGAATGCAGAGATGGGAGCAGAGTGAAACGAGCGGTCAGTGATCAAGCTCCACAAAACCACCAAATTGTCTTAACCATGATAGCGTGCAATGGAACTCACAATCACAGAGTAGTTGAGGGACAGTCATTCTCCAGTGACTAAAAGCTTCACCTGTCAACACTTGCCTGTCACATAGTCGTTAAAGACAGCAGAGCTTCCATCAGTTAAAAAAGCAGAACACATCTTGCTCACATTAGGCGTGATGACCATACAAGAACATCAGAAACAAAGGCCTATCTAGTCCAGCGTTCTGTTCACACAGTGGCCAATCAGATGCCTATTCTTCCGTCCACAAGTAGGCTGCTAATTTCTTTCCAATTGCTTTACCACTTTGTGTACGAAGCTCTGTATGGTTCTGGAGCAATGACAAAACCACGTCTCTCCTAAATCCCACCTCGGTCACTTAGATTTGTGGATGAGGGTGGTTGGAACTGGCTGGGATGAGGAAAGGAAATTCCCTGCACCATTCATTTTCAAGACGATGGCTGGAGTCAGGTTGGTCTCCTGCTTGCCATGGCATTCTTCCCAGAAGGCAATGAAGGAGCGTCTCCACCCCCATCGTTCTACCCGGACACTGAGATCCAGCACCGAGGGCCTTCTGGCAGTTCCCTCACTGCGAGAAGCCAAGTTACAGGGAACAGGCAGAGGGCCTTTTTGGTAGTGGCACCTGCTCTGTGGAACGCCCTCCCACCAGATTTCAAAGATAACAACAACTACCAGACTTTTAGACGACATCTGAAAGCAGCCCTATTTAGGGAAGCTTTTAATGTTTGATGCATTACTGTATTTTAATATTGTGTTGGAAACCACCCAGAGTGGCTGGGGAAACCCAGCCAGATGGGCGGGGTATAAATAATAAATTATTATTATTATTATTATTATTATTATTATTATTATTATTATTATTCCTGCGGCCCTTGGTCTCTTCTCTGATGGCAGAGGCCAAACTGTGCCACCTTTAAAAGCTTTGCCTCTGCAGCAAAGCATGCTAGGACTGGAGGGGGCTTTTAGTGTTGCGGCATCTGTGTGTTCTTTTCTGACGGGGAGGAGAAAACAAACCTTTGTGAAATTGCTTCTTGTCTGGCTAGTGGATGGGATCAAATTACTCTCCAAGTTCTTCCTGGGAGGTAGCCTCATGGGGCTCTTGGCCAGGCGGCTTCCACCACTCCTCCTCATCCAGCCAGTCCCTGACATGCCCTCTCTGGCCATGATGGATAGGGCTGATGAGAATTGGAGTCCAACAACATCTGGAGAGCCACATGCATTTCAGGGGGTTGGATTAGATGACCCTTGGGTCCCTTCCAACTCTACAGTTCTATGATTCTGTGTTGCCTTTCTGTCTTTCAAGTATTCAAAATACGGGACATATTTTTATCACTCCTGCCCCCAACAAAAAAGAAATCATATAAACAGCACTTTTTTCTGGGGGTACGCATACCCCTAAACATTTTGTGAATCTAAGTTTGGCCTCATTGAGGGGCAGTATTTCAATATGAGTAGGTGCTGGAGGAGACTCTTGAGAGTCCCATGGGCTGCAAGAAGATCAAACCTATCCATTCTGAAGGAAATCAGCCCTGAGTGCTCACTGGAAGGACAGATCCTGAAGCTGAGGCTCCAATACTTTGGCCACGTCATGAGAAGAGAAGACTCCCTGGAAAGGACCCTGATGTTGGGAAAGATGGAGGGCACAAGGAGAAGGGGACGACAGAGGACGAGATGGTTGGACAGTGTTCTTGAAGCGACTAACATGAGTTTGACCAAGCTGCGGGAGGCAGTGGAAGACAGGAGTGCCTGGCGTGCTCTGGTCCATGGGGTCACGAAGAGTCAGACACGATTAAACGACTAAACAAACAAACAGGAAGATGAGAGTACCCCTAAACATATTTTTTTTTAGAAAAAAAGCACTGCATATAAAAATGATTCTTCTTATCCATGAATTTGCAGATGGGGAGCTGAGGCTGTGAACTGCCTCCTAATAAAATTGTGGCAGCGACTTCCCAATCCGTAGCACAGTCGCATGACGAGGAAAGACTTTGTTTGGGGTACACAAAAACCGGTTCTGTAGAACGTTGCTTGGTTGCTGTGCAGAACAGAATCTGGCTCTGTTCAGCAACCCCCCACCCTTTTCTCTCTCGTAGGCAGCGCTTTCATCGACCTTAATGAGCACAACACAACTGTCCGGTTGAGCTTGCCTTTGAAAGCGGATACCCAGAAATTATGTTGACAGTGAGTGGCATGAGCGTGAATGTAATGCGAAGAGTAGTTGTGCCAGAGAAATGGAATCACAAACAGGTCATTAGCGCTGACAAAAGGCTAGAACGCTTGGTCTTTATAGGGGACATCGATTCGTTCCTGCAGGGAAGTCAGCTGTGACGCCTGATAAGAGGGAGGAGATTGGGACAGGGCACAGTTTTGGCAGTCGTTTCTAAGACTGAAAAATGGATCTCATCCGATAGGCCATGTGATAAATAGCAATAGCTTCCAAGCTGAAGCGCATACTTTTGGCCAGCTGTGAATTGCCCCTTTCCTGACCCTTCATTGCAAAGGGCTCCTTTAAGAGTAGGTTTGCAAGTTCAGAAAGAACGTGGGACTTGGACCAAAAAGATCCAGGTCAACAGTCCTACTCAGCCAAGAAGGTCAATAGGAAATCCTGGATTAGACCCATTCTCTCAGCCCAACCTACCTCTCAGGGTTACAGTGGTACCTCAGGTTACATACGCTTCAGGTTACATACGCTTCAGGTTACAGACTGCTTACCCAGAAATAGTACCTTGGGTTAAAAACTTTGCTTCAGGATGAGAACAAAAATCATGCTCCGGCAGCGCGCCGGCAGCTGGAGGCCCCATTAGCTAAAGTGGTGCTTCAGGTTAAGAACGGACCTCCAGAACGAATTAAGTAGTTAACCCGAGGTACCACTGTACATGAAGACAGAACTGAAGGGGTCAAACTAAGGAGGAACTGATGGAGCTGCTTTATACCCAGTTGGCCCTTCAATTGGCTCAGTATTGTGTATACTAGTGTTTCCCAAACTTGGGTTTCCAGTTGTTTTTGACTACAACTCCCATCATCTCTAACTACCAGGACCAATGGTCAGGGATGATGTGAGCTGTAGTTCAAAAACAGCTGTGCAGCTATCCCAGAAAAATGCAGGCTGTGCGGCTATCCCAGAAGCCAGAACAGCAAGAGGGATCGCTGCTTTCACTGCGCAGCGATCCCTTTTGTTGTTCTGGCTTCTGAGATTCAGAATATTGTTTTTCTTGTTTTCCTCCTCCAAAAACTAGGTGCGTCTTGTGGTCTGGTGCGTCTTATGGAGCGAAAAATATGGTCATCCATAATGAATTGTAAAAAAATGTTTAAAAGTCCCCCCCCCCCGCAAAAAAACCCCCCAGAGTCCTTTTTGTTGGGGATAATTAAGACTGAAATTCCCAGGTGTCAAAAAAGTTTATTTATGTATGCTACTACTGCAGCCCATGTTTTGTTAACCCCAAAATGGAAAACGAGTGAGGTCCCAACTAAAGAAGAATGGCAACTTAAGCTGACAGAATATGCACAGTTTGCAGACTTAACATATAGAATAAGAGAACAAGAAGAACATAACGTTTAGAGAAGATTGGAAAATGTTTATTGAATATATGTGGGGTGGGAATATGTATACCTGAAAATGTTGACAGCATTAAGATAAATACAACAGTGTAAATAAGTTTTGATGATGCAGTAATGGAATACTGAATGGTTTAGTTTTTGTAAAATATGCAGGGATTTATGATATGCAAAATGAACCATGGAAAGAGAAGATAGGAAGTCATTGATAATTTAATGATGCTTAAATGAGTATTTTAAATTGTAAAACATAAAATTTAATAAAAATTATAGATATATATTATAGATAGATAGATGATAGATACAAACCTGACACTGCAATAAAGCAATAGGGTAGAATAGGAATGGGAACTGGGCTTCCATACTTTGAACAGCTGTGGAGAAGACAGCATTTTGGCAGGTGCACTTCATCTCAGCAGCTCTATGACACAACAAGTGTCGCCTGCCCAAAAAATGCCTCTTACACATCACTGCTAAAGATACCTGAGCCCTGGTCAACTTACATGGCAGTAAACAAGAATCGACCAGGAAGTAACTGCAGCTTGTCTGCAGTGGGTGCAGCAAGGTGGTTACTATGGCAACCACCAGGAAGTCAGCGCAGCAAAAATGTAATGATGGTTACTCTCAATGACCACTATAAGCTCCCAAGGATATATATATCCCTGTCATGGAAACCTGAGGCCAACATGAGTCGTCAGCTTTTTTTTCCTACAACAGCCAGAAATCTTAGGGATGCACAAGTTGCTTTAGCTCCATTCCAGAATTGTGTAAAGGTGTCAACATCTCTTTGGTTTCCAGTCTTGCTGAAGCAGTCGGAGAAAGAAAGAAGTTTGTTTGCGTGCGTATTAGTCTGTAGTGAACATTCTCTTTTTTTGAATAAATTTTATTAGAGCTTATAAAGAGAGATAGGTATAAAACTTAATACCAGATATCTTTCTTATCCAACGTTAATCTAAATAAAATAAAAACATAGAGGAAAAGAGGAAAAGGAAAAAAAGAAAGGAGGAGGAAAGAAGAGAGGGGGAAAACGAGAGAAAACGATAAGAAGTCTAGTGAAAATTCTCCGTTGGGGCAGGAAAGCCTCCCCTCAAGATCTTAGGGTAAAAAGTTTATGTTTGGGGCAAGATTTGGGTAGTGTTCTTTAATTTGCAATGAGAAGAGGTGGCACAGGGGTCCTCTTCATTTATTTCTTTTAAAAAAACAACACGCACAACATTTTAATGTTCAAACTCGCTCAGCTGCAGCACACTTTGAAAATGGCCATGTAACTGAACCCTGCTCAGAGAACGTGACCCTTTTCTCTCTTCCAGTTAGTGCCACAGTCTGGAAGAGAAAGGGGAAAGTTGAGGGGCACATTAAGGAAAAAATAATGGCTACTGAATGTTTGAATTACACTCCAGGGGTGGGAAATCATTACCAGTAAAGCAGAGGCACCAAAGACTCTTTATTTTTTCCTTGGGCTTTTAGTACTTAGCATGAAAAGTGGCACTTCCTCTTTTAGTGACACAGGAAATTTGGTCCTGCCTTTTTGTTTAGCTGTGTTTTTATCTCTCTTTCTTCCTGCACTGCTGTGTTCTTAGGTTTTTATTATTTTTGAGTATAAGTTGCTTTGTGTTACCTGGTAAGAAGGAACAAAGCTAACTCATTATACCACAGCTACGAATGACACGAAATTCATTCATGAATGCGATAGGCAAGCAGTTCTTCAGAGAAACTTGTCAGCCATCACTGACCTTCCGAAGAACCCGAGTTTCCTGGAAAATAGGTTGGGATTTTTAAAATTGCAGCCAAGAGAAAAGGTCTTTTGCCTGCATCTGCATTCTAGAAACGCAACAAAGACCTTGCTTTGATGCTAACAAAGATTCCATTACCGAGTTCTTGATTGGGATTTCACCCTCTGTTACTTAGTCTGATTTTGTTTGTTTGCTTGGTCTAGCTATCAGAAGAGATTGGAAAACTTGAAGATAAAGTAGAGTGCGCCAATAATGCTCTGAAAGCTGACTGGGATAGATGGAAAGAAAGTATGCGTCTTGACATGAAACTGGCTTTTTGCGCTGTTGCAGAAAATAATATCCACTATTATGAACAGGTAAGACGCACTTTTAGAAAAGCGTTGTGGGATTGTTTGCTTTCTCTGTACAGTTCGCTAAGAAAAGAAACCATTTGTAATGCAGCTTTATATTCCAACATAGGCCTTTCAGCTAGCTGCTGTGAGCTTGAACTGCTTCTGAGCTGACGGTCAACAGAGGGCAGTCTTGTTTTACAAAGTGTAAGGATGGAAGCATGTATTTATCTTGCTTCAAGAGAGCTGCAAGCGTTTGAGACAGGGAAACTTTGCCTTCCGGGGCTGTATAGAAGAAGACTGCAAGATTTGAATAGTAGATCCATCACTGAGCGCTTTAGTTGATTAATCAGTAGGCCAAATTTAAATTGGTGTGGCTGAGATGGAAATTAGTGTCAGCTTCAAGGTAGAGCTGCCACCTCTTTTATTGGACCTGTTTCTATTCCTTAAACAGCAACCCAGCATGAAGAGATCAAGCAAATTAAGCTATAATAAATAATAATGATAAATTTTATTTATACCCCGCCCTCCCCAGCCAAGGCCGGGCTCAGGGCGGCTAACAACCAATATTAAAAACAAGTTGAATAAATACAACTTAAAAACAAGATTAAAATGCAACATCAAAACATTAAAATGCAGCCTCCTCACAGGAGGAGAAAGGAAAAAAGAAAAAGGGGGAGGGAATCAAATTGACTCCAAGCCAAAGGCCAGGCGGAACAACTCTGTCTTACAGGCCCTGAGGAAAGAAATCAGATCCTGCAGGGCTCTGGTATCATGAGACAGAGCGCTCCACCAGGCCGGAGCCAGTGTTGAAAAAGCCCTGGCTCTGGCTGAGGCTAATCTAACTTCCTTAGGGCCTGGGTCACACTTGTTTTATTTTCTTAAAGCCATTGGCTGCATTCGCACATCACGCTAAACTAGGGTTCTGTGTGAGATATATGAGCAGGGACAAGTTGCTGGAAGCCTCAAACTCGCATGTTCCTCATCTCCCCTCTCTTCTTCCCATGCAGCCAAAAGGAGGAGTGTAAAAACCTTTGCTTCCACTTTTAGTTGACTAAAGTTTGCCGTGCCATTTGCTCCTGGAATTACAGTTCACCTTAGGTATGAATTAGTTTTAACAAGGCAGCTTCAGTTTGGAGTAGGCTTGTTTGAAACTGACCAGATGTTTACATTAGCCACAATTTGTCATACCAGGCAACACAGCAAACTAGATTAACCAAAAATGAAATTAAAAGTTTCTGAGATCCTCCATCCAGCCATACACGAGGAGAGAGGAGCATGAAAGCTCAAGGCTTGTTGCAGCTTGTCTCTGCTCCTGCAGGTCACAGTAAACTGTGGTTTAGTGTGATGGTCAGATGTGACCACTGCAATAAGGAGTATATCATAAAAGATATCTAATTATGAATGTCTTACATGGATGTCTAATGTTTGCTGCAAAATGCTAAGGACCTGATCCACAGAAAACCTTAATGTGGCACCCCCATGCCATCTAAGAGCTTTTTGCAGAAATAAGTAAGTTTAACTAGTTTTCTTTGTAAATAAAACCAATTGAATGGAGCTTTTGAACAAATGAAATTGCCATACAAGGAACAGCTCTTTTTGTCTCCCCCTTAACAACCTTGAAAAGGAGCCATGCTATATTTTCTGACTGAGAGCACCATATTAATTAGTTCCTTTAAAAAGATAGAGAGAGTCTCTATACCTTGTTGTATTCTAATATGGGTTTTCCCTAATATGAATGGCTTTCATCTGACCTCTCAGTGTTGAATTTACAAATGCTTTCAACATAATGTAATTAGAAAGAGAGAGCTCTTGATTATCAGATCTGTTTAAATTTGTCTAAGAGAGGCACGGGGCATTGGCAATCTGCTCCTATAAACCAAGATCAAAACACTTCCTCGTATCTGAAGCTTTGCTGCTTCTTGACATTTCCTTAGCTTCCTCCTATCCACTCATGACTTTTGGATTTTCCTATCATAGATGCATGCCCCAAAGCTAGTCATACAAACGTAGAGCTCTAAAATTATTAGACTGTTCATAGACTGGTCTTGAGGCAGTTTGGGGTTTTTCGTAGGAGGAAAGAAAGGATCTGCAACCCAAACATAAGCATTTGCTTTTGAGTATCTCTGTGAATTCTTACAGTGGCCTCCCTACAATGCCCACCATTGCACCAACTCTCCAGTATTATTATGATGCAGTGCTAGTACACAGCTCTCCAGACATTTGAAGGTGGCTAACCTGTGGTTCTCCAGGTGTTGTTATATGGCAGCTCCCATTACCGTCAACCATTGGCCATGCTGGCTGGGGCTAATGGGAGCTGGAGTCCCAACAACATCTGCTCTAACCCATTCCCAGCATTTATATGCTGGTGCAATTGCTCAGAACTGGGCTGTCAGACTGATAACTTGAGAAGGAACTAAGGCATATTAATCCCTTCCTCAGCTGATCTGCATCTGTGTGTGTGTGCATATATATATATATATATATATATATATATATATATATATATGGTATGCATGAGAGGCATTGACTCTGGGCCACACCCACTGCTCAGGCCAAAAAGAGGTTCGCCAGTCTTGCCCTAAAAAGGTTTGTCACATTAGACATGCCAGGAAAGATTGTCAGACTTTGGGGCCTCGGGGAACTATCTTCAAGCAGAGGAGAGAATGCTACACACCTTGACATTTTTCTTTGGCTTAGATCAAAATCCAAGCTGGAATGGAATTTCTGGCTTCCCCACCACCTCCTGCTTTCGACGGGTCACCTAAACTCCCACAGAATCTCGTCAGGGTGACAAAAAAAGGATGCTAAGGGAAAGGAAGATGAAAAGTGTGTGCCCGGGCAGTGGCGGGGTGCTGGCAAGGGGATAGAGTGACGCTTTTCCGAGATAGTTTAGGAACGGCTGGGGAAATTTATTTGTGATTTCACCATTTATTTCCAGGAAACTTTGGAGGGCTCCTGCACCAATCTGAGGAGAGCCTCAGCAGGCTTGCCCATCTCTGCGTCTCACAGACGTGCTGTCTCCATAACCCTCCATCAACCTTCTCATGTATACCATAATTTATTGTGCCCTTTGTGTAGATGGGGAGCTGAGCCTTGCCTACAGAAACCTAGTGACCTCTTAGGTAGACTGAGATTTGAACCAGTGATTTCTTGACTCAGGGTTCATTCTCCTAGCCACTATGTTGCACTTCCATTTACCTGCTGGTATCAAATGCATGCAAAAATCATGGCATGTATTCTGGGTGATGATACTCCCCCCCCCCTTTTATTACATTTTCATTTATTAAATTTATATCCTGCCCTTCCTCTCAAAGGAGTCTAGGGTGGCAAATACACCAGTGAAAAAACAAATGCTATTTAAAGCATTTAAATGCAATTAAAAGTATCCAAAGAACATTTAAGCGCAATAAGCACAGTAAAACATTGAACAGGATTTTTTAAAAAGGGTGTCTTTGGCACAGACCCACTGAGATGTTCAAAAAGGTTGCAATGGCCCCTTTGCTTTGTGTTTAGTTCCTTTTATTGCCTTGGATTCCATCGTCTCACACAAGTATTTCTAAAACGTTGTTTCCCCTTTGTTAAGTCTGGGGTTAAGATGTGACCTCAGAGTTGTTCCACATGCTTTCTTAGGTACGTTTGCCTGAGGATTTTTGCTGTCAGTCTGTCAGGCCCCATTTAGCTAGTATGGAAGAACACGTCTTATCCTCCTTAAGCTAGATTAATGCTGTCACTGTATGAAGTACTTCAACAACAGAGCATACCTGCAAACTGATCATCACAGAGCGAAATGACTTACAATGAGTTGCAGGGCTTTGTTGACACTGTAGCAGTCTTGGCATCACCAGCCAGAGCTGGAAATGTCCCCTGACTGAAATACTGGAGAGTGTGGACAGTAATAATTGGAAGAACCAATGATTTGATAAAAGTCAGCCTCCTATTCATAACTATTGATACCTAAGATTTCTTTTTGCCATGTAGTGGAATTCTATTCTGGGTGCCTAAAAATGGTCTAGCAATGCAGAATGCTATCAACATTTTGTTGGACTGTGTGGCGAATGCCCCACTAGTTTCAACTAGCACTATCAAGCAATAAGATTTTTTTTAATGATTAGCAGTACAACCCCAGGGACACGGGTGGTGCTGTGGGTTAAACCACCGACGAATCCCCACGATGGGGTGAGCTCCTGTTGCTCGGTCCCAGCTCCTGCCAACCTAGCAGTTCAAAAGCACATCAAAGTGCAAGTAGATAAATAGGTACCACTCTGGCGGGAAGGTAAATGGCATTTCCGTGTGCTGCTGTGGTTTGCCAGAAGCGGCTTAGTCATGCTGGCCACATGACCTGGAAGCTGCACGCTGGCTCCCTCGGCCAATTAAGTGAGATGAGCGTCGCAACCCCAGAGTCGGCCACAACTGGACCTAATGGTCAGGGGTCCCTTTACCTTTACTAGCAGTACAACCCAGGCTTCCCCTCCCCCCGCTGGAAATCACTGAAACTCAGTTCTGACATCTCTCAGGTGGACACCATTGCATCCCAGTGATCAGGGATGATGGGAACTGTAGTCCTAAAACAGCTGGGGACACAAGTTTGGGGAAATGGTGTGCTGGCCCTTCTCACATTGCCGACAATCCTGTTTATGTCTGGGTAAGGAGCATGATTCTCCACTTAGACTATTAGCATTGTGGACATTTCCCTATGCAAAGATTGAAAACATGCAGACTGACTTTATATATATTTGCAGAAGAAGCGAGCTGCTGATCAGTATCAATTGCACCCATCCAGAGCCAATCGAGAATTTGCCCCTCTGGCTCAGTGAAAAAGGCAGCTAGGCCACAGACTGGTTTGTGACACAGCAGCAACCTGTATGTACCAATGAATGAACCATCGCAGGCAGAACTTCAGTATCCTCGCAGAGCACAATGCCTTTCATTGTAATCAGTCAGATATTCAGCTGCCAGTTGCCAAGTGTGGAGTAATCATACAATGAGAAATCAAATGCTGTGCCTGCATCCCTCAGAGGCTGTGTAGCAGGTGTATTTTAAATGTGTGTGCGTGACACACACACAAATCCCACACCATGGTGGGTATTATAAAAAAACAACAACATGGATGCACAAGTGCAGACTGCTTGACAATCAAAAGAACAGCACGCTGTTCACAAACCAGCAGGTAACCACCACTATTGTGTTTGTACTGTCACATATCAGCAGGGCTTCCCCTGCGACAAGAACAGATGAGTTTTCTGCTGTTCTCCATAGCCCTCCATATCTATAATGTTTAATTCATCATTTTGGGGAGAGATAGCTTCATTAGCCATTGCAGCATCTTGCCGGAAGGGGTGTACGTCCAGAAAAAAAGTGTCAAGCAGTTTTAAGTCGAGATGAAATCAGTAGCACTCAAAAGCAAGGCTTACCTGTGTATACTGCTCATTTCATGGAGAGATGATAGCCTGGGATGAATGCTGTAGAATGAGGAGTTTGCACAGGAGAGAGTACACAGCCCTGGGGGTTGTTGGCATTTGTCTGTCTCAAAAAAACAACAGAGTGAGCCTCCGGGGGTGAAGTCAAACTGCTGCGTTAGCGGCACCGAAGTGACCTCCCTAGGGTGTGAGCCCAGAAGTGTGTATGGAAGTCCCAGGCTGCCCAGACGACAACACTCCCTCTTAGCCTCACTGATGTGGTCCAAAGGAAATGAGAGCAATACATTTGGCACCAGCTTGGCTGCAAGAGTTGCCAAAGGAGGCGTACAAGGAGCCATTTAACCATTTTAGCAGCTTCACTCTGGATTTGTGTAGGGTTTACTTCTTAGCCCCTTCTTCTCCCACAAGACAGTAGAGGTTAGGACCAGAGTTTTCCTTCTCCTAGATGAGCTCCCTTCCCATGTTGATGAGCCCTACCTGCCCCTCACCTCCCTCTACAGCACATGCAGAAACTGCCTTTTTGACCACTGGGCCCACTATTGGTCTCGCCCACTCAACCTGCCAGAGCTTGTCTTCACATGGAGGGGAAGTCCCTAACTCACCGAGGGTTTGAGACCCCATTGGCTACCCTCACCAGCCTGTGTATGGGGTGTTAAAGGAGGGGTAGTTTCACTGATGGTGGACACTTCATGCTGCTTCTGAGATAGTTTGTCCACCTTTGGTGTCGACCTTGCACTCAGCTCTCACCTGTGGCTCCTAGAAGCTGCAATCATGTGACAGCAGCCACACCCCATGAACGGAACAGCTCTCCCAGTATGCTCCACGGAGGACCTTAAGGTCCATAAATAGCAACACCCTAGAGGTCCTGGGCCCTAAGGAAGTCAGATTCCAAGGAACCAGAGCCAGGGCCTTTTCAACACTGGCTCCAGCCTGGTGGAACGCTCTGTCTCATGAGACCAGGGCCCTGCAGGATCTGATTTCTTTCTGCAGGGCCTGTAAGACAGAGTTGTTTCGCCTGGCCTTTGGCTTGGAATCAACTTGATCCCCTCCCCCTCTTTCCTTTTTCCCTCTGTGATGAAACTCCTATTTGGGGACTTCCCTGGCTTTCTTCTGGCTTTCAGTCTGGATAGTTGGCCTTGGGGAAGATTTGATGTTTTCATCCCCAAAAAGTTTTTGATTTGCGTTTCTACTGAAATGAGGCTGCATTTTAATGTCCACAAGTAGGCTGCTAATTTCTTTCCAATTGCTTTACCACTTTGTGTACGAAGCTCTGTATGGTTCTGGAGCAATGACAAAACCACGTCTCTCCTAAATCCCACCTCGGTCACTTAGATTTGTGGATGAGGGTGGTTGGAACTGGCTGGGATGAGGAAAGGAAATTCCCTGCACCATTCATTTTCAAGACGATGGCTGGAGTCAGGTTGGTCTCCTGCTTGCCATGGCATTCTTCCCAGAAGGCAATGAAGGAGCGTCTCCACCCCCATCGTTCTACCCGGACACTGAGATCCAGCACCGAGGGCCTTCTGGCAGTTCCCTCACTGCGAGAAGCCAAGTTACAGGGAACAGGCAGAGGGCCTTTTTGGTAGTGGCACCTGCTCTGTGGAACGCCCTCCCACCAGATTTCAAAGATAACAACAACTACCAGACTTTTAGACGACATCTGAAAGCAGCCCTATTTAGGGAAGCTTTTAATGTTTGATGCATTACTGTATTTTAATATTGTGTTGGAAACCACCCAGAGTGGCTGGGGAAACCCAGCCAGATGGGCGGGGTATAAATAATAAATTATTATTATTATTATTATTATTATTATTATTATTATTATTATTCCTGCGGCCCTTGGTCTCTTCTCTGATGGCAGAGGCCAAACTGTGCCACCTTTAAAAGCTTTGCCTCTGCAGCAAAGCATGCTAGGACTGGAGGGGGCTTTTAGTGTTGCGGCATCTGTGTGTTCTTTTCTGACGGGGAGGAGAAAACAAACCTTTGTGAAATTGCTTCTTGTCTGGCTAGTGGATGGGATCAAATTACTCTCCAAGTTCTTCCTGGGAGGTAGCCTCATGGGGCTCTTGGCCAGGCGGCTTCCACCACTCCTCCTCATCCAGCCAGTCCCTGACATGCCCTCTCTGGCCATGATGGATAGGGCTGATGAGAATTGGAGTCCAACAACATCTGGAGAGCCACATGCATTTCAGGGGGTTGGATTAGATGACCCTTGGGTCCCTTCCAACTCTACAGTTCTATGATTCTGTGTTGCCTTTCTGTCTTTCAAGTATTCAAAATACGGGACATATTTTTATCACTCCTGCCCCCAACAAAAAAGAAATCATATAAACAGCACTTTTTTCTGGGGGTACGCATACCCCTAAACATTTTGTGAATCTAAGTTTGGCCTCATTGAGGGGCAGTATTTCAATATGAGTAGGTGCTGGAGGAGACTCTTGAGAGTCCCATGGGCTGCAAGAAGATCAAACCTATCCATTCTGAAGGAAATCAGCCCTGAGTGCTCACTGGAAGGACAGATCCTGAAGCTGAGGCTCCAATACTTTGGCCACGTCATGAGAAGAGAAGACTCCCTGGAAAGGACCCTGATGTTGGGAAAGATGGAGGGCACAAGGAGAAGGGGACGACAGAGGACGAGATGGTTGGACAGTGTTCTTGAAGCGACTAACATGAGTTTGACCAAGCTGCGGGAGGCAGTGGAAGACAGGAGTGCCTGGCGTGCTCTGGTCCATGGGGTCACGAAGAGTCAGACACGATTAAACGACTAAACAAACAAACAGGAAGATGAGAGTACCCCTAAACATATTTTTTTTTAGAAAAAAAGCACTGCATATAAAAATGATTCTTCTTATCCATGAATTTGCAGATGGGGAGCTGAGGCTGTGAACTGCCTCCTAATAAAATTGTGGCAGCGACTTCCCAATCCGTAGCACAGTCGCATGACGAGGAAAGACTTTGTTTGGGGTACACAAAAACCGGTTCTGTAGAACGTTGCTTGGTTGCTGTGCAGAACAGAATCTGGCTCTGTTCAGCAACCCCCCACCCTTTTCTCTCTCGTAGGCAGCGCTTTCATCGACCTTAATGAGCACAACACAACTGTCCGGTTGAGCTTGCCTTTGAAAGCGGATACCCAGAAATTATGTTGACAGTGAGTGGCATGAGCGTGAATGTAATGCGAAGAGTAGTTGTGCCAGAGAAATGGAATCACAAACAGGTCATTAGCGCTGACAAAAGGCTAGAACGCTTGGTCTTTATAGGGGACATCGATTCGTTCCTGCAGGGAAGTCAGCTGTGACGCCTGATAAGAGGGAGGAGATTGGGACAGGGCACAGTTTTGGCAGTCGTTTCTAAGACTGAAAAATGGATCTCATCCGATAGGCCATGTGATAAATAGCAATAGCTTCCAAGCTGAAGCGCATACTTTTGGCCAGCTGTGAATTGCCCCTTTCCTGACCCTTCATTGCAAAGGGCTCCTTTAAGAGTAGGTTTGCAAGTTCAGAAAGAACGTGGGACTTGGACCAAAAAGATCCAGGTCAACAGTCCTACTCAGCCAAGAAGGTCAATAGGAAATCCTGGATTAGACCCATTCTCTCAGCCCAACCTACCTCTCAGGGTTACAGTGGTACCTCAGGTTACATACGCTTCAGGTTACATACGCTTCAGGTTACAGACTGCTTACCCAGAAATAGTACCTTGGGTTAAAAACTTTGCTTCAGGATGAGAACAAAAATCATGCTCCGGCAGCGCGCCGGCAGCTGGAGGCCCCATTAGCTAAAGTGGTGCTTCAGGTTAAGAACGGACCTCCAGAACGAATTAAGTAGTTAACCCGAGGTACCACTGTACATGAAGACAGAACTGAAGGGGTCAAACTAAGGAGGAACTGATGGAGCTGCTTTATACCCAGTTGGCCCTTCAATTGGCTCAGTATTGTGTATACTAGTGTTTCCCAAACTTGGGTTTCCAGTTGTTTTTGACTACAACTCCCATCATCTCTAACTACCAGGACCAATGGTCAGGGATGATGTGAGCTGTAGTTCAAAAACAGCTGTGCAGCTATCCCAGAAAAATGCAGGCTGTGCGGCTATCCCAGAAGCCAGAACAGCAAGAGGGATCGCTGCTTTCACTGCGCAGCGATCCCTTTTGTTGTTCTGGCTTCTGAGATTCAGAATATTGTTTTTCTTGTTTTCCTCCTCCAAAAACTAGGTGCGTCTTGTGGTCTGGTGCGTCTTATGGAGCGAAAAATATGGTCATCCATAATGAATTGTAAAAAAATGTTTAAAAGTCCCCCCCCCCCGCAAAAAAACCCCCCAGAGTCCTTTTTGTTGGGGATAATTAAGACTGAAATTCCCAGGTGTCAAAAAAGTTTATTTATGTATGCTACTACTGCAGCCCATGTTTTGTTAACCCCAAAATGGAAAACGAGTGAGGTCCCAACTAAAGAAGAATGGCAACTTAAGCTGACAGAATATGCACAGTTTGCAGACTTAACATATAGAATAAGAGAACAAGAAGAACATAACGTTTAGAGAAGATTGGAAAATGTTTATTGAATATATGTGGGGTGGGAATATGTATACCTGAAAATGTTGACAGCATTAAGATAAATACAACAGTGTAAATAAGTTTTGATGATGCAGTAATGGAATACTGAATGGTTTAGTTTTTGTAAAATATGCAGGGATTTATGATATGCAAAATGAACCATGGAAAGAGAAGATAGGAAGTCATTGATAATTTAATGATGCTTAAATGAGTATTTTAAATTGTAAAACATAAAATTTAATAAAAATTATAGATATATATTATAGATAGATAGATGATAGATACAAACCTGACACTGCAATAAAGCAATAGGGTAGAATAGGAATGGGAACTGGGCTTCCATACTTTGAACAGCTGTGGAGAAGACAGCATTTTGGCAGGTGCACTTCATCTCAGCAGCTCTATGACACAACAAGTGTCGCCTGCCCAAAAAATGCCTCTTACACATCACTGCTAAAGATACCTGAGCCCTGGTCAACTTACATGGCAGTAAACAAGAATCGACCAGGAAGTAACTGCAGCTTGTCTGCAGTGGGTGCAGCAAGGTGGTTACTATGGCAACCACCAGGAAGTCAGCGCAGCAAAAATGTAATGATGGTTACTCTCAATGACCACTATAAGCTCCCAAGGATATATATATCCCTGTCATGGAAACCTGAGGCCAACATGAGTCGTCAGCTTTTTTTTCCTACAACAGCCAGAAATCTTAGGGATGCACAAGTTGCTTTAGCTCCATTCCAGAATTGTGTAAAGGTGTCAACATCTCTTTGGTTTCCAGTCTTGCTGAAGCAGTCGGAGAAAGAAAGAAGTTTGTTTGCGTGCGTATTAGTCTGTAGTGAACATTCTCTTTTTTTGAATAAATTTTATTAGAGCTTATAAAGAGAGATAGGTATAAAACTTAATACCAGATATCTTTCTTATCCAACGTTAATCTAAATAAAATAAAAACATAGAGGAAAAGAGGAAAAGGAAAAAAAGAAAGGAGGAGGAAAGAAGAGAGGGGGAAAACGAGAGAAAACGATAAGAAGTCTAGTGAAAATTCTCCGTTGGGGCAGGAAAGCCTCCCCTCAAGATCTTAGGGTAAAAAGTTTATGTTTGGGGCAAGATTTGGGTAGTGTTCTTTAATTTGCAATGAGAAGAGGTGGCACAGGGGTCCTCTTCATTTATTTCTTTTAAAAAAACAACACGCACAACATTTTAATGTTCAAACTCGCTCAGCTGCAGCACACTTTGAAAATGGCCATGTAACTGAACCCTGCTCAGAGAACGTGACCCTTTTCTCTCTTCCAGTTAGTGCCACAGTCTGGAAGAGAAAGGGGAAAGTTGAGGGGCACATTAAGGAAAAAATAATGGCTACTGAATGTTTGAATTACACTCCAGGGGTGGGAAATCATTACCAGTAAAGCAGAGGCACCAAAGACTCTTTATTTTTTCCTTGGGCTTTTAGTACTTAGCATGAAAAGTGGCACTTCCTCTTTTAGTGACACAGGAAATTTGGTCCTGCCTTTTTGTTTAGCTGTGTTTTTATCTCTCTTTCTTCCTGCACTGCTGTGTTCTTAGGTTTTTATTATTTTTGAGTATAAGTTGCTTTGTGTTACCTGGTAAGAAGGAACAAAGCTAACTCATTATACCACAGCTACGAATGACACGAAATTCATTCATGAATGCGATAGGCAAGCAGTTCTTCAGAGAAACTTGTCAGCCATCACTGACCTTCCGAAGAACCCGAGTTTCCTGGAAAATAGGTTGGGATTTTTAAAATTGCAGCCAAGAGAAAAGGTCTTTTGCCTGCATCTGCATTCTAGAAACGCAACAAAGACCTTGCTTTGATGCTAACAAAGATTCCATTACCGAGTTCTTGATTGGGATTTCACCCTCTGTTACTTAGTCTGATTTTGTTTGTTTGCTTGGTCTAGCTATCAGAAGAGATTGGAAAACTTGAAGATAAAGTAGAGTGCGCCAATAATGCTCTGAAAGCTGACTGGGATAGATGGAAAGAAAGTATGCGTCTTGACATGAAACTGGCTTTTTGCGCTGTTGCAGAAAATAATATCCACTATTATGAACAGGTAAGACGCACTTTTAGAAAAGCGTTGTGGGATTGTTTGCTTTCTCTGTACAGTTCGCTAAGAAAAGAAACCATTTGTAATGCAGCTTTATATTCCAACATAGGCCTTTCAGCTAGCTGCTGTGAGCTTGAACTGCTTCTGAGCTGACGGTCAACAGAGGGCAGTCTTGTTTTACAAAGTGTAAGGATGGAAGCATGTATTTATCTTGCTTCAAGAGAGCTGCAAGCGTTTGAGACAGGGAAACTTTGCCTTCCGGGGCTGTATAGAAGAAGACTGCAAGATTTGAATAGTAGATCCATCACTGAGCGCTTTAGTTGATTAATCAGTAGGCCAAATTTAAATTGGTGTGGCTGAGATGGAAATTAGTGTCAGCTTCAAGGTAGAGCTGCCACCTCTTTTATTGGACCTGTTTCTATTCCTTAAACAGCAACCCAGCATGAAGAGATCAAGCAAATTAAGCTATAATAAATAATAATGATAAATTTTATTTATACCCCGCCCTCCCCAGCCAAGGCCGGGCTCAGGGCGGCTAACAACCAATATTAAAAACAAGTTGAATAAATACAACTTAAAAACAAGATTAAAATGCAACATCAAAACATTAAAATGCAGCCTCCTCACAGGAGGAGAAAGGAAAAAAGAAAAAGGGGGAGGGAATCAAATTGACTCCAAGCCAAAGGCCAGGCGGAACAACTCTGTCTTACAGGCCCTGAGGAAAGAAATCAGATCCTGCAGGGCTCTGGTATCATGAGACAGAGCGCTCCACCAGGCCGGAGCCAGTGTTGAAAAAGCCCTGGCTCTGGCTGAGGCTAATCTAACTTCCTTAGGGCCTGGGTCACACTTGTTTTATTTTCTTAAAGCCATTGGCTGCATTCGCACATCACGCTAAACTAGGGTTCTGTGTGAGATATATGAGCAGGGACAAGTTGCTGGAAGCCTCAAACTCGCATGTTCCTCATCTCCCCTCTCTTCTTCCCATGCAGCCAAAAGGAGGAGTGTAAAAACCTTTGCTTCCACTTTTAGTTGACTAAAGTTTGCCGTGCCATTTGCTCCTGGAATTACAGTTCACCTTAGGTATGAATTAGTTTTAACAAGGCAGCTTCAGTTTGGAGTAGGCTTGTTTGAAACTGACCAGATGTTTACATTAGCCACAATTTGTCATACCAGGCAACACAGCAAACTAGATTAACCAAAAATGAAATTAAAAGTTTCTGAGATCCTCCATCCAGCCATACACGAGGAGAGAGGAGCATGAAAGCTCAAGGCTTGTTGCAGCTTGTCTCTGCTCCTGCAGGTCACAGTAAACTGTGGTTTAGTGTGATGGTCAGATGTGACCACTGCAATAAGGAGTATATCATAAAAGATATCTAATTATGAATGTCTTACATGGATGTCTAATGTTTGCTGCAAAATGCTAAGGACCTGATCCACAGAAAACCTTAATGTGGCACCCCCATGCCATCTAAGAGCTTTTTGCAGAAATAAGTAAGTTTAACTAGTTTTCTTTGTAAATAAAACCAATTGAATGGAGCTTTTGAACAAATGAAATTGCCATACAAGGAACAGCTCTTTTTGTCTCCCCCTTAACAACCTTGAAAAGGAGCCATGCTATATTTTCTGACTGAGAGCACCATATTAATTAGTTCCTTTAAAAAGATAGAGAGAGTCTCTATACCTTGTTGTATTCTAATATGGGTTTTCCCTAATATGAATGGCTTTCATCTGACCTCTCAGTGTTGAATTTACAAATGCTTTCAACATAATGTAATTAGAAAGAGAGAGCTCTTGATTATCAGATCTGTTTAAATTTGTCTAAGAGAGGCACGGGGCATTGGCAATCTGCTCCTATAAACCAAGATCAAAACACTTCCTCGTATCTGAAGCTTTGCTGCTTCTTGACATTTCCTTAGCTTCCTCCTATCCACTCATGACTTTTGGATTTTCCTATCATAGATGCATGCCCCAAAGCTAGTCATACAAACGTAGAGCTCTAAAATTATTAGACTGTTCATAGACTGGTCTTGAGGCAGTTTGGGGTTTTTCGTAGGAGGAAAGAAAGGATCTGCAACCCAAACATAAGCATTTGCTTTTGAGTATCTCTGTGAATTCTTACAGTGGCCTCCCTACAATGCCCACCATTGCACCAACTCTCCAGTATTATTATGATGCAGTGCTAGTACACAGCTCTCCAGACATTTGAAGGTGGCTAACCTGTGGTTCTCCAGGTGTTGTTATATGGCAGCTCCCATTACCGTCAACCATTGGCCATGCTGGCTGGGGCTAATGGGAGCTGGAGTCCCAACAACATCTGCTCTAACCCATTCCCAGCATTTATATGCTGGTGCAATTGCTCAGAACTGGGCTGTCAGACTGATAACTTGAGAAGGAACTAAGGCATATTAATCCCTTCCTCAGCTGATCTGCATCTGTGTGTGTGTGCATATATATATATATATATATATATATATATATATATATGGTATGCATGAGAGGCATTGACTCTGGGCCACACCCACTGCTCAGGCCAAAAAGAGGTTCGCCAGTCTTGCCCTAAAAAGGTTTGTCACATTAGACATGCCAGGAAAGATTGTCAGACTTTGGGGCCTCGGGGAACTATCTTCAAGCAGAGGAGAGAATGCTACACACCTTGACATTTTTCTTTGGCTTAGATCAAAATCCAAGCTGGAATGGAATTTCTGGCTTCCCCACCACCTCCTGCTTTCGACGGGTCACCTAAACTCCCACAGAATCTCGTCAGGGTGACAAAAAAAGGATGCTAAGGGAAAGGAAGATGAAAAGTGTGTGCCCGGGCAGTGGCGGGGTGCTGGCAAGGGGATAGAGTGACGCTTTTCCGAGATAGTTTAGGAACGGCTGGGGAAATTTATTTGTGATTTCACCATTTATTTCCAGGAAACTTTGGAGGGCTCCTGCACCAATCTGAGGAGAGCCTCAGCAGGCTTGCCCATCTCTGCGTCTCACAGACGTGCTGTCTCCATAACCCTCCATCAACCTTCTCATGTATACCATAATTTATTGTGCCCTTTGTGTAGATGGGGAGCTGAGCCTTGCCTACAGAAACCTAGTGACCTCTTAGGTAGACTGAGATTTGAACCAGTGATTTCTTGACTCAGGGTTCATTCTCCTAGCCACTATGTTGCACTTCCATTTACCTGCTGGTATCAAATGCATGCAAAAATCATGGCATGTATTCTGGGTGATGATACTCCCCCCCCCCTTTTATTACATTTTCATTTATTAAATTTATATCCTGCCCTTCCTCTCAAAGGAGTCTAGGGTGGCAAATACACCAGTGAAAAAACAAATGCTATTTAAAGCATTTAAATGCAATTAAAAGTATCCAAAGAACATTTAAGCGCAATAAGCACAGTAAAACATTGAACAGGATTTTTTAAAAAGGGTGTCTTTGGCACAGACCCACTGAGATGTTCAAAAAGGTTGCAATGGCCCCTTTGCTTTGTGTTTAGTTCCTTTTATTGCCTTGGATTCCATCGTCTCACACAAGTATTTCTAAAACGTTGTTTCCCCTTTGTTAAGTCTGGGGTTAAGATGTGACCTCAGAGTTGTTCCACATGCTTTCTTAGGTACGTTTGCCTGAGGATTTTTGCTGTCAGTCTGTCAGGCCCCATTTAGCTAGTATGGAAGAACACGTCTTATCCTCCTTAAGCTAGATTAATGCTGTCACTGTATGAAGTACTTCAACAACAGAGCATACCTGCAAACTGATCATCACAGAGCGAAATGACTTACAATGAGTTGCAGGGCTTTGTTGACACTGTAGCAGTCTTGGCATCACCAGCCAGAGCTGGAAATGTCCCCTGACTGAAATACTGGAGAGTGTGGACAGTAATAATTGGAAGAACCAATGATTTGATAAAAGTCAGCCTCCTATTCATAACTATTGATACCTAAGATTTCTTTTTGCCATGTAGTGGAATTCTATTCTGGGTGCCTAAAAATGGTCTAGCAATGCAGAATGCTATCAACATTTTGTTGGACTGTGTGGCGAATGCCCCACTAGTTTCAACTAGCACTATCAAGCAATAAGATTTTTTTTAATGATTAGCAGTACAACCCCAGGGACACGGGTGGTGCTGTGGGTTAAACCACCGACGAATCCCCACGATGGGGTGAGCTCCTGTTGCTCGGTCCCAGCTCCTGCCAACCTAGCAGTTCAAAAGCACATCAAAGTGCAAGTAGATAAATAGGTACCACTCTGGCGGGAAGGTAAATGGCATTTCCGTGTGCTGCTGTGGTTTGCCAGAAGCGGCTTAGTCATGCTGGCCACATGACCTGGAAGCTGCACGCTGGCTCCCTCGGCCAATTAAGTGAGATGAGCGTCGCAACCCCAGAGTCGGCCACAACTGGACCTAATGGTCAGGGGTCCCTTTACCTTTACTAGCAGTACAACCCAGGCTTCCCCTCCCCCCGCTGGAAATCACTGAAACTCAGTTCTGACATCTCTCAGGTGGACACCATTGCATCCCAGTGATCAGGGATGATGGGAACTGTAGTCCTAAAACAGCTGGGGACACAAGTTTGGGGAAATGGTGTGCTGGCCCTTCTCACATTGCCGACAATCCTGTTTATGTCTGGGTAAGGAGCATGATTCTCCACTTAGACTATTAGCATTGTGGACATTTCCCTATGCAAAGATTGAAAACATGCAGACTGACTTTATATATATTTGCAGAAGAAGCGAGCTGCTGATCAGTATCAATTGCACCCATCCAGAGCCAATCGAGAATTTGCCCCTCTGGCTCAGTGAAAAAGGCAGCTAGGCCACAGACTGGTTTGTGACACAGCAGCAACCTGTATGTACCAATGAATGAACCATCGCAGGCAGAACTTCAGTATCCTCGCAGAGCACAATGCCTTTCATTGTAATCAGTCAGATATTCAGCTGCCAGTTGCCAAGTGTGGAGTAATCATACAATGAGAAATCAAATGCTGTGCCTGCATCCCTCAGAGGCTGTGTAGCAGGTGTATTTTAAATGTGTGTGCGTGACACACACACAAATCCCACACCATGGTGGGTATTATAAAAAAACAACAACATGGATGCACAAGTGCAGACTGCTTGACAATCAAAAGAACAGCACGCTGTTCACAAACCAGCAGGTAACCACCACTATTGTGTTTGTACTGTCACATATCAGCAGGGCTTCCCCTGCGACAAGAACAGATGAGTTTTCTGCTGTTCTCCATAGCCCTCCATATCTATAATGTTTAATTCATCATTTTGGGGAGAGATAGCTTCATTAGCCATTGCAGCATCTTGCCGGAAGGGGTGTACGTCCAGAAAAAAAGTGTCAAGCAGTTTTAAGTCGAGATGAAATCAGTAGCACTCAAAAGCAAGGCTTACCTGTGTATACTGCTCATTTCATGGAGAGATGATAGCCTGGGATGAATGCTGTAGAATGAGGAGTTTGCACAGGAGAGAGTACACAGCCCTGGGGGTTGTTGGCATTTGTCTGTCTCAAAAAAACAACAGAGTGAGCCTCCGGGGGTGAAGTCAAACTGCTGCGTTAGCGGCACCGAAGTGACCTCCCTAGGGTGTGAGCCCAGAAGTGTGTATGGAAGTCCCAGGCTGCCCAGACGACAACACTCCCTCTTAGCCTCACTGATGTGGTCCAAAGGAAATGAGAGCAATACATTTGGCACCAGCTTGGCTGCAAGAGTTGCCAAAGGAGGCGTACAAGGAGCCATTTAACCATTTTAGCAGCTTCACTCTGGATTTGTGTAGGGTTTACTTCTTAGCCCCTTCTTCTCCCACAAGACAGTAGAGGTTAGGACCAGAGTTTTCCTTCTCCTAGATGAGCTCCCTTCCCATGTTGATGAGCCCTACCTGCCCCTCACCTCCCTCTACAGCACATGCAGAAACTGCCTTTTTGACCACTGGGCCCACTATTGGTCTCGCCCACTCAACCTGCCAGAGCTTGTCTTCACATGGAGGGGAAGTCCCTAACTCACCGAGGGTTTGAGACCCCATTGGCTACCCTCACCAGCCTGTGTATGGGGTGTTAAAGGAGGGGTAGTTTCACTGATGGTGGACACTTCATGCTGCTTCTGAGATAGTTTGTCCACCTTTGGTGTCGACCTTGCACTCAGCTCTCACCTGTGGCTCCTAGAAGCTGCAATCATGTGACAGCAGCCACACCCCATGAACGGAACAGCTCTCCCAGTATGCTCCACGGAGGACCTTAAGGTCCATAAATAGCAACACCCTAGAGGTCCTGGGCCCTAAGGAAGTCAGATTCCAAGGAACCAGAGCCAGGGCCTTTTCAACACTGGCTCCAGCCTGGTGGAACGCTCTGTCTCATGAGACCAGGGCCCTGCAGGATCTGATTTCTTTCTGCAGGGCCTGTAAGACAGAGTTGTTTCGCCTGGCCTTTGGCTTGGAATCAACTTGATCCCCTCCCCCTCTTTCCTTTTTCCCTCTGTGATGAAACTCCTATTTGGGGACTTCCCTGGCTTTCTTCTGGCTTTCAGTCTGGATAGTTGGCCTTGGGGAAGATTTGATGTTTTCATCCCCAAAAAGTTTTTGATTTGCGTTTCTACTGAAATGAGGCTGCATTTTAATGTTGTATTTTAATCTTGTTTTTAAGTTGTATTTTAATCAATTGTTTATACTTGGTGTTAGCCGCCCTGAGCCCGGTCTTGGATGGGGAAAGCGGGGTATAAAAAAATACATATTATTATTATTATTATTAGGGGTGGGGTAGCAATAACTTTTCCTGCCCACCTAGCAGTTCAAAAGCACATCAAAGTGCAAGTAGATGAATAGGCACCGCTCCGGCGGGAAGGTAAACGGCATTTCCGTGTGCTGCTCTGGTTCGCCAGAAGCGGCTTAGTCATGCTGGCCACATGACCCGGAAGCTGTACGCCGACTCCCTTGGCCAATAAAGCAAGATGAGCGCCGCAACCCCAGAGTCGGTCACAACTGGACCTAATGGTCAGGGGTCCCTTTACCTTTACCTTAGCAATAACTTTAGAAGTAATACCCAATGGTGGATTTGTTCTTCTGGCTCCTTCTGATTTTTAAATATCCCACTTCCTCTTCACAGCAACCCTGTGAGGATTGTTAGGCTGAATGAAAGTGACTGGTACCTGTTGAGTCTTCACCAGCTGAGCAGAGATTCGCATCAAGCTCTCCTTTGTCTGGGTGCATGATTCTAAACTGCCGGCACCACACAAAATAGCTCAGGACAGTGGGGAGGGGGCAGGGAGAGCATGACTTCAAGAAGAAAATATGCGGGGGCAGTTTTGTGGTAGTGGCCGCTATATGTAATCATGTGAGTACAGGGGAATCCTTGCATACATGGGTGTTCTGTTCTGGGTCGCCATGTGCGACAGTGGGACACATGCAAGTCAGTTGCAGCCTCCTCCACTCCTGCCCTGTCTCCTTCCAGCACCAAAAGCAGCGCACACATATCAGCAGTCGTGTGTGGGCTGATCACATGTGAGTGGGGAGGCCCCTGTATATGCAGGAGGTAGTAGCCACACCCATTTTCCCTTGGCTATAAGGTAAAGTAAAGGTAAAGGACCCCTAGACGGTTAAGTCCAGTCAAAGGTGACTATGGGGTTGTAACACTCACCTCACTTTCAGCCAAAGTTTGTCCACAGACAGCTTTCCGGGTCATGTGGCCAGCATGAATAAACCACTTCTAGTGCAACAGGACACTGTGACGGAAACCAGAGTGCACGGAAACGCCATTTAGCTTCCCGCCACAGCAGTACCTGTTTATCTACTTGTGCTGGTGTGCTTTCAAACTGCTGGGTTGACAGAAGCTGGGACAGGGCAGTGGGAGCTCACTCCATCATGGGGATTTGAACCACCGACCTTCCGATTGGCAAGCCCAAGAGGCTCAGTGGTTTAGACCACAGTGCCACCCGCTTCCCTTGGCTATATCCACTGCTGGCATGTAGGCCCTAAAGGGTTAGACAAGAAGGATTGCATCCCTCGGGCGGAGTAAAGTTCTACACCCTTCCCTTAGAGTTAAGACAATATATAATGGGCATATAATCCTTAACTGTTCAAGGGTCACAGTTTAAGGAATACTCAGAGGCAGACATTGTCTATTATATCTGCTAAGTTAGGATTGTGGGACTCCAAGCTCTCAATGACCACAGGGCGGAAGCGCTGGGCAGAAACTTCCAAGCCAGGGAGACAGGTGATCAGGAGGTACTATCCAATGTCTCCAGCAATATACAATAGATAGATAGATAGATAGATAGATAAGATAAGGTAAGGTAAAGGGACCCCTGACCATTAGGTCCAGTCGTGGCCGACTCTGGAGTTGCGGCGCTCATCTCGCTTTATTGGCCGAGGAAGCCAGCGTACAGCTTCCAGGTCATGTGGCCAGCATGACTAAGCCGCTTCTGGCAAACCAGAGCAGCGCACGGAAACACTGTTTACCTTCCCGCCGGAGCGGTACCTATTTATCTACTTGCACTTTGAGGTGCTTTTGAACTGCTAGGTTGGCAGGAGCAGGGACCGAGCAATGGGAGCTCACCCCGTCGTGGGGATTCGAACCGCCAACCTTCTGATCGGCAAGTCCTAGGCTCTGTGGTTTAACCCACAGCGCCACCCTTGTCCCTAGATAGACAGACAGACAGACAGACAGATAGATAGATAGATAGATAGATAGATAGATAGATAGATAGATGATAGATAGATAGGTATCCAGCAATATATGGAACCATTGCAGTAATCAGGTGCACCATTGTAAAAACAAGCAATACCAAGGATGAACACCATGTAGACATCAGCTTAAGTATGAAGCTGAATTGGTTTGAAGAAGCACATTAAAACGGCTCTCGTTTATAACTGACAAAGCACGACATTTTAAAATTAAAATCACAGTAAGTGACTCGCCTTTGAAGCAACAGTGTAGTGCTGCCTTTCAACACAAAGATTTAGAGCCTCTTTTACTTACATAAGTTATTCAATTTTTAAAGCTTATCCACATTTATGTAACCAAATGTGTGTTCCAAAATTCAGATCCTTCTGTGGCTTATTTTGTTGTCGGAGATCAGAGCTCTGCTCCAGCTGACAAGATATATAATTAACCATGCAAATACAAAAGTAGGTCTCTGTGCCTCAGGCTCTCCAGGCCTTTTCTTCTGCAAAAACATCAGCTGCAAAAGTGACATTACTTTTGAGGCGTTCATTTGAGCTACTCTGAAATTATTCCATTCCGCTCCCTTAGCACGGAGCGGGGAGGTGGTTGATTCCAGATAAAGAACCTTTAGCACAAACTCACCAAAGGAGTGTAAAATGTTAAGACGGAGTTTAATTTTAACGTGTGGGATTGGATTTGTAATTTACGGATCTAATTACTCATAAAACTGTTCTGGGTCACAGGGAAAGGATAACGACCACAAAATGAAAGAAGCTTGCCTGCAATGACATATTGCATGGGAATATCATTGCAAGTTACAACATATAAACCAGAACATCAGCTATAGGGGGAAACACAGAAAGTGTTTTAATTTTGCATGCAGCTGTGCCTAAAGATCATTAGCAACTGCAATAATTACACCATAATCCTGTCTGGTGCATCAGCAAGTTCTATGAAGTATTTACAATTGTGAAGTAATTTCTGATCCAGTGCAATGCGTTTTCACTCCATTCTGTTGACTGGAGAGCAGTAAAGTGTTGCCTTAGCCAGTGTTACATGACAACATTGCAGCCCTTTCCACAGTTGTGGCTACTGTAAAATTGATCCACAGTCTGTCTTTACAGTCAGATGGACTGGAGGCTGTGGTCCAACTGGGACCTCCACTAGATGCATGGAAGATCACACTGTTGTATATTTCTTAGTTGCTGCCACCTCTGTGTCTATATTCAAAATCATTAGCGCAGAATCATTGCCCACAGGGGGTGGGCAGACAGGGCAAACTGCTTAGCAATACCTTGAATTCCTTTACAGTGGAACCTCGGTTGTCGAACGCAATCCGTTCCGGAAGACGGGTCAACTTCGAAAACGTTCGACAACTGAGGCACAATTGCTGGTCGGCAAATTCCTTTTTAAAAATGGAGAAATGTGCCTCAGAAGCTGTTTGTCTTCTGAGGCACGTTCGCAAATGGAAGTATTCACTTCCGGGTTGTCGGCGTTTGGGTTCCAAATTGTTCGGCTTCCAAAGCGTTCAACAACCAAGGTTACACTGTATTCACAACCACCAGGGCTAGGAACCAACTTGGCCTTTAATTTAGAAAGTGTTTCATGAGAAGCTGAATTCTGCACCTTGTAAAGGTAAAGATAAAGGGACCCCTGACCATTAGGTCCATTCGTGACCAACTCTGGGGTTGTGGGGCTCATCTTGCTTTATTGGCCGAGGGAGCCGGCATACAGCTTCCGGGTCATGTGGCCAGCATGACTAAGCCACTTCTGGCAGCACACGGAAACGCCGTTTACCTTCCTGCTGGAGTGGTACCTATTTATCTACTTGCACTTTGATGTGCTTTCAAACTGCTAGGTTGGCAGGAGCAGGGACCGAACAACAGGAGCTCACCCCGTCGCAGGGATTCGAACTGCCGACCTTCTGATCGGCAAGTCTTAGGCTCTGTGGTTTAACCCACAGCGCCACCCACGTTGGATAAATTTAAAAGCATTCTTACACTGGAGGCATCCCTCCCATAATCCCAAAAGAAAGCGATGCAGGCTTCAAGTGAAAGCAATGCTTCTTATTAGACACATGATATCTGCTCACCACTCAAAGGATCATAGCAATCTTAGCTGTTGCAACCCAACATCCTTATCCTGTACCAATCAAAATTATTTAGATCTTCAGCTCAGCCCTCATCATAATACCATGTGATTACATAGAATCATTTTCAGTGCTATTTTTCTAGAAATAATGGCGCTGCAACTCACCATGAACATCTCCCTTGTTCTCTTACAATGGCAATGGCACCTATCTGAGAGGTGCTGGAACTGAATTCCAGCTGAAAAAAGCCCTGATCATTTTTCAGTGTCCTTCTTTATTAAGACTTTGACTAATTTTCCTGCTTACTAAATATCCCCCAGTATCTTATTTCATCTATCTTCAAAACAATTCAAGATAAATCGCAATTTCCATGCCTAGCCGATTCTCCTTTTCGTGTACACAATTGACGCTCAAAGATTCAAACAGGAAAGCCCGCAGTTTAACACTGAATCAGAACAAACAGCAATAGGATTTCCCATGAGTTGCTGTTTGTTCTGATTTATCACTAGAGAGCGGATTTTGTGGGTAAAAGCAGAGTGGACAGGGCAAAATCGCTCAGATCTGTGTCTAGAAAGCACGGGACAGGCGCAAAACTGCTTGAACCCATGCTTTCTAGGCACAAGGCAAGCAGATGTGTGAATGAACCTGTGTGCTTCATGACTAAAGAGCAATGTGTAAAAGATGTCAATAAATAAGGGGTAGGCCCCTGTGCTTTTGAGAGGAAGGCAAACTGACTTTTTTATATCCTTTGCCTAAAGAGCTGCCATCCATAGAGCCAGTATTCGCTGACCTTTTATTGTAGTGTGATCAAGACTGTAATAATCAGTGCAGACCTTTTCAAGTTAAAAGTACCTAAAATAAGCAGCCAGTTACCAGGAATCGATTTGCTGAACATGGGCAAAGCAGCTACTTGTCAGAATAAGCTGTGGCCCTGCTCATCACTCCTCGTGGTTTTTAAATGGACGTAAATTGGTGCTATCCTTAGGAAAATTAATGGGTCCTAACATTTCACCCTACTGCTTGTTTTATATTACACGCACATCAAGACATTTGAACAGGTTTGCAAGACTTCAATTTAATTTTCCCCCTCTTGTTTTAAGTGCCTTGCTACCTGGGAGTCCTTCTTGACATCTCAAACAGACATTCGCTTGGAAGAACCTGAAGATCGGCATTGACTTCCGCCAGCAAGGACCTGTTCCTTAATCTTCTTCCGAAATACGTCTAGCCAAAGAAGTTCTCTGCCTATGAGATCAAATCCATTTTTCCATAGAACTGTTAAGATTCTGTAACATGTAGAAAACCCACCTTTTGAAGTCTCAGGTATTCTGCAGTCCTGGACTATATTTTGAATCATGGTATATATCTATAGAGGAGGTGAGGGTGGTGTTTAGGATGTATTGCTAAACCATGGTTAATGTTATAAGGATGAGATCTTGGAAGACATTGGAAGGTTTTGATCAACCACATTATGCCATAACCCTAAACTAAGGTTTGTTAAAAGCATCGTTTGGTTATTAAACCATGGTTTGAAGTTGGTCTGTTTCAGCTAACCATAGTTAAGATTCACCACGGTTTGTTGGGTTTGGATGATAAGCCGCAGTTAATCAAAAATGGAACAAAAATGCCCAAACTCTCCCTCATGGCTGTGCTGGAGGAAGGAGAATGCAAACCTTATAACACTCATAACACTAAATCATGGTTTAGCACTGGATCCAAACTGAGTTAGAGAGATCTGCTTTTATTTTTACCAGTTTTGTGCATTTATCTGGTTTTTCTTTTTAAATACCCTGTAATTTGGATATAAAATATTTTAAATATGTAAAAATAGCTCCATTTTAATAAATAAAAATTAAGAGGATTTTCTCTCTCTCTTTATGCTCATTGGTGCAGCCTGTTTAACTGGCTTTGGGTATTTATAAGTCTTCAGAACAGTCGCTGAATGAAATCTTTTCTTGGTAAATGCATTGCAGCCAAGCTTTCACTAGATGGAATGCGGATGCCGCTAACGGCAGATTCAACACCAGTTAGTCTAACGTGTCTGACACCAGGAATTTTTTATTTTTATTTTTAGATTGTCAGACTACTCGTGTGTGTGTGTGTGTGTGTGTGTGTGTGTGTGTTTGCACACTCACACACAGAAACAAATGATGTTATTCTATATTAATCAATATAAACAAGGCTCGTACACTTTCATTATTGCTAGATCAGCCAATTAAAGTGGTAATTAATTGATGGTAAATTGCACAGAAGCTTCTCTCCCGGTGGGTTGGAACACTAGCTTAGCTCAGTTGGTAAAGCATGAGACTCTGTATCTCATAGATTTGAGCCCCATATTGGACAAGGCTTCCTGCCTTGTAGGGGGTTGGACTAGATGACCATGGTAGCCCCCTCACACCTCTTCCTCCCATGCTGCCAGAATGCTAGGCATTGTGGCTGTAGCCCACCAGGGAAGCCACTTCTGAATCTGCAAGTTAAGAACACACTCTTTCCCCTTTTTAAAAGGGGGGGGGGGGCTATTTTCCTTGTGTGTTACACAAATCAGGGAGGTGATGAGCATTGGTAGTTTCCTAAGAGCAGGTGGCCATTTTTGTTGATTACCTCATAGCACATTTCACATTTGCTTTAATCCGCCCACTAGTGAGGTTTCCCTTTTGTGTTACATTTTTAAAATTCGTACTTCTGCTTTCCTTATCCAGCCGAGCTGTAAATTATGGAAGGAAGAATCTCACAAGTAGCCCATAAACACAAAGCTCCTTCACATCACAATATTGTCCATTCTATGATCTTCCTTCTTCTAATACTCTTATGTTAAGTATGCCAAACACTTCTTGTTTCAATAATTCATTTATAGTTTTACTATATGGAGGCATCAAAATGCCACTAACCTTCCCCCCACCACACACATATTATGTGGTTATATACTTTATATTACTTTTCAGGAGGAATCTTTCCGGCAATTTATCACCCATTGAGCCACGTCTCTGGGGATTCATTTCTTTAAGTATTCTTGGTTGTCAACATTTGTTTTCCCTCAGGCCACAGCTCATGCATCCCAAGTACTCTGTTAACATCTCAGCCGCCTGCTTATTTGACTGGAAATGTCCTTATGCTTTACCTGTTTTCTTTAGATGACTGCAGGTGAACCGTTTTAATTATTTTTATTTTTATTTAAATGAGGCAGAAGCAAAGGGATGTCTGCAATCTTTCCTGGAAGCAGGCCTCACTGAACAAAGTGGAACTTACTTCTGAGTAGGGATGGGGAATAAGTTTGATTTGGTTTGCATTTAAAGGCAAATTTGCACTTTCTGAAGCAATACACAGATTGGAAACACAATCTTTTTAAAGTCACACTTGCCTGAAATTTGCAGTGCAGTTCTCCAGCCCAGTAATTCATAAAAAAAAAAAAATGCGTATGGTAGGGTAAAATGTGCATAAAAATGCATATATTGCATACAAAAATCCCTTATGTATTAGTAGAAACAGGCTTTCCCAAATTGTGGATAGATGCAAAACTGGAAAAGGTACTATGATACATATATGGTGGAATTGTTTAAACATCAAACAATTTTGGGAAACAATATATAACGAAATGAAAAAAAATGTTCAGATATTCATTTAGGAAAACACCAGAAGGTTTTCTATTGGGAATACTACCAGGAAGTCTAAAGGAAGAAGACAAGACATTATATTTATACGCAACATTGCATACAAACCTGTATATTCCGGAGGACTCTAAAAACAAGGTATCACATTATTGATATGGAAATGTGGAGAACTGATTTGAGATTGGAAGAATAAGAAATTGCAAGATCCCCACCCTTATTTCTGTGTAAACATGCATAGAAATGTACAGTCAAGGCTACAAGATGGGATGGTTCCAAATGTACCATTGGTATTATATGCACAGCTAGAATGATCAGAAACACAAGGAACAAATAAGGCTATGTAGCTACCAGAAAAGTTTGAATAATATACTCTGGCCTTTTATCAACACACTTTTAAACTGCCTATTGTGGGATGGAGGAAAACCACAGAGAGAAAAAAGACACTGAAACATGGTCTGTTTCTTCAAGTGGGAAAAATACAGGATGTTGCAACTACAGTGGTACCTCAGGTTAAGAACTTAATTTGTTCCGGAGGTCCGTTCTTAACCTGAAACTGTTCTTAACCTGAAGCACCACTTTAGCTAATGGGGCTTCCCGCTGCTGCCGCAGCGTGATTTCTCTTCTCACCCCGAAGCAAAGTTCTTAACCTGAGGTACTATTTCTGGGTTAGCGGAGTCTAACCTGAAGCATCTGTAACCCGAGGTACCACTGTATGTCACTTCCAATACCCTCACTCCTTAAAAAAAAGGCCTTGCTTAGGGTGGGGGAGGGGGGAGAGAGAGACAGTACTTGTGTCTTTTCTTTCTTTCTTTCTTTCTTTCTTTCTTTCTTTCTTTCTTTCTTTCTTTTGGCACCCTTCATTTTGGAGGTAGTTATTTTTATTTTCTCATAGTAGAAAATGAAAAACATTTCTGTTGTAAAATGATTGCACAATTTTTCAAAAAAGAGGAAGAGACTGGTCCAGGAAACACAGATATGACAATCGTGGGAAATAAAATGTAAGGTTGACACAATTTGGAACTTTCGATGTTGTTGCTTTCAGGCTTCTGATTGGCCACTGGGAAAGCAGAACGCTAGACTAGATGAGGCATTGGCCTGATCCTGCAACTACATCTTATGTCTGTATGAATATGCTTCAGACTAGTGTGGAAGTACTTGCTGAAGTTCTTCCACAAAACACAGCTGTAATTGGATGGTACATATTGCACAGCTCATTACTATAAAAACATGAAAACAGGACATTTTCCCCCTCTCTCCCTTGAAACCCAAGGCATGCCAACACTTGGTTGCAGAAGAAGCTGAGACACAGATGGGAATGTTTGGCTGTGATCGTTCCACCTCCACACACTTATTTTTTTTATTTTATTTTTAAAGATATAACATGCCGAAAGCATATTCTAATGAAATTCCATTATAATAAAAGGTAGAGCTTGCTGACATTTTGGGGCCAGTGAGCCCATTTGGAATCAAGAAAGTGCCATGGGTGCCAGTCACAAAATGGTGAGTGTGGAGTTGTGGCGTGACACAAAATGGTTGCCTTGGAGTGTGGGCGAACATGGTTTCCAAGGGGCTGTAACTTAACACAGAATATCGACACATTGAAAAGTACAGGGGAATAAAATGGTACGGGAACGCCCCCTCGTCAATGGGGGAAAGGCACCTGCATTCGCCGCCATCACATTCACTTCTAGAAGCTTCCAGAACAGAAGGTAGGATGTGTGTCCAATCTTGGCATCCAATGAAATGTGAGCATGTTTACAAGTATGTTCACTTGAGGCAAAGCATGCAGCGCTCACCCGATCTTTCACCTCCTTCTATTTGCTTAAAGGTTTTCTATCTCTGCTGTGAATTTTTTATCTGCATTTGTGAATTGATAAAACTCTGTAAAAACAGAAAAAGTAATTTTGATGTGACCGTGTGCATAATTGCATAAAGAACTGCAAACCTTGAAATGCGGGTTGGTGCATGGCAGCAGGAGTGCTGAAAGAGGAAGGAATTGTCTAAAATTAGTCTTGGATCCTAAGGTAAATGAAGAAAGTTCTCAGAAAGTTATCATCTGGGAGTCACCCACTCCAAAGCTTCTGGAGATTTCGAAGGAGTCACGGGGGCCCAACATGTCTCATTGCCACCTCTTTCTTTCCCCAGTCTTAGGCTCCTCAAAATCCCAAATCTTTAAATCAGGGATGGGGAAGCTGTGGCCCTTTGGATATTGGTGGACTCCAGTTCCCATCGACCCCCAGCTAACATGGTCAGTGGTCAAGAACAGGGGTCAGCAAACTTTTTCAGCAGGGGGCCAGTCCACTGTCCCTCAGACCTTGTGGGGGGCCAGACTATATTTTTTGGGTGGGAAATGAACGAATTCCTATGGCCCCACAAATAACCAAGAGATGCATTTTAAATAAAAGGACACATTCTACTCATGTAAAAACACGCTGATTCCCGGACCGTCCGCAGGCCGGATTTAGAAGGCAATTGGGCCGGATCCAGCCCCCGGGCCTTAGTTTGCCTACCCATGGTCAAGAATGATGGGACAGTGTAGTCCAGCAACATTTGGAGCAACATCTCCACTCCTGAAGCTAGTGTTGCTTGTATGAAGCCCTGTATCACTTCCTTACCTCCTTGAAGGCCAGATCTGCTGCCCTTTTGGATCCTGCCGCCTGAGGCGCTCGCCTCACCTTGCCTCATGGGTGAGCCAACCCTGTGTGCTAGGTATGGGTATCAGCTAGGTGTTTGAATCCTTTCAGTGTGGGTTTCGCTGGCAATCACCCAAGATGAGGGAACAGACAGTGTTTCTTTGAGGAAAAATGAAAACTAATTCACAGCACACAGAAACTGCACAGGTAATTGCACCTCAAAGATGTGATATCATTTTCCCAAACTGATCACCGCTTTCTTTGTTCCAAAGATTTCGGCAAACAGCAGTGCTCAGAAGGAAGGGAGCTCGAGCGATGAGCTTGTTACCATGTATTTTGGGTAATTGCTCCATGGAAACATATAAAAGGCATAGTGATTCTCTGGCCTTGCTGGTTCTGACACCCACAACACAAACCCACACGATCCCACTTCCTTCCTTTCCCTTTGTCACTCGCTGGGCCTGGGACCAGAACTGAGCCCTAGCAGCTAAACCATCTGTCTATATTTGTTAGTGATGCTTCTAGAGAGGAGGAAAGGAGAGGGGGAGCCGTGGGAGATAAACAGTTGTTTGTTTTTAAAATGTTCCTTTGTGCATATGCTTTGCAATTCCAGGGTTTACAAAGTACAAAAGGAACAAGTTGGCCAAAGGTCAGCAGATCAATATAAATGCAAAACACTTACTGCATTGGCCGAATCTTCAGCTTGAAGAAGTCAGAAATCACAGGATTGTGTGTGTGTGTTTTTCTAAATGATCGTATCCTAAAGGTGCAATGATATTTACTGTGTCTGAAGAAATGCGTTTGAAGACAGCTTAAATAAATAAAGAGTTAATGTAAATATTCCATTTAGGAGCCTTTCGTTTTAAAACCAATATTTGCTTCCCAGTTGAATTTGTATTTGTCAAGCTCTCTTACCACTTAATCATCTGAATCCTTTTTGTTTGAATTACTTCATATAAGGATATTGTATCTCTCGTTCTATTTTGTCTTGTGATGCAAAGATTGCTATGGGAATTCTCCTGTTCCATTCCCTCAGGGAGCTGGAGCTTGCGGTTCGCACCAGATGATGAAAATGATTGGTTTGTACAGCCAGCTTAGTACTATGACCTTCCAGCATGTGCTGAAACCAGGAGAGACATGCGTCCCTGCAATTTACAGCTCAAGTTCTTTAAACACGTCCTTTTCAATATTGATCTAACATCCGGCAGTGGTAGATTTGTTGAAAGATATGTAGATTTTCAAGAGTTTTGTGCGTTTGGCTCGGAGGCAACATGGATTTGAGCTGCGCACGCAATTAGTTCTTCTCCGCAATCTTATAATGAGGGGACTGTGTCACCAGAAGCCCCACCAGGGCAAGGGTACAAAAGAACGCCTCCGAGCTAAAGTGTCAAGAGCTGTGTGATGCTTTTGACTTCTCTGCAACTTGGAAGTCATCGCTTCTGCAGATGGGAACCAAAGGAGGGTAAAGGAATAGTTTTCACATTTCACAAAAGTCCAAAAACAAGCATTCTATTTAATACATGGATCCTCTGACTACGGCTGGGGGTAGGTTCGCACAAGTGGGACCAGTGACAACATTCAGGTAGGTAGCCGTGTTGGTCTGACAGTTGAAATATACATAAAAGACAAAAAAATTGTCCAGTAGCACCTTTGTCGTTGTTGTTGTTTAGTCGTTTAGTCGTGTCCAACTCTTCATGACCCCGTGGACCAGAGCACGCCAGGCACTCCTGTCTTCCACTGCCTCCCGCAGTTTGGTCAAACCCATGCTGGTAGCTTTGAGAACACTATCCAACCATCTCATCCTCTGTCATCCCCTTCTCCTTGTGCCCTCCATCTTTCCCAACATCAGGGTCTTTTCCCGGGAGTCTTCTCTTCTCATGAGTCTCAGCTTCAGGATCTGTCCTTCCAGTGAGCACTCAGGGCTGAGTTCCTTAAGAATGGATAGGTTTGATCTTCTTGCAGTCCATGGGATTCTCAAGAGTCTCTTCCAGCACCATAATTCAAAAGCATGCATTCTTCAGCAATCAGCCTTCTTTATGGTCCAGCTCTCACTTCCATACATCACTACTGGGAAAACCATAGCTTTAATTATACGGACCTTTGTTGGCAAGGTGATGTCTCTGCTTTTTAAGATGCTGTCTAGGTTTGTCATTGCTTTTCTCCCAAGAAGCAGGCGTCTTTTAATTTCGTGGCTGCTGTCACCATCTGCAGTGATCATGGAGCCCAAGAAAGTAAAATCTCTCACTGCCTCCATTTCTTCTCCTTCTATTTGCCAGGAGGTGATGGGACCAATGGCATGCAATTCCTGTGCATGCAGGTATCTGAAGAAGTGCACACGAAAGCTCATACCAAGAACAAACTTAGTTGGTCTCTAAGGTGCTACTGGACAATTTTTATTTTTTTTAATATACTTTGGTGACAACATGTCGCCCTACAGAATGTTCCTGTTCAGTGTCCCAGCCACAAAAACCATAGGACCAAGTCAATGCGACCCATAAAGAATCTAAGAAACATTGAGTGTTCTTGGCAGAAAAGCAAACAACATGTAGTATTTGCTTCCGGTATTTCTTTGCAACATTTATAGACCCCTTTTCAACATCAAAGGTCACAAAGCCGTTTACAAAATAGTCACTAAAAACACCCACACATCAGAATAATGTGGCATTTGAAGCAAAAACCACAGGGGAGAATATAACATTCCATCAATTGGCACAACACAAGTTACTCTTTTTATCCGTTATAAATAAGAGCCATTTTAATGTAGTGCTTCAAACCATTGTAGCTTCATACTGTCTACGTGATTCTTACAATGACACAACTGATTATTACAATGTTTCCACATATTGTGGGATTTTTCCGAATTTGTTTTTTTAAAACTGGTCAACAGAACAATTATTGTTCAATAACACCTCCGTATTGTATGAGACATCACATTCTGGATATACCTAGGAAACGATGAGAGAGAGAAAATTATTGATGTAAAAAAATTGAGATCAAAATGTCAGCTGCTAGTTTCATTCCATAGCTTGGTGATGGCAGTGCAAAAAGCTTTTCTTCTTCTTAAAATGAATATTCCAGCTGTTCTACGCACCGTAGCAACATGCACAGAAAGGAAGCAACAGTTTCTTAATTATAGGGCAGACGGGCAGCCACAAATGCAAGTTCTATAGCTAGATGGTCCCTTGGGGAAGATGCAATCAACTCGCACTGGGGTGTTTTCTTGTTTCCGTTTTCTGAATGACATGTTAGACTGTGATCTTGTAAACCAACTTAAAACTTCCAGTTTATAAAGAAGGCCAAATTCCTATAATTAGGATTATGATCTCAACTCCTTCTCTCCCTCCACCCTTCCCAGCAAATCAATCCAGAAGGAAGAGGGAGAAGTTATGTACGGCAATTTCAATTCTGACCTCCAACTGGATAAAAAAGGGGAGGGAAATGTGAGCAATTTTAAAGTCTGCCAGGAGAGAGTGAGTTATTAAACCCCAATGTCTAAATGCTGGCGGTAAGAAATGAAATGAAAATGACATTTCTGAATGGATATTGAATTTAGCAGCATGCAATGTGAGCATCAAATCCAGACTTAGATTGGCTGGTGGGTCTTTTTTTCCCCTTTCCCTTTTCCATTTGGTGAAGTTTTTCCTGTCAGTGCTGGTGAATGACTGTTCTGGATCCTACAGACAGCACCGCTCTCTTGGGGATTCGCTTGACATGTTGCGCGGCTGTTAGCTTGATGAAGCGTAGACAGGACAGGGCTGCAAAATGACTGCTATTTCCCATCTCTTCCTAAGCCTCTTCCACTGTCATTGGCTGCTGCTACATAACAGTTTTGTTGAACGCGGCATTGTGTAATAGCAAAGACGCAGTTCATTTATCGTTCCATGTCCCAGGTTTGACAGTTTGTTGGCAGGCCTGGAAACTTTTTCTGCACAGAGGCTCCTAGCAAATGATGGGAGCCTAGTATCTGCTCAGTCAGGTGGTAAACATGCATCTGGAATATTCCAGACTGGTGCTCCCTGCAAATAGAAAACCAGCTTGTCAGGGAGAAGGATTTCCCTTGATATCTGTATTTCTATATGCAGGGTTTTGCGTGTCGAGGTCCCCAAGCCACCCCTCAAAATAATTCACAATTCACACATAATTTTTGTTTAAGGTTTTTGGCATAATTTTGGCCACAACTTTATTAAAATACATAATCTGTGAGTGGTTGCTTAGGCATTGGTTAAGACTATCTGTCCCCCCGCCTGGGACAGAACTGACTTCCGAACTCCCTCAGAAGCCAGTGAAGGGAAAACAATATTGGGGAGCAATGGAGCTGAGTCACAGGCCCTCACCGCTCACACAACCTGCTCCCCAGGGCTTGCCGGCCCTGGTCCCATTTCAGGGATTGGACAAAATCATGGCAAGCACCTGGATTCCTTTAACGTAATTCCCTTCCACACCACCATTGGAGGGGCAGGCCCAGCCAATCCTCACCCCTCCTCCAACCAATTTTTATAACCAATGCCTAACCGCAACCTTACAAGTTGTGACGAATTGCTAAGTAGTAGGCAAAAACCAAATGGCACCAGCCAATCAGCCAAATGGACAAAATTCCTACTAGGCCCCTGCCGCAAAGGCAGACGACCCCATGACAGGCATAGCAAGGTCAACTGGAACTCAGGGCGGGCGGGCAGGTGATCCGATGCACTCAGCGAAAGAGAAAGCAAAAGCTGAGTGCCCCAATATTTAAAACCTTTGGTCCCACCCACCACATTGCAACATGCAATTTGCCCCAGCAACCCGGCCATCCAATCGTTGCCCCAGGCCAGCTCACTTTTACCTACAGAGGGTTGGCTTGGCAGACCCCACCGTAACACGTGCTCTCATTTCAGGGAGAACACGCTTTATCCAATGCATCATTGCCTTCCAAAATGTAATGATTTAACTCTATCAGTATTTGATATTTTAAATGATTTTCCCCTATGTTCTTAGCAGTTCTTTTTAATCCCCAAGGTCAGTGTGGATAAAAAGGCAGGGTAATAATAATAATAATAATAATAATAATAATAACAATAATAATATTTCAGGGGCAAATGCACTCAAGCTACATTCACATGGAAGTTTGTTTCGTATACTCTAACTGAAATTTTCCACATTATATTTGTGCTTTCACGCAACATAAAAGCCACTTCTGGAAATCTAGTAGAGTCTAGCACAAGTTAGTGTAATGTCACAACTTTGGGGGTGACGTACCAGCATATAATTCTCTCCTGCCATTTTCATGGGTGAATCATGGGGAAACAAAAGCACACATGTGCAGAAAGGGTGGGGAAGTTGCGATGTTGTCCAATGATGTTCGTTGTTGTTCCATATGGCACTCACTGGTACGAATGACCTTTAGCAGACATGCTAGTTTGTCAGTCAAAAGGCCTTAGTTCCACAGTGCAACAGGTACAGCAGTGTGAAAGGGACATGAGAAAATGGGATGCTGCAATCAGGAAAAGTAGCACAATATTTCCCACACCTGAATGCACCCCATACTCAGACAGTATTTGAAGACTTATCTGTGCAGCAAATATATGGACAAAATTCTGCAAAAACAGGATTTGTAAGATCAGCTCTACTTTCCCTTCTCACAAGCTCCCAGTTTTCTTAAGGAAAAAGGGAAGATGTATCTGTAACTAGTAAAACTGAAATCATCAAGACATGCTGTGAATGTATTACGTAACACCAGGTAATGCTTGATATCCCCTCTAACTTGGTTTCACACATTCACCCTCCATCAGAAGGGATCCTTGTCTAATCTGAGCTATGCACTGGATGGGCAGATTTCAATTTAGTTTCCTATTAAAAGGCTAATGACATGGTGCTCCCACTTTCCAAATTTAGCTCATAAATGAATGCTAAGTAGTTTGATTGCTGCCTAACTCAGCCATGACTGATCTGGGAAAAGAAAAGGCGGACACTTAACAGTCAGTTTTCTTTAGAGAAGTATAGCCTGACCAATGCTAGCAATTATGCTTTCAGGGTGCCCTGATAAAATGTTCATTTTCTTTTTTGGTTTTAAAAATGTGTTGCTATTTTCAGAGCTTTAGCATCAGGTTTTAGCCTCCCCTTAATAAATTAAAAGAGGTAGGCTGCCCAACTTTCGACAGAGTCTTCTCTTAGAGTTTTGGTCCCTGTATTAAACTAGAGATGGCAGCAAATTCCTCCAAAACCAATTGTTCCAACATCTATAGATGCTTCTCTGATACGATGTCAGGAACTGGTTGGTCACAGAGGAAAGGTTGGAGAAACCAGCTGGGGAACCCCTAAGGTAAGAAGGCTCAGAGCCTGGAGATAGCTGGTGGGACAACAATGAGAAAAATGAGTGGTCAAAAGGAGAAAATGTTGACAAGGAGGTATCAGAAGCTGAAGAGGTAACAGGGCTTAGTGAGCAGGGAGATTCTGTGGCAGAGAGAAGTTTAAAATCAGAGGCAGAGGCTGGAGTGTGGGATGAGGGAGGTCAAGAGGCCGAGTTGAGTCAGGCTGGTTAGGACAAGGTTACCAGATTTTTTTCAATGAATCTGGGGACACTTTAAATAAATAAATACTACACATTTGGGATGTTGATGCTGCAGCGATGGTAGTGGCAGAGGGGCAGCCGCCACATTCCCCCTTCCTCTGAGGCTTCTATCTCCTTTCTTCAGTGGTGATGTGGTGGGGAAGCGGTGTGCAGTGGGTCAAGTCAAGCATGGAAGGCGGAGAAGGGAGGCCAAGTGTGGTGGTGGCGAGGCCATCGGAGCAGCCCCAATCCCATTCCTACTTATGTGCAAGCAGGAGGGGATGGGGATCTCTCAGCTGGGAAGGGAGAGATCCCCGCTCTGCTCCTGCTTGCACTCAAGTAGGAGTTGGGAGGCTGCTCCGATAGGCAGCATGAAGCCTCCCTTCACAGCTTAGTTGCTGGGATCAGGGAAGGTGGAGGCAGCCCAGAAGCTGCATCTTAGAGCCCCTGCACCACCATCATATGGGGACTTCTGAGCAGCTCCTGAAGCCAGCCAGAGCCAACTGCTCCGGGCTGCTGAGACTGCCACTGCTGCATTTCCCGGGGACATTAGATGAAATCCGGGGACATTCCGGGGATGGAATTTCTCTGGGGACTTATTCGCAAATCCGGGGACTTTCCCCCAGAAACGGGTACATCTGGTAACCCTAGGTTAAGAGTCACAGGTGTCTTCCCCTCCCACTGTGACAAGCTCCCCTCCCCAGAATCAGGAGAGGCATGAAGAGGGCAGGGGAGAAGTTAGCATCACACAGGCACAGTCTCAGATTGCTGGGCGGGGGGAGCCTGGAGCGGACGGGACAGGCAGCTGTGGCAAGGCAGGTACCCCCAGTCTCTGCAAATGCTTCATGGTGGGCAAAACCTAAAGATGCTGTGCTGCACTCCTGTGTAACTCCTGTTTGTTTTTTTTCTAATGAAAATTTAACTTCACTTACTTTGTGTTATCTACTGCTGGCTCATTCCTGCCTAACAAGCATGCATGGAAATATCCAGAGCTTCAGAATTGGGAATAGAGTGCTTCTCAATCTAATTGCCCACACCTCTGATATGTAAGCTGAGCCCTGTGGTGGGAAGAAAGATCTCCACCCGCCAGCATCTGGCATTTCTCTCCAACATCATCACTGCATGGAAGGGCCAGAGAACTAAGCTTGTGCTGTTATGGTTTATATTGATTTAAAGCAGGTCTCCCAAACTTGGGACTCCAGCTGTTTTAGAACTACAAATCCCATCCACCATCTTAACCACTGGTCCTGCTAGCTAGGAATGATGGGAGTTGTGGTCCAAAAACAGCTGGTGACCCAAGTTTGGGAAACCCTGATTTAAAAGCATTTATACCCATCTTAAGGTCATAAGGACGCAGGTGGCGCTGTGGGTTAAAGCCTCAGCGCCTAGGGCTTGCCGATCGAAAGGTCGGCGGTTCGAATCCCTGCGGCGGGGTGCGCTCCCGCTGCTCGGTCCCAGCACCTGCCAACCTAGCAGTTCGAAAGCACCTCCGGGTGCAAGTAGATAAATAGGGACCGCTTACCAGCGGGAAGGTAAACGGCGTTTCCGTGTGCGGCTCTGGCTCTGGCTCTGGCTCTGGCCAGAGCAGCGATGTCACGCTGGCCACGTGACCCGGAAGTGTCTCCGGACAGCGCTGGCCCCTGGCCTCTTAAGTGAGATGGGCGCACAACCCCAGAGTCTGTCAAGACTGGCCCGTACGGGCAGGGGTACCTTTACCTTTACCTTTTAAGGTCATAAAGGCAGTTTACATTTTTACCTACCCAGATCCTTCCTTTTACAAATGCAGGACGTGTGTATGTGTGATTGTTTCATTCATTCCTCCTAACATTCCTGTTTTTCTGACAGACTTTGCTCATGTTCACCCAGTAAACTCATCACATCTGAGCAAGGAAGGATTTAACCTCAGATCCCTCCTCACTCTCACTCTCACTCTCACTCTCACTCTCACTCTCGCTCTCTCTCATGGAAAGTCTAATTCACCAGCATGAGCAAGAAAATAGACATGAAAATGATTTTTACTCCATTGGATTAGAGATAAGTTTGGCAATAGTGAGTCATCCCCATGCTAGGATTTTTGTGGTTGAGTTTTCATGACATGCTCTCTTCCTGCATCCTACAGAACCTAGTTAAAGGTAAAGGTACCCCTGCCCGTATGGGCCAGTCGTGTCCGACTTTAGGGTTGCGCGCCCATCTCGCTTAAGAGGCCGGGGGCCAGCGCTGTCCGAAGACACTTCTGGGTCACGTGGCCAGTGTGACGAAGCTGCTCTGGCGAGCCAGCACCAGCGCAGCACACGGAAACGGCGTTTACCTTCCCGCTATAAAGCGGTACCTATTTATCTACTTGCACTTAGGGGTGCTTTCGTTTTTGTTTTTTTTTAATAAAATTTTTTATTGATTTCCAGTTTTTTAACATAAACAAAAACAACATAAAAACAAACACAAAAACTCATATTTTCTTAACCTTATTTCCATAACCCTCTTTTCCCGGACTTCCCCATACCTTTCCCTTTTTGCATCCTTAATTTTGAACCATTATTCAGCAACCCTTCTTAACCAATTAAATATAAATTCATTCTCTTTTTCGATTCCACCCTAAAATTAAACACAATTTTCCGCTGCAATTCTACGTCTTCTTTTCCCTCAGCATTTTAGCACTCCTCAATTTTGTAATAATTCTTAAGATACATCTTAAATTTCTTCCAATCTTCTTCCACAGTCTCTTTCTCTTGGTCGCGGATTCTGCCGGTCATTTCTGCCAATCCCATAAAGTCAATCACTTTCGCCTGCCATTCCTCCAGCGTGGGTAGTTCTTGTGTCTTCCAATACTTTGCTAGAAGAATCCTTGCTGCCGTAGTAGCGTACAAAAAGAAATTCTTATCCTTCTTCGACACCAACTGGCCGACCATACCCAAGAGAAATGCCTCTGGTTTCTTGTTAAAGGTGCACTTAAGCACTTTCTTAATTTCATTATAAATCATTTCCCAGAAGGCCTTAATCTTTGGGCAGGTCCACCAAAGGTGGAAAAAGGTACCTTCAGTCTCTTTGCATTTCCAACATTTGTTATTGGGCAAATGATAAATCTTCGCAAGCTTGACTGGGGTCATGTACCACCTGTAAATCATTTTCATAATGTTTTCTCGTAAGGCATTACATGCCGTAAATTTAATACCTGTGGTCCATAACTGCTCCCAGTCAGCAAACATAATGTCATGACCTATGTCCTGTGCCCATTTAACCATAGCAGACTTCACTGTCTCATCTAATGTATTCCACTTCAACAGCAAGTTGTACATTCTTGATAAATTCTTAGTATTGGGTTCTAACAGTTCTGTTTCTAATTTCGATTTCTCCACCTGGAAACCAATTTTCCTGTCTTGTTTGAAAGCCTCCATTATTTGAAAATAATGGAGCCAATCCCGTACCTTGGACTTTATTTTCTCAAAACTTTGTAGTTTAAATTCACCACCTTCTTGTTCTAGAATTTCAGAATATTTTGGCCAATTAGTTCACTTAGGGGTGCTTTCGAACTGCTAGGTGGGCAGGAGCTGGGACCGAAAGACGGGAGCTCACCCCGCCGTGGGGATTTGAACCGCCTAGTTACACGGTTGCAATTAATACTTCTCTGTCCTCATTTCCCAGTTTTGACCCATGGAAATCATCTTAGGCTGGTACCAACTGCCGCCTGTCAGAATCGGAGTGTTTTGCAGCACTGACAGCAACGAGATGGATTGTTAAGAACTTGCTTAACAAATATAGATAATAAAATGAAATGTCACGTTTTATTAGGTGCTTCTGTCTTATCTGTCTAAGTGATTTTAAATGCCAGTATGAGAGGGGAGAGAGAGAGAGTTGGCCAGCCGTGTCCCTTGGAGGTGCTTGCTAAGTGCTACATGGGTTTTTAACATTTGCTTTTCATTAATGGGCTAATTCATCAATGCTATAAACTAGAAGGGAGAGGGAAGAGGTGACAGCTGGAACTGCTGTATGGCACAGAACCGCTCCCCATCTGGGCTCTTTTCCTTACAAGGATAGACCCAGTCACTGCCCATCATCTTCCCAGCTGGTTGCACAGAAGTTGCCCCCCTGTCAATGTAGTATTCTAAGAAGTCATTCATGCTGAAATCCTGTACTCACCCACCTGGGAGTAAGTCTCATCCAACATAATGTGGCTTAATTCTTGTTTGCGCCAATAATAATAATAACGCAGAGGAGACTTCCAGGATGCCAAGACTCTAGTTTGGGTCAAGTACTCTTTGGTGAGAGAACCCTAGCAGAGATTGAAAGTCACAAAATGTGCAGCAAAGAGAAGTTTGGAAATGTATATGGTTAGACCTTTAAAATATGCCTTTCCCACTTTCTGCACAGGAGGCCATAATAACAACCAACTTGGATGGCTTTGAAAGGGAATTGGACAAATTATTAATGGCTATCAATGGCTGCTAGCCATGATGGTTATGCTCGGCCTCCACAGTTTAACCCCTGCTCTCAATTCAACAGGTAGTATTTATGTATGCCTATACCAGCTTAGGTGTACATATTTGGGTCAGGATGCTGATCTTTGCACCTCTGGGTTAGGGTTGTCATGTTTCTAGAAGTAAAATTCAGGATACAAAATGTGTTGAGCTTTTGTTTCTTTAGGAAACTCAAAGTTGTTGAGCTTTTCTTAGGCAATAAACCTCAAAATCCCGAACATTTTGGCGGTTTTCTGAAATTCCCCTGGACGCTAAAAAGTAGGGCAGGAGATTAGAAATCATTCAGTTTCATTGTTTGTGGGGAAATGCTTTTTTCTCCTATTCCACTGCATTCTCCCTTTTGGGTAGTGAGAGCAAAATTATTGCTATTACTCTCCTTAACTTAACATTTGCTTCCAAATGTTATCTTCCAAACCTCATCATTAGACATACAATGTGTAATAAGCTCTGGTCCGCTTCCGATCTGCGGCTTTGCTCCATTGAGTAAATAAAACTGGCACATTATTGTGTTCACATCTGAACTAGATCTCTTGTACTTTTAAAAAAATGCATGGGGACAGTAGCTTGATTTTAGCACACAGCAGGGATGGGAACTTTTAGTTTTGTATTATAGGTAGAATACAAAACTAATAGCAGCCTAGCATTTCCTATAACATGGGTTAGGCTAAAAGCAGTGCCCCCCCCAACTGTGATGTTGCCTCTGGGTGGATTGGCATTCTGACTGATTGTTCCATTAAGCTCCCAATCTAGTGAAAAGTAACACCAGCAATTTGGACCCGCATAAAAGAATTAGAAGTAATTTGGCTCTCATTTGTCCATGTGTAGTGGTGTCCAAGAAACCTGGCAGGACTGCTAGGAGGTCATGGGGGTGCGTGGCAAATGAGAAGTCATCGTTTGTGGCCAGTTGTTTTGCTTTTCTCCCCATCCTTCTCTCATGCAAAGAAACTGCGGACACCAAAGCATTGCAGTTTCACAAATACTTATCCCCCAACCGAAAAGCATCTCCCTATGGTTCAGAAGGGCTCCCTTCCCTCACACTGGCTTCATTGCTAGGAGAAAAATTGTGTGGCCTTCATTTGTTCTGGGTTCACTCAGTGGTTTCATGTAGATTTTGAACAGCATGGGGGATAAAACTGAACCCTGAGGAACCCCACATTGAAGGCTCCAGGCTGAAGAGCACTCTACAAGCATCATCTTCTGGAAGCAAACACCCAAGTAGGACTGGAAGCACCACAAAGCAGTGCCACTCACCCCTAAGTCGGACAGCTGCTCCAGGAGGTTATAATGGTTGATGGTATCAAAAGCCGCTGGGAGGTCAAGTAGAGTTAACAAGGACATGTCTCTCTCCCAACAGAGGTCATCATACAGGGCAACCAATGCTTTCGACCCTTACTTTTGGCTCTTAACTGGATGAAGCCTAAATGCCGACTGAAATGGATCTAGAAAATCAGCTTCCCCCAAGAGCGCCTTCTCAAGAACCTTCTCCAAGAATGTGGCTCCAACTGGCTTGAATGTTGGCCCATTGACAAAATTCCTAAAGCTTAGCAGCTTGGGCATGAAAGGTTCTCACACACCTCCTTTGGATGAGGGAGCCTTTATTGGGGAACAATCTAATTTTCTGTCCAGCTCCCTACCCCCACCCCACTTCTCTCCTCTGCTTTTTGCAGTAGCTGTTCATCAAGCAGTATTGAAACCCCAAACTTTAGGCAGCGTCTCTGCATTCAGCCCACTCAAGCTCTAGGGACCAGCAACATCTCAGCCTTTTCAGCTTCATTTCACTACTGGCACTCTTCCCTTGGGCTTCTCTTGGTTCCACCAAGTCCCTCACATCTCTCGTATTCACCTTCACCTTCACATTCATCTCCCCTTCCTGTAGTTTCACCTGATCAGCCCAGATACATGCAGAAGAGGCAGAAATGCTGGTGCCTGTTTTTAGTGCAGAACACCTGCATAGACTACTCTCTTTCTGTGGTTTAGCATCATTAATTGCAGGTAGTGCTGGCTGAATCAATCAGTTTTGGTTTCTCTCCGTTTCCCATTTTTCCAGTTTTAAGTTATCCACATTTCCATGTTAGTTTGCAAATTTTGTTTGAACAAGGTCCTCACAAAAATGCATTTTAGTCTGCATTTCACCTGACACACTCACTTGTATGCAGTTTTGCTTGATATGGATGTTATAGCAAACAAGTTCCTCTAATATTTATTGGTTTGTGGATTTATAAATTGCCTTTTGCACATGTCTCTAGGCAATTTAGTCATGTGAGGTATTTTTTGTATGTAGTTTTCTACTAATATATGAATTACTTGCACATTTCTCCCTAATAGATGCATTTTTGCCTACATTCACGTTTTGTTTTGCTTTATTTTGTTTTGTTTTTTTTACCATATCACAGTCTGGTGGGGGTATACAATGACAATAGTACCTTGGGTTATTTACTTGGCTTACTGGGGCTACTAAAAGCAATTCAAGGGTCATGAATCCCACCTGCCCCTTCCCAAGAGCACACCTTACAATTTCATGATATTTATGAAACTTTTCCAGCATTCATGAGACATGAAATCTCCCACAAGCCTCAAGTACAGCGCTTGGACTCCCTTGCTAAATGTTAGCTTATTTAACGCAACGCATCACTGAGAATTTGACGGGTTCCGGGTTGTAGGCGTAAACTTATAAATCCTGGTGTTTAAAATGCTGTCATGTATAATCCTTTTCAAGTTACAGTGACCTTTGGAAGAAGTCAATGGCTAAAGTCCCATCAACATCATCTTGAAACAGAATTACATCCTTTATGCTTTTAACAGTGACACCACAAATCAACAACTTTAGTCAATTCCTTGTCATATCTGCCGTACAATGGATTAAATAAATTGGCATATTACAGAACTCTCAATGCCAGTGTTTTTCTGAAACATTGAGGGAAATTGGAGTTTTTTTACTTATTTACTTATGAATTTATAATTTTCACTTTCATAAAAATATAGCAGGTTGAATGCAACATGTACAAATAAATTCAACAAAGATAACCATTAAAAATGTCTGGAAAACATCAACAAATACTGATTGGATTAAATTCCTGTTGTAAAGGCCTGTCACCCTTCATCAGGTCGGTCCAAGTACATTGCTATATGATACATGACATGCTGTTAATACAATCCTATATGCAAAATGCCACCTAATATAATCCAAAATATTCAAATATTACACTTATATATACAGGTAACTTAATGCTTAACTATTAGGTCAGTTCCTGCCTTGCGAGGGCACTCAGCTCCTGGTGAAATGCTGACCTGGTGATGAAACAGAGATTTTGCCTGGATGTCTCGTTATCAGAGTCCTCCTTGTACACCATTTTTCAACTACAAGATTTAATACAGAGAATCTGCACTCTGGACATCAGTACAATATAGTTGAACTTTTGGATGTGGAGGCATTGAAAGTCATTTGTAGAATTTTATATATCACTTCAAGACTGACCAGAAACAATATATATTGTTTAAGCTCATGCCGATCAGATTATTAGTATGTGTTACATTGTGATATTTCGTGTACAATACATGTAGAGCACTCATCTTGTTCTGTGCATGCAAAGCTACCTTTGCATACCTTTAGTGCTGACCTTTAAAGCACTAAACGGCCTTGGCCCAGTATACCTGAAGGAGGGTCTCCATCCCTATCACTCAGCCCAGACACTGAGGTCCTCCTCCGAGGGTCTTCTGTTGGGGCCCTCATTGTGAGAAGTGAAGTTACAGGGAACCAGGCAGAGGACCTTCTCGGTAGTGGCGCCCACCCTGTGGAACGCCCTCCCATCAGATGTCAAGGAGATAAAGGACTACCTAACTTTTAGAAGACATCTGAAGGCAGCCCTGTATCAGGAAGTTTTTCATGTTTGATATTTTACTATGTTTTGTATATGCTGAAATCATCATCATCACCACCATCATCTTCTATGAACACAGATTGTTAAAAGGTCAGGAGTGGGGAATCTCTGGTTCAGGGATCAAATGTAGCCCTCTAGCTGGCCCTTGAGACTCTTTCCACCCTCTTTCTAGGCCAGTGGTTCCCAACCTTTTTTTTGGCCATGCCCCACCTAAGTATCTCTAAAATTCTGATGCCTGCCCCCTGCGACATATAAATCATCTTATTCAAAAAGTGAACTCCTATTCACGTTGAGGAAGCCTAATAGGCCATTCACTGTTCATAAGTCATTCTCGAATTGCCCCCCTTAAAAATCAAATTGCCCCCCTGTGGGGCATGTGCCCCATGTTGGAAACCACGGCTCTAGGCCATGCCCCACAGCAGCTTAGTAGAAGAGATGCAGGAAGTTAGCTTCAGACATGTGTCTGAGTCTGGGAGCTATTGAGAGGTGCATCTTCCTCCCATGGCTACATCGTAAAGAAAGAGAGTGAGGATAGGAAGATAAGAAATACATCACTTCCTCCCTCACCGGGGTGGGGGGTGGGGGTGGAGCTTAACCAACTGAACCAACTCTAGCAATTAGAACTCTGTGATCCTTAACTCCTTCATATACTAACTAGCAAAATATGCATCCAAGGCTCTCCCACAGGAATGTGGCCATCAAACTGAAAAAAGGTTCCACATGCCTATGATAGGTTCAAATGGCTGGTGCATTTTTAAGAGCATCATTTATTAAATCACACAGTACTTTTGCATGACCTGCTCACTGGTTCCTGCTATTAAACCTTATTTTGATCATTAGTCATGGATAACCCCAAACAGCAGGTGATTCCTGAAAAAGCACCACGAATGAACTGCAGTGTTTGTCAGTAAGCAGGTGGCTGTCTTTTGATATAGCATTTCTCGTTACTGCTACAAATTAATCAAAGTTTATGTTCAGAAACCTCTGTAATTGGAAGTCAGTAAAATCCGGGGGGGGGGGGAGAGATATCAATGATTCTACAGCATAAATGCACTAAATGAAGACATAAGAAAAAGCAGACAAGATTAAACCTTGGAAAAGCTATGTATATAACTGTAGCAATTCACCTGACATTGAGGGGAAAATAGCTGTCACAGTTCGTGTCGTAAAGGCAGCTGGAATGGAAGTTGGGCATAAGCCTGCGGTTTTGAGATACACGCGATAATTAGGAAAATGAGTTGTATAGCAATCAAATATGCTTCTAACCATTTCAGGCAGGAGGAGATTTCACAACCAAAATTCATTCTCCAGCACTAATCATGGATTGTTTAGGCTGTAATTAACATAATAGGAAACATTATCTGCCAAAATCTGTCAGCTTGGCCATAAAGTGCAGTCTGACATGCTATACAATTAAGTCTCCTATGATGCTATTATGGTTAAGAATTTTTAAGCTGAAAGCCGATCTGTTTAATCAGATGCTTCCCTGCCCATGCAGGCACCTTCAAAGCAATTTCTCAAATGGCAACATGCCAATAAACATGATGCAAACTGTGACCAGGGTTGGGTGTATTGTCGTTGCGCAATCCTGCCAGCACAAGTTAAGACTTTGTTAATGGGTGGGATAGTTGGGTTTCTGAGAAACAATGGGCTTAACTCTCTGGCAGGAATAGGATGTTGCAAGAGCATGTATGGCTTCCACCAAGAACAGAAGCGTCACTCAGTGGCGTAGCGTGGGTTGTCAGCACCCGGGGCAAGGCAAGTAATTTGCGCCCCCTAACCCGTGGATTTTAGTAGGGGCAGAGAGCTGCGAGTGCGAGCGTGCCCCCCCACAGATGTTGTGCCCAGTGCGGCCGGCCCCCCCTGCACCCCCCACGCTATGCCACTGGCGTCACTGCATCCTGAGCTGGATAACAGCCACTGCATAGAGCAAATTCTCTTTTGGGGGGACATCATGGCACTTAAACGCCACCCAGCTCTGCTGCTGGCTGGAGCCAGACTCAAAATCGCCAAACATTGGGAGTCTGCATGTGATCCCTGGAGGGATGGATGGTTTGAAAGTGTGTGCCTTGTCTGAACTAATCACAGAAGGGATCTAGGAGCAGTTATGAAGTGAGACAATTGTGATGTTGTATGGACATGATTTACACGCTTTACAAATAAAAATAACACACTGCAGAGCGCCCTGCCCCCAGTGCCGGATTTACGTATAAGCTAAACAAGCTATGGCTTAGGGCCTTACTCTCTTGCCCCCCCCCCTCAAAAAAAAAATTAAAGGCAAAAAAACCCTTGATGTACATTTCCAAAATATAAGATAAAAACAAAATAAAACCTACATACAGCAACAGTGTTTTGTGTTGATAAAATACATATTTTGTTATGTGCAAATGGCTTTAGGTACCTATTAGGTCCATAAATTACCATATAGCATATATTCAACACACAAAAAACAGTGACAATTTGTTGTTGACAAAGGACAGCTGGACATATAAAGGGCCCCATTACCTTCAGTAGCTTAGGGCCTCATCAGACCTAAATCCGGCCCTGCCTGCCCCTCAATGCCACGTGCTTGTACAATGGTACCTTGAGTTACAGAGGCTTCAGGTTACAAACTCCGCTAACCCAGAATTAGTACCTTGGGTCAAGAACTTTGCTTCAGGATGAGAACAGAAATCTCACAGCAGCAATGGGAGGCCCCATTAGCTAAAGTGGTACCTCAGGTTAAGAACAGTTTCAGGTTAAGAACAGGCCTTCAGAAAGAATTAATCTCTTAACCCGAGGTACCACTGTATGTGGCGAGGCTACCTTATGGATGATGCTTGGAGAGCTCAGCTGGAAAAGCACGAGACAATTAATTTCAGGGCCCTCCATTCGAGCCCCACATTGGGCACAAACTTCCTTCATTACAGGGGGTTGGACTAGATGACCCTTATGGTCCCTTCGAATTCGACATGTTCTATGAAAATGTCCATTTTTGGAATCAATTTTATTAGGATGTCTGCAAAAGTGTACTGAACCTTCTGTTTATTTTCTTCCAACTGCAGTCATGTGCGCCACACAGTCATTGCTCCCTTTATTATTATTGCTTATCTTGTTTGTAAGTTGTTGTTTTTGAAAACTCAGTAAAGGATATCCTTTTTTAAAAAAAAAGGATATCACGGCACTCTTTCTAATATACAGTGGTACCTCAGGTTACATACGCTTCAGGTTACATACGCTTCAGGTTACAGACTCCGCCAACCCAGAAATAGTACCTCGGGTTAAGAACTTTGCTTCAGGATGAGAACAGAAATCTCACAGCAGCAGCAAGAGGCCCCATTAGCTAAAGTGGTGCTTCAGGTTAAGAACAGTTTCAAGTTAAGTACGGACCTCCGTAACGAATTAAGTACTTAACCTGAGGTACCACTGTACACAGGAACCCATAATTGCATGGATTTACTTGCCAGCTAATTTATTTATTTAATAACCATTGCACATTTTCTCCAAACCTCAGGGCTCTGCAATTCATCCTTCCTTCCTTTTACCCTCAAAACTACCCTGTTACCTTGTTGCCTTGCAACAAGAAGACTGTCGTACTCAGGTGAAGACTAAGCTAGTTCCCACTTCCATAGTATCCATTTCAGTTCTGAAATTTATCCCACCTAGATTCAGAAATGGAGCCCAGAAACCGGTCTACTACCTGAATTGTTGTATATGTGAAAAAGGCTAAGGTGTTCGACTATAAGACAATCATACCTTGTCTGTTCTGCTGTCCGGTGAAATATAGAGGTGGGAGATTTTCATTTCTTTCTTTCTTTCTTTTTTTAAAAAAGCTTGTTATTGAAAACACCTTCTTCCAAACAACTCAATTTGTCAAGCCTGTTGTGACAGTCAAGCTAAGCACATAAGTGATTGATTCCAGCCAGGCTGGATGGTGGCTTTGAAAAGAAGATGAAATGTTTGAAATTAAGAATAAGCCGAGAGTCACTTTACACCAAAATGCAGACTGAACCTTGGAGGAGGGATGCCTATGCAAATGAGCCCTGTGCTCATTTGTTTTATTTATTTATGAAATGCCTTTGCCATTTATCTCAAGGCAATTTAGAAACATGCCATAAATACAGCTAAGAACAGACTAAAACAAGGACAAAAAAAACCCAACAACTAAAGATGGACTTGAAGTGATACAAATGTTTTCTCTTCTCTGTCCCCAGTGCCTTCACTCACTTCTGATTCAGCAGCAAACCATAGTTTTCTGCTTCATCCAAACTGCATTTTAAGCCAACCAATCATATTTCGATTGGCAAACCACAGTTTGAATTGGGCATACAATCCTGGCCAGCATGGAAACTGGTTTGCATCAACCACAGTTTCCTTGGTTCAGGGCCGTCTTAAGCATATGTGCCGCTGGGGTGCAAAGATCCAGCCAGCACCCCCCAAATTTAGTTTAGCCGTCCCAAATTAACTTTTATTGAGCTTTTTTGGGGAAAGGGGAAGCCAAGGTTGTTGACCTTTTTTCTAGGAGGGAAATCGCTCACCTGTACAGTGGTACCTTGGGTTACATACGCTTCAGGTTACAGATGCTTCAGGTTACAGAATCTGCTAACCCAGAAATAGTACCTCGGGTTAAGAACTTTGCTTCAGGATGAGAACACGGCATGGCGGCAGCTGGAGGCCCCATTAGCTAAAGTGGTGCTTCAGGTTAAGAACAGTTTCAGGTTAAGAACAGACCTCCAGAATGAATTAAGTACTTAGCCAGAGGTACCACTGTAACTGCTTTTGTTTCCTGACTCGACAGGAATATTTGATGCTACGGAGTAACAGAGCAATGGGGGGGGGGGAGGACATTTGCTCCACTGCTTTTCACTGCTGCCAATTGAGAGGGACCAGTATACAGTAGGTATACATTTGCCGCTGCCCCAGAATTCGGCGCTCGGGTGCCTCGCACCCCTTGCACCCCCGGGTAAAGATGGCCCTGGCTTGGTTTGTATGTAAGCCATAACTATGTATAGCTCTCAAATGAAAATCAAGAGTGTTAATCAGAGTGTGTGAGGGAAACAGGAGGGGCTACATGAGGACAAGACTTACTCACCTAGTATATGTCTATATGATTTGCTTTTCGCTGTTGCAATTTGTCTCACACCTTACAATGTAATATAATTCACTGTGTTGTCTTATCATAATCTTGTCCTTTTTCATCATCTTGCCCTGCCTTAAGCCAAGCTATTCCCAGAGTCCCTTGTACACATATCTCCGCAAGCTTCTAATTTACAATGCAATTATGAGAGTAAAGGATGAACTCAAGAAAAACCTACAAATAAATAAAAACGGGTAAACTCACTCAATAAATTATTCATTTCAAATTAGATGCACTCAACTCTATTAAAATGCTACTCGATTGCATTATTGCTGATACAGAACTTCATTTCATCTCCTCAAAACAAAAGAGTTTATTTGTACTATTAATAAAGAATATTGCCATAGGGATTTCTGCGGCAATCATATATCTCTGTTTCTTTCAATTATTCCCCCCCCCTTGCTGTATAAAGGTGTACTTATTTTTCCAAGTAGAAACGTTCTTATCGCCAATCACTCGAAGTCACAGGTAGGCTTCTTAATGAAAGCAATCTTTTTAAAAAATGGACTGGTTTGTTAAGGAACACTCATTTTTCAATAGACAAGATGAGATTCCGAAATGAAATTGCCCTGGCAATGGGCATGAGAGGAACCTCCAGCACAGACATAAAGCAAACCTGTAGAAGCAGAGATGATGATGATGATGATGATGATGATGATGAAGATTTATATACTGCCCTTAATCACAAGATCTCAGGGCAGTTCACAGGATAAAAATACAAGGTGAAAACACAAGGAAATGGTTAAAACGAAAACAACAAAGCAATTATACCCCCCCTCCCACAAATGAAAGTATTGCTCCATAAAGATGCCACATAGGCAAATTTAATCTGCAGTGGAAAACATGCCCAAAACTGAAATTGACAGCCAGACTTTGTGATCACATTGGGTAGCATTCAACAGTGTTCTAAGCAATGGACCATTCCCCCTCCTCCCTCCCTCCACAACCTCCTAAATCTGTTATGGGGTTTCCCTTAGCCCTCTAGAACAAATTTGTGGAGGGTGCAGGGTCCATGCAGGGAATAGAGAGAGAGGAAATCCCACTGGGATGGCAATAGTCAATGCACTAATGCAAATATTTAGCTGAATGCCATCCTTGTCCATGCTATGTATTGCTTGGGTGGGGAACTTCTGACCCACAAGCATTATTATTATTATTATTATTATTATTATTATTATTACATCAGCTGTGGGACAGGTAAAGATGTGGCTAGGTTGAAGGAGGGTTGCAGCCATCACTTGATTGGCAATACCCGAAAAGCCCAGTAGACACACAAAGGTACATATGAACAGAGATTAGGGTTGTCTGGGTGTCATGAACCTGCTCCTGAAAATCACATCTCTATCTGAAATAGGCATCTGTTAGGAAGGGACTGTAAATTATTGGCGAGAAATGTACCGCATGAAATAAAGGAAGCCTATTGATAACATCCTCTGTCACTCCTGACCCACAAATGCAGAATATTCCAATTGACCACAAGAAGGAGCTCTGTTTAGGGGTTCAATTCTCTTATGTGATTAGAACTGTTTGAGGGAGAGCAGAGACATGCTGGCTGGCCCCGGACCCTCCATCATGTCCCTCCTGTGGGATACCTTGTATAACCAAAATGCTTAACTCTAATTAATGCATGAAGGGGTTAAGACCATACAGTAAGGTCTCCTGCCAGGCTTGGCTAGCTCACACCCCCTCACCTTGCGAGGGAAGGTTACCAAACGCTTTGTTCTTTCACTTCCACCATGCAAACCTTACCAGTAAGGAGGACTAAGCTGGATGCTCCAAGTTTAGACAACATAGCTTAAGCAAGCCATATTTGTAAGGTAAAGGTAAAGGGACCCCTGACCATTAGGTCCACTCGTGACCGACTCTGGGGTTGCGGTGATCATCTCGCTTTATTGGCCAAGGGAGCCGGCGTACAGCTTCCGAGTCATGTGGCCAGCATGACTAAGCCGCTTCTGGCAAACCAGAGCAGCGCACGGAAACGCCGTTTACCTTCCCGCCAGAGCAGTACCTATTTATCTGTTTGCACTTTGACATGCTTTCGAATTGCTAGGTTGGCAGAAGCAGGGACCGAGCAACGGGAGCTCACCTCGTCGCGGGAATTTGAACTGCCGACCTTCTGATTGGCAAGTCCTAGGCTCTGTGGTTTAACCCACAGTGCCACCTGCGTCCCATAGCCATATTTGTATTTCAGGACAAATAGAAACATGTACTACTTTGGAAGTTTTGCCTGCTTTTTCTTGCTGCTGTATGGAAAAGCACATGAATCATGGGCTCATACTCTTCCCTCTTGCAACATGGGAAGTAGCTGTAATTCAAGTAGCAAGAAAGGCACTTACTACAGACTTCATTATATAGTCTATGACGGCAGGAACACTCATTTTCCTGGGATTCACATATGAGCCGTATAAGCTCGCATTCTGCGGTGCAAACCTTCACATAGCTTACCAACATAATGCTTAATGCAGCCATATTCCTCCTAGCAATTAAGAAATTGAGAAGATGGGCTCTTTATGAGAGAGAAAAAAGTCAGATCCAACCGTTATTTAATATCTCTGTGGAAAATGAAATGGTGAAATATATCCTCTGCGGTATAATAAACATGGCACTAAAACTCTTGGGAACTGGAACAATATTTTCAACTCCCAAGCTAGCAGCAATATAATAATGAGCGCTGAAATGCAAATCCTGGGAGGAATGGTTTTAAAAATCAAAAGGCCTTAGCTGGGAATATGCCGTACAGCAAACGACAACCAGGGGCTAAGTTCTGAACTCTGCAATTCCATCAAGGATTCGACTGAATCCTCCCCTTTATAATGAGATTCAACAGCATCAATCATTAGGAAGTTTAATAAGCTCGGCAGAGGCTGGGAGTTCATGCTTTCCAAGTGCTATTGGCAACAATGATCATCGCTCCAAGTTCACAGAACTTGTCACTTTTGGATCCTGTCTCCTCCGACACCTCTCTACGGGACCGTTCTTAGAAACAATCAAAAGAGTGAAAATTCAAGAATCGTGACAGAGATCCTTTCCAAATAGTGGGAGTGAAGCAAGTGAACGTGAGCAGGTACTCACTAGGTGCAAAATAAGGATCAGGTAGACTCAGCAAATGGAGAATAAGAAGGTGAAGTTTATTGCCAGGCAATAAGGACCCAGTTTGGAATCTCTTCCAAAAGGAACTGGGACCCCGATTGACAGAAATCCAGAGCCTGCACCAGCGCAGCACACGGAAATGCCGTTTACCTTCCCGCTATAAAGCGGTACCTATTTATCTACTTGCACTTAAGGGTGCTTTCAAACTGCTAGGTGGGCAGGAGCTGGGACCGAAAGACGGGAGCTCACCCCGCCGTGGGGATTCGAACCGCCGACCATACGATCGGCAAGTCCTAGGCGCTGAGGTTTTACCCACAGCGCCACCCATGTCCCTGCAGCGCCACCCGCATCTCTTCTTTGTTCTAATTTATGTAGTAATAGAATGACTTCACAAGCCTCATGACTATTTTGTGTGCACAGTACACTCTGCTAATAGCGTGCCCTGGCTTTTGAAGCTCGGGTCGCTGATGTACGTCGGAGCATGGGCTGATGGAAGGAGATGGCACAGCTGGGGAGCATGGGCTCGGGTCGCTGATGTACGTCGGAGCATGGGCTGATGGAAGGAGATGGCACAGCTGGGGAGCATGGGCTCGGGTCGCTGATGTACGTCGGAGCATGGGCTGATGGAAGGAGATGGCACAGCTGGGGAGCATGGGCTCGGGTCGCTGATGTACGTCGGAGCATGGGCTGATGGAAGGAGATGGCACAGCTGGGGAGCATGGGCTCGGGTCGCTGATGTACGTCGGAGCATGGGCTGATGGAAGGAGATGGCACAGCTGGGGATTATCAGCTGGCCTCCCGGCCCTCTTCATGTGGGACCCTTCGTCACTGCGGGGAGACCTTAAGAGGACATCACCACTGCGGGGAGTCCCTGTGAGGCTCTCCACCACCGTGGGAAGGCCCGGCAGGATGGTGGGGATGACTCAACCCCGTCCCCACATAATTGGGGAGGAGGCTAAGCTGTCCTCAGCCCAACAGAGTTGGTGCCTAAGTGCCAAGGCGTGAACCTGGGACCTTCTGCAGTTGCCTTGCCATTGAGCTAACAGCCAGGTGGTGCCCATTAAAACCTGTGAATTGATTTGAACACAAACTGGGAAATAAAATGAACACACCAGGAATAAATAACAGAGCTGTCGGGCAATTTTTAAAGAATTTTTAGGTGATTAATAGTCTGGCTTTAAATTAAAGGAATTGTTTTGCATCTTACAAAATCCCAGGATAGATGTTTTGACCTAATGACGGGAATAAGAGGGAACTTTCAGTTGAAAAAAGCACATGCTCCAAAACAGCTGCGAGGAGGGGAACACACACACACACACATACGCAGGCTTTCAGACTCCGCTACTAAGCTGGATGACAAAACACACAGAGAGCCCAGTGCCATGTGCATAGTTACTGTTGCCGATCAAACTTCTGAAGCCTTCTAGTTTGCTTTTGTTTATAAATCTGCAGTTGCACCTGTTAGCTGTTTGGGGAAGCATCACGTGGATTTAGTGCCTGGGAGTTGTATGCAAAGTAGACCTAAATAATGCACCCCTTCAGCGCAAGAATTTCAACTTGTGCAACGGGTTTTCCTCTCCTCCTCCTCCTCCTCCTCCTCCTCCTCCTCCTCCTCCTCCTGTGTGCCCCCTAAATCTGTTCTAGGGTTTCTTTTAACACTCTGGAGATGATTTTAAGGCACAGGGTGTGAGCTATATCTTTGCATGCATATGGCTCTTGAAGTTAACACAACAGCTGCATGAAAGTGGAGGCTGGTCTGTGACCATCTCTCCAACTGAAAATGTCAAGCAGTGTTTTTTTTTATTTAAAAAGTCTCAAAATCTCAAAGCCACACATGCTTTCTGGTCCCGTTCCCCTCATATTGTATATTTTCTTGAACTCACAGAAGCATGAGTTACTGTCAGTCTGCTGTTCTCTGGCCTCCTGTAAAGTTTCCAGTAATAACTGGAATTTTCTGGAAGACAGCCATTTTTGTGATTACCTTAATAAAACCATTGGTTTAAATAAGTCATGCATTATTTGTTAATATATAATCAGCCATTTATTTATTTAATTTCCATACTGCTCCTCATCTGAGGATCACAAGGTGGCTTACAATACACTGGTACCTTGGTTCTCAAATGCCTTGGTTCTCAAACGCCGAAAACCCAGAAGTAAGTGTTCCGGTTTTCAAACGTTTTTTGGAAGTCAAACGTCCTATGTGGCTGTCGGCTATTGTTTCTGGGGTGCTTGCACCAATCAGAAACTTCGCCTTGGTTTTTGAACATTTCAGAAGTCAAACGGACTTCCGGAACGGATTAAGTTTGATGCTTCTGTTTTTGCTATTTATTTTGTGTTTTTGTTTTTTCGGTTAATTTGCTTCTGTGACTGTGTGGAATCCTGTTCAGCTACTGATGGATGGATGGATGGATGGTTGGATTGTGTGACTGTGAAAATGGATAAAAGCCCCTCATCCAAACAATGACTATCATCCAGTGCAGGTAAGAAAAGAATAATAATTTTAATTTTTTTCATCTACAATAAGGTCTTATTTTATAGTACAGTACATTGATTATTGTTTCCATTTTATTGATCAATGGTCTCGTTAGATAGTAAAATTCATGTTAAATTGCTGTTTTAGGAGTTGTTTTTAAAAGTCTGGAATGGATTAATCCGTTTTGCATTACTTTCTATGGGAAAGCACCCCTTGGTTTTGGAATGTTTTGGTTTTGGAGCGGACTTCCGGAACGGATTAAGTCTGAGAACCAAGGTACCACTGTATAGCTCTTCCCCTCCTTTGGGGTGTACCTGGTTGTCCACTGCTAGCATCCAGGATCCAAATCATCTCCCTCTGCGCTTTCCCTGGGGGGGTTCTTGGTCAGGCAGTTTCCACCACTCCTCCTCATCCAGCCCGACAAGGTGTTAAACAACAAGGGGGATAAAATTGAACCCTGAGAAACCCCACATTGAAGGCTCCATGGAGCTGCCCAAGCATCCCCCTCTAGAAATGACCATCCAAGTAGGACTGGGACCACCACAAAGGGGTGCCACCCACCCCTAACTCAGACATCTGTTCCAGAAGGATATTATTGCTGATAGTATCTAAAGCTGCTGAGAGGTCAAGGGGAATTCACAAGAACACATTACCCATCCCCTCTCAACAGAGGGGCAACAAAGCAACTGACTCTTACTTTCAGCTCTTGACTGGATGAAACACAACTCCAGTCCTGCAGGGGAAGAGCTGTAGCTCAGTGGCAAGGCACAATGGAGTATCCAGGGGGCAGGGAGGGGCAGATTTGCCCCTAAATCAAGTACAGTGGTACCTCGGGTTAAGTATTTAATTCGTTCCGGAGGTCCGTTCTTAACCTGAAACTGTTCTTAACCTGAAGCACCACTTTAGCTAATGGGGCCACCCACTGCTGCTGCGCCACCGGAGCACGATTTCTGTTCTCATCCTGAAGCAAAGTTCTTAACCCGAGGTACTATTTCTGGGTTAGCAGAGTATGTAACCTGAAGCGTATGTAACCTGAAGCGTATGTAATCTGAAGCGTATGTAACCCAAGGTACCACTGTAAATAAATAAAAATACTTAATTAACTGACCAATTGCATCACAGATAACTTGGTTCTGCCCACCCTAACATAAAGCTTGCCCTCCCTAAAATAAATCCTGGCTATGCCCAAGGCAGGGCACATGCCAGAAGACAGAATGTCACAGGTTCAGTCCCTGGAATCTGCATGTAGACCTGGGAAGACTCCCTGCCTCATACCCTTGGGAGCTGCTTCCAGTCAGTTTAGACCAGTGGTCTTCAACTGGTGGTTCACAACAGGAATACTTGTTGTTGTTGTTGTTTAGTCATGTCCAACTCTTCGTGACCCCATGGACCAGAGCACACCAGGCACTCCTGTCTTCCACACAGAAATATATGGAATATATATCCATCTTCCACCATGCAAATATATGGTGAAAGGTTAATAAATACAGTCACTCAACCATAGGCATGTTTGGGTCAAAAGTAGGTTCTGGGTCTGAATAGCCTGAAGATACCTGGTGTAGGCAATACTGGGCATTGGTCTGACTTGGTATAAGGCAGATCCTTCTGTTAGTGGCAAGATACCTAGAAACCAGGTAGGACCAACTTTGGATTTTTCAGGAGTCATTCTGTTCTCTTGTTAGTGGTCCACAAGCCATCTCTCCATCTATCAGGGGTGGGGAATTAGTGGTCCTCCAGATGTTGTTGGACTCCCATCAGCCCAGTGAGCATGGCCAGTGGTCAGCGGTGATGGGAGCTGTCACCTGGCAACATCCTGAGGGCCAACCCAGCACTGCTTGTGGATTCCCCTTTTTCTCTTCACTCGGTGTAACCTTGTCCTTTCCACATCTCCCGTAGTTTGTCTTTTCCATTCCCCAGACCCCCATGCATTTTTAATTTCTTCTTCTTCTTCTTCTTCTTCTTCTTCTTCTTTTCTCCCGATAATTCAATTTTTTCCTCTCTACTTTATTAAAATCATCAAATATATTGGCAGAATGAAAAGCAGCATCGCTTTCAACAGAGTCTTAGAAGGTGGGATTTGGCAGCCTTCAGATATGCAAGAAATGCACTGAATTATTAATGGTATTTGCAATGAGAGGTCCTTTCACTGGGGGCCGCTTTGTGCTTTTTGACGAAGCCAAGGAATAATCAAGTCTATTCCTTCCCTCATGCTGATCTCAATTATTAACATTTCCCTTCATTAATTTCAGACATATAATATCGGCTGCTGTATGGGGTGACATTTTTTTATTTTGATTCTCTCTCCCCCCACCCCACCCTGCAAGCTTTCCCTCTTATCACTTTCTAGGTTTTGTTTATTTTGCTTTTCAGGGTCACATATTCTAATAGCAATCTCAGTTCTTCAAATGTTGGTTCCTGTGTGGCCAGGATGGAACCATCCATGCACAGCAGAGAGTTTGCAGCAGGCTCAGAGAAACCAGAAGTTTTTTCAGAATTACAAAAAATAATCATCTTTAGGGAGCAGGGAATACCCAAAACAATGAAAACTGAGCATGCTCTGCCACTGTGGAACACTGAATGACTGTTGGTGATGGGGGCAGATACGGATATAATGCAAGAGATGGGGTAAATTGATTTATTTAATACATTTGTAAACCACTTTTCAGGAAAATATTCTTCCGAAAGTGATTTACAAGTCAGATACCGAACATACAGCTCAAAAATGTAACACACCAAGGGGAAAAAATTCTCAAAACAGTATTTCAAACTGTTACTAAAAGCTGTCTAGAGTCAAGGCCAGTCCAAGTTGTTTTGCAAACAGTATTATACATCTAGTAGTGAATCCTACTTCAATACTAGCAACAGAGCACTGCCCTGCCTCTGAGGGAGTCAGCAAGTTAGTTATAAAGGTGGAGGGAAAGGCATGAGACACATGGCTTTCTTCTCCAACAGAAGGGTATGGTCAGGGAGCTCAGGAGGGAGACTTGAGGGTACCAACACCTCCCAGGATATGAGTTGCCTCACTCTCGAGTTATCCAGACATTAGCTGCTCTACTAACTTTCTAAAGCACTCAATATTGGAGACTGGGTGACAGTTCCCTCATGCCAAATGAACTCAAAGTGTCCCTAGTTTCCAGGCACAGTCTTGGATTTACAGAAGCCATTATTGTTTCTGATTTGATCCCAGAATGTCTTTAGGATGTCCCTATTTTCATGGGAGAAATGTTGGAGGGGATGTCTCTATTTTCATTGGAGAAATGGTGGAGGGTATGGAATAGGATGTCCCTATTTTCATCAGGTGGGATGCGGGTGGCGCTGTGGGTTAAACCACAGAGCCTAGGACTTGCCGATCAGGAGGTCGGCGGTTTGAATCCTCATGACGGGGTGAGCTCCCGTTGCTCGGTCCCTGCTCCTGCCAACCTAGCAGTTCGAAAGCACATCAAAGTGCAAGTAGATAAATAGGTACTGCTCTGGTGGGAAGGTAAATGGCATTTCTGTGTGCTGCTCTGGTTCGCCAGAAGTGGCTTAGTCATGCTGGCCACATGACCCGGAAGCTGTACGCCGGCTCCCTCGGCCAATAAAGCGAGATGAGCACCGCAATCCCAGATTTGGTCACTACTGGACCTAATGGTCAGGGGTCCCTTTACCTTTACCTATTTTCATCAGAGGAACACTGGAGGGTATGTGAACTTAATTGGATTGTGTAACAGGGATCTGGCCACTTCCTTCTTTAGGATAGCAGGGACTACCCTGCCCCTCAATACGGCATTCACCACTTCCAGGGTCCACATGCCCAGCTCCCTCTGACAGATTTCAATAGCCAGGAAGAGAAATGCTGGGGATCTAACCTGGGACTTGCTGCACACAAAACAGATGTTCTACCCCTGAGCTACAGCCATTCAGAAAGGACTTCCTTGCTAGATCAGACCATCAGTCATCTAGTCCAGCTTCCTGCTTGCAACAGAAACCTGCCATATTCCTCTGGGAGCTCACAAGCCTTGCTTGGGTTTATTTCGTATGAGTTATATTTATTTATGTTTCCTGTTTATGACCCCACAACAACAGAAGAGCCCTCAGGGCATAACCATGAAAGACAAAATTCAGTTCTTAAAATAAAATTTAAAAGCCATCACTGGACATGAGGAGTAGGCCAAGACTTGGGGTGGGGGAGAGAGACCCAAAAGAAGATGATGTGGGGTGTCTGACTGAACTCATATGGGTAGAATCTAGCAGAAATTTAGCCACTTCTCTACAATAGCCGATTGCCAAGGGATTTTTAAAATGATGACCAAAGGTCAGCTCCCTGACTTTATGTCCCACAGTAAACTAGGTTTAGTCATGAATGAGCACAGACAAGGTTACCATCTTAATAAACCTCTCGTTTCTTGGGAAGGCAGTCTTCTTCAATCATTTCTGCAAAGAATTGGAGAGGAGACTATAGAATAAATATCCCCGAAGCTTACTTGCTTTAGAGTGAAAGTAATACTTTTCTTTATTGAATAGTAGGAGATAGATGAAGTCCAGTAATCCTGTTAGCCTGTAGCTCCAAAAGGAACACAAATACATCGTGACACTTTAGAGGTTAAATGAAGATTAGGATTAATATAAATTCCCTTTGTAACTAATTGGTTTTGTTAACGGCTGCACTCTATGGCAGGGATTTTTAAACTGTGTTGTGGGGAACTCTGGGGATTATTGGAAGTTTGTAGTGAAGTTAAGAAAGAAAATAATAACGGAGAACCAACTTTCCAGAAGGGTCTTTTGCCTACCACTACTGTACTTCACAGGTAAGCAGAAGAGACTTGGATATGTCCTGGAGTTTATTTAATTTTATTACATTTATTACACATCTTTCTTCCAAGGAGTTCAAGGTATATATGTGTTTTTCCTCCTCCCTGTGAGGTAAGTTGAGCTGAGAAATGGTGACTGGCCCAAAGCCACCCAGTGAGCTTTATGGCTCACCTCAAGGACCGCTTCTTTCCATATGAACCTACCCAGACCCTGAGATCATCTTCTGAGGCCCTCCTTCTTGTGCCTCCTCCTCAAGAGGTCCGGAGGATGGCAACACAAGAATGGGCCTCCTCTCCAGTGGCCCCCTGTCTGTGGAATTCTCTCCCCAGGGAAGTTCGCCTGACGCCTTCATTATACACCTTTAGGCACCAGGCAAAAACATTCCTTTTTAACCAGGCCTTTGACTGATTTGATTTACATCCTATGCCATTTTAAAATATGTTTTAACGCCAGCTCCCTCGGCCTATAGAGTGAGATGAGCGCCGCAACCCCAGTCATCCGTGACTGGAGCTAATGGCCAGGGGTATCTTTACCTTTTTTATTGGGTTGTTGTTTTTATTTTTATGAGGTATTTTGTGGTTTTATATCTTGATTTTATTCTGTGAACCACCCTAAGACCCCCGGGTATAGGGCAGTATATAAATTCAATACAGTGGTACTTCGGGTTAAGAACTTAATTCATTCTGGAGGCCCGTTCTTAACCTGAAACTGTTCTTAACCTGAAACACCACTTTAGCTAATGGCTGCCGCCATGCCACTGGAGCACAATTTCTGTTCTCATCCTGAAGCAAAGTTCTTAACCCGAGGTACTATTTCTGGGTTAGCAGAGTCTGTAACCTGAAGCGCATGTAACCTGAAGTGTCTGTAACCCGAGGTACCACTGTAAATAATAATGGCTGAGTGGACCCTGGTCTCCCAGGTCATAGTCCAACACTCCAACCATTACAACCACACTGTGGCTGCAGAATTGTTAGCATGAAACTTGGCTGCCTCCCACCTTCTTCTCCTCTGTAGATGGAGGAGGAGGAGCTATTGGAAAATAAAACCCCTAGGTGGCTCTCACCTATGGAAGCAAAGGCCTTAAAAAAGCTTAATATGGAATCTAATTGGCCAAAATACTGGGAAATTCTGGAGCAGGAGGGAGATAAAGTGAAATTGCAAAGCTATGAGAAACTTAAGGATAAGGTGCGAGACTGGTTACATTATTTTCAAATAAGAGAGGCCTATCACTCGGACAGGAAAATTGGTTTCCAGGTGGAAAAATCAAAGCTGGAAATAGAATTGTTAGAACCCAATGCTAAGATATTGTCGAGAATGTATAACCTGCTGTTGAAGTGGAATACTGAGGATGAAACGGTAAAATCTGCTATGATAAAATGGGCACAAGACGTTGGTCATAACATTATGTTTGTTGACTGGGAACAGTTGTGGACCACCGGTATGAAATTCACGGCATGTAATGCCTTAAGAGAGAATATTATGAAAATGATATATAGGTGGTACATGACCCCAGTCAAACTTGCAAAAATCTACCATTTGCCCGATAATAAATGTTGGAAATGTAAAGATACTGAGGGGACATTCTTTCACCTTTGGTGGACGTGCCCAAGGATTAAGGCTTTCTGGGAGATGATATATAATGAACTGAAAAAGGTATTTAAGTATACTTTCCTGAAGAAACCAGAGGCCTTTCTTCTGGGCATGGTCGGCCAATTGGTGTCAAAGAAGGACAGAACTTTCTTTATGTACGCTACAGCAGCAGCAAGAATACTCATCGCAAAGTATTGGAAGACACAAGATCTACCCACTCTGGAAGAATGGCAGATGCAAGTAATAGACTATATGGAACTGGCTGAAATGACCGGCAGAATTCGAGATCAAGGAGAAGAGCAGGTGGAAGAGGACTGGAAGAAGTTTAAAGCCTATTTACAAAAACACTGTAAAATCTTTGAATGTTGAGGACATTGAAAAAGAAAAGAAGGGGTTCTAGTGACTGAGTTAATTAAGAGCACAAAGGGAGGGATTAAGAGTCAAAATGAACAAAATTGAGCTTGCTGAACTAATTATTACATAGAATACAAGATCGGGAGGCGGGTGGAAGCAAAGAAAATAAGGTTTTGAAGGTTATAATTGGAAAGTGAGTTTATTTTTATGTCAAAATTTCCTTTTTCTTTTTTCTTTTTTTCGTCTTATTTTTTGTCTATGCTGTTTTCTTTTCTTTTTTGTATAATGTTTGTGAAAATTTTTCTTTTGTAATGTTTGTGAAAATATGCTTTTTTTGTTCTTTTTGTGGAAAATGTAATAAAAATTATTTAAAAAAAAAAAAAAAAAGAGGAGCTGCCAGCCATTGAAGCTGGGCTGCCACCATGTTCCTCCAACCTGACATGATGTCAGGAAGCTGTGTGCAGTGTTGGCACCCCCAATTTCCCCCACAAGTTGACATGTCTGCATGGAAGTAAAGCTCCATTTAACTCAGTGGGACTCACATCTCTGTAAATACTTGCCAATTCGCTACCCTTTAACAGCCCCCCTAAGTCATCTCTGCATGGAAATGCTTTCTGCATTCCATTGCAGTAGCGGTTTCAAGAGAAATGTCTTGTGTACACTGCTGTGATACTGAACAGTGATAAGAGGAAAGGGATCCCCAAATGTATTACGTTGAAAGATGAAATCTCATCACAGAAGAATAGCAGTAATTGAACTGGTAGATATTTTTTTATTGCCAGCGCAGCTAATAAAAAACCTCACTTGTAATCAGCATTTATAGTACTCAGTTTAATCAAATTCTTGCTGGTCTAGTTGTTTTTATCCCAGAGGTGAAAGCTTTTTATATCTTGTCCATAATAAAAGAAGGCACTTATTTTCTGTCCAGGAATGAAAAAGCAGGAAAGAATTAATAAATGAGTGGTAGCTACACATGCCTATCTATTCTTCTTTATAATTTTATAAACTAGAAAAAAAATAGTTTTAGTTTTCCTTCCTATTACAGATAGCTAATGTTACATCATTACATTTTGCCGTATTTTCAGCCCCCCTATAGATACACACACACACACACACAACACATTCTCTGTGTGTGTATATGTGTGATGTATATTGTTATGAGTATGGGACAGGGCAGATTCCCCTAAATTCCTGGGTCTAATAAAAGTTAGAATGAATCTATTGCTTGGCGGGTTAAACTGAAAGTTAGACTTTAAATAGCTGGATTCAGCTTTCCTTGCCCAGGAAACTGCCTGGCAGAGGCGCCATCGAGAGGAATGATCAAGAGGTAATCATTGGAATGGCCAAGTCATTGACCTAAGAAAAGACAGAGAAAGAAGCCATCAGCAAGTCTAAGACTATGTGACCCACCCCATGCTCTGGGCAATTAACAGAAGGTGATGCCAGAATGGAGTGAGGGGGGAAATCTAGGTTTGCAGTGGGTGCTGGTGTAAGAGAACATGGGAAAAGGTGTCAGTTTTGCAAGCTTGAGGCAGGGCTGTCTGTTTTAGGCTTCAGAGAGGGCCAGACACAATGTCTAGGGTCTCTTGGAACCTGAGGCTGAAGCAATGGAAGGAACAGGACCCTCTTGGGATGTGAATTGCCTGCACTCTCTCCATCTAGGCTCAGGTTGTATATATGTGCAAATAAACCATATATCATAAAGACACCACAGTCTCTGTTGTGCCTCATTGTCCGAAAGGAAGCACAGACTCCGGTAAGTGTGCCCGATACCCCTGCTTGGAGATTGGGGTGGTATGTAACAAGGGGGGGGGGAGTTAAGAAAAACTTTAGATAAAGGGAAATGTGTGAAATTATTTCAGATGGCTAAGGTCAATATAATTTTTTTTGGAGGGGACCTATAGATTTTTAAATTGTAGCTACAATCAATATTGCCTTAGACTTGCTTGATGGCCTTTCTGTTTAAAATCCTGCATTCTCCTCAGAGTATTTTGTCTGTTATCCCCTGTGAGCGAAATTATCGTGAAAACAGGAACAATCTGACTTTCAGATCATGCATTGCCTCTCTTTACTGACTGGTGTCTTTACTGCTTACAGGCACACCAACTGTGTCTCGGTCCTAGCTGAATATTGAGTTCTGATCCAAATGGATATGATTATGATATTTATCATACAATTTTAGAGCACAATTTCAGTTTCCAGGAGGGAGGGACACAAAGAGAGATTCAAAGCAAGGCTCAAAAGGCTATTCTTCCCTGTTTTCTATGTTCTATTGAAAACAATAATGACAAAGCATTTTATAAAAAATTACATTTGTTACATTTACAATTACATACAATTACATTTGTTATTGCTTGTCATTTAACTGTAACTGGGAGCTGTAAGGTCAGAAAAGCAGGCTTCAGTGTATGCTTCATTGTATGAATGGGGAATCACATGAACCAATGGGGGTTGTGCAAACAATTTTTCAGCCTGTTCAGGAGCTCAGCCTTTTGAAGGAAAAGGTGAAATCCAACCAATCAGCTGTTAACAGAGCAAGAGGAAAGGCTGGATTTGGACTCCAGTTCCCCTCAGCTGGTTGGTAGGGTGGCTATTTATGTATCGTTCCCCACCCCCAAAATGTCAGGTTTTCATAAAAATTGCATATGTCAATGAATATGTTTAAATACAAAATTAGAAATTATTATGTTATTATTATTTAAATAAAAATGCAATACAGTCGTACCTTGGCTCCCGGACGCCTTGGGAGTCGAACGTTTTGGCTCCTGAACGTTTGAAACCCGGAAGTGAGTGTTTTGGTTTTTGAATGTTCTTTCCGAAGCTGACGGAGCTTGCAGGGCTTCCAATTGGCTGCAGGAGCTTCCTGCAGCCAATCAGAAGGTGCACTTTGGAAGTCAAACGGACTTCCAGAACGGATTCTGTCCGACTTCCGAGATACGACTGTATGACATCATGGTAAATTTATATGTATAGTTTTATAGTTTTTTATTTTGGCAAAGTAATCATTATTAATAAGAATAAAAATGTGCACCCCACCCGCAAGACCATTCCACTGTAACTATCCAACTCCCAAAATTTCTTGCAATGGTGTGACCCTTTTCCATTTTAAGAGTACAAATTCTACAAACACCTTCCATATCTCCTCAAAATCATTTCTCCTGCATATTCTCCATCTTACCTTAATAGCACATGTTAATTTATCATTAATAGCTATATCCCACACCTCTTTATACCATTCTTCCATTTTATATTCACCTTTCCCCTTCCACTTCCTAGCTATAGTAACTCGAGGCAGCTGTCAATAAATTTGTGAGCAAGTCCTTCGTAGCCTGAGAATCTTCCACCCCATCATAAATTGATAATAATGCTACGAATGTATATGTACAGATGCAAATTTAGAAATAATTACTATAATTTAAATAGAAACACATTTCATCTTGTGGGTGGTGAGACAGAAATCATGAGATCTGTGTGCCAGCCCAGTCTGTTATCTAGATGCTAATTGTTGGTGGACAACTAGCTTCTTACAGTTCTTTATTTTGAAACTAGACAGCCCTTTATATATGTTACCATATTTTTCGCTCTATAGGATGCACCCAACCATAGGACACACCTTGTTTTAGAGGGTAAAGGTAAAGGTAAAGGTACCCCTGCCCGTACGGGCCAGTCATGTCCGACTCTAGGGTTGTGCGCCCATCTCACTTAAGAGGCCGGGGGCCAGCGCTGTCCGGAGACACTTCCGGGTCATGTGGCCAGCGTGACAAAGCTGCTCTGGCGAGCCAGCACCAGCGCAGCACACGGAAACGACGTTTACCTTCCTGCTATAAAGCGGTACCTATTTATCTCCTTGCACTTAAGTGTGCTTTCGAACTGCTAGGTGGGCAGGAGCTGGGACCAAAAGACGGGAGCTCACCCCGCCGCGGGGATTCGAACCGCCGACCATACGATCGGCAAGTCCTAGGCGCTGAGGTTTTACCCACAGCGCCACCCGCGTCCCTGTTTTAGAGCGGGAGAACAAGAAGAGAGAAAAAACCTCCCCCTCTCTGCTCAGCGCCCCTTCAGCGAAGTGGCAGGAGAAACGGAGCCCCTTCCATTTCTCCTCCCGCTTTGCTGAAGGGGCACTGCGCAGCTCTCCCTCTGTGCTGAAGCCAGGAGAGTGTTCCTCTCCCTGCTTCAGCAAAAGGAATCCAAAGCCTTTGGAGTGCAGCACGAGTTCCCGCTGTGCTCCAAAGGCTTCAGGCAGCTATCCCTTCAGGCAGCTATCAGCGAAAGCAACGCGTAGCCTCCGGAGTGTGGAGGGAGCGCTTCCACTGCGCTTCGGAGGCTTCGTGTTGCTATCGCTGAAGCCAAGGAGCCTGCAATCGTTCCATAGGACGCACACATATTTCCCCTTAATTTTTGGAGGGGGAAAAAGTGCATCCCACAGAGTGAAAAATACGGTATAAGTAAAGTATAGTTTGAAGTGGACACCTACCTCACTAAAGGCAGCCCCTCCAGGTATGGAAGAGAGATAAAGAAAGTTGGATGCCAGGTTTCTCCCCATTCATATTACTGTTATTTCAAATATTATTAAACCACTTCGCAGCCAAAGCAATCTGTGGTGTGCAATAAGATGAAATACAGATTCTAAAAATAATAAAACCATTTCTAAAATTAGACAGTCAATATTCCTTATATGATGGGGTCACACTTCAGGGAGAACCTTCTTAAACAAAAAAATGTCTTCAACAGTCCCGCCCCGCAGCATAATGGTGCTAGGCAACTTTCTAATTTCAGCTGTAAGTTGATTTCAGAGGGCTGCAGCTGCAACACTAAAAGCCCGGCTTCTATAATGAGATGAGCATATCTCCAAGGCCTGCAGGACAAAATGAGAAGAAACCAATCCTCAAGACAACAGTTACTTTCAAAGTGTGTGCCTATAACCTTTGTGTGTGCCTATGTGGTTTCCAGAATTGTCGTCACTGGTCCCTGAAAGGATTAGAACACCAAGTGCATTATGACAACAATGCACCAATATCTGTTATGGCTGCCAGTGTGGCTCTGGCTAGGAGCCTGGAAACCTCCTCAAATATTAATGCATGGCAAGGTCTCAGCAAGCTCACACGCCTCAGTTTTTTGAGGAAAAAGAACTAGTCATTCAAAGAAGGTAACAACTCCCAGCTGGCACCACCATCCACAGAACAGTGTCAAGAGCTGACACATCCTGCCATTTTGCAGTCGAACAGGACTAGATGCCTGGCTGTGGGCCTCCTGAGAGGTTTCATTAAGATGTATCTTAAACACTTGATACCTTCTCTAATTTGTCTTCTGAACTTGCTGCAAACTGCTCTGCACAGTATTACGAGAAAGAGGAGGCAGCCATATTTGCTAGGGTTCCCATATTTCAAGAAGTAAGAATCCAGACACAGTTGCTGAGCTTTTTTTCGGAGATCAGCAGCTGCTGGCAGCAGGGTGGTGAGTAACCTTCCGAAATCACCATCTGGGAGGCAACAAGGAAGCAACCTCTCCACAGTGCTTGCGCTTCCACTGGGGAACAGACAAAATCCCAGACATTTCATCTTAAATTTAAAATCCCCTTCAGGCAGCCATGTTAGCCTCTGGCTCCTGGACACTATCAGAATTTTCCGGTATATATGGCGACCGTAGCTACACTAATTTGCAAAGCAACACTGTTGTGACTTTGTGCCACTTGGAGAAATTAATGTAAATTTCTGCATCTCTGCTCTGCAGCTTTGGATTTTTATCTCCCTTTTCTTTCTCGCTTTGCCTTTTCCTCCACGCCAGATGCTCGATCATCTTTTGCCCCGTTTTTTGGGGTTTTTTACTGAATATATTATGCTAACGCAGGAGAGCACTTATAGTCACACCTGCATTCAGCACAGTATATAGGAGGATTTGGTGGTGAAGGAGGAGGGAATATACAGACACATATGCATAATACTGTTAAGTAATTTGCAAAGCTCCCTGTCGTTACAAAAGCAGGAAATGACTTGAAAATGGCCATGAACTAGTTCTCTGTAAAGCACATTAGAGTGAGAATGAAACTGCAAATAGCCATGAAATTTGCAGTCGGGGTGGGGGTGGGGAGTGGGGAGTGACATTATCCCCACCTTTTTTTTAATATATATTTCTAGAAGGAACTTTTGTAAAAGCTGGAGAGAGTTGCAAGCCCAGCTGCTGCCTCCATATGCCTTCTGCATTTCGTAATTGCAGAAATGCCAGAAAATACATCTACGGACATCAGTATGGATGTGCACCCAGCTGGTATCCCCATATGCCTTGTCACAAATTCACATTTCAAATGCTGTGCATGGAAGAACTCAAAAAATTGCCCAGTAGCACCTTAGAGACCAACTACGTTTGTTCTGGGTATAAGCTTTCGTGTGCATGCATCTGAAGTATGTATCTTCAGATGTATCTGAAAATGTGTGCATGCACATGAAAGCTTATACCCAGAACAAACTTAGTTGGTCTCTAAGGTGCTACTGGGCAATTTTTTAATTGATCTATTTATTTATTTATTTCGACTGCATCAGACCAACACGGCTACCTACCTGAATCTAGAATAATGGAAGAACTCATCAGAGATGACTTCTGAGAGTCTTATACATTTACTTAGTCATACCACAGTTTCTCCATGGTTCCTCCCCTCTTTGTTTTATCCTCACAACCACCCTGAGAGGTAGGTGAGGCTCAGAGATATTCAACCGGCCCACAAGCCTGTGAGCTTCGGGGCAGAGTAGAGGCAGAGAACTGCCACGAATAGGCCTTCCTACTTGACTCAAGCTCAACACAGCCCACCAGATGTATACAGAGTCCACCAGACAAATATGGAGACTTCTTTCTTACCACTGAAGCTCGTCCCCCCCCCCATATTGTTTTTTCCCATTGTAAATGCCAGTAGAGTGGTACCTCGGGTTAAGTACTTAATTTGTTCTGGAGGTCCGTTCTTAACCTGAAACTGTTCTTAACCTGAAGCACCACTTAGCTAATGGGGCCTCCCGCTGCCGCCGTGCTGCCAGAGCATGATTTCTGTTCTAATCCTGAAGCAAAGTTCTTAACTCGAGGTACTACTTCCGGGTTAGCGGAGGCTGTATGTAACCTGAAGCATATGTAACCTGAGGTACCACTGCACCTCACTTATTCATCACATCTTACAAACACACAACCTGACAACTTTTTGAGTCCCTCAAGGGGACTTTCTCTAAGAAAGAAACTTGCAACGTATGCTTGAAAAAAATTACTTTATTTAAAAATACAGTACACAGCAGTGTGTCTCTTCCCCACCCTGTTACTGCTGATTCACAAAGATAACATGATCAATTTAACCCAAATACTAGGCTCTTATAAATCCTGAGAGACAGACTCAGTTACATGCTGATTTATATAAGACAATATGCTGAAAAAGAATAGTCTTTCTTTTAACATAAAAGAGTCTCTTCCTGAACTTAAGAATCAGATATAAAATCTGCAGAATTGCTGTACTGCACTGACCAACCGAGGATTTCCCTGAAATCCTTGTTGTGAACAATTGTACATAAGGAGGGTCCTAAACAGCTAGACCAAGAAATGAAACAAGCAAGGGGAGCATATGGGATATGCTATGATTTCTCAAACGTAATTGATCCTTTAAGAAATGATGCTCGTAACACACATTAGACTTATAGTTAAGGGCTCAATTCTTTGCTTCTAGTGAGCACTTTACCCCCTTCTTTTTAAAAAGATCCACACAGTATCACATAATCTTTGGGAGACACTTGTATGCCAGCTGCCTCTGATCCAAAATCACACAACTGTATCCATTCCTAGAGAAGACATGTCCCCTCCTTAAGAATGCTCCTAGACCAAGAGCTGGAAATTGGCTATTGAAGTTACATGGTCATCACCATCCATTGTGCAGGCTGGATACAAGAGTGCATTTGATCTATCTCTGAAAGAAATATCGTGAGTAAAGCGACACGATTAGCAGAATCACATGGTACAAGCTCTTTCAGACTGCATCACTTCAGACTGCAAGGGGAAGATCACAGAAGGAAACGTTGATAACAATTAGCTTTCCTGCACACAGGAAGGTAACATGTTGAAGATTATGTTGCAACCTTCATGGCTGCTAGTCTGAGAAAACTTAAGAGGGTTTTAACAAGAGGGTGTATTGAACAACGTGATCCCCTCCCCATAACCCTCAGTCTGAAGTAGCAAACTCTAGAAAAGGCTAAAATCATGTAGTTCTGATGATCGTAGAATTTGGAACTTCTGTTGATGAGAACAGAGTTTAATTTGCCATGTTGAATGAAGATAATAAAATGCCCATGAGAATAATTGTGGATGGCATGGAGCACCACATCATTTGATTAAAAATTTGGCAAGCGTACACGAGCCACATAGAATTTATGTTGCAGTTTCATCTCCTGCTGCCAGACAGAGCAAAACATGAAGTATATGGGTAAAGCATGGCTCAAGGGACAATTTACCTTGGACATTTGCCCTGTACAAATTTCACTTTAGCAGGAGCAAAGAGCTGGGTTACCTTTTTACTAGGGAAGTCTCAGCATGTTTGCTCAAAGCAATTAATGGAAAGGGAAGGGAGCTAATCAGAGCAAAGGACAGCAAATTTTTTTCCTCCCTCTGATTTCAAATGGAGGAAATTAAGTGCATGCCTAACTTTCTCAGTGAAATCAAGGGAATATAAAGGTGCATAACTTGGATTGTGTGCAAAGTCTGTTGTAGAAAGGCCTAGCTCACTTTGACACACTGGGGAGGAAATGTGAAACGATGTCTGTAGGTTGCCAGGGTAAACTAGATCTCAAAATACAGATGTTTTGGATTTTATGTTCCTTTGTGATTTTGAAAAGTAGGAACATGTGCAAAGTTGTTCACTAGGCCTTCTCTTGTGTATTCTCACATACTTTCCTGGCGTAACTGAAAAAATTCCTGAGATATACAATAAATAATTGGAAGGATGATAGTACTTTGGTTAAACTTCTTACCATTTTCAAGACCATTTTTTCACGAGTCCTTTAAAAGGGGGAAAAAAAAGGACCCACCCCCTACTGCCTCCCACACTAAAGAAATTGAAATGTGAAGCCTCCTGGCATAGAAAGGCTGTGATATAGCCCTATTTTACTTTGGCTGTTATGGTGTTTGAAAGGCAATGTGAAAAGACCCTTTATTTGGAAGCCTGAATCCCATTCTCAAGAGTGCCTTAAGCAGTAGGGAGTGGTGATCTTCACAATGTGGGTTGTAGTCAAGAAATCAACAAGGGGTTAGCATTGGTGACTTAGAGATGGGACCTGAAGTGACCAAATCCAGATTTTATCCTTCAGTAAAAATGGGAGTTAGTGCTCCAGAACACCTGCAACAGGGCTAGAACATGACTTAAGGTGAACCATAGCAGCGGTGCTTCCACTTTTTGGAGAAGAAAGGGGAAGAGAGGAGTTGGGATAAAGTCATAAGAGATGGTGAATCCAGGTCCAGGAGGAATAGCAGAGAACTGCGATAGAACATGGTTATATTAGGTATTGAAATGACTACAGGATCCTTACAAACCATTCACACTGATCTGGTACTGTTAGGGTGAACAGGGCTATATCATTAAGTTGTCAGTGATTTATTCTTGATCATACACCTAGCCATAGCTGCTGCAGAAGAGAGGAATGTGCTGAAACTGATATCAGTGAAGCAGAGCTGGGCATCTTAAGTCCACGTACTTGTAAAAGGAATAGGGAAACCCATTGCTACAGCAATAATGTGCCACGGGGAGGAACTCTGGCCCCCTCTATTGGCTACTCCATGTTGGCCAACATTCTCCTTACCCTATAAAGCTTCGCTCTCTAGCACTGGAGCACCCACCATTCACCACTGCTTCACACAAAGGATGGGGACAGATCTCAGATCAGCAGAAGGCAACCTCTTGATGGTTCCACCACCCTCCGAGGTTTGGGGGCATGTCAGCCCAGGAGAGGGTATTCTCTATGGCAGTGGATTCCCTCCCACAGAGGTGTGTCCAACACCTTCATTGTGTAGTTTCCACCAAACAAGGAAGAAGCAACTCTTAACCCTAGCCTTTCACAGCCACAACATGTATTTTAGGACCCATACTATTCTTATGACTGTAATTTATTTTTAAAGCATTTGTAATATAATATTTTAAATTGTCGCAACCCACCTTGGAACCTTGTGGTGAAGGGTAGGTGATAAGTTAAAATAATAATGACGAAGATCACCATCATCATCAGAACAAGGGAGAAGGATGTGAGGATCCCTCAGGCTGGGAGCCAAGCGCATCTTATATATTGCTCCTTCTTCATGCCAGAATCAAAGGTTTTGAGATGACTTTTGGAAACAGGTTGCTAGCTATGTCACATTAACCTTGAAGTACTATCAATGAAAGCAATCATTTTACTTTTATGTTACAAATGGGGTGGGGGGAGAATATGCTGGACCTCAGAACAGAGCCATTAACCTTCAGTATGAGATTGTTAATCGCTAAAATAATAGGATATCCCAATGCCTAAGTGTTCTCACTTCTAATCCTAACTACAGGGTACATTGTAGACATTCAAGAACTACAAAATCAACTATTCAACCACATGAAGTCAGGAAAATATCCAAATAAATAATTTGTTTTAAAATTATGATACAATATACTTATTACAGTAAAAATTGGTGGGTTGTTGTTGTTGTTGTTGTTTCTTCAAAAGCAGAAGCACCAGTCTTAAGATATAAGTGTGTATGTGAAACACAGCATAATACGAAGTGCAAACAGCATTTGAGTATGGGATTTTTAGAAAGAAAAGAAAAGAAAAAGAAGTGTATACACTGAAATCTGTTTGGATGGGAACAAGTGTCATGCTAAAATGTAAAAATAGGTAACAATGAAAAATCAGACATAATAATGTTCCGTCAGATACTTACATGGCTAGGTGGGGGGGGGGGGGACAGCCAGAGATGGGAAATGATATATTTATGTGATGTGAACAGATTCATGCTTTCCCAATACCTCCCCACCCCCAAACCCTCATCCCCTAAATGGTGCAATGCTTTTTGTTGGAAAATATTCCTAACTTTTGACATTTCTGGCATGTTCTTCATAGGCTGATGTAAATCTTAATGCTGCTAATCAGGTCATAAAACTAGACAAAAGTTTTATTTTCTCCTCTGCTGGAAAACATGTCAGTTATTATGAGTGAACTGTGAAAAGGGATGACGTCCAGTGCAGCGAATAGACATCCGTCTCAACATCATGTGACTTCTGCAAAGGCCGTGATGTGGTTCTACAAAAATGTAAAAAAGGCGTAGGGTTGGGGGAGACAGAGAGAGAGAGAAGAAAACAGTTAAAAGTCTATACAGTAACTGACAAAACAACAATGTGCATTTCCTACCCTGCCACTTTGGGAACAGTCGCATGCTTTCAGAGTTTTGTTGTGCTGCGGTAGTGCAAACACACATTCCTGCAAGAGTTCCAAAACGTTTCACAAGACTCCACCCATTTTATTATAACGAATTGAAAAAAATGTTGAAATATACATTTATTAAGAAACCAGAGGCCTTTCTTCTTGGAATAACAGGTTTGGAATTGCCCAAAAAAGATGTTAAATTATTTTTGTATGCCACAACTGCAGCAAGCATTTTGTTAGCAAAGAACTGGAAAACACAAGAAATACCAACACTGGAAGATTGGCAGATGAAGATGATGGACTTTTCGAAGCTAGCCAACCTGACTGGAAGAGTCCGCGACCAGAAGGAGGAGGACTACCAGGAGGAATGGAGGAAATTTAAAGACTATTTAGCTAAATATGTTAAGATAATTTAAATTGGAAAGCTTGCAAATATCAGATAGGCTTAGGATTTTAATATGTAATGTGATGAATTAATGCAGAATTGGATAGAAAGAAAGAGGTTAAGTGATTAAATTAATTTTAAGAGAATATTGGTTTTGGAAAACCGTTAAAAAAGATACGCATTGAAATTCAACCAGGGGGACACGAGGAAGTCACTTAACAATGATACTAAGATTGGTTTAGCTAAGGTAATGATTTATGTTTGTTTGTTTATTTGTTTGTCTATTTAAAAAATTCTTTGGAAAATTAATTTGAAAATTTGAAAAGGGAAAAAAAAAAAGACTCCACCCGTTTTAGGGCATTGTCAACGCAATGTGAATGTGGGGAGGCTAAGGAGACATTTGAAGGAAGAATGAACATCCCAAAGGAGTATGCGGTACTTAACCCACTGCCACCACAACCTATATAACACACTTGCCAATTCTCTCTTGAAACTCCCAACCCTCCCCAGTTGATTTTCCTCTGTTCTGACTGACTTCCAGTCTTGCAGGCCACTTCAGGTAAAAAAAAAATGAAAAAGCCTGGGTCTCCTTTTGCAGGGTGAATCAGCAGGCAGGAGAAGGGTTAAGCCAGGCATAGGCAAACTCGGCCCTTCAGCTGTTTTGGGACTACAACTCCCATCATCCCTAGCTAACTGGACCAGTGGCCAGGGATGATGGGAGTTGTAGTCCCAAAACATATGGAGGGCCGAGTTTGCCTATGCCTGGGTTAAGCACTACTTTCCTACCCCACAGTTCTCACTTGGACATTGTCAGGGGCCCAGAGTCAGGCTTCTTTCTCTTCATTAGGTGATGGAGGCAAGGACTTGGAACCTGAGGGGCACATAGGGCCAGCCCCAGATGTACTGCTATCAGATGAACCTGGGGGCAGCAGAGCCCCCTCCCCCTGCCCCAAGGATGTGGCACTGCCAGGGGCGGCCAAAGACATTTTGGCAAACAACAAAATGGCTCCCCCACTTTCTGCCTGGGAAGACAGGGAGAGTTAAATTCTACATCAGGAACAAGCAGGGGGGATAAAGAACTACATCAGGATCTGCTGCCCTGTGGATCCTGCCACCCAAGGCCATCGCCTCACCTTGCCTCAGGGGTGGGCTGGCTCTGGGCACTGCTATCTTCTGACTCAGAGGACTCCACTGAAGAGCTCCCAGAGGGTTCTCTACTCCAGAAAAGTAGGAGATTACAGGAGAAGGCTGAGGCCCTTTGGGTCAAATAGCATCTTATAGAACAGGTGCTCCTTCCAGGCTGCACCTGCTGTTACTACAACTATATAAGACTCAGTTTCAGCTTGTTCCTTGCTGGAACAACATCAGAGATCTTTGTTTTCCAGTGTATTGTATCCACCTTGCACCCCAATTAGGTTTTGTCTTGCTGGACCACAGAATAGGACAGAAGTCCTCCACCTGTATTTTCATTACAAGGAAAATATGGAACTGAGAACCTAACGTTTCTCTTGTATTATAACGTTTAGTTTCACCTTGTTTCTACATTTACTTTATTTGCCATTGCTTAGCAATGTGAGTATTGGGTAACTTAGGTATAATTCTATAAGGATCTTATAATAATTAGGATTTAAATTCCAGGCAACAAATTAGACAGCGTCTGATAGCGGGTCATACTGTGTTTCATTGTTAATACAATTTTAATGCTGCATTTCTTCCTTCCTTCACTTTCATTTTTAAAAAGTATTAATTACTCCCAGAGAGACATATGGCACAGAATGAAGCAGCAAAATGTTAGAATGAAAATGACATTTGCTCATTGACAGTACACATTAACAATACTTCTTTTTCAATCAGTGAGATGCCCCCTTTATTTGATCTGCTCTACACTGTGCTTCTTTCAACAGGGTGATTTTATTTCTCCATTGTTTGTGCACATTAGCAAACATTTAAAAATACATGTTTGTATATAAAACACAAACTGTGGTCTTCTGTAAACAGAAACTTTACTGACAAATTATCTGAGGCCCATAGCCACAGATTTGCATGGTATTTTGCTTTTACAACCAAGTACTCAATAGCACATTGTGGCATTCAAAATAAGCCTGTCGTTTAGTTCTTAACCAGAAAAGGCTGATGGCAAAAAAAAAGGGATGTTCTAGATGAAAGATACAGGGCATACATTTGTCAAGGTGCTTAAGTCCCTTTGAAGTCAATATGGTAAGTTAACTGTAACCAATTTATGTCCCATTAATTTCAACAGGACTTTTGTATGACTTTCTCTGATTTCAGCTGGGTCTCCAGCGCTTGAATTAAGTGTTAAGACCTACTTATTTATTTATTTCACGCTCATCACCCGAACATCCCGGGGCAGGTTACAACATTTGGATGGGATGGCAGTGAAGTTGAGTGACAGGAGCAGCCCAGCAGTTAATCACACCGAGCAAGCTGGAGTTAACTCTCTACAGTGGTACCTCAGGTTAAGTACTTAATTCGTTCTGGAGGTCCGTTCTTAACCTGAAACTGTTCTTAACCTGAAGCACCACTTTAGCTAATGGGGCCTGCTGCTGCTGCTGCGCCACCGGAGCACAATTTCTTTTCTCATCCTGAAGCAACGTTCTTAACCCGAGGTACTATTTCTGGGTTAGCGGAGTCTGTAACCTGAAGCGTATGTAACCTGAAGCATATGTAACCCGAGGTACCACTGTATTAGTAAAACAGGATCTGGACAGAAGTGTCAAGCCTAATGAGCACAGCAACTCAAGTCTTGCCCCCGTGAAGCAGTTGCCAAGACTAAAGGTCCATGCCTCCTGACCGCCAGCTATGTTTAATCCTCTCCAGGGTGTTTCCCAAGCAATCAGAGATTGTGCCTGTAGGCCATTCTATGCTCCTCCTACTTCATGCCTCTCCTAGTTCTGGGAGACCAGAGGGGAAAGGAGCTTGTTGCAGAAGGAAGAGGAGAGACCCATGCCTCTTCACCAGCCAGACTCATCTCTACTTCTTGGCCTCCCTCCTCTCCTCTCCTCTCCTGCTTCAGCTTCTGCCTCTTGTTCTGGACGTCTCTCTGCCACAGACTCTCCCTGCTCACTAAGCCCTGTTACCTCTTCAGCTTCCAACACCTCCTCCCTCCAGTCTTCTCCCTCTTTGTTGTCCCACCACTCATCCCCAGGTTCTGAACCTTCTTCCCTTGGGGTTCTCCAGCGGGTTCCTACCACCATTCCTCTGCACCCAAGAAGTCTATGACATTGAGGAAGCTTTGGGCTGGGCGAAGGTGTCCTGCAATTGTGTGCACTCCATTCCTGTCCTGGCACACTGTGTCACCAGAAGGCTACTGCTGCCATCCTGCCACAACCCTTCACACACCGGTGCCGGTTGTTCAAATAATCATTCATACGATTAGTCTTCAGGAACGCCTTGAATCACCTGCAATAATGAGCTACAAGCCTTGCTCTTTAAAACGCTACTTTGTGAAATCTAAGCTTGAAGAGATATATATTCTAATGCAGATATTTGATCATGTAAAGGGTCTTGTAATATGTCCGACCCCTAATTGGTGAACTCCGGAGTTTTCTATCCATGCAATCTTTAGCAAGTCCTTGAGGTGCACTCCCACAGCACACACACACAGCAGACAAATTGAAATGTCGTGCGAGCAAGCAGCACACACACACAGGCTCTCAAATGAATGTTTGTTTCTACCTACCAGTGCTCACAATTAGTTCGCATCAGCCTCCTCTTTGGCTTCCTACCAGAGCACTACATGAGTTTGTTTTGTTCTAATCGTCAGAGGCAGTAACTGGCAGCAGCAACAGAAAAGATTAGAAGCACAGCATGCATTGTAATGATTATTTCCCACCAATGCATCATGGGAGAACCAGAGAAAATGGCATAACACGAAAGCCCAAAGGGATCAAACCAGTAAAATCACCCTCCCATTAGGAAAGCAGGATGCGAAGGCTGAACCTCAAGTGCAGGTTTTCAATCAAACGTTTCAGCATATTTAGCACTATGCTAAATGTTTATTCTATTAATATATATATATATATATATATATATATATATGAAGGAGTATCACAGTCATATAAAATATGTTTTGTGAAAAATAAGAAAGGGGCTGTATTAAATATTGGAGATCTGTATATAAATTTTGACTACAGACTCCTTATTTATACTTTGTATTCTAGATCTGATTTCAGAGCATTAAAATGATCTTATGAGAGATGTCGGTACTGAAGTGCAAATTTTGCAAATGCACATCTCCTCAGCAAATGAATTCTTTTTGCCTCCCCCTGTTACAGCAGAGGCAAACCAAGTATAGAATACAAAAGAATACTTCACAAAAGTTCCGTTTCTCAAAATGCCCTTAGCCTGCACTGAAGGCTAACATGTCCGCCTTCGTGAGAACACATGTAAAGCACACCAGTGCGCTTATATGCGCACATACGTTTATTGCCTTATATGAAGATGCTCAAACTGGTCCATTCCTACTATCCAGGAGAAAACCCTAAAGAGGCGTGCTTTAAAAGAGCTCTGCTGGAATGGCTCCTCTTGACCATTACCAATGCCTCGACTCTGCAAAATGTACAATAATTACACAGACAGAATCGAGTTAGACATATTTTCCACATTATGTACTGTCATCTAACCAGCACTTCAAGTGAAGCAAAAAATAAAATAAAATATGAAAGGCGAAGCACAAAGCATGAAGAGAAATAACAGCAGTTTATAGGCAGCTCCCTGAAGGAAAATGCTGGCAAATGGGGAGAAATAGGTGATGGGGAAAGAAATGTGGATGTTCTGTGCAAACAATATCGCATATTCTGGAGTTCGCTGTAATACATTCCAATTGTTCTAGATATACTGATATATCTGCAACCAAGCAGACAAAAATAACCTCCTGCCTAATTCTGGACCTGTGGAGCATATTTTAACCTTTCAGTTGTGCCTGGATCCAAGCCCAGTTGAGAACGAACCCTCACACCATCCCAATCAGCATTCTGAACTGATTTAACAGGTGCAGTCTAACATCGGTTGTCGAACGTAATCCATTCCGGAAGACCGTTCAACTTCTGAAATGTTCAATAACCAATGTGTGGCTTCCAGTTGGTTGCAAGAACTCCTTGCGGTCAATCGGAAGCCATGTCAGACATTCGGGTTCCAAAAAACGTTCTAAAACCAGAGCATTTACTTCTGGGTTTTCAGCATTCGGGAGCCGAAACGTTAAAAAACGGAGCCATTTGGGAACCAAGGTTTGACTGTATGGTATTGAATGTTCATTGCTTGCTATGGGCTGCTTTCAGAATCGAGTTTGATTGGAATGGGAAGGATTATGAACTGTGGAAATGCATATGGTATATTTATAACACACCTATCCCTACACACACACACACACACACACACATCATATGCCTATTGACTGATTTTATTTCAGCCTTAAGGCAAGTGAATGTATATATACTTAGGAGGAAAAGAAAGATGCATTGCACGTAAAGACAACCAGTGCCACCTTGAGATTGTATAGATTTTTAAAAATGTCTTAAAGATGCTTTTATTGTTTTGCCACTTATTGCTTGCCACCCTCAACTCCTTTGGAAGGAAGGGCAGTATATAAATATAAATGTAATAAATAAATAAGGCAATATGAGAAAAATTCCATGTGATCTTATCATGATGCAACAGCTATTTTGAAGAAAGGTCTTTTGCACCCCATCTGCAGCTTGAGACCTCAAATAACATCTTTTCCAGTTCTTTTGAGAATAACAGTTTCAACCCTAAACATGTTTACTCAGAAGTACATCCCACTGTATTCAATGGGACTTACCAACAAGTAAGTGGGCATGGGATTGTGGCCTTGGTTTATGGTTGGCTTGTGCATTAACATTTAGTGACATCTGAAGAAGAACAGTCAGCACTTCCCACATGAAAATATATTTATTCATATTCTTGTGGGAAGTATATACATATATGACAGACAGGCAGACTATAAATAAACAAAACAAAGAAAAGGCGATAAAGGAAGTAAGTCTAACACCCAAGTTTGTGTGTCATCTCTTTCATTTGAATCCCTTTTTGTGTCATGTCTTTAAGATTATAAACCGGAAGACAAGGATTGTCTCATAACTGATCTTTGTATGCTGCTCTGGAAGATTTTCTTGACTGAAGAACAGGAAAAATATGCTTTAAATCTCTCTCTCTCTCTCTCTCTCTCTCTCTCTCTCTCTCTAACAAAATGTATGAATATCATTGTGTAGCCCCTATCGGAGGATTTGTAGTGCCTCATCAGAATCCTGGATTTATGTGAAATCAGGATGAGATAGGGGAGCAAATGTGAAGGCAGGTTGCACAACACTAGTGGCTATGGGATGGGAGTGAGAAGGGAGGGATACTGGGGGGAGGGGGACATGATGGTTTAAAATAATGGCAGAAGTTTAGGTAAAGAAGAGAATGGAAGAGGGAGATGTTTGAGTACAGTGAGAAGGGGAAGACATCAAAAGGGGAGAAATGTCTGCTTTAAACTATTTTGAGTGTGTGGGTGTCAGGAATGAGCCAGCTCCTAGCGAAGGTTTGCAGCCAATTGCAGAAAGCAGCCAAGAACAGAGAGGCTGAGATGTTAGGCAGGGGAGAGCCAGCAGCTGCAGACTTTGGTTATTCCTGACCTTGAAGTGTAGGCTGATAAAGCAGTAGCGGAGAGCAGGCTAGAACACAGTCAAAGCTCACAGGAAGCTCAAACAGGCATGAATAAACACAGAGATAGCATGTCAGAACAGGAAGGGGTTGGAGCTAATCCAAGAAGTCGGCGAATGGGAGGGCTACTAGACAGGAAGCAAAACAAGAGACGCAAGAGCCATAAGTTCAATATCTTCTGTCGACATCGGAAGGAGTCTTCAGAAGGGTCATCTTGAGTGATGATGCCGGAGGCTTTGTTAGAGCCGTCCAGAGATATCTGTTTTTGCAATAAATACTCCTTTTTAATTACCTACACTTACTGTGTTATCAAGCTGGGAACCTGGACTCCTAAAAGTGTGTGTGTGTGTGTGTGTGAGAGAGAGAGAGAGAGAGAGGGAGAGAGAGAGAGAGAGAGAGAGAGAGAGAGAGAGAGAGAGAGAGAACGAACTCATTGGCCCTGCTCCTCCATTGCTCCTGTTAGAGGGCAGTTGTCTATGTCCCCAGCCCAATTTCTTTGTTGAGGTCAGGATGCCCAACCAACTTACACTGGATATAATACGAGTGGCGCTTTCTACTTCCATGTAGCTTCAGGCACAGAGGCATATCTGTTCCATTCTATCATAGAATTGTAAAGTTGAAAGAGACCATGAGGGTCACCTAGACCAACTCCCTGCATTTCAGGAATCTTTTGTCCAATGGGGGCTCAAACCCACAACCCTAAGATTAAGAGTCTCATGATCTATCCACTGAATTTGTGCAAGGTCCTACTTGGAAGATATTTCTCATTGCCTTTTCCATCTACTCTGGTTCTTTTTCCCTAGGGTGTAGTGGATTCTCAATCTTTGGTCTGCAAACAAGACCCGGGTGCAGTGATCATAAGGAGGTAGAGAAGCTAGTGTTTTTCGTTTTGGAAGTATTTTCTTTCATTCTTTGCAAAATGCAGAGCTTGGTTTGGGCAGCAATTAGAGAAAGAGAACATATTTGAGCTGAAGAGAAACCTGGAAGTGGCAAGGAAGAGTTTTGCACAGGGAGAATTGAACACAGGAAATATTTATTGCCTCCCATTCCTCATCTTACAATCCTAAGGATAAATATACTCATAGCTGGGGTTAAAAGCATGTTAATTAGCAATCCTTGGAGGTGACGCATAGTTCCCCCAGCTTTTATGCTAAACACATAAGGCTTGTCTCTAGCTCTGTTAAACTTGATCACTTGACTGTCAATTACATAGAATGAGCATATAATTAATTGCTGGTCATTACCATTAGTCTGCATTCTCTGTGCTAGGTAACACTCTCAATTAAGTTCATTTTTTAAAGTTACAGTGGGAAAATGATTATCTTTTGTGCACAAAGTACAATCACAGCCTATGGGCAACAGTTGAAAGTGTTGCATTTCTTAAAAATGACACAACCCTAGGCATGTTTACATCCTCTGTGCTCAATGGGTAAGAATGACATTGTGGATCATTAGTCAAGCAGAGCCTTGCTTTAAATCATTCTTGGTATTTTCTGTCTGTTTGGAATGCAAGTTCTCTCTTGAACACTGGGAAATCACAGATGAGCCTGGCCTAGTATAAATTTCAGAAGCTTGACCTTTTGCCTTTGTCTGGGCAACAGAGCAGTAGTTTCTGCTTGCTTGCTTTTTAAAAAATCTCCTGATTTAGTTTGAGATTGCATCCAAGCATATCTTAAGGAGGGAGGGCACAAGGTGGCACAGATGGCAGTGTACAGGGGATAAAGAGAGGGGGGGCAAGGAATTTTTATCCTTTCAGTTTCTTGGGTTGCCAGTGGGAATGGGTGAATCTCTCAATTTTGGTTTATCTCAGTTTCTCAGTCTTCCAGTCTTAAATTCAGTTCTCGACATCAGATTGTAACTTTAAAAAAATAATAATTTTCATGCAATTTCATCCGCATTTTAGTGCAAATTTCTTCTAATACAGAAGGCTTGTATGCAATTTCCCCTAATATACACATTTTTCTTTCCCCAGATATGACAAATTTCGCTTGTTATTTTTGCTAATATATGCATTTTTATGCATGATTTACTTAAACATATGCATTTGTGTACACATAGGTAAAAGGTAAAGGTACCCCTGCCCGTACGGGCCAGTCTTGACAGACTCTGGGGTTGTGCGCCCATCTCACTCAAGAGGCCGGGGGCCAGCGCTGTCCGGAGACACTTCCGGGTCACGTGGCCAGCGTGACATTGCTGCTCTGGCGAGCCAGAGCCGCACACGGAAACGCCGTTTACCTTCCCGCTGGTAAGCGGTCCCTATTTATCTACTTGCACCCGGGGGTGCTTTCGAACTGCTAGGTTGGCAGGCGCTGGGACCGAGCAGCGGGAGCGCACCCCGCCGCAGGGATTCGAACCGCCGACCTTTCGATCGGCAAGCCCTAGGCGCTGAGGCTTTTACCCACAGCGCCACCCGCGTCCTTTGTGTACACATATGGCTTAAGAAATACATTGCAAAATTCAGTAAAGGGCTAATTTGAATTGATAGCTGTTTCAGGTTGCAGATTGTTTCAGATAGTCTGAACTGGATATGTTCACCTTTAAATGAGACCTTTTCCCATTTCTGCCCAGTCCCTAGCTGCTGATAATAGTTATGTCATGTGTGTGTGTGTGTGTGTGTGTGTGTGTGTGTGTTTGCTTTAGAAAATGCAAAGCAGGTAAATGTGTGCCTCTCAAGATAGAGGAATGAATCAGTTTTCCCTTAGTGCTAACTTCTACCAGCCTGGGATCTAAAGTTCCATACAAAGTTGTTCTACATGCTAAGTGTGGGTGGTTTGTCAATTTTCTCTTCCACAAGCAGTCCCAGCGCATCATGGAATGCAATTTAGGAAGATATCCTAAGCTACAGTGACAGTACATGTGATAGTAAAAGGTATGGATCATTATGGCAAATGAAAGAAATATAGTTTAGATTGTAGAGATGGCTGGTTATATAGGATAGACAGAGAAAAGTACAGCAAACAGAGCTATTGGTTTGCATCATACTCCAAACACCGTGAATACTCATTTCAGCTGTCAGAATATTTTAGAAGAGCAGCAAAACCAGCTCAACAATTTCCATTGTTTGTAGCATCATCGTTACAGTATTGTCATTATTATTCATTAAATTCCTGTACCACCCTTCATCCGAGGACCACAGGTGTACAGATGCCTGGTGAATCAGAGAAGAAAGCTGGGCATAACAAGAATTTCCTGACCTTCCAACGCTTTGAATAGATCCAAGGATATATTTAAGCAGAGACAATGCAAATGTCACACTGAATTTTCAAACTGAACATAAGGGATAAGGCAGGCCTGTGGGCAGCTGTGCCAAATCTAGACCTTCTAGCTCTGGTTTCCTGAGGTCAGTGGCTGGGCTGGGAGAGAGAAAAGCTGAAGCCTGAAATGCAGTAAGGAGAGGTTGTTGTTCTCTTGACAAGCAGAGGCAAGAGGAAGCTTCCTAATATTCATACCAGGCTTTGATTCCCCTTTGTAAAGTAACATACTGCATTTCAGCCAGACAGATGGGAAACGCCAAGCTGCCATTTCTTTCACTAATGATCCACAGTGCCATTCCTTATCCAGTTCCGTGCTTTCCTACTGTCTCAAAACATCTCCCCCTGTTTGTGTTCTATCAGGTTCACTGTGGGCCCCCACTGTCCTGGCCGTCACCTGGGGAAGAAGGAGGAGCAAGCTGACACCTTGTGCAGTGTCCGAGAGCACAACACTATTATTCTAGCCAAAGCCAGGAAAGTGCCCAGAGTTCCCTCTGCTCTGCAATTGCCACAGCTAGGAAGGGGAAGCTCCAGCCAGCCAGCCAGTCATCCAGCCAGCCAACCAACCAGCCAGACAAGCAAGAGAAATCATCACAGTTCAGGGACACTTTCTGATCAGGCAAATGCACCCAAGGAAGGCATGCAGCAGGGGAAATAATGGGTGGGGTCTGGGGGAAGAAGTGTGGCCTGCCTGGGGAAACTCTTGAGGGCTGGATGGAGAGGCCTGGGAGGCCGCCTTTGTGCTCCAGGTCTGAGCTTTCATACACCTGCCTTGAAAGGAAAGAGTTTCCTTCCCAACATATTCCACTATTCTTTGGTTATTTAACAAGTTGATGGGGGGAACATAAACACACATAACCCTCACGTGCTCCCCCCACCAACTCCACCTCCGATAGGCTCACAGAGGTTTTATTTTTGCTTCAGACATGCTTCTGGAGCTCTTCCACATAAGAGGGAATCCCAGGCCAATCAGGATTCCCCCTCACAAGATGGCGCTCTCCATTGAAACACACAGGTAGAGTCACTGCACATGCTAGATTTGGAATAATCCATATGATTCCACAAGGTGGTGTGATTTATGATGTGCCCAGATTCTCAGTCATGGATATTCTCCTCTCCATCTGAGAAAGAACAGTCTGTACATGAAATACAACATTCATGGAGTGGGGGGGGGGCGAGTGGGTCATTTAACTTCCCCATTCATTAACAAAGCAGCAGGTGGGGACTGGCTTTTTTAACATCAGAAAAAGTCCATGGGTGAGGGAATCTGAACTCCCCCCCACCTCATCTTCCCATGGAGCTCCTCACCTCCTCCTTGGTACTTTTCTCTCAGTCCAGCTCTGAGAGTAGAAGTGAGCTGGGCTCTCAGTAATTGCCTAAAGTGATGGGGCACAAGATGACCCACTGAAGGACGGAGCTCTCTTCAACCCACACAACTCTTCTGATGGGATCTTTGCCCCTTCCACAGTTCCTAAAGCCTTTCCCAAGTATCTTGCTTCATTCTGACATCTAGCAAAGGCCTAACAGAATGGCTTGTGTATAAGATGCACATTCATCAAGCAAATGTTTGCTCGAGCAAAGGAGATGGTGACCTCCTTATGACAAAGCGTCTCAGGCATCTTTGCGTTGAGTGGTGTGTCAAAGAATTCCAATAAGAAATCTGTTTATTCTCCGATGGCATTGAAACACACAAAGGCTCTTACACTTGTCCCTGATCATCTGTAACGCTCACAAATTTCAGGGAAATCGCAGGGTTATATCCCAAAGACAAGGATGCTGAGTGCCATGGTAAAATACACAAGCGAAACAATAGCAAGGAACAACAGCTCTCATCTCTTTCTTTAAGCCACTTCATGTATTGCCACTGCAACACAGCAGCTTCCATGGTGGCAAGCTGCTTCTCATGCACACTGGCAATGCAGATATACACCTGTATTGATCTTCTGAGCTCTCTCATGCTGGCTGGGTGCCTCTTTTGATGGAAACCGGGAGTGTGTATCCACATTTGGGGCAAAAAGTTGTTTTGTGTGACTAGTTGCCTGTGGGTCTATGAAAAGTGATTAGTACTCAACGAATCTGTACTCAGAGCAGAGCCACTGAAATTAATGGACCTAATTTAGCCATCTTCATTCATTCCAATAGATACACTGAGTCAAACTTAGCTGAATGCCACTCACTGCCCATAACTCCCTGGTGAGTGTGCCTGGCAGAAACTCCAGGTGCACATTTAAATGTAGAATTTTGCAGTATAATGAACAGTAATAAAACGACCTCTTGTGTTGACATGTAAGATGCTCTAAATGTTCTCTAGTTCTCTAGACTGTGTATAAGGTTAAAAAGTAAATAAATGATAGGAGCGCTGACCACCACTAATGGGCTGTATATTACATGCTAGGTTAATGGATAATGACAGATTTGTGCAAATAAGGGGTAATCTAACTTTTTTCAAGGTAATTAATATTTCTAAAACATTTTGTCCTGCCTCATTATTCATTTCATTGGTTGCTTTTGTCACAAAAAGCCATTCTGACACAATCTGACTTTCTATTATGTAACCATGTGGCATCTTTTCGGAACTAAAAATGTTCCTTACTGCCTAATATACCCATGTATTATTTATTCTGACTGACATCTCCTAGAATCACCTGTGATTGCTGCAGGCTTTCCAGCCCTTGCTTTGGCAAGGTAATAATAACTCCTAACCATTCGCAGTTCTGCTGTCCTGATCAAAGGGAGTGCAGTGTGATGCCTGATTGCCTAATCCTACCAGAGACCAAAATTCTGCTCACTTCATTAGCAGTTCTGTGCCTGGGAAGTGGGGGCGGGGGAGACTGCTGGAAGACTTGTCTATCATCCTGAACCTTCTACTCTTTCATGGCTGACTCACTTCCTGAGTTTCTTCCACTAGATGTTTCTTCTCATATAAAGAATATGTTGGGGGGAGAGGAGCAATGAAGATGTTCTTTGGTACCCTCTACTGGATTTTGGTTTGAAGCTACCATGCCTGTGTTGCACATAATGGGAAACCACAAGTTCCACCTTGGCATGGTAAGAGGATTTTGAAAGCATCTATATGGGTTTTAAGGGACACGGGTGGCATTGTGGCTTAAACCACTGAGCCTCTTGGGCTTGCCGATCAGAAGGTCGGCAGTTCGAATCCCCACAACAGGATGAGCTCCCGCTGCTTGGTCCCTGCTCCTGCCAACCTAGCAGTTCAAAAGCACATCAAAGTGCAAGTAGATAAATAGGTACCGCTCTGGCGGGAAGGTAAACGGCATTTCTGTGCGCTGCTCTGGTTCGCCAGAAGTGGCTTAGTCATGCTAGCCACATGACCCGGAAGCTGTACGCCGGCACCCTTGGCCAATAAAGCAAGATGAGCGCCGCAACCCCAGAGTCGGCCACGACTGGACCTAATGGTCAGGGGTCCCTTTACCTTTTTATATGGGTTTTAAAGCATCTATAATGGTTGCATCTGAACTCAGGGGAATTCTAGATAGTTTTAGCCAGCCTTCCATGACCTGGTATCCTCCAGACCCCCATCAGCCCCAGCCACCAAGGCCAATCATCTGGGATATTGGAAGTCGGAGTCCAAAACATCTGGAAGAGACCAGGTTGGAGGGAGGCTGGATCATACACAGTGGTGTGAAGTTGTCTTGTGTGAACAAACCTTTGTTTAAAATACTTGCAGCTCCCCTGAGATCCAAAGACTTCTAGGCAATTTTAAATCACAACATGGTGCTTCTGATTCCCCCCTCAGGGTTTGCCAAAGGAGGAGAGAAAAGTGTGGAAACCCAAGACTTGATGCCACTCATGCACAGAGCACGAAACCTGGGGAGCAGGGTAGGTAACATTTTTCAATCCAAGGTCCATGTTCCCTCAAGGGCAACCAGCTGGTGGGCAGGAACTGGAGACAAAAGTGGGAAAGCCAATGGATGTGACTCTTACTTTGTACACTAGGTTATTTTCCAACCATGCAGAAGTCTCGGGTTTCTACACACACACTTCTCCATCTCCCATTAAGACGAGCAACAGGCATGATCAAAGTGAGTGTGTGGCCTGGAAAGAGTGGGTGTGGCCTGGGAAGGGGGTGTGGCCAGGGAAGACTCCCAAGGGCTAGACAGAAAGGGCTGGAGGGCCACATTCAGCCCATGTTCCTTAGGTTCTCCACCCCTGCACTA